>NC_086176.1:4719006-7491506 GCF_023053635.1 Elgaria multicarinata webbii
ACTGGTAACATCTCATTAGTACGCCCTTTTTAAGAAGAAGCATTATCCGTCCATCCCCATCAAAACAGGCCAATACACGTATACATTGAAAGATGTTCTCCTGGTTTCCAATGCATTTCCATGGGTCTACTCTGAGTAGGACTATTTTCGTGTTTCTTTATAATCATGAGGAAAGTTTTGTGTTTTGTTGCCAATTCTATTGACACTCAGTAATAAGGCACTCTATTGGAATCTCTACTATACTGCAGGAGATTGAGCGTTTCTGAAGTCACTGCTAACATCTCATTAATAAGCCCATTTTAAGAGAAAAGCATTATGTGGTCCATCCCCCATCAAAACAGGCCAATACGCGCATACACTGAAACATGTTCTCCAGGCCTGGTTTCCAATGCGTTTCCATGGGTCTACTTTGAGTAGGACTATTTTCGTGTTTCTTTATATACATAACGTAAGTTTTGTGTTTTGTTACCAATTCTAGTTAAACCCTTCAATGAAACGTTCCACAGGAGTCTTTACGATATATTGCAGTAGTCTGAGCGTTTTTGGTAACATATCACAAAAAGTCCTTTTTTAGAGAAACGCATGCCAATCTACTGATTTACACTGAAACCCCGTTCTCACGGCCTGGTTTCCAAGCCATTTCCTTGGTCTACTCTGAGTAGGACTATTTTCGTGTTTCTTTATAAACATGAGGAAAGTTTTTGTTTTGTTGCCTATTCTATTGACACTCTGTAATAAGGCACTCTATTGGAATCTCTACTGTACTGCAGGAGATTGAGCGTTTCTGTAGTCACTGGTAACATCTCATTAATAAGCCCTTTTTAAGAGAAAAGCATTATCTGTCCATCCCCTTCAAAACAGGCCAATACGCGTATACATTGAAAGATGTTCTCCTGGTTTCCAATGCGCTTCCATGGGTCTACTCTGAGTAGGACTATTTTCGTGTTTCTTTATATACATAATGTAAGTTTTGTGTTTTGTTGTCAATTCTAGTTAAACCCTTCAATGAAACGTTCCACCGAAGTCTTTACTATATATTGCAGTAGTCTGAGCGTTTTTGGTAACATATCACAAAAAGTCCTTTTTAAGAGAAACGCGTGCCAATCTACTGATTTACATTGAAACCCGTTCTCACGGCCTAGGTTTCCAAGCCATTTCCTTGGTCTATTCTGAGTAGGACTATTTTCGTGTTTTCTTTATAAACATGAGGAAAGTTTTGTGTTTTGTTGCCAATTCTATTTACACTCTGTAATAAGGCACTCTATTGGAATCTCTACTATACTGCAGGAGATTGAGCGTTTCTGAAGTCACTGGTAACATCTCATTAATAAGCCCTTTTTAAGAGAAAAGCATTATCTGTCCATCCCCATCAAAACAGGCCAATACGCGTATACATTGAAACATGTTCTCCAGGCCTGGTTTCCAATGCGCTTCCATGGGTCTACTCTGAGTAGGACTATTTTCGTTTTACTTTATATACATAACGTAAGTTTTGTGTTTTGTTGCAATTCTAGTTAAACCCTTCAATAAAACGTTCCACAGGAGTCTTTACTATATATTGCAGTAGTCTGAGCGTTTTTGGTAACATATCACAAAAAGTCCTTTTAAGAGAAACGCATGCCAATCTACTGATTTACATTGAAACCCGTTCTCACGGCCTGGTTTCCAATGCATTTCCATGGGTCTACTCTGAGTAGGACTATTTTCGTGTTTCCTTATAAACATGAGGAAAGTTTTTGTTGCCAATTCTATTTACACTCTGTAATAAGGCACTCTATTGGAATCTCTACTATACTGCAGGAGATTGAGTGTTTCTGAAGTCACTGGTAACATCTCATTAATAAGCCCTTTTTAAGAGAAAAGCATTATCTGTCCATCCCCATCAAAACAGGCCAATACGCGTATACATTGAAACATGTTCTCCAGGCCTGGTTTCCAATGCGCTTCCATGGGTCTACTCTGAGTAGGACTATTTTCGTTTTACTTTATATACATAACGTAAGTTTTGTGTTTTGTTGCCAATTCTAGTTAAACCCTTCAATAAAACGTTCCACAGGAGTCTTTGCTATATATTGCAGTAGTCTGAGCGTTTTTGGTAACATATCACAATAAGTCATTTTTTAGAGAAACGCATGCCAATCTACTGATTTACATTGAAACCCGTTCTCACGCCTGGTTTCCAATGCATTTCCATGGGTCTACTCTGAGTAGGACTATTTTCGTGTTTCTTTATATACATAACGTTAGTTTTGTATTTTGTTTCCAATTCTAGTTAAACCCTTCAATAATACGTTCCACAGGAATCTTTACTATACATTGCAGTAGTCTAAGCGTTTTTGGTAACATATCACAATACATCCTTTTTAAGAGAAACGCATGCCAATCTACTGATTTACATTGAAACCCATTCTCACCGGCCTCGTTTCCAATGCATTTCCATGGGTCTACTCTGAGTAGGACTATTTTCGTGTTTCTTTATAAACATGAGGAAAGTTTTTGTTGCCAATTCTATTTACACTCTGTAATAAGGCACTCTATTGGAATCTGTACTATACTGCAGGAGATTGAGCGTTTCTGAAGTCACTGGTAACATCTCAACAATAAGCCCTTTTTAAGAGAAAAGCATTATCTGTCCATCCCCATCAAAACAGGCCAATACGCTTATAAATTGAAACATGTTCTCCAGGCCTGGATTCCAATGCGCTTCCATGGGTCTACTCTGAGTAGGGACTATTTTCTTGTTTCTTTATATACATAACGTAAGTTTTGTGTTTTGTTGCCAATTCTATTTACACTCTGTAATAAGGCACTCTATTGGAATCTCTACTATACTGCAGGAGATTGAGCGTTTCTGAAACCAATATTAACATCTCATTAATAAGCCCGTTTTAAGAGAAAAGCATTACCTGTCCATCCCCATCAAAACAGCCCAATACGCGTTTACATTGAAACATGTTCTCCAGGCTTGGTTTCCAATGCGCTTCCATGGGTCTACTCTGAGTAGGGACTATTTTCGTGTATCTTTATATACATAACGTAAGTTTTGTGTTTTGTTGCCAATTCTAGTTAAACCCTTCAATAAAACGTTCCGAAGGAGTCTTTATATTGCAGTAGTCTGAGCGTTTTTGGTAACATATCACAAAAGGTCCTTTTTAAGAGAAACGCATGCCGATCTACTGATTTACATTGAAACCCTTTCTCAAAGGCCTGGTTTTCAATGCATTTCCATGGGTCTACTCTGAGTAGGACTATTTTCGTGTTTCTTTATAATCATGAGGAAAGTTTTGTGTTTTGTTGCCTATTCTATTGACACTCTGTAATAAGACACTCTATTGGAATCTCTACTGTACTGCAGGAGATTGAGGGTTTCTGAAGTCACTGGTAACATCTCATTAATAAGCCCTTTTTAAGAGAAAAGCATTATCTGTCCATCCCCATCAAAACAGGCCAATACGCGTATACATTGAAAGATGTTCTCCTGGTTTCCAATGCGCTTCCATGGGTCTTCTCTGAGTAGACTATTTTCGTATTTCTTTATATACATAATGTAAGTTTTGTGTTTTGTTGTCAATTCTAGTTAAACCCTTCAATGAAACGTTCCACCGAAGTCTTTACTATATATTGCAGTAGTCTGAGCGTTTTTGGTAACATATCACAAAAAGTCCTTTTTTAAGAGAAATGCGTGCCAATCTACTGATTTACATTGAAACCCGTTCTCACGGCCTGGTTTCCCATGCATTTCCATGGGTCTACTCTGAGTAGGACTATTTTCTTGTTTCTTTATTTACATAACGTAAGTTTTGTGTTTCGTTGCCAATTCTATTTACACTCTGTAATAAGGCACTCTATTTGAATCTGTACTATACTGCAGGAGACTGAGCGTTTTTGTCCATCCCCATCAAAACACGCCAATACGCATCTACATTGATACATGTTCTCCAGGCCTGGTTTCCAAAGCATTTCCATGGGTCTACTCTGAGTAGGACTATTTTCGTGTTTATTTACATATCGTAAGTTTTGTGTTTTGTTTCCAATTCTATTTACACTCTGTAATAAGGCACTCTATTGGAATCTCGACTATACTGCAGGAGATTGAGCGTTTCTGAAGTCACTGGTAACATCTCATTAATAAGCCCTTTTTAAGAGAAACGCATGCCAATCTACTGATTTACATTGAAACTCGTTCTCACGGCCTGGTTTCCAATGCATTTCCATGGGTCTTCTCTGAGTAGGACTATTTTCTTGTTTCTTTATATACATAACGTAAGTTTTGTGTTTTGTTGCCAATTCTATTTACACTCTGTAATAAGGCACTCTATTGGAATCTCTACTATACTGCAGGAGATTGAGCGTTTCTGAAGTCACTGGTAACATCTCATTAATAAGCCTTTTTAAGAGAAAAGCATTATCTGTCTATCCCCATCATAACAGCCTATACGCGTATACATTGAAACATGTTCTCCAGGCCTGGTTTCCAATGCGTTTCCATGGGTCTACTCTTAAGTAGGACTATTTTCTTGTTTCTTTATATACATAACGTAAGTTTTGTATTTTGTTGCCAATTCTAGTTAAACCCTTCAATAATACGTTCCACAGGAATCTTTACTATACATTGCAGTGGTCTGAGCGTTTTTTGGTAACATATCACAAAAAGTCCTTTTTAAGAGAAACGCATGCCAATCTACTGATTTACATTGAAACCCGTTCTCACGGCCTGGTTTCCAATGCATTTCCATGGTCTACTCTGAGTAGGACTATTTTCTTGTTTCTTTATATACATAACGTAAGTTTTTTGTTTTGTTACCAATTCTATTTACACTCTGTAATAAGGCACTCTATTGGAATCTCTACTATACTTCAGGAGATTGAGCGTTTCTGAAGTCACTGGTAACATCTCATTAAATAGCCCTTTTTAAGCGAAACGCATGCCAATCTACTTATTTACATTGAAACCCGTTCTCACGGCCTGTTTTCCAATGCATTTCCATGGGTCTACTCTGAGTAGGACTATTTTCGTGTTTCTTTATACACATAACGTAAGTTTTGTGTTTTGTTGCCAATTCTATTTACACTCTGTAATAAGGCACTCTATTGGAATCTCTACTATACTGCAGGAGATTGAGCGTTTCTGAAGTCACTGGTAACATCTCATTAATAAGCCTTTTTTAAGAGAAAAGCATTATCTGTCCATCCCCATCATAACAGGCCAATACACGTATATATTGAAACATGTTCTCCAGGCCTGGTTTCAAATGCGTTTCATGGGTCTACTCTGAGTAGGACTATTTTCGTGTTTCTTTATATACATAACGTAAGTTTTGTATTTTGTTGCCAATTCTAGTTAAACCCTTCAATAATACATTCCACAGGAATCTTTACTATACATTGCAGTAGTCTGAGCGTTTTTGGTAACATATCACAAAAAGTCCTTTTTAAGAGAAACGCATGCCAATCTACTTATTTACATTGAAACCCGTTCTCACGGCCTGGTTTCCAATGCATTTCCATGGGTCTACTCTGAGTAGGACTATTTTCGTGTTTCCTTATAAACATGAGGAAAGTTTTTGTTGCCAATTCTATTTACACTCTGTAATAAGGCACTCTATTGGAATCTCTACTATACTGCAGGAGATTGAGCGTTTCTGAAGTCACTGGTAACATCTCATTAATAAGCCCTTTTTAAGAGAAAAGCATTATCTGTCCATCCCCATCAAAACAGGCCAATACGCGTATACATTGAAACATGTTCTCCAGGCCTGGTTTCCAATGCGCTTCCATGGGTCTACTCTGAGTAGGACTATTTTCGTTTTACTTTATATACATAACGTAAGTTTTGTGTTTTGTTGCCAATTCTAGTTAAACCCTTCAATAAAACGTTCCACAGGAGTCTTTACTATATATTGCAGTAGTCTGAGCGTTTTTGGTAACATATCACAAAAAGTCCTTTTAAGAGAAACGCATGCCAATCTACTGATTTACATTGAAACCCGTTCTCACGGCCTGGTTTCCAATGCATTTCCATGGGTCTACTCTGAGTAGGACTATTTTCGTGTTTCCTTATAAACATGAGGAAAGTTTTTGTTGCCAATTCTATTTACACTCTGTAATAAGGCACTCTATTGGAATCTCTACTATACTGCAGGAGATTGAGTGTTTCTGAAGTCACTGGTAACATCTCATTAATAAGCCCTTTTTAAGAGAAAAGCATTATCTGTCCATCCCCATCAAAACAGGCCAATACGCGTATACATTGAAACATGTTCTCCAGGCCTGGTTTCCAATGCGCTTCCATGGGTCTACTCTGAGTAGGACTATTTTCGTTTTACTTTATATACATAACGTAAGTTTTGTGTTTTGTTGCCAATTCTAGTTAAACCCTTCAATAAAACGTTCCACAGGAGTCTTTGCTATATATTGCAGTAGTCTGAGCGTTTTTGGTAACATATCACAATAAGTCATTTTTTAGAGAAACGCATGCCAATCTACTGATTTACATTGAAACCCGTTCTCACGGCCTGGTTTCCAATGCATTTCCATGGGTCTACTCTGAGTAGGACTATTTTCGTGTTTCTTTATATACATAACGTTAGTTTTGTATTTTGTTTCCAATTCTAGTTAAACCCTTCAATAATACGTTCCACAGGAATCTTTACTATACATTGCAGTAGTCCTAAGCGTTTTTGGTAACATATCACAATACATCCTTTTTAAGAGAAACGCATGCCAATCTACTGATTTACATTGAAACCCATTCTCACGGCCTCGTTTCCAATGCATTTTTCCATGGGTCTACTCTGAGTAGGACTATTTTCGTGTTTCTTTATAAACATGAGGAAAGTTTTTGTTGCCAATTCTATTTACACTCTGTAATAAGGCACTCTATTGGAATCTGTACTATACTGCAGGAGATTGAGCGTTTCTGAAGTCACTGGTAACATCTCAACAATAAGCCCTTTTTAAGAGAAAAGCATTATCTGTCCATCCCCATCAAAACAGGCCAATACGCTTATAAATTGAAACATGTTCTCCAGGCCTGGATTCCAATGCGCTTCCATGGGTCTACTCTGAGTAGGACTATTTTCTTGTTTCTTTATATACATAACGTAAGTTTTGTGTTTTGTTGCCAATTCTATTTACACTCTGTAATAAGGCACTCTATTGGAATCTCTACTATACTGCAGGAGATTGAGCGTTTCTGAAACCAATATTAACATCTCATTAATAAGCCCGTTTTAAGAGAAAAGCATTACCTGTCCATCCCCATCAAAACAGCCCAATACGCGTTTACATTGAAACATGTTCTCCAGGCTTGGTTTCCAATGCGCTTCCATGGGTCCTACTCTGAGTAGGACTATTTTCGTGTATCTTTATATACATAACGTAAGTTTTGTGTTTTGTTGCCAATTCTAGTTAAACCCTTCAATAAAACGTTCCGAAGGAGTCTTTATATTGCAGTAGTCTGAGCGTTTTTGGTAACATATCACAAAAGGTCCTTTTTAAGAGAAACGCATGCCGATCTACTGATTTACATTGAAACCCTTTCTCAAAGCCTGGTTTTCAATGCATTTCCATGGGTCTACTCTGAGTAGGACTATTTTCGTGTTTCTTTATAATCATGAGGAAAGTTTTGTGTTTTGTTGCCTATTCTATTGACACTCTGTAATAAGACACTCTATTGGAATCTCTACTGTACTGCAGGAGATTGAGGGTTTCTGAAGTCACTGTAACATCTCATTAATAAGCCCTTTTTAAGAGAAAAGCATTATCTGTCCATCCCCATCAAAACAGGCCAATACGCGTATACATTGAAAGATGTTCTCCTGGTTTCCAATGCGCTTCCATGGGTCTTCTCTGAGTAGGACTATTTTCGTATTTCTTTATATACATAATGTAAGTTTTGTGTTTTGTTGTCAATTCTAGTTAAACCCTTCAATGAAACGTTCCACCGAAGTCTTTACTATATATTGCAGTAGTCTGAGCGTTTTTGGTAACATATCACAAAAAGTCCTTTTTAAGAGAAATGCGTGCCAATCTACTGATTTACATTGAAACCCGTTCTCACGGCCTGGTTTCCCATGCATTTCCATGGGTCTACTCTGAGTAGGACTATTTTCTTGTTTCTTTATTTACATAACGTAAGTTTTGTGTTTCGTTGCCAATTCTATTTACACTCTGTAATAAGGCACTCTATTTGAATCTGTACTATACTGCAGGAGACTGAGCGTTTTTGTCCATCCCCATCAAAACACGCCAATACGCATCTACATTGATACATGTTCTCCAGGCCTGGTTTCCAAAGCATTTCCATGGGTCTACTCTGAGTAGGACTATTTTCGTGTTTATTTACATATCGTAAGTTTTGTGTTTTGTTTCCAATTCTATTTACACTCTGTAATAAGGCACTCTATTGGAATCTCGACTATACTGCAGGAGATTGAGCGTTTCTGAAGTCACTGGTAACATCTCATTAATAAGCCCTTTTTAAGAGAAACGCATGCCAATCTACTGATTTACATTGAAACTCGTTCTCACGGCCTGGTTTCCAATGCATTTCCATGGGTCTTCTCTGAGTAGGACTATTTTCTTGTTTCTTTATATACATAACGTAAGTTTTGTGTTTTGTTGCCAATTCTATTTACACTCTGTAATAAGGCACTCTATTGGAATCTCTACTATACTGCAGGAGATTGAGCGTTTCTGAAGTCACTGGTAACATCTCATTAATAAGCCTTTTTAAGAGAAAAGCATTATCTGTCTATCCCCATCATAACAGGCCTATACGCGTATACATTGAAACATGTTCTCCAGGCCTGGTTTCCAATGCGTTTCCATGGGTCTACTCTTAGTAGGACTATTTTCTTGTTTCTTTATATACATAACGTAAGTTTTGTATTTTGTTGCCAATTCTAGTTAAACCCTTCAATAATACGTTCCACAGGAATCTTTACTATACATTGCAGTGGTCTGAGCGTTTTTGGTAACATATCACAAAAAGTCCTTTTTAAGAGAAACGCATGCCAATCTACTGATTTACATTGAAACCCGTTCTCACGGCCTGGTTTCCAATGCATTTCCATGGGTCTACTCTGAGTAGGACTATTTTCTTGTTTCTTTATATACATAACGTAAGTTTTTTGTTTTGTTACCAATTCTATTTACACTCTGTAATAAGGCACTCTATTGGAATCTCTACTATACTTCAGGAGATTGAGCGTTTCTGAAGTCACTGGTAACATCTCATTAAATAGCCCTTTTTAAGCGAAACGCATGCCAATCTACTTATTTACATTGAAACCCGTTCTCACGGCCTGTTTTCCAATGCATTTCCATGGGTCTACTCTGAGTAGGACTATTTTCGTGTTTCTTTATATACATAACGTAAGTTTTGTGTTTTGTTGCCAATTCTATTTACACTCTGTAATAAGGCACTCTATTGGAATCTCTACTATACTGCAGGAGATTGAGCGTTTCTGAAGTCACTGGTAACATCTCATTAATAAGCCTTTTTTAAGAGAAAAGCATTATCTGTCCATCCCCATCATAACAGGCCAATACACGTATATATTGAAACATGTTCTCCAGGCCTGGTTTCAAATGCGTTTCCATGGGTCTACTCTGAGTAGGGACTATTTTCGTGTTTCTTTATATACATAATGTAAGTTTTGTGTTTTGTTGTCAATTCTAGTTAAACCCTTCAATGAAACGTTCCACCGAAGTCTTTACTATATATTGCAGTAGTCTGAGCGTTTTTGGTAACATATCACAAAAAGTCCTTTTTAAGAGAAACGCGTGCCAATCTACTGATTTACATTGAAACCCGTTCTCACGGCCTAGTTTCCAAGCCATTTCCTTGGTCTATTCTGAGTAGGACTATTTTCGTGTTTCTTTATAAACATGAGGAAAGTTTTGTGTTTTGTTGCCAATTCTATTTACACTCTGTAATAAGGCACTCTATTGGAATCTCTACTATACTGCAGGAGATTGAGCGTTTCTGAAGTCACTGGTAACATCTCATTAATAAGCCCTTTTTAAGAGAAAAGCATTATCTGTCCATCCCCATCAAAACAGGCCAATACGCGTATACATTGAAACATGTTCTCCAGGCCTGGTTTCCAATGCGCTTCCATGGGTCTACTCTGAGTAGGACTATTTTCGTTTTACTTTATATACATAACGTAAGTTTTGTGTTTTGTTGCCAATTCTAGTTAAACCCTTCAATAAAACGTTCCACAGGAGTCTTTACTATATATTGCAGTAGTCTGAGCGTTTTTGGTAACATATCACAAAAAGTCCTTTTAAGAGAAACGCATGCCAATCTACTGATTTACATTGAAACCCGTTCTCACGGCCTGGTTTCCAATGCATTTCCATGGGTCTACTCTGAGTAGGACTATTTTCGTGTTTCCTTATAAACATGAGGAAAGTTTTTGTTGCCAATTCTATTTACACTTTGTAATAAGGCACTCTATTGGAATCTCTACTATACTGCAGGAGATTGAGTGTTTCTGAAGTCACTGGTAACATCTCATTAATAAGCCCTTTTTAAGAGAAAAGCATTATCTGTCCATCCCCATCAAAACAGGCCAATACGCGTATACATTGAAACATGTTCTCCAGGCCTGGTTTCCAATGCGCTTCCATGGGTCTACTCTGAGTAGGACTATTTTCGTTTTACTTTATATACATAACGTAAGTTTTGTGTTTTGTTGCCAATTCTAGTTAAACCCTTCAATAAAACGTTCCACAGGAGTCTTTGCTATATATTGCAGTAGTCTGAGCGTTTTTGGTAACATATCACAATAAGTCATTTTTTAGAGAAACGCATGCCAATCTACTGATTTACATTGAAACCCGTTCTCACGGCCTGGTTTCCAATGCATTTCCATGGGTCTACTCTGAGTAGGACTATTTTCGTGTTTCTTTATATACATAACGTTAGTTTTGTATTTTGTTTCCAATTCTAGTTAAACCCTTCAATAATACGTTCCACAGGAATCTTTACTATACATTGCAGTAGTCTAAGCGTTTTTGGTAACATATCACAATACATCCTTTTTAAGAGAAACGCATGCCAATCTACTGATTTACATTGAAACCCATTCTCACGGCCTCGTTTCCAATGCATTTCCATGGGTCTACTCTGAGTAGGACTATTTTCGTGTTTCTTTATAAACATGAGGAAAGTTTTTGTTGCCAATTCTATTTACACTCTGTAATAAGGCACTCTATTGGAATCTGTACTATACTGCAGGAGATTGAGCGTTTCTGAAGTCACTGGTAACATCTCAACAATAAGCCCTTTTTAAGAGAAAAGCATTATCTGTCCATCCCCATCAAAACAGGCCAATACGCTTATAAATTGAAACATGTTCTCCAGGCCTGGATTCCAATGCGCTTCCATGGGTCTACTCTGAGTAGGACTATTTTCTTGTTTCTTTATATACATAACGTAAGTTTTGTGTTTTGTTGCCAATTCTATTTACACTCTGTAATAAGGCACTCTATTGGAATCTCTACTATACTGCAGGAGATTGAGCGTTTCTGAAACCAATATTAACATCTCATTAATAAGCCCGTTTTAAGAGAAAAGCATTACCTGTCCATCCCCATCAAAACAGCCCAATACGCGTTTACATTGAAACATGTTCTCCAGGCTTGGTTTCCAATGCGCTTCCATGGGTCTACTCTGAGTAGGACTATTTTCGTGTATCTTTATATACATAACGTAAGTTTTGTGTTTTGTTGCCAATTCTAGTTAAACCCTTCAATAAAACGTTCCGAAGGAGTCTTTATATTGCAGTAGTCTGAGCGTTTTTGGTAACATATCACAAAAGGTCCTTTTTAAGAGAAACGCATGCCGATCTACTGATTTACATTGAAACCCTTTCTCAAAGCCTGGTTTTCAATGCATTTCCATGGGTCTACTCTGAGTAGGACTATTTTCGTGTTTCTTTATAATCATGAGGAAAGTTTTGTGTTTTGTTGCCTATTCTATTGACACTCTGTAATAAGACACTCTATTGGAATCTCTACTGTACTGCAGGAGATTGAGGGTTTCTGAAGTCACTGGTAACATCTCATTAATAAGCCCTTTTTAAGAGAAAAGCATTATCTGTCCATCCCCATCAAAACAGGCCAATACGCGTATACATTGAAAGATGTTCTCCTGGTTTCCAATGCGCTTCCATGGGTCTTCTCTGAGTAGGACTATTTTCGTATTTCTTTATATACATAATGTAAGTTTTGTGTTTTGTTGTCAATTCTAGTTAAACCCTTCAATGAAACGTTCCACCGAAGTCTTTACTATATATTGCAGTAGTCTGAGCGTTTTTGGTAACATATCACAAAAAGTCCTTTTTAAGAGAAATGCGTGCCAATCTACTGATTTACATTGAAACCCGTTCTCACGGCCTGGTTTCCCATGCATTTCCATGGGTCTACTCTGAGTAGGACTATTTTCTTGTTTCTTTATTTACATAACGTAAGTTTTGTGTTTCGTTGCCAATTCTATTTACACTCTGTAATAAGGCACTCTATTTGAATCTGTACTATACTGCAGGAGACTGAGCGTTTTTGTCCATCCCCATCAAAACACGCCAATACGCATCTACATTGATACATGTTCTCCAGGCCTGGTTTCCAAAGCATTTCCATGGGTCTACTCTGAGTAGGACTATTTTCGTGTTTATTTACATATCGTAAGTTTTGTGTTTTGTTTCCAATTCTATTTACACTCTGTAATAAGGCACTCTATTGGAATCTCGACTATACTGCAGGAGATTGAGCGTTTCTGAAGTCACTGGTAACATCTCATTAATAAGCCCTTTTTAAGAGAAACGCATGCCAATCTACTGATTTACATTGAAACTCGTTCTCACGGCCTGGTTTCCAATGCATTTCCATGGGTCTTCTCTGAGTAGGACTATTTTCTTGTTTCTTTATATACATAACGTAAGTTTTGTGTTTTGTTGCCAATTCTATTTACACTCTGTAATAAGGCACTCTATTGGAATCTCTACTATACTGCAGGAGATTGAGCGTTTCTGAAGTCACTGGTAACATCTCATTAATAAGCCTTTTTAAGAGAAAAGCATTATCTGTCTATCCCCATCATAACAGGCCTATACGCGTATACATTGAAACATGTTCTCCAGGCCTGGTTTCCAATGCGTTTCCATGGGTCTACTCTTAGTAGGACTATTTTCTTGTTTCTTTATATACATAACGTAAGTTTTGTATTTTGTTGCCAATTCTAGTTAAACCCTTCAATAATACGTTCCACAGGAATCTTTACTATACATTGCAGTGGTCTGAGCGTTTTTGGTAACATATCACAAAAAGTCCTTTTTAAGAGAAACGCATGCCAATCTACTGATTTACATTGAAACCCGTTCTCACGGCCTGGTTTCCAATGCATTTCCATGGGTCTACTCTGAGTAGGACTATTTTCTTGTTTCTTTATATACATAACGTAAGTTTTTTGTTTTGTTACCAATTCTATTTACACTCTGTAATAAGGCACTCTATTGGAATCTCTACTATACTTCAGGAGATTGAGCGTTTCTGAAGTCACTGGTAACATCTCATTAAATAGCCCTTTTTAAGCGAAACGCATGCCAATCTACTTATTTACATTGAAACCCGTTCTCACGGCCTGTTTTCCAATGCATTTCCATGGGTCTACTCTGAGTAGGACTATTTTCGTGTTTCTTTATACACATAACGTAAGTTTTGTGTTTTGTTGCCAATTCTATTTACACTCTGTAATAAGGCACTCTATTGGAATCTCTACTATACTGCAGGAGATTGAGCGTTTCTGAAGTCACTGGTAACATCTCATTAATAAGCCTTTTTTAAGAGAAAAGCATTATCTGTCCATCCCCATCATAACAGGCCAATACACGTATATATTGAAACATGTTCTCCAGGCCTGGTTTCAAATGCGTTTCCATGGGTCTACTCTGAGTAGGACTATTTTCGTGTTTCTTTATATACATAACGTAAGTTTTGTATTTTGTTGCCAATTCTAGTTAAACCCTTCAATAATACATTCCACAGGAATCTTTACTATACATTGCAGTAGTCTGAGCGTTTTTGGTAACATATCACAAAAAGTCCTTTTTAAGAGAAACGCATGCCAATCTACTTATTTACATTGAAACCCGTTCTCACGGCCTGGTTTCCAATGCATTTCCATGGGTCTACTCTGAGTAGGACTATTTTCGTGTTTCCTTATAAACATGAGGAAAGTTTTTGTTGCCAATTCTATTTACACTCTGTAATAAGGCACTCTATTGGAATCTCTACTATACTGCAGGAGATTGAGCGTTTCTGAAGTCACTGGTAACATCTCATTAATAAGCCCTTTTTAAGAGAAAAGCATTATCTGTCCATCCCCATCAAAACAGGCCAATACGCGTATACATTGAAACATGTTCTCCAGGCCTGGTTTCCAATGCGCTTCCATGGGTCTACTCTGAGTAGGACTATTTTCGTTTTACTTTATATACATAACGTAAGTTTTGTGTTTTGTTGCCAATTCTAGTTAAACCCTTCAATAAAACGTTCCACAGGAGTCTTTACTATATATTGCAGTAGTCTGAGCGTTTTTGGTAACATATCACAAAAAGTCCTTTTAAGAGAAACGCATGCCAATCTACTGATTTACATTGAAACCCGTTCTCACGGCCTGGTTTCCAATGCATTTCCATGGGTCTACTCTGAGTAGGACTATTTTCGTGTTTCCTTATAAACATGAGGAAAGTTTTTGTTGCCAATTCTATTTACACTCTGTAATAAGGCACTCTATTGGAATCTCTACTATACTGCAGGAGATTGAGTGTTTCTGAAGTCACTGGTAACATCTCATTAATAAGCCCTTTTTAAGAGAAAAGCATTATCTGTCCATCCCCATCAAAACAGGCCAATACGCGTATACATTGAAACATGTTCTCCAGGCCTGGTTTCCAATGCGCTTCCATGGGTCTACTCTGAGTAGGACTATTTTCGTTTTACTTTATATACATAACGTAAGTTTTGTGTTTTGTTGCCAATTCTAGTTAAACCCTTCAATAAAACGTTCCACAGGAGTCTTTGCTATATATTGCAGTAGTCTGAGCGTTTTTGGTAACATATCACAATAAGTCATTTTTTAGAGAAACGCATGCCAATCTACTGATTTACATTGAAACCCGTTCTCACGGCCTGGTTTCCAATGCATTTCCATGGGTCTACTCTGAGTAGGACTATTTTCGTGTTTCTTTATATACATAACGTTAGTTTTGTATTTTGTTTCCAATTCTAGTTAAACCCTTCAATAATACGTTCCACAGGAATCTTTACTATACATTGCAGTAGTCTAAGCGTTTTTGGTAACATATCACAATACATCCTTTTTAAGAGAAACGCATGCCAATCTACTGATTTACATTGAAACCCATTCTCACGGCCTCGTTTCCAATGCATTTCCATGGGTCTACTCTGAGTAGGACTATTTTCGTGTTTCTTTATAAACATGAGGAAAGTTTTTGTTGCCAATTCTATTTACACTCTGTAATAAGGCACTCTATTGGAATCTGTACTATACTGCAGGAGATTGAGCGTTTCTGAAGTCACTGGTAACATCTCAACAATAAGCCCTTTTTAAGAGAAAAGCATTATCTGTCCATCCCCATCAAAACAGGCCAATACGCTTATAAATTGAAACATGTTCTCCAGGCCTGGATTCCAATGCGCTTCCATGGGTCTACTCTGAGTAGGACTATTTTCTTGTTTCTTTATATACATAACGTAAGTTTTGTGTTTTGTTGCCAATTCTATTTACACTCTGTAATAAGGCACTCTATTGGAATCTCTACTATACTGCAGGAGATTGAGCGTTTCTGAAACCAATATTAACATCTCATTAATAAGCCCGTTTTAAGAGAAAAGCATTACCTGTCCATCCCCATCAAAACAGCCCAATACGCGTTTACATTGAAACATGTTCTCCAGGCTTGGTTTCCAATGCGCTTCCATGGGTCTACTCTGAGTAGGACTATTTTCGTGTATCTTTATATACATAACGTAAGTTTTGTGTTTTGTTGCCAATTCTAGTTAAACCCTTCAATAAAACGTTCCGAAGGAGTCTTTATATTGCAGTAGTCTGAGCGTTTTTGGTAACATATCACAAAAGGTCCTTTTTAAGAGAAACGCATGCCGATCTACTGATTTACATTGAAACCCTTTCTCAAAGCCTGGTTTTCAATGCATTTCCATGGGTCTACTCTGAGTAGGACTATTTTCGTGTTTCTTTATAATCATGAGGAAAGTTTTGTGTTTTGTTGCCTATTCTATTGACACTCTGTAATAAGACACTCTATTGGAATCTCTACTGTACTGCAGGAGATTGAGGGTTTCTGAAGTCACTGGTAACATCTCATTAATAAGCCCTTTTTAAGAGAAAAGCATTATCTGTCCATCCCCATCAAAACAGGCCAATACGCGTATACATTGAAAGATGTTCTCCTGGTTTCCAATGCGCTTCCATGGGTCTTCTCTGAGTAGGACTATTTTCGTATTTCTTTATATACATAATGTAAGTTTTGTGTTTTGTTGTCAATTCTAGTTAAACCCTTCAATGAAACGTTCCACCGAAGTCTTTACTATATATTGCAGTAGTCTGAGCGTTTTTGGTAACATATCACAAAAAGTCCTTTTTAAGAGAAATGCGTGCCAATCTACTGATTTACATTGAAACCCGTTCTCACGGCCTGGTTTCCCATGCATTTCCATGGGTCTACTCTGAGTAGGACTATTTTCTTGTTTCTTTATTTACATAACGTAAGTTTTGTGTTTCGTTGCCAATTCTATTTACACTCTGTAATAAGGCACTCTATTTGAATCTGTACTATACTGCAGGAGACTGAGCGTTTTTGTCCATCCCCATCAAAACACGCCAATACGCATCTACATTGATACATGTTCTCCAGGCCTGGTTTCCAAAGCATTTCCATGGGTCTACTCTGAGTAGGACTATTTTCGTGTTTATTTACATATCGTAAGTTTTGTGTTTTGTTTCCAATTCTATTTACACTCTGTAATAAGGCACTCTATTGGAATCTCGACTATACTGCAGGAGATTGAGCGTTTCTGAAGTCACTGGTAACATCTCATTAATAAGCCCTTTTTAAGAGAAAAGAACTATCTGTCCATCCCCATCAAAACAGGCCAATACACGTATACATTGAAACATGTTCTCCAGTCCTGGTTTCCAATGAGTTTCCAAGGGTCTACTCTGAGTAGGATTATTTTCTTGATTCTTTATATACATAACGTAAGTTTTGTGTTTTGTTGCCAATTCTAGTTAAACCCTTCAATAAAACGTTCCACAGGAGTCTTTACTATATATTGCAGTAGTCTGAGCGTTTTTGGTAACATATCACAAAAAGTCCTTTTTAAGAGAAACGCGTGCCAATCTACTTATTTACATTGAAACCCGTTGTCATGGCCTGGTTTCCAGTGCATTTCCATGGGTCTACTCTGAGTAGGACTATTTTCGTGTTTTTTTATATACATAACGTAAGCTTTGTTTTTTGTTGCCAATTCTGTTTAAACTCTGTAATAATGCACTCTATTGGAATCTTAACTATACTGCAGGAGATTGAGCGTTTCTGAAGTCACTGGTAACATCTCATTAATAAGCCCTTTTTAAGAGAAAAGCATTATCTGTCCATCCCCATCAAAAAAAGGCCAATACGCGTATACATTGAAACATGTTCTCCAGGCCTGGTTTCCAATGCGCTTCCATGGGTCTACTCTGAGTAGGACTATTTTCGTTTTACTTTATATACATAACGTAAGTTTTGTGTTTTGTTGCCAATTCTAGTTAAACCCTTCAATAAAACGTTCCACAGGAGTCTTTACTATATATTGCAGTAGTCTGAGCGTTTTTGGTAACATATCACAAAAAGTCCTTTTTAAGAGAAACGCATGCCAATCTACTGATTTACATGGAAACCCGTTATCACGGCCTGGTTTCCAATGCATTTCCATGGGTCTACTCTGAGTAGGACTATTTTCGTTTTTCTTTATATACATAACGTAAGTTTTGTGTTTTGTTTTCAATTCTATTGACACTCTGTAATAAGGCACTCTATTGGAATCTCTACTATACTGCAGGAGATTGAGCGTTTCTGAAGTCACTGTTAACATCTCATTAATAAGCCCGTTTTAAGAGAAAAGCATTATCTGTCCATCCCCATCAAAACAGCCCAATACGCGTATACATTGAAACATGTTCTCCAGGCCTGGTTTCCAATGCGCTTCCATGGGTCTACTCTGAGTAGGACTATTTTCGTGTATCTTTATATACATAACGTAAGTTTTGTGTTTTGTTGCCAATTCTAGTTAAACCCTTCAATAAAACGTTCCGAAGGAGTCTTTATATTGCAGTAGTCTGAGCGTTTTTGGTAACATATCACAAAAGGTCCTTTTTAAGAGAAAGGCATGCCGATCTACTGATTTACATTGAAACCCTTTCTCAAAGCCTGGTTTCCAATGCATTTCCATGGGTCTACTCTGAGTAGGACTATTTTCGTGTTTCTTTATAAACATGAGGAAAGTTTTTGTTTTGTTGCCTATCTATTGACACTCTGTAATAAGGCACTCTATTGGAATCTCTACTGTACTGCAGAAGATTGAGCGTTTCTGAAGTCACTGGTAACATCTCATTAATAAGCCCTTTTTAAGAGAAAAGCATTATCTGTCCATCCCCATCAAAACAGTCCAATACGCGTATACATTGAAACATGTTCTCCAGGCCTGGTTTCCAATGCGCTTCCATGGGTCTACTCTGAGTAGGACTATTTTCTTGTTTCTTTATATACATAACGTAAGTTTTGTGTTTTGTTGCCAATTCTAGTTAAACCCTTCAATAAAACGTTCCAATGGAGTCTTTATATTGCAGTAGTCTGAGCGTTTTTGGTAGCATATCACAAAAAGTCCTTTTTAAGAGAAACGCATGCCGATCTACTGATTTACATTGAAATCCTTTCTCAAAGCCTTGTTTCCAATGCATTTCCATGGGTCTACTCTGAGAAGGACAATTTTCGTGTTTCTTTATAATCATGAGGAAAGTTTTTGTTTGTTGCCAATTCTATTGACACTCTTTAATAAGGCACTCTTTTGGAATCTCGACTATACTGCAGGAGATTGAGCGTTTCTGAAGTCACTGGTAACATCTCATTAATACGCCCTTTTTAAGAAAAAGCATTATCCGTCCATCCCCTTCAAAACAGTCCAATACGCGTATACATTGAAAGATGTTCTCCTGGTTTCCAATGCGCTTCCATGGGTCTACTCTGAGTAGGACTATTTTCATGTTTCTTTATATACATAATGTAAGTTTTGTGTTTTGTTGTCAATTCTAGTTAAACCCTTCAATGAAACGTTCCACCGAAGTCTTTACTATATATTGCAGTAGTCTGAGCGTTTTTGGTAACATATCACAAAAAGTCCTTTTTAAGAGAAACGCGTGCCAATCTACTGATTTACATTGAAACCCCTTCTCACAGCCTGGTTTCCAATGCATTTCCATGGGTCTACTCTGAGAAGGACTATTTTCGTGTTTCTTTATAATCATGAGGAAAGTTTTTGTTTTGTTGCCAATTCTATTGACACTCTGTAATAAGGCACTCTATTGGAATCTCGACTATACTGCAGGAGATTGAGCGTTTCTGAATTCACTGGTAACATCTCATTAATACGCCCTTTTTAAGAAAAAGCATTATCCGTCCATCCCCTTCAAAACAGTCCAATACGCGTATACATTGAAATATGTTCTCCTGGTTTCCAATGCGCTTCCATGGGTCTACTCTGAGTAGGACTATTTTCATGTTTCTTTATATACATAATGTAAGTTTTGTGTTTTGTTGTCAATTCTAGTTAAACCCTTCAATGAAACGTTCCACCGAAGTATTTACTATATATTGCAGTAGTCTGAGCGTTTTTGGTAACATATCACAAAAAGTCCTTTTTAAGAGAAACGCGTGCCAATCTACTGATTTACATTGAAACCCCTTCTCACGGCCTGGTTTCCAATGCATTTCCATGGGTCTACTCTGAGAAGGACTATTTTCGTGTTTCTTTATAATCATGAGGAAAGTTTTTGTTTTGTTGCCAATTCTATTGACACTCTGTAATAAGGCACTCTATTGGAATCTCGACTATACTGCCGGAGATTGAGCGTTTCTGAATTCACTGGTAACATCTCATTAATACGCCCTTTTTAAGAAAAAGCATTATCCGTCCATCCCCTTCAAAACAGTCCAATACGCGTATACATTGAAAGATGTTCTCCTGGTTTCCAATGCGCTTCCATGGGTCTACTCTGAGTAGGACTATTTTCATGTTTCTTTATATACATAATGTAAGTTTTGTGTTTTGTTGTCAATTCTAGTTAAACCCTTCAATGAAACGTTCCACCGAAGTCTTTACTATATCTTGCAGTAGTCTGAGCGTTTTTGGTAACATATCACAAAAAGTCCTTTTTAAGAGAAACGCGTGCCAATCTACTGATTTACATTGAAACCCGTTCTCACGGTCTGGTTTCCAAGCCATTTCCTTGGTCTATTCTGAGTAGGACTATTTTCGTGTTTCTTTATAAACATGAGGAAAGTTTTTGTTTTGTTGCCTATTCTATTGACACTCTGTAATAAGGCACTCTATTGGAATCTCTACTGTACTGCAGGAGATTGAGCGTTTCTGAAGTTACTGGTAACATCTCATTAATAAGCCCTTTTTAAGAGAAAAGCATTATCTGTCCATCCCCATCAAAACAGTCCAATACGCGTATACATTGAAACATGTTCTCCAGGCCTGGTTTCCAATGCGCTTCCATGGGTCTACTCTGAGTAGGACTATTTTCTTGTTTCTTTATATACATAACGTAAGTTTTGTGTTTTCTTGCCAATTCTAGTTAAACCCTTCAATAAAATGTTCCAAAGGAGTCTTTATATTGCAGTAGTCTGAGCGTTTTTGGTAACATATCACAAAAAGTCCTTTTTAAGAGAAACGCATGCCGATCTACTGATTTACATTGAAACCCCTTCTCACAGCCTGGTTTCCAATGCATTTCCATGGGTCTACTCTGAGAAGGACTATTTTCGTGTTTCTTTATAATCATGAGGAAAGTTTTGTGTTTTGTTGCCAGTTCTATTGACACTCAGTAATATGGCACTCTATTGGAATCTCTACTATACTGCAGGAGATTGAGCGTTTCTGAAGTCACTGCTAACATCTCATTAATAAGCCCATTTTAAGAGAAAAGCATTATGTGTCCATCCCCATCAAAACAGGCCAATACGCGCATACACTGAAACATGTTCTCCAGGCCTGGTTTCCAATGCGTTTCCATGGGTCTACTTTGAGTAGGACTATTTTCGTGTTTCTTTATATACATAACGTAAGTTTTGTGTTTTGTTACCAATTCTAGTTAAACCCTTCAATGAAACGTTCCACAGGAGTCTTTACGATATATTGCAGTAGTCTGAGCGTTTTTGTTATCATATCACAAAAAGTCCTTTTTTTGAGAAACGCATGCCAATCTACTGATTTACATTGAAACCCGTTCTCACGGCCTGGTTTCCAAGCCATTTCCTTGGTCTACTCTGAGTAGGACTATTTTCGTGTTTCTTTATAAACATGAGGAAAGTTTTTGTTTTGTTGCCTATTCTATTGACACTCTGTAATAAGGCACTCTATTGGAATCTCTACTGTACTGCAGGAGATTGAGCGTTTCTGAAGTCACTGGTAACATCTCATTAATAAGCCCTTTTTAAGAGAAAAGCATTATCTGTCCATCCCCATCAAAACAGGCCAATACGCATATACATTGAAACATGTTCTCCAGGCCTGGTTTCCAATGCGCTTCCATGGGTCTACTCTGAGTAGGACTATTTTCTTGTTTCTTTATATACATAACGTAAGTTTTGTGTTTTGTTGCCAATTCTAGTTAAACCCTTCAATAAAACGTTCCAAAGGAGTCTTTATATTGCAGTAGTCTGAGCGTTTTTGGTAACATATCACAAAAAGTCCTTTTTAAGAGAAACGCATGCCGATCTACTGATTTACATTGAAACCCTTTCTCAAAGCCTGGTTTCCAATGCATTTCCATGGGTCTACTCTGAGAAGGACAATTTTCGTGTTTATTTATAATCATGAGGAAAGTTTTTGTTTGTTGCCAATTCTATTGACACTCTGTAATAAGGCACTCTTTTGGAATCTCGACTATACTGCAGGAGATTGAGCGTTTCTGAAGTCACTGGTAACATCTCATTAGTACGCCCTTTTTAAGAAGAAGCATTATCCGTCCATCCCCATCAAAACAGGCCAATACGCGTATACATTGAAAGATGTTCTCCTGGTTTCCAATGCATTTCCATGGGTCTACTCTGAGTAGGACTATTTTCGTGTTTCTTTATAATCATGAGGAAAGTTTTGTGTTTTGTTGCCAATTCTATTGACACTCAGTAATAAGGCACTCTATTGGAATCTCTACTATACTGCAGGAGATTGAGCGTTTCTGAAGTCACTGCTAACATCTCATTAATAAGCCCATTTTAAGAGAAAAGCATTATGTGTCCATCCCCATCAAAACAGGCCAATACGCGCATACACTGAAACATGTTCTCCAGGCCTGGTTTCCAATGCGTTTCCATGGGTCTACTTTGAGTAGGACTATTTTCGTGTTTCTTTATATACATAACGTAAGTTTTGTGTTTTGTTACCAATTCTAGTTAAACCCTTCAATGAAACGTTCCACAGGAGTCTTTACGATATATTGCAGTAGTCTGAGCGTTTTTGGTAACATATCACAAAAAGTCCTTTTTTAGAGAAACGCATGCCAATCTACTGATTTACACTGAAACCCGTTCTCACGGCCTGGTTTCCAAGCCATTTCCTTGGTCTACTCTGAGTAGGACTATTTTCGTGTTTCTTTATAAACATGAGGAAAGTTTTTGTTTTGTTGCCTATTCTATTGACACTCTGTAATAAGGCACTCTATTGGAATCTCTACTGTACTGCAGGAGATTGAGCGTTTCTGTAGTCACTGGTAACATCTCATTAATAAGCCCTTTTTAAGAGAAAAGCATTATCTGTCCATCCCCTTCAAAACAGGCCAATACGCGTATACATTGAAAGATGTTCTCCTGGTTTCCAATGCGCTTCCATGGGTCTACTCTGAGTAGGACTATTTTCGTGTTTCTTTATATACATAATGTAAGTTTTGTGTTTTGTTGTCAATTCTAGTTAAACCCTTCAATGAAACGTTCCACCGAAGTCTTTACTATATATTGCAGTAGTCTGAGCGTTTTTGGTAACATATCACAAAAAGTCCTTTTTAAGAGAAACGCGTGCCAATCTACTGATTTACATTGAAACCCGTTCTCACGGCCTAGTTTCCAAGCCATTTCCTTGGTCTATTCTGAGTAGGACTATTTTCGTGTTTCTTTATAAACATGAGGAAAGTTTTGTGTTTTGTTGCCAATTCTATTTACACTCTGTAATAAGGCACTCTATTGGAATCTCTACTATACTGCAGGAGATTGAGCGTTTCTGAAGTCACTGGTAACATCTCATTAATAAGTCCTTTTTAAGAAATAAGCATTTTCTGTCCATTCCCATCAAAACAGGCCAATACGTGTATACATTGAAACCTGTTCTCCAGGCCTAGTTTCCAATGCGCTTCCATGAGTCTACTCTGAGTAGGAACATTTTCGTGTTTCTTTATAAACATGAGGAAAGGGGGGGCGGAGCCGGACGTCATGACGGGTAAGGTCTCTTCTTGAGAGCTCCCGAAGGGGGTGATCTGAAAAGCTAATTATCTCATCTAAAAAGGCATGGGTCGTTAATGAAAGTGAAGGAGGAGGATTATGATTGTTAAGAGAGGGTGAAAATCCTGTTTTTTTGGAAGCAGACTCAGAATAAGGAGGAGAAAAACTGCCCGTTCTCTGGCTGCAAGCAGACGGAAGGAGGGGGGAGCAGAAAGCGAAACTAACTTTGGAATGTTAGAGCTCTCCTGTCTTCTAGTCTGATAAAGTGATGATTTATATACTCCTAATCTGAAAGAAAGGTTTAATTGGCAGTATATTCACCCCTCTAAAAAAGCATCGAAGAATAAAGTGTTTATCTGTGTAAGAAGAGAGAGACGCGGTGGATTGTAATCGGGACAGTGATTGAGAGTTAAAAATAGATCCATGCCGTATATCAGAAAAAAAGGGAAAAAAACCCCGGGGAAGGCTACCTGGCAAAGAATTCATCCTTCTAATTTGGCCCGTCTTGAGAAAGTGTCTGTAGAAAAAGACTTACAAAGCTCTGGAAGTGATTCAGACGGATCTATCAAAATGGCTGAGGGTTCTGGCACGGAGCCAATTTCAGCTGCACTGGAAGAATTGAAGAAACTGATTCTAGATTGCACTGCCACTTTGAGCAAGAAGATGGATATTAATGAAAAAAATGCAGTTTCACGAATGGGGGTGCTAGCAGATAAGATCGCGGCTAATGATAGAGAGATAAAGAAGCTAGATGTGGAAGTTAAAGCACTTGTGAAAAAACAGGATGTCTTTGAAAAAAGATGTGAGCTAAAATTTCAAAGTCAAGATCTACAGTTGATCCAACTTCATGATTAGGAGCGGCGTTGCAATGTACGCATTAAACAATTTGTTGAAGAACCAGGAGAGGATTTGAGAAAAATAGTTTTGAAGTGGTTCAATGATATGATGCCAGATCTGGATATAAAAGACTGTGATATTGAAAGGATCCATAGAGTGGGAGAAGCAAAGTATAGAGGATCAACCAGAGACATTCTTGTGAGATTTGGCAGTTACTACAAAAAAGAGCAAGTGATGAAGAAATTGAGGGCTATGGTCATGATTAAATATAAAGGCAAAACAGCGCAAGTATTCAACGATCTTTGTCAGCAAACACTCCAATGGAGGCGCAGCGTTAAGCAAATAACTGAAACGTTAACAAAAAATACAGTGAGATATGCTTGGGGTTACCCAGTGTTTTTAAAGTTTTCCTATGCTGGGGGTGAACATAGAGTAACCTCTCTGGAGCAAGGCAAGGAGCTGCTGAAGAGATTGGGGTTATGTAATGATGCAAGTTTTGGAGCTGGAGATGAGAATGGAGCCGTAGCCGGGCATCTGGGACGGGGTAAATGTGGAATGTTGTTATGAGATAATTAATATGATAAGTAGTTAAATACAGAGATCGTGCCGTTATGGCGGGGCGCCGCCTCCCCCCTCTCCCCTAAGTTAGATGGCCGGAGTAATAGACTCACGGGGATATGGGGAGGGGGAAAGTAGTGGGGGGGAAGAGGGGTTGGGGGGATCATTAGGGTGGGAGGGAGGGGGATGAAGGGGGTTTAGGGTTTATTTTTATATTTGGTGTTGTATATGTTTATGAGTTGCAGAGCACACGGGATCGGAAGGAAAATCAAAAGGGTGATTATGAATAAGAATATTAAAGTATCAACGCTCAATGTTAAAGGTCTGGGGGCAGTCGTGAAAAGGAGGAGAATAGAACAAATGTTAAATAAAGAAAGATCGGATATTATTATGTTGCAAGAAACACACCAAAAATTTGATGGCGTAAATGAAATCCGGACAAGGTGGTCTGTTTATTATGAGAAGTCATTAGGGACGTCAAAGAAAAATGGAGTAGCAATTTTGATTAAAAAAAAAGTGGATTCATATTGGAAACTGTAAGAAAGGATGATAATGGTAGATATCTTATGATAAAGGGGAAAATAGAAAGTGAACAATATACATTAGTAAATGTTTATGCCCCTAATGAGAGACAAAGAGAGTTTTTTATGAATTTATTTAATGAAATAGAGGAGTTTAGGGAAGTTTAGCTGGGGATTTCAATATGGTAATGAATAATAGAGTGGATAGATCAAACCCCACAAATGTGGAAAAAAGAAATAATATTACTATATTGAATAAACTAGTAAAAGAAAAAGATTATGTAGATTGTTGGCGTTTACTGAATGGCTTGAATCCGGGATTTTCTTATTACTCCTCAGTTCATCAGACATACTCTAGAATAGATTATATAATGGTTTCAAAAGAGTTTGCAAGTAAGGTATGTAAAATGGAAATGGGGGTAATAAAGGTAACGGACCATGCATTGTTAAGTTTAGAATTTACAGTTAAAAAGAATTATAAGGAAGCGTTTAGGTGGAAACTAAACACAAAACTTTTGAAGTATAATAAGGTGGTAGAAAAAATGCAAAGAGAAATGATAGAGGCTTGGGAAATTAATGAGAAGGGAGGAACGTCAAGGGCAGTAGTTTGGGATACCATGAAGGCAGTATCGAGAGGGATATGTATTAGAGAAATGTGTAATTTAAGAAGGCAACAAGTAGCAGAGCAGGAACAATTGGAGGAAGAGATTAAGAAAATGGAGAAAGATTATTGGCAACATAAAAATAAATATAAATTAATAGAAATACAGGCAAAGAAAAAACAATTAGAAAATTTAAATTTAGAGGAGGTTCAAAAGAATTTAATATATATGAAAAGGGAGTATTTTGAAAACAGTAACAGGAATTCTAAAGTGCTTGCCAGGCTCACACAAAAGGAAAAAGCCAGGAACGGGATAGGGATTTTGAAGGATAAACAAGGGAAGTATTGTCATACAATGAAGGATAAAGTAAAGATTTTTCAGGAGTTTTATCAGGAATTGTATAAGGGAAAGGATACTCAAAAACAAAAGTTGGAAGCTTATATAGAAAAATATATAAAGAAGAGAATAAAAATAGAGCATAAAGAGTTAACGGAAAAGGTAATAACGCAAGGAGAAGTAGAAGAAGTAATTGAGAACCTGAAGCCGGGTAAATCACCGGGGGTTGACGGTTTAGGACCAGAATATTATAAGGTTTTTAAAGGAATTTTAATACCAAAATTAATAAATTTGTTTAATTCCATATTGGAAGGGGATAGAATGCCAGAATCATGGGAACACTCATTAATAATTTTAATACCAAAACCAGATAAAGATTTGACTGTCCCTGATTCATATAGACCTATTTCATTAATAAACCAAGATGCTAAGCTTTTTTCAACTATCTTAGCAAGGCGGTTGAATAAATTTATAGAGGAATATATAGGGGAGGATCAATGCGGATTTGTGGCAGGTAGACAGATGCCTAATTTAGTGGGAAGAGTATTAAATGCAATACAGGTGATAAATAAGTCTAGGGTTAAAGCGGGAATTCTGGCATTGGATATTTTTAAGGCTTTTGATTGTGTGAGCTGGCAAGCTTTAAAGATGGTTATAAATAAAATGGGGTTTGGAAATAAATTCAAAGCGATAATAGAACAGTTATACTCTCAAAATACAGCCGTAGTGGTAGTGAATGATGGTGTGACAGATAAGATACGACTAGCCAGAGGGACAAGGCAAGGTTGTCCGCTCTCACCAGTCCTATTTGTAATGGTAATGGAATTATTGGCGAATGCAATACGAGAAGATGAGGAGATTGAAGGAATAGGTAGTATGAAGGAAATTAAATTGAATATGTTTGCAGATGACACGTTGTTGACGATAAAGAATCCAATAGAGAAGATGGGGAGAATTAAACAACTTTTGAGAGAATTTGAGGATATTACGGGGTTAAAAATAAATTGGTCTAAATCTGAATTGATGTTGTTTAATTATACTAAAAAGGAAGAGAAGGATTGGGAAGAAAAGGGAAGAGAAATTAGAGTTAAGAATCAGATTAGATATTTGGGAATAAAAATTATGCAGAAATTAGAGAGTTTAGAGAAAGAGAATTTAAATGTGTTAAAAAAAGAGATTTTAGCAAAATTGGAAAAATATAAAAGGTTAAATTTATCTTGGTTTGGAAGAATAGCATTAATAAAAATGAAGATTTTAGCAAAGATTAATTTTGTGTTCAGGATGCTACCAATAAAAATTTCAGAATTAGAGCTAAAAAGTTGGCAAAGGATTATAAATAATTATTGTAATGGTGATAAGAAAGCGAGGGTAAATAAAAGTAAATGGTAATTGAGCCAAAAAAAGGGAGGATTGGGTCTCCCGAATATTAAATTATATTATGTAGCTAATAGATTAAGATATATAGTGGAGGCAATTACAGGATTAGGGGAATTAGATTGGAAGGAAGAAAAAATTACGAGTAATATAGAGACTAAATTGGAAAATGTATTTTTTATGGAAGGGAAAAAAAAATGGGTGGAAAGTATAAATAACCCGCTCTTGAGGTTTCACTGGGAAATTTGGAGTAAATATAAAGGGGAGCTGCTTCCAAGCGGCTCTCCTTTGTCACCGGTAATAATGTTGAAGAATTTCCCGGAGGAATTAAAGAGTAGATTAAGTAAAGTTTTAATAGAAAAAAATAAAATGAAATTAAAGGATTGGTTAAGAGGAATGAGTACAAGAGAGGATATGGAAGAGGTTTTGAAGGATAAAAAATTAACTTGGTTAAATTATAGGCAATTAGAACAGTGGACTAAAAAGTGGGTAAGAGATAATGGAGAGTGTAGAGAATTAACAAAGTTTGAGGAACTAATAGTTAAGAAAGATAATGAAAGGGAGAAAAGAACAGTGTTAAAAGGGTTGATGAGTGAATTATATAGAATATTGGTAGAGAAAGGGACGGTGGATAGTTCGGGTAAAATGGTTTGGGAGACAGATTTGAAGGTACAAATAGGACAACAGGGTTGGGAGGGATTATGGAAACAAAGAGCGTTGAGAAATATGTCAGTAAGAATAAAAGAGAATTATTATAAAATTGTATGGAGGTGGTACCTAACTCCGGTTAGATTGAATAAGATAAACAATCAGCAATCAGAAAATTGTTGGAGAGGTTGTGGGGTTAAAGGAACATATTGCATATGTGGTGGGAATGTAACTATTTTCAGAAATTGTGGAAGATGGTGTTTTTGGAGATTGAAGAAATTGTGGAAATGAAGATAGAACGAACACCAAAAGTTGCATTGCTGTCACTATTTGAAGAAGATTTTAAATGTAAAAAGGAAACTAAGGAACTGATAACGAATTTGTTGATTGCAGCAAGATTGATTGTAGCTAGGAACTGGAAGATTCAAGGGGAATATTCTATTGAAGAATGGTATAAAGAAGTATGGGAAATAGCTATTAATGATAAATTAACAAGTAATATTAAATGGAGAAGAGGTATAGCTAAATCAAATGATTTTGAAGGAATTTGGAAACAGTTCCTAATATTTGTGTTTTCAAAAGGAAGTGGGAAACCACCAGCAGAAGAAAGTATGAGATTCTGGAATCAGGAATGAGATCCCGAGGTGGGGGGTGCACTTGTAGGTTATTTTGATTATGTTATTAAGATGAGATTTTGTATTCAAATTGAACATTATGTAGTATGTTGTTGTTGTTGTTGTTGTTTTTGTTTTTATGTGAATGTAAATGTGTATGTTTAAGTATTGTAGAAAATAAAAAAAAATTATATAAAAAAAATATAAACATGAGGAAAGTTTTTGTTTTGTTGCCGATTCTATTGACACTCTGTAATAAGGCACTCTATTGGAATCTCTCCTATACTGCAGGAGATTGAGCGTTTCTGAAGTCACTGGTAACATCTCATTAATAAGCCCTTTTTAAGAGAAAAGCATTATCTGTCCATCCCCATCAAAACAGGCCAATACGCGTATACATTGAAACATGTTCTCCAGGCCTGCTTTCCAATGCGCTTCCATGGGTCTACTCTGAGTAGGACTATTTTCTTGTTTCTTTATATACATAACGTAAGTTTTGTGTTTTGTTGCCAATTCTAGTTAAACCCTTCAATAAAACGTTCCAAAGGAGTCTTTATTTTGCAGTAGTCTGAGCGTTTTTGGTAACATATCACAAAAAGTCCTTTTTAAGAGAAACGCATGCCGATCTACTGATTTACATTGAAACCTGTTCTCACGGCCTGGTTTCCAATGCATTTCCATGGGTCTACTCTGAGTAGGACTATTTTCGTGTTTCTTTATTTACATAACGTAAGTTTTGTGTTTTGTTGCCAATTCTATTTACACTCTGTAATAAGGCACTCTATTGGAATCTCTCCTATACTGCAGGAGATTGAGCGTTTCTGAAGTCACTGGTAACATCTCATTAATAAGCCCTTTTTAAGAGAAAAGCATTATCTGTCCATCCCCATCAAAACAGGCCAATACGCGTATACATTGAATCATGTTCTCCAGGCCTGGTTTCCAAGGCGTTTCCATGGGTCTACTCTGAGTAGGACTATTTTCGTGTTTCTTTATATACATAACGTAAGTTTTGTGTTTTGTTACCAATTCTAGTTAAACCCTTCAATAAAACGTTCCACAGGAGTCTTTACTATATATTGCAGTAGTCTGAGCGTTTTTGGTAACATATCACAAAAAGTCCTTTTTAAGAGAAACGTGTCCATGGGTCTACTCTGAGTAGGACTATTGTCGTGTAAATGTAAATCTGTAGATTGGCATGCATTTCTCTTAAAAAGGACTTTTTGTGATATGTTACCAAAAACGCTCAGACTACTGCAATATATAGTAAAGACTCCTGTGGAACATTTTATTGAAGAGTTTAACTAGAATAGGTAACAAAACACAAAACTTATGTTAAGTATATAAAGAAACAAGAAAATAGTCGTACTCAGAGTAGACCCATGGAAACGCATTGGAAACCAGGCCTGGAGAACATGTTTCAATGTATATGCGTATTTGCCTGTTTTGAAGGGGATGGACAGATAATGCTTTTCTCTTAAAAAGGGCTTATTAATGAGATGTTACCAGTGACTTCAGAAACGCTCAATCTCCTGCAGTATAGGAGAGATTCCAATAGAGTGCCTTATTACAGAGTGTAAATAGAATTGGCAACAAAACACAAAACTTACGTTATGTATATAAAGAAACAAGAAAATAGTCCTACTCAGAGAAGACCCATGGAAACGCATTGGAAACCAGGCCTGGAGAACATGTTTCAATGTATACGCGTATTGGCCTGTTTTGATGGGGATGGACAGATAATGCTTTTCTCTTAAAAAGGGCTTATTAATGAGATGTTACCAGTGACTTCAGAAACGCTCAACCTCCTGCAGTATAGGAGAGATTCCAATAGAGTGCCTTATTACAGAGTGTCAATAGAATCGGCAACAAAACAAAAACTTTCCCCATGTTTATAAAGAAACACGAAAATAGTCCTACTCAGAGTAGACCCATGGAAATGCATTGGAAACCAGGCCGTGAGAACGGGTTTCAGTGTAAATCAGTAGATTGGCATGCGTTTCTCTTAAAAAGGACTTTTTGTGATATGTTACCAAAAACGCTCAGACTACTGCAATATATAGTAAAGACTCCTGTGGAAAGTTTTATTGAAGGGTTTAACTAGAATTGGCAACAAAACAAAAAACTTACGTTATGTATATAAAGAAACAAGAAAATAGTCCTACTTAGAGTAGACCCATGGAAGCGCATTGGAAACCAGTCCTGGAGAACATGTTTCAATGTATACGCTTATTGGCCTGTTTTGATGGGGATGGACAGATAATGCTTTTCTCTTAAAAAGGGCTTATTAATGTTACCAGTGACTTCAGAAACGCTCAATCTTCTGCAGTATAGTAGAGATTCCAATAGAGTGCCTTATTACAGAGTGTCAATAGAATTGGCAACAAAACAAAAACTTTCCTCATGTTTATAATGAAAAACGATAATAGTCCTACTTAGAGTAGACCCATGGATATGCATTGAAAACCAGGCCGTGAGAATGGGTTTCAATGTAAACCTGTAGATTGGCATGCGTTTCGCTTAAAAAGGACTTTTTGTGATATGTTACCAAAAACGCTCAGACTACAGCAATATAGAGTAAAGACTCCTGAGGAAAGTTTTATTGAAGGGTTTAAATAGAATTGGCAACAAAACACAAAACTTACGTTATGTATATAAACACGAAAATAGTCCTACTCAGAGTAGACCCATGGAAGCGCATTGGAAACCAGGCCTGGAGAACATGTTTCAATGTATACGCGTATTGGCCTGTTTTGATGGGGATGGACAGATAATGCTTTTCTCTTAAAAAGGGCTTATTAATGAGATGTTACCAGTGACTTCAGAAACGCTCAATCTCCTGCAATATAGTCGAGATTCCAATAGAGTGCCTTATTACAGAGTTTAAATAGAATTGGCAACAAAACAAAAACTTTCTTCATGTTTATAAAGAAACACGATGATAGACCTACTTAGAGTAGACCCATGGAAATGCGTTGGAAACCAGGCCGTGAGAACGGGTTTCAATGTAAATCAGTAGATCGGCATGCGTTTCTCTTAAAAAGGACTTTTTGTGATATGTTACCAAAAACGCTCAGACTACTGCAATATATAGTAAAGACTCCTGTGGAACGTTTTATTGAAGGGTTTAAATAGAATTGGCAACAAAACACAAAACTTACATTATTATATATAAAGAAAGAAGAAAATAGTCGTACTCAGAGTAGACCCATGGAAACGCATTGAAAACCAGGCCTGGAGAATATGTTTCAATGTATACGCGTATTAGCCTGTTTTGATTGGGATGGACAGATAACGCTTTTCCCTTAAAACGGGGTTATTAATGAGATGTTACTAGTGACTTCAGAAACGCTCAATCTCCTGCAGTATAGTAGAGATTCCAATAGAGTGCCTTATTACAGAGTGTAAATAGAACTGGCAACAAAACACAAAACTTACGTTATGTAAATAAAGAAACACGAAAATAGTCCTACTCAGAGTATACCATGAAAATGCATTGGAAACCAGGCCGTGAGAACGGGTTTCAATGTAAATCAGTAGATCGGCATGCGTTTCTCTTAAAAAGGACTTTTTATGATATGTTACCAAAAACGCTCAGACTACTGCAATATAAAGACTCCTTTGGAACGTTTTATTGAAGGGTTTAACTAGAATTGGCAACAAAACACAAAACTTACGTTATGTATATAAAGAAACAAGAAAATAGTCCTACTTAGAGTAGACCCATGGAAACGAATTGGAAACCAGTCCTGGAGAACATGTTTCAATGTATACGCGTATTGGACTGTTTTGATGGGGATGGACAGATAATGCTTTTCTCTTAAAAAGGGCTTATTAATGAGATGTTACCAGTGACTTCAGAAACGCTCAATCTCCTGCAGTATAGGAGAGATTCCAATAGAGTGCCTTATTACAGAGTGTCAATAGAATTGGCAACAAAACACAAAACTTTCCTCATGTTTATAAAGAAACACGATAATAGTTCTACTCAGAGTAGACCCATGGAAGCGCATTGGAAACCAGGCCTGGAGAACATGTTTCAATGTATACGCGTATTAGCCTTTTTTGATTGGGATGGACAGATAATGCTTTTCTCTTAAAACGGGCTTATTAATGTTACCAGTGACTTCAGAAACGCTCAATCTCCTGCAGTATAGTAGAGATTCCAATAGAGTGCCTTATTACAGAGTGTAAATAGAACTGGCAACAAAACACAAAACTTACGTTATGTAAATAAAGAAACACGAAAATAGTTCTACTCAGAGTAGACCCATGGAAATGCATTGGAAAACAGGCCGTGAGAACGGGTTTCAATGTAAATAAGTAGATTGGCATGCGTTTCGCTTAAAAAGGGCTATTTAATGAGATGTTACCAGTGACTTCAGAAACGCTCAATCTCCTGAAGTATAGTAGAGATTCCAATAGAGTGCCTTATTACAGAGTGTAAATAGAATTGGCAACAAAACACAAAACTTTCCTAGTGTTTATCAAGAAACACGAAAATAGTCCTACTCAGAGTAGACCCATAGAAGTGCATTGGAAACCAGGCCGTGAGAACGGGTTTCAATGTAAATCAGTAGACTGGCATGCGTTTCTCTTAAAAAGGACTTTTTGAGATATGTTACCAAAAACGCTCAGACTACTGCAATATACAGTAAACACTCCTGTGGAACGTTTTATTGAAGGGTTTAACTAGAATTGGCAACAAAACACAAAACGTACGTTATGTATATAAAGTAAAACGAAAATAGTCCTACTCAGAGTAGACCCATGGAAGCGCATTGGAAACCAGGCCTGGAGAACATGTTTCAATGTATACGCGTATTGGCCTGTTATGATGGGGATGGACAGATAATGCTTTTCTCTTAAAAAGGGCTTATTAATGAGATGTTACCAGTGACTTCAGAAACGCTCAATCTCCTGCAGTATAGTAGAGATTCCAATAGCGTGCCTTATTACAGAGTGTAAATAGAATTGGTAACAAAACAAAAAACTTACGTTATGTATATAAAGAAACAAGAAAATAGTCCTACTCAGAGTAGACCCATGGAAACGCATTGGAAACCAGGCCTGGAGAACATGTTTCAACGTATACGCGTATTGGCCTGTTTTGATGGGGATGGACAGATAATGCGTTTCTCTTAAAAAGGGCTTATTAATGAGATGTTACCAGTGAATTCAGAAACGCTCAATCTCCTGCAGTATAGTAGAGATTCCAATAGAGTGCCTTATTACAGAGTGTAAATAGAATTGGTAACAAAACAAAAAACTTACGTTATGTATATAAAGAAACAAGAAAATAGTCCTACTCAGAGTAGACCCATGGAAATGCATTGGAAACCAGGCCGTGAGAACGGGTTTCAATGTAAATCAGTAGACTGGCATGCGTTTCTCTTAAAAAGGACTTTTTGTGATATGTTACCAAAAACGCTCAGACTAATGCAATATATAGTAAAGACTCCTTTGGAACGTTTTATTGAAGGGTTTAATTAGAATTGGCAACAAAACACAAAACTTACGTTATGTATATACGGAAACATGAAAATAGTCCTACTCAGAGTAGACCCATGGAAGCGCATTGGAAACCAGGCCTGGAGAACATGTTTCAACGTATACGCGTATTGGCCTGTTTTGATGAGGATGGACAGATAATGCTTTTCTTTTAAAAAGGGCTTATTAATGAGATGTTACCAGTGACTTCAGAAACGCTCAATCTCCTGCAGTATAGTAGAGATTCCAATAGAGTGCCTTATTACAGAGTGTAAATAGAATTGGTAACAAAACAAAAAACTTACGTTATGTGTATAAAGAAACAAGAAAATAGTCCTACTCAGAGTAGACCCATGGAAATGCATTGGAAACCAGGCTGTGAGAACGGGTTTCAATGTAAATCAGTAGATTGGCATGCGTTTCTCTTAAAAAGGACTTTTTGTGATATGTTACCAAAAACGCTCAGACTACTGCAATATATAGTAAAGACTCCTTTGGAACGTTTTATTGAAGGGTTTAATTAGAATTGGCAACAAAACACAAAACTTACGTTATGTATATACGGAAACATGAAAATAGTCCTACTCAGAGTAGACCCATGGAAGCGCATTGGAAACCAGGCCTGGAGAACATGTTTCAACGTATACGCGTATCGGCCTGTTTTGATGAGGATGGACAGATAATGCTTTTCACATAGAAAGGGCTTATTAATGAGATGTTACCAGTGACTTCAGAAACGCTCAATCTCCTGCAGTATAGTAGAGATTCCAATAGAGTGCCTTATTACAGAGTGTAAATAGAATTGGTAACAAAACAAAAAACTTACGTTATGTATATAAAGAAACAAGAAAATAGTCGTACTCAGAGTAGACCCATGGAAATGCATTGGAAACCAGGCTTTGAGAACGGGTTTCAATGTAAATCAGTAGATTGGCATGCGTTTCTCTTTAAAAGGACTTTTTGTGATATGTTACCAAAAACACTCAGACTACTGCAATAAAGACTCCTGTGGAACGTTTTATTGAAGGGTTTAACTAGAATTGGCAACAAAACACAAAACTAACGTTATGTACATAAAGAAACAAGAAAATAGTTCTACTCAGAGTAGACCCATGGAAATGCATTGGAAACCAGGCCGTAAGAACGGGTTTCAATGTAAATCAGTAGATTGGCATGCGTTTCTCTTAAAAAGGACTTTTTGTGATATGTTACCAAAAACGCTCAGACTACTGCAATATATAGTAAAGACTCCTGTGGAACGTTTTATTGAAGGGTTTAACTAGAATTGGCAACAAATCACAAAACTTACGTTATGTATATACGAAACACGAAAATAGTCCTACTCAGAGAAAAGCCATGGAAAGGCATTGGAAACCAGGCCTGGAGAACATGTTTCAACATGTACGCGTATTGGCCTGTTTTGATGGGGATGGACAGATAATGCTTTTTTCTTAAAAAGGGCTTATTAATGAGATGGTACCAGTGACTTCAGAAATGCTCAATCTCCTGCAGTATAGTAGAGATTCCAATAGAGTGCCTTATTACAGAGTGTAAATAGAATTGGCAACAAAACACAAAACTTACGTTATGTAAATAAAGAAACAAGAAAATAGTCGTACTCAGAGTAGACCCATGGAAATGCTTTGGAAACCAGGCCGTGAGAACGGGTTTCAATGTAAATCAGTAGATTGGCATGCGGTTCTCTTTAAAAGGACTTTTTGTGATATGTTACCAAAAACACTCAGACTACTGCAATATATAGTAAAGACTCCTGTGGAACGTTTTATTGAAGGGTTTAACTAGAATTGGCAACAAAACACAAAACTAACGTTATGTACATAAAGAAACAAGAAAATAGTTCTACTCAGATTAGACCCATGGAAATGCATTGGAAACCAGGCCGTAAGAACGGGTTTCAATGTAAATCAGTAGATTGGCATGCGTTTCTCTTAAAAAGGACTTTTTGTGATATGTTACCAAAAACGCTCAGAGTACTGCAATATATAGTAAAGACTCCTGTGGAACGTTTTATTGAAGGGTTTAACTAGAATTGGCAACAAAACACAAAACTTACGTTATGTATATACGAAACACGAAAATAGTCCTACTCAGAGTAGACCCATGGAGGTGCATTGGAAACCAGGCCTGGAGAACATGTTTCAATGTATACGCGTATTGGCCTGTTTTGATGGGGATGGACACATAATGCTTTTCTCTTAAAATGGGCTTATTAATGAGATGTTAGCAGTGACTTCAGAAACGCTCAATCTCCTGCAGTATAGTAGAGATTCCAATAGAGTGCCATATTACTGAGTGTCAATAGAATTGGCAACAAAACACAAAACTTTCCTCATGATTATAAAGAAACACGAAAATAGTCCTACTCAGAGTAGACCCATGGAAATGCATTGGAAACCAGGCTTTGAGAAAGGGTTTCAATGTAAATCAGTAGATCGGCATGCGTTTCTCTTAAAAAGGACTTTTTGTGATATGTTACCAAAAACGCTAAGACTACTGCAATATAAAGACTCCTTCGGAACGTTTTATTGAAGGGTTTAAACAGAATTCGCAACAAAACACAAAACTTAAGTTATGTATATAAAGAAACAAGAAAATAGTCCTACTCAGAGTAGACCCATGGAAGCGCATTGGAAACCAGGCCTGGAGAACATGTTTCAACATATACGCGTATTGGCCTGTTTTGTTGGGGATGGACAGATAATACTATTTTCTTTAAAAGGGCTTATTAATGAGATGTTACCAGTGACTTCAGAAATGCTCAATCTCCTGCAGTATAGTAGAGATTCCAATAGAGTGCCTTATTACAGAGTGTAAATAGAATTGGCAACAAAACACAAAACTTTCCTCATGTTTCTTTTTGTGATATGTTACCAAAAACGCTCAGACTACTGCTATATATAGTAAAGAATCCTGTGGAACGTTTTATTGAAGGGTTTAACTGGAATTGACAACAAAACACAAAACTTACGTTATGTATATAAAGAAACAAGAAAATAGTCCTACTCAGAGTAGACCCATGGAAATTTATTCGAAACCAGGCCGTGAGAATGGTTTTCAATGTATACGCGTACTGGCCTGTTCTGATGGGGATGGACAGATAATGCTTTTCACATAGAAAGGGCTTATTAATGAGATGTTACCAGTGACTTCAGAAACGCTCAATCTCCTGCAGTATAGTAGAGATTCCAATAGAGTGCCTTATTACAGAGTGTAAATAGAATTGGCAACAAAACAAAAAACTTACGTTATGTATGTAAAGAAACAAGAAAATAGTCCTACTCAGAGTAGACCCATGGAAATGAATTGGAAACCAGGCCTGGAGAACATGTTTCAATGTAAATCAGTCGATTGGCATGCGTTTCTCTTAAAATGGACTTTTTGTGATATGTTACCAAAAACGCTCAGACTACTGCAATATATAGTAAAGACTCCTGTGGAACGTTTTATTGAAGGGTTTAACTAGAATTGGCAACAAAACACAAAACTTACGTTATGTATATAAAGAAACAAGAAAATAGTCCTACTCAGAGTAGACCCATGGAAATTTATTCGAAACCAGGCCGTGAGAATGGGTTTCAATGTATACGCGTATTGGCCTGTTCTAATGGGGATGGACAGATAATGCGTTTCTCTTAAAAAAGGGCTTATTAATGAGATGCTACCAGTGACTTCAGAAATGCTCAATCTCCTGCAGTTTAGTAGAGATTCCAATAGAGTGCCTTATTACAGAGTGTAATTAGAATTGGCAAAAAAAAACAAAACTTGCGTTATGTATATTAAGAAACAAGAAAATAGTCCTACTCAGAGTAGACCCATGGAAATGCTTTGGAAACCAGGCCTGGAGAACATGTTTCAATGTATACGCGTATTGGCCTGTTTTGATGGGGATGGACAGATAACGCTTTTCTCTTAAAAAGTTCTTATTAATGAGATGTTACCAGTGACTTCAGAAATGCTCAATCTCCTGCAGTATAGTAGCGATTCCAATAGAGTGCCTTATTACAGAGTCTAAATAGAATAGGCAACAAAATACAAAACTTACGTTATTTATATATATAGAAACAAGAAAATAGTCCTACTCAGAGTAGACCCATTTTGTGAACCGCCCAGAGAGCTTCGGCTATTGGGCGGTATAAAAATGTAATAAATAAATAATAAATAAATAATAAATAAATGCATTGGAAACCAGGCCGTGAGAACGGGTTTCAATGAAAATCAGTAGATTGGCACGCGTTTCTCTTAAAAAGGACTTTTTGTGATAGGTTACCAAAAACGCTCAGACTACTGCAATATATAGTAAAGACTCCTGTGGAACGTTTTATTGAAGGGTTTAACTAGAATTGGCAACAAAACACAAAACTAACATTATGTACATAAAGAAACAAGAAAATAGTCCTACTCAGAGTAGACCCATGGAAATGCATTGGAAACCAGGCCTGGAGAACATGTTTCAATGTATACGCGTATTGGCCTGTTTTGATGGGGATGGACAGGTAATGTTTTTCTCTTAAAAAGGGCTTATTAATGAGATGTTAACAGTGACTTCAGAAACGCTCAATCTCCTGCAGTATAGTAGAGATTCCAATAGAGTGCCTTATTACAGAGTGTAAATAGAATTGGCAACAAAACACAAAACTTACGTTATGTATATAAAGAAACAAGAAAATAGTCCTACTCAGAGTAGACCCATGGAAATGCATTGGAAACCAGGCCTGGAGAACATGTTTCAATGTAAATCAGTCGATTGGCATGCGTTTCTCTTAAAATGGACTTTTTGTGATATGTTACCAAAAACGCTCAGACTACTGCAATATATAGTAAAGACTCCTGTGGAACGTTTTATTGAAGGGTTTAACTAGAATTGGCAACAAAACACAAAACTTACGTTATGTATATAAAGAAACAAGAAAATAGTCCTACTCAGAGTAGACCCATGGAAATTTATTCGAAACCAGGCCGTGAGAATGGGTTTCAATGTATACGCGTATTGGCCTGTTCTAATGGGGATGGACAGATAATGCGTTTCTCTTAAAAAAGGGCTTATTAATGAGATGCTACCAGTGACTTCAGAAATGCTCAATCTCCTGCAGTTTAGTAGAGATTCCAATAGAGTGCCTTATTACAGAGTGTAATTAGAATTGGCAACAAAAAACAAAACTTGCGTTATGTATATTAAGAAACAAGAAAATAGTCCTACTCAGAGTAGACCCATGGAAATGCTTTGGAAACCAGGCCTGGAGAACATGTTTCAATGTATACGCGTATTGGCCTGTTTTGATGGGGATGGACAGATAACGCTTTTCTCTTAAAAAGGTCTTATTAATGAGATGTTAGCAGTGACTTCAGAAATGCTCAATCTCCTGCAGTATAGTAGCGATTCCAAAAGAGTGCCTTATTACAGTGTGTAAATAGAATAGGCAACAAAACACAAAACTTACGTTATTTATATAAAGAAACAAGAAAATAGTCCTACTCAGAGTAGACACATGGAAATGCATTGGAAACGAGGCCGTGAGAACGGGTTTCAATGTAAATCATTAGATTGGCATGCGTTTCTCTTAAAAAGGACTTTTTGTGATAGGTTACCAAAAACGCTCAGACTACTGCTATATATAGTAAAGACTCCTGTGGAACGTTTTATTGAAGGGTTTAACTAGAATTGGAAACAAAACACAAAACTTATGTTATGTATATTAAGAAACAAGAAAATAGTCCTACTCAGAGTAGACCCATGGAAGTGCATTGGAAACCAGGCCTGGAGAACATGTTTCAATGTATACGCGTATTGGCCTGTTTTGATGGGGATGGACAGGTAATGCTTTTCTCTTAAAAAGGGCTTATTAATGAGATGTTAACAGTGACTTCAGAAACGCTCAATCTCCTGCAGTATAGTAGAGATTCCAATAGAGTGCCTTATTACAGAGTGTAAATAGAATTGGCAACAAAACACAAAACTTACGTTATGTATATAAAGAAACACGAAAATAGTCCTACTCAGAGTAGAGCCATGGAAATTCATTGGAAACCAGGCCGTGAGAACGGGTTTCAATGTATATCAGTAATTGGCACGCGTTTCTCTTAAAAAGGACTTTTTGTGATAGGTTACCAAAAACGCTCAGGCTACTGCAATATATAGTAAAGACTCCTGTGGAACGTTTTATTGAAGGGTTTAACTAGAATTGGCAACAAAACACAAAACTTACGTTACGTATATAAAGATACACGAAAATAGTGCTACTCAGAGTAGACCCATGGAAATTTATTCGAAACCAGGCCGTGAGAACGGGTTTCAATGTATACTCGTATTTGCCTGTTCTGATGGGGATGGACAGATAATGCTTTTCTCTTAAAAAGGGCTTATTAATGAGATTTTACCAGTGACTTCAGAAACGCTCAATCTCCTGCAGTATAGTAGAGATTCTAATAGAGTGCCTTATTTCAGAGTGTAAATAGAATTGGCAACAAAACACAAAACTTGCTGTATATAAAGAAACAAGAAAATAGTCCTACTCAGAGTAGACCCATGGAAATGCATTGGAAACCAGGCCTTGAGAACATTTTTCAATGTATACGCGTATTGGCCTGTTTTGATGGGGATGGACAGATAATGCTTTTCTCTTAAAAAGGGCTTATTAATGAGATGTTACCAGTGACTTCAGAAACGCTCAATCTCCTGCAGTATAGTCGAGATTCCAATAGAGTGCCTTATTACAGAGTGTAAATAGAATTGGCAACAAAACAAAAACTTTCTTCATGTTTATAAAGAAACACGATAATAGTCCTACTTAGAGTAGACCCATGGAAATGTGTTGGAAACCAGGCCGTGAGAACGGGTTTCAATGTAAATCAGTAGATCGGCATGCGTTTCTCTTAAAAAGGACTTTTTGTGATATGTTACCAAAAACGCTCAGACTACTGCAATATATAGTAAAGACTCCTGTGGAACGTTTTATTGAAGGGTTTAACTAAAATTGGCAACAAAACACAAAACTTACGTTATGAATATAAACACGAAAATAGTCCTACTCAGAGTAGACCCATGGAAGTGCATTGGAAACCAGGCCTGGAGAACATGTTTCAATGTATACGCGTATTCGCCTGTTTTGACGGGGATGGACAGATAATGCTTTTCTCTTAAAGCGGGCTTATTAATGAGATGTTACTTGTGACTTCAAAAACGCTCAATCTCCTGCAGTATAGTAGAGATTCTAATAGAGTGCCTTATTACAGAGTGTAAATAGAACTGGCAACAAAACACAAAACTTACGTTACGTATATAAAGAAACAAGAAAATAGTCCTACTCAGAGTAGACCCATGGAAACGCATTGGAAACCAGGCCTGGAGAACATGTTTCAATGTATACGCGTATTGGCCTGTTTTGATGGGGATGGACAGATAATGCTTTTCTCTTAAAAAGGGCTTATTAATGAGATGTTTCCAGTGACTTCAGAAACGCTCAATCTCCTGCAGTATAGTAGAGATTCCAATAGAGTGCCTTATTACAGAGTGTAAATAGAATTGGCAACAAAACACAAAACTTACGTTATGTATATAAAGAAACAAGAAAATAGTCCTACTCAGAGTAGACCCATGGAAATGCATTGGATACCAGGCCGTGAGAACGGGTTTCAATGTAAATCAGTAGATCGGCATGCGTTTCTCTTAAAAAGGACTTTTTGTGATATGTTACCAAAAACGCTCAGACTACTGCAATATAAAGACTCCTTTGGAACGTTTTATTGAAGGGTTTAACTAGAATTGGCAACAAAACACAAAACTTACGTTATGTATATAAACACGAAAATAGTCCTACTCAGAGTAGACCCATGGAAGCGCATTGGAAACCAGGCCTGGAGAACGTGTTTCAATGTATACGCGTATTCGCCTGTTTTGATGGGAATGGACACATAATGCTTTTCTCTTAAAACTGGCTTATTAATGAGATGTTACTAGTGACTTCAGAAACGCTCAATCTCCTGCAGTATAGTAGAGATTCCAATAGAGTGCCTTATTACAGAGTGTAAATAGAACTGGCAACAAAACACAAAACTTACGTTTTGTATATAAAGAAACAAGAAAATAGTCCTACTCAGAGTAGACCCATTGAAATTTATTCGAAACCAGGCCGTGAGAATGGGTTTCAATGTATACGCGTATTGGCCTGTTTTGATGGGGATGGACAGATAATGCTTTTCTCTTAAAAAGGGCTTATTAATGAGATGTTACCAGTGACTTGAGAAACGCTCAATCTCCTGCAGTATAGTAGAGATTCCAATAGAGTGCCTTATTACAGAGTGTAAATAGAATTGGTAACAAAACAAAAAACTTACGTTCTGTATATAAAGAAACAAGAAAATAGTCCTACTCAGAGTAGACCCATGGAAATGCATTGGAAACCAGGCCGTGAGAACGGCTTTCAATGTAAATCAGTAGATTGGCATGCGTTTCTCTTAAAAAGGACTTTTTGTGATATGTTACCAAAAACGCTCAGACTACTGCAATATATAGTAAAGACTCCTGTGGAACGTTTTATTGAAGGGTTTAACTAGAATTGGCAACAAAACACAAAACTTACGTTATGTATATTAAGAAACAAGAAAATAGTCCTACTCAGAGTAGACCCATGGAAATGCATTGGAAACCAGACTTGGAGAACATGTTTCAATGTATACGCGTATTGGCCTGTTTTGATGGGGATGGACAGATAATGCTTTTCTCATAAAAAGGGCTTATTAATGAGATGTAACCAGTGACTTCAGAAACGCTCAATCTCCTGCAGTATAGTAGAGATTCCAATAGAGTGCCTTATTACAGAGTGTAAATTGGCAACAAAACACAAAACTTTCCTAGTGTTTATCAAGAAACACGAAAATAGTCCTACTCAGAGTAGATCCATGGAAGCGCATTGGAAACCAGACCTGGAGAACATGTTTCAATGTATATGCGTTTTGGCCTGTTTTGATGGGGATGGACAGATTATGCTTTTCTCTTAAAAAGAGCTTATTAATGAGATGTTACCACTGACTTCAGAAACGCTCAATCTCCTGCAGTATAGAAGAGATTCCAATAGAGTGCCTTATTATAGAGTGTAAATAGAATTGGCAACAAAACAAAAAACTTTCCTCATGTTTCTTTTTGTGATATGTTACCAAAAATGCTCAGACTACTGCTATATATAGTAAAGACTCCTGTGGAACGTTTTATTGAAGGCTTTAACTAGAATTGGCAACAAAACACAAAACTTACGTTATGTATATAAAGATACACGAAAATAGTCCTACTCAGAGTAGACCCATGGAAGCGCATTGGAAACCAGGCCGTGAGAATGGGTTTCAATGTATACGCGTATTGGCCTGTTTTGATGGGGATGGACAGATTATGCTTTTCTCTTAAAAAGAGCTTATTAATGAGATGTTACCACTGACTTCAGAAACGCTCAATCTCCTGCAGTATAGTAGAGATTCCAATAGAGTGCCTTATTACAGAGTGTAAATAGAATTGGCAACAAAACACAAAACTTGCGTTATGTATATAAAGAAACAAGAAAATAGTCCTACTCAGAGTAGACCCATTGAAATTTATTCGAAACCAGGCCGTGAGAATGGTTTTCAATGTATACGCGTATTGGCCTGTTTTGATGGGGATGGACAGATAATGCTTTTCTCTTAAAAAGGGCTTATTAATGAGATGTTACCAGTGACTTCAGAAACGCTCAATCTCCTGCAGTATAGTAGAGATTCCAATAGAGTGCCTTATTACAGAGTGTAAATAGAATTGGCAACAAAACACAAAACTTACGTTATGTATATAAAGAAACAAGAAAATAGTCCTACTTAGAGTAGACCCATGGAAGCGCATTGGAAACCAGGCATGGAGAACATGTTTCAACATATACCCGTATTGGCCTGTTTTGATGGGGATGGACAGATAATGCTTTTTTCTTAAAAAGGGCTTATTAATGAGATGTTACCAGTGACTTCAGAAATGCTCAATCTCCTGCAGTATAGTAGAGATTCCAATAGAGTGCCTTATTACAGAGTGTAAATAGAATTGGCAACAAAACAAAAAACTTACGTTATGTATATAAAGAAACAAGAAAATAGTCCTACTCAGAGTAGACCCATGGAAATGCATTGGAAACCAGGCCGTGAGAACGGCTTTCAATGTAAATCAGTAGATTGGCATGCGTTTCTCTTAAAAAGGACTTTTTGTGATATGTTACCAAAAACGCTCAGACTACTGCAATATATAGTAAAGACTCCTGTGGAACGTTTTATTGAAGGGTTTAACTAGAATTGGCAACAAAACACAAAACTTACGTTATGTATATAGGAAACACGAAAATAGTCCTACTCAGAGTAGACCCATGGAAATGCATTGGAAACCAGGCCGTGAGAACGGGTTTCAATGTATACGCGTATTGGCCTGTTCTGATGGGGATGGACAGATAATGCTTTTCTCTTAAGAAGGGCTTATTAATGAGATGTTACCAGTGACTTCAGAAACGCTCAATCTCCTGCAGTTTAGTAGAGATTCCAATAGAGTGCCTTATTACAGATTGTAAATAGAATTGGCAACAAAACACAAAACTTGCGTTATGTATATAAAGAAACAAGAAAATAGTTCTACTCAGAGTAGACCCATGGAAATGCATTCGAAACCAGGCCGTGAGAACGGGTTTCAATGTAAATCAGTAGACTGGCATGCGTTTCTCTTAAAAAGGACTTTTTGTGATATGTTACCAAAAACGCTCAGACTACTGCAATATACAGTAAAGACTCCTGTGGAACGTTTTATTGAAGGGTTTAACTAGAATTGGCAACAAAACACAAAACTTACGTTATGTATATAAAGAAACAAGAAAATAGTCCTACTCAGAGTAGACCCATGGAAGCGCATTGGAAACCAGGCATGGAGAACATGTTTCAACGTATAAGCGTATTGGCCTGTTTTGATGGGGATGGACAGATAATGCTTTTCTCTTAAAAAGGGCTTATTAATGAGATGTTACCAGTGACTTCAGAAACGCTCAATCTCCTGCAGTATAGTAGAGATTCCAATAGAGTGCCTTATTACAGATTGTAAATAGAATTGGCAACAAAACACAAAACTTACGTTATGTATATAAAGAAACAAGAAAATAGTCCTACTCAGAGTAGACCCATGGAAATGCATTGGAAACCAGGCCGTGAGAACGTGCTTCAATGTAAATCAGTAGATTGGCATGCGTTTCTCTTAAAAAGGACTTTTTGTGATATGTTACCAAAAACGCTGAGACTACTGCAATGTATAGGACAGGCTCCTGTGGAACGTTTTATTGAAGGGTTTAATTAGAATTGGCAACAAAACACAAAACTTACGTTATGTATATACGGAAACATGAAAATAGTCCTACTCAGAGTAGACCCATGGAAGCGCATTGGAAACCAGGCCTGGAGAACATGTTTCAACGTATACGCGTATTGGCCTGTTTTGATGAGGATGGACAGATAATGCTTTTCTCTTAAAAAGGGCTTATTAATGAGATGTTACCAGTGACTTCAGAAACGCTCAATCTCCTGCAGTATAGTAGAGATTCCAATAGAGTGCCTTATTACAGAGTGTAAATAGAATTGGCAACAAAACACAAAACTTTCCTCAAGTTTCTTTTTGTGATATGTTACCAAAAACGCTCAGACTACTGCTATATATAGTAAAGACTCCTGTGGAACGTTTTATTGAAGGGTTTAACTGGAATTGGCAACAAAACACAAAACTTACGTTATGTATATAAAGAAACAAGAAAATAGTCCTACTCAGAGTAGACCCATGGAAATTTATTCGAAACCAGGCCGTGAGAATGGGTTTCAATGTATACGCGTATTGGCCTGTTCTGATGGGGATGGACAGATAATGCTTTTCACTTAGAAAGGGCTTATTAATGAGATGTTACCAGTGACTTCAGAAGCGGTCAATCTCCTGCAGTATAGTAGAGATTCCAATAGAGTGCCTTATTACAGAGTGTAAGTAGAATTGGTAACAAAACAAAAAACTTACGTTATGTATATAAAGAAACACGAAAATAGTCCTACTCAGAGTAGACCCATGGAAATGCATTGGAAACCAGGCCGTGAGAACGGCTTTCAATGTAAATCAGTAGATTGGCATGCGTTTCTCTTAAAAAGGACTTTTTGTGATATGTTACCAAAAACGCTCAGACTACTGCAATATATAGTAAAGACTCCTGTGGAACGTTTTATTGAAGGGTTTAACTAGAATTGGCAACAAAACACAAAACTTACGTTATGTATATAGGAAACACAAAAATAGTCCTACTCAGAGTAGACCCATGGAAACGCATTGGAAACCAGGCCTGGAGAACATGTTTCAACGTATACGCGTATTGGCCTGTTTTGATGGGGATGGACAGATAATGCGTTTCTCTTAAAAAGGGCTCATTAATGAGATGTTACCAGTGACTTCAGAAACGCTCAATCTCCTGCAGTATAGTAGATATTCCAATAGAGTGCCTTATTACAGAGTGTAAATAGAATTGGTAACAAAACAAAAAACTTACGTTATGTATATAAAGAAACAAGAAAATAGTCCTACTCAGAGTAGACCCATGGAAACGCATTGGAAACCAGGCCTGGAGAACATGTTTCAACGTATACGCGTATTGGCCTGTTTTGATGGGGATGGACAGATAATGCGTTTCTCTTAAAAAAGGGCTTATTAATGAGATGCTACCAGTGATTTCAGAAATGCTCAATCTCCTGCAGTATAGTAGAGATTCCAATAGAGTGCCTTATTACAGAGTGTAATTAGAATTGGCAACAAAAAACAAAACTTGTGTTATGTATATAAAGAAACAAGAAAATAGTCCTACTCAGAGTAGACCCATGGAAATGCTTTGGAAACCAGGCCTGGAGAACATGTTTCAACGTATACGCGTATTGGCCTGTTTTGATGGGGATGGACAGATAATGCGTTTCTCTTAAAAAGGGCTTATTAATGAGATGTTACCAGTGACTTCAGAAACGCTCAATCTCCTGCAGTATAGTAGAGATTCCAATAGAGTGCGTTATTACAGAGTGTAAATAGAATTGGTAACAAAACAAAAATCTTACGTTATGTATATAAAGAAACAAGAAAATAGTCCTACTCAGAGTAGACCCATGGAAACGCATTGGAAACCAGGCCTGGAGAACATGTTTCAACGTATACGCGTATTGGCCTGTTTTGATGGGGATGGACAGATAATGCGTTTCTCTTAAAAAAGGGCTTATTAATGAGATGTTACCAGTGACTTCAGAAATGCTCAATCTCCTGCAGTATAGTAGCGATTCCAATAGAGTGCCTTATTACAGAGTGTAAATAGAATAGGCAACAAAACACAAAACTTACGTTATGTATATAAAGAAACAAGAAAATAGTCCTACTCAGAGTAGACCCATGGAAATGCATTGGAAACCAGGCCTGGAGAACATGTTTCAATGTAAATCAGTAGATTGGCATGCGTTTCTCTTAAATTGGACTTTTTGTGATATGTTACCAAAAACGCTCAGACTACTGCAATATATAGTAAAGACTCCTGTGGAACGTTTTATTGAAGGGTTTAATTTGAATTGGCAACAAAACACAAAACTTACGTTATGTATATACGGAAACACGAAAATAGACCTACTCAGAGTAGACCCATGGAAGCGCATTGGAAACCAGGCCTGGAGAACATGTTTCAACGTATAAGTGTATTGGCCTGTTTTGATGGGGATGGACAGATAATGCTTTTCTCTTAAAAAGGGCTTATTAATGAGATGTTACCAGGGACTTCAGAAACGCTCAATCTCCTGCAGTATAGTAGAGATTCCAATAGAGTGCCTTATTACAGAGTTTAAATAGAATTGGCAACAAAACAAAAAACTTTCCTCATGTTTCTTTTTGTGATATGTTACCAAAAACGCTCAGACTACTGCTATATATAGTAAAGACTCCTGTGGAACGTTTTATTGAAGGGTTTAACTGGAATTGGCAACAAAACACAAAACTTACGTTATGTATATAAAGAAACAAGAAAATAGTCCTACTCAGAGTAGACCCATGGAAATTTATTCGAAACCAGGCCGTGAGAATGGGTTTCAATGTATACGCGTATTGGCCTGTTCTGATGGGGATGGACAGATAATGCTTTTCACTTAGAAAGGGCTTATTAATGAGATGTTACCAGTGACTTCAGAAGCGGTCAATCTCCTGCAGTATAGTAGAGATTCCAATAGAGTGCCTTATTACAGAGTGTAAGTAGAATTGGTAACAAAACAAAAAACTTACGTTATGTATATAAAGAAACACGAAAATAGTCCTACTCAGAGTAGACCCATGGAAATGCATTGGAAACCAGGCCGTGAGAACGGCTTTCAATGTAAATCAGTAGATTGGCACGCGTTTCTCTTAAAAAGGACTTTTTGTGATATGTTACCAAAAACGCTCAGACTACTGCAATATATAGTAAAGACTCCTGTGGAACGTTTTATTGAAGGGTTTAACTAGAATTGGCAACAAAACACAAAACTTACGTTATGTATATAGGAAACACAAAAATAGTCCTACTCAGAGTAGACCCATGGAAACGCATTGGAAACCAGGCCTGGAGAACATGTTTCAACGTATACGCGTATTGGCCTGTTTTGATGGGGATGGACAGATAATGCGTTTCTCTTAAAAAGGGCTCATTAATGAGATGTTACCAGTGACTTCAGAAACGCTCAATCTCCTGCAGTATAGTAGATATTCCAATAGAGTGCCTTATTACAGAGTGTAAATAGAATTGGTAACAAAACAAAAAACTTACGTTATGTATATAAAGAAACAAGAAAATAGTCCTACTCAGAGTAGACCCATGGAAACGCATTGGAAACCAGGCCTGGAGAACATGTTTCAACGTATACGCGTATTGGCCTGTTTTGATGGGGATGGACAGATAATGCGTTTCTCTTAAAAAAGGGCTTATTAATGAGATGTTACCAGTGACTTCAGAAACGCTCAATCTCCTGCAGTATAGTAGAGATTCCAATAGAGTGCGTTATTACAGAGTGTAAATAGAATTGGTAACAAAACAAAAATCTTACGTTATGTATATAAAGAAACAAGAAAATAGTCCTACTCAGAGTAGACCCATGGAAACGCATTGGAAACCAGGCCTGGAGAACATGTTTCAACGTATACGCGTATTGGCCTGTTTTGATGGGGATGGACAGATAATGCGTTTCTCTTAAAAAAGGGCTCATTAATGAGATGTTACCAGTGATTTCAGAAATGCTCAATCTCCTGCAGTATAGTAGAGATTCCAATAGAGTGCCTTATTACAGAGTGTAATTAGAATTGGCAACAAAAAACAAAACTTGTGTTATGTATATAAAGAAACAAGAAAATAGTCCTACTCAGAGTAGACCCATGGAAATGCATTGGAAACCAGGCCGTGAGAACGGCTTTCAATGTAAATCAGTAGATTGGCATGCGTTTCTCTTAAAAAGGACTTTTTGTGATATGTTACCAAAAACGCTCAGACTACTGCAATATATAGTAAAGACTCCTGTGGAACGTTTTATTGAAGGGTTTAACTAGAATTGGAAACAAAACACAAAACTTATGTTATGTATATTAAGAAACAAGAAAATAGTCCTACTCAGAGTAGACCCATGGAAGTGCATTGGAAACCAGGCCTGGAGAACATGTTTCAATGTATACGCGTATTGGCCTGTTTTGATGGGGATGGACAGGTAATGCTTTTCTCTTAAAAAGGGCTTATTAATGAGATGTTAACAGTGACTTCAGAAACGCTCAATCTCCTGCAGTATAGTAGAGATTCCAATAGAGTGCCTTATTACAGAGTGTAAATAGAATTGGCAACAAAACACAAAACTTTCCTCATGTTTCTTTTTGTGATATGTTACCAAAAACGCTCAGACTACTGCTATATATAGTAAAGAATCCTGTGGAACGTTTTATTGAAGGGTTTAACTGGAATTGACAACAAAACACAAAACTTACGTTATGTATATAAAGAAACAAGAAAATAGTCCTACTCAGAGTAGACCCATGGAAATTTATTCGAAACCAGGCCGTGAGAATGGTTTTCAATGTATACGCGTACTGGCCTGTTCTGATGGGGATGGACAGATAATGCTTTTCACATAGAAAGGGCTTATTAATGAGATGTTACCAGTGACTTCAGAAACGCTCAATCTCCTGCAGTATAGTAGAGATTCCAATAGAGTGCCTTATTACAGAGTGTAAATAGAATTGGCAACAAAACAAAAAACTTACGTTATGTATGTAAAGAAACAAGAAAATAGTCCTACTCAGAGTAGACCCATGGAAATGAATTGGAAACCAGGCCTGGAGAACATGTTTCAATGTAAATCAGTCGATTGGCATGCGTTTCTCTTAAAATGGACTTTTTGTGATATGTTACCAAAAACGCTCAGACTACTGCAATATATAGTAAAGACTCCTGTGGAACGTTTTATTGAAGGGTTTAACTAGAATTGGCAACAAAACACAAAACTTACGTTATGTATATAAAGAAACAAGAAAATAGTCCTACTCAGAGTAGACCCATGGAAATTTATTCGAAACCAGGCCGTGAGAATGGGTTTCAATGTATACGCGTATTGGCCTGTTCTAATGGGGATGGACAGATAATGCGTTTCTCTTAAAAAAGGGCTTATTAATGAGATGCTACCAGTGACTTCAGAAATGCTCAATCTCCTGCAGTTTAGTAGAGATTCCAATAGAGTGCCTTATTACAGAGTGTAATTAGAATTGGCAAAAAAAAACAAAACTTGCGTTATGTATATTAAGAAACAAGAAAATAGTCCTACTCAGAGTAGACCCATGGAAATGCTTTGGAAACCAGGCCTGGAGAACATGTTTCAATGTATACGCGTATTGGCCTGTTTTGATGGGGATGGACAGATAACGCTTTTCTCTTAAAAAGTTCTTATTAATGAGATGTTACCAGTGACTTCAGAAATGCTCAATCTCCTGCAGTATAGTAGCGATTCCAATAGAGTGCCTTATTACAGAGTCTAAATAGAATAGGCAACAAAATACAAAACTTACGTTATTTATATATATAGAAACAAGAAAATAGTCCTACTCAGAGTAGACCCATTTTGTGAACCGCCCAGAGAGCTTCGGCTATTGGGCGGTATAAAAATGTAATAAATAAATAATAAATAAATAATAAATAAATGCATTGGAAACCAGGCCGTGAGAACGGGTTTCAATGAAAATCAGTAGATTGGCACGCGTTTCTCTTAAAAAGGACTTTTTGTGATAGGTTACCAAAAACGCTCAGACTACTGCAATATATAGTAAAGACTCCTGTGGAACGTTTTATTGAAGGGTTTAACTAGAATTGGCAACAAAACACAAAACTAACATTATGTACATAAAGAAACAAGAAAATAGTCCTACTCAGAGTAGACCCATGGAAATGCATTGGAAACCAGGCCTGGAGAACATGTTTCAATGTATACGCGTATTGGCCTGTTTTGATGGGGATGGACAGGTAATGTTTTTCTCTTAAAAAGGGCTTATTAATGAGATGTTAACAGTGACTTCAGAAACGCTCAATCTCCTGCAGTATAGTAGAGATTCCAATAGAGTGCCTTATTACAGAGTGTAAATAGAATTGGCAACAAAACACAAAACTTACGTTATGTATATAAAGAAACAAGAAAATAGTCCTACTCAGAGTAGACCCATGGAAATGCATTGGAAACCAGGCCTGGAGAACATGTTTCAATGTAAATCAGTCGATTGGCATGCGTTTCTCTTAAAATGGACTTTTTGTGATATGTTACCAAAAACGCTCAGACTACTGCAATATATAGTAAAGACTCCTGTGGAACGTTTTATTGAAGGGTTTAACTAGAATTGGCAACAAAACACAAAACTTACGTTATGTATATAAAGAAACAAGAAAATAGTCCTACTCAGAGTAGACCCATGGAAATTTATTCGAAACCAGGCCGTGAGAATGGGTTTCAATGTATACGCGTATTGGCCTGTTCTAATGGGGATGGACAGATAATGCGTTTCTCTTAAAAAAGGGCTTATTAATGAGATGCTACCAGTGACTTCAGAAATGCTCAATCTCCTGCAGTTTAGTAGAGATTCCAATAGAGTGCCTTATTACAGAGTGTAATTAGAATTGGCAACAAAAAACAAAACTTGCGTTATGTATATTAAGAAACAAGAAAATAGTCCTACTCAGAGTAGACCCATGGAAATGCTTTGGAAACCAGGCCTGGAGAACATGTTTCAATGTATACGCGTATTGGCCTGTTTTGATGGGGATGGACAGATAACGCTTTTCTCTTAAAAAGGTCTTATTAATGAGATGTTAGCAGTGACTTCAGAAATGCTCAATCTCCTGCAGTATAGTAGCGATTCCAAAAGAGTGCCTTATTACAGTGTGTAAATAGAATAGGCAACAAAACACAAAACTTACGTTATTTATATAAAGAAACAAGAAAATAGTCCTACTCAGAGTAGACACATGGAAATGCATTGGAAACGAGGCCGTGAGAACGGGTTTCAATGTATATCAGTATATTGGCACGCGTTTCTCTTAAAAAGGACTTTTTGTGATAGGTTACCAAAAACGCTCAGGCTACTGCAATATATAGTAAAGACTCCTGTGGAACGTTTTATTGAAGGGTTTAATTTGAATTGGCAACAAAACACAAAACTTACGTTATGTATATACGGAAACACGAAAATAGACCTACTCAGAGTAGACCCATGGAAGCGCATTGGAAACCAGGCCTGGAGAACATGTTTCAACGTATAAGTGTATTGGCCTGTTTTGATGGGGATGGACAGATAATGCTTTTCTCTTAAAAAGGGCTTATTAATGAGATGTTACCAGGGACTTCAGAAACGCTCAATCTCCTGCAGTATAGTAGAGATTCCAATAGAGTGCCTTATTACAGAGTTTAAATAGAATTGGCAACAAAACAAAAAACTTTCCTCATGTTTCTTTTTGTGATATGTTACCAAAAACGCTCAGACTACTGCTATATATAGTAAAGACTCCTGTGGAACGTTTTATTGAAGGGTTTAACTGGAATTGGCAACAAAACACAAAACTTACGTTATGTATATAAAGAAACAAGAAAATAGTCCTACTCAGAGTAGACCCATGGAAATTTATTCGAAACCAGGCCGTGAGAATGGGTTTCAATGTATACGCGTATTGGCCTGTTCTGATGGGGATGGACAGATAATGCTTTTCTCTTAAGAAGGGCTTATTAATGAGATGTTACCAGTGACTTCAGAAACGCTCAATCTCCTGCAGTTTAGTAGAGATTCCAATAGAGTGCCTTATTACAGAGTGTAAATAGAATTGGCAACAAAACACAAAACTTGCGTTATGTATATAAAGAAACAAGAAAATAGTCCTACTCAGACCCATGGAAGCGCATTGGAAACCAGGCATGGAGAACATGTTTCAACGTATAAGCGTATTGGCCTGTTTTGATGGGGATGGACAGATAATGCTTTTCTCTTAAAAAGGGCTTATTAATGAGATGTTACCAGTGACTTCAGAAACGCTCAATCTCCTGCAGTATAGTAGAGATTCCAATAGAGTGCCTTATTACAGATTGTAAATAGAATTGGCAACAAAACACAAAACTTACGTTATGTATATAAAGAAACAAGAAAATAGTCCTACTCAGAGTAGACCCATGGAAATGCATTGGAAACCAGGCCGTGAGAACGTGTTTCAATGTAAATCAGTAGACTGGCATGCGTTTCTCTTAAAAAGGACTTTTTGTGATATATTACCAAAAACGCTCAGACTACTGCAATGTATAGGAAAGACTCCTGTGGAACGTATTATTGAAGGGTTTAACTAGAATTGGCAACAAAATACAAAACTTACGTTATGTATATAAAGAAACAAGAAAATAGTCCTACTCAGAGTAGACCCATGGAAACGCTTTGGAAACCAGGCTTGGAGAACATGTTTCAATGTATACGCGTATTGGCCTGTTATGATGGGGATGGACAGATAATGCTTTTCTCTTAAAAAGGGCTTATTAATGAGATGTTACAGGTGACTTCAGAAACGCTCAATCTCCTGCAGTATAGTAGAGATTCCAATAGAGTGCCTTATTACAGAGTGTAAATAGAATTGGCAACAAAACACAAAACTTACGTTATGTATATAAAGAAACAAGAAAATAGTCCTACTCAGAGTAGACCCATAGAAATGCATTGGAAACCAGGCCGTGAGAACGGGTTTCAATGTAAATCAGTAGACTGGCATGCGTTTCTCTTTAAAAGGACTTTTTGTGATATGTTACCAAAAATGCTCAGACTACTGCAATATATAGTAAAGACTCCTGTGGAACGTTTTATTGAAGGGTTTAACTAGAATTGGCAACAAAACACAAAACTAACGTTATGTACATAAAGAAACAAGAAAATAGTTCTACTCAGAGTAGACCCATGGAAATGCATTCGAAACCAGGCGATAAGAACGGGTTTCAATGTAAATCAGTAGATTGGCATGCGTTTCTCTTAAAAAGGACTTTTTGTGATATGTTACCAAAAACGCTCAGACTACTGCAATATATAGTAAAGACTCCTGTGGAACGTTTTATTGAAGGGTTTAACTAGAATTGGCAACAAAACACAAAACTTATGTTATGTATATTAAGAAACAAGAAAATAGTCCTACTCAGAGTAGACCCATGGAAGTGCATTGGAAACCAGGCCTGGAGAACATGTTTCAATGTATACGCGTATTGGCCTGTTTTGATGGGGATGGACAGATAATGCTTTTCTCTTAAAAAGGGTTTATTAATGAGATGTTAACAGTGACTTCAGAAACGCTCAATCTCCTGCAGTATAGTAGAGATTCCAATAGAGTGCCTTATTACAGAGTGTAAATAGAATTGGCAACAAAACACAAAACTTACGTTATGTATATAAAGAAACACGAAAATACTCCTACTCAGAGTAGAGCCATGGAACTTCAATGGAAACCAGGCCGTGAGAACGGGTTTCAATGTATACGCGTATTGGCCTGTTCTGATGGGGATGGACAGATAATGCTTTTCTCTTAAGAAGGGCTTATTAATGAGATGTTACCAGTGATTTCAAAAACGCTCAATCTCCTGCAGTTTAGTAGAGATTCCAATAGAGTGCCTCATTACAGAGTGTAAATAGAATTGGCAACAAAACACAAAACTTGCGTTATGTATATAAAGAAACAAGAAAATAGTCCTACTCAGAGTAGACCCATGGAAACGCATTGGAAACCAGGCCTGGAGAACATGTTTCAACGTATACGCGTATTGGCCTGTTTTGATGGGGATGGACAGATAATGCGTTTCTCTTAAAAAAGGGCTCATTAATGAGATGTTACCAGTGATTTCAGAAATGCTCAATCTCCTGCAGTATAGTAGAGATTCCAATAGAGTGCCTTATTACAGAGTGTAATTAGAATTGGCAACAAAAAACAAAACTTGTGTTATGTATATAAAGAAACAAGAAAATAGTCCTACTCAGAGTAGACCCATGGAAATGCATTGGAAACCAGGCCGTGAGAACGGCTTTCAATGTAAATCAGTAGATTGGCATGCGTTTCTCTTAAAAAGGACTTTTTGTGATATGTTACCAAAAACGCTCAGACTACTGCAATATATAGTAAAGACTCCTGTGGAACGTTTTATTGAAGGGTTTAACTAGAATTGGAAACAAAACACAAAACTTATGTTATGTATATTAAGAAACAAGAAAATAGTCCTACTCAGAGTAGACCCATGGAAGTGCATTGGAAACCAGGCCTGGAGAACATGTTTCAATGTATACGCGTATTGGCCTGTTTTGATGGGGATGGACAGGTAATGCTTTTCTCTTAAAAAGGGCTTATTAATGAGATGTTAACAGTGACTTCAGAAACGCTCAATCTCCTGCAGTATAGTAGAGATTCCAATAGAGTGCCTTATTACAGAGTGTAAATAGAATTGGCAACAAAACACAAAACTTTCCTCATGTTTCTTTTTGTGATATGTTACCAAAAACGCTCAGACTACTGCTATATATAGTAAAGAATCCTGTGGAACGTTTTATTGAAGGGTTTAACTGGAATTGACAACAAAACACAAAACTTACGTTATGTATATAAAGAAACAAGAAAATAGTCCTACTCAGAGTAGACCCATGGAAATTTATTCGAAACCAGGCCGTGAGAATGGTTTTCAATGTATACGCGTACTGGCCTGTTCTGATGGGGATGGACAGATAATGCTTTTCACATAGAAAGGGCTTATTAATGAGATGTTACCAGTGACTTCAGAAACGCTCAATCTCCTGCAGTATAGTAGAGATTCCAATAGAGTGCCTTATTACAGAGTGTAAATAGAATTGGCAACAAAACAAAAAACTTACGTTATGTATGTAAAGAAACAAGAAAATAGTCCTACTCAGAGTAGACCCATGGAAATGAATTGGAAACCAGGCCTGGAGAACATGTTTCAATGTAAATCAGTCGATTGGCATGCGTTTCTCTTAAAATGGACTTTTTGTGATATGTTACCAAAAACGCTCAGACTACTGCAATATATAGTAAAGACTCCTGTGGAACGTTTTATTGAAGGGTTTAACTAGAATTGGCAACAAAACACAAAACTTACGTTATGTATATAAAGAAACAAGAAAATAGTCCTACTCAGAGTAGACCCATGGAAATTTATTCGAAACCAGGCCGTGAGAATGGGTTTCAATGTATACGCGTATTGGCCTGTTCTAATGGGGATGGACAGATAATGCGTTTCTCTTAAAAAAGGGCTTATTAATGAGATGCTACCAGTGACTTCAGAAATGCTCAATCTCCTGCAGTTTAGTAGAGATTCCAATAGAGTGCCTTATTACAGAGTGTAATTAGAATTGGCAAAAAAAAACAAAACTTGCGTTATGTATATTAAGAAACAAGAAAATAGTCCTACTCAGAGTAGACCCATGGAAATGCTTTGGAAACCAGGCCTGGAGAACATGTTTCAATGTATACGCGTATTGGCCTGTTTTGATGGGGATGGACAGATAACGCTTTTCTCTTAAAAAGTTCTTATTAATGAGATGTTACCAGTGACTTCAGAAATGCTCAATCTCCTGCAGTATAGTAGCGATTCCAATAGAGTGCCTTATTACAGAGTCTAAATAGAATAGGCAACAAAATACAAAACTTACGTTATTTATATATATAGAAACAAGAAAATAGTCCTACTCAGAGTAGACCCATTTTGTGAACCGCCCAGAGAGCTTCGGCTATTGGGCGGTATAAAAATGTAATAAATAAATAATAAATAAATAATAAATAAATGCATTGGAAACCAGGCCGTGAGAACGGGTTTCAATGAAAATCAGTAGATTGGCACGCGTTTCTCTTAAAAAGGACTTTTTGTGATAGGTTACCAAAAACGCTCAGACTACTGCAATATATAGTAAAGACTCCTGTGGAACGTTTTATTGAAGGGTTTAACTAGAATTGGCAACAAAACACAAAACTAACATTATGTACATAAAGAAACAAGAAAATAGTCCTACTCAGAGTAGACCCATGGAAATGCATTGGAAACCAGGCCTGGAGAACATGTTTCAATGTATACGCGTATTGGCCTGTTTTGATGGGGATGGACAGGTAATGTTTTTCTCTTAAAAAGGGCTTATTAATGAGATGTTAACAGTGACTTCAGAAACGCTCAATCTCCTGCAGTATAGTAGAGATTCCAATAGAGTGCCTTATTACAGAGTGTAAATAGAATTGGCAACAAAACACAAAACTTACGTTATGTATATAAAGAAACAAGAAAATAGTCCTACTCAGAGTAGACCCATGGAAATGCATTGGAAACCAGGCCTGGAGAACATGTTTCAATGTAAATCAGTCGATTGGCATGCGTTTCTCTTAAAATGGACTTTTTGTGATATGTTACCAAAAACGCTCAGACTACTGCAATATATAGTAAAGACTCCTGTGGAACGTTTTATTGAAGGGTTTAACTAGAATTGGCAACAAAACACAAAACTTACGTTATGTATATAAAGAAACAAGAAAATAGTCCTACTCAGAGTAGACCCATGGAAATTTATTCGAAACCAGGCCGTGAGAATGGGTTTCAATGTATACGCGTATTGGCCTGTTCTAATGGGGATGGACAGATAATGCGTTTCTCTTAAAAAAGGGCTTATTAATGAGATGCTACCAGTGACTTCAGAAATGCTCAATCTCCTGCAGTTTAGTAGAGATTCCAATAGAGTGCCTTATTACAGAGTGTAATTAGAATTGGCAACAAAAAACAAAACTTGCGTTATGTATATTAAGAAACAAGAAAATAGTCCTACTCAGAGTAGACCCATGGAAATGCTTTGGAAACCAGGCCTGGAGAACATGTTTCAATGTATACGCGTATTGGCCTGTTTTGATGGGGATGGACAGATAACGCTTTTCTCTTAAAAAGGTCTTATTAATGAGATGTTAGCAGTGACTTCAGAAATGCTCAATCTCCTGCAGTATAGTAGCGATTCCAAAAGAGTGCCTTATTACAGTGTGTAAATAGAATAGGCAACAAAACACAAAACTTACGTTATTTATATAAAGAAACAAGAAAATAGTCCTACTTAGAGTAGACACATGGAAATGCATTGGAAACGAGGCCGTGAGAACGGGTTTCAATGTATATCAGTATATTGGCACGCGTTTCTCTTAAAAAGGACTTTTTGTGATAGGTTACCAAAAACGCTCAGGCTACTGCAATATATAGTAAAGACTCCTGTGGAACGTTTTATTGAAGGGTTTAATTTGAATTGGCAACAAAACACAAAACTTACGTTATGTATATACGGAAACACGAAAATAGACCTACTCAGAGTAGACCCATGGAAGCGCATTGGAAACCAGGCCTGGAGAACATGTTTCAACGTATAAGTGTATTGGCCTGTTTTGATGGGGATGGACAGATAATGCTTTTCTCTTAAAAAGGGCTTATTAATGAGATGTTACCAGGGACTTCAGAAACGCTCAATCTCCTGCAGTATAGTAGAGATTCCAATAGAGTGCCTTATTACAGAGTTTAAATAGAATTGGCAACAAAACAAAAAACTTTCCTCATGTTTCTTTTTGTGATATGTTACCAAAAACGCTCAGACTACTGCTATATATAGTAAAGACTCCTGTGGAACGTTTTATTGAAGGGTTTAACTGGAATTGGCAACAAAACACAAAACTTACGTTATGTATATAAAGAAACAAGAAAATAGTCCTACTCAGAGTAGACCCATGGAAATTTATTCGAAACCAGGCCGTGAGAATGGGTTTCAATGTATACGCGTATTGGCCTGTTCTGATGGGGATGGACAGATAATGCTTTTCTCTTAAGAAGGGCTTATTAATGAGATGTTACCAGTGACTTCAGAAACGCTCAATCTCCTGCAGTTTAGTAGAGATTCCAATAGAGTGCCTTATTACAGAGTGTAAATAGAATTGGCAACAAAACACAAAACTTGCGTTATGTATATAAAGAAACAAGAAAATAGTCCTACTCAGACCCATGGAAGCGCATTGGAAACCAGGCATGGAGAACATGTTTCAACGTATAAGCGTATTGGCCTGTTTTGATGGGGATGGACAGATAATGCTTTTCTCTTAAAAAGGGCTTATTAATGAGATGTTACCAGTGACTTCAGAAACGCTCAATCTCCTGCAGTATAGTAGAGATTCCAATAGAGTGCCTTATTACAGATTGTAAATAGAATTGGCAACAAAACACAAAACTTACGTTATGTATATAAAGAAACAAGAAAATAGTCCTACTCAGAGTAGACCCATGGAAATGCATTGGAAACCAGGCCGTGAGAACGTGTTTCAATGTAAATCAGTAGACTGGCATGCGTTTCTCTTAAAAAGGACTTTTTGTGATATATTACCAAAAACGCTCAGACTACTGCAATGTATAGGAAAGACTCCTGTGGAACGTATTATTGAAGGGTTTAACTAGAATTGGCAACAAAATACAAAACTTACGTTATGTATATAAAGAAACAAGAAAATAGTCCTACTCAGAGTAGACCCATGGAAACGCTTTGGAAACCAGGCTTGGAGAACATGTTTCAATGTATACGCGTATTGGCCTGTTATGATGGGGATGGACAGATAATGCTTTTCTCTTAAAAAGGGCTTATTAATGAGATGTTACAGGTGACTTCAGAAACGCTCAATCTCCTGCAGTATAGTAGAGATTCCAATAGAGTGCCTTATTACAGAGTGTAAATAGAATTGGCAACAAAACACAAAACTTACGTTATGTATATAAAGAAACAAGAAAATAGTCCTACTCAGAGTAGACCCATAGAAATGCATTGGAAACCAGGCCGTGAGAACGGGTTTCAATGTAAATCAGTAGACTGGCATGCGTTTCTCTTTAAAAGGACTTTTTGTGATATGTTACCAAAAATGCTCAGACTACTGCAATATATAGTAAAGACTCCTGTGGAACGTTTTATTGAAGGGTTTAACTAGAATTGGCAACAAAACACAAAACTAACGTTATGTACATAAAGAAACAAGAAAATAGTTCTACTCAGAGTAGACCCATGGAAATGCATTCGAAACCAGGCGATAAGAACGGGTTTCAATGTAAATCAGTAGATTGGCATGCGTTTCTCTTAAAAAGGACTTTTTGTGATATGTTACCAAAAACGCTCAGACTACTGCAATATATAGTAAAGACTCCTGTGGAACGTTTTATTGAAGGGTTTAACTAGAATTGGCAACAAAACACAAAACTTATGTTATGTATATTAAGAAACAAGAAAATAGTCCTACTCAGAGTAGACCCATGGAAGTGCATTGGAAACCAGGCCTGGAGAACATGTTTCAATGTATACGCGTATTGGCCTGTTTTGATGGGGATGGACAGATAATGCTTTTCTCTTAAAAAGGGTTTATTAATGAGATGTTAACAGTGACTTCAGAAACGCTCAATCTCCTGCAGTATAGTAGAGATTCCAATAGAGTGCCTTATTACAGAGTGTAAATAGAATTGGCAACAAAACACAAAACTTACGTTATGTATATAAAGAAACACGAAAATACTCCTACTCAGAGTAGAGCCATGGAACTTCAATGGAAACCAGGCCGTGAGAACGGGTTTCAATGTATACGCGTATTGGCCTGTTCTGATGGGGATGGACAGATAATGCTTTTCTCTTAAGAAGGGCTTATTAATGAGATGTTACCAGTGATTTCAAAAACGCTCAATCTCCTGCAGTTTAGTAGAGATTCCAATAGAGTGCCTTATTACAGAGTGTAAATAGAATTGGCAACAAAACACAAAACTTGCGTTATGTATATAAAGAAACAAGAAAATAGTTCTACTCAGAGTAGACCCATGGAAATGCATTCGAAACCAGGCCGTGAGAACGGGTTTCAATGTAAATCAGTAGACTCGCATGCGTTTCTCTTAAAAAGGACTTTTTGTGATATGTTACCAAAAACGCTCAGACTACTGCAATATATAGTAAAGACTCCTGTGGAACGTTTTATTGAAGGGTTTAACTAGAATTGGCAACAAAACACAAAACTTACGTTATTTATATAAAGAAACACGAAAATAGTCCTACTCAGAGTAGACCCATGGAAGCGCATTGGAAACCAGGCATGGAGAACATGTTTCAACGTATAAGCGTATTGGCCTGTTTTGATGGGGATGGACAGATAATGCTTTTCTCTTAAAAAGGGCTTATTAATGAGATGTTACCAGTGACTTCAGAAACGCTCAATCTCCTGCAGTATAGTAGAGATTCCAATAGAGTGCCTTATTACAGATTGTAAATAGAATTGGCAACAAAACACAAAACTTACGTTATGTATATAAAGAAACAAGGAAATAGTCCTACTCAGAGTAGACCCATGGAAATGCATTGGAAACCAGGCCGTGAGAACGTGTTTCAATGTAAATCAGTAGATTGGCATGCGCTTCTCTTAAAAAGGACTTTTTGTGATATGTTACCAAAAACGCTCAGACTACTGCAATGTATAGGAAAGACTCCTGTGGAACGTATTATTGAAGGGTTTAACTAGAATTGGCAACAAAACACAAAACGTACGTTATGTATATAAGGAAACAAGAAAATAGTCCTACTCAGAGTAGACCCATGGAAACGCATTGAAAACCAGGCCTGGAGAACATGTTTCAACGTATACGCGTATTGGCCTGTTTTGATGGGAATGGACAGATAATGCGTTTCTCTTAAAAAGGGCTTATTAATGAGATGTTACCAGTGACTTCAGAAACGCTCAATCTCCTGCAGTATAGTAGAGATTCCAATAGAGTGCCTTATTACAGAGTGTAAATAGAATTGGTAACAAAACAAAAAACTTACGTTATGTATATAAAGAAACAAGAAAATAGTCCTACTCAGAGTAGACCCATGGAAATGCATTGGAAACCAGGCCGTGAGAACGGGTTTCAATGTAAATCAGTAGATTGGCATGCGTTTCTCTTGAAAAGGACTTTTTGTGATATGTTACCAAAAACGCTCAGACTACTGCAATATATAGTAAAGACTCCTGTGGAACGTTTTATTGAAGGGTTTAATTAGAATTGGCAACAAAACACAAAACTTACGTTATGTATATACGGAAACATGAAAATAGTCCTACTCAGAGTAGACCCATGGAAGCGCATTGGAAACCAGGCCTGGAGAACATGTTTCAACGAATACGCGTATTGGCCTGTTTTGATGAGGATGGACAGATAATGCTTTTCTCTTAAAAAGGGCTTATTAATGAGATGTTACCAGTGACTTCAGAAACGCTCAATCTCCTGCAGTATAGTAGAGATTCCAATAGAGTGCCTTATTACGGAGTGTAAATAGAATTGGCAGCAAAACACAAAACTTTCCTCATGTTTCTTTTTGTGATATGTTACCAAAAACACTCAGACTACTGCTATATATAGTAAAGACTCCTGTGGAACGTTTTATTGAAGGGTTTAACTGGAATTGGCAACAAAACACAAAACTTACGTTATGTATATAAAGAAACAAGAAAATAGTCCTACTCAGAGTAGACCCATGGAAATTCATTCGAAACCAGGCCGTGAGAATGGGTTTCAATCTATACGCGTATTGGCCTGTTCTGATGGGGATGGACAGATAATGCTTTTCTCTTAAAAAGGACTTTTTGTGATATGTTACCAAAAACGCTCAGACTACTGCAATATATAGTAAAGACTCCTGAGGAACGTTTTATTGAAGGGTTTAACTAGAATTGGCAACAAAACACAAAACTTACGTTATGTATATAGGAAACACGAAAATAGTCCTACTCAGAGTAGACCCATGGAAACGTATTGGAAACCAGGCGTGGAGAACATGTTTCAACATATACGCGTATTGGCCTGTTTTGATGGGGATGGACAGATAATGCGTTTCTCTTAAAAAGGGCTTATTAATGAGATGTTACCAGTGACTTCAGAAACGCTCAATCTCCTGCAGTATAGTAGAGATTCCAATAGAGTGCCTTATTACAGAGTGTAAATAGAATTGGCAACAAAACACAAAACTTACGTTATGTATATAAAGAAACACGAAAATAGTCCTACTCAGAGTAGACCCATGGAAATGCATTGGAAACCAGGCCGTGAGAACGGGTTTCAATGTAAATCAGTAGACTGGCATGCGTTTCTCTTAAAAAGGACTTTTTGTGATATGTTACCAAAAACGCTCAGACTACTGCAATATAAAGACTCCTTTGGAACGTTTTATTGAAGGGTTTAACTAGAATTGGCAACAAAACACAAAACTTACGTTATGTATATAAAGAAACACGAAAATAGTCCTACTCAGAGTAGACCCATGGAAACGCATTGGAAACCAGGCCTGGAGAACATGTCTCAATGTATACGCCTATTGGCCTGTTTTGATGAGGATGGACAGATAATGCTTTTCTCTTAAAACGGGCTTATTAATGAGATGTTACTAGTGACTTCAGAAACGCTCAATCTCCTGCAGTATAGTAGAGATTCCAATAGAGTGCCTTATTACAGAGTGTAAAAAGAATTGGCAACAAAACACAAAACTTACGTTATGTATATAAAGAAACAAGAAAATAGTCCTACTCAGAGTAGACCCATGGAAATGCATTGGAAACCAGGCCGTGAGAACGGGTTTCAATGTAAATCAGTAGATTGGCATGCGTTTCTCTTTAAAAGGACTTTTTGTGATATGTTATCAAAAACGCTCAGGCTACTGCAATATATAGTAAAGACTCCTGTGGAACGTTTTATTGAAGGGTTTAACTAGAATTCGCAACAAAACACAAAACTTACGTTATGTATATAAAGAAACAAGAAAACAGTCCTACTCAGAGTAGACCCATGGAAATTTATTCGAAACCAGTCCGTGAGAATGGGTTTCAATGTATACTCGTATTTGCCTGTTCTGATGGGGATGGACAGATAATGCTTTTCTCTTAAAAAGGGCTTATTAATGAGATTTTACCAGTGACTTCAGAAACGCTCAATCTCCTGCAGTATAGTAGAGATTCTAATAGAGTGCCTTATTTCAGAGTGTAAATAGAATTGGCAACAAAACACAAAACTTGCGTTATGTATATAAAGAAACAAGAAAATAGTCCTACTCAGAGTAGACCCATGGAAATGCATTGGAAACCAGGCCTTGAGAACATATTTCAATGTATACGCGTAGAGGCCTGTTATGATGGGGATAGACAGATAATGCTTTTCTCTTAAAAAGGCTTATTAATGAGATGTTACCAGTGACTTCAGAAACGCTCAATCTCCTACAGTATAGTAGAGATTCCAATAGAGTGCCTTATTACAGAGTGTAAATAGAATTAGCAACAAAACAAAAACTTTCTTCATGTTTATAAAGAAACACGATAATAGTCCTACTTAGAGTAGACCCATGGAAATGTGTTGGAAACCAGGCCGTGAGAACGGGTTTCAATGTAAATCAGTAGATCGGCATGCGTTTCTCTTAAAAAGGACTTTTTGTGATATGTTACCAAAAACGCTCAGACTACTGCAATATATAGTAAAGACTCCTGTGGAACGTTTTATTGAAGGGTTTAACTAAAATTGGCAACAAAACACAAAACTTACGTTATGTATATAAACACGAAAATAGTCCTACTCAGAGTAGACCCATGGAAGTGCATTGGAAACCAGGCCTGGAGAACATGTTTCAATGTATACGCGTATTCGCCTGTTTTGATGGGGATGGACAGATAATGCTTTTCTCTTAAAGCGGGCTTATTAATGAGATGTTACCAGTGACTTCAGAAACGCTCAATCTCCTGCAGTATAGTAGAGATTCCAATAGAGTGCCTTATTACAGAGTGTAAATAGAATTGGCAACAAAACACAAAACTTACGTTATGTATATAAAGAAACAAGAAAATAGTCCTACTCAGAGTAGACCCATGGAAATGCATTGGAAACCAGGCCGTGAGAACGGGTTTCAATGTAAATCAGTAGATCGGCATGCGTTTCTCTTAAAAAGGACTTTTTGTGATATGTTACCAAAAACGCTCAGACTACTGCAATATAAAGACTCCTTTGGAACGTTTTATTGAAGGGTTTAACTAGAATTGGCAACAAAACACAAAACTTACGTTATGTATATAAACACGAAAATAGTCCTACTCAGAGTAGACCCATGGAAGCGCATTGGAAACCAGGCCTGGAGAACGTGTTTCAATGTATACGCGTATTCGCCTGTTTTGATGGGGATGGACACATAATGCTTTTCTCTTAAAACTGACTTATTAATGAGATGTTACTAGTGACTTCAGAAACGCTCAATCTCCTGCAGTATAGTAGAGATTCAAATAGAGTGCCTTATTACAGAGTGTAAATAGAACTGGCAACAAAACACAAAACTTACGTTATGTATATAAAGAAACAAGAAAATAGTCCTACTCAGAGTAGACCCATTGAAATTTATTCGAAACCAGGCCGTGAGAATGGGTTTCAATGTATACGCGTATTGGCCTGTTTTGATGGGGATGGACAGATAATGCTTTTCTCTTAAAAAGGGCTTATTAATGAGATGTTACCAGTGACTTGAGAAACGCTCAATCTCCTGCAGTATAGTAGAGATTCCAATAGAGTGCCTTATTACAGAGTGTAAATAGAATTGGTAACAAAACAAAAAACTTACGTTCTGTATATAAAGAAACAAGAAAATAGTCCTACTCAGAGTAGACCCATGGAAATGCATTGGAAACCAGGGCGTGAGAACGGCTTTCAATGTAAATCAGTAGATTGGCATGCGTTTCTCTTAAAAAGGACTTTTTGTGATATGTTACCAAAAACGCTCAGACTACTGCAATATATAGTAAAGACTCCTGTGGAACGTTTTATTGAAGGGTTTAACTAGAATTGGCAACAAAACACAAAACTTACGTTATGTATATTAAGAAACAAGAAAATAGTCCTACTCAGAGTAGACCCATGGAAATGCATTGGAAACCAGACTTGGAGAACATGTTTCAATGTATACGCGTATTGGCCTGTTTTGATGGGGATGGACAGATAATGCTTTTCTCTTAAAAAGGGCTTATTAATGAGATGTAACCAGTGACTTCAGAAACGCTCAATCTCCTGCAGTATAGTAGAGATTCCAATAGAGTGCCTTATTACAGAGTGTAAATTGGCAACAAAACACAAAACTTTCCTAGTGTTTATCAAGAAACACGAAAATAGTCCTACTCAGAGTAGATCCATGGAAGCGCATTGGAAACCAGACCTGGAGAACATGTTTCAATGTATATGCGTTTTGGCCTGTTTTGATGGGGATGGACAGATTATGCTTTTCTCTTAAAAAGAGCTTATTAATGAGATGTTACCACTGACTTCAGAAACGCTCAATCTCCTGCAGTATAGAAGAGATTCCAATAGAGTGCCTTATTATAGAGTGTAAATAGAATTGGCAACAAAACAAAAACTTTCCTCATGTTTCTTTTTGTGATATGTTACCAAAAATGCTCAGACTACTGCTATATATAGTAAAGACTCCTGTGGAACATTTTATTGAAGGCTTTAACTAGAATTGGCAACAAAACACAAAACTTACGTTATGTATATAAAGATACACGAAAATAGTCCTACTCAGAGTAGACCCATGGAAGCGCATTGGAAACCAGGCCTGGAGAACACGTTTCAATGTATACGCGTATTGGCCTGTTTTGATGGGGATGGACAGATTATGCTTTTCTCTTAAAAAGAGCTTATTAATGAGATGTTACCACTGACTTCAGAAACGCTCAATCTCCTGCAGTATAGTAGAGATTCCAATAGAGTGCCTTATTACAGAGTGTAAATAGAATTGGCAACAAAACACAAAACTTACGTTATGTATATAAAGAAACAAGAAAATAGTCCTACTCAGAGTAGACCCATGGAAACGCATTGGAAACCAGGCCTGGAGAACATGTTTCAATGTATACGCGTATTCGCCTGTTTTGATGGGGATGGACAGGTAATGCTTTTCTCGTAAAAAGGGCTTATTAATGAGATGTTAACAGAGACTTTAGAAACGCTCACTCTCCTGCAGTATAGTAGAGATTCCAATAGAGTGCCTTATTACAGAGTGTAAATAAAATTGGCAACAAAACACAAAACTTACGTTATGTATATAAAGAAACACGAAAATAGTCCTACTCAGAGTAGACCCATGGAAATGCATTGGAAACCAGGCCGTGAGAACGGCTTTCAATGTAAATCAGTAGATTGGCATGCGTTTCTCTTAAAAAGGACTTTTTGTGATATGTTACCAAAAACGCTCAGACTACTGCAATATATTGTAAAGACTCCTGTGGAACGTTTTATTGAAGGGTTTAACTAGAATTGGCAACAAAACACAAAACTTACGTTACGTATATTAAGAAACAAGAAAATAGTCCTACTCAGAGTAGACCCATGGAAATGCATTGGAAACCAGGCCGTGAGAACGGGTTTCAATATAAATCAGTAGACTGGCATGCATTTCTCTTAAAAAGGACTTTTTGTGATATGTTACCAAAAACGCTCAGACTACTGCAATATATAGTAAAGTCTCCTGTGGAACGTTTTATTGAAGGGTTTTACTAGAATTGGCAACAAAACACAAAACTTACGTTATGTATATAAAGAATCAAGAAAATAGTCCTACTCAGAGTAGACCCATGGAAACGCATTGGAAACCAGGCCTGGAGAACATGTTTCAACGTATACGCGTATTGGCCTGTTTTGATGGGGATGGACAGATAATGCGTTTCTCTTAAAAAGGGCTTATTAATGAGATGTTACCAGTGACTTCAGAAACGCTCAATCTCCTGCAGTATAGTAGAGATTCCAGTAGAGTGCCTTATTACAGAGTGTAAATAGAATTGGCAACAAAACACAAAACTTTCTTCATGTTTCTTTTTGTGATATGTTACCAAAAACGCTCAGACTACTGCTATATATAGTAAAGACTCCTGTGGAACGTTTTATTGAAGGGTTTAACTGGAATTGGCAACAAAACACAAAACTTACGTTATGTATATAAAGATACACGAAAATAGTCCTACTCAGGTTAGAACCATGGAAACGCATTGGAAACCAGGCCTGGAGAACATGTTTCAACGTATACGCGTATTGGCCTGTTTTGATGGGGATGGACAGATAATGCGTTTCTCTTAAAAAGGGCTTATTAATGAGATGTTACCAGTGACTTCAGAAACGCTCAATCTCCTGCAGTATAGTAGAGATTCCAATAGAGTGCCTTATTACAGAGTGTAAATAGAATTGGCAACAAAACACAAAACTCACGTTATGTATATAAAGAAACACGAAAATAGTCCTACTCAGAGTAGACCCATGGAAATGCATTGGAAACCAGGCCGTGAGAACGGGTTTCAATGTATACGCGTATTGGCCTGTTCTGATGGGGATGGACAGATAATGCTTTTCTCTTAAGAAGGGCTTATTAATGAGATGTTACCAGTGACTTCAGAAACGCTCAATCTCCTGCAGTTTAGTAGAGATTCCAATAGAGTGCCTTATTACAGATTGTAAATAGAATTGGCAACAAAACACAAAACTTGCGTTATGTATATAAAGAAACAAGAAAATAGTTCTACTCAGAGTAGACCCATGGAAATGCATTCGAAACCAGGCCGTGAGAACGGGTTTCAATGTAAATCAGTAGACTGGCATGCGTTTCTCTTAAAAAGGACTTTTTGTGATATGTTACCAAAAACGCTCAGACTACTGCAATATATAGTAAAGACTCCTGTGGAACGTTTTATTGAAGGGTTTAACTAGAATTGGCAACAAAACACAAAACTTACGTTATGTATATAAAGAAACAAGAAAATAGTCCTACTCAGAGTAGACCCATGGAAGCGCATTGGAAACCAGGCATGGAGAACATGTTTCAACGTATAAGCGTATTGGCCTGTTTTGATGGGGATGGACAGATAATGCTTTTCTCTTAAAAAGGGCTTATTAATGAGATGTTACCAGTGACTTCAGAAACGCTCAATCTCCTGCAGTATAGTAGAGATTCCAATAGAGTGCCTTATTACAGATTGTAAATAGAATTGGCAACAAAACACAAAACTTACGTTATGTATATAAAGAAACAAGAAAATAGTCCTACTCAGAGTAGACCCATGGAAATGCATTGGAAACCAGGCCGTGAGAACGTGTTTCAATGTAAATCAGTAGATTGGCATGCGTTTCTCTTAAAAAGGACTTTTTGTGATATGTTACCAAAAACGCTCAGACTACTGCAATATATAGTAAAGACTCCTGAGGAACGTTTTATTGAAGGGTTTAACTAGAATTGGCAACAAAACACAAAACTTACGTTATGTATATACGAAACACGAAAATAGTCCTACTCAGAGTAGACCCATGGAAACGCATTGGAAACCAGGCCTGGAGAACATGTTTCAACATATACGCGTATTGGCCTGTTTTGATGGGGATGTACAGATAATGCTTTTTTCTTAAAAAGGGCTTATTAATGAGATGTTACCAGTGAGTTCAGAAATGCTCAATCTCCTGCAGTATAGTAGAGATTCCAATAGAGTGCCTTATTACAGAGTGTAAATAGAATTGGCAACAAAACAAAAAACTTACGTTATGTATATAAAGAAACAAGAAAATAGTCCTACTCAGAGTAGACCCATGGAAATGCATTGGAAACCAGGCCGTGAGAACGGGATTCAATGTAAATCAGTAGACTGGCATGCGTTTCTCTTAAAAAGGACTTTTTGTGATATGTTACCAAAAACGCTGAGACTACTGCAATGTATAGGACAGGCTCCTGTGGATCGTTTTAATGAATGGTTTAATGAGAATTGGCAACAAAACACAAAACTTACGTTATGTATATACGGAAACATGAAGATAGTCCTACTCAGAGTAGACCCATGGAAGCGCATTGGAAACCAGGCCTGGAGAACATGTTTCAACGTATACGCGTATTGGCCTGTTTTGATGAGGATGGACAGATAATGCTTTTCTCTTAAAAAGGGCTTATTAATGAGATGTTACCAGTGACTTCAGAAACGCTCAATCTCCTGCAGTATAGTAGAGATTCCAATAGAGTGCCTTATTACAGAGTATAAATAGAATTGGCAACAAAACACAAAACTTTCCTCAAGTTTCTTTTTGTGATATGTTACCAAAAACGCTCAGACTACTGCTATATATAGTAAAGACTCCTGTGGAACGTTTTATTGAAGGGTTTAATTAGAATTGGCAACAAAACACAAAACTTACGTTATGTATATACGGAAACATGAAAATAGTCCTACTCAGAGTAGACCCATGGAAGCGCATTGGAAACCAGGCCTGGAGAACATGTTTCAACGTATACGCGTATTGGCCTGTTTTGATGAGGATGGACAGATAATGCTTTTCTCTTAAAAAAGGGCTTATTAATGAGATGCTACCAGTGATTTCAGAAATGCTCAATCTCCTGCAGTATAGTAGAGATTCCAATAGAGTGCCTTATTACAGAGTGTAAATAGAATTGGCAACAAAACACAAAACTTACGTTATGTATATAAAGAAACACGAAAATAGTCCTACTCAGAGTAGACCCATGGAAATGCATTGGAAACCAGGCCGTGAGAACGGGTTTCAATGTAAATCAGTAGACTGGCATGCGTTTCTCTTAAAAAGGACTTTTTGTGATATGTTACCAAAAACGCTCAGACTACTGCTATATATAGTAAAGACTCCTGTGGAACGTTTTATTGAAGGGTTTAACTGGAATTGGCAACAAAACACAAAACTTACGTTATGTATATAAAGAAACAAGAAAATAGTCCTACTCAGAGTAGACCCATGGAAATTCATTCGAAACCAGGCCGTGAGAATGGGTTTCAATCTATACGCGTATTGGCCTGTTCTGATGGGGATGGACAGATAATGCTTTTCTCTTAAGAAGGGCTTATTAATGAGATGTTACCAGTGACTTCAGAAACGCTCAATCTCCTGCAGTATAGTAGAGATTCCAATAGAGTGCCTTAATACAGAGTGTAATTAGAATTGGCAACAAAAAACAAAACTTGCGTTATGTATATAAACCCATGGAAATGCATTGGAAACCAGGCCGTGAGAACGGGTTTCAAAGTAAATCAGTAGATTGGCATGCGTTTCTCTTTAAAAGGACTTTTTGTGATATGTTACCAAAAACGCTCAGACTACTGCAATATATAGTAAAGACTCCTGAGGAACGTTTTATTGAAGGGTTTAACTAGAATTGGCAACAAAACACAAAACGTACGTTATGTATATAAAGAAACAAGAAAATAGTCCTACTCAGAGTAGACCCATGGAAATGCATTGGAAACCAGGCCGTGAGAACGGGTTTCAATGTAAATCAGTAGACTGGCATGCGTTTCTCTTAAAAAGGACTTTTTGTGATATGTTACCAAAAACGCTCAGACTACTGCAATATATAGTAAAGACTCCTGTGGAACGTTTTATTGAAGGGTTTAACTAGAATTGGCAACAAAACACAAAACGTACATTATGTATATAAAGAAACAAGAAAATAGTCCTACTCAGAGTAGACCCATGGAAACGCATTGGAAACCAGGCCTGGAGAACATGTTTCAACGTATACGCGTATTGGCCTGTTTTGATGGGGATGGACAGATAATGCTTTTCTCTTAAAAAGGGCTTATTAATGAGATGTTACCAGTGACTTCAGAAACGCTCAATCTCCTGCAGTATAGTAGAGATTCCAATAGAGTGCCTTATTACAGAGTGTAAATAGAATTGGCAACAAAACACAAAACTTACGTTATGTATATAAAGAAACACGAAAATAGTCCTACTCAGAGTAGACCCATGGAAATGCATTGGAAACCAGGCCGTGAGAACGGGTTTCAATGTAAATCAGTAGACTGGCATGCGTTTCTCTTAAAAAGGACTTTTTGTGATATGTTACCAAAAACGCTCAGACTACTGCTATATATAGTAAAGACTCCTGTGGAACGTTTTATTGAAGGGTTTAACTGGAATTGGCAACAAAACACAAAACTTACGTTATGTATATAAAGAAACAAGAAAATAGTCCTACTCAGAGTAGACCCATGGAAATTCATTCGAAACCAGGCCGTGAGAATGGGTTTCAATCTATACGCGTATTGGCCTGTTCTGATGGGGATGGACAGATAATGCTTTTCTCTTAAGAAGGGCTTATTAATGAGATGTTACCAGTGACTTCAGAAACGCTCAATCTCCTGCAGTATAGTAGAGATTCCAATAGAGTGCCTTAATACAGAGTGTAATTAGAATTGGCAACAAAAAACAAAACTTGCGTTATGTATATAAACCCATGGAAATGCATTGGAAACCAGGCCGTGAGAACGGGTTTCAAAGTAAATCAGTAGATTGGCATGCGTTTCTCTTTAAAAGGACTTTTTGTGATATGTTACCAAAAACGCTCAGACTACTGCAATATATAGTAAAGACTCCTGAGGAACGTTTTATTGAAGGGTTTAACTAGAATTGGCAACAAAACACAAAACGTACGTTATGTATATAAAGAAACAAGAAAATAGTCCTACTCAGAGTAGACCCATGGAAATGCATTGGAAACCAGGCCGTGAGAACGGGTTTCAATGTAAATCAGTAGACTGGCATGCGTTTCTCTTAAAAAGGACTTTTTGTGATATGTTACCAAAAACGCTCAGACTACTGCAATATATAGTAAAGACTCCTGTGGAACGTTTTATTGAAGGGTTTAACTAGAATTGGCAACAAAACACAAAACGTACATTATGTATATAAAGAAACAAGAAAATAGTCCTACTCAGAGTAGACCCATGGAAACGCATTGGAAACCAGGCCTGGAGAACATGTTTCAACGTATACGCGTATTGGCCTGTTTTGATGGGGATGGACAGATAATGCTTTTCTCTTAAAAAGGGCTTATTAATGAGATGTTACCAGTGACTTCAGAAACGCTCAATCTCCTGCAGTATAGTAGAGATTCCAATAGAGTGCCTTATTACAGAGTGTAAATAGAATTGGCAACAAAACACAAAACTTACGTTATGTATATAAAGAAACAAGAAAATAGTCCTACTCAGAGTAGACCCATGGAAATGCATTGGAAACCAGGCCGTGAGAACGGGTTTCAATGTAAATCAGTAGATTGGCATGCGTTTCTCTTAAAAAGGACTTTTTGTGATATGTTACCAAAAACGCTCAGACTACTGCAATATATAGTAAAGACTCCTGTGGAACGTTTTATTGAAGGGTTTAATTAGAATTGGCAACAAAACACAAAACTTACGTTATGTATATACGGAAACATGAAAATAGTCCTACTCAGAGTAGACCCATGGAAGCGCATTGGAAACCAGGCCTGGAGAACATGTTTCAACGTATACGCGTATTGGCCTGTTTTGATGAGGATGGACAGATAATGCTTTTCTCTTAAAAAGGGCTTATTAATGAGATGTTACCAGTGACTTCAGAAACGCTCAATCTCCTGCAGTATAGTAGAGATTCCAATAGAGTGCCTTATTACAGAGTGTAAATAGAATTGGCAACAAAACACAAAACTTTCCTCATGTTTCTTTTTGTGATATGTTACCATAAACGCTCAGACTACTGCAATATATAGTAAAGACTCCTGTGGAACGTTTTATTGAAGGGTTTAACCGGAATTGGCAACAAAACACAAAACTTACGTTATGTATATAAAGAAACAAGAAAATAGTCCTACTCAGAGTAGACCCATGGAAATTTATTCGAAACCAGGCCGTGAGAATGGGTTTCAGTGTATACGCGTATTGGCCTGTTCTGATGGGGATGGACAGATAATGCTTTTCACTTAGAAAGGGCTTATTAATGAGATGTTACCAGTGACTTCAGAAACGCTCAATCTCCTGCAGTATAGTAGAGATTCCAATAGAGTGCCTTATTACAGAGTGTAAATAGAATTGGCAACAAAACACAAAACTTACGTTATGTATATAAAGAAACACGAAAATAGTCCTACTCAGAGTAGACCCATGGAAATGCATTGGAAACCAGGCCGTGAGAACGGGTTTCAATGTAAATCAGTAGACTGGCATGCGTTTCTCTTAAAAAGGACTTTTTGTGATATGTTACCAAAAACGCTCAGACTACTGCAATATATAGTAAAGTCTCCTGTGGAACGTTTTATTGAAGGGTTTAACTAGAATTGGCAACAAAACACAAAACGTACGTTATGTATATAAAGAAACAAGAAAATAGTCCTACTCAGAGTAGACCCATGGAAACTCATTGGAAACCAGGCCTGGAGAACATGTTTCAACGTATACGCGTATTGGCCTGTTTTGATGGGGATGGACAGATAATGCGTTTCTCTTAAAAAGGGCTTATTAATGAGATGTTACCAGTGACTTCAGAAACGCTCAATCTCCTGCAGTATAGTAGAGATTCCAATAGAGTGCCTTATTACAGAGTGTAAATAGAATTGGCAACAAAACACAAAACTTACGTTATGTATATAAAGAAACAAGAAAATAGTCCTACTCAGAGTAGACCCATGGAAGCGCATTGGAAACCAGGCATGGAGAACATGTTTCAACGTATAAGCGTATTGGCCTGTTTTGATGGGGATGGACAGATAATGCTTTTCTCTTAAAAAGGGCTTATTAATGAGATGTTACCAGTGACTTCAGAAACGCTCACTCTCCTGCAGTATAGTAGAGATTCCAATAGAGTGCCTTATTACAGATTGTAAATAGAATTGGCAACAAAACACAAAACTTACGTTATGTATATAAAGAAACAAGAAAATAGTCCTACTCAGAGTAGACCCATGGAAATGCATTGGAAACCAGGCCGTGAGAACGTGTTTCAATGTAAATCAGTAGATTGGCATGCGTTTCTCTTAAAAAGGACTTTTTGTGATATGTTACCAAAAACGCTCAGACTACTGCAATGTATAGGACAGACTCCTGTGGAACGTTTTATTGAAGGGTTTAATTAGAATTGGCAACAAAACACAAAACTTACGTTATGTATATACGGAAACATGAAAATAGTCCTACTCAGAGTAGACCCATGGAAGCGCATTGGAAACCAGGCCTTGAGAACATATTTCAATGTATACGCGTATTGGCCTGTTTTGATGGGGATGGACAAATAATGCTTTTCTCTTAAAAAGGGCTTATTAATTAGATGTTATCTGTGACTTCAGAAACGCTCAATCTCCTGCAGTATAGTAGAGATTCCAATAGAGTGCCTTATTACAGAGTGTAAATAGAATAGGCAACAATGCACAAAACTTACGTTATGTATATAAAGAAACAAGAAAATAGTCCTACTCAGAGTAGACCCATGGAAATGCATTGGAAACCAGGCCTGGAGAACATGTTTCAATGTAAATCAGTAGATTGGCATGCGTTTCTCTTAAATTGGACTTTTTGTGATATGTTACCAAAAACGCTCAGACTACTGCAATATATAGTAAAGACTCCTGTGGAACGTTTTATTGAAGGGTTTAATTTGAATTGGCAACAAAACACAAAACTTACGTTATGTATATACGGAAACACGAAAATAGACCTACTCAGAGTAGACCCATGGAAGCGCATTGGAAACCAGCCCTGGAGAACATGTTTCAACCTATAAGCGTATTGGCCTGTTTTGATGGGGATGGACAGATAATGCTTTTCTCTTAAAAAGGGCTTATTAATGAGATGTTACCAGGGACTTCAGAAACGCTCAATCTCCTGCAGTATAGTAGAGATTCCAATAGAGTGCCTTATTACAGAGTTTAAATAGAATTGGCAACAAAACAAAAAACTTTCCTCATGTTTCTTTTTGTGATATGTTACCAAAAACGCTCAGACTACTGCTATATATAGTAAAGACTCCTGTGGAACGTTTTATTGAAGGGTTTAACTGGAATTGGCAACAAAACACAAAACTTACGTTATGTATATAAAGAAACAAGAAAATAGTCCTACTCAGAGTAGACCCATGGAAATTTATTCGAAACCAGGCCGTGAGAATGGGTTTCAATGTATACGCGTATTGGCCTGTTCTGATGGGGATGGACAGATAATGCTTTTCTCTTAAGAAGGGCTTATTAATGAGATGTTACCAGTGACTTCAGAAACGCTCAATCTCCTGCAGTTTAGTAGAGATTCCAATAGAGTGCCTTATTGCAGAGTGTAAATAGAATTGGCAACAAAACACAAAACTTGCGTTATGTATATAAAGAAACAAGAAAATAGTTCTACTCAGAGTAGACCCATGGAAATGCATTGGAAACCAGGCCGTGAGAACGGGTTTCAATGTAAATCAGTAGATTGGCATGCGTTTCTCTTAAAAAGGACTTTTTGTGATATGTTACCAAAAACGCTCAGACTACTGCAATATATAGTAAAGACTCCTGTGGAACGTTTTATTGAAGGGTTTAACTAGAATTGGCAACAAAACACAAAACTTACGTTATGTATATAGGAAACACGAAAATAGTCCTACTCAGAGTAGACCCATGGAAACGCATTGGAAACCAGGCGTGGAGAACATGTTTCAACATATACGCGTATTGGCCTGTTTTGATGGGGATGGACAGATAATGCGTTTCTCTTAAAAAGGGCTTATTAATGAGATGTTACCAGTGACTTCAGAAACGCTCAATCTTCTGCAGTATAGTAGAGATTCCAATAGAGTGCCTTATTACAGAGTGTAAATAGAATTGGCAACAAAACACAAAACTTACGTTATGTATATAAAGAAACACGAAAATAGTCCTACTCAGAGTAGACCCATGGAAATGCATTGGAAACCAGGCCGTGAGAACGGGTTTCAATGAAAATCAGTAGATTGGCATGCGTTTCTCTTAAAAAGGACTTTTTGTGATAGGTTACCAAAAACGCTCAGACTACTGCAATATATAGTAAAGACTCCTGTGGAACGTTTTATTGAAGGGTTTAACTAGAATTGGCAACAAAACACAAAACTTACGTTATGTATATAGGAAACACGAAAATAGTCCTACTCAGAGTAGACCCATGGAAACGCATTGGAAACCAGGCGTGGAGAACATGTTTCAACATATACGCGTATTGGCCTGTTTTGATGGGGATGGACAGATAATGCGTTTCTCTTAAAAAAGGGCTTATTAATGAGATGCTACCAGTGACTTCAGAAATGCTCAATCTCCTGCAGTATAGTAGAGATTCCAATAGAGTGCCTTATTACAGAGTGTAATTAGAATTGGCAACAAAAAACAAAACTTGCGTTATGTATATAAAGAAACAAGAAAATAGTCCTACTCAGAGTAGACCCATGGAAACGCTTTGGAAACCAGGCCTGGAGAACATGTTTCAATGTATACGCGTATTGGCCTGTTTTGATGGGGATGGACAGATAACGCTTTTCTCTTAAAAAGGGCTTATTAATGAGATGTTACCAGTGACTTCAGAAACGCTCAATCTCCTACAGTATAGTAGAGATTCCAATAGAGTGCCTTATTACAGAGTGTAAATAGAATTGGTAACAAAACAAAAAACTTACGGTATGTATATAAAGAAACAAGAAAATAGTCCTACTCAGAGTAGACCCATGGAAACGCATTGGAAACCAGGCCTGGAGAACATGTTTCAACGTATACGCGTATTGGCCTGTTTTGATGGGGATGGACAGATAATGCGTTTCTCTTAAAAAAGGGCTTATTAATGAGATGTTACCAGTGACTTCAGAAATGCTCAATCTCCTGCAGTATAGTAGCGATTCCAATAGAGTGCCTTATTACAGAGTGTAAATAGAATAGGCAACAAAACACAAAACTTACGTTATTTATATAAAGAAACAAGAAAATAGTCCTACTCAGAGTAGACCCATGGAAATGCATTGGAAACCAGGCCGTGAGAACGGGTTTCAATGAAAATCAGTAGATTGGCATGCGTTTCTCTTAAAAAGGACTTTTTGTGATAGGTTACCAAAAATGCTCAGACTACTGCAATATATAGTAAGGACTCCTGTGGAACGTTTTATTGAAGGGTTTAACTAGAATTGGCAACAAAACACAAAACTAACGTTATGTACATAAAGAAACAAGAAAATAGTCCTACTCAGAGTAGACCCATGGAAATGCATTGGAAACCAGGCCGTGAGAACGGGTTTCAATGTAAATCAGTAGATTGGCATGCGTTTCTCTTAAAAAGGACTTTTTGTGATATGTTACCAAAAACGCTCAGACTACTGCAATATATAGTAAAGACTCCTGTGGAACGTTTTATTGAAGGGTTTAACTAGAATTGGCAACAAAACACAAAACTTACGTTATGTATATAGGAAACACAAAAATAGTCCTACTCAGAGTAGACCCATGGAAACGCATTGGAAACCAGGCCTGGAGAACATGTTTCAACGTATAGGCGTATTGGCCTGTTTTGATGGGGATGGACAGATAATGCGTTTCTCTTAAAAAGGGCTCATTAATGAGAGGTTACCAGTGACTTCAGAAACGCTCAATCTCCTGCAGTATAGTAGAGATTCCAATAGAGTGCCTTATTACAGAGTGTAAATAGAATTGGTAACAAAACAAAAAACTTACGTTATGTATATAAAGAAACAAGAAAATAGTCCTACTCAGAGTAGACCCATGGAAACGCATTGGAAACCAGGCCTGGAGAACATGTTTCAACGTATACGCGTATTGGCCTGTTTTGACGGGGATGGACAGATAATGCGTTTCTCTTAAAAAAGGGCTTATTAATGAGATGCTACCAGTGATTTCAGAAATGCTCAATCTCCTGCAGTATAGTAGAGATTCCAATAGAGTGCCTTATTACAGAGTGTAATTAGAATTGGCAACAAAAAACGAAACTTGTGTTATGTATATAAAGAAACAAGAAAATAGTCCTACTCAGAGTAGACCCATGGAAATGCATTGGAAACCAGGCCTGGAGAACATGTTTCAATGTAAATCAGTAGATTGGCATGCGTTTCTCTTAAAATGGACTTTTTGTGATATGTTACCAAAAACGCTCAGACTACTGCAATATATAGTAAAGACTCCTGTGGAACGTTTTATTGAAGGGTTTAACTAGAATTGGCAACAAAACACAAAACTTACGTTATGTATATAAAGAAACAAGAAAATAGTCCTACTCAGAGTAGACCCATGGAAGCGCATTGGAAACCAGGCATGGAGAACATGTTTCAACGTATAAGCGTATTGGCCTGTTTTGATGGGGATGGACAGATAATGCTTTTCTCTTAAAAAGGGCTTATTAATGAGATGTTACCAGTGACTTCAGAAACGCTCAATCTCCTGCAGTATAGTAGAGATTCCAATAGAGTGCCTTATTACAGATTGTAAATAGAATTGGCAACAAAACACAAAACTTACGTTATGTATATAAAGAAACAAGAAAATAGTCCTACTCAGAGTAGACCCATGGAAATGCATTGGAAACCAGGCCGTGAGAACGTGTTTCAATGTAAATCAGTAGACTGGCATTCGTTTCTCTTAAAAAGGACTTTTTGTGATATATTACCAAAAACGCTCAGACTACTGCAATGTATAGGAAAGACTCCTGTGGAACGTATTATTGAAGGGTTTAACTAGAATTGGCAACAAAATACAAAACTTACGTTATGTATATAAAGAAACAAGAAAATAGTCCTACTCAGAGTAGACCCATGGAAACGCTTTGGAAACCAGGCTTGGAGAACATGTTTCAATGTATACGCGTATTGGCCTGTTATGATGGGGATGGACAGATAATGCTTTTCTCTTAAAAAGGGCTTATTAATGAGATGTTACCAGTGACTTCAGAAACGCTCAATCTCCTGCAGTATAGTAGAGATTCCAATAGAGTGCCTTATTACAGAGTGTAAATAGAATTGGCAACAAAACACAAAACTTACGTTATGTATATAAAGAAACAAGAAAATAGTCCTACTCAGAGTAGACCCATGGAAATGCATTGGAAACCAGGCCGTGAGAACGGGTTTCAATGTAAATCAGTAGATTGGCATGCGTTTCTCTTTAAAAGGACTTTTTGTGATATGTTACCAAAAATGCTCAGACTACTGCAATATATAGTAAAGACTCCTGTGGAACGTTTTATTGAAGGGTTTAACTAGAATTGGCAACAAAACACAAAACTAACGTTATGTACATAAAGAAACAAGAAAATAGTTCTACTCAGAGTAGACCCATGGAAATGCATTGGAAACCAGGCCATAAGAACGGGTTTCAATGTAAATCAGTAGATTGGCATGCGTTTCTCTTAAAAAGGACTTTTTGTGATATGTTACCAAAAACGCTCAGACTACTGCAATATATAGTAAAGACTCCTGTGGAACGTTTTATTGAAGGGTTTAACTAGAATTGGCAACAAAACACAAAACTTATGTTACGTATATTAAGAAACAAGAAAATAGTCCTACTCAGAGTAGACCCATGGAAGTGCATTGGAAACCAGGCCTGGAGAACATGTTTCAAGGTATACGCGTATTGGCCTGTTTTGATGGGGATGGACAGATAATGCTTTTCTCTTAAAAAGGGTTTATTAATGAGATGTTAACAGTGACTTCAGAAACGCTCAATCTCCTGCAGTATAGTAGAGATTCCAATAGAGTGCCTTATTACAGAGTGTAAATAGAATTGGCAACAAAACACAAAACTTACGTTATGTATATAAAGAAACACGAAAATAGTCCTACTCAGAGTAGAGCCATGGAACTTCAATGGAAACCAGGCCGTGAGAACGGGTTTCAATGTATACGCGTATTGGCCTGTTCTGATGGGGATGGACAGATAATGCTTTTCTCTTAAGAAGGGCTTATTAATGAGATGTTACCAGTGACTTCAGAAACGCTCAATCTCCTGCAGTTTAGTAGAGATTCCAATAGAGTGCCTTATTACAGAGTGTAAATAGAATTGGCAACAAAACACAAAACTTGCGTTATGTATATAAAGAAACAAGAAAATAGTTCTACTCAGAGTAGACCCATGGAAATGCATTCGAAACCAGGCCGTGAGAACGGGTTTCAATGTAAATCAGTAGACTGGCATGCGTTTCTCTTAAAAAGGACTTTTTGTGATATGTTACCAAAAACGCTCAGACTACTGCAATATATAGTAAAGACTCCTGTGGAACGTTTTATTGAAGGGTTTAACTAGAATTGGCAACAAAACACAAAACTTACGTTATTTATATAAAGAAACACGAAAATAGTCCTACTCAGAGTAGACCCATGGAAGCGCATTGGAATCCAGGCATGGAGAACATGTTTCAACGTATAAGCGTATTGGCCTGTTTTGATGGGGATGGACAGATAATGCTTTTCTCTTAAAAAGGGCTTATTAACGAGATGTTACCAGTGACTTCAGAAACGCTCAATCTCCTGCAGTATAGTAGAGATTCCAATAGAGTGCCTTATTACAGATTGTAAATAGAATTGGCAACAAAACACAAAACTTACGTTATGTATATAAAGAAACAAGGAAATAGTCCTACTCAGAGTAGACCCATGGAAATGCATTGGAAACCAGGCCGTGAGAACGTGTTTCAATGTAAATCAGTAGATTGGCATGCGCTTCTCTTAAAAAGGACTTTTTGTGATATGTTACCAAAAACGCTCAGACTACTGCAATGTATAGGAAAGACTCCTGTGGAACGTATTATTGAAGGGTTTAACTAGAATTGGCAACAAAACACAAAACGTACGTTATGTATATAAGGAAACAAGAAAATAGTCCTACTCAGAGTAGACCCATTGAAATGCATTGGAAACCAGGCCGTGAGAACGGGTTTCAATGTAAATCAGTAGACTGGCATGCGTTTCTCTTAAAAAGGACTTTTTGTGATATGTTACCAAAAACGCTCAGACTACTGCAATATATAGTAAAGTCTCCTGTGGAACGTTTTATTGAAGGGTTTAACTAGAATTGGCAACAAAACACAAAACGTACGTTATGTATATAAAGAAACAAGAAAATAGTCCTACTCAGAGTAGACCCATGGAAACTCATTGGAAACCGGGCCTGGAGAACATGTTTCAACGTATACGCGTATTGGCCTGTTTTGATGGGGATGGACAGATAATGCGTTTCTCTTAAAAAGGGCTTATTAATGAGATGTTACCAGTGACTTCAGAAACGCTCAATCTCCTGCAGTATAGTAGAGATTCCAATAGAGTGCCTTATTACAGAGTGTAAATAGAATTGGCAACAAAACACAAAACTTACGTTATGTATATAAAGAAACAAGAAAATAGTCCTACTCAGAGTAGACCCATGGAAGCGCATTGGAAACCAGGCATGGAGAACATGTTTCAACGTATAAGCGTATTGGCCTGTTTTGATGGGGATGGACAGATAATGCTTTTCTCTTAAAAAGGGCTTATTAATGAGATGTTACCAGTGACTTCAGAAACGCTCACTCTCCTGCAGTATAGTAGAGATTCCAATAGAGTGCCTTATTACAGATTGTAAATAGAATTGGCAACAAAACACAAAACTTACGTTATGTATATAAAGAAACAAGAAAATAGTCCTACTCAGAGTAGACCCATGGAAATGCATTGGAAACCAGGCCGTGAGAACGTGTTTCAATGTAAATCAGTAGATTGGCATGCGTTTCTCTTAAAAAGGACTTTTTGTGATATGTTACCAAAAACGCTCAGACTACTGCAATGTATAGGACAGACTCCTGTGGAACGTTTTATTGAAGGGTTTAATTAGAATTGGCAACAAAACACAAAACTTACGTTATGTATATACGGAAACATGAAAATAGTCCTACTCAGAGTAGACCCATGGAAGCGCATTGGAAACCAGGCCTTGAGAACATATTTCAATGTATACGCGTATTGGCCTGTTTTGATGGGGATGGACAAATAATGCTTTTCTCTTAAAAAGGGCTTATTAATTAGATGTTATCTGTGACTTCAGAAACGCTCAATCTCCTGCAGTATAGTAGAGATTCCAATAGAGTGCCTTATTACAGAGTGTAAATAGAATAGGCAACAATGCACAAAACTTACGTTATGTATATAAAGAAACAAGAAAATAGTCCTACTCAGAGTAGACCCATGGAAATGCATTGGAAACCAGGCCTGGAGAACATGTTTCAATGTAAATCAGTAGATTGGCATGCGTTTCTCTTAAATTGGACTTTTTGTGATATGTTACCAAAAACGCTCAGACTACTGCAATATATAGTAAAGACTCCTGTGGAACGTTTTATTGAAGGGTTTAATTTGAATTGGCAACAAAACACAAAACTTACGTTATGTATATACGGAAACACGAAAATAGACCTACTCAGAGTAGACCCATGGAAGCGCATTGGAAACCAGCCCTGGAGAACATGTTTCAACGTATAAGCGTATTGGCCTGTTTTGATGGGGATGGACAGATAATGCTTTTCTCTTAAAAAGGGCTTATTAATGAGATGTTACCAGGGACTTCAGAAACGCTCAATCTCCTGCAGTATAGTAGAGATTCCAATAGAGTGCCTTATTACAGAGTTTAAATAGAATTGGCAACAAAACAAAAAACTTTCCTCATGTTTCTTTTTGTGATATGTTACCAAAAACGCTCAGACTACTGCTATATATAGTAAAGACTCCTGTGGAACGTTTTATTGAAGGGTTTAACTGGAATTGGCAACAAAACACAAAACTTACGTTATGTATATAAAGAAACAAGAAAATAGTCCTACTCAGAGTAGACCCATGGAAATTTATTCGAAACCAGGCCGTGAGAATGGGTTTCAATGTATACGCGTATTGGCCTGTTCTGATGGGGATGGACAGATAATGCTTTTCTCTTAAGAAGGGCTTATTAATGAGATGTTACCAGTGACTTCAGAAACGCTCAATCTCCTGCAGTTTAGTAGAGATTCCAATAGAGTGCCTTATTGCAGAGTGTAAATAGAATTGGCAACAAAACACAAAACTTGCGTTATGTATATAAAGAAACAAGAAAATAGTTCTACTCAGAGTAGACCCATGGAAATGCATTGGAAACCAGGCCGTGAGAACGGGTTTCAATGTAAATCAGTAGATTGGCATGCGTTTCTCTTAAAAAGGACTTTTTGTGATATGTTACCAAAAACGCTCAGACTACTGCAATATATAGTAAAGACTCCTGTGGAACGTTTTATTGAAGGGTTTAACTAGAATTGGCAACAAAACACAAAACTTACGTTATGTATATAGGAAACACGAAAATAGTCCTACTCAGAGTAGACCCATGGAAACGCATTGGAAACCAGGCGTGGAGAACATGTTTCAACATATACGCGTATTGGCCTGTTTTGATGGGGATGGACAGATAATGCGTTTCTCTTAAAAAGGGCTTATTAATGAGATGTTACCAGTGACTTCAGAAACGCTCAATCTTCTGCAGTATAGTAGAGATTCCAATAGAGTGCCTTATTACAGAGTGTAAATAGAATTGGCAACAAAACACAAAACTTACGTTATGTATATAAAGAAACACGAAAATAGTCCTACTCAGAGTAGACCCATGGAAATGCATTGGAAACCAGGCCGTGAGAACGGGTTTCAATGAAAATCAGTAGATTGGCATGCGTTTCTCTTAAAAAGGACTTTTTGTGATAGGTTACCAAAAACGCTCAGACTACTGCAATATATAGTAAAGACTCCTGTGGAACGTTTTATTGAAGGGTTTAACTAGAATTGGCAACAAAACACAAAACTAACGTTATGTACATAAAGAAACAAGAAAATAGTCCTACTCAGAGTAGACCCATGGAAATGCATTGGAAACCAGGCCGTGAGAACGGGTTTCAATGTAAATCAGTAGATTGGCATGCGTTTCTCTTAAAAAGGACTTTTTGTGATAGGTTACCAAAAACGCTCAGACTACTGCTATATATAGTAAAGACTCCTGTGGAACGTTTTATTGAAGGGTTTAACTGGAATTGGCAACAAAACACAAAACTTACGTTATGTATATAAAGAAACAAGAAAATAGTCCTACTCAGAGTAGACCCATGGAAATTTATTCGAAACCAGGCCGTGAGAATGGGTTTAAATGTATACGCGTATTGGCCTGTTCTGATGGGGATGGACAGATAATGCTTTTCTCTTAAGAAGGGCTTATTAATGAGATGTTACCAGTGACTTCAGAAACGCTCAATCTCCTGCAGTTTAGTAGAGATTCCAATAGAGTGCCTTATTACAGAGTGTAAATAGAATTGGCAACAAAACACAAAACTTGCGTTATGTATATAAAGAAACAAGAAAATAGTTCTACTCAGAGTAGACCCATGGAAACGCATTGGAAACCAGGCCGTGAGAACGGGTTTCAATGTAAATCAGTAGATTGGCATGCGTTTCTCTTAAAAAGGACTTTTTGTGATATGTTACCAAAAACGCTCAGACTACTGCAATATATAGTAAAGACTCCTGTGGAACGTTTTATTGAAGGGTTTAACTAGAATTGGCAACAAAACACAAAACTTACGTTATGTATATAGGAAACACGAAAATAGTCCTACTCAGAGTAGACCCATGGAAACGCATTGGAAACCAGGCGTGGAGAACATGTTTCAACATATACGCGTATTGGCCTGTTTTGATGGGGATGGACAGATAATGCGTTTCTCTTAAAAAGGGCTTATTAATGAGATGTTACCAGTGACTTCAGAAATGCTCAATCTCCTGCAGTATAGAAGAGATTCCAATAGAGTGCCTTATTACAGAGTGTAAATAGAATTGGCAACAAAACACAAAACTTACGTTATGTATATAAAGAAACACGAAAATAGTCCTACTCAGAGTAGACCCATGGAAATGCATTGGAAACCAGGCCGTGAGAACGGGTTTCAATGTAAATCAGTAGACTGGCATGCGTTTCTCTTAAAAAGGACTTTTTGTGATATGTTACCAAAAACGCTCAGACTACTGCAATATATAGTAAAGTCTCCTGTGGAACGTTTTATTGAAGGGTTTAACTAGAATTGGCAACAAAACACAAAACGTACGTTATGTATATAAAGAAACAAGAAAATAGTCCTACTCAGAGTAGACCCATGGAAACGCATTGGAAACCAGGCCTGGAGAACATGTTTCAACGTATACGCGTATTGGCCTGTTTTGATGGGGATGGACAGATAATGCGTTTCTCTTAAAAAGGGCTTATTAATGAGATGTTACCAGTGACTTCAGAAACGCTCAATCTCCTGCAGTATAGTAGAGATTCCAATAGAGTGCCTTATTACAGAGTGTAAATAGAATTGGTAACAAAACAAAAAACTTACGTTATGTATATAAAGAAACAAGAAAATAGTCCTACTCAGAGTAGACCCATGGAAACGCATTGGAAACCAGTCCTGGAGAACATGTTTCAACGTATACGCGTATTGGCCTGTTTTGATGGGGATGGACAGATAATGCGTTTCTCTTAAAAAAGGGCTTATTAATGAGATGCTACCAGTGACTTCAGAAATGCTCAATCTCCTGCAGTATAGTAGAGATTCCAATAGAGTGCCTTATTACAGAGTGTAATTAGAATTGGCAACAAAAAACAAAACTTGCGTTATGTATATAAAGAAACAAGAAAATAGTCCTACTCAGAGTAGACCCATGGAAACGCTTTGGAAACCAGGCCTGGAGAACATGTTTCAATGTATACGCGTATTGGCCTGTTTTGATGGGGATGGACAGATAACGCTTTTCTCTTAAAAAGGGCTTATTAATGAGATGTTACCAGTGACTTCAGAAACGCTCAATCTCCTACAGTATAGTAGAGATTCCAATAGAGTGCCTTATTACAGAGTGTAAATAGAATTGGTAACAAAACAAAAAACTTACGTTATGTATATAAAGAAACAAGAAAATAGTCCTACTCAGAGTAGACCCATGGAAATGCATTGGAAACCAGGCCGTGAGAACGGGTTTCAATGAAAATCAGTAGATTGGCATGCGTTTCTCTTAAAAAGGACTTTTTGTGATAGGTTACCAAAAATGCTCAGACTACTGCAATATATAGTAAAGACTCCTGTGGAACGTTTTAATGAAGGGTTTAACTAGAATTGGCAACAAAACACAAAACTTACGTTATGTATATAAAGAAACAAGAAAATAGTCCTACTCAGAGTAGACCCATGGAAGCGCATTGGAAACCAGGCATGGAGAACATGTTTCAACGTATAAGCGTATTGGCCTGTTTTGATGGGGATGGACAGATAATGCTTTTCTCTTAAAAAGGGCTTATTAATGAGATGTTACCAGTGACTTCAGAAACGCTCAATCTCCTGCAGTATAGTAGAGATTCCAATAGAGTGCCTTATTACAGATTGTAAATAGAATTGGCAACAAAACACAAAACTTACGTTATGTATATAAAGAAACAAGAAAATAGTCCTACTCAGAGTAGACCCATGGAAATGCATTGGAAACCAGGCCGTGAGAACGGGTTTCAATGAAAATCAGTAGATTGGCATGCGTTTCTCTTAAAAAGGACTTTTTGTGATAGGTTACCAAAAATGCTCAGACTACTGCAATATATAGTAAGGACTCCTGTGGAACGTTTTATTGAAGGGTTTAACTAGAATTGGCAACAAAACACAAAACTAACGTTATGTACATAAAGAAACAAGAAAATAGTCCTACTCAGAGTAGACCCATGGAAATGCATTGGAAACCAGGCCGTGAGAACGGGTTTCAATGTAAATCAGTAGATTGGCATGCGTTTCTCTTAAAAAGGACTTTTTGTGATATGTTACCAAAAACGCTCAGACTACTGCAATATATAGTAAAGACTCCTGTGGAACGTTTTATTGAAGGGTTTAACTAGAATTGGCAACAAAACACAAAACTTACGTTATGTATATAGGAAACACAAAAATAGTCCTACTCAGAGTAGACCCATGGAAACGCATTGGAAACCAGGCCTGGAGAACATGTTTCAACGTATAGGCGTATTGGCCTGTTTTGATGGGGATGGACAGATAATGCGTTTCTCTTAAAAAGGGCTCATTAATGAGAGGTTACCAGTGACTTCAGAAACGCTCAATCTCCTGCAGTATAGTAGAGATTCCAATAGAGTGCCTTATTACAGAGTGTAAATAGAATTGGTAACAAAACAAAAAACTTACGTTATGTATATAAAGAAACAAGAAAATAGTCCTACTCAGAGTAGACCCATGGAAACGCATTGGAAACCAGTCCTGGAGAACATGTTTCAACGTATACGCGTATTGGCCTGTTTTGATGGGGATGGACAGATAATGCGTTTCTCTTAAAAAAGGGCTTATTAATGAGATGCTACCAGTGACTTCAGAAATGCTCAATCTCCTGCAGTATAGTAGAGATTCCAATAGAGTGCCTTATTACAGAGTGTAATTAGAATTGGCAACAAAAAACAAAACTTGCGTTATGTATATAAAGAAACAAGAAAATAGTCCTACTCAGAGTAGACCCATGGAAACGCTTTGGAAACCAGGCCTGGAGAACATGTTTCAATGTATACGCGTATTGGCCTGTTTTGATGGGGATGGACAGATAACGCTTTTCTCTTAAAAAGGGCTTATTAATGAGATGTTACCAGTGACTTCAGAAACGCTCAATCTCCTACAGTATAGTAGAGATTCCAATAGAGTGCCTTATTACAGAGTGTAAATAGAATTGGTAACAAAACAAAAAACTTACGTTATGTATATAAAGAAACAAGAAAATAGTCCTACTCAGAGTAGACCCATGGAAACGCATTGGAAACCAGGCCTGGAGAACATGTTTCAACGTATACGCGTATTGGCCTGTTTTGATGGGGATGGACAGATAATGCGTTTCTCTTAAAAAAGGGCTTATTAATGAGATGTTACCAGTGACTTCAGAAATGCTCAATCTCCTGCAGTATAGTAGCGATTCCAATAGAGTGCCTTATTACAGAGTGTAAATAGAATAGGCAACAAAACACAAAACTTACGTTATTTATATAAAGAAACAAGAAAATAGTCCTACTCAGAGTAGACCCATGGAAATGCATTGGAAACCAGGCCGTGAGAACGGGTTTCAATGAAAATCAGTAGATTGGCATGCGTTTCTCTTAAAAAGGACTTTTTGTGATAGGTTACCAAAAATGCTCAGACTACTGCAATATATAGTAAGGACTCCTGTGGAACGTTTTATTGAAGGGTTTAACTAGAATTGGCAACAAAACACAAAACTAACGTTATGTACATAAAGAAACAAGAAAATAGTCCTACTCAGAGTAGACCCATGGAAATGCATTGGAAACCAGGCCGTGAGAACGGGTTTCAATGTAAATCAGTAGATTGGCATGCGTTTCTCTTAAAAAGGACTTTTTGTGATATGTTACCAAAAACGCTCAGACTACTGCAATATATAGTAAAGACTCCTGTGGAACGTTTTATTGAAGGGTTTAACTAGAATTGGCAACAAAACACAAAACTTACGTTATGTATATAGGAAACACAAAAATAGTCCTACTCAGAGTAGACCCATGGAAACGCATTGGAAACCAGGCCTGGAGAACATGTTTCAACGTATAGGCGTATTGGCCTGTTTTGATGGGGATGGACAGATAATGCGTTTCTCTTAAAAAGGGCTCATTAATGAGAGGTTACCAGTGACTTCAGAAACGCTCAATCTCCTGCAGTATAGTAGAGATTCCAATAGAGTGCCTTATTACAGAGTGTAAATAGAATTGGTAACAAAACAAAAAACTTACGTTATGTATATAAAGAAACAAGAAAATAGTCCTACTCAGAGTAGACCCATGGAAACGCATTGGAAACCAGGCCTGGAGAACATGTTTCAACGTATACGCGTATTGGCCTGTTTTGACGGGGATGGACAGATAATGCGTTTCTCTTAAAAAAGGGCTTATTAATGAGATGCTACCAGTGATTTCAGAAATGCTCAATCTCCTGCAGTATAGTAGAGATTCCAATAGAGTGCCTTATTACAGAGTGTAATTAGAATTGGCAACAAAAAACGAAACTTGTGTTATGTATATAAAGAAACAAGAAAATAGTCCTACTCAGAGTAGACCCATGGAAATGCTTTGGAAACCAGGCCTGGAGAACATGTTTCAACGTATACGCGTATTGGCCTGTTTTGATGGGGATGGACAGATAATGCGTTTCTCTTAAAAAGGGCTTATTAATGAGATGTTACCAGTGACTTCAGAAACGCTCAATCTCCTGCAGTATAGTAGCGATTCCAATAGAGTGCGTTATTACAGAGTGTAAATAGAATTGGCAACAAAACACAAAACTTACGTTATGTATATAAAGAAACAAGAAAATAGTCCTAAGAGTAGACCCATGGAAATGCATTGGAAACCAGGCCTGGAGAACATGTTTCAATGTAAATCAGTAGATTGGCATGCATTTCTCTTAAAATGGACTTTTTGTGATATGTTACCAAAAACGCTCAGACTACTGCAATATATAGTAAAGACTCCTGTGGAACGTTTTATTGAAGGGTTTAACTAGAATTGGCAACAAAACACAAAACTTACGTTATGTATATAAAGAAACAAGAAAATAGTCCTACTCAGAGTAGACCCATGGAAGCGCATTGGAAACCAGGCATGGAGAACATGTTTCAACGTATAAGCGTATTGGCCTGTTTTGATGGGGATGGACAGATAATGCTTTTCTCTTAAAAAGGGCTTATTAATGAGATGTTACCAGTGACTTCAGAAACGCTCAATCTCCTGCAGTATAGTAGAGATTCCAATAGAGTGCCTTATTACAGATTGTAAATAGAATTGGCAACAAAACACAAAACTTACGTTATGTATATAAAGAAACAAGAAAATAGTCCTACTCAGAGTAGACCCATGGAAATGCATTGGAAACCAGGCCGTGAGAACGTGTTTCAATGTAAATCAGTAGACTGGCATTCGTTTCTCTTAAAAAGGACTTTTTGTGATATATTACCAAAAACGCTCAGACTACTGCAATGTATAGGAAAGACTCCTGTGGAACGTATTATTGAAGGGTTTAACTAGAATTGGCAACAAAATACAAAACTTACGTTATGTATATAAAGAAACAAGAAAATAGTCCTACTCAGAGTAGACCCATGGAAACGCTTTGGAAACCAGGCTTGGAGAACATGTTTCAATGTATACGCGTATTGGCCTGTTATGATGGGGATGGACAGATAATGCTTTTCTCTTAAAAAGGGCTTATTAATGAGATGTTACCAGTGACTTCAGAAACGCTCAATCTCCTGCAGTATAGTAGAGATTCCAATAGAGTGCCTTATTACAGAGTGTAAATAGAATTGGCAACAAAACACAAAACTTACGTTATGTATATAAAGAAACAAGAAAATAGTCCTACTCAGAGTAGACCCATGGAAATGCATTGGAAACCAGGCCGTGAGAACGGGTTTCAATGTAAATCAGTAGATTGGCATGCGTTTCTCTTTAAAAGGACTTTTTGTGATATGTTACCAAAAATGCTCAGACTACTGCAATATATAGTAAAGACTCCTGTGGAACGTTTTATTGAAGGGTTTAACTAGAATTGGCAACAAAACACAAAACTAACGTTATGTACATAAAGAAACAAGAAAATAGTTCTACTCAGAGTAGACCCATGGAAATGCATTGGAAACCAGGCCATAAGAACGGGTTTCAATGTAAATCAGTAGATTGGCATGCGTTTCTCTTAAAAAGGACTTTTTGTGATATGTTACCAAAAACGCTCAGACTACTGCAATATATAGTAAAGACTCCTGTGGAACGTTTTATTGAAGGGTTTAACTAGAATTGGCAACAAAACACAAAACTTATGTTATGTATATTAAGAAACAAGAAAATAGTCCTACTCAGAGTAGACCCATGGAAGTGCATTGGAAACCAGGCCTGGAGAACATGTTTCAAGGTATACGCGTATTGGCCTGTTTTGATGGGGATGGACAGATAATGCTTTTCTCTTAAAAAGGGTTTATTAATGAGATGTTAACAGTGACTTCAGAAACGCTCAATCTCCTGCAGTATAGTAGAGATTCCAATAGAGTGCCTTATTACAGAGTGTAAATAGAATTGGCAACAAAACACAAAACTTACGTTATGTATATAAAGAAACACGAAAATAGTCCTACTCAGAGTAGAGCCATGGAACTTCAATGGAAACCAGGCCGTGAGAACGGGTTTCAATGTATACGCGTATTGGCCTGTTCTGATGGGGATGGACAGATAATGCTTTTCTCTTAAGAAGGGCTTATTAATGAGATGTTACCAGTGACTTCAGAAACGCTCAATCTCCTGCAGTTTAGTAGAGATTCCAATAGAGTGCCTTATTACAGAGTGTAAATAGAATTGGCAACAAAACACAAAACTTGCGTTATGTATATAAAGAAACAAGAAAATAGTTCTACTCAGAGTAGACCCATGGAAATGCATTCGAAACCAGGCCGTGAGAACGGGTTTCAATGTAAATCAGTAGACTGGCATGCGTTTCTCTTAAAAAGGACTTTTTGTGATATGTTACCAAAAACGATCAGACTACTGCAATATATAGTAAAGACTCCTGTGGAACGTTTTATTGAAGGGTTTAACTAGAATTGGCAACAAAACACAAAACTTACGTTATTTATATAAAGAAACACGAAAATAGTCCTACTCAGAGTAGACCCATGGAAGCGCATTGGAATCCAGGCATGGAGAACATGTTTCAACGTATAAGCGTATTGGCCTGTTTTGATGGGGATGGACAGATAATGCTTTTCTCTTAAAAAGGGCTTATTAACGAGATGTTACCAGTGACTTCAGAAACGCTCAATCTCCTGCAGTATAGTAGAGATTCCAATAGAGTGCCTTATTACAGATTGTAAATAGAATTGGCAACAAAACACAAAACTTACGTTATGTATATAAAGAAACAAGGAAATAGTCCTACTCAGAGTAGACCCATGGAAATGCATTGGAAACCAGGCCGTGAGAACGTGTTTCAATGTAAATCAGTAGATTGGCATGCGCTTCTCTTAAAAAGGACTTTTTGTGATATGTTACCAAAAACGCTCAGACTACTGCAATGTATAGGAAAGACTCCTGTGGAACGTATTATTGAAGGGTTTAACTAGAATTGGCAACAAAACACAAAACGTACGTTATGTATATAAGGAAACAAGAAAATAGTCCTACTCAGAGTAGACCCATGGAAGCGCATTGGAAACCAGGCCTGGAGAACATGTTTCAACGTATACGCGTATTGGCCTGTTTTGATGGGGATGGACAGATAATGCGTTTCTCTTAAAAAAGGGCTTATTAATGAGATGTTACCAGTGACTTCAGAAACGCTCAATCTCCTGCAGTATAGTAGCGATTCCAATAGAGTGCCTTATTACAGAGTGTAAATAGAATAGGCAACAAAACACAAAACTTACGTTATTTATATAAAGAAACAAGAAAATAGTCCTACTCAGAGTAGACCCATGGAAATGCATTGGAAACCAGGCCGTGAGAACGGGTTTCAATGAAAATCAGTAGATTGGCATGCGTTTCTCTTAAAAAGGACTTTTTGTGATAGGTTACCAAAAATGCTCAGACTACTGCAATATATAGTAAGGACTCCTGTGGAACGTTTTATTGAAGGGTTTAACTAGAATTGGCAACAAAACACAAAACTAACGTTATGTACATAAAGAAACAAGAAAATAGTTCTACTCAGAGTAGACCCATGGAAATGCATTGGAAACCAGGCCATAAGAACGGGTTTCAATGTAAATCAGTAGATTGGCATGCGTTTCTCTTAAAAAGGACTTTTTGTGATATGTTACCAAAAACGCTCAGACTACTGCAATATATAGTAAAGACTCCTGTGGAACGTTTTATTGAAGGGTTTAACTAGAATTGGCAACAAAACACAAAACTTATGTTATGTATATTAAGAAACAAGAAAATAGTCCTACTCAGAGTAGACCCATGGAAGTGCATTGGAAACCAGGCCTGGAGAACATGTTTCAAGGTATACGCGTATTGGCCTGTTTTGATGGGGATGGACAGATAATGCTTTTCTCTTAAAAAGGGTTTATTAATGAGATGTTAACAGTGACTTCAGAAACGCTCAATCTCCTGCAGTATAGTAGAGATTCCAATAGAGTGCCTTATTACAGAGTGTAAATAGAATTGGCAACAAAACACAAAACTTACGTTATGTATATAAAGAAACACGAAAATAGTCCTACTCAGAGTAGAGCCATGGAACTTCAATGGAAACCAGGCCGTGAGAACGGGTTTCAATGTATACGCGTATTGGCCTGTTCTGATGGGGATGGACAGATAATGCTTTTCTCTTAAGAAGGGCTTATTAATGAGATGTTACCAGTGACTTCAGAAACGCTCAATCTCCTGCAGTTTAGTAGAGATTCCAATAGAGTGCCTTATTACAGAGTGTAAATAGAATTGGCAACAAAACACAAAACTTGCGTTATGTATATAAAGAAACAAGAAAATAGTTCTACTCAGAGTAGACCCATGGAAATGCATTCGAAACCAGGCCGTGAGAACGGGTTTCAATGTAAATCAGTAGACTGGCATGCGTTTCTCTTAAAAAGGACTTTTTGTGATATGTTACCAAAAACGATCAGACTACTGCAATATATAGTAAAGACTCCTGTGGAACGTTTTATTGAAGGGTTTAACTAGAATTGGCAACAAAACACAAAACTTACGTTATTTATATAAAGAAACACGAAAATAGTCCTACTCAGAGTAGACCCATGGAAGCGCATTGGAATCCAGGCATGGAGAACATGTTTCAACGTATAAGCGTATTGGCCTGTTTTGATGGGGATGGACAGATAATGCTTTTCTCTTAAAAAGGGCTTATTAACGAGATGTTACCAGTGACTTCAGAAACGCTCAATCTCCTGCAGTATAGTAGAGATTCCAATAGAGTGCCTTATTACAGATTGTAAATAGAATTGGCAACAAAACACAAAACTTACGTTATGTATATAAAGAAACAAGGAAATAGTCCTACTCAGAGTAGACCCATGGAAATGCATTGGAAACCAGGCCGTGAGAACGTGTTTCAATGTAAATCAGTAGATTGGCATGCGCTTCTCTTAAAAAGGACTTTTTGTGATATGTTACCAAAAACGCTCAGACTACTGCAATGTATAGGAAAGACTCCTGTGGAACGTATTATTGAAGGGTTTAACTAGAATTGGCAACAAAACACAAAACGTACGTTATGTATATAAGGAAACAAGAAAATAGTCCTACTCAGAGTAGACCCATGGAAGCGCATTGGAAACCAGGCCTGGAGAACATGTTTCAACGTATACGCGTATTGGCCTGTTTTGATGGGGATGGACAGATAATGCGTTTCTCTTAAAAAAGGGCTTATTAATGAGATGTTACCAGTGACTTCAGAAATGCTCAATCTCCTGCAGTATAGTAGCGATTCCAATAGAGTGCCTTATTACAGAGTGTAAATAGAATAGGCAACAAAACACAAAACTTACGTTATTTATATAAAGAAACAAGAAAATAGTCCTACTCAGAGTAGACCCATGGAAATGCATTGGAAACCAGGCCGTGAGAATGGGTTTCAATGTATACGCGTATTGGCCTGTTCTGATGGGGATGGACAGATAATGCTTTTCTCTTAAGAAGGGCTTATTAATGAGATGTTACCAGTGACTTCAGAAACGCTCAATCTCCTGCAGTTTAGTAGAGATTCCAATAGAGTGCCTTATTACAGAGTGTAAATAGAATTGGCAACAAAACACAAAACTTGCGTTATGTATATAAAGAAACAAGAAAATAGTTCTACTCAGAGTAGACCCATGGAAATGCATTCGAAACCAGGCCGTGAGAACGGGTTTCAATGTAAATCAGTAGACTGGCATGCGTTTCTCTTAAAAAGGACTTTTTGTGATATGTTACCAAAAACGATCAGACTACTGCAATATATAGTAAAGACTCCTGTGGAACGTTTTATTGAAGGGTTTAACTAGAATTGGCAACAAAACACAAAACTTACGTTATTTATATAAAGAAACACGAAAATAGTCCTACTCAGAGTAGACCCATGGAAGCGCATTGGAATCCAGGCATGGAGAACATGTTTCAACGTATAAGCGTATTGGCCTGTTTTGATGGGGATGGACAGATAATGCTTTTCTCTTAAAAAGGGCTTATTAACGAGATGTTACCAGTGACTTCAGAAACGCTCAATCTCCTGCAGTATAGTAGAGATTCCAATAGAGTGCCTTATTACAGATTGTAAATAGAATTGGCAACAAAACACAAAACTTACGTTATGTATATAAAGAAACAAGGAAATAGTCCTACTCAGAGTAGACCCATGGAAATGCATTGGAAACCAGGCCGTGAGAACGTGTTTCAATGTAAATCAGTAGATTGGCATGCGCTTCTCTTAAAAAGGACTTTTTGTGATATGTTACCAAAAACGCTCAGACTACTGCAATGTATAGGAAAGACTCCTGTGGAACGTATTATTGAAGGGTTTAACTAGAATTGGCAACAAAACACAAAACGTACGTTATGTATATAAGGAAACAAGAAAATAGTCCTACTCAGAGTAGACCCATGGAAGCGCATTGGAAACCAGGCCTGGAGAACATGTTTCAACGTATACGCGTATTGGCCTGTTTTGATGGGGATGGACAGATAATGCGTTTCTCTTAAAAAAGGGCTTATTAATGAGATGTTACCAGTGACTTCAGAAACGCTCAATCTCCTGCAGTATAGTAGCGATTCCAATAGAGTGCCTTATTACAGAGTGTAAATAGAATAGGCAACAAAACACAAAACTTACGTTATTTATATAAAGAAACAAGAAAATAGTCCTACTCAGAGTAGACCCATGGAAATGCATTGGAAACCAGGCCGTGAGAACGGGTTTCAATGAAAATCAGTAGATTGGCATGCGTTTCTCTTAAAAAGGACTTTTTGTGATAGGTTACCAAAAATGCTCAGACTACTGCAATATATAGTAAGGACTCCTGTGGAACGTTTTATTGAAGGGTTTAACTAGAATTGGCAACAAAACACAAAACTAACGTTATGTACATAAAGAAACAAGAAAATAGTTCTACTCAGAGTAGACCCATGGAAATGCATTGGAAACCAGGCCATAAGAACGGGTTTCAATGTAAATCAGTAGATTGGCATGCGTTTCTCTTAAAAAGGACTTTTTGTGATATGTTACCAAAAACGCTCAGACTACTGCAATATATAGTAAAGACTCCTGTGGAACGTTTTATTGAAGGGTTTAACTAGAATTGGCAACAAAACACAAAACTTATGTTATGTATATTAAGAAACAAGAAAATAGTCCTACTCAGAGTAGACCCATGGAAGTGCATTGGAAACCAGGCCTGGAGAACATGTTTCAAGGTATACGCGTATTGGCCTGTTTTGATGGGGATGGACAGATAATGCTTTTCTCTTAAAAAGGGTTTATTAATGAGATGTTAACAGTGACTTCAGAAACGCTCAATCTCCTGCAGTATAGTAGAGATTCCAATAGAGTGCCTTATTACAGAGTGTAAATAGAATTGGCAACAAAACACAAAACTTACGTTATGTATATAAAGAAACACGAAAATAGTCCTACTCAGAGTAGAGCCATGGAACTTCAATGGAAACCAGGCCGTGAGAACGGGTTTCAATGTATACGCGTATTGGCCTGTTCTGATGGGGATGGACAGATAATGCTTTTCTCTTAAGAAGGGCTTATTAATGAGATGTTACCAGTGACTTCAGAAACGCTCAATCTCCTGCAGTTTAGTAGAGATTCCAATAGAGTGCCTTATTACAGAGTGTAAATAGAATTGGCAACAAAACACAAAACTTGCGTTATGTATATAAAGAAACAAGAAAATAGTTCTACTCAGAGTAGACCCATGGAAATGCATTCGAAACCAGGCCGTGAGAACGGGTTTCAATGTAAATCAGTAGACTGGCATGCGTTTCTCTTAAAAAGGACTTTTTGTGATATGTTACCAAAAACGATCAGACTACTGCAATATATAGTAAAGACTCCTGTGGAACGTTTTATTGAAGGGTTTAACTAGAATTGGCAACAAAATACAAAACTTACGTTATGTATATAAAGAAACAAGAAAATAGTCCTACTCAGAGTAGACCCATGGAAACGCTTTGGAAACAAGGCTTGGAGAACATGTTTCAATGTATACGCGTATTGGCCTGTTATGATGGGGATGGACAGATAATGCTTTTCTCTTAAAAAGGGCTTATTAATGAGATGTTACCAGTGACTTCAGAAACGCTCAATCTCCTGCAGTATAGTAGAGATTCCAATAGAGTGCCTTATTACAGAGTGTAAATAGAATTGGCAACAAAACACAAAACTTACGTTATGTATATAAAGAAACAAGAAAATAGTCCTACTCAGAGTAGACCCATGGAAATGCATTGGAAACCAGGCCGTGAGAACGGGTTTCAATGTAAATCAGTAGATTGGCATGCGTTTCTCTTTAAAAGGACTTTTTGTGATATGTTACCAAAAATGCTCAGACTACTGCAATATATAGTAAAGACTCCTGTGGAACGTTTTATTGAAGGGTTTAACTAGAATTGGCAACAAAACACAAAACTAACGTTATGTACATAAAGAAACAAGAAAATAGTTCTACTCAGAGTAGACCCATGGAAATGCATTGGAAACCAGGCCATAAGAACGGGTTTCAATGTAAATCAGTAGATTGGCATGCGTTTCTCTTAAAAAGGACTTTTTGTGATATGTTACCAAAAACGCTCAGACTACTGCAATATATAGTAAAGACTCCTGTGGAACGTTTTATTGAAGGGTTTAACTAGAATTGGCAACAAAACACAAAACTTATGTTATGTATATTAAGAAACAAGAAAATAGTCCTACTCAGAGTAGACCCATGGAAGTGCATTGGAAACCAGGCCTGGAGAACATGTTTCAAGGTATACGCGTATTGGCCTGTTTTGATGGGGATGGACAGATAATGCTTTTCTCTTAAAAAGGGTTTATTAATGAGATGTTAACAGTGACTTCAGAAACGCTCAATCTCCTGCAGTATAGTAGAGATTCCAATAGAGTGCCTTATTACAGAGTGTAAATAGAATTGGCAACAAAACACAAAACTTACGTTATGTATATAAAGAAACACGAAAATACTCCTACTCAGAGTAGAGCCATGGAACTTCAATGGAAACCAGGCCGTGAGAACGGGTTTCAATGTATACGCGTATTGGCCTGTTCTGATGGGGATGGACAGATAATGCTTTTCTCTTAAGAAGGGCTTATTAATGAGATGTTACCAGTGACTTCAGAAACGCTCAATCTTCTGCAGTTTAGTAGAGATTCCAATAGAGTGCCTTATTACAGAGTGTAAATAGAATTGGCAACAAAACACAAAACTTGCGTTATGTATATAAAGAAACAAGAAAATAGTTCTACTCAGAGTAGACCCATGGAAATGCATTCGAAACCAGGCCGTGAGAACGGGTTTCAATGTAAATCAGTAGACTGGCATGCGTTTCTCTTAAAAAGGACTTTTTGTGATATGTTACCAAAAACGCTCAGACTACTGCAATATATAGTAAAGACTCCTGTGGAACGTTTTATTGAAGGGTTTAACTAGAATTGGCAACAAAACACAAAACTTACGTTATTTATATAAAGAAACACGAAAATAGTCCTACTCAGAGTAGACCCATGGAAGCGCATTGGAATCCAGGCATGGAGAACATGTTTCAACGTATAAGCGTATTGGCCTGTTTTGATGGGGATGGACAGATAATGCTTTTCTCTTAAAAAGGGCTTATTAACGAGATGTTACCAGTGACTTCAGAAACGCTCAATCTCCTGCAGTATAGTAGAGATTCCAATAGAGTGCCTTATTACAGATTGTAAATAGAATTGGCAACAAAACACAAAACTTACGTTATGTATATAAAGAAACAAGGAAATAGTCCTACTCAGAGTAGACCCATGGAAATGCATTGGAAACCAGGCCGTGAGAACGTGTTTCAATGTAAATCAGTAGATTGGCATGCGCTTCTCTTAAAAAGGACTTTTTGTGATATGTTACCAAAAACGCTCAGACTACTGCAATGTATAGGAAAGACTCCTGTGGAACGTATTATTGAAGGGTTTAACTAGAATTGGCAACAAAACACAAAACGTACGTTATGTATATAAGGAAACAAGAAAATAGTCCTACTCAGAGTAGACCCATGGAAGCGCATTGGAAACCAGGCCTGGAGAACATGTTTCAACGTATACGCGTATTGGCCTGTTTTGATGAGGATGGACAGATAATGCTTTTCTCTTAAAAAGGGCTTATTAATGAGATGTTACCAGTGACTTCAGAAACGCTCAATCTCCTGCAGTATAGTAGAGATTCCAATAGAGTGCCTTATTACAGAGTGTAAATAGAATTGGCAACAAAACACAAAACTTTCCTCATGTTTCTTTTTGTGATATGTTACCAAAAACGCTCAGACTACTGCTATATATAGTAAAGACTCCTGTGGAACGTTTTATTGAAGGGTTTAACTGGAATTGGCAACAAAACACAAAACTTACGTTATGTATATAAAGAAACAAGAAAATAGTCCTACTCAGAGTAGACCCATGGAAATTCATTCGAAACCAGGCCGTGAGAATGGGTTTCAATCTATACGCGTATTGGCCTGTTCTGATGGGGATGGACAGATAATGCTTTTCTCTTAAGAAGGGCTTATTAATGAGATGTTACCAGTGACTTCAGAAACGCTCAATCTCCTGCAGTATAGTAGAGATTCCAATAGAGTGCCTTAATACAGAGTGTAATTAGAATTGGCAACAAAAAACAAAACTTGCGTTATGTATATAAACCCATGGAAATGCATTGGAAACCAGGCCGTGAGAACGGGTTTCAAAGTAAATCAGTAGATTGGCATGCGTTTCTCTTTAAAAGGACTTTTTGTGATATGTTACCAAAAACGCTCAGACTACTGCAATATATAGTAAAGACTCCTGAGGAACGTTTTATTGAAGGGTTTAACTAGAATTGGCAACAAAACACAAAACGTACGTTATGTATATAAAGAAACAAGAAAATAGTCCTACTCAGAGTAGACCCATGGAAATGCATTGGAATCCAGGCCGTGAGAACGGGTTTCAATGTAAATCAGTAGACTGGCATGCGTTTCTCTTAAAAAGGACTTTTTGTGATATGTTACCAAAAACGCTCAGACTACTGCAATATATAGTAAAGACTCCTGTGGAACGTTTTATTGAAGGGTTTAACTAGAATTGGCAACAAAACACAAAACGTACGTTATGTATATAAAGAAACAAGAAAATAGTCCTACTCAGAGTAGACCCATGGAAACGCATTGGAAACCAGGCCTGGAGAACATGTTTCAACGTATACGCGTATTGGCCTGTTTTGATGGGGATGGACAGATAATGCTTTTCTCTTAAAAAGGGCTTATTAATGAGATGTTACCAGTGACTTCAGAAACGCTCAATCTCCTGCAGTATAGTAGAGATTCCAATAGAGTGCCTTATTACAGAGTGTAAATAGAATTGGCAACAAAACACAAAACTTACGTTATGTATATAAAGAAACAAGAAAATAGTCCTACTCAGAGTAGACCCATGGAAATGCATTGGAAACCAGGCCGTGAGAACGGGTTTCAATGTAAATCAGTAGATTGGCATGCGTTTCTCTTAAAAAGGACTTTTTGTGATATGTTACCAAAAACGCTCAGACTACTGCAATATATAGTAAAGACTCCTGTGGAACGTTTTATTGAAGGGTTTAATTAGAATTGGCAACAAAACACAAAACTTACGTTATGTATATACGGAAACATGAAAATAGTCCTACTCAGAGTAGACCCATGGAAGCGCATTGGAAACCAGGCCTGGAGAACATGTTTCAACGTATACGCGTATTGGCCTGTTTTGATGAGGATGGACAGATAATGCTTTTCTCTTAAAAAGGGCTTATTAATGAGATGTTACCAGTGACTTCAGAAACGCTCAATCTCCTGCAGTATAGTAGAGATTCCAATAGAGTGCCTTATTACAGAGTGTAAATAGAATTGGCAACAAAACACAAAACTTTCCTCATGTTTCTTTTTGTGATATGTTACCAAAAACGCTCAGACTACTGCTATATATAGTAAAGACTCCTGTGGAACGTTTTATTGAAGGGTTTAACTGGAATTGGCAACAAAACACAAAACTTACGTTATGTATATAAAGAAACAAGAAAATAGTCCTACTCAGAGTAGACCCATGGAAATTCATTCGAAACCAGGCCGTGAGAATGGGTTTCAATCTATACGCGTATTGGCCTGTTCTGATGGGGATGGACAGATAATGCTTTTCTCTTAAGAAGGGCTTATTAATGAGATGTTACCAGTGACTTCAGAAACGCTCAATCTCCTGCAGTATAGTAGAGATTCCAATAGAGTGCCTTATTACAGAGTGTAATTAGAATTGGCAACAAAAAACAAAACTTGCGTTATGTATATAAAGAAACAAGAAAATAGTCCTACTCAGAGAAGACCCATGGAAATGCAATGGAAACCAGGCCTGGAGAACATGTTTCAATGTAAATCAGGCGATTGGCATGCGTTTCTCTTAAAATGGACTTTTTGTGATATGTTACCATAAACGCTCAGACTACTGCAATATATAGTAAAGACTCCTGTGGAACGTTTTATTGAAGGGTTTAACCGGAATTGGCAACAAAACACAAAACTTACGTTATGTATATAAAGAAACAAGAAAATAGTCCTACTCAGAGTAGACCCATGGAAATTTATTCGAAACCAGGCCGTGAGAATGGGTTTCAGTGTATACGCGTATTGGCCTGTTCTGATGGGGATGGACAGATAATGCTTTTCACTTAGAAAGGGCTTATTAATGAGATGTTACCAGTGACTTCAGAAACGCTCAATCTCCTGCAGTATAGTAGAGATTCCAATAGAGTGCCTTATTACAGAGTGTAAATAGAATTGGCAACAAAACACAAAACTTACGTTATGTATATAAAGAAACACGAAAATAGTCCTACTCAGAGTAGACCCATGGAAATGCATTGGAAACTAGGCCGTGAGAACGGGTTTCAATGTAAATCAGTAGACTGGCATGCGTTTCTCTTAAAAAGGACTTTTTGTGATATGTTACCAAAAACGCTCAGACTACTGCAATATATAGTAAAGTCTCCTGTGGAACGTTTTATTGAAGGGTTTAACTAGAATTGGCAACAAAAAACAAAACGTACGTTATGTATATAAAGAAACAAGAAAATAGTCCTACTCAGAGTAGACCCATGGAAACTCATTGGAAACCAGGCCTGGAGAACATGTTTCAACGTATACGCGTATTGGCCTGTTTTGATGGGGATGGACAGATAATGCGTTTCTCTTAAAAAGGGCTTATTAATGAGATGTTACCAGTGACTTCAGAAACGCTCAATCTCCTGCAGTATAGTAGAGATTCCAATAGAGTGCCTTATTACAGAGTGTAAATAGAATTGGCAACAAAACACAAAACTTACGTTATGTATATAAAGAAACAAGAAAATAGTCCTACTCAGAGTAGACCCATGGAAGCGCATTGGAAACCAGGCATGGAGAACATGTTTCAACGTATAAGCGTATTGGCCTGTTTTGATGGGGATGGACAGATAATGCTTTTCTCTTAAGAAGGGCTTATTAATGAGATGTTACCAGTGACTTCAGAAACGCTCAATCTCCTGCAGTACAGTAGAGATTCCAATAGAGTGCCTTATTACAGAGTGTAAATAGAATTGGCAACAAAACAAAAACTTTCCTCATGTTTCTTTTTGTGATATGTTACCAAAAACGCTCAGACTACTGCTATATATAGTAAAGACTCCTGTGGAACGTTTTATTGAAGGGTTTAACTGGAATTGGCAACAAAACACAAAACTTACGTTATGTATATAAAGAAACAAGAAAATAGTCCTACTCAGAGTAGACCCATGGAAATTTATTCGAAACCAGGCCGTGAGAATGGGTTTCAATGTATACGCGTATTGGCCTGTTCTGATGGGGATGGACAGATAATGCTTTTCTCTTAAGAAGGGCTTATTAATGAGATGTTACCAGTGACTTCAGAAACGCTCAATCTCCTGCAGTTTAGTAGAGATTCCAATAGAGTGCCTTATTGCAGAGTGTAAATAGAATTGGCAACAAAACACAAAACTTGCGTTATGTATATAAAGAAACAAGAAAATAGTTCTACTCAGAGTAGACCCATGGAAATGCATTGGAAACCAGGCCGTGAGAACGGGTTTCAATGTAAATCAGTAGATTGGCATGCGTTTCTCTTAAAAAGGACTTTTTGTGATATGTTACCAAAAACGCTCAGACTACTGCAATATATAGTAAAGACTCCTGTGGAACGTTTTATTGAAGGGTTTAACTAGAATTGGCAACAAAACACAAAACTTACGTTATGTATATAGGAAACACGAAAATAGTCCTACTCAGAGTAGACCCATGGAAACGCATTGGAAACCAGGCGTGGAGAACATGTTTCAACATATACGCGTATTGGCCTGTTTTGATGGGGATGGACAGATAATGCGTTTCTCTTAAAAAGGGCTTATTAATGAGATGTTACCAGTGACTTCAGAAACGCTCAATCTCCTGCAGTATAGTAGAGATTCCAATAGAGTGCCTTATTACAGAGTGTAAATAGAATTGGCAACAAAACACAAAACTTACGTTATGTATATAAAGAAACAAGAAAATAGTCCTACTCAGAGTAGACCCATGGAAATGCATTGGAAACCAGGCCGTGAGAACGGGTTTCAATGTAAATCAGTAGATTGGCATGCGTTTCTCTTTAAAAGGACTTTTTGTGATATGTTACCAAAAATGCTCAGACTACTGCAATATATAGTAAAGACTCCTGTGGAACGTTTTATTGAAGGGTTTAACTAGAATTGGCAACAAAACACAAAACTAACGTTATGTACATAAAGAAACAAGAAAATAGTTCTACTCAGAGTAGACCCATGGAAATGCATTGGAAACCAGGCCATAAGAACGGGTTTCAATGTAAATCAGTAGATTGGCATGCGTTTCTCTTAAAAAGGACTTTTTGTGATATGTTACCAAAAACGCTCAGACTACTGCAATATATAGTAAAGACTCCTGTGGAACGTTTTATTGAAGGGTTTAACTAGAATTGGCAACAAAACACAAAACTTATGTTATGTATATTAAGAAACAAGAAAATAGTCCTACTCAGAGTAGACCCATGGAAGTGCATTGGAAACCAGGCCTGGAGAACATGTTTCAAGGTATACGCGTATTGGCCTGTTTTGATGGGGATGGACAGATAATGCTTTTCTCTTAAAAAGGGTTTATTAATGAGATGTTAACAGTGACTTCAGAAACGCTCAATCTCCTGCAGTATAGTAGAGATTCCAATAGAGTGCCTTATTACAGAGTGTAAATAGAATTGGCAACAAAACACAAAACTTACGTTATGTGTATAAAGAAACACGAAAATAGTCCTACTCAGAGTAGAGCCATGGAACTTCAATGGAAACCAGGCCGTGAGAACGGGTTTCAATGTATACGCGTATTGGCCTGTTCTGATGGGGATGGACAGATAATGCTTTTCTCTTAAGAAGGGCTTATTAATGAGATGTTACCAGTGACTTCAGAAACGCTCAATCTCCTGCAGTTTAGTAGAGATTCCAATAGAGTGCCTTATTACAGAGTGTAAATAGAATTGGCAACAAAACACAAAACTTGCGTTATGTATATAAAGAAACAAGAAAATAGTTCTACTCAGAGTAGACCCATGGAAATGCATTCGAAACCAGGCCGTGAGAACGGGTTTCAATGTAAATCAGTAGACTGGCATGCGTTTCTCTTAAAAAGGACTTTTTGTGATATGTTACCAAAAACGCTCAGACTACTGCAATATATAGTAAAGACTCCTGTGGAACGTTTTATTGAAGGGTTTAACTGGAATTGGCAACAAAACACAAAACTTACGTTATGTATATAAAGAAACAAGAAAATAGTCCTACTCAGAGTAGACCCATGGAAATTCATTCGAAACCAGGCCGTGAGAATGGGTTTCAATCTATACGCGTATTGGCCTGTTCTGATGGGGATGGACAGATAATGCTTTTCTCTTAAGAAGGGCTTATTAATGAGATGTTACCAGTGACTTCAGAAACGCTCAATCTCCTGCAGTATAGTAGAGATTCCAATAGAGTGCCTTAATACAGAGTGTAATTAGAATTGGCAACAAAAAACAAAACTTGCGTTATGTATATAAACCCATGGAAATGCATTGGAAACCAGGCCGTGAGAACGGGTTTCAAAGTAAATCAGTAGATTGGCATGCGTTTCTCTTTAAAAGGACTTTTTGTGATATGTTACCAAAAACGCTCAGACTACTGCAATATATAGTAAAGACTCCTGAGGAACGTTTTATTGAAGGGTTTAACTAGAATTGGCAACAAAACACAAAACGTACGTTATGTATATAAAGAAACAAGAAAATAGTCCTACTCAGAGTAGACCCATGGAAATGCATTGGAAACCAGGCCGTGAGAACGGGTTTCAATGTAAATCAGTAGACTGGCATGCGTTTCTCTTAAAAAGGACTTTTTGTGATATGTTACCAAAAACGCTCAGACTACTGCAATATATAGTAAAGACTCCTGTGGAACGTTTTATTGAAGGGTTTAACTAGAATTGGCAACAAAACACAAAACGTACGTTATGTATATAAAGAAACAAGAAAATAGTCCTACTCAGAGTAGACCCATGGAAACGCATTGGAAACCAGGCCTGGAGAACATGTTTCAACGTATACGCGTATTGGCCTGTTTTGATGGGGATGGACAGATAATGCTTTTCTCTTAAAAAGGGCTTATTAATGAGATGTTACCAGTGACTTCAGAAACGCTCAATCTCCTGCAGTATAGTAGAGATTCCAATAGAGTGCCTTATTACAGATTGTAAATAGAATTGGCAACAAAACACAAAACTTACGTTATGTATATAAAGAAACAAGAAAATAGTCCTACTCAGAGTAGACCCATGGAAATGCATTGGAAACCAGGCCGTGAGAACGGGTTTCAATGTAAATCAGTAGATTGGCATGCGTTTCTCTTAAAAAGGACTTTTTGTGATATGTTACCAAAAACGCTCAGACTACTGCAATATATAGTAAAGACTCCTGTGGAACGTTTTATTGAAGGGTTTAATTAGAATTGGCAACAAAACACAAAACTTACGTTATGTATATACGGAAACATGAAAATAGTCCTACTCAGAGTAGACCCATGGAAGCGCATTGGAAACCAGGCCTGGAGAACATGTTTCAACGTATACGCGTATTGGCCTGTTTTGATGAGGATGGACAGATAATGCTTTTCTCTTAAAAAGGGCTTATTAATGAGATGTTACCAGTGACTTCAGAAACGCTCAATCTCCTGCAGTATAGTAGAGATTCCAATAGAGTGCCTTATTACAGAGTGTAAATAGAATTGGCAACAAAACACAAAACTTTCCTCATGTTTCTTTTTGTGATATGTTACCAAAAACGCTCAGACTACTGCTATATATAGTAAAGACTCCTGTGGAACGTTTTATTGAAGGGTTTAACTGGAATTGGCAACAAAACACAAAACTTACGTTATGTATATAAAGAAACAAGAAAATAGTCCTACTCAGAGTAGACCCATGGAAATTCATTCGAAACCAGGCCGTGAGAATGGGTTTCAATCTATACGCGTATTGGCCTGTTCTGATGGGGATGGACAGATAATGCTTTTCTCTTAAGAAGGGCTTATTAATGAGATGTTACCAGTGACTTCAGAAACGCTCAATCTCCTGCAGTATAGTAGAGATTCCAATAGAGTGCCTTATTACAGAGTGTAATTAGAATTGGCAACAAAAAACAAAACTTGCGTTATGTATATAAAGAAACAAGAAAATAGTCCTACTCAAAGAAGACCCATGGAAATGCAATGGAAACCAGGCCTGGAGAACATGTTTCAATGTAAATCAGGCGATTGGCATGCGTTTCTCTTAAAATGGACTTTTTGTGATATGTTACCATAAACGCTCAGACTACTGCAATATATAGTAAAGACTCCTGTGGAACGTTTTATTGAAGGGTTTAACCGGAATTGGCAACAAAACACAAAACTTACGTTATGTATATAAAGAAACAAGAAAATAGTCCTACTCAGAGTAGACCCATGGAAATTTATTCGAAACCAGGCCGTGAGAATGGGTTTCAGTGTATACGCGTATTGGCCTGTTCTGATGGGGATGGACAGATAATGCTTTTCACTTAGAAAGGGCTTATTAATGAGATGTTACCAGTGACTTCAGAAACGCTCAATCTCCTGCAGTATAGTAGAGATTCCAATAGAGTGCCTTATTACAGAGTGTAAATAGAATTGGCAACAAAACACAAAACTTACGTTATGTATATAAAGAAACACGAAAATAGTCCTACTCAGAGTAGACCCATGGAAATGCATTGGAAACCAGGCCGTGAGAACGGGTTTCAATGTAAATCAGTAGACTGGCATGCGTTTCTCTTAAAAAGGACTTTTTGTGATATGTTACCAAAAACGCTCAGACTACTGCAATATATAGTAAAGTCTCCTGTGGAACGTTTTATTGAAGGGTTTAACTAGAATTGGCAACAAAACACAAAACGTACGTTATGTATATAAAGAAACAAGAAAATAGTCCTACTCAGAGTAGACCCATGGAAACTCATTGGAAACCAGGCCTGGAGAACATGTTTCAACGTATACGCGTATTGGCCTGTTTTGATGGGGATGGACAGATAATGCGTTTCTCTTAAAAAGGGCTTATTAATGAGATGTTACCAGTGACTTCAGAAACGCTCAATCTCCTGCAGTATAGTAGAGATTCCAATAGAGTGCCTTATTACAGAGTGTAAATAGAATTGGCAACAAAACACAAAACTTACGTTATGTATATAAAGAAACAAGAAAATAGTCCTACTCAGAGTAGACCCATGGAAGCGCATTGGAAACCAGGCATGGAGAACATGTTTCAACGTATAAGCGTATTGGCCTGTTTTGATGGGGATGGACAGATAATGCTTTTCTCTTAAGAAGGGCTTATTAATGAGATGTTACCAGTGACTTCAGAAACGCTCAATCTCCTGCAGTACAGTAGAGATTCCAATAGAGTGCCTTATTACAGAGTGTAAATAGAATTGGCAACAAAACAAAAACTTTCCTCATGTTTCTTTTTGTGATATGTTACCAAAAACGCTCAGACTACTGCTATATATAGTAAAGACTCCTGTGGAACGTTTTATTGAAGGGTTTAACTGGAATTGGCAACAAAACACAAAACTTACGTTATGTATATAAAGAAACAAGAAAATAGTCCTACTCAGAGTAGACCCATGGAAATTTATTCGAAACCAGGCCGTGAGAATGGGTTTAAATGTATACGCGTATTGGCCTGTTCTGATGGGGATGGACAGATAATGCTTTTCTCTTAAGAAGGGCTTATTAATGAGATGTTACCAGTGACTTCAGAAACGCTCAATCTCCTGCAGTTTAGTAGAGATTCCAATAGAGTGCCTTATTACAGAGTGTAAATAGAATTGGCAACAAAACACAAAACTTGCGTTATGTATATAAAGAAACAAGAAAATAGTTCTACTCAGAGTAGACCCATGGAAACGCATTGGAAACCAGGCCGTGAGAACGGGTTTCAATGTAAATCAGTAGATTGGCATGCGTTTCTCTTAAAAAGGACTTTTTGTGATATGTTACCAAAAACGCTCAGACTACTGCAATATATAGTAAAGACTCCTGTGGAACGTTTTATTGAAGGGTTTAACTAGAATTGGCAACAAAACACAAAACTTACGTTATGTATATAGGAAACACGAAAATAGTCCTACTCAGAGTAGACCCATGGAAACGCATTGGAAACCAGGCGTGGAGAACATGTTTCAACATATACGCGTATTGGCCTGTTTTGATGGGGATGGACAGATAATGCGTTTCTCTTAAAAAGGGCTTATTAATGAGATGTTACCAGTGACTTCAGAAACGCTCAATCTCCTGCAGTATAGTAGAGATTCCAATAGAGTGCCTTATTACAGATTGTAAATAGAATTGGCAACAAAACACAAAACTTACGTTATGTATATAAAGAAACAAGGAAATAGTCCTACTCAGAGTAGACCCATGGAAATGCATTGGAAACCAGGCCGTGAGAACGTGTTTCAATGTAAATCAGTAGATTGGCATGCGCTTCTCTTAAAAAGGACTTTTTGTGATATGTTACCAAAAACGCTCAGACTACTGCAATGTATAGGAAAGACTCCTGTGGAACGTATTATTGAAGGGTTTAACTAGAATTGGCAACAAAACACAAAACGTACGTTATGTATATAAGGAAACAAGAAAATAGTCCTACTCAGAGTAGACCCATGGAAGCGCATTGGAAACCAGGCCTGGAGAACATGTTTCAACGTATACGCGTATTGGCCTGTTTTGATGAGGATGGGCAGATAATGCTTTTCTCTTAAAAAGGGCTTATTAATGAGATGTTACCAGTGACTTCAGAAACGCTCAATCTCCTGCAGTATAGTAGAGATTCCAATAGAGTGCCTTATTACAGAGTGTAAATAGAATTGGCAACAAAACACAAAACTTTCCTCATGTTTCTTTTTGTGATATGTTACCAAAAACGCTCAGACTACTGCTATATATAGTAAAGACTCCTGTGGAACGTTTTATTGAAGGGTTTAACTGGAATTGGCAACAAAACACAAAACTTACGTTATGTATATAAAGAAACAAGAAAATAGTCCTACTCAGAGTAGACCCATGGAAATTCATTCGAAACCAGGCCGTGAGAATGGGTTTCAATCTATACGCGTATTGGCCTGTTCTGATGGGGATGGACAGATAATGCTTTTCTCTTAAGAAGGGCTTATTAATGAGATGTTACCAGTGACTTCAGAAACGCTCAATCTCCTGCAGTATAGTAGAGATTCCAATAGAGTGCCTTAATACAGAGTGTAATTAGAATTGGCAACAAAAAACAAAACTTGCGTTATGTATATAAACCCATGGAAATGCATTGGAAACCAGGCCGTGAGAACGGGTTTCAAAGTAAATCAGTAGATTGGCATGCGTTTCTCTTTAAAAGGACTTTTTGTGATATGTTACCAAAAACGCTCAGACTACTGCAATATATAGTAAAGACTCCTGAGGAACGTTTTATTGAAGGGTTTAACTAGAATTGGCAACAAAACACAAAACGTACGTTATGTATATAAAGAAACAAGAAAATAGTCCTACTCAGAGTAGACCCATGGAAATGCATTGGAAACCAGGCCGTGAGAACGGGTTTCAATGTAAATCAGTAGACTGGCATGCGTTTCTCTTAAAAAGGACTTTTTGTGATATGTTACCAAAAACGCTCAGACTACTGCAATATATAGTAAAGACTCCTGTGGAACGTTTTATTGAAGGGTTTAACTAGAATTGGCAACAAAACACAAAACGTACGTTATGTATATAAAGAAACAAGAAAATAGTCCTACTCAGAGTAGACCCATGGAAACGCATTGGAAACCAGGCCTGGAGAACATGTTTCAACGTATACGCGTATTGGCCTGTTTTGATGGGGATGGACAGATAATGCTTTTCTCTTAAAAAGGGCTTATTAATGAGATGTTACCAGTGACTTCAGAAACGCTCAATCTCCTGCAGTATAGTAGAGATTCCAATAGAGTGCCTTATTACAGAGTGTAAATAGAATTGGCAACAAAACACAAAACTTACGTTATGTATATAAAGAAACAAGAAAATAGTCCTACTCAGAGTAGACCCATGGAAATGCATTGGAAACCAGGCCGTGAGAACGGGTTTCAATGTAAATCAGTAGATTGGCATGCGTTTCTCTTAAAAAGGACTTTTTGTGATATGTTACCAAAAACGCTCAGACTACTGCAATATATAGTAAAGACTCCTGTGGAACGTTTTATTGAAGGGTTTAATTAGAATTGGCAACAAAACACAAAACTTACGTTATGTATATACGGAAACATGAAAATAGTCCTACTCAGAGTAGACCCATGGAAGCGCATTGGAAACCAGGCCTGGAGAACATGTTTCAACGTATACGCGTATTGGCCTGTTTTGATGAGGATGGACAGATAATGCTTTTCTCTTAAAAAGGGCTTATTAATGAGATGTTACCAGTGACTTCAGAAACGCTCAATCTCCTGCAGTATAGTAGAGATTCCAATAGAGTGCCTTATTACAGAGTGTAAATAGAATTGGCAACAAAACACAAAACTTTCCTCATGTTTCTTTTTGTGATATGTTACCAAAAACGCTCAGACTACTGCTATATATAGTAAAGACTCCTGTGGAACGTTTTATTGAAGGGTTTAACTGGAATTGGCAACAAAACACAAAACTTACGTTATGTATATAAAGAAACAAGAAAATAGTCCTACTCAGAGTAGACCCATGGAAATTCATTCGAAACCAGGCCGTGAGAATGGGTTTCAATCTATACGCGTATTGGCCTGTTCTGATGGGGATGGACAGATAATGCTTTTCTCTTAAGAAGGGCTTATTAATGAGATGTTACCAGTGACTTCAGAAACGCTCAATCTCCTGCAGTATAGTAGAGATTCCAATAGAGTGCCTTATTACAGAGTGTAATTAGAATTGGCAACAAAAAACAAAACTTGCGTTATGTATATAAAGAAACAAGAAAATAGTCCTACTCAGAGAAGACCCATGGAAATGCAATGGAAACCAGGCCTGGAGAACATGTTTCAATGTAAATCAGGCGATTGGCATGCGTTTCTCTTAAAATGGACTTTTTGTGATATGTTACCATAAACGCTCAGACTACTGCAATATATAGTAAAGACTCCTGTGGAACGTTTTATTGAAGGGTTTAACCGGAATTGGCAACAAAACACAAAACTTACGTTATGTATATAAAGAAACAAGAAAATAGTCCTACTCAGAGTAGACCCATGGAAATTTATTCGAAACCAGGCCGTGAGAATGGGTTTCAGTGTATACGCGTATTGGCCTGTTCTGATGGGGATGGACAGATAATGCTTTTCACTTAGAAAGGGCTTATTAATGAGATGTTACCAGTGACTTCAGAAACGCTCAATCTCCTGCAGTATAGTAGAGATTCCAATAGAGTGCCTTATTACAGCGTGTAAATAGAATTGGCAACAAAACACAAAACTTACGTTATGTATATAAAGAAACACGAAAATAGTCCTACTCAGAGTAGACCCATGGAAATGCATTGGAAACCAGGCCGTGAGAACGGGTTTCAATGTAAATCAGTAGACTGGCATGCGTTTCTCTTAAAAAGGCCTTTTTGTGATATGTTACCAAAAATGCTCAGACTACTGCAATATATAGTAAAGTCTCCTGTGGAACGTTTTATTGAAGGGTTTAACTAGAATTGGCAACAAAACACAAAACGTACGTTATGTATATAAAGAAACAAGAAAATAGTCCTACTCAGAGTAGACCCATGGAAACTCATTGGAAACCAGGCCTGGAGAACATGTTTCAACGTATACGCGTATTGGCCTGTTTTGATGGGGATGGACAGATAATGCGTTTCTCTTAAAAAGGGCTTATTAATGAGATGTTACCAGTGACTTCAGAAACGCTCAATCTCCTGCAGTATAGTAGAGATTCCAATAGAGTGCCTTATTACAGAGTGTAAATAGAATTGGCAACAAAACACAAAACTTACGTTATGTATATAAAGAAACAAGAAAATAGTCCTACTCAGAGTAGACCCATGGAAGCGCATTGGAAACCAGGCATGGAGAACATGTTTCAACGTATAAGCGTATTGGCCTGTTTTGATGGGGATGGACAGATAATGCTTTTCTCTTAAGAAGGGCTTATTAATGAGATGTTACCAGTGACTTCAGAAACGCTCAATCTCCTGCAGTACAGTAGAGATTCCAATAGAGTGCCTTATTACAGAGTGTAAATAGAATTGGCAACAAAACAAAAACTTTCCTCATGTTTCTTTTTGTGATATGTTACCAAAAACGCTCAGACTACTGCTATATATAGTAAAGACTCCTGTGGAACGTTTTATTGAAGGGTTTAACTGGAATTGGCAACAAAACACAAAACTTACGTTATGTATATAAAGAAACAAGAAAATAGTCCTACTCAGAGTAGACCCATGGAAATTTATTCGAAACCAGGCCGTGAGAATGGGTTTCAATGTATACGCGTATTGGCCTGTTCTGATGGGGATGGACAGATAATGCTTTTCTCTTAAGAAGGGCTTATTAATGAGATGTTACCAGTGACTTCAGAAACGCTCAATCTCCTGCAGTTTAGTAGAGATTCCAATAGAGTGCCTTATTGCAGAGTGTAAATAGAATTGGCAACAAAACACAAAACTTGCGTTATGTATATAAAGAAACAAGAAAATAGTTCTACTCAGAGTAGACCCATGGAAATGCATTGGAAACCAGGCCGTGAGAACGGGTTTCAATGTAAATCAGTAGATTGGCATGCGTTTCTCTTAAAAAGGACTTTTTGTGATATGTTACCAAAAACGCTCAGACTACTGCAATATATAGTAAAGACTCCTGTGGAACGTTTTATTGAAGGGTTTAACTAGAATTGGCAACAAAACACAAAACTTACGTTATGTATATAGGAAACACGAAAATAGTCCTACTCAGAGTAGACCCATGGAAACGCATTGGAAACCAGGCGTGGAGAACATGTTTCAACATATACGCGTATTGGCCTGTTTTGATGGGGATGGACAGATAATGCGTTTCTCTTAAAAAGGGCTTATTAATGAGATGTTACCAGTGACTTCAGAAACGCTCAATCTTCTGCAGTATAGTAGAGATTCCAATAGAGTGCCTTATTACAGAGTGTAAATAGAATTGGCAACAAAACACAAAACTTACGTTATGTATATAAAGAAACACGAAAATAGTCCTACTCAGAGTAGACCCATGGAAATGCATTGGAAACCAGGCCGTGAGAACGGGTTTCAATGAAAATCAGTAGATTGGCATGCGTTTCTCTTAAAAAGGACTTTTTGTGATAGGTTACCAAAAACGCTCAGACTACTGCAATATATAGTAAAGACTCCTGTGGAACGTTTTATTGAAGGGTTTAACTAGAATTGGCAACAAAACACAAAACTAACGTTATGTACATAAAGAAACAAGAAAATAGTCCTACTCAGAGTAGACCCATGGAAATGCATTGGAAACCAGGCCGTGAGAACGGGTTTCAATGTAAATCAGTAGATTGGCATGCGTTTCTCTTAAAAAGGACTTTTTGTGATAGGTTACCAAAAACGCTCAGACTACTGCAATATATAGTAAAGACTCCTGTGGAACGTTTTATTGAAGGGTTTAACTAGAATTGGCAACAAAACACAAAACTTACGTTATGTATATAGGAAACACGAAAATAGTCCTACTCAGAGTAGACCCATGGAAACGCATTGGAAACCAGGCGTGGAGAACATGTTTCAACATATACGCGTATTGGCCTGTTTTGATGGGGATGGACAGATAATGCGTTTCTCTTAAAAAGGGCTTATTAATGAGATGTTACCAGTGACTTCAGAAATGCTCAATCTCCTGCAGTATAGAAGAGATTCCAATAGAGTGCCTTATTACAGAGTGTAAATAGAATTGGCAACAAAACACAAAACTTACGTTATGTATATAAAGAAACACGAAAATAGTCCTACTCAGAGTAGACCCATGGAAATGCATTGGAAACCAGGCCGTGAGAACGGGTTTCAATGTAAATCAGTAGACTGGCATGCGTTTCTCTTAAAAAGGACTTTTTGTGATATGTTACCAAAAACGCTCAGACTACTGCAATATATAGTAAAGTCTCCTGTGGAACGTTTTATTGAAGGGTTTAACTAGAATTGGCAACAAAACACAAAACGTACGTTATGTATATAAAGAAACAAGAAAATAGTCCTACTCAGAGTAGACCCATGGAAACGCATTGGAAACCAGTCCTGGAGAACATGTTTCAACGTATACGCGTATTGGCCTGTTTTGATGGGGATGGACAGATAATGCGTTTCTCTTAAAAAAGGGCTTATTAATGAGATGCTACCAGTGACTTCAGAAATGCTCAATCTCCTGCAGTATAGTAGAGATTCCAATAGAGTGCCTTATTACAGAGTGTAATTAGAATTGGCAACAAAAAACAAAACTTGCGTTATGTATATAAAGAAACAAGAAAATAGTCCTACTCAGAGTAGACCCATGGAAACGCTTTGGAAACCAGGCCTGGAGAACATGTTTCAATGTATACGCGTATTGGCCTGTTTTGATGGGGATGGACAGATAACGCTTTTCTCTTAAAAAGGGCTTATTAATGAGATGTTACCAGTGACTTCAGAAATGCTCAATCTCCTGCAGTATAGTAGAGATTCCAATAGAGTGCCTTATTACAGAGTGTAAATAGAATTGGCAACAAAACACAAAATTTTCCTCATGTTTCTTTTTGTGATATGTTACCAAAAACGCTCAGACTACTGCTATATATAGTAAAGACTCCTGTGGAACGTTTTATTGAAGGGTTTAACTGGAATTGGCAACAAAACACAAAACTTACGTTATGTATATAAAGAAACAAGAAAATAGTCCTACTCAGAGTAGACCCATGGAAATTCATTCGAAACCAGGCCATGAGAATGGGTTTCAATCTATACGCGTATTGGCCTGTTCTGATGGGGATGGACAGATAATGCTTTTCTCTTAAGAAGGGCTTATTAATGAGATGTTACCAGTGACTTCAGAAACGCTCAATCTCCTGCAGTATAGTAGAGATTCCAGTAGAGTGCCTTATTACAGAGTGTAAATAGAATTGGTAACAAAACAAAAAACTTACGTTATGTATATAAAGAAACAAGAAAATAGTCCTACTCAGAGTAGACCCATGGAAATGCATTGGAAACCAGGCCGTGAGAACGGGTTTCAATGTGAATCAGTAGATTGGCATGCGTTTCTCTTTAAAAGGACTTTTTGTGATATGTTACCAAAAACGCTCAGACTACTGCAATATGTAGTAAAGACTCCTGTGGAACGTTTTATTGAAGGGTTTAACTAGAATTGGCAACAAAACACAAAACTAACGTTATGTACATAAAGAAACAAGAAAATAGTTCTACTCAGAGTAGACCCATGGAAATGCATTGGAAACCAGGCCGTAAGAACGGGTTTCAATGTAAATCAGTAGATTGGCATGCGTTTCTCTTAAAAAGGACTTTTTGTGATATGTTACCAAAAACGCTCAGACTACTGCAATATATAGTAAAGACTCCTGTGGAACGTTTTATTGAAGGGTTTAACTAGAATTGGCAACAAAACACAAAACTTATGTTATGTATATTAAGAAACAAGAAAATAGTCCTACTCAGAGTAGACACATGGAAGTGCATTGGAAACCAGGCCTGGAGAACATGTTTCAATGTATACGCGTATTGGCCTGTTTTGATGGGGATGGACAGGTAATGCTTTTCTCTGAAAAAGGTCTTATTAATGAGATGTTAACAGTGACTTCAGAAACGCTCAATCTCCTGCAGTATAGTAGAGATTCCAATAGAGTGCCTTATTACAGAGTGTAAATAGAATTGGCAACAAAACACAAAACTTACGTTATGTATATAAAGAAACACGAAAATAGTCCTACTCAGAGTAGAGCCATGGAAATTCATTGGAAACCAGGCCGTGAGAACGGGTTTCAATGTATACGCGTATTGGCCTGCTCTGATGGGGATGGACAGATAATGCTTTTCTCTTAAGAAGGGCTTATTAATGAGATGTTACCAGTGACTTCAGAAACGCTCAATCTCCTGCAGTTTAGTAGAGATTCCAATAGAGTGCCTTATTACAGAGTGTAAATAGAATTGGCAACAAAACACAAAACTTGCGTTACGTATATAAAGAAACAAGAAAATAGTTCTACTCAGAGTAGACCCATGGAAATGCATTCGAAACCAGGCCGTGAGAACGGGTTTCAATGTAAATCAGTAGACTGGCATGCGTTTCTCTTAAAAAGGACTTTTTGTGATAGGTTACCAAAAACGCTCAGACTACTGCAATATAAAGTAAAGACTCCTGTGGAACGTTTTATTGAAGGGTTTAACTAGAATTGGCAACAAAACACAAAACTTACGTTATTTATATAAAGAAACACGAAAATAGTCCTACTCAGAGTAGACCCATGGAAGCGCATTGGAAACCAGGCATGGAGAACGTGTTTCAACGTATAAGCGTATTGGCCTGTTTTGATGGGGATGGACAGATAATGCTTTTCTCTTAAAAAGGGCTTATTAATGAGATGTTACCAGTGACTTCAGAAACGCTCAATCTCCTGCAGTATAGTAGAGATTCCAATAGATTGCCTTACTACAGATTGTAAATAGAATTGGCAACAAAACACAAAACTTACGTTATGTATATAAAGAAACAAGAAAATAGTCCTACTCAGAGTAGACCCATGGAAATGCATTGGAAACCAGGACGTGAGAACGTGTTTCAATGTAAATCAGTAGATTGGCATGCGTTTCTCTTAAAAAGGACTTTTTGTGATATGTTACCAAAAACGCTCAGACTACTGCAATGTATAGGAAAGACTCCTGTGGAACGTATTATTGAAGGGTTTAACTAGAATTGGCAACAAAATACAAAACTTACGTTATGTATATAAAGAAACAAGAAAATAGTCCTACTCAGAGTAGACCCATGAAAACGCTTTGGAAACCAGGCTTGGAGAACATGTTTCAATGTATACGCGTATTGGCCTGTTATGATGGGGATGGACAGATAATGCTTTTCTCTTAAAAAGGGCTTATTAATGAGATGTTACCAGTGACTTCAGAAACGCTCAATCTCCTGCAGTATAGTAGAGATTCCAATAGAGTGCCTTATTACAGAGTGTAAATAGAATTGGCAACAAAACACAAAACTTACGTTATGTATATAAAGAAACCCGAAAATAGTCCTACTCAGAGTAGACCCATGGAAATGCATTGGAAAACAGGCTGTGAGAACGGGTTTCAATGTAAATCAGTAGACTGGCATGCGTTTCTCTTAAAAAGGACTTTTTGTGATATGTTACCAAAAATGCTCAGACTACTGCAATATATAGTAAAGTCTCCTGTGGAACGTTTTATTGAAGGGTTTAACTAGAATTGGCAACAAAACACAAAACGTACGTTATGTATATAAAGAAACAAGAAAATAGTCCTACTCAGAGTAGACCCATGGAAACGCATTGGAAACCAAGCCTGGAGAACATGTTTCAACGTATACGCGTATTGGCCTGTTTTGATGGGAATGGACAGATAATGCGTTTCTCTTAAAAAGGGCTTATTAATGAGATGTTACCAGTGACTTCAGAAACGCTCAATCTCCTGCAGTATAGTAGAGATTCCAATAGAGTGCCTTATTACAGAGTGTAAATAGAATTGGTAACAAAACAAAAAACTTACGTTATGTATATAAAGAAACAAGAAAATAGTCCTACTCAGAGTAGACCCATGGAAATGCATTGGAAACCAGGCCGTGAGAACGGGTTTCAATGTAAATCAGTAGATTGGCATGCGTTTCTCTTAAAAAGGACTTTTTGTGATATGTTACCAAAAACGCTCAGACTACTGCAATATATAGTAAAGACTCCTGTGGAACGTTTTATTGAAGGGTTTAATTAGAATTGGCAACAAAAAACAAAACTTACGTTATGTATATACGGAAACATTAAAATAGTCCTACTCAGAGTAGACCCATGGAAGCGCATTGGAAACCAGGCCTGGAGAACATGTTTCAACGTATACGCGTATTGGCCTGTTTTGATGAGGATGGACAGATAATGCTTTTCTCTTAAAAAGGGCTTATTAATGAGATGTTACCAGTGACTTCAGAAACGCTCAATCTCCTGCAGTATAGTAGAGATTCCAATAGAGTGCCTTATTACAGAGTGTAAATAGAATTGGCAACAAAACACAAAACTTTCCTCATGTTTCTTTTTGTGATATGTTACCAAAAACGCTCAGACTACTGCTATATATAGTAAAGACTCCTGTGGAACGTTTTATTGAAGGGTTTAACTGGAATTGGCAACAAAACACAAAACTTACGTTATGTATATAAAGAAACAAGAAAATAGTCCTACTCAGAGTAGACCCATGGAAATTCATTCGAAACCAGGGCGTGAGAACGGGTTTCAATGTAAATCAGTAGATTGGCATGCGTTTCTCTTAAAAAGGACTTTTTGTGATATGTTACCAAAAACGCTCAGACTACTGCAATATATAGTAAAGACTCCTGTGGAACGTTTTATTGAAGGGTTTAATTAGAATTGGCAACAAAAAACAAAACTTACGTTATGTATATACGGAAACATTAAAATAGTCCTACTCAGAGTAGACCCATGGAAGCGCATTGGAAACCAGGCCTGGAGAACATGTTTCAACGTATACGCGTATTGGCCTGTTTTGATGAGGATGGACAGATAATGCTTTTCTCTTAAAAAGGGCTTATTAATGAGATGTTACCAGTGACTTCAGAAACGCTCAATCTCCTGCAGTATAGTAGAGATTCCAATAGAGTGCCTTATTACAGAGTGTAAATAGAATTGGCAACAAAACACAAAACTTTCCTCATGTTTCTTTTTGTGATATGTTACCAAAAACGCTCAGACTACTGCTATATATAGTAAAGACTCCTGTGGAACGTTTTATTGAAGGGTTTAACTGGAATTGGCAACAAAACACAAAACTTACGTTATGTTTATAAAGAAACAAGAAAATAGTCCTACTCAGAGTAGACCCATGGAAATTCATTCGAAACCAGGGCGTGAGAATGGGTTTCAATCTATACGCGTATTGGCCTGTTCTGATGGGGATGGACAGATAATGCTTTTCTCTTAAGAAGGGCTTATTAATGAGATGTTACCAGTGACTTCAGAAACGCTCAATCTCCTGCAGTATAGTAGAGATTCCAGTAGAGTGCCTTATTACAGAGTGTAAATAGAATTGGTAACAAAACAAAAAACTTACGTTATGTATATAAAGAAACAAGAAAATAGTCCTACTCAGAGTAGACCCATGGAAATGCATTGGAAACCAGGCCGTGAGAACGGGTTTCAATGTAAATCAGTAGATTGGCATGCGTTTCTCTTTAAAAGGACTTTTTGTGATATGTTACCAAAAACGCTCAGACTACTGCAATATATAGTAAAGACTCCTGTGGAACGTTTTATTGAAGGGTTTAACTAGAATTGGCAAGAAAACACAAAACTAACGTTATGTACATAAAGAATAAGAAAATAGTTCTACTCAGAGTAGACCCATGGAAATGCATTGGAAACCAGGCCGTAAGAACGGGTTTCAATGTAAATCAGTAGATTGGCATGCGTTTCTCTTAAAAAGGACTTTTTGTGATATGTTACCAAAAACGCTCAGACTACTGCAATATATAGTAAAGACTCCTGTGGAACGTTTTATTGAAGGGTTTAACTAGAATTGGCAACAAAACACAAAACTTATGTTATGTATTTTAAGAAACAAGAAAATAGTCCTACTCAGAGTAGACCCATGGAAGTGCATTGGAAACCAGGCCTGGAGAACATGTTTCAATGTATACGCGTATTGGCCTGTTTTGATGGGGATGGACAGGTAATGCTTTTCTCTTAAAAAGGGCTTATTAATGAGATGTTAACAGTGACTTCAGAAACGCTCAATCTCCTGCAGTATAGTAGAGATTCCAATAGAGTGCCTTATTACAGAGTGTAAATAGAATTGGCAACAAAACACAAAACTTACGTTATGTATATAAAGAAATACGAAAATAGTCCTACTCAGAGTAGAGCCATGGAACTTCAATGGAAACCAGGCCGTGAGAACGGGTTTCAATGTAAATCAGTAGACTGGCATGCGTTTCTCTTAAAAAGGACTTTTTGTGATATGTTACCAAAAACGCTCAGACTACTGCAATATATAGTAAAGACTCCTGTGGAACGTTTTATTGAAGGGTTTAACTAGAATTGGCAACAAAACACAAAACTTACGTTATTTATATAAAGAAACACGAAAATAGTCCTACTCAGAGTAGACCCATGGAAGCGCATTGGAATCCAGGCATGGAGAACATGTTTCAACGTATAAGCGTATTGGCCTGTTTTGATGGGGATGGACAGATAATGCTTTTCTCTTAAAAAGGGCTTATTAATGAGATGTTACCAGTGACTTCAGAAACGCTCAATCTCCTGCAGTATAGTAGAGATTCCAATAGAGTGCCTTATTACAGATTGTAAATAGAATTGGCAACAAAACACAACACTTACGTTATGTATATAAAGAAACAAGGAAATAGTCCTACTCAGAGTAGACCCATGGAAATGCATTGGAAACCAGGCCGTGAGAACGTGTTTCAATGTAAATCAGTAGATTGGCATGCGCTTCTCTTAAAAAGGACTTTTTGTGATATGTTACCAAAAACGCTCAGACTACTGCAATGTATAGGAAAGACTCCTGTGGAACGTATTATTGAAGGGTTTAACTAGAATTGGCAACAAAACACAAAACGTACGTTATGTATATAAGGAAACAAGAAAATAGTCCTACTCAGAGTAGACCCATGGAAGCGCATTGGAAACCAGGCCTGGAGAACATGTTTCAACGTATACGCGTATTGGCCTGTTTTGATGAGGATGGACAGATAATGCTTTTCTCTTAAAAAGGGCTTATTAATGAGATGTTACCAGTGACTTCAGAAACGCTCAATCTCCTGCAGTATAGTAGAGATTCCAATAGAGTGCCTTATTACAGAGTGTAAATAGAATTGGCAACAAAACACAAAACTTTCCTCATGTTTCTTTTTGTGATATGTTACCAAAAACGCTCAGACTACTGCTATATATAGTAAAGACTCCTGTGGAACGTTTTATTGAAGGGTTTAACTGGAATTGGCAACAAAACACAAAACTTACGTTATGTATATAAAGAAACAAGAAAATAGTCCTACTCAGAGTAGACCCATGGAAATTCATTCGAAACCAGGCCGTGAGAATGGGTTTCAATCTATACGCGTATTGGCCTGTTCTGATGGGGATGGACAGATAATGCTTTTCTCTTAAGAAGGGCTTATTAATGAGATGTTACCAGTGACTTCAGAAACGCTCAATCTCCTGCAGTATAGTAGAGATTCCAATAGAGTGCCTTAATACAGAGTGTAATTAGAATTGGCAACAAAAAACAAAACTTGCGTTATGTATATAAAGAAACAAGAAAATAGTCCTACTCAGAGTAGACCCATGAAAATGCTTTGGAAACCAGGCCTGGAGAACATGTTCCAATGTATACGCGTATTGGCCTGTTTTGATGAGGATGGACAGATAACGCTTTTCTCTTAAAAAGGTCTTATTAATGAGATGTTACCTGTGACTTCAGAAACGCTCAATCTCCTGCAGTATAGTAGAGATTCCAATAGAGTGCCTTATTACAGAGTGTAAATAGAATAGGCAACAATACACAAAACTTACGTTATGTATATAAAGAAACAAGAAAATAGTCCTACTCAGAGAAGACCCATGGAAATGCAATGGAAACCAGGCCTGGAGAACATGTTTCAATGTAAATCAGGCGATTGGCATGCTTTCTCTTAAAATGGACTTTTTGTGATATGTTACCAAAAACGCTCAGACTACTGCAATATATAGTAAAGACTCTTGTGGAACGTTTTATTGAAGGGTTTAACCGGAATTGGCAACAAAACACAAAACTTACGTTATGTATATAAAGAAACAAGAAAATAGTCCTACTCAGAGTAGACCCATGGAAATGCATTGGAAACCAGGCCGTGAGAACGGGTTTCAAAGTAAATCAGTAGATTGGCATGCGTTTCTCTTTAAAAGGACTTTTTGTGATATGTTACCAAAAACACTCAGACTACTGCAATATATAGTAAAGACTCCTGTGGAACGTTTTATTGAAGGGTTTAACTAGAATTGGCAACAAAACACAAAACTAACGTTATGTACATAAAGAAACAAGAAAATAGTTCTACTCAGAGTAGACCCATGGAAATGCATTGGAAACCAGGCCGTAAGAACGGGTTTCAATGTTAATCAGTAGATTGTCATGTGTTTCTCTTAAAAAGGACTTTTTGTGATATGTTACCAAAAACGCTCAGACTACTGCAATATATAGTAAAGACTCCTGAGGAACGTTTTATTGAAGGGTTTAACTAGAATTGGCAACAAAACACAAAACTTACGTTATGTATATACGAAACACGAAAATAGTCCTACTCAGAGTAGACCCATGGAAACGCATTGGAAACCAGGCCTGGAGAACATGTTTCAACGTATACGCGTATTGGCCTGTTTTGATGGGGATGGACAGATAATGCTTTTCTCTTAAAAAGGGCTTATTAATGAGATGTTACCAGTGACTTCAGAAACGCTCAATCTCCTGCAGTATAGTAGAGATTCCAATAGAGTGCCTTATTACAGAGTGTAAATAGAATTGGCAACAAAACACAAAACTTACGTTATGTATATAAAGAAACAAGAAAATAGTCCTACTCAGAGTAGACCCATGGAAATGCATTGGAAACCAGGCCGTGAGAACGGGTTTCAATGTAAATCAGTAGATTGGCATGCGTTTCTCTTAAAAAGGACTTTTTGTGATATGTTACCAAAAACGCTCAGACTACTGCAATATATAGTAAAGACTCCTGTGGAACGTTTTATTGAAGGGTTTAATTAGAATTGGCAACAAAACACAAAACTTACGTTATGTATATACGGAAACATGAAAATAGTCCTACTCAGAGTAGACCCATGGAAGCGCATTGGAAACCAGGCCTGGAGAACATGTTTCAACGTATACGCGTATTGGCCTGTTTTGATGAGGATGGACAGATAATGCTTTTCTCTTAAAAAGGGCTTATTAATGAGATGTTACCAGTGACTTCAGAAACGCTCAATCTCCTGCAGTATAGTAGAGATTCCAATAGAGTGCCTTATTACAGAGTGTAAATAGAATTGGCAACAAAACACAAAACTTTCCTCATGTTTCTTTTTGTGATATGTTACCAAAAACGCTCAGACTACTGCTATATATAGTAAAGACTCCTGTGGAACGTTTTATTGAAGGGTTTAACTGGAATTGGCAACAAAACACAAAACTTACGTTATGTATATAAAGAAACAAGAAAATAGTCCTACTCAGAGTAGACCCATGGAAATTCATTCGAAACCAGGCCGTGAGAATGGGTTTCAATCTATACGCGTATTGGCCTGTTCTGATGGGGATGGACAGATAATGCTTTTCTCTTAAGAAGGGCTTATTAATGAGATGTTACCAGTGACTTCAGAAACGCTCAATCTCCTGCAGTATAGTAGAGATTCCAATAGAGTGCCTTATTACAGAGTGTAATTAGAATTGGCAACAAAAAACAAAACTTGCGTTATGTATATAAAGAAACAAGAAAATAGTCCTACTCAGAGAAGACCCATGGAAATGCAATGGAAACCAGGCCTGGAGAACATGTTTCAATGTAAATCAGGCGATTGGCATGCGTTTCTCTTAAAATGGACTTTTTGTGATATGTTACCATAAACGCTCAGACTACTGCAATATATAGTAAAGACTCCTGTGGAACGTTTTATTGAAGGGTTTAACCGGAATTGGCAACAAAACACAAAACTTACGTTATGTATATAAAGAAACAAGAAAATAGTCCTACTCAGAGTAGACCCATGGAAATTTATTCGAAACCAGGCCGTGAGAATGGGTTTCAGGGTATACGCGTATTGGCCTGTTCTGATGGGGATGGACAGATAATGCTTTTCACTTAGAAAGGGCTTATTAATGAGATGTTACCAGTGACTTCAGAAACGCTCAATCTCCTGCAGTATAGTAGAGATTCCAATAGAGTGCCTTATTACAGAGTGTAAATAGAATTGGCAACAAAACACAAAACTTACGTTATGTATATAAAGAAACACGAAAATAGTCCTACTCAGAGTAGACCCATGGAAATGCATTGGAAACCAGGCCGTGAGAACGGGTTTCAATGTAAATCAGTAGACTGGCATGCGTTACTCTTAAAAAGGACTTTTTGTGATATGTTACCAAAAACGCTCAGACTACTGCAATGTATAGGACAGACTCCTGTGGAACGTTTTATTGAAGGGTTTAATTAGAATTGGCAACAAAACACAAAACTTACGTTATGTATATACGGAAACATGAAAATAGTCCTACTCAGAGTAGACCCATGGAAGCGCATTGGAAACCAGGCCTTGAGAACATATTTCAATGTATACGCGTATTGGCCTGTTTTGATGGGGATGGACAAATAATGCTTTTCTCTTAAAAAGGGCTTATTAATTAGATGTTACCTGTGACTTCAGAAACGCTCAATCTCCTGCAGTATAGTAGAGATTCCAATAGAGTGCCTTATTACAGAGTGTAAATAGAATAGGCAACAATGCACAAAACTTACGTTATGTATATAAAGATACAAGAAAATAGTCCTACTCAGAGTAGACCCATGGAAATGCATTGGAAACCAGGCCTGGAGAACATGTTTCAATGTAAATCAGTAGATTGGCATGCGTTTCTCTTAAATTGGACTTTTTGTGATATGTTACCAAAAACGCTCAGACTACTGCAATATATAGTAAAGACTCCTGTGGAACGTTTTATTGAAGGGTTTAATTTGAATTGGCAACAAAACACAAAACTTACGTTATGTATATACGGAAACACGAAAATAGACCTACTCAGAGTAGACCCATGGAAGCGCATTGGAAACCAGCCCTGGAGAACATGTTTCAACGTATAAGCGTATTGGCCTGTTTTGATGGGGATGGACAGATAATGCTTTTCTCTTAAAAAGGGCTTATTAATGAGATGTTACCAGGGACTTCAGAAACGCTCAATCTCCTGCAGTATAGTAGAGATTCCAATAGAGTGCCTTATTACAGAGTTTAAATAGAATTGGCAACAAAACAAAAAACTTTCCTCATGTTTCTTTTTGTGATATGTTACCAAAAACGCTCAGACTACTGCTATATATAGTAAAGACTCCTGTGGAACGTTTTATTGAAGGGTTTAACTGGAATTGGCAACAAAACACAAAACTTACGTTATGTATATAAAGAAACAAGAAAATAGTCCTACTCAGAGTAGACCCATGGAAATTTATTCGAAACCAGGCCGTGAGAATGGGTTTCAATGTATACGCGTATTGGCCTGTTCTGATGGGGATGGACAGATAAACCTTTTCTCTTAAGAAGGGCTTATTAATGAGATGTTACCAGTGACTTCAGAAACGCTCAATCTCCTGCAGTTTAGTAGAGATTCCAATAGAGTGCCTTATTGCAGAGTGTAAATAGAATTGGCAACAAAACACAAAACTTGCGTTATGTATATAAAGAAACAAGAAAATAGTTCTACTCAGAGTAGACCCATGGAAATGCATTGGAAACCAGGCCGTGAGAACGGGTTTCAATGTAAATCAGTAGATTGGCATGCGTTTCTCTTAAAAAGGACTTTTTGTGATATGTTACCAAAAACGCTCAGACTACTGCAATATATAGTAAAGACTCCTGTGGAACGTTTTATTGAAGGGTTTAACTAGAATTGGCAACAAAACACAAAACTTACGTTATGTATATAGGAAACACGAAAATAGTCCTACTCAGAGTAGACCCATGGAAACGCATTGGAAACCAGGCGTGGAGAACATGTTTCAACATATACGCGTATTGGCCTGTTTTGATGGGGATGGACAGATAATGCGTTTCTCTTAAAAAGGGCTTATTAATGAGATGTTACCAGTGACTTCAGAAACGCTCAATCTTCTGCAGTATAGTAGAGATTCCAATAGAGTGCCTTATTACAGAGTGTAAATAGAATTGGCAACAAAACACAAAACTTGCGTTATGTATATAAAGAAACAAGAAAATAGTTCTACTCAGAGTAGACCCATGGAAATGCATTGGAAACCAGGCCGTGAGAACGGGTTTCAATGTAAATCAGTAGATTGGCATGCGTTTCTCTTAAAAAGGACTTTTTGTGATATGTTACCAAAAACGCTCAGACTACTGCAATATATAGTAAAGACTCCTGTGGAACGTTTTATTGAAGGGTTTAACTAGAATTGGCAACAAAACACAAAACTTACGTTATGTATATAGGAAACACGAAAATAGTCCTACTCAGAGTAGACCCATGGAAACGCATTGGAAACCAGGCGTGGAGAACATGTTTCAACATATACGCGTATTGGCCTGTTTTGATGGGGATGGACAGATAATGCGTTTCTCTTAAAAAGGGCTTATTAATGAGATGTTACCAGTGACTTCAGAAATGCTCAATCTCCTGCAGTATAGAAGAGATTCCAATAGAGTGCCTTATTACAGAGTGTAAATAGAATTGGCAACAAAACACAAAACTTACGTTATGTATATAAAGAAACACGAAAATAGTCCTACTCAGAGTAGACCCATGGAAATGCATTGGAAACCAGGCCGTGAGAACGGGTTTCAATGTAAATCAGTAGACTGGCATGCGTTTCTCTTAAAAAGGACTTTTTGTGATATGTTACCAAAAACGCTCAGACTACTGCAATATATAGTAAAGTCTCCTGTGGAACGTTTTATTGAAGGGTTTAACTAGAATTGGCAACAAAACACAAAACGTACGTTATGTATATAAAGAAACAAGAAAATAGTCCTACTCAGAGTAGACCCATGGAAACGCATTGGAAACCAGGCCTGGAGAACATGTTTCAACGTATACGCGTATTGGCCTGTTTTGATGGGGATGGACAGATAATGCGTTTCTCTTAAAAAGGGCTTATTAATGAGATGTTACCAGTGACTTCAGAAACGCTCAATCTCCTGCAGTATAGTAGAGATTCCAATAGAGTGCCTTATTACAGAGTGTAAATAGAATTGGTAACAAAACAAAAAACTTACGTTATGTATATAAAGAAACAAGAAAATAGTCCTACTCAGAGTAGACCCATGGAAACGCATTGGAAACCAGTCCTGGAGAACATGTTTCAACGTATACGCGTATTGGCCTGTTTTGATGGGGATGGACAGATAATGCGTTTCTCTTAAAAAAGGGCTTATTAATGAGATGCTACCAGTGACTTCAGAAATGCTCAATCTCCTGCAGTATAGTAGAGATTCCAATAGAGTGCCTTATTACAGAGTGTAATTAGAATTGGCAACAAAAAACAAAACTTGCGTTATGTATATAAAGAAACAAGAAAATAGTCCTACTCAGAGTAGACCCATGGAAACGCTTTGGAAACCAGGCCTGGAGAACATGTTTCAATGTATACGCGTATTGGCCTGTTTTGATGGGGATGGACAGATAACGCTTTTCTCTTAAAAAGGGCTTATTAATGAGATGTTACCAGTGACTTCAGAAACGCTCAATCTCCTACAGTATAGTAGAGATTCCAATAGAGTGCCTTATTACAGAGTGTAAATAGAATTGGTAACAAAACAAAAAACTTACGTTATGTATATAAAGAAACAAGAAAATAGTCCTACTCAGAGTAGACCCATGGAAACGCATTGGAAACCAGGCCTGGAGAACATGTTTCAACGTATACGCGTATTGGCCTGTTTTGATGGGGATGGACAGATAATGCGTTTCTCTTAAAAAAGGGCTTATTAATGAGATGTTACCAGTGACTTCAGAAATGCTCAATCTCCTGCAGTATAGTAGCGATTCCAATAGAGTGCCTTATTACAGAGTGTAAATAGAATAGGCAACAAAACACAAAACTTACGTTATTTATATAAAGAAACAAGAAAATAGTCCTACTCAGAGTAGACCCATGGAAATGCATTGGAAACCAGGCCGTGAGAACGGGTTTCAATGAAAATCAGTAGATTGGCATGCGTTTCTCTTAAAAAGGACTTTTTGTGATAGGTTACCAAAAATGCTCAGACTACTGCAATATATAGTAAGGACTCCTGTGGAACGTTTTATTGAAGGGTTTAACTAGAATTGGCAACAAAACACAAAACTAACGTTATGTACATAAAGAAACAAGAAAATAGTCCTACTCAGAGTAGACCCATGGAAATGCATTGGAAACCAGGCCGTGAGAACGGGTTTCAATGTAAATCAGTAGATTGGCATGCGTTTCTCTTAAAAAGGACTTTTTGTGATAGGTTACCAAAAACGCTCAGACTAATGCAATATATAGTAAAGACTCCTGTGGAACGTTTTATTGAAGGGTTTAACTAGAATTGGCAACAAAACACAAAACTTATGTTATGTATATTAAGAAACAAGAAAATAGTCCTACTTAGAGTAGACCCATGGAAGTGCATTGGAAACCAGGCCTGGAGAACATGTTTCAATGTATACGCGTATTGGCCTGTTTTGATGGGGATGGACAGGTAATGCTTTTCTATTAAAAAGGGCTTATTAATGAGATGTTACCTGTGACTTCAGAAACGCTCAATCTCCTGCAGTATAGTAGAGATTCCAATAGAGTGCCTTATTACAGAGTGTAAATAGAATTGGTAACAAAACAAAAAACTTACGTTATGTATATAAAGAAACAAGAAAATAGTCCTACTCAGAGTAGACCCATGGAAATGCATTGGAAACCAGGCCGTGAGAACAGGTTTCAATGTAAATCAGTAGATTGGCATGCGTTTCTCTTAAAAAGGACTTTTTGTGATATGTTACCAAAAACGCTCAGACTACTGCAATATATAGTAAAGACTCCTGTGGAACGTTTTATTGAAGGGTTTAATTAGAATTGGCAACAAAACACAAAACTTACGTTATGTATATACGGAAACATGAAAATAGTCCTACTCAGAGTAGACCCATGGAAGCGCATTGGAAACCAGGCCTGGAGAACATGTTTCAACGTATACGTGTATTGGCCTGTTTTGATGAGGATGGACAGATAATGCTTTTCTCTTAAAAAGGGCTTATTAATGAGATGTTACCAGTGACTTCAGAAATGCTCAATCTCCTGCAGTATAGTAGAGATTCCAATAGAGTGCCTTATTACAGAGTGTAAATAGAATTGGCAACAAAACACAAAATGTTCCTCATGTTTCTTTTTGTGATATGTTACCAAAAACGCTCAGACTACTGCTATATATAGTAAAGACTCCTGTGGAACGTTTTATTGAAGGGTTTAACTGGAATTGGCAACAAAACACAAAACTTACGTTATGTATATAAAGAAACAAGAAAATAGTCCTACTCAGAGTAGACCCATGGAAATTCATTCGAAACCAGGCCGTGAGAATGGGTTTCAATCTATACGCGTATTGGCCTGTTCTGATGGGGATGGACAGATAATGCTTTTCTCTTAAGAAGGGCTTATTAATGAGATGTTACCAGTGACTTCAGAAACGCTCAATCTCCTGCAGTATAGTAGAGATTCCAATAGAGTGCCTTATTACAGCGTGTAAATAGAATTGGTAACAAAACAAAAAACTTACGTTATGTATATAAAGAAACAAGAAAATAGTCCTACTCAGAGTAGACCCATGGAAATGCATTGGAAACCAGGCCGTGAGAACGGGTTTCAATGTGAATCAGTAGATTGGCATGCGTTTCTCTTTAAAAGGACTTTTTGTGATATGTTACCAAAAACGCTCAGACTACTGCAATATGTAGTAAAGACTCCTGTGGAACGTTTTATTGAAGGGTTTAACTAGAATTGGCAACAAAACACAAAACTAACGTTATGTACATAAAGAAACAAGAAAATAGTTCTACTCAGAGTAGACCCATGGAAATGCATTGGAAACCAGGCCGTAAGAACGGGTTTCAATGTAAATCAGTAGATTGGCATGCGTTTCTCTTAAAAAGGACTTTTTGTGATATGTTACCAAAAACGCTCAGACTACTGCAATATATAGTAAAGACTCCTGTGGAACGTTTTATTGAAGGGTTTAACTAGAATTGGCAACAAAACACAAAACTTATGTTATGTATATTAAGAAACAAGAAAATAGTCCTACTCAGAGTAGACCCATGGAAGTGCATTGGAAACCAGGCCTGGAGAACATGTTTCAATGTATACGCGTATTGGCCTGTTTTGATGGGGATGGACAGGTAATGCTTTTCTCTGAAAAAGGGCTTATTAATGAGATGTTAACAGTGACTTCAGAAACGCTCAATCTCCTGCAGTATAGTAGAGATTCCAATAGAGTGCCTTATTACAGAGTGTAAATAGAATTGGCAACAAAACACAAAACTTACGTTATGTATATAAAGAAACACGAAAATAGTCCTACTCAGAGTAGAGCCATGGAAATTCATTGGAAACCAGGCCGTGAGAACGGGTTTCAATGTATACGCGTATTGGCCTGCTCTGATGGGGATGGACAGATAATGCTTTTCTCTTAAGAAGGGCTTATTAATGAGATGTTACCAGTGACTTCAGAAACGCTCAATCTCCTGCAGTTTAGTAGAGATTCCAATAGAGTGCCTTATTACAGAGTGTAAATAGAATTGGCAACAAAACACAAAACTTGCGTTATGTATATAAAGAAACAAGAAAATAGTTCTACTCAGAATAGACCCATGGAAATGCATTCGAAACCAGGCCGTGAGAACGGGTTTCAATGTAAATCAGTAGACTGGCATGCGTTTCTCTTAAAAAGGACTTTTTGTGATATGTTACCAAAAACGCTCAGACTACTGCAATATAAAGTAAAGACTCCTGTGGAACGTTTTATTGAAGGGTTTAACTAGAATTGGCAACAAAACACAAAACTTACGTTATTTATATAAAGAAACACGAAAATAGTCCTACTCAGAGTAGACCCATGGAAGCGCATTGGAAACCAGGCATGGAGAACGTGTTTCAACGTATAAGCGTATTGGCCTGTTTTGATGGGGATGGACAGATAATGCTTTTCTCTTAAAAAGGGCTTATTAATGAGATGTTACCAGTGACTTCAGAAACGCTCAATCTCCTGCAGTATAGTAGAGATTCCAATAGATTGCCTTACTACAGATTGTAAATAGAATTGGCAACAAAACACAAAACTTACGTTATGTATATAAAGAAACAAGAAAATAGTCCTACTCAGAGTAGACCCATGGAAATGCATTGGAAACCAGGACGTGAGAACGTGTTTCAATGTAAATCAGTAGATTGGCATGCGTTTCTCTTAAAAAGGACTTTTTGTGATATGTTACCAAAAACGCTCAGACTACTGCAATGTATAGGAAAGACTCCTGTGGAACGTATTATTGAAGGGTTTAACTAGAATTGGCAACAAAATACAAAACTTACGTTATGTATATAAAGAAACAAGAAAATAGTCCTACTCAGAGTAGACCCATGAAAACGCTTTGGAAACCAGGCTTGGAGAACATGTTTCAATGTATACGCGTATTGGCCTGTTATGATGGGGATGGACAGATAATGCTTTTCTCTTAAAAAGGGCTTATTAATGAGATGTTACCAGTGACTTCAGAAACGCTCAATCTCCTGCAGTATAGTAGAGATTCCAATAGAGTGCCTTATTACAGAGTGTAAATAGAATTGGCAACAAAACACAAAACTTACGTTATGTATATAAAGAAACACGAAAATAGTCCTACTCAGAGTAGACCCATGGAAATGCATTGGAAAACAGGCTGTGAGAACGGGTTTCAATGTAAATCAGTAGACTGGCATGCGTTTCTCTTAAAAAGGCCTTTTTGTGATATGTTACCAAAAATGCTCAGACTACTGCAATATATAGTAAAGTCTCCTGTGGAACGTTTTATTGAAGGGTTTAACTAGAATTGGCAACAAAACACAAAACGTACGTTATGTATATAAAGAAACAAGAAAATAGTCCTACTCAGAGTAGACCCATGGAAACGCATTGGAAACCAGGCCTGGAGAACATGTTTCAACGTATACGCGTATTGGCCTGTTTTGATGGGAATGGACAGATAATGCGTTTCTCTTAAAAAGGGCTTATTAATGAGATGTTACCAGTGACTTCAGAAACGCTCAATCTCCTGCAGTATAGTAGAGATTCCAATAGAGTGCCTTATTACAGAGTGTAAATAGAATTGGTAACAAAACAAAAAACTTACGTTATGTATATAAAGAAACAAGAAAATAGTCCTACTCAGAGTAGACCCATGGAAATGCATTGGAAACCAGGCCGTGAGAACGGGTTTCAATGTAAATCAGTAGATTGGCATGCGTTTCTCTTAAAAAGGACTTTTTGTGATATGTTACCAAAAACGCTCAGACTACTGCAATATATAGTAAAGACTCCTGTGGAACGTTTTATTGAAGGGTTTAATTAGAATTGGCAACAAAAAACAAAACTTACGTTATGTATATACGGAAACATTAAAATAGTCCTACTCAGAGTAGACCCATGGAAGCGCATTGGAAACCAGGCCTGGAGAACATGTTTCAACGTATACGCGTATTGGCCTGTTTTGATGAGGATGGACAGATAATGCTTTTCTCTTAAAAAGGGCTTATTAATGAGATGTTACCAGTGACTTCAGAAACGCTCAATCTCCTGCAGTATAGTAGAGATTCCAATAGAGTGCCTTATTACAGAGTGTAAATAGAATTGGCAACAAAACACAAAACTTTCCTCATGTTTCTTTTTGTGATATGTTACCAAAAACGCTCAGACTACTGCTATATATAGTAAAGACTCCTGTGGAACGTTTTATTGAAGGGTTTAACTGGAATTGGCAACAAAACACAAAACTTACGTTATGTATATAAAGAAACAAGAAAATAGTCCTACTCAGAGTAGACCCATGGAAATTCATTCGAAACCAGGGCGTGAGAATGGGTTTCAATCTATACGCGTATTGGCCTGTTCTGATGGGGATGGACAGATAATGCTTTTCTCTTAAGAAGGGCTTATTAATGAGATGTTACCAGTGACTTCAGAAACGCTCAATCTCCTGCAGTATAGTAGAGATTCCAGTAGAGTGCCTTATTACAGAGTGTAAATAGAATTGGTAACAAAACAAAAAACTTACGTTATGTATATAAAGAAACAAGAAAATAGTCCTACTCAGAGTAGACCCATGGAAATGCATTGGAAACCAGGCCGTGAGAACGGGTTTCAATGTAAATCAGTAGATTGGCATGCGTTTCTCTTTAAAAGGACTTTTTGTGATATGTTACCAAAAACGCTCAGACTACTGCAATATATAGTAAAGACTCCTGTGGAACGTTTTATTGAAGGGTTTAACTAGAATTGGCAAGAAAACACAAAAATAACGTTATGTACATAAAGAATAAGAAAATAGTTCTACTCAGAGTAGACCCATGGAAATGCATTGGAAACCAGGCCGTAAGAACGGGTTTCAATGTAAATCAGTAGATTGGCATGCGTTTCTCTTAAAAAGGACTTTTTGTGATATGTTACCAAAAACGCTCAGACTACTGCAATGTATAGTAAAGACTCCTGTGGAACGTTTTATTGAAGGGTTTAACTAGAATTGGCAACAAAACACAAAACTTATGTTATGTATTTTAAGAAACAAGAAAATAGTCCTACTCAGAGTAGACCCATGGAAGTGCATTGGAAACCAGGCCTGGAGAACATGTTTCAATGTATACGCGTATTGGCCTGTTTTGATGGGGATGGACAGGTAATGCTTTTCTCTTAAAAAGGGCTTATTAATGAGATGTTAACAGTGACTTCAGAAACGCTCAATCTCCTGCAGTATAGTAGAGATTCCAATAGAGTGCCTTATTACAGAGTGTAAATAGAATTGGCAACAAAACACAAAACTTACGTTATGTATATAAAGAAACACGAAAATAGTCCTACTCAGAGTAGAGCCATGGAAATTCATTGGAAACCAGGCCGTGAGAACGGGTTTCAATGTATACGCGTATTGGCCTGTTCTGATGGGGATGGACAGATAATGCTTTTCTCTTAAGAAGGGCTTATTAATGAGATGTTACCAGTGACTTCACAAACGCTCAATCTCCTGCAGTTTAGTAGAGATTCCAATAGAGTGCCTTATTACAGAGTGTAAATAGAATTGGCAACAAAACACAAAACTTGCGTTATGTATATAAAGAAACAAGAAAATAGTTCTACTCAGAGTAGACCCATGGAAATGCATTCGAAACCAGGCCGTGAGAACGGGTTTCAATGTAAATCAGTAGACTGGCATGCGTTTCTCTTAAAAAGGACTTTTTGTGATATGTTACCAAAAACGCTCAGACTACTGCAATATATAGTAAAGACTCCTGTGGAACGTTTTATTGAAGGGTTTAACTAGAATTGGCAACAAAACACAAAACTTACGTTATTTATATAAAGAAACACGAAAATAGTCCTACTCAGAATAGACCCATGGAAGTGCATTGGAAACCAGGCATGGAGAACATGTTTCAACGTATAAGCGTATTGGCCTGTTTTGATGGGAATGGACAGATAATGCGTTTCTCTTAAAAAGGGCTTATTAATGAGATGTTACCAGTGACTTCAGAAACGCTCAATCTCCTGCAGTATAGTAGAGATTCCAATAGAGTGCCTTATTACAGAGTGTAAATAGAATTGGTAACAAAACACAAAACTTACGTTATGTATATAAAGAAACAAGAAAATAGTCCTACTCAGAGTAGACCCATGGAAATGCATTGGAAACCAGGCCGTGAGAACGGGTTTCAATGTAAATCAGTAGATTGGCATGCGTTTCTCTTAAAAAGGACTTTTTGTGATATGTTACCAAAAACGCTCAGACTACTGCAATATATAGTAAAGACTCCTGTGGAACGTTTTATTGAAGGGTTTAATTAGAATTGGCAACAAAACACAAAACTTACGTTATGTATATACGGAAACATGAAAATAGTCCTACTCAGAGTAGACCCATGGAAGCGCATTGGAAACCAGGCCTGGAGAACATGTTTCAACGTATACGCGTATTGGCCTGTTTTGATGAGGATGGACAGATAATGCTTTTCTCTTAAAAAGGGCTTATTAATGAGATGTTACCAGTGACTTCAGAAACGCTCAATCTCCTACAGTATAGTAGAGATTCCAATAGAGTGCCTTATTACAGAGTGTAAATAGAATTGGCAACAAAACAAAAAACTTACGTTATGTATATAAAGAAACAAGAAAATAGTCCTACTCAGAGTAGACCCATGGAAATGCATTGGAAACCAGGCCGTGAGTAAGGGTTTCAAAGTAAATCAGTAGATTGGCATGCGTTTCTCTTTAAAAGGACTTTTTGTGATATGTTACCAAAAACGCTCAGACTACTGCAATATATAGTAAAGACTCCTGTGGAACGTTTTATTGAAGGGTTTTACTAGAATTGGCAACAAAACACAAAACTAACGTTATGTACATAAAGAAACAAGAAAATAGTTCTACTCAGAGTAGACCCATGGAAATGCATTGGAAACCAGGCCGTAAGAACGGGTTTCAATGTAAATCAGTAGATTGGCATGCGTTTCTCTTAAAAAGGACTTTTTGTGATATGTTACCAAAAACGCTCAGACTACTGCAATATATAGTAAAGACTCCTGTGGAACGTTTTATTGAAGGGTTTAACTAGAATTGGCAGTAAAACACAAAACTTATGTTATGTATATTAAGAAACAAGAAAATAGTCCTACTCAGAGTAGACCCATGGAAGTGCATTGGAAACCAGGCCTGGAGAACATGTTTCAATGTATACGCGTATTGGCCTGTTTTGATGGGGATGGACAGGTAATGCTTTTCTCTTAAAAAGGGCTTATTAATGAGATGTTAACGGTGACTTCAGAAACGCTCAATCTCCTGCAGTATAGTAGAGATTCCAATAGAGTGCCTTATTACAGAGTGTAAATAGAATTGGTAACAAAACAAAAAACTTACGTTATGCATATAAAGAAACAAGAAAATAGTCCTACTCAGAGTAGACCCATGGAAACGCATTGGAAACCAGTCCTGGAGAACATGTTTCAACGTATACGCGTATTGGCCTGTTTTGATGGGGATGGACAGATAATGCGTTTCTCTTAAAAAAGGGCTTATTAATGAGATGCTACCAGTGACTTCAGAAATGCTCAATCTCCTGCAGTATAGTAGAGATTCCAATAGAGTGCCTTATTACAGAGTGTAATTAGAATTGGCAACAAAAAACAAAACTTGCGTTATGTATATAAAGAAACAAGAAAATAGTCCTACTCAGAGTAGACCCATGGAAACGCTTTGGAAACCAGGCCTGGAGAACATGTTTCAATGTATACGCGTATTGGCCTGTTTTGATGGGGATGGACAGATAACGCTTTTCTCTTAAAAAGGGCTTATTAATGAGACGTTACCAGTGACTTCAGAAACGCTCAATCTCCTACAGTATAGTAGAGATTCCAATAGAGTGCCTTATTACAGAGTGTAAATAGAATTGGTAACAAAACAAAAAACTTACGTTATGTATATAAAGAAACAAGAAAATAGTCCTACTCAGAGTAGACCCATGGAAACGCATTGGAAACCAGGCCTGGAGAACATGTTTCAACGTATACGCGTATTGGCCTGTTTTGATGGGGATGGACAGATAATGCGTTTCTCTTAAAAAAGGGCTTATTAATGAGATGTTACCAGTGACTTCAGAAATGCTCAATCTCCTGCAGTATAGTAGCGATTCCAATAGAGTGCCTTATTACAGAGTGTAAATAGAATAGGCAACAAAACACAAAACTTACGTTATTTATATAAAGAAACAAGAAAATAGTCCTACTCAGAGTAGACCCATGGAAATGCATTGGAAACCAGGCCGTGAGAACGGGTTTCAATGAAAATCAGTAGATTGGCATGCGTTTCTCTTAAAAAGGACTTTTTGTGATAGGTTACCAAAAATGCTCAGACTACTGCAATATATAGTAAGGACTCCTGTGGAACGTTTTATTGAAGGGTTTAACTAGAATTGGCAACAAAACACAAAACTAACGTTATGTACATAAAGAAACAAGAAAATAGTCCTACTCAGAGTAGACCCATGGAAATGCATTGGAAACCAGGCCGTGAGAACGGGTTTCAATGTAAATCAGTAGATTGGCATGCGTTTCTCTTAAAAAGGACTTTTTGTGATAGGTTACCAAAAACGCTCAGACTAATGCAATATATAGTAAAGACTCCTGTGGAACGTTTTATTGAAGGGTTTAACTAGAATTGGCAACAAAACACAAAACTTACGTTATGTATGTAAAGAAACAAGAAAATAGTCCTACTCAGAGTAGACCCATGGAAATGCATTGGAAACCAGGCCTTGAGAACATATTTCAATGTATACGCGTATTGGCCTGTTTTGATGGGGATGGACAAATAATGCTTTTCTCTTAAAAAGGGCTTATTAATGAGATGTTACCTGTGACTTCAGAAACGCTCAATCTCCTGCAGTATAGTAGAGATTCCAATAGAGTGCCTTATTACAGAGTGTAAATAGAATTGGTAACAAAACAAAAAACTTACGTTATGTATATAAAGAAACAAGAAAATAGTCCTACTCAGAGTAGACCCATGGAAATGCATTGGAAACCAGGCCGTGAGTAAGGGTTTCAAAGTAAATCAGTAGATTGGCATGCGTTTCTCTTTAAAAGGACTTTTTGTGATATGTTACCAAAAACGCTCAGACTACTGCAATATATAGTAAAGACTCCTGTGGAACGTTTTATTGAAGGGTTTTACTAGAATTGGCAACAAAACACAAAACTAACGTTATGTACATAAAGAAACAAGAAAATAGTTCTACTCAGAGTAGACCCATGGAAATGCATTGGAAACCAGGCCGTAAGAACGGGTTTCAATGTAAATCAGTAGATTGGCATGCGTTTCTCTTAAAAAGGACTTTTTGTGATATGTTACCAAAAACGCTCAGACTACTGCAATATATAGTAAAGACTCCTGTGGAACGTTTTATTGAAGGGTTTAACTAGAATTGGCAACAAAACACAAAACTTATGTTATGTATATTAAGAAACAAGAAAATAGTCCTACTCAGAGTAGACCCATGGAAGTGCATTGGAAACCAGGCCTGGAGAACATGTTTCAATGTATACGCGTATTGGCCTGTTTTGATGGGGATGGACAGGTAATGCTTTTCTCTTAAAAAGGGCTTATTAATGAGATGTTAACGGTGACTTCAGAAACGCTCAATCTCCTGCAGTATAGTAGAGATTCCAATAGAGTGCCTTATTACAGAGTGTAAATAGAATTGGTAACAAAACAAAAAACTTACGTTATGTATATAAAGAAACAAGAAAATAGTCCTACTCAGAGTAGACCCATGGAAACGCATTGGAAACCAGTCCTGGAGAACATGTTTCAACGTATACGCGTATTGGCCTGTTTTGATGGGGATGGACAGATAATGCGTTTCTCTTAAAAAAGGGCTTATTAATGAGATGCTACCAGTGACTTCAGAAATGCTCAATCTCCTGCAGTATAGTAGAGATTCCAATAGAGTGCCTTATTACAGAGTGTAATTAGAATTGGCAACAAAAAACAAAACTTGCGTTATGTATATAAAGAAACAAGAAAATAGTCCTACTCAGAGTAGACCCATGGAAACGCTTTGGAAACCAGGCCTGGAGAACATGTTTCAATGTATACGCGTATTGGCCTGTTTTGATGGGGATGGACAGATAACGCTTTTCTCTTAAAAAGGGCTTATTAATGAGACGTTACCAGTGACTTCAGAAACGCTCAATCTCCTACAGTATAGTAGAGATTCCAATAGAGTGCCTTATTACAGAGTGTAAATAGAATTGGTAACAAAACAAAAAACTTACGTTATGTATATAAAGAAACAAGAAAATAGTCCTACTCAGAGTAGACCCATGGAAACGCATTGGAAACCAGGCCTGGAGAACATGTTTCAACGTATACGCGTATTGGCCTGTTTTGATGGGGATGGACAGATAATGCGTTTCTCTTAAAAAAGGGCTTATTAATGAGATGTTACCAGTGACTTCAGAAATGCTCAATCTCCTGCAGTATAGTAGCGATTCCAATAGAGTGCCTTATTACAGAGTGTAAATAGAATAGGCAACAAAACACAAAACTTACGTTATTTATATAAAGAAACAAGAAAATAGTCCTACTCAGAGTAGACCCATGGAAATGCATTGGAAACCAGGCCGTGAGAACGGGTTTCAATGAAAATCAGTAGATTGGCATGCGTTTCTCTTAAAAAGGACTTTTTGTGATAGGTTACCAAAAATGCTCAGACTACTGCAATATATAGTAAGGACTCCTGTGGAACGTTTTATTGAAGGGTTTAACTAGAATTGGCAACAAAACACAAAACTAACGTTATGTACATAAAGAAACAAGAAAATAGTCCTACTCAGAGTAGACCCATGGAAATGCATTGGAAACCAGGCCGTGAGAACGGGTTTCAATGTAAATCAGTAGATTGGCATGCGTTTCTCTTAAAAAGGACTTTTTGTGATAGGTTACCAAAAACGCTCAGACTAATGCAATATATAGTAAAGACTCCTGTGGAACGTTTTATTGAAGGGTTTAACTAGAATTGGCAACAAAACACAAAACTTACGTTATGTATGTAAAGAAACAAGAAAATAGTCCTACTCAGAGTAGACCCATGGAAATGCATTGGAAACCAGGCCTTGAGAACATATTTCAATGTATACGCGTATTGGCCTGTTTTGATGGGGATGGACAAATAATGCTTTTCTCTTAAAAAGGGCTTATTAATGAGATGTTACCTGTGACTTCAGAAACGCTCAATCTCCTGCAGTATAGTAGAGATTCCAATAGAGTGCCTTATTACAGAGTGTAAATAGAATTGGTAACAAAACAAAAAACTTACGTTATGTATATAAAGAAACAAGAAAATAGTCCTACTCAGAGTAGACCCATGGAAATGCATTGGAAACCAGGCCGTGAGAACAGGTTTCAATGTAAATCAGTAGATTGGCATGCGTTTCTCTTAAAAAGGACTTTTTGTGATATGTTACCAAAAACGCTCAGACTACTGCAATATATAGTAAAGACTCCTGTGGAACGTTTTATTGAAGGGTTTAATTAGAATTGGCAACAAAACACAAAACTTACGTTATGTATATACGGAAACATGAAAATAGTCCTACTCAGAGTAGACCCATGGAAGCGCATTGGAAACCAGGCCTGGAGAACATGTTTCAACGTATACGTGTATTGGCCTGTTTTGATGAGGATGGACAGATAATGCTTTTCTCTTAAAAAGGGCTTATTAATGAGATGTTACCAGTGACTTCAGAAACGCTCAATCTCCTGCAGTATAGTAGAGATTCCAATAGAGTGCCTTATTACAGAGTGTAAATAGAATAGGCAACAAAACACAAAACTTACGTTATTTATATAAAGAAACAAGAAAATAGTCCTACTCAGAGTAGACCCATGGAAATGCATTGGAAACCAGGCCGTGAGAACGGGTTTCAATGAAAATCAGTAGATTGGCATGCGTTTCTCTTAAAAAGGACTTTTTGTGATAGGTTACCAAAAATGCTCAGACTACTGCAATATATAGTAAGGACTCCTGTGGAACGTTTTATTGAAGGGTTTAACTAGAATTGGCAACAAAACACAAAACTAACGTTATGTACATAAAGAAACAAGAAAATAGTCCTACTCAGAGTAGACCCATGGAAATGCATTGGAAACCAGGCCGTGAGAACGGGTTTCAATGTAAATCAGTAGATTGGCATGCGTTTCTCTTAAAAAGGACTTTTTGTGATAGGTTACCAAAAACGCTCAGACTAATGCAATATATAGTAAAGACTCCTGTGGAACGTTTTATTGAAGGGTTTAACTAGAATTGGCAACAAAACACAAAACTTACGTTATGTATGTAAAGAAACAAGAAAATAGTCCTACTCAGAGTAGACCCATGGAAATGCATTGGAAACCAGGCCTTGAGAACATATTTCAATGTATACGCGTATTGGCCTGTTTTGATGGGGATGGACAAATAATGCTTTTCTCTTAAAAAGGGCTTATTAATGAGATGTTACCTGTGACTTCAGAAACGCTCAATCTCCTGCAGTATAGTAGAGATTCCAATAGAGTGCCTTATTACAGAGTGTAAATAGAATTGGTAACAAAACAAAAAACTTACGTTATGTATATAAAGAAACAAGAAAATAGTCCTACTCAGAGTAGACCCATGGAAATGCATTGGAAACCAGGCCGTGAGAACAGGTTTCAATGTAAATCAGTAGATTGGCATGCGTTTCTCTTAAAAAGGACTTTTTGTGATATGTTACCAAAAACGCTCAGACTACTGCAATATATAGTAAAGACTCCTGTGGAACGTTTTATTGAAGGGTTTAATTAGAATTGGCAACAAAACACAAAACTTACGTTATGTATATACGGAAACATGAAAATAGTCCTACTCAGAGTAGACCCATGGAAGCGCATTGGAAACCAGGCCTGGAGAACATGTTTCAACGTATACGTGTATTGGCCTGTTTTGATGAGGATGGACAGATAATGCTTTTCTCTTAAAAAGGGCTTATTAATGAGATGTTACCAGTGACTTCAGAAATGCTCAATCTCCTGCAGTATAGTAGAGATTCCAATAGAGTGCCTTATTACAGAGTGTAAATAGAATTGGCAACAAAACACAAAATTTTCCTCATGTTTCTTTTTGTGATATGTTACCAAAAACGCTCAGACTACTGCTATATATAGTAAAGACTCCTGTGGAACGTTTTATTGAAGGGTTTAACTGGAATTGGCAACAAAACACAAAACTTACGTTATGTATATAAAGAAACAAGAAAATAGTCCTACTCAGAGTAGACCCATGGAAATTCATTCGAAACCAGGCCGTGAGAATGGGTTTCAATCTATACGCGTATTGGCCTGTTATGATGGGGATGGACAGATAATGCTTTTCTCTTAAGAAGGGCTTATTAATGAGATGTTACCAGTGACTTCAGAAACGCTCAATCTCCTGCAGTATAGTAGAGATTCCAGTAGAGTGCCTTATTACAGAGTGTAAATAGAATTGGTAACAAAACAAAAAACTTACGTTATGTATATAAAGAAACAAGAAAATAGTCCTACTCAGAGTAGACCCATGGAAATGCATTGGAAACCAGGCCGTGAGAACGGGTTTCAATGTGAATCAGTAGATTGGCATGCGTTTCTCTTTAAAAGGACTTTTTGTGATATGTTACCAAAAACGCTCAGACTACTGCAATATGTAGTAAAGACTCCTGTGGAACGTTTTATTGAAGGGTTTAACTAGAATTGGCAACAAAACACAAAACTAAAGTTATGTACATAAAGAAACAAGAAAATAGTTCTATTCAGAGTAGACCCATGGAAATGCATTGGAAACCAGGCCGTAAGAACGGGTTTCAATGTAAATCAGTAGATTGGCATGCGTTTCTCTTAAAAAGGACTTTTTGAGATATGTTACCAAAAACGCTCAGACTACTGCAATATATAGTAAAGACTCCTGTGGAACGTTTTATTGAAGGGTTTAACTAGAATTGGCAACAAAACACAAAACTTATGTTATGTATATTAAGAAACAAGAAAATAGTCCTACTCAGAGTAGACCCATGGAAGTGCATTGGAAACCAGGCCTGGAGAACATGTTTCAATGTATACGCGTATTGGCCTGTTTTGATGGGGATGGACAGGTAATGCTTTTCTCTGAAAAAGGGCTTATTAATGAGATGTTAACAGTGACTTCAGAAACGCTCAATCTCCTGCAGTATAGTAGAGATTCCAATAGAGTGCCTTATTACAGAGTGTAAATAGAATTGACAACAAAACACAAAACTTACGTTATGTATATAAAGAAACACGAAAATAGTCCTACTCAGAGTAGAGCCATGGAAATTCATTGGAAACCAGGCCGTGAGAACGGGTTTCAATGTATACGCGTATTGGCCTGCTCTGATGGGGATGGACAGATAATGCTTTTCTCTTAAGAAGGGCTTATTAATGAGATGTTACCAGTGACTTCAGAAACGCTCAATCTCCTGCAGTTTAGTAGAGATTCCAATAGAGTGCCTTATTACAGAGTGTAAATAGAATTGGCAACAAAACACAAAACTTGCGTTATGTATATAAAGAAACAAGAAAATAGTTCTACTCAGAGTAGACCCATGGAAATGCATTCGAAACCAGGCCGTGAGAACGGGTTTCAATGTAAATCAGTAGACTGGCATGCGTTTCTCTTAAAAAGGACTTTTTGTGATATGTTACCAAAAACGCTCAGACTACTGCAATATAAAGTAAAGACTCCTGTGGAACGTTTTATTGAAGGGTTTAACTAGAATTGGCAACAAAACACAAAACTTACGTTATTTATATAAAGAAACACGAAAATAGTCCTACTCAGAGTAGACCCATGGAAGCGCATTGGAAACCAGGCATGGAGAACGTGTTTCAACGTATAAGCGTATTGGCCTGTTTTGATGGGGATGGACAGATAATGCTTTTCTCTTAAAAAGGGCTTATTAATGAGATGTTACCAGTGACTTCAGAAACGCTCAATCTCCTGCAGTATAGTAGAGATTCCAATAGATTGCCTTACTACAGATTGTAAATAGAATTGGCAACAAAACACAAAACTTACGTTATGTATATAAAGAAACAAGAAAATAGTCCTACTCAGAGTAGACCCATGGAAATGCATTGGAAACCAGGACGTGAGAACGTGTTTCAATGTAAATCAGTAGATTGGCATGCGTTTCTCTTAAAAAGGACTTTTTGTGATATGTTACCAAAAACGCTCAGACTACTGCAATGTATAGGAAAGACTCCTGTGGAACGTATTATTGAAGGGTTTAACTAGAATTGGCAACAAAATACAAAACTTACGTTATGTATATAAAGAAACAAGAAAATAGTCCTACTCAGAGTAGACCCATGAAAACGCTTTGGAAACCAGGCTTGGAGAACATGTTTCAATGTATACGCGTATTGGCCTGTTATGATGGGGATGGACAGATAATGCTTTTCTCTTAAAAAGGGCTTATTAATGAGATGTTACCAGTGACTTCAGAAACGCTCAATCTCCTGCAGTATAGTAGAGATTCCAATAGAGTGCCTTATTACAGAGTGTAAATAGAATTGGCAACAAAACACAAAACTTACGTTATGTATATAAAGAAACACGAAAATAGTCCTACTCAGAGTAGACCCATGGAAATGCATTGGAAAACAGGCTGTGAGAACGGGTTTCAATGTAAATCAGTAGACTGGCATGCGTTTCTCTTAAAAAGGCCTTTTTGTGATATGTTACCAAAAATGCTCAGACTACTGCAATATATAGTAAAGTCTCCTGTGGAACGTTTTATTGAAGGGTTTAACTAGAATTGGCAACAAAACACAAAACGTACGTTATGTATATAAAGAAACAAGAAAATAGTCCTACTCAGAGTAGACCCATGGAAACGCATTGGAAACCAGGCCTGGAGAACATGTTTCAACGTATACGCGTATTGGCCTGTTTTGATGGGAATGGACAGATAATGCGTTTCTCTTAAAAAGGGCTTATTAATGAGATGTTACCAGTGACTTCAGAAACGCTCAATCTCCTGCAGTATAGTAGAGATTCCAATAGAGTGCCTTATTACAGAGTGTAAATAGAATTGGTAACAAAACAAAAAACTTACGTTATGTATATAAAGAAACAAGAAAATAGTCCTACTCAGAGTAGACCCATGGAAATGCATTGGAAACCAGGCCGTGAGAACGGGTTTCAATGTAAATCAGTAGATTGGCATGCGTTTCTCTTAAAAAGGACTTTTTGTGATATGTTACCAAAAACGCTCAGACTACTGCAATATATAGTAAAGACTCCTGTGGAACGTTTTATTGAAGGGTTTAATTAGAATTGGCAACAAAAAACAAAACTTACGTTATGTATATACGGAAACATTAAAATAGTCCTACTCAGAGTAGACCCATGGAAGCGCATTGGAAACCAGGCCTGGAGAACATGTTTCAACGTATACGCGTATTGGCCTGTTTTGATGAGGATGGACAGATAATGCTTTTCTCTTAAAAAGGGCTTATTAATGAGATGTTACCAGTGACTTCAGAAACGCTCAATCTCCTGCAGTATAGTAGAGATTCCAATAGAGTGCCTTATTACAGAGTGTAAATAGAATTGGCAACAAAACACAAAACTTTCCTCATGTTTCTTTTTGTGATATGTTACCAAAAACGCTCAGACTACTGCTATATATAGTAAAGACTCCTGTGGAACGTTTTATTGAAGGGTTTAACTGGAATTGGCAACAAAACACAAAACTTACGTTATGTATATAAAGAAACAAGAAAATAGTCCTACTCAGAGTAGACCCATGGAAATTCATTCGAAACCAGGGCGTGAGAATGGGTTTCAATCTATACGCGTATTGGCCTGTTCTGATGGGGATGGACAGATAATGCTTTTCTCTTAAGAAGGGCTTATTAATGAGATGTTACCAGTGACTTCAGAAACGCTCAATCTCCTGCAGTATAGTAGAGATTCCAGTAGAGTGTCTTATTACAGAGTGTAAATAGAATTGGTAACAAAACAAAAAACTTACGTTATGTATATAAAGAAACAAGAAAATAGTCCTACTCAGAGTAGACCCATGGAAATGCATTGGAAACCAGGCCGTGAGAACGGGTTTCAATGTAAATCAGTAGATTGGCATGCGTTTCTCTTTAAAAGGACTTTTTGTGATATGTTACCAAAAACGCTCAGACTACTGCAATATATAGTAAAGACTCCTGTGGAACGTTTTATTGAAGGGTTTAACTAGAATTGGCAAGAAAACACAAAAATAACGTTATGTACATAAAGAATAAGAAAATAGTTCTACTCAGAGTAGACCCATGGAAATGCATTGGAAACCAGGCCGTAAGAACGGGTTTCAATGTAAATCAGTAGATTGGCATGCGTTTCTCTTAAAAAGGACTTTTTGTGATATGTTACCAAAAACGCTCAGACTACTGCAATATATAGTAAAGACTCCTGTGGAACGTTTTATTGAAGGGTTTAACTAGAATTGGCAACAAAACACAAAACTTATGTTATGTATTTTAAGAAACAAGAAAATAGTCCTACTCAGAGTAGACCCATGGAAGTGCATTGGAAACCAGGCCTGGAGAACATGTTTCAATGTATACGCGTATTGGCCTGTTTTGATGGGGATGGACAGGTAATGCTTTTCTCTTAAAAAGGGCTTATTAATGAGATGTTAACAGTGACTTCAGAAACGCTCAATCTCCTGCAGTATAGTAGAGATTCCAATAGAGTGCCTTATTACAGAGTGTAAATAGAATTGGCAACAAAACACAAAACTTACGTTATGTATATAAAGAAACACGAAAATAGTCCTACTCAGAGTAGAGCCATGGAAATTCATTGGAAACCAGGCCGTGAGAACGGGTTTCAATGTATACGCGTATTGGCCTGTTCTGATGGGGATGGACAGATAATGCTTTTCTCTTAAGAAGGGCTTATTAATGAGATGTTACCAGTGACTTCACAAACGCTCAATCTCCTGCAGTTTAGTAGAGATTCCAATAGAGTGCCTTATTACAGAGTGTAAATAGAATTGGCAACAAAACACAAAACTTGCGTTATGTATATAAAGAAACAAGAAAATAGTTCTACTCAGAGTAGACCCATGGAAATGCATTCGAAACCAGGCCGTGAGAACGGGTTTCAATGTAAATCAGTAGACTGGCATGCGTTTCTCTTAAAAAGGACTTTTTGTGATATGTTACCAAAAACGCTCAGACTACTGCAATATATAGTAAAGACTCCTGTGGAACGTTTTATTGAAGGGTTTAACTAGAATTGGCAACAAAACACAAAACTTATGTTATGTATATTAAGAAACAAGAAAATAGTCCTACTCAGAGTAGACCCATGAAAGTGCATTGGAAACCAGGCCTGGAGAACATGTTTCAATGTATACGCGTATTGGCCTGTTTTGATGGGGATGGACAGGTAATGCTTTTCTCTTAAAAAGGGCTTATTAATGAGATGTTAACAGTGACTTCAGAAACGCTCAATCTCCTGCAGTATAGTAGAGATTCCAATAGAGTGCCTTATTACAGAGTGTAAATAGAATTGGCAACAAAACACAAAACTTACGTTATGTATATAAAGAAACACGAAAATAGTCCTACTCAGAGTAGAGCCATGGAAATTCATTGGAAACCAGGCCGTGAGAACGGGTTTCAATGTATACGCGTATTGGCCTGTTCTGATGGGGATGGACAGATAATGCTTTTCTCTTAAGAAGGGCTTATTAATGAGATGTTACCAGTGACTTCAGAAACGCTCAATCTCCTGCAGTTTAGTAGAGATTCCAATAGAGTGCCTTATTACAGAGTGTAAATAGAATTGGCAACAAAACACAAAACTTGCGTTATGTATATAAAGAAACAAGAAAATAGTTCTACTCAGAGTAGACCCATGGAAATGCATTCGAAACCAGGCCGTGAGAACGGGTTTCAATGTAAATCAGTAGACTGGCATGCGTTTCTCTTAAAAAGGACTTTTTGTGATATGTTACCAAAAACGCTCAGACTACTGCAATATATAGTAAAGACTCCTGTGGAACGTTTTATTGAAGGGTTTAACTAGAATTGGCAACAAAACACAAAACTTACGTTATTTATATAAAGAAACACGAAAATAGTCCTACTCAGAATAGACCCATGGAAGTGCATTGGAAACCAGGCATGGAGAACATGTTTCAACGTATAAGCGTATTGGCCTGTTTTGATGGGAATGGACAGATAATGCGTTTCTCTTAAAAAGGGCTTATTAATGAGATGTTACCAGTGACTTCAGAAACGCTCAATCTCCTGCAGTATAGTAGAGATTCCAATAGAGTGCCTTATTACAGAGTGTAAATAGAATTGGTAACAAAACACAAAACTTACGTTATGTATATAAAGAAACAAGAAAATAGTCCTACTCAGAGTAGACCCATGGAAATGCATTGGAAACCAGGCCGTGAGAACGGGTTTCAATGTAAATCAGTAGATTGGCATGCGTTTCTCTTAAAAAGGACTTTTTGTGATATGTTACCAAAAACGCTCAGACTACTGCAATATATAGTAAAGACTCCTGTGGAACGTTTTATTGAAGGGTTTAATTAGAATTGGCAACAAAACACAAAACTTACGTTATGTATATACGGAAACATGAAAATAGTCCTACTCAGAGTAGACCCATGGAAGCGCATTGGAAACCAGGCCTGGAGAACATGTTTCAACGTATACGCGTATTGGCCTGTTTTGATGAGGATGGACAGATAATGCTTTTCTCTTAAAAAGGGCTTATTAATGAGATGTTACCAGTGACTTCAGAAACGCTCAATCTCCTACAGTATAGTAGAGATTCCAATAGAGTGCCTTATTACAGAGTGTAAATAGAATTGGCAACAAAACAAAAAACTTACGTTATGTATATAAAGAAACAAGAAAATAGTCCTACTCAGAGTAGACCCATGGAAATGCATTGGAAACCAGGCCGTGAGTAAGGGTTTCAAAGTAAATCAGTAGATTGGCATGCGTTTCTCTTTAAAAGGACTTTTTGTGATATGTTACCAAAAACGCTCAGACTACTGCAATATATAGTAAAGACTCCTGTGGAACGTTTTATTGAAGGGTTTTACTAGAATTGGCAACAAAACACAAAACTAACGTTATGTACATAAAGAAACAAGAAAATAGTTCTACTCAGAGTAGACCCATGGAAATGCATTGGAAACCAGGCCGTAAGAACGGGTTTCAATGTAAATCAGTAGATTGGCATGCGTTTCTCTTAAAAAGGACTTTTTGTGATATGTTACCAAAAACGCTCAGACTACTGCAATATATAGTAAAGACTCCTGTGGAACGTTTTATTGAAGGGTTTAACTAGAATTGGCAACAAAACACAAAACTTATGTTATGTATATTAAGAAACAAGAAAATAGTCCTACTCAGAGTAGACCCATGGAAGTGCATTGGAAACCAGGCCTGGAGAACATGTTTCAATGTATACGCGTATTGGCCTGTTTTGATGGGGATGGACAGGTAATGCTTTTCTCTTAAAAAGGGCTTATTAATGAGATGTTAACGGTGACTTCAGAAACGCTCAATCTCCTGCAGTATAGTAGAGATTCCAATAGAGTGCCTTATTACAGAGTGTAAATAGAATTGGCAACAAAACACAAAACTTACGTTATGTATATAAAGAAACACGAAAATAGTCCTACTCAGAGTAGAGCCATGGAAATTCATTGGAAACCAGGCCGTGAGAACGGGTTTCAATGTATACGCGTATTGGCCTGTTCTGATGGGGATGGACAGATAATGCTTTTCTCTTAAGAAGGGCTTATTAATGAGATGTTACCAGTGACTTCAGAAACGCTCAATCTCCTGCAGTTTAGTAGAGATTCCAATAGAGTGCCTTATTACAGAGTGTAAATAGAATTGGCAACAAAACACAAAACTTGCGTTATGTATATAAAGAAACAAGAAAATAGTTCTACTCAGAGTAGACCCATGGAAATGCATTCGAAACCAGGCCATGAGAACGGGTTTCAATGTAAATCAGTAGACTGGCATGCGTTTCTCTTAAAAAGGACTTTTTGTGATATGTTACCAAAAACGCTCAGACTACTGCAATATATAGTAAAGACTCCTGTGGAACGTTTTATTGAAGGGTTTAACTAGAATTGGCAACAAAACACAAAACTTACGTTATTTATATAAAGAAACACGAAAATAGTCCTACTCAGAGTAGACCCATGGAAGCGCATTGGAAACGAGGCTTGGAGAACATGTTTCAACGTATAAGCGTATTGGCCTGTTTTGATGGGGATGGACAGATAATGCTTTTCTCTTAAAAAGGGCTTATTAATGAGATGTTACCAGTGACTTCAGAAACGCTCAATCTCCTGCAGTATAGTAGAGATTCCAATAGAGTGCCTTATTACAGATTGTAAATAGAATTGGCAACAAAACACAAAACTTACGTTATGTATATAAAGAAACAAGAAAATAGTCCTACTCAGAGTAGACCCATGGAAATGCATTGGAAACCAGGCCGTGAGAACGGGTTTCAATGTAAATCAGTAGATTGGCATGCGTTTCTCTTTAAAAGGACTTTTTGTGATATGTTACCAAAAACGCTCAGACTACTGCAATATATAGTAAAGACTCCTGTGGAACGTTTTATTGAAGGGTTTAACTAGAATTGGCAACAAAACACAAAACTAACGTTATGTACATAAAGAAACAAGAAAATAGTTCTACTCAGAGTAGACCCATGGAAATGCATTGGAAACCAGGCCGTAAGAACGGGTTTCAATGTAAATCAGTAGATTGGCATGCGTTTCTCTTAAAAAGGACTTTTTGTGATATGTTCCCAAAAACGCTCAGACTACTGCAATATATAGTAAAGACTCCTGTGGAACGTTTTATTGAAGGGTTTAACTAGAATTGGCAACAAAACACAAAACTTATGTTATGTATATTAAGAAACAAGAAAATAGTCCTACTCAGAGTAGACCCATGGAAGTGCATTGGAAACCAGGCCTGGAGAACATGTTTCAATGTATACGCGTATTGGCCTGTTTTGATGGGGATGGACAGGTAATGCTTTTCTCTTAAAAAGGGCTTATTAATGAGATGTTAACAGTGACTTCAGAAACGCTCAATCTCCTGCAGTATAGTAGAGATTCCAATAGAGTGCCTTATTACAGAGTGTAAATAGAATTGGCAACAAAACAAAAAACTTACGTTATGTATATAAAGAAACACGAAAATAGTCCTACTCAGAGTAGAGCCATGGAAATTCATTGGAAACCAGGCCGTGAGAACGGGTTTCAATGTATACGCGTATTGGCCTGTTCTGATGGCGATGGACAGATAATGCTTTTCTCTTAAGAAGGGCTTATTAATGAGATGTTACCAGTGACTTCAGAAACGCTCAATCTCCTGGAGTTTAGTAGAGATTCCAATAGAGTGCCTTATTACAGAGTGTAAATAGAATTGGCAACAAAACACAAAACTTACGTTATGTATATAAAGAAACAAGAAAATAGTCCTACTCAGAGTAGACCCATGGAAACGCTTTGGAAACCAGGCTTGGAGAACATGTTTCAATGTATACGCGTATTGGCCTGTTATGATGGGGATGGAAAGATAATGCTTTTCTCTTAAAAAGGGCTTATTAATGAGATGTTACCAGTGACTTCAGAAACGCTCAATCTCCTGCAGTATAGTAGAGATTCCAATAGAGTGCCTTATTACAGAGTGTAAATAGAATTGGCAACAAAACACAAAACTTACGTTATGTATATAAAGAAACAAGAAAATAGTCCTACTCAGAGTAGACCCATGGAAATGCATTGGAAACCAGGCCTGGAGAACATGTTTCAATGTAAATCAGTAGATTGACATGCGTTTCTCTTAAAATGGACTTTTTGTGATATGTTACCAAAAACGCTCAGACTACTGCAATATATAGTAAAGACTCCTGTGGAACGTTTTATTGAAGGGTTTAACTAGAATTGGCAACAAAACACAAAACTTACGTTATTTATATAAAGAAACACGAAAATAGTCCTACTCAGAATAGACCCATGGAAGTGCATTGGAAACCAGGCATGGAGAACATGTTTCAACGTATAAGCGTATTGGCCTGTTTTGATGGGAATGGACAGATAATGCGTTTCTCTTAAAAAGGGCTTATTAATGAGATGTTACCAGTGACTTCAGAAACGCTCAATCTCCTGCAGTATAGTAGAGATTCCAATAGAGTGCCTTATTACAGAGTGTAAATAGAATTGGTAACAAAACACAAAACTTACGTTATGTATATAAAGAAACAAGAAAATAGTCCTACTCAGAGTAGACCCATGGAAATGCATTGGAAACCAGGCCGTGAGAACGGGTTTCAATGTAAATCAGTAGATTGGCATGCGTTTCTCTTAAAAAGGACTTTTTGTGATATGTTACCAAAAACGCTCAGACTACTGCAATATATAGTAAAGACTCCTGTGGAACGTTTTATTGAAGGGTTTAATTAGAATTGGCAACAAAACACAAAACTTACGTTATGTATATACGGAAACATGAAAATAGTCCTACTCAGAGTAGACCCATGGAAGCGCATTGGAAACCAGGCCTGGAGAACATGTTTCAACGTATACGCGTATTGGCCTGTTTTGATGAGGATGGACAGATAATGCTTTTCTCTTAAAAAGGGCTTATTAATGAGATGTTACCAGTGACTTCAGAAACGCTCAATCTCCTACAGTATAGTAGAGATTCCAATAGAGTGCCTTATTACAGAGTGTAAATAGAATTGGCAACAAAACAAAAAACTTACGTTATGTATATAAAGAAACAAGAAAATAGTCCTACTCAGAGTAGACCCATGGAAATGCATTGGAAACCAGGCCGTGAGTAAGGGTTTCAAAGTAAATCAGTAGATTGGCATGCGTTTCTCTTTAAAAGGACTTTTTGTGATATGTTACCAAAAACGCTCAGACTACTGCAATATATAGTAAAGACTCCTGTGGAACGTTTTATTGAAGGGTTTTACTAGAATTGGCAACAAAACACAAAACTAACGTTATGTACATAAAGAAACAAGAAAATAGTTCTACTCAGAGTAGACCCATGGAAATGCATTGGAAACCAGGCCGTAAGAACGGGTTTCAATGTAAATCAGTAGATTGGCATGCGTTTCTCTTAAAAAGGACTTTTTGTGATATGTTACCAAAAACGCTCAGACTACTGCAATATATAGTAAAGACTCCTGTGGAACGTTTTATTGAAGGGTTTAACTAGAATTGGCAACAAAACACAAAACTTATGTTATGTATATTAAGAAACAAGAAAATAGTCCTACTCAGAGTAGACCCATGGAAGTGCATTGGAAACCAGGCCTGGAGAACATGTTTCAATGTATACGCGTATTGGCCTGTTTTGATGGGGATGGACAGGTAATGCTTTTCTCTTAAAAAGGGCTTATTAATGAGATGTTAACGGTGACTTCAGAAACGCTCAATCTCCTGCAGTATAGTAGAGATTCCAATAGAGTGCCTTATTACAGAGTGTAAATAGAATTGGCAACAAAACACAAAACTTACGTTATGTATATAAAGAAACACGAAAATAGTCCTACTCAGAGTAGAGCCATGGAAATTCATTGGAAACCAGGCCGTGAGAACGGGTTTCAATGTATACGCGTATTGGCCTGTTCTGATGGGGATGGACAGATAATGCTTTTCTCTTAAGAAGGGCTTATTAATGAGATGTTACCAGTGACTTCAGAAACGCTCAATCTCCTGCAGTTTAGTAGAGATTCCAATAGAGTGCCTTATTACAGAGTGTAAATAGAATTGGCAACAAAACACAAAACTTGCGTTATGTATATAAAGAAACAAGAAAATAGTTCTACTCAGAGTAGACCCATGGAAATGCATTCGAAACCAGGCCATGAGAACGGGTTTCAATGTAAATCAGTAGACTGGCATGCGTTTCTCTTAAAAAGGACTTTTTGTGATATGTTACCAAAAACGCTCAGACTACTGCAATATATAGTAAAGACTCCTGTGGAACGTTTTATTGAAGGGTTTAACTAGAATTGGCAACAAAACACAAAACTTACGTTATTTATATAAAGAAACACGAAAATAGTCCTACTCAGAGTAGACCCATGGAAGCGCATTGGAAACGAGGCTTGGAGAACATGTTTCAACGTATAAGCGTATTGGCCTGTTTTGATGGGGATGGACAGATAATGCTTTTCTCTTAAAAAGGGCTTATTAATGAGATGTTACCAGTGACTTCAGAAACGCTCAATCTCCTGCAGTATAGTAGAGATTCCAATAGAGTGCCTTATTACAGATTGTAAATAGAATTGGCAACAAAACACAAAACTTACGTTATGTATATAAAGAAACAAGAAAATAGTCCTACTCAGAGTAGACCCATGGAAATGCATTGGAAACCAGGCCGTGAGAACGGGTTTCAATGTAAATCAGTAGATTGGCATGCGTTTCTCTTTAAAAGGACTTTTTGTGATATGTTACCAAAAACGCTCAGACTACTGCAATATATAGTAAAGACTCCTGTGGAACGTTTTATTGAAGGGTTTAACTAGAATTGGCAACAAAACACAAAACTAACGTTATGTACATAAAGAAACAAGAAAATAGTTCTACTCAGAGTAGACCCATGGAAATGCATTGGAAACCAGGCCGTAAGAACGGGTTTCAATGTAAATCAGTAGATTGGCATGCGTTTCTCTTAAAAAGGACTTTTTGTGATATGTTCCCAAAAACGCTCAGACTACTGCAATATATAGTAAAGACTCCTGTGGAACGTTTTATTGAAGGGTTTAACTAGAATTGGCAACAAAACACAAAACTTATGTTATGTATATTAAGAAACAAGAAAATAGTCCTACTCAGAGTAGACCCATGGAAGTGCATTGGAAACCAGGCCTGGAGAACATGTTTCAATGTATACGCGTATTGGCCTGTTTTGATGGGGATGGACAGGTAATGCTTTTCTCTTAAAAAGGGCTTATTAATGAGATGTTAACAGTGACTTCAGAAACGCTCAATCTCCTGCAGTATAGTAGAGATTCCAATAGAGTGCCTTATTACAGAGTGTAAATAGAATTGGCAACAAAACAAAAAACTTACGTTATGTATATAAAGAAACACGAAAATAGTCCTACTCAGAGTAGAGCCATGGAAATTCATTGGAAACCAGGCCGTGAGAACGGGTTTCAATGTATACGCGTATTGGCCTGTTCTGATGGCGATGGACAGATAATGCTTTTCTCTTAAGAAGGGCTTATTAATGAGATGTTACCAGTGACTTCAGAAACGCTCAATCTCCTGGAGTTTAGTAGAGATTCCAATAGAGTGCCTTATTACAGAGTGTAAATAGAATTGGCAACAAAACACAAAACTTACGTTATGTATATAAAGAAACAAGAAAATAGTCCTACTCAGAGTAGACCCATGGAAACGCTTTGGAAACCAGGCTTGGAGAACATGTTTCAATGTATACGCGTATTGGCCTGTTATGATGGGGATGGAAAGATAATGCTTTTCTCTTAAAAAGGGCTTATTAATGAGATGTTACCAGTGACTTCAGAAACGCTCAATCTCCTGCAGTATAGTAGAGATTCCAATAGAGTGCCTTATTACAGAGTGTAAATAGAATTGGCAACAAAACACAAAACTTACGTTATGTATATAAAGAAACAAGAAAATAGTCCTACTCAGAGTAGACCCATGGAAATGCATTGGAAACCAGGCCTGGAGAACATGTTTCAATGTAAATCAGTAGATTGACATGCGTTTCTCTTAAAATGGACTTTTTGTGATATGTTACCAAAAACGCTCAGACTACTGCAATATATAGTAAAGACTCCTGTGGAACGTTTTATTGAAGGGTTTAATTTGAATTGGCAACAAAACACAAAACTTACGTTATGTATATACGGAAACACGAAAATAGACCTACTCAGAGTAGACCCATGGAAGCGCATTGGAAACCAGTCCTGGAGAACATGTTTAAACGTATAAGCGTATTGGCCTGTTTTGATGGGGATGGACAGATAATGCTTTTCTCTTAAAAAGGGCTTATTAATGAGATGTTACCAGGGACTTCAGAAAAGCTCAATCTCCTGCAGTATAGTAGAGATTCCAATAGAGTGCCTTATTACAGAGTTTAAATAGAATTGGCAACAAAACACAAAACTTTCCTCATGTTTCTTTTTGTGATATGTTACCAAAAACGCTCAGACTACTGCTATATATAGTAAAGACTCCTGTGGAACGTTTTATTGAAGGGTTTAACTGGAATTGGCAACAAAACACAAAACTTACGTTATGTATATAAAGAAACAAGAAAATAGTCCTACTCAGAGTAGACCCATGGAAATTTATTCGAAACCAGGCCGTGAGAATGGGTTTCAATGTATACGCGTATTGGCCTGTTCTGATGGGGATGGACAGATAACGCTTTTCTCTTAAGAAGGGCTTATTAATGAGATGTTACCAGTGACTTCAGAAACGCTCAATCTCCTGCAGTTTAGTAGAGATTCCAATAGAGTGCCTTATTACAGAGTGTAAATAGAATTGGCAACAAAACACAAAACTTGCGTTATGTATATAAAGAAACAAGAAAATAGTTCTACTCAGAGTAGACCCATGGAAATGCATTCGAAACCAGGCCGTGAGAACGGGTTTCAATGTAAATCAGTAGACTGGCATGCGTTTCTCTTAAAAAGGACTTTTTTGTGATATGTTACCAAAAACGCTCAGACTACTGCAATATATAGTAAAGACTCCTCTGGAACGTTTTATTGAAGGGTTTAACTAGAATTGGCAACAAAACACAAAACTTACGTTACGTATATAAAGAAACAAGAAAATAGTCCTACTCAGAGTAGACCCATGGAAATGCATTGGAAACCAGGCCGTGAGAACGGGTTTCAATGTAAATCAGTAGATTGGCATGCGTTTCTCTTAAAAAGGACTTTTTGTGATATGTTACCAAAAACGCTCAGACTACTGCAATATATAGTAAAGACTCCTGTGGAATGTTTTATTGAAGGGTTTAACTAGAATTGGCAACAAAACACAAAACTTACGTTATGTATATAAAGTAAAACGAAAATAGTCCTACTCAGAGTAGACCCATGGAAGCGCATTGGAAATCAGGCCTGGAGAACATGTTTCAACATATACGCGTATTGGCCTGTTTTGATGGGGATGGACAGATAATGCTTTTTTCTTAAAAAGGGCTTATTAATGAGATGTTACCAGTGACTTCAGAAATGCTCAATCTCCTGCAGTATAGTAGAGATTCCAATAGAGTGCCTTATTACAGAGTGTAAATAGAATTGGCAACAAAACAAAAAACTTACGTTATGTATATAAAGAAACAAGAAAATAGTCCTACTCAGAGTAGACCCATGGAAATTTATTTGAAACCAGTCCGTGAGAATGGGTTTCAATGTATACTCGTATTGGCCTGTTCTGATGGGGATGGACAGATAATGCTTTTCTCTTAAGAAGGGCTTATTAATGAGATGTTACCAGTGACTTCAGAAACGCTCAATCTCCTGCAGTATAGTAGAGATTCCAGTAGAGTGCCTTATTACAGAGTGTAAATAGAATTGGCAACAAAACACAAAACTAACGTTATGTACATAAAGAAACAAGAAAATAGTTCTACTCAGAGTAGACCCATGGAAATGCATTGGAAACCAGGCCGTAAGAACGGGTTTCAATGTAAATCAGTAGATTGGCATGCGTTTCTCTTAAAAAGGACTTTTTGTGATATGTTACCAAAAACGCTCAGACTACTGCAATATATAGTAAAGACTCCTGTGGAACGTTTTATTGAAGGGTTTAACTAGAATTGGCAACAAAACACAAAACTTACGTTATGTATATACGAAACACGAAAATAGTCCTACTCAGAGTAGACCCATGGAAACGCATTGGAAACCAGGCCTGGAGAACATGTTTCAACATATACGCGTATTGGCCTGTTTTGATGGGGATGGACAGATAATGCTTTTTTCTTAAAAAGGGCTTATTAATGAGATGTTACCAGTGACTTCAGAAATGCTCAATCTCCTGCAGTATAGTAGAGATTCCAATAGAGTGCCATATTACAGAGTGTAAATAGAATTGGCAACAAAACAAAAAACTTACGTTATGTATATAAAGAAACAAGAAAATAGTCCTACTCAGAGTAGACCCATGGAAATGCATTGGAAACCAGGCCGTGAGAACGGGTTTCCATGTCAATCAGTAGATTGGCATGCGTTTCTCTTAAAAAGGACTTTTTGTGATATGTTACCAAAAACGCTCAGACTACTGAAATATATAGTAAACACTCCTGTGGAACGTTTTATTGAAGATTTAACTAGAATGGGCAACAAAACACAAAACTTACATTATGTATATAAAGTTACACGAAAATAGTCCTACTCAGAGTAGACCCATGGAAGCGCATTGGAAACCAGGCCTGGAGAACATGTTTAAATTTATACGCGTATTGGCCTGTTTTGATGGGGATGGACAGATAATGCTTTTCTCTTAAAAAGGGCTTATTAATGAGATGTTAACAGTGACTTTAGAAGCACTCAATCTCCTGCAGTATAGTAGAGATTCCAATAGAGTGCCTTATTACAGAGTGTAAATAGAATTGGCAACAAAACACAAAACTTGCGTTATGTATATAAAGAAACAAGAAAATAGTCCTACTCAGAGTAGACCCATGGAAATTTATTCGAAACCAGGCCGTGAGAATGGGTTTCAATGTATACGCGTATTGGCCTGTTTTGATGGGGATGGACAGATAATGCTTTTCTCTTAAGAAGGGCTTATTAATGAGATGCTACCAGTGACTTCAGAAATGCTCAATCTCCTGCAGTATAGTAGAGATTCCAATAGAGTGCCTTATTACAGAGTGTAAATAGAATTGGCAACAAAACACAAAACTTGCGTTATGTATATAAAGAAACACGAAAATAGTCCTACTCAGAGTAGACCCATGGAAATGCATTGGAAACCAGGCCGTGAGAACGGCTTTCAATGTAAATAAGTAGATTGGCATGCGTTTCTCTTAAAAAGGACATTTTGTGATATGTTACCAAAAACGCTCAGACTACTGCAATATATAGTAAAGACTCCTGTGGAACGTTTTATTGAAGGGTTTAACTAGAATTGGCAGCAAAACAAAAAACTTACGTTATGTATATAAAGAAACAAGAAAATAGTCCTACTCAGAGTAGACCCATGGAAATGCATTGGAAACCAGGCCGTGAGAACGGGTTTCCATGTAAATCAGTAGATTGGCATGCGTTTCTCTTAAAAAGGACTTTTTGTGATATGTTACCAAAAACGCTAAGACTACTGCAATATATAGTAAAGACTCCTGTGGAACGTTTTATTGAAGGCTTTAACTAGAATTGGCAACAAAACACAAAACTTACGTTATGTATATAAAGATACACGAAAATAGTCCTACTCAGAGTAGACCCATGGAAGCGCATGAGAAACCAGGCCTGGAGAACATGTTTAAATTTATACGCGTATTGGCCTGTTTTGATGTGGATGGACAGATAATGCTTTTCTCTTAAAAAGGGCTTATTAATGAGATGTTAACAGTGACTTTAGAAGCACTCAATCTCCTGCAGTATAGTAGAGATTCCAATAGAGTGCCTTATTACAGAGTGTAAATAGAATTGGCAGCAAAACTCAAAACTTGCGTTATGTATATAAAGAAACAAGAAAATAGTCCTACTCAGAGTAGACCCATGGAAATGCATTGGAAACCAGGCCGTGAGAACGGCTTTCAATGTAAATCATTGTAGATTCCAATAGAGTGCCTTATTACAGAGTGTAAATAGAATTGGCAACAAAACACAAAACTTTCCTCATGTTTCTTTTTGTGATATGTTACCAAAAACGCTCAGACTACTGCTATATATAGTAAAGACTCCTGTGGAACGTTTTATTGAAGGGTTTAACTGGAATTGGCAACAAAACACAAAACTTACGTTATGTATATAAAGAAACAAGAAAATAGTCCTACTCAGAGTAGACCCATGGAAATTTATTCGAAACCAGGCCGTGAGAATGGGTTTCAATGTATACGCGTATTGGCCTGTTCTGATGGGGATGGACAGATAATGCTTTTCACTTAGAAAGGGCTTATTAATGAGATGTTACCAGTGACATCAGAAACGGTCAATCTCCTGCAGTATAGTAGAGATTCCAATAGAGTGCCTTATTACAGAGTGTAAATAGAATTGGTAACAAAACACAAAACTTACGTTATGTATATAAAGAAACACGAAAATAGTCCTACTCAGAGTAGACCCATGGAAATGCATTGGAAACCAGGCCGTGAGAACGGGTTTCAATGTAAATCAGTAGATTGGCATGCGTTTCTCTTAAAAAGGACTTTTTGTGATATGTTACCAAAAACGCTCAGACTACTGCAATATATAGTAAAGACTCCTGTGGAACGTTTTATTGAAGGGTTTAACTAGAATTGGCAACAAAACACAAAACGTACGTTATGTATATAAAGAAACAAGAAAATAGTCCTACTCAGAGTAGACCCATGGAAACGCATTGGAAACCAGGCCTGGAGAACATGTTTCAACGTATACGCGTATTGGCCTGTTTTGATGGGGATGGACAGATAATGCGTTTCTCTTAAAAAGGGCTTATTAATGAGATGTTACCAGTGACTTCAGAAACGCTCAATCTCCTGCAGTATAGTAGAGATTCCAATAGAGTGCCTTATTACAGAGTGTAAATAGAATTGGTAACAAAACAAAAAACTTACGTTATGTATATAAAGAAACAAGAAAATAGTCCTACTCAGAGTAGACCCATGGAAACGCATTGGAAACCAGGCCTGGAGAACATGTTTCAACGTATACGCGTATTGGCCTGTTTTGATGGGGATGGACAGATAATGCGTTTCTCTTAAAAAAGGGCTTATTAATGAGATGCTACCAGTGACTTCAGAAATGCTCAATCTCCTGCAGTATAGTAGAGATTCCAATAGAGTGCCTTATTACAGAGTGTAATTAGAATTGGCAACAAAAAACAAAACTTGCGTTATGTATATAAAGAAACAAGAAAATAGTCCTACTCAGAGTAGACCCATGGAAATGCTTTGGAAACCAGGCCTGGAGAACATGTTTCAATGTATACGCGTATTGGCCTGTTTTGATGGGGATGGACAGATAACGCTTTTCTCTTAAAAAGGTCTTATTAATGAGATGTTACCAGTGACTTCAGAAATGCTCAATCTCCTGCAGTATAGTAGCGATTCCAATAGAGTGCCTTATTACAGAGTGTAAATAGAATAGGCAACAAAACACAAAACTTACGTTATTTATATAAAGAAACAAGAAAATAGTCCTACTCAGAGTAGACCCATGGAAATTATTATTATTATTATTATTATTATTTATTTATATAGCACCATCAATGTACATGGTGCTGTACAGATAACACAGTACATAGCAAGACCCTGCCGCATAGGCTTACAATCTAATAAGTTGTAGTTAACAATAAAGAGGGAAGGAGAATGCAAACAGGCACAGGGAAGTGTAAACAGGCACCGGGTAGGGTAAAGCTAATAGTATAGAGTCAGAACAAACTCAATATTTGAAGGCTATAGGGAAAAGAAAAGTTTTTAGCTGAGTTTTAAAAGCAGTGATTGAGTTTGTAGTTCTCAAGTGTTCTGGAAGAGCGTTCCAGGCGTAAGGGGCAGCAGAAGAAAAAGGACGAAGCCGAGTAAGGGAAGTGGAGGTCCTTGGGCAGGCGAGAAGCATGGCATCAGAGGAGCGGAGAGCCCGGGCGGGGGGATAGTGTGAGATGAGAGAGGAGAGATAGGGAGGAGCTAGACCGTGAAGAGCCTTGAAGGTCAGCAGGAGAAGTTTATATTGGATTCTGGAGTGAATTGGAAGCCAATGAAGAGATTTCAGAAGTGGAGTGACATGGTCAGAGCGGCGGGCCAGGAAGATGATCTTAGCGGCAGAGTGGTGGACAGAGACCAGCGGACTGATGTGAGACGAAGGAAGGCCAGAGAGAAGAAGGTTGCAGTAGTCCAGCCGAGAGATAACCAGTGCATGAACGAGAGTCTTGGCAGAAGAGACAGACAAAAATGGTCGAATCCTGGCAATATTATATAGGAAGAAACGACAGGATTTAGCTGCAGCCTCGATGTGAGGAGTAAAGGAGAGCGAAACAAGAAAATAGTCCTACTCAGAGTAGACCCATGGAAATGCATTGGAAACCAGGCCTGGAGAACATGTTTCAATGTAAATCAGTAGATTGGCATGCGTTTCTCTTAAAATGGACTTTTTGTGATATGTTACCAAAAACGCTCAGACTACTGCAATATATAGTAAAGACTCCTGTGGAACGTTTTATTGAAGGGTTTAATTTGAATTGGCAACAAAACACAAAACTTACGTTATGTATATACGGAAACACGAAAATAGACCTACTCAGAGTAGACCCATGGAAGCGCATTGGAAACCAGGCCTGGAGAACATGTTTCAACGTATAAGCGTATTGGCCTGTTTTGATGGGGATAGACAGATAATGCTTTTCTCTTAAGAAGGGCTTATTAATGAGATGTTACCAGTGACTTCAGAAACGCTCAATCTCCTGCAGTATAGTAGAGATTCCAATAGAGTGCCTTATTACAGAGTTTAAATAGAATTGGCAACAAAACACAAAACTTTCCTCATGTTTCTTTTTGTGATATGTTACCAAAAACGCTCAGACTACTGCTATATATAGTAAAGACTCCTGTGGAACGTTTTATTGAAGGGTTTAACTGGAATTGGCAACAAAACACAAAACTTACGTTATGTATATAAAGAAACACGAAAATAGTCCTACTCAGAGTAGACCCATGGAAATGCATTGGAAACCAGGCCGTGAGAACGTGTTTCAATGTAAATCAGTAGATTGGCATGCGTTTCTCTTAAAAAGGACTTTTTGTGATATGTTACCAAAAACGCTCAGACTACTGCAATGTATAGGAAAGACTCCTGTGGAACGTATTATTGAAGGGTTTAACTAGAATTGGCAACAAAATACAAAACTTACGTTATTTATATAAAGAAACAAGAAAATAGTCCTACTCAGAGTAGACCCATGGAAACGCTTTGGAAACCAGGCTTGGAGAACATGTTTCAATGTATACGCGTATTGGCCTGTTATGATGGGGATGGACAGATAATGCTTTTCTCTTAAAAAGGGCTTATTAATGAGATGTTACCAGTGACTTCAGAAACGCTCAATCTCCTGCAGTATAGTAGAGATTCCAATAGAGTGCCTTATTACAGAGTGTAAATAGAATTGGCAACAAAACACAAAACTTACGTTATGTATATAAAGAAACACGAAAATAGTCCTACTCAGAGTAGACCCATGGAAATGCATTGGAAACCAGGCCGTGAGAACGGGTTTCAATGTAAATCAGTAGATTGGCATGCGTTTCTCTTAAAAAGGACTTTTTGTGATATGTTACCAAAAACGCTCAGACTACTGCAATATATAGTAAAGACTCCTGTGGAACGTTTTATTGAAGGGTTTAACTATAATTGGCAACAAAACACAAAACGTACGTTATGTATATAAAGAAACAAGAAAATAGTCCTACTCAGAGTAGACCCATGGAAACGCATTGGAAACCAGGCCTGGAGAACATGTTTCAACGTATACGCGTATTGGCCTGTTTTGATGGGGATGGACAGATAATGCGTTTCTCTTAAAAAGGGCTTATTAATGAGATGTTACCAGTGACTTCAGAAACGCTCAATCTCCTACAGTATAGTAGAGATTCCAATAGAGTGCCTTATTACAGAGTGTAAATAGAATTGGTAACAAAACAAAAAACTTACGTTATGTATATAAAGAAACAAGAAAATAGTCCTACTCAGAGTAGACCCATGGAAACGCATTGGAAACCAGGCCTGGAGAACATGTTTCAACGTATACGCGTATTGGCCTGTTTTGATGGGGATGGACAGATAATGCGTTTCTCTTAAAAAAGGGCTTATTAATGAGATGCTACCAGTGACTTCAGAAATGCTCAATCTCCTGCAGTATAGTAGAGATTCCAATAGAGTGCCTTATTACAGAGTGTAATTAGAATTGGCAACAAAAAACAAAACTTGCGTTATGTATATAAAGAAACAAGAAAATAGTCCTACTCAGAGTAGACCCATGGAAATGCTTTGGAAACCAGGCCTGGAGAACATGTTTCAATGTATACGCGTATTGGCCTGTTTTGATGGGGATGGACAGATAACGCTTTTCTCTTAAAAAGGTCTTATTAATGAGATGTTACCAGTGACTTCAGAAATGCTCAATCTCCTGCAGTATAGTAGCGATTCCAATAGAGTGCCTTATTACAGAGAGTAAATAGAATAGGCAACAAAACACAAAACTTACGTTATTTATATAAAGAAACAAGAAAATAGTCCTACTCAGAGTAGACCCATGGAAATGCATTCGAAACCAGGCCGTGAGAACGGGTTTCAATGAAAATCAGTAGATTGGCATGCGTTTCTCTTAAAAAGGACTTTTTGTGATAGGTTACCAAAAACGCTCAGACTACTGCAATATATAGTAAAGACTCCTGTGGAACGTTTTATTGAAGGGTTTAACTAGAATTGGCAACAAAACACAAAACTAACGTTATGTACATAAAGAAACAAGAAAATAGTCCTACTCAGAGTAGACCCATGGAAATGCATTGGAAACCAGGCCGTGAGAACGGGTTTCAATGTAAATCAGTAGATTGGCATGCGTTTCTCTTAAAAAGGACTTTTTGTGATAGGTTACCAAAAACGCTCAGACTACTGCAATATATAGTAAAGACTCCTGTGGAACGTTTTATTGAAGGGTTTAACTAGAATTGGCAACAAAACACAAAACTTACGTTATGTATATAAAGAAACAAGAAAATAGTCCTACTCAGAGTAGACCCATGGAAATGCATTGGAAACCAGGCCTTGAGAACATATTTCAATGTATACGCGTATTGGCCTGTTTTGATGGGGATGGACAGATAATGCTTTTCTCTTAAAAAAGGCTTATTAATGAGATGTTACCTGTGACTTCAGAAACGCTCAATCTCCTGCAGTATAGCAGAGATTCCAATAGAGTGCCTTATTACAGAGTGTAAATAGAATAGGCAACAATACACAAAACTTACGTTATGTATATAAAGAAACAAGAAAATAGTCCTACTCAGAGTAGACCCATGGAAATGCATTGGAAACCAGGCCTGGAGAACATGTTTCAATGAAAATCAGTAGATTGGCATGCGTTTCTCTTAAAATTGACTTTTTGTGATATGTTACCAAAAACGCTCAGACTACTGCAATATATAGTAAAGACTCCTGTGGAACGTTTTATTGAAGGGTTTAATTTGAATTGGCAACAAAACACAAAACTTACGTTATGTATATACGGAAACACGAAAATAGACCTACTCAGAGTAGACCCATGGAAGCGCATTGGAAACCAGGCCTGGAGAACATGTTTCAACGTATAAGCGTATTGGCCTGTTTTGATGGGGATGGACAGATAATGCTTTTCTCTTAAGAAGGGCTTATTAATGAGATGTTACCAGTGACTTCAAAAACGCTCAATCTCCTGCAGTATAGTAGAGATTCCAATAGAGTGCATTATTACAGAGTTTAAATAGAATTGGCAACAAAACACAAAACTTTCCTCATGTTTCTTTTTGTGATATGTTACCAAAAACGCTCAGACTACTGCTATATATAGTAAAGACTCCTGTGGAACGTTTTATTGAAGGGTTTAACTGGAATTGGCAACAAAACACAAAACTTACGTTATGTATATAAAGAAACACGAAAATAGTCCTACTCAGAGTAGACCCATGGAAATGTATTGGAAACCAGGCCGTGAGAACGTGTTTCAATGTAAATCAGTAGATTGGCATGCGTTTCTCTTAAAAAGGACTTTTTGTGATATGTTACCAAAAACGCTCAGACTACTGCAATGTATAGGAAAGACTCCTGTGGAACGTATTATTGAAGGGTTTAACTAGAATTGGCAACAAAATACAAAACTTACGTTATTTATATAAAGAAACAAGAAAATAGTCCTACTCAGAGTAGACCCATGGAAACGCTTTGGAAACCAGGCTTGGAGAACATGTTTCAATGTATACGCGTATTGGCCTGTTCTGATGGGGATGGACAGATAATGCTTTTCTCTTAAGAAGGGCTTATTAATGAGATGTTACCAGTGACTTCAGAAACGCTCAATCTCCTGCAGTATAGTAGAGATTCCAGTAGAGTGCCTTATTACAGAGTGTAAATAGAATTGGTAACAAAACAAAAAACTTACGTTATGTATATAAAGAAACAAGAAAATAGTCCTACTCAGAGTAGACCCATGGAAATGCATTGGAAACCAGGCCGTGAGAACGGGTTTCAATGTAAATCAGTAGATTGGCATGCGTTTCTCTTTAAAAGGACTTTTTGTGATATGTTACCAAAAACGCTCAGACTACTGCAATATATAGTAAAGACTCCTGTGGAACGTTTTATTGAAGGGTTTAACTAGAATTGGCAACAAAACACAAAACTAACGTTATGTACATAAAGAAACAAGAAAATAGTTCTACTGAGAGTAGACCCATGGAAATGCATTGGAAACCAGGCCGTGAGAACGGGTTTCAATGTAAATCAGTAGATTGGCATGCGTTTCTCTTAAAAAGGACTTTTTGTGATATGTTACCAAAAACGCTCAGACTACTGCAATATATAGTAAAGACTCCTGTGGAACGTTTTATTGAAGGGTTTAACTAGAATTGGCAACAAAACACAAAACTTACGTTATGTATATACGAAACACGAAAATAGTCCTACTCAGAGTAGACCCATGGAAACGCATTGGAAACCAGGCCTGGAGAATATGTTTCAACATATACGCGTATTGGCCTGTTTTGATGGGGATGGACAGATAATGCTTTTTTCTTAAAAAGGGCTTATTAATGAGATGTTACCAGTGACTTCAGAAATGCTCAATCTCCTGCAGTGTAGTAGAGATTCCAATAGAGTAACTTATTACAGAGTGTAAATAGAATTGGCAACAAAACAAAAAACTTACATTATGTATATAAAGAAACAAGAAAATAGTCCTACTCAGAGTAGACCCATGGAAATGCATTGGAAACCAGGCCGTGAGAACGGGTTTCAATGTAAATCAGTAGATTGGCATGCGTTTCTCTTAAAAAGGACTTTTTGTGATATGTTACCAAAAACGCTCGGACTACTGCAATATATAGTAAACACTCCTGTGGAACGTTTTATTGAAGGCTTTAACTAGAATGGGCAACAAAACACAAAACTTACGTTATGTATATAAAGATACACGAAAATAGTCCTACTCAGAGTAGACCCTTGGAAGCGCATTGAAAACCAGGCCTGGAGAACATGTTTAAATTTATACGCGTATTGGCCTGTTTTGATGGGGATGGACAGATAATGCTTTTCTCTTAAAAAGGGCTTATTAATGAGATGTTAACAGTGACTTTAGAAGCACTCAATCTCCTGCAGTATAGTAGAGATTCCATTAGAGTGCCTTATTACAGAGTGTAAATAGAATTGGCAACAAAACACAAAACTTGCGTTATGTATATAAAGAAACAAGAAAATAGTCCTACTCAGAGTAGACCCATGGAAATTTATTCGAAACCAGGCCGTGAGATTGGGTTTCAATGTATACGCGTATTGGCCTGTTTTGATGGGGATGGACAGATAATGCTTTTCTCTTAAGAAGGGCTTATTAATGAGATGCTACCAGTGACTTCAGAAATGCTCAATCTCCTGCAGTATAGTAGAGATTCCAATAGAGTGCCTTATTACAGAGTGTAAATAGAATTGGCAACAAAACAAAAAACTTACGTTATGTATATAAAGAAACACGAAAATAGTCCTACTCAGAGTAGACCCATGGAAATGCATTGGAAACCAGGCCGTGAGAACGGGTTTCAATGTAAATCAGTAGACTGGCATGCGTTTCTCTTAAAAAGGACTTTTTGTGATATGTTACCAAAAACGCTCAGACTACTGCAATATATAGTAAAGACTCCTGTGGAACGTTTTATTGAAGGGTTTAACTAGAATTGGCAACAAAACACAAAACGTATGTTATGTATATTAAGAAACAAGAAAATAGTCCTACTCAGAGTAGACCAATGGAAGTGCATTGGAAACCAGGCCTGGAGAACATGTTTCAATGTATACGCGTATTGGCCTGTTTTGATGGGGATGGACAGGTAATGCTTTTCTCTTAAAAAGGGCTTATTAATGAGATGTTAACAGTGACTTCAGAAACGCTCACTCTCCTGCAGTATAGTAGAGATTCCAATAGAGTGCCTTATTACAGAGTGTAAATAGAATTGGCAACAAAACACAAAACTTACGTTATGTATATAAAGAAACACGAAAATAGTCCTACTCAGAGTAGACCCATGGAAATGCATTGGAAACCAGGCCGTGAGAACGGGTTTCAATGTAAATCAGTAGACTGGCATGCGTTTCTCTTAAAAAGGACTTTTTGTGATATGTTACCAAAAACGCTCAGACTACTGCAATATATAGTAAAGTCTCCTGTGGAACGTTTTATTGAAGGGTTTAACTAGAATTGGCAACAAAACACAAAACTTACGTTATGTATATAAAGAAACAAGAAAATAGTCCTACTCAGAGTAGACCCATGGAAACGCATTGGAAACCAGGCCTGGAGAACATGTTTCAACGTATACGCGTATTGGCCTGTTTTGATGGGGATGGACAGATAATGCGTTTCTCTTAAAAAGGGCTTATTAATGAGATGCTACCAGTGACTTCAGAAATGCTCAATCTCCTGCAGTATAGTAGAGATTCCAATAGAGTGCCTTATTACAGAGTGTAAACAGAATTGGCAACAAAACACAAAACTTGCGTTATGTATATAAAGAAACAAGAAAATAGTCCTACTCAGAGTAGACCCATGGAAATGCTTTGGAAACCAGGCCTGGAGAACATGTTTCAATGTATACGCGTATTGGCCTGTTTTGATGGGGATGGACTGATAACGCTTTTCTCTTAAAAAGGTCTTATTAATGAGATGTTACCAGTGACTTCAGAAATGCTCAATCTCCTGCAGTATAGTAGCGATTCCAATAGAGTGCGTTATTACAGAGTGTAAATAGAATTGGCAACAAAACACAAAACTTACGTTATGTATATAAAGAAACACGAAAATAGTCCTACTCAGAGTAGACCCATGGAAATGCATTGGAAACCAGGCCGTGAGAACGGCTTTCAATGTAAATCAGTAGATTGGCATGCGTTTCTCTTAAAAAGGACTTTTTGTGATATGTTACCAAAAACGCTCAGACTACTGCAATATATAGTAAAGACTCCTGTGGAACGTTTTATTGAAGGGTTTAATTAGAATTGGCAACAAAACACAAAACTTACGTTATGTATATACGGAAACACGAAAATAGTCCTACTCAGAGTAGACCCATGGAAGCGCATTGGAAACCAGGCCTGGAGAACATGTTTCAACGTATACGCGTATTGGCCTGTTTTGATGAGGATGGACAGATAATGCTTTTCTCTTAAAAAGGGCTTATTAATGAGATGTTACCAGTGACTTCAGAAACGCTCAATCTCCTGCAGTATAGTAGAGATTCCAATAGAGTGCCTTATTACAGAGTGTAAATAGAATTGGCAACAAAACACAAAACTTTCCTCATGTTTCTTTTTGTGATATGTTACCAAAAACGCTCAGACTACTGCTATATATAGTAAAGACTCCTGTGGAACGTTTTATTGAAGGGTTTAACTGGAATTGGCAACAAAACACAAAACTTACGTTATGTATATAAAGAAACAAGAAAATAGTCCTACTCAGAGTAGACCCATGGAAATTTATTCGAAACCATGCCGTGAGAATGGGTTTCAATGTATACGCGTATTGGCCTGTTCTGATGGGGATGGACAGATAATGCTTTTCACTTAGAAAGGGCTTATTAATGAGATGTTACCAGTGACTTCAGAAACGGTCAATCTCCTGCAGTATAGTAGAGATTCCAATAGAGTGCCTTATTACAGAGTGTAAATAGAATTGGTAACAAAACAAAAAACTTACGTTATGTATATAAAGAAACACGAAAATAGTCCTACTCAGAGTAGACCCATGGAAATGCATTGGAAACCAGGCCGTGAGAACGGGTTTCAATGTAAATCAGTAGATTGGCATGCGTTTCTCTTAAAAAGGCCTTTTTGTGATATGTTACCAAAAACGCTCAGACTACTGCAATATATAGTAAAGACTCCTGTGGAACGTTTTATTGAAGGGTTTAACTAGAATTGGCAACAAAACACAAAACTTACGTTATGTATATACGAAACACGAAAATAGTCCTACTCAGAGTAGACCCATGGAAACGCATTGGAAACCAGGCGTGGAGAACATGTTTCAACATATACGCGTATTGGCCTGTTTTGATGGGGATGGACAGATAATGCTTTTTTCTTAAAAAGGGCTTATTAATGAGATGTTACCAGTGACTTCAGAAATGCTCAATCTCCTGCAGTATAGTAGAGATTCCAATAGAGTGCCTTATTACAGAGTGTAAATAGAATTGGCAACAAAACACAAAACTTACGTTATGTATATAAAGAAACAAGAAAATAGTCCTACTCAGAGTAGACCCATGGAAATGCATTGGAAACCAGGCCGTGAGAACGGGTTTCAATTTAAATCAGTAGATTGGCATGCGTTTCTCTTAAAAAGGACTTTTTGTGATATGTTACCAAAAACGCTCAGACTACTGCAATATATAGTAAACACTCCTGTGGAACGTTTTATTGAAGGCTTTACCTAGAATTGGCAACAAAACACAAAACTTACGTTATGTATATAAAGATACACGAAAATACTCCTACTCAGAGTAGACCCATGGAAGCTCATGGCGGGGAGGGCCTGGAGAACATGTTTAAATTTATACGCGTATTGGCCTGTTTTGATGGGGATGGACAGATAATGCTTTTCTCTTAAAAAGGGCTTATTAATGAGATGTTACCAGTGACTTTAGAAGCACTCAATCTCCTGCAGTATAGTAGAGATTCCAATAGAGTGCCTTATTACAGAGTGTAAATAGAATTGGCAACAAAACACAAAACTTTCCTCATGTTTCTTTTTGTGATATGTTACCAAAAACGCTCAGACTACTGCTATATATAGTAAAGACTCCTGTGGAACGTTTTATTGAAGGGTTTAACTGGAATTGGCAACAAAACACAAAACTTACGTTATGTATATAAAGATACACGAAAATAGTCCTACTCAGGGTAGAACCATGGAAACGCATTGGAAACCACGCCTGGAGAACATGTTTCAATGTATACGCGTATTGGCCTGTTTTGATGGGGATGGACATGTAATGCTTTTCTCTTAAAAAGGGCTAATTAATGAGATGTTACCAGTGACTTTAGAAGCACTCAATCTCCTGCAGTATAGTAGAGATTCCACTAGAGTGCCTTATTACAGAGTGTAAATAGAATTGGCAACAAAACACAAAACTTGCGTTATGTATATAAAGAAACAAGAAAATAGTCCTACTCAGAGTAGACCCATGGAAATTTATTCGAAACCAGGCCGTGAGAATGGGTTTCAATGTATACGCGTATTGGCCTGTTTTGATGGGGATGGACAGATAATGCTTTTCTCTTAAGAAGGGCTTATTAATGAGATGCTACCAGTGACTTCAGAAATGCTCAATCTCCTGCAGTATAGTAGAGATTCCAATAGAGTGCCTTATTACAGAGTGTAAATAGAATTGGCAACAAAACACAAAACTTGCGGTTATGTATATAAAGAAACACGAAAATAGTCCTACTCAGAGTAGACCCATGGAAATGCATTGGAAACCAGGCCGTGAGAACGGCTTTCAATGTAAATCAGTAGATTGGCATGCGTTTCTCTTAAAAAGGACTTTTTGTGATATGTTACCAAAAACGCTCAGACTACTGCAATATATAGTAAAGACTCCTGTGGAACGTTTTATTGAAGGGTTTAACTAGAATTGGCAACAAAACACAAAACTTACGTTATGTATATTAAGAAACAAGAAAATAGTCCTACTCAGAGTAGACCCATGGAAGTGCATTGGAAACCAGGCCTGGAGAACATGTTTGAATGTATACGCGTATTGGCCTGTTTTGATGGGGATGGACAGGTAATGCTTTTCTCTTAAAAAGGGCTTATTAATGAGATGTTAACAGTGACTTCAGAAACGCTCACTCTCCGGCAGTATAGTAGAGATTCCAATAGAGTGCCTTATTACAGAGTGTAAATAGAATTGGCAACAAAACACAAAACTTACGTTATGTATATAAAGAAACACGAAAATAGTCCTACTCAGAGTAGACCTATGGAAATGCATTGGAAACCAGGCCGTTAGAACGGGTTTCAATGTAAATCAGTAGACTGGCATGCGTTTCTCTTAAAAAGGACTTTTTGTGATATGTTACCAAAAACGCTCAGACTACTGCAATATATAGTAAAGTCTCCTGTGGAACGTTTTATTGAAGGGTTTAACTAGAATTGGCAACAAAACACAAAACTTACGTTATGTATATAAAGAAACAAGAAAATAGTCCTACTCAGAGTAGACCCATGGAAACGCATTGGAAACCAGGCCTGGAGAACATGTTTCAACGTATACGCGTATTGGCCTGTTTTGATGGGGATGGACAGATAATGCGTTTCTCTTAAAAAGGGCTTATTAATGAGATGCTAACAGTGACTTCAGAAATGCTCAATCTCCTGCAGTATAGTAGAGATTCCAATAGAGTGCCTTATTACAGAGTGTAAATAGAATTGGCAACAAAACACAAAACTTGCGTTATGTATATAAAGATACACGAAAATAGTCCTACTCAAAGTAGACCCATGGAAGCGCATTGGAAACCAGGCCTGGAGAACATGTTTAAATTTATACGCGTATTGGCCTGTTTTGATGGGGATGGCCAGATAATGCTTTTCTCTTAAAAAGGGCTTATTAATGAGATGTTACCAGTGACTTTAGAAGCACTCAATCTCCTGCAGTATAGTAGAGATTCCAATAGAGTGCCTTATTACAGAGTGTAAATAGAATTGGCAAGAAAACACAAAACTTTCCTCATGTTTCTTTTTGTGATATGTTACCAAAAACGCTCAGACTACTGCTATATATAGTAAAGACTCCTGTGGAACGTTTTATTGAAGGGTTTAACTGGAATTGGCAACAAAACACAAAACTTACGTTATGTATATAAAGATACACGAAAATAGTCCTACTCAGGGTAGAACCATGGAAACGCATTGGAAACCTCGCCTGGAGAACATGTTTCAATGTATACGCGTATTGGCCTGTTTTGTAATGCTTTTCTCTTAAAAAGGGCTAATTAATGAGATGTTACCAGTGACTTTAGAAGCACTCAATCTCCTGCAGTATAGTAGAGATTCCAATAGAGTGCCTTATTACAGAGTGTAAATAGAATTGGCAACAAAACACAAAACTTGCGTTATGTATATAAAGAAACAAGAAAATAGTCCTACTCAGAGTAGACCCATGGAAATTTATTCGAAACCAGGCCGTGAGAATGGGTTTCAATGTATACACGTATTGGCCTGTTTTGATGGGGATGGACAGATAATGCTTTTCTCTTAAGAAGGGCTTATTAATGAGATGCTACCAGTGACTTCAGAAATGCTCAATCTCCTGCAGTATAGTAGAGATTCCAATAGAGTGCCTTATTACAGAGTGTAAATAGAATTGGCAACAAAACACAAAACTTACGTTATGTATATAAAAAAACACGAAAATAGTCCTACTCAGAGTAGACCCATGGAAATGCATTGGAAACCAGGCCGTGAGAACGGCTTTCAATGTAAATCAGTAGATTGGCATGCGTTTCTCTTAAAAAGGACTTTTTGTGATATGTTACCAAAAACGCTCAGACTACTGCAATATATAGTAAAGACTCCTGTGGAACGTTTTATTGAAGGGTTTAACTAGAATTGGCAACAAAACACAAAACTTACGTTATGTATATTAAGAAACAAGAAAATAGTCCTACTCAGAGTAGACCCATGGAAGTGCATTGGAAACCAGGCCTGGAGAACATGTTTCAATGTATACGCGTATTGGCCTGTTTTGATGGGGATGGACAGGTAATGCTTTTCTCTTAAAAAGGGCTTATTAATGAGATGTTAACAGTGACTTCAGAAACGCTCACTCTCCGGCAGTATAGTAGAGATTCCAATAGAGTGCCTTATTACAGAGTGTAAATAGAATTGGCAACAAAACACAAAACTTACGTTATGTATATAAAGAAACACGAAAATAGTCCTACTCAGAGTAGACCCATGGAAATGCATTGGAAACCAGGCCGTGAGAATGGGTTTCAATGTAAATCAGTAGATTGGCATGCGTTTCTCTTAAAAAGGACTTTTTGTGATATGTTACCAAAAACGCTCAGACTACTGCAATATATAGAAAAGACTCCTGTGGAACGTTTTATTGAAGGGTTTAATTAGAATTGGCAACAAAACACAAAACTTACGTTATGTATATACGGAAACATGAAAATAGTCCTACTCAGAGTAGACCCATGGAAGCGCATTGGAAACCAGGCCTGGAGAACATGTTTCAACGTATACGCGTATTGGCCTGTTTTGATGAGGATGGACAGATAATGCTTTTCTCTTAAAAAGGGCTTATTAATGAGATGTTACCAGTGACTTCAGATATGCTCAATCTCCTGCAGTATAGTAGAGATTCCAATAGAGTGCCTTATTACAGAGTGTAAATAGAATTGGCAACAAAACAAAAAACTTTCCTCATGTTTCTTTTTGTGATATGTTACCAAAAACGCTCAGACTACTGCTATATATAGTAAAGACTCCTGTGGAACGTTTTATTGAAGGGTTTAACTGGAATTGGCAACAAAACACAAAACTTACGTTATGTATATAAAGATACAAGAAAATAGTCCTACTCAGAGTAGACCCATGGAAATTCATTCGAAACCAGGCCGTGAGAATGGGTTTCAATGTATATGCGTATTGGCCTGTTCTGATGGGGATGGACAGATAATGCTTTTCTCTTAAGAAGGGCTTATTAATGAGATGTTACCAGTGACTTCAGAAACGCTCAATCTCCTGCAGTATAGTAGAGATTCCAGTAGAGTGCCTTATTACAGAGTGTAAATAGAATTGGTAACAAAACAAAAAACTTACGTTATGTATATAAAGAAACAAGAAAATAGTCCTACTCAGAGTAGACCCATGGAAATGCATTGGAAACCAGGCCGTGAGAACGGGTTTCAATGTAAATCAGTAGATTGGCATGCGTTTCTCTTTAAAAGGACTTTTTGTGATATGTTACCAAAAACGCTCAGACTACTGCAATATATAGTAAAGACTCCTGTGGAACGTTTTATTGAAGGGTTTAATTAGAATTGGCAACAAAACACAAAACTTACGTTATGTATATACGGAAACACGAAAATAGTCCTACTCAGAGTAGACCCATGGAAGCGCATTGGAAACCAGGCCTGGAGAACATGTTTCAACGTATACGCGTATTGGCCTGTTTTGATGAGGATGGACAGATAATGCTTTTCTCTTAAAAAGGGCTTATTAATGAGATGTTACCAGTGACTTCAGAAACGCTCAATCTCCTGCAGTATAGTAGAGATTCCAATAGAGTGCCTTATTACAGAGTGTAAATAGAATTGGCAACAAAACACAAAACTTTCCTCATGTTTCTTTTTGTGATATGTTACCAAAAACGCTCAGACTACTGCTATATATAGTAAAGACTCCTGTGGAACGTTTTATTGAAGGGTTTAACTGGAATTGGCAACAAAACACAAAACTTACGTTATGTATATAAAGAAACAAGAAAATAGTCCTACTCAGAGTAGACCCATGGAAATTTATTCGAAACCATGCCGTGAGAATGGGTTTCAATGTATACGCGTATTGGCCTGTTCTGATGGGGATGGACAGATAATGCTTTTCACTTAGAAAGGGCTTATTAATGAGATGTTACCAGTGACTTCAGAAACGGTCAATCTCCTGCAGTATAGTAGAGATTCCAATAGAGTGCCTTATTACTAGGGGTGTGCACGGACCCCCCGCTCCGCTTCACTTGCAGATCCGCCATTTTTCGGAGCGGGTCGCTCCGCCCCGCCCCCGCTCCGCCCACTTCCGCTCCGCTCCGCCCGGAGCTCCGGATCGGATCCGGAGCTCCGTTTTTGCCCCCCCATAGGCTTGCATTGAAAGCTAAAAAAGTAAACAACTTTTTTTCCGTTGAAGTTAGAAACCTCACGTTTGGCACCATGACACCTCATGGGCGTATACACACACACGCCAAGTTTCAAGGCAATCCCATCATCCCCTGATTTTTGGCGAATTTTTGAAAATCGGGCACCCCATTCACACCCCTTGGGATAGCTCCGTCAATTTGCATGTTACAAACCTCAAACTCGGCACCAGGGCAGCTTATCCATGTGTCCACATGCACGCCAAGTTGCAAGCAAATCCCATCATCCCCTGATTTTTGGCGCGGCTCTACCCTCTAACGCACCTCCCATAACCCTAATTCACACCCCTTTAGATAGCTCCGTCAATTTGCACGTTAGAAACCTCAAACTCAGCACCATGATAGCTTATCCACGTGTCCACATGCACGCCAAGTTTCAAGGCAATCCCATCATCCCCTGATTTTTGGGGAATTTATGAAAATCGGGCACCCCATTCACACCCCTTGGGATAGCTCCGTCAATTTGCATGTTAGAAACCTCAAACTCGGCACCAGGAGAGCTTATCCATGTGTCCACATGCACGCCAAGTTGCAAGCAAATCCCATCATCCCCTGATTTTTGGCATGGCTTAACTCACCCCAAATTGTCCCATTCTACAACTACGTCAATTTGCACGTTAGAAACCTCAAACTCAGCACCATGATAGCTTATCCACGTGTCCACATGCACGCCAAGTTTCAAGGCAATCCCATCATCCCCTGATTTTTGGGGAATTTATGAAAATCGGGCACCCCATTCACACCCCTTGGGATAGCTCCGTCAATTTGCATGTTAGAAACCTCAAACTCGGCACCAGGAGAGCTTATCCATGTGTCCACATGCACGCCAAGTTGCAAGCAAATCCCATCATCCCCTGATTTTTGGCGCGGCTTAAACTTTTTAACTCACCCCAAATCAAGTCCCATTCTACAACTACGTCAATTTGCACGTTAGAAACCTATCCTTTGGTCCCATGACAGCTTACCCATGTGTCCCCATGGACACCAAGTTTCAAGGCAATCCCATCATCCCCTGATGTTAGGGGAACTTTTGAAATTTGAACACTCCAGTATGTCAGGGATTTAAAGTTGCAATTGCAGACAGCTCAATGGGGCCAGTTCCAAGGCAATCCCAACATGCCACGAGATAACCCTAAATCTTCTGGCACATTTGAAAAAGGGATTATTGAATTTGATAAAGTCTAAGTGAGCGCAGGAAGGACTTCTCCCCTTAGTCAAAGCAAGACACATACACCATCGCTGCAAGGCGGGAAGGGGAGAATTATTATTATTATTATTATTTATTTATATAGCACCATCAATGGAAAGCAGGCAGGCAGCATGCATTGTAGTGCCGCAAGGATGGCTTGAGCACTAACGCATAGCAAACCAACCCATAAGTGGGCGCAAAGTGAGGCAAAGATGGCTGGTTGTTTCTTTCTAAGCCAGCAGTTACGCCTTGAGGGGCACAGAGGAGGACGATTGGGAGCAAACCAGGCACCAGGCGGGCAGAGAGGCAGGCAGAGTAGGCGAGGAGTCAGTCCTGGCAGATGCCCCACCACAGCAGCACCCCGGGGGAGGCGGGCAGGCAGGCAGGCAGGCTGCGGGCATTTCTGGGGGCACAAGGAAGTGATGGCTGGTTTCTAAGCCAGCATTGCAGTTAGTCACGCATTGCAAACGCAAACCATCCCAGCGAGTCGGTCACCGAGGAGGACAGGCTAGCAGAGGGGCAGGCAGAGTGACATGTCATAGATCTAGTATTGGGGAGGAGTCAGTCCCGGCAGATGCCCCAACACAGTAGCACCCTGGGTGGGCATTGGAAAACGCCATCTTGTGGGTCAATACTTCCCCCACCCCATGTCCTGCAGGGTTGCCTGCCTAACCCTTGTGGGGATGGGAGATGGAGAGCTTAGAGTGGCAGTGCCAGCAGCAGCCTTCGGCTTTCCCCTGGAACCAGTCGCCTTGCCCGCCTCTTTCCCCAGCAAGATCGCCTGGTGCTGCCTATGAAGATGCATCTTCATGCTGCTGGTTCCATAATGCCCTGTCGATGAACCCCTGCTTAGGCTGAGTTTGCAGTGGCGACAGACAGCAAAGCGGGGATCCGCTCCCAACTCAAAGTGGTCCCACACGATGCTTGTCTTTCGTTTCTGTGGTGACACCACCAATTGCCCGCCTGAGCTCTCTGGTGTTGCCACAGAAACAGGGGTGTGGGATGAGACTGGGGAGAGAGCCTCGGCCTGCTGCTGCTCCTCCTCAGCCCCCACATCCTGGAGGCCCACCGCCTCCTCCTCCTCCCCCCCCTCCACTGTGCTGAGGACCTCGTCTAGGTCCATCAGCGGGCTCGTGGGCTGAAAGGAGAATGAAGGAGTTGGGGATACTCCTCCTCCTCTAATGGCACTGCTGCCACGTGCCTCTTGCAAACGGGCACTTTTCCCATTCCCACCCTCAAAAAGAGAACGCCGGGCACAAGTTGCAGAAGAGAGTGGCTCTGCCTGCTGCTTGTCCTGCTTCTGTTTTGGAGCAGTCAGCCAAGGAGTTGCCCGTTTGAGTTTCACAGGAGGAGAGGAAGCCCTGCTGGCAGACTGAGCCTTGCTGCTTTCAGCACGCCTGCTTTCTCTTTTCATGATGACTAACAAAATATTAATACTACTAATACTATGTATAAGGTACTACTAAGAATATGTATAAGAAGAATATAATATGTTTAAATGTAGGGAAATGGGACAAGAACAATAAAATATACTACTACTAATATGTATGAGAATATACTACTAAGAATATCTACAAGAATATAATAATATGTTTTAGAATATTACTAATAAATGTAGGGAAATGGGACAAGAAATGGGACAACCACTACTATAAGAAGAACAAAATATGAATACTACTACTAATATGTATGAGAATGTATACTAATAGACTACTAAGACTATGTCAAAGAATATAATAATAATATGTTTAAGAATAGGGAAATGGTGTGCGTATGCTTTCCCCAAAATGCTCAATCTGTGGCTGCCTGTTGAACTTGACAAAAGCAGCCCACTCCGTCGAAGTTACACAGAGAAGAAAAAGAGAATCCAATTTTTTTGGTATATTTGGTATATAGAAGATAGAAGGAAACACAATCAGGATTTAAGAGAGGGGAGGGGGAAAAAGAACCAACCACTACTATAAGAAGAACAAAATATGAATACTAATATAATATGTATGAGAATATATACTAATGGACTATGTGAAAGAATATAATAAAATATGTTTAAGAATATAAATGTAGGGAAATGGGACAAAAAGTGTGTGTATGCTTTCAAAAGAAAGCTTTCACAAAAGCAGAACAGTCAGGCTTTAATACAGGGAAGGGGGGGGGCAACCAACCCAACCACACACTCCAAAATTCAAAAATAAAGTTTATATTAAATCAAAGTAAGGGGAAAACACAGGGCAAACTAAGCTACAAGTCAGAAAGAAGCAAACAAACACACACACGCGCCAAACTAAACCTATATTAAATTAATCTATCTCCAAAGCAGGAGCACTAGCTAAGTAAGTGTTCCCTCCACGAACGCCAACCCACAAAGAGACACAAAACAGAAAGTTCTCAGGGTGGGTCTGCCTTAGTCCCCCCTCCAACGCTGGGATTGGAGGAGGATGCTTTCTGAGGAGATGAATTCTCATCAGGATTGGGAGTTGAATGTGCCTGTCATCGCTTCCAAAAAAATAATAATAATAAAAAAAAAAAACCCAAACCCCGATTTTTAAAAAAATATTGCACGTGAACCACAGCACGCAGAAAGTTGAGAGTGGTCTCAAAATGACCCCCATCCACGACTCTCTGTGCACAAGAATTTTCAGAACGATAGCTTAAACCCCCCCCCAGTTATCCCCGATTCTTTCCCTCAATGCAATCCTATGGGCGAAAAGCCGAAACGCCGTTTGAGCCCTGCGGTTGACCCGATTTTTAAAAAAATATTGCACGTGAACCACAGCACGCAGAAAGTTGAGAGTGGTCTCAAAATGACCCCCATCCACGACTCTCTGTGCACAAGAATTTTCAGAACGATAGCTTAAACCCCCCCCCAGTTATCCCCGATTCTTTCCCTCAATGCAATCCTATGGGCGAAAAGCCGAAACGCAGTTTGAGCCCCGCGGTTGACCCGATTTTTAAAAAAATATTGCACGTGAACCACAGCACGCAGAGAGGTGAGAGTGGTCTCAAAATGACCCCCATCCACGACTCTCTGTGCACAAGAATTTCCAGAACGATAGCTTCAAAAACAACGTAGTTATGCGCGATTATTTGCCGCAATGCAATCCTATGGCGAAATGTTTTCAAGATGGCGACCGGAGCGCTCCGACTGAACTCGGAGCTCCGAAAAATGGTCGCTTCTCTTCGCCTTGCTTCTAGGGGGTCCGCGGTCCGCTCCTACTCCGCCTCTGGGTAAGGCGGAGCAGGCCAATCCGCTACTGCTTCTACGCTCCTAATCGGAGCGGAGCACATCCCTACTTATTACAGAGTGTAAATAGAATTGGTAACAAAACAAAAAACTTACGTTATGTATATAAAGAAACACGAAAATAGTCCTACTCAGAGTAGACCCATGGAAATGCATTGGAAACCAGGCCGTGAGAACGGGTTTCAATGTAAATCAGTAGATTGGCATGCGTTTCTCTTAAAAAGGCCTTTTTGTGATATGTTACCAAAAACGCTCAGACTACTGCAATATATAGTAAAGACTCCTGTGGAACGTTTTATTGAAGGGTTTAACTAGAATTGGCAACAAAACACAAAACTTACGTTATGTATATACGAAACACGAAAATAGTCCTACTCAGAGTAGACCCATGGAAACGCATTGGAAACCAGGCGTGGAGAACATGTTTCAACATATACGCGTATTGGCCTGTTTTGATGGGGATGGACAGATAATGCTTTTTTCTTAAAAAGGGCTTATTAATGAGATGTTACCAGTGACTTCAGAAATGCTCAATCTCCTGCAGTATAGTAGAGATTCCAATAGAGTGCCTTATTACAGAGTGTAAATAGAATTGGCAACAAAACACAAAACTTACGTTATGTATATAAAGAAACAAGAAAATAGTCCTACTCAGAGTAGACCCATGGAAATGCATTGGAAACCAGGCCGTGAGAACGGGTTTCAATTTAAATCAGTAGATTGGCATGCGTTTCTCTTAAAAAGGACTTTTTGTGATATGTTACCAAAAACGCTCAGACTACTGCAATATATAGTAAACACTCCTGTGGAACGTTTTATTGAAGGCTTTACCTAGAATTGGCAACAAAACACAAAACTTACGTTATGTATATAAAGATACACGAAAATACTCCTACTCAGAGTAGACCCATGGAAGCTCATTGGAAACCAGGCCTGGAGAACATGTTTAAATTTATACGCGTATTGGCCTGTTTTGATGGGGATGGACAGATAATGCTTTTCTCTTAAAAAGGGCTTATTAATGAGATGTTACCAGTGACTTTAGAAGCACTCAATCTCCTGCAGTATAGTAGAGATTCCAATAGAGTGCCTTATTACAGAGTGTAAATAGAATTGGCAACAAAACACAAAACTTTCCTCATGTTTCTTTTTGTGATATGTTACCAAAAACGCTCAGACTACTGCTATATATAGTAAAGACTCCTGTGGAACGTTTTATTGAAGGGTTTAACTGGAATTGGCAACAAAACACAAAACTTACGTTATGTATATAAAGATACACGAAAATAGTCCTACTCAGGGTAGAACCATGGAAACGCATTGGAAACCACGCCTGGAGAACATGTTTCAATGTATACGCGTATTGGCCTGTTTTGATGGGGATGGACATGTAATGCTTTTCTCTTAAAAAGGGCTAATTAATGAGATGTTACCAGTGACTTTAGAAGCACTCAATCTCCTGCAGTATAGTAGAGATTCCACTAGAGTGCCTTATTACAGAGTGTAAATAGAATTGGCAACAAAACACAAAACTTGCGTTATGTATATAAAGAAACAAGAAAATAGTCCTACTCAGAGTAGACCCATGGAAATTTATTCGAAACCAGGCCGTGAGAATGGGTTTCAATGTATACGCGTATTGGCCTGTTTTGATGGGGATGGACAGATAATGCTTTTCTCTTAAGAAGGGCTTATTAATGAGATGCTACCAGTGACTTCAGAAATGCTCAATCTCCTGCAGTATAGTAGAGATTCCAATAGAGTGCCTTATTACAGAGTGTAAATAGAATTGGCAACAAAACACAAAACTTGCGTTATGTATATAAAGAAACACGAAAATAGTCCTACTCAGAGTAGACCCATGGAAATGCATTGGAAACCAGGCCGTGAGAACGGCTTTCAATGTAAATCAGTAGATTGGCATGCGTTTCTCTTAAAAATGACTTTTTGTGATATGTTACCAAAAACGCTCAGACTACTGCAATATATAGTAAAGACTCCTGTGGAACGTTTTATTGAAGGGTTTAACTAGAATTGGCAACAAAACACAAAACTTACGTTATGTATATTAAGAAACAAGAAAATAGTCCTACTCAGAGTAGACCCATGGAAGTGCATTGGAAACCAGGCCTGGAGAACATGTTTCAATGTATACGCGTATTGGCCTGTTTTGATGGGGATGGACAGGTAATGCTTTTCTCTTAAAAAGGGCTTATTAATGAGATGTTAACAGTGACTTCAGAAACGCTCACTCTCCGGCAGTATAGTAGAGATTCCAATAGAGTGCCTTATTACAGAGTGTAAATAGAATTGGCAACAAAACACAAAACTTACGTTATGTATATAAAGAAACACGAAAATAGTCCTACTCAGAGTAGACCTATGGAAATGCATTGGAAACCAGGCCGTTAGAACGGGTTTCAATGTAAATCAGTAGACTGGCATGCGTTTCTCTTAAAAAGGACTTTTTGTGATATGTTACCAAAAACGCTCAGACTACTGCAATATATAGTAAAGTCTCCTGTGGAACGTTTTATTGAAGGGTTTAACTAGAATTGGCAACAAAACACAAAACTTACGTTATGTATATAAAGAAACAAGAAAATAGTCCTACTCAGAGTAGACCCATGGAAACGCATTGGAAACCAGGCCTGGAGAACATGTTTCAACGTATACGCGTATTGGCCTGTTTTGATGGGGATGGACAGATAATGCGTTTCTCTTAAAAAGGGCTTATTAATGAGATGCTAACAGTGACTTCAGAAATGCTCAATCTCCTGCAGTATAGTAGAGATTCCAATAGAGTGCCTTATTACAGAGTGTAAATAGAATTGGCAACAAAACACAAAACTTGCGTTATGTATATAAAGATACACGAAAATAGTCCTACTCAAAGTAGACCCATGGAAGCGCATTGGAAACCAGGCCTGGAGAACATGTTTAAATTTATACGCGTATTGGCCTGTTTTGATGGGGATGGACAGATAATGCTTTTCTCTTAAAAAGGGCTTATTAATGAGATGTTACCAGTGACTTTAGAAGCACTCAATCTCCTGCAGTATAGTAGAGATTCCAATAGAGTGCCTTATTACAGAGTGTAAATAGAATTGGCAAGAAAACACAAAACTTTCCTCATGTTTCTTTTTGTGATATGTTACCAAAAACGCTCAGACTACTGCTATATATAGTAAAGACTCCTGTGGAACGTTTTATTGAAGGGTTTAACTGGAATTGGCAACAAAACACAAAACTTACGTTATGTATATAAAGATACACGAAAATAGTCCTACTCAGGGTAGAACCATGGAAACGCATTGGAAACCACGCCTGGAGAACATGTTTCAATGTATACGCGTATTGGCCTGTTTTGTAATGCTTTTCTCTTAAAAAGGGCTAATTAATGAGATGTTACCAGTGACTTTAGAAGCACTCAATCTCCTGCAGTATAGTAGAGATTCCAATAGAGTGCCTTATTACAGAGTGTAAATAGAATTGGCAACAAAACACAAAACTTGCGTTATGTATATAAAGAAACAAGAAAATAGTCCTACTCAGAGTAGACCCATGGAAATTTATTCGAAACCAGGCCGTGAGAATGGGTTTCAATGTATACACGTATTGGCCTGTTTTGATGGGGATGGACAGATAATGCTTTTCTCTTAAGAAGGGCTTATTAATGAGATGCTACCAGTGACTTCAGAAATGCTCAATCTCCTGCAGTATAGTAGAGATTCCAATAGAGTGCCTTATTACAGAGTGTAAATAGAATTGGCAACAAAACACAAAACTTACGTTATGTATATAAAGAAACACGAAAATAGTCCTACTCAGAGTAGACCCATGGAAATGCATTGGAAACCAGGCCGTGAGAACGGCTTTCAATGTAAATCAGTAGATTGGCATGCGTTTCTCTTAAAAAGGACTTTTTGTGATATGTTACCAAAAACGCTCAGACTACTGCAATATATAGTAAAGACTCCTGTGGAACGTTTTATTGAAGGGTTTAACTAGAATTGGCAACAAAACACAAAACTTACGTTATGTATATTAAGAAACAAGAAAATAGTCCTACTCAGAGTAGACCCATGGAAGTGCATTGGAAACCAGGCCTGGAGAACATGTTTCAATGTATACGCGTATTGGCCTGTTTTGATGGGGATGGACAGGTAATGCTTTTCTCTTAAAAAGGGCTTATTAATGAGATGTTAACAGTGACTTCAGAAACGCTCACTCTCCGGCAGTATAGTAGAGATTCCAATAGAGTGCCTTATTACAGAGTGTAAATAGAATTGGCAACAAAACACAAAACTTACGTTATGTATATAAAGAAACACGAAAATAGTCCTACTCAGAGTAGACCCATGGAAATGCATTGGAAACCAGGCCGTGAGAATGGGTTTCAATGTAAATCAGTAGATTGGCATGCGTTTCTCTTAAAAAGGACTTTTTGTGATATGTTACCAAAAACGCTCAGACTACTGCAATATATAGAAAAGACTCCTGTGGAACGTTTTATTGAAGGGTTTAATTAGAATTGGCAACAAAACACAAAACTTACGTTATGTATATACGGAAACATGAAAATAGTCCTACTCAGAGTAGACCCATGGAAGCGCATTGGAAACCAGGCCTGGAGAACATGTTTCAACGTATACGCGTATTGGCCTGTTTTGATGAGGATGGACAGATAATGCTTTTCTCTTAAAAAGGGCTTATTAATGAGATGTTACCAGTGACTTCAGATATGCTCAATCTCCTGCAGTATAGTAGAGATTCCAATAGAGTGCCTTATTACAGAGTGTAAATAGAATTGGCAACAAAACAAAAAACTTTCCTCATGTTTCTTTTTGTGATATGTTACCAAAAACGCTCAGACTACTGCTATATATAGTAAAGACTCCTGTGGAACGTTTTATTGAAGGGTTTAACTGGAATTGGCAACAAAACACAAAACTTACGTTATGTATATAAAGATACAAGAAAATAGTCCTACTCAGAGTAGACCCATGGAAATTCATTCGAAACCAGGCCGTGAGAATGGGTTTCAATGTATATGCGTATTGGCCTGTTCTGATGGGGATGGACAGATAATGCTTTTCTCTTAAGAAGGGCTTATTAATGAGATGTTACCAGTGACTTCAGAAACGCTCAATCTCCTGCAGTATAGTAGAGATTCCAGTAGAGTGCCTTATTACAGAGTGTAAATAGAATTGGTAACAAAACAAAAAACTTACGTTATGTATATAAAGAAACAAGAAAATAGTCCTACTCAGAGTAGACCCATGGAAATGCATTGGAAACCAGGCCGTGAGAACGGGTTTCAATGTAAATCAGTAGATTGGCATGCGTTTCTCTTTAAAAGGACTTTTTGTGATATGTTACCAAAAACGCTCAGACTACTGCAATATATAGTAAAGACTCCTGTGGAACGTTTTATTGAAGGGTTTAACTAGAATTGGCAACAAAACACAAAACTAATGTTATGTACATAAAGAAACAAGAAAATAGTTCTACTGAGAGTAGACCCATGGAAATGCATTGGAAACCAGGCCGTGAGAACGGGTTTCAATGTAAATCAGTAGATTGGCATGCGTTTCTCTTAAAAAGGACTTTTTGTGATATGTTACCAAAAACGCTCAGACTACTGCAATATATAGTAAAGACTCCTGTGGAACGTTTTATTGAAGGGTTTAACTAGAATTGGCAACAAAACACAAAACTTACGTTATGTATATACGAAACACGAAAATAGTCCTACTCAGAGTAGACCCATGGAAACGCATTGGAAACCAGGCCTGGAGAATATGTTTCAACATATACGCGTATTGGCCTGTTTTGATGGGGATGGACAGATAATGCTTTTTTCTTAAAAAGGGCTTATTAATGAGATGTTACCAGTGACTTCAGAAATGCTCAATCTCCTGCAGTATAGTAGAGATTCCAATAGAGTAACTTATTACAGAGTGTAAATAGAATTGGCAACAAAACAAAAAACTTACATTATGTATATAAAGAAACAAGAAAATAGTCCTACTCAGAGTAGACCCATGGAAATGCATTGGAAACCAGGCCGTGAGAACGGGTTTCCATGTAAATCAGTAGATTGGCATGCGTTTCTCTTAAAAAGGACTTTTTGTGATATGTTACCAAAAACGCTCAGACTACTGCAATATATAGTAAACACTCCTGTGGAACGTTTTATTGAAGGCTTTAACTAGAATGGGCAACAAAACACAAAACTTACGTTATGTATATAAAGATACACGAAAATAGTCCTACTCAGAGTAGACCCATGGAAGCGCATTGAAAACCAGGCCTGGAGAACATGTTTAAATTTATACGCGTATTGGCCTGTTTTGATGGGGATGGACAGATAATGCTTTTCTCTTAAAAAGGGCTTATTAATGAGATGTTAACAGTGACTTTAGAAGCACTCAATCTCCTGCAGTATAGTAGAGATTCCATTAGAGTGCCTTATTACAGAGTGTAAATAGAATTGGCAACAAAACACAAAACTTGCGTTATGTATATAAAGAAACAAGAAAATAGTCCTACTCAGAGTAGACCCATGGAAATTTATTCGAAACCAGGCCGTGAGATTGGGTTTCAATGTATACGCGTATTGGCCTGTTTTGATGGGGATGGACAGATAATGCTTTTCTCTTAAGAAGGGCTTATTAATGAGATGCTACCAGTGACTTCAGAAATGCTCAATCTCCTGCAGTATAGTAGAGATTCCAATAGAGTGCCTTATTACAGAGTGTAAATAGAATTGGCAACAAAACAAAAAACTTACGTTATGTATATAAAGAAACAAGAAAATAGTCCTACTCAGAATAGACCCATGGAAATGCATTGGAAACCAGGCCGTGAGAACGGGTTTCCATGTAAATCAGTAGATTGGCATGCGTTTCTCTTAAAAAGGACTTTTTGTGATATGTTACCAAAAACGCTCAGACTACTGCAATATATAGTAAACACTCCTGTGGAACGTTTTATTGAAGGCTTTAACTAGAATGGGCAACAAAACACAAAACTTACGTTATGTATATAAAGATACACGAAAATAGTCCTACTCAGAGTAGACCCATGGAAGCGCATTGGAAACCAGGCCTGGAGAACATGTTTAAATTTATACGCGTATTGGCCTGTTTTGATGGGGATGGACAGGTAATGCTTTTCTCGTAAAAAGGGCTTATTAATGAGATGTTAACAGTGACTTCAGAAACGCTCACTCTCCTGCAGTATAGTAGAGATTCCAATAGAGTTCCTTATTACAGAGTGTAAATAGAATTGGCAACAAAACACAAAACTTACGTTATGTATATAAAGAAACACGAAAATAGTCCTACTCAGAGTAGACCCATGGAAATGCATTGGAAACCAGGCCGTGAGAACGGGTTTCAATGTAAATCAGTAGACTGGCATGCGTTTCTCTTAAAAAGGACTTTTTGTGATATGTTACCAAAAACGCTCAGACTACTGCAATATATAGTAAAGACTCCTGTGGAACGTTTTATTGAAGGGTTTAACTAGAATTGGCAACAAAACACAAAACGTATGTTATGTATATTAAGAAACAAGAAAATAGTCCTACTCAGAGTAGACCAATGGAAGTGCATTGGAATCCAGGCCTGGAGAACATGTTTCAATGTATACGCGTATTGGCCTGTTTTGATGGGGATGGACAGGTAATGCTTTTCTCTTAAAAAGGGCTTATTAATGAGATGTTAACAGTGACTTCAGAAACGCTCACTCTCCTGCAGTATAGTAGAGATTCCAATAGAGTGCCTTATTACAGAGTGTAAATAGAATTGGCAACAAAACACAAAACTTACGTTATGTATATAAAGAAACACGAAAATAGTCCTACTCAGAGTAGACCCATGGAAATGCATTGGAAACCAGGCCGTGAGAACGGGTTTCAATATAAATCAGTAGACTGGCATGCGTTTCTCTTAAAAAGGACTTTTTGTGATATGTTACCAAAAACGCTCAGACTACTGCAATATATAGTAAAGTCTCCTGTGGAACGTTTTATTGAAGGGTTTAACTAGAATTGGCAACAAAACACAAAACTTACGTTATGTATATAAAGAAACAAGAAAATAGTCCTACTCAGAGTAGACCCATGGAAACGCATTGGAAACCAGGCCTGGAGAACATGTTTCAACGTATACGCGTATTGGCCTGTTTTGATGGGGATGGACAGATAATGCGTTTCTCTTAAAAAGGGCTTATTAATGAGATGCTACCAGTGACTTCAGAAATGCTCAATCTCCTGCAGTATAGTAGAGATTCCAATAGAGTGCCTTATTACAGAGTGTAAATAGAATTGGCAACAAAACACAAAACTTACGTTATGTATATAAAGAAACACGAAAATAGTCCTACTCAGAGTAGACCCATGGAAATGCATTGGAAACCAGGCCGTGAGAACGGGTTTCAATGTAAATCAGTAGACTGGCATGCGTTTCTCTTAAAAAGGACTTTTTGTGATATGTTACCAAAAACGCTCAGACTACTGCAATATATAGTAAAGTCTCCTGTGGAACGTTTTATTGAAGGGTTTAACTAGAATTGGCAACAAAACACAAAACTTACGTTATGTATATAAAGAAACAAGAAAATAGTCCTACTCAGAGTAGACCCATGGAAACGCATTGGAAACCAGGCCTGGAGAACATGTTTCAACGTATACGCGTATTGGCCTGTTTTGATGGGGATGGACAGATAATGCGTTTCTCTTAAAAAGGGCTTATTAATGAGATGCTACCAGTGACTTCAGAAATGCTCAATCTCCTGCAGTATAGTAGAGATTCCAATAGAGTGCCTTATTACAGAGTGTAAACAGAATTGGCAACAAAACACAAAACTTGCGTTATGTATATAAAGAAACAAGAAAATAGTCCTACTCAGAGTAGACCCATGGAAATGCTTTGGAAACCAGGCCTGGAGAACATGTTTCAATGTATACGCGTATTGGCCTGTTTTGATGGGGATGGACTGATAACGCTTTTCTCTTAAAAAGGTCTTATTAATGAGATGTTACCAGTGACTTCAGAAATGCTCAATCTCCTGCAGTATAGTAGCGATTCCAATAGAGTGCGTTATTACAGAGTGTAAATAGAATTGGCAACAAAACACAAAACTTACGTTATGTATATAAAGAAACACGAAAATAGTCCTACTCAGAGTAGACCCATGGAAATGCATTGGAAACCAGGCCGTGAGAACGGCTTTCAATGTAAATCAGTAGATTGGCATGCGTTTCTCTTAAAAAGGACTTTTTGTGATATGTTACCAAAAACGCTCAGACTACTGCAATATATAGTAAAGACTCCTGTGGAACGTTTTATTGAAGGGTTTAATTAGAATTGGCAACAAAACACAAAACTTACGTTATGTATATACGGAAACACGAAAATAGTCCTACTCAGAGTAGACCCATGGAAGCGCATTGGAAACCAGGCCTGGAGAACATGTTTCAACGTATACGCGTACTGGCCTGTTTTGATGAGGATGGACAGATAATGCTTTTCTCTTAAAAAGGGCTTATTAATGAGATGTTACCAGTGACTTCAGAAACGCTCAATCTCCTGCAGTATAGTAGAGATTCCAATAGAGTGCCTTATTACAGAGTGTAAATAGAATTGGCAACAAAACACAAAACTTTCCTCATGTTTCTTTTTGTGATATGTTACCAAAAACGCTCAGACTACTGCTATATATAGTAAAGACTCCTGTGGAACGTTTTATTGAAGGGTTTAACTGGAATTGGCAACAAAACACAAAACTTACGTTATGTATATAAAGAAACAAGAAAATAGTCCTACTCAGAGTAGACCCATGGAAATTTATTCGAAACCATGCCGTGAGAATGGGTTTCAATGTATACGCGTATTGGCCTGTTCTGATGGGGATGGACAGATAATGCTTTTCACTTAGAAAGGGCTTATTAATGAGATGTTACCAGTGACTTCAGAAACGGTCAATCTCCTGCAGTATAGTAGAGATTCCAATAGAGTGCCTTATTACAGAGTGTAAATAGAATTGGTAACAAAACAAAAAACTTACGTTATGTATATAAAGAAACACGAAAATAGTCCTACTCAGAGTAGACCCATGGAAATGCATTGGAAACCAGGCCGTGAGAACGGGTTTCAATGTAAATCAGTAGATTGGCATGCGTTTCTCTTAAAAAGGCCTTTTTGTGATATGTTACCAAAAACGGTCAGACTACTGCAATATATAGTAAAGACTCCTGTGGAACGTTTTATTGAAGGGTTTAACTAGAATTGGCAACAAAACACAAAACTTACGTTATGTATATACGAAACACGAAAATAGTCCTACTCAGAGTAGACCCATGGAAACGCATTGGAAACCAGGCGTGGAGAACATGTTTCAACATATACGCGTATTGGCCTGTTTTGATGGGGATGGACAGATAATGCTTTTTTCTTAAAAAGGGCTTATTAATGAGATGTTACCAGTGACTTCAGAAATGCTCAATCTCCTGCAGTATAGTAGAGATTCCAATAGAGTGCCTTATTACAGAGTGTAAATAGAATTGGCAACAAAACACAAAACTTACGTTATGTATATAAAGAAACAAGAAAATAGTCCTACTCAGAGTAGACCCATGGAAATGCATTGGAAACCAGGCCGTGAGAACGGGTTTCAATTTAAATCAGTAGATTGGCATGCGTTTCTCTTAAAAAGGACTTTTTGTGATATGTTACCAAAAACGCTCAGACTACTGCAATATATAGTAAACACTCCTGTGGAACGTTTTATTGAAGGCTTTACCTAGAATTGGCAACAAAACACAAAACTTACGTTATGTATATAAAGATACACGAAAATACTCCTACTCAGAGTAGACCCATGGAAGCTCATTGGAAACCAGGCCTGGAGAACATGTTTAAATTTATACGCGTATTGGCCTGTTTTGATGGGGATGGACAGATAATGCTTTTCTCTTAAAAAGGGCTTATTAATGAGATGTTACCAGTGACTTTAGAAGCACTCAATCTCCTGCAGTATAGTAGAGATTCCAATAGAGTGCCTTATTACAGAGTGTAAATAGAATTGGCAACAAAACACAAAACTTTCCTCATGTTTCTTTTTGTGATATGTTACCAAAAACGCTCAGACTACTGCTATATATAGTAAAGACTCCTGTGGAACGTTTTATTGAAGGGTTTAACTGGAATTGGCAACAAAACACAAAACTTACGTTATGTATATAAAGATACACGAAAATAGTCCTACTCAGGGTAGAACCATGGAAACGCATTGGAAACCACGCCTGGAGAACATGTTTCAATGTATACGCGTATTGGCCTGTTTTGATGGGGATGGACATGTAATGCTTTTCTCTTAAAAAGGGCTAATTAATGAGATGTTACCAGTGACTTTAGAAGCACTCAATCTCCTGCAGTATAGTAGAGATTCCACTAGAGTGCCTTATTACAGAGTGTAAATAGAATTGGCAACAAAACACAAAACTTGCGTTATGTATATAAAGAAACAAGAAAATAGTCCTACTCAGAGTAGACCCATGGAAATTTATTCGAAACCAGGCCGTGAGAATGGGTTTCAATGTATACGCGTATTGGCCTGTTTTGATGGGGATGGACAGATAATGCTTTTCTCTTAAGAAGGGCTTATTAATGAGATGCTACCAGTGACTTCAGAAATGCTCAATCTCCTGCAGTATAGTAGAGATTCCAATAGAGTGCCTTATTACAGAGTGTAAATAGAATTGGCAACAAAACACAAAACTTGCGTTATGTATATAAAGAAACACGAAAATAGTCCTACTCAGAGTAGACCCATGGAAATGCATTGGAAACCAGGCCGTGAGAACGGCTTTCAATGTAAATCAGTAGATTGGCATGCGTTTCTCTTAAAAAGGACTTTTTGTGATATGTTACCAAAAACGCTCAGACTACTGCAATATATAGTAAAGACTCCTGTGGAACGTTTTATTGAAGGGTTTAACTAGAATTGGCAACAAAACACAAAACTTACGTTATGTATATTAAGAAACAAGAAAATAGTCCTACTCAGAGTAGACCCATGGAAGTGCATTGGAAACCAGGCCTGGAGAACATGTTTCAATGTATACGCGTATTGGCCTGTTTTGATGGGGATGGACAGGTAATGCTTTTCTCTTAAAAAGGGCTTATTAATGAGATGTTAACAGTGACTTCAGAAACGCTCACTCTCCGGCAGTATAGTAGAGATTCCAATAGAGTGCCTTATTACAGAGTGTAAATAGAATTGGCAACAAAACACAAAACTTACGTTATGTATATAAAGAAACACGAAAATAGTCCTACTCAGAGTAGACCTATGGAAATGCATTGGAAACCAGGCCGTTAGAACGGGTTTCAATGTAAATCAGTAGACTGGCATGCGTTTCTCTTAAAAAGGACTTTTTGTGATATGTTACCAAAAACGCTCAGACTACTGCAATATATAGTAAAGTCTCCTGTGGAACGTTTTATTGAAGGGTTTAACTAGAATTGGCAACAAAACACAAAACTTACGTTATGTATATAAAGAAACAAGAAAATAGTCCTACTCAGAGTAGACCCATGGAAACGCATTGGAAACCAGGCCTGGAGAACATGTTTCAACGTATACGCGTATTGGCCTGTTTTGATGGGGATGGACAGATAATGCGTTTCTCTTAAAAAGGGCTTATTAATGAGATGCTAACAGTGACTTCAGAAATGCTCAATCTCCTGCAGTATAGTAGAGATTCCAATAGAGTGCCTTATTACAGAGTGTAAATAGAATTGGCAACAAAACACAAAACTTGCGTTATGTATATAAAGATACACGAAAATAGTCCTACTCAAAGTAGACCCATGGAAGCGCATTGGAAACCAGGCCTGGAGAACATGTTTAAATTTATACGCGTATTGGCCTGTTTTGATGGGGATGGACAGATAATGCTTTTCTCTTAAAAAGGGCTTATTAATGAGATGTTACCAGTGACTTTAGAAGCACTCAATCTCCTGCAGTATAGTAGAGATTCCAATAGAGTGCCTTATTACAGAGTGTAAATAGAATTGGCAAGAAAACACAAAACTTTCCTCATGTTTCTTTTTGTGATATGTTACCAAAAACGCTCAGACTACTGCTATATATAGTAAAGACTCCTGTGGAACGTTTTATTGAAGGGTTTAACTGGAATTGGCAACAAAACACAAAACTTACGTTATGTATATAAAGATACACGAAAATAGTCCTACTCAGGGTAGAACCATGGAAACGCATTGGAAACCACGCCTGGAGAACATGTTTCAATGTATACGCGTATTGGCCTGTTTTGTAATGCTTTTCTCTTAAAAAGGGCTAATTAATGAGATGTTACCAGTGACTTTAGAAGCACTCAATCTCCTGCAGTATAGTAGAGATTCCAATATAGTGCCTTATTACAGAGTGTAAATAGAATTGGCAACAAAACACAAAACTTGCGTTATGTATATAAAGAAACAAGAAAATAGTCCTACTCAGAGTAGACCCATGGAAATTTATTCGAAACCAGGCCGTGAGAATGGGTTTCAATGTATACACGTATTGGCCTGTTTTGATGGGGATGGACAGATAATGCTTTTCTCTTAAGAAGGGCTTATTAATGAGATGCTACCAGTGACTTCAGAAATGCTCAATCTCCTGCAGTATAGTAGAGATTCCAATAGAGTGCCTTATTACAGAGTGTAAATAGAATTGGCAACAAAACACAAAACTTACGTTATGTATATAAAGAAACACGAAAATAGTCCTACTCAGAGTAGACCCATGGAAATGCATTGGAAACCAGGCCGTGAGAACGGCTTTAAATGTAAATCAGTAGATTGGCATGCGTTTCTCTTAAAAAAGACTTTTTGTGATATGTTACCAAAAACGCTCAGACTACTGCAATATATAGTAAAGACTCCTGTGGAACGTTTTATTGAAGGGTTTAACTAGAATTGGCAACAAAACACAAAACTTACGTTATGTATATTAAGAAACAAGAAAATAGTCCTACTCAGAGTAGACCCATGGAAGTGCATTGGAAACCAGGCCTGGAGAACATGTTTCAATGTATACGCGTATTGGCCTGTTTTGATGGGGATGGACAGGTAATGCTTTTCTCTTAAAAAGGGCTTATTAATGAGATGTTAACAGTGACTTCAGAAACGCTCACTCTCCGGCAGTATAGTAGAGATTCCAATAGAGTGCCTTATTACAGAGTGTAAATAGAATTGGCAACAAAACACAAAACTTACGTTATGTATATAAAGAAACACGAAAATAGTCCTACTCAGAGTAGACCCATGGAAATGCATTGGAAACCAGGCCGTGAGAACGGGTTTCAATGTAAATCAGTAGACTGGCATGCGTTTCTCTTAAAAAGGACTTTTTGTGATATGTTACCAAAAACGCTCAGACTACTGCAATATATAGTAAACACTCCTGTGGAACGTTTTATTGAAGGCTTTAACTGGAATTGGCAACAAAACACAAAACTTACGTTATGTATATAAAGATACACGAAAATAGTCCTACTCAGGGTAGAACCATGGAAACGCATTGGAAACCACGCCTGGAGAACATGTTTCAATGTATACGCGTATTGGCCTGTTTTGATGGGGATGGACATGTAATGCTTTTCTCTTAAAAAGGGCTAATTAATGAGATGTTACCAGTGACTTTAGAAGCACTCAATCTCCTGCAGTATAGTAGAGATTCCAATAGAGTGCCTTATTACAGAGTGTAAATAGAATTGGTAACAAAACACAAAACTTGCGTTATGTATATAAAGAAACACGAAAATAGTCCTACTCAGAGTAGACCCATGGAAATGCATTGGAAACCAGGCCGTGAGAACGGCTTTCAATGTAAATCAGTGGATTGGCATGTGTTTCTCTTAAAAAGGACTTTTTGTGATATGTTACCAAAAACGCTCAGACTACTGCAATATATAGTAAAGACTCCTGTGGAACGTTTTATTGAAGGGTTTAACCAGAATTGGCAACAAAACACAAAACTTACGTTATGTATATTAAGAAACAAGAAAATAGTCCTACTCAGAGTAGACCCATGGAAGTGCATTGGAAACCAGGCCTGGAGGACATGTTTCAATGTATACGCGTATTGGCCTGTTTTGATGGGGATGGACAGGTAATGCTTTTCTCTTAAAAAGGGCTTATTAATGAGATGTTAACAGTGACTTCAGAAACGCTCACTCTCCGGCAGTATAGTAGAGATTCCAATAGAGTGCCTTATTACAGAGTGTAAATAGAATTGGCAACAAAACACAAAACTTACGTTATGTATATAAAGAAACACGAAAATAGTCCTACTCAGAGTAGACCTATGGAAATGCATTGGAAACCAGGCCGTTAGAACGGGTTTCAATGTAAATCAGTAGACTGGCATGCGTTTCTCTTAAAAAGGACTTTTTGTGATATGTTACCAAAAACGCTCAGACTACTGCAATATATAGTAAAGTCTCCTGTGGAACGTTTTATTGAAGGGTTTAACTAGAATTGGCAACAAAACACAAAACTTACGTTATGTATATAAAGAAACAAGAAAATAGTCCTACTCAGAGTAGACCCATGGAAACGCATTGGAAACCAGGCCTGGAGAACATGTTTCAACGTATACGCGTATTGGCCTGTTTTGATGGGGATGGACAGATAATGCGTTTCTCTTAAAAAGGGCTTATTAATGAGATGCTACCAGTGACTTCAGAAATGCTCAATCTCCTGCAGTATAGTAGAGATTCCAATAGAGTGCCTTATTACAGAGTGTAAATAGAATTGGCAACAAAACACAAAACTTGCGTTATGTATATAAAGAAACAAGAAAATAGTCCTACTCAGAGTAGACCCATGGAAATGCTTTGGAAACAAGGCCTGGAGAACATGTTTCAATGTATACGCGTATTGGCCTGTTTTGATGGGGATGGACAGATAACGCTTTTCTCTTAAAAAGGTCTTATTAATGAGATGTTACCAGTGACTTCAGAAATGCTCAATCTCCTGCAGTATAGTAGCGATTCCAATAGAGTGCGTTATTACAGAGTGTAAATAGAATTGGCAACAAAACACAAAACTTACGTTATGTATATAAAGAAACACGAAAATAGTCCTACTCAGAGTAGACCCATGGAAATGCATTGGAAACCAGGCCGTGAGAACGGCTTTCAATGTAAATCAGTAGATTGGCATGCGTTTCTCTTAAAAAGGACTTTTTGTGATATGTTACCAAAAACGCTCAGACTACTGCAATATATAGTAAAGACTCCTGTGGAACGTTTTATTGAAGGGTTTAACTAGAATTGGCAACAAAACACAAAACTTACGTTATGTATATTAAGAAACTAGAAAATAGTCCTACTCAGAGTAGACCCATGGAAGTGCATTGGAAACCAGGCCTGGAGAACATGTTTCAATGTATACGCGTATTGGCCTGTTTTCATGGGGATGGACAGGTAATTCTTTTCTCTTAAAAAGGGCTTATTAATGAGATGTTAACAGTGACTTCAGAAATGCTCACTCTCCGGCAGTATAGTAGAGATTCCAATAGAGTGCCTTATTACAGAGTGTAAATAGAATTGGCAACAAAACACAAAACTTACGTTACGTATATAAAGAAACAAGAAAATAGACCTACTCAGAGTAGACCCATGGAAATTTATTCGAAACCAGTCCGTGAGAATGGGTTTCAATGTATACTCGTATTTGCCTGTTCTGATGGGGAAAGACAGATAATGCTTTTCTCTTAAAAAGGGCTTATTAATGAGATGTTACCAGTGACTTCAGAAACGCTCAATCTCCTGCAGTATAGTAGAGATTCCAATAGAGTGCCTTATTACAGAGTGTAAATAGAATTGGCAACAAAACACAAATCTTGCGTTATGTATATAAAGAAACAAGAAAATAGTCCTACTCAGAGTAGACCCATGGAAACGCATTGGAAACCAGGCCTGGAGAACATGTTTCAACGTATACGCGTATTGGCCTGTTTTGATGGGGATGGACAGATAATGCGTTTCTCTTAAAAAGGGCTTATTAATGAGATGCTACCAGTGACTTCAGAAATGCTCAATCTCCTGCAGTATAGTAGAGATTCCAATAGAGTGCCTTATTACAGAGTGTAAATAGAATTGGCAACAAAACACAAAACTTGCGTTATGTATATAAAGAAACAAGAAAATAGTCCTACTCAGAGTAGACCCATGGAAATGCTTTGGAAACAAGGCCTGGAGAACATGTTTCAATGTATACGCGTATTAGCCTGTTTTGATGGGGATGGACAGATAACGCTTTTCTCTTAAAAAGGTCTTATTAATGAGATGTTACCAGTGACTTCAGAAATGCTCAATCTCCTGCAGTATAGTAGCGATTCCAATAGAGTGCGTTATTACAGAGTGTAAATAGAAATGGCAACAAAACACAAAACTTACGTTATGTATATAAAGAAACACGAAAATAGTCCTACTCAGAGTAGACCCATGGAAATGCATTGGAAACCAGGCCGTGAGAACGGCTTTCAATGTAAATCAGAAGATTGGCATGCGTTTCTCTTAAAAAGGACTTTTTGTGATATGTTACCAAAAACGCTCAGACTACTGCAATATATAGTAAAGACTCCTGTGGAACGTTTTATTGAAGGGTTTAACTAGAATTGGCAACAAAACACAAAACTTACGTTATGTATATACGAAACACGAAAATAGTCCTACTCAGAGTAGACCCATGGAAGTGCATTGGAAACCAGGCCTGGAGAACATGTTTCAATGTATACGCGTATTGGCCTGTTTTCATGGGGATGGACAGGTAATGCTTTTCTCTTAAAAAGGGCTTATTAATGAGATGTTAACAGTGACTTCAGAAACGCTCACTCTCCGGCAGTATAGTAGAGATTCCAATAGAGTGCCTTATTACAGAGTGTAAATAGAATTGGCAACAAAACACAAAACTTACATTATGTATATAAAGAAACAAGAAAATAGACCTACTCAGAGTAGACCCATGGAAATTTATTCGAAACCAGTCCGTGAGAATGGGTTTCAATGTATACTCGTATTTGCCTGTTCTGATGGGGAAAGACAGATAATGCTTTTCTCTTAAAAAGGGCTTATTAATGAGATGTTACCAGTGACTTCAGAAACGCTCAATCTCCTGCAGTATAGTAGAGATTCCAATAGAGTGCCTTATTACAGAGTGTAAATAGAATTGGCAACAAAACACAAATCTTGCGTTATGTATATAAAGAAACAAGAAAATAGTCCTACTCAGAGTAGAGCCATGGAAATGCATTGGAAACCAGGCCTGGAGAACATATTTCAATGTATACGCGTATTGGCCTGTTTTGATGGGGATGGACAGATAATGCTTATCTCTTAAAAAGGGCTTATTAATGAGATGTTACCTGTGACTTCAGAAACGCTCAATCTCCTGCAGTATAGTAGAGATTCCAATAGAGTGCCTTATTACAGAGTGTAAATAGAATAGGCAACAATACACAAAACTTACGTTATGTATATAAAGAAACAAGAAAATAGTCCTACTCAGAGTAGACCCATGGAAATGCATGGGACACCAGGCCTGGAGAACATGTTTCAATGTAAATCAGTAGATTGGCATGCGTTTCTCTTAAAATGGACTTTTTGTGATATGTTACCAAAAACGCTCAGACTACTGCAATATATAGTAAAGACTCCTGTGGAACGTTTTATTGAAGGGTTTAATTTGAATTGGCAACAAAACACAAAACGTACATTATGTATATACGGAAACATGAAAATAGTCCTACTCAGAGTAGACCCATGGAAGCGCATTGGAAACCAGGCCTGGAGAACATGTTTCAACGTATAAGCGTATTGGCCTGTTTTGATGGGGATGGACAGATAATGCTTTTCTCTTAAAAAGGGCTTATTAATGAGATGTTACCAGTGACTTCAGAAACGCTCAATCTCCTGCAGTATAGTAGAGATTCCAATAGAGTGCCTTATTTCAGAGTGTAAATAGAATTGGCAACAAAACAGAAAACTTTCCTCATGTTTCTTTTTGTGATATGTTACCAAATACGCTCAGACTACTGCTATATATAGTAAAGACTCCTGTGGAACGTTTTATTGAAGGGTTTAACTGGAATTGGCAACAAAACACAAAACTTACGTTATGTATATAAAGAAACAAGAAAATAGTCCTACTCAGAGTAGACCCATGGAAATTTATTCGAAACCAAGCCGTGAGAATGGGTTTCAATGTATACGCGTATTGGACTGTTCTGATGGGGATGGACAGATAATGCTTTTCTCTTAAGAAGGGCTTATCAATGAGATGTTACCAGTGACTTCAGAAACGCTCAATCTCCTGCAGTATAGTAGAGATTCCAATAGAGTGCCTTATTACAGAGTGTAAATAGAATAGGCAACAAAACACAAAACTTACGTTATTTATATAAAGAAACAAGAAAATAGTCCTACTCAGAGTAGACCCATGGAAATTTATTCGAAACCATGCCGTAAGAATGGGTATCAATGCATACGCGTATTGGCCTGTTCTGATGGGGATGGACAGATAATGCTTTTCTCTTAAGAAGGGCTTATTAATGAGATGTTACCAGTGACTTCACAAACGCTCAATCTCCTGCAGTATAGTAGAGATTCCAATAGAGTGCCTTATTACAGAGTGTAAATAGAATTGGCAACAAAACACAAAACTTGCGTTATGTATATAAAGAAACAAGAAAATTGTTCTACTCAGAGTAGACCCATGGAAATGCATTCGAAACCAGGCCGTGAGAACGGGTTTCAATGTAAATCAGTAGACTGGCATGCGTTTCTCTTAAAAAGGACTTTTTGTGATATGTTACCAAAAACGCTCAGACTACTGCAATATATAGTAAAGACTCCTGTGGAACGTTTTATTGAAGGGTTTAATTTGAATTGGCAACAAAACACAAAACTTACATTATGTATATACGGAAACATGAAAATAGTCCTACTCAGAGTAGACACATGGAAGCGCATTGGAAACCAGGCCTGGAGAACATGTTTCAACGTATAAGCGTATTGGCCTGTTTTGATGGGGATGGACAGATAATGCTTTTCTCTTAAAAAGGGCTTATTAATGAGATGTTACCAGTGACTTCAGAAACGCTCAATCTCCTGCAGTATAGTAGAGATTCCAATAGAGTGCCTTATTTCAGAGTGTAAATAGAATTGGCAACAAAACACAAAACTTTCCTCATGTTTCTTTTTGTGATATGTTACCAAATACGCTCAGACTACTGCTATATATAGTAAAGACTCCTGTGGAACGTTTTATTGAAGGGTTTAACTGGAATTGGCAACAAAACACAAAACTTACGTTATGTATATAAAGAAACAAGAAAATAGTCCTACTCAGAGTAGACCCATGGAAATTTATTCGAAACCAAGCCGTGAGAATGGCTTTCAATGTATACACGTATTGGACTGTTCTGATGGGGATGGACAGATAATGCTTTTCTCTTAAGAAGGGCTTATCAATGAGATGTTACCAGTGACTTCAGAAACGCTCAATCTCCTGCAGTATAGTAGAGATTCCAATAGAGTGCCTTATTACAGAGTGTAAATAGAATAGGCAACAAAACACAAAACTTACGTTATTTATATAAAGAAACAATAAAATAGTCCTACTCAGAGTAGACCCATGGAAATTTATTCGAAACCATGCCGTAAGAATGGGTATCAATGCATACGCGTATTGGCCTGTTCTGATGGGGATGGACAGATAATGCTTTTCTCTTAAGAAGGGCTTATTAATGAGATGTTACCAGTGACTTCACAAACGCTCAATCTCCTGCAGTATAGTAGAGATTCCAATAGAGTGCCTTATTACAGAGTGTAAATAGAATTGGCAACAAAACACAAAACTTGCGTTATGTATATAAAGAAACAAGAAAATTGTTCTACTCAGAGTAGACCCATGGAAATGCATTCGAAACCAGGCCGTGAGAACGGGTTTCAATGTAAATCAGTAGACTGGCATGCGTTTCTCTTAAAAAGGACTTTTTGTGATATGTTACCAAAAACGCTCAGACTACTGCAATATATAGTAAAGACTCCTGTGGAACGTTTTATTGAAGGGTTTAACTAGAATTGGCAACAAAACACAAAACTTACGTTATGTATATAAAGAAACACGAAAATAGTTCTACTCAGAGTAGACCCATGGAAGCGCATTGAAAACCAGGCCTGGAGAACATGTTTCAATGTATACGCGTATTGGCCTGTTTTGATGGGGAGGGACAGATAATGCTTTTCTCTTAGAAAGGGCTTATTAAATGAGATGTTACCAGTGACTTCAGAAATGCTCAATCTCCTGCAGTATAGTTGAGATTCCAATAGAGTGCCTTATTACAGAGTGTAAATAGAATTGGCAACAAAACACAAAACTTACGTTATGTATATAAAGAAACACGAAAATAGTCCTACTCAGAGTAGACCTATGGAAATGCATTGGAAACCAGGCCGTTAGAACGGGTTTCAATGTAAATCAGTAGACTGGCATGCGTTTCTCTTAAAAAGGACTTTTTGTGATATGTTACCAAAAACGCTCAGACTACTGCAATATATAGTAAAGTCTCCTGTGGAACGTTTTATTGAAGGGTTTAACTAGAATTGGCAACAAAACACAAAACTTACGTTATGTATATAAAGAAACAAGAAAATAGTCCTACTCAGAGTAGACCCATGGAAACGCATTGGAAACCAGGCCTGGAGAACATGTTTCAACGTATACGGGTATTGGCCTGTTTTGATGGGGATGGACAGATAATGCGTTTCTCTTAAAAAGGGCTTATTAATGAGATGCTACCAGTGACTTCAGAAACGCTCAATCTCCTGCAGTATAGTAGAGATTCCAATAGAGTGCCTTATTACAGAGTGTAAATAGAATTGGCAACAAAACACAAAACTTGCGTTATGTATATAAAGAAACAAGAAAATAGTCCTACTCAGAGTAGACCCATGGAAATGCTTTGGAAACAAGGCCTGGAGAACATGTTTCAATGTATACGCGTATTGGCCTGTTTTGATGGGGATGGACAGATAACGCTTTTCTCTTAAAAAAGTCTTATTAATGAGATGTTACCAGTGACTTCAGAAACGCTCAATCTCCTGCAGTATAGTAGAGATTCCAATAGAGTGCCTTATTACAGAGTGTAAATAGAATAGGCAACAATACACAAAACTTACGTTATGTATATAAAGAAACAAGAAAATAGTCCTACTCAGAGTAGACCCATGGAAATGCATTGGACACCAGGCCTGGAGAACATGTTTCAATGTAAATCAGTAGATTGGCATGCGTTTCTCTTAAAATGGACTTTTTGTGATATGTTACCAAAAACGCTCAGACTACTGCAATATATAGTAAAGACTCCTGTGGAACGTTTTATTGAAGGGTTTAATTTGAATTGGCAACAAAACACAAAACGTACATTATGTATATACGGAAACATGAAAATAGTCCTACTCAGAGTAGACCCATGGAAGCGCATTGGAAACCAGGCCTGGAGAACATGTTTCAACGTATAAGCGTATTGGCCTGTTTTGATGGGGATGGACAGATAATGCTTTTCTCTTAAAAAGGGCTTATTAATGAGATGTTACCAGTGACTTCAGAAACGCTCAATCTCCTGCAGTATAGTAGAGATTCCAATAGAGTGCCTTATTTCAGAGTGTAAATAGAATTGGCAACAAAACAGAAAACTTTCCTCATGTTTCTTTTTGTGATATGTTACCAAATACGCTCAGACTACTGCTATATATAGTAAAGACTCCTGTGGAACGTTTTATTGAAGGGTTTAACTGGAATTGGCAACAAAATACAAAACTTACGTTATGTATATAAAGAAACAAGAAAATAGTCCTACTCAGAGTAGACCCATGGAAATTTATTCGAAACCAAGCCGTGAGAATGGGTTTCAATGTATACGCGTATTGGACTGTTCTGATGGGGATGGACAGATAATGCTTTTCTCTTAAGAAGGGCTTATCAATGAGATGTTACCAGTGACTTCAGAAACGCTCAATCTCCTGCAGTATAGTAGAGATTCCAATAGAGTGCCTTATTACAGAGTGTAAATAGAATAGGCAACAAAACACAAAACTTACGTTATTTATATAAAGAAACAAGAAAATAGTCCTACTCAGAGTAGACCCATGGAAATTTATTCGAAACCATGCCGTAAGAATGGGTATCAATGCATACGCGTATTGGCCTGTTCTGATGGGGATGGACAGATAATGCTTTTCTCTTAAGAAGGGCTTATTAATGAGATGTTACCAGTGACTTCACAAACGCTCAATCTCCTGCAGTATAGTAGAGATTCCAATAGAGTGCCTTATTACAGAGTGTAAATAGAATTGGCAACAAAACACAAAACTTGCGTTATGTATATAAAGAAACAAGAAAATTGTTCTACTCAGAGTAGACCCATGGAAATGCATTCGAAACCAGGCCGTGAGAACGGGTTTCAATGTAAATCAGTAGACTGGCATGCGTTTCTCTTAAAAAGGACTTTTTGTGATATGTTACCAAAAACGCTCAGACTACTGCAATATATAGTAAAGACTCCTGTGGAACGTTTTATTGAAGGGTTTAACTAGAATTGGCAACAAAACACAAAACTTACGTTATGTATATAAAGAAACACGAAAATAGTTCTACTCAGAGTAGACCCATGGAAGCGCATTGAAAACCAGGCCTGGAGAACATGTTTCAATGTATACGCGTATTGGCCTGTTTTGATGGGGAGGGACAGATAATGCTTTTCTCTTAGAAAGGGCTTATTAAATGAGATGTTACCAGTGACTTCAGAAATGCTCAATCTCCTGCAGTATAGTTGAGATTCCAATAGAGTGCCTTATTACAGAGTGTAAATAGAATTGGCAACAAAACACAAAACTTACGTTATGTATATAAAGAAACACGAAAATAGTCCTACTCAGAGTAGACCTATGGAAATGCATTGGAAACCAGGCCGTTAGAACGGGTTTCAATGTAAATCAGTAGACTGGCATGCGTTTCTCTTAAAAAGGACTTTTTGTGATATGTTACCAAAAACGCTCAGACTACTGCAATATATAGTAAAGTCTCCTGTGGAACGTTTTATTGAAGGGTTTAACTAGAATTGGCAACAAAACACAAAACTTACGTTATGTATATAAAGAAACAAGAAAATAGTCCTACTCAGAGTAGACCCATGGAAACGCATTGGAAACCAGGCCTGGAGAACATGTTTCAACGTATACGCGTATTGGCCTGTTTTGATGGGGATGGACAGATAATGCGTTTCTCTTAAAAAGGGCTTATTAATGAGATGCTACCAGTGACTTCAGAAACGCTCAATCTCCTGCAGTATAGTAGAGATTCCAATAGAGTGCCTTATTACAGAGTGTAAATAGAATTGGCAACAAAACACAAAACTTGCGTTATGTATATAAAGAAACAAGAAAATAGTCCTACTCAGAGTAGACCCATGGAAATGCTTTGGAAACAAGGCCTGGAGAACATGTTTCAATGTATACGCGTATTGGCCTGTTTTGATGGGGATGGACAGATAACGCTTTTCTCTTAAAAAAGTCTTATTAATGAGATGTTACCAGTGACTTCAGAAACGCTCAATCTCCTGCAGTATAGTAGAGATTCCAATAGAGTGCCTTATTACAGAGTGTAAATAGAATAGGCAACAATACACAAAACTTACGTTATGTATATAAAGAAACAAGAAAATAGTCCTACTCAGAGTAGACCCATGGAAATGCATTGGACACCAGGCCTGGAGAACATGTTTCAATGTAAATCAGTAGATTGGCATGCGATTCTCTTAAAATGGACTTTTTGTGATATGTTACCAAAAACGCTCAGACTACTGCAATATATAGTAAAGACTCCTGTGGAACGTTTTATTGAAGGGTTTAATTTGAATTGGCAACAAAACACAAAACTTACATTATGTATATACGGAAACATGAAAATAGTCCTACTCAGAGTAGACCCATGGAAGCGCATTGGAAACCAGGCCTGGAGAACATGTTTCAACGTATAAGCGTATTGGCCTGTTTTGATGGGGATGGACAGATAATGCTTTTCTCTTAAAAAGGGCTTATTAATGAGATGTTACCAGTGACTTCAGAAACGCTCAATCTCCTGCAGTATAGTAGAGATTCCAATAGAGTGCCTTATTTCAGAGTGTAAATAGAATTGGCAACAAAACACAAAACTTTCCTCATGTTTCTTTTTGTGATATGTTACCAAATACGCTCAGACTACTGCTATATATAGTAAAGACTCCTGTGGAACGTTTTATTGAAGGGTTTAACTGGAATTGGCAACAAAACACAAAACTTACGTTATGTATATAAAGAAACAAGAAAATAGTCCTACTCAGAGTAGACCCATGGAAATTTATTCGAAACCAAGCCGTGAGAATGGGTTTCAATGTATACGCGTATTGGACTGTTCTGATGGGGATGGACAGATAATGCTTTTCTCTTAAGAAGGGCTTATCAATGAGATGTTACCAGTGACTTCAGAAACGCTCAATCTCCTGCAGTATAGTAGAGATTCCAATAGAGTGCCTTATTACAGAGTGTAAATAGAATAGGCAACAAAACACAAAACTTACGTTATTTATATAAAGAAACAAGAAAATAGTCCTACTCAGAGTAGAACCATGGAAATTTATTCGAAACCATGCCGTAAGAATGGGTATCAATGCATACGCGTATTGGCCTGTTTTGATGGGGATGGACAGATAATGCGTTTCTCTTAAAAAGGGCTTATTAATGAGATGCTACCAGTGACTTCAGAAACGCTCAATCTCCTGCAGTATAGTAGAGATTCCAATAGAGTGCCTTATTACAGAGTGTAAATAGAATTGGCAACAAAACACAAAACTTGCGTTATGTATATAAAGAAACAAGAAAATAGTCCTACTCAGAGTAGACCCATGGAAATGCTTTGGAAACAAGGCCTGGAGAACATGTTTCAATGTATACGCGTATTGGCCTGTTTTGATGGGGATGGACAGATAACGCTTTTCTCTTAAAAAAGTCTTATTAATGAGATGTTACCAGTGACTTCAGAAACGCTCAATCTCCTGCAGTATAGTAGAGATTCCAATAGAGTGCCTTATTACAGAGTGTAAATAGAATAGGCAACAATACACAAAACTTACGTTATGTATATAAAGAAACAAGAAAATAGTCCTACTCAGAGTAGACCCATGGAAATGCATTGGACACCAGGCCTGGAGAACATGTTTCAATGTAAATCAGTAGATTGGCATGCGTTTCTCTTAAAATGGACTTTTTGTGATATGTTACCAAAAACGCTCAGACTACTGCAATATATAGTAAAGACTCCTGTGGAACGTTTTATTGAAGGGTTTAATTTGAATTGGCAACAAAACACAAAACGTACATTATGTATATACGGAAACATGAAAATAGTCCTACTCAGAGTAGACCCATGGAAGCGCATTGGAAACCAGGCCTGGAGAACATGTTTCAACGTATAAGCGTATTGGCCTGTTTTGATGGGGATGGACAGATAATGCTTTTCTCTTAAAAAGGGCTTATTAATGAGATGTTACCAGTGACTTCAGAAACGCTCAATCTCCTGCAGTATAGTAGAGATTCCAATAGAGTGCCTTATTTCAGAGTGTAAATAGAATTGGCAACAAAACAGAAAACTTTCCTCATGTTTCTTTTTGTGATATGTTACCAAATACGCTCAGACTACTGCTATATATAGTAAAGACTCCTGTGGAACGTTTTATTGAAGGGTTTAACTGGAATTGGCAACAAAACACAAAACTTACGTTATGTATATAAAGAAACAAGAAAATAGTCCTACTCAGAGTAGACCCATGGAAATTTATTCGAAACCAAGCCGTGAGAATGGGTTTCAATGTATACGCGTATTGGACTGTTCTGATGGGGATGGACAGATAATGCTTTTCTCTTAAGAAGGGCTTATCAATGAGATGTTACCAGTGACTTCAGAAACGCTCAATCTCCTGCAGTATAGTAGAGATTCCAATAGAGTGCCTTATTACAGAGTGTAAATAGAATAGGCAACAAAACACAAAACTTACGTTATTTATATAAAGAAACAAGAAAATAGTCCTACTCAGAGTAGACCCATGGAAATTTATTCGAAACCATGCCGTAAGAATGGGTATCAATGCATACGCGTATTGGCCTGTTATGATGGGGATGGACAGATAATGCTTTTCTCTTAAGAAGGGCTTATTAATGAGATGTTACCAGTGACTTCACAAACGCTCAATCTCCTGCAGTATAGTAGAGATTCCAATAGAGTGCCTTATTACAGAGTGTAAATAGAATTGGCAACAAAACACAAAACTTGCGTTATGTATATAAAGAAACAAGAAAATTGTTCTACTCAGAGTAGACCCATGGAAATGCATTCGAAACCAGGCCGTGAGAACGGGTTTCAATGTAAATCAGTAGACTGGCATGCGTTTCTCTTAAAAAGGACTTTTTGTGATATGTTACCAAAAACGCTCAGACTACTGCAATATATAGTAAAGACTCCTGTGGAACGTTTTATTGAAGGGTTTAACTAGAATTGGCAACAAAACACAAAACTTACGTTATGTATATAAAGAAACACGAAAATAGTTCTACTCAGAGTAGACCCATGGAAGCGCATTGAAAACCAGGCCTGGAGAACATGTTTCAATGTATAAGCGTATTGGCCTGTTTTGATGGGGAGGGACAGATAATGCTTTTCTCTTAGAAAGGGCTTATTAAATGAGATGTTACCAGTGACTTCAGAAATGCTCAATCTCCTGCAGTATAGTTGAGATTCCAATAGAGTGCCTTATTACAGAGTGTAAATAGAATTGGCAACAAAACACAAAACTTACGTTATGTATATAAAGAAACACGAAAATAGTCCTACTCAGAGTAGACCTATGGAAATGCATTGGAAACCAGGCCGTTAGAACGGGTTTCAATGTAAATCAGTAGACTGGCATGCGTTTCTCTTAAAAAGGACTTTTTGTGATATGTTACCAAAAACGCTCAGACTACTGCAATATATAGTAAAGTCTCCTGTGGAACGTTTTATTGAAGGGTTTAACTAGAATTGGCAACAAAACACAAAACTTACGTTATGTATATAAAGAAACAAGAAAATAGTCCTACTCAGAGTAGACCCATGGAAACGCATTGGAAACCAGGCCTGGAGAACATGTTTCAACGTATACGCGTATTGGCCTGTTTTGATGGGGATGGACAGATAATGCGTTTCTCTTAAAAAGGGCTTATTAATGAGATGCTACCAGTGACTTCAGAAACGCTCAATCTCCTGCAGTATAGTAGAGATTCCAATAGAGTGCCTTATTACAGAGTGTAAATAGAATTGGCAACAAAACACAAAACTTGCGTTATGTATATAAAGAAACAAGAAAATAGTCCTACTCAGAGTAGACCCATGGAAATGCTTTGGAAACAAGGCCTGGAGAACATGTTTCAATGTATACGCGTATTGGCCTGTTTTGATGGGGATGGACAGATAACGCTTTTCTCTTAAAAAAGTCTTATTAATGAGATGTTACCAGTGACTTCAGAAACGCTCAATCTCCTGCAGTATAGTAGAGATTCCAATAGAGTGCCTTATTACAGAGTGTAAATAGAATAGGCAACAATACACAAAACTTACGTTATGTATATAAAGAAACAAGAAAATAGTCCTACTCAGAGTAGACCCATGGAAATGCATTGGACACCAGGCCTGGAGAACATGTTTCAATGTAAATCAGTAGATTGGCATGCGTTTCTCTTAAAATGGACTTTTTGTGATATGTTACCAAAAACGCTCAGACTACTGCAATATATAGTAAAGACTCCTGTGGAACGTTTTATTGAAGGGTTTAATTTGAATTGGCAAGAAAACACAAAACTTACATTATGTATATACGGAAACATGAAAATAGTCCTACTCAGAGTAGACCCATGGAAGCGCATTGGAAACCAGGCCTGGAGAACATGTTTCAACGTATAAGCGTATTGGCCTGTTTTGATGGGGATGGACAGATAATGCTTTTCTCTTAAAAAGGGCTTATTAATGAGATGTTACCAGTGACTTCAGAAACGCTCAATCTCCTGCAGTATAGTAGAGATTCCAATAGAGTGCCTTATTTCAGAGTGTAAATAGAATTGGCAACAAAACAGAAAACTTTCCTCATGTTTCTTTTTGTGATATGTTACCAAATACGCTCAGACTACTGCTATATATAGTAAAGACTCCTGTGGAACGTTTTATTGAAGGGTTTAACTGGAATTGGCAACAAAACACAAAACTTACGTTATGTATATAAAGAAACAAGAAAATAGTCCTACTCAGAGTAGACCCATGGAAATTTATTCGAAACCAAGCCGTGAGAATGGGTTTCAATGTATACGCGTATTGGACTGTTCTGATGGGGATGGACAGATAATGCTTTTCTCTTAAGAAGGGCTTATCAATGAGATGTTACCAGTGACTTCAGAAACGCTCAATCTCCTGCAGTATAGTAGAGATTCCAATAGAGTGCCTTATTACAGAGTGTAAATAGAATAGGCAACAAAACACAAAACTTACGTTATTTATATAAAGAAACAAGAAAATAGTCCTACTCAGAGTAGACCCATGGAAATTTATTCGAAACCATGCCGTAAGAATGGGTATCAATGCATACGCGTATTGGCCTGTTCTGATGGGGATGGACAGATAATGCTTTTCTCTTAAGAAGGGCTTATTAATGAGATGTTACCAGTGACTTCACAAACGCTCAATCTCCTGCAGTATAGTAGAGATTCCAATAGAGTGCCTTATTACAGAGTGTAAATAGAATTGGCAACAAAACACAAAACTTGCGTTATGTATATAAAGAAACAAGAAAATTGTTCTACTCAGAGTAGACCCATGGAAATGCATTCGAAACCAGGCCGTGAGAACGGGTTTCAATGTAAATCAGTAGACTGGCATGCGTTTCTCTTAAAAAGGACTTTTTGTGATATGTTACCAAAAACGCTCAGACTACTGCAATATATAGTAAAGACTCCTGTGGAACGTTTTATTGAAGGGTTTAACTAGAATTGGCAACAAAACACAAAACTTACGTTATGTATATAAAGAAACACGAAAATAGTTCTACTCAGAGTAGACCCATGGAAGCGCATTGAAAACCAGGCCTGGAGAACATGTTTCAATGTATACGCGTATTGGCCTGTTTTGATGGGGAGGGACAGATAATGCTTTTCTCTTAGAAAGGGCTTATTAAATGAGATGTTACCAGTGACTTCAGAAACGCTCAATCTCCTGCAGTATAGTTGAGATTCCAATAGAGTGCCTTATTACAGAGTGTAAATAGAATTGGCAACAAAACACAAAACTTTCCTCATATTTCTTTTTGTGATATGTTACCAAAAACGCTCAGACTACTGCTATATATAGTAAAGACTCCTGTGGAACGTTTTATTGAAGGGTTTAACTGGAATTGGCAACAAAACACAAAACTAACGTCATGTACATAAAGAAACAAGAAAATAGTTCTACTCAGAGTAGACCCATGGAAATGCATTGGAAACCAGGCCGTAAGAACGTTTTTCAATGTAAATCAGTAGATTGGCATGCGTTTCTCTTAAAAAGGACTTTTTGTGATATGTTACCAAAAACGCTCAGACTACTGCAATGTATAGTAAAGACTCCTGTGGAACGTTTTATTGAAGGGTTTAACTAGAATTGGCAACAAAACACAAAACTTACGTTATGTATATAAAGAAACAAGAAAATAGTCCTACTCAGAGTAGACCCATGGAAGCGCATTGGAAACCAGGCATGGAGAACATGTTTCAACGTATAAGCGTATTGGCCTGTTTTGATGGGGATGGACAGATAATGCTTTTCTCTTAAAAAGGGCTTATTAATGAGATGTTACCAGTGACTTCAGAAACGCTCAATCTCCTGCAGTATAGTAGAGATTCCAATAGAGTGCCTTATTACAGATTGTAAATAGAATTGGCAACAAAACACAAAACTTACGTTATGTATATAAAGAAACAAGAAAATAGTCCTACTCAGAGTAGACCCATGGAAATGCATTGGAAACCAGGCCGTGAGAACGTGTTTCAATGTAAATCAGTAGATTGGCATGCGTTTCTCTTAAAAAGGACTTTTTGTGATATGTTACCAAAAACGCTCAGACTACTGCAATGTATAGGAAAGACTCCTGTGGAACGTATTATTGAAGAGTTTAACTAGAATTGGCAACAAAATACAAAACTTACGTTATGTATATAAAGAAACAAGAAAATAGTCCTACTCAGAGTAGACCCAGGGAAACGCTTTGGAAACCAGGCTTGGAGAACATGTTTCAATGTATACGCGTATTGGCCTGTTATGATGGGGATGGACAGATAATGCTTTTCTCTTAAAAAGGGCTTATTAATGAGATGTTACCAGTGACTTCAGAAACGCTCAATCTCCTGCAGTATAGTAGAGATTCCAATAGAGTGCCTTATTTCAGAGTGTAAATAGAATTGGCAACAAAACACAAAACTTTCCTCATGTTTCTTTTTGTGATATGTTACCAAATACGCTCAGACTACTGCTATATATAGTAAAGACTCCTGTGGAACGTTTTATTTAAGGGTTTAACTGGAATTGGCAACAAAACACAAAACTTACGTTATGTATATAAAGAAACAAGAAAATAGTCCTACTCAGAGTAGACCCATGGAAATTTATTCGAAACCAGGCCGTGAGAATGGGTTTCAATGTATACGCGTATTGGACTGTTCTGATGGGGATGGACAGATAATGCTTTGCTCTTAAGAAGGGCTTATTAATGAGATGTTACCAGTGACTTCAAAAACGCTCAATCTCCTGCAGTATAGTAGAGATTCCAATAGAGTGCCTTATTACAGAGTGTAAATAGAATAGGCAACAAAACACAAAACTTACGTTATTTATATAAAGAAACAAGAAAATAGTCCTACTCAGAGTAGACCCATGGAAATTTATTCGAAACCATGCCGTAAGAATGGGTATCAATGCATACGCGTATTGGCCTGTTCTGATGGGGATGGACAGATAATGCTTTTCTCTTAAGAAGGGCTTATTAATGAGATGTTACCAGTGACTTCACAAACGGTCAATCTCCTGCAGTATAGTAGAGATTCCAATAGAGTGCCTTATTACAGAGTGTAAATAGAATTGGCAACAAAACACAAAACTTGCGTTATGTATATAAAGAAACAAGAAAATTGTTCTACTCAGAGTAGACCCATGGAAATGCATTCGAAACCAGGCCGTGAGAACGGGTTTCAATGTAAATCAGTAGACTGGCATGCGTTTCTCTTAAAAAGGACTTTTTGTGATATGTTACCAAAAACGCTCAGACTACTGCAATATATAGTAAAGACTCCTGTGGAACGTTTTATTGAAGGGTTTAACTAGAATTGGCAACAAAACACAAAACTTACGTTATGTATATAAAGAAACACGAAAATAGTCCTACTCAGAGTAGACCCATGGAAGCGCATTGTAAACCAGGCCTGGAGAACATGTTTCAATGTATACGCGTATTGGCCTGTTTTGATGGGGAGGGACAGATAATGCTTTTCTCTTAGAAAGGGCTTATTAAATGAGATGTTACCAGTGACTTCAGAAACGCTCAATCTCCTGCAGTATAGTAGAGATTCTAATAGAGTGCCTTATTACAGAGTGTAAATAGAATTGGCAACAAAACACAAAACTTACGTTATGTATATAAAGAAACACGAAAATAGTCCTACTCAGAGTAGACCCATGGAAATGCATTGGAAACCAGGCCGTGAGAACGGGTTTCAATGTAAATCAGTAGACTGGCATGCGTTTCTCTTAAAAAGGACTTTTTGTGATATGTTACCAAAAACGCTCAGACTACTGCAATATATAGTAAAGTCTCCTGTGGAACGTTTTATTGAAGGGTTTAACTAGAATTGGCAACAAAACACAAAACTTACGTTATGTATATAAAGAAAGAAGAAAATAGTCCTACTCAGAGTAGACCCATGGAAACGCATTGGAAACCAGGCCTGGAGAACATGTTTCAACGTATATGCGTATTGGCCTGTTTTGATGGGGATGGACAGATAATGCGTTTCTCTTAAAAAGGGCTTATTAATGAGATGTTACCAGTGACTTCAGAAATGCTCAATCTCCTGCAGTATAGTAGAGATTCCAATAGAGTGCCTTATTACAGAGTGTAAATAGAATTCGCAACAAAACAAAAACTTTCCTCATGTTTACAAAGAAACACGAAAATAGTCCTACTCAGAGTAGACCCATGGAAATGCATTGGAAACCAGGCCGTGAGAACGGCTTTCAATTTAAATCAGTAGATTGGCATGCGTTTCTCTTAAAAAGGACTTTTTGTGATATGTTACCAAAAACGCTCAGACTACTGCAATATATAGTAAAGACTCCTGTGGAACGTTTTATTGAAGGGTTTAACTAGAATTGGCAACAAAATACAAAACTTACGTTATATATATACGAAACAAGAAAATAGTCCTACTCAGAGTAGACCCATGGAAGTGCATTGGAAACCAGGCCTGGAGAACATGTTTCAATGTATACGCGTATTGGCCTGTTTTGATGGGGATGGACAGGTAATGCTTTTCTCTTAAAAAGGGCTTATTAATGAGATGTTAATAGTGACTTCAGAAACGCTCAATCTCCTGCAGTATAGTAGAGATTCTAATAGAGTGCCTTATTACAGAGTGTAAATAGAATTGGCAACAAAACACAAAACTTACGTTATGTATATAAAGAAACACGAAAATAGTCCTACTCAGAGTAGACCCATGGAAATGCATTGGAAACCAGGCCGTGAGAACGGGTTTCAATGTAAATCAGTAGACTGGCATACGTTTCTCTTAAAAAGGACTTTTTGTGATATGTTACCAAAAACGCTCAGACTACTGCAATATATAGTAAAGTCTCCTGTGGAACGTTTTATTGAAGGGTTTAACTAGAATTGGCAACAAAACACAAAACTTACGTTATGTATATAAAGAAACAAGAAAATAGTCCTACTCAGAGTAGACCCATGGAAACGCATTGGAAACCAGGCCTGGAGAACATGTTTCAACGTATACGCGTATTGGCCTGTTTTGATGGGGATGGACAGGTAATGCGTTTCTCTTAAAAAGGGCTTATTAATGAGATGCTACCAGTGACTTCAGAAATGCTCAATCTCCTGCAGTATAGTAGAGATTCCAATAGAGTGCCTTATTACAGAGTGTAAATAGAATTGGCAACAAAACACAAAACTTGCGTTATGTATATAAAGAAACAAGAAAATAGTCCTACTCAGAGTAGACCCATGGAAATGCTTTGGAAACAAGGCCTGGAGAACATGTTTCAATGTATACGCGTATTGGCCTGTTTTGATGGGGATGGACAGATAACGCTTTTCTCTTAAAAAGGTCTTATTAATGAGATGTTACCAGTGACTTCAGAAATCCTCAATCTCCTGCAGTATAGTAGCGATTCCAATAGAGTGCGTTATTACAGAGTGTAAATAGAATTGGCAACAAAACACAAAACTTACGTTATGTATATAAAGAAACACGAAAATAGTCCTACTCAGAGTAGACCCATGGAAATGCATTGGAAACCAGGCCGTGAGAACGGCTTTCAATGTAAATCAGAAGATTGGCATGCGTTTCTCTTAAAAAGGACTTTTTGTGATATGTTACCAAAAACGCTCAGACTACTGCAATATATAGTAAAGACTCCTGTGGAACGTTTTATTGAAGGGTTTAACTAGAATTGGCAACAAAACACAAAACTTACGTTATGTATATTAAGAAACAAGAAAATAGTCCTACTCAGAGTAGACCCATGGAAGTGCATTGGAAACCAGGCCTGGAGAACATGTTTCAATGTATACGCGTATTGGCCTGTTTTCATGGGGATGGACAGGTAATGCTTTTCTCTTAAAAAGGGCTTATTAATGAGATGTTAACAGTGACTTCAGAAACGCTCACTCTCCGGCAGTATAGTAGAGATTCCAATAGAGTGCCTTATTACAGAGTGTAAATAGAATTGGCAACAAAACACAAAACTTACGTTATGTATATAAAGAAACAAGAAAATAGACCTACTCAGAGTAGACCCATGGAAATTTATTCGAAACCAGTCCGTGAGAATGGGTTTCAATGTATACTCGTATTTGCCTGTTCTGATGGGGAAAGACAGATAATGCTTTTCTCTTAAAAAGGGCTTATTAATGAGATGTTACCAGTGACTTCAGAAACGCTCAATCTCCTGCAGTATAGTAGAGATTCCAATAGAGTGCCTTATTACAGAGTGTAAATAGAATTGGCAACAAAACACAAATCTTGCGTTATGTATATAAAGAAACAAGAAAATAGTCCTACTCAGAGTAGAGCCATGGAAATGCATTGGAAACCAGGCCTGGAGAACATATTTCAATGTATACGCGTATTGGCCTGTTTTGATGGGGATGGACAGATAATACTTATCTCTTAAATAGGGCTTATTAATGAGATGTTACCTGTGACTTCAGAAACGCTCAATCTCCTGCAGTATAGTAGAGATTCCAATAGAGTGCCTTATTACAGAGTGTAAATAGAATAGGCAACAATACACAAAACTTACGTTATGTATATAAAGAAACAAGAAAATAGTCCTACTCAGAGTAGACCCATGGAAATGCATTGGACACCAGGCCTGGAGAACATGTTTCAATGTAAATCAGTAGATTGGCATGCGTTTCTCTTAAAATGGACTTTTTGTGATATGTTACCAAAAACGCTCAAACTACTGCAATATATAGTAAAGACTCCTGTGGAACGTTTTATTGAAGGGTTTAATTTGAATTGGCAACAAAACACAAAACTTACATTATGTATATACGGAAACATGAAAATAGTCCTACTCAGAGTAGACCCATGGAAGCGCATTGGAAACCAGGCCTGGAGAACATGTTTCAACGTATAAGCGTATTGGCCTGTTTTGATGGGGATGGACAGATAATGCTTTTCTCTTAAAAAGGGCTTATTAATGAGATGTTACCAGTGACTTCAGAAACGCTCAATCTCCTGCAGTATAGTAGAGATTCCAATAGAGTGCCTTATTTCAGAGTGTAAATAGAATTGGCAACAAAACACAAAACTTTCCTCATGTTTCTTTTTGTGATATGTTACCAAATACGCTCAGACTACTGCTATATATAGTAAAGACTCCTGTGGAACGTTTTATTTAAGGGTTTAACTGGAATTGGCAACAAAACACAAAACTTACGTTATGTATATAAAGAAACAAGAAAATAGTCCTACTCAGAGTAGACCCATGGAAATTTATTCGAAACCAAGCCGTGAGAATGGGTTTCAATGTATACGCGTATTGGACTGTTCTGATGGGGATGGACAGATAATGCTTTTCTCTTAAGAAGGGCTTATCAATGAGATGTTACCAGTGACTTCAGAAACGCTCAATCTCCTGCAGTATAGTAGAGATTCCAATAGAGTGCCTTATTACAGAGTGTAAATAGAATTGGCAACAAAATACAAAACTTGCGTTATGTATATAAAGAAAGAAGAAAATTGTTCTACTTTGAGTAGACCCATGGAAATGCATTGGAAACCAGGCCGTAAGAACGTTTTTCAATGTAAATCAGTAGATTGGCATGCGTTTCTCTTAAAAAGGACTTTTTGTGATATGTTACCAAAAACGCTCAGACTACTGCAATGTATAGTAAAGACTCCTGTGGAACGTTTTATTGAAGGGTTTAACTAGAATTGGCAACAAAACACAAAACTTACGTTATGTATATAAAGAAACAAGAAAATAGTCCTACTCAGAGTAGACCCATGGAAGCGCATTGGAAACCAGGCATGGAGAACATGTTTCAACGTATAAGCGTATTGGCCTGTTTTGATGGGGATGGACAGATAATGCTTTTCTCTTAAAAAGGGCTTATTAATGAGATGTTACCAGTGACTTCAGAAACGCTCAATCTCCTGCAGTATAGTAGAGATTCCAATAGAGTGCCTTATTACAGATTGTAAATAGAATTGGCAACAAAACACAAAACTTACGTTATGTATATAAAGAAACAAGAAAATAGTCCTACTCAGAGTAGACCCATGGAAATGCATTGGAAACCAGGCCGTGAGAACGTGTTTCAATGTAAATCAGTAGATTGGCATGCGTTTCTCTTAAAAAGGACTTTTTGTGATATGTTACCAAAAACGCTCAGACTACTGCAATGTATAGGAAAGACTCCTGTGGAACGTATTATTGAAGAGTTTAACTAGAATTGGCAACAAAATACAAAACTTACGTTATGTATATAAAGAAACAAGAAAATAGTCCTACTCAGAGTAGACCCAGGGAAACGCTTTGGAAACCAGGCTTGGAGAACATGTTTCAATGTATACGCGTATTGGCCTGTTATGATGGGGATGGACAGATAATGCTTTTCTCTTAAAAAGGGCTTATTAATGAGATGTTACCAGTGACTTCAGAAACGCTCAATCTCCTGCAGTATAGTAGAGATTCCAATAGAGTGCCTTATTTCAGAGTGTAAATAGAATTGGCAACAAAACACAAAACTTTCCTCATGTTTCTTTTTGTGATATGTTACCAAATACGCTCAGACTACTGCTATATATAGTAAAGACTCCTGTGGAACGTTTTATTTAAGGGTTTAACTGGAATTGGCAACAAAACACAAAACTTACGTTATGTATATAAAGAAACAAGAAAATAGTCCTACTCAGAGTAGACCCATGGAAATTTATTCGAAACCAGGCCGTGAGAATGGGTTTCAATGTATACGCGTATTGGACTGTTCTGATGGGGATGGACAGATAATGCTTTGCTCTTAAGAAGGGCTTATTAATGAGATGTTACCAGTGACTTCAAAAACGCTCAATCTCCTGCAGTATAGTAGAGATTCCAATAGAGTGCCTTATTACAGAGTGTAAATAGAATAGGCAACAAAACACAAAACTTACGTTATTTATATAAAGAAACAAGAAAATAGTCCTACTCAGAGTAGACCCATGGAAATTTATTCGAAACCATGCCGTAAGAATGGGTATCAATGCATACGCGTATTGGCCTGTTCTGATGGGGATGGACAGATAATGCTTTTCTCTTAAGAAGGGCTTATTAATGAGATGTTACCAGTGACTTCACAAACGGTCAATCTCCTGCAGTATAGTAGAGATTCCAATAGAGTGCCTTATTACAGAGTGTAAATAGAATTGGCAACAAAACACAAAACTTGCGTTATGTATATAAAGAAACAAGAAAATTGTTCTACTCAGAGTAGACCCATGGAAATGCATTCGAAACCAGGCCGTGAGAACGGGTTTCAATGTAAATCAGTAGACTGGCATGCGTTTCTCTTAAAAAGGACTTTTTGTGATATGTTACCAAAAACGCTCAGACTACTGCAATATATAGTAAAGACTCCTGTGGAACGTTTTATTGAAGGGTTTAACTAGAATTGGCAACAAAACACAAAACTTACGTTATGTATATAAAGAAACACGAAAATAGTCCTACTCAGAGTAGACCCATGGAAGCGCATTGTAAACCAGGCCTGGAGAACATGTTTCAATGTATACGCGTATTGGCCTGTTTTGATGGGGAGGGACAGATAATGCTTTTCTCTTAGAAAGGGCTTATTAAATGAGATGTTACCAGTGACTTCAGAAACGCTCAATCTCCTGCAGTATAGTAGAGATTCTAATAGAGTGCCTTATTACAGAGTGTAAATAGAATTGGCAACAAAACACAAAACTTACGTTATGTATATAAAGAAACACGAAAATAGTCCTACTCAGAGTAGACCCATGGAAATGCATTGGAAACCAGGCCGTGAGAACGGGTTTCAATGTAAATCAGTAGACTGGCATGCGTTTCTCTTAAAAAGGACTTTTTGTGATATGTTACCAAAAACGCTCAGACTACTGCAATATATAGTAAAGTCTCCTGTGGAACGTTTTATTGAAGGGTTTAACTAGAATTGGCAACAAAACACAAAACTTACGTTATGTATATAAAGAAAGAAGAAAATAGTCCTACTCAGAGTAGACCCATGGAAACGCATTGGAAACCAGGCCTGGAGAACATGTTTCAACGTATATGCGTATTGGCCTGTTTTGATGGGGATGGACAGATAATGCGTTTCTCTTAAAAAGGGCTTATTAATGAGATGTTACCAGTGACTTCAGAAATGCTCAATCTCCTGCAGTATAGTAGAGATTCCAATAGAGTGCCTTATTACAGAGTGTAAATAGAATTCGCAACAAAACAAAAACTTTCCTCATGTTTACAAAGAAACACGAAAATAGTCCTACTCAGAGTAGACCCATGGAAATGCATTGGAAACCAGGCCGTGAGAACGGCTTTCAATTTAAATCAGTAGATTGGCATGCGTTTCTCTTAAAAAGGACTTTTTGTGATATGTTACCAAAAACGCTCAGACTACTGCAATATATAGTAAAGACTCCTGTGGAACGTTTTATTGAAGGGTTTAACTAGAATTGGCAACAAAATACAAAACTTACGTTATATATATACGAAACAAGAAAATAGTCCTACTCAGAGTAGACCCATGGAAGTGCATTGGAAACCAGGCCTGGAGAACATGTTTCAATGTATACGCGTATTGGCCTGTTTTGATGGGGATGGACAGGTAATGCTTTTCTCTTAAAAAGGGCTTATTAATGAGATGTTAATAGTGACTTCAGAAACGCTCAATCTCCTGCAGTATAGTAGAGATTCTAATAGAGTGCCTTATTACAGAGTGTAAATAGAATTGGCAACAAAACACAAAACTTACGTTATGTATATAAAGAAACACGAAAATAGTCCTACTCAGAGTAGACCCATGGAAATGCATTGGAAACCAGGCCGTGAGAACGGGTTTCAATGTAAATCAGTAGACTGGCATACGTTTCTCTTAAAAAGGACTTTTTGTGATATGTTACCAAAAACGCTCAGACTACTGCAATATATAGTAAAGTCTCCTGTGGAACGTTTTATTGAAGGGTTTAACTAGAATTGGCAACAAAACACAAAACTTACGTTATGTATATAAAGAAACAAGAAAATAGTCCTACTCAGAGTAGACCCATGGAAACGCATTGGAAACCAGGCCTGGAGAACATGTTTCAACGTATACGCGTATTGGCCTGTTTTGATGGGGATGGACAGGTAATGCGTTTCTCTTAAAAAGGGCTTATTAATGAGATGCTACCAGTGACTTCAGAAATGCTCAATCTCCTGCAGTATAGTAGAGATTCCAATAGAGTGCCTTATTACAGAGTGTAAATAGAATTGGCAACAAAACACAAAACTTGCGTTATGTATATAAAGAAACAAGAAAATAGTCCTACTCAGAGTAGACCCATGGAAATGCTTTGGAAACAAGGCCTGGAGAACATGTTTCAATGTATACGCGTATTGGCCTGTTTTGATGGGGATGGACAGATAACGCTTTTCTCTTAAAAAGGTCTTATTAATGAGATGTTACCAGTGACTTCAGAAATCCTCAATCTCCTGCAGTATAGTAGCGATTCCAATAGAGTGCGTTATTACAGAGTGTAAATAGAATTGGCAACAAAACACAAAACTTACGTTATGTATATAAAGAAACACGAAAATAGTCCTACTCAGAGTAGACCCATGGAAATGCATTGGAAACCAGGCCGTGAGAACGGCTTTCAATGTAAATCAGAAGATTGGCATGCGTTTCTCTTAAAAAGGACTTTTTGTGATATGTTACCAAAAACGCTCAGACTACTGCAATATATAGTAAAGACTCCTGTGGAACGTTTTATTGAAGGGTTTAACTAGAATTGGCAACAAAACACAAAACTTACGTTATGTATATTAAGAAACAAGAAAATAGTCCTACTCAGAGTAGACCCATGGAAGTGCATTGGAAACCAGGCCTGGAGAACATGTTTCAATGTATACGCGTATTGGCCTGTTTTCATGGGGATGGACAGGTAATGCTTTTCTCTTAAAAAGGGCTTATTAATGAGATGTTAACAGTGACTTCAGAAACGCTCACTCTCCGGCAGTATAGTAGAGATTCCAATAGAGTGCCTTATTACAGAGTGTAAATAGAATTGGCAACAAAACACAAAACTTACGTTATGTATATAAAGAAACAAGAAAATAGACCTACTCAGAGTAGACCCATGGAAATTTATTCGAAACCAGTCCGTGAGAATGGGTTTCAATGTATACTCGTATTTGCCTGTTCTGATGGGGAAAGACAGATAATGCTTTTCTCTTAAAAAGGGCTTATTAATGAGATGTTACCAGTGACTTCAGAAACGCTCAATCTCCTGCAGTATAGTAGAGATTCCAATAGAGTGCCTTATTACAGAGTGTAAATAGAATTGGCAACAAAACACAAATCTTGCGTTATGTATATAAAGAAACAAGAAAATAGTCCTACTCAGAGTAGAGCCATGGAAATGCATTGGAAACCAGGCCTGGAGAACATATTTCAATGTATACGCGTATTGGCCTGTTTTGATGGGGATGGACAGATAATACTTATCTCTTAAATAGGGCTTATTAATGAGATGTTACCTGTGACTTCAGAAACGCTCAATCTCCTGCAGTATAGTAGAGATTCCAATAGAGTGCCTTATTACAGAGTGTAAATAGAATAGGCAACAATACACAAAACTTACGTTATGTATATAAAGAAACAAGAAAATAGTCCTACTCAGAGTAGACCCATGGAAATGCATTGGACACCAGGCCTGGAGAACATGTTTCAATGTAAATCAGTAGATTGGCATGCGTTTCTCTTAAAATGGACTTTTTGTGATATGTTACCAAAAACGCTCAAACTACTGCAATATATAGTAAAGACTCCTGTGGAACGTTTTATTGAAGGGTTTAATTTGAATTGGCAACAAAACACAAAACTTACATTATGTATATACGGAAACATGAAAATAGTCCTACTCAGAGTAGACCCATGGAAGCGCATTGGAAACCAGGCCTGGAGAACATGTTTCAACGTATAAGCGTATTGGCCTGTTTTGATGGGGATGGACAGATAATGCTTTTCTCTTAAAAAGGGCTTATTAATGAGATGTTACCAGTGACTTCAGAAACGCTCAATCTCCTGCAGTATAGTAGAGATTCCAATAGAGTGCCTTATTTCAGAGTGTAAATAGAATTGGCAACAAAACACAAAACTTTCCTCATGTTTCTTTTTGTGATATGTTACCAAATACGCTCAGACTACTGCTATATATAGTAAAGACTCCTGTGGAACGTTTTATTTAAGGGTTTAACTGGAATTGGCAACAAAACACAAAACTTACGTTATGTATATAAAGAAACAAGAAAATAGTCCTACTCAGAGTAGACCCATGGAAATTTATTCGAAACCAAGCCGTGAGAATGGGTTTCAATGTATACGCGTATTGGACTGTTCTGATGGGGATGGACAGATAATGCTTTTCTCTTAAGAAGGGCTTATCAATGAGATGTTACCAGTGACTTCAGAAACGCTCAATCTCCTGCAGTATAGTAGAGATTCCAATAGAGTGCCTTATTACAGAGTGTAAATAGAATTGGCAACAAAATACAAAACTTGCGTTATGTATATAAAGAAAGAAGAAAATTGTTCTACTTTGAGTAGACCCATGGAAATGCATTCGAAACCAGGCCGTGAGAACGGGTTTCAATGTAAATCAGTAGACTGGCATGCGTTTCTCTTAAAAAGGACTTTTTGTGATATGTTACCAAAAACGCTCAGACTACTGCAATATATAGTAAAGACTCCTGTGGAACGTTTTATTGAAGGGTTTAACTAGAATTGGCAACAAAACACAAAACTTACGTTATGTATATAAAGAAACACGAAAATAGTTCTACTCAGAGTAGACCCATGGAAGCGCATTGAAAACCAGGCCTGGAGAACATGTTTCAATGTATACGCGTATTGGCCTGTTTTGATGGGGAGGGACAGATAATGCTTTTCTCTTAGAAAGGGCTTATTAAATGAGATGTTACCAGTGACTTCAGAAACGCTCAATCTCCTGCAGTATAGTTGAGATTCCAATAGAGTGCCTTATTACAGAGTGTAAATAGAATTGGCAACAAAACACAAAACTTACGTTATGTATATAAAGAAACACGAAAATAGTCCTACTCAGAGTAGACCCATGGAAATGCATTCGAAACCAGGCCGTGAGAACGGCTTTCAATGTAAATCAGTAGATTGGCATGCGTTTCTCTTAAAAAGTACTTTTTGTGATATGTTACCAAAAACGCTCAGACTACTGCAATATATAGTAAAGACTCCTGTGGAACGTTTTATTGAAGGGTTTAATTAGAATTGGCAACAAAACACAAAACTTACGTTATGTATATACGGAAACAAGAAAATAGTCCTACTCAGAGTAGACCCATGGAAATTTATTCGAAACCAAGCCGTGAGAATGGGTTTCAATGTATACGCGTATTGGACTGTTCTGATGGGGATGGACAGATAATGCTTTTCTCTTAAGAAGGGCTTATCAATGAGATGTTACCAGTGACTTCAGAAACGCTCAATCTCCTGCAGTATAGTAGAGATTCCAATAGAGTGCCTTATTACAGAGTGTAAATAGAATTGGCAACAAAACACAAAACTTTCCTCATGTTTCTTTTTGTGATATGTTACCAAAAACGCTCAGACTACTGCTATATATAGTAAAGACTCCTGTGGAACGTTTTATTGAAGGGTTTAACTGGAATTGGCAACAAAACACAAAACTAACGTTATGTATATATAAAGAAACAAGAAAATAGTTCTACTCAGAGTAGACCCATGGAAATGCATTGTAAACCAGGCCGTAAGAACGTTTTTCAATGTAAATCAGTAGATTGGCATGCGTTTCTCTTAAAAAGGACTTTTTGTGATATGTTACCAAAAACGCTCAGACTACTGCAATATATAGTAAAGACTCCTGTGGAACGTTTTATTGAAGGGTTTAACTAGAATTGGCAACAAAATACAAAACTTACGTTATGTATATACGAAACAAGAAAATAGTCCTACTCAGAGTAGACCCATGGAAACGCATTGGAAACCAGGCCTGGAGAACATGTTTCAACATATACGCGTATTGGCCTGTTTTGATGGGGATGGACAGATAATGCTTTTCTCTTAAGAAGGGCTTATTAATGAGATGCTACCAGTGACTTCAGAAATGCTCAATCTCCTGCAGTATAGTAGAGATTCCAATAGAGTGCCTTATTACAGAGTGTAAATAGAATTGGCAACAAAACACAAAACTTGCGTTATGTATATAAAGAAACACGAAAATAGTCCTACTCAGAGTAGACCCATGGAAGCGCATTGGAAACCAGGCCGTGAGAACGGCTTTCAATGTAAATCAGTAGATTGGCATGCGTTTCTCTTAAAAAGGACTTTTTGTGATATGTTACCAAAAACGCTCAGACTACTGCAATATATAGTAAAGACTCCTGTGGAACGTTTTATTGAAGGGTTTTACTAGAATTGGCAACAAAACACAAAACTTACGTTATGTATATTAAGAAACAAGAAAATAGTCCTACTCAGAGTAGACCCATGGAAGTGCATTGGAAACCAGGCCTGGAGAACATGTTTCAATGTATACGCGTATTGGCCTGTTTTGATGGGGATGGACAGGTAATGCTTTTCTCGTAAAAAGGGCTTATTAATGAGATGTTAACAGTGACTTCAGAAACGCTCACTCTCCTGCAGTTTAGTAGAGATTCCAATAGAGTGCCTTATTAAAGAGTGTAAATAGAATTGGCAACAAAACACAAAACTTGCGTTATGTATATAAAGAAACAAGAAAATAGTTCTACTCAGAGTAGATCCATGGAAATGCATTCGAAACCAGGCCGTGAGAACGGGTTTCAATGTAAATCAGTAGACTGGCATGCGTTTCTCTTAAAAAGGACTTTTTGTGATATGTTACCAAAAACGCTCAGACTACTGCAATATATAGTAAAGACTCCTGTGGAACGTTTTATTGAAGGGTTTAACTAGAATTGGCAACAAAACACAAAACTTACGTTATGTATATAAAGAAACAAGAAAATAGTCCTACTCAGAGTAGACCCATGGAAGCGCATTGGAAACCAGGCATGGAGAACATGTTTCAACGTATAAGCGTATTGGCCTGTTTTGATGGGGATGGACAGATAATGCTTTTCTCTTAAAAAGGGCTTATTAATGAGATGTTACCAGTGACTTCAGAAACGCTCAATCTCCTGCAGTATAGTAGAGATTCCAATAGAGTGCCTTATTACAGATTGTAAATAGAATTGGCAACAAAACACAAAACTTACGTTATGTATATTAAGAAACAAGAAAATAGTCCTACTCAGAGTAGACCCATGGAAGTGCATTGGAAACCAGGCCTGGAGAACATGTTTCAATGTATACGCGTATTGGCCTGTTTTGATGGGGATGGACAGGTAATGCTTTTCTCTTAAAAAGGGCTTATTAATGAGATGTTAACAGTGACTTCAGAAACGCTCACTCTCCGGCAGTATAGTAGAGATTCCAATAGAGTGCCTTATTACAGAGTGTAAATAGAATTGGCAACAAAACACAAAACTTACGTTATGTATATAAAGAAACACGAAAATAGTCCTACTCAGAGTAGACCCATGGAAATGCATTGGAAACCAGGCCGTGAGAACGGCTTTCAATGTAAATCAGTAGATTGGCATGCGTTTCTCTTAAAAAGGACTTTTTGTGATATGTTACCAAAAACGCTCAGACTACTGCAATATATAATAAAGACTCCTGTGGAACGTTTTATTGAAGGGTTTAACTAGAATTGGCAACAAAATACAAAACTTATGTTATGTATATTAAGAAACAAGAAAATAGTCCTACTCAGAGTAGACCCATGGAAGTGCATTGGAAACCAGGCCTGGAGAACATGTTTCAACGTATACGCGTATCTTTTTTGATGGGGATGGACAGATAATGCGTTTCTCTTAAAAAGGGCTTATTAATGAGATGTTACCAGTGACTTCAGAAATGCTCAATCTCCTGCAGTATAGTAGAGATTCCAATAGAGTGCCTTATTACAGAGTGTAAGTAGAATTGGCAACAAAACAAAAACTTTCCTCATGTTTACAAAGAAACACGAAAATAGTCCTACTCAGAGTAGACCCATGGAAATGCATTGGAAACCAGGCCGTGAGAACGGGTTTCAATGTAAATCAGTAGATTGGCATGCGTTTCTCTTAAAAAGGACTTTTTGTGATATGTTACCAAAAACGCTCAGACTACTGCAATATATAGTAAAGACTCCTGTGGAATGTTTTATTGAAGGTTTAACTAGAATTGGCAACAAAACACAAAACTTACGTTATGTATATACGGAAACACGAAAATAGTCCTACTCAGAGTAGACCCATGGAAGCGCATTGGAAACCAGGCCTGGAGAACGTGTTTCAACATATACGCGTATTGGCCTGTTTTGATGGGGATGGACAGATAATGCTTTTTTCTTAAAAAGGGCTTATTAATGAGATGTTACCAGTGACTTCAGAAATGCTCAATCTCCTGCAGTATAGTAGAGATTCCAATAGAGTGCCTTATTACAGAGTGTAAATAGAATTGGCAACAAAACAAAAAACTTACGTTATGTATATAAAGAAACAAGAAAATAGACCTACTCAGAGTAGACCCATGGAAATTTATTCGAAACCAGTCCGTGAGAATGGGTTTCAATGTATACTCGTATTTGCCTGTTCTGATGGGGATGGACAGATAATGCTTTTCTCTTAAAAAGGGCTTATTAATGAGATGTTACCAGTGACTTCAGAAACGCTCAATCTCCTGCAGTATAGTAGAGATTCCAATAGAGTGCCTTATTACAGAGTGTAAATAGAATTGGCAACAAAACAAAAAACTTGCGTTATGTATATAAAGAAACAAGAAAATAGTCCTACTCAGAGTAGAGCCATGGAAATGCATTGGAAACCAGGCCTGGAGAACATATTTCAATGTAGACGCGTATTGGCCTGTTTTGATGGGGATGGACAGATAATGCTCATCTCTTAAAAAGGGCTTATTAATGAGATGTTACCTGTGACTTCAGAAACGCTCAATCTCCTGCAGTATAGTAGAGATTCCAATAGAGTGCCTTATTACAGAGTGTAAATAGAATTGGCAACAAAACACAAAACTTGCGTTATGTATATAAAGAAACACGAAAATAGTCCTACTCAGAGTAGACCCATGGAAATGCATTGGAAACCAGGCCGTGAGAACGGGTTTCAATGTAAATCAGTAGACTGGCATGCGTTTCTCTTAAAAAGGACTTTTTGTGATTTGTTACCAAAAACGCTCAGACTACTGCAATATATAGTAAACACTCCTGTGGAACGTTTTATTGAAGGCTTTAACTAGAATTGGCAACAAAACACAAAACTTACGTTATGTATATAAAGATACACGAAAATAGTCCTACTCAGAGTAGACCCATGGAAGCGCATTGGAAACCAGGCCTGGAGAACATGTTTAAATTTATACACGTATTGGCCTGTTTTGATGGGGATGGACAGATAATGCTTTTCTCTTAAAAAGGGCTTATTAATGAGATGTTACCAGTGACTTTAGAAGCACTCAATCTCCTGCAGTATAGTAGAGATTCCAATAGAGTGCCTTATTACAGAGTGTAAATAGAATTGGCAACAAAACACAAAACTTTCCTCATGTTTCTTTTTGTGATATGTTACCAAAAACGCTCAGACTACTGCTATATATAGTAAAGACTCCTGTGGAACGTTTTATTGAAGGGTTTAACTGGAATTGGCAACAAAACACAAAACTTACGTTATGTATATAAAGAAACAAGAAAATAGTCCTACTCAGAGTAGACCCATGGAAATTTATTCGAAACCATGCCGTAAGAATGGGTATCAATGCATACGCGTATTGGCCTGTTCTGATGGGGATGGACAGATAATGCTTTTCTCTTAAGAAGGGCTTATTAATGAGATGTTACCAGTGACTTCACAAACGGTCAATCTCCTGCAGTATAGTAGAGATTCCAATAGAGTGCCTTATTACAGAGTGTAAATAGAATTGGCAACAAAACACAAAACTTGCGTTATGTATATAAAGAAACAAGAAAATTGTTCTACTCAGAGTAGACCCATGGAAATGCATTCGAAACCAGGCCGTGAGAACGGGTTTCAATGTAAATCAGTAGACTGGCATGCGTTTCTCTTAAAAAGGACTTTTTGTGATATGTTACCAAAAACGCTCAGACTACTGCAATATATAGTAAAGTCTCCTGTGGAACGTTTTATTGAAGGGTTTAACTAGAATTGGCAACAAAACACAAAACTTACGTTATGTATATAAAGAAAGAAGAAAATAGCCCTACTCAGAGTAGACCCATGGAAACGCATTGGAAACCAGGCCTGGAGAACATGTTTCAACGTATACGCGTATTGGCCTGTTTTGATGGGGATGGACAGATAATGCGTTTCTCTTAAAAAGGGCTTATTAATGAGATGTTACCAGTGACTTCAGAAATGCTCAATCTCCTGCAGTATAGTAGAGATTCCAATAGAGTGCCTTATTACAGATTGTAAATAGAATTGGCAACAAAACACAAAACTTACGTTATGTATATAAAGAAACAAGAAAATAGTCCTACTCAGAGTAGACCCATGGAAATTTATTCGAAACCGAGCCGTGAGAATGGGTTTCAATGTATACGCGTATTGGACTGTTCTGATGGGGATGGACAGATAATGCTTTTCTCTTAAGAAGGGCTTATCAATGAGATGTTACCAGTGAATTCAGAAACGCTCAATCTCCTGCAGTATAGTAGAGATTCCAATAGAGTGCCTTATTACAGAGTGTAAATAGAATAGGCAACAAAACACAAAACTTGCGTTATGTATATAAAGAAACAAGAAAATTGTTCTACTCAGAGTAGACCCATGGAAATGCATTCGAAACCAGGCCGTGAGAACGGGTTTCAATGTAAATCAGTAGACTGGCATGCGTTTCTCTTAAAAAGGACTTTTTGTGATATGTTACCAAAAACGCTCAGACTACTGCAATATATAGTAAAGACTCCTGTGGAACGTTTTATTGAAGGGTTTAACTAGAATTGGCAACAAAACACAAAACTTACGTTATGTATATAAAGAAACACGAAAATAGTTCTACTCAGAGTAGACCCATGGAAGCGCATTGAAAACCAGGCCTAGAGAACATGTTTCAATGTATACGCGTATTGGCCTGTTTTGATGGGGAGGGACAGATAATGCTTTTCTCTTAGAAAGGGCTTATTAAATGAGATGTTACCAGTGACTTCAGAAACACTCAATCTCCTGCAGTATAGTTGAGATTCCAATAGAGTGCCTTATTACAGAGTGTAAATAGAATTGGCAACAAAACACAAAACTTTCCTCATATTTCTTTTTGTGATATGTTACCAAAAACGCTCAGACTACTGCTATATATAGTAAAGACTCCTGTGGAACGTTTTATTGAAGGGTTTAACTGGAATTGGCAACAAAACACAAAACTAACGTCATGTACATAAAGAAACAAGAAAATAGTTCTACTCAGAGTAGACCCATGGAAATGCATTGGAAACCAGGCCGTAAGAACGTTTTTCAATGTAAATCAGTAGATTGGCATGCGTTTCTCTTAAAAAGGACTTTTTGTGATATGTTACCAAAAACGCTCAGACTACTGCAATGTATAGTAAAGACTCCTGTGGAACGTTTTATTGAAGGGTTTAACTAGAATTGGCAACAAAACACAAAACTTACGTTATGTATATAAAGAAACAAGAAAATAGTCCTACTCAGAGTAGACCCATGGAAGCGCATTGGAAACCAGGCATGGAGAACATGTTTCAACGTATAAGCATATTGGCCTGTTTTGATGGGGATGGACAGATAATGCTTTTCTCTTAAAAAGGGCTTATTAATGAGATGTTACCAGTGACTTCAGAAACGCTCAATCTCCTGCAGTATAGTAGAGATTCCAATAGAGTGCCTTATTACAGATTGTAAATAGAATTGGCAACAAAACACAAAACTTACGTTATGTATATAAAGAAACAAGAAATTAGTCCTACTCAGAGTAGACCCATGGAAATGCATTGGAAACCAGGCCGTGAGAACGTGTTTCAATGTAAATCAGTAGATTGGCATGCGTTTCTCTTAAAAAGGACTTTTTGTGATATGTTACCAAAAACGCTCAGACTACTGCAATGTATAGGAAAGACTCCTGTGGAACGTATTATTTAAGGGTTTAACTGGAATTGGCAACAAAACACAAAACTTACGTTATGTATATAAATTAACAAGAAAATAGTCCTACTCAGAGTAGACCCATGGAAATTTATTTGAAACCAGGCCGTGAGAATGGGTTTCAATGTATACGCGTATTGGACTGTTCTGATGGGGATGGACAGATAATGCTTTGCTCTTAAGAAGGGCTTATTAATGAGATGTTACCAGTGACTTCAAAAACGCTCAATCTCCTGCAGTATAGTAGAGATTCCAATAGAGTGCCTTATTACAGAGTGTAAATAGAATAGGCAACAAAACACAAAACTTACGTTATTTATATAAAGAAACAAGAAAATAGTCCTACTCAGAGTAGACCCATGGAAATTTATTCGAAACCATGCCGTAAGAATGGGTATCAATGCATACGCGTATTGGCCTGTTCTGATGGGGATGGACAGATAATGCTTTTCTCTTAAGAAGGGCTTATTAATGAGATGTTACCAGTGACTTCACAAACGGTCAATCTCCTGCAGTATTGTAGAGATTCCAATAGAGTGCCTTATTACAGAGTGTAAATAGAATTGGCAACAAAACACAAAACTTGCGTTATGTATATAAAGAAACAAGAAAATTGTTCTACTCAGAGTAGACCCATGGAAATGCATTCGAAACCAGGCCGTGAGAACGGGTTTCAATGTAAATCAGTAGACTGGCATGCGTTTCTCTTAAAAAGGACTTTTTGTGATATGTTACCAAAAACGCTCAGACTACTGCAATATATAGTAAAGACTCCTGTGGAACGTTTTATTGAAGGGTTTAACTAGAATTGGCAACAAAACACAAAACTTACGTTATGTATATAAAGAAACACGAAAATAGTCCTACTCAGAGTAGACCCATGGAAGCGCATTGTAAACCAGGCCTGGAGAACATGTTTCAATGTATACGCGTATTGGCCTGTTTTGATGGGGAGGGACAGATAATGCTTTTCTCTTAGAAAGGGCTTATTAAATGAGATGTTACCAGTGACTTCAGAAACGCTCAATCTCCTGCAGTATAGTAGAGATTCCAATAGAGTGCCTTATTACAGATTGTAAATAGAATTGGCAACAAAACACAAAACTTACGTTATGTATATAAAGAAACAAGAAAATAGTCCTACTCAGAGTAGACCCATGGAAATGCATTGGAAACCAGGCCGTGAGAACGTGTTTCAATGTAAATCAGTAGATTGGCATGCGTTTCTCTTACAAAGGACTTTTTGTGATATGTTACCAAAAACGCTCAGACTACTGCAATGTATAGGAAAGACTCCTGTGGAACGTATTATTGAAGGGTTTAACTAGAATTGGCAACAAAATACAAAACATACGTTATGTATATAAAGAAACAAGAAAATAGTCCTACTCAGAGTAGACCCATGGAAACGCTTTGGAAACCAGGCTTGGAGAACATGTTTCAATGTATACGCGTATTGGCCTGTTATGATGGGGATGGACAGATAATGCTTTTCTCTTAAAAAGGGCTTATTAATGAGATGTTACCAGTGACTTCAGAAACGCTCAATCTCCTGCAGTATAGTAGAGATTCCAATAGAGTGCCTTATTACAGAGTGTAAATAGAATTGGCAACAAAACACAAAACTTGCGTTATGTATATAAAGAAACAAGAAAATAGTCCTACTCAGAGTAGACCCATGGAAATTTATTCGAAACCAGGCCGTGAGAATGGGTTTCAATGTATACGCGTATTGGCCTGTTCTGATGGGGATGGACAGATAATGCTTTTCCCTTAAAAAGGGCTTATTAATGAGATGTTACCAGTGACTTCAGAAACGCTCAATCTCCTGCAGTATAGTAGAGATTCCAATAGAGTGCCTTATTACAGAGTGTAAATAGAATTGGCAACAAAACAAAAAACTTGCGTTATGTATATAAAGAAACAAGAAAATAGTCCTACTCAGAGTAGAGCCATGGAAATGCATTGGAAACCAGGCCTGGAGAACATATTTCAATGTATACGCGTATTGGCCTGTTTTGATGGGGATGGACTGATAATGCTTATCTCTTAAAAAGGGCTTATTAATGAGATGTTACCAGTGACTTCAGAAACGCTCAATCTCCTGCAGTATAGTAGAGATTCCAATAGAGTGCCTTATTACAGAGTGTAAATAGAATAGGCAACAATACACAAAACTTACGTTATGTATATAAAGAAACAAGAAAATAGTCCTACTCAGAGTAGACCCATGGAAATTTATTCGAAACCAGGCCGTGAGAATGGGTTTCAATGTATACGCGTATTGGCCTGTTTTGATGGGGATGGACAGGTAATGCTTTTCTCTTAAGAAGGGCTTATTAATGAGATGCTACCAGTGACTTCAGAAATGCTCAATCTCCTGCAGTATAGTAGAGATTCCAATAGAGTGCCTTATTACAGAGTGTAAATAGAATTGGCAACAAAACACAAAACTTGCGTTACGTATATAAAGAAACACGAAAATAGTCCTACTCAGAGTAGACCCATGGAAATGCATTGGAAACCAGGCCGTGAGAACGGCTTTCAATGTAAATCAGTAGATTGGCATGCGTTTCTCTTAAAAAGGACTTTTTGTGATATGTTACCAAAAACGCTCAGACTACTGCAATATATAGTAAAGACTCCTGTGGAACGTTTTATTGAACGGTTTAATTAGAATTGGCAACAAAACACAAAACTTACGTTATGTATATACGGAAACACGAAAATAGTCCTACTCAGAGTAGACCCATGGAAGCGCATTGGAAACCAGGCCTGGAGAACATGTTTAAATTTATACGCGTATTGGCCTGTTTTGATGGGGATGGACAGATAATGCTTTTCTCTTAAAAAGGGCTTATTAACGAGATGTTACCAGTGACTTTAGAAGCACTCAATCTCCTGCAGTATAGTAGAGATTCCAATAGAGTGCCTTATTACAGAGTGTAAATAGAATTGGCAACAAAACACAAAACTTTCCTCATGTTTCTTTTTGTGATATGTTACCAAAAACGCTCAGACTACTGCTATATATAGTAAAGACTCCTGTAGAACGTTTTATTGAAGGGTTTAACTGGAATTGGCAACAAAACACAAAACTTACGTTATGTATATAAAGATACACGAAAATAGTCCTACTCAGGGTAGAACCATGGAAACGCATTGGAAACCACGCCTGGAGAACATGTTTCAATGTATACGCGTATTGGCCTGTTTTGATGGGGATGGACATGTAATGCTTTTCTCTTAAAAAGGGCTAATTAATGAGATGTTACCAGTGACTTTAGAAGCACTCAATCTCCTGCAGTATTGTAGAGATTCCAATAGAGTGCCTTATTACAGAGTGTAAATAGAATTGGCAACAAAACACAAAACTTGCGTTATGTATATAAAGAAACAAGAAAATAGTCCTACTCAGAGTAGACCCATGGAAATTTATTCGAAACCAGGCCGTGAGAATGGGTTTCAATGTATACGCGTATTGGCCTGTTTTGATGGGGATGGACAGATAATGCTTTTCTCTTAAGAAGGGCTTATTAATGAGATGCTACCAGTGACTTCAGAAATGCTCAATCTCCTGCAGTATAGTAGAGATTCCAATAGAGTGCCTTATTACAGAGTGTAAATAGAATCGGCAACAAAACACAAAATTGCGTTATGTATATAAAGAAACACGAAAATAGTCCTACTCAGAGTAGACCCATGGAAATGCATTGGAAACCAGGCCGTGAGAAAGGCTTTCAATGTAAATCAGTAGATTGGCATGCGTTTCTCTTAAAAAGGACTTTTTGTGATATGTTACCAAAAACGCTCAGACTACTGCATTATATAGGAAAGACTCCTGTGGAACGTTTTATTGAAGGGTTTAACTAGAATTGGCAACAAAACACAAAACTTACGTTATGTATATAAAGAAACAAGAAAATAGTCCTACTCAGAGTAGACCCATGGAAACGCATTGGAAACCAGGCCTGGAGAACATGTTTCAACGTATACGCGTATTGGCCTGTTTTGATGGGGATGGACAGATAATGCGTTTCTCTTAAAAAGGGCTTATTAATGAGATGCTACCAGTGACTTCAGAAATGCTCAATCTCCTGCAGTATAGTAGAGATTCCAATAGAGTGCCTTATTACAGAGTGTAAATAGAATTGGCAACAAAACACAAAACTTGCGTTATGTATATAAAGATACACGAAAATAGTCCTACTCAGAGTAGACCCATGGAAGTGCATTGGAAACCAGGCCTGGAGAACATGTTTCAACGTATACGCGTATTGGCCTGTTTTGATGGGGATGGACAGATAACGCTTTTCTCTTAAAAAGGTCTTATTAATGAGATGTTACCAGTGACTTCAGAAATGCTCAATATCCTGCAGTATAGTAGCGATTCCAATAGAGTGCGTTATTACAGAGTGTAAATAGAATTGGCAACAAAACACAAAACTTACGTTATGTATATAAAGAAACACGAAAATAGTCCTACTCAGAGTAGACCCATGGAAATGCATTGGAAACCAGGCCGTGAGAAAGGCTTTCAATGTAAATCAGTAGATCGGCATGCGTTTCTCTTAAAAAGGACTTTTTGTGATATGTTACCAAAAACGCTCAGACTACTGCAATATATAGTAAAGACTCCTGTGGAACGTTTTATTGAAGGGTTTAATTAGAACTGGCAACAAAACACAAAACTTACGTTATGTATATACGGAAACACGAAAATAGTCCTACTCAGAGTAGACCCATGGAAGCGCATTGGAAACCAGGCCTGGAGAACATGTTTAAATTTATACGCGTATTGGCCTGTTTTGATGGGGATGGACAGATAATGCTTTTCTCTTAAAAAGGGCTTATTAACGAGATGTTACCAGTGACTTTAGAAGCACTCAATCTCCTGCAGTATAGTAGAGATTCCAATAGAGTGCCTTATTACAGAGTGTAAATAGAATTGGCAACAAAACACAAAACTTTCCTCATGTTTCTTTTTGTGATATGCTACCAAAAACGCTCAGACTACTGCTATATATAGTAAAGACTCCTGTGGAACGTTTTATTGAAGGGTTTAACTGGAATTGGCAACAAAACACAAAACTTACGTTATGTATATAAAGATACACGAAAATAGTCCTACTCAGGGTAGAACCATGGAAACGCATTGGAAACCACGCCTGGAGAACATGTTTCAATGTATACGCGTATTGGACTGTTTTGATGGGGATGGACATGTAATGCTTTTCTCTTAAAAAGGGCTAATTAATGAGATGTTTCCAGTGACTTTAGAAGCACTCAATCTCCTGCAGTATTGTAGAGATTCCAATAGAGTGCCTTATTACAGAGTGTAAATAGAATTGGCAACAAAACACAAAACTTGCGTTATGTATATAAAGAAACAAGAAAATAGTCCTACTCAGAGTAGACCCATGGAAATTTATTCGAAACCAGGCCGTGAGAATGGGTTTCAATGTATACGCGTATTGGCCTGTTTTGATGGGGATGGACAGATAATGCTTTTCTCTTAAGAAGGGCTTATTAATGAGATGCTACCAGTGACTTCAGAAATGCTCAATCTCCTGCAGTATAGTAGAGATTCCAATAGAGTGCCTTATTACAGAGTGTAAATAGAATTGGCAACAAAACACAAAATTGCGTTATGTATATAAAGAAACACGAAAATAGTCCTACTCAGAGTAGACCCATGGAAATGCATTGGAAACCAGGCCGTGAGAAAGGCTTTCAATGTAAATCAGTAGATTGGCATGCGTTTCTCTTAAAAAGGACTTTTTGTGATATGTTACCAAAAACGCTCAGACTACTGCAATATATAGGAAAGACTCCTGTGGAACGTTTTATTGAAGGGTTTAACTAGAATTGGCAACAAAACACAAAACGTACGTTATGTATATAAAGAAACAAGAAAATAGTCCTACTCAGAGTAGACCCATGGAAACGCATTGGAAACCAGGCCTGGAGAACATGTTTCAACGTATACGCGTATTGGCCTGTTTTGATGGGGATGGACAGATAATGCGTTTCTCTTAAAAAGGGCTTATTAATGAGATGCTACCAGTGACTTCAGAAATGCTCAATCTCCTGCAGTATAGTAGAGATTCCAATAGAGTGCCTTATTACAGAGTGTAAATAGAATTGGCAACAAAACACAAAACTTGCGTTATGTATATAAAGAAACAAGAAAATAGTCCTACTCAGAGTAGACCCATGGAAATGCTTTGGAAACCAGGCCTGTAGAACATGGTTCAATGTATACGCGTATTGGCCTGTTTTGATGGGGATGGACAGATAACGCTTTTCTCTTAAAAAGGTCTTATTAATGAGATGTTACCAGTGACTTCAGAAATGCTCAATCTCCTGCAGTATAGTAGCGATTCCAATAGAGTGCCTTATTACAGAGTGTAAATAGAATAGGCAACAAAACACAAAACTTACGTTATGTATATAAAGAAACAAGAAAATAGTCCTACTCAGAGTAGACCCATGGAAATTTATTCGAAACCAGGCCGTGAGAATGGGTTTCAATGTATACGCGTATTGGCCTGTTTTGATGGGGATGGACAGGTAATGCTTTTCTCTTAAGAAGGGCTTATTAATGAGATGCTACCAGTGACTTCAGAAATGCTCAATCTCCTGCAGTATAGTAGAGATTCCAATAGAGTGCCTTATTACAGAGTGTAAATAGAATTGGCAACAAAACACAAAACTTGCGTTACGTATATAAAGAAACACGAAAATAGTCCTACTCAGAGTAGACCCATGGAAATGCATTGGAAACCAGGCCGTGAGAACAGCTTTCAATGTAAATCAGTAGATTGGCATGCGTTTCTCTTAAAAAGGACTTTTTGTGATATGTTACCAAAAACGCTCAGACTACTGCAATATATAGTAAAGACTCCTGTGGAACGTTTTATTGAAGGGTTTAACTAGAATTGGCAACAAAACACAAAACTTATGTTATGTATATTAAGAAAAAAGAAAATAGTCCTACTCAGAGTATACCCATGGAAGTGCATTTGAAACCAGGCCTGGAGAACATGTTTCAATGTATACGCGTATTGGCCTGTTTTGATGGGGATGGACAGATAATGCGTTTCTCTTAAAAAGGGCTTATTAATGAGATGTTAACAGTGACTTCAGAAACGCTCACTCTCCTGCAGTATAGTAGAGATTCCAATAGAGTGCCTTATTACAGAGTGTAAATAGAATTGGCAACAAAACAAAAACTTTCCTCATGTTTACAAAGAAACACGAAAATAGTCCTACTCAGAGTAGACCCATGGAAATGCATTGGAAACCAGGCCGTGAGAACGGGTTTCAATGTAAATCAGTAGACTGGCATGCATTTCTCTTAAAAAGGACTTTTTGTGATATGTTACCAAAAACGCTCAGACTACTGCAATATATAGTAAAGTCTCCTGTGGAACGTTTTATTGAAGGGTTTAACTAGAATTGGCAACAAAACACAAAACTTACGTTATGTATATAAAGAAACAAGAAAATAGTCCTACTCAGAGTAGACCCATGGAAACGCATTGGAAACCAGGCCTGGAGAACATGTTTCAACGTATACGCGTATTGGCCTGTTTTGATGGGGATGGACAGATAATGCGTTTCTCTTAAAAAGGGCTTATTAATGAGATGCTACCAGTGACTTCAGAAATGCTCAATCTCCTGCAGTATAGTAGCGATTCCAATAGAGTGTGTTATTACAGAGTGTAAATAGAATTGGCAACAAAACACAAAACTTACGTTATGTATATAAAGAAACACGAAAATAGTCCTACTCAGAGTAGACCCATGGAAATGCATTGGAAACCAGGCCGTGAGAACGGCTTTCAATGTAAATCAGTAGATTGGCATGCGTTTCTCTTAAAAAGGACTTTTTGTGATATGTTACCAAAAACGCTCAGACTACTGCAATATATAGTAAAGACTCCTGTGGAACGTTTTATTGAAGGGTTTAACTAGAATTGGCAACAAAACACAAAACTTATGTTATGTATATTAAGAAACAAGAAAATAGTCCTACTCAGAGTAGACCCATGGAAGTGCATTGGAAACCAGGCCTGGAGAACATGTTTAAATTTATACGCGTATTGGCCTGTTTTGATGGGGATGGACAGATAATGCTTTTCTCTTAAGAAGGGCTTATTAATGAGATGCTACCAGTGACTTCAGAAATGCTCAATCTCCTGCAGTATAGTAGAGATTCCAATAGAGTGCCTTATTACAGAGTGTAAATAGAATTGGCAACAAAACACAAAATTGCGTTATGTATATAAAGAAACACGAAAATAGTCCTACTCAGAGTAGACCCATGGAAATGCATTGGAAACCAGGCCGTGAGAAAGGCTTTCAATGTAAATCAGTAGATTGGCATGCGTTTCTCTTAAAAAGGACTTTTTGTGATATGTTACCAAAAACGCTCAGACTACTGCAATATATAGGAAAGACTCCTGTGGAACGTTTTATTGAAGGGTTTAACTAGAATTGGCAACAAAACACAAAACGTACGTTATGTATATAAAGAAACAAGAAAATAGTCCTACTCAGAGTAGACCCATGGAAACGCATTGGAAACCAGGCCTGGAGAACATGTTTCAACGTATACGCGTATTGGCCTGTTTTGATGGGGATGGACAGATAATGCGTTTCTCTTAAAAAGGGCTTATTAATGAGATGCTACCAGTGACTTCAGAAATGCTCAATCTCCTGCAGTATAGTAGAGATTCCAATAGAGTGCCTTATTACAGAGTGTAAATAGAATTGGCAACAAAACACAAAACTTGCGTTATGTATATAAAGAAACAAGAAAATAGTCCTACTCAGAGTAGACCCATGGAAATGCTTTGGAAACCAGGCCTGTAGAACATGGTTCAATGTATACGCGTATTGGCCTGTTTTGATGGGGATGGACAGATAACGCTTTTCTCTTAAAAAGGTCTTATTAATGAGATGTTACCAGTGACTTCAGAAATTCTCAATCTCCTGCAGTATAGTAGCGATTCCAATAGAGTGCCTTATTACAGAGTGTAAATAGAATAGGCAACAAAACACAAAACTTACGTTATGTATATAAAGAAACAAGAAAATAGTCCTACTCAGAGTAGACCCATGGAAATTTATTCGAAACCAGGCCGTGAGAATGGGTTTCAATGTATACGCGTATTGGCCTGTTTTGATGGGGATGGACAGGTAATGCTTTTCTCTTAAGAAGGGCTTATTAATGAGATGCTACCAGTGACTTCAGAAATGCTCAATCTCCTGCAGTATAGTAGAGATTCCAATAGAGTGCCTTATTACAGAGTGTAAATAGAATTGGCAACAAAAGACAAAACTTGCGTTACGTATATAAAGAAACACGAAAATAGTCCTACTCAGAGTAGACCCATGGAAATGCATTGGAAACCAGGCCGTGAGAACAGCTTTCAATGTAAATCAGTAGATTGGCATGCGTTTCTCTTAAAAAGGACTTTTTGTGATATGTTACCAAAAACGCTCAGACTACTGCAATATATAGTAAAGACTCCTGTGGAACGTTTTATTGAAGGGTTTAACTAGAATTGGCAACAAAACACAAAACTTATGTTATGTATATTAAGAAACAAGAAAATAGTCCTACTCAGAGTATACCCATGGAAGTGCATTTGAAACCAGGCCTGGAGAACATGTTTCAATGTATACGCGTATTGGCCTGTTTTGATGGGGATGGACAGGTAATGCTTTTCTCTTAAAAAGGGCTTATTAATGAGATGTTAACAGTGACTTCAGAAACGCTCACTCTCCTGCAGTATAGTAGAGATTCCAATAGAGTGCCTTATTACAGAGTGTAAATAGAATTGGCAACAAAACAAAAACTTTCCTCATGTTTACAAAGAAACACGAAAATAGTCCTACTCAGAGTAGACCCATGGAAATGCATTGGAAACCAGGCCGTGAGAACGGGTTTCAATGTAAATCAGTAGACTGGCATGCATTTCTCTTAAAAAGGACTTTTTGTGATATGTTACCAAAAACGCTCAGACTACTGCAATATATAGTAAAGTCTCCTGTGGAACGTTTTATTGAAGGGTTTAACTAGAATTGGCAACAAAACACAAAACTTACGTTATGTATATAAAGAAACAAGAAAATAGTCCTACTCAGAGTAGACCCATGGAAACGCATTGGAAACCAGGCCTGGAGAACATGTTTCAACGTATACGCGTATTGGCCTGTTTTGATGGGGATGGACAGATAATGCGTTTCTCTTAAAAAGGGCTTATTAATGAGATGCTACCAGTGACTTCAGAAATGCTCAATCTCCTGCAGTATAGTAGCGATTCCAATAGAGTGTGTTATTACAGAGTGTAAATAGAATTGGCAACAAAACACAAAACTTACGTTATGTATATAAAGAAACACGAAAATAGTCCTACTCAGAGTAGACCCATGGAAATGCATTGGAAACCAGGCCGTGAGAACGGCTTTCAATGTAAATCAGTAGATTGGCATGCGTTTCTCTTAAAAAGGACTTTTTGTGATATGTTACCAAAAACGCTCAGACTACTGCAATATATAGTAAAGACTCCTGTGGAACGTTTTATTGAAGGGTTTAACTAGAATTGGCAACAAAACACAAAACTTATGTTATGTATATTAAGAAACAAGAAAATAGTCCTACTCAGAGTAGACCCATGGAAGTGCATTGGAAACCAGGCCTGGAGAACATGTTTAAATTTATACGCGTATTGGCCTGTTTTGATGGGGATGGACAGATAATGCTTTTCTCTTAAGAAGGGCTTATTAATGAGATGCTACCAGTGACTTCAGAAATGCTCAATCTCCTGCAGTATAGTAGAGATTCCAATAGAGTGCCTTATTACAGAGTGTAAATAGAATTGGCAACAAAACACAAAATTGCGTTATGTATATAAAGAAACACGAAAATAGTCCTACTCAGAGTAGACCCATGGAAATGCATTGGAAACCAGGCCGTGAGAAAGGCTTTCAATGTAAATCAGTAGATTGGCATGCGTTTCTCTTAAAAAGGACTTTTTGTGATATGTTACCAAAAACGCTCAGACTACTGCAATATATAGGAAAGACTCCTGTGGAACGTTTTATTGAAGGGTTTAACTAGAATTGGCAACAAAACACAAAACGTACGTTATGTATATAAAGAAACAAGAAAATAGTCCTACTCAGAGTAGACCCATGGAAACGCATTGGAAACCAGGCCTGGAGAACATGTTTCAACGTATACGCGTATTGGCCTGTTTTGATGGGGATGGACAGATAATGCGTTTCTCTTAAAAAGGGCTTATTAATGAGATGCTACCAGTGACTTCAGAAATGCTCAATCTCCTGCAGTATAGTAGAGATTCCAATAGAGTGCCTTATTACAGAGTGTAAATAGAATTGGCAACAAAACACAAAACTTGCGTTATGTATATAAAGAAACAAGAAAATAGTCCTACTCAGAGTAGACCCATGGAAATGCTTTGGAAACCAGGCCTGTAGAACATGGTTCAATGTATACGCGTATTGGCCTGTTTTGATGGGGATGGACAGATAACGCTTTTCTCTTAAAAAGGTCTTATTAATGAGATGTTACCAGTGACTTCAGAAATTCTCAATCTCCTGCAGTATAGTAGCGATTCCAATAGAGTGCCTTATTACAGAGTGTAAATAGAATAGGCAACAAAACACAAAACTTACGTTATGTATATAAAGAAACAAGAAAATAGTCCTACTCAGAGTAGACCCATGGAAATTTATTCGAAACCAGGCCGTGAGAATGGGTTTCAATGTATACGCGTATTGGCCTGTTTTGATGGGGATGGACAGGTAATGCTTTTCTCTTAAGAAGGGCTTATTAATGAGATGCTACCAGTGACTTCAGAAATGCTCAATCTCCTGCAGTATAGTAGAGATTCCAATAGAGTGCCTTATTACAGAGTGTAAATAGAATTGGCAACAAAAGACAAAACTTGCGTTACGTATATAAAGAAACACGAAAATAGTCCTACTCAGAGTAGACCCATGGAAATGCATTGGAAACCAGGCCGTGAGAACAGCTTTCAATGTAAATCAGTAGATTGGCATGCGTTTCTCTTAAAAAGGACTTTTTGTGATATGTTACCAAAAACGCTCAGACTACTGCAATATATAGTAAAGACTCCTGTGGAACGTTTTATTGAAGGGTTTAACTAGAATTGGCAACAAAACACAAAACTTATGTTATGTATATTAAGAAACAAGAAAATAGTCCTACTCAGAGTATACCCATGGAAGTGCATTTGAAACCAGGCCTGGAGAACATGTTTCAATGTATACGCGTATTGGCCTGTTTTGATGGGGATGGACAGGTAATGCTTTTCTCTTAAAAAGGGCTTATTAATGAGATGTTAACAGTGACTTCAGAAACGCTCACTCTCCTGCAGTATAGTAGAGATTCCAATAGAGTGCCTTATTACAGAGTGTAAATAGAATTGGCAACAAAACAAAAACTTTCCTCATGTTTACAAAGAAACACGAAAATAGTCCTACTCAGAGTAGACCCATGGAAATGCATTGGAAACCAGGCCGTGAGAACGGGTTTCAATGTAAATCAGTAGACTGGCATGCATTTCTCTTAAAAAGGACTTTTTGTGATATGTTACCAAAAACGCTCAGACTACTGCAATATATAGTAAAGTCTCCTGTGGAACGTTTTATTGAAGGGTTTAACTAGAATTGGCAACAAAACACAAAACTTACGTTATGTATATAAAGAAACAAGAAAATAGTCCTACTCAGAGTAGACCCATGGAAACGCATTGGAAACCAGGCCTGGAGAACATGTTTCAACGTATACGCGTATTGGCCTGTTTTGATGGGGATGGACAGATAATGCGTTTCTCTTAAAAAGGGCTTATTAATGAGATGCTACCAGTGACTTCAGAAATGCTCAATCTCCTGCAGTATAGTAGCGATTCCAATAGAGTGTGTTATTACAGAGTGTAAATAGAATTGGCAACAAAACACAAAACTTACGTTATGTATATAAAGAAACACGAAAATAGTCCTACTCAGAGTAGACCCATGGAAATGCATTGGAAACCAGGCCGTGAGAACGGCTTTCAATGTAAATCAGTAGATTGGCATGCGTTTCTCTTAAAAAGGACTTTTTGTGATATGTTACCAAAAACGCTCAGACTACTGCAATATATAGTAAAGACTCCTGTGGAACGTTTTATTGAAGGGTTTAACTAGAATTGGCAACAAAACACAAAACTTATGTTATGTATATTAAGAAACAAGAAAATAGTCCTACTCAGAGTAGACCCATGGAAGCGCATTGGAAACCAGGCCTGGAGAACATGTTTCAATGTATACGCGTATTGGCCTGTTTTGATGGGGATGGACAGGTAATGCTTTTCTCTTAAAAAGGGCTTATTAATGAGATGTTAACAGTGACTTCAGAAACGCTCACTCTCCTGCAGTATAGTAGAGATTCCAATAGAGTGCCTTATTACAGAGTGTAAATAGAATTGGCAACAAAACAAAAACTTTCCTCATGTTTACAAAGAAACACGAAAATAGTCCTACTCAGAGTAGACCCATGGAAATGCATTGGAAACCAGGCCGTGAGAACGGGTTTCAATGTAAATCAGTAGACTGGCATGCATTTCTCTTAAAAAGGACTTTTTGTGATATGTTACCAAAAACGCTCAGACTACTGCAATATATAGTAAAGTCTCCTGTGGAACGTTTTATTGAAGGGTTTAACTAGAATTGGCAACAAAACACAAAACTTACGTTATGTATATAAAGAAACAAGAAAATAGTCCTACTCAGAGTAGACCCATGGAAACGCATTGGAAACCAGGCCTGGAGAACATGTTTCAACGTATACGCGTATTGGCCTGTTTTGATGGGGATGGACAGATAATGCGTTTCTCTTAAAAAGGGCTTATTAATGAGATGCTACCAGTGACTTCAGAAATGCTCAATCTCCTGCAGTATAGTAGCGATTCCAATAGAGTGTGTTATTACAGAGTGTAAATAGAATTGGCAACAAAACACAAAACTTACGTTATGTATATAAAGAAACACGAAAATAGTCCTACTCAGAGTAGACCCATGGAAATGCATTGGAAACCAGGCCGTGAGAACGGCTTTCAATGTAAATCAGTAGATTGGCATGCGTTTCTCTTAAAAAGGACTTTTTGTGATATGTTACCAAAAACGCTCAGACTACTGCAATATATAGTAAAGACTCCTGTGGAACGTTTTATTGAAGGGTTTAACTAGAATTGGCAACAAAACACAAAACTTATGTTATGTATATTAAGAAACAAGAAAATAGTCCTACTCAGAGTAGACCCATGGAAGTGCATTGGAAACCAGGCCTGGAGAACATGTTTCAATGTATACGCGTATTGGCCTGTTTTGATGGGGATGGACAGGTAATGCTTTTCTCTTAAAAAGGGCTTATTAATGAGATGTTAACAGTGACTTCAGAAACGCTCAATCTCCTGCAGTATAGTAGAGATTCTAATAGAGTGCCTTATTACAGAGTGTAAATAGAATTGGCAACAAAACACAAAACTTACGTTATGTATATAAAGAAACACGAAAATAGTCCTACTCTGAGTAGACCCATGGAAATGCATTGGAAACCAGGCCGTGAGAACGGGTTTCAATGTAAATCAGTAGACTGGCATGCGTTTCTCTTAAAAAGGACTTTTTGTGATATGTTACCAAAAACGCTCAGACTACTGCAATATATAGTAAAGTCTCCTGTGGAACGTTTTATTGAAGGGTTTAACTAGAATTGGCAACAAAACACAAAACTTACGTTATGTATATAAAGAAACAAGAAAATAGTCCTACTCAGAGTAGACCCATGGAAACGCATTGGAAACCAGGCCTGGAGAACATGTTTCAACGTATACGCGTATTGGCCTGTTTTGATGGATATGGACAGATAATGCGTTTCTCTTAAAAAGGGCTTATTAATGAGATGTTACCAGTGACTTCAGAAATGCTCAATCTCCTGCAGTAAAGTAGAGATTCCAATAGAGTGCCTTATTACAGAGTGTAAATAGAATTGGCAACAAAACAAAAAACTTACGTTATGTATATAAAGAAACAAGAAAATAGACCTACTCAGAGTAGACCCATGGAAATTTATTCGAAACCAGTCCGTGAGAATGGGTTTCAATGTATTCTCGTATTTGCCTGTTCTGATGGGGATGGACAGATAATGCTTTTATCTTAAAAAGGGCTTATTAATGAGATGTTACCAGTGACTTCAGAAACGCTCAATCTCCTGCAGTATAGTAGAGATTCCAATAGAGTGCCTTATTACAGAGTGTAAATAGAATTGGCAACAAAACACAAAACTTGCGTTATGTATATAAAGAAACAAGAAAATAGTCCTACTCAGAGTAGAGCCATGGAAACGCATTGGAAACCAGGCCTGGAGAACATATTTCAATGTATACGCGTATTGGCCTGTTTTGATGGGGATGGACAGATAATGCTTATCTCTTAAAAAGGGCTTATTAATGAGGTGTTACCTGTGACTTCAGAAACGCTCAATCTCCTGCAGTATAGTAGAGATTCCAATAGAGTGCCTTATTACAGAGTGTAAATAGAATAGGCAACAATACACAAAACTTACGTTATGTATATAAAGAAACAAGAAAATAGTTCTACTCAGAGTAGACCCATGGAAATGCATTGGAAACCAGACCTGGAGAACATGTTTCAATGTAAATCAGTAGATTGGCATGTGTTTCTCTTAAAATGGACTTTTTGTGATATGTTACCAAAAACGCTCAGACTACTGCAATATATAGTAAAGACTCCTGTGGAACGTTTTATTGAAGGGTTTAATTAGAATTGGCAACAAAACACAAAACTTACATTATGTATATACGGAAACATGAAAATAGTCCTACTCAGAGTAGACCCATGGAAGCGCATTGGAAACCAGGCCTGGAGAACATGTTTCAACGTATAAGCGTATTGGCCTGGTTTGATGGGGATGGACAGATAATGCTTTTCTCTTAAAAAGGGCTTATTAATGAGATGTTACCAGTGACTTCAGAAACGCTCAATCTCCTGCAGTATAGTAGAGATTCCAATAGAGTGCCTTATTTCAGAGTGTAAATAGAATTGGCAACAAAACACAAAACCTTCCTCATGTTTCTTTTTGTGATATGTTACCAAATACGCTCAGACTACTGCTATATATAGTAAAGACTCCTGTGGAACGTTTTATTTAAGGGTTTAACTGGAATTGGCAACAAAACACAAAACTTACGTTATGTATATAAAGAAACAAGAAAATAGTCCTACTCAGAGTAGACCCATGGAAATTTATTCGAAACCAAGCCGTGAGAATGGGTTTCAATGTATACGCGTATTGGACTGTTCTGATGGGGATGGACAGATAATGCTTTTCTCTTAAGAAGGGCTTATTAATGAGATGTTACCAGTGACTTCAGAAACGCTCAATCTCCTGCAGTATAGTAGAGATTCCAATAGAGTGCCTTATTACAGAGTGTAAATAGAATAGGCAACAAAACACAAAACTTACGTTATTTATATAAAGAAAGAAGAAAATAGTCCTACTCAGAGTAGACCCATGGAAATTTATTCGAAACCATGCTGTAAGAATGGGTATCAATGCATACGCGTATTGGCCTGTTCTGATGGGGATGGACAGATAATGCTTTTCTCTTAAGAAGGGCTTATTAATGAGATGTTACCAGTGACTTCACAAACGCTCAATCTCCTGCAGTATAGTAGAGATTCTAATAGAGTGCCTTATTACAGAGTGTAAATAGAATTGGCAACAAAACACAAAACTTGCGTTATGTATATAAAGAAACAAGAAAATTGTTCTACTCAGAGTAGACCCATGGAAATGCATTCGAAACCAGGCCGTGAGAACGGGTTTCAATGTAAATCAGTAGACTGGCATGCGTTTCTCTTAAAAAGGACTTTTTGTGATATGTTACCAAAAACGCTCAGACTACTGCAATATATAGTAAAGACTCCTGTGGAACGTTTTATTGAAGGGTTTAACTAGAATTGGCAACAAAACACAAAACTTACGTTATGTATATAAAGAAACACGAAAATAGTCCTACTCACAGTAGACCCATGGAAGCGCATTGTAAACCAGGCCTGGAGAACATGTTTCAATGTATACGCGTATTGGCCTGTTTTGATGGGGAGGGACAGATAATGCTTTTCTCTTAGAAAGGGCTTATTAAATGAGATGTTACCAGTGACTTCAGAAACGCTCAATCTCCTGCAGTATAGTAGAGATTCCAATAGAGTGCCTTATTACAGATTGTAAATAGAATTGGCAACAAAACACAAAACTTACGTTATGTATATAAAGAAACAAGAAAATAGTCCTACTCAGAGTAGACCCATGGAAATGCATTGGAAACCAGGCCGTGAGAACGGGTTTCAATGTAAATCAGTAGATTGGCATGCGTTTCTCTTAAAAAGGACTTTTTGTGATATGTTACCAAAAACGCTCAGACTACTGAAATGTATAGGAAAGACTCCTGTGGAACGTATTATTGAAGGGTTTAACTAGAATTGGCAACAAAATACAAAACTTACGTTATGTATATAAAGAAACAAGAAAATAGTCCTACTCAGAGTAGACCCATGGAAACGCTTTGGAAACCAGGCTTGGAGAACATTTTTCAATGTATACGCGTATTGGCCTGTTATGATGGGGATGGACATATAATGCTTTTCTCTTAAAAAGGGCTTATTAATGAGATGTTACCTGTGACTTCAGAAACGCTCAATCTCCTGCAGTATAGTAGAGATTCCAATAGAGTGCCTTATTACAGAGTGTAAATAGAATAGGCAACAATACACAAAACTTACGTTATGTATATAAAGAAACAAGAAAATAGTCCTACTCAGAGTAGACCCATGGAAATGCATTGGAAACCAGGCCTGGAGAACATGTTTCAATGTAAATCAGTAGATTGGCATGCGTTTCTCTTAAAATGGACTTTTTGTGATATGTTACCAAAAACGCTCAGACTACTGCAATATATAGTAAAGACTCCTGTGGAACGTTTTATTGAAGGGTTTAACTAGAATTGGCAACAAAACACAAAACTTATGTTATGTATATAAAGAAACAAGAAAATAGTCCTACTCAGAGTAGACCCATGGAAGTGCATTGGAATCCAGGCCTGGAGAACATGTTTCAATGTATACGCGTATTGGCCTGTTTTGATGGGGATGGACAGGTAATGCTTTTCTCTTAAAAAGGGCTTATTAATGAGATGTTAATAGTGACTTCAGAAACGCTCAATCTCCTGCAGTATAGTAGAGATTCTAATAGAGTGCCTTATTACAGAGTGTAAATAGAATTGGCAACAAAACACAAAACTTACGTTATGTATATAAAGAAACACGAAAATAGTCCTACTCAGAGTAGACCCATGGAAATGCATTGGAAACCAGGCCGTGAGAACGGGTTTCAATGTAAATCAGTAGACTGGCATACGTTTCTCTTAAAAAGGACTTTTTGTGATATGTTACCAAAAACGCTCAGACTACTGCAATATATAGTAAAGTCTCCTGTGGAACGTTTTATTGAAGGGTTTAACTAGAATTGGCAACAAAACACAAAACTTACGTTATGTATATAAAGAAACAAGAAAATAGTCCTACTCAGAGTAGACCCAAGGAAACGCATTGGAAACCAGGCCTGGAGAACATGTTTCAACGTATACGCGTATTGGCCTGTTTTGATGGGGATGGACAGATAATGCGTTTCTCTTAAAAAGGGCTTATTAATGAGATGTTACCAGTGACTTAGAAATGCTCAATCTCCTGCAGTATAGTAGAGATTCCAATAGAGTGCCTTATTACAGAGTGTAAATAGAATTGGCAACAAAACAAAAACTTTCCTCATGTTTACAAAGAAACACGAAAATAGTCCTACTCAGAGTAGACCCATGGAAATGCATTGGAAACCAGGCCGTGAGAACGGGTTTCAATGTAAATCAGTAGATTGGCATGCGTTTCTCTTAAAAAGGACTTTTTGTGATATGTTACCAAAAACGCTCAGACTACTGCTATATATAGTAAAGACTCCTGTGGAACGTTTTATTGAAGGGTTTAACTAGAATTGGCAACAAAACACAAAACTTACGTTATGTATATACGAAAACACGAAAATAGTCCTACTCAGAGTAGACCCATGGAAGCGCATTGGAAACCAGGCCTGGAGAACATGTTTCAACATATACGCGTATTGGCCTGTTTTGATGGGGATGGACAGATAATGCTTTTTTCTTAAAAAGGGCTTATTAATGAGATGTTACCAGTGACTTCAGAAATGCTCAATCTCCTGCAGTATAGTAGAGATTCCAATAGAGTGCCTTATTACAGAGTGTAAATAGAATTGGCAACAAAACAAAAAACTTACGTTATGTATATAAAGAAACAAGAAAATAGTCCTACTCAGAGTAGACCCATGGAAATGCATTGGAAACCAGTCCGTGAGAATGGGTTTCAATGTATACTCGTATTTGCCTGTTCTGATGGGGATGGACAGATAATGCTTATCTCTTAAAAAGGGCTTATTAATGAGATGTTACCTGTGACTTCAGAAACGCTCAATCTCCTGCAGTATAGTAGAGATTCCAATAGAGTGCCTTATAACAGAGTGTAAATAGAATAGGCAACAATACACAAAACTTACGTTATGTATATAAAGAAACAAGAAAATAGTCCTACTCAGAGTAGACCCATGGAAATGCATTGGAAACCAGGCCTGGAGAACATGTTTCAATGTAAATCAGTAGATTGGCATGCGTTTCTCTTAAAATGGACTTTTTGTGATATGTTACCAAAAACTCTCAGACTACTGCAATATATAGTAAAGACTCCTGTGGAACGTTTTATTGAAGGGTTTAACTGGAATTGGCAACAAAACACAAAACTTACGTTATGTATATAAAGAAACAAGAAAATAGTCCTACTCAGAGTAGACCCATGGAAGTGCATTGGAAACCAGGCCTGGAGAACATGTTTAAATTTATACGCGTATTGGCCTGTTTTGATGGGGATGGACAGATAATGCTTTTCTCTTAAGAAGGGCTTATTAATGAGATGCTACCAGTGACTTCAGAAATGCTCAATCTCCTGCAGTAAAGTAGAGATTCCAATAGAGTGCCTTATTACAGAGTGTAAATAGAATTGGCAACAAAACAAAAAACTTACGTTATGTATATAAAGAAACAAGAAAATAGACCTACTCAGAGTAGACCCATGGAAATTTATTCGAAACCAGTCCGTGAGAATGGGTTTCAATGTATTCTCGTATTTGCCTGTTCTGATGGGGATGGACAGATAATGCTTTTATCTTAAAAAGGGCTTATTAATGAGATGTTACCAGTGACTTCAGAAACGCTCAATCTCCTGCAGTATAGTAGAGATTCCAATAGAGTGCCTTATTACAGAGTGTAAATAGAATTGGCAACAAAACACAAAACTTGCGTTATGTATATAAAGAAACAAGAAAATAGTCCTACTCAGAGTAGAGCCATGGAAACGCATTGGAAACCAGGCCTGGAGAACATATTTCAATGTATACGCGTATTGGCCTGTTTTGATGGGGATGGACAGATAATGCTTATCTCTTAAAAAGGGCTTATTAATGAGGTGTTACCTGTGACTTCAGAAACGCTCAATCTCCTGCAGTATAGTAGAGATTCCAATAGAGTGCCTTATTACAGAGTGTAAATAGAATAGGCAACAATACACAAAACTTACGTTATGTATATAAAGAAACAAGAAAATAGTTCTACTCAGAGTAGACCCATGGAAATGCATTGGAAACCAGACCTGGAGAACATGTTTCAATGTAAATCAGTAGATTGGCATGTGTTTCTCTTAAAATGGACTTTTTGTGATATGTTACCAAAAACGCTCAGACTACTGCAATATATAGTAAAGACTCCTGTGGAACGTTTTATTGAAGGGTTTAATTAGAATTGGCAACAAAACACAAAACTTACATTATGTATATACGGAAACATGAAAATAGTCCTACTCAGAGTAGACCCATGGAAGCGCATTGGAAACCAGGCCTGGAGAACATGTTTCAACGTATAAGCGTATTGGCCTGTTTTGATGGGGATGGACAGATAATGCTTTTCTCTTAAAAAGGGCTTATTAATGAGATGTTACCAGTGACTTCAGAAACGCTCAATCTCCTGCAGTATAGTAGAGATTCCAATAGAGTGCCTTATTTCAGAGTGTAAATAGAATTGGCAACAAAACACAAAACCTTCCTCATGTTTCTTTTTGTGATATGTTACCAAATACGCTCAGACTACTGCTATATATAGTAAAGACTCCTGTGGAACGTTTTATTTAAGGGTTTAACTGGAATTGGCAACAAAACACAAAACTTACGTTATGTATATAAAGAAACAAGAAAATAGTCCTACTCAGAGTAGACCCATGGAAATTTATTCGAAACCAAGCCGTGAGAATGGGTTTCAATGTATACGCGTATTGGACTGTTCTGATGGGGATGGACAGATAATGCTTTTCTCTTAAGAAGGGCTTATTAATGAGATGTTACCAGTGACTTCAGAAACGCTCAATCTCCTGCAGTATAGTAGAGATTCCAATAGAGTGCCTTATTACAGAGTGTAAATAGAATAGGCAACAAAACACAAAACTTACGTTATTTATATAAAGAAAGAAGAAAATAGTCCTACTCAGAGTAGACCCATGGAAATTTATTCGAAACCATGCCGTAAGAATGGGTATCAATGCATACGCGTATTGGCCTGTTCTGATGGGGATGGACAGATAATGCTTTTCTCTTAAGAAGGGCTTATTAATGAGATGTTACCAGTGACTTCACAAACGCTCAATCTCCTGCAGTATAGTAGAGATTCTAATAGAGTGCCTTATTACAGAGTGTAAATAGAATTGGCAACAAAACACAAAACTTGCGTTATGTATATAAAGAAACAAGAAAATTGTTCTACTCAGAGTAGACCCATGGAAATGCATTCGAAACCAGGCCGTGAGAACGGGTTTCAATGTAAATCAGTAGACTGGCATGCGTTTCTCTTAAAAAGGACTTTTTGTGATATGTTACCAAAAACGCTCAGACTACTGCAATATATAGTAAAGACTCCTGTGGAACGTTTTATTGAAGGGTTTAACTAGAATTGGCAACAAAACACAAAACTTACGTTATGTATATAAAGAAACACGAAAATAGTCCTACTCAGAGTAGACCCATGGAAGCGCATTGTAAACCAGGCCTGGAGAACATGTTTCAATGTATACGCGTATTGGCCTGTTTTGATGGGGAGGGACAGATAATGCTTTTCTCTTAGAAAGGGCTTATTAAATGAGATGTTACCAGTGACTTCAGAAACGCTCAATCTCCTGCAGTATAGTAGAGATTCCAATAGAGTGCCTTATTACAGATTGTAAATAGAATTGGCAACAAAACACAAAACTTACGTTATGTATATAAAGAAACAAGAAAATAGTCCTACTCAGAGTAGACCCATGGAAATGCATTGGAAACCAGGCCGTGAGAACGGGTTTCAATGTAAATCAGTAGATTGGCATGCGTTTCTCTTAAAAAGGACTTTTTGTGATATGTTACCAAAAACGCTCAGACTACTGAAATGTATAGGAAAGACTCCTGTGGAACGTATTATTGAAGGGTTTAACTAGAATTGGCAACAAAATACAAAACTTACGTTATGTATATAAAGAAACAAGAAAATAGTCCTACTCAGAGTAGACCCATGGAAACGCTTTGGAAACCAGGCTTGGAGAACATTTTTCAATGTATACGCGTATTGGCCTGTTATGATGGGGATGGACATATAATGCTTTTCTCTTAAAAAGGGCTTATTAATGAGATGTTACCTGTGACTTCAGAAACGCTCAATCTCCTGCAGTATAGTAGAGATTCCAATAGAGTGCCTTATTACAGAGTGTAAATAGAATAGGCAACAATACACAAAACTTACGTTATGTATATAAAGAAACAAGAAAATAGTCCTACTCAGAGTAGACCCATGGAAATGCATTGGAAACCAGGCCTGGAGAACATGTTTCAATGTAAATCAGTAGATTGGCATGCGTTTCTCTTAAAATGGACTTTTTGTGATATGTTACCAAAAACGCTCAGACTACTGCAATATATAGTAAAGACTCCTGTGGAACGTTTTATTGAAGGGTTTAACTAGAATTGGCAACAAAACACAAAACTTATGTTATGTATATAAAGAAACAAGAAAATAGTCCTACTCAGAGTAGGCCCATGGAAGTGCATTGGAATCCAGGCCTGGAGAACATGTTTCAATGTATACGCGTATTGGCCTGTTTTGATGGGGATGGACAGGTAATGCTTTTCTCTTAAAAAGGGCTTATTAATGAGATGTTAATAGTGACTTCAGAAACGCTCAATCTCCTGCAGTATAGTAGAGATTCTAATAGAGTGCCTTATTACAGAGTGTAAATAGAATTGGCAACAAAACACAAAACTTACGTTATGTATATAAAGAAACACGAAAATAGTCCTACTCAGAGTAGACCCATGGAAATGCATTGGAAACCAGGCCGTGAGAACGGGTTTCAATGTAAATCAGTAGACTGGCATACGTTTCTCTTAAAAAGGACTTTTTGTGATATGTTACCAAAAACGCTCAGACTACTGCAATATATAGTAAAGTCTCCTGTGGAACGTTTTATTGAAGGGTTTAACTAGAATTGGCAACAAAACACAAAACTTACGTTATGTATATAAAGAAACAAGAAAATAGTCCTACTCAGAGTAGACCCATGGAAACGCATTGGAAACCAGGCCTGGAGAACATGTTTCAACGTATACGCGTATTGGCCTGTTTTGATGGGGATGGACAGATAATGCGTTTCTCTTAAAAAGGGCTTATTAATGAGATGTTACCAGTGACTTAGAAATGCTCAATCTCCTGCAGTATAGTAGAGATTCCAATAGAGTGCCTTATTACAGAGTGTAAATAGAATTGGCAACAAAACAAAAACTTTCCTCATGTTTACAAAGAAACACGAAAATAGTCCTACTCAGAGTAGACCCATGGAAATGCATTGGAAACCAGGCCGTGAGAACGGGTTTCAATGTAAATCAGTAGATTGGCATGCGTTTCTCTTAAAAAGGACTTTTTGTGATATGTTACCAAAAACGCTCAGACTACTGCTATATATAGTAAAGACTCCTGTGGAACGTTTTATTGAAGGGTTTAACTAGAATTGGCAACAAAACACAAAACTTACGTTATGTATATACGGAAACACGAAAATAGTCCTACTCAGAGTAGACCCATGGAAGCGCATTGGAAACCAGGCCTGGAGAACATGTTTCAACATATACGCGTATTGGCCTGTTTTGATGGGGATGGACAGATAATGCTTTTTTCTTAAAAAGGGCTTATTAATGAGATGTTACCAGTGACTTCAGAAATGCTCAATCTCCTGCAGTATAGTAGAGATTCCAATAGAGTGCCTTATTACAGAGTGTAAATAGAATTGGCAACAAAACAAAAAACTTACGTTATGTATATAAAGAAACAAGAAAATAGTCCTACTCAGAGTAGACCCATGGAAATGCATTGGAAACCAGTCCGTGAGAATGGGTTTCAATGTATACTCGTATTTGCCTGTTCTGATGGGGATGGACAGATAATGCTTATCTCTTAAAAAGGGCTTATTAATGAGATGTTACCTGTGACTTCAGAAACGCTCAATCTCCTGCAGTATAGTAGAGATTCCAATAGAGTGCCTTATAACAGAGTGTAAATAGAATAGGCAACAATACACAAAACTTACGTTATGTATATAAAGAAACAAGAAAATAGTCCTACTCAGAGTAGACCCATGGAAATGCATTGGAAACCAGGCCTGGAGAACATGTTTCAATGTAAATCAGTAGATTGGCATGCGTTTCTCTTAAAATGGACTTTTTGTGATATGTTACCAAAAACTCTCAGACTACTGCAATATATAGTAAAGACTCCTGTGGAACGTTTTATTGAAGGGTTTAACTGGAATTGGCAACAAAACACAAAACTTACGTTATGTATATAAAGAAACAAGAAAATAGTCCTACTCAGAGTAGACCCATGGAAATTTATTCGAAACCAGGACGTGAGAATGGGTTTCAATGTATACGCGTATTGGCCTGTTCTGATGGGGATGGACAGATAATGCTTTTCTCTTAAGAAGGGCTTATTAATGAGATGTTACCAGTGACTTCAGAAACGCTCAATCTCCTGCAGTATAGTAGAGATTCCAATAGAGTGCCTTATTACAGAGTGTAAATAGAATAGGCAACAAAACACAAAACTTACGTTATTTATATAAAGAAACAAGAAAATAGTCCTACTCAGAGTAGACCCATGGAAATTTATTCGAAACCATGCCGTAAGAATGGGTATCAATGCATACGCGTATTGGCCTGTTCTGATGGGGATGGACAGATAATGCTTTTCTCTTAAGAAGGGCTTATTAATGAGATGTTACCAGTGACTTCACAAACGCTCAATCTCCTGCAGTATAGTAGAGATTCCAATAGAGTGCCTTATTACAGAGTGTAAATAGAATTGGCAACAAAACACAAAACTTGCGTTATGTATATAAAGAAACAAGAAAATAGTTCTACTCAGAGTAGACCCATGGAAATGCATTCGAAACCAGGCCGTGAGAACGGGTTTCAATGTAAATCAGTAGACTGGCATGCGTTTCTCTTAAAAAGGACTTTTTGTGATATGTTACCAAAAACGCTCAGACTACTGCAATATATAGTAAAGACTCCTGTGGAACGTTTTATTGAAGGGTTTAACTAGAATTGGCAACAAAACACAAAACTTACGTTATGTATATAAAGAAACACGAAAATAGTCCTACTCAGAGTAGAACCATGGAAGCGCATTGGAAACCAGGCCTGGAGAACATGTTTCAACGTATAAGCGTATTGGCCTGTTTTGATGGGGATGGACAGATAATGCTTTTCTCTTAAAAAGGGCTTATTAATGAGATGTTACCAGTGACTTCAGAAACGCTCAATCTCCTGCAGTATAGTAGAGATTCCAATAGAGTGCCTTATTACAGAGTGTAAATAGAATTGGCAACAAAACACAAAACTTTCCTCATGTTTCTTTTTGTGATATGTTACCAAAAACGCTCAGACTACTGCTATATGTAGTAAAGACTCCTGTAGAACGTTTTATTGAAGGGTTTAACTGGAATTGGCAACAAAACACAAAACTTACGTTATGTATATAAAGAAACAAGAAAATAGTCCTACTCAGAGTACACCCATGGAAATTTATTCGAAACCAGGCCGTGAGAATGGGTTTCAATGTATACGCGTATTGGCCTGTTCTGATGGGGATGGACAGATAATGCTTTTTTCTTAAAAAGGGCTTATTAATGAGATGTTACCAGTGACTTCAGAAATGCTCAATCTCCTGCAGTATAGTAGAGATTCCAATAGAGTGCCTTATTACAGAGTGTAAATAGAATTGGCAACAAAACAAAAAACTTACGTTATGTATATAAAGAAACAAGAAAATAGTCCTACTCAGAGTAGACCCATGGAAATGCATTGGAAACCAGTCCGTGAGAATGGGTTTCAATGTATACTCGTATTTGCCTGTTCTGATGGGGATGGACAGATAATGCTTATCTCTTAAAAAGGGCTTATTAATGAGATGTTACCTGTGACTTCAGAAACGCTCAATCTCCTGCAGTATAGTAGAGATTCCAATAGAGTGCCTTATAACAGAGTGTAAATAGAATAGGCAACAATACACAAAACTTACGTTATGTATATAAAGAAACAAGAAAATAGTCCTACTCAGAGTAGACCCATGGAAATGCATTGGAAACCAGGCCTGGAGAACATGTTTCAATGTAAATCAGTAGATTGGCATGCGTTTCTCTTAAAATGGACTTTTTGTGATATGTTACCAAAAACTCTCAGACTACTGCAATATATAGTAAAGACTCCTGTGGAACGTTTTATTGAAGGGTTTAACTGGAATTGGCAACAAAACACAAAACTTACGTTATGTATATAAAGAAACAAGAAAATAGTCCTACTCAGAGTAGACCCATGGAAATTTATTCGAAACCAGGCCGTGAGAATGGGTTTCAATGTATACGCGTATTGGCCTGTTCTGATGGGGATGGACAGATAATGCTTTTCTCTTAAGAAGGGCTTATTAATGAGATGTTACCAGTGACTTCAGAAACGCTCAATCTCCTGCAGTATAGTAGAGATTCCAATAGAGTGCCTTATTACAGAGTGTAAATAGAATAGGCAACAAAACACAAAACTTACGTTATTTATATAAAGAAAGAAGAAAATAGTCCTACTCAGAGTAGACCCATGGAAATTTATTCGAAACCATGCCGTAAGAATGGGTATCAATGCATACGCGTATTGGCCTGTTCTGATGGGGATGGACAGATAATGCTTTTCTCTTAAGAAGGGCTTATTAATGAGATGTTACCAGTGACTTCACAAACGCTCAATCTCCTGCAGTATAGTAGAGATTCTAATAGAGTGCCTTATTACAGAGTGTAAATAGAATTGGCAACAAAACACAAAACTTGCGTTATGTATATAAAGAAACAAGAAAATTGTTCTACTCAGAGTAGACCCATGGAAATGCATTCGAAACCAGGCCGTGAGAACGGGTTTCAATGTAAATCAGTAGACTGGCATGCGTTTCTCTTAAAAAGGACTTTTTGTGATATGTTACCAAAAACGCTCAGACTACTGCAATATATAGTAAAGACTCCTGTGGAACGTTTTATTGAAGGGTTTAACTAGAATTGGCAACAAAACACAAAACTTACGTTATGTATATAAAGAAACACGAAAATAGTCCTACTCAGAGTAGACCCATGGAAGCGCATTGTAAACCAGGCCTGGAGAACATGTTTCAATGTATACGCGTATTGGCCTGTTTTGATGGGGAGGGACAGATAATGCTTTTCTCTTAGAAAGGGCTTATTAAATGAGATGTTACCAGTGACTTCAGAAACGCTCAATCTCCTGCAGTATAGTAGAGATTCCAATAGAGTGCCTTATTACAGATTGTAAATAGAATTGGCAACAAAACACAAAACTTACGTTATGTATATAAAGAAACAAGAAAATAGTCCTACTCAGAGTAGACCCATGGAAATGCATTGGAAACCAGGCCGTGAGAACGGGTTTCAATGTAAATCAGTAGATTGGCATGCGTTTCTCTTAAAAAGGACTTTTTGTGATATGTTACCAAAAACGCTCAGACTACTGAAATGTATAGGAAAGACTCCTGTGGAACGTATTATTGAAGGGTTTAACTAGAATTGGCAACAAAATACAAAACTTACGTTATGTATATAAAGAAACAAGAAAATAGTCCTACTCAGAGTAGACCCATGGAAACGCTTTGGAAACCAGGCTTGGAGAACATTTTTCAATGTATACGCGTATTGGCCTGTTATGATGGGGATGGACATATAATGCTTTTCTCTTAAAAAGGGCTTATTAATGAGATGTTACCAGTGACTTCAGAAATGCTCAATCTCCTGCAGTATAGTAGCGATTCCAATAGAGTGCCTTATTACAGAGTGTAAATAGAATTGGCAACAAAAAAAAAACTTACGTTATGTATATAAAGAAACACGAAAATAGTCCTACTCAGAGTAGACCCATGGAAATGCATTGGAAACCAGGCCGTGAGAACGGCTTTCAATGTAAATCAGTAGATTGGCATGCGTTTCTCTTAAAAAGGACTTTTTGTGATATGTTACCAAAAACGCTCAGACTACTGCAATATATAGTAAAGACTCCTGTGGAACGTTTTATTGAAGGGTTAAACTAGAATTGGCAACAAAACACAAAACTTATGTTATGTATATTAAGAAACAAGAAAATAGTCCTACTCAGAGTAGACCCATGGAAGTGCATTGGAAACCAGGCCTGGAGAACATGTTTCAATGTATACGCGTATTGGCCTGTTTTGATGGGGATGGACAGGTAATGCTTTTCTCTTAAAAAGGGCTTATTAATGAGATGTTAATAGTGACTTCAGAAACGCTCAATCTCCTGCAGTATAGTAGAGATTCTAATAGAGTGCCTTATTACAGAGTGTAAATAGAATTGGCAACAAAACACAAAACTTACGTTATGTATATAAAGAAACACGAAAATAGTCCTACTCAGAGTAGACCCATGGAAATGCATTGGAAACCAGGCCGTGAGAACGGGTTTCAATGTAAATCAGTAGACTGGCATACGTTTCTCTTAAAAAGGACTTTTTGTGATATGTTACCAAAAACGCTCAGACTACTGCAATATATAGTAAAGTCTCCTGTGGAACGTTTTATTGAAGGGTTTAACTAGAATTGGCAACAAAACACAAAACTTACGTTATGTATATAAAGAAACAAGAAAATAGTCCTACTCAGAGTAGACCCATGGAAACGCATTGGAAACCAGGCCTGGAGAACATGTTTCAACGTATACGCGTATTGGCCTGTTTTGATGGGGATGGACAGATAATGCGTTTCTCTTAAAAAGGGCTTATTAATGAGATGTTACCAGTGACTTCAGAAATGCTCAATCTCCTGCAGTATAGTAGAGATTCCAATAGAGTGCCTTATTACAGAGTGTAAATAGAATTGAAAACAAAACAAAAACTTTCCTCATGTTTACAAAGAAACACGAAAATAGTCCTACTCAGAGTAGACCCATGGAAATGCATTGGAAACCAGGCCGTGAGAACGGGTTTCAATGTAAATCAGTAGATTGGCATGCGTTTCTCTTAAAAAGGACTTTTTGTGATACGTTACCAAAAACGCTCAGACTACTGCAATATATAGTAAAGACTCCTGTGGAACGTTTTATTGAAGGGTTTAACTAGAATTGGCAACAAAACACAAAACTTACGTTATGTATATACGGAAACACGAAAATAGTCCTACTCAGAGTAGACCCATGGAAGCGCATTGGAAACCAGGCCTGGAGAACATGTTTCAACATATACGCGTATTGGCCTGTTTTGATGGGGATGGACAGATAATGCTTTTCTCTTAAGAAGGGCTTATTAATGAGATGTTACCAGTGACTTCAGAAACGCTCAATCTCCTGCAGTATAGTAGAGATTCCAATAGAGTGCCTTATTACAGAGTGTAAATAGAATAGGCAACAAAACACAAAACTTACGTTATTTATATAAAGAAACAAGAAAATAGTCCTACTCAGAGAAGACCCATGGAAATTTATTCGAAACCATGCCGTAAGAATGGGTATCAATGCATACGCGTATTGGCCTGTTCTGATGGGGATGGACAGATAATGCTTTTCTCTTAAGAAGGGCTTATTAATGAGATGTTACCAGTGACTTCACAAACGCTCAATCTCCTGCAGTATAGTAGAGATTCCAATAGAGTGCCTTATTACAGAGTGTAAATAGAATTGGCAACAAAACACAAAACTTGCGTTATGTATATAAAGAAACAAGAAAATTGTTCTACTCAGAGTAGACCCATGGAAATGCATTCGAAACCAGGCCGTGAGAACGGGTTTCAATGTAAATCAGTAGACTGGCATGCGTTTCTCTTAAAAAGGACTTTTTGTGATATGTTACCAAAAACGCTCAGACTACTGCAATATATAGTAAAGACTCCTGTGGAACGTTTTATTGAAGGGTTTAACTAGAATTGGCAACAAAACACAAAACTTACGTTATGTATATAAAGAAACAAGAAAATAGTCCTACTCAGAGTAGACCCATGGAAACGCTTTGGAAACCAGGCTTGGAGAACATGTTTCAATGTATACGCGTATTGGCCTGTTATGATGGGGATGGACATATAATGCTTTTCTCTTAAAAAGGGCTTATTAATGAGATGTTACCAGTGACTTCAGAAATGCTCAATCTCCTGCAGTATAGTAGCGATTCCAATAGAGTGCCTTATTACAGAGTGTAAATAGAATTGGCAACAAAACAAAAAACTTACGTTATGTATATAAAGAAACACGAAAATAGTCCTACTCAGAGTAGACCCATGGAAATGCATTGGAAACCAGGCCGTGAGAACGGGTTTCAATGTAAATCAGTAGATTGGCATGCGTTTCTCTTAAAAAGGACTTTTTGTGATATGTTACCAAAAACGCTCAGACTACTGCAATATATAGTAAAGTCTCCTGTGGAACGTTTTATTGAAGGGTTTAACTAGAATTGGCAACAAAACACAAAACTTACGTTATGTATATACGGAAACACGAAAATAGTCCTACTCAGAGTAGACCCATGGAAGCGCATTGGAAACCAGGCCTGGAGAACATGTTTCAACATATACGCGTATTGGCCTGTTTTGATGGGGATGGAGAGATAATGCTTTTTTCTTAAAAAGGGCTTATTAATGAGATGTTACCAGTGACTTCAGAAATGCTCAATCTCCTGCAGTATAGTAGAGATTCCAATAGAGTGCCTTATTACAGAGTGTAAATAGAATTGGCAACAAAACAAAAAACTTACGTTATGTATATAAAGAAACAAGAAAATAGTCCTACTCAGAGTAGACCCATGGAAATTTATTCGAAACCACTCCGTGAGAATGGGTTTCAATGTATACTCGTATTTGCCTGTTCTGATGGGGATGGACAGATAATTCTTTTCTCTTAAAAAGGGCTAATTAATGAGATGTTACCAGTGACTTCAGAAACGCTCAATCTCCTGCAGTATAGTAGAGATTCCAATAGAGTGCCTTATTACAGAGTGTAAATAGAATTTGCAACAAAACACAAAACTTGCATTATGTATATAAAGAAACAAGAAAATAGTCCTACTCAGAGTAGACCCATGGAAATGCATTGGAAACCAGGCCTGGAGAACATATTTCAATGTATACGCGTATTGGCCTGTTTTGATGGGGATGGACAGATAATGCTTATCTCTTAAAAAGGGCTTATTAATGAGATGTTACCTGTGACTTCAGAAACGCTCAATCTCCTGCAGTATAGTAGAGATTCCAATAGAGTGCCTTATTACAGAGTGTAAATAGAATAGGCAACAATACACAAAACTTACGTTATGTATATAAAGAAACAAGAAAATAGTCCTACTCAGAGTAGACCCATGGAAATGCATTGGAAACCAGGCCTGGAGAACATGTTTCAATGTAAATCAGTAGATTGGCATGCGTTTCTCTTAAAATGGACTTTTTGTGATATGTTACCAAAAACGCTCAGACTACTGCAATATATAGTAAAGACTCCTGTGGAACGTTTTATTGAAGGGTTTAACTAGAATTGGCAACAAAACACAAAACTTACGTTATGTATATTAAGAAACAAGAAAATAGTCCTACTCAGAGTAGACCCATGGAAATTTATTCGAAACCAGGCCGTGAGAATGGGTTTCAATGTATACGCGTATTGGACTGTTCTGATGGGGATGGACAGATAATGCTTTTCTCTTAAGAAGGGCTTATTAATGAGATGTTACCAGTGACTTCAGAAACGCTCAATCTCCTGCAGTATAGTAGAGATTCCAATAGAGTGCCTTATTACAGAGTGTAAATAGAATAGGCAACAAAACACAAAACTTACGTTATTTATATAAAGAAACAAGAAAATAGTCCTACTCAGAGTAGACCCATGGAAATTTATTCGAAACCATGCCGTAAGAATGGGTATCAATGCATACGCGTATTGGCCTGTTCTGATGGGGATGGACAGATAATGCTTTTCTCTTAAGAAGGGCTTATTAATGAGATGTTACCAGTGACTTCACAAACGCTCAATCTCCTTTAGTATAGTAGAGATTCCAATAGAGTGCCTTATTACAGAGTGTAAATAGAATTGGCAACAAAACAAAAAACTTACGTTATGTATATAAAGAAACAAGAAAATAGTCCTACTCAGAGTAGACCCATGGAAATTTATTCGAAACCAGTCCGTGAGAATGGGTTTCAATGTATACTCGTATTTGCCTGTTCTGATGGGGATGGACAGATAATTCGTTTCTCTTAAAAAGGGCTTATTAATGAGATGTTACCAGTGACTTCAGAAACGCTCAATCTCCTGCAGTATAGTAGAGATTCCAATAGAGTGCCTTATTACAGAGTGTAAATAGAATTTGCAACAAAACAAAAAACTTGCATTATGTATATAAAGAAATAAGAAAATAGTCCTACTCAGAGTAGACCCATGGAAATGCATTGGAAACCAGGCCTGGAGAACACGTTTCAATGTATACGCGTATTGGCCTGTTTTGATGGGGATGGACAGATAATGCTTATCTCTTAAAAAGGGCTTATTAATGAGATGTTACCTGTGACTTCAGAAACGCTCAATCTCCTGCAGTATAGTAGAGATTCCAATAGAGTGCCTTATTACAGAGTGTAAATAGAATAGGCAACAATACACAAAACTTACGTTATGTATATAAAGAAACAAGAAAATAGTCCTACTCAGAGTAGACCCATGGAAATGCATTGGAAACCAGGCCTGGAGAACATGTTTCAATGTAAATCAGTAGATTGGCATGCGTTTCTCTTAAAATGGACTTTTTGTGATATGTTACCAAAAACGCTCAGACTACTGCAATATATAGTAAAGACTCCTGTGGAACGTTTTATTGAAGGGTTTAACTAGAATTGGCAACAAAACACAAAACTTATGTTATGTATATTAAGAAACAAGAAAATAGTCCTACTCAGAGTAGACCCATGGAAGTGCATTGGAATCCAGGCCTGGAGAACATGTTTCAATGTATACGCGTATTGGCCTGTTTTGATGGGGATGGACAGGTAATGCTTTTCTCTTAAAAAGGGCTTATTAATGAGATGTTAATAGTGACTTCAGAAACGCTCAATCTCCTGCAGTATAGTAGAGATTCTAATAGAGTGCCTTATTACAGAGTGTAAATAGAATTGGCAACAAAACACAAAACTTACGTTATGTATATAAAGAAACACGAAAATAGTCCTACTCAGAGTAGACCCATGGAAATGCATTGGAAACCAGGCCGTGAGAACGGGGTTTCAATGTAAATCAGTAGACTGGCATACGTTTCTCTTAAAAAGGACTTTTTGTGATATGTTACCAAAAACGCTCAGACTACTGCAATATATAGTAAAGTCTCCTGTGGAACGTTTTATTGAAGGGTTTAACTAGAATTGGCAACAAAACACAAAACTTACGTTATGTATATAAAGAAACAAGAAAATAGTCCTACTCAGAGTAGACCCATGGAAACGCATTGGAAACCAGGCCTGGAGAACATGTTTCAACGTATACGCGTATTGGCCTGTTTTGATGGGGATGGACAGATAATGCGTTTCTCTTAAAAAGGGCTTATTAATGAGATGTTACCAGTGACTTAGAAATGCTCAATCTCCTGCAGTATAGTAGAGATTCCAATAGAGTGCCTTATTACAGAGTGTAAATAGAATTGGCAACAAAACAAAAACTTTCCTCATGTTTACAAAGAAACACGAAAATAGTCCTTCTCAGAGTAGACCCATGGAAATGCATTGGAAACCAGGCCGTGAGAACGGGTTTCAATGTAAATCAGTAGATTGGCATGCGTTTTCTCTTAAAAAGGACTTTTTGTGATATGTTACCAAAAACGCTCAGACTACTGCTATATATAGTAAAGACTCCTGTGGAACGTTTTATTGAAGGGTTTAACTAGAATTGGCAACAAAACACAAAACTTACGTTATGTATATACGGAAACACGAAAATAGTCCTACTCAGAGTAGACCCATGGAAGCGCATTGGAAACCAGGCCTGGAGAACATGTTTCAACATATACGCGTATTGGCCTGTTTTGATGGGGATGGACAGATAATGCTTTTTTCTTAAAAAGGGCTTATTAATGAGATGTTACCAGTGACTTCAGAAATGCTCAATCTCCTGCAGTATAGTAGAGATTCCAATAGAGTGCCTTATTACAGAGTGTAAATAGAATTGGCAACAAAACAAAAAACTTACGTTATGTATATAAAGAAACAAGAAAATAGTCCTACTCAGAGTAGACCCATGGAAATGCATTGGAAACCAGTCCGTGAGAATGGGTTTCAATGTATACTCGTATTTGCCTGTTCTGATGGGGATGGACAGATAATGCTTATCTCTTAAAAAGGGCTTATTAATGAGATGTTACCTGTGACTTCAGAAACGCTCAATCTCCTGCAGTATAGTAGAGATTCCAATAGAGTGCCTTATAACAGAGTGTAAATAGAATAGGCAACAATACACAAAACTTACGTTATGTATATAAAGAAACAAGAAAATAGTCCTACTCAGAGTAGACCCATGGAAATGCATTGGAAACCAGGCCTGGAGAACATGTTTCAATGTAAATCAGTAGATTGGCATGCGTTTCTCTTAAAATGGACTTTTTGTGATATGTTACCAAAAACTCTCAGACTACTGCAATATATAGTAAAGACTCCTGTGGAACGTTTTATTGAAGGGTTTAACTGGAATTGGCAACAAAACACAAAACTTACGTTATGTATATAAAGAAACAAGAAAATAGTCCTACTCAGAGTAGACCCATGGAAATTTATTCGAAACCAGGCCGTGAGAATGGGTTTCAATGTATACGCGTATTGGCCTGTTCTGATGGGGATGGACAGATAATGCTTTTCTCTTAAGAAGGGCTTATTAATGAGATGTTACCAGTGACTTCAGAAACGCTCAATCTCCTGCAGTATAGTAGAGATTCCAATAGAGTGCCTTATTACAGAGTGTAAATAGAATAGGCAACAAAACACAAAACTTACGTTATTTATATAAAGAAACAAGAAAATAGTCCTACTCAGAGTAGACCCATGGAAATTTATTCGAAACCATGCCGTAAGAATGGGTATCAATGCATACGCGTATTGGCCTGTTCTGATGGGGATGGACAGATAATGCTTTTCTCTTAAGAAGGGCTTATTAATGAGATGTTACCAGTGACTTCACAAACGCTCAATCTCCTGCAGTATAGTAGAGATTCCAATAGAGTGCCTTATTACAGAGTGTAAATAGAATTGGCAACAAAACACAAAACTTGCGTTATGTATATAAAGAAACAAGAAAATAGTTCTACTCAGAGTAGACCCATGGAAATGCATTCGAAACCAGGCCGTGAGAACGGGTTTTCAATGTAAATCAGTAGACTGGCATGCGTTTCTCTTAAAAAGGACTTTTTGTGATATGTTACCAAAAACGCTCAGACTACTGCAATATATAGTAAAGACTCCTGTGGAACGTTTTATTGAAGGGTTTAACTAGAATTGGCAACAAAACACAAAACTTACGTTATGTATATAAAGAAACACGAAAATAGTCCTACTCAGAGTAGAACCATGGAAGCGCATTGGAAACCAGGCCTGGAGAACATGTTTCAACGTATAAGCGTATTGGCCTGTTTTGATGGGGATGGACAGATAATGCTTTTCTCTTAAAAAGGGCTTATTAATGAGATGTTACCAGTGACTTCAGAAACGCTCAATCTCCTGCAGTATAGTAGAGATTCCAATAGAGTGCCTTATTACAGAGTGTAAATAGAATTGGCAACAAAACACAAAACTTTCCTCATGTTTCTTTTTGTGATATGTTACCAAAAACGCTCAGACTACTGCTATATGTAGTAAAGACTCCTGTAGAACGTTTTATTGAAGGGTTTAACTGGAATTGGCAACAAAACACAAAACTTACGTTATGTATATAAAGAAACAAGAAAATAGTCCTACTCAGAGTACACCCATGGAAATTTATTCGAAACCAGGCCGTGAGAATGGGTTTCAATGTATACGCGTATTGGCCTGTTCTGATGGGGATGGACAGATAATGCTTTTTTCTTAAAAAGGGCTTATTAATGAGATGTTACCAGTGACTTCAGAAATGCTCAATCTCCTGCAGCATAGTAGAGATTCCAATAGAGTGCCTTATTACAGAGTGTAAATAGAATTGGCAACAAAACAAAAAACTTACGTTATGTATATAAAGAAACAAGAAAATAGTCCTACTCAGAGTAGACCCATGGAAATGCATTGGAAACCAGTCCGTGAGAATGGGTTTCAATGTATACTCGTATTTGCCTGTTCTGAAGGGGATGGACAGATAATGCTTATCTCTTAAAAAGGGCTTATTAATGAGATGTTACCTGTGACTTCAGAAACGCTCAATCTCCTGCAGTATAGTAGAGATTCCAATAGAGTGCCTTATAACAGAGTGTAAATAGAATAGGCAACAATACACAAAACTTACGTTATGTATATAAAGAAACAAGAAAATAGTCCTACTCAGAGTAGACCCATGGAAATGCATTGGAAACCAGGCCTGGAGAACATGTTTCAATGTAAATCAGTAGATTGGCATGCGTTTCTCTTAAAATGGACTTTTTGTGATATGTTACCAAAAACTCTCAGACTACTGCAATATATAGTAAAGACTCCTGTGGAACGTTTTATTGAAGGGTTTAACTGGAATTGGCAACAAAACACAAAACTTACGTTATGTATATAAAGAAACAAGAAAATAGTCCAACTCAGAGTAGACCCATGGAAATTTATTCGAATCCAGGCCGTGAGAATGGGTTTCAATGTATACGCGTATTGGCCTGTTCTGATGGGGATGGACAGATAATGCTTTTCTCTTAAGAAGGGCTTATTAATGAGATGTTACCAGTGACTTCAGAAACGCTCAATCTCCTGCAGTATAGTAGAGATTCCAATAGAGTGCCTTATTACAGAGTGTAAATAGAATAGGCAACAAAACACAAAACTTACGTTATTTATATAAAGAAACAAGAAAATAGTCCTACTCAGAGTAGACCCATGGAAATTTATTCGAAACCATGCCGTAAGAATGGGTATCAATGCATACGCGTATTGGCCTGTTCTGATGGGGATGGACAGATAATGCTTTTCTCTTAAGAAGGGCTTATTAATGAGATGTTACCAGTGACTTCACAAACGCTCAATCTCCTGCAGTATAGTAGAGATTCCAATAGAGTGCCTTATTACAGAGTGTAAATAGAATTGGCAACAAAACACAAAACTTGCGTTATGTATATAAAGAAACAAGAAAATAGTTCTACTCAGAGTAGACCCATGGAAATGCATTCGAAACCAGGCCGTGAGAACGGGTTTCAATGTAAATCAGTAGACTGGCATGCGTTTCTCTTAAAAAGGACTTTTTGTGATATGTTACCAAAAACGCTCAGACTACTGCAATATATAGTAAAGACTCCTGTGGAACGTTTTATTGAAGGGTTTAACTAGAATTGGCAACAAAACACAAAACTTATGTTATGTATATAAAGAAACACGAAAATAGTCCTACTCAGAGTAGAACCATGGAAGCGCATTGGAAACCAGGCCTGGAGAACATGTTTCAACGTATAAGCGTATTGGCCTGTTTTGATGGGGATGGACAGATAATGCTTTTCTCTTAAAAAGGGCTTATTAATGAGATGTTACCAGTGACTTCAGAAACGCTCAATCTCCTGCAGTATAGTAGAGATTCCAATAGAGTGCCTTATTACAGAGTGTAAATAGAATTGGCAACAAAACACAAAACTTTCCTCATGTTTCTTTTTGTGATATGTTACCAAAAACGCTCAGACTACTGCTATATGTAGTAAAGACTCCTGTAGAACGTTTTATTGAAGGGTTTAACTGGAATTGGCAACAAAACACAAAACTTACGTTATGTATATAAAGAAACAAGAAAATAGTCCTACTCAGAGTACACCCATGGAAATTTATTCGAAACCAGGCCGTGAGAATGGGTTTCAATGTATACGCGTATTGGCCTGTTCTGATGGGGATGGACAGATAATGCTTTTCTCTTAAGAAGGGCTTATTAATGAGATGTTACCAGTGACTTCAGAAACGCTCAATCTCCTGCAGTATAGTAGAGATTCCAATAGAGTGCCTTATTACAGAGTGTAAATAGAATTTGCAACAAAACACAAAACTTGCATTATGTATATAAAGAAACAAGAAAATAGTCCTACTCAGAGTAGACCCATGGAAATGCATTGGAAACCAGGCCTGGAGTACATATTTCAATGTATACGCGTATTGGCCTGTTTTGATGGGGATGGACAGATAATGCTTATCTCTTAAAAAGGGCTTATTAATGAGATGTTACCTGTGACTTCAGAAACGCTCAATCTCCTGCAGTATAGTAGAGATTCCAATAGAGTGCCTTATTACAGAGTGTAAATAGAATAGGCAACAATACACAAAACTTACGTTATGTATATAAAGAAACAAGAAAATAGTCCTACTCAGAGTAGACCCATGGAAATGCATTGGAAACCAGGCCTGGAGAACATGTTTCAATGTAAATCAGTAGATTGGCATGCGTTTCTCTTAAAATGGACTTTTTGTGATATGTTACCAAAAACGCTCAGACTACTGCAATATATAGTAAAGACTCCTGTGGAACGTTTTATTGAAGGGTTTAATTAGAATTGGCAACAAAACACAAAACTTACGTTATGTATATACGGAAACACGAAAATAGTCCTACTCAGAGTAGACCCATGGAAGCGCATTGGAAACCAGGCCTGGAGAACATGTTTCAACGTATAAGCGTATTGGCCTGTTTTGATGGGGATGGACAGATAATGCTTTTCTCTTAAAAAGGGCTTATTAATGAGATGTTACCAGTGACTTCAGAAACGCTCAATCTCCTGCAGTATAGTAGAGATTCCAATAGAGTGCCTTATTACAGACTGTAAATAGAATTGGCAACAAAACAAAAAACTTACGTTATGTATATAAAGAAACACGAAAATAGTCCTACTCAGAGTAGACCCATGGAAATGCATTGGAAACCAGGCCGTGAGAACGGCTTTCAATGTAAATCAGTAGATTGGCATGCGTTTCTCTTAAAAAGGACTTTTTGTGATATGTTACCAAAAACGCTCAGACTACTGCAATATATAGTAAAGACTCCTGTGGAACGTTTTATTGAAGGGTTAAACTAGAATTGGCAACAAAACACAAAACTTATGTTATGTATATTAAGAAACAAGAAAATAGTCCTACTCAGAGTAGACCCATGGAAGTGCATTGGAAACCAGGCCTGGAGAACATGTTTCAATGTATACGCGTATTGGCCTGTTTTGATGGGGATGGACAGGTAATGCTTTTCTCTTAAAAAGGGCTTATTAATGAGATGTTAATAGTGACTTCAGAAACGCTCAATCTCCTGCAGTATAGTAGAGATTCTAATAGAGTGCCTTATTACAGAGTGTAAATAGAATTGGCAACAAAACACAAAACTTACGTTATGTATATAAAGAAACACGAAAATAGTCCTACTCAGAGTAGACCCATGGAAATGCATTGGAAACCAGGCCGTGAGAACGGGTTTCAATGTAAATCAGTAGACTGGCATACGTTTCTCTTAAAAAGGACTTTTTGTGATATGTTACCAAAAACGCTCAGACTACTGCAATATATAGTAAAGTCTCCTGTGGAACGTTTTATTGAAGGGTTTAACTAGAATTGGCAACAAAACACAAAACTTACGTTATGTATATAAAGAAACAAGAAAATAGTCCTACTCAGAGTAGACCCATGGAAACGCATTGGAAACCAGGCCTGGAGAACATGTTTCAACGTATACGCGTATTGGCCTGTTTTGATGGGTATGGACAGATAATGCGTTTCTCTTAAAAAGGGCTTATTAATGAGATGTTACCAGTGACTTAGAAATGCTCAATCTCCTGCAGTATAGTAGAGATTCCAATAGAGTGCCTTATTACAGAGTGTAAATAGAATTGGCAACAAAACACAAAACTTTCCTCATGTTTCTTTTTGTGATATGTTACCAAAAACGCTCAGACTACTGCTATATATAGTAAAGAGTCCTGTGGAACGTTTTATTGAAGGGTTTAACTGGAATTGGCAACAAAACACAAAACTTACGTTATGTATATAAAGAAACAAGAAAATAGTTCTACTCAGAGTAGACCCATGGAAATGCATTCGAAACCAGGCCGTGAGAACGGGTTTCAATGTAAATCAGTAGACTGGCATGCGTTTCTCTTAAAAAGGACTTTTTGTGATATGTTACCAAAAACACTCAGACTACTGCAATATATAGTAAAGACTCCTGTGGAACGTTTTATTGACGGGTTTAACTAGAATTGGCAACAAAACACAAAACTTACGTTATGTATATAAAGAAACAAGAAAATAGTCCTACTCAGAGTAGACCCATGGAAATGCATTGGAAACCAGGCCTGGAGAACATATTTCAATGTATACGCGTATTGGCCTGTTTTGATGGGGATGGACAGATAATGCTTATCTCTTAAAAAGGGCTTATTAATGAGATGTTACCAGTGACTTCAGAAATGCTCAATCTCCTGCAGTATAGTAGAGATTCCAATAGAGTGCCTTATTACAGAGTGTAAATAGAATTTGCAACAAAACACAAAACTTGCATTATGTATATAAAGAAACAAGAAAATAGTCCTACTCAGAGTAGACCCATGGAAATGCATTGGAAACCAGGCCTGGAGAACATATTTCAATGTATACGCGTATTGGCCTGTTTTGATGGGGATGGACAGATAATGCTTATCTCTTAAAAAGGGCTTATTAATGAGATGTTACCAGTGATTTCAGAAATGCTCAATCTCCTGCAGTATAGTAGAGATTCCAATAGAGTGCCTTATTACAGAGTGTAAATAGAATTGGCAACAAAACAAAAAACTTACGTTATGTATATAAAGAAACAAGAAAATAGTCCTACTCAGAGTAGACCCATGGAAATTTATTCGAAACCAGTCTGTGAGAATGGGTTTCAATGTATACTCGTATTTGCCTGTTCTGATGGGGATGGACAGATAATTCTTTTCTCTTAAAAAGGGCTTATTAATGAGATGTTACCAGTGACTTCAGAAACGCTCAATCTCCTGCAGTATAGTAGAGATTCCAATAGAGTGCCTTATTACAGAGTGTAAATAGAATTGGCAAGAAAACACAAAACTTGCATTATGTATATAAAGAAACAAGAAAATAGTCCTACTCAGAGTAGACCCATGGAAATGCATTGGAAACCAGGCCTGGAGTACATATTTCAATGTATACGCGTATTGGCCTGTTTTGATGGGGATGGACAGATAATGCTTATCTCTTAAAAAGGGCTTATTAATGAGATGTTACCTGTGACTTCAGAAACGCTCAATCTCCTGCAGTATAGTAGAGATTCCAATAGAGTGCCTTATTACAGAGTGTAAATAGAATAGGCAACAATACACAAAACTTACGTTATGTATATAAAGAAACAAGAAAATAGTCCTACTCAGAGTAGACCCATGGAAATGCATTGGAAACCAGGCCTGGAGAACATGTTTCAATGTAAATCAGTAGATTGGCATGCGTTTCTCTTAAAATGGACTTTTTGTGATATGTTACCAAAAACGCTCAGACTACTGCAATATATAGTAAAGACTCCTGTGGAACGTTTTATTGAAGGGTTTAATTAGAATTGGCAACAAAACACAAAACTTACGTTATGTATATACGGAAACACGAAAATAGTCCTACTCAGAGTAGACCCATGGAAGCGCATTGGAAACCAGGCCTGGAGAACATGTTTCAACGTATAAGCGTATTGGCCTGTTTTGATGGGGATGGACAGATAATGCTTTTCTCTTAAAAAGGGCTTATTAATGAGATGTTACCAGTGACTTCAGAAACGCTCAATCTCCTGCAGTATAGTAGAGATTCCAATAGAGTGCCTTATTACAGAGTGTAAATAGAATTGGCAACAAAACACAAAACTTTCCTCATGTTTCTTTTTGTGATATGTTACCAAAAACGCTCAGACTACTGCTATATATAGTAAAGACTCCTGTGGAACGTTTTATTGAAGGGTTTAACTGGAATTGGCAACAAAACACAAAACTTACGTTATGTATATAAAGAAACAAGAAAATAGTCCTACTCAGAGTAGACCCATGGAAATTTATTCGAAACCAGGCCGTGAGAATGGGTTTCAATGTATACGCGTATTGGCCTGTTCTGATGGGGATGGACAGATAATGCTTTTCTCTTAAGAAGGGCTTATTAATGAGATGTTACCAGTGACTTCAGAAACGCTCAATCTCCTGCAGTATAGTAGAGATTCCAATAGAGTGCCTTATTACAGAGTGTAAATAGAATAGGCAACAAAACACAAAACTTACGTTATTTATATAAAGAAAAAAGAAAATAGTCCTACTCAGAGTAGACCCATGGAAATTTATTCGAAACCATGCCGTAAGAATGGGTATCAATGCATACGCGTATTGGCCTGTTCTGATGGGGATGGACAGATAATGCTTTTCTCTTAAGAAGGGCTTATTAATGAGATGTTACCAGTGACTTCAGAAACGCTCAATCTCCTGCAGTATAGTAGAGATTCCAATAGAGTGCCTTATTACAGAGTGTAAATAGAATTGGCAACAAAACACAAAACTTGCGTTATGTATATAAAGAAACAAGAAAATTGTTCTACTCAGAGTAGACCCATGGAAATGCATTCGAAACCAGGCCGTGAGAACGGGTTTCAATGTAAATCAGTAGACTGGCATGCGTTTCTCTTAAAAAGGACTTTTTGTGATATGTTACCAAAAACGCTCAGACTACTGCAATATATAGTAAAGACTCCTGTGGAACGTTTTATTGAAGGGTTTAACTAGAATTGGCAACAAAACACAAAACTTACGTTATGTATATAAAGAAACACGAAAATAGTCCTACTCAGAGTAGACCCATGGAAGCGCATTGGAAACCAGGCCTGGAGAACATGTTTCGATGTATACGCGTATTGGCCTGTTTTGATGGGGATGGACAGGTAATGCTTTTCTCTTAAAAAGGGCTTATTAATGAGATGTTACCAGTGACTTCAGAAATGCTCAATCTCCTGCAGTATAGTAGAGATTCCAATAGAGTGCCTTATTACAGAGTGTAAATAGAATTTGCAACAAAACACAAAACTTGCATTATGTATATAAAGAAACAAGAAAATAGTCCTACTCAGAGTAGACCCATGGAAATGCATTGGAAACCAGGCCTGGAGAACATATTTCAATGTATACGCGTATTGGCCTGTTTTGATGGGGATGGACAGATAATGCTTATCTCTTAAAAAGGGCTTATTAATGAGATGTTACCAGTGATTTCAGAAATGCTCAATCTCCTGCAGTATAGTAGAGATTCCAATAGAGTGCCTTATTACAGAGTGTAAATAGAATTGGCAACAAAACAAAAAACTTACGTTATGTATATAAAGAAACAAGAAAATAGTCCTACTCAGAGTAGACCCATGGAAATTTATTCGAAACCAGTCTGTGAGAATGGGTTTCAATGTATACTCGTATTTGCCTGTTCTGATGGGGATGGACAGATAATTCTTTTCTCTTAAAAAGGGCTTATTAATGAGATGTTACCAGTGACTTCAGAAACGCTCAATCTCCTGCAGTATAGTAGAGATTCCAATAGAGTGCCTTATTACAGAGTGTAAATAGAATTTGCAACAAAACACAAAACTTGCATTATGTATATAAAGAAACAAGAAAATAGTCCTACTCAGAGTAGACCCATGGAAATGCATTGGAAACCAGGCCTGGAGTACATATTTCAATGTATACGCGTATTGGCCTGTTTTGATGGGGATGGACAGATAATGCTTATCTCTTAAAAAGGGCTTATTAATGAGATGTTACCTGTGACTTCAGAAACGCTCAATCTCCTGCAGTATAGTAGAGATTCCAATAGAGTGCCTTATTACAGAGTGTAAATAGAATAGGCAACAATACACAAAACTTACGTTATGTATATAAAGAAACAAGAAAATAGTCCTACTCAGAGTAGACCCATGGAAATGCATTGGAAACCAGGCCTGGAGAACATGTTTCAATGTAAATCAGTAGATTGGCATGCGTTTCTCTTAAAATGGACTTTTTGTGATATGTTACCAAAAACGCTCAGACTACTGCAATATATAGTAAAGACTCCTGTGGAACGTTTTATTGAAGGGTTTAATTAGAATTGGCAACAAAACACAAAACTTACGTTATGTATATACGGAAACACGAAAATAGTCCTACTCAGAGTAGACCCATGGAAGCGCATTGGAAACCAGGCCTGGAGAACATGTTTCAACGTATAAGCGTATTGGCCTGTTTTGATGGGGATGGACAGATAATGCTTTTCTCTTAAAAAGGGCTTATTAATGAGATGTTACCAGTGACTTCAGAAACGCTCAATCTCCTGCAGTATAGTAGAGATTCCAATAGAGTGCCTTATTACAGAGTGTAAATAGAATTGGCAACAAAACACAAAACTTTCCTCATGTTTCTTTTTGTGATATATTACCAAAAACGCTCAGACTACTGCTATATATAGTAAAGAGTCCTGTGGAACGTTTTATTGAAGGGTTTAACTGGAATTGGCAACAAAACACAAAACTTACGTTATGTATATAAAGAAACAAGAAAATAGTTCTACTCAGAGTAGACCCATGGAAATGCATTCGAAACCAGGCCGTGAGAACGGGTTTCAATGTAAATCAGTAGACTGGCATGCGTTTCTCTTAAAAAGGACTTTTTGTGATATGTTACCAAAAACACTCAGACTACTGCAATATATAGTAAAGACTCCTGTGGAACGTTTTATTGACGGGTTTAACTAGAATTGGCAACAAAACACAAAACTTACGTTATGTATATAAAGAAACAAGAAAATAGTCCTACTCAGAGTAGACCCATGGAAATGCATTGGAAACCAGGCCTGGAGAACATATTTCAATGTATACGCGTATTGGCCTGTTTTGATGGGGATGGACAGATAATGCTTATCTCTTAAAAAGGGCTTATTAATGAGATGTTACCAGTGACTTCAGAAATGCTCAATCTCCTGCAGTATAGTAGAGATTCCAATAGAGTGCCTTATTACAGAGTGTAAATAGAATTTGCAACAAAACACAAAACTTGCATTATGTATATAAAGAAACAAGAAAATAGTCCTACTCAGAGTAGACCCATGGAAATGCATTGGAAACCAGGCCTGGAGAACATATTTCAATGTATACGCGTATTGGCCTGTTTTGATGGGGATGGACAGATAATGCTTATCTCTTAAAAAGGGCTTATTAATGAGATGTTACCAGTGATTTCAGAAATGCTCAATCTCCTGCAGTATAGTAGAGATTCCAATAGAGTGCCTTATTACAGAGTGTAAATAGAATTGGCAACAAAACAAAAAACTTACGTTATGTATATAAAGAAACAAGAAAATAGTCCTACTCAGAGTAGACCCATGGAAATTTATTCGAAACCAGTCTGTGAGAATGGGTTTCAATGTATACTCGTATTTGCCTGTTCTGATGGGGATGGACAGATAATTCTTTTCTCTTAAAAAGGGCTTATTAATGAGATGTTACCAGTGACTTCAGAAACGCTCAATCTCCTGCAGTATAGTAGAGATTCCAATAGAGTGCCTTATTACAGAGTGTAAATAGAATTTGCAACAAAACACAAAACTTGCATTATGTATATAAAGAAACAAGAAAATAGTCCTACTCAGAGTAGACCCATGGAAATGCATTGGAAACCAGGCCTGGAGTACATATTTCAATGTATACGCGTATTGGCCTGTTTTGATGGGGATGGACAGATAATGCTTATCTCTTAAAAAGGGCTTATTAATGAGATGTTACCTGTGACTTCAGAAACGCTCAATCTCCTGCAGTATAGTAGAGATTCCAATAGAGTGCCTTATTACAGAGTGTAAATAGAATAGGCAACAATACACAAAACTTACGTTATGTATATAAAGAAACAAGAAAATAGTCCTACTCAGAGTAGACCCATGGAAATGCATTGGAAACCAGGCCTGGAGAACATGTTTCAATGTAAATCAGTAGATTGGCATGCGTTTCTCTTAAAATGGACTTTTTGTGATATGTTACCAAAAACGCTCAGACTACTGCAATATATAGTAAAGACTCCTGTGGAACGTTTTATTGAAGGGTTTAATTAGAATTGGCAACAAAACACAAAACTTACGTTATGTATATACGGAAACACGAAAATAGTCCTACTCAGAGTAGACCCATGGAAGCGCATTGGAAACCAGGCCTGGAGAACATGTTTCAACGTATAAGCGTATTGGCCTGTTTTGATGGGGATGGACAGATAATGCTTTTCTCTTAAAAAGGGCTTATTAATGAGATGTTACCAGTGACTTCAGAAACGCTCAATCTCCTGCAGTATAGTAGAGATTCCAATAGAGTGCCTTATTACAGAGTGTAAATAGAATTGGCAACAAAACACAAAACTTTCCTCATGTTTCTTTTTGTGATATGTTACCAAAAACGCTCAGACTACTGCTATATATAGTAAAGACTCCTGTGGAACGTTTTATTGAAGGGTTTAACTGGAATTGGCAACAAAACACAAAACTTACGTTATGTATATAAAGAAACAAGAAAATAGTCCTACTCAGAGTAGACCCATGGAAATTTATTCGAAACCAGGCCGTGAGAATGGGTTTCAATGTATACGTGTATTGGCCTGTTCTGATGGGGATGGACAGATAATGCTTTTCTCTTAAGAAGGGCTTATTAATGAGATGTTACCAGTGACTTCAGAAACGCTCAATCTCCTGCAGTATAGTAGAGATTCCAATAGAGTGCCTTATTACAGAGTGTAAATAGAATAGGCAACAAAACACAAAACTTACGTTATTTATATAAAGAAAAAAGAAAATAGTCCTACTCAGAGTAGACCCATGGAAATTTATTCGAAACCATGCCGTAAGAATGGGTATCAATGCATACGCGTATTGGCCTGTTCTGATGGGGATGGACAGATAATGCTTTTCTCTTAAGAAGGGCTTATTAATGAGATGTTACCAGTGACTTCAGAAACGCTCAATCTCCTGCAGTATAGTAGAGATTCCAATAGAGTGCCTTATTACAGAGTGTAAATAGAATTGGCAACAAAACACAAAACTTGCGTTATGTATATAAAGAAACAAGAAAATTGTTCTACTCAGAGTAGACCCATGGAAATGCATTCGAAACCAGGCCGTGAGAACGGGTTTCAATGTAAATCAGTAGACTGGCATGCGTTTCTCTTAAAAAGGACTTTTTGTGATATGTTACCAAAAACGCTCAGACTACTGCAATATATAGTAAAGACTCCTGTGGAACGTTTTATTGAAGGGTTTAACTAGAATTGGCAACAAAACACAAAACTTACGTTATGTATATAAAGAAACACGAAAATAGTCCTACTCAGAGTAGACCCATGGAAGCGCATTGGAAACCAGGCCTGGAGAACATGTTTCGATGTATACGCGTATTGGCCTGTTTTGATGGGGATGGACAGGTAATGCTTTTCTCTTAAAAAGGGCTTATTAATGAGATGTTACCAGTGACTTCAGAAACGCTCAATCTCCTGCAGTATAGTAGAGATTCCAATAGAGTGCCTTATTACAGAGTGTAAATAGAATTGGCAACAAAACACAAAACTTACGTTATGTATATAAAGAAACACGAAAATAGTCCTACTCAGAGTAGAGCCATGGAAATTCATTGGAAACCAGGCCGTGAGAACGGGTTTCAATGTAAATCAGTAGATTGGCACGCGTTTCTCATAAAAAGGACTTTTTGTGATATGTTACCAAAAACGCTCAGACTACTGCAATATATAGTAAAGACTCCTGTGGAACGTTTTATTGAAGGGTTTAACTAGAATTGGCAACAAAACACAAAACTTACGTTATGTATATACGGAAACACGAAAATAGTCCTACTCAGAGTAGACCCATGGAAGCGCATTCGAAACCAGGCCGTGAGAATGGGTTTCAATGTATACGCGTATTGGCCTGTTTTGATGGGGATGGACAGATAATGCTTTTCTCTTAAGAAGGGCTTATTAATGAGATGCTACCAGTGACTTCAGAAATGCTCAATCTCCTGCAGTATAGTAGAGATTCCAATAGAGTGCCTTATTACAGAGTGTAAATAGAATTGGCAACAAAACACAAAACTTGTGTTATGTATATAAAGAAACAAGAAAATAGTCCTACTCAGAGTAGACCCATGGAAATGCTTTGGAAACCAGGCCTGGAGAACATGTTTCAATGTATACGCGTATTGCCCTGTTTTGATGGGGATGGACAGATAACGCTTTTCTCTTAAAAAGGGCTTATTAATGAGATGTTACCAGTGACTTCAGAAATGCTCAATCTCCTGCAGTATAGTAGCGATTCCAATAGAGTGCGTTATTACAGAGTGTAAATAGAATTGGCAACAAAACACAAAACTTACGTTATGTATATAAAGAAACACGAAAATAGTCCTACTCAGAGTAGACCTATGGAAATGCATTGGAAACCAGGCCTGGAGAACATGTTTCAATGTAAATCAGTAGATTGGCATGCGTTTCTCTTAAAATGGACTTTTTGTGATATGTTACCAAAAACGCTCAGACTACTGCAATATATAGTAAAGACTCCTGTGGAACGTTTTATTGAAGGGTTTAATTAGAATTGGCAACAAAACACAAAACTTACGTTATGTATATACGGAAACACGAAAATAGTCCTACTCAGAGTAGACCCATGGAAGCGCATTGGAAACCAGGCCTGGAGAACATGTTTCAACGTATAAGCGTATTGGCCTGTTTTGATGGGGATGGACAGATAATGCTTTTCTCTTAAAAAGGGCTTATTAATGAGATGTTACCAGTGACTTCAGAAACGCTCAATCTCCTGCAGTATAGTAGAGATTCCAATAGAGTGCCTTATTACAGAGTGTAAATAGAATTGGCAACAAAACACAAAACTTTCCTCATGTTTCTTTTTGTGATATGTTACCAAAAACGCTCAGACTACTGCTATATATAGTAAAGACTCCTGTGGAACGTTTTATTGAAGGGTTTAACTGGAATTGGCAACAAAACACAAAACTTACGTTATGTATATAAAGAAACAAGAAAATAGTCCTACTCAGAGTAGACCCATGGAAATTTATTCGAAACCAGGCCGTGAGAATGGGTTTCAATGTATACGTGTATTGGCCTGTTCTGATGGGGATGGACAGATAATGCTTTTCTCTTAAGAAGGGCTTATTAATGAGATGTTACCAGTGACTTCAGAAACGCTCAATCTCCTGCAGTATAGTAGAGATTCCAATAGAGTGCCTTATTACAGAGTGTAAATAGAATAGGCAACAAAACACAAAACTTACGTTATTTATATAAAGAAAAAAGAAAATAGTCCTACTCAGAGTAGACCCATGGAAATTTATTCGAAACCATGCCGTAAGAATGGGTATCAATGCATACGCGTATTGGCCTGTTCTGATGGGGATGGACAGATAATGCTTTTCTCTTAAGAAGGGCTTATTAATGAGATGTTACCAGTGACTTCAGAAACGCTCAATCTCCTGCAGTATAGTAGAGATTCCAATAGAGTGCCTTATTACAGAGTGTAAATAGAATTGGCAACAAAACACAAAACTTGCGTTATGTATATAAAGAAACAAGAAAATTGTTCTACTCAGAGTAGACCCATGGAAATGCATTCGAAACCAGGCCGTGAGAACGGGTTTCAATGTAAATCAGTAGACTGGCATGCGTTTCTCTTAAAAAGGACTTTTTGTGATATGTTACCAAAAACGCTCAGACTACTGCAATATATAGTAAAGACTCCTGTGGAACGTTTTATTGAAGGGTTTAACTAGAATTGGCAACAAAACACAAAACTTACGTTATGTATATAAAGAAACACGAAAATAGTCCTACTCAGAGTAGACCCATGGAAGCGCATTGGAAACCAGGCCTGGAGAACATGTTTCGATGTATACGCGTATTGGCCTGTTTTGATGGGGATGGACAGGTAATGCTTTTCTCTTAAAAAGGGCTTATTAATGAGATGTTACCAGTGACTTCAGAAACGCTCAATCTCCTGCAGTATAGTAGAGATTCCAATAGAGTGCCTTATTACAGAGTGTAAATAGAATTGGCAACAAAACACAAAACTTACGTTATGTATATAAAGAAACACGAAAATAGTCCTACTCAGAGTAGAGCCATGGAAATTCATTGGAAACCAGGCCGTGAGAACGGGTTTCAATGTAAATCAGTAGATTGGCACGCGTTTCTCATAAAAAGGACTTTTTGTGATATGTTACCAAAAACGCTCAGACTACTGCAATATATAGTAAAGACTCCTGTGGAACGTTTTATTGAAGGGTTTAACTAGAATTGGCAACAAAACACAAAACTTACGTTATGTATATACGGAAACACGAAAATAGTCCTACTCAGAGTAGACCCATGGAAGCGCATTCGAAACCAGGCCGTGAGAATGGGTTTCAATGTATACGCGTATTGGCCTGTTTTGATGGGGATGGACAGATAATGCTTTTCTCTTAAGAAGGGCTTATTAATGAGATGCTACCAGTGACTTCAGAAATGCTCAATCTCCTGCAGTATAGTAGAGATTCCAATAGAGTGCCTTATTACAGAGTGTAAATAGAATTGGCAACAAAACACAAAACTTGTGTTATGTATATAAAGAAACAAGAAAATAGTCCTACTCAGAGTAGACCCATGGAAATGCTTTGGAAACCAGGCCTGGAGAACATGTTTCAATGTATACGCGTATTGCCCTGTTTTGATGGGGATGGACAGATAACGCTTTTCTCTTAAAAAGGGCTTATTAATGAGATGTTACCAGTGACTTCAGAAATGCTCAATCTCCTGCAGTATAGTAGCGATTCCAATAGAGTGCGTTATTACAGAGTGTAAATAGAATTGGCAACAAAACACAAAACTTACGTTATGTATATAAAGAAACACGAAAATAGTCCTACTCAGAGTAGACCTATGGAAATGCATTGGAAACCAGGCCGTGAGAACGGCTTTCAATGTAAATCAGTAGATTGGCATGCGTTTCTCTTAAAAAGGACTTTTTGTGATATGTTACCAAAAACGCTCAGACTACTGCAATATATAGTAAAGACTCCTGTGGAACGTTTTATTGAAGGGTTTAACTAGAATTGGCAACAAAACACAAAACTTATGTTATGTATATTAAGAAACAAGAAAATAGTCCTACTCAGAGTAGACCCATGGAAGTGCATTGGAAACCAGGCCTGGAGAACATGTTTCAATGTATACGCGTATTGGCCTGTTTTGATGGGGATGGACAGGTAATGCTTTTCTCTTAAAAAGGGCTTATTAATGAGATGTTACCAGTGACTTCAGAAACGCTCAATCTCCTGCAGTATAGTAGAGATTCCAATAGAGTGCCTTATTACAGAGTGTAAATAGAATTGGCAACAAAACACAAAACTTACGTTATGTATATAAAGAAACACGAAAATAGTCCTACTCAGAGTAGAGCCATGGAAATTCATTGGAAACCAGGCCGTGAGAACGGGTTTCAATGTAAATCAGTAGATTGGCACGCGTTTCTCATAAAAAGGACTTTTTGTGATATGTTACCAAAAACGCTCAGACTACTGCAATATATAGTCTTACTTACTTTCTTTATTGCGATCTATAGATCCATAAAAAGAAAACAAACAAACAACAAACAACCAAACACAAGAATCAGACATGAAATCATACAATTAGAGCTATTATCAACTTTAGTCTAATACACAAAGAGCTCTAATCTTGGCCGCCACTGTAAGAAATTTAGCAACAGCCAAAGTTACACTTGAAGACTTATCTTCCAACAGAAACTTAACATAAAATTTGCGTGAAGTTCTGGACAGTTTGCTCAACAATGGGGTAATCATAAGATGGCGGGCCTGATTATAAAAGCTACAGGACAGAAGGATATGCTCCATCGTCTCCACTTCCGTATTCCTACAGGGGCACCGTCGTTCCTGATAAGGGATACCAGCATATCTGCCCTGAAGTAATTCAATAGAGTAAACATTGCATCTGGCCTTGGAGAAGGCAATACGATATTTAGCAACCGACAAGTTCTTTAGATAGTCAGCCAGCTGAAGAGGCCCAACGTAATGAATGTGCAATGCACTGGGAGAGCAAGAGACATGAGAGCGAGCACGTAAGTCGCAGAAGGCTATATCCCACAGTCTTTGTTTGATAGCTTTAAAAGCAAAATTCAAGCCCAGATTAAGGAGGAGGGAAGAGGAGAGACCTATTGAAGCTGCCTTCCTGGCAAGAAGCTTGGACCAGCTGTTCACATAGTTGTCCTGAGCCAGACAGGGAAGCAGACCTGAGCCCCTCCCAAAAAGACTAACTTCCATCCAAAATTTTAAGGCAGACCACCAAGCTCTAAGCGAAAGAGAGCTTTCCCCGGTTTCCAACAAAAGTACCGAATTAGGGACACACTTTGGGAGTTGAAGAAGGGTCCTCAAAAACCTTGTCTGCAGCCTATCTATCTCAGATGTTAATCCCCCTATCCAGATATTGGAGGCATATAAAAGCTGGGCTGCAGACTTGGCATTAAACACTTTGATGGCAGACGGTATAAACATTCCCCCTTTAGTAAAGAAAAAGCGTGTTATTACAGCTGAACTGACTGAAGCTTTATTAAGGGTGGCCGATCTATGGGCACTCCAGGACAGGGTATGATGGAATAGCAGCCCCAGGTAAGAGAAAATTTTCACCTGTTCCAGGATATGCCCATCAAGGGACCACCGACGTTGAGAAAATCTATTTTCAAAGACCATGACTTTAGATTTCTCAAAATTAATTTTCAGATCGTTGGTGTAAATAGAATTGGCAACAAAACACAAAACTTTCCTCAAGTTTATCAAGAAACACGAAAATAGTCCTACTCAGAGTAGACCCATGGAAATGCATTGGAAACCAGGCCGTGAAAACGGGTTTCAATGTAAATCAGTAGATTGGCATGCGTTTCTCTTAAAAAGGACTTCATAGAATCATAGAATAGCTGAGTTGGAAGGGGCCTACAAGGCCATCGAGTCCAACCCCCTGCTCAATGCAGGAATCCACCCTAAAGCATCCCTGACAGATGGTTGTCCAGCTGCCTCTTGAATGCCTCTAGTGTGGGAGAGCCCACAACCTCCCTAGGTAGCTGATTCCACTGTCGCACTGCTCTAACAGTCAGGAAGTTTTTCCTGATGTCCAGCCGGAATCTGGCTTCCTTTAACTTGAGCCCGTTATTCCGTGTCCTGCACTCTGGGAGAATCGAGAAGAGATCCTGGCCCTCCTCTGTGTGACAACCTTTTAAGTATTTGAAGAGTGCTATCATGTCTCCCCTCAATCTTCTCTTCTCCAGGCTAAACATGCCCAGTTCTTTCAGTCTCTCTTCATAGGGCTTTGTTTCTAGACCTCTGATCATCCTCGTTGCCCTCTTCTGAACACGCTCCAGCTTGTCTGCGTCCTTCTTGAATTGTGGAGCCCAGAACTGGACGCAATACTCTAGATGAGGCCTAACCAGGGCCGAATAGAGAGGAACCAGTACCTCACGTGATTTGGAAGCTATACTTCTATTAATGCAGCCCAAAATAGCATTTGCCTTTCTTGCAGCCATATCGCACTGTTGGCTCATATTCAGCTTGTGATCTACAACAATTCCAAGATCTTTCTCATTTGTAGGGTTTATTGAAGGGTTTAACTAGAATTGGCAACAAAATACAAAACTTACGTTATGTATATAAAGAAACAAGAAAATAGTCCTACTCAGAGTAGACATATGGAAACGCATTGGAAACCAGGCCTGGAGAACATGTTTCAATGTATACGCGTATTGGCCTGTTATGATGGGGATGGACAGATAATGCTTTTCTCTTTAAAAGGGCTTATTAATGAGATGTTACTGGGGGAGGGAATGAGGCTGGGACATCTGGAGAGTAAGAGAATTGTTAATTATGTTTGGAGATAATTGCAAATAGAAATGCTAATATAGAAACCTGCCGGCCAGGCGCAGCACTGCCTCCCCCCCCTTTAAAGTAGATGGCTGGAGTACTAGACTCACGGGGATATGGGGGGGGGATTAGAGTGGGGGGGTGGGGAGGGGGGGAAGGTACGGGAGGAGGGATTGGGGTAGGAGGGTGGGGGTTTTATGTATGGAGTTTGTGTTTTTATGTAAGCAAGTTTGAATTGCTGAGCACAAGGGATCGGAAGAGATTTCAAAAGGGTGATTATGGATAAAAAGATAAAGGTATCAACACTCAATGTTAAAGGTTTGGGGGCAGTCGTGAAAAGGAAGAGAATAGAACAAATGCTTAATAAAGAGGGATCAGATATTATAATGGTCCAAGAGACACACCAAGGCTCCGAGAATTCGAATATGATAAAATTAAAGTGGTTAGCCTATTATAAAAAGTCATTAGGGACATCTAAAAAAAATGGAGTGGCCACTTTGATTTAAAAAAAAAGTGGGTTTATATTAGAAGAAGTAAAAAAGGATGATAAGGGTAGATATCTTATGTTAAAAGGTAAAATTGAGGGAAAGGTCTATACTTTGATTAATGTTTATGCCCCAAATGAGAGGCATAGAGAGTTTTTTATAAAGTTGTTTAAAGAAATAGAAGAATTTAAGGAGGGGTATGCTATATTAGCTGGGGATTTTAATATGGTTATGGATAATAAATGGGACAGGTCAAATCCCACTAATGCTGAAAAGAGGAACAATATGACTATATTGAATAAATTAGTAAAAGAAAATGATTATTTAGATTCGTGGCGTTTACTTAACGGGAATAGGCCTGGATTTTCATACTTTTCCCCAGTTCATCATACATACTCCAGGATAGATTATATATTTGTTTCAAAAGATTTTGCAACGAGGATTTGTAAAATGGAAATGGGGGTAATAAAAGTAACTGATCATGCCTTGTTAAGTTTAGAATTTACAGTTAAGAAAGATTATAAAGAGGCATATAGATGGAAGCTGAACACAAAGATATTGAAATACAATAAAATAGTAGATAAAATTCGGAAGGAACTGTCGGAGTCATGGGAAATTAATGAAAAAGGAGGAACAGCTGGGTCAGTCATTTGGGACACCATGAAGGCTGTAGCAAGAGGAATCTGTATTAGAGAAACATGTAGTTTAAAAAGACAACAACGTGCAGAACAGGAAAAGTTAGAGATAGAAATTAAAAACTTGGAGGAAAGATATTGGCGAGTTAAAGATAAATATAAATTAGTGGAAATACAAGCTAAGAAGAAACACTTAGAAAACTTAAACATAGAAGAGATTCAAAAGAATTTAATGTATATGAAAAGGGAATATTTTGAAAACAGTGATAAGAACTCGAGGTTGCTTGCCAAGCTCACACAAAAAGAAAAAGGGAGGAATGGGATAGAAACGTTGAAAGATAGCCGAGGGAATTATTGTCATGCAATGAAAGCTAAAATAAAAATTTTCCAGGAATTTTATCAGGAATTGTACAAGGGTAAAGAAATTCAACAAGAAAAGGTGGAGGAGTATATTGGAAGGTTTATAAAGAAGGGAATAAAATTAGAATATAAGGAGTTAATGGAGTCAGTAATAACTCAAAGAGAAGTTGAAGAGGTTATTGATAAGTTAAAAGTTGGTAAATCACCAGGAGCAGATGGTTTGGGTCCAGAATATTATAAGGTCTTCAAAGATTGTTTAGTTCCAAAATTAATGGAACTTTATAATAGGATATTATCAGGAGAGAAGATACCTGAATCATGGGAACATTCAGTGATAATTCTGATCCCAAAACCAGATAAAGATTTGACTAATCCCGATTCTTATAGACCTATTTCTTTAATAAATCAGGCTGTCCAGAGTTATTACTCCCACATAGCAAGTTGGGGAGTGTTGTGAGCGAGCCTGGCTGACGACAGGACTGTAAATAGTTCAGGAGAGAAATCAGCTTGAGGCTTGTAAGGATTTCCAGCCCAAAATCAACAATAATAAACACCCTTTCGGTTGCAACAAAGCCAACCGAGGCTCTTCCCGGGCCAAATCTAGCGCTCAGCCACACACAGAAGTCTCCAGTTCTGTTGACTCGCTTTTAAATGCCAGCTTCACCCGCTGACCTCTTCACAGGCAGTGCTTTTAAGTGATGAAAATGTCTCACAGAAATAAGACTCCGGCTAGAAAGAGCGGGGGTGGGTGGGTTTCCCTCCTTCCTTCCCTCCCGAGGCAGTGCTTTCCCTGGGCGCCCACCGCCGCTGTCCCAAGCTTTGGATCCGCCGCTCGGTCACTTTACGGGCCCCTCCCTTCCGGCCTGGGAGCGGGACCGGGATTTGGCTGGCATCGGAAGGTCCACCCCGGGGTTCGGTCTAACGGCTACACGTCTATGCAGGCGGCGGAGGCTTCTCAACCGGAAGCAGGGCCCTGCGCGCTTCTGCCCACAGCCCCGCCAGGCCTCTGCGCCGGGGCGCGCCAGGAAGCACGTAGCCACGGCCGTCACGCCGGGTGAAAGGTCGAGCCCAGCCGAGGGGGCGGGGTGTGCGCGCGCGCGCGAGCGGTCGCGTGGTCGGTCGGTCGGTGGGTCGGAGTGGCCTGAGGCCCATGTGGAGCCATAGCCGACGCCGTCCAACTGCCGCTGCTGAGCCAAGATCTCGGGGCCCTTCGCCGCGATGAAGGGGTGAGTGAGGGCCCGGCGCCGGCCGCCCTTCTCCGTGGCCAGCCGAGCCCTGCAGCCCCCTGGTCCTCCCTTCCTCAGGCTTTTCGGGCGGCGGCGGCGGCGGCGGGTCTTTGTTTCTTGGGCCCAGCCTCCGTTGGCGGCGGGCTGTTTGGGTCGCTGCTCCGCTTTTCCCGACGAGGGAGGACGAAGCAGGCTGCCGGTGCCTCGTTTCCGGGAGAACGTAATCGTGGACCTCCGAGGGGACGAGCGCGCCCACGGCCGGGGGAGGGCTTGCATTCGCTGGGTCTCACCCGCCTGACTTCGGGTGGCAAAGCAACAAGCCCGCCGCCGCCTTCCCTCCCTTACCCTCTTCCCTTTCCCTTTTGAATCTTTTTAGCAGAGCGAAGGAAATAGCGGGGGAGGCGTTGACGTGCAAAGACGGGGCAGAGCTCCTTTGCCGTGGAAACTGACACGCCGGGATGTTGTATCGTGTGGTTATCCACGCTCCCTGTTCTATTTATTATTATCTGATCATCCTAGAGAGGGAGAGAGATTTGGCTATATATGGGGAGTTAGGGATAAAAATGAGTCGATCTGAAAAGTTTGAAGGCTACTGTCCTATGCATATTTAGACAGAAAAAGCCGCCCAGAGAGCTCCGGCTATTGGGCGGTATAGAAATGTAATAATAAATAAATAAATAAACAGCCCTCCAATTCCCAGCATTCTCCAGCCAGCCATGTAGGACTTTTTTCTGCCCGAACATGCATCGGATTGAGCCCGAAAACGATTGGGAAATGGCCCAAGTACAAGCGCTTCCTTGTGCTGGAGAGATAACATCTTGAGTTCAAAATGGCTAAGGTGTTTTACACGTGTGGCAAGAAGAAATAGTTACAATTGTTTACTGAAAGAAGAACTTCACAGTATGTACAAACTAACAAACTTTTGAAATATTAAATTCAAGTATACTTCTAATGCCAACCCATAATGTATGTACTTGCGTGTTTAAGTATCCTAAGTAAAGCAAACCCCCAAATCCTCAAAGCCCAGTCCATTATCACAACAAGTAGTCAAAAGGCTAACATTGGGCTGATCCTTGCCGCTTCCCAAAGGGAAGTTTAGGCTTCCCTTTTGATTCACCCCCTTCTGAGTCAACCTGCCACCTCCATTGACCTTTGGGATTCATCTCCCACCTGGAACTACTTGCAAGTAAATGGGTGGAACTTCCTTTGCAAAGCTCGATCACCTGAGGCTATATTTCTCTAACTGGGCTCATTGCACTCTTCAGCAACAGCGAACAGAGCACTCCTGATGGTGAGATGTCTGCCCCCAGTTTTAGGCTAGTAGCTCAAAAGATTGCATCACTCCCTGGAGCCTTAAAAATCAGCTGGGGCAGTATCTTGGAGATCTATATCTGAGCGGTGATTAATGTCCTGGATGGATATGAATAAAAATAATAATGATGAAATGTTTTATGGGTGGTTGAATACATTGAAAAATGGAGATGCTTTTTAGCAATAACCGAAATGAAAGTAAGACTAAAAGACTGTGCTAACATTATTGACTGGGAAAAATTCATAGAAAATAGTTAAGCTCTTTCAAGATTATCATTGTGGAAGTTTATAAATACAGAACTAGTTTCAAATTGAGCTGAGGGGAGTTTATTCCTCAATAACAGTTGAATCAGAATTTATTTATTATTTATTTATTTTAAACATTTCTATCCCTCCCTATATCAATAAGATCTCAGGGCAGCGTACAGATAAAAGCATACAGTATAAAACAGTAAATATACACAGCTAAAAACAAATTAAACCATAAACCAAGTTAAAACAATATATAATTTAAAAGCAGTAAAACTTATGTAGCAATCATTCATTTAATTGTGTATTAAAATACTCTTGCTCAGATTTTACCATTCAGAAGGGGACCTCTACAGCAGAATAAAGAAGGGCCAGTTCAGCTCTGCACAGGATTTGCTCCGACAAAACAGAACCTTCTAGCCACTAGGCAATAACAACAAATGCACTGAACTGGTTATCTATTTTAGGTACTTCCCCAACTAAATTAATTTACTACATTTCTATACCGTCCAGTAGTCAAAGCTTTGTGGACCGTTCACAAAATGTAAAAACGAAAATACAACATGATACAATAAAACTGCATAAACCAAAGTAAAAACCAGCAGCAGTGTAAAGATCTGAAACATATTAACATATTTAAAAACAAGCCTGAAGAACTAAGAAGACTGGAAAAATAAAAAGATCTTCACCTGTCAATGAAAAAATCACAATGTAGGTATGAGGTGGGCCTCCCTGGGGAGGGCATTTGGTAACCAGGGTGACACCACTGAAAAGACCCTCTCCTTAGTAGCCACTCGCATCACCTCATTTGGTAGGGATGCATGGAGGACGGCCTCTGAAGATGATGTTAGGGTCTGGGTAGGTGTATAGGGAGGAGACAATTCTTCAGGTAATCTGGCCACAAGCCATTTAGGGCTTTACAAGTTACCAGCACTTTGAATTGTGCCAGAAACGGACTGGAAGCCAGTGCAGATCAACAGAGCACTGGTATAATATGATCTTGCTGCCCTATTTTGGACCAGCTGAAGTTCCTGAACTGTTTTCAAAGTCAACCCCACATATAATGCATTGCAGTAATTCAAAGGAGATTTTACCAGAGCATGGAGAACTGTAGCAGGCTACCTTTGTCCAGATAGGATTGTAGCTAACGCATCATCCCAAGCTGATAAAAGTTGCTCTAAGTCACCAAGGCCACCTGTGCCTCTACTGACAATGTTGGATCCAAGAGCATCCCCAAACTGCAAGCCTGATCTTTTACGCAGAGTGCAACCCCCTACAGAACTACTTAACCAAGTAGATGAACCACCCATTAATAGTACCTTAGCAATTTCCATCATTTATCATGATGGTGATTCTGGGACAGTCAGCAGAGTAGAATGCAGGTTCTCAAGTGCCATGACCTGAGAGGGAAAATCCAGCAAACGGAGGCAGGAATGGAGCCAGATCTTTCAGTAAGACAAGAGCCAGATCTTTCAGTAAGACAAACAGATCATTAAGATTGGCTAAGCCTTACCTGTAAACTTTTCTAACTGTACCCCTGTCGGAGGGAACCACTGAGTTGTCTAGGTGAGCAGAGCCACTCTGGAGCTGACAGAATGACAGGTCCAAAGGTTCCTGCTTTCTAGCACAAGTGGCTTCTTAGTGTCATTCTATTTTGGTTTTGCCTTATCTGTAAACAACTTACAAAAGGTTCTCTGACATCACAGGTGAATAAGAATAGAGAACAAAAGTATTGATTGCCTGGTGATTGTTTTTTAGTCACTGCATATATTCATTTAATACTGGGGATGGTCAACATGTGGGCTGCTTGGGCCCACTGGCCCTTTTTGTAACTGTCACGACACAGGCCTCACACACTTGGCCTTGTCGCACGCAAACCTTCCTCAAGCCAAGCGCCACCACTTGAACAACCTGAAGGTAGGGTAAAACACAACCTTTCCCTCATATGAGAGGGTAAAGGCTAGAATCTGAAAAGGTTTTACTGTGTAAGTAACATTTTATTTTTGTTTAACAGATCTTAGTTACTTCAAATTCAAGTTAACCTGCTTAATCTACTAGTTTTAATAAAAACAGTAATCTTAAGTCTCTTAAAATCTTATCTCCTTTCACTCTCCACACCACTGACACTCCCGACTCCCAACCAACTAACCAACCACCTCCCAAGCTCTAGACTCCCCCATTTATACTCCTCTCCCCTTTCACAGCATCACCAGCCACACCCACTCAGTCCAACATTCTGCACTCACTAGACATACAAAGCTCCAAACATACCTAAGGGAACAGAACTGTGGGGTAATGCCACAGTAACCTTATCAAATTTGCTGTAGAGGCATCCAAAAGGACTGATTTTCTCTTGTGTTATGTGAAAACAAGCATAGTTTGTCATTGAAATTCAACAGTGGAGCAGCAAAATGGGGAATGCAGCAGGGTTTTTTTGCTGCTGCTCTACTGCACTGCCAAAATTTAGTTTAAGGTTTTTAAGGGTTGTTTCATATTACATTTTTGCCTTGAAGGAGAACATTGAATAAGCATTTTTACTAGGGGTGGGCAACTTCTGGTCCTCCAAAAGTTTTGAGCTGCAACTCCCAGTAACCAAAACTAGTATAGCCAATGGTGAGGGATCATGGGAGTTGTAGGCAAAAAAATCAAATAAAATCTGTAGGGCCGCAGGTTGCCCTCCCCTGATGTGCACATGTGTGAAATAAACTGCACCATGTGAAATGGATATGCAACTGTTGCCACAAGACATGACCATGGATAAGGCAGCTTGAACAATTATACTATGTAATGAAAAACACTGTATTTCATAGACTTTGTGAAATTGCGATATCTACATAAAATGTGGTGAGCTGATCATTACTTATTTATTTATTTATTTAAGGATTTTTATGTCGCCATTCAGCCAAAAAAGGCTCTCATGGCGGCTTACAAAAGTATTTCTTGACAGTCCCTGCCCACAGGCTTACAATCTAAAAGATATACTTCTCTCTCCTTTCTCAGTAAGCTCACAGAGTCTGCCAAGGCTTCAAAACTTATCTAGAATTCTGTGTCCTAGTTGGTCAAAGGGGTAATTATTTGCTGTGTTCTGGTTCACATGTCATGGCTACCCAAGGTTGAGACTGATCCTAGGTAGCTGTGAACGAGCAGGAGTAAACTAAAAAAAGCAGCCCAAGGACCATCCCTGGATTGTTGTCTGTGATATCTGAACTTGGAATTTGATGGGAGAGGGACAAGTTAGATTGTAACCCATAGTTTGTTTTTGAGTTGCTTAGCTCAGTGGGAGCAGGATCCAGCCCACTCACTTCATTCTCAGCAACTTGTGACTTAAGAAGCTTTGGGTTTTGTAACGTGAGAACTGGGTCAGTTGTCTATTTGGGTTCCAAATCCTATCTGTAGAGACCATTGGAGCATCTTGGTTGCTGAGCTCTTGTGTTTTGAGGATCTTTACCTATTTTGAACCCTTCCCATTTCACTTCTAGGATGTTGTCTTTTGCCTTCCTATTGATAGTAGCTTTGCGCAAGATGAATTGATTTACATCAATACAGTGTTAAATTAGTTATTTAAAACCATCAAGAAAAAAGGAAATTTAAATTATTCTAAATTTTAGAAATCTATTATTTAGAGTCTTTATAGAGAGGGGCTTATAGTTTTCTGGTCAAGCTCATGTTTTGCATGTAGAAGGTCCCATGTTCACTCCTGACATCACCACTTTGGGCTGAGAAAAGCAATAATGAGCTAGATAGATGAATCGTTTGACTCTGTATAAGATACCCTAAATAAATCATAAATAAATGTGCATACTGATTGGCATTAGAATTACACTCATGTTACAGATTTCTACCAGAAGCAAGGGCTGGTAGTAGTTACTGAGCATAACAATGTTTTCTGAGGCAGGAGGGAAATACCCCTTTTCATTGGTAGGTAAAGACACTGAGCCAATCAGTATGGTTATAACGAAGTCACCCAGATGGATCACTAGACATCGTGGTGTCCCTCACTCCCTGTGCTGTAATGTATGTAGAGAATGAACAGTTTAAGTTGGGTTATGCTATAATGCCTTAAATTGGAAACACACTGTTTTTACAAGGGTGGCAAAACTCTGTGTTTGATACATTTTACCAAGTTGGTATTCATTTATTTTACAATAGTTATATATTGCTTTTCAACAATAATGATTTTTAAAATCATTGAACAGTAAACAGTGAAATCAGATTTATTGGTGGATGGTAATGCCTTTATAATGATAGATTTTGTAAAGTGTACCCAGGTAATGGAGAATTCTGGTAAATTCCTCAGACAAAACAACAAAGCTTTTTCTTAGGTATTTTTTCTTTGGTATCAAACAATTATATCATGTAGCTCTTGGTCCTGCTCTCCAAAAACCAAATTGAGATCAGGTGTTCCTGCGTCCAGTAGTGATGCCCCTGTAACTCTGGGCAAATGGTATCAGTGGTTCCCAAACCTTAAAAGTGTCAGGTGCAGTGGTTATTAGGCACACAGTGATATATCAAGTCCTCTCCTCTGGCTTCAGATTTGCAGCAGTGGCTCGGGAATAAATACTGATCTCTGCCACTAGCATGTTACCAGGCTTACCCTCGGTCATCTGTGCGAGGGCTTTCCCAGCCAGGCTGAGGTTCAGCTTCCATGGCTTCTAGGTCTGCTCTCCTCAAAGCTCCCAGGGCAGGGGACGCACACACATGCACACCCAGAGGTTTACAGTCTTAACCCCTGTCCTTGCTGGCAGTGCAGCTGCTACTGCTGTTCTGGGCAGATGGTATAGTCTTTTCTGGTTTAAAAAGTTCTCAAGTATTTTAAAATACTTGAGAGTGGTGATGTTGCTGCTATAAGATGGCAGCTTAGATCACGATCATGATGTTTCTGCTAATTACCTTTCTAAAAACTGGTTTATAGTAAGTAAAGACAGTGTTCCATTATTTTCTCATGTCAAGGCTGAAGCAAAGCACAACAAAGAGAAGACCTCATCAAGAAGACAAAACTTCCAAATTCATCTAGCAATGAGATACAGGGTGAATATAGATGATCATCCTACCGCGCAGTTGATGTAGGGAAGTTTGTCTGCTTCTGAACGTGTGATAGAGGGCAGCAAAACAGATAGTTGTGGTTGGCTTTATCTTATTCTGTGGTTGCTGTTACTTCACCCCTAGTTGCTAACTAATGCTGTTCCCGTGGAATGAATTCCTACCCACTCACGCAGTGTGCAAAGAACTTCCTGGTTCTTTGTTTAGGGAAGTAGATGATTAATTTATTCCCGTAGTATGTTAAAAGTATATTCATACTGATAATGGATGTGTCTCAAAACCATCAATAAAAATATTTCCCTTCTTCTTGGAGTTATTTTATTCCGGTTAGAGGGGAAACCTGGCTTGTAAAAAATACTGTACTGCTTGGAAGCCTGTGACATAATTAAAATCAAGATGTCACATCATAAAATCAAGATTAATTATGTACACATCCCTCCCAACCTCCTCATGCAACACACACAACTGTAACTTCATAGTTCCTCACTTACCTGAGGAAACACACACACCTCTATTCATGTTATTCAGCTCTAAGTGGCCAATATAGAGGATGTGCACCAGCCATTTAGCTCCTAAGATTTAGCCTAGGTTGTACTTGTGTTTTTCTCAATTTGCAGAGATCTGTACTTTCCAGCTGCCTAATTTCACAGGAAATTTTGTCTCAGTATTATAGGACATTTGTCCTGAAGCACTGAGGATCGGTGTTGGAATCTCTGCAATTTCATAGAAAAGCTCCATAAAGAGGGGTATCCCTTATAAAAGACAATGACCCTAGTCACCTATAGGTCCATTTTGCAAGAAGCTTGTGAAATGCTGAAGCAATAAACCTACCTGCAATATCCTGACACCAACCTCAGATCAACAACTGAATACGACTCTGTTGGTGCTTTTGACAGCTTCTATGCTTGGATCAGGAAAAGAGAAATCCTGAATATGCAAATTTGATATGCATGCAAGATTCACAACTCAGACCACAAAACCTTAACATCATAGAGCCAGACAGCAGCTGATTCATGTGTAATGAACCCCTGAGTATTAAACATGTTACTTTGCATATTTTACTAGGACCCCATCTTGATGGCGGCAGGTTGGCGCCGCGAGGCCTCGGGCTCCTGCTTTGGTGCTCCTTCCTGGCATCTGCATGGGAGGGAGCGCCGATGCGGAGTTGCCACCGCCGGCGGGCTGAGCACCAGGGAGGAATGGGGCAGCTGGCTCTCTGATCTCCCTCTGGCTGCCCCGTTCCTCTCCCCGCCCCCATTTTTTTAACCTGTGGATGCGATTAAAAAATAAATTTTTAAAAAACAGGCCAGCCAGAGGGAGGAGAGTTGGTTTGGGCTCCACGTGTCCCTCTCTTCTTCCCTCTCCTCCGGCTGCCCTGTTCCATTCCCCTCCCCTCTCCTCTCTCGGACCTCTCGCCCAAGCCCCCTGCATGCGGTGTGGGTACTGGGGTGGGTGGGGAGGCAGCCTCCCTCCAATTTATCTGTACGTGCGAAGCTTCGCATGTATAGATAAATAAGTAAAAACGGGGGGGGGGGGGGAGAGGAAGAGAGGGATGCCCGTACCCAACTCTTGGATCTCCTGCCACCTCCACGCCAAGCACCACCGCTACCCAAGCCCCTGCACTGAGGGCGGGGAGGGCAGCCTATTTCCCTCCCATTTTTATATACAGTTAAAAAAAAAATTTGAAATGGTCAATGTACCAATCGGGGGTTGCCATCAGCTGTGGCACACCTCCACAGCAAAAAAAAGTCAGTATTTTAAAAAACTCTGCTTTTTAAAGCAGAGCTTTGTGGGTTTGCCCCTGGATGGGTTCGGGATGGCAGCTGCATCTTATAGGTGACCTGCCGCCATTCCAAATCCACCCTGGGGCAAACCCCCTCATCAAGACAAGCCCTAAGTTGTTACATACGTTGATGCTCAGATGCATTTGGTGTTATAGTCATTGCTGAATCTATCCAAAATGATGCATGCTCGTGGTACCTGGCTAGCTAAATAGGTTTTGCTTACTAACACACCAGCGCCAACATTTTCATAGTTGAATCTGGACACATACGTTCCTTAGCAGTCTTTGCAAATCATTTTAGTTCTATTATACAAGGTTACATCCACTGAGACCCAACTGGGTTCATCCTAGATGGACATCTCCCCAGCTCAGAGTGTAAACTTGTGGATAAGGTTTACTTTAGCAGCTATACCAAAACTCCAGCAACAGTAGTAGTGCTGGATACATGATAGGCTATAAGCAGTTGAGTGGTCTTATCTACTCACTGTGCTAAGAAAAAATAACTTGGATCAAAAGGCTTTTTGGAGTAGTTCAAATGTATTAGAGTTCCTTGGCCAGTATCTGCACCAATTTACTGCCTTACCCATCACCAGGGGCACAGAGCAGCACCTATCATCACCCCCTGCTGCTTGCCCTGGCAACTCAGGCTAGCCTAGGGGTTAGCAACCCGTTTGCTGTCAAGGGTTATATTCCCAGTTAGGTGATCTGTCAGGAGGTGCTTGCTGATGTTGGGTAGGGCTAAAGCAGCAGTGAGCAAGGCCGGAGCTAGACGTGACTGGGCTGCCCCTTTTCTCTCTCCCGCTTCCTTTCCACCCAGCAGGTTGCCAGGGAAGGGACAGATCACCCTTGCCAGTTATTTGAACTGATCACACGCTGAGGGCTTTTGAAATGAGGCTGTGGGTCACATGAAATTTGTCTGTGGGTTGTCTATTCTGCCACCATTTTTGTAGACAACATTTTTCTAATGTTGGCAAACCCAGTAAGAGTCATACCTGAAGTTCTTAGATTATTGACTGAGATCCCTGGGTTTTATATTAATGAGGGTTTCCTTGCCTGAATATATTTCTACATAAATAAGAAGCTCTTCAAAACTTCAGTGTATTATCACTTATTAAAACCTACATTAAAGTAAGAGTTAAACATTTCCTGAAAGCTTTCACATTGTTGTTCATTTTTAAGTGAGCTAGCATAAAACCAGTTTTTGTGAACCGCCCAGAGAGCTTCGGCTATTGGGCGGTATAAAAATGTAATAAATAAATAAATAAATAAATAAATAAATAGATTTGCACAATCTGTCCTTATGAGCAACTTTCTGAGTGTAGTAGATATGGTTTAAAATTCTATCTTCTCCCATTTTACCATTAATTACTCTTATAGACTGTGCTCTATTGTTTTTATCAGTATAAATAAGTGTTGTGGGTTTTCCAGAATTGGAACTTTTTCTCTAGCCTCAATCAATTGAAATCCAATTAAGCATACTTGACTTGTAGTAGGCAAACCTAAAAAAGTATGTCATCATAGTTATATATGGGGCAGTAACCTATATACTGCCATGCCTCCACTAGTTCTGTTGCGTTAGTGAAACAGACTTCTAGCACAACAGGAGTTAGCAGTTCCTAAAATAAGCACCAAAATGAGCGCTAGGACTCGTTCTCAGAATGGGGTCCACTAACCCACTCTGTTTCTTTCAGGAACTGCTAGTTCCTTTTGCACTAGCTGGTGCAGGGGACAATAGAGGATACTGTCCATGGTGTATAAATATCACAAGTTTGTCTAATAGCTAAAAGTATTTGTTTTGTTCATTTTTTTAATGAAGGCATTGAAAACTTTTAGCATGTTAATTTTTAGCAAGCCTGAGCTAGAGAGATGTCCATCGAGGATGAACTCAGTTTGATCTCAGTGGATGTAACCATGTATAACAGAACTAAAATGATTTGCAAAGACTGCTAAGAACGTTTGTGTCCAGGTTTAACTATGAAAATGTTGGCGCTGATGTGTTAGTAAGCAAAACCTATTTAGCTAGCTAGGTACCACAAGCGTGCATCATTCTGGATAGATTCAGCAATGACTATAACACCAAATGCATCTAAGTGTCAATGTATGTAATAACTTAGGGCTTGTCTTGATGAGAGGTTTTGCCTCGGGGTGGATCCGGAATGGCGGCAGGTCACCTACATGATGCAGCCACCATCCCAAACCCATCCAGGGGCAAACCTCCGAAACTCAGGTTTAGGCCTGAGTTTGGGACCAAAACAGTCCCAATCACCCTGGTGCATGACGTACATCAGCCAATAGACAGGGGGAGTGCAACCTTATTAGTTCTCCTGTAACTCATGGTGGCTTTCAGTATCATTGACTATGGTCTCCTGGATCAGCTTGCTGGGTTAGGTTTAGTCAATTCTACCTGGCATGTTAGTTTCAGAAGATAGTGCTGAGGGACTTATGCTCAGCCCCATGACCTTTGGCTTGTAGGATTCTATTTTGCTATGTAACATTTACATCATGGATAGGCATCTTGGTGTGCTCTAGATGTTTTGGACTATAACTCAGATCATCCCAGGGAATTGTAGTCCAAAGTTTCTGCAGGGTACCAGGTTGCCAAGGGAAATCATCCAGAGGTTTTGGCTGCAGTGTAATCAAATTCAGATAACATGCAACTCTACCTTTGTTTTCCAACTAATTCCAGGGAGGCTATGAAACTATTGAATAGGTGCTTGGAGGCAGTTTTGGAATGGATGATGAGGGTAACAAGCTGAAGGTTAATCCAGAAAAAAAAAACAAGTGTTGTGAGTGGAGAAATAGGCTTAATCTGGATAGAGGAATTCAACTGGTGTTGGACAAGGTAGCACTCCCACTGAAGGACCAAGTTCGTTGCTTGGTGTTTCTTCTGGATTTAGTGCTTTCTGTGGAAGTTTTACTGCTTTTAAATTATATATCGTTTTAATTTGGTTCATGGTTTAATTTGTTTTTAATTGTGCATATTTGTTGTTTTATGCTGTATGCTTTTATCTGTACGCAGATCTTAATGATATAGGGCGGTATATAAATGTTTTAAATAAAATAAATAAATAAGTACAGATCATGGAATAGTAGAGTTGGAAGGGGCCTATAAGGCCGTCGAGTCCAACCCCCTGCTCAATGCAGGAATCCACCCTAAAGCAGATAGTTGTCCAGCTGTCTCTTGAATTCAGCAAAGCTTTTGACAAAGTGCCTTGTGATATTCTGATCAACAAATTAGGTAAAAGCTTTGCTGAATTCAAGAGGCAGCTGGACAACCATCTGCTTTAGGGTGGATTCCTACATTGAACAGGGGGTTGGACTCGATGGCCTTATAGACCCCTTCCAACTTTACTATTCTATGATTCTAAGATATATTAAGTCCACAGCAGAAGTAGCTAGGACTGCTTCTTACCAACTTTGATTGATACAAACTGACTTAATCTCAGTTATGCATCTGCTAACTACACCCAGACTGGACTACTGTAACGGTGAGGCTGCATTTGAAGATGACTCTGAAGCTTCATCTTTGCAGAAGTCAACCACTTGACTCCTTATTGGGGCTAGACAGTTGAATGATACTACATCAATTCTGTACCAGCTGCACTGGTGCGCTTCCTAGCCCAATTCAGAGTTCTAGTTTTGACTTTTAAAGCCTTAAATGGTTTGGGTGTAGATTGTTTGAAGGCCTGCCTTCACGCCCTGTGTGTTAAGATCTTTGTTGGAGGCTATTTGCCGGGCCACCATTAAGACCTCTAAGGTTGTCGAATGCTACAGATAAGGCCACCTCAGCGATGCCCCCTGCACCATGGAATTCTTTCCCATACAACTGGCTCCATCTGTTTTTTGTCCTTAAGAGGGTTTGGAATTTGTTTGTTTGTTTGTTTTCTTTGGCTTCTGATTGAAAGGATTTTATTGTATACTGCTTTTGTTGCTTATTTAAGCTTTGGATTTGAATTGTTTTAAGTGGTATCCTCTTAAATATGTTTAAAATTTATTTTATTTTATGAATGTGTTACATGCATATAGAATTGCCTGCTTTACATTGTAAGCTGCCTTGGGAAGGTTGCAGTTTAGTATTGAAAGGTGGCTAAGAAATGCATTTAAATTAATATAAGGACTGAGAATTCTTTTCATACGGCCTGTGGGTTCAAGTCTCCAGCATGGTGGCTCATATTGTTTTCTGTCACTCTGAGGAATTAGTGTCATTTTCAACTGTTAAATGACGCTCACTTTGCAGAGTCCATAAATTGTGGCTTTGTTTACTACTTAATTGCTATTTCTGGTTGCCACAAACACCTCCCTCCATGAGACTTGTGTACATGGCACAGATTTGTGGGGGGGGGGGGCACAGTTCACCTTCGGATGGGTTTCAGAAAAGGTAGTAAGTGGCTTCTCTTGCCTCTTCCCCAGTGCCTGCAGAGGCCTCTCTGCCCTTTTCTAAAACACCCAAGACTTTGCACATGCCAACAAATACGGGAAGAACTAAGCCTTCTCTCTTCTGGGGTGAAGAGAGGCAGGCTGCTACCTATGTATTCTGCAATTCAGAGAACTTTGCACTGAAGAGCTGAAAAGGTGATTGTTGGATTCCTGTTGCTTTGCATACAGCCAGTGAATAAATTGTCGATATAAACAAGTTCCACTTGTTGTAAGATCAGTATAACATAAAAGAACTAGGGCAAATTTCAATTTCAGTGTTGTATTTTAGCTTTTATGCCTACTAAATGTAAGTAGTTCCTAAATAATAGATCTAGGGTGGTTCTGTGCAGAAATATATAGCACCTGAAGTGGGAGTAGTGTATCAAAAATCTTGAGTGTGTCAAGGTGGCCAGTGCTATTGTATCTAGTATAGCTTAATAAAAGTGGGATTCCTAGAGGTATTGAGCATGTTTTAATTTGTTCCAGTAGCCGGATTGAGCTGGGTGATGTGACGCCACACAACATTAAGCAGCTGAAACGCTTAAACCAAGTCATCTTTCCCGTCAGCTACAATGACAAGTTCTACAAGGATGTGTTAGAGGTTGGCGAACTCGCCAAGCTGGGTATGAGGTCTTGATTTTTTATTTGGTGGGTTTGGTGGACATAATGGCTGTCCATAGTGCTTCTTGATGTATTCGAACAACTGATGTTACCTGAGCTTAGGTTTTTCAGATGTCTTAAATTAATCAGTGAATGCAAAGCCTTCTATGTCGTGCGCAGATTACCCTATGTTTTATCCAGGCATCATCTTGAGGCCATTATCCACCTGCCTGAGCTACCCCTCTAGGTCCATGTGAAAGCATATCATAATCTATGCTTTCACATCCACTCAGGTGGACTACTGTAATGATTTCTTAACTATCCTTGATGGCTCTTTAAAACTTTCAGCTGGCTAATAAAGCAGTGACCCATTTCCTAATGAGGAATAGATCATGTAAAGTTGTCAGTACTTTAGTATTATCACTGGCTTCAGTGTAACTTCATTGTGAAGCTGTGAATGATTTTTCATATGTACCGTTAAAATCCTCTTTTCATTTGTTACATCGTGACCTTTAAAATGAATTATGCAACTCTTGCTTCACATACCTTATCCCAATCATATGCACTTGTCTGTGGGCATCAATTCATCAAGCTCTCCTGCAGACTCAAGTAAGGCTCGCAAATTTTGACTGGCTCTGAAATTGCAGTCATAGACCCTGACATTGAAGTGCACTTGCTGCCCTTTTTAGCTCCAGGATTTTGTGGCTGACGGAGGGAGCAGGAGGGTCTGGGCGGGGGGGCGGGCGGAGGTCTTCTGCCTTGGCTGGCTGCCACCAAAATGGCCAATCCCAAATTCCCCTCTACACCTGGAGGGAAAGGCTAAAGGTTATTTTGCTGGTGGCCAGCCTGGGCCGTAAAGTACCATGGCCAGCTCCAGCTGCACTCTCTTGCCTTAGAGCTGGGGAGAAGGTCCTGGCCTTCCTCCGTCATGGCACTGAACCTGCCTGGTGTGGATGATCCCCACCTTCTCTTCAGCTCCAAGTTAAAGTAGAAGGCTCAGGCCCCTCTTGCTGCTCTTGCTGAAGGGTGTGCAGAACTATAAACAGTAATCGCTCATGAAATTTAGGCTTGAATATTTTCCAGCAATATTCTAAGGCCTAGTTCTTACTGAGTTTGTAAACTTGTCTTGATTTTATCACTTCAAGCTGCACATGGGGACTAATGTGATTGAATGTTCCCTCATGCAGAATATTCCCCGCATGTAGAAAGCTACCATGCCAGTCAAAAGGGTTTTACACTAGCCTTTTCCATGACATGCTAGCTTTCTGTGTGCAGGATTATTATTACTTTTTTCCCCAGATGAGCCCCCTCCAGCCTGGCACAGATTATTGCTTCAATGAGAATTAGACCTTATTTGTCCTAATATTTAATGTATGGAATCAAGCAAGAGTGAGTTTACTCTTATTGGCCCTGTTCAGAAGACACCTTAAACCACGGCTTTAGCCACAGTGAATAACGCCAAGGAGCCTTGTTTACTGTGGTGAAAGTTGTGGTTTACAGTGTCTTCTGAACACAGCCTGGCTTTCTAGCTTAACTACCATGGTTTAAGGTGTCTTCTGAATGGGCCCATTGTTACATATTTAACATGGAAATGTGTCTTACTGGTTTAAACATACAGTATTCTTACATTTTTATCTGCCTCAAACACTAGGAATATGGTGGATAAGAAATCAAAGTAAATACGCTTTCTTCCTGTCCCTCTTCCCACCCCTCTTTTTGGCAGCCTATTTCAATGATATTGCAGTGGGTGCAGTGTGCTGTAGAGTAGATCATTCTCAGAATCAGAAAAGACTGTACATCATGACGCTTGGATGTCTGGCCCCTTACCGAAGGTTGGGAATAGGTAAGGCTGTCTTGCAAATGGTCAGGTGGCTCTTGGGTATGGAATTTATGGCTAAGGCTTATAGAATCAAAAGCTGGCACTTATTTGTAAGAGAACACATATTTTATTATATTTTGATAGATTTATTGTTCACCATTCAGGAAAACACACACACTTACAAAGCAGAATACAACTGACTTCAGAATACAAAACCAGACTGAAATAAATTATAATCCTCATAAAGGCCAGAAAAGAGGAGGCCATATCCATTTCCTGGGGGAGGACATTCTAAAGATGTGGGGCCACAACAGAAAAGGCCCTTTCTCTGTTACAATCTCATAGCTCTGTATAGGGGGAATGCAACCCCATGCAGAGATCAGAAGGTATCCCCACCCACAAAATGTGGTCTGGATTAAGCTTCAATTTGTTGGTCCTTGTCCACCCGTTCTAGATTTCCATGACATCTTTGGAATTAGATGGCCATGAGATGTAAAGCTACATGTCTTCATACTGATGATATTTTAGCCCAAGCCTCAAGATGACTTCACTTAAGCATTTTGTATAGATGATTAAAAGCATGGATGACAAGATGGGGTCTTGAGGCACCCCCAATATGGTGTGAAATAGAAGTTTCCAAAGACCGAGTTCTGAGCCTTTCTCTATAGAAATGACAGAAACGATTGTAACACCATGCCCTGAAGTCCAAACCTGGAGAGACTGTTCAGAAAATATCATGGTGTCACAAGTCACTGAGAGTCCAGGAGAATGATTATGGTTGAATTCCCCACATTTATCCCCTGGCGATAGTCATCAAACAAGGCAGTTTCTTCCCTAAGCTCAAGCTGACACCCAGATTGGTAGAGAGCTAAATAATCAGTGTCCACCAAAGCTTTTTGGAGTTGATGAGTCACCACCGCTCTTGGACCTTACTTAAGAATGGTACATTGGAGACTGGGTGACAGTTTTCCAAAGCCATGGGATCTAAATTTAGGTTTTTTGAGAAGTAACTTTATCATTGCATCTTTTTAAAACAGTTGGGAGTACCCCATTCTTTAGTGTGGCATTCACCACTTCTGACACACACAGTCTGTCTAGCCCTGGCAGATTTTACAAGCTATAACAGGCAGAAATCCACAGTTGGTCTCAGCTACATCCTTGGGCAGTTGATAGCTGAAAAGTATCCATAACAAGCGTTGCCCTTGGCTATATCCATCTTTGATTCTATTAAACTGTGATATCTAAGTCAGAATGGATACGAGTGATTTTTGTCTGCAAAACATAATGCAAATTGGTCACAACTGACCTTCTGGACCTGGATTGAACAAAAAGCTCTGTTGGCCAACATTGTGTGTAGACACAGTGGTGTTGGAGAAATGTCTTTTTTCACCACCATCACCACCACAGAATAGGCCCCAAGAAGGCCTCTAATCTGTGTTCAGTAGCGTTTGTCTAGAGTGGTGGCGTTGATCCTCAAGCCCACAGGAGAAATCTGACCCAGTTGGATGGGCTTTAAATTCTTACCCTCCGGGGTTTGCTAGGTGGCCACAAACCCTTCCCCAGAATGCCAACGATATGGTGGTGTGCTAGCTTTTGTGCAGGTTTTTAACTGAAATATGCTGGGGGGTGGTTTTCCTTTGACCTACCCATCACTGGAATTGGCCCTTGAGAGCGTCTCTGAAATTAAATTCAGCCTTCGGGCTGAAAAGTTCAACACCTCCAGTCTAGAGTCTTCCACCATCTGCACTCTAAATGTTTTATTGTTCTCAGCTCCTTGGAATACCAATGAGCCAAGATAACTCTATGGCTTGGTGAAGGATGTTTGGACTCCATAGCCCGAGTCATCTCTGATTTCCAAAACATTAGCAGGACCGCCAGCCAAATCTGCAGTAAAATCCTCCAGATATGTCAGGAAACCTTCCAGATTTACAAGTCTCCAGAGGCAGACCATTTTATCAGCTAATGATCAGTAGTGAAAGATACTGGTGTGCTGTGAAATTTTGAACAAACACATTTTCTGCAGAACAGTATGCTAAATCAAGTGTCCTCTCTCCACTTATGGCCACTTATGTGCTATGTCAGGAATAAATCTTCAAAATGAATTTCATTGTTCTGATTAATCTTAAATTTCTGTCTGTTTACAAATAAATTCAATAATTTAAAGGATTTTTAAAATATTTGATACTGTTTGCTAGAAACTACCTAAACCATTTTTAATGAAATAATAAGCTTAATCTTCTCTGTTGGAGTTAAATTTCTGATTTCAGAGCTCAGGAGCATTGATTTTGGGATGTGTTGTGGTGATCTTCCACAGAAAGATCAGGAGTAACTTTGTTTTTTCCCTTTTGTCTTCATCGCTTTACAGGAACAAAAATGTTGAATCATGTGTTAAACATCTGTGAAAAAGATGGAACTTTTGACAATATCTATCTGTAAGTAAACATTACTGCTAAATTCTTAGATATCATAGGATTCCTAGAGGGAAGAGACTAGCTGTGTGCCTTTTTAGTTGTGCTTAGCATTGCTAGTGTGACATGAATGAAAATACTGTTCAAGTCTTGTGGCACTAAGGCACTGCAGATGTTAAACTTTCAGCATCATGTACCACAATTTGCTGGGGCAATACAGCCTCCAAATATATTGACATTACTATACAGTGCAAATGTGTGGACTAAACCCACTGTCTTCCTCCTCCCTCCTCCCCCCCTTTTCCTTTTGTGTCATGTCATTTCGGGTTTGTGCTTGCCAGTAGAGACAGTCTCACTTTTATTGATCATATGAAAGCTGCTTTGGGAGCCTTCTTGTCTGAAGAGAGGGGTTAAAATGTTTTTAATAATAGGCATGTTACTCCTTGGATAAATAATGCCGTCTTATTTGAATAGTACTGCATATATATATATATATATATATATATATATATATATTTAAATGTCCTTTGATCAACTCTATAATAGTTGTCTGCTAAACTATATAATAGACATGAATAAACTGCATGTAAATGTAACTGTAAACATATCTGCAAACATTACTATTTATTTATTTATCATATTTATACCCCGCTCCTCAGCCAAAAAAGGCTCTCGGAGCGGCTTACACTTAGCAAAAAAGACACCCCCCCCATTCTTACTACCCAGCATGCCCATATAGACAGGGCCGGTGCCAGACTATTTTGTGCCCTAGGCAAGGCGAGCTACTTGCATGTGCAGACACCCCAAAAATTGCCAACTTCAATTTTTAAGAACAGATGTTTTGTAGAAAAAATAAAAAGCACAAAACTTGAAACTGCTAAATTTATTTTAAATTGCAAGAATAAGTAATAATAATTTTTTGATTATCTTTCGCAAATCCAACAGGGGGCACCCACCATCTCGTGCGGAGACTGAAGGTGCCCGGAGGGGTGCAAATGGGGTGCAGAAAGCACCGCTTGGCCCCTTCCATGCCTGCACGTGGACAATGCCCCCACGATCACGCACAGTACAAGATTTTACAGGGGGTCCAGAGGACAGCGTCTTCCACTTGTATTACTCCCGTGTTTTCCCACCTCTCCTGTCATTTTTCTCTCTCCAGAAAAACACCATCAAGGGAAAAACCTGGAATAGGTGTGCCAAGCCTTTAGATTCATAGCTCTCAAAGCCCTCTTCTTGGAAGCACACCTAGGTGACAATCCTATACTCAGTTACTTGGGAGTAAGCGCCATTGAACTCACTGAGCCTTACTTCTGAGTAGACGTGTGTATGATCGCCATTAGTCTTACTAGACCAGGATTATTTATTTTTAAATGAAGGAAATACCTATGACAAATGCCCCACTCACTCACAGGTAATGCCTCAAAGCAATCACCACACTTCCCTCCCTGCCCCCACTCCCAAGTATCTTTCTTAGAATCCAGTTACCCCTGGATTATACAGCTCTCCAGGAAATGTGCTAAATGCAAGTCAGGAAGCTGTAAGAATTCAAATCTCTTTCATGATAGCAAATCATTTCTTAATGCTGCAGGGTCTGTCTTCAGTACCAGAGCAACCTGTGCAGCAGCTCTTGTCCAGTCTGGTGCCCTCCAGATGTGTTCGACTACAATTCCCATACTCCTCAGCCAGCATGGGCAATTGGCTCAGGAGTGTGGGATTTGTAGTGCAACACATCTGAAGGGGGCAGTTTGGGGAAGGCTGCGATACCTCCTCTCTCTTTCTCTCCTCCTCCCCCCCCCCCCCGTGTACCACATGAAAATGTCAATGTTCAATGTCGAGCTATGCTGCCCTCTGCTTGGGCTTCAAAGGCAAAGCAACTGCAGCTATTGATTAAAGCGGACATTCTTGCCCCGCTCTTTCAAACAGGGCCATGGATTTGCCCAGAAACAGGGGTCTGCAGCGTTTTGTTCCTGCTCTCGCTTTTCACCTCCCTCGCTCCAACAACAAGAAGTCCAACTGCCTGCAGGCGGGAGGGACATGACTGGAGCCAGGGGCAAGAGCATGGAAAACGGCATTTATATATATGAGAGAGAGTGTGTGTTTTGCTGGGGTCGCAAGCATTTCCTGCCTGCTGTCTCTGCTTGGCAGGGCTGCGCCAATTCCAGTCATCCTATGGCTGCAGGTGGTGGCCACTGCTGTCAACCCCCACCGCCGCGCTGGCCAGGAAGAGCCCGCAGCGGTGCTAGAAGTGGGCGATGGGTTGCGAGTCCCAGAGGCTGCGGACCAGGCAGGGCCATGCTGCGCCCCTCTGAGTTCTTCGCCCTAGGCAGCTGCCCTGTTCGCCTAAATGGTAGCACCGGCCCTTCATATAGACTTTGCAGGGGCACATAAAGATCCTGAAAGGAGCAGGGGAGCAACTTTTTTGATTTAAAATAGTTTGTTGCCTCGGAGGGATGGAGGGATCTCTTTTTTCAGCTCAAGTTAATTCTGTTCTATTTCTGCATCAATTTGAGATTTTTTTTTACAAATTTCCACAAAAGATCATATGCATCTTTGTATGCATTTCTCCCCAATGTTTGCAATTTTCTATATGCATTTCCCCCCAGTTTTTGTCACTAGAGAAAAGTGTATACATAGGGGGGGAAATTGCTCACTACATGAAAAAAGCTCCATTGAAATCAGTTGGAATTAGAATAATAGTGTTAAAGATGAGGCCATCAATCACGTGGAATGACAGCTCTGTTAGGGGATGGGGCACATTGAAAGGGTTCATAGTTCCTCAAGCTTCATGATTTTCCTTGATCAATCACTAACAACTCCTGTGACCTTAAAAACAACATTTGTAATGAAGCAAACAACACAAATCTAAATCTTACTTTACTACACAGAAATAAATTCCTGGTCCTTTAGATTCTGACAACATATTTTGGTTTCTGTTCACTATGGTCCAAATTATGCTCTCACAATTGTAATAATGTTCAGATTTTTGTTTATTTTTGAGGATCAGAACTAGAAACCACTATCAAATCTTTAATCCTAACCATTGTCTTTCATGCCTTAGTAACATCCAAATTAGCAATGCACTCTACATGGGGGTGCTGTTGAAAAGCATTCAGAAACTTCAGTTTGATCAAATGCAGCTGCATTTTGGCCAAACCAACGTTTCTGAATTAATTAGGGTGTGACAAAATGCATATATAACTCCGATATTTTATCATCTGCATTGGTTGCCAGTTTGTTTGTGGGGCCCGACTCAAACTGCTGGTTTTGAACTTTTAAGACCTTTTAAAGGGTCTGAATCCAGGGTATTTAAAGAATAGTCTCCACCTCTATCTGGCCAAGGCACCACAGTTGAGGCACACACCTTCCAAAGGAGGCCCAACTGGTTTGGTTGTTACTGGTCTTCTGCACTGCAGCGAAAGTGTTGTTCTTTTGTGGAGCATCACAAAGGCACGGTAGACACCCCACCCCAAATGCAGCACAACGATTCTGTTCTAAAAACGGAAGACTAAGAAAACTTCAGACATTGGTACATCAGGGATGGGGAGCCTATGGTCATTTAATAAGTAGTTGGACTCCAGCTCCCATCAGCCCCAGCCAGAATGACTAATTGTCAGGAGTGCTGGAAGTTGTAGTCCATTATTTGAAGGGTCGAGGGTCTCCACCCGTTTTACTTAATTTTCAACCTTTTTGCTCATGTTAGGGGTGGCAGGCAGGGGTCTACAGTTTTCGGCTGGCTTTGCAAGTCAAGCCAAAAAGGATTGCTGCTCCCCACAGCTGGCTGACTGAAGGCAGGTGCTTCCGTCCCGGTAGCAAATGAATCCCACCAACCTTTCAAGGAACGCCTGGAGGAAGCTAATGCTCAGTGAGCAAGTTCAAAGCTGCTCTGCTGAATGACGGCTGACAGACCTTCCCCCTTCCTGGTGATTCTCTCCAGCACAAAAAAGAAGTGGGGACTTCAGGTGCTGCTTGGCAGTGGGGCTGAGAACTCCACTGCTGAGCATCACCTGCAGGAATCTCCTCCCCCTACCTCTCTACTGCTGGAAAAAGAGGTGGGGAGGTTGGCTCAACCCCCACTCCCATTTTCATTCAAACTTGGATCTGAGAAGGGGGTGGAGATGGGCAAAAAGCTTTCCTCCCACCTTCAAAGCTGCAAAGATGGGTGGGGAGAAGTGCCAGCAGCTTCCAGGGCTCTCCCCCACCCCAAAAGCCGCCAGGACTCTCCCCATCCATCTCTGCAGCTTCAAAGTTGGGAGGAAGGCTTTTCACTCATCATGCTTGCCAAAGGTGGTCCCACATTCACAACGGTGAATGTATTTGTGGTGATCTGAATGGTGATCTGAGGATAAAGTTGAAAACTTATTTTTCTAGTGACATAGTACAAATAACTCACAATATTGGTTAGGTAGTGGAAGGTAACATGGAACGTGGATGGTCCTCTGTCCATGCCTGAGATCCTCAGACTCTCAGGCACCATCTTGGCAACATTTGTATCTCTTCTCTACCCTTCTCGTTCCCCCACACCCAATCATCAGATACACAGTTCGTTAGTATGTCGAACCACGATGCAGCTTTCAGAGGAAGCTAATATCCTTTTCCCTTTTGCTTCTCTCTCTATCCCAGGCATGTCCAGATTAGCAATGAGTCAGCAATTGACTTTTACAGAAAGTTTGGGTTTGAAATCATTGAGACAAAGAAGAACTACTACAAGAGGATAGAACCAGCAGATGCTCATGTGCTGCAGAAAAATCTGAAAGTCCCTTACCTTGGCCAGAACACAGATGTGCAAAAGTCTGACAACTGAACAAAACCCAATGAACGCTTTCTTGCACTTTCTTGTCACCAAATAAGGAAAGAGAGGCCTGGTCTGTGTGTTTTGCTTTCTCCCTTATCCTAATATGTGTTGTATCCTTTCCAACAAATTAATAACTTCCCAAGAATTGTCAAATTGTGTGTTTGCATTTTGCAGCTCTACTTTGCATTATTTGGGATGGAAATAGTATGCCGTTCTAGTTGAGAGACCTTCGGTCGGTCTTCCAAAGGTTGGCTTTTCTTCAGTATGTGTGATCCCTCTGCATTCCCATTGAAGGGCAAAGTTCAAGCAATATCTCCTAACACCATACTCCTTTAAAAAAAACACAACTTTCGAAGGCAATTGCTCTCCAGCTTTGAACTTAATTTAGCAGTGTTTTGGCCATGTTTACCTTTTGAACATGTACACACATCAGTCTAGTAGCTTGTTCACAGCCCTTGAGCTGCCATTTCTGCATTGAGACAGAGTGGCTGACATGAAAATGCATCTTGCTGAGCAATCAACATTGTCAGTTTTGTGGCCAGTGGATGCTGTGTAACTTGACTGCAGTGTAGTTCAGGATTCTGAGTGGGCCTGTACCATCTTCCACTCCTCTATTCATTATTGGTATTGCACTGGCAACAGAACACCCATTTCTCTGGCAACAATGGAGGAACCAGAGATTTAAGATGGTTAAGGAAGATCAGTTTGTGAGTTATTTTTTTATCGGAGAAAGAAAGAAAGGAGAAGAGAAGAAGCTTTGCTTTGAAAGTGATTCTGCTGAATTGGACTCTGTTTGCTTGCTGAGATTATACTCAAAACAGCTTTTTTCCTACCCGACTAAAGACTTGGTACACCTCTGAAAAGGAGTGATGTGGAACACCGCATGGCAGTGGTTTATTGTGGGGAGTATTGTAAGGATTCAAAAAACAACTGGCTTTCTCCTAATATTGTAATGTAAGAACTGTAGCCTTCTTTACTGATCTCTTTGTTTGTATTTTGTTATGCTTTTATTTGCAATTGCATTTTGAGCTTCTAGCATTCAGCACAACAATTTCAGCTTACAACTCTTCTCCTCATATGGAGAAATGTACTTGGGAAGGGGGAAACCTGTCCTATAAACTAAATCAATATTAAATTGTATTTCTTTCCTGTTTTGAACTTAAGTTGTATTTTGCGCTTTTCTGCTTAAAAAAATTTGTAGGGGGTGTGGTTACAGTGTAATCTTGCTAGAAAATGTTGTAACTTCACTGTTATGCTGAATTGAAAACAGGGGATGAAGACTGGGAAAGCTCAAGTAATTAACATTATTATGCAGCCTTTAATTGCAGCGGAATTGGGAAATACTAGAACTTCCACCATTTATTATGAGGCTAGCAGAATACCTGTCAGGTGTGCCTGACACCTACTTATTCATTATGTAGCTTTCTGCATAACTGCATGTTAATTCTTTTGACCAGAACCAACATTAAGCTTGTCCTTCAGAAGCCTTGTGTTGGAAAGATTCTTGTGCTGCTTCTCTGGTCATAGTTTGCAAAGTTTAATATTGTAGTTCCTGAGAATTTGTCTTCCTCTTACAGAGATGTTGAAGCACATCTAAAGCTCAAGTGCCAACACTGCTTCCCTGATTAGATAAGGCAAAAAGTTTGAAGGAGAAGGTATTACACTGGCGAATGTATGTACAGCTCAAGTCAACATCTGGCCATAGCTGCCTTCTGGTGCTAAGGGAAATGTGTGCCCTCTTTTTTTGGAACTGAATGGGTAGATATTTGGAATGGTGTCTCTTGAACTACAAATCGGTTGTTTTACAGGCAGCTTTCCTTTTTTGGTTTCAAGAAAATCCAAATTGTTTGTTTCAATTTTTTAAAATCACTGTCATTCTGTGAATGTATTTCTCAACATTTCTTGGGGTTTCCATTGTGCAGTAAAACTCCCTTAGTAACTATTTTCTATAGGAGATGGAAGGAAAAGAAATTGGAAATCAAAGCTCCACTTTGCATGACTTATCAGTCATGCCAGTTAGTTGTTGTTCCTTGATCAAAAAGAACACAGAATTTAAGCCCTAGCTCCTTCAGCAGTTTGGCTGTGTTTTCCTGCTTGGTGTGCTGCAAAACTTGCCAATTTTGGAAAATAATGTTTTGTCTTTTGAAATAGTGAAGCAGGTGGCTGCCTAAAATGGATGTTTTTACAATTTTTGTGTGGCATTGTCATATGTTCCCAACTTCTTGCAGTTCAGCATATGTACACTATGCTAATTAGTTGGGAAGTTCAGTTAAATGACTATTGGCACTCCTTGCAGATGTACATACAAGGTGCATGTACGTGACATAATTTACATAGGCTATATAGCGGGATAACAGTAGAGGCCCAGCACAATAGGTTTTCTCATCAGATTCCAAAACTATAAAATTGCTGAATTTCATAAAAAAAAAGTTTCAGTATTTAGGTAGCCATGATATGCAACAAGAAGGAAAGTTGAACCCAGGTCACATCCTTTACATGGCAGCGAAGTGGAATATTTTTGTATACACGAAGTAGCTGGGATTACTTGATTCAGTTAATGGTTAAATATGTCCATTAAAGATGACATACTGTTTCAGCTGAAATAAATTCTAGTTACGTTTTCATTAACATTTCATTGTGCCCTGTGATGTCTAGTAAATTTGAACCAAACAAAAAGTCATATATCCTTCTCCTGTGATTCTGGATTAGCAGCTATGCACAAATTCAGTTTTACTCTGATCTGAAGGTTTTTATCTAAAATCAGTCCCCAGCCAAGTGTCTTGATTAGGATTTGTTTTGAATGTATTAATGTACTGTATACATAGCAATCGATACACATGTGTTATGTGAACAGATTTTGGCCTTGGAAGAAAGCTTTTGACTACCCTTGAACAACTGAAAATGCTTTTATCTTTCATAGTTCTAACAAGCATTTCTGCTCATAGCAGGGTAGCAGGCTGGACTAACTGTATCTTAGCGATAAGAGCCAATTTCCTATATGTTCTGTGGCATGACTTACTTTAGCTGTTAGTGAGTAAATTTTGGGGCATTCCATGATAAAATGCCTTGGGAACACCTTTATGTGAATTGATACCTTCAAATTACAGGGAGACAACCTGTTTGCAAATCTTATGCTGCTTCTTTATATATATTAGGAACATGTTTGTCTTTCTGAAATCCTTGAAAATTAATTTTTAGAAACATGAATAAATGTGCAGTATCAGTAACATTGTCCATGACCTGGCCTTATGGTTTTGGTTTCCTCCTCCCTTCCCTATTCTCTGATAAGAGGCATTGGAACATTCTCTATTATTTGGGGTTACCACTCCCACATAGGAGCAGGGCCAGCTTACTGATGAACTCCATGAGGAGATGGCTCCTCGAACTGACATGCCAGGAAAACCAGGCTTTAGTGGAGCTCTTCCTAGCTCACATGTTTAGGCCAGCAGCTTTAGTGCTGTGCGAGCCAGTGTGCCACTACTCCAGAGCAGATTGCTGCGACAGATGGCTCTTAAGTATGGGCTTGCTATTTCCTGACCTGACCTGCTCTGACTCCCTGTTGGCAGAGGTGAAGCTACAGCCTGCAACTTGGCTTGAGGGCTCAGCTGTGTTTCACTCTGAGTAGCACCTGCCCTCTCTTGCCTCTTCTACTTTGGAGAGTGCGGAGCAAGAAAGCCAGTAGAACTGTAGTGGCAGTGAGGCAAGCAGTCTGAATTGTTGGATCTCCATGCTTCTGTCAGAGGATAAAGAAGTGGACACTCTCCACCTCTGCAAGGTGTCTGCCATGGTAACAGGCAAGTAAGGTGAGACTCCTAAACAGGCCTGGTTTGGTCAGAGGATAACTACAGATTCCACTAATGGGCAAGGCAAGAATCGGGAGATAGCTCTTCTGCCCATTCCTGATCTGGGGCAGAAGATATTAATACTATATCCCTTATTTATCTGACTCTCTTCCAGCAGAAGCTCATCTTCACTTAGTCTAGACCCTTAGTCCACAATCCCCAGCTATATCAGTCTCTCTTTGCTGACAGGAATGTGGTACAAGATGATCCTCCCACTCCCCACCCACTAAGACTGTGGTAGAACATGACAAGTGGGAAGGAAGTGTCATGGAGCTTTATGCTAGGTAATACATTACAGCAGACTTCCCACCTAAGCCAAGATGTCTGTAGTTCCTTGAAGGAAGACAGAACAACTGGAAGCACATTTGCACATGCTGCTGGGAAGCTTTTTCTTTCTTAGACTTTAGGAAGGAGAAGGAGCACAACAGGCGTAGGAAATCAGCACTTCCACAAAATCCCTTTCCCAGATTCAATACAATTATCAAGGCGGAACTGACACCTCCAGCCAGACCAAAAACCTCATACTACTTGTTTAAACTGCTGTTCTGTTTGCTCAATGACAATGAATAAGCTTAAGACACCCATGGTAGCTGCACTCCAGTTGGCAACAGCTATTTCTATGAAAGCTGATGGTGTACCTAACAAGCATGTAGAGTAAGGAAGGGAACCTGCAATTGTCCAGATATTGTAGGACTACCAACTTTTCTCAGCCACAGCCAGGATAGCTGGTCGTTGGGGATGGTGGAATAGGTCAGCCTTTCTCGACTGGTGAAATTAGTGCTGGATCAGCACCTTGGCATGATGGTGTTGTGCCAGGATGTTGTAGAATGCTCTTATTTCCATGCATGGCACATGTGAAAAGCATGCTATTTCTAAACCAGGAGGAAAACAATCATGTGGTCAAGATGTTCCACATCTTCAGCAAACTGAGGGCATCATTTGACTGGTTGTTAAATGAGAACTGGCTGTTCCGAAAAGATGAACCTTCTGATCTCAGCCAGGGTGAAGATCAACAAATGCAAGCTTCCTGGGCTGTGGTGTACACATGGCAGACCACCATTCTGGTAGGGCAATGTTTGTACTGATCAGTACATAGCCCATGTCCATATAGTGGGGGATGGGACAGGTCTATTGGCGCATTAGGGTTCACAGTGACTTAGAACTGTGTGTGTGGATGGCAACCCACTGGGGTTATGATGGCAGGACCAGTGAGTGCAGAAGCTTCCAGCCTACCTGGACACACACATTTGTTGATAGGGCTTTTGTGACCTTTATATTTGGTTTGCATATTCAGTTACTTCAGAGATACCGTGGTTCTGCATAAGCAATATGGTAGCAACTTTCTTGCTTTCCCAGGGAAGGTTACCCTGGTGAAGGTCCATGCTGAGCACAACTTGAAAAGCTCTCCATATTCTGTCCCTAGTGTGGGGAGGAGTTTCTTGTGTTACACTGATGAGTCTGAAGTAGGAAGGAGTGTCAGAATTCTTGGACAGCAGAGTCAGTAGTAAGCCAAATTATGTAAAGTGGGGAAAGGTATCCAAAGCCCCACCCATCAGAGGGCAAGTGGTGCAAAAGGAAGTCCCTTTCTTATCTTTGAATGCTGGGGACGCCACCGTAACACTCTGGGCAAGTCCTTTCCCAGGTGATGCTTGCGCTCCAATCAGGATGCAATGTGGGAAGAAGCAGCCGTGAGTCAGGTGGAGTGGCTGCAGCCCTGCACTTGCAAATCCCTTTCTCCATGCAGAGAGGCACAACGCTCTGTGCCTCTCTAACTCCATGGGTGTTTTTTTTTTAATTGACGGGGTGGAGTGGATGATGTCAGGAGAAGGCTGGGCGATGAGGTGGTGCAATTTTGGCTATATAAGCATGATCATTAATTGATATTAGAATGATTAATAATCACATTGATTAGAATGTGTAAAAATTAGGGGATGCTCTAAACTTGGGTGAGTTTTAAGGGTAAGAGTAGACATGTGAAGGTCCAGAAAAAAAAATGGAAAATTCAGAAAAACGTTTTTTCTATTTTTTTTTTACCAAGGACCTTTGTCTTTTCCCAAAAAATTGAACAGCTTTCAATTATGAAATATTTCTTTTAGAATTTAAGGCAGGATGTTTATATATTACTACTCTGCCTTTACTTCCCCTAAAATGATTTGTAAAAAAATATGTAGTAAGACAATTGTAATAGAAAGATTCCAGATGTAAAATATCTGGAAATAATGAAGCCTGTATAACCTCATAAGCTGATATATCCATCTCATGAGAAGTTTCAGCAGTAATCTGGATAATAGTGTTTATAAACCTAGAAGAATAAGCAAGCCTGTTAAAGGCCTTTGCAGTTTCATTAGACCATTTGATCTTTTTGGAGCTTGCTGTAATAATTAGACTGGAAGATGGATAATGTTGCACTTGTGTCCTTAAAGATCCTGAAATAGCAAGGGAAAGCTCCAGAGGCAAATGATCACTCTCAAAACGCTCCGCGACTCTAAAATTAGACCCCAAGGTTTTCAAGTGCTTATGGACTATAATATAATCAACCACACTCAGTCTTGTAGAGGATACAAATGTGAACTTTCCCCAATCATCATTAGTGCTAGAACCATTCAAAATAAGCAAATCAGTTTTTGAAACAAATTGAAGCAAACATATTCCCTGCAGGATTAACAAAAGTATCTCTAGAGTGACGTAAACTGGCTTTAAGTTGTTCCTTGCCCGCTACTAGACTGTCATAATGAATGGAAGGTTCCGCCTGGTACATGCTTGTCCTTGTGTTAAAATCACCTACAATGACGACATGGGCATGAGGATACCTGGCCGTCCGTTCCAAATAGTAACATTCAGCTTTGAGCCCCATGAGCTGAGCATCCTGCCTGCAGGCTGATGGAGCAATATACACATTAAACAGAAGCAGAGTCAGAATAAGGGCCCTCAACTCCAGGGCCAAGGCCAATACAAAAGAATCACATTTAGGCAGTTTAATTATTTCAGCATCAAGGAAGGAAGAAACCAAAAAAATCAGCCACTGAATTGCTCTACCCTTACCTCTATTGGGAAGTGTAGGAAGGCAAAAAGACGCAAATCTATTTACATAAATATGGCCACAGCACCAGGTCTCTTGAAACAAGACTATGTCAAAACCTGTCAAATAAGCAAGAAAATCTTAATTCCCACATTTAAAACTTTTACCTGCAATATTCCAAGTGAGAGTTTTAGGGGAAGATTGCCTTTTCCTTTTCTTGATCAATCTAATTCTGCAATTTTGTCCAGTTTGCCCCCCAAATTCCCTAGGATACAACAGTTAGATTATGGTAGTTGGGGGCTGGGTAGTCCCAGGGCTGGCCTGTGTGAATCGTTAGGATTGGGAGATCCCTATCTCACGAGGTTCCAACTGTTGCAGAGCAATCCAGTCAGTACTTTTGAGACTTGAAGTTTTATGATTTACAGAAGGAAAATTGGTTGATTCAGAATCATATTTTAATGGGACCGATTGAATCAGACGTATACCCCCAATTACCAGGACTGGAAGAGACAGTATTTTGGAGTAATTTAGGCGGTTGTAGTACCATAATCTTGGGACTTAGAACCAATTCTCCATTTGGATGCGGCAAATTGTGTGCTAAGGACATATTCCTATGGGTATCACTACCATCATCAGCCAAAGTGGCTTCCTCTCCAAATTGGAGATCACAGTCAGTTGGACAGTTAATCAATAAAGCCCAAGTACCCTGTTGGTTCTTATTAATTAAAAACTCTTTTAAGTAGAAAGTCTCAATAGAACCTCGTGCAGTTCCTGCATTGGGAGGCCACGATAAAGTTCAATTAAATTTTGTTCTAGTGAAAAATCCTCAGGGATAGCGTTAGCACTGCCTATCAGAACTTTCTCGGCACAATTAATATTTCTGGGAATTTGATATTGGAATAATTTTGGATGATTGATGATAAAGAACAAAAGTAGAATCAAAATCATATTTAATTCAATCAGTTTCCCCTATGGTGGATCCTTATGAGAATGGCTAGGGTATCACCCCTTCCTTATCCTCAGGGATCCCAGACAAAGAACTGGGCAATGTGGGTTGTCATTGCAACATGGGTTGTGTTGTGTGAACCTAGCCATGCTAATAAACCATGGTTTGTTAACCACGAACAACCCACAATTCACAACCCAACTACTAACAATGGGTTCTCTTTGTGAATTATTTGTGGTTAACAAACCATGGTTTGTTAGTGTAGCTAATCATAAAACAAATATGTACACTTAAAATTTGAACAAAATGATCCACAAACATACAACAAACAATATTCCCAAACGTGTTTCGACCCACAAGGTCTTCATCAGTGTGTGTGTGGGGGGGAATTTATACAGATTTTAAAAAACGTTTTTTATGCCCCAAATAATTCCCCCCCCCCAATAAGCAATCCAGTCAGTGCTGGATTGCTTATTGTTTCTGTAAAGCAGAAACAAAAACAGAAATATTGATTGCCGAATACCTATTAGTACTATCCCCACCTTGAGCCCAAGAAGTTGATCTAATAGTAATTATTTTACCAAAATTTGGCTCCTATAAATCTTCCAAGATATATCAGAAAAGACGGGGGACTTGGCATTCCCTTCTGTCTCCAAGAAACAAGTGGATAGAAAACATACCTAATTAGCTTTTACAAAATGGCACAATCCCCCAAAATGCTCACTCTAGAAAATAATAATAATAATAAATAATCTTACCTTGACTCTCAAGTTATATCTGAAGCATAAATACAGTTTGTAGTTCATGAAGGCTTGTAAAATGCACTGCCTTCAACAGTATAAGCTTGGGAGCCATGTTCTCAATGATACAGTTTTTATTTGCTGATGGTCATGGCCCAAGCCTACTCCAGCTGTGTAATCAGCTCATTAAGGAGTAAATAATTTCAGAAGTCTCCTGATTTAACTGCCTGCAAAGTCCTAAAACGTGTAACTACCATTCTTCATGGTCTCTGTGCATCACACTTAATGGGGGCTTTGCACCTGCGTGGAGTCTCGATTGGAACTTCCAATAGCTGAGAAGCGTTTTAGGTGGGAACTCCTCCCCCACCGTCGTGTGTGTATGTACCGTGTTCCCACCTAATCCCTCAGTTCCTCTTCGACTGCCGTCTAGGTTGCCTCGTCAGGGACTTCCTCGGTCTATAGTTAGGCCTGCTGAGGTAGTAGAGAGAAAAGAGAGTTGGTTCATTATTTTTCTTTTCTTTTCCTTGTTTCCTTTCCTTTTCTTCTAAAAAATAAATAAATCTAAATTCTTCTTTAGTTATTGTTTGTTTCGCTCCTTGAGCGCATGGCCCTTAAGGCCCCTTTCGCCAAGTGTATTCAGTGTGGCAGCAAGTTGCCACCCTCCGACAGCCACACCTTCTGCCTACTGTGCCTGGGAGAAATGCACAGCGTTGAGACCTGCAAACATTGCAGGTCCTTCTCCAAACAGGCTAAAAGGAATAGAGCCAATAGACTGAAATCCATCCTCTGGCAAAAGGCTCTTCAAACAGTTGATGCCCGAAAATCGACTGCAACAATGGCAGACATAGCGCCTGAAGGGCAATTGGCTCCCACACCATCCCAACCTTCGAGTGAGAGTCACATGGCCTCCTCCCTCCCTCAGACGGGAGTGAGGAAATTGGCAAAAAAACCACCAAAGCCCAAAAATTCGGATGAACAACCAGCGAAGAAAAAGAACCACTGCCGCCACCACCTCTAATGGAGTCCCCCATCAGAGTGTTGGTGAGATCACCGCTTCCCTCGCTCATTATCAAGCCCATCTTGACCACGTCGGAAGGGGAAATCAGATAACTTTCCCCACCGCCACCAACGCCAAGGGAAAATCGCTCCCGAGATGCTTCTAGGGACCGATCAGTACCTTCAAGCCAAGAGACAGAAAACCTCTCTCCTCATCACCGACGGACTCCATTTCCGCCTCAGAGCTGACGATCGAGCCCTCGATACTGGTCTCCCCCATACTCCCATACAGGGGAACAAGAATCAGAGCACTACTACCATAGTGATTATCGAGGACATCGCGACCGATCTAAATCCCCATACAGAGATCGGGACAATGATTATGATCACCACTGACCACCAGCATATTACCATGACTACTGGACAGATTACCAAAGCTACCAAGTTCTGTACCAAAGAGAACAGCACTTGGAGCCACCGTCAAACTATTCAATGACGCAACAGACTTTCCGGAGACCTACACCACCGAAACCGGCTACACTGACCGGTGCCACCACATGGAACGTCTCTGAATCGACATAGGGCATCATGCCCCCCACTTCCTCCACCTCCTACGAGTGAACGCCACCCAGCTCTTCCGTCGGCGAGCCAACGATTAACCAACCGGGGTCCCCCCCAGACTCCAGAACAGAAGCAACTTCAGCTTCTGTTCTCTCCATTTTGTCATTCATCTGTCCAAGCTTGTCGTCGAGTATTTCCTTCTATAGTATCACTTTCCATAGTAATACCTAATTTCCATGGCCAGTGGTGTATATTTTCCTCTCCCTTTTTTTGCAACATTTTTGACATTAGGTATTACTATGTCAATGAAATAGTTGTGTTTTTCTTTTTTGTTTATGACTGTTATGTCTGTTCAATTGAAAAGTACTGTCTTACCTTGAATTTTTCTGTCCCAGCATGTGTGGCATGGCTTGACTTGTTTGAGTGTGTCTGGATCTCCTAGGCTCTGAAATCATTCTTCTGGAGAGCACCTGCTGGTTGCATGATCCAGGAAGCCAGATTCTGTGAGTGCATAGTTGTCCTTGACAGGAGAGGCTTGCCCTTGCTAGAGGAAGGTGAACAGATGTGAAGAGGCTGCGATCCTATATTATTTGGGAGTAAGCTTTATTGAAATCAATGGGACTTGTTTCTGTTGTTTCTTTGGGCAGTTTTCTTCAGGTCCCTGATTGGGATTTCTGTTCCATGCACTGAGGCAGGGTCAATTCAGGAGATATAAATAGGATAGTAAATAGGATATTTACTCCTATTTGGATAAAAGGAGGGAAAGATCCTTGTCTAGCATTGTGATAATGGGCATGTGTTCTGGCCTTTCTTTGTATTGCTACTGACCATGGTCTTGTTTACATGGCTAATGGACCAGAGATATAATAACACATTTTTAGATTAATTTCCTACTGATAAACCAGAAGTTGAAACAAGCAAAGAGGTGCTAGTGAGAAGTTACTGCAACAAGCCTTTAGTCCATTTTGTTCCATGGCTAATGTTTGCAGGGTAATAGTATTTTATATTCTTTCTGAATGCTAGATTGCTAGTTTGTTGTTCTAGATTTTTCTGCACTTATCAACTGCTTCATTTGTTCAGTGGTAGCAGTATGCTGAATCTGTGAGTATGGATATGAGAAAGGTGATGGGGAAGGAGTGTTAAATGTTAGGAAAGGTGAGACTATGGTCATCCAGAGAAGGACTTGCAGTCAGAAAAGATATTTGAGGGAAAGGAAGACTGTATCATACGGAGTATAGCAAAAGCTTCAAAGTATAGCAAAAGCTACAGAAGTAGGAGTAGGTGAAGTTAATTTCAGGTACATTGAATGTCTCATTTGTTCTTTATTCCAGTAATTTTTAACGTTAAGATGTTATGTAGAACAGGTTTTTCTTGTGTGCTGTGAAATCAGACTTATGACTAAGGCCATGTTTGGGTGAGCACGCCTCCTTGTAGCTGGACCTGTTGGTGGGCATGCCCCTTGGGAGCGGCCATACTGTCCTCCTTTTTAGTTTCCAAAATATGGTCAGCCTAACAGAGCCCATCGGCCTCCACAGAATGAACCACTAAAATCAGGGATCAACCACTTGTGGGTGCAGCCATGGTCCTGAAACAGGGATCCTCAGGGATCCTCCTGATTATAAGATGAATACACTGAAACAACTTTCTATCATAGATCATATCTGCTTCCATAGATTGAACTGCAAAAATAATAGAACCGCTATTGTAGTCATGGGCGTGACTACAACACAAAAACATAGATCTGAATCTTATATGAGATTCACATGAAACCATAATCAAACTCGTCAGTGTGAACCAAATTACTGATCCCGTATTTGAGTGTTCTACTGCAGTACAAAACCATTGATTTGAGGGACCTCAGAGCTGAACCTTAAAAAGCTGAACATGTAGAAAGTTTTTTTAAAACCCTGGGTTTTTTTATGAATGAGTCTATGGCACACTGCCTGATCTCTTCTGCTCTGATTGAGAGCAGCTAAATAATTCAGACATGTTTCACACTTTGGTTTTTGTCATGATAAGCTTTGTGAACAAGCCAGAGAAATAGCCCCAAATCCATAATCAAATCAGCTGTCATCCTTCTATACTCACTGGCCTCTAAAAAACATGTATCAATTGGAGCAAGGTGTTCCTATGGACCAACAGCAGGTATATGAGGAATGGATCCATCTTAATAGACATGGAACATCTTAATAGACATCTTAATAGACATTAACCATCTTAATAGACATGGAACACCTAAAATCAAATGTTAAGTCACACTTTACACCCTTATCTGTGGAGTGCACCATAAAAATCAACATGGATCCAGCATGTTGCACAAGCTTTGATCAGAAGCAGAGTTCTCATGATTCTAGCACACAAGCCCCACCATGCAAATTCCCATAATACTAGAACCTGGGGTCATGCCATGAAGCTGATTGGTGGGAGATTCTGGACAGATAAAAGGAAGTACTTTGTCACACAGCATAGAATCATAGAATAGCAGAGTTGGAAGGGGCCTATAAGGCCATCGAGTCCAACTCCCTGCTCAATGCAGGAATCCACCTTAAAGCATCCAGCTGCCTCTTGAATGCCTCTAGTGTGTGAGAGACCAAAACCTCCCTAGGTAACTGGTTCCATTGTCGTACTGCTCTAACAGTCAGGAAATTTTTCCTGATGCCCAGCTGGAATCTGGCTTCCTGTAACTTGAGCCCGTTATTCCGTGTCCTGCGCTCTGGGAGGATCGAGAAGAGATCCTGGCCCTCCTCTGTGTGACAACCTTTTAAGTATTTGAAGAGTGCTATCATGTCTCCCCTCAGCCTTCTCTTCTCCAGGCTAAACATGCCCAGTTCTTTCAGTCTCTCCTCATAGGGCTTTGTTTCCAGACCCCTGATCATCCTCGTTGCCCTCCTTTGAACACGCTCCAGAGGAGGGCAAACTATGGAACTCACTACCACAAGATGTGGTGATGGCTTTAAAAGGGGGTTGGAGGAGAAGGCTATTAATGGCTACAGGTCCTGATGACTGCCTCCAGTATGAGAGTCAGTAAACTAGTTGCTGGAGAACATTGGTTGGAGGGTGCTATTGCACCATGTCCTGCTTGTGGGTTCCTGGTCAACAGCTGGTTGGTCACCGTGTGATCAGGGTACTGGACTAAATGGACCTTTGGTCTGATCCAGCAGTGCTCTTCTTATGTTCTTATGATGTGCTCTGTGATGTAACAGTGAATTTGTGGGGACACTATATTAAATTCCAGTGGACCCATAAGGATCTGCATTTTGATTCCTTTCCCCACCCCTCCATCCTGGTTCTGAGAAATATAGGATCCATGCTACTGACATTGATGTGCTATATGATTCAGCTTTGTTTTTAGATGCACTACATGTAAAATTCAGATAATAATAATAATAACAACAACAACAACAACAACATGCTTCTCCCTCTGGATTTAGTCGGGGAACAACATTAAATACAACACTACATAAAACTGGTTAAAACAGCATATAAAGCCAATACAATATTAAAACAACAATCACAACATCTTAACATTCTTAGGTTTAAAATTCATCTGGGTAGGCCTGCCGGAAGAGATTAGTCTTTATGGTTGTCTTAAACTCAGAGAGAATATTAAGTTGATGAATCTTTTCCAGCAGGCCATTCCACAGTCTGGGGACAGCAGAAGGAAAGGTCCTCTGGGTCAGCCTAGTTTTGGCTGACTGGAGTAAATTCTCCCCAGAGGACCTGAGTTTGCAGGGCCGATTATACAGGGGAAGGCAATCCCGCAAACCACGTAGGGCTTTAAAGGTAATAAGCAACACTTTGCACTTCACCCAGAAACTAATTGGCAGCCAGTAGAGTGATTTTAATGTTGGTATACTATGGTCACCCCTAGTTGCGCTGGTGACCAACCTGGATGCCATATTTTGAACTAGTTGAAGTTTCCGAACTAGGCACAAAGGTAGCCCTATGTACAGCGCATTGCAGAGTCGAGCCTCGAAGTTACCAGGGTGTGCACTACCATCTTTAGGTCTTCCAACTCTAGGAAAGGGCGCAGCTGGCATATCAGCCGAAGATGCTCCATCAGTATCCATGCCTTGCATAAATGGACCATACTATTTGAGTAGAAGAAGCAGATATGGGATTCTTAGTGTGCAGTTGGACAAAGATGAGTTCTGTGCATTGATGGGGTTTTGGGAGTAATTTGCTTTTTATACTGTATTTTGTATTTGTGTTTTTAGATTGTTGGTTGTTTTATTATGTTCTTCATGGTTTTAATTTTTGTGAACCACTCAGAGAGCTTCGGCTAGTGGGCGGTATAAAAATGTAATAAATAAAAATAAAATAAATAAAAATAAGTGGGGAACCCAATGCAAAAATTCCTAGGATCCACACTGAATTGTGCCTCATATCCATGATTTCATACTACGATGATGCCATAAAGCCCCCAATTTTAATTTTTTTTTGGTAGTTCATTCCCTGGGCAATGATGTATTCTGTAATTGGATTGTGCTTTGCGGTCTTTTCCATGAAAAAATCATGAGGATCCCCGCCTGTTATCCACGGTTTTACACAAGTGGCAGATCCCTGATTTTGGTGGTTCATTCTGCAGATGCAGATGTGCTCTGTGAATGGATTTTGGTTTGGGGGTATTTTCCATGTAAAAAGTGATGAGGATCCAAGCCTCAGATTGATGGTTTTGCACCATGGTCACACCCATGAATGGCAGAACCATGATTTTCTGGTTCATTCTGTGAAGGCAGATTTGGGGTATTTTCCATGTAGAAATCATGCCTCTTCTCTATGTTTTTGCACCATGGCCACACCAGTGAGTCGTAGATTCCTTATTTTTGTGGTTCAGAACATGGATTCTGATGTGATCTGTGATTAGATTGTGGTGGGGGGCAGGTTTCTAAAAATAATGAAATAAAAAACCTGCCTGTTATCCAGGTTTTTGCACTCTGACCAAGCCCACAAGTGGTGAATCCCTGATTTTTGTAGTTCAGTCTGTGGAGGCCAATGAGCTCTGGGACTGGATTGTGATTTTGTGGGGAGGGTTTGATATGTAAAAATTATATGAAATCATGTGTATCCCTGCTTAAGATTCAAGTTTTTGTACCATGGCTGCACCCACAAGCGATAGATCCCTGATTTTAGTGGTTCATTCTGTGAAAGCCGATGGGTTCTGTGATTGGATAGTAGTTTGGGGTGGTTGCTCTGTAAAAAAACATGAAATCATGAGGATCCTTGAGGATCTTTGCTGTTTTCCATGTTTTTGTGCCGTGGCCACACCCACGAGAGATGGATCCGTGATTTTTGTGGTTCAGACATGGAGACAGATGTGCTCTGTAATTGAATGGTGGTTTTCATAGAATCATAGAATAGCAGAGTTGGAAGGGGCCTACAAGGCCATCGAGTCCAACCTCCTGCTCAATGCAGGAATCCACCCTAAAGCATCCCCGACAGATGCTTGTCCAGCTGCCTCTTGAAGGCCTCTAGCGTGGGAGAGCCCACAACCTCCCTAGGAAACTGGTTCCATTGTCGTACTGCTCTAACAGTCAGGAAGTTTTTCCTGATGTCCAGCTGGAATCTGGCTTGCTTTAACTAGAGCCCGTTATTCCATGTCCTGCACTCTGGGAGGATCGAGAAGAGATCCTGGCCCTCCTCTGTGTGACAACCTTTTAAGGATTTGAAGAGTGCTATCATGTCTCCCCTCAATCTTCTCTTCTCCAGGCTAAACATGCCCAGTTCTTTCAGTCTCTCTTCATAAGGCTTTGTTTCCAGACCCCTAATCATCCTGGTCGCCCTCCTCTGAACATGCTCCAGCTTATCTGCGTCCTTCTTGAATTGTGGAGCCCAGAACTGGACGCAATACTCAAGATGAGGCCTAACCCGGGCCGAATAGAGAGGAACCAGTACCTCACGTGATTTGGAAGCTATACTTCTATTAATGCAGCCCAAAATAGCATTTGCCTTTCTTGCAGCCATATCGCACTGTTGGCTCATATTCAGCTTGCAATCGACAACAATTCCAAGAGCCTTCTCGTTTGTAGTATTGCTGAGCCAAGTATCCCCCATCTTGTAACTGTGCATTTGGTTTCTATTTCCTAAATGTAGAACTTGGCATTTATCCCTATTAAATTTCATCCTGTTGTTTTCAGCCCAGCACTCCAGCCTATCAAGATCACTTTGAAGTTTGTTTCTGTCTTCCAGGGTATTAGCTATCCCACCCAATTTTGTGTCATCTGCAAATTTTATAAGTTTTGTGGTTGTCCACTTTAAAAATCATATGGATCCCTTTTTGATTTCATGGATCCTCTTTTTACTCAGATTGGTCTAACTGTGGCCTACTTTGTTGGGAGGTGGTAAACCTGTTCCTGAGAGGCGAGAGGGCTCATAAGATGTAACACTCACCTCAGTAAAATCAACAGAAAACCACCCATCCTTATAGAAAACTAAAATACCAGGAAGGATTCTGGGATTTTACCATCTCCCTGACATTTACTTTATTATGCAGTGGGTTTTTTTTAAAAAATGGAGGTCATTCAATCATCATCATCATCATCATAAAATTATTTATTACCCACCTCTCCCTCTGGATCAAGGTGGGGAGCAACACCAAACACAATATAATACATAACATTAGTTAAAAGAACATATAAAACCAATACAATATTAAAATAATAATCACAGCATCTTAAAATTTTTAGGTTTAAAGTTCATCTGGGTAGGCCTGCCAGAAGAGCCTTCCTGTGATCGCAGCCTGAAGTAGCATAAAGCAGACATACTCACTACCTTAGCAGCAACAGAACAAGGCCTAAGCCAGAGGCCGCAACAACAACTGGAGGAACTTTGGCAGCCGGGCGGCCCACGGTGAGGAAGGCCGCCGCGGGTTTCCACACGCGCCGCTAAGGGCGCTCTTCGGCTGCGGCGCCGGTGTCCACGGGACAACCGCCGTTCTATGTGCGCTTCTATCAGGTTCTCTTCGGCCTGTGCTTTGAGGAGAACTCCTTGCCAATCCGCCCTCCCCGCCGCGTTTCCAACCGCTCATTGGCCTCTCAAGTAGTTCCTGTTTCCCCTCCGTCTAACCCACATCAATAAAAACCGATATGCCCTTCGCTGGCTCGCCACGCAGCCAATCAGGCGGCAGCGGGCAAGGCCTCACCTTCCTCCGGGCTTCTTTCGGGATCTGATTGACAGAGATGGGCGGTGAAATTGTCACCCATTGGCTGCTCTGGCGAGGAGGGGCGGGACTCTCTGGGCAAGTGCGCATAAGGAAGGAGTCGACGCGAGTGTGGCGGCGGGAGTGAGGAGGCGGCCTCCCCGGAGGAGGAGGATGGTGGTGGTGGATTCCCCCGCGGCGGGGCTGCGCCTCCGGAGCCCGCCCTGCCCTCCGCCGGTGAGTCCCTCTGGTCAGGGCCGCGCGCGGCCCGCTTCCAGCCCCGCACCGAAGCCCTCCGGGCGCAGCGGCGCTCCGGGTTCGGCGTCCGTCGGACGAAGCTCCTCCGTGGGAAGGCCGGGGGGCTTGTGAGGCGGCGGTGGGGGGGGGGTCGTTGTCGTCGTCCCGTGGCTTCCACGTCGGAGGCCGCCTTCGTGCCTTAGGGTGCCGCCTCCTGGCGAGCGTAACAAGCCCGCCCTGCGCCCGCCCGCCTTCCCTGCCTCCCTCCCTCCCTCCCGTGGAGCTGCAGGGCCCGGGGGCATTGCCCGGCCACGCTGGTAGCCGCCTTCTCCGCACCAAGGCCGGGGTGCTGTTCCGCGGCCCGGACCGCTCCGGTGGCCTAAGTGGCCACAGCGGCAAAGGCCGGCCGGCCGGCCGCCGTCTGTCCGTCCGTCCTAGGTCTGGTGCTGGAGAGGCTGGCGGCGTGTGTGGGGTGGGGGTGGGGGTCGTGGGCGGCTTCAGCGGTCTGCCTATTCGGGGCCAAAGCAAAGGGCTGCGAAGGCCACCAAGAACCTCCCTATGTAGAGGCGGAGAACCTCTGAATAACAAGTGCTGGGAACACACCGTGAGGGCAGAGCTTTTCGCTTCATGCCACGTTTATGAGCTTTTATGGGAAAGGGTGAACTGATACATCAGAAGAGCCCTGCAGGGTCCGCCTCGTCCAGCACTCTGTTCCCACAGTGGCCAAACAGCTGCCGACCAGGGACCCACAAAGCAGGACAGGGTGCACAGCACCCTCCAGAAGGACTCTTCTCGGAATACTTTTGAAATTACTTTATAATTCTTGCATTTTCGTATAAGCACTCCGCAATAAATAAAGACTGTAGTATGTTAGTATATTATAATCAGAATTTCAACAAAAGAGGGAGTAAGGACTCCACTTATCAAAGTGCCCAGGTGATATATGCAATTGAATCATTTCACATGCGGACTGAATAAAAAAATAAATGTTAGCAGGTACTGGGTAGTCATTTTAGATACACCATGGTTGTATCTCCTTCTTGTCATCGGAGTCAGCTGGGGAAGTGAAGGTGCTGGACCAGTGCCTGGAGGCTGTCATGGGCCAATAAACTGAAGCTGAATCCTGATAAGACAGAAGCTCTGTGGATTGGTGGTTCCTGAGTCCGGGAATTGGGTAAGCGATCTGTTCTGAATGGGGTTGCACTCCCTCTGAAGGAGCAGGTGCGTAGCTTGGGAGTATTCCTAGATCCATCTTTGTCACTGGAGGCCCAGGTGGACTCCGTGGCCTGTAGTTCTTGGGGTCAGCTTCGGCTGATCTGCCAGCTACGGCCTTTCCTGGACAGGGACAACCTAGCCACAGTAGTGCGCGCACTGGTAACTTCCAGATTAGACTACTGCAATGCACTCTACGTTGGGCTGCCCTTGAAGACGACTCGGAAGCAGGGCCGGTGCCAGACTATTTTGCACCCTAGGCAAGGCGAGCACCCCCCCCCCAAATTGCCAACTTCAGCTGTTCAAGAAGAGTTTCTGAGCTATTAGATTTTCCTTTTATTATGTTTTTTCGTAAAACAGCTAATTTGTATAAAACTGTGACCCTTAAAGGTCAGTATTGCACCCGTCTGAGGTCTGCGCCCTAGGCAGCTGCCTAGTTGGCCTAATGCTCAGAAGTTGCAGCTAGTGAAAAATGCAGCAGCTTGACTGTACATCTTACAGAGACCACATAACACCGGTCTTAAAGGAATTGCACTGGCTGCCAATACACTTCCAGTTGGAATTCAAGGTGTTGGTAATGACGTTTCAAGCCCTAAAAGGCTTGAGACCTTGGCACTTGAGGGAGCACCTCTCCTTATATATGCCTGCCTGAGATTTGAGACCTGTTGAGGAGCCCTCCTCTGCGTCCCACCAGCACGAGACCTACGCTATGGTGGGATGTGGGAGAGAGCTTTTTTGTTGTGGCACCCCAGCTGTGGGATGTCCTCCCCTTGGAGCCTGACTGGCACTAGCACTGGTTTCATTTCAATGCCAAGTTAAGACATTGCTTTTTAACAAAATCTTTGATAGCTAAATTCACCAAGCCAATTCACCAAGGTTCACCAATTCACCAAGGTTTAATTGGTTTTGCAGGTTTTAAATTTTGTACTGGTTTTAGCATATAAATGGTTTAATTGGTTTTTAGCTGTGTATATTGATTGTTTTATATTGTTTATATGATTTATCTGTACACCGCCCTGAGATCCTTGTGATACAGGGCGGGTTACAAATATCTAAATAAATAAAATAAGACCCTGGACTTGTATGTGAGACTTGAGCGCTAATCTGGCAATACAGGTGCAGGAAATCTCAAATGTATATGTAAATTTGTTAGTTTGGTTATAAGATAGAAGTGGCTGAGGGGATGTTAACTTACAATACCCCCCCCTCTCCCACTTTAACTCCTGTTTGAAGTATTTTAAGCAACACTACTGGAAGAAGAGGAGGTGGAGATCATTTGCTCCCCTGGATAAATAAATGAATAAATAAATTCATGCTCCTTTTGATACAGCAACCTTCCCCATCTAGGACTCTCCAGATGTTTTGAACCAACTCGGATCACCACTAGTCAGCATATCCAGTAGTGAGGGATTATGGTAGTTATGGCCCTCCAGATGTTTTGGCCTTCAACATGCCCACCCCTGTTTTAGTATTAAAAATTAACCCGTCCAACTACTTTATAGCTACTGGTTAGAAGTGTGTCTGGTTAAGTCCTATTTGGCCTCAAGCAAATGATTTTTTTTTGTCAGCCACAGCCTGGTGTTGGCAATATGGAGAAAATAATACTCGCCTTGCTTACAGGGTCTTTCTGAGATTATTGGGGCTTGAAATTAAGTCACCTCACAAAAAAATCATATGCAAGATATCCTGCTGATTTCTATCACTACAGTGGTTCATTGCTCCCATGGCTGTCCTAGGGAAGTGCTCTAGAGTTGTAAATTATGATTACTTCTATTCTTGAAACTAAATATATTAGTGAACAACTTATTTTTTGGTTTCTGAGCACATAATTTTATTAAACATGGTAATATATAGCTGGGTAACATTTTTGTGTGGGGTAGAATTATATTTGGTTTGTGCTAGATTTGGCCTGCAGTCCTGTACTTACTAAGAGTAAGTGCCATTGATTCCAGTGAGGCTTAATTCAGAATAGAGGATTGTACTTTAACTAACTTCATTTTCTTCTATATGCTTAGCATTTTCTATATGTTGTATGTTTCTATATGATTTCTATATCCTAACAATGATGAGACACGTTGACTTTAATTCTAACAGTGCATGTCTACTTAGAAGTAAACGCCATTGAGTTCCATGGCACTTACTCCTAGGTAAGTGTGTACAGGATTGCAGTCTAAGCTTTAGAAGTAAATCAGTGGATTTTATTTTCAAGTCAACATGTTTAAGATTAGGATTGATTGATAGTTTCATGTTTGTCACATTATTGTAGACAGAAAATTCACTAGGGGCTTAATATTAGAATTCTGGAGGTGCGAGCAGATGTCAGAAAGGTACATGTGAAAGAGAATGAAGCAGAGGGCCTCAACTACACATGAAAAGGCCAAGCGCATTTGTTCATGTGTCTCCCCTGTTTGTTCATACAAAGGGAAGTGAGGCTCTGTTTTTGATATCAAAAGGGGCTCCAGGATGAGGAAAGATAAACTCCCCGCATTTTACCTCCCTGCAATCTATTGACCAAACTCTCCCTTTTATGTAAAAATTGAGTCCACCTCATTTTGCTTTATATGTGAATGGAGCATGTATGAATGTCATGTTTAGTTTGGCCTCTGTCTTAATCTCTGTGACATGTACTTTTCTTATAGAAACTCAGTCTCCCAGAAGAAAAGACAAGTTTGGAATGTTCCTGTTAACTTCTGCTGATAGATGCTCATGGCCTTGGTAGTGGTAGTGGAAATTGTGCTGGCCATATCTGCTGTGGAAAGAAAAACATATTTAATACGTAGATCAGCCTTCCCCAACCTAGTACTCCCCAGATATGTTGGACAACAACTCCTATTGTTCCTGGGCAGCATGGGAACACAGCAGTGCCCATACTGCATCTGAAGGGCACCAGCTTGATGCCCTTCAGGTCTCCAAAAATACATAGATGGCAGTTTTGGACCCTTGATTCTTTCAGAATATAATCATAGGGTAGGAACACATACAGAAGTCATAATAGCCACTCCCCTATTCTAAGGCAGAATCCTCAGCATTTTAGTCCTGACAGCAGAATAGTCTTGATTAGGGTATGACATGTGCACAGATTAGGAAAAGTACATAAAGCAGAGAGGAAGAGTAACCCTCTTTCTCACCTCCTACCCAATTCTACATTTATTTCAAGACTAAGATCACTCTCCATTTTCGAAGGGAAGGGTGGGGATATATGAAGTGGGTGAGCATGGAGGCTTTGTGTGTGCTGTGGAGGCTTTGATGGGCACCAATGCACCTGTGTATTGGGCACTCCAGAAGTAGATGTATTGGAGTTTTTGCATTATAACAATTCTTAATTGGATTTTAATGCTGTTTGTTTGGTGCATGAGCTGTGTGGGATTATTTCTTGTTAGAAATAAAGTACTCAACCAGATCCACTTCTCCTAGACATTTTAGTTGCTTATTTGTTCTGATAATATCTTATGAGCTTCAAAGAAGCATGCAAGACTTTTCAGTTGCTCACTATTATATACACACACACACACACTATGTATATTGTAATCCACAGTTCACAACCAGTCCTCTGGTCTATCAAATCTGTGGTAATTGTGATTTGTTTAAATGTATTTCCCCCCCCTACTCTGTTAGGGAGTCACTTGAAAATCTGAGAATTGGGAGGGACCAAAGAAGAAAGAAAAGCACATTAACATTCTCTCTCTCTCTCCACACACACTCAAACACCCATAGATCATAGAATTATAGAATAGAAGAGTTGGAAGGGGCCTACAAGGCTATCGAGTCCAACCCCCTGCTCAATGCAGGAATCCACCCTAAAGCATCCCCGACAGATGCTTGTCCAGCTGCCTCTTGAAGGCCTCTAGTGTGGGAGAGCCCACAACCTCCCTAGGTAACTAGTTCCATTGTCGCACTGCTCTAACAGTCAGGAAGTTTTTCCTGATGTTCAGCTGGAATCTGGCTTGCTTTAACTTGAGTCCATTATTCCGTGTCCTGCACTCTGGGAGGATCAAGAAGAAATCCTGGCCCTCCTCTGTGTGACAACCTTTTCAGTATTTGAAGAGTGCTCTCATGTCTCCCCTCCATCTTCTCTTCTCCAGGCTAAACATGCCCAGTTCTTTCAGTCTCTCTTCATAGGGCTTTGTTTCCAGACCCCTGATCATCCTGGTTGCCCTCCTCTGAACACGCTCCAGCTTGTCTGTGTCCTTCTTGAATTGTGGAGCCCAGAACTGGACGCAATACTCTAGATGAGGCCTAACCAGGGCTGAATAGAGAGGAACCAGTACCTCCCGTGATTTGGAAGCTATACTTCTATTAATGCAGCCCAAAATAGCATTGGCCTTTCTTGCAGCCATATCGCACTGTTGGCTCATATTCAGCTTGCAATCTACAACAATTCCAAGAGCCTTCTCGTTTGTAGTATTGCTGAGCCAAGTATCCCCCATCTTGTAACTGTGCATTTGGTTTCTATTTCCTAAATGTAGAACTTGGCATTTATCCCTATTAAATTTCATCCTGTTGTTTTCAGCCCAGCACTCCAGCCTATCAAGATCACTTTGAAGTTTGTTTCTGTCTTCCAGGGTATTAGCTATCCCACCCAATTTTGTGTCATCTGCAAATTTGATCAGCGTTCCCTGCACCTCCTCGTCCAAATCATTAATAAATATGTTGAAGAGCACTGGGCCCAGGACTGAGCCCTGCGGTACCCCATTCGTTGCCTCTCCCCAGTTTGAGAAGGTTCCATTGATAAGTACTCTTTGAGTCCGATTCTGTAGCCAACTGTGAATCCACCTAATAGTTGTTCCATCTAGCCCACTTTTAGCTAGTTAGTTAATCAGAATGTCATGTGGTACTTTGTCAAAAGCTTTGCTGAAGTCAAGATATATGACGTCCACAGCGTTCCCACGGTCCACAAGGGAGGTTACCTTATCAAAAAATGAGATCAAATTAGTCTGACAGGACTTGTTCTTGACAAATCCATGTTGGCTTCTAGTGATCATCGCATTGATTTCAAGGTGTTTACAGATTGACTTCTTTCTAATCTGCTCCAGAATTTTCCCAGGGATAGATGTCAGACTGACTGGTCTGTAGTTCCCAGGTTCTTCCTTTTTGCCCTTTTTAAAGATAGGCACAACGTTAGCCCTCCTCCGGTCGTCCGGCAGCTCACCCGTCTTCCATGATTTTGCAAAGATAATAGACAAAGGTTCTGAGAGTTCTTCCACTAGCTCCTTCATTACTCTAGGATGCAGTTCATCGGGCCCTGGAGATTTGAACTCATTCAAGGAAATTAGGTGTTCTTTGACCATTTGTTTATCAATCTTAAACTGTAATCCTGCCCCCTCAACTTCTGCTTCACTTTTTCCAGGGGGGGTCATAGACCCGCTTTTGGGAGAACACTGAGGCAAAGTAGAAATTGAGCACTTCAGCCTTTTCTTTGTCATCTGTTATCAATTTGCCATCCTCATTAAGCAGTTGAACCACCATTTCTTTCCTCTGTCTTTTACTACTTACGTATCTGAAGAAAGCCTTTTTATTGCTTTTAGCATTCCTCGCTAATCTCAGCTCATTCTGAGCTTTAGCCTTCCTGATGCCATTTCGGCACTTCTGCGCCTTCTTTTGTAGCCTGGCCTTCCTTCCACTTCCTATATGTATCCCTTTTTGTTTTCAGGTCATCTCTAAGTTTTTTGTGGAGCCACCTTGGTTTCCTCTGTTGTCTTCTATCTTTTCTCCTTGTTGGAATTGTTTGTAACTGTGCCTTTAAAATTTCCTTTTTTAAATATTCCCACCCATCCTGCACTCCTTTTCTCATTAGGCTCATTTGCCATGGGACCTTACTTATCATAGTTCTGAGTTTATTAAAATCAGCTTTCCTAAAATCCAGAGTACGTGTATGGCTACACTGAACTTTTGTCTCCTTCATAATCAAGAATTCAAGTATGACGTGGTCACTTTCCCCCAGAGTTCCCGTAACTGCCACTTTATCCACTAAGTCATCCCTTTTGGTCAATATCAAGTCAAGGATTGCCGATGCTCTAGTTCCTTCCTCCACTTTCTGTAGGAGAAAGTTATCACCCACACATGTCAGGAATTTCTTGGAAGGGCCGCTTTTGGCAGTATTGGTCTCCCAACAGATATCAGGGTAATTGAAGTCCCCCATCACTACTACATCACACTTCCTTGAAACACTGGCAATTTGTTTCTCAAAAGTTTCATCCTCGTCTTCTTGATTGGGTGGTCGGTAGTAGACTCCGATTATCATGTTCTTTTTATTCCTTGCCCCATTTATTTTAATCCAGATGCTCTCGATGGGGCTCCCAGTCTGATCCGCCTGTATTTCTGTGCAGGGATAGGTATTTTTAACATATAGTGCAACTCCACCTCCCTTTCTATTTCTTCTGTTCTTTTTGAACCAGTTATATCCTTCAATTGCTATATTCCAGTCATGGGAGTCATCCCACCAAGTTTCAGTTATACCTATCAAGTCATATTTGCCTTCATGTAATAAGAGTTCAAGTTCGTTCTGTTTGTTTCCCATGCTTTGGGCATTAGTATATAGACATCGAAGACCATGTGTTTTATGGTCTGGCTTTGTTCCTACATTGTTGCGGACACTATTTTGGGGCACTATTGGAGCTGTTCTCTATACTGTGGTGCCTTGGCCTTCATCCATTTTTGTCTTGAGGTTTACGTCTCCCGCCCCCATAAGATTCAGTTTAAAGCCCTCCTGATCAAGTTCTTCATGCTGTGGCCGAACACATTCTTTCCAGCCCTTGTGAGGTGCAACCCATCCCTTGCCAGCAGTCCATGTTCCAAGCCTGTGGTCCCAGAATCTAAAATTCTCACGTCGGCACCACCTTCATAGCCAGTCGTTTATCCGGAGTATTTTTCTTTCCCTTTCTAATCCTCTTCCAAGAACCAGGAGGATGGATGAGAAAACTATCTGGGCCCCAAAGTTCTTCAGTTTCCTTCCCAGAGCTTCATAGTCTGAAATGATTTCTTCGTAGCTCTGCTTGGCGACATCATTTGTTCCCACATGGATGAGAAGAAAGGGGTGTGTGTCCGTGGACTTTATGAGTTTCGGTAACCCTTCATTCACATCTCTAATCTGTGCTCCAGAGAGACAGCACACCTGGCGAGTCCATGGGTCTTCACGACATACTTGGGTTTCAATCCCACGCAGCAGGGAGTCTCCCATAACGACTACTCTACTCTTCTTGGTTGACCTACCTTCTGCCTCTTGTTCATTGTTGCACAGTGTCTCCTGTACTTCTTCCTCTGCAAACTGTCCTTCAGACTCATCCTCCAGAAGCTGAAAGCGGTTGCTTAACTCTAATGGTTCCACTGGTGCAGAATGCCTTCTAGTTCTTTTGCTCCTAACTGTCACTCTTTTCCAGAGAGTTTCCTCTTCATTGGCTTTCCTCCCCTCAGCATACTCCACTTCTGCTTCAGCTGGCTGTTGCTCTTCAATCTCGTGTGCTTCTTGTTGCTGTTGCAGTTCCACCATTTGGTCTAAGAACTCCTCGTCTTCTCTTATTCTTTGGAGGGTGGACACTCGCCGCTCAAGTCCTCTAACTTTTTCTTCCAAAAGTGCCACCAGCTTGCACTTGTTGCAGGTATACGCCATGTTGAGCTCAGGCAGAAACACGAACATTGCACACCCTTTGTAGGTCACCACCTCTAGGGGCTTCTTTCCATCCATATTGTCTATTTCTGCTTTGTTTTTTCCTTTCTGATTATAGTGGAATTGCCTTTACTTTGTCCTGTCCTCTCTGCAGGTACACAACTATATGAGTATGTCTTAAGGGAAAATAAGATTTTTTGGTTGGTTTTTTGGGGGGGGGGGTTGTGGGGGGGGTTTCTCTTTATGTTTTTCTTTGTTTCCCCCCCCTTTTTTTTTCTTAGAGGCCTCCCCCGCCGAACTCCCCCTGTCAAACTCCTGTTTGCTCTTCCTGTTCGCTCGTTCTCTGTTCGCTCTCTCTCTGGGAACTGGCTTACTTTTGTAGCTTCTACTTGAGCTGGGCCAGCTGCTCTTCCCTGCTTCTGTTCAGCTCCAAGTCAGGAAACAGAATGAGGTCACTGGGAGGCCAACAACAATCAACAGCAATCAGGCCACACCCCCTTCAGGTCCTGCAGCAACTCTCCACACGACCCTCTTTACTCAGCACTCAGGAGCACATGGCAAGCACACGGCCTCTTTGAATTGGCAGCCTCCTAGATTTCCTTGAGGCTTCTCTTGTTCCCCTTTCCTTGGTCTCCTCTTCCCCTACACTCCCCCTGTCAAACTCCTGTTCGCTTGCTCTCTGGGAACTGGTTTACTTTTGTAGCTTCTATTTGAGCTGGGCCAGCTGCTCTTCCCTGCTTCTGCTCAGCTCCAAGTCAGGAAACAGAATGAGGTCACCGGGAGGCCAACAACAGTCAACAGCAATCAGGCCACTGATTGCTGAGTACAAAGTACAATCAGCAATCAGGCCACACACCCTTCAGGTCCTGCAGCAACTCTCCACTTTAATTTGAGCAATTAAAATTCAAATTACAATATGTATACCACAGGCAGTGAAACTCAAACAGCTCATGGCAAATACCTTGAGGCAATTTGCGGAAAAGAGAAAGTAATGGTGGTAGTCCTCAAGGTGAAAGTCAGCATGAGAAACAACTTAATGTGTGAGGAAAAAGAAAAATATATAGAGACACTGTTTATTCAGGGTATGTAAGGTAGCAGAAATCCTTGGTCATTCTCCCTTTCCCTCTCAACTTACATTTAAAAGGACGAGTGTAACGACTTATAACCTTTAAAAACGTTTTAACCAAGATTTTAAGAATTCCAATAAATTCTGTCTATTTTACTTAGGACTGTGAAGCACAGTTTGAGAATCGCTAATGCAGCAGAAGCTGGAATGCTAATTCATACTTCTAAACAGCCACTCCCTGGTGGTGAGTACAAATAATTTACAGCTGACTAGACAAAAAGGTTTTACACCGTTGGTTGTTCTTTTAGGGTGCAAATGGAGTATAGGTGGTTAGGCTGGCTAGAATCTTTTTGGGTTCTTATTTGCTAGGTGGGCTGTGCTAATGTAAATAGTACCACGAGAAGCCAGTGGAAGTTTAGCTATGAAGAAGGAAAATGCTTAGAATTTTTAAATGCAGCTATAATTACTGGTGCTTCTAGACTTATTAGATTGTAAGCCTATGCGGCAGGGTCTTGCTATTTACTGTGTTATCTGTACAGCACCATGTACATTGATGGTGCTATATAAATAAATAATAATAATAATAATAGACTTGTTACTAGCTTTTTCTGCTTTTTGTAGATCCCTCTCTAAAACTATGCCAGAGATGACCGAGAAGGCTCCTCTTAAGAAGCAGCACCGGTAAGTGTACTGTGGCTGTTTACTTGATACATATGTTGTGTTGGGTTTAGTGGGGTTTACTCCCTAGGTTGCACTATCTGGCTTCAGTTGTCTATGCTCTGGTAATCTCCAAAATAGATTGCTGCAATGTGCTCTATGTGAGGCTGCCTTTGAAGATGGTTCGGAAGCTGCAGCTTGTGCAAAATGCAGTGGCCAGATTGATAACTGGAACCAGGAGGTTTGAGCATATAAGACCCACTCTGGACCGCTTGTATTGGCTGCCTGTATGTTTTCTAGCCCGATTCAAGGTGCTGGTTTTAACCTATAAAGCCTTACATGGCTTAGGACCACATTACCTGATGGAACGCCTCTACTAACATGAACCTGCCCATACACTATGCTCGACGTCTAAGGTCCTCTTCCAGGTGCCTACCCCAAGGGAAACTCGGAGGATGGCAACAAGAAAGAGGGCCTTCTCTGTGGTCCCCCCCTAATTGTGGAACAAACTCCCTGACGAGGCTTTCCTGGTGCCAACATTGTTATCTTTTCCATGCCAGGTCAAGACTTTCTCTTCTCCCAGGCATTTAGCAATATGTAATGAGCCTGGGTCTGTTTTTTTAGGCTCATAGTTTTTTAAAAGTTGTTCAGTTGTTTTTAAATGTATGTTTTTGTGGTTTTTAATTTTTGTATATTGTTTTTAAGTGTTTTTATCTTATGTAAACTGCTCAGAGAGCTTCGGCTATTGGGCGGTATATAAATTCAATATATAATAATAATAATAATAATAATAAATAATATCAGTCTACTTGAAAAAATGCTTTCATTCTTTTATCCATTGTTACAGTTTTCTGTCCAGAATGTTTAACTTGGTTAGCAAAAGTTTAAAGATGGCTAACTGGTAAAATATGAATGAAGGTTGGTTAAAAATAAGCACTCCTGGGCTGTGTATAGACATTTCCGGTTTTTAGTAAAGAGAGTGCCATTAGAGCACCAAATACAGATCTTTTCCCTTCAAATCAAGACAAATCATGTATTTTACAAGGCTCAGATTGGGATTCAAGGTTAAAATCAATGTCTTCCCCTCGCTCCCCCAGCATAAAGTAGTTCTGCATTGGGAGCCTGTTGGATAGTACTTTTGATCTGTGATGAAAAAGGTCTATTCCCCACCTTGCTCTCATGAAACAGGAGGGGGCTAACGGGTTTTTCTCCTACAACAAAGCTGTCTTTATTGCATTAAGCTTCCTATACTCCCCTCTTTTTATTAGTATTTCTGCAGCACCATTAATGTACATGGTTGCTTTAGAGAGTAACAAATAAAAAAGACAAGTCATTGCCTTTATGAGGGTATTATACTTAGGGACGAAAAATGTAGGGTACACATACAAGAGGGGGGATTCATAGCTTAGGAGCACTACATAAGAGAAGGATTTGGGTGTGGTTGTCAGCAGCAATCTGGACATGAGTCAGCAGTGCGATATAGCTGCTAGAAGGGCTAATGCAGTTCTGGGTTGTATTAGAAGAAGGATTGTACCAAAGATGCGTGAAGTCATTATTCCTCTCTATTCGGCACTAGTGAGACCACTTCTGCAGTATTGTGTACAATTCTGGGCACCACATTTCCAGAAGGACATTGATGAGTTAGAACAGGTTCAAAGTAGGGCAGCAATGGTGATAAAAGGACTTGAGGACATGCCCCATGAGGACAGGCTGAAAGAACTTGGGATGTTCCGTCTGGAGAGAAGAAGACTAAGGGGAGACATGTTAGCTGTGTTCAGGTATATAAAAGGTTGCTACAGGGAGAACGGTCAAGAACTATTTTCCATGGCCACAGAAATTAGGAACAGAATAATGGGTATAAGTGACAGCTACCTAGATTTTGATTAAATATAAGGAAACACTTCTTGATGGTAAGATCTGTACAACAGTGGAACAGTCTACCTATGGATGTTGTGAGTTCTTCATGTCTGGACGTTTTTAAGGAGAGGCTGGAAAGCCATCTCTCAAGGATGGTTTCATTGATTTTTCTGCACATTGCAGAGGGTTGGACTAGATGATACCCTTCCAACTCCGCAATTCTATGGTCTTATGGCATATATTTAGAGTTTTGCCCTTTAAAGTGACAGTTCACCTCTGTATCCTTAATTACTGGCTTAAAATATCAGTAATGGGGTTTGGGAACCGGCTGCTGTGACACTACTATTTTTTGGCACCTCCAAACTACGGATCTGCTCCTTCGGAGGGAGTGCAATCCCTTACAGAACAAGCAAACACCCCAATTCCAGGTCCTGGGAATCACCAACCCATAGGGTCTCTGTCTTGTTGGGATTCAGTTTCAGTTTATTGGTCCTCATCAAGCTATAACTGCATCCAAGCACCAGTTTCGAACCTGCACGGCCTTTCCTGATTTAGATGTTACAGAGAAACAGCGCTGGACGTCGTAACCATACTGGTGATACCTTGGTCCAAATCTCCCAATGACCTGCTCCCAATGGCTTCATATAGGTATTAAATAAGATTGGGGACAGGATGGTGCCCTGTGATACCCACAGTTCTGCTGCCATGGGGCTGAGGCACAGTCACCCAATGCTATTCTCTGGAACTGACCTCACAGGCACCAGTTGAACCACTGTAGAACAGTTCTTCCAACTCCCAACCCACAGGAGCTATCCAAGGGGCTACTTGTTCAGGAGAGAGTCATGGGGAGTGCAACCCTGTTACTTCTTGATCTCTCAGTGGCTTTTTGATACTGTTGACCACAGTTCTCCCAGATACATTTTTGTCACTGGAGGCCCAGGTGACCTCGGTGGCCTGGAGTGCCCATTATCAACTTTGGTTGGTATGCCAACTACGCCCATTCCTGGATAGGGATAGCCTAGTCATGGTCATTCATGCACTGGTAACCTCACGATTAGACTACTCTAATGCGCTCAGTGTGGGGCTACCCATGTGTGTGTTTTGGAAGCGGCAGCTAGTGCAGAACGCAGCATCTAGGGTGCTCACGGGGACACTAGCTCTGCTCATATAAAACCTGTGTTAAAAGAAATGCACTGGCTGCCTGTTAGCTACTGAGCCACGTATAAGGTTATCCTACAAAGCCCTAAACAACTTGGGACCAGCATACCAACAGTTATTCCCTTATATACACCCAGCCAACAGTTATGATCTTCAGGGGAGGTCTTGCTGGCCATTCCAAAACGAATAGAATGTCGCCATGAAGAACCTTGACAGCAGGCCTTTCCTGTGGTTCAGGAGGCAGAAAATATAACATCCTTTAAACACCTCCTGAAAACATAACATTTCTCACAGGCTTTCCCTGAGCTGTAACTGCTAAGCTTTACTTTGGTTTCATGTGGTACTTTTGTTGGTATTTTTTATTATATATTTAACAAAACAAAACAAAAAATAAATCGTGAAAAAGAAAAACAAAGAAATATTACATAGGAATATCATTATTTATTTTTATCAGATATAGCATTCCAGAAAAGGAGAGAGTTATGCATGGGGGGGGTTGTCCAATTTTTTTACATAACATAAAAGCATTACATAATGACATTACATCCAAGGGAAGGAAAAAGGGGAGAGGAAAGGGGGGGAAATACACAAAGATTAAGTTATATTTTCAGTTCTCTACATATCATAAATGTGAATTATATTTTCTCCTTGTTGGATACATTTAACACGATAATCAAATTCTTTTTTTTCTTCTAAGTTAACTATATCTCATACACAGACAAATACATCATTTTTCTCTGTTTCCTGCAAAAATTCTATTAGAGGTTTCCATTCAGATATGAATGTAGTTGTTGATTTATCTCTCATTATCACTGTAAATTTTGCCATCTCTGCCAACTCCAATATCTTCAATAGGCATTCTTCTGTTGTTGGCGTAGCTGCATTTTTCCACTTATTTATTTATTTTATTTATTACATTTTTATACCACCCAATAGCTGAAGCTCTCTGGGCGGTTCACAAAAATTAAAACCATAATAAAACAACCAACAGGTTAACAACCAACAGGTTTTGTGCGTAAAGTAGTCTCGCTGCCGTTGTCATGTATAAAAACAAAGTTCCTCCTTCTCTTTCAGTTGGTTGTCCATTAGTCCCAATAGAAAGGCTTCTGGTTTCATTTGTATATTAGTCTTTAATATTTTTTGAATTAAAGAATGTATTTGTGTCCAGAAAGCTTTAGCTTTTTTACAAGTCTACCAGAGATGATAAAAAATTCCTTCTTTCTCACATTTCCAACCCTAACCCTTATACATTTTAGCCAGCTTTGTAGGCGACATATGCCATTTATACATCATCTTACAAAAATTCTCTTTAAGTCTTGAACATAATGTAAATTTCAAACCTTTCCCCCACATATTCTCCCACTATTCCATTGAAATGTTGTATCCAAAGTTTTGAGCCCTTTTTATCATACTATCTGCTCATCCTCTGTTTCATACTTTAATAAAAGATTATAAGTCTTTGAAATAACCTGTTCATTGTTTGTATATAATGCCATTTCAAATTCAGATTTCGATTGCTGAAACCCACCATTTTTTTATCCATTTTAAACCTTTCCATAATTTGAACACACGAAAACCATTGACATATATGACCTTCTTTCAACAATTCCTCCCTTGGTTTTAATTTACATTCATCTTGAGACATTTCTAATACATCATTGTAGGTTAACCATTTATGCATAGATAACAATTCCCTCCTACGAATAGCTTCCTGGGCAGACAACCAAAACGGTATTTTCTGACAAAACCTTGATTTGTATTTATTCCATATTCTTAAGACAGCTCGTCTCACATAATGATTGTTAAATTCTGCGTTAACCTTAGCTTTGTCATACCACAAGTAACCATGCCATCCAAATCTCAATTCATGTCCTTCCAGTTCCAACAGTCTCCTATTTTTCAACAGCATCCAATCTTTCATCCACGTTAAGCAGCTGGCAGAGAAATACACTTTGAGGTCTGGCAAACCCAGACCTCGTCTTTCTTTTGCGTATTGCAATATTTTCATTTTAACTTTTTTTTTTTTGCTTGCTATATAAACTTAGATACTGCAACTACCTAAATAGTAAATCCGATGTTACAATAGGTATTGTTTGGAACAAAAATAACATTCTTGGTAAGACATTCATTTTAATTGCTGCAATTCTCCTCAAAAAAGACAGCTGAACCTTTTCCCATCTTAATAAATCTTTTTTGACTTCATTCTAGACATAGTTATTGTGAAATAGCATACAGTTCATATTTGTCAAAAAAAACCCAAGTATTTTATCTTCTTTTCAATTTGAAATCCTGTCTTTTCTATCAGTTTTAATTGCTCTTGGGGATTCATATTCTTTGTTAGCATCTTTGTCTTTTGTTTATTTACTTTGAAACCTGCTACTGCCCCAAATTCTTTAAGTTTTCTCATCAAGATCTCAATATCCTTTAAAGGGTCTTCCAAAGTAAAGACCAAATCATCCGCAAATGCCCTCAGCTTGAATGACTCTTTTTTTATATTTATTCCTCTAATTTATTCGTCTTGTCTTATATCTAGATTCAGCAGTTCTAACACCAAGATAAACAATAACAGTGACCGTGGACAGCCCTGCCTTTGTATGTCACATGGTTTAGATGCATCTCCAGCGATATGCAAAGGTTTCAAGAAAAGCAGACCAAATATCCATGTACTTTACTCGCTGCCTCCAACCTCAGAGGTGGGGAATCCAAGCCACCCTATTGTCCCTGGGATCCTTGTCCTGCGACCATAGGATTGCTTTCTTAGTCTACAATCCTATACATACTTACTTGTGAATAAGTCCTATTGAAACCAGTGGGGCTTGCTTCTAAATAAATATACATAATATTGGGCTGAAAATCTTTTGAAGTGTACTGAGGTATTGGTTATTGATGAAAGCTTAATTGAAAGTTTAATGTATTGATCCTTTATTTCACAGCATAAATCTTTTTCTCGTTTGGCAGATATTAGTGTAAAAATCCTATACTTTATCCTTGTTTGACTTAAGAAGTTTTAGTCTTAAAGTATATCGTACATTAATTTGACAAATCTCCTTCTAAATGAAAGGAATCCTGATATAACAGTATTTTGTACCAGCTTCCTTGTGCAACTGTGGTGTTTTCTCCTGTTCCTTTTATCTCCAGTACCTACTAGATAACCTATACATGTAATAACCATAAGAAATTGTGCATAATGCAATATTTTGTTCATAGTTTGAATTCCTGCAATGCCGTGGAGCCATTTTAGTGCCTTTTAATTCTTTCCTACTAGTGGGTAAAGGTTTCAGTAAGGAGAGCACCTGTACTACCCAACAGTAGAATCATAGAATCATAGAATAGCAGAGTTGGAAGGGGCCTACAAGGCCATCGAGTCCAACCCCCTGCTCAATGCAGGAATCCACCCTAAAGCATCCCTGACAGATGCTTGTCCAGCTGCCTCTTGAAGGCCTCTAGTGTGGGAGAGCCCACAACCTCCCTAGGTAACTGATTCCATTGTCGCACTGCTCTAACAGTCAGGAAGTTTTTCCTGATGTCCAGCTGGAAACTGGCTTCCTTTAACTTGAGCCCATTATTCCGTGTCCTGCACTCTGGGAGGATCGAGAAGAGATCCTGGCCCTCCTCTGTGTGACAACCTTTCAAGTATTTGAAGAGTGCTCTCATGTCTCCCCTCAATCTTCTCAATCTTCTCTTCTCCAGGCTAAACATGCCCAGTTCTTTCAGTCTCTCTTCATAGGGCTTTGTTTCCAGACCGCTGATCATCCTGGTTGCCCTCCTCTGAACACGCTCCAGCTTGTCTGCGTCCTTCTTGAATTGTGGAGCCCAGAACTGGACGCAATACTCTAGATGAGGCCTAACCAGGCCGATAACTAAATTCGTATTCCATGCAGAACAGCTTCTGCAAAAAAAATACAATATGAAATTACTTATATGCAAGGAAAATATATATGCTTGGTATAAATGTGTTTATTTATTTCTTTTTTTTGTGTGTGCCTTTACTGCCAGAAAAGACGATTCTTGTTTTACATGTTATTATACATTAAAGAAAAGATGTCACAACACAAATATTTCATGTAACCTTTTTGTGTGTGTTTTTAAACAGAAAGAAAAACCGTGAGACTCACAACGCAGGTAGGAGCATTAGTGTTGCTGAGATCAAAATTCTTTTTTTAAGTATGTAAAGTCCCTCACTATCGAACAAGTCTTTTTTGTTTTAGCATGATGTCAATATATTGTTATGTATGTTATTCTTTCTGCTTTTTTCCAGTGGAGAGACATCGAAAGAAGAAGATCAATGCTGGAATAAATCGAATTGGTGAACTAATTCCATGTTCCCCAGCACTGAAACAGGCAAGTGCACTCTTAACTTCATTAGTAGCTGAACATGCACACTTTGGAGCTGGTTAAGCTGGAGTATACACAAGGTTCAAGCACTCACATGCAGCCACTTTACTCCTCCTTTTGCATCAGTGAGTGAAAAAAACTGTTGAAATAGCGATGGCAGGGGATCACACCAACAGAAAGCTTCACCAAAGGGTTAGTCTGCTCTTAGAGATGTAATTAGCAGCGGTCAACAAGGATGCAAAACTAATCAGCTCCCCTGGATACATGCAAAGAACACTGAGTATGAACAAAGCGGAGCTAGAGACGTTTTTCCTACTTTAACCAGGGCTTGTTTTTGTACAGAAAAGTTCAGTCTTGTGCCAGGGTTTGTGTGTGCTTTTTGCAATCAAGTATAGTTTGTTTTGCCAAACTTTCACTTCGTGGACTCAATTATTCAGCCCCTCCTGCTATTAAAAACCAGGAACTGTACTTAACCATAGTTTCCCATTATGTCCAAACCAACAAGCTGTGATTAGTGGCCTCCATACACAACCCAGAATACAGAAGCCAGCTTGAAACGATTGTAAAGGAGACTGGACCCAGCCAAGCTGGCCTTCCACTGGATTTTGCACAGATCCCCAGAACAAAACACACACAGCTCACAGTTTGGAGGTTTAAGCCCAATTTATTTAGGAAAGAGGCAAGCAAACAGGATTAGCAACTAAAACTATAGATACATGCAGATATATATTGAACCCAGAACCAAGCAAACTAAAAACTAAGTTACAATATCATCATACGTCACCCAGCCATGGAGTCAGCCAGCTCTTTCAAAGTATAACCTTTATAGATACTTTTCCCACTCCTTTCCCCCTCCCTTCAGCTCTCCCTGCGATGATCTTTCACACCTCTCCAGAGATGTTAATTTCTCTCAAGGTCGGCCGGCCTGGCCCCAAGCGGTTCCAGGAAGTACCAGAACGCCCCCATACATCTGGCCGGTTATCTACTCCGCTCCTAAAACCATAACAATAGAACACTTTAACATATTTTAAGAACAGCCATTCCATGTATGAATCTACCCCTTCCTTACACCTCCCCCCTTAAGATGACAATTCTAAAAAATGTCATCTCAATCATGCTTTTATTATTTGGTTACACATTGACCCCTCTGACCTTAGTTTCTTTTGTGCCCACGCAGGGGCAGGGGTTTGTCTTTTCCCGACACTCCCTCCTCCCCTTGGCTGAAACTCCGGGAAAGCCCATCTGCCACAACATTCTCTTTGCCTTTGATATGGGAGATGGTAAAATCAAAGTCTTGGAGAGCTAAGCTCCAACGCAGCAGCTTTTGGTTAGTGTTTTTAACTCGCGCCAGCCAACAAAGCGGAGAATGGTCCGTCTGAATCTGAAAGGGCCGCCCCCACAGGTAGGGTCTCAACTTGCTCACTGCCCACACTATTGCCAAACACTCCTTCTCAATCGTGGCCAACACCCTCTCTTGTGGCAGCAGTTTTTTGCTAATAAACGCCACGGGCTGCAGCAGCCCCCCCTCGCCTTCTTGCAACAACACTGCGCCAAGCCCGGCCTCAGAGGCGTCCGTTTGCACCACAAAGGGGCGCTCGAAATCGGGCGCTCGAAATACGGGAGTCTGCCGGAGCCTATTCTTTAACCCCTCAAACGGCCGCTGGCACGCCTTGGTCCACTGCACTCGTATCGGCTGTCTTTTCCGGCACAATTCGGTCAATGGGGCTGCAACCTGACGAACCTTCGATAGTAGCCCGCCAGCCCTAGGAAGGATTGGACTTGTTTCTTAGTCTGCGGGACGGGCCACTGCTGGATTGCCTCTACCTTGGCCTCCATAGGTTTCAACGCTCCCTGTCCCACTCTATGGCCCAAATAAGTCACTTCCCCTCTGCCGAACTGGCATTTGGAGGACTTCACGGTTAGCCCGGCCTCCCGCAGCCGTCCCAACACTTGCCCCAAATGCGATAAGTGCTGTTCCCACGTGTCACTAAACACCGCCACGTCATCTAGGTAAACACACAAAAAAGCCCCCAAACCGTCCAGAACCCGGTCCATAAGTTTCTGGAAGCAACCCGGTGCGTTCGAGAGCCCGAACGGAAGAACTGTAAACTGGTAGTGGCCCCAAGGGGTAGAGAACGCTGACTTCAAGGCAGCGTCCTCATCTAGTGGCACCTACCAATATCCTTTGGTTAAGTCTAAGGTGGAGATAAACTTGGCTTTCCCTAGCGTCTCAATCAGATCATCGGTACGGGGCATAGGGTATGCCTCCACCGTGGAAACACTGTTTAATTTTCTAAAGTCCATGCAAAAACGAACCGATCCGTCCTTTTTGGCCACGAGCACCAGGGGGGAAGACCACGGGCTCTGGCTTTTCTTAATCACGCCCATAGCTAGCATTTCTTCAATTTCTTTATTAACCACCTCCAGCTGTCTGCCGTTTAACCGGTGTGGCGGAGATTGAATGGGGGGATGGTTCCCCGTGTCAATCGAATGCTTGGTTAGCGACGTCCGCCCCGGCAAGCCCGAAAACAATTCTCGAAACTCCTGCAAACACCGTCTCAGCTGTTTTTTCTGCAAAGCACTCAATTCCTCAGGAACTTGAATATCCGCCATCCCATCCTTTCCCCGATAGCTAGCCAAGACATCCAGCTCTGCTCCTTCGCCTAACGACTCTCCCCCTCCTACTTGGTTAACCCACGCTCCCCTCTCGCGGAACGGTTTCATCATGTTTACGTGATAAACCTTGGGCCGTCGCTGACTCTCTGGGTCTCGCAGCAAGTAATTCACTTCGTTTAGCTTCTTTTCTACAACCAGGGGCCCTTCCCACTTAACGGCCAGCTTCTCTGGCTTCAACGGTTTCAACACCAACACCCTATCTCCTGCCTGAAACACCCGTTGCCTGGCCTGCCAGTCTGCCATTTTCGCCGCTTCCATCAGGTTTGAGGGGTTCTTTTCCTCCACCCACGCATTGTATTTCTCGGGAAACTGGCGGTAGAGTTGCTCCTTAGCCATCAGGTCCTTGCCCCCCTTCGGCATCCATCCAAGCCTCCATAGCCGTCATCATTTGTGTGGCAAACGCAGCGAAAGTTTCTTTTGGGTTCCTGGTTAGCTGGCGGAACTTCTGCCGGCAATGCTCCGCTGTCAATGCAAATTGTTCTTTGGCCAAACTTTTGAAATACAGGTAGTCGTGGCACAACTCCCGCGGGATGGTTGCTATCATTTCTCGCAAAGTCCCCGTCACTTGTGGACTCAACAGACTCATCCTCTGGGATGGCAAGACCCCCAACTCGTCACACGTGTCTTCGAAAAGGGCCAGGAACGCCCCCACATCATCTCCCTCCTGGTACATGGGAAAAGCCCGCCGGTCGAACCGTGGTCCGGGGGTCCCTCCCCTTTCTCTCTCCACGATTCGCAGGTGTCGGGACATCAGTTCCATACATTCCGCGTACAGCCGTTGAACCTTCCGTTCCTCGCTTTCTCCTCCGGCCCTCACCCCTGAGCAATTTCCGTCCGCCTCTCTTGGTGGACGAGGGGGTGGGGGCAGCGGTGTTCCTTGTGGCCGTGGGACCTGCACCCTCCTGGCGTCCCCTTCCAACGTTACCACCAACGTCGGGGGCATCGGTAACTGCGGGATTGGCATTCCTGGAGTGTCTCCTGCCAGCAGCGTTGCCGGGAGCGACATCCTTGGCTCACGCTCGAACCACGCTCCTTCCCGCTCTTCCTCTGGCCTCCAAAGTTGTGCCGCAAACCGTCTCCGGGCCCCTCACTCGGAGCCGGGCGACTCTTGCATCCCCCACTCTAAAGTGGACAGACTGGACTCCCCTACCGCTCCTTCCTGAGGGTTCAGCCCCCCAACTTCTACTCCTGGAGCTTCTGCTCCCTGACTCTGAGATAACCACTCTACTCCTGGAGCCATAGCTCCTTGATCCTGAGACATCCTTGGCTGGCCTAACCACCTTTGCTTAGCCTGGGTTCAATTCTCTGCTTCACTGCTCTCCTTTTCCTGCCAGCTTTCTGTTCCTCCGGATCTGTGTCGAATCTCACCACTGCCACCATGTAAAGGAGACTGGACCCAGCCAAGCTGGCCTTCCACTGGATTTTGCACAGATCCCCAGAACAAAACGCACACAGCTCACAGTTTGGAGGTTTAAGCCCAATTTCCTTACAACGATAACTTCATATTCTGGCTTCTTTTGAAAGCCATTTAGTTTCCTGATTTGGACATAGTGGGCAACTGTGGTTAACGGCTGTTTCTAATTTGTTTCGCCATTTGCACAAAGGAGTGAAGTAGCTTGTGTGCAGGCTTCTGAAACTTCCTCAGGGGGCTGTAACATTACACCTTAAGATAACACATAATATTTTTAAAAAATGTTATTAGGTTAATTAGGCATATGAGCATTTAGGGGAAAATGCTGTGATCACGAAAAGCCACCCTGGGTTTCTCAAGAAGACATCATGTTCCACTAACTTTATTTCCTTTTTTCAATAGAGTTAGATCAGGGAATGCTATGGTTTTAATATACCTTGATTTCAGGAAGACCTTCAAGAAGGTCCTCCATGATATTCTTGTTGGCAAGCTAGTAAAATGTAGAAGATGCCACTGTTAGGTGGATTTGTAGTTGGTTGAAGGACCATACCAAAAGAGTGCTCATCAACTGTTCCTCATCAACCTGGAGAGAAGTGACAGGTGCTGGGTGCTGCAAGGTTCTGCCCTGGGTTGAAAGAATAGAGGAATCAAACTTGTAGATTACACCAAGCTGGGTAGGGTAGCTCAGAAGACAGAAACAGGATTCAAGATGGTCTTGAAAATATGGAGAACTGGGCCAAAACTAGCAAAATGAATTTCAACATAGATAAATGTTGAAGTAACTTGATGTAAAGTTCTGCATTTAGGTAGAAAGAGTCAAATGCATAGATAGGGGAATGGTGAGACCTGGTTTGACAGCAGTATGTGTAAAAAGGATCTGGGGTTTTAGTAGACCATAAGCTAAACATGAGTCAGCAGTGTGATGTGGCCACTAAATAGGCTAATGCAGTTCTAGGTTGCAAAAGCGTAGTAATGGTACTGTTCTAGGTTGCAAAAGTAATGGTACTGTTCTATTTTGCTTGGTCATACCTCATCTGGAGCATTGTGTCAAATTCTGAAGTTTTAAAAGGATATTGACAGACATAACATACAGTCGTGTGAAAAAGAAAGTACACCCTCTTGGAATTGTATGATTTACATATCAGGACATAATAACAATCATGTGTTCCTTAGCAGATCTAAAAATTAGGTAACTACAACCTCAGATGAACAACAACACATGACATATTACACCGTGTCATGATTTATTTAACAGAAATAACGCCAAAATGGAGAAGCCATGTGTGAAAAAATAAGTACACCCTTACTGCTTCCATAGGAATTAAGATGCTAAGTAGCAGACAGGTGCTGCTAATCAAATGCCCGTGCTTAATTGATCATCAGCAAGTACGACCACCTCTATAAAAGCCAGAGTTTTTCAGTTTGCTGGTCTGGAACATCCAGGTGTGTGTTAACACAATGCCAAGGAGGAAAGACATCAGCAATGATCTTAGAGAAGCAATTGCTGCTGCCCATCAATCTGGGAAGGGTTATAAGGCCATTTCCAAACAATTTAAAGTCCATCATTCTACAGTGAGAAAGATGATTCAAAAGTGGAAAACATTCCAGACTGTTGCCAATCTTCCCGGAGAGGATGTCTCCATTTTGGTTTTATTTCTGTTAAATAAAACATGACACGGTGTAATATGTCATGTGTTGTTGTTCATCTGAGGTTGCATTTACCTAATTTTAGACCTGCTAAGGAACAGATGATTGTTATTATGTCCTGTTATATAAAATCATACAATTCCAAGAGGGTGTACTTTCTTTTTCACATGACTGTATGTCCTGAGAAAGGTGATAAAAATGGTGAAGTCCTGGGGACCAAGTCCTATGATGAAAGATTGAAGGAGTTGGATATATTTAGTCTGTAGAAGAGGTGATATGATAGCCATCTTCAAATATTTCATGGGCTATCACATAAATGATGGTGCAAGTTTGTTTTCTGTTGTCCCAGAGGGTACGGTCAGAATCACTAGGTTCAAATGATTAAGAAAAAAAGGATTTTGACTGAATTTTAGGAAGAATGTCTTGACAGTATGAGATGGTTGACACTGGAACAGGCTGCCTTGGAAGATGTTGTCTTTTCCTTCATTATCACCTGGACAGTCAACTGCATGTTCCTTTAGATTATTTTTTTTATGTATATGTCAGCCATTACCAATCTGATGCTTTCAAGATGTATATACCAGCTCCCAAGCTGTACAACATCTACATGAAACGGTTGAGTGTGGTCATCCAGAGTTTTGGAGTGCATTGTCATCAGTATGCTGGTGACACACAGCTCTATTTCTCCTTTTCATCTTCATCAGGTGAGGCTGTGGATGTGCTGAACCAGTGCCTGGCCACAACAATGGACTGGATGAGGGCTAATAGACTGAAGCTCAATCCAGACAAGACTGAGTGGGTGGTTCTGCTGACCGGATGGGTGGTGTTCAACCTGTTCTGGATGGGGTTGCACTCCCCCTGAGGGAGCAGGTTCGTAGCTTGGGAGTTCTCTTAGAACCATCTCTGTCACTTGAGGCTCAGGTGGCCTCGGTGGCACGGAATGCCTTCTACCAGCTTCAGTTGGTGGCCCAGCTACGCCTTTATCTGGACAGGGATAACCTAGCTTCAGTTCTTCTTCGTGGTCTCTGTGCATCGCACTATGGGCTCTGCTTCGGAAAGTCTTCTCCAGCTGAGAACTGTTAATTCTGGCAAGAACCCTCCCCCACCATCCACTGCGCATGTCCGCACCCGTTCCCGCCTTCCCACCAACTCTGCGAAGCTGGTGCTTCGCAGAGAGAGTTCTTCTCCATTTACTCCAAAAATTGAGTAGCTGGGCTGTTTTTTCTCTACCGTTCCTTCTATCCAGTTATCTTCAATCTTCATTTTCTCTATCTATCAAAAAAAAAAAAAAAGATTTACTCTTTCTCTACTTTCTGTATATAGTATTTGTATGGCCCTTAAGGCACCATTCCGTAAGTGCGTCCGCTGTGCTAGCAAACTTCCCGCAGCGGACGGCCACTCCCTTTGTGTGTTGTGCCTGGGCGAGACACACATTGTAGAGACGTGCCACCACTTTCAGTCTTTTTCGAGACAAACAAGAAGGCACAGGGCCGATCGGCTTAAAGCTGAACTCTGGAAACAAACACTTCAACGCGCTGACAAACCGAAAACCATGACTTCCATGCCAACGCAACTATCGATGTCAACAGATCCCTCGACATCGACAGCCCGCTCTGAACCATCAACGTCGATGCAATCGAGAGCCGTATCCACAGCAAAGAAAATTACCAAGAAAGCAAATAACATCAAACCACCGTCTGAAACCCGCATTAAGAAAAAGAGAACGAAGACTTTAACAGAACGGCCTTTGCCTATTATAGAGAGTTCCAACCCGGCAGACCCCCCGGCAGTTGAACTTCTCTCCACAATGTCGGAGGGCGAAATCCGAGAGCCGCCGACCCCGACGCAACAACCAGGGACGTCCCTACCTCTAAGGGACCCTGTTGATGCCGCTGAGCCCGTACACTGCCTACCACCACCGGCACCCCAACCCAGTCCACGACCGAGATCGAGAGACACTGACTTAGTGTACTCGCGGCATGAAGACTACGAACCATACAGACGCTCTCAATCACGATACCGATTCCCCTCGGTCTACAGAGATGATTATTCAACCAGACATCATCATTCCTACCATAGCAGGTCTAGGTCTCCGCGTCGTGACTGGGAACATTACTCCAAATACTCATACCCACCATCGACACGGAACTACGAGCATTATTGCGACAGACATCATACTTACCGGGAATGTGACAGGCAATACTCAAGACACCCACAAAACCCGGAGAACACTACGACATCGACGCGTGCAGACACACGCACAGCACCGATCCAGACCACTTCACAGTGAGCAACCCGTTCCCACATCGAGACCACCTACATCACCACCTTCAGCTGAAGGTTACGACTCCGAATCATCTTCGCAATCAACAGCAGCACCCTCCCTCCCCTCCCCTGATGAGAATCTGGGACCCAAAGAAAGCACATCACCCTCCGAGGAGATGGGCTCATTTGCAGAACAAATACTCCAAATGGCACACGCCTTAGGGGTAGATGTACAGCAACAACAGGAACACATTCAGGACCTCATATTCGAACCCATATTTGCAGAGGCTTCAGCCCCAGTGGAAATACCATTCGCACCGACACTGCTGCACGCAGTCAAACAGACATGGGTCTCCCCCTCATTAATGACACCAACCTCCCGACGGTTAGAGTCCATGTATAGGGTACAAAAGAAGCATGTGGGCTTTCTGTTCACACACCCACGACCCAACTTGATTATCGTTGAGTCCTCTCATTCAAGACCCCAAAAACACCACTCCTCTCCCATGGACAAGGAGGGACGTAGGCTAGATTTCATGGGTCGGAGATCATACTCCGCAGCTGCCTTGGGTCTGAGAATCACTAGTTACCTGGCTCTGATGGCCCGGTTTCAACTCTTCCTGTGGGACAAAATTGGCTCCTTGTGTGATTATTTACCAGAAGACCACAGGGAGTTAGCCCGTGTATTCCAATCTGAAGCTTCACGACTGACAAAACTGCAAATTAACACTACCCGACACCAAACGGATTGCTATGCCAAGCTAATGATGGGGGCAGTAGCACTCAGACATCATGCCTGGCTTAGATCAGCAGGAATGGCTCCAGAGGCACGGTCACGAATAGAAGAACTACCATTTGACGGTGATGGCTTATTTAACGCCACAACAGACGAGAAAATGGACACCGTCCAAAAGGCTAGAAACAATGCCAAAAAGATGGGAATTGGCCAACAAAACCAACAGTTCCAATCTCAGAAACCACGAAAATGGTTTCATCAATATCAACCATACCAACAAAAGCCCTCGGTAGACAAGGCACCAAGATTCCAAACATCACAACCGTTCCAAAGGAAACTATACGCCCAAACCAACCGCTTCCGTTCCCACCAGAAGACGGATAATCTAACTAAACGTCGCCTTTGACTTACACCGTGGCGACATCACATACCACGCATTCGCCGACCGTCTATCCTTTTTTCTCCAAGCCTGGGACAATATAACCATGGACTCCTGGGTACTGGACATAATTGCTCTAGGTTATTGAATCGAGTTCGAGACCCTCCCTCCACTCGGTACTGTGAAGATCATGGCACCCTCCACCACTCTAAACCAAGAAACCTCCCTACTATCCTTCAAAGGAGCAATAGAAAAGGTCACAAATCAGAACCACGAGGGGTTTTTCTTAAGATACTTCACAGTACTGAAAAAGGACGGGGGTCTCAGACCCATTTTAGACCTCAGAAACTTAACGAATTCATTCGTCCCAAAAAATTCAGAATGACAACGTTGCGCACCATCCTACAACTCTTAAGAAAGAATGCATGGTTTGCGGTTATTGACTTAAAGGACACATATTTCCATATTTCTATCAGAGAATCGCACCGCCACTTCCTACGTTTCGCCATAGGGGACAAATTTTACCAATTTCGCGTACTTCCGTTCGGCCTCAGCACAGCCCCCCGTGTATTCACGAAGTGCATGGCGGTTGTCTGTGCACACCTCCGCCTGCTCAACGTCGAGATATATCCATATCTCAACGACTGGCTTGTGATAGCGGACTCCCAAGGAGCTCCTATCTCACAACATCCGTTTGACTCTAGACCTCCTACAACAACTGGGTCTTTGTGTAAACTACGAGAAGTCAACTCTTTACCCTACCCAGTCCGTGAAATTCATAGGAACAGAATTGGACTCGATTGCAGGAAAGGCATACCTGCCTCGGGACCAAGCGCAACAGCTAGCCCGCAAAGCCAAGAATATAATTACATGGCCCAACACCTCAGTACACAAAATACAGCGCCTCTTAGGCCACATGGCATCTACTGTTATGGTCATCCAATGGGCCAGATTTCACATGCGCCCACTACAACTCTGGTTCCTACAACACTATGACAAAGACCGCGACCCCAAACATCACCCTCTTACCGTCCCATGCACAGTCATCCACACCCTTCGATGGTGGACAAACATACAACATCTTCTAGAAGGAATCCCATTTCAACAACCGCCGCCATCGCGCACTCTCACAACCGATGCGTCGACAATTGGTTGGGGAGCCCACTGCGGTACCTTGCAAATTCAAGGCCAATGGTCGAAACAAGAAGCTATGTACCACATCAATTATCTAGAGTTAGAAGCCGTCAGGAAATCCCTCAAGGTATTCGAACCTGCTCTATTGAATCAATACGTACAGGTGATTACCGACAACACCACAGTATTATGGCATATAAACAAGCAAGGAGGAACCAGATCTCCAAAACTGGTCCATCTCACTCTTCGTATACTCAAATGGACGATACCCAGAGAAATATCCCTGACAGCCATACACATAGCTGGAATTGACAGTGTCCTAGCAGACTCACTCAGCCGCAAGAATCTCCTCCAACCCGAGTGGCAATTATCACCCAACCTAATAGCTTATGTCTTCCGCGTCTGGGGCCACCAAATGGACCTATTTGCCACTGCAGAAAATACGGTATGCACAACGTTCTGCTCGAGAGCAGGAATAGGACATGGATCCATGGGAGACGCATTTCTCCACAATTGGAACGACAGGCTTTTTTACATCTTTCCACCATTCCCACTCTTACACAGAGTGGTAGCAAAGATCATACAAGACAAGACGAATTGCATCTTGATCGCACCGTGGTGGCTCAGACAACCATGGTTCTCCCCCCTGATTCGCCTTGCGAAAGGTCACACTTACCGCTTTCCTCTGGATCCAGCACTGCTGTCGTGCAACCACGGACAAATTCTCCATCCCGACATTCAGAGACTGAGACTCATGGCATGGAGAATCTACCCAGGACACAATTAAATATGGGTACGACTCCCCTTGACTTACCATCAGGAGTGCAGCATATACTGTCAGCATCTATAAAGAACTCCACCAAGATATCATACGCTAGGAAATGGAAATCTTTCTGCGGATTCGCAGCCACGCATTCTTTTGATCCAAACCTTTGTTCTACTGTAAATATACTTACATATTTACACCATCTATACCAGAGAGGTCTACGATATGCATCCATTAGAGTATATTTAGCAGCTATATCGTCTTATCGAGGAGAGACTGATCACAGACCACTTTTCTCTACACCTATAGTAAAAAAATTCTTGCGCGGCCTCAACAATTTAGTACCACCCGTGAAGCCCATTACCCCTGATTGGAGCTTATCGGTAGTCTTGAATGCACTCACTACAAAACCATTCGAACCCCTAGCCACCATATCGATGCACCTTCTATCCTGGAAAGTTGCCTTTCTAGTAGCAATAATGTCAGAGAGGAGAGCGAGTGAACTGTCGGCATTACGCATTGACTCCCCATTCACGATCTTTCATAAGGATAAAGTTGTTACGAGACCTGATGTTACCTTTCTTCCAAAAATAGTATCGGATTTCCATATTAATCAGCCTATAGTCTTACCTACCTTCTTCCCATCTCCATCTACGGAATTGGAGAAAAGACTACATTGTTTGGATGTTCGAAGAGCATTGGCTTTTTACAAAGACAGAACGCAGGCATTTCGTACAACTCAAAGACTCTTTATTTCTTATGCTGGCAAACAAAAAGGTCAGACACTTTCCATCCAAAGACTTGCTACGTGGATAGTACATACCATTAAACTAGCCTACCGCCTAGCCAAATTACAACTTCCTCGAGGAGTTCGGGCACACTCTACTCAAAGCGTGGCCACATCGACGGCATTTGCTAGAGGAACCTCACTGGAGGATGTCTGCAAAGCGGCAACTTGGTCGCACCCCCTAACGTTCGCCAAGCATTATAACATTGACATTCGCTCTCGAAGGGATTCTTCCTTTGGTAGAGCTGTGTTGTCTGCAGTGCTTCAATGACACCGAACCTCCACCGGTGAGTACTTAGCTTGGTAATCACCCATAATGTGATGCACAGAGACCACGAAGAAAAAATGCAGGTTGCTTACCTGTAACTGTAGTTCTTTGAGTGGTCATCTGTGCAGTCACACAACCCTCCCACCGTCCCCTCTTCGGTGTCACATACTGAAGGGGTATCCCCTCGGTACTGAGATCGTATAGTTGGTCACAAAGGAACTGAGGGGAAGGCGGGAACGGGCGCGGACATGCGCAGTGGACGGTGGGGGAGGGTTCCCGCCAAAATTAACGGTTCTCAGCTGGAGAAGACTTTCCGAAGCAGAGCTCGGCACCAGCGCAGAGCCCATAGTGTGACTGCACAGATGACCACTCAAAGAACTACAGTTACAGGTAAGCAACCTGCATTTGTCTACACTCTGGTAACCTCCAAGTTAGATTGCTGCAATGCACTCTACATGGGGCTGCCTTTGAAGACGGTTCGGAAGCTGCAGCTTGTGCAAAATGCAGCGGCCAGAGTGACAACAAGTACCAGAAGGTTCGAACATGTAAGACCCAGTCTGGCCCGCTTGCATTGGCTGCCTGTATGTTTCCGAGCCCGATTCAAGGTGTTGATTTTAACCTATAAAGCCTTACATGGCTAGGGACCATAATACCTGATGGAACTCCTCTCCCGACATGAGCCTACCCATACACTGCGCTCAACATCCAAGGTCCTCCTCTGGGTGCCTACTCCAAGGGAAGCTTGGAGGATGGCAACAAGAGAGAGGGCCTTTTCTGTGGTGGCCCCCAATTGTGGAACAATCTCCCTGATGAGGCCCGCCTGGTGCCGACATTGTTATCATTTCGGTGCCAGGTCAAGACTTTCCTCTTCTCCCAGGCATTTAGCAATATGTAATTAGCCTGGGTTTGTTTTTGTATGTTTTTGTGGTTTTAAATTGTATGTTTTTGTGATTTAAAATTTTTGTATATTGTTTTTAAGTGTTTTTATCCTATGTAAACCACCCAGAGAGCCTCAGCTAGGGGGTGGTATACAAATGTAATAAATTCTATCCAGTAGAATTTTAGGATACTTTTAGCATGCTTTTAGGATGTTTTTTAATATGTTTTTAATTAGTATTTTATGTATTTTATGCTTGCTGTTGTTCCCAGCCTCAATCCAATCAGAGAGGCGGGTAAGAAATATAATAATAACAACAACTACTACTACTACTACTACTACAGGCTTGTCAAGAACAGGCCTGCCTGTACTTTAATCTGTATCACTTCATGTTTTTCCTAATGATCTGTGTTCTCCCTTACAGAGTAAGAACATGATTCTTGATCAAGCATATAAATATATAACAGAAATGAAGAGGCAAAATGATGAACTCTTGTTGAACGGAGGGAACAGTGAGCAAGGTGAATACGACACTGTATAAAAGAGGGGGCTGGCTTGTGTAATGTCAACTGAGAGCCTCTTTCCAATTAATTAGAGCTGTCACCTGGGGCATTTTGAAGCGACAACTGGCAATGTATGTGACTGTGCGTCTTCCTTTTGTGTTTGAGTGCCTCATTCCAACCTCCTGCTACTGCATGGTGACACTTTTACACCCTGACAATTCTAACTCTTGAGACTAAGGTCGATAAATCAAACCCCATCCCACATTGCTTTTGCAGCTTGGGAATTCCAGGTTTTGTTTGTTGTTTGTGGTAAGACATGAAGACAGCAAGTTCTTGTGTTTCAATTTTCCTTTAACTTGAGTTGAGTTGATATAACACCTAAAATATGTACAAATTGGAAGCCTTGATAACAGTAATAGGTGAAGGATTATGTTAGGTGGCTTTGGCAATTCCTAACATGATATCAAGTTGGCATACCTCTGTTTTTATTGTACACACATTTCAAAGTAAATATTTTTCTAATTGCTGTGCCTCCTTTCTTTTGTAACTGTTACCTAAAGATGGACTTACCCTCCAACAACTTGAATGCTGATTTCTTAAACTTAATGGTTCAGTTTGTCATTTTGCTTATTCTAATAAAAGTACTCCAATCTTTTACTTAAAAATACTTGCTAATTTTATATCTTGCCAATCGCATCTTGCTTTGTGTGTGCTAGTTTTCTTTCCCAAAACACTTTTATATGAAGGAGCTGAGCATGGTTAAAAGAAGAGACTGCACAATCAATTATAAACAGTTGTTACAAACTTGCATATTAAGTCCTAGAACACCTACAATTGTCTTACAGTTTTATATACAAAGAACAGACACTTTCTAAATATTCAGCAACATGGCTGAAATCCAGGTCCCAGAAATGTCCAGTTTGTTAGGCTTCGTGGCACATTGCCCATACATTAGATGATCCCCTGGTTTTCACTTAGCTGATTATTCTCTTCCTTGGAAAAGTGAAATGTGGATTTGAATAGTAATTAAATGAAAGCAATAGGAATGGCCCCTTGCTGAAAGGGACTACAAATCCACATTTTTTCAGACATTTTCAACCTTCCGCTTGCTCTAGCTCTCTTATCCAGATGTTATTACTTAGGTTGAGTATTAGAACAAGAATGTCCTTTGAAATGATAATGCAAGAGTGAGCAAAGAGTAACACATAATGTGAGAAGGAATATGGTTCAAATATTGAAGTAGATGCTCATAGTGAATGTGTATAATGCTACCTGCATTTGTTCCTCAAATCATTCAGCTGTAGTAAACTTTCCTAAAGTCTCTGATCATTGGATTAATTTTTTTTATTTGCTCTGCAGCTGAAGAAATAAAAAAGCTCCGGAAGCAGTTGGATGAACTCCAGAAAGAAAATGGGCGCTATATAGCACTATTGAAAGCCAATGACATTTGCCTTTATGACGATCCTACCATCCATTGGAAAGGAAATCTTAAAAATGCAAAAGTTTCAGTTGTTATCCCCAATGATCAGGTGCAGAAGAGGAAAGGAAGCCTCAAAAATACAAAAGTTTCTGTTGTTATTCCTAGTGATCAGCTGCAAAAAAATATAATTGTATATTCCAACGGCAGTCAGCTTGGCGGAAGTAACCAGGGGGCATCTGTCCAGGGAATAACCTTTAATATTAGTCCTAATTTACAGAAGCAGACAGCTAATGTTGTTCCTGTCCAAAGGACTTGCAATCTAGTTACACCTGTGACCATTTCTAGTATATACGCCACAGAAATCAAGTCAGGAGTTCAGACTTCAGTTTCTCCTTTGGTGTCAGGCTCACCAAATCCAGCCAAAAAAATTCTTGAGTGCTCTACCTCTGAAAATGAGCAGGGTGTACCTACCAGTACTAGTGCTGCCAGCTCTGTGAATGCCTTGCAGCTAGTGAGGATACAGTCTGAAATACAGAGTTCACCACACGATGAAGATAGACCAGAGAGTTTCAAGTTAATTGAGAAAGCAGGAATGCCCATGACCAACCTTCCCGCCAGTGCTAATGCGGACATACCTTCTTCTCAGCTGGCAGATAGACCTCCTAAAAGGGATTCAGGAAGTGGGTTCCCAGAAAGTTGTGTAGTTTCAGCAGCTGATACCAGTGTTACGCCATCTGTAAGGCTCTCCATTGATGGAAAGCCATCCACAGGAAAGGTCTTCAAAAATGTAAATGTGCTAAGTGGCAGAGGAGCACCCGCAACTTCTGCAGTAGAAGGCCTGAAGGCCTCAACAGAAATGAACACCTTGCCTGCTACTACTTTAGAGAAGTGGCCTTTCCCCAGTTCTGCAGGTGTTGGCACTCCAGGCTCAAAAAGCATGGCTAGCCTAACACGAATCACCTCAGCTGGAAACACCCAGACTACTTGGACTACTTTGCAGCTAGCAGGGAATACTGTTCAGGCTCTAAATCACGCTCCACCCAACATAATGACTCCCCTGTTAAATGAGCCAGTTAATGGAACTAGTATTCTAACTTCCAGTCCTAACAGGGTTTTGTCAACAACTGCCAGTTTAAATAAGTCTCTAGTTGCAGGTGAACAGACAGCTGAGAAAATTGTGGTTACTTTGCCTTCCTACCCATCCTTACCAATCCAGCCACTAGTCACGAAGACCCAGGTTGTTGCGCAATCTGCAGGCAGCCTCCTTCCATTGAATCCAGCCATGCAGGTGATTCAGATGTCCCAGCCGGTGGGTTCCCCTGTTGCTGCGTCACCTGCTAATCAAAACGTCGTCATTCTCCAGCCTCCTCATGCTACTCCCTGCCCATCGGTTTTGAGAGCTGAAATCCCCAACCAAACTGTTAGCCAACAAATTGTTATTATACAAACTGCTAACCCAAATCCTCTCTCTCTTTTCTCTACCCAACCTCCTGTCAGAATGCCTGTGAACGGCGTTTCTTCCACAGCAAGTGCTAGCAACCCTATGCAAAATCCGTCTCCCCCTCATATGTTTGGTGGGAAACATCTCGTCCACATTTTACCAAGGCCATCCTCTTCACCATCGTCTAGCTTGACGCAAACCTTTTCCGTTACAATGTCTAACCAGCAGCTTCCACAGACGGTTTCTTTAAATGGACAGCTATTTGCATTGAAGCCTGTGAAATCCTGTTCTGGAGGTTCTGATCAAACTCCTATGCAAATCATTCAGCCTACCACCAGTGAAGATCCAAATACCAACGTTGCCCTCAATACATTTGGTGCTCTAGCTAACCTCAATCAAAGCATATCGCAGATGGCTGGACAAAGCTGTGCGCAGGTGTCGGTCAGTCAGCCCACCAATCCAGCCACTGCCAACAGCCAAACCACGTCAGATAATCGTGTTTTGCCGGCAGCTATAGTAGCATCCTCTTCAGCTGCTGAGAACGCTGTATTAACCAGTGTTGCACATTCAGTAAATGCTGCTCCACAAAAAGCTTTTCTTGGTTTGGGCTCAAAATGGTCTAATAAAAACTCAAGTACTAAAAAATGTTTACTGGCCAGCAGCAGCCTTGCATGCCGAATGAATTCTTGCAAAGATTCCAAAAAACGTGACAGTGCTAATGTGGACATGGCCCCTGAGTATTCAGGAAGTGACATCTTGCTTGAAAACATGCCTGTAAATGTAGTGTTGCAAGCCTTATCCACACCACAAGCAAATAGGAAAGCACCTGACAATGTAAATGCTTCTGATTCTTGTCCCGAAGAGAGCCTAAGAGCTGAACAGGACCTGGAATCTACTCTGGCACCTGACCCAAGTGCCGCTGTCATGCCTGGACTATTGCCCCTGGAATCGTCCTTGTCAGGACAGCTTGAAGTGGTTGCTCCAGTTTCCACAGACTGTGCTTCTCCACCCCTTCAAATGTGTAAATCTCAAACTAATTCAGCAGCAAATTCGAAGTTATCAGAATCATCCAAATGCATTGCCACCAGCCCCTTAACATCCTCTTCTTCTGACTCACACTTGACAAATCCCCAAATTTCTGGGACGTCTGTGACTAACAGAGAGACAAGTGCAGAGAGTGTTCCTAGAACAGAAGTCTCTGAGATCTGCAGGGTGGAACCAAATTGTTCTATAGTCATGCAAGCCACAGATTTATTAGAAGAACAAGGGCTAACCAAGATATTCTCTGATTTCAGTAAAGTGGGAGAAGTTGAAGAAAAAAACTTTTCTGCCCAAGGAGAGCACCCTAGATTTCACACCCAAAGCACTAAATCAGTTATAGACTCAAATGATGACTTGGCAGGGAAGCAGGAAGGGCTCTTGCTGATGAACAATGAAGAGGAAAATCTCACGCAATCTCATCCCTGCACCTCTGAGCAAGAGGCAGCCACTGCTAACAGACAAGCGGACTCTCCCATGTCAACCAGCTCAGGCAGCAGTTGTGGCTTCACAGTTGCATCTATGTTGCCAGACACATGTAGGGAAAATGTTCCCAATAGCAATTTGGTGAATACATGTAACAGCTGCACATTTTCAGAGCAAACCGATATTGTAGCACTAGCAGCAAGGGCCATTTTTGAACAAGAAACCTTTGCGAAAGGTACAGTGGCAGTGTCTGGAACTGCTGCTTCGAAGACCAACGAAGTCTCATCTCTAGGAAGAGATCAGACTTTCAAGTCTCATACAGCTAAAAATGCAGACCAGATAGAAACCGCATCAAACAATTTCAGCAACCAGAATTCTTTGCAAATAAATATTGACAGGTCAGCTGAAAAACAAAGTTGTTCTGTCAGAGTGGAAATGTCCAGTACAACTTTGCAAATCGCAACCCCTCAATCTTCAAGCACATCAAGCTTGAGTGTCAATAATCTCATACATCAAAGCTGCATCATTCACCCAGCTGTAAGCTGCTCAGCTTCAGCCTCACCTCCAGACCAAGCAACTGTTCCTGTGACCATGACTCAAGCCATGCCTGCTAATTCATATATGAATCAGTCTCCTGAACATTCTCCAGTGCTAATGACAGACTATGCGTCAGAGCAGCTGCCTGCTCTTCGGACAACCGCCATGCAGGCTCCACAGATGCATGAGCCACACTTAAAGCACCAAAGCCAGGAAAGCCGCAAAGACTCCGTCAAACGTTCCGTACAAGATGATCACCTGCTTTCCGCATCAAAGAGGCAGAAACCGTGCCAGACAGCACCTCTGCAGCTTGAAGACATGGCTTTGCTGAACCAAACAAGCAATGATATTACAGATCACAATCGAGTCCTTGTCAATCAGATCCCCCCCAACTCATCCAATCTTGCTGTATCAGTGACCAGTCAAGGGCACACTGAAGGCCATAGCAGATTATTTCCAACCAGCAATTTTGGGTCAGCTGCCCTGAGGCAATCGGACGTTCAGTGTAATTCTCAGCCTTCTGTCTCTGATCAGGCAGGACAACACCTGCAGCCTATTCAGCATGCTCCCACTCAAGGAATGGCTCATCTTCATAGTAATCACCCCTACATAAAGCAGCAGCAGCAGCAACAGGCTGGACAATTAAGAGAGAGGCATCAGTTGTATCAACTCCAGCACCACATTTCTCATGCAGAAAGCTCTATCCACACTCAAGCTCACAATATCCACCAGCAAAGAATAATGCATCAAGAGGTACAAATGCAAAAGAAAAGAAACCTGATCCAAGCGGCCCAGCCCACGACACTTGCTTTACAGCAGAAACATCATGGAAATGACCAGCCACGGTCAAAGAGCAGCCAGCCCCACCCCCACCACCCACAGATTCAACAGATGCAGCAGCACTATACAACTTCCCAGTCTGAGAAGAGCTGCGAGAACTCTGGGGCGAGCAGAGCTCACCATAACCATCCTCAGAGCCTTCTGAACCAGGACATTCTCCATCAGCCACCGCCAGATGTGGGCAATAGACAGTCAGGTTCTGGAGTTCCTTCTGAACACTTGCCAGGACATGGTCAGATGCAGAGACTTATGACCTCCAGGGCTTTGGAACAGCAAATGGTGTCCCAACCTAGTATTGTCACCAGGCCATCAGATATGACTTGTGTCCCCCACAGACAAGAGAGAAATAGAGTTAGTAGTTACTCTGCAGAGGCACTTATTGGGAAGTCTCCTAATTCAGAGCAGAGGCTAGGAATATCTGTTCAGAGCTTGAGGGCTTCAGACCATCTTGAAATGAGAAATTACCTTGATGTGTCTAGGAATAAAGGTTTGATAATCCATAACATTCAAGGTCGCATATCTGTAGATCATACAGTTGGATCAGATCTTCAAAGGCTCTCTGAGTGCCAGACATTCAAGGCAAATGGCACTAACCAGCAGGCCACAGGCAATTTTGACGTGCAGGCCTCAAGAAGCAATGAAATAGGTAATTCAATGTCGTCTCTCAGGGGTATGCAGTCACAGGCTTTTCGAATTGCTCAAAATGCTGGGCCACCTATAGACAGACAGAAGAGGTTGCCCTATCAATCAGTTCAGGGCATTTCAGCAGGAAATCCACTCCCTCCCCCAAGAGACAATGAAAATACATGCCACCAAGGGTTCATGCAGAGTTTACTTGTCCCTCATCTTGGAGATCAAGCCAGTGGAAGCCAAAGATCAATTTCAGAGCATCAGAGAAACCCACAGTGTGCATCTTCTTCAAACGTTGAATATAATTGCCCCCCAGCAAGAGACAGTGTTCACATTCGAAGAGAAGGTGATGGTCAGAATAGAGAAAGTTGTGACATGTCTCTTGGTACTATTAATAGTAGGAACAATTCATTAAATATTCCTTTTTCAAGTTCTTCAGGAGATATTCAGGGTCGCAACTCGAGCCCCAATATTTCTGTTCAGAAATCCAATCCCATGAGAATGACAGAGAGTCATGGAACAAAGGGTCACATGAATGCTCCAGTTTCTGGCAATGTGCATGGAGTTGTCCGACCTCCTCTCCACCACCCACCAGTCTCTCGTGGAAATGCTGACCAAGTCCCACCATCTATTCATCAGCCAAGCTCTTCAGCTACTCAGCGGTCAAGGCATCCTCTACAGGATAATAGTAGTTCTAAAATTCGCCAGCCTGAAAGGAATCGTTCTGGAAATCAGAGGCATGGGAATGTCTTTGATCCTAGTCTTCCCCACCTTCCTTTGGCTACCAGTGGTACTATGATCCTTGGACGGCAACAACATGCTCTAGACAAAAGAGGCAGTATTGTTCGATTCATGCCTGAGGGGCCACAAGTATCTAATGATAGTGCACCTCCTGATCAACATGGTTTGTCTCAAAACTTTGGATTCTCTTTCATTCCAGAGGGTGGAATGAATCCTCCAATAAATGCCAATACGTCATTCATCCCACCAGTGACTCAATCCAGTGCTACTCGAACACCAACCCTGATTCCAGTAGATCCTCAAAATACATTGCCATCATTTTATCCTCCATATTCTCCTGCTCATCCTACCCTATCCAATGACATTTCAATTCCTTATTTTTCTAATCAAATGTTTTCGAATTCAAGCACAGAGAAGCCCAGTGGTGGAGGTCTAAACAACCGGTTTGGCTCTATCTTGTCTCCTCCCAGACCAGTTGGCTTTGCTCAGCCAAGTTTTCCCCTTTTGACAGACATGGCCCCAATGCATATGGCCAATTCATCACACTTGTCCAATTTTAATTTGACTTCTTTGTTCCCAGAAATAGCTACAGCTCTTCCTTCAGATGGTTCAGCAATCTCTCCTCTGCTATCAATAGCAAACACTTCTGCTTCTGATTCATCCAAACAATCATCAAATCGGCCTGCTCATAACATAAGCCATATTCTTGGTCACGATTGTAGTTCAGCTGTATGAAAAGTATGGTGGGTTGTTTTGTGTGTGTGTGTGTGTGTGTGTGTGCGCGCGCGCATTTATGCGTGCATATGTATAATACATTTTGTATGTACATATGCATACATATATGCTTCCATTTGGGGTTGCCACCTGAAGAGACCACTCACAGCATTATTGTCTGTGAGAAATATGTATACATGGGCAGGTGTTTCTCTGTTTCTACATACCCATGTTGCTAAAGTATCAGTGCCTATCTCAGTGCTTATTAGTAACACCTTGATCTGTCTTAACAACATATAATAATCTCATAGTTACAAACTGTCCCCCTCTGTGCCAAGATCAGCCCTGTGCAAAATAAGACCAGGGAAACTGATTCTGAAGAGGTGTATTTATAATCCTTGGAGAAAAACTTTTTTTTACCATGATGTAGATCTGTAAAGGCCTCAGACATACCTCATTTGGAGTCTCTTCATACCTGATCATTTTGATTGCTTTTTGTGTTAACGTTTATCATAGACACCTACCACAGGGCTAACTATGTGGTGAATTCTGTGGTGCATGTACAAATGTAGTGCTAAATTTAGCTTCTGAGGAGCTGTATGACAATTATATAATAGAAAATATTTGAAAACATTTATTTTAATGCCCTCCTCTAGAGGGATGTTTAACATTTATTTTAACAAATTCTGCTAGCAATGCATAGTTGTTGTTTTTAAAAATCTGTTAGTGGTCCCGTCCCCCTGTCTCCAACATGGCATTCATCCTCGCTGTTACTGGCTTGTATGCTGTGAGCTTTCTCAGGGTACCTGTTTTATTTCTTGTTTAGCACCTTCTCGAGGAGAAAGTCCCTCTTTTTTTAAAAAAGCACACCTTGTAATGTGTGTTTTTTACTCCCACCTCCCCCAGGTTAAGGTTTCCCTGAAGGCTAGTAATATGAACATATTGTGCTAGGACAGTTTTCCTCAACCTGGTGTCCTCCAGGTGTTTTGGACTTCAATTCCCATCAGGCTCATCCAGTGTGGCCAATGGTTAGGAATTCTTGGAATTGTAGTTCAAAATATCTGGAGGCCACCAGGTTGGGAATGCTGCCCTAGGATGTTGGTTGAAACTGTAGGCAAATACAAAATGAATATTAAGTGCTAATTTAAATGTATTACTTCGTACTTATATAGCACCTTCTATCCAAACCAGAAGCTCTTTGATGAGAGTGGAAAGAGGAGTGTGTGAGTGTTTTATCACTTTGCAAATTGGATAGTCTTGCTAGTGTGAATTGAATGGAGATTAAGAATGCCAGATGGAAATGGTTGCTTTAAAAAATCCCAAACACTTCTCAGTGACTTTATATATGAAATACGTAAAAAAAAATAGTGTTTCTCTCAAGATGATTATAAATACCATTTTTATGTAGCCTTTGGAATGTTTAAAACAGACAATATTGTTTCCATGCAACTCCCTGAGCTGCGCTATGGTGGCAGTCAGTCATTGGCTTAGGCCGTAGGCTATTTCCTTGGGTGGGTGGGGGTGCGGATGCAGGTGTTGCTAAATTCTTTGCTTAACTTTCCTTAAATCCACAAACATAGCCACAGCTTCATGAACATGTAATTGTCTTCACAGTGAGATATAAGGGATATTAGAAAGGGGGGATTATGTAATCAGTGCTTACTAAATGTGCTGATGTTACAGCATGGATCAATCTTGGAATGATGATTAAGTGTTGAGTCAACAGCACCAGATACATTTATGGCCACCTGTACCAGAGCATGGTTTCTTAAGAAAATTGTAATCTTGATTGAGAAATCTGAAATGGCTCACTTAGTCAGAATTAGGACAGTAGGAATAACCATGAGCTCAGCTTTCTGAATAGGGCTAGGGTTAGGAAGTTCTTCCTTGGTGGTCCATTCTCTTTCCCCTTCCCTTCCATGTACCTCTGTTTCCCCAGGATAAGACCCGGGATCCCTTAGCAATGGCCAGCTATCAAGCCCAAATAATATGTAGCATAGACTTGTTCTTCTTATGCTTGAAGTTTTGTAGGTCAGAAACCAGAGGCAAAATTTGAACAATTTTAATTAATTACAATCAAATTCCCAATCTCTCTTCAGTATGTAATGTAGGGAACCATGGTTGAGTTGTACCAGTGAAAACTGAGAGCAGCTATATGGCATATTACTCAAATATTTTAAATGTACTTGAAAAGTTTAACCTACTGTGGATTGGATTCAGAGAAACACCAGCTGGAGGGAATGGGTAGAAGGTGCCACCTGGCAGCCCCCAAGCCCTCCAAAAGGACTGTGGGTCAGAGAGTGCCTACTGAATATGGTGTGCTGTGGCATATGGCATGTGGGGTGAGGCGAGATCTTCAGAAATTGGGCAGAGGCAATCCTCCCTTTCCTCCTAAGACCTCTGCCACAGCCTACCCTAGGGAGGGGTTTTTCAGGGGGCAGGGAGGTCATCTTCCATAAGTATATCTGGAACCAGCCAAGTGTCTGGACCGGTCTCTGGAAGTCTGAACATTCTGGCTTTTTAAAACCAAACCAAACAAACAAACAAAAAACCCTTCATTATTAGCATATACAGGTTTTTCCCTAAATATTGCTAACTTTTTTTTGGGGGGGGGGTGTTCTTTATATTATCTGACCTTGCAAACTGAAAAATCAAATTTTCATTTTATGGAAATTGTAATGTGCCTTGGCTGTGCATTGGCAGTGTCACAGTTGTTGACTATCCTATAGCTTACAGTTTGTCCACTTTTCCCTACTTCCTTTTAGTTAGTTATGCTGCATATTTGGTGTTTATGTTAAACAGACTGCTAGGACAGAAGGATTCTTGTATCATTTTGCATTGTGAGAATTGAACCTAGATACTCAAATAATGAGTATTATTAGTAAAGAGATTCAAAGAGGGGGAAGTGACTTGCGCAAGACCATGTGACCAGCCAGAGACATACTGGAATCCAAGTTTCTTGAGTGACCTTTTTCCTGCTGCAAATTCTCACAGAAGATTGTTTCTCTGGAATTCTGTTCAGCTTCCCTGTAAATTGGTTGAATGTGGGCTGATGTGCAGGTGAAAGGGAAATGCTAGAAAAGACGGTGCTATTTAACGACCGTTGGAAAAGGTATCTGTATTCTCTTATTCTGAGACACTTTATTATACTCCCTTAAGTTTTGCACCCAGGTCTCCCTAGGAAACTGTCAGGTTACCAAAAGTCCACAATTGGGCGGGTATCCGTATGAACTTCTGCAAATTGGTTTCCATAACAGCCTTTGGACAATAGATAAAAAAATTAAGACTATTCACTCTTTCAGTATGTGTTATTCCATATAAACAAATGGGCCTGTAATAAATCTTGCTAGGGCATTCTGGTAAACTATAGATACATGCTAATGTGTGACTTTGTGCTGACATACATCTTTGTAATATCTTGGAGTTACCTGCAATGACAGTTGCTGTTTGAAGTGCTAGCAAAGCCTAAATTTTTGATAGTTCCATTTAGCTGAAAATTGGCAGCCCTCTACTGAGATTCCATTAAGCACAAACTCTTTTGAAAGGGTTGTCTGCAGATCTTCCCTCCTTATTTGAGGCAGTTGGTGCTCTTCAGTAAAGAGCAAATATACCTAGTAGTTTCTACCTTTATGATAACACTGAACAAATGATCTTTTCCTTAATAGTAAAGGTTTGTGCCCATATCTCCCAGCTTTCAATCTCAATCTAATTTTATGATTTGATCAAGCTCTTATAAATTATGTGATCTTATCACACATTCTTACAGTTGCTTAAGGAAGATATGTGAACTATTGGAGACTTTGTAGGATCCATGGGATGCCTATTTTTGAATACATGTAGAATTGAGCTGTGTTCATCTCTAGTATAAGTAGGTGGAACAGTAGAGAAGTTGTATATAAATATAGCAGCTTTAGGGCTGTTTGGGAGCGTGTATAGGATCACATCTTTTGTGTTTTTATGGGGCATAAGCAACCAGGCCTTGCACTTCAGATGGGAAGAGAAGTAAGCCAGGGTCCCGGCACAGCATGATAGGCTACAGATCCTTTTGTCTCCAGAACATAGCTGCTGTGCCCATTTTCTTTGAGGGCTCCCTTAAGCACATAAGAGAGGGAGCCATACTCCTCCTCTTCTCTTAAATTAAGAAATTATTGTCTTGATTTGAGCCACATATTTTCCGCTGTGTATCATCCTCTAAACTTCAAACTGTTACTTATGGTTTCCCCAGATTATTTCAGACTTTAGTACAGAAATGTGTAGTGACACGGATCAGGAACATGAATTATTATTGTAAATAAGATTTTCTGTGTATTTTGACATCTTTTTACAAATTCATTGCATTCATATGTAAATATTTGTAACAGTGATTTTGATGAAAGTTCTCAAATTTTTATTAAGTGTAACATTTTATTTACTGTAAACATTGTATAGCTACAAACAAAATAGTATTTTATTTTAAAAATGTAAGTTTGTGTTTTTTCATTTTCATCTAATATATACACGTTGGGATTCTTCTTCCTCAAAAATCAAACAAACAAGCCTATGATCCTGTACTTAAATCCCAGGTGTAGAGTTGGAGTCAAAAGTTATAAACTTGTAATTTTAAACAGTTTGAAGAATTTAAAGTCAAGAAATTCAATTTGCAGTTTCTCACTAATTTTATCTTTATCTGCCATGTGGGTTCAAATATAATTTTAAATTACCTAGTAAGTTTCATTCAAGAATGCCTGTATGCTTACAAACTCTTCTAATCAAAAGCATGAGTGTGATCCAAAATTTGCCGATACTCCACCCCTGGTTCACATGAACCTTGGAAACCTGTCTGGGGGATGTGACCAGAAGAGGAGGCCTGGTTTGGCTTATACTTTTTCTCTTTAGGGATCTTCAGCATTAATCTCTGTGAAATGAAGTAAGCATGTAGGATGACCACAATGCTTTCTTTAAACTGGACCACATTCTGTTGATGCTGTGCATTTTTACAGCCCTTTCACACAGAAATAAGATACTTTAAATCATAAATAGCTTAAAACTTAGAAGTACAAGGTAACTACTATATAAACTTGTATTTACTTCAGGTAAGTAGAACATTGATAAAATAAAAATTTACAGTGAAGAAGGTGAAACAATCAAAGTATGCTCTATAAAAGTATAATTTTAACCATAGATTGGGGGCGGTGTGTGTATATTTGAAGCTAAACATCTTGCTCACAGGTACCTCATGAATTCATGGCAGAGGTGCAACTTGAAACAGGGCCTTTCCAGCTAATAGCATATTGGTCACCACTTGCTGCACCAGCTTTCTAAAATATAGAAATACACTAGTAGTACTCTAATAAGATTTTTTTTTAGCAATTTAGCGGTAGCAGAGATAGTCCAAGGCTACTATCTCTTTAGACTATGAGCTGATGTTCCGGGTACTAAGCATGTGAAAACTTTTCTCCCCCTGGACAGTGTTGTAAGGATGGTAAGGACCCTGTCTTGACTTCTCAGGTTTCCTTTAAATAGCTGTAAGCCAATCACATTTGACACTAACAGTGAAACAAGTCAATGCAGGATTCCGTTATTATGCTGAGCAGGCAGGGCACTTTGAGCTGTGTTAACGGCTGCTGTAAAAATAAAGAGCAAGGCCAAATATTTTTATTATTGAACTGATACACCTTTACGTAATTACTACAAATAGTGGCATATACTTTTATTTTAGCAAAACATGGCACAAGCATATACACAGCCCCGACACATAATTTTGTGTTTAAACATTAAAGCAATTTGGTAAAAATACAGAGGCATCTTCAACCTTTTTTCTCCATCTTATTAAGAGAAGTGCTGGAGTTTAAGTTCGCTGCAAATGTCCAAAAAGATTCATGAACAGTCACCAGCAGCAATATCCAAGAGAGAAGAGTAGCTGATGAGGGCAAGTGACCGTAGAGCATTGTAACGCTACAGAGTACATTGTATCACCACATGTTTTGATAAGAACCAAAATTTATCTCTTCAATTAAAAGGGGCTGTTGAAATGGGGGGGGGGAAAGTTTTAGGAGTCATTACATGAAGACAGAGTGAAAAGAGCAGCAAATTCCAAACTGGAACAGAGCATGTATGTTACTGGCTAGATAGCAGTACTTGATGAGTGTTGTGCTATTCAAATCCCCCAAAATAAATGCTTAAGGCTGTAGAGGGGGGTGGCGGACTGTATTCCCACAGTGAGAATCTTTTCCAATGCAAAAAAAGCAGGTTCTTGTCATCCTATCTGCAGGTGTTTTATACAGGGACAGATTGGATGCGCCAATGTAAACTAATGTTGATAAATAAAGCAGTGGAGTATAGTTAGCAAAAACACAAAACCACTTATCGTGTGCATCTGGAAGAAGCATCACAAACAGAAAATAATATGCTGGGAATGTTTTTTTTTAAAAGATCCCTTGTAAGGTTCCTGGAAAACAGCTAAACAAGATCTGCAAAACCCGAGGATTTCATTTGACTCATTTGTATTTGCAGTCTGAGCCAGATAATGGCAAGGCAAAGCCTCATTTCCCATATGCCAATTGTTTCTTCCCAACATGCAGTTGGTGCTGTTCTGGCTGACAACACTGTGTTTCAATGAGCCATATCAAGAATATTCTTGCTCAGAAGACAGGTATCTTGTCTCTCCGCACAGAATCCAAGTCATCATCCAGAGTGAGCAGGACCTAGAACAAGCAAGGTAAAGGCTGTGGTCATATCTTTAAACGTTCTTTCTCAACTTTTCCTTTCTTCTTGGCCAGCAAATACAAGAGCAAGGAGGAAAGGGTAAACAACTCCAGTAGAGGCAGACCCAACAAATTTGATGTCCCAGCCCAAGATGTGGAGGCTCCCAGTTTCTGAGTGGTATGGCTTCCCTGACTTTTACCCTACACATAGTATTTGTTGCAGGTAGTACTTCTGGAGGCAAATAGTTGACAGGAAACGGGCAGGAGGAGGAAAAGGTTAAGCCTCTCCTCAGTCCTGATACAAATGAGGGGCTTCTGCAGGTAGTATATGCTTTACCATAACAAGTAGCTAGACCTTCAGCCAGATGTTTTCTTCGTACCAGGATGGGTAACATGCAGTCCTCCAGATGTTTTGGCCTACAGCTCCCACCATTCCTCACCAATTGGCTATGCTAGCTAGGGGTGAAGGGAGAGGTAGGCCAAAATATCTAGAGGGCTACAAGTTTTCCACTGCTTTTACTCTCACATTTTCTTCTGTCCTGGGAGGCTGGATATAAATGTAACAGCTAGTAAATAATAATGTTTCCCTTGATAGTTTCCTAAAAACTTCTCTATTGAGCAGCTGTCCTCTCTCTCTCTCTCTCTCTCTCTCTCTCTCTCTCTCTCTCTCTCTCTCTCTCTCTCATTCGTTCTTGGATTTTCTACAATTCTTATTGGTCTTGTTTGTGGCCCAGGATCATTCTGGCAAGATGCCCCCACCACCACCCTGTGCCAGTGGAAATGGTAAGTGGGAACCCAGCATAGATTAACTGTGCCCCATACTGCTTCCTTTCCCCTGGTCATCAAAAGGGAGTCTTTCTCCAGCAGGCGCTTCTAGCCAAGGAGGAAAAGTGCAAGTAGTACCTCTAAATCAGATATTAAACCCTCTTCAAGTTCTAGCTTCTATTCCATGGGCTGTGGCAAATGATGCAAATATAAGCACACCTGTTTCAACAATTTCCAGAGACATAGCTGTGTCACAGTAAGAAAACAGAAATTTTCTGTGAATTTTTGTTCTCAGAGCTCCATGGAGGGCATTCCTTCACTTTGGGATGGCACTTCCCTCTGGACCATGTATATTTATTTATTTATTTATTTATTATTGCATTTATATCCCACCTCCTTTCCTCCAAGGAACCTAAGGCAGCATACATAATCCTCTCCATTTTATCCTCACAACAACAACCCTGTGAGATAGGCTGGGCTGAGAGTCTGTGACTGGCCCAAAGTCACCCAGTGGGTTCCCATGGCTGAGTAGGGACTAGAACCCAGATCTCCCGACTCCCAGTCCAACACTTTAGCCACTACACCACACTGGTAGACAGAGTTGATCTGTTGCTTCAAGGTGGATGAGCCACGCTGTCCTCCCAGACTGGACTGGTAGAGCAGAGGAAAACCCTTCAACCTCACAACTAAAAGCAGAAAAAGTAAACCTATGCCAACGGCATAAAAATATGAACATGGTCAACTTGAAAACAACTTGAAAACCGCCCAGAGAGCTTCAGCTGTGGGGTGGTATATAAATGTAATAAAATAAATAAATAAATAAATAAATAAAAACCAACGAACAAGGGTAAATATGCTGGGCAGTAATGGGAAACAGCCCAGGAATACCTGCCTACCTTCTTACCTGTGCAGTGGTGGCAGAAGCTATAACCATCCCAAACTGTTCCTCCTTATCAGAAAAACATGCTGGGCCCCTAGCAGAATGCCCTCTGTGGAGCTCTGAGAACAAAAATTCATGGTAAGAAAATTTCTGTGTGCTCCAGAGCTCCACAGAGGGCACTCTGTCACTTTCAGCTGTAACAAAGCTGAACATCAGCAGGGTGGATAAGGGACCAGCATTCAGTGCACCAGCATTTTTGCAACACTTTGCACTCAAAAGCAGAATCTGCTGAAGAAGTGTCAATCCTGTAATGCTTAAACATGTGAACTGATACGCAACATGGCTGCCTTGCATATGTCCAGGACACGAAATTCTCCTTTAAAAGTGGCAGACACTGATGCCTCCTCTGGGAAAGAGTAATGATCCCCCAGGTGGGTCTTTCCCTAAAGTTTGATAGACCAGCACACTGCATTCTTTCAGCCATCTAGAAATGGAAGACTGACACCTTAGCCCCCAATGTCTTGGAGGCAAAGGAAACGGACAATGAGCTAGAACAGAATCTCAAGACCCTTCTCAGAACTAATTCATGCCAACTCTCTTTGGATGTACCAGCTTAAGACAGAATGATGGAAGAGAAATTCTCTGGGATCTATGGAAAGCGGAATTCACTTTAGGTATGAAGGAAGTCTCACTATTAAGTACCACTTGATCGTGAGAAATGCATCATTGTGGATCAGTCAAGAGGACTCCTGAACCCAAAACTCTCCTTGCTGAAGTTATATCCATCAAAAAGCCTGTTTTAAGACTGAGCAACTTAAAAGAACAAACGGCCATGGGTTCAAATGGACTACTCATCAGTGCCATAAGAATCGAATTCATATTCCAGGTAGGAAAGCAATGTACAACTGGGGGATTAGGATTAAGAAGAGCAACTCCTTTTAAGAACCTTTTGAGATGTGGATAATATGAAATGGGAGGACTCCCTTCACATCCCAGCATGCTACTAAGTGCAGCCTCTTGCCTGTTGGACTCATACGCAGACCCTTATCCAGCCTCTCCTGGAGAAAACCCAACACATCTTGTACACCTCCAGGGGCCTGAGACCTATCATTTTTCTGATACCAAACCAAACAAAGCCTTCCAAGTGGTAATATGGGTACTATTGGTGGAACTTCATTGGATGACGGATCTTCAGAACAGACTCCCAATACCCCAGGTTCAACAGCCACTGCCTTTCAGCCTCCAGGCTGTTAGTTGTAAGAGATCTGGATGTGATTGCAGCATAGGATCCTGGAGAAGCAGATCCTTCCTGCTGGGCAGTTGCCATGGATCCTGGATCAACATGTTTATCAGTTTCAGAAACCATGGATGCTTGGGCCAATATGGAGTCACCTGGATGACTTCAGCTGAAGTTCTCCAAATTTTGCATATCACCTTGGGAAGAAGTGCTGTTGAGGGAAAGGGTACAGTAGCCCTTCTAGCCATGGTTCCACAAGAGCATCTGTGCCTGCTGCTGCATGAAGTGGGAATCTTGAGAAGAAGGTGACATCCTGTGCATTGTGTGGTGTGGCAAACAGACCCATTGATGGTTTTCTGAGCTTTCTTGTCAGGATATGAAAGATCTGAGGGTTGAGAGCCCCTTCAGATTCTTTAAGAGACGTCCAACTTAACCAATCTGCTGCAAGATTGAACCCTCCTGCTAGATGTTCTGCCTCTGCCCACATTAGGAGTTTCCGGGCCAACCTGTTCAACAATGAAAATTTCCCCCTCCCTGTCATCAATATAGGCTTTAGCTGTGTAATTGTATGTCCTCACCAGGATATGGCTGCCCAAAAGGGATGAACAGAACACCAGAAGTCCTAGGAAAATGGTCTGAAGTTCCAACCAATTGATGGTGCAATGCTTCTCCTTGTTGGACCAGATCCTCTGTGTGGCTTCATTCCCAAGGCAAGGCAGATCTGCCCATCCAAATAGACAGATCTGTGGTAAGTACTTTCCGAACTGAAACCTTCAGGGAGACACCTTTCTCTAACTTTAGTGGCTCCATCCTAATTTGAGATGTGAAAGTACCACATGTGAGATAACTGTGCTACCTGGTCCTGGAATGGGAGAAGATGGTATTGAAGTGGCTGCATATATAACCTTATCCAGGACACCAGCAGGCCCAGGAGCTTGGCTAAGTCCATGAGGTTTGTCCACTTCACTGCCATCGTGGTTGACAAGGAATTCTGGATCTTTACATGTCTTTCCTCTGATAAAAACATCCTGAACTTCCTTGTGTCTAGCAGGACCCCTAAATGAGTCAGCTGCTGGATGGGACTCAATGACTTTTCTCCATATTGACTGCAAAGCTTTGGTGATGTAGGCATGACGCCATGGTCATGCCTACACCATTTTTAATTTATTTATTTTTTGTATACTTTTACTGTTTTTTGTATACTTTTACTTGTATACATTTACTGTTTTTAGCTTTTGTGAACCGCCCAGAGAGCTTCGGCTGTGGGGCGGTATATAAATGTAATAAATAAATAAATAAATGGTCCACATATAAATGAGGCACTTGTTTCCCAAAGGAGACCAGATCAAGATGTTCAGATAAGGGTGGATCAATAACCCTTGGGTTCTGAGATGAGAGCTATCAACACCTTGGTGAATACTCTTGGCACAAACGTCAGACTGAAGGCAGTGCTAGATACTGCAAATGCTGATTATCGTAACAAACCTCAAGAACTGATGATGGGAGTCCTTATTGGAATGTGCAGATATACCCCTGACAGGTCTATTGAAGTGAAACACTCTGCTTGTTCCAAAGCTTCCACAACTGATCAGAGCATTTCCATTTTAAAGTGTTTCTTAGGTATATGCTTATTGTGCCATTTTAAATCCAGTATCACCCTTATGCCCCCATTTTTCTGGGGAACTAAGAAAAAATGGAGTTGACCCCAGAGTCAATGTCAATCTGAGGAACTGGCTCTATTGCCTTGATGTCTAGGATATGTTCTATAGCTGTCAAGAATTTCTTGTGCTGTATCTGGGTCTTTGCCTTGGGAGAAGGAATGAACTTGTCCCTGGGCTAAGAAGAGAATTCCAGGGCATAGCCCTGAGCTATGGTCTCCCTGCCCTGTCTGTCTGAGGTGGTAGTGATCCACATAAAGGATCAGCTGGGTGTGTGTTTCTTCCCATCCTTAATAGTGGAAAGATAGCTGGAGGACTGACTTTTTCCTGGGAGACCAGATGAACAGTTCAATTCTATGCTGTGGACTACCTCAGCCCGAATCTGAGCCAAGCCAAGGTGGCCCATATCCAAGATGGTACCATGTCAGCCCAAGGCCAAAACAGATCACCACTGAAGCCTTGGGGTGCCTCGGACTGTGCTGGGCCACTCCCCTCACCCACCCACATACCCAGTAAAGCTGGCACAAGGCCAGCCATGAGCCCAGATGAGTCCATTGGACTCACTGGACTCATCTCCCTCTCCCTCCCTGGTCACCTCCCACCTCCCACCTCCTGCTACCACTGGGACTTAGCTTCATGTGCATCCTCTTCAGAGCCAAGCCATGATTTAAAGGAAGACCGTGTGGGCTATTTTGAATAGTTCTATGACCGCAAACTACAGACGTTGTAAAGGGCCATTTCTGGTATTTTGCAACCATAGAGCTGTTCAAAATAGAGAGCCCCTACAACGTTCCTTTAAATTACGGCTCGGCCCTGAAGAGGACGCACATGAAGGTAAGTCCTGGCGGCGGCAGTGCGGTGGCAGTTCCGGATTTGTGGGGGAGAGAAAGGGAAGGAGCAAGATCAGGCAGATAGGGAGTCGGGAGTCGGGAGTCCAATGGACTCCTGGTCAGCCTTCTCCCAGCTTGCTTGGATGGCCCGCAAAGGCCAAACTGCCTGGGTGTGTGTGCAAATCTCACCTTGGCTTTGGTTCTAAGGTGAGGTGGGCAAACCCTGAGGCGGCCCAAGGTGAATCGGGTCTGTTTCTGAGACCCCTGAAACAGCCTCCAAGGCAAGGCAGGGGTGCTGTGCACAGCCCTAATTTATTCTTGAAACCACTGAGGAACAGGTTCTCGGTGTGGTCTTGTTACCTCGAAAGGAAGGCTGCTGCCAGAGCTTATGGTCCTTCTTGTTATGGGTTGGCAAGATATTTTTCTTGTCCTGTGTTTCAATCGACACTGCTTCCAGCAAACTGTCCAAAAGTTTTGCTCCCTCAAAGGCAGAATTAGCAAGCCTGGACTGTGAACCAAGGTCTGCATCCCAGTGACGTAGCCAAATGTTCCTTCTGGCCAATTGGATGCCATGGCTCTGGCACTTAATTGCAGAGCATCTAGAGCCGAATCTTCCAGGAGAGCAGCTGTATATTTATTTAAAATATTTATACCCCGCCCTATATCACTAAGATCTCAGGGCGGCGTACAGATAAAAACATACAGTATAAAACAATAAATATACACAGTTAAAAACAAATTAAACCATGATCCAAGTTAAAACAATATATAATTTAAAAGCAATAGATACAGTTAAAACAATGTGCCAGTGAGTTTAACCATCAAAGGCTTTGTTAAAAAGCCATGTTTTTACTTGGCGTCGAAATGCAATCCATGTTGGCGCCAATCGGGCCTCCAAGGGGAGGGCATGCCACAGTCGGGGTGCCACCACAGAGAAAGCCCTCTCCCTTGTCCCATCATAACATATATGTTGCATTGATGGGATGCGGAGAAGTTTTCTTGAGACCATGCTTTAAAGGTTTTGGGCCCTGCCATATCCTCTGCCCATAGATACTGCTCTGGAGAAGAAGGAATTGGTACCCAATGCCCTGACAGCTACGGCAGAGGATTCGAACTTCCCGCGGAGCGCTGCTTCCACGTGTTTCTCAGATGGATCTTTAGGCCCTTCCTCCCCATCAGTGGGAATGGACTCAGAGGAAGTGACTGCTGCAACTGGAGCATCTACCGCAGGCAGCTTCAGCAAATCTATACCTTTGCTCGGGAGTATAGTTTATTTGCCAGCTTATAGTTTGTTTGCCACTCTGCTTTCCAGGCCTCCCAGAAGGAATGGGGTAGCAGGGCTGTCATAGGCTTTGGAGGGAAGGCAGGCGTATCCCCTTTTTGCACTACAGTGCCTGTAGTCTCAGCACAGTGGTGTCACTAGAAAGCTGGAGTCTCCTAGAGACTGTGATCAGCAGTGCTAGGGCCAGTTCTGGATTAAAGCGTCTGCTCTTTGGATGGGAAGGCTTGAGCTCCTTCTCAGAGAGCTGTTCTTCACCTTTGCCACTGTTTTCTGAGTCAGACAACCTCCCCAACAGAGGAAAGCTTAAGCTTTTTACTAGTTTTTCTCCACCCACCCCCGAGCTCTTAAGCAAGCTTGTTGACTTCTCAGGACTCGTTCTCTTCCTTGTCTTGTCGACTGAGCAGGAGGACGAAGGGCTAGGGCTAGCTGAAACCCTTGAAATAGATGCCAAAGGGAAGCCCTGGTGGGATCAGGAGGAGGAGCAGGAGCTATGGTCACATTTGTGGCTGTGGGAAGACCTCCGCCTAGATCTGTGGGGCTTCTTCTTTCCCAGATGTAGATCTAGGTGCCTGTCTCCTCACGTGTCCTCGTTGACTGCAGCAGACTAACCCTTGACTGCAGAGCTAACCAAGAAGCAAGGCAATGAAACCAGCAAATGTTCAAGCACACCAGTTTCAGGCCAGTGGGATTCAAGCCAGCCAGGAGTGGTCAAGATAGCAGCCAAAGGTCAAAGCACAGGCAAGCGCTCACAGAAGTGGTGTCAGGGTAAGGCAAGAGTGGTTGAGATACCAAGCAGTTAGGTAGTCCGATGTGTTACACAGTCCAGAAGCAGAGTCAAGGAGGAGTTCAAGGGTCTGTAGCATCCAGCATCAATCGCAGGGCAAGCCAGAAGGCCGAGGAGCTAAAAGAACAGTACTGTTTCCAACACTGGCTAGGCAAACACGGAAGGCTTTCAACCTTAAAGCTTGCTGCCCCACTCAGGGCTCAGCTGAAGTAGTTTACTAGCTCATGCATGTTCCCCCTTCTTCCCTCCCCCCATTGTAAAAAGTTGAAATACCTCCCCTAAGTTACTGGCAGTAAGAGCTTTAAGCTGAAATATGCTGGTATTTGTAGTATTTTGGTTCTGCACCTTTTAGTCCCACACTGTTTTGCCTTTGGCACCAACCAGCACTGGAATCCTGCCCCTGAGAGCTTCTCCAAAATTGAATGTGGGCCTCAGGCCAAAAGAGGGCCAACACTCCAGTATTAAAACCAGGGAGAAATGCAGAAAATGTAGAATCACATCACACAATTACTTTAATGAATCAAGTCTTGAACGGAGCCAGGTGTCCTGCAGGGAAGGTACAAAAAGGCCCCTGGGTGCTGGGACGGTTGCTGTGGGCAAGGCTTGGAGGACCTGCTTGCTAAGTGTTTGTCTGCCCCGACCCTTTACAGGTACAAAAAGGCCCCTGGGTGCTGGGACGGTTGCTGTGGGCAAGGCTTGGAGGACCTGCTTGCTAAGTGTTTGTCTGCCCCGACCCTTTACAGGTACAAAAAGGCCCCTGGGTGCTGGGACGGTTGCTGTGGGCAAGGCTTGGAGGACCTGCTTGCTAAGTGTTTGTCTGCCCCGACCCTTTACAGGTAAGAACCACCTCCTGGGATTAAAGAACTGGATGAGTGTCTACAACAGAAAAGCAGTTATCAATATAGTCAGCATACTCATTGAGTGGGTTGCCGGCTTGCAAAGGTGGCTGCCGGGAAGGATGTTTTCGTCGGTGAAGCCGTATGAAAACCAGAACTACGCTGCCTTGAGGAAGGACTGCCAGCGGAAGAAAGTGCTATTTGAGGACTCTCTCTCTTCCCGGCCAACGACGATTCCCTCTTCTACAAGTCACGGTTCAGGGTGTGCAGTGGAAGCGGCCGAAGGAGATCTGTGACGATCCCCACCTCTTCATGGACGGCATCAGCTCCCATGACTTGCACCAGGGCCAGGTGGGCAACTGCTGGTTTGTGGCGGCCTGCTCCTCACTGGCCTCGAGGGAGGCCTTGTGGCAAAAGCTATTTTGAATTGGCTGCTTCAATCAAGCTAGAAGCTCAGTGTTGGTCTGCCCCGCCCCTTACAGGTACTAAGGACTCTGGGTACTGGAGGCGCGAGCCTTCGGCGCGAGCACAAGGGCTCTCGGCCTGAGGCTCTCTGCCGTGGGCGCAAAGCCATCAAGCGGATTGGTTACCTCGGAGGAAGAACCCCAGCCTCGGACCGGTCTTCGCTACTTCTGTTTCCGGACATGATCTCCTACATTGTTGGGTTAATATTTGGCGATGTGACTGCTTTTACATATCCTATCTGTTTGCTTTTCTCTGTGCCTGCCTTCTTGCTTGCTTGCTACTGGTCTTGGCCAGGCTAGTTCTGGTTAATCCTGTCCTGCGCTTGTTTTACTTCTCTGCCTACTTGCTATCTCTCTCCTCATTTCTTCTCTCAATCCCTTTCTCCTCATATCTGTTCCTTATGGCTCGTTCCAACTTCGTCTCTCTCAACTTAGTTCCTATTCAGTGTCTCCCCTCTTCTCAGCTTCCTTTTTCGTGTTCCTTATGGAACTGTTGCTCTGTTGCTTCTAAGGCCCCTGTCATTCAGGACTTGTTTATCTCTAGGTCTCTTCACCTCCTTGCTCTTACTGAAACCTGGCTTCCGGCCCACGATACCGCCATCTCGGCTGCCCTCTCTCTTGGAGGACTCTCTTTCTCTCACTCGAGTCGCCCAGAGGGTCGGGGTGGTGGTGTGGGTCTTTTATTATCTAGTCTGTGCCAGTTCAAGCCTCTTTCCATTCCACCATCACATTGTTTCTCCTCCTTTGAGGCACATGTGGTGAGGCTCTTCGCTCCATTGCGACTGCGGATTGCAGTTTTGTACCGCCCCCCAAGCTCGTCCTCAAAATTTCTCTCTGATTTTGATTCGTGGTTGTCCTTTTTCCTCTCTGACAACTGTCCTACTCTTATCTTGGGTGACTTCAATATCCATGTGGATGACCCTCAAGACGCTGCAGCTCTACGATTTCGCTCCCTATCTTCTTCTTATGATCTTAAGCTCTGGTCTGATGTACCCACACATTCCCTTGGACACTGTCTGGATCTTGTTCTCACTCGGAATTGCTCTGTTTTGGACTTTTCTACTGCTCACTTTCCTTTGTCAGATCATCATCTAGTTTCTTTCAATATTGCTCATAATCCTCCTCCTTCACGTCCCGCTTCTCGCACTTGTTGTGACTTGCAATCTATCAACTACGAGGCTTTTTCGCAGTCTCTAGCCTCCTCTCTTCCTTCTGTCTTTTCGGCTGTCTCCTTGGACTCAGCTGTCTCCTCCTTTAATTCCTCCTTATCTTCAACTCTTGATAATCTTGCTCCATCTACAACTTGTACTTCTGGATTCAGCCCTGAGCCTGGATGCCCAGGTTTCGGAAGTGGCCAGGAGTGCATTTGCGCCAGCTGCACCTATTCCTAGAGATGTCGTACCTGGCCACGGTGACACATGCCTTAGTTATATCCTGATTGGATTACTGTAACATGCTCTACGTGGGGCTGCCTTAAAAGAGTGTTCAGAAACTCCAGCTGGTTTGAAGAGCTGCAGCCAGATTGTTGACTGGGGCTGGTTACAGGGAGCATACAACTCCCCTGTAAAAACAGCTCCACTGGCTTCCAGTCTGTTTCTGGGCTCAATTCAAAGTGCTGGTTATAACTTATAAAGCCCTATATGGCTCAGGTCCACGTTATCTGAAAGACCGTATTCTCCCTTATGAGCCTGCCTGTGCTTTGAGATCTTCGGGAGAAGCCCATCTTTCAGTCCTACCATCTTCACAGGTGTGCTTGGTGGGAACACGGGAGAGGGCCTTCTTTGTGGCTGCTCCAGTGCTTTGGAACTCTCTTCCCAGGGAAGCTAGACTGGCTCCCTCCTCTCAGAATCGCTTTCTATTACCTTTGCAAAATCATGGAAGACAAGTAAGGTGCCGGACGATTGGAGGAAAGCTAACGTTGTCCCTATCTTCAAAAAGGGCAAAAAGGAGGAACCTGGGAACTACAGACCAGTCAGTCTGACATCCATCCCTGGGAAAATTCTCGAGCAGATTGTAAAGATGTCAATCTGTAAGCACCCTGAAAACAATGCAGTGATTACTCGAAGCCAACATGGATTTGTCAGGAACAAATCTTATCAGACTAATTTGATCTCATTTTTTGATCGGGTAACCTCCCTTGTGGACTGTGGGAATGCTGTGGATGTCATATATCTTGACTTCAGCAAAGCTTTTGACAAAGTACCACATGACATTCTGATTAATAAACTAGCTAAAAGTGGGCTAGATGGAACAACTATTAGGTGGATTCACAGTTGGCTACAGAATCGGACTCAAAGACTACTTATCAATGGAACCTTCTCAAACTGGGGAGAGGCAACGAGTGGGGTACCGCAGAGCTCAGTCCTGGGCCCAGTGCTCTTCAACATTTTTATTAATGATTTGGACAAGGAGGTACACGGAAAGCTTATCAAATTTGCAGATGACGCAAAATTGGGTGGGATAGCTAATACCCTAGAAGACAGAAACAAACTTCAAAGTGATCTTGATAGGCTGGAGTGCTGGACTGAAAACAACAGAATGAAATTTCATAGGGATAAATGCCAAGTTCTACATCTAGGAAATAGAAACCAAATGGCTATTGGGCGGTATAGAAATGCAATAAATAAATAAATAAAATGCAGAGTTACAAGATGGGGGATACTTGGCTCAGCAATACTGCAAACGAAAAGGATCTTGGAATTGTTGTAGATCACAAGCTGAATATGAGCCAACAGTGCGATATGCCTGCAAGAAAGGCAAATGATATTTTGGGCTGCATTAATAGAAGTATAGCTTCCAAATTACGTGAGGTACTGGTTCCTCTCTATTCGGTCCTGGTTATGCCTCATCTAGAGTTCTGGGCACCACAATTTACAAAGGATGCAGACAAGCTGGAGCGTGTTCAGAGGAGGGCAACCAGGATGGCCAGGGGTCTGGAAACAAAGCCCTATGAAGAGAGACTGAAAGGACTGGGCATGGTTAGCCTGGAGAAGAGAAGACTGAGGGGAGACATGATAGCATTCTTCAAATACTTAGAAGGTTGTCACACAGAGGAGGGCCAGGATCTCTTCTCGATCCTCCCAGAGTGCAGAACATGGAATAATGGGCTCAAGTTACAGGAAGCCAGATTCCAGCTGGACATCAGGAAAAACTTCCTGACAGAGCAGTACGACAATTGAACCAGTTCCCTAGGGAGGTTGTGGGCTCTCCCTCACTAAAGGCATCAAGAGGCAGCTGGACAACCATCTATCAGGTATGCTTTAGGGTGGATTCCTGCATTGAGCAGGTGGTTGGACTTGATGGCCTTGTAGGCCCCTTCCAACTCTGCTATTCTATGATTCTATGTGCTTTTGGAAGCAAGCAAAACCTTGTTTGTTCTGGCAGGTCTTTGGAGAATAATCTGGTCCTCCATCTATGATAAGGACTTGTAAAATTGTTGTGTATTTTAAACCTTTAGTATTTTAATATTGTATTTTTTTTTTTAAAAGTACATTTCTTTTCCTAGGTTTTAAAATGTATATGTTTTAAATTTTGAAAGGCCGCCTTGAGGCCCAGTATTGGGCAAAAGGCGGGATACAAATAAATGTAGTAGTAATAATAATAATAATAATAATAATAATAATAATACGTCACACCAATTCATCATTCATCCACAAAGAAAATCCCATTATTCCAGTAGTACTGCAGTACTACTTGTTTTCTGCTGAAGTCTTGTCCTAAAAATGGGAGCATCCTCCGTTCTGGAAGATACATTAATAAGTTTGCTGGGGGCCCAGCTCCTACGGAGAAAGAATGAACCCTTTCCTGCCTGGTGACTAGAAGGGAACCGCACAGTAAATTCAACTTCCCATTCTATCAACCGTGCACGTAAACACTGTTTCCCTATACTATCTGGAGAAACTTAATGTTGTCTTTGATATCATTAGAATGGTGTGTGTTTCTTTTAAGTGTACCTCTATGTACTATGGGCACAATCCATAACGTATTTTATACAATGGTTGCATGTTTATTTTTCTTCTAGTGAAACCAATGGCACCTAAAAGAGTGGAAGTGTGAGTATACCTCTAGCTTTTAATGAGATTGCCAAAGTGTTCTGCTAAGATGTGGATGGTCATCTGAAAGGAATCCCTGAAAAACCACTGTGTGTGAAGAACAGCCTTTCAGAACACCTGCTCACAAAAGAATGGTTCTAGTGGTTGGCAAGTTGACTGATTGTGAGGATCTGGGGTGCTTGTGCCATTCACAAGATGCATGTTATGTGTGAATTAATGAGTACTGGTCATAATGACTATGGGTTCCATCACACTATTTTCCCCCCTGGTTTGTCTCGGCGTTTTTTACCTCTGTTTCATAAGCATGTCAAGGTTTCCATCACATACAGTCCCTTTCATGTGGTTTTTCAGTCGTTTGCATTTCCACTCCACCTCGCCCCTTCTCCTTCCTCCTCCAGTTCATTGGTTGTGGTACTCTGATGGGTGTGGGCTCTTTCCACCCCTTGCTCTGGCTCTGTTATCTAGTGATTACTTTTCAGGTTTCATCTGGGCTGAGTTTCTGCGGGCAATGGGGGTGCGTGTTTGGAGCACTAAAAAGTCTATTCAACCGACTAGCAAGTCCCTACAACAACAGGCTAGAGGAGGAGATTTGCTCCACCCTTTCCTTTCGTCAGCGAGACTCAATTAGCACACACACCCCAACAAAGGAAAAAGCGAGAGGGGAAAATAATCCAGACTTTTCCCTGCACCAAAATAAAATGCAACAAGGGGGGGAAGGGGCGAGATGAGTGCAGGACGTGGACGGCGTCACGTGAGTACCGCACTGCAAAACCACATACTTCAGCTTCGGCTATTGGGCGGTATAGAAATGCAATGCATAAATAAATAATACCAGGAATGGTGAGTGTGTGATGGAGCTCTATAGGGTACCTCTGGGATTAGAAACATCATGCCTCTGAATATCAGATGGTGTGAACCACAGGGGAGTGGGGGGGGCTTGTGGGCTGTTCATGGGCCTCTGGTTGGCCACTATAGGGAACAGGATGTTGGACTAGATGTTCTGATCTAGCAGGGCTTTTCTTAGGTTCTTATTCATGTCTGGCTTCTATTTCCATTACGGATGCAAAAAAGCAAAAAGCATTTTAGTATAGTGAATGAAAATGCACATTGTGCTATGACGTACAACTAAGTGAGCCTAAAATCCAATCAGGCTTGGCCATGTTGAGAGAGTAAGGAAAGCCTCACCAAGAAGGAGAAGAACAAGGCAGCTGCTGAGAGGAAGTGCCAAACATCGTGATCATCAAAGAATCCCAGAAGAATACAGGGGCGGTTTTTTTCTCTGGATTCTGCTGGAGTTTCCTGAGGAAAAGAAGGACACAACTAGTGAATTCCAGCTCTCTTTTAAGAATTCTGTCTCTCTAATGTTGCAGAGAAACTTGAAATGCGACAGATTTCATGGTTTCTGCAGCAGGCTTTCTAAGAGATCTTCTTAATAATTCCTAACCCTATACCATTGGCAGTATCAGTTCTCTGGATTGTTTGGGCAGATATTGAAAGTAGCATGACCCATCTTCTCAAGGCTAAACATGCCCAGTTCTCTCCTCATAGGGCTTTGTTTACAGACCCCTGATCATCCTGGTTGCCCTCCTCTGAACACGCTCCAGCTTGTCTGCGTCCTTCTTGAATTGGGGAGCCCAGAACTGGACACAATACCCAAGATGAGGCCTAACTAGTGCTCAATAGAGGGCAACCAGTACTTTGCACGATTTGGAAGGTATACTTCTATTAATGCAGCCCAAATTAGCATTTGGTTTTTTTACAGCCACATCACACTGTTGGCTCATATTCAGCTTGTGATCTACAACAATTCCAAGATCCTTCTCGCTTATAGAGCTGTACTTCAGCCTTCATAAAGTGAACACAATTTGGTATCAGTAGGAAATTTAGCACAGAAAATCAACCTTGTGAGGGGTAAAATCTGACCAAGTTTTAGAAACCTTTGGTGAAGAATGGCTGAGATACAGCAGTTTAAAATGTTTTTGTTCAACTACCGCTTTCACATTGTTTGCAACTGGTTTTAGTCAATTCAAAATACATTTCAAATTTCTTTTGGGGAAAATTTGGATTAATTCAAGAGTATTTGCAAGGATATGCTACTAACTGGTTTGGTGAGCATCCATTATGTATTCCTAAAATAATGAGATTTCAAATTTATATTTTAAATCAGTCAAGCACAACTATTGAAGCTTCCCTATCAGAATCTGTTTCCCAAACAAACAATTGTTCTTGCTGGAGTAAGCAGGCTGCAGAAATGTGAATTTGTAGATGGGTGAAGGGGAATTGCTGGATCTATGTGTGCTTAGGGTGTTGCGCTGCTATGTGTTACTACATCTTTGCATATGATGTGTTGCAATTCATGTTTGTATGTGGTGTATTTCTTTGCATGTGGTGTACGGTGCATGACTCCTGTATGATTTGGACGTGGTGTGTTGCTACATAGTGCTGGGTGCATCGGTATGTTGGCATGAGACCGCCTGTTGGTATGTGACATCTTGCTATGCAAATGTCTGCATATGTTTGCATGATGTATTGCTGATAACATGGTGCCCTGCTGCCCGTGGCCATCTGTATTTGTGTGTACTGTGCTCTCTTCCATGCGTTTGCGTGTAGCCTGGTGCTGTGCATATTGGTGTGCAGTGTATTCCTCTATATTGCTGTGTGTCGCATACTCCTGCACGTTGCTAAATGTTTTTATGTGTTGCAGGCTTCTACACATGCTGTGCATGTGATGTGCTGCTGCTGTGAGTATGTGTGTGTGATGCACTTACTCTATGTGTGTCTGTGTAGTGGAGGGAATTAGTTTGACTTTGAGATAGATAGATAGATAGATAGATATCAATGTTCACAGACTAAAAATCAAGTGATTACAAGAGATTGCAGGGTTCCTGAAAGCCACTATCTCAGCTTTAACCCCCTCCTCCATGCACACACTGCACCCATCACATTGCATTCTAGGGAATGTATGAGCTCTTGGGCAAACTATGAAGCTAATGATAAAACTAGGAGTAATGGGGTAGCTCTTCTCTTAAAAATACAGCTTTGTTAGCTGGGGTACTTCTGGATCCAGCCTTACCCCTGGATGCTCAAGTGACAGCAGTGGCCAGGGATGACTTTGCCCAGTGTAGAATGGTGCTCTGGCTCCACCTGTAGCAGGGAGAGTGCAGATCCAGCCACCATAACATCATGCCTGGACTACTGCGGTGTGTGTTATGATAGTGCTCTTCAAATACCTGAAGGGTCGTCACACAGAAGAGGGCAACAACTTACTCTCTCCTGCCTCAGAAGGCAGGACTAAATCACTTACGTTACAGAAAGGCAGATGTTGGCTGAACATAGGAGAATCTTTTGAACAGTAAAAGCAGTTTGACAATAGAACCAACTATTAGGTGGGGAAGGGAGGTTCTCCCTTGCTGGAAATGTTTAAGCAGAGGCTGGGTAGCCACCTGTCAGGAATGCTGCAGCTCTGGATTTCCTCCAGTGAGCAGGGAATTAGACTGCAAGGACTCTGTAAGAGAACAAATCTGCAAGCCTGTTCTTCTGATGGGTTTGAATGGTTTCTTTGCTAGTTTTACTTTTAGTCAAGCAGGCACAAGGTTGCACTCTGCAGCCTAAAACAAACTATTGCTACAGGTTGGTTCTCAGAATTAAGAGTTTAGAATGTAAAAGTGGGTATGTCTGTGTAACATACTTAAGTATGTTGTTACTAAAGTTTGCCATAACATTGAGACTGCCTTCAGTGTTCCTCCAATTTCTAGAAGAAGAGTGTTGGGGTAAGTGACCAAGCAAACAAAGGCAAAGTCTAAGTGCTTGGAGACTAAGAGCGCCATCAGACAAGTGTTTTATTGCACACTCGTTACTGAGCACTCATGGATTTTTGCAGGTCCCTCTCACGACGTTGTCTGCCTCCTGCCCAGTCTAGCCTTCTTCGTGTGACAAAAAAACACCCCAGTAAGTCCGACTTATTTTTAAAGACGGAAGTTGCTGCTATCTCCTGCTGTGTGTAGGAGAAGCAGCGTGATCAAAACGGCCTACTGAATGGCCACGTGCACGTTGTTTACTTCCTCTTTTAAAAGAAGTAATGAGGGACAAACCCACAGGTGGAGAAGCAACGATAAGCAAATGCGACTCCCCCCCCCCCCCCCCGGTGTGATGATGCTCTAAGTTGTAAATGAGCACCATATGTGAGACAGCAGAATGTGCTTACATGGTGTGGAAGTTAAGGCTGGATGCTTTAATTTGCAATGTCCGTGGGTTTTAGGCAGGTAAGTAAATTTGTAAGTAACTCTTTTTCCCCTCTGAAGGCCCAATGAACCCAACAGAAAAATCAGTTGAGGGATGCAGCTAGTTGTGAGCAGATTAAATTACGTATAGATATTAAAATACGCACAATATACATATTGGGTTTTGATCCTAGAATGATGAACGTAACACAAAAGTGCTTCAGTGTTTCTTTGACCATAGAACTTTCATGTCAAATATATATGCAGTAGCCCTGAAGCGCAAGGGGGAAACTTACCTCCCAGCTGCTAAGGTTTTGGAAAAAGAAATAAAGGGCTGCCGCCCAAACCACAGCTGTGGCCACAATGCAGAAGAGGGGGACGGGCAGGAGCCTCTCTGCATTCCGGAGCTGGAAAGACAAAAAGCCTTAGAATAATAAACCCCCTCAAATCAGTGCTATCTCAATGTGGGAACTTCCCAGAAACCCAGAGCTACAGAAGTACAGTTAAGCCACAAGGCACATTGATCCAGTCACCTCTGGAAAGGGTTCTGCTCAGACCAATCACTGCATTGAACTTAAAGAGAGAGGAATTTGCTTGAATTTGTGGGAGGCTACTTTTCATTATGCCGTGTTCTTTGCACAGTCAGCTATCAGATATGGCATCTTAAAATTGTAATCAGCCCAGATATATTAGAGTCAGCCAGTGGGGGAGTTAATAGAAAAAAGGTTTCATCTTTCATGTGCATTGAAACTCAACATGTTCACTGTTGTGCTTTTAAGGTTAACAAAGGATTTCATCCACATGAATCCTGCATTCATGGCTCCAGGAGGGGATTCCTAACCTTCAGGATAACAACCTGCCCAGGAGAGCAGTCACAGTTCCTCCAGAAAAGGGACAAGCCGTCTCATCTTCCAGACTAAAGTAGTGTTTTCTTTAAGTTTCTGCAAGTTCACTTGTTTTCAGCCTTTTTCTTTCTCCCTCCCACCCACCCACCTGGTACCATCTTAGAAGGGACAGAGCCTTCACACAACTGGAAGGGATGGGATTGATTGAAGAATGGATTGCAAGAATTTAGGATGTGGCTTATATGATTAAGTTAGGGTAGGGAATCATTTAGACAACAGATTTACAGAAAAATTGAATCTCTTTGTTTCATAGTAGAACAATAGAAGTCAAAATGCTGCAAACTTTACTAAGCACAATTGAAACATTTTAGAATTATTTTAACTTATAAGGCAATTGAGAGAGAAAATTCAGGCGTGCTCTCTGGCTGCAGCAGAGGAGTTGCTGGCACAGCTCTGCGGAGTGGATGACTACCAATGCCTTACTCAGAGAGAACCATAGGTCAGATGGTGGTGATGACAGCTGCTCCAGAAACCCACAATGGCTGCTTTCCTGCTAAAGTATTTGCTTATTATTGCTGCTTTATCAAGTAATGCTTATCTTAATATTATGATATTGTCAGACTACGCTAAGATACTGTTTATGCGTATTTAAGTACTGAAACCGATACAAAAATAGATCTGCAGTCAACTCAGATCCCTCCTAAAAACAATTAATCTCTGGCCCAGCTTCAAACAATATAAAAAACAACAGGCTTCTTTTCGATTACCAGGATTACTTCACGTCACAGCAGTTTAGTTTCAGACAACTTGAGAGCCATGAGTTTGAGAGACTATCTGCTCAGTCCATCCCTTGCAGCTTCCACGCCATCCCAGGAATAGGTTTGTTCTGTCTTAAAGGTCCTGAGATCTCTCAAAGCACCTAACAGCAGCTATCCAACAATTTCTGGACATCCAGACAATGAACCTCTCCGATGGGCCCAGAGACATCATGAGATCTGTTCTATTATTTTCTTGATTTACACAATGAGTGGCGACATGACGGCCATCTTGGAACTGAAGTAGCTGAACATGTTTCTTCAAAGGAAACACTTCAAGATGCAAATGCGAACTTCCCTCATTGCAGCTGTTGCCAAAAATATTTTCTTTGCATCCTAGACCTATCTGAGGCTTATATTCACCAGATGTATGTCACTTTCCTTATGACAACTGCCATTCTCAGTTCGGAGTGCTACTCTTTGGATTGACCAGGGCCCAGAGTGGCCCTGGTACCTCACCTGAGGGCACAAAGCATATATGTCTATCCGGATGATATCCTGAACTGCTGTCCCTCCTGGGAAAAGTGGTTGAGAGATATTAGGAGCATGATGGCTTGCCTGAAGGATTGTGGAATTGTGATCAACACAGATAAGAGCTCTTTACACCCAACACAGCATTTGTAGCTGTTGGAAGTGGTCCTGGTCTCAGCTCAGTATAGGATTTATCTCTCTGAAGAATGACAGCATGAGATCATTGTAGGCAAGTGGCTTGGCAGTAAGTATTCAGAACCAGCCCCCTGGAATTTGGTAACCGTTGGTGAGTTCACTTGAAGAGACCTAGTCCAAGCAAAAAGCAGGTCCAGGATTGGAGTCAGGACAGGACAATTAGTAAAGTAATCAGGTGTGGAGAAAGTCACATATGCAGGACCACATTTAGCAAACTCACTCAAATTGAACACTCAAGTTTACCCTGATTAGCTGGCAATAATTTGATTGAAGATATGTATGCACAATCGACAGACAGTTATTTTTCTCCAGGTGCGAATCGTTAATCGGAAAGTCCCTCCTTTTTTGCATTACCATATTGGGGCACAGCACTGCCTTGATTAGATTGTGCCCACCCCAAGCTAGTCTTTTTGTACCCTTGATGGCTTGAGTAACAAGCCCTCCCCAATCTTTTATTCAGAGTCCAAAACCACGACTGGCTCAGCCTGAGAGTCTTCTCTTGTCCCTCTGTCCGAGTGTCATGTTTGGACACAGAGTCTTTTCCTCTTTGAAGACTTTGTTTAAACAGTATAAGAAACGTAACTTTCAAACCCTTAGTCTTCCGGTATCCCTCACCTGCCTACCTTTGATGAACAAAACCCTTGTCATCCAAAAGCAAGATTTCATGCTGCTGAAATCACGGAGTTCCCAGCCCACTTAAGGCAAGTTACCACTCTTTTCTTGGCTCAAGAGAATAAGAGGAATTCTTCTTCGTGGTCTCTGTGCATCACACATATGGGCTCTGCGCCTGCGCAGGGCCAGGTTCGGAAACTTCTCAAGCTGAAAATCTTTTAGGCGGGAACCCCTCCCCCACCGTCCACTGAGCATGCTCAGGGGTTCCCACCTAATCCCCTCAGTTCTCTTCAACCGCCTGTGGGTCAACAGCGTTTGGAGACTTCTCTTGGTATAGTGTGTTTTTGTTATACCATAGCTGAAAAATCTATCAATTTTTCCTTCTTTCTCTTGTTTCTCCAGTTTTCTATCTTTCCTATTTATATATATATAAAAAAAGAATATTTGTTTGTTCGTCGGTGTCTTGGTGCCTATGGCCCATCAAGGCCTCTTCAAGAAGTGTTCCATTGTGGACAGAAAATAGCACAAACATATGGACATTCTTTGTGCTTGCTCTGCTTGGGGGAGACTCATGTTGTAGAGTCGTGTGCCTTTTGCTTGAAGTTTTCAAGGCAGGCACGAAAAAACTGCGCAGAGCACCTTCGGGCTACTCTCTGGGAAAAGACTTTGGAGGCAGTAGACAAACTGAGAGCGGCTCGCGTTTCTACATCTCCACACAAGATGGAGTCTATGCCCCAAAATCCTCCGACAAGGAGTGAAGCCTTAGCGGTTCCCCCCTCCTCCTCTCAGTCTGCAAAAAAGGCTGCAAAGAAGATCTCTAAGAGAGCGAGAGAGCACTCTGAGGCCGAAAACCCTCAGAGAAAAAAGAGCAAATCCATAACAAAATATGGAAAGAAAAAGTCATCGAAACCGATTCTGTCGGTACCGAGGAGCCCGGTACCAAGTACTTCGGTACCGAGCCGCGACACAGGGCATAGAAGCCTGATATCGAGTCTCTCACTACAGAGACCTCCCTCGCATGCGATAAGCCCGATACCGAGGCTATCGCTACCGACACCTTTTTTGATACCGAGACGGACGACCCCATCTTCGCCATCGGTACCGAACCCACCACCGTGTGAGGAGCCGGTTGCTAACTTGCCGGTCCCGTCGCCGCTGCATATTGTCACGGTCCCGACTGACGAGCCCAGTGTAAGGGCATCGATTTTGGAAGGTGAAATCAGGGGCTCCTCGCTGGATAATACCATTGCAGATCGGAGACCTTTTTTCCCTCGGTACCGAGAAGACATCGATACCGACGGACGTCAGTACCGACAGCAACCACAGGTCGATACTGAAGGCTATCAATACTGAGAAACACCTCCTTATGGATATGGCCGTCATCGTTCACCGACTTCAATTCATTCCAGTCGGCAATATGCTGCTTACAGTGAAAGACCCAGGTCCCCACAAAGGGGTACGGGCTACTATGACGATTGGCAACCTCCACATTTTCCTCCATATTACTATGAGGACTGGAGGCACAGAGGGCACCAAGAATATTACTACCCTCAAGAACGCCCGTATGACCCATACTTATAATTTCTGCACCTAAATTTGGTGACATCCTTGCCCCCTTTTATAATAGTTGGACCACTATTACCACCGACAGGTGGGTCCTCAACATCATTTCTCGGGGCTACAAAATTGAGTTTACCACCCTCCCTCCCCTAGGAACCGCAAGGTTCTCTCCACCTACAGACGCTCTATTGCAAGAGACCAAGTCTCTTTTGGAGAAGGGCGCCATAGAGCGATTACCAACTCATGCCCTAATGTGCGGATTCTACTCCCGCTACTTACGGTTCCTAAACGGGATGGGGGGCTAAGACCTATTTTGGACCCTAAAAAATTCCGGATGAACTCCTTAGCAAGCATCTTACCTTTCCTCTCCCAAGGGGACTGGTTTACTTCCATTGACCTCAAAGATGCTTACTTTCATGTCTCAATTTACCTGACCATCGCCAATTCCTCCAGTTCATAGTAGGGGAAGATATTTTCCAATTTAAAGTGCTTCCATTTGGTCTTTCTACTGCTCCCCGAGTCTTCACTAAGTGTATGGCACCAGTTTGCGCCTTTCTGAGAACTCGAGGGGTAGAGATTTACCCCTACTTGGACGATTGGTTGATAGTGACTAGTACAGAGCAGGAAGCCACCCGTAACACCCACCTTACCATCAACCTCCTTAGCGAATTAGGCCTTTGCATCAACAAAGAAAAATCAAATTTTCAACCAACTCAAAAAATTAAATTTCTTGGAGCAATTCTGGACTCAACCCGCTCCAGGGCTTTCCTTCCGGAGGATAGAGCTGCAACATTAATTCGACTTGCACTCAAATTTTTTCACTCCAAGACCATATCTGCCTTCCAAGTGCAAAGACTAGTAGTCTAGACCAGACCCAGCCTTTCTTCCAAAGGTTGTGTCTTCTTTTCACCTTGGACAGGATATTACTCTGCCAAGTTTTTTTCCGTCGCCGACATCCCCCCTTGAGGCGACATTACACACCCTGGACGTGAGACATGCTCTCGCTTTCTACCAGTCCAGAACAGCAACTCTCCCGAGATCCCAAAGACTTTTTGTTTGTTATGGGGGCAAACAAAAGGGACTCCAAGCATCTCCGCAGAGAATATCTGCTTGGGTTGTTCAGACTATCAAATTAGCCTATGAACTCGCTGGCCTACCGTTGGAGGGGAAAGTGCGCTCTCACTCCACCAGAGGAGTGGCCACTTCTACGGCTTTTGAAAAAGGGATCGCTCTACCAGACCTCTGCAAAGCAGCTACCTGGTCGACACCTTTGACTTTTGCCAGTCACTACTGCCTGGACATCAGGGCGCGCAGAGACTGTGCCTTTGGGCGTGCCGTCTTATCGGCAATCCTATGACTACTCATATACCAACTGACACCACCCACCTCCGGTAAGTCAGCTTGTTAATCGCCCATATGCGTGATGCACAGAGACCACGAAGAAGAAAGACAGGTTGCTTACCTGTAACTGTAGTTCTTCGAGTGGTCATCTGTGCAGTCACACAACCCTCCCACCGTCCCCACTATGGTGTCATTAAAAATTTGATCACCTGGTGGTTCTCCTCAGTGAGACTGTTTAGGTGGTTTCAGGAACTGAGGGGATTAGGCGAGAACCCCTGAGCATGCTCAGTGGACGGTGGGGGAGGGGTTCCCGCCTAAAAGATTTTCAGCTTGAGAAGTTTCCGAACCTGGCCCTGCGCATATGTATGACTGCACAGATGACCACTCGAAGAACTACAGTTACAGGTAAGCAACCTGTCTTTCCCAGCCCCTTCACTGTCAGAGAAGCTCAAAACCAGCAAGGCAGTCCACTGCTTTGAGCCTTTCCAAGACTCAACACTAAACTGACAAGCTTGTGACCCAGGTCAGAGCTAAGGGAGGAGGCCTGGGGTTTGTTCCCACAGTTATGTTGGGCATCTAAGATGTTTTGAAAACTCTGAAGCTCATAATGTCCTCTCTCTCAGAGGGGTGGGGTCAGCATCAATGGCAGCTTCAATAGCGACTGCTACTACCATACAGCAAAAATGTGTGACCGCCTGTACTAGGGATCCTTTAACTGGTGATACTGGGGACTGAAGCTCTGGCACCTCCCCTAATCTAAGGGCAAAGTAGAACCAACAGTCTCTTGCCCAAGACCTCAAAAAACGAGCCAATTCTGATAGAGCTTCCATAGAAAGCAAAGCCTTGGGAAGCCACGTTTTAGCACAAGAGAGGTAGAAGCAAGCAACTTCATAAAACCCATCTTTCCTATTTGTATCTGAAAGGCAGTTTTTTAAAAATTCTTACAATATGAAAGAGAAATAAATTGTAGCACCACTTACCTTCATAATAACATAAAAGGCAAGATACAGCAGAAGATTACAAATGAAGATGCCCAGCATGTAGGAGGCAAAGTCCTTAGGCCGATAAACCAGTCCAAAAATGGCACTGAGAAAGAGGAAGGAAAAAGGCTCTGCAGTCCAAGGTTCATCCACAAATGAGGTCTTCCTCTTATAGATTAATTTGTTTAGAATTACTATGACTCTAGAATAGAGTCTAGATTCATATTACATCATAATTACTGTCTATTTCAAGAAAATTAAATTGCTTTAATTATAATTATTGTAAAATATCTTGCAGACCTACCTGGTTGAAAGGCAGTTTAAGAATCCAATAAACCACCCCCACCCCGACACAAGCGTTTGGTAAAAGAATGTGGAGAGGCAACTTTCTTAAGTGTTCTTAAAAAAACTTCCCCACATAAATCCAATGGGATGGGATGCTTAAAAGTAGCTCAGGAGGTTAAGTGATCTTGACCATGACTCCCAGTCACTGTGCTAGAAAGGGCTTTAGGAGAGACTGCAACATTCTTATGATAGTTCAAACTTGGCATATGGTGACACTTTCATGTGTTTAAACATGGAATTGTGGAAACTATGCAGAAAAATAACCACGTGGAATCGAACCCTCCTCCTCCTCCTTGTACTTGCCTTGCCACGACCCCCTCTTTCTAGGCTTTTTCTTCTACCTAGGGCTCCCATAACAGAAGGTAACAGGAAAGCACTTTCTGCATATAAGAGAATGAGGAGGGAGAGTTTTCAGCTCCCCACAAGTACGTGCCTTTTTTGCTTTTAAAATCAGATCTCCCCCTTCTTCTACATGATTAGGAGCAGTTCCATGTTTAAACAGATGGAGCTGTTATCGTCAAAGCAAAACTTTCCAGAATAGCAAACAGCAGCTGTGGGGGGAAATCTCTACTAATCAAGTAGCAACTACAGATGAGCCTAGAAGAACACCACCAATCATACTATACAAGGCAGTTAATTCTCTTCGATACAATCCTATAAGTAGATACGGAAAGTTGGATATGTAGTGGGGAGGGGCAGTGTAATTGGATGGAATGTTTCCCATCCTAGTCAGAGCTTCCTTAGAAAGTACTACGTTGACAAGAAATGGGTGAAGCTTTCCTCTGCTCTCTACTTACGCCAGAACCCTTCCCTGCCCACGATGCTAGAGCCACAAGATTCAAAGAGAAGCAAAAGGTCTTCAAGGGAAGTGCCTCTTGCAATGTGAGTAGGAGCCAATGTGATTTAGAAATGGTGGTATGGGGGTGGGGAATCAGTTCTGGGCGAGACAAGCAGAGAAAGGAAGCTAAGGGGTTCAGTTTTGTATATAGTTGGGTAGCACCACCATAGTCTCTGTGGTTCATTTTATACTCTTGCAAATAGTGTCAGAAAACAGAAGACAAACTGAAAAGGCAGTGAAAATAGACCAGCTGAAGCCTCCAGGAAAGTTGGTGTTTTAAAGAAATGCTGCAGAGAACTAAAAACAATGGAAGCAAGAGTTTGAATTGAATTGCACTGCAAGGGGAGGAGATAAGAAAGAAGAGAGACTCCAGACAGCATTATTTCTGCATGTGGCAGGTGAAGAAGAGAAGATGTCCGGTTTGATGATGAAGGTAAGAATCATCTTTTTTGATGAAAGCATTTGATTCATACTGTACATATCCAGAAGAAATGCTACTTAGGCACAAGTTCTTCACCAGAACGCAGAGTGAAGGAGGAAGTATTGATTAATATGTGACTGCTGTAAAACTGTTGGCCCAAACCTGTGAATTTCGGGAGCTGTGTAAATCTCTTATTAAAGATACCATAGACAGACAGCGACCCAAATGACTGAGAATGTGATTCAACCGTTGAGCATGAATATATGCAGGGCAGATGAAGTAGCTTAAAAAGTTGAAAGGTTTTGGGGCAACAGAAAAGTAAATGTACTGTATGCCCTAAAGGGCACCCACTTGAGAATATCTGAGTGAGCCCGCCTCAGAGAAGCTAAAAGTAAGCTAGCCTCAAATGGAGTTCTGGCATTACTAACAGCCTTAGAAATAAGGAAGTGCCACAGAGGTCTGGAGAAGCCTGTTACCAGAGTGACATCAGTCATGACATACATTTCTGTCCAACATACGGGAAGGAATGCAGAAGATGTGGCAAACTTTGCTAAAATGTGTAAAAGTAAAGACAAAATCATTCAAGGCAGACAAATGTTTTCAGTAGAAGAAACAGCTAATGCACATGATTTCTACAGCTCTGGAAGATGAATGGTGCGTTGATCTTCTCACAAATGATCACAAGTATGTGTGACTTGTAATTTGCACAGGGGACAGGCTAATACTATGTCTTCAAAAACATAAATCCTTGCTAACTAAACCACTTCAACTTTCAATTCCCTATTATTATTATTGTTATTATTAGAAAGAAAATGATTTTGTGGAGGAACTGGGCAGGCAGAATATTTTTACCCTGGATCAATAATTGGGTGTAGATGATGAGTTTTTGTTATTTTCAGCTTTCTGAGATAAATTTGAATTGCCTGCCACACCTGAATGGCAGTACTTGCAATTGCAACATTTGTTAGAATCTAGATTTGGCCCTGCAGCTTTGAGCTCCATCACACCACGTTCCCCCACCCCTGGGTTGTCCCTGTACTATCTGCCTCCATTTCAACAGCGCATCAAGTGCTGATCACTTTCACACACGCACATCCTTTCACCTGTGCGGGCTCACATCACTAACATAAAGCCTCCTCCCTTCTCCTTCCCCTTGCAGTTCATTGGTTGTTGTGGCTGGGAGGGACTTTGAGATGGACGTGGGACGTAGGTTCCTTCCCCTGCCCTAATTCTTATTTTCCCAGGTTTTATTTTTTTATTTCTGCACAAATGCAATTGAGTGCAATTTTGGTAGGCTGAAATGGTGTAATGATGCAATGGTGGTGAGATTAAGGGATTAGGGAAAGTCAACCCATTGCATCTATCTATCCTCCTTTCAACAAAGTATTGTTGCACTGTAGAACTTAAGAGAAAGGGGGGAGAAAAAGAATGTACAATGCTTTCCATAGGATCCTTATAAACCAAGTTGGAGGACTGAAACTCCATACCAATGATCCAGCAGGCATTCCCAAGGAGAATGACAAGGAAAGGAAATTGAAATGGCGCATTGGAGAACCACCCCGCCCTCTGCTTTCGTCAGTGACACCACCCTACACGCAAGCCCTTCCACAAACACATCCCCAGCAAAAAAATAGAGACAATCCAAAATAGCATTGAAAAGGAAATTACACGGCAACGGAACAGTGATGTTATCATGCATGGAGAAAAGAACCAGGCATGTCGAGAGTTGCGTTGAAACATTGGTGTGATGGAGCTCTTTTACTGCTTCAGAATCTCCTTTGCTATTGGAAACACTTTATTGAAGTTGACCAGGCAAATTGGCCCACAATTTACATTTATAAATACTTACTATCAGTAAATAAATATGATCAGTTGGAGGCTTCAGCAGGAATGGAACAGGGAATTGGAATGTCCTATTTAACTAATCAATGGACCACTATTTTGGCATCGGTATCTGATATGTCAATGGACCTCCAGTTACATCTTATTCAGCAAAAACTTTTGTATCAGGTCTACTGGACACCACAGCATCTCTTTAATAAAGATTTGTCTAAATCAGTTAATTGTTGGAGGTGTCATAGAGCTAATGCTTCTTTTGTTCATGTTTTGGAAACATCAGATGCATAAACTTTGTATTAGAAAGCTCTTTAATATTTTCTGATGTCCATGTCATCTTAAATTATGTACCTTCTTCTTAGAAATTAACACATGGTCAGCATAAATGGGGTTTTCGCACACTCTTGACTGCTAAAAGACTGATAATACAACATTGGAAAAATAAAAACTCAGTTCCTACAATGCAGTGGATTGAAGACTTAACACTAGCTACATTTGAAAGAGTGGTATTCAGGCACCATTTATGAATGGACTTATATTTGGATATTTCATCTGCTTCATGGAAATTTATGTGTAATTTATTCTACTTTCCCTTTCATTGTGATATTTGAAACTAAGCATTTTGAAGTAGTGGCATTTGTCTTTTGTTTTTTGTTTGTTTTATTTTGTTAAAACTCATAACAAAAATTGATTACAAAAAAATCATTCAATTTCCAGATTAATAACCTACTCTGCATTTACTCAATGGGATTAAGCCTGGGTTCTCATATTTTTCCCCAGTTCATCATACATACTCCAGGATAGATTATATATTTGTCTCAAAAGATTTTGCAACGAAGATTTGTAAAATGGAAATGGGGGTAATAAAAGTAACTGATCATGCCTTGTTAAGTTTAGAATTTGCAGTCAAGAAGAACTATAAAGAGGCATATAGATGGAAGTTGAATACAAAAATACTGAAATATAATAAAGTGGTAGAGAAAATTCAGAAGGAATTGTCGGAGTCATGGGAAATTAATGAAAAGGGAGGAACAGCGGGGTCAGTCGTTTGGGACACCATGAAGGCTGTAGTAAGAGGAATTTGTATTAGAGAGACGTGTAGCTTAAAAAGACAACAACGTGCAGAGCAGGAAAAGTTAGAGATAGAAATTAGAAATTTGGAGGAAGAATATTGGCGAGGTAAAAATAAATATAAATTAGTAGAAATACAAGCTAAGAAGAAACAATTAGAAAATTTAAATTTAGAGGAGGTTCAAAAGAATTTAATATATATGAAAAGGGAATATTTCGAAAACAGTAATAAGAATTCTAGGTTGCTTGCCAGGCTCACACAAAAAGAAAAAGGGAGGAATGGGATAGAAGTATTGAAGGATAATCGAGGGAATTATTGTCATATAATGAAAGATAAAATAAAAATTTTCCAGGAATTTTATCAGGAACTATATAAGGGTAAAGAAATACAACAAGAAAAGGTGGAGGAATATATTGGAAGGTTTATAAAGAATGGAATAAAACCAGAATATAAAGAGTTAATGGAGAAGGTAATAACTCAAAGAGAAGTTGAAGGTGTTATTGATAATTTGAAAGTTGGTAAATCACCGGGAGCAGATGGTTTAGGACCAGAATATTATAAAGTTTTCAAAGAATTTTTAGTTCCAAAGTTATTGAAACTTTATAATATGATATTATTAGGAGAGAAGATACCTGAAACATGGGAACACTCATTGATAATTCTAATTCCAAAACCAGATAAAGACCTGACTAGTCCTGATTCTTATAGACCTATCTCGTTAATAAATCAGGATGCCAAAATTTTCTCATCTATTATGGCTAAATGGTTAAATAAATTTATATCAGAATATATAGGAGAAGATCAATGTGGATTTGTGGCAGGAAGGCAGATGCATAGTTTAGTGGGAAGAGTTTTAAATGTAATAAATGTAATAAAAAAATCAAATATCAAGGCAGGAATTATGGCATTGGATATTTTTAAGGCCTTTGATTGTGTGAGCTGGCAGGCATTAAAGATTATTGTAGATAAATTGGGATTTGGAAATAAATTTAAAAACATAATAGAACAGTTATATTCCCAAAATACAGCTGTAGTGGTGGTAAACGATGGACTCACTGAAAAGATACGACTAGCCAGAGGTACAAGACAAGGATGTCCGCTCTCGCCGGTCCTGTTTGTAATGGTTATGGAAGTATTGGCGAAGGCACTAAGGGAGGATGAAGAGTTAGAAGGAATTGGAGAGGTAAGGGAAATAAAGTTAAACATGTTTGCGGATGATACTTTATTGACCATTAAGAACCCAATAAGAAAAATAGAAAGAATTAAATATCAGTTGAGGGAATTTGAAGAAATTACAGGGTTAAGAATAAATTGGTCTAAATCAGAGATGATGTTGTTTAATTATACTAAGAAGGAAGAAAAGGAATGGGAACATAAGGGAATAGAAATGAGAGTTAAGGAGGAGATTAAATATTTGGGAATTAAAATTACAAAAAATTTAGAGAATCTTGAAAAGGAGAATTTAACGAGGTTAAAGAAAGAGGTATTAGAGAAATTGGAGAAATATAAAAGATTAAATTTATCTTGGTTTGGAAGAATAGCCTTAATAAAAATGAAGATTTTAGCTAAAATTAATTTTGTGTTTAGGATGTTACCAATAAAAATATCAGAAACTGAGATAAAAAGTTGGCAAAATATTATTAATAAATATTGTAATGGAGAAAAGAGAGCAAGAGTGAATAAAAATAATTGGTATCTAAGCCAAAAAAAGGGTGGATTGGGTCTCCCAAATATAAAATTATACTACGCAGCAAATAGATTAAGACATATTGTAGAAGCAATTATAGGAGTAGGAGATTTATATTGGATGGAAGAAAAAACTATAAGTAACGTAGAAATTAGTTTGGACAATGTCTTTTTTAAAGATGGAGGGAGAAAGTGGGTTGTAAGTATAGATAATCCACTCCTGAGGACTCAATGGGAAATTTGGAGTAAATTTAAAGGGAAGCTGCTTCCGAGCAACTCTCCCTTAGCACCGATAATAATGTTAAAGAATTTCCCAGAGGATCTGAAGGGTAGATTATGTAAAATATTAAAAGAGAAAAGCAAAATGAAACTAAAGGATTGGTTAAGAGATATAAAAACAAGAGAGGATATGGAAAAATTGTTAAAGGAGAAAAAATTATCTTGGTTAGAACATGGGCAATTAGAACAATGGAATAAAAAGTGGATTAAAGATAATAGAGTTTGCAGAAAGATGACAAAGTTTGAAGAGTTAATAGTAAATAAGGAAAAAGGTAAAGGAGGTAGTATAGTTTTAAAAGGGTTAATGAGTGAAATATATAAAATATTGTTAGAAAAGGAGTTTAGAGAGAACTCAGAGAAAATGGTATGGGAGTCAGATTTGAAGGTACAAATAGGGCGACAGAGATGGGAGGGACTATGGAAACAAAGAGTGTTGAGAAGTTTATCAGTGAGAATAAAGGAGAACTATTTTAAAATTTTGTGGAGGTGGTACCTAACCCCGATTAGATTGAATAAGATAAATGATCAGCATTCAGCAAATTGTTAGAGAGGTTGTGGGGAAAAAGGAACGTATTTACATATGTGGTGGCAATGCAAATATGTACAAAGATTATGGAAGATGGTGTTTTCAGAAATTGAAGAAATAGTGGGAATGAAAATAGAACAAACACCAAAGATTGCATTGCTGTCACTATTTGAAGATATAAAGTGTGGAAAAGAAACTATAGAGCTGATATCGAGTTTGCTGGTTGCAGCACGATTGATGGTAGCTAGGAACTGGAAGATTCAAGGGGAATATTCTATTGAAGAATGGTACAAAGAAGTATGGGATATAGCCATTAATGATAAACTGACATGTAATATTAAGTGGAGAAAAGGCGTAACTAAAATAAATGAGTTTGAAGGAATCTGGAAACAGTTCCTAATATTCGTGTTTACTAAGGGAAGTGGGAAACCGCCAGCAGAAGAAACGATCAGATTTTGGACTCAGGAATAGATCCCAAGGTGGGGGGTGCACTTTTATGTTAAGAATGATTATGTTGTAGTATGATAATGTATAGGTAATACTTATTCAACATATATGTACTCAACATTTATTCAATATGTATGTAGCAGTTGTTTGATGTTTCTTTTTTTATTATTATTACTATTGTAATGTTGTATGTTTATATAGTGTAGAAAACAAATAAAAATTATTTAAAAAAAAATAACCTACTCTGAGAAGAAAGACTATAAGTGTCTGGTAAATGTAACATGGATTGCCAGTATAAAAATAAAAGAACTCAGTTGGAATTTTAAGTTGTAGATTTCAATGCACAAGCAATACTGGGTCTATGGGCCATAATTAATTTAAATTTGGTGCAAAGAGTTCATTTAATTAAAAGAGATCCAGGAGAACAGCAGTGGGATGTTGCAGCAGAGTACAAAGATGTGTTTGAAATCCTAGGGAAATACCCAGTTGAAATCAATCCACAGGTTCCACCTGTAATTCATGCACCTCTAATGGTTCCAGTAGCACTAAGGGATAACCCCCAAAAGGAACTGACTTGTATGGTGCAACTGAAAGTGATAGTTAGGGATCAATTCAATCATGGTTGTAAACAAACTTGGCCAAGACCAGTTAAGAATATGTTTAGATCCAAGAGACACGAACAGCACAATTTTAAGAGAACATTTTCAATTACCTACTGCAAAAGAAATCACCAGTAAGCAGAAGCAGAATCCTTGATGCCAATGGTAGATTCTGGCAAATTCAGCTAGATGACAAAAGTTGGCCATGTACATTTAATACACCTTCTGGCAGGCATCGGTTTACAAGGATGTTCATTTAGTAAATGAACTCTTTTCACCTCCCAAGGTCAGAGGATGAACCAACAGACTTTTGAGGGTATTGATGGGGTCACATGCTACATTGATGATATCCTGGTGTGGGGGAAGACCAAGCAGCAACATAACGTGAGACTAAAGCAAGTTCTAGAGAGGTGCAAAGAGAAGAACCTGAAATAAATGGAGTGAAATGCAGATTTGCCATTATTGAAATAAAATATCTAGGACACATCGTACCCAAAGAAGGACTAAAACCTGATTCATCTAAAATAGAAAATGAAATGAAACAAAGCTGATTTCCAAAGATTTCCAGAAATGGGGATTTATCTAGTGAAGTTTATTCCATTTGGTGACAGTGACAACTCCTTTAAGACAGTTGTTGGCCCAAGATGTTCTTTGCTGGATGCCAGTCTATGAAACAGAATCCACACAGTTAAAGGACTTGCTAATAAATGCTCCTGTGTTGAAATATTATAATGTGAAAGGACCAGTAACTCTGGGCATGGCTAGACGAGGAGGTGGAGGGGGATGATCTCGCGATTTATGATCGCAAGATCGTCCCCCTCAATCCACATGTAGTGCGCAACGTCCCAGGAGGAAGAGGACGTTGCGCCCGCCATTTTTTTTAAAGCAACAGGTTGTCTATCTCCACACCACTGATACAATCTCAGCAGGAAAAAGGTGACATACAGGCATATCTGAAGAGAAGACAAGAAAAACAGAAACATTATTATGAGAGAGGCACAAAGCCTTTACCTCCTTTGGAGATGAGTGATTCAGTTAACATTCATCAAAATGGAGTGTGGAAACCAGTGAGGATGACCCCAATATTGTATTTGGTTCAGACTGATGATGTAGCTGTCTACAGGAGGAACAGATCTGCAAAAAAACTCCCAAGGCGTAAGCCAATGATGGATGAAACAAATGAGATTGCAGCTTCACTTCCATCAGATGCACCTCCATCAGATGTAGTCCAATCAGAGTCCCAAGACAACAGAAGTGGAACAGTTGTAGCACAATGTGTCATCGAAATGTCAGTGAAGACCGTGGACTCTTAAGTTACCTGTGACTATGTCAAGAAGCAGGATGATCAGAAAATGAATTAGATCTAGGCAGTAGTTCTTTAAAAGGGGGGGGGAGAGATATAATGTGAGTAGGAACTAAAAGGATTTAGAAATGTTTGCTTGGGGGGGGGGGGGGAGTCAGTTCTGGGTGAGACCGACAGGGAAGAGAAGCTAAAGAGCTGACTAATTTCAGTTTTATATATAGTTGGGGAGCAGCACACTGCTAAGTAAAGTTTGATCCTTCTAAGTCACTTTGTGGTACATTTTATAAACTTTGCAAATACTACACCTCCCTACTTCCTGATTCTCTCCACAACACTTGTCAATCTGATACAAAAGCCCCTCCCCTCCATTGCAGTAACTGGATATGCTGCCATCTTATGTCCCAGTCACAAAAGAAGCAAATCATACAGAGATAAGGAGGAACTAGTACTTATTCTAACAATTCTCTGCGTTCTTCCTTAGTGAACTTCTGAGAAACTTCCTAAATTTATAATAGGGGTGGGGAGGAAAGAAGGGGAAATCCTTACATTCTTTCTACCCTTCCTGCTGGAAAAGCCTGAAGAATCTCATGACATTTCCTGGGGGTGGAGGAAGAGCTTCAGAGGACCAGTCCATTCCCCATAAGACAATTTTGGTCCCTATTAAACACATTTGCTACTTACAAAGACCAGTTCACCAGGTTCCCAGCAACAAGCAGGATCATTCTGTCCTAGAAAAGAAAAGCAATAACCGGAAATATGTGTAAAGTCATAGCCAGAACATCTTGCCATTGTCATTGGAGGCGCAGGTGCCTAAGGCATAATCCAATTATATTAAACATTTTTATGCTTCATTGATTTCAATGGGAAAGAAATAACTACATATGTAACTTTGCGATGTAAAAATTCTTACCTGCAAAGAAGCACCTGAGAAGAAACTTTACAAACAAATGCAGGTTTCCATTGTTACTTTAATATTACCGAGCATTTACAGAATGTGTGAGTGTTTTGCAAATTATTTTTAATTACATTTTCATGATAAAATATACAACAAACCACAATCATTCATCAATAAGCAATCTATTGTACAACTAAATTAATACAGTGAGCACTATTATCCATTACATTTAGCTCTTAAAATCTTAAAAATCTTTTAAAAGATGTGGTTCATTAATATAAAAAATCTTTCCAAAAAGCACCACAAGTTTCAGATAGGTGAGTTGTGTTTTTACTCATACTTGAACATTCAATAAAAGGCTGCCATGTGTCATAAGAGTTATTTGTATTTTGACATAATCTTGAACTTGTCACTTGCTTAGTTAAACTACTGCATAAAACCATAATCTGTTCATTCACTGAGCAATTGAATTGGGTTGATCTCGCTTCCTGCCATTACAATCTCTAGTCTAATAGCCACCCACATGAATATAATTTTTTTTTGTGTAGTAACTCTTTAGTCCTTCGTTGACAGAAGAACTAGTGTTGTCAAGAAACCAGTTGCTTATTTTATTATTCTTTCAACTCTTTAAAAACCTGGAGCAGAAATTATTGACCACAGATCATGGCCACTACATATGAAGGTAAGTCCCTTTTTCCCTACAACCTCTCCAGCAGTTGAGCTACAGATATAGCTCAGTTTCAGATTTGTTAAATGCCCTCTATGCAGTAAACTAAGGCTATTTCCCCTGATTTTAGCTGAGATTGACTTTACGGGAGCTTTAGTCCAAAGTACATTCAATTTGTTTGCCTTACTGTGTTTCCTAAATCATAGAATCAGAGAGTTGGAGGGGCCATAAGAACATCAGAAGAGCCCATATGCTGGATCAGATCAAGGGTCCATCTAGTCCATCTAGTTCACACAATGGCCAACCAGCCATTGGCCAGGGATGAACAAGCAGGACATGGTGCAACAGCAACCTCCTACCCATGTTCCCCAGCAACTGGTCACACAGGCTTACTGCCTCGAATACTGGAGATAGCACACAACCATCAGGGCTAGTAGCCATTGATAGCCTTTGCCTCAAGGGCCAATTAGGCTATTGCATCCAACCTCCTTCTCAGTGCATGAATCCAATATAAAGCATCCCTGGCAGATGGCTGGCCAGTTTTTGCCTGAATATCTCCAGGGGCGGAGAGCCCACCACCTTCCTAGGCACTCTGACTGACTGCTCTGACAATTGGGAAATTTCAGCCAAAATTTGCCTTCCTGTATGTTAAGACTGTAATTTTAGTCCTTCAGACTTTGATGACAGTGAACAGATTGTTGCCCTATAGGACAACTCTTTAGGTACTTGAAAAGTGTTATTATATCCCATCCTACATATTCTCTTCTCAAGGCTAAACATAACCAGTTCCTTCAATCTTTCCTTGTAGGACTTAAGGTGTCTCTAGATCAAGGGGGGAAACCCCTGCATTCTTACCAGGCTTTCTTCTGGAGTCTTTCCATGTTTACCACTGGATCCTTTGGACGGTGACCATGTGATTTTGAATTGAAAACTTCCCCTCTTGGCAATGCTATTAACTTAATAGCAATGAAACAGCACCATCTGGTGATGGAATTATAATGGGAACATCCCATGATAATTTAAATACTGCATTATCTCCAGTTTTTTTAAAAGTGAGATTACCAGGGAAAAGTGCAGAAGACGTCCTGAAGGTTGACAGCGTTGTGTTAAAGGACCCGCAATCTTCTGAGTGGCCAATCACGAACATGCAGTAAATTACTCATGCAAAGAACATCTTTGTTGCTCTTCTGACTTTGTTTCAATTTATCTGAATCCTTCTTAAGGATTCTGTTCAATCTCTTTCCCATACCTCTTTTAGAGGATCCAAAGTCCCATTTCATTTCTTTTCTATACCACTCAATAGCTTGCCCTTTTGTATTCAGATTCTGCTCTTAAATACTAGATTGGTGCATAACAAGATCTCCCTTATCCATGATCTAATAGTGGATGATGCAGTTAATCTGGCATAGAATCATTGAGTTGGATGGGCCCTATAAGGTCATTGAGTCCAACCCCCTGCTCAATGCATGTATACCTTGCGAATAGGGAATAGTCTCTCCCAGGTATGCTCACCAGGATACTTGGTTCAACATTAGGGTAGCCTTTGTCACTTGATGCTCAGGTGACCTCAGTGGCACAGAGTGCCTTTTACCAGCTTTAGTTGGTGGCCCAGCTACAAATGGATGACCTGGCTTCAGTAGTTTATGTTCTGGTAACCTCCCATGTTAGGTTATTGTAATCCACTCTACATGGGGCTTCCCTTGAAGACTGTTCAGAAGCTGCACCTTCTACAAGATGCTGCAGGCAAATTGATAGCGAAGACTAAAAACTTTGAGCATACAGCACCAATTCTGCTGCCTGCCTGACTCCAATTCAAGGCACCAGTTTTAACCTATGTTGTTGTTGTTGTTATTTACATTTATATACTGCCTCATAGCCGAAGCTCTCTTATTCTTACAAAGAATAAACCTTACACAGTTCAGGAATGTAATACCAGATGGGACACCCCTCCCAATACAAATCTACCCTGACACTACAATCAACATTTGAGAGCCTTCTCCAAGGGAGGCTCAGGGGATAGCAACTAGACTGTGGATAGGAACTAGACTCTCCCCACCGAGGATCCAAATTTCTTGCTTTTTAATTGTTGCAAAATTTGTGCTTTCTTCTTTGCCTTGTATAACCCTTCTAGCCTTTGGATGTCTTGGAAAAATAACTCCTTCTCTCCCACCCCATTTTTTAAAAAGGTAGTTCATTTCCTTAAAACAATGGCCGCACAGAACACATCTCATTGAGTCTCAGATAGTGTGGAGTTGCGTTTTCCCTGAAAAAGTTAACTGAGAGCTGATGAAGCTTCTCTCGTTTGAGACTTAAAAGTGGATTTAATTTCCTGCGGTATGTCTTGCTTTTCATTTCACTATCCTGCAATATTATTGATATGGGGGTGTCAGATATAGGTACAAGGCTGGCCTTGTAGGTAGTACAAGGTAGTAGGTAGTAGGTAGATTTATTAGGAAATAGATTGAGAATGTCAGATGTCTCTGCAAGCTTATCTCTGCAAGAAGTTCCCATGGGATCTAGCTTGCTTGCTCCCTCCCTGTTGCGGCCTTGAAGTTGCTGGTTCTCTGGGAACTTGAGAGTGTTTGGAAAGGAGGGGGCCACTCTTGGAAGCTGACACTCAGATTGTAGCATCAACAAAGTAGGTTGTGCCATCCTGCCCTGTTGGCACATGGGCATGGTTTACAGTAGGGTGACCCTATGAAAAGGAGGACAGGGCTCCTGTATCTTTAACAGTTGTATTGAAAAGGGCATTTCAGCAGGTGTCATTTGTATATATGGAGAACCTGGGGAAATTTCCTCTTCATCACAACAGTTAAAGCTGCAGGTGCCCTGCCCTCTTTTAAATCTGGTCACAGTATAGCTGCAGTATAGCTCCTGCAGCTTTAACTGTTGTGATGAAGAAGAAATTTCACCAGGTGCGACATGCATACAAATGACACCTGCTGAAATTCCCTTTTCTATGCAACTGTTAAAGATACAGGAGCTCTGTCCTCCTTTTCATATGGTCACCCTATTTACAGATCAGAGGACCTGTCTGTCAAGTAGCCTTGAATAAGCCTTTAATGCTGGTGAAAAGCTGAAAAAGCTTTGCTAGGTTTCATCTCTCGACGCAACGCCTGACCTCCCTCCTGCTTGGGATTCCATCTCCGGTTGGGACTTTGAAAGCACTCTGCACATGGACACTTGCTATTTGGACTTTGGATTTCTAAGGACTGTGCCATGAAAAGTACTGGGAGGCTTTTCATAGACTTGGTCTTGCCTTTGCTGTGGATTGGGTGCGTGTGGCCTCAGGTGGCAAGAGAGCTTCCCCGGAGGGAGTTCTTGGGCACACACTGGTAACTTCGAGGCTCGACTTCTGCAATGCGCTCTACATAGGGCTACCTTTGTGCCTAGCCCAGAAACTTCAACTAGTTCAAAATATGGCAGCCAGGCTGGTCACCACTACACCTAAGAGTGACCACATTACACCCTTAAAATCTCTTCACTGGCTGCCAATTAGTTTCCGGGTGAAGTATAAAGTGTTGGTTATCACCTTTAAAACCCTACTTGGTTTGGGTCCAGGCTACCTGCGGGATCACCACCTCCTGTACAATCCGCCCTGCACGCTCAGGTCCTCTGGGAAGAATTTACTCCAGCCAACAAAAACAAGGCTGACAACTATTACCCAGAGGAACTTTTCTTCTGCTGCTCCCCGTTTGTGGAATGGCTTGCAGGGAGAGACTTGTCAACTTAACAGTTTTCCGGAATTTAAGAAAGCCATGAAGACTGAATTCTTCCGGCAGGCCCACCCAGTTGAATTTTAAATTTGCCCTTTAATAATGTGCTGCTTTTAATAATGTGTTAGTTTTAAATGTTTTAAGTAGTTATGCGATGTCTGCATTTGTGATGTATCCTGCCTCGATCCAGAGGGAGAGGCGGGTAACATTTATTATTATTATTATTATTATTATTATTATTATTATTATTGTTGTTGTTGTTGTTATTATTAATGTTGTAACTTGGTGCCAAAATGAAGCCAGTGTCGGCACCAGTCAGGGCCTCCAAGGGAAGAGTGCTCCACGGCCAGGGTGCCACCACAGAGAAGCGATGTCCCTTGACCTCAGAAACAAATGTGGGCCTTTGCAGCCTCTATGTTCCAGTGCTTCAAGTTTCTGCCCCAGTTCTTCATTTGATTGAAACACATTTTCTGATCATTTTTTGTTGGCATAAGCTTAGACTCATCACTTCTCCAGCTGTTTTTGAATGGTCACCCCTTTTATTTGTTATTTTAGTGGGCTAGAGACAAATGTTTCCTTAATTGTCTGATCTGCTGTGCCACTGGCATTAAATCAGTGTTTTCCTTACTAACTTTGATGTATTGTCTCATCCTCTTCAAGGCCTTTTTTTGGTGGTTCCATTTTTCGCCCCAATTAGGACTCCAGCTGACTATTGTGAGAACTTAGGGATGCTCTGGGACATACTGTACCTGCCTGATTCTACCTACTGCCCAAGGTTGCAACCTCTTTGGTTAAATTGGAGCTCTAAATTAGACTGCCATGCTGCATGATGACATCATCCACCCCAGCCCCCGCAGAATTTTAAAAATTGTTTACAGCAGTGACAGCACTTGATGATGGAGTAATGGGCCAAGTTCAGACGTTAACAGAAAATTATGTTTTCAAGCCATGGCGAGCCTCGGGATAACGTACTCTTCCTCTTTTATGGAAAAGATTAAAAGTTTTTCCTTTGGTTTTAAACGAACTACAGTTCCTCATTCTCCACTCAGGGAACTACAGGTTGTTTAAACTCTAGTTTGTGAGCGAACAGCTCCTGCTGTTTCAACCTACTAGAGTTTAAACGAACCACAGATCACAGTTTGTATATCAGTGAGAAATGTTCTGTTTAAAACCAGAAGTGAAAGCTGTGATGTTTCACTGTTTTATGCTATTTATCTGTGATGTAAATACTGTCTGTGTTAGATCAATGTTATTTTCACCCAAGGACGAGACTTCATGTGGTAAGGCTGGCAAGAGGTTAATTCTGTTGGGAGGGGGAGTGAGTGGATGGAATGTTGGAGTGAATGGATTTGAGTGTGTGATTTGGGTGTGTGAGGGGAAATGACAGTTAAAGTCAGTCGGTAATGAGTAGGAGAGACTTGAGGAGAGTCGGGGTTAGTCTGCTGTAGAGATTAGATCAGCATAGGGTCTGTGTTTTATTGGTGGCAGGGGTAAAGAAAAGGGGAGAATAAAAAGGAGCAGAGAGTGCCAAGATGGCTGTTGTGGGACCAAGAAGGGTCAGAGAATCACAGAACCAGCGGGAGAGTAAAAGGGTGATGTCCAGAAGTGGTAACAGAAAGGAAAAATAATCCACAGAGTGGGCAGCCATATACCAACTGCATTCATGGTTGAGATCCTTTAAAGAGAAAGGTAAAAAGGATTCTCAGGGTGAGTGGAGTTGTGGCAAAAGCTTCCAATCACTTCCTTGTGGTCAGGAAGGTGTGGAAGAGTGGAGTGAATAAGTTTGAAGCTCTCACCACAACTTGCTATCATATCATAATTTTCAGTTATGAACATAACTTTATTTTCTCCTTGTTTGCTGCTTTGATATGTTATTGCTGACTTTGGGTAGTATCCAATATTAGTCTTACTTAAAGTAGGTCTAATGAATTGAATGGGACTTACATTAGTCATGACTCTAAGTAGGGCTAACATAGGATACTACCATTTGTGTTTGCTGCTTAGATTTTGTTTATTTTGAAGTTTTAGTTGTTTGCTTTATTGTACTGTTTGTAGTTTATACTTTATGCTATTCTGGAGTTTTCTGATGGAAAAGCAACATGAATATAAATAAATAATCTGATAACTCCTTGGAGCAACTTAGGTGTGCTGAGACGAGGAGTCAAAATAGATATGATGGCAGCAGCCATGTTTGTTTAATTAATGTGTCTGCCCCACCCACAATAAAGTAGGAATGTGGGTCTGACTTCAAGATGATAAGGGGCTTTATTGTAGGGGTGTGCTCCACTCCATTACCTCCGAAGCCCGGTTCTGGAGCAGATCAGGGGAGGTCTGGATCAGCTCAAGGTGGTTTGGAATGGTCCAAAGCGATTCAGACTGTTCCAAAGCTCCGGACCCAGAGAAGTGGGGGGAGGCAGCACCAGGTAAGGGGGCGGGGGCAGAGCCTAGCAGTCCAATTTTGTGGTAAAGTTCTTCCTAGCTCTGGATGTCTGAAGCCTAGAAACGCATTTATCTCCACATGATTGGCATAATAAAGTGAATAAACTTCATTAGCAGTATTATGAATCCTCCGTGAAGTTGAAACATGTAAAAAAATACCTCTCAGAGCAGCCTAGAAGAAGCTTGCAGATTACTTTCGGTTTTGCCGGAGAAGGGAAAACACACGGAGGCATTAAAACAACTTTGATGAGACGCAGGCAGTTTAAGTGAAAGAACATTGTATCCTTATCTGAAAGCGAAATACAGAGAGGATACTAATTAACTCACTCTGGAAATAAATCATTAGAGTTGGAGGAGGAGGAGGAGGGGGCAGCGAAAGGGAAGAGCGAGCGACTAAACTGAAGCGTTGAATCCTAAATGCCAAAAGAAAATAAAAATAAGGGAAAACCACTTTGGACCAGAACCAAAGCACACCCCTCTGATAAATCAGTGCCCAGATTAGTAAAAGAAGAAGGAACCACACAGGACGATCCAGTAACAAAGATACAAGATAACGGAGAAGATGATAAAATGGCGGAGAAGTCTGGAAGCAATCGTTCAGGCAAGATGAATGGCACAGGGCCAAAAGCAGCGCAGGATGATATGCTGACTAAGCTGGCAGATATGATAGAAAAAAATAACGAGGTTTTACTCCGGAAAATAATAAGAAAGCCAATGATAAGATCGTCAAAATTGTGCTGGAGGGAGTTAATAAATCAATGTTGGAGCTTAAGAAGGAATTGGAACAAACAAAGTCAGAAGTTCAACAATTAACGAAGCAGGTGGATACGAACCAACAGCAGTTAAACCAACTGAATATAAGCTTTGATCAACATGAACTGAGACTGATTTGCCTGGAAGATCAATCCAGAAGGCCAAATCTGTGCTTAAGAAATTTCCCTGAAGTGCAGGGTGAGAATCTGAGAATCAACATTTTGGGATGGTTTAAGGAGCTGGCTGCAGACTTTGATCTGGCACCTAAAGACGTTGAGAGAATACACCGGGTGGCTGGAGCAAGAGCTAGAGCGATGCTTTGTGGTATCCTGGTTAGATTTGCCAACTATTATAAAAAGGAGCAGCTTATGAAGAGAATCAGGCAAATAACAACACTGAAGTACCAAGAAACACCAGTTCAAATCTACAATGATTTGTGTCCACAAACCATTGAATGGAGGAGAAGCGTCAGACCAATAATAGCAAAGCTTAAGATGGAGGGGATTGCTTATTCATGGGGATATCCGGTGTTCCTGTGATTTATGCGTGAAGGAAGACAACATAGAATAACATCGCTGGAACAGGGAATTGTTAAGCTGAAAGAATTAGGCATAGAAGATGAGATGCCACCCCAGCTGGAAGGAGAAGAGGAAGAACGTCCTGGTCCAAGTAGGGAGTAAAAAAGATTTAATAAAAATTGGAGGGAGGGAAAGGGAAGGAGATAAGAAGAATGGTTACTGAGCTGGAGGGCTTACTGCATCGGGACTGTGGGTTCTATCTCCCCCCCCACCCGAAGGTTGAATAGCCATGACCGGGGTGGCTCACCTACGGAGAAGCAAAGGGGGGAGCAGAAGAGGGGAGAGGGGAATTGGGGGGGAGAAGGGGAGAGGATAAAAAATTTGATTGTTAGTTCGTTTAAGTTAAAGTTAGTAGTGTTGTTAATGTGGCTGTGCACAAGGGATCTACAAAGAGTAAAACAATTATATTATGGATAAGAAAGTACGTATCTCAACACTCAATGTGAAAGGGCTGGGGGCAGTTGTAAAGAGGAAGAGAATAGAGCAGTTGTTAAACAAAGATGGGGCTGATTTTATTTTTCGACAAGAAACTCATCAGGTTAAAGAAGGATTAAATGAGCTACGGCTAAAGTCATCAGTGTTGTATGAGAAGTCATTGGGGACTTCAAAAAATGGTGTATCTATAATTATCTTGAAGAAATGTGGATTTAGTGTATTAAAGAGTAAAAGGGATGGGAAAGGGAGATACAGGGGCAAATTATACTTTAATCAATATTTATGCCCCTAATGAGAAGCAAAGAGATTTTTATAGGGAAGTATTCAGAGAAATGGAGGAAATAAAAAAGGGCATGTAATATTGGCTGGAGATTTTAATATGGTGATGGATAATATTTTAGATAAGTCAAACCCCACTGCCCGAGAAAGAAGGAATAATATCACAAGTTTAAATAAAATGATAAAGGAAAAGGATTTCACAGATGTTTGGCGAATGACAAGGGGCGGGGAAAAGTTTGGTACACTTTTTATTCACCAGTTTACAGAATCTTTTCAAGGATAGATTATATCTTTGTTTCAAAGGAGTTAGCAATAAAAGTTTGTAACACACAATTAGGGGTAATTAAAGTAACTGACCACGCATTGGTAAACATGGATTTTAAGGTAAAGAGAAACTACAGGGAAGCTAATAGACGGAAGTTAAATACTAGAATATGAAAATATGAAAAGGTAGTGGATGGGGAAAGAGTTACAAGAGATATGAGAAATTAATGATAATGGGGAATGTCCCCCATCAGTACTGTGGGACACAATGAAGGCGGTAGCTAGGGGGATTTGCATTAGAGAAACTTGTAAATTAAGGAGATAACAAGAGGAGATACAGAAAAAATTGGAGGACGAAGTCAAAAAGCTGGAAAGGGAGTATTTGCAAAGTAGAAATAAACAAATGTTAACAAAATTACAAGCAAAAAAGAAGGAATTAGAAAATAGAAATCTAGAAGAAGTACAGAAGAATCTGGTTTATTTAAAAAGGGAGTATTTTGAGAATAGTAATATTCTAAGGTGTTGGCCAGGGCCACACAAATGAAAAAGACAAAGAACTCAATAGAGATAGTTAAAGATAAAATGGGGAAGCCATGTAATACGATGAAAGAAAAAATAGAGATTTTCCAAGAATTTTATCAGGAAGTTTATAAGTAAAGAGTCACACTGAAGGCAAGAATGGGAAGCTATATAGAAAAGCATATATAAAGATTTAATGGAAGGATATATCACTCAAAGAGAAATAGAAGAAGTCATAGATAAATTAAAAGGGGCAAAATCCCCCGGTACAGATGGATTGGGATCGGAGTATTATAAAACATTTTAAAAAATATTAGTGTTGAAATTAATGAAATTATATAATGGGATAATAGAAGGAGATAAGATACCACCACCGTGGAACAGTCAATAATTATATTAATTCCAAAGCCGGATAAGGACTTGACATTTCCAGATTCATACAGACCTATTTCATTAATAAATCAAGATGCCAAAATTTTATCAGCTATAATGGCAAAGTGAATGAATACATTTATAGGTAATTATATAGGGAAGGATCAGTGTGGCTTTGTAGCGGGAAGACAAATGCATAATTTGGTGGGAAGGGTTGTAAATATAATACAGGAGATAAAAAAGGGAAAGTTGAGAGCAGGAATAATAGCTTTAGATATATTCAAAGCCTTTGATTGTGTGAGTTGGCCAGCATTAAAGATGATAATAGAAAAGATGGGATTTGGGGAAAGATTTAAAGGTCCAATAGAACAATTATATTCACGAAACTTAGCTTCAGTAGTTGTAAATAATGGAGTCACAGAAAAAATACAACTTGCCCGAGGAACAAGACAAGGTTGCCCACTTTCACTGGTTTTATTTGTATTGGTTATAGAACTATTGGCGAATGTGATAAGAGAGGACAACGTTATTGAGGGAATAGGATGGAAAGAGGAAATAAAAAAAAATGTTTGCAGATGATACTGTATTAACAATTAATCCATTAAAAAAATTGATAGAATAAAACATCATCTGAGGGAGTTTGAGGAAGTGACGGGATTAAAAATAAATTGGACAAAGGCAGAGATGATGTTGTTTAATTATAGTAAAAAAGATCCCAGTCCTATTTGTTTTGGTTATGGAACTATTGGCAAACGTAGTAAGAGAAGATGTGGAGATAGAAGGGATAGGAAGGGATAAAAAAATAAAAATGAACATGTTTGCAGATGACACACTGTTAACTGTCAAAAATTTAGGTGAAAGATTAGAAAGAATTAAACAGCATTTGAGAGAATTTGAGGAAATTACTGGTTTAAGAATAAACTGGTCAAAATCGGAATTAATGCTATTTAATTATTCTAAAAAAGAAGAGAAGGAGTTGGAAAGGAAGGGAATGGAAATGAGATTTAAAGAACAGATTAAATATTTGGGAATTAGTATTACAAAAAATTTGGAGAATTTAGAGAAGGAGAATTTTACTAGATTGAAGAAAGAGGTTTTGGAAAAACTGACAAAATATAGAAGATTGAATTTATCATGGTTTGGAAGAATAGCATTAATAAAAATGAAAATTTTAGCAAAGATAAATTTTGTTTTTAGGATGCTTCCAATAAAAATTTTGGAACCAGAGTTAAAAAGTTGGCAGAATATTATAAATAGTTATTGTAATGGGGATAAGAAAGCAAGAATAAATAAAAATAGATGGTTGTTGTTTATTCGTTCAGTCGCTTCCGACTCTTCGTGACTTCATGGACCAGCCCACGCCAGAGCTTTCTGTCGGCCGTTGCCACCCCTAGCTCCCCCAAGGTCAAGTCTGTCACCTCCAGAATATCATCCATCCATCTTGCCCTTGGTCGGCCCCTCTTCCTTTTACCTTCCACTTTCCCTAGCATCAGCCTCTTCTCCAGGGGATCCTGTCTTCTCATTATGTGGCCAAAGTACTTCAGTTTTGCCTTTGATACCATTCCTTGAAGTGAGCAGTCTGGCTTTATTTCCTGGAGTATGGACTGGTTTGATCTTCTTGCAGTCCAAGGCACTCTCAGAATTTTCCTCCAACACCACAGTTCGAAAGCATCTATCTTCCTTTGCTCAGCTTTCCTTATGGTCCAGCTCTCACAGCCATAGGTTACTACGGGGAATACCATTGCTTTAACTATGCGGACCTTTGTTGTCAGTGTGGTGTCTCTGCTCTTAACTATTTTATCAAGATTTGTCATTGCTCTCCTCCCAAGAAGTAAACGTCTTCTGATTTCCTGGCTGCAGTCAGCGTCTGCAGTAATCTTTGCGCCCAGAAATACAAAGTCTGTCACTGCCTCCACGTTTTCTCCCTCTATTTGCCAGTTATCAATCAAGCTGGTTGCCATAATCTTGTTTTTTTTGAGGTTTAACTGCAACCCAGCTTTTGTACTTTCTTCTTTCACCTTCATCATAAGGCTCCTCAGCTCCACCTCGCTTTCAGCCATCAAAGTGGTGTCATCTGCATATCTGAGATTGTTAATGTTTCTTCCTGCGATTTTAACTCCAGCCTTGGATTCGTCAAGCCCAGCACATCGCATGATGTGTTCTGCATACAAGTTGAATAGGTAAGGTGAGAGTATACAACTCTGCCGTACTCCACCCAAAATAGATGGTATCAGAGTCAAAAAAAAGGAGGCTTAGGGCTCCCAAATATTAAACTATATTATGTAGCCAATAGGATAAGACATATAGTAGAGGCGATTTTAGAAGTAGGAGATCTAGATTGGATGGAAGATTCAGTTAAAACTAATATAGACCTGAAATTGGAGAATATATTTTTTAAGGAAGAGGGGAGACATGGGGGTTTAAGTATAGGTAACCTCCTTTTAAAGAATCATTGGGAAATTTGGAGTAAATATAAAGGGGGGGTGCTCCCGAATAACTCCCCTCTATCACCGGTAATAATGTTAAAGAATTTCCCCGAGAATTTAAAGATTAGTTTGAATAAAATTTTAATAGAGAAAAATAAAATGAAATTAAGGGATTGGTTAATTGGGATGAAAACAAGAGAGGAATTACAAGAGATGTTAAAAGAAAAGAAATTAACATGGTTAAATTATAGACAATTGGAACATTGGACGAAAAACTGGTTAAGAGATAATGGGGACTGTAGAGAGTTAACGAAGTTTGAGGAATTAATTATTAAAAAAGAAATTGACAAGGGGGAAAATAAACCAATAAAAGGATTAATGAGTGAAATATATAGAATAATGCTCGGGGAAGGGGAGATGGGAAGTTCAGGAAAGATGGTGTGGGAGATAGATTTGAAGGAACAAATAGGGCAACAGAGTTGGGAAGGATTATGGAGACAAAGAGTGTTGAGAAATATGTCAGTGAGAATAAAAGAGAATTATTATAAAATTATTTGGAGGTGGTATTTAACTCCGGTTAGATTAAATAAGATGAGCAACCAGCACTCAGCAAATTGTTGGAGAGGTTGTGGGGGAAAGGGAACGTATTTACATATGTGGTGGGAATGTAAATTTGTGCAGAAATTATTAATATTATTATTAATATTTATTTATAAAGCGCCATCAATTTTCATGGCGCTGTACAGAATAATACAAAACAAGACAATCTGCCATATGGCTTACAATCTAAAATCACCGTAACAGACAGGGGAGGGAGGGGAAAAACCAATAGGGGAAGTTTTCTGCAGTTGTGGAGCAAGTTGTCAGTCACACACAAGATGAATATCATTTGCATAATTTGTGAGTCTTCAAGATGCCACAAGACACTTTGTGGCTTTTGAACACAAAAGAACAAGAGGTGCCTCCGCTTCTTCACATCTATTCACCTTTCTCTAGCAAGTGCAAGCCCCTTCTGTCAAGGAGGACTATGCACCCACCAGAGCCTGACCTCATGGATCATACAACCAGAAGGTGCATTCCAGAAAGATGCCTTCAGAGCTCAGGAGATCCAGACACACTCAAACAAGCCAAGCCACGCTATGCTATGTGCTCACATATTACCTTGCCCCCTAGTCCAGACACTGCTGCTCACAGCCCTTTTGGGCAGCAAAACCACTTCTGTCCCTCTATCTCAGATAAGGAACCTGGGCCAGCTTGGAAGAAGCAACAGGTGAGGAAGGCCTCCAGCACTGCATTGAATATGTCAGCAGTGTTTGGCTGCGGGGCACCTCTCTCTGCCCAGTCAGGCACCAGGTACAATGGTTTGGTTAAGCAATTTTGGATGCTGGATGTAATGGTTTTACATCCCCCTTTATATCTTAAAATGCATCCCTTCACTTCCACATTGCACACCTGCTACATTTCTGATGTAATAAATAATAATAATAATAATAATAATAATAATAATAATAATAATAATAATGGCAACCCTGTTTTTTCATTTCCACACACCTGCAGAGTTTCACATTTTAAACTCACTTAAGCTGAATCCTATGCATGTTTAGACAGAAAAAAGCCCCACAACTCCCAGTATTCTGCAGCCAGCTATGCTAGGGGATTCTGGGAGTTGTGGGACTTTTTCTTGTCTAAACATGCAGAATATTGTGCCTTTAACTCATCATGTCACACCAGCATGACTACAAGAACAAAATTGTGGAAGATGGAGTTTAATGAGATTGAAGAAATAGTTGGAATGAAGATTGAAGCGACACCAAGAGTGGCATTACTCTCACTATTTGAAAATCTAAAGTGTAAAAAAGAAACTAAGGAGTTGATAACAAATTTGCTGACTGCTGCAAGGTTAATTATATCTAGGAACTGGAAGATTCAAGGGGATTATCATATTGAAGAATGGTATAAAGAATTTTGGGATATTGCTATTAATGATAAATTGACATGTAATATTAAGGTAAGAAGAGGTATAGCAAAGATGAATGAATTTGATGTGATATGGAAACAGTTCCTAACTTTCGTGTTTTCTAAGGGAAGTGGAAATCCGCCACCAGAAGAAGTGTTAAGATTCTGGAAACAGGAGTGATCCTGAAGGGAAGGGGGTGCACTAGTTGGATTATGTTGATTGTTTATGGATAACAAGTAGTTAACATTTATATACTTAAGTAATTTGTTATGTATTTGATTGTATTCGTTGTTTAGTTTGTATGTTATGTTAAGTGGTATTATTTGAAATAAAATTTATTAAAAAAAAGGATGAGAACTAGGGAAGAAATAAAGGAGAGATTAAAAGAGGGAAACAATGTGGTTAAACTATATTCAATTAGAACAGTGGACGAAGAAATGGTTAAATGACAATGGGGAGTGGAGACAAATTACGAAGTTTGAGGAGCTGATTTTAAAAAAAGAAAATGAGAAAAGAGAAAACAAACTAATAAAAGGTTTAACGAGTGAAATATATAGAATATTAGTGGAATTGGGAGAGACGGAAAATGTGGGCAAGATGGTATGGGAAACTGACTTGAAGGAACAAATAGGGCAACAGAGTTGGAAAGGGATATGGAAATAACGAGTGTTGAGAAATATGTCTGTGAGGATAAAAGAAAATTATTACAAGCTTGTCTGGATGTGGTACCTAACCCCTGTAAAATTAAATAAAATAAATAAGATGAACTCAGCAACATGTTGGAGAAGTTGTCAAGAGAAAGGAACGTATTTACATATGTGGTGGGAATGTGAATTTGTACAAAAATTATGGAAAATGGTGTTTAAAGAGATAAAAGAAATTTTAGGAATGGAGATTGAAGAGACACCTATAGTGGCATTGCTATCAGTGTATGGAGAATTGAATTGTAATCAAGAGACAAAAGAATTGATAACGAATTTGTTAACAGCAGCAAGATTAATGATATCTAGGAACTGGAAGGTTCAAGGGGATTATCATATAGAAGATTGGTACAAAGAAATATGGGATATTGCTATTAATGATAAATTAACATGTAACATAAATGTTAGAAGAGGAATGATAAAAACGAATGATTTTGAAGGAATATGGAAACAGTTTTTAGAATTTGTATTATTAAAAGGGAGAGGGAAAACACCCCTAGAAGAAGTAATGAGATTTTGGAAATATGAATAAAATCCCGTGGTTGGAGGGAGCACATTTATGTTCATTATGATTATGTTAAAAAGAATTAAGTTAGAATATATGTTTAACAAATTGTTTACTTTGTATTATTATGTATTATGTGGTATTGTTTTACATTGTATTGATATATATATATATATATATATATATATATACAAAGAAATGCAATAAATAAATAAATACCCCCCCCCCAAAAAAAGGTAAGGGGGGGAGGGGGCTTACCTGGTGCCGGTGCCACCGCCGCATTCCGTGCGTTGGCGGTGGACAGCAGAGCGAGGTAAGGGGACTTATTCTGCCCCCATTTTGTCCCCCCTTCCCTATTTGCCTGCCTCCGCCTCTGGATCCGGACCTCTGGATCTCACTCCAGATCCGGTTCTGGAGCGGATCGGTGGAGGTTCGGATCGACCCGAACAAGTTCAAGCCTGATCCGGAAGGTCCAGATCAGGATCTGAAGCGGTTTGGGGAGGGGGTGCACAGCCCTACTTTATTGATTAGCAGGGGTAGAGGGGTGAAGAAAAAATGTGGTGGTGGTATCAAAACTATGTACCTGCCCGGACATTAAGATCATCTACAGGGGCCCTTCTCCGTGAGCCCCTGCCAAAGGAAGTGAGACAGGTGGCTACTAGGAGGAGGGCTTTCTCCGCTGTGGCACCCCGGTTGTGGAACGAGCTCCCCAGAGAGGTCTGCCTGGCACCTACACTGTATTCTTTTCATCGCCAGCTGAAGACCTTTTTATTTTCTCAGTATTTTAACATCTAAATTTAAACTTTGTTGTTTTAATTCTGCATTTTAATCCAAATCAATTTCTGCTGTGTGGTTTTACCCTGGTTGTGCTTTTTATATTGTATTTTGTATTTGGGTTTTTAGCTTGTTGGATGTTTTATTATGTTCCTAATGGTTTTAATTTTTGTGAACCGCCCGGAGAGCTTCAGCTATTGGGTGGTATAAAAATGTAATAAATAAATAAAAACTGGGTGGCTGGTGGCAGGGAGGTTAGCTGGGAAGTGCTCAGCTCCCCTCACTTGGGGGTTCCTTTTGATGTTAATACCACTTCTGCGACATGTGAATAAACAGATTTGGCTGCGACTGTCACAGTTACCTTGACCATAAAAAAGAATGGCTTTCCGAAGACCACCTAGAAGTTTCGTGGCTGAAGTGACATGATTTGAATCATAGGTTTTCTACACACATGTCCTAGAAAGGTTAGTCAGGAAAATCAGAAAGTACTTCTTTCTCCTGCCCATGCATTTTCCACCTGAATTTCTGACTACCAGATGGTTTTGCTTTGTGCCCCAAGACAATAAAGACTTCAACTCCACACTGATCTCACTGATAATCTCACAAGTTGCTGGTCTGCCAGTGCTACTCTCACTAGGAGAGTGCCTGATCTCTTCCACTTAGGTTACAGAGAGCCATTGGGGAGGGGTGTGTGGGTGTGAAAGTATTTTTGATATTGTAGAATGAATCTGTATTTAATTAAAACCCTAATAAAAATAAGGCCACTATTTTTTCCAGTCTTGTTTGCATGCTAAGGAGAAAAATAAAACAAGCAGTTCTCAAAGCTGGCTCTAGGTGGATTCTGAGGGACGTACTTACCACGTACATTGGCCGACTGCATTGCTGGATGCAATCTGTGTACAGTACCATAATTGCTCGTCGGAAAATCCCAAAGTCTGACAGAAAGAAGAGCACAGGAGATTAAAACATGGCACTCCACTGGCAGGCAGGCTGGCACCACTGTACCAATCGCGTAATGAAGGAGCCCCAGTGCTGTAAGGGTTGCAAAGGTACACAATAAAATACCGCAATAGTGGGTCTTGTTAGCTGACTGATGGTTGGCCAATATATCCTGATGTGGTGAGAGGGTGCATGTGTTCAACTGGTTCTGAACTAAACTGCATTCTCCTAGCAGAATCTGCAGCTCAAATAGAGGTATAAAGACTTGGGAATTAGGGGGTTCCCCCTCACAAATTTTCAAATATCCCCAGCGGGAAAATGTGGGTTCCTCCCCAAATTGGTTTGGTTGCCCACCACCATCACCACATTTTTTCTCCCCCTTCCACCCCTGGCTTCACATTTCTAGGTACAAAACACTTTCCAGCAGCTAAGGATAATGTGCTAAGTTTGACTCTTCCAGAACAGAAAGATAGCCTGGAAACTGTTAAATTTCCAGGCTATCTTTGGTCTAGTAGTCTAGTAGTCTAACCTGAATATTTATCTCTGGTAAATATTCAGGTTAGACTACTACAGTACTATGTATGTGGATTGAGAAACTACAATTGGTTCAAAAGACAGATGTTAGGACGTTGACTAAAGCTGAGAGGATGGAAGCATCTCACCAGTTTTAAAGCAGCTTCACTAGCTTCCAGTTAAACACAAGCTTGTTTTAAAGCCCCAGACAGCTTCAGGTTTCTGAAGATATGAATCTGCCTCCTCCTCCTCCTCATCTCTAATGCTTCCACCTTCAGAGATTTGGGTAGATAGTGGCCAAGGAAAGGGCCCTGCAACTGGGCTGCCTTCTCTAAGGAATGCCAGGGAGGCTTGCCTGGAGCTAATGTTAACCTTCAGGTGCCAGGGTTGGTGCCCTTCCATTGTTTTTAGATCTGCTTTTCCCCCTGCTCTGCTATCTTTATTGTTTTATAGACTGAATTTTGAAATTATTTTAATTAGTATTTTTAATCAGCCTGGAAGTTCTGAAATTGAAAGGGAGCATGGAAATGATTTAAAGACATATTTTACATTTAGAGTATCTGCCAGTGAGGTTGCCTGCTCTGCACTTTCATATATGTCCACCAGCACACTTGAGAAATCTCCATAAGACTGTCCTGGCACCCAGCCAGGTCCAGCCTCAGCAGCGTGCTTTATTAGGTTTGTTCTGAAGAAGGATGGCTTAGGCAGATCCATCACTAGTCCAAACTGTGGACTTTTCTATAAAGGACCAGAAGAACCTCTTTATTCTAGCTGCTAAGGCCCTGCTTGCTCAGAGCAAATGGGGAAGGTTTAATGCAAAGTGCTGTTACCTGGATCAGAGACATCTGAGGCCAAGTGAAGCAGAAAAAAAGGGGAAAAAAGATGCTTAAGAGAGGAGCAAAGTGACACAGAAATGTAGGATCACTGGGTGTGCTGCAGCTGGGAGGTTTTCCAAAATGCCTATCAAAGAATGTGCGTGCGCGCGCGCACACCCACCCACACCCAACCAGCCCTGCCTTTCTGAGCAAAGCGCCACCTGCCTTGGACACATAACACAGTACTGGTATGCAGGTAAATACCTTAGGCAAAGCCAAAGTCTGTACCAACTTCTGTGTGTAGCCAAGATGCAACTCACTAGTACAAATGCTCAGGAAATGAACCAAAATGTCAATATCATGTCTTCATTCTGATTTCATTTATTTATTTATTCTGCTTCTACACTGCTTGACATCCCAGGATCTTCAAGTGGTATACATAAAGACAAATACAATACAACATAAAAACAGCATAAACAATAAATACCTTAAAAACATTACAAAAAACAATAAAACAGAGCAGTGTCATGATCAATTACAAGTCAGAGAAGGCCTGAGTGAACAAATGTACTTTCAAGAGGCATTTGAAGCTCACCCCAGTTCTCGTCTCTCAAACTACTCTCCCATATTCCTAGAGTATGGGTGCGACTAACCAAGGTGGCCCACTTACGTGCTGTTACCTGATGACACACTGATCGTCATGGGATGGCCAAGAAGGCCTCCTCAGAAGAGCTCAGGGATCCATTTGATGTATATAGAGGAAAGCAGTCCGCTAGGTAGTTTGGCACCAAGTTTTTTGGGCTTTGGATGTCAACAACAAATTCCAGAAACAGGCAGTAGGAAGGGAACATGCACCACTTCCATGTGTTGAGGCTACAATCTTAAGGTCAAGGACTTAGTTTCCATTGATTTCCATTAGATTTACCTCGAGGTAAATGTGATTAGGGTGGCTGAAATGCTATCTGCTATCATCACTTACCTATCTTGAAACGGCCCATGTAGTAGATCTGGGTGCTGAGACCAAGTGAAGCCACAACGTGGATGACTGAAAAGAGGACCCAAAACCATACAGCATTTTTTCCAAAAACCTGTGAGGAAGTAGATAGGTAGGTATTGTGAATTCTGTCCAGCACTACTTATGGAAAAAAGGCATCCTTCTCCTCAATGATGCCCTGTGATAAACATTTTCCAAAGCTACGTATGTTGGCGAGAAGAGACATGTACCCTAATAACCCAGAGTACAGAAACAGCCGTCCCATGCCATAAAAAAGAAGATCTTGCTTCTTTTTCAGGAGCTGACTGTGACATGCTGCAAGCATTCAACCGTTGTCTTCCTTTTCTAACAACAACAAAATCATTAAGATGATGTCTTTTATTGAATAAATCCTTTGTGGAAGTCCATGGAGCTCTTCTAGCAGAATAAGCTGAAAAACATACCTAAAACCAACTAACATAAGTTATTGAAATAAACAGTATCACCTTCCCTCACTCTCTGGGAGAAACATAGATATATACCAATTCGGCCTTCTGTTTGTTCAGCTTTTGGGATTAAAATATGAAACTGATTTATATTGACTCAAACCACCACTCCATTTATCGCAATAATATCTACTCTTGATTTGTAGCAGCTCTTCGGGGTCTCAGGCAGAGACTCTTTCCCAATCCTGTATCCCAGGGGAGATGTTAGGGATTGACCCTGCAATGTATGCACTCTCACAAATCTACGGGACTTTGATAATGCTTCCTGCAGAAATTACAAGTATTATCACTCCAGAAGAAAAAGTTATAGTCCTGTTTTAGTACTACTGCAGCAAGAAATACAATTTTTCCAAAAGCAATAGGTTGGAAGAATATAAAGGCAGCATGTTAATAAACTATAGTTCTTAATCTTCTATATCAGAGAAAATAATATATAGATTATATTAATTTCATTCATTTTAAGCATGCAAACTGGTTGAATTCTCCAACTCCTTATATAATAGATGTGGGTCTTTATGCTGAACTAATGCAGTATCATTTTCTTTAGCCTGAAACTTTTCAAAGGAGACATTCCACCAGTGATCAGTCTAAGGGCTAAACTAGATGTTGTGTTGCATCTAGGTGATCCTAACTTTTTTCTACTTTAGTGTAAGTATGCGGGTCTCTGATTCAGATTGCAACCACCATGCCTGAATAAAGGGGAGTATACTTTCCTGACCCCCTTCTAAATTCATCCCCTTCCTCAGGTACAGGGGCTAAAGAGAGAAAGTATCTCCAATGGAGTCCCCTCTTTCCTTTAGCTCCTGTGAGGAAGGGTGGAGTGGCTGGGTAGGAAGGTATAACACACACATCCCACTTGCACGTGGTGGTCTCAGGGTATATTGGGCCCCAGCACATTTACACTAAAGTAAAAAAAAAAGTTACACACACCCCCGCCAGTCATTATGCAAATGCAGTGTCTAGTTCAGCTCTAAACTAGGGGGGGGGGCTTTGGTTTGTCCTTTCGGGATGCCACGGGGGCACCTCCCATTTTCTCTCCCTTCAGGTTGTCAACTTGTTGCTTGTTTACCGATCTCCTGGGTTGTGTGAGTAGAGATTCCCTGAGCAGGGATCTCTTGAGAATAGTCACAGTTACATCTTGTTGCTTTACCCACCCTAAGCGAGAGACAGAGGTTGGGGACTTCACATATTAGAGCTGCTTCATCTACCCAGGGTGAGAGACTGTGGTCGTTGAAGCAGGGGCTTCCCCTGGGGGAAAGCCAGGGGGAGAAGTGTGGCCACACTCCAGGTGGAGAACAGAATGAGCAGGTACTAAGGGAAGGAGACTGAATGGAAATAAGCACTTTATCGCTTAGTTGGTAGTAGGCCTGATGTCCGAATGTGACCAGCAGCTGGTAACCACAAGCAAGAACTGTGATTGTGCTGTCCTGTTAAGGGTGACTGTTGGATGACCGGAACGTATGGTTGAGAGTAGGTCTGAATGGTGAGTGAGTGTTGCGAGTGTGTAGGTGGTGTAGGTAAGGATGTTCTTGGGAAACCCTGATGCAGACACACATGGAGGGGGTGCCACTATTCCAGTGATTTGGGGCAGAAGGAGATATGGCAGGAGGATGGGGGTTGGGACATCCACGTAGAATGGGTTACAGGTATCTACACACTGTTCCCCTTCTACCCCTCCTCCTCTAGCTCTCATGTACCTGGTAGCTCATCCCGAGCCTTCCTTCCTTGTAGTGCTGCTATTTAATGCCAGGTCGGTCCATAATAAGATGGCTCTTATCCATGATTTAATCATGTATGAGAAGGCTGACCTGGCATACATTACTGAGACTTGGGTGGGTGAGCTGGGTGGGGTTGATCTGACTCAGCTCTGCCAACCTGGGTACTCAGTGCAGCACCAACATAGATTGGAGAACTGGGTGGGGGAGTCTCCATGATTCATAGATGAGGACAAAATCGCTTTTCTCCACAGCGAGCTTGACACTGTTGTTAGTGCAGCTCCAGTTGAGGTGTCTGATGCCACCATCTGCCTAATTTTATGGGATCAATTCCAGTTATTGCGGCCTGATGATGTGGACAAGGTGCTTGCAGCAATGCGACCAACCACTTGCCCTCTCGATCCCTGTCCCTCCCGGCTTATAAAAGCAAGCCAATGGCTTTCTGATAGAATACCTCCGGTGACAGAGAGACCCCCACCTCCCTAGGCAATTGGTTCCATCATTTGACTGCCCTGACTGTCAGGAAGTCTTTACTGATGTTCAACTGAAATCTGCCTTCCTGTAACTTAAGCACACCTTTCTACACAAGGCATTTATTGTGCACTCGTGATTCCTCACTCAAGGAAGTTCATGGATGCATTACAATATATCGTCATCCTCCAGGGCCTCTCATGTTCTTTGGAACAATTTCAGTGCGGGCGGGGTGGGAGGTTGTTTGGTTTCTAATGAGGAATGTCTAGTATATCTGTGATAGAAAACTGCTGGGGGGAAATGTGTGAAGGAGCTTATCTTAAGCCCACTAAGAAACCACAAACAGAAGCCTCAGTAAAGTGGTGACTTAAAAGCCTCATATAGAAAAGTCCCCAGTCTTCAATGATAGTAAACAGGTTCATCGAATCATAGAATAGTAGAGCTGGAAGGGGTCTAGAAGGCCATTGAGCCCAACCACCTGTTGAAGGCAGGAATCCACCTTAAAGCATACCATACCAGCTGCCTCTTGAAGGCCTCTAGCCCATAACCTCCCTAGGTAACTGGTTCCATTGTCGTACTGCTCTAACAGGAAGTTTTTCCTGATATCCAGCCGGAATCTGACTTCCTATAACTTGAGACCATTATTCCATGTCCTGCACTCTGAGATGATCAAGAAGAGATCCTGGCCCTCCTCTGTGTGACAACCTTTGAAGTATTTGAAGAGTGCTATCATGTCTCCCCTCCATCTTCTCTTCTCCAGGCTAAACATGCCCAGTTCTTTCAGTCTCTCTTCACAGGGCTTTGTTTCCAGACCCCTGATGATCCTGGTTGCCCTCCTCTGAACACGCTCCAGCTTGTCTGCATCCTTCTTGAATTGTGGAGCCCAGAACTGGATGCAATACTCTAGATAAGGCCTAACCAGTGCCAAATAGTGGGGAAACAATACCTCACACAATTTGGGAGCTATACTTCCATTAATGCAGCCCAAAATAGCTTTTGCAGCCACATCACACTGTTGGCTCATATTCAGCTTGTGATCTACCACAATTCCAAGATCCTTCTCGTTTGTAGTATTGCTGAGCCAAGTATCCCCCATCTTGTAACTGTGCATTTGGTTTCTTTTTCCTAGATGTAGAACTTGGCATTTGTCCCTATTAAATTTCATCCTGTTGTTTTCAGCCCAGCACTCCAGCCTATCAAGATCACTTTGAAGTTTGTTTCTGTCTTCCAGGGTATTAGCTATCCCACCCAATTTTGTGTCATCTGCAAATTTGATCAGCGTTCCCTGCACCTCCTTGTCCAAATCATTAATAAAAATGTTGAAGAGTGCTGGGCCCAGGACTGACAGGATATAGTCTGACAGGATTTGTTCTTGACAAATCCATGTTGGCTTCTGGTAATCACTGCATTGTTTTCAAGGTGCTTACAGACTGACTTCTTTCTAATCTGCTCAAAAAATTTCCCAGGGATGGATGTCAGACTGACTGGTCTGTAGTTCCCAGGTTCCTCTTTTTTTGCCCTTTTTGAAGATAGGGACAACATTAGCCCTGCTCCAGTTGTCCGGCACTTCACCCGTCTTCCATGATTTCACAAAGATAATCGACAGTGGTTCTGAGAGTTCTTCTGCTAGCTCCTTCATTACTCTTGGATGCAGTTCATCGGGCCCTGGAGATTTGAACTCATTCAAAGAAATTAGGTGTTCTTTGACCATTTGTTTATCAATCTCAAACTGCAATCCTGCCCCCTCAGCTTGTGCTTCACTTTTTCCAGGGGGGGGGGGGGGTCATAGACCCGCTTTTGGGAGAAGACTGAGCCAAAGTAGGAATTGAGCACTTCAGCCTTTTCTTTGTCATCTGTTATCAATTTGCCCTCCTCATTAAGCAGTTGAACCGCCATTTCTTTCCTCTGTCTTTTACTACTCACATATCTGCAGCCCTCTTCTGTGGGACAAGCCTTGCAGTACTTCAAGTGCTATCACATCTGCCCCTCAGGTTACCTGCGGAATCGCCTTCTCCCATACAATCTGCCCCACACACTCAGTCCTCTGGGAAGGGTTTACTCCGGTCAGCCACAACTAGGCTGGCAACTGTTACCCAGACGACCTTTTCTTCTGCCACCCCGACTGTGGAATGGCCTGCCGGAAGAGCTTCATCGGCTTAATTCTCTCTCTGAGTTTAAGACAGCTGTGAAGACTAGTCTCTTCCAGCAGGCCAACCCAGATGAATTTTAAGGCTAAGAATTTTAAGATGTTGTGACTGTTATTTTAATATTGTATTGGTTTTATATGGTTTTATGTATTATATTTTATTTGGTGTTGTTCCCCCCCTCAATCCAGAGGGAGAGGCGGGTAATAAATATTATTATTATTATTATTATTATTCCTCTGAGAGTGAGCCGCAATTTCCCCACAGGGCTACTCCCCCAAGGCAGAGGCAAGCATTCCCTGAACCACATAAAAATGGTGGATTTAGAAACTCTGCCCTGCAACATGTTGGGCCGAAAGAAAACAAAGAGAAAACGTGAAGTCCTTATGCTCAGCAGGCCGATCTAAATAAAACAAAGTGCCCTATGAATGTTCTAAGCTATGCCAACTCCGTTCCTTTGTGTTTGGGACCGAAGGAAAATAGTAATAATCTGGAGACCTATAGAAAAAGTGAGTGTATTTTGAGGCACAAAGGAAGGATCCATTCTAAGCACCACCTTATCATTGTGGAAGGGCACAAAGATCAGCTTCCAGGTAGAAGAGACCTGGCCTGGGCCGTAAACAGGCTCATGAAACAAGAGATCTGGTCTGTTAGGCACTCTCCAGTAGCCTTGTATTGACACACTGAGAAGCTCTGGAAACCATGGCCAGTGGGGCCAATAAGGAGCAATGAGAATTACTTCCCCCTGCATTTTCTCAATTCTCCAAATCACCTTTGGGAGCAGAGGAATGGGCGGGAATGAATAGAGGGTCCCATACGGGCCAGTGCTCCACAGGAAACTGGGCATGCATTTTTTTGACCAGCATGTTTTTTCTTGTGGCAAAAGATCCAGTATTGGACACCTGAACTTTGCTGTTACGCCCAAGAATACTCAATGACTGAATGCCCATTCAGGCTCCCAGTGGCACGAGTGCCTCCACAGTAACACTGGAGCCCCTCAACAGATGCTCCACCTTGAGCAACCGAGGCAAATCTCTGACAACATCAAGAGTTTCATGGCCAAATTGTGGAAGGGGACAGATCTCATGCTCCCTCAGTGATTCATGTACATCTTCAAAGACATATTGTCTGTACAAATCAGTATGCTTGCTCTGTGGACTTGGAAGCTGAATGCAGGGAGGGCCAGCTGGATTGCCCTCATCTCCAACTAGTTTATGCTCCTGGTCTTCTCTGATGCTGATCAAGTGCCTTGAGCATCCACCAAGTCTGCCCCTCAAACAAAGAGGCTTGTGATGACAATCCTGAGAGTTCCTTTAGGGAGACTCCCTGAAGCATCTCGCTGGTTCCTGTTGGGGGAAATAAGTAGTTTGTACAAATTCCTCCACAGCAGATAAATGCAAGCGTGAGTTTTGAATCTTCAATGCAGTTTATTTAGAGAAGTCTTTCAAACAAAACAACCAGGCTTGTAGCAGCAAATTATAACAAAGCAATTGTCTCACCATAAATCAAAGTAAGCATAACAGCTTTACGGTTCTCGTTGACAAAAGTTGGCCTTGCATCAATACAGCATACTCCTTTCTCTGGCAGCGGCAGCAGCTTACGCCATACCCTCAAACCTCCACTGGCTGACTGCTTATTGGTGTGAAAGAGTGAGCTTTTTACTCCCTTCACTCAAACACCAACAGGTGTGCTGAGCTTGCAAGTCTCAGCCAATAATCTAACCTTAATTACTGTTAAGGTTAACACGAAAACCTGACAGTTCCATCAACCTTGAACTTGTCCCTCAGCTTGGGAGGGATGTTCACTTTCAGCTTCACTAGCTGGGCTATCAAATACTGTATGGGAAGCAGAAGGTATTGGAGAGGCCTGGTGTGGAAGTGAGCCAAGGAACACCCTGGCAGAAACCATCACCGCCCACAAGTTGGCCAAGTTGCATGAGGTCAACCTGTCAAGACAAAACTACCACTGAGGTTAGATATTGAAACTTGTAATACCTTTCTTCTGTGAGTGCCATTTTGAACTCCACAGTGTCCAGAATCAACCCCAGGTGAAACAGACGTCGGGTGGGAAGGAGGGCACTCTTTTTACAGTTGATTATGAATCAGTGTTGCCTGGAAGTCCTGAATAAGAAGTCCCTGAGTAAGAAGCCCAACAAGGGAAGTGGTTCTATAGCTTTGATTGCTATCGATATTCTATTTCTTCCAAGAATTTCTTATGTTTCTACAGGTTCTTTGATCATTGCGAGGCAACACATTTCTCCCTGGAACTTCCAGCAAATTTTAGCGTGTAATAACTGGGGATGGTCTTCTGCAGCTACACATTCAAACTGGTCTGCTTCCAGATGTTCATGAAGAAAAGGAGCTGCTTCCCGATCTGGTAAACTTGGCCCCCTCGAAGAGGGAATTGGCAAGATGTGCTTATAAGTCCTGGTCAATGTCCCTGATATGTCTGTGGACCAGGGTATTTAGGGCCAAGGCCCTGGCATTCAACTGTATTGCATCTAGGGCAGAGTTCGCCAGTAGCACTGTTATGAGCTCAGTCTTCTTCAGCCCATTCTTAATGGCCTTGAGAGTAGACTCTACTGCTGCCAGCATGTGCCAAGAGATGATAGTTCTGGGGGGAAATGAATTAGTTGCTGATGCCCAAATAGTTGCAGCTCTGGCCTCAAATCCCTTGCAGAGGGCAGACTCCACTTACTTGTCACATGGATCCTTAGATCCCCTCTCCTGCTCTGAATGTATGAATGCTGTGGATGCAAGAGCCACCACTGGAACCTGTAGCAAATCCATGGCCTTGGTGGGAAGGACATATAGCAAAGCTTTTGACAAAGTGCCCCATGATATTCTGATTAACAAACTAGCAAAAAGTGGGCTAGATGGAACAATTATTAGGTGGATTCACAGTTGGCTACAGAATCGGACTCAAAGAGTACTTATCAATGGAACCTTCTCAAACTGGGGAGAGACAATGAGACAATTGGGTGGGATAGCTAATACCCTGGAAGACAGAAACAAACTTCAAAGTGATCTTGATAGGCTGGGCTGAAAACAACAGAATGAAATTTAATAGGGATAAATGCTGAGTTCTACATCTAGGAAATAGAAACCAAATGCACAGTTACAAGATGGGGGGATACTTGGCTCAGCAATACTACAAACGAGAAGGATCTTGGAATTATTGTAGATCACAAGCTGAATATGAGCCAACAGTGTGATGTGGCTGCAAAAAAAGCAAATGCTATTTTGGGTTGCATTAATAGAAGTATAGCTTCCCAATCATATGAGGTACTGGTTCCTCTCTATGGGAAGAGAAGGGTTGGGACATAGAGCTAAACCACAGGCCACCCATTGTTTGAGTAGCTCAATTAACCTGTTGAGAAACTAGGCTCTGGATCCATGCACTGATGTTGGAAAGGGGCCCCCCTCACCAGAAAGATCAGTTGGAGGGGGAGGACTATTCACCCTGCTGTAAAGGAGGGTTCCGGAGAGCTGGACCCAGGCAGTTCCCTGCTTCCAGAGGCCCCCGTGCATTTTCCTGCCAATGTGCCAAGGCAGGAAAGCATTATCTGGAAGACCCCTCCCTTGCCTGCCCTATGACGAAGGAAGTCCCCAGGATCGTGCAATGGGTCTTCTCACCTGCTTCTGGCTGTAAAGGGCTGAGTGGAGCTAGCAAATACATTTGGCTGCTCCTTTCAGTTGCTGACGGAGTCTCGACCATGGGGTCCACCCGTACCAGGAAGTGCTGGCCAAATGTGCAATGCACAGAAGGCAAACCTGTCTCCAAGGACAAATGCTGGCCAGCTCCCTAACATCATCCAGCCTGTGAGTGTGCGTGTGCGGTTGTGTCAGTCCATTCCTCAGATCTGATGTGGTTCCCCCACCCTAATAGATATATACATAATCCAAACTCGTGTTTGTAGCATAGGCAGTAAATGCTAGAGTAGGATTCAGACAGCTACTGTGTGGCCCTGGCAGCTGCAGAACATATGCCTAAATGCAAGAGAAGTCACAAGCAACTTGTTACAGATGCTATGCCCCATTTCCCCTTGACTCCATTCTCCGCACTTCCTCCCAATGGTTGCCCAATCAGTCCCTCTGTCAATAACGGAATGTGGAAGACACAGCCATACCACTCCAAGGACAGCGAGGCAAATGACCACTGCAAAGGATGCGTAGGCAGAGTAGGCACTAGCGTTGATGTCCGGGTGGCGAGTCTGGTACAGCTTTAGCATGCACAACCCTGCAATCATGTACATGAAGGACGTGTCTGTCGAAGAGGGAGAAAAGACAACAGTGGCATTACTAGCAATGATTCTTCTGGGGGAGGAGAAAGCCTCCCTTCATGCCAGAGGGCACTGCTACCACCCCAGAGTGACGTCTAAGCATCATAAAGAGGTTGCTATTGTTGCGGATTAAGAGCACCACAACGGGAACAGAGTATGACACGGAACTAATCCTAAAAATTAGGCTTTAATTAACTTTGTTTTTTAATAGAGTTCTGGGCTCTCAGGTTGTGGCAAAAACCTTGAAAAATGTGACTGAAGAATAGCCAGAACAACACACTGATACCACATCTCCCGGTCCACTCCATTGGCTGCTGCTGCTTTAGGGGGTATGGGGTAATGCTGAATGCAATGATAGTACAAAATTTGCCATGCCCAGACTGAGATAATCGATCTCAGCTGTCAGAATATGATCTAGAGCCTCAGACACATAATTAAAGAGGCAGCCAAAGAAGGAATAGCCATTATCATTAACAAGTTGCATTATATCTAAGAGACTCCAAAGCCATATTTACAGTTCCCTGTCCTCAGATCCCACTGAGCAATATCAGTAGAAAATTAAAAACACGGAGAATGAATTTCCTACAGATATGCAGGAACTAATTGGCACAGGCTCAGGGATCGGTCTAAATAAGCAATTATTGCACGCTCATGATTGGCCACTTACAGAAGTTTTCAGATACCAGGACATCTCCCACAAAACCCTCTAGAAATCCCAGAATAAAACGAACCACTTTTAAAGTGATAATAGCTGGGAAGCAGCAGGAACTTCTGCCACTAGATGGCACTGTTTCAATAGAACTCAATGGAACTGAACAGAAGGGAAGTATTCAATTCAACCCCCTTGTCGCTCTTCTCCTCCAGGTGTACCGCAGCTTATAACAATTGCACCAAAGAATCAAGAAGCAGAAAAGCACTGGGTAAACAACGCAATTTCCCTTAATGCAGAGACACTTGCACTTCCAGGACGCTCAACCAGTATTTATCCAAAGTACACAAACCAGGCAACACCATGCAACCCATTGTTTGGGGCATTGGCACAGCAGAAGGCTCTATATGGATTCCATTCCTCATGCCCTATGCCACCACCAGCACCCCAAATTACTTATTACTTATGCGACTTTTATTACTTTCCTAAGTTCCTGAGGAAATGACAATCCATTGAGAAGTCCCAGATAATGCTACATGGCAACCATGGAACAATATACTATATACTAATTTCCTGGACAAAGATGGACTAGAAAGCACCAGTAACAGGGGAGGTGGCCCATTAGGGCAAACAGGGCACGGGCCCACCAAGCTCGACGTGCCTCAGCCTCCTCCTGCCTCCTTCCTTCCTTCCTTCCTTCCTTCCTTCCACTGTCCAGGGGGTAGCAGGCTGCCAGTCTCCTCCTTAATCAGCCTCAATCTTGTCTTGCCTTTGTGGCACTTAGAAAGGAAGGTTTTGCCTTAAAGGCAAGGCTCTGCATGAGCCATGGTAATGTTGTTATTAAAAGATAAAGAAGTGTTAGATGATTCTGGCAACTAGTGTAAGATATGCCAGATATTGGAAGATCCCTCAAATAGCAAAATTGAGAGAATCGAGCTATGTGATATAGTAGTATTGAGTAAATTAACTTGAGAGCTAAGAGTGCAAAATGGGGTTCACAATATCAAATTTCTTGGATCTGAGTGCAATTTATTAATTATTGGAATGCAAGATAGAGCATGATAATTGGCAACCCTTTATCATAGTTTTCTGTTTCTTACTGAAATATAGTTTATATTATCATTGAGTTTATTTTGTGACTCTTCTTTTCTTTGTGCCTTAATGTATTGAAGTAGTTATGACTGCTTTTGATTTTTAAATCCCTCGTTTTCCATTTCACTGTCTTTTGCATGTTTCACTCTGTTTTTGCCTCGTCAAAGCAGAATGTGTTTGTATTTCTGTTTCTGGAGGGGCCTGAACTAAGGACATAACTAGTCATTCCAAGAGTTCCCATTGAAAGCAGCAGCACACCCTTTTCTTCCCTATTTCTTCACAATGTTTAGCAAGTAAAGTACATGGTGGCACGACATCACTGTGCTTCATGTTTCTCTGTTCCCACAAGCAGCTCACAATGAAGCGGAGTGGCTGTGAGGAAACAAAGCATCACCTTGTCACATCTCATGTTTTACTTACTAATGTTATAGGAAAGGGAAGGAGGGAGGCAGGCAGGGAGGGAGAGACAGGTCAGTGAGGTTGCTGCCTCTCGAAACATCTAGTTCCACACGTCATGCCTGATCAAAGGACGAAAACTTATCACAGGACAGACAAAGGTGAACAGCTCAGCATTTGGAATCATCAGATGCTTGTGTATCAGACCAGAGAGTACTGTGACCACAATGAACCATATATTTAATGAGTCATTCCTTGATTTCTAGATGGGAGGTTACATTTTTATTATACTAGGATCATACAAAAAAAAAAAAAAAAAGGTTCAGAAAAGGTTCAGCAGATATATTACCGAGTTAACACTCTCATCATCATCACCCATAATGGGGAAAGCAATAGCCCCTAGACAGCATCTGGAAGTGGGAGCACAAAGCTTCAGATTCCTGGATCTGAGGCTGGAGACAGCGCTCCAACCTCAGACCCAGAAGTCCAAACTCCTCCAAATGTGAGCAGGGAGAGGAGGGAGAGGAGGGGCACCAGTGATGAGTACAGGACTGAGGACGTGGGGAGCTACACCCAGCCTTCCCAAGCCTCCATCCCTGTCCCTCCCTGATACCTCAGCTAGAGGTGTAAAAATGCCCATCTGGCTAATTTGCAGAGCACTGCACCTCCTGCTCTGCTTTGGATACTCAAAAGCCTTTGAGTTCAGAAAGCGTATGAGTATCAAGGGTGGCTACAATAGGACTGTGCCCTTAAAGACCTCTGCCCCAAATTTGTAGCACAATGCTGAATTCATGTCCCTAAGTCACATTAGAGAAAACAAAGGGGGGAATTGACCTGACATGTAAAAATATGCATGCACAGCGCTGCATCTTTACTACAGGGGCTGGTGATAGCAAAAGGTGTGGAAGGGCTGAGAAGAATCAGTACTCCAAGAATCAGTAATGTATGGGAAACGTAATTCCCAGTCTTTCATGAGCGAAAGCCCATGTTAGCAAGTGCTAACTGTACTGTTGATTGGGACAATTAGGGTCCGCAAACTATGTGATCTTTATTCTGAATAGAAGAAATACATATTTTTTAAAAGAAACTGTAATGAAGTAATGCAGTTCCCTAATGGATGACACAAAAAACACAAGCTTATAAACACAACCAGATGGATGAGACAAAAACCAAACAAACCACATTTAAAAACCCAGTTACAGAACAAACAGGGAAAAAGCAGCACACTTGCTGAAGAAGTTCTCAACGAAGCATTATTTTTCCAAGCATTCAAATTTATATCATATTGCCTGAACATTAAAATTGAACTGGTTGTCTCAAGGTCTCTAAAGCGTAGAGCTATCATTGAAACCAGTTCTCGGTGATCTTGTTCAAAACGTCAATAGACAAAAGCAAGCCCCTCTATCCCCCCACGTTCCTTGGATGCTTACCAAACTGAAAATTAGAGTAGTTGGGGCAGACATGGTAGCAAGCACTGAGGACACCTTCCATCATCAAAGCAATGCCCATAGCATAGAAAAGACCAAAATGCTTGGGGATGCCATATTCCTGAAAGGGAAGAGAAAAGGAGGGAAGGACAAAGAACAGCAACACAGTTCATTATTAGTGCATGCACAAGCTTCCATCGGGTCTTTCATCATAGGAGGCCACCAAACTGTTACAAATATCCAGCTGTTTAATTAGAACAAACAGTGAACCTTTGGCTGAACATCGCAATTGTGGTTGCAACTCCAGTGTAAAAATATATAGCTTTTACAATGGGAGCATTAATCAGAAGATGCAACCTAAATTGTACTGCAGTTTAAAACATTCAGCCAGATTCTTCATTGCTCAGGCTCTGCAGGGTGAGATCATCCCGTTGCCAAACGTAAATAGTTGTATGAACAAGAGATGGTATAAAGCCTGAAACTTAACCATCAGTAGACTTTTTTGGCACCAATTTAGAGTTCAGGGTCCTTGGACTAGAGGTAGAGTCAACAGAATTCTTCTAAGCACTGTGTTTTTCCACAAATGAGAATATAAGACAGAATGTAATGAATCCCCACTGAATCTGTTCAAGGACTCTGAGGGTCTTTCGAAGGAATGGAGAAAATGACTTTGACTTGCGTAGTGTTCTGTGGTTCACATTAGTTCACTTGTATGATGCACACATACAATATTGTTGGAGTGTGAGAATAATTTCTTCCCTATCCACAAGGCATTCTGATACCTTGTTCAGCCAAATTCCTGCCCTTAACAGGGAATGATGAATTGTCGGGGCGAGCAGGCCAGCAGCGAAGCGAAAAGGGCTGGTGGAGAGCTCCGATAGCACCCCAAAATTTACGTTTACAACAATGTAGGAATGAAGCCAGACTATAAAGCGCATGGTCTTCAACGACTATGGTCTTCTATATACTAATGCCCAGAGCATGGGAAACAAACAGAACGAATTTGAACTCTTAATACATGAAGGCAAATACAACTTGATATAGGTATAACTAAAATTTGGTGGGATGACTCCCATGGCTGGAATATAGCAATTGAAGGATATAACATGTTCAAAAAGAACAGAAGAAATGGAAAGGGAGCGGAATTGCACTATATGTTAAAAATACTTATCCCTGCACAGAAATACAGGAGGATGAGCCTGGGAGCAACATCAAGAGCATCTGGATTAAAATAAATGTGGCAAGAAATAAAAGGAGCATGATAATAGGCGTCTACTACCAACCATCCAATCAAGGAAAAGACAAGGATGAAACTTTTGAAAAGCAAATTGCCAGTGTTTCAAGGAAGTGTGATATAGTAGAATGGGGGACTTCAATTACCTCAAAATCTGTTGGAAGATAATTTCTGCCAAAAGTGGCCCTTCCAAGAAATTCCTGACATGTGTGGCTGATAACTTTCTCCTACAGAAAGTGGAGGAAGGAACTAGAGGATCGGCAATCCTTGACTTGATATTGACCAATACGGATGACTTAGTGTATAAAGTGGCAGTTACGGGAACTCTGGGGGAAAGTGACCACGTCATACTTGAATTCTTTATTTTAAAGGAAGCAAAAGCTGAGTGTAGCATATACACGTTCAGCTGCTTAAGGTAGGGTGTTGCGTAGGCTTCTTGGGGAGGGCCCGGGGCTCAGTGGGAGAGCTCCTGCATGGCACACAGAAGGTCCCAGGTTCAAAAATCCCTGGCAGCATCTCCAGGTAGGGCTGAAAAAACTCCTGCCAGAATCCCTGGAGAGCCATTGCTGCTGCCAGTCAGTGTCGACAATATTGGCAAGAGGGACTACGGCAGCCAGCTATGTTCCCAGGCTTGTCTTCTTGTTAGAGCCCTGTCTTTGCATCCCATACATTTTTAAGATTTCCAGCCACAGGGACCCTCTTCAACACTGTGACGTTACGTGATGCCGCCACAAACCCTATCTCTGCATCCCACAATGCTTAGGGACACTCTGGGCCTATTCCAATTCCCCCGGCCCAGCTCACTGGTGGCTCGTCTGGAGAAGCCTGCCACAGGATAATAACGTACTTCTGGATGCCACCCTTCCTCCTCCTCCAAGGAGGAGCCTTGTACATCAGATTCTGCCCCCTGCCTCCACAATGACCCTGCGGGGTAGGATGGGCTGAAGGGAGGGATGAGCAGAAGAGGTTAGTCTGTTTCTGGTCCATGTCAATGTTTCATATGTCCATTCTTGTTCCACGGAAATATTTGCTTTAAAAACACACACACACAAACGTGTACATACATGTTTAAATGTGTATTTTTGAATATTGCTCTCAAAATATGTCTGTGGGGAAGAAGATGCGAGGGAGACTGGAGCAGGCAGGGACCATCAGAGCCTGCTTCAGTTGGACCCCCCCCTCCCACAGGACTAACATCTTCACCTTGTGGGGAAGAAGGAGCTGTTGGTTTGCCCCTCCATTGGGAGATGAGAGGACAGAGCAGAGCCTTCCCACCAACCTAAACAGTCTCCTTAATTTCTTTTTATTTTCTCCCTCTTCCCTCCCCATCCACTTTTCCTTGTGTGTCATGTCTTTTTTTTAGAATGTAAGCCTGAGGGTAGGGACTGTCTTCTTTACTGATACATTGTAAGCCACTCTGAGAACCTTTTGGCTGAGGTGCGGGATAAAAATACTCTAAATAAAAATAAAAACAACAACAGATGACAAAGAAAAGGCTGAAATGCTCAATTTCTACTTTGCCTCAGTCTTCTCCCAAAAGCAGGTCTATGACCCACCCTGGAAAAAGTGAAGCACAACCTGAAGGGGCAGGATTGCAGTTTGAGAGTGATAACATGGTCAAGGAACACCTAATTTCTTTGAATAAGTTCAAATCTCCAGGGCCCGATGAACTGCATCCTAGAGTAATGAAGGAGCTAGTGGAAGAACCCTCAGAACCGCTGTTGATTATCTTTGCGAAATCATGGAAGATGGGTGAGGTGCTGAATGACTGGAGGAGGGCAAATGTTGTCCCTATCTTCAAAAAGGGCAAAAAGGAGGAACCTGGGTCTGACATCCATCCCTAGGAAAATTTTGGAGCAAATTATAAAGAAGTCAATCTAGATGCACCCTGAAAACGATGCGGTGATTATTAGAAATCAGCATGGATTTGTCAAGAACAAATCCTGCCAGACTAATCTGATCTCATTCTTTGATCGGGTAACCTCCCTTGTGGACTGTGGGAATGCTGTAGACCTAATATATCTTGACTTCAGCAAAGCTTTTGACAAAGTGCCCCATGATATTCTGATGAACAAACTAGCTAAAAGTGGTCTACATGGAACAACTATTAGGTGGATTCATAGTTGGCTACAGAACTCGACTCAGGTATTGGTTCACCTCTATTTGACATTGCTTAGGCCTCATCTTGAGTATTGCATCCAGTTCTTGGCACCACACTCCAAGAAGGATGCAGATAAGTTGAAGCGTGTTCAGAGGATGGCAATGAGGATGATCAGGGGTCTGGAAACAAAGCCCTATGAAGCCCTATACACACTACAAATCCCAATACCTGAACACATTCTGCTGTTTTGTGGGAACACCAGGAAGCCACCATTTTATCCAACAAATTGCTTCCACTCAAGTCTGTAATTGTCCTGGCATGCCCTTGCTCGGCTTCGTCCATTTTCTTCGGCTGCCCCTTACGCCTGGAACGCTCTTCCAGAACATTTGAGAACTACAAGTTCAATCGCAGCTTTTAAAGCTCAGCTAAAAACTTTTCTTTTTCCTAAAGCTTTTCAAACTTGATTTTGTTCTGACTTTTATACTGTTAGTTTTACTCTACCCTGTGCCTGTTTGGTGCATTCTCTTCCCCTCCTTATTGTTTTATTATGATTTTATTAGAATGTAAGCCTATGCGGCAGGGTTTTGCTATTTTATTGTTTTACTCTGTACAGCTTAATTTCCCCTCTCCACTCAACATTTCTCCTTTTCTTGGAGTTTCTTGTTCCCCTAATGCGAACCGCCCAGAGCGCTTCGGCTATTGGGTGGTATAAAAATGTAATAAATAAATAAATAAAAATAATGCTCACTTTCCCCTCCTCAGGTTCATGAAATCTCAGCTGGTGTCTGTCTATGCACGCTTTGAATTGCCTACTTCTCCAGTGTTCCTGGCAGAGAATACGGAAAGACAGGTTGCTTACCTATAACTGTAGTTCTTCGAGTGGTCATCTGTGCAGTCACACATATGGGCTCTGTGCCTGCGCAGGGCCAGCTTCGGAAACTTCTATAGCTGAAAGTCTTTTAGGCGGGAACCCCTCCCCCACCGTCCACTGAGCATGCTCAGGGGTTCCCGCCTAATCCCCTCAGTTCTTGAAACCACCTAAACAGTCTCACTGAGGTGAACCACCAGGTAATAAAAAATGACACCATAGTGGGGACGGTGGGAGGGTTGTGTGACTGCACAGATGACCACTCGAAGAACTACAGTTACAGGTAAGCAACCTGTCTTTCTTCTTCGTGGTCTCTGTGCATCACACATATGGGCGAATAACAAGCTGACTACCCGGAGGTGGGTGGTGTCAGGTGATGGATGAAAAATTCAACGGATTGCCGATAAGACGGCACGCCCAAAGGCACAGTCTCTACGCGCTCTGATGTCCAGATGGTAGTGACTGGCAAAAGTCAGAGGTGTCGACCAGGTATCCGCTTTGCAGAGGTCCGGTATGGCAATACCTCTTTCAAAAGCTGTAGCAGTGGCCCCTCCTCTGGTGGAGTGAGAGCGCACTTTCCCCTTCAGCGGGGGGCCAGCAAGTTCATAGGCTAATTTGATAGACTGAAAAACCCAAGCAGATATTCTCTGCGGAGATGCTTGGAGTCCCTTTTGTTTGACCCATAACAAACAAAAAATCTTTGGGATCTCCGGAGAGTCACTGTTCTGTCCAGCGTATGTAGTGTTGACTCAAGAAGAGTTGTCGGCGCAAGGAAAAAGCTTGGCAGAGTAAAATCCTGTCCAAGGTGAAAGGAGAAACAACCTTTGGAAAAAAGCTGGGTCCGGTCTAAGGACCACTTTGTCGGCATGAAAACCCGTATAAGGTGAGTCCATACGGAGTGCCGCTAACTCTGATGCACGTCTAGCAGACGTTATGGCAACAAGGAATAACACCTTAAAAGTCGGTAAATGCAAATCTGTCTTTGCCAACGGTTCGAAAGGCTTGGCAGGCAGTGCTTTGAGCACCACGGGAAAGCTCCATTGCGGAACAAAGGGACGAAGGGGTGGAACTGTATTTTTCATCCCTTTCATAAAGCACTTAACCAGTGGATGAGTGAAGACCGAACAGCCCTAAACCCATAAATGTGAGGCAGAATCGCTGCCAGATAAACTCTAAGTGAGGAAACTTAAGGCCTCTTTTAACAAGGAAAAAGGGAAAGTGAGGATGGTGGAAATAGGCTCTGAAAGGGGTTTCTCATTCCTGCTTAGTGCAAAGGAGGAGTGAGCTTCCCATTTGGTAGCATATGACTTTCTAGTCGCTTGTTTCTTAGCTGCTAGAATTATGTCCCATATATCAGGGGGTAAGGATTGACAGTCTAACATTGTGGTTTCTACTATGAGGTCCAGAGAGCTCAATAAATTGAGGATTACTCCCACTGCCTTCGATAGCATCCTCTTCTAAGATGCCACTAGAAGCCAGTTGTCTAAATATAGGTAGACTTTCACTCTGTGTAGGCAAATTAACTGCCATATATTTTGCAAACATTCGGTGGGCTGTGCTTAGGTCCAATAGACGCACCCAAACTGGGACATATCGGTACCTATGATAAACCCAAGGTACCTCTGGCGAGTGTTCTGAATGGCTATATGGAAGTATGCATACTTATGTGTATGGGGCAAAACCTACTCCCTTCTTGAGGAGCAGCATTAAGAAAGACAGTGTGTCATCTGTAATTTGCTGGTTCCCATGCAGGAAACGAGATGAGCAATGAGACTGAACAATCCTTCACCATCGGATGGGAGGTCCTCAATCTAGTTCACAGAGTGAGATCTGCTAATCATAGGTATGCATGCGAAGCGCCAGAGCGCGCACCATCGCTCTCAACTCCCAGTGAAGTGACGGGTCATGTAAAGTTGCTGACAAGAGGAAAAGTTGGATCTGGACATCATAACTAGATAGTGTATGACTCTGGGGCCCAAAGCAGATGAATATGTTCTGAAAACTCCCCTTGGGGCTAACTGAACTAATACAGAATTGGAACACGGGTGCATAAAGAAAAAACCCCATGTCCATTACTGGACCTTATGTAAAGATTCTGCACTTTCCAATGTCAGAGCCATCAAAGAAGGGCCCTTCCAGGAATTTTTAACTGTCAAGAAGCAGTGATGGGAGGAAAAATATCGACACTGGAGTTGGCTTCTCAGTACATACAGCATGAGATACAAAAACCTGCACTTTATTTTCCTAGTTATGTGTCTCAATACCAAGCCTGGTCATCCTCAATGACCGGGAAGTGGTATAAGTCCTCCAAAGGAGGTTCTGCCCTGTGTAGGTGATGCAGAAGAGAGCAATGTTGAGACCGACTGATAGTCCTCAAAGGATTGAAGGGAATCAGGTCTATTCTTATGCTCTAACTCATCTTCCCCAAGTTGATCTCCTAATGTCCCATGGAATGGGGGTGGAACAAAGAAGAGCTAAGTAATTGTGCTGACGCATTGTGGCTGTAACAGCTGAGCCCTGTGTATCGGTCACAATGACAATGATCACGGTTGTACGTATCCCCATCACGGTACTAAAGCCAGTATCCATGCTTGTATGGTATTCTCAGGAGACGTGGCCCATTTAACATTGTATGCCCTCCTCTTCCAAGGGGGGGGGGGAGCCCCAAGAATGATGACATCAGACATCATGGTAATAAAATGCTCTCTATTGAAAGCAAAGCACTCAGAGCGTAGAGACTCTGGAATGGGGACCTTGAAATAGGTGGTTAGCTTGCAAGGTATACACTGCCTGATGTGGTGGACAGATGTCCATTGGCTTTGGAGGGGAGAGATATTACATCTCACCCTCTGACATTGAAGCTGCATGCGAGATGCCCTCTTGGTATCAAGAGTCTCAGCGTTTGTACCAAAGTGCTATTAACGTTATTGCCAATCTCGGTATCAAGGGTTCCAGCTTTGGTACCGAAGAAACCAATTATGTTATTGTCATTTTCAGTACCAAAAATTTCAACCTTGGTACCAAAAAAGCCAATTATGTTCATTGCCAGTGTCAGCATAGAGAACTCCAGCGTCTGCATTGTAGATGCTAGTTATGTAATTGCCACTGTTGGTATCGAGGGCTCCAGTCTGTACCGAAGAAGCTACATTATTGCCAGTCTCGGCATTGAGGGATTCATTCTTGGTACCGAAGAAACTAGTTATATTGTTGCCAGACTCGGTACCGAGAGGCTTCAGGCTCAGCACTGAAGAAGCTAGTTATATTGTTTCTCGGTATTGAGAGCAGTCTAGGTACCGAGAGGTCACAGGCTAGGCACTGAAGAAGCTAGTTATATTGTTGTAAGTCTCGGTATCGAGAGGCTTCAGTGTACTGAAGAACCTAGTTATTATTGCTACCGAGGAGGCCAGCCATGGGGACTCTAACAGTAGTGGTTAGATCTGGCTTCCATCGAACGGCAGATCCTCTATGCGGGTGCGTGCCTGCTGGGACAGCCCTGCGGACCTCAGCTACGCATGCCTTCGTAGCGCAATGGAAACTACCATGGCTTTGAGGCGCAGTCCGTAGCGTGGCGTGCTGTATTAAGCTATTGTCGAGAAAGTCTCATAGCCTCAATACAAAAACATCTGCCAGTTCCCTTTGGTCATCTGGCAAGAATCCGGAGAGATGTAATATTCTCCCATAAAAAGAGCTTACGTTTTTCCATTGTGGCTTGGTAATTATGCACACGAAGGGATAAAGCTGTAGAAGAGTATACTCTTCTCCCCAGGCCGTGCAACCTACGGCCTTCTTTGTCCACTGGTGCATTATTTGTATGTAAATAGGAACGGGACAATTTAGTCCTGCATCTTATAAATATATGTTGTCTAGCCTCCTCGACATTGTGGCATAGAGGAGGGCAGCTTCCATGATTGTTGTGCTGTGAGCAGCAGCACAGGCAAATATGGAATAGCCACTGGGCTTGATTATACTGACCCATCGTAAACTGGGTCATTAAATTTCTCTATAGGTTGGGATATTTGAGCCCCTAGGGACCTTGCCATTCTTTGTACCTTATCAGTAAAGTGTGCTAAGTCCTCTGAAGGGGACACCACGTCTGCAGTGACCATGAGGTCATCTGGTGGTGATGTATCTTGTGAGGAGTCCGATTGGTAATCCTCCTCCGATGGAACATCCAGTCCCATGTCTGATGTAGGCAACGTTTGCAATGCTTCCGACGGTACCGAAGAGGTTGGTACTGCGGTTTGCGTTGGTTGCGGAGCGCACCTCGGTACTGATGGTAGAGGCGGCGGTGGCATGGCCAAGACATCCTCTGGGAGGGAAGATCGCTTCGGAGGGTGGTTGGCGGAAACGCGGGTACGGCTCGTGTTGCCATTCCTGCGGGTACTGATAATAGTAATCTTGGTGCCTTCTGTGTCTCCAATCCTCATAATAATACGGAGGATACTAGGGAGGTTGCCAATCAGCATAATAGTCCCACATTCTTGGAGGGGACAGATGTCGCTCGTCTTAGGTCATATATTGAGGACCTGAATGAGCTAAAGCTGATTCCTTTATCTTCCCAAGCAGAAAAGATGCTGGGGTCCCATCTTGGGGAGACATGATAGCACTCTTCAAATCCTTAAAAGGATGTCAACCAGAGGACGGCCAGGATCTCTTCTCGATCCTCCCAGAGTGCAGGACACGGAATAACGGGCTCAAGTTAAAGGAAGCCAGATTCCGGCTGGACATCAGGAAAAATTTCCTGACTGTTAGAGCAGTACAACAATGGAACCAGTCACCTGGGGGGGGCACTCTCCCACACTAGATGCATTCAAGAGGCAGCTGAACAACCATCTGTCAGGGATGCTTTAGGGTGGATTCCTGCATTGAGCAGGGGGTTGGACTCGATGGCCTTATAGGCCCCTTTCCAACTCTACTATTCTATGATTCTATCTCTTTCCCTTGTAAAGAGAAAAATAGCTTGGAGGAAGTGAATTTGAGCAGATAGTTGGAAGAGAAAAGGTTAATCTCTCTGACACACAGACCCTTTCTACACCTAAGGATTATCCCAGGAAAATGGAGGGATCGTCCCTGCCTGCTCCTGGGATCCCCTGTGTGTCATTTGGATGCACAGGGATGATCCCATGACAATTCCAGGGGGAAAGGCAGTTGCAGAAATGGCCACACACTCAAAGTCATCCACAGCTGCTTTGCATTTTCAGAAAATGCTGCATCATGGCATTTAGTCTGGCCCAAACACACATCATTATTAAGGAAGGACAATGTGCCAAGTCTTCAGCACACTCTTGTTTTTGTCTGTACATTAAGACCCGAGATGGAACAAGTAGGCAACTCCTGCCTAGAGCTCATGGCCCAAAGGCCTTGTCTTTCTACTAGGCTCAAATTAGAGTATGTACCATTGTGTAGATGTCTTTGTTTTCCAAGGAACGTCTGTGGAGAATGTCTCGACGCAATACAATCAGCAGGAACAGGAAGCCCAGCAGCATATGGCCCACATTGCTGAGGATATTGTTAAAAGCACTGCAAAGAAGGACACCCATCATGAGAGAGGGCGTGGGGAAGGGGACCACGCAACATTTCCCACTGTCTAAAGTAAATCTAAGCATGTAAAACCATTGTAAGTGGTGGTTTTTTAAACTGATTCCTTTATCATATTTTGGTTGTGATGGGGAAACCCAAACCTTTTTGGTGGGGTGGTGCTTCTAATGTCACAAGATGGCAAAGTGGCTTCGCCCCCTCTCCCCTTTTCTTCAAATGTTTAAATACAGTAAGCCAATGCTCTAAGCAGCAGCTCTTTGCAAATGTTGCTCAATTGGCTTTGGAAATGGTGATATATTATCATGTAGTATCTTTTCCAGCAAGCCTATCCAGTGTAATTTTAGGACGCTTTTAAAATGATTTTAGGATGTTTTAACAATGTATACTATGTTTTAATTCAGTTTTATGTATTTACCGTTTACTGTTTCCCACCTCGATCAGAATGGAGAGGCGAGTAAGAAATAAAATTAGTATTAGTATTAGTATTGTTTCCAGGGGCAATCTAGCTTCATTTGCAAACCACATGGCAGCCAGGCTGCTGATTGAAGCAATAGCTTAGTTTGCATAGGGAGCACTCCCGTGGCATTATTGCCTGCTAGATGGAAGCGCCCTATCTTGGAGGCTTCCCAGAATCCTGTGCCCTGCCAGTCTGCTGCCAGCAGGACAGGAGGAATGATGGAGGTGATTTTTGCCTCTGTCCTCCTTTTTACGTCTTCCCTCTACACTGGCCTCTGAACCACAGAGCCAGTGTTGGAGAGGCTACAGGGTAAGACAGATCCCAGTCTCTCCACTTCCTCCCTTGCCCACCAGAACACCCCACCTTTTTTAAATCTCTGCGTGCTCATATGGGGTTGCTCTTGCAAACTTGAAAAGCAGATGGTATGGTTCGTTCCATGGTGTCTGCGAGGAAGGGGGCATCTTGGAGCCCCTCTAGAAATTGCCGGAATGTCTACAGCTTTGGAGGGGAAATCTGAAAAATCCGATGTCCTTGGGATGCTCTGCCAGGGATCATAGGATTACTCCCTTAAGGTTTAAAGAGAGGGTTTTTTTGTGGGGGGGGGGGAGTAATAATTCTATTTATGTTATTGGAAAAGTAGCTAAATGCCTCCTACCTTCAATGAAAATTAGGAAGCAGATGGTAAAGTAGGAACTCCCTTTTGGCTCCCTTGCATTCCGCATTCCCTTGTATCTGTATATTTTTAATGTATTTTAATAAACTTGTTACGTAGACAATGCAATGTACATGACAGCTCACTCCAAGTGACAATAAGATGGCCAGCAATCATGCATCATTTTTAAAAAGAAAAAACCAACCCTGGATTTAAAAAACCCTCTTTTTATAAACTGGATGTGTGATTCCTGATCATTTGTTGTATATGGAGGAATGGATTTTATTTTGGTCTGTGACCATAACAAATCCATTTATTTATTCATTCAAAAAGTGATATCCCTGCAAACCAAACCAGCCAATGCAGAGAGGGGATATGATAAAATATATCATATCCCTATAAGATGATAAAATATTTCATCTTACTCACGCACACTCAAGAAGATATCCTCTCCACCGTTCGATTGTACAGAAAGCATTATACATGCAAAAACCAAGCAATGTACTGGAGGTCACTCACACCCACCTTAGGACTCCCAGTGGATGAGCACAAAGGAAGTTATAATAGCAGATGTCCTGATTCCCAGTCACATTCACCACCTGGAAAGTGAGGAAAGAACAGCATAGAGGTTCACCTGCATTCTGTACACAACATCCCAGCTACAAAGTTCAAGAGGCAAAGTGCAACGGCACCGACCTCACACAGATACTATTAGATTGTAAGCCTATGCGGCAGAGTCTTGCTATTTACTGTTTTACTCTGTACAGCACCATGTACATTGATGGTGCTATATAAATAAATAATAATAATAATAATAACAGAAGGCCTTGCCTAGCACACCTTTCTCAAGCCACGCGCTACCTCTTGAAAAGCCTGAGGAAAGGGAAAAACCAACACAACCTCTCCCCTATATGTGAGGGAACAAGGTAAAGGGTTTTGGGAAATAGGTTCTATTACTGAGGTACTGAACTGCAGGTGTATTGTTAGATGTTTTTACACTGTGTAATATTATTATTATTATTATTATTATTATTATTATTATTATTTATATAGCACCATCAATGTACATGGTGCTGTACAGAGTAAAACAATAAATAGCAAGACCCTGCCGCATAGGCTTACATTCTAATAAAATCATAATAAAACAATAAGGAGGGGAAGAGAATGCACCAAACAGGCAGTATAAAAGTCAGAACAAAATCAAGTTTGAAAAGCTTTAGGAAAAGAAAAGTTTTTAGCTGAGCTTTAAAAGCTGCGATTGAACTTGTAGTTCTCAAATGTTCTGGAAGAGCGTTCCAGGCGTAAGGGGCAGCAGAAGAGAATGGGCGAAGCTGAGCAAGGGAAGTAGAGGTCCTTGGGCAGGCGAGAAACATGGCATCAGAGGAGTGAAGAGCACGAGCGGGGGAATAGTGTGAGATGAGAGAGGAGAGATAGGAAGGAGCTAGACCGTGAAAAGCTTTGTAGGTCAACAGGAGAAGTTTATATTGGATTCTGAAGTGAATTGGAAGCCAATGAAGAGATTTCAGAAGTGGAGTAACATGGTCAGAGCGGCGAGCCAAGAAGATGATCTTAGCAGCAGAGTGGTGAACAGAAACCAACGAACTGATGTGAGAAGAAGGAAGGCCAGTGAGAAGAAGGTTGCAGTAGTCCAACTGAGAAATAACCAATGCATGAACAAGAGTCTTGGCAGAAGAGACAGACAAAAATGATCGAATCCTGGCAAAACGACAGGATTTAGGTACTGTCTCAATATGAGGAATAAAGGAGAGCGAGGAATCAAATATAAAGCCAAGACTACGAGCTTCCTTGACTGGTGTAAGTGTAACATTATTGACAGTAAGAGAGAAAGAGAGATGAGGAGAAGGTTTAGGAGGAAAAACAAGCAATTCAGTCTTTGCCATATTAAGTTTCCAACGATGATGAAGCAACCAAGCTGAGATATCTGAAAGACATGCCGAGATACGATCGTGAACATCAGGAGAAAGATCCGGAGATGAAAGATATAATTGTGTATCATCGGCATACAGATGATATTGGAGGCCATGAGATTGAATAAGATTACCCAAGGGCAACATGTATAAAGAAAACAACAACGGGCCAAGCACCGAGCCCTGAGGAACCCCTACTGAAAGGGGAAAAGAGGAAGACGAGCTGCCATTAGCCAACACGCTGAAAGAGCGACCAGCTAGATAGGAGGCAAACCAGTTATAGACAGAGCCACAAAATCCGAGGTCCTGAAGGGAATCTAAAAGAAGATCGTGATCAACCGTGTCAAAGGCTGCAGTTAGATCAAGGAGAATAAGAACGGAATAAAGGCCTTTAGACTTGGCAATAAGAAGATCATTGGTAATCTTAGTAAGGGCTGTTTCAGTGGAATGCAAAGGATGGAATCCAGATTGAAAAGGATCCAGAGCAGAGTTACTAGAAAGAAAATCAAGACAACGAGAGTAGACCACACGCTCCAGGATCTTTGAAACAAAAGGCAACAAAGAGATAGGTCGGTAGTTAGACAGAGATAGCCTATCAAGAGTAGGTTTCTTGAGAATAGGAGAGACTGTAGCATGTTTAAAAGCAGAAGGAAATGAACCAGAGGACAAAGAAAAATTAATAATATGAAGCAAGGAAGAGAGGATAGCAGGGATAAGATTAAAAAAGACGCGAGAAGGAATCGGATCACAAGAGCAAGTGGAAGGCTTTGAAGAGCGCAGTATTGTAGACAGTTCATCAGCTGAGACCGAAGGAAATGCAGAAAAGTTTGCAGGAGGAACTGACAGAAGGTAATACAGAATACAGAAGGTAATAAATCCGAGCTGACACGTAGTTTGTGGTAACAGAACACAAAGTACAGTTTATTGAAATTTAACAAATCTTTAGTATTTCAATTTAGATCAAACCTGCATATTTTTATATTCAAAACAACAATCCCAAGTCCCTTAAAATTCTATCTCTTCTCACTCCTCACACCAAACACTCTCATGAAGCACAAGCCAGACTAAAACTCCCAGACTAAAACCAAACCTCAAACTAACCTCACAATCCCCTCAGCCAACCTATTTATACTCCTCCCTCCCCCTCTCTCACCGCATCACTAGCCACACCCACTCAGTCAAACGTTCCGCACTCACTAGACATACAAAACCAGACATACCTAAGGGATAGAAAGGTGGGTATCGCCACACAAAGCAAGACAGAAAAAATGTAAATTAAGCTTTTGCAAAATCCAACTGCATTCCATGGTTTCAATGCTCTCATGGAAGTACTAGTCAGCTCTCTCTTTGAGATTCATCTACACAGTGGTGGTGGTGGGTAAGCGGCACGCGTTTGAACTCTCCTTGGCCTACTAGAACTTCATTGCAAAAGGATGGCAGAAGGAACGAATATTAAGGACCTTTCCAGATGATGAAAGGATACCCCCCCCCCTTCCACAATATGCTTGTTAATCAAACTTCAGTACCTCTAGCACTGCTCTCACAGAATGAGAGGGTGGGTGAGTGTTCCCTACTGCAGGGATATACTCTCATCCAGGCCAGTGCTGGATCCCTTTTTCAAAGGGAAGGTGTGCATTTCAGGAGTGGAGATGGGAAGAACACACAGCCATCACGACGTGGGAAAGCCTCAGGGATGTTGTGGCCACACGTCAAGTTCAATTTCCAACACTATTATAGTATTGCTGGTGCATACTAGCCTGAACCGTTCATACATTTTATTTTATCCGATTTACTTTCCATTGGGTAGTGGCAGGTAAATGTGTAGTGGCTAGATTCAGATGTGTGTCTAAATATATGCAGGTGCATCTAAGTACACAGGACATTAAAAGCAATAGAGTAGGAAGACAACACCTGCATTTCAGTATTTCAGATACTTATCCCTCTATCTGTGCCTGCCATTTATTAAAAGCAAAGGTATGCCAAGCCCCTACCACTGAGACGGCTCCACAATGCCCCTTGGAGCATCAGGTCAGTTGGCACCCTGCTGGGCAAACTGAACACTGGTGGGCCAGAGAGGGTTTAGAGCCCCCTAGAACCCCAGTGCCAAGAAGCCTCTGTTGCAAATGGGCTGGGGGGTTAATTAAGAAAAGAAAACTTTTCCTTTTTTTCTAATTGAAAAAAATAGTCCTGTGTTGTCTTATTCATGTTTGATATGTATATTCGAGACATCTTGTTCTTGGGCCTCCTGATCCACAAGGACTTGAAGAATAGAAGTGGTTGAAAAGTATGTTCATCCTGGGGTCTGGCCTGTTCTGGTAAGAGATGTAGAACAGGCATTAGTGAGCCTACGAAGATAAACAGGGCCAAATGGAAAATTAACTGGGGCGGTTTCAGCTGGGGATATGCCTTTATTCCTCATTCCAACATTGCTCTTTCACTGCCTCACCTCTTAGGGGTTATAGTTGGACATGATCCATTTTTAAAGATCTGCAATGGGACTTCTAGAAATTAATTGCTGGCTGGGGGAAGCTAAATTAATCTAGCCCTCCTTCGTGCTGGGTGCTATAACCTTGCTGTTCTCAAAGGCTTGAGGGTTTGAGGATGATGGTTTATCAGGAGAAACTGTAAGGGGCTTGGCTGGGAGAAGCAAGGACCAGCCTAAGGGACTCCAAAGTCTGGAGCCAGGGTGGAGTTGCCTGAACAAGAATGAGAGCTGGGATCCATCTCCCTAGTCCTCCCCAGCTTATATACAACTACCTGCACTCAGGGGAAGAATTGTGTAGGGATATATTGCCAATGTGAAAGTCAATGAATAAACTTCTGGTTAAGCTTTCGTCTCATTTTCATTTGGTTGGGGAGGACAAATAAAAATACATTTTTGCACAAAAGGAAAATGTCAACGAGATTACAGGCATTTCTGGAGCAGGGCTAGGTAAAAGGGCAGGTAAGGGCTCTCTTCAGAACATAACCTCAATATAAAAAAGTAGAAGAGAATAAACAGAATTAAAGTTAAAAACAGTTTGCAAACTGGTTGGCGCAGGGGTGGAAACTAGAAGAGTTTTTTTGGTCTGGATGACTAATCTGAGAAGAGGAGAGAACGCAGATCTCACCGTCTGGTATGTAATCACCAACTGGATCACAGGCAGGGCATAGAAGACAGCAATTGTGATGATGTTCCTACAGGATGAAAAACCATAAGAAGATTATTTGCAAACACGTATAAGAAGATGTGCACACATTTCATCAGTTTTAGTCTCTGGCTTAGGTATTATTACTTAACTACAGTAAGAAAGCCACAGCCTAATTACTTACATCTAGAGAAAGAAATCTAAACAGGTCAATGAGGCACCAACATTGTCTGCATTGCAAGTGCCACTACTTCCACACAGCCGCCCCACTCCTCCAACTTAAGCTCTTGCCACCTCATTCAAATCTTAAAGCTGAAACGTAATAAGGCCGCTGTTTTTCTTGTACAGCAATATCTGTCATAAGCAATAGTGAGGTTTTCCAAGGACTTTATGTTTCAAAAATACAACTCGCCCCTCGCTCCTGCTGACCTCCACTCACCTCCACCTGCGGGCCTTTACACTTGACCTTATTCAAAAAACACTCTTGGCAGCTCCTCATACAGGGTCCACCTCCAATTTAGAACGAACTGAATTTGCACAGACACCGGTTTAAAATCCAGTCATCTCACTCATTCTGAATTGGCTCAGAAAACAGGAATAAGTGAGGTAATAAGGTTTAACTGTCACATTTTTTGGCACTATGAATCAAAATCCTAGTCTTGGTTATTTAATCTGGAGCAATTCCAATCTCTGGAACATTATTTTGAGGTGTTAAGCGGTTTGTAAATTGCATATGGCCTTTACATCACTAAATTATCAAGCCATGCCACGACATTGCTGAAGATGTGCAAAGCTATCTATGATGTGCAATGGTGCATTGTTGGTTTAGGTCCAGGGCAACGCACCGCTCCCCAATTACCTTTTCAGAATATGTTCTGCACAAGGATAATAAATACTCATTGGGCGCCTTCTTATTTGACACAGAAAGTGGTGTTTTTGTTAAACACAGTAACTTGAAACCAAGTTAAACCTTCTAATGCTTTGTTCTTATTAAGAGGAGATTGTATACTTGGATTCCTCTAGGTGGAATAGAAATGGTGCAAATAATTCATATCAGCTCCAACTATGCAAGTTAATGTTCTCTGGCCCTTTTACCTACTAAATCTAATCACTGAGATAATATATATGGTAAGGTGATGGCAACTATCATGGTGAAAGTTTTGGTTAGTTTTGCATTAATTGTCACTCCAGAACTGGGTGCAGGGAAGGAGGTTGGTGAGAAGGAGGTTGGCTCTTTAGACCAGTCCTCAATCTTTTGAGTATGGATCTTAAAATTAAAATTTGGAGAATATAGGGCCTTTATAGCTGACGTTCTTGCAGAATTTTATGATGGCATTTCCCCTGCACTCTGGCCCAGGGGAACCTCAGCCCCAGGGGCCAAATCTAGCCCTGCTAGGGTGCCAATCTGGCCTCCAGGGATTCCCCCAAATGGCCACCTCTTCCCTTTCTTTCAACCACAGATAGTTTGGGGATTTCCTGGCTTTTCTGCAGCTTGCCCCCTCCTAAAGTTACTTGAAGTAAGAGCTTTAAACTAAAATATGCTGGAGGGGGGAGTGTATTGGGGCACCCTCCCCTTTTGCCTCTGGCCCTGCCCACCACTAGAATCCAGCTCCCAAACTTTTCTGAAATGGAATTTGGCCCTCTTGGCCGAAAGAGGTCTGCCATTACAAAAGAGGGAGAAATGCCAAAGGTGCTGGATTGGGGCTTGCACTATTGCAGCTCTTAGCATATCAAGAAAACGTTGGTCATCTGGAAAGTGATCTGGAAGGGCACATTGCAAAAGGCAGAGCTAAGCGAGAGATTACCTCAAGTTGCCAGTCAGCTACTCACCAAAAATAGATTTTATACTTTTTGCTGACAATTCTCCTGTCCTTCCTGGATAAGTCAGATAGATAGAGAAACATCTAGAAAGAGAGGGAAAAAGAACTTACTATCTTATGATGCTTGAAAGGACTGTAATCTAGCAAGGGTTCAAGAAATTTTGAGCTGAGGAGGTGCTTGTCCAACCCCTCAAGGCAGGTACATGAATTATTATTATTATTATTATTATTATTATTATTATTATTATATCCCGCCTTTTTCTCAGTACTGGGACTCAAGGTGGTTTACAAAATTAAAACATGTACAATTAAAACATATAAATATAAATTACAAAAGTTAAAATAGAATTAAACCTACAGCAAAATTAAAAACATGTTAAAATTTAAAAAACTATAACAGGTTAAAAGGGGAGATCCAATACATTAACACAGGTCCAGTATAGTTCCAAAAGCCTGCTGAAACAAAAAAGTTTTTGCCTGCCTCCAAAACTAGCACAGAGGGAGCCAGCCTAGACTCCCTGGGAAGGAAATTCCAGAGCCTTGGAGCAACCACTGAGAAGGCCCTCTCCCGTGTACCCATCCGGCATGCCTGGGATGTTGGTGGAACTGAGAGAAAGGCCTCCCCAGAAGATCTCAGAGCACAGGCAGGCTCATAGGGGAGAATATGATCTTTCAGACAACCTGGACCTGGTTAGGCCTCATCTAGAGTATTGCGTCCAGTTCTGGGCTCCACAATTCAAGAAGGACGCAGACAAGCTGGAGCGTGTTCAGAGGAGGGCAACCAGGATGATCAGGGGTCTGGAAACAAAGCCCTATGAAGAGAGACTGAAAGAACTGGGCATATTTAGCCTGGAGAAGAGAAGATGGAGGGGAGACATGAGAGCACTCTTCAAATACTTAAAAGGTTGTCACACAGAGGAGGGCCAGGATCTCTTCTTGATCTTCCCAGAGTGCAGGACATGGAATAACATGCTCAAGTTAAAGGAAGCCAGATTCCAGCTGGACATCAAGAAAAACTTCCTGACTGTTAGAGCAGTACAGAAATGGAATCAGTTACCTAGGGAGGTTGTGGGCTCTCCCACACTAGAGGCCTTCAAGAGGCAGCTGGACAAGCATCTGTCAGGGATGCTTTAGGGTGGATTCCTGCATTGAGCAGGGGGTTGGATTCAATGGCCTTGTAGGCCCTTTCCAACTCTGCTATTCTTTTCTTTTTTTAATATTTTTATTTATTTTCTACACTATATAAACATACAACATTACAATAGTAATAATAATAATAAAAAAATAAAACATCAAACAACTGCTACATACATATTGAATAAATGTTGAGTACATATATGTTGAATAAGTATTACCTATACATTATCATACTACAACATAATCATTCTTAACATAAAAGTGCACCCCCCACCTCGGGATCTATTCCTGAGTCCAAAATCTGATCATTTCTTCTGCTGGCGGTTTCCCACTTCCCTTAGTAAACACGAATATTAGGAACTGTTTCCAGATTCCTTCAAACTCATTTATTTTAATTACGCCTTTTCTCCACTTAATATTACATGTCAGTTTATCATTAATGGCTATATCCCTTACTTCTTTATACCATTCTTCAATAGAATATTCCCCTTGAATCTTCCAGTTCCTAGCCACCATCAATCGTGCTGCAACCAGCAAACTTGATATCAGCTCTATAGTTTCTTTTCCACACTTTATATCTTCAAATAGTGACAGTAATGCAATCTTTGGTGTTTGTTCTATTTTCATTCCCACTATTTCTTCAATTTCTGAAAACACCATCTTCCATAATCTTTGTACATATTTGCATTGCCACCACATATGTAAATACGTTCCTTTTTCCCCACAACCTCTCCAACAATTTGCTGAATGCTGATCATTTATCTTATTCAATCTAATCGGGGTTAGGTACCACCTCCACAAAATTTTAAAATAGTTCTCCTTTATTCTCACTGATAAACTTCTCAACACTCTTTGTTTCCATAGTCCCTCCCATCTCTGTCGCCCTATTTGTACCTTCAAATCTGACTCCCATACCATTTTCTCTGAGTTCTCTCTAAACTCCTTTTCTAACAATATTTTATATATTTCACTCATTAACCCTTTTAAGACTATACTACCTCCTTTACCTTTTTCCTTATTTGCTATTAACTCTTCAAACTTCGTCATCTTTCTGCAAACTCTATTATCTTTAATCCACTTTTTATTCCATTGTTCTAATTGCCCATATTCTAACCAAGATAATTTTTTCTCCTTTAACAATTTTTCCATATCTTCTCTTGTTTTTATATCTCTTAACCAATCCTTTCGTTTCATTTTACTTTTCTCTTTTAATATTTTACATAATCTACCCTTCAGATCCTCTGGGAAATTCTTTAACATTATTATCGGTGCTAAGGGAGAGTTGCTCGGAAGCAGCTTCCCTTTAAATTTACTCCAAATTTCCCATTGAGTCCTCAGGAGTGGATTATCTATACTTACAACCCACTTTCTCCCTCCATCTTTAAAAAAGACATTGTCCAAGCTCATCTCTAGATTACTTATAGTTTTTTCTTCCATCCAATATAAATCTCCTACTCCTATAATTGCTTCTACAATATGTCTTAATCTATTTGCTGCGTAGTATAATTTTATATTTGGGAAACCCAATCCACCCTTTTTTTGGCTTAGATACCAATTATTTTTATTCACTCTTGCTCTCTTTTCTCCATTACAATATTTATTAATAATATTTTGCCAACTTTTTATCTCAGTTTCTGATATTTTTATTGGTAACATCCTAAACACAAAATTAATTTTAGCTAAAATCTTCATTTTTATTAAAGCTATTCTTCCAAACCAAGATAAATTTAATCTTTTATATTTCTCCAATTTCTCTAATACCTCTTTCTTTAACCTCATTAAATTCTCCTTTTCAAGATTCTCTAAATTTTTTGTAATTTTAATTCCCAAATATTTAATCTCCTCCTTAACTCTCATTTCTATTCCCTTATGTTCCCATTCCTTTTCTTCCTTCTTAGTATAATTAAACAGCATCATCTCTGATTTAGACCAATTTATTCTTAACCCTGTAATTTCTTCAAATTCCCTCAACTGATATTTAATTCTTTCTATTTTTCTTATTGGGTTCTTAATGGTCAATAAGGTGTCATCCGCAAACATATTTAACTTTATTTCCCTTACCTCTCCAATTCCTTCTAACTCTTCATCCTCCCTTAGTGCCTTCGCCAATACTTCCATAACCATTACAAACAGGACCAGCGAGAGCGGACATCCTTGTCTTGTACCTCTGGCTAGTCGTATCTTTTCAGTGAGTCCATCGTTTACCACCACTACAGCTGTATTTTGGGAATATAACTGTTCTATTATGTTTTTAAATTTATTTCCAAATCCCAATTTATCTACAATAATCTTTAATGCCTGCCAGCTCACACAATCAAAGGCCTTAAAACTATCCAATGCCATAATTCCTGCCTTGATATTTGATTTTTTTATTACATTTATTACATTTAAAACTCTTCCCACTAGACTATGCATCTGCCTTCCTGCCACAAACCCACATTGATCTTCTCCTATGTATTCTGATATAAATTTATTTAACCGTTTAGCCATAATAGATGAGAAAATTTTGGCATCCTGATTTATTAACGAGATAGGTCTGTAAGAATCAGGACTAGTCAGGTCTTTATCTGGTTTTGGAATTAGAATTATCAATGAGTGTTCCCATGATTCAGGTATCTTCTCTCCTAATAATATCATATTATAAAGTTTCAGTAACTTTGGAACTAAAAATTCTTTGAAAACTATAATATTCTGGTCCTAAACCATCTGCTCCCGGTGATTTACCAACTTTCAAATTATCAATGACATCTTCAACTTCTCTTTGAGTTATTACCTTCTCCATTAGCTCTTTATATTCTGGTTTTATTCCATTCTTTATAAACCTTCCAATATATTCCTCCACCTTTTCTTGTTGAGTTTCTTTACCCTTATATAGTTCCTGATAAAATTCCTGGAAAATTTTTATTTTATCTTTCATTATGTGACAATAATTCCCTCGATTATCCTTCAATACTTCTATCCCATTCCTCCCTTTTTCTTTTTGTGTGAGTCTGGCAAGCAACCTAGAATTCTTATTACTGTTTTCGAAATATTCCCTTTTCATATATATTAAATTCTTTTGAACCTCCTCTAAATTTAAATTTTCTAATTGTTTCTTCTTAGCTTGTATTTCTACTAATTTATATTTATTTTTACCTCACCAATATTCTTCCTCCAAATTTCTAATTTCTATCTCTAACTTTTCCTGCTCTGCACGTTGTTGTCTTTTTAAGCTACACATCTCTCTAATACAAATTCCTCTTACTACAGCCTTCATGGTGTCCCAAACGACTGACCCAGCTGTTCCTCCCTTTTCATTAATTTCCCATGACTCCGACAATTCCTTCTGAATTTTCTCTACCACTTTATTATATTTCAGTATTTTTGTATTCAACTTCCATCTATATGCCTCTTTATAGTTCTTCTGGACTGCAAATTCTAAACTTAACAAGGCATGATCAGTTACTTTTATTACCCCCATTTCCATTTTACAAATCTTCGTTGCAAAATCTTTTGAGACAAATATATAATCTATCCTGGAGTATGTATGATGAACTGGGGAAAAATATGAAAACCCAGGCTTAATCCCATTGAGTAAACGCCAAGAATCTGAATAATCATTTTCTTTTACTAATTTATTCAATATAGTTATATTATTCCTCTTTTCAACATTAGTGGGATTCGACCTGTCCCATCTATTATCCATGACCATATTAAAGTCCCCAGCTAATATAACAAACCCCTCCTTGAATTCCTCTATTTCTTTAAATAACTTTATAAAAAACTCTCTATGTCTCTCATTTGGGGCATACACATTAATTAGCATATATACCTTTCCTTCAATTTTACCTTTTAACATAAGATATCTGCCACTATCATCCTTTTTTGTTTCTTCTAATATAAACCCACTTTTTTTTGAGATCAAAGTGGCCACTCCATTTTTTTTTGACGTCCCTAATGACTTTTCATAATAAGCTAACCACTTTAATTTTATCATATTCGCATTCTCGGAGCCTTGGTGTGTTTCTTGCACCATTATAATATCCGATCCTTCTTTATTAAACATTTGTTCTATTCTCCTCCTTTTCACGACTGCCCCCAAACCTTTAACATTGAGTGTTGATACTTTTATCTTTTTATCCATATTCACCCTTTTGAAGTCTCTTCCGATCCCTTGTGCTCTGCAACTCAAATTTACTTACATAAAAACACAAACTCCATACAACTACCCCCACCCCCTTACCCCAACCCCTTCCCTCCTACCTTCCCCCCTCCCCACCCCCCACTCTATTCCCCCCCACATCCCTGTGAGTCTAATACTCCAGCCATTAACTTTAAAGGGAGGGGGGGAGGCAGTGCTGCGCCTGGCCGGCAAGATTTCTATGTTTAACATTTCTGTCTACAATTATCTCATATGATTAACAGTTCTATTACACCCCAGATGTCCCAGCCTCATTCCCCCCCCACCCGTTCCAGTCCCACTTGCTTCCCCATACAGACCCAGCCTCTTCAGCAACTCTTTACCTTGATCCAGTGAGGTTACTCTGTGTTCCCCCCCCCTCCGTGTGTAAATCTTAGAAAAACAGGATAACCCCACGAATACAGGATTTTGTTCTTCACTAGTATTTCAGTTATTGGTTTAATACTGCGTCTCCAGTTTAATGTGTGCTGAGAAAGATCATTATAAATTTGCACTGCTTTGCCTTTATACTGCAACTGGGCCATAGATCTCAATTCTTTCATAACTAGCTCTTTTTTATAATAATTACCAAATTTCACCAAAATGTCTCTAGTCCCTTTGTAGTTTTGCCCCCCAACACGGTGAACTCGATCTATATCCGATCCATCTATTTGTAGGTCAGGCAACAGCTCCTTGAACCAATTCAGGATGATTTCTCTCAGATCTTCTCCTTGTGTTTGCTTTAGCTGTTTTATTCGAATTGATGAACGACGAGATTGATCCTCCAAGGCTATCAGTCTTAATTCATAATCTTTAAATCGAATGTTTGTTGATTTTTCAAAAGCCTCTTGCTTCTTCTGGTTCAAATCAGCTTTTGTCTCCAAATCTTTAATATCTTTTGAGTTTTCCGCCGTCTTATCTGCCAGGATACGCATTTGTTGTCTAAAAACATCCATTTGCTGATCCATTTTTTAAAAAATGACTATATTGTTCTCTGCAATTGCAGCTTTAATTTCCACTAAAGAGGGTGGCTGACTGCCAGTTGCTTTTCCCCCTTCAGCCATGTTTTTTTTTTTTTGGCTCTGTATCTAAAAAAACTGGGTCTGTGTCTTCGTCTTCCTGTTCTCCTTCAGAGACTGAAATTTGGGAGAGGTTATGGTTACTTGGTCGCTTTTTCTGTGTATTTAACCTTTTCCACTCTTTCTTAATTCCCCTTTTAATGTTCGACATAGGACACTTCTGGTCAGGGCATAAACCTTTAAGTCCAGCTCCCTTTCTTGGCAGTTTATTTATTAGCTTATCTTCCGTATGTTAAACACTCTTTCTTCTTCTCAGGGGGGGGGAATACATCAGATTTCAAAACAGCATTCACTAGAGGGGACCAAAACTAGCCATACACAGTCCACAAATGCCACACTTCGCCCCCTCGCCGAACGCTGCTATTTCTCCACCACCGCTCACCCCCCCTTCTCGCCAGCCGATGATAACTACAAAAAACTGCTTTCCTCTTTATGAAGCCAGTATTTCAGTCTTTTCCACTTTGTAATAGAAGATAAGAGGTGAGATTCGCTATAAATCAAGTCAGCATCTAACAAAAACAAACCTTCTCTGCTCCAACTGCGCCATCAGCAGCCGGCAGCATTTAGTTTCGCTTTCCACAGACGCTTATAGAAACATTCCATAAAATCTCACCTTATCTCTTCCAGCTTATTCCAACACCGGCAAGTTAAACAGTTAACATTCATAGTCCTTTTCCATCATTTGATTAGAGATTTATGCCCATTAAAAAGGAGATAATTGTTTTTCCCGGCAAAGCCGGTTAGAGCATCAGAAAAAACTCGCCGACTCCATGGCTGCCAAGCTCCGCCCCCCCCAACTCTGCTATTCTATGATTCTATGATTCAATACAAAGTTCAAAGAGACAAGAGTCCAAATTGGATGGAAAGTCCATGTGAAGAGTGCAAGAAGCTCAGATGGTAGTAAGTCCAAACAGAGAGGATTTGGGGCAGTAAAGATGAGAACGTTCCTAGTAAACATTCAAAGCATGGGCATCTGCTTAAAAGCAAAGGTGTGGCTGCAATAGCCCTCCTCCTTTGCAACTAACAAGGGATTTTAAACCATTAATGAGGCCCCTGCCTGTTTCAAAGATAGGTTTGTTGCAAATGAGGAAGGCAGTATTATATAAAAATAAAACTTTTATTGCCTCAAACAAACATAGCTTCTAACTTCTCTCCAGTCCTGACTGACTCCTGAGAGTGCTGAGTCACTGACTGCTGTGTCATCTCCTGATTGGGCGAGTATTCCTTCAATCAAAGTCTGTGTCCCTGACTTCCTCTTCCATCTAACTTCCTGTGTGTCTCACTTAGTTCTACCTATTGATACATCTTTCCTTTTTTTATTTTAACCAACAATACATTACAACTCCCATTTACCCCCCCCCCCAAAAGTTAAACATAGTCTTGTAGATGGTGTGGCTTCTGTACCAGGCGACCTGCTCGAGTTCTTACTTGTTTTGCTATAGGAGATGTAGTTTCTCTGGGGTAATAAGCGGTATCATGGGTATCCCTAGGATGTGAGGACATTTCAACTATCTCCCCAGTCTCTCTGGCAGGGGATTCTGAATGACCTCTTGCCTGGAGGCCAGACTGTGAAGTGGGTGCTCTCTCCTCCTGGAATTGCTGTTCTTGGTTGTGGTTCTGCACACCTGCATTTGATACTAGTTGGCTGCTCCTCCGCAGATGTCTACGGTTTCTTCTGAAGACTTGACCCTCTGGTGTCACCACCTCAAATGACCGTGTGTTCACTTGCCTTTGTACTTCTGCCTTTCGCCATTCCTTGTTCTCTTGCCCTGCTGGCTGAATCCAGACTTGCTCACCACTGTGAAGATCAGGTAGATCTTTGGCCGACTTATTATAATAATGGGCCTGTCTAGATTTTTGTTCTGCTATAGAGTCAGCTCATTTGTTATGGATTTCTGGCTGCAGCAAATTTCCTCGCATTGGAAGTAAGGCTTAGTTCTTCGACCCATGAGACTCTGAGCTGGACTTGCATCCAAGCCTTGTGATGGGGTGTTCCTGTGGTCTAAGACAGCTAGATATGGATCTGTCCCAGCTTTCTTGGCTTTGACCAAAATACACTTTGCTGTCTTGACAGCTGACTCGGCTTTCCCATTGCTCTGGGGATAGGCTGGTGACGATGTCTGATGATCAAATTCCCACTGTGCTCTGAAGGCCCTAAATTCTTCAGACACAAACTGAGGGCCATTGTCTGAAAATAAAACATCGGGTATTCCATAACGGGCAAAGTGTCCTTTAAGCTTTCTGATAATTGTTCGAGATCGGGTATCTAGCAAGGAGTCTATCTCCCAGAAATTGGAATAGTAGTCCACCGTTATGAGGTAGTCTTTGTCTTGCAACTTGAATCAGTCTACTCCTACCTTTTCCCAAGGCCTCCTTGGAATCTCATGTGGGTGGAGTGTTTCTTTTTGCTGTCTGTCACCTAGAGAATTGCAGATCTCACATTGTGCCATGTAAGTTTTCAGCTGATCATTCATGCCAGGCCAATATATGCATTCTCTCGCTCTCCTCAGACAGCTCTCAATTCCCATATGTGAGGAGTGTATCCTTTTCATTATGTCCAAGTGCATTGCCTCTGGGATGATAGCTCTGTTTGCCCTAAAGAGAATTCCATCTTGCACACTGAGATCCTCTCTCATTGAGAAATAGGGTGTAACTTCCACTGGTAGCTGATGTTTGGTCTCTGGCCAACCATCCAGGACAATGCGTTTAACTATCTGTAAGTTGCTATCCTGCTCTGTGCCTTCCTGTATTGCTTGTAGGTGTGTCCGTGAAATGGGTAGATATTGCAGCATATTTATTGACTCTATGTCCTTTTCAACTGAACCATCTTCATTGGGCTCTGAGAGATATGCTCTGCTTAATGTGTCTGCCATTACCAGGTGCTTACCTGGATGATATTGGATCTGTACATCATACTTTTGCAGTCTCATCAACATCCTTTGAAGCCTCTTTGGGGCACTCAATAATGGTTTCCGCACAATGGTTCCAAGTGGCTTGTGGTCAGATTGGACATGTACTGTCTGTCCAAAAGTGAGCTGGTGGAAGCATTCCATCCCAAAAAGGACAGCTAACAGTTCTTTTTCAATTTGTGCATAACCTCTCTCTGTTTCTGAGAGAGACTTTTTGTCATGATCCCTTGTTGCTTCTATTATCGTATCTCCTTCTCCCACAATTAGGATATCATCTGCGATTATCTTCAGGCCTGGGATGTTCTCTAGCTCTTGATTCAACCTGCGTTGAAACACTTCTGGGGCAGGGCTGATGCCCATTGGCATTCGTAACCAGCGGTATCTGCCAAAAGGGGTTGCAAATGTGGTCAGGTAGCTAGATTCCTTATCCAGTTCTATGTGCCAAAATCCATTTTTCACATCAAACATTGAAAAAACCTCGGCTCGTGATAGGTCACATAGAACATCGTCAATGGTTGGCAGGGGATAATGACTGCGTTTTAATGCCTTATTTAAAGGTTTAGGGTCAATACAAATACGGAGTTTTCCGGAGGGTTTCCGTACAATGACCAAGCTGCTGATCCATTCTGTGCTAGTCTCTACTGGAGCAATTATGCCTTTGCTTTGAAGGCTTGCTAGTTCCTTCTTCAGTGGTTCTGCCAGTGCCATAGGAACTCTCCTTTTAGGGATCTTTACTGGTTCTACTGAAGGATCTACCTCAAGTTTCAATTTCCCTGCCAAATGTCCTTCCCCTTCAAAAACATCCCCAAAATCTTTCAGTATTTTCTCCATAGTCCAAATCCTGGACTGGTTCTGCTCACTGGCTTGTACAGCATTCAGGATGTTCTTATGTTGCACGTGAATCAATTGCATAGCTTGGACTGCTTTGCTTCCTAGCAGTGGTCTGTGGGCATTCCCTTCCACGATGATGAACTCTAAGCGATAGAGTCTATTATTCTTTGGATTGCGAATCTTTAGCCTGCACTTCCCCACAGGTTTCAGGGTACTGCTATTGTACATAATGAGCAATTGGCCACATGGTTCCAGATCTGTTTTCTTGTCTATTAGAGCTAATGGCAGCACATTGCAGGTGGCTCCACAATCCAGTTGGAAATGAACTGGGTGTTTGTTCAACAACATAGTGGCAAACAATGTGGTGGGGTAGGTTACCTTCTTCCCTGTATTCCCCACTATGTGGACATCATGATTCACTGGACCCAAAGTGAGGCTTAAAACATCCTTACAGTTTTCAGACTCATCGCTTTCATTCTGTATTGTTCTCACAGCCAGCCTATTAGGTTTCTTCTCACTCTTGCACTGACTTTGGAAATGGTTGGGTTTGCCACAACCTTTACACTTCTGTCCATATGCTGGGCACCTTTCTTTTCTCTTTTCGTGTTGTTTCCCACAGAACATACACTGTATTTTAGGCAGTCGTCTCTGAGGCTGCCGGCCCTGCTCATTATACTGACTTGACTGGTGTTGGACTGCATGCACCTGCACCTCATGGGTGCCTTCTAATGTCCTAAGCCTCTCTTTAGTAGCTTCAGCTGCCCTAGCAATCTCCAAACAACGAGTCAGTGTTAAATCTGGCTCCCGCAACAGCCTCTCACGGAGATGTTGGTCTGCGGTCCCACAGACAATTCTGTCTCTGATGAGGGAGTCTGTGATAGCCCCAAAATTACAGGTTGTTGCCAAAGTCCTTAGTGAAGTAACATAAGCATCCAGTCTCTCTTCAGACCCCTGCTGCCTCATAATTGAATTGATATTGTTCCATTGTTTCATTTTGTTTAGGTATGCAGTACTCATCCAGCCCTTTTACTAGCTGTTGCAGAGTAGAAGTTGTACTAAACCCAAGAGTTTTGCATATCTCTCGCCCCTTTTCTCCAATCAGATAATATAATAACTTTACCTTTTGCTTTTCTTCCTCTTTTGTGAAGGCAAGATCCAGGTACAATTCAAATTCCTCTTTCCAGTTCTGCCAAGCTTGAGCCAGATTAGGCCCAGTGAAATCCAGTGATGAGGGGGCTTTCAAACCTCGCTCCATAATCCAAAATCTCAAGCTGTTTTTTGTTGTTGTTGTAAATGGGTCCTGTTAGACTTCTGACACCATGTTTCAAAGATAGGTTTGTTGCAAATGAGGAATGCAGTATTATATAAAAATAAAACTTTTATTGCCTCAAACAAACATAGCTTCTAACTTCTCTCCAGCCCTGACTGACTCCTGAGAGTGCTGAGTCACTGACTGCTGTGTCACCTCCTGATTGGGCGAGTATTCCTTCAATCAAAGTCTGTGTCCCTGACTTCCTCTTCCATCTAACTTCCTGTGTGTCTCGCTTAGTTCTACCTATTGATACACTGCCCAAACAGGGCATTTCCATTCTGCCCTTCAGGGGTGACACTTATAGAATAGAATAGCAGAGTTGGAAGGGGCCTACAAGGCCATCGAGTCCAACCCCTTGCTCAATGCTTCAACCTGTCCGACTCTTCCCCTCTCCCCATACTGTTAGATTCTTACAGAGAAGCTGCCAGCCACCTTCCCTGTCAAGGCCAAATCTACCACCTGGATGGGGTGGGTGGGTAACTTTACTCCCCCCTGATGTCTTCTGACAACACTGTTGGCGATAAACTCACACTGATTTTGACATTTATAAGCTGACTAGGCCGAAACCCTTCCAGAACACTTCTGAACAGATTTTGGCTATAAAGTATAAGATCCATTGTGGTGCTGGAGCTGGGCCATAACACATTGTATTAGAAAACGCTTATCAAACATTGTTCATCAAACATTGCAAGAAATAAGGCATTTTTGTGAGATATTTTAGTAACATTCTGAAGTTTGTATGCTAAAGAATGTCTAATTACAATTTCTGGCTGATTTATCACCAATAACTTTGCAGAAGAGAAGGAATTTTAACTTTTTGTCAGAAAGGTTAATTAAAGAAGGTATTGAATATAAATAGCATATTTCCTCTAAAATCTCATTTAAGTATAATAGAAAGTGGTTTAATATAAAGGCTACATGAAAGGAGTTTTCTAAATGTTTTTGATAAGCAAGATACCTAAGGTATAGAAGCAGTAGCCTCAATTGTGAAGCAAGTATTTATGAATGACCATGCAGACAGAAATGGAAGAGAGGTTGATCTAGGTAGAGACATAGTACAGAATCCAATGGAGTGGTTACGCCTTTGCTAATTCTCTTAATGCTAATTCTCTAAAATGTGTTGTCTGAATTGAGCCTCTGTGTGTAAGTATTCAAATATTTTTGTTTGCTTATTTGTTTTTCTTCTCTTCCCCCTATTTTTCTATTTTTTTTGTTTTGATAAATAAGACTAATAACATGGACAGAATTAGATTTATTTTGCTGTACTTAAATGGCCTAAACAACTGTCTAAAACAGAAAAAGATGGCAAATAACTTCAAAAAGTAAAGTCAGAAATACTGTTTTTACAAAAAATGCATATAAAAGAACACATGGCATTTTAAAGGATAGGATGTTAAGCAATGTTTACATATCATGTGCTAATACTAAAGCAAAAAAGTGACAACATTAAGCAAACCTTAGATAAATATATAAATGAGTGACATTGGGAAGAATGATAAGGAGAGGCATATTCTGTTTAAAGGTGTTTTTGCATCATCTCCGTCCTCGTCCTCGTAATGCCTGCCTATAAGGGACAATGCCTATAAGGGCATTGCCTCATCTTGGTATTGCAGCACTGGACTCACATGACGCCATCCCTGTCCTGCACCCATCTCGCCTCTTTTCCTCCATTTTGCTTATTATGTTGGTGCGGAGAAAGTCTGGATTATTTTCCCTAAGTGGATTTAATGTGCCCTTAAGCCTTCTCGTTTTTTCTTTTGTTGGGGGTGTGTGCTTTGAATGGATTGTTGCTGACAAAAGGGAGGGTGGGGCAGTTCTCCTCCTCCAGCACATCATGTCGAAAAAATAGACTTGTGCTTAGTTTATTGAATGGACTTTTTACTGCTCCAACCCCACCCTCATTGCCTGCAGAAACAGAGCCCAGCCAATTAAAACGTTAAATCAGTAAATCGCTAGACAACAAAGCCAGAGACGGGATGGGTGTGGGTGGGGTGAGATGGGGTGGGGAAGGAGCCCAAGTTCCTTAGTACCCCAGCAGATCTCTATTATTATGAACTGGAGATGCACAACTGTGCATTATCAAAATAAAAGAAAATAGATCCTCCACAAATGCAAACAGGAGGAATTTCATATTGGTGGAGTATCAGAAGAATGACTTGAGGAGATTTTTTTTAAAAAAATCCTTAAAATCAGTGCATGAACGGATCTAATTTAAACTTGGCATGGCTAAAGCCCTCCTTAAGAGCTATCACCATGCCAAGTTTCATCTCTTTATCATTAAAAATTATGCAGATGTAAGCATTTAGTTAGCCAGAGTTGTCAGGATCAAAGCTAACCCTCACCCCACTCAGCCTCTTCCAGATACGGAGAGAGACTTACTTCTGAGTTAACACGTATAGAACTGACTTTTAATAGTGTCGTCACTCAGAAGCTTTTTTTTTTAAGTCTAAAACAGCAAACTGGAAAGACGTGCTCTGCAATCCTATGCTTATTTCTGAGGTCTTACTTCTATTTACTTCTCTCTCTGTTCAACGAGGGTTTACTCAAAGATAAACATGCATCGGATTTTAGTATGACTTGGATGTAAATGCAGTTGAAATCAATGGGATTTACTCTTGAGTAAGGGAATCAAGCCCGGGCAATAAACGAGCTCCACTAAACACCCACCCACACCCCTCCAATTCTGCCTTAATGCACCCTTGTGCAGAATCAGAGGTGTGTGTGTGTGTTAATGGGAAGGAATGATTTGAGGAGGGGGAAATTAAAAATTCCTAAAAAATAAAGGATGAACCAATCTGATTCAAACTTGGCATGCCTAAAGCCCTACTTAAGAGCTCTCACAGGCCCACATTTCATCTCTTTATCTTTAAAAATGAGGGATCTGATTAATTCCCATAGGAGCTCCAATGAGCGAGGGGGGAAGACTGCCACTTGATCACAATGTCCATCAACAACAAGAACCAATGAAATGGAAGTGGAAGGAGAAGGGGTGGGGTGGGCGCAATAGCAGTGGGAGTGTAAACAAGTGAAAAGAGAGTTCACTGGTATAGTGATGATCGTGAAAGGGAGGAACGCTTGCCATGCTTATGAAACGGAGGTAAAAAAATGCAAAGGCAAACCAGGGGAAAATGGGTGTGATGGAGCTCTTAATAACAATTTAAAAGGGTGAGGGTGGTTGTTGGCTGAGAGGAGGAGGAGGCAGAAGCAGCAAGAGAGTGAAGCAAGAGAGCTGAGAAGGAAATACAGAGAAACCAGCAGCATGGAGAAGAAAAGAAAAGGAGCCTGCAGCTTGAAGAAGAGGGTACCACCACTACAGGTGCTGGCAAAATATGACTAAAAGAATGGGAAGAAGCGTCTGTTGGTGGTCCAGCAACAATAACATTGTACCTCACAGTGAACTGTGGCTTAAAGTTGGGATTATGTGTATTTGGGTTCATAATTCTGTTAATAATTTTCTTAATATTTTTATTTAATAAAAATTCTAAAGGTAAGTAAATATTGTTAAATATTTATATGTCTGTCTTTGTGGTGACTGCAACTTTCTCCTCATCCTAATTATAGAAACCTAAAACATTACATCATCATCATCAGCTAAAGAAAGAAAGAACAGAAGCATGTTAAACAGTTAAATCAAACCACTATTTCCTCTTATGAGGAAAAAATGGGCTACAAATCATAATTCTTGACTGTTCCAAAATTGCTTAAACCACAACCACTGTTACTCACACTTGGCACAGCACTGTCCTCCGTGGCTAGCTCTGATCATATGAAAAAGGAGCATTTCCTTTTCCTTATTTATCAATGCTTTAAACTTGGTTAATAAAAAGTATCTTAGGATCAAGAGATAACTTTATTAACTGATGTCAACACTTGTTGCCATATTTCTTGCCTACAATGCTAATAACAATGGTTAAAAATCTCCTCTTGCTTTATTTTTTATTTATTTGATTTATACACCCCATCTTTCTATCAAAAAAATGGCACTCAAGATAGCTATTACATTTCCACAACATCTCAAAATATCCGTGGCGCACTTTTACAACTCTCACTGGAGTTATAAACCACTATCCCCACATTTTTATACAATATTCTTTCAAATAAGCAGCTATTCCATATACTAGGTCCACCTGTTTCCAAAGAATATTCCCTATTCCTATAGACACATCTGATTGAAGACCCTTTTCCCATTTATTGATATAACCTGGGTGTTCATTCTTTATATTTAATAACATATTATATACCTGAGATAATGCCTGAGTTCAGACAATACATTTCTCAACGGTGGTTTTAGAACTCCACGGTGGAGTTCTTACACCACTGTTGAGAAATGTGTTGTCTGGCAGGAAGACTCCAAGCAACGGTGGGTTTTTTTGTTTGTTTTTTGGAAAACACTCCATGCAGAATATCCACGCTGTGCAGAGGGGAGTTCCTGCACAACCGTTGTGTTGCGTGTTGTGTGGAGTGCTCTGCGGAGTTTTCTATAATGTTGAATTGACCTTTCCCACTGGCTACAGAATTCTCTGGCAAGAGTGGCAAAAGGAGGAAGTGCTGCTTTAGGAGAGCCACTGGGATGGGGGTTTTTTTGCAGCAAAGGCTGATGGGATACCATTGTGAGGCCCAGGAGAGGAGAGAGGGTGGAGGAACTGTCAATCAAATGATACAATGGATTTTACTCAACTCCACAGTAGCCCACAGTCACACAACGGTGGAGTTACAACATGTTATAGAATCATAGACTAGCAGAGTTGGAAGGGGCCTATAAGGCCATCGAGTCCAACCCCCTGCTCAATGCAGGAATCCACCCTAAAGCATCCCTGACAGATGCTTGTCCAGCTGCCTCTTGAAGGCCTCTAGTGTGGGAGAGCCCACACCCTCCCTAGGTAACTGATTCCATTGTCGTACTGCTCTAACAGTCAGGAAGTTTTTCCTGATGTCCAGCTGGAATCTGGCTTCCTTTAACTTGAGCCCGTTATTCCGTGTCCTGCACTCTGGGACGATCGAGAAGAGATCCTGGCCCTCCTCTGTGTGACAACCTTTTAAATATTTGAAGAGTGCTCTCATGTCTCCCCTCAATCTTCTCTTCTCCAGGCTAAACATGCCCAGTTCTTTCAGTCTCTCTTCATAGGGCTTTGTTTCCAGACCCCTGATCATCCTGGTTGCCCTCCTCTGAACATGTTATGTGAGGAGTACCCCCTAAAAACTCAACATTGAGTGGAGTTTTCACACTGAGTTGACTAACATGTCGTCTGAACTGAGCCAATTACTTCTTTATCAACTAGTACTTTTTCCCGTTGAGTCAATGGTCTGAGGTTACATCCCCCTTGCCTCACCTAGTCTTGAAAAACAATCTTAATTTGATAATATTTTAAAAAGAGTATTGGAATGCCACTCATATGTCCCTGAATTTGCAAGAATGCCTTAACATGTCAATTCATGGATTAATAAAATCCTTGTTTAGTCCAACTTGAGAGGGGGAAATCTAATTTTCCACCTTAATTAGTTTTGAGGCACACCTGGAAATTTCCTTCTAGGACCATTCCACTGTTTGTGAAGCTTGGGGGCCACCCAAACCTATAGCTATCCTAGATGCTTTGAACTGAGACAGTCCCCCCATAGCCCTCCAAGCGTGCACTAAACTAGTTTTGCAGGAAGGCAAACCTGCCTAAGTCTTGGATCTCCCAGTCCTTCGTACCATCTAGATTCCTGTGCTCTCCCCTGCACTGCAGACCAAGCCTCAGGGAGGACTGGTAAATTCATCTTCCTCTGCAACTCTTATCCTCACAGACTGTTTTTCAAACTGCAGATTCCCCTCCCTCCTCTCTAAAGCAGAGCACTTCAGTGTGCAGCTGCGCCACTATCATTCTCTCATAGAATCTCTCACACTCCCCTTTCCAGGACAGTCTTCTATAATCAACTATTCAATACCCTTTTGTTAATATTCTTTCAATAAAACTCAATTACTGTAAAAGCTCCGATCTCGTCTCTGTTGCTTCCTAAATACCTTACATGGGCATTCTGTTACCTTGACTAAACAGTCCAAAGTTACATTATTTGGCTCATTTGCGCTTTGGTTAAAGCTGCTAGTTTGGGGGCAAGCTCTATTGAATAGATAGCAGTCTGCCCTCTGGTAGAAGCCAGGGTTATTGTAGGAAATATTTCCCCTAGTATACATGTGGGCAAAACTCCCTCAGTCATTCCTCTTCCAGAAAGATTTATTCCCGGAACACAGAGCCATTGCCTGTAGAATAAACCTCTTGAGCTAGTGACTCCTGAAACACAGATCCCAGGCAAGTATGGTAACTTATAGCCAATCACTTCACTGCAGATTCCAGGGAGTCTTGCAAAACAGCATCCTCAGATAATGTCAATGTGGCAGGGAGGATATACAAAAAGAGGCATTCCTTAAATATTATTTATTGCATTTGTGTTCCACCCCATAGCCGAAGCTCTCCGGGCGGTTCACAGAAGATAAATCACTTAAAAACAATATACAAAATCTGCAACACACATAATCTGCAAGAGATACCTTAGTGCGGATGACATTCTTGTCACTTTCAATTTCAGGCATGGTGTCGAAGTCACTTTCCTCTTCCACAGAGCTGTCTGTGTCAGAGCCACAAGGCGGCCTGTGATCCAAAGATGACAAATGCTGGCCTCCACTGGAGCTTGACTCATCTGGAAATAATACAGGGACATCTGGAGTATGACATAACTCTCTTTGGAGAATAAGCCTCTTGAGCTAATGACTCCTGAATTGAAACTTCTGGAAAAGGGGTGGCATTAAAGTTTGGGGGCTGGAAGTAGGAGGTGGGGGTTGAGGTGAGGTGTAGGAAGAATGCCTAATGAGCAAGCTGCTCCTGCTGCTCTTCCACTAACTGGCACTACAGAGCCCCTTTCAGAAACGTAGGGTGTATGTCCCTTATAGAACCTAAAAGGCCGAGTAACAAACCTTCAAAGTCTGCCAAGGAGCCTGTCTAGGCAGCAATGATTAACCTGTAGATGTTCACCGCCCTTTAGAGTGTGCTTCCCTTTGGGGAAGCTTTGGCTCTCCCTTACCAGCTGCACTTGAATTCTGCTTGAATCTCCACTATTTGCTCTTTCCAGTTGCCTATGGAACAAACCTGGGTGCACAATAGGCAGTGGGCAGTGCTTTGAGAGTCTCTCTCCTAGCCAGGGCTTTCTCCATGTCTTTATCATCACTGGGAGCCAATCAACACTTTTGACTGTTAATTTTCCAATTCAGTTTCTTATTTTGGAAACTTACTTCAACTAAACATGCTCAGAATAGCACATTCTCATTTCAACAGTCTAAATACAATTGACTTTTGTGGATTGAAACAGCACATTCCCACGCACACCCACCCACCACCCCAGCTATATTTATGTTTCTGCACATCTATAGAATGCAAAGTCCTAAATCAGTTCTATTTGATCCCAGTATCAAGACCTGCCCTATCATGAGCTGGTATCTGGGGTGATGAACTTAGGTAGAACTAATGGGCAGAATATTTTACACAGATGTCTAAACATTTCTCACACCTTAAAACCATATCCCCTTGAATGACAGGCACCTCTAACCCAGGATACATGCAATCAACATGGATATATATGTAGTGCCATTTTTAAAAATCCTGTCATCTGAAAAGGGTGACTGGATTTCATCTGAAGGTTTAATCCATTAGATCTTTGACTTTTCTAAAACTCTCACCAACATTTGGAGAAAATGTTTAAGTCTACAACTTGTCTTTCCGGTATGAGATGGTGGTGTAGTCAGTTCATTCCTGCTCTGCTCCTGATCATTCCCTTACAAAAGGCTTCTGACTGCCTTGTTATCTAATGATTTAGTTTGGTTTTTCTTTCTTGCATGGGCTTTATCTTGTTTCTTTTCAACTTTGCTTTTAATTTTGCTTAACTACCTGTTGTTTGCTGCAGGAGGTTGAGGATGGCCCTACTGAAAGCTAAGAAAGTAGTGGGAACACCACCCACACCTTCTTGGACAGACGAGGAAGGAGAAGACATGAGTGTTTTTATGAAAAACATATCAGTACAGTTGTCTCAACTTCAGCCAATTTTGGATTCTATAAATACCCTACAGGGGACTGTGGACTCAATATTTATTTATTTATTTATTACATTTCTATACCGCCCAATAGCCGGAGCTCTCTGGGCAGTTCACAAAAAGTATCAATAGATACTCCTCTTATGCAAATAGAGGCTACATTCAACAAGCTAGAGGACCAGGTGGTTGCTCATGAAACAGCGACAATGGCATTGCATAATGTGTTATCTACTAGGATCACCCAGCTGGGAAATAACCTTCAGAGATCTAATCTACATGTTTTCGGTGTTCCGCAACAACCTCCACAAACCTCCACAAACACGGCTGGCCGATTTCATGGAGAAATTTTTGCATGAGTTGTTTGCACTCCCTGATGATTTCCAGCTGGATATAGAAAGAGCTTATCGTGTGCCTGGAGATCTTAAATGTGGGCCCAGGGAGGGCCTGGTTATTATTCAGCTTTTACCTGCTTCAACTAAGGAATTTCTCCTATGTACAGCTCACCAAAAAGCAGAGCTGTGCTGGGAACCAGCTAACTCAAAAATAGTGGTTTATCCCAATTACACTAAGATGGTGTCTGATCAAAGAAAGAAGTTTACCAAGGCAAGATCCATATATGGGCCAAATACGGACTCTTCTGTTGTACTTCACAAATGTTTTAGTCATCTGGTCTATATGACCTATGACTATTTGATTGTTGGTGGGGATTTTAATGAGATCTTAGATCCGTCTTTAGATAGAAATACACCCACTCCTAAGACCCATACAGTGGTGAGGCAAACGCTGCAGTCCTATATGGTTGATTTAGGTTTGATTGATGTTTGAAGAACATTTCATCCTGATGATAGAGAGTATACCTTCATTTCACCAGTACATCATAACTGTTTTTGATTAGATTACTTCTTGATTTCTAGTTCTTTATCGCAGCGTATAAAGGCTTGCAAGATTGACACATTGGTAATTTCAGATCACGCCCCAGGATGCTTGGAACTACAGTTCTCAGATTTGCCAAGACCTTCAGGCATCTAATGTCTCTCTTTTAAATGATGAGAGGTTTAAATCTCAGGTCTCTGCTGAATTGGTGGAATATTTTGATATCAACGAGGGTACTGTGAGTTCCTGCACCATGGAATGGGAGGCCAGCAAAGCCTTTATCCAGGGCCGAATCAAAATAGAACAGTGCAACAGGTGCTTTTAGATAAGAAGTTGAAAACTCTTATGACCCAGTTTGCTAGTTCTCCGTAAGCAACAAAAAGCTAAATGTGAACTAAATAATATTCTCTTTCAGCAAGTGGAATTTGCCCTAACCTATTTAACACAATTCATACTTCTCCTAAATTTACAATTCTTAAGATTTTTATGGAGTTGTATAGTAAGGGTAGTGAGAAATCGGAGCAGGATATGAATACTTTCTTTGCTCAGATTAAACTCCCTTGCTTACATTCCTCGCAAAGGTAATACCTTATTGTTCCGAAAAGACTCAAAGAGTTAACAAAAGCAATTATGAGTATAAAAATTGGAAACTCCCCCAGGTCCGGACAGATTCCCAATTGAGTGGTATAAAACCTTTTCTACTTTTCTAGCTCCAAAACTTTATCAGCTTTACAAATATATATTTGAAAGGGATTCACTTTCTTCATCATTAAATGATGCTTATATTACAGTCATCCCTAAACCTGGCAAAGACCACACTAACTGTGCTAATTATTGACCGATTTCACTAATAAACGTTGATATTAAAATATTAATGGCAATTTTAGCTGATAGATTGCAACAAGTCATTACAACATTGGTTGGTCCAGATCAAGTGGGATTTATTAAAACCAGACAGGGGGCTGATAATTTGAGATTAGTTGTGAATTTGATAGCTTTAAATACAGAAAGAACGGACCAGGCGGCCATTGTCTCTTTGGATGCTGAGAAGGCCTTCAGCAAAATATATTGAAAGTTTATGCTTACTACAGTGACTCATTTTGGTTTTCCAATAGAATTTTTGAAGTGGGTTAGAATTTTATATTCGACTCCAAGAGCAAGAGTTATGACCAATGGTTGTTGGCTTTTTTCATGCTCAGGCGAGGTACTAGGCAAGAATGTCCGCTTTCCCCATTGATATTTGATCTATGTTTGGAACCCCTGGCTTGTGCCATTAGACAGAATTCATGGGTTTGTACATGCTGACCTAGAATTTAAAATTATTCTTTACACTGATTATCTTTTATTGTTTATTTCTAAACTCCAGGCATCTATTCCTGCTTTGATGGAACTGATTAATACCTTCAGTGATCTTTCAGGTTACTCAATTAATTGGACAAAGTCTGAATTGATGCCGATTGGAGATAGTATATTTCCTAGTGTGTTGGCTAATGGTCAATTTCGGTGGTGCCCCAATTTTATTACCTATCTGGGAATACTCATTCCAAGAGATATATCTCAAATGATCAAAATAAAATAGAAAATATTATCTTTGTAAAAAGAGATTTGCAGAAATAGTGGGAAACCTCTTTTTCAATCAAGGGATGCATTCCCTTGAGGGGTAATATTTTGTGACCACATGCCAGCAGCAGGTGAGGCCAGAGGGAAGTGGGCAAGGCCAGAATCACACACTTTCTCTCTTAGAGATCTTAAGATCACCACCCCATCCACCCATCACATACATTTAGCTGTCACTCTTCAAACATTCCCTACTGGTCCCCAAGGGCTGGTTCTAGGATAAAAAATAACCTGCATAAGTAGTGTCTTCAGCACTACCACCCTGGTTAGCTTTCAATTTCTCCTATATTTATCTATATAGTACTTTATAGTATTTGTAGATCTTATAGTACTTTGTAATGTTGTCTCAAAGTAAAGCCATGTTCTCCTAATTTTTATCTAGAATAAATTACATTAAACTGGAAATTTAAAAAGCTATTTGATAGAAGTGCGTCTTTATAGTTAGTATAACCTGTAGAACTTTGGGGGAGGTTAAAGACTGCTTTTGTTGGCCCTAGCTCACTACAGACAGAGTATATTATGCATGCCAACTCCTGTTCGCACCTTATCTCATGTCCTGTTCTGACAACCACTCTCATTGTTCCACACCTTGCTATCCCCACCTTTAAGCAACACTTCTCAAACAGCAACATAATATTACTACCAGCTCAATAGGCCATATCTAACTGTCTTTGGCATTCCAGAGTTACTATACCAATAGCTCCGTAGCTGCTTCCCTCAGGAGTGCTGGCAGTGATAGGATGAGAGGCGGCCACAGTCCCAAACCCTACAATGGAAACAAACAGTGAATGGCCTTCCACTTGCATCTGACTGGTCAAAAGTCCCCACAGGCAGTCAAAAGAAGGTGGCTTCGGAGACTCCAGCTTAGAACAGAGCGCAGATATGGGGCACTGTCATGGCCAGGCAGCAGCTCCACACAGCTTATCCTCAGTAGGAATCAAGGGACATTTTCCCCTTTCTGAGGTCTCCAGATACAATAATAGGGTCCCAGATGGGGGAACGGTAGGGAGGAGGGCAAAGCAGAGAGCAGAGTCACGGGATAAGCATCAACACTCCTGTGGAGGAGGCAGTTAGCTGGCTCCTCCCTCAGGAAGGGTAATGCAGCATTCCACTACGGTGGCACAAAAAATTTCCTTCAGTTGGAGTGTGACTGATGAGTAAAAGACTACTCATGAGCAAGGGCCTACTTACAAGAAAGGCAAGGCAGGTAGGGAATGGGCAAGGCAGGAGAGCTCCATATAAAGACAGAGAAAGGGGCTGAATAGCTCTGCATGATCCATGAGGGATCCTTGGAAAGAAGGAACTGGATAACAATAGCCACCCTCCCTCTGGTTGAAACCTAATGGACTTGAGACCAGGTCCTACCCTTATGTTAGGACACTAGCCCCCAGCCTCTGGGCAACTCAAGGTGCTGAAATCTAAACCAACCACAGTCAAAGCCCAAATCCTGTTTTTGAATTGAGGAAAATAAATTTGGACTGGATACAGGACCTTTCCCACTCTAAGGAATTCTGAGTCCTGTCTACAGAAAGCATTCAAGGCAAGTTCAAGCATGACTGAATGCTTTGCAGCTATGGGGCAATGCAAATACAGAAATATACTACAGAAAATAAGGGTGGGGTGAAGCTATTCTGGTGTGATCACTTTGGCATTTTGCTTTATTAAAAAAAAGTGCAAAAGAATAACCACAGGGCTGCTCAGATCAGCTGTCTCCTACCCATTTGTGGCAATGATCAGAGTTGAGCTGAGATCAAGATGAAACAATCACACAACTACTTTGTTAATCTGGTGCTAAAAGGGTTAAAATTATGCTGCATGAAGAAGGCTACTTCCAGTTAAATATGGATGAGTTGATCTGCAATGATGGAATGGCTGGAGTGAGGGTTTTGTGGAAAATGAGTTCAAAGAAAATATGCTAGACAGAAATACTCCAATCAAGATAATATGACCATATGGCAGTCATGTTTTCTGGACCCCATGAGTATAACACATGAGATATTGGGGAGGGGGAGGCACCTAAATTCTAATTGGTGAATGGGTGGTCTAATCACTTATTCATGCCAATTGTAATTGGGAGATGGTGGTCTCACCACTCATTGGGATCCCCACCTTTGGCTAGAACAAGTGTATAAAAGCACAGGTAGCAGAGGCTGCAAGGCAGATTTTTAATTTTATTTTTTTCCTGCTCTTCGACTTCTGTATGGCCTCGTTGCTTGCAAAACCATGGCTGACTGCAAAGGCTTCTGGGTGAATGGCTTTTCTGCTTTTAAGCCAGCAAACTGTTATTTTGCTTCTGTACCAGTCAGCAACATTCCTTTGTGTTATGGGGAAGATGAGTCAAAGCACAGTTACCCTGATCTCATGAGAACAGCAAAGGTCATATTTGTGTAGCTTGGTACTGTATCTAGAAGTTCGTTAGAGCTTAAAGATTACAGCCTCTTCATCCAATTAGTAAGTACACCTGGGTGAAGAAGATTGTTATGTGTGCCAAAGAAATGCCAAGTTGTGCCTTGTTTATCAACAACTATGTAACCTTAGCTATCAATTCTTATGATGACAAGAGCTGCTTTGTTATGAATCCCCATGTATGATTGATCACTCTCTGAAGTTGGCAGCAATGCCAACTCCAGTTATGCTATAACTAAACTTGTGCCCAGGCGGTGGTCGTCTAGATTTCACCGAAGGGTCTTCTGTGCAGGAAGCTTTCATAGCCTAGTCCACCTTTATGTAGAATATGCCTGTAATGTGCTGAAATATTCTAGTAAAGACTGTCTCCTTGTAAGCAAACCCTGAGTCTGAATACTTTACCGCCCTGGGAACCCTGAAAGAACCTGAAACTCACAGCCGGAGTTTGAAGGCAATTGGAACAACTTCACCTCTGACTTTTGGATTAACGGACCCAAGGATTTGGGTAACTATGAATCTCTTTATGCTTTTAGACTTTGGGACTTAGAGTATTTTTCTGATTTCTGAAAGTTGGGACTTAAGAGTATTTCTAGACTTTAGGACTTGGAAGTTTTCCGAAGCTGGAATTTGAAATTATTTCCAAGTCTTGGATGTTCTCTTTCACTCTAACATCTGCTTTTACTCTTCACATGCCTAGAGGAACTTAGTAATGCTTCAACATAGCTTTTAGATTGAAATAATGTGTAGGAGGAAGAATAGGGAGGGTTAACTACTATGTTTTAGTATAGTTGAAAGTGTTTTAGTTTAGCTTTAAACACAAGTAGTAAACAGAAGCAGATAAGGAGGAGTCATAACAATGCTAGAAGCTCAAGCTGTTATCTTATTAGCTAAGTTGATAATACCTGCTTTGGCAACTGCGATTCTTTTAACTAATCTTGTATTTGCATTTCATTCTCTTTTCTTGTAACCACAGAGAGAGAGAGAGAGAGAGAGAGAGAGAGAGAGAGAGAGAGAGAGAGAGAGAGATTGTATACTTATATAAGCACCATGTTTAATTTTCCAATTTTTACAATAAATAGATTCTTATTTACAATCATGTCTGTGGTGATGCTTGTCAGCTGGGATTAAATGTTTGTCTGTTTGGATTAGCACCCACCGGGGTGTTTCGGACCCATTTGGTGTAAATCCTGAGGTTAAAAGGACCAAATTTACATACTTTACCATAGGAAGAACTCCAGGCATGTTGTCTCTGTAACACTTAACTGTGTGAACTGCCCTGTTATCGTTCTTGTACGGAGCAGGCCCCACCACTGCAAGAAAGCCAATAGGCTTCTAGGAGATTAATCTCTCTGTGCCTGGCAAAGGGGAATGAGACGGTGGGGAACGGTATTATTGCCAGTGCAACAGGGTGCCTGGAGGCTTTACTGAGGAGAAGAAAATAGGAAGTGGGCGCATTCTGAGAGCTGCTGGTAAAAGGCAGAGGTGGGACCCTACTGCAGATCTACCACAAACTGAGGAAAGAGTAATGGAGGAGGTAAAGGACAGCGTGCTCTGCCAAACGCCAACCCTCATTCTGAGGTCACAGGGAACCATCACAACAAGCAGAGAGTGAGGCAACACCTGCCAACTCAACCCCCAACCTTCTCCCCCGCCCCCTCCACAGTACATAAACATGCAGCACGTATGAATTGGCTGTCAGTATTGATCATGTGTGTGCCTGTACTCAACTGCGTACATTATCAACTCAGAGTGTGGAGAGTAGCTGAAACACCAACTGAAGCGCTTGCAGCAGCAGGTTTACCTAGGAATTTCAGTCCTACATCCTAGAGTCATACAGGGTACAAATGAATCATTTGTAGGCCATGGAAGTCTGCAAGCTATGAATGTAGCCAATGTTTGCTTTACAAGTTTTGATAAAACAAAACTGGTTTCCACAGCTCTTCTTTCTCAAAATAAATGATGGGAGAAACCCAAAAAACAAGAACAACAACAGGCTGAGGTAAAAAAAAAAATAAGAAAGAAAAAAGGGATCAAGCAAAAATGAATGAATAAATTTATTATGGTATAACGACCAGCACACCATCAAGCAAAAATTGGCCAAAGATCACAGACCGCTCAGGTAGGAGACAGGAAAGAGGAGAAGTGCCACTAGCGCAGAGTTGGGGGGGGGGCACGATTTCCTCAGCCTTGGGGAAATTGTGTGTTTCTCCCCCTCCCCCCACCAATGGGGGCCTTAAAGACCCTAATAATGCAAGCATTAATAGGACCTTTAAGGCCTCCACTGGCGGGGGACGCACACAATTTCCCCAAGGATAGGGAAATTGTGTATTTCCCCCCTCCACGTTAATGGCAGCTGCCATTAGCATGGATGGGGGAAATATGCAATGACCCCAGCCTTGGAAAATCATGAGTTTCTACCCCCTCCCCTGCACCAAAAGAAGGCTATCAATGGCTACTAGTCCTGATGGCTTTGTGGTACCTCCAGTATAAGAGGCAGTATGTCTATGTAGCCCAATTGCTGTTGAAAATGGGCGGGAGGGTCCTGCTGCATTCATGTCCTGCTTGTGGGTCTCTCATGGGGACAGTGGTTGGTCACTGTGTGAACAGAATCCTGGACTAGATGGGCCCTTGGTCTCATTCAGCATGCCTCTTTTTAGGTTCTTATGGTGATGACAAATCCCAATGATGCTTCCTATAATTTCAACTACATTTTGCTCTTGCCTCTGGGTGTTGACTCAACATACTTGTGGTCTTTATGTGTGGAGATGACTTTCAGCACCTGGAGCGGTAGATGCTGAGCCCATAAGAGTCAAATTAGAGTCAGAGATGGCGAAGAGGTGCACCATCATAGAGATGACTAATGCTGAAGGGGCATTTATGGATGTCAGATCCAAAGAGGACCTCAAAGCCATCTCCACAGTCTTGAGGAGGAAGTCAGGCTTTGCAGAATCCAAACAGAATCCTAGGGACAAATATGATGAGTATTGTGAATTGCTGGCATTGCTGGCAAAAGTCGGTCTTGTGGGACTCATCCAAGAAAGACAGCAGTCATGGTCATTGTAGTATGGAGTCTCCTCTCTGGTGCAAAAATAGCATTTGTTAAAAAATGACTGCTGTGTCATAGGCCCACAGCTACCAGTCAGAGAGCCCTAGCTCCTCTAGAAACCCACCCCCCAAAAAGTTGAGAACACGCAAAAAGAACAAGAAAGAGAAAAGAAGAAAAATTAAGTAAGTCTGACTAAATTTCCAGAAATTACTGCAGAAACATTCTTTTTAGCTGTTACTCATGCAGAGGTTAGAAGAGAACTGAGTACAAAGGCACTCAATCCTAAAACATGGGCACCTCCACCTTTTTGGAGAGAGGAATGAGCATCAGTTCCCTGGCTAATACTCTCAACATTTGTGAAATTGCTTTGCACTGGTACAGTTCCCATAGGTATGACTTGGACATATAGATTGGACCCAATGACCCATGCAAATTATACTAAAATATTCAGCAAATTATACTAAAACATTACCATTATCAGGACTATGTCCTCCAGTTGAAGATTTCCTACGAATTCTGAAATCAAGAACAAACATGGCTTATTGTCCCCCCAAACTCAACAGCTGTCACCACTATCTGTAAAAAGTAAGAGACCACCATCCATCTATGGGTGTTTCCAGACAACACGTTTAACCCGCCACTCTATCGCAGCTTCTGTTTCTGGATTTCATTGTGAGATTAAGATCAGATATCTACACACTGCTTTGGTTCTTTCCTTCTCTGCCTTTCTTTACATTCTGTTACATAACCTCTATGTGGCACTGTGGTACAATAGAATTGTACAACTACACAAGTGTTTCATTCCACCATTCCTCAAAATGCCAATTTGTTGCCTGTCAAAAAATCCATGATAACACATGCAAAGCATGGAGGATTACTATAGAATCATAGAATAGTAGAGTTGGAAGGGGCCTATAAGGCCATCGAGTTCAACCCCCTGCTCAGTGCAGGAATCCACCTTAAAGCATCCCTGACAAATGGTTGTCCAGCTCCCTCTTGAATGCCGCTAGTGTGGGAGAGCCCACTACCTCCCTAGGTAATTGGTTCCATTGTTGTACTGCTCTAACAGGACATTTTTCCTGGTATCCAGCTGGAATCTGGCTTCCTTTAACTTGAGCTCATTATTCCGTGTCCTGCACTCTGTGATGATTGAGAAGATATCCTGGCCCTCCTTTGTGTGAGTATTTCAAATATTTGAAGAGTGCTATCAAGTCTCCCCTCAATCTCCTCTTCTCCAGGCTAAAGAGGCCCAGTTCTTTCAGTCTTTCCTCACAGGGCTTTCTTTCCAGACCCCTGATCATCCTCATTGCCCTCCTCTGAACGTGCTTCAGCTTGTCTACATCCTTCTTGAAGTGTGGTGCCCAGAACTGGATGAACTACTTAAGATGAAGCTTAACCAGGGCCAAATAGAGGGGAACCAGTACCTCACACTATTTGGAAGCTATACTTCTATTAATGCAACCCAAAATAGCATTTACTTTCTTTGCAGCCACATCACACTGTTGACTCATTGCAGGTGAGTCTAAAGCACCCACAAACTACCATGAGTGAGGAACGGTGAGCACACAATCAAAGTCTTGTCTAGAAATGCTCTATGTTTAAAAGGCAGAAAATTTGGTTCTAGAAGCCAAATGGACCAAAGTCCTAGTACATTACACTTTGCTTATAGCACTGCATGGGTAAACTGAAAGAAACATAGTCAACATCCTCTGATGGATGAGACACTGAACATCCAGAAGCAGAATGTTGGGATATATTTGGTAAAGGCCTGACCTGAATGTTTGCTTCCCTCATGTTTAGAATTTTCTTTCTAGGTAATACATCCTACAGCCTTATGTAGAATCCACACCAATTGCAAGGAATATGAACCAAAGTAACCCACTTTCTCTGGGAACAGTAATGCACCACTTGGTAGAAGTGGAAAGGGAACAAGGATGGAGCAAGGATGGTGCTTTCCTGTTATGCCTCTGCCTCCTAAAGTGTTGACAAGTGTTCTTTCTCTCCAAAACTTTATCTCCTTATTGAACAGCAAGAACTGGGTAACAGTGAATGCCCATGTCTTCCTCCATTGCATACGAGCTTACTTTTTAATTTTTGTGGACAGCCCAGGGAACTTCAGCTATTGAGCAGTACAGAAATGCAATTAAAAACAAAAACACAAATTCTACTTTGTCCAGGGAGGAATTGCAGTAGACTGATCAAGAAGCTGCAAAGAGATGAGTTATGAATTTAGCATAGTAATAATGTCCTGGAGGCCTCTGAACTATATATTAATGTAATAAGGCTTCTGTGCTTCAGAAGAAAATGCAGAGAATTACATTAGAGACATAAAGTAAGGGGGAAAGGGGGGTTTCTACCCAGTTATACCCCTCCCACGTAAAAGAGAACTGAGCAGTTGTACATTTTCTTGCTGGGCCCTCTTCTCTGGACTTCCTGTAAGGTTTGGCACGTCAGTAAATGGAGCGTGTGGCAAAGGCTTCCCCTCCATGAAGACAGTACTGAAATGCTTCACCCACCTGATGTACTGCACAAATGCAACCACCAGTGCACTCAGATAGAATGAGAAGAAGCTCAGAAAGCTGAAAAGGATGGCATGCACATAAACAGAACCTGAGGGAAGAAAATGGATCTGCCATCAGCATAGGAAAAGGAAACTGCAGCCCCGCCCTCTCTCCTATTACGCCTCTTCCCCCTAAAGTCTCGACATGCGTTCCCTCTCTCCAAAGCCTTATCTCCTTATTAGAACAATTCTTACTTCAGTTCTACAACTGAAAGAGATCAGGAGGGAGCTGTTATATCTGATTGTACACTATGTGGTCCAGCCCTTCTTTCTGGTGGCTGAACTAGACGCAATTAACAAACATTTTTTTAAAAAATGCAGCGTATCAGCTGGGGGAGGCAATTAAAGGGATCAGAGCAAGGGTGGAGAGGGAATATAACCCCTTCCTCCGTTTTTGCACTGGAAGGAAATGTCAGTTTCCTAACCCTCCTCTGCAAAGCAAAAACCACCTTCAGAAGAGGGATTTTCCTCAAAACTGGAGCAGTGGAGAAAAGGCCTAAATCACTCCTCCATGTCTGTTGCAATCCTCATAATCAGCATTTCCCCAGAACCTGCACATTATATGCAAAGACGTATTTAATATCATCAGTTTGCCCCGAAAGTGGAGGCAGTTCCAGGCTTAACAGCCATTCAGTACCATTTTCTATATACCACAATCTATAGAGACACTAGTTCCCAAATAGCTGACTGATCTTTCTGAGGCTAATTATGAGAAGATGTGAAGCATCACAGCCAGGGACCTTTCACTGAAGACACAACTGTCACTTCAAACCTCTTCATTCGTTGGAGGTTCCACGTGTGGTTAGCCTTTCCTGTAATAAGGAGATCAGAAAATGTCACACAACAGCAGTTCAGGGTCAATTCTGAGCAGTACATGTAATCTTTCACCAACTTGAGGATCTCTACAAGTTGTAGAACAGCAATTGTTATTCTCTGGTCTTTTTGAATGCTGCTGCAGCTGTTCTGATAATTTTACAAGAAAAGCAGCATACAAATGAATGAATGAAATCAACAAATGCTAGAATTATGACAAGAATAATTAGCATAGGGCTTGGATGGGGAACTTCCCTTGGCCCAAGGCCATATTGCTTTGGTGGGAACTTGCTGGGGCCACATGTCACCAGTAGGTGAGGCTAAAAGCAAAGTGGGTGTGGTCATCACCGGGAGTGGGAAGCCTTTGGGCTGCTTCAAAGCAAGGTTCCTTTGGGGAGGGGAAGTGGTCTTGGCTTGCCAGATGGGAAGGCCGGGTAAATCAAAGGTTTTCTACTGCTGCCATAGGGATTTGTGTAAATGAAATTCAAACAAATGTCTATAATGTGCATATACCATATACATCTCTTGGGAACATTTTATTTTAGAAATTAATAAAAAATACTTTGTTTGTTCATTTACAGAATTCAAAGAGCACTATTGATTAGTTCTATGGTGAATTTTTGTGAAGTTTCACTGCTGTAAAAGTTGACATGTCAGGGGACACGAAAATGTATGTGAAACTTACTGAATTCCACCTTTCATGCATTTTTTTAACATTGTGCTCCTCCCCCCCACCCCATCCCACACACCATCTGCTACTGCTTAGGGAAGGAGATATAAGCAACTTGTATTGATGGGATAATTAAGACAACACACTCTTGCACGTCCTAACCAACATCTCATTGAAAGGTATGTCATTTGTAGCACTGTTCAGGGGGTTGGACTCGATGGCTTTATAGGCCCCTTCCAACTCTACTATTCTATGATTCTATGAATACAGAGAAAAGATATTGCATTTGAAATACTTATTTAGACATCCCTGCTAATGTCAAACTCCAATGTGCTCTTCTTTTACTGAAAACACTTGGATACAGAATGAGCAGCTTATCTCCTGATGGAACTTAGTAGTTCCATGCAGCCAAGCAATAACTATTATCTAGCTCCATTTTTTGAACTTTCTGAAAATGTATACACTGAATGAAGAAGTTACAGGAGTTTCTCTGTCATATTCACTTCTGTTTAGTTTCTATAACAGAATAACGGGCTCAAGTTACAGGAAGCCAGATTCCGGCTGGACATCAGGAAAAACTTCCTGACTGTTAGAGCAGTACGACAATAAAAGCAGATCTATGGAGGTTGTGGGCTCTCCCACACTAGAGGCCTTCAAGAGGCAGCTGGACAGCCATCTGTCAGGGATGCTTTTGGGTGGATTCCTGCATTGAGCAGAGGGTTGGACTCGATGGCCTTAAAGGCCCCTTCCAACTCTGCTATTCTATGATTCTATTAATTATTTTACATTTTAATTGTCATCTTGATTTTCAGACGTGATGTCATCTCTTGATAATACTCTGCAAATATTATTTATAGGGTTCACAGGGAAAATTCCCAGTTGTGAAACTCCTGCCTCTTTTCCCCAGCCTCTTGTTGGGTTTCTCTAGAATCCAGGTACATTTGGCCCAATTTTTTTTAATTTTATTTAAAGTGATCCAAAAAGAAGGAATGAATACAAACAATCCACTAACAATTAATATCAAACAAACGGTTATATGAATATGAATAATGTACAAGGGGAAAAAATTAAAGTTGATTGATACAACTTCTAAGGGAAAGAGGCTTAATAGAAGTAGAAAAAGAAAAGTTAAAAAGAAAAAAGGAGACAAAAAGGAAAAGAAAACAAACAAATAAAAAACCCTAATTCATAAATGAATTCATTTGTTGTAACAATGTCCATATATTCAGAGCTGAAACAGGCAGACATTGTTTTTTTATTATTATTTATTACATTTATATCCCACCTTTTTTTCTCCAGGGAACCCAAGGCGGTGTACACAATCCTCCTCCTCTCCTCACAACAACCACCCTGTGAGATAGGATGGGCTGAGAGTCTGTGACTGGCCCAAAGTCACCCAGTAGGTTTCCATGGCTGAGTGGGGACTAGAACCCAGATCTCCTGACTCCCAGTCCAACACCTTAGCCACTACACCACACTGGCTCTCACACTACATCACTCTGTTGTACATTTGGTTGTGATGCATATTGAACGAATCTCTCCCTGAATGGCCCGAATGATGAAATTTCCTAGGGACGTTGTAATTGCTGTCTAGAATGAATAACATTCCACTGAGGCGGCTTCCAAAGGCTTCTTTGTGAAGCTACTCTGCCTTTCCTTCCCTAACAGATTTATTTGGGGGGGGGAGGGGGTGTTAAAAAAAAGGATAGAAGCAGTGGGAAAGCTTGGAAGACATTGGAAGACATTGTTGTCTGGGTCCCCAGTAAACTTTTTTTTAATGAGGCAGGTTAATTGTACAATGAACACCTTGTCCTGAAGCACCCTGAGAGTTTCCAAGATGGCATTTTATGAACTGTCTGCTTTCCCCACCATCCTCTTGGCCTAGCCATCTTACCTTGAATGGAGGATGGCATCGAACCCCCACAGGCATAGTCCTCTGGCTTTATAACAAATACAATAAAGAATTGCTTGCCTGGAAAATCCTTCTTCTGCATAAGACAGAAACAAATTACATCTTTAAGGTGGGATCTTCCACGTCAGAAATGGACTTCTGTAGCGAGAAAGTAGCTCCACAGCCTTTTTACATGCCCCCCATATCATTCAATGTTGCTGGAGATGAGTAGTCAGGACTTTCACAAGGGTCAGTTTACCTTCCAGTTACTGATCTTTGCGCCTGACTGGGAGGAATCAGATTGCAACACTTTAGCTCACACTCCCAGGCATCCCTGATTTGTTCTGCAGCGTTAATCAAGTGTGAGAGACTCCAGAGCTTAGTCCAGGAATCCCATATGGCCTTTTGAGGTTGGGACTATGAACCTGGCTACACATTACTCACCATATGTAATCCAGGCTCTGACTGAGAATTCTGAAGGCTCCCTGAGACAGGCTGGAAAGGCTGGAGCATATCACAAAAGCATTTCTCCATCTACTGGAGGGCTTTTTTGGTGGCACACACACACACGCCAGTCCAAGGATGCTCTGCCACGGGAACCTCACCTGATGACCACATTGTAATCTTTTCAGTACCAGGCTATGATGCTTTTTGTTCTCCTGGTATCTTAGCAATTTTAGTGTTTAACAGTGCAATCCAATATTATTTTATTTATTTATTTATTGAAACATCTGTATCTTGCCCTATATCACTTGGATCTCCAGGCAGCGAGCAGATAAAATCAGAACAATGAAAACATAAATAATATATACAGCTATATTATTAAATCATTAACAAATTAAAAGCAGTAAAAGAATATGTGTCAGAGGTAAATGAGTATGGGATTGAAGCCTACGTTTTCTTATTTTAGTCCCTTTTTGACATGATTTTAACTTTTATGTCTGATAGTCATTTTAGTTGTGTTGGCATGTTTATTAGTTTTATAATGTTGACTGTTTCTAATTGGGATTTTATTTTTATTATTGTGAGAAATGTATTTATGAGGCGCTAAATAAATACAGAAATAGTTTAGCTATGCTTATTTAATCATTCTTTAGTGTTGGGGATGCAGGCCCCATGATTGATGTGGTGTCCAAAATACCTCCCTTGGCACAGGCACAGGCATCCCTCCCAATTTTTAAAGAAAAACATCTCTCTCTCTCTTTTTTTTAATGTTTGACCTTGGGTGGCTGGAAATAAAGCACTGGTCATGAACTACCTTGCTGTCCTCCTAGGCCCAGAGGTAGTCTTCTAAAAGGTAAGGAAGGAGGGACAACTGAAGGTTGTTGATCTGCTTTCCAACCATCTGCCCAAACTCTCCTTAAATGAAGGAGGAGGTGGGTGGCAGGGAGAGAAAAGGACTACAGAAGGTATTGGGGAAGTGACTTGGGGCAGCAGAGGGCTGGGTTTGGGCAGGGCTGGGGGGCAACCAGACTGCGGGGGGCATTGAGGAAGTGGGGAGTGTGCGTGTTTGGAGGGTGGTCCTGAAAGGGAGAGAAATGAGCGACTACGTGTTAGAAGTGGCAGTGAGAGGCTCTTATGTGCTGGGGTGATCCTGAAAGAGAGAGCTGTGGGTTCAATGGAATGGTTTGGTGTTTGGGGGATCAGACCAATACTTGTATTTTAGCCTCACCAATTTGCTTTTGGCATCTAACTTGTGTGGGATATAATTTTAGAAATCTCTGAAAAAGAATGGCTGAAGAAGAATGGTAAAAACTTGTGTTGAAATCCAGCCTTCACACTGCAACTATTTTTTTTTAATCCACCACAACAGATCAATAGATGGAGAATACAGAGTGGGACACCAGACTAGATGGGAAATGAGCACAGACCATATGTGTTTCATCATGGGGTGGCACACAAGTCAGCAAAAGAAAGGAGGATGTTATTTGTTTTGGCTGCAACCCTATACACAGCAGTAGCTTATGTCTCTATGAATAGAACTGCACTGTTAAGAGTATGCCATCCTTCCATTCAAAAACTCCTAAAAGTTCACATGATTAAAAAAATAAAGCTATAAATGCTTTTTTAAATGATTGCTGCTGTTTTTATACTGTTTTCATGTCTCTGATGATTTTTAAATTTTGTATATTTTTAATGTTGACTGTTTTTAGCTTTTGTGAACCACCCAGAGAGCTTCGGCTGTGGGGCAGTATATAAATGTAATTAAATAAATAAAAAACAAATATTAAAATTTTGAATGAATTGATTAGAAATTACAAGCAGAGCAAACCTGCAAGTCTAATAAGTGCTGTTATTAACATTCAAAGCCCTAAATGGTTTGGGGCCAAGTTATTTGAAGGAACGCCTCCTCCCATATGTGCCTGCCCAGACCTTAAGATCATCCACAGGGGCCCTTCTTCACGAGCCCCTGCCAAAGGAAGTGAGGATGGTGGCTACTAGGAGGAGGGCCTTCTCCGCTGTGGCACCCCGGCTGCGGAATGAGCTTCCCAGAGAGGTCTGCCTGGCGCCTACACTGTACTCCTTTCGTCGCCAGCTGAAGACTTTTTTATTCTCTCAGTATTTTAACACTTAATTTTAACTTAAATTTAAATTTTACTGTTCTAATTCTGTATTTTAATCTTATATCAATTTCTGCTGTGTGGTTTTATCCTGGTTGTGCTTTTTATACTGCATTTTGTATTTGTGTTTTTAGACTGTTGGTTGTTTTATTATGCTTTTAATTTTTGTAAACCGCCCAGAGAGCTTCGACTATTGGGCGGTATAAAAATGTAATAAATAAATAAATAAATAAGCTTAAAGAATTACTTTGCTTGTTTTGCTTTTAATTTAACATGTGGAAGATTGCAAGCTGCAGCTTAAGATACACGATGGAAGAAATTGGTTGTCTTCAGGTTTAGAATTTCAAAACTTCTATATTATTAACATCTAATGTAACCTTGACTCTGGCCTCAGTGTTTCCGTAACCTGTGGAAGATGATGACTGGGGCTGAAATGACCAAGAGAAAGTGTGGGTACTTGGATGCAAAGTTATAAGGAAGTAAAACATGAGACTGTAGAACATGTTTACTGCCTCAACTTTATCAGGGGCCTCAACTGACAGTTTCCATGCTTGTTGACGAATGATTGAATCTATAAACACTTTATTCTGTTAAACCATGAGTGAGGAACTGGTGGGGGGGGGTCCCCTCGCCTGGCCAGTGGCCTCCTCTTCTTGGTCTGACACCACCCACCACCACCCCGCCAACACAGACACACCAGTTAGGCTTTTTTTTAAAAAAAAATCCATTGCTGCCAATGAAAGCTTTTTTTAATGCCTTATTGCTGTGCAGGAAACAATTTTTGAGGGGGTTGCAACTGGGGAGGGAAAGGGGAAAAGAGAAAGAAGGGTGGAAGATAAGACACCTGTCCAGGACACCACACTTTAAGGAGGATTCAGATAAATTGGAATGAGTTTTTAAAAGGGCAACAAAGATGAGCAGCGGATTAGAAACTAAGTCCTATTATTATTATTATTATTATTTATTTATATAGCACCATCAGTGTACATGGTGCTGTACAGAGTAAAACAGTAAATAGCAAGACCCTGCCGCATGAGGAGAGATGGAAAGAACGAGTATGTTTAGCCCTGAGAAGAAAAGACTGAGGGGGGATATAATAAAGGGTTATTACACAGAAGGCGGTCACAACCTGATCTCTATCATCCAAGTCTTTATGACAAGAAATAATGAGCTTAAGTTATAGGAAGGCAGATTTTGGATGAACATCAGGAACATCTTCCTAACAGCCAGGGCAAGTCAGACAACAGAAACCACGCAGGGCAACAGCCAGGGCAAGTCAGGGCAACAGCCTGGGCAACAGCCTGGCAGAAACAGCCAGGGCAAGTCAGACAACAGAGAGCTGGTGGGCTCTCTGTTGCTGGAAGTATTCAAACAAAGACCGGACAGCCATCTGTCAGGGTTGCTTGAAATTGGATTTCTGCATTGAACAGGGAGTTGGACTCATTGGCCTAAATGACCTCTTCCAACTCTAGAGAGAACAGGGAAGGACAGAAAGAGTGAAAACAAAAAGAGTAGAAGGAGGGAAAGGGGGGGAGAGGAAGTGTGTGTGTGTGCATGTGCAAGAAAGAGAGAAAGCACAAGTGGCTCTGGGCCTGCCCACCTTTGGTCCCAGTCTTACACACCATTAGCTTGGTGTCTAAGCACAAAGTCCCCAACAGCTTTCGCCAGAGGGAATGTGACCCTCACAGAGGTGGGAGTAGGGAAGATGATTCTCCCCCTCCTCCACAACGCACGTGTTAAACCAATATATTTATTTTTAAAAAATATTTATTTATTTAAAATATGTTTAAAATAGCAATATGCACCTGATGGGTATTGATAAACAGAAATAATCAAATTGAAAGAAACACAGGGAAATAGCTTAATGGACAGTTTCAACAACTCACCTGCACAGTGATGGCTGCCTGTTTTGTCATGGACTGGTAAACTCCATTAAATTCCACATTATGGTCCAAATCATAAACTGGGCACTGCAAAAGATGGGTCAGCTTGTTAGAGCACCAACAGGCTCTTCACCACTTGGAATCATTCTGCTGGGTGACATTTTGAGGATGAAATTGAGGAGGCATAATAAGATGATTTTTTTTTTTTTTGCCATCCTCACTGCCACACAATAGGCACAATGAAGCGTCTTTGCTCATCTTCGATTGCACTCGCTCCGAGACCTGCACCATTTGCACTCTAGCCGTCGTCCAGCCTGTTAACAATTGTTAACAATCTCCAGACGGGTAACCATGTTAAATCTGCTGTAGCAAAACTAAAGTTTCTTGTGACACCTTTAAAGGCTACTGAATTTATTACAGTCTAAGCTTAAGGACTATAGTTCACTTCATGTAATGTTATCAAGAATTTCTGGTGTATATATATAGTACACATGGTTGTGGTGGGGAACAGTAAATAGTGAGGTCAAAGGGAAATGAAATGCAGAGACAGTACTGACAGTGGCAATTACATTATTAACAGTGGATATTCAAAAAGTAGTTGTTGATCCACAAAGATTCCTGGCACAGGGAAGCCAATGTCATCCATAACATTAGGGGTTCATTAGCTTCATCTTCCAATGTGACACAGGCAGCCATCTTCTGACAGGGGTACAGTCTAGACGCGTGGAAAGCCCCGCAGTGGCCGTGGATCTGCACTGTGGCAGTTACACGACGCAGCTGCACTTCACAGTCACCATGGGGTTTTCCCACAAAGCTGCGCATTGAAAAAGTCTGGGACTTACCCCAACTTTTTCAATGGAAGCGACGTCAGTACGGCTCTTCTACCACCTGATGTTGCTCTGGGGCCAATCCGGGGATGGTGCCTGGTGGAAGGTGACCAGCGATTGATTGCCTTCCACCAGGAAGAGGGTGAGGGGGGTGGCTCCGGTACCCAGATGGCCACCAGAAACCCTGGGCTTTGTCCTTGGCTTTGAAATTATCTGATGCCACCCTGGACAGGGATTTGGACAGAGGCGGCACAAACCCGGAACTGTGAAGACAGCCCCAGGACTGTCCTTCTGTATTCTACATAGGGCAAACAGGCCTATAGCAAAAAATAATGGACACAAATCTGACACTAAAAAGAAAAGTGGAAGAACTCTTCAGCTGCTCAGGGCAATCTATCACTGCCTTTCAAGTGACCATTGTGTGCAAAGGATCTTCAAAGGGAGATTAGAGGACTCAGAATAAAGGGTTTTTTTGTATGTGTGTTGTCAGCAATAACTGCTTTGTTAATAATATGATTGTTACTGCCAGTAATTTCTGCATTTAATTTTCCTCTGACCTTAGTTTACAATTCTGTCCCCTCTCCACGACCATGCATATTGAATATATACCTAGAACTCTGAGTTAGGAGTAAATTTAATATTGGATTAAAATTACAATAACAAACATCTATTGCAATACAAACAGATCTTTTAAAAAGCAGAAGCATGTTGAATGTTCTGGGTTGGGTCTTGGAAGGTTGAGAACCGTTGTTAACTCATCTCACCACAACTGATTTACATGATGAGGAAGAGCACAGGTGCAGCTCACAAGTGTGACTCTCCATATATGGCAGGAAATTCCTATGCAAACCAATCAAACTCAGTAAGGCAAGACTAAGCCCCCAATGTTGTGTTTCTCAGAAAACTCCTGCTTTTGATGGGAGGCAAATGACGGCCTGCTAGGTAATCCACAAAGCTTTTATTAAACAACAAACATCTCTTCTACCTGAAGAGAGTCTAATCTCTTGGAAACTTCCCCCTAGGCAAAACTATGCAAACTAAGTGAGACAATTGTCCAACCAAGGAGAAGAGGAAGCCTTTTCCCAAACACCCGTAACTTCAGAGAGCCTGGTATGGAGAAAGGCTCTGGCGCAATCCTAGTCTGACCGACTTTCTCATGCCTTCCTTCCACTCTAAAGAAGTTATAACTAAAGTTATAACTTTAGCTTCACTTCCCACTGAGTGTGTAGGATTTGGCCTTGAGGAGATAAGCTCTGGAGAAGGCTGACTCCCAGCTTCCTCTAGGAACCTCTGAGAGCTTCCTCCCCCACTTGTACAGCCTGGCTGGTGTCTGGCGTCGCCGCCTCTATTTCCGAATCTGATTCTGATTGATTACCTGAAACACCTTCTCCCAAAACAGGGGCAGTAGGGTTAGACATGACACCCAATATCTTAAATATTATCAATGAAGTGCCATGTTAAACATAGATACATGACACCAAATGTTTCACCTGGCCCTTATAGGCCATCATTCTACTCACACTGCTACAGCTTACCACAATGTCCTGGATGGAAACAACGCAGCATGGGTAGACTGCGTCAGAAATCACTCTGACTATGACAGAATCCACATCTGGAGGGAACTTGTACAGGAAATACTATGGAAAGAGGAGAGGGTTTCAGGGTTCATTCTGCTACATACTGGAAAGGCATCTTTATGACATGAGAGAAGTGCAGCACATTGGAGAAAACAAGTAAACAAAGTTTCTCAGCCCAGGGTGTTGGTCTGAAGTCACATGATACACCAACTTTGCTAAAGCTAAGCAAGTCTCAAACTGGTCAAAGCCAGGATGAAAGACTCCTTGAGAACTTTCTCACTCACTAATAGTTGAACAAGGCCCAATTTAAACAATACTTTAGTGTCTTGGGAGCTGCCACTTTAAGCCATGTCTACAGCAGCTGTCCAATCTTGCATCCCTCACAGGCATGGCTCAGAGCAACTTGGATGAATATTTTATATGGGACTGTGGCAATGGGATCAACCATAGGGATTCAGGGATGATCCCCATAGGGATCAACCATTGTGATGGATGGGGTTACACTCCCCCTGAAGACACAGGTCTGCAGCGTGGGTATACTTCTGGATTCAGCATTGAGCCTGGATGTCCAGGTTTCGGCGGTGGCCAGGAGTGCATTTGCACAGTTAAAGCTAGTGCGCCAGCTGCGCCCGTTCCTAGAGATGTCAGACATGGCCACAGTGACACATGCCCTAGTTACATCCCGATTGGATTACTGTAACACACTTTACATGAGACTGCCTTTGAAGAGTGTTTGGAAACTCCAGCTGGTTCAAAGCCTTGCAGCCAGATTGTTGACAACTCCCCTGTTAAAACAGCTCCACTGGCATCCAGTCTGTTTCCAGGCACAATTCCACGTAAAACTTGTAATTTTATATTGCTGCTGTTTTTATCTGGTTGAGCTTTTATATTGTATTTTATAGTATAGTTTTATACTGTTGTTTTATACTTTGAATGTTTTTAATTTTTGTGAACCACCCAGAGAGCTCCGGCTATTGGGCGATATAGAAATGTAATAAATAAATAAATAAATTCAAAGTGCTGGTTATGACCTATAAAGCCCTGTGCAGCTCGGGTCCAGGTTATCTAAAAGACCATATTCTCCCTTATGAGCCTGCCCGTGCTTTGAGATCTTCTGGAGAAGCCCTTCTTTCAGTCCCACCATCTTCACAGGCGCGCTTGGTGGGAACATGGGAGAGGGCCTTCTCGGTGGCTGCTCCAGTGCTTTGGAACTCTCTTCCCGGGGAAGCTAGGCTGGCTCCCTCCTTGATGGGCTTTCGGAAGCAGGCTAAAACTTGTTTGTTCCGGCAGGCCTTTGGAGAATAATCTGATCCTCCATCTATGTTAAGGCCTTTAAAATTGTCTTGTGTTTTAAACACTTAATGTTTTAATATTATATTTTTTAATTTTAATTTTAATTTTTGTACATTTCTTTTCCTAGGTTTACAATGTATATGTTTTAAATTTTGTAAGGCTGCCTTGAGGCCCAGTATTGGACAAAAGGCAGGATACAAATATAATAATAATAATAATAAGAAGAAGAAGAAGAACCCCCCCCCCACCACCACCACAGGAGTGGTCGTGCTAATTTTGTTGAAATTGCCCCCAGTTAAGTAGAATGAAGTTTTGGATGAATTAGAATGAAGTTGTAGATGATACATATTTAATGCTTAAAATTTAAAATAAGCCTGCAGGGCCCTGATCGTGGGACCACATGTAGGTATGGGAGGTTAAACCTTCTCATCCAGACACTTTTCCTCTAAATTCTCCCCTCGCATCCATGTGGGCTTAAAAAAAAGCCCTCAATTGGCACCAAAAGAGGTGCTCCCTTTTAAGCCCCTTCTGGGGGGGGGGGAATTATGGGGGAAGTGGGTGGGCAGGAAGGTTTGAACCTCTCCTAATTGCACACAATGGCAACAATCCAGACCAGGACCCTGCAGGGCTTACTTCAAGGTAAAAATAAAGTAAATAGCATGTTATGCATTTCACATAGCACCTACTTTAGCCACAAAATAATAGAGCTATTGAGCTTATTACTTTAGACTATAGGCGGGGAAACATAATTATACATTGTAACATTTTGTGATTTAAACAATACCCCTATTTTTACATTTTCTCATTGCTTTCAAATTTGGCAAACTAGCCAGTTATCCCAGTTAATTCGGTGTGCATTTTCAGATGTCTTCAAATCCATATGACCATTTTGGAGTTTATTTTATGTTGTTTTCCCCCAATACAGATTGACTGCAAGTGGGAAATTGAAACTGATTGTGTGAATTGATTGCTATGATCACAAATTACTAGCATGATTTCCTATGAGCTCCTTGAGGAAGTCCATACAGCTTGTTACATAATATTAATGATTGTCGCTCATGGCTGCTGATTCATACAACTGGTTAGTTATACATATATTCAATGTGTGCAGGAATTGGTTATGGATTGAAAAATGAAGTTATAAAAGCAGTATTAAGAATTGGCTTTAAATCCGCTTGGCATGTTATGTGCTGGCAAATTCCACTACATGTACACATGGCAAGGACCTGGCAGCCAGCCCTAGACTCTGTCAAGTTTACCTCACTGATTCATGCAGTTCAAAAACAAGTCATGCACACACAATGTTTTCAGTGAACACAGAACTTGTGTTATGGCCTCTTAACCCCCTGGTTTCTAGTTTATGTGCCTCTATGTAACCAAACCTAATCCTAAACATTTTTACAGGCTCAAAAAAAAAATATTGTTACAGTTTCATTTTCCACTGAAAACAATCAGCCCATGTTCTGGAGAAAAATCCCAGTAAAACCAGACAAACCTGTTTCCTTAAAGATTCTTATTACCAGAGGGCTGCGCCCCCTTCGTTAACCACTGGGGAGAAGATCACCTTTTGTTTATTTATCTTTAAGGTTTGAAATGCTTCGCCATTAAAAAGCACAAAGCACTGGTTCAACAAAACAAACAGAAGCAATACTGCTGACTGTTGTTTTTTTATTGACCCACAGCTCTGGGATAAATGTATTTACACCAGCACTGCCCATGTTTACCATTAATGAACTCAGACAACATGCACTCTGCTAAAAGCAGAAGTTTTTAAGGGAGGGAGGGAACAGTTTGTTTGTTCCTGGCTGAGACCAGGGAGAACAATTGTGGGAAGGACTGAATGACAGAGAGCCCAACATATTTGCATCTAGGGATAATACACCTTTAAAAGAGAACACGGAAAAGGCTTGTCTCCACACTCAAGTAATCAACCACAGAAAAAGACATACCAAGATTCAAAAGCAAATAAAATCAAAACAGGATTATGAGTAGGTAGGAATCCCTTATTAAGACTATTGCTGATTTGGTAAGGGAAGTAAGTAATGTTGCACTTAAAAGATCGTTGAACATTGAAAGAGGTACTTGAGCAATGATATGGACCAAAAATATCATTTCCTTTTTGAGATTCTAATCACCGCAACATCTAAAAGAAATCACCTCTACTTTTATGGCCTTTCTAACACTGAGGATTGTAATTTTTATTTTACTTATAATTACAGGAATAACTGCATCATATATCACATCTGCATCATTACATAACTAGTCTCACAACTATTTATTCAAAGCAAAATTTGTATTCTTGTAACATAAATGACTTTTTGTTCTATTATTTGTCCATGGTATTCAATATTTACATGACATTTTGAATTTATGATATGATTGACATTTTTTAAATTCTGTATCTTCTTTCAGCTGATTATAAAGATTAAAAAAGCTAACCTGAAAATACTCAAACTATAACACATTTTCAGTTCTGTTTCGTTTTTCAATTTCAATATGACTTAAAATCCTATTTTTTTACTATTACATCTTTATACCTACATAACCTGTGGGGGGGATTCCAACACCATCTTCAAGGCCACCTCACCCAGCTATGGCAGAGGCATGGTTGGACAACAGGGTGGGAAGCACACCAACAGAATCTCAACCTTGTCTTGGTCATCTAGCACCAGGTGTACACACCTAAAACTCGGAGATTACTCAATATTGGAGATAGACACAAGATAAATCGCTGTGGCTTCACCTTCCTGCCCAACACATTTTGACTGGAACTAATCTGCCACTGAAAAGTATCCCATAGCACATGCAACCAATAGTACTCTTACTTGCCTGAGGTTGGGAAGGGCTGGCCGTGAAGCTAAAAGCAGTGCCCATCCTGGGGAAAAAAGAGGCAATTTGTATGGTTATCCATTTGAAAACAAAAACACACAGAATGCTGGCAGCAGCAACTTTTTCAAAAACTAACCTTTATTCATCCACAGCTTGCTTCATCTTTTTAAAATTAACTTCATTCAATACTGTTTAAGTTTAAAGTAGTAATTTATTAATGCTTAGGCCATAGGCCATTCGCATACAGAATAGATACACTATGGAGAAATAACAATATAAAAATACCACATATAATCACAAACAGATCATACATAATAAAAGAATAAAATTCAGTACAATTAAAAGCATAATTTGAATATAAAATTTGTAGTTAAATAAGAGCATCTCCAGCACAGTCAACTGCAGTCTCAGTAATAAATCTTGCCCGAATTTTCATCGCTGCCAGGGCAAAAAGAGACACTTTGTGCGTTACCCTAGAGTCAGTGTCAGACAGGAGATAGAAAATCTTTTCTGAAGTGGTATTGAAGTGTAGTTGATATAGAATAGATTCCAAAAATTTGGTTCTTGGTTCAGAGTATAAAGAACAGAAGAGCAAATAATGAGGCAGATCCTCAATTTCTGGGGCCCCACAAATACACAGACGGAGGGCCAAAGGGGTGCGCTGATATCTGCCATCCGTCACAGCTGTGGGCATAGTTTGAAAACGGAGGGCTGTAAATGCTTGCCTAAGCTTTGGGGATGTAAGCTTTACCAGGTAAACAGCCCTTTGATGGTCAAATTTATAAATGTCTTTTTTGCTAAGTGTAAGCTGCTCCGAGAGCCTTTTTTGGCTGATATGATATGATAAATAAATAAATAAATAAATAAATAAATAAAGCCTATACCATTTTGAAAATTTGCAATTGTTAATAGCTTGTCTGTTCAGCTGAGCACCATAGTTAAAAATATATTCCCGAAGTTTCTCCCTTGAGTTCAAGACAGAAAAGTTGTCAAGAAGAGCAGGATACAATTCAAGCAACTTGTAATATCTTGAACTCCAGCTTTTGCAGTTTAATAGCTGTTCAAAACATAGCTTGGGGAAAATCCTAACTGAGGAATCCTGTACAATTCTCCAATAGTTAAACAAAATAAAATGAATGTGAGATCTAATAGAGGGGAGATCTACTTCTGTCCGGACCAATGCTGCAAGAGTGCCTGGAGGAAGACTTAACAGTTTTTTAAGAAATGTGTTCTGAAGTACCTCCAGTTTAACCATTTGAGAGTCATCCCAGCCCCAGACAGCAGCACCATACAGGATCTGGGCAATGACTTTACTTTGAAATATTTTCAGAGCTGGAACAACCAAGTGTCCTCCTGTAGTGTAAAAAAATCTAAGGATTGCTCCAATAGATCTCAAAGCCACTGCTCTAATAGCTTCTATATGTAGCTTCCAGGAGAGGTTCTCTGCAAAGTGAATGCCAAAGTACTTAAATTCCCGGCATTGTTCAATCTGATGACCATTGATAGACCATTGGAAATGAGAATGTCTTTTCCCAAACACCATCACCTTTGTCTTAGTATAATTAATGCTCAATTTTTCTTTAGTACAAAATACACTGAGCACATTCAATACAATAAGTGAACACATGAGTGGTAAAAATATAGTAGGCGCCTAAATAAAATTGAGAAGAAACTGTATGATGAAACATACGTTCAATTGCATGCCCTGAGTAACAATAATGTTTTCCTTCTGGGACACAGGACACGCCGGGCGGACGGATGCCAGCTCAGCCCAACAGTGCACGGCATGCGAGACAGCCTGGCCTGGCCCAGCCTGTAGTGTGTGGCGTGGCTTGGCCTGGTGCTGGTGCCGCAGCCCGGCCTGGCACAAAATGTCAGCCAGGCAGGTGGCAGCGGCCAGGCGCAGCAGCCGGGCGCGTTGTCGGCTGGCCAGACAGGCAGGCAGCAGTGGTGGGTGGCCTGTCCTGTCCCTAGAGCTGTGGTGGAGCAGTGGCAGCAGCGTGGTCTGGCCCTGGAACTGCAGTAAGGGCCCGGGCCAAGGCAGAACTGAGAGAAATAAATTGGATGAGCAGCTGGAACACAGGAGTAAGCAGGCAGAAAGGATGGGGAAATGACTGGTAAGTGGGCAGGCTGGGACCAGAGCTTCTAAGCAATTTGTTAAATAAACAAAATCATATGGGCCAAGGGCAGTTAAAATGCCTAAGGAAAAGTCTGTCATTAGCCTGAAATATCACTGTCTCATTGTCAGCAGGTATGGCTGTGGGTACGTAAGAAGGGTGTAAATGTATTTGTCACTTGTGTTACACTTAATATAGCCCATATTTTCTTCTAAGGAGCCCAAGGAGACCTACATGATCTTCCTCCTCTCTATTTTATCTACTTTAGGCTGAGAGTCAGTGACTGGCCCAAAGTCAAACAGCAGAATTCATAAACAAGCCGGGGTCCAACCACTGCATTCTGATTCCTGACTCCAAGCTGAGCAGAAGCAGAGAAGAGGAGCTGCCCCAGCTGGACTAGAAACTGCAAAAGGAAGAGAGCTCCCAGAGAGAGAGAGAGAGAGATCAAAGCGAGCAAACAGGGAGTGCAAACAGAAGTTTGTCAGAGGGAGTGTAGTGGAAGAGGAAACCAAGGCAAGGAGGAGAATCCAGGAGGCTGCCAATTCAAAGAGGCCATGTGCTTGTCATGTGCTCCTGAATGCTGAGTCCAGGGACATGTCCTGAGAGTTGCTGCAGGGCCTGAAGGGGTGTGGCCTGATTGCTTTCAGCAGCTGAGTGGATGAGGAGTCTCTTTCTGATTCCTGACTCCAAGCTGAGCAGTAGCAGAGAAGAGGAGCTGCCCACAGCTAATCTAGAAGCTACAAAAGGAAGCTGGCTCCCAGAGAGTGAGCATCCAGGGTGGGCAAACAGGAGTTTGTCAGCGGGAGTTCGACAGGGGAGGTCAAAGGGGAGGTCCCAAACAAAAAAATCTTCTCATAAGACACACTCATAAAGTAGGGGACTTCGTTGTGTACCTTCGGAGAGGACAGGACAAAGCACAGGCAATTTCAATACAATCGGAAAGGAAGAAACAAAACGGAAATAGAGAATATAGACGGAAAGGAGACTTGAGTGGTGGTGACCTGCAAAGTGTGTGCAATGTTCGTGTTCCTGCCTGAGATCAACATGGTGTTCACCTGCAACAACTATTGGAAGAAAAAGTGAGAGGACTTGAGCAGCGAGTGTCCACCCTCCGAGAAATAAGAGAAGGTGAGGAGTTTTTAATCAGAACGGTGGAATGCAACAGCAACAAGAAGCACAAGAGATTGAAGAGCAACAGCCAGCTGAAGTGGAGAATGCTGAGGTGAGGAAAGCCAATGAAGAGGAAACTCCCTGGAAAAGGGTGACAGTTAGGAGCAGAAGAACTAGAAGACATTCTGCACCAGTGGAAACATTAGAGTTAAGTAACCACTTTCAGCTGCTGGAGGATGAGACTGAAGGACAGCCTGCAGAGAATTACATGGGACCCCATGCAACAGTGAACAAGAGGCAGAACGTCAGTCAACCAAGAAGAAGAGAAGAATAGTCATTGTGAGAGACTCCCTGCTGTGTGAGATTGAAACTCAAGTATGTCATGAAGACCCATGGACTCTCCAGGTATACTGTCTCCCTGGAGGATAGATTAGAGATGTGACTGAAGGGTTGCCAAATAAAGCCCACTGACACATATCCTTTTCTTCTCATCCATGTGGGAACAAATGATATTGCCAAGTGGGGAGCTACTAAGAAATTATGTCAGACTTTGAAGCTCTGAGAAGGAAACTCAAGAACTCTGGGGCACAGGTAGATTTCTCATCCATCCTCCCAGTTCTTGGAAGAGGATTAGAAAGGGAAAGAAAAATACTTTGGGTGAATGACTGACTACGAAGGTGAAGCTGACGTGAGACTTTTGGATTAAGGGATCACGGGCTATGCTACTTGGAAGATGGACTGCTGGCAAGGGATGGGTTGCACCTCACAAGGGCTGGAAAGAATGTGTTTGGCCACAACATAAAGAACTTCATCAGGAGGGCTTTAAACTGAATCCTATGGGGGCGGGAGATGTAAACTTCGAGGCAACAATGGATGAAGGCTTATGCACCATAACAGAGAGAATAGTTCCAATAGCGCATGGGTTCTCAACAAGGGGGGAATTTTAGGGTTCCAGGGGGGTGGGAATTGGGACCACTATTCAGCAAAGTATGATGTCCTGTAGATTATGTCTTCCTACACATGTTATTAAAAATGTCCCAGAAAAGTGTCATGTCATCTGCAAAAGCCAGGCCTTTGCTCTCTTTTCCCTCCCTCCCTCGCAAGTTTCAAGCTTCCCTTTTAAAGGGGCAATGCAAAGCATGGGAACTGAGAATGTAAAAGGAGCCATGCTTTGCATTGCCCTTTTAAATGGGAAGCTTGAAACTTCTAGGATTGCGAGGGAGGGAAGGAAAAGAGAGCAAAGGCCTGGCTTTTGCAGACAACATGACTCTTTTCATGTGTCCAAGAACTGGCAAAAAACAATCACAGGTTTCTCAATAACTGTAATTTCATCGAATAAAATAAACTACATTACACTGGAATTCTATTGAACTTTTTGTTCATTGAAGTATGCTTCAGTAACTTCAATAAAGTTTAGTCTGTTAAGTAATTAGTTCTGAATATTAAAAAAACCCAATTTTATTCAAGTTTTAAATTAAAATCTATCAACATTTTCTATTGCTATTAAATTTGAAAAACTCTACTATATAAATAATCCAAATAAATGTATATGTACTAATATAGAAAAAAATAAAAGATGTTCAATATCATATGCATATAATTTGGAATGCACCTTTTGAGTTAGACTATCTTGGGAAGGGGAGAATTATATTCTGAACAATGGTGAAAAGGGGAATGGAGCAAAAAAGGTTGAGAACCACTGCAATAGCGCCTAAAAACAGTGTTCACAACAATGTAGGAAAGAAGCCAGACTACAAAGCACATGGTCTTCGATGTCTATATACTAATGCCCAGAGTATGGGAAACAAACAGAACTAACTTGAACTCTTAATACATGAAGGCAAATATGACGTGATAGGTATAACTGAAACTTGGTGAGATGACTCCCATGACTGGAATATAGCAATTGAAGGGTATAATTTGTTCAAAAAGAACAGAAGAAATAGAAAAGGAGGCGGAGTCACACTATATGTTAAAAATACTTATCCCTGCACAGAAATACAGGAAGATGAGCCTGGTAGCCCCATTGAGAGCATCTGGATTAAAATAAATGGGGCAAGGAATAAAAGGAGCATGATAATAGGCGTCTACTACCAACCATCCAATCAAGGATACCGACCACCCGATCAAGTAGAAGATGAAGATGAAACTTTTAAAAACCAAATTGCTGGTGTTTCAAGGAAGTGGGATATAGTAGTGATGGGGGACTTCAATTGTCCCAATAAATGTTGGGAGACAAATTCTGCCAAAACTGGTCCTTCCAAGAAATTCCTGACTGATAACTTTCTCATACAGAAAGTGGAGAAAGGGACTAGAGGATTGGCTATCCTTGATTTGGTACTGACCAATAGGGACAACTTAGTGGATAAAGTGACAGTTATGTGAACTCTGGGAGAAAATGATCACATCATACTTGAGTTCTTGATTTTAAAGGAAGCAAAAGCTGAGTGTAGTCATACGCGTACTCTAGATTTTAGGAAAGCTGATTTTAATAAACTCAGAACTATGACAAGTAAGGTCCCATGGCAAGTGGCCCTAATGAGAAAATGAGTCCAAGATGGGTAGGAATTTTTTTAAAAACGAAATTTTAAAGGCACAATTACAAACAATTCCAACAAGGAAAAAAGATAGAAGACAACAGAAGGAACCAATACAGCATCACAAAAAGCTTAAACATTTTTTAAAGAAGTTTTTAGAATTTTTTAAGGATGTTTTAATTCAGTTTTATGTACTTTACTGTTTATTGTTGTTTCCTGCCTCGATCAAAATGGAGAGGCGGGTAAGAAATTATTATTATTATTATTATTATTATTATTATTATTATTATTATTATTATTATTATTGTTATTATTATTATTGACCTGAAAACAAAAACTGATACATATAGGAAATGGAAAGAGGGCCAGGCTACAAAAGAAGAGTACAGGCAGGTAGCACAGAAATGGTGTCAGGAAGGCTAAAGCTGAGAATGAGCGGAAACTAGCGAGGGATGCTAAAAGCAATAAAAAGGCTTTTTTCAGACACGTGAATAGTAAAAGAAAGAGGAAAGAAATGGTAGTTCAACTGCTTAATGAGGATGGCAACTTGATAACAGATGACAAAGAAAAGGCTGAAGTGCTCAATTCCTACTTTGGCTCAGTCTTCTCTCAAAAGCAAGTCTATAACCCCCTGGACAACATTAGCCCTCCTCCAGTCGTGCGGCCCCTCACCCATCTTCCATGATTTCACAAAGATAACAGACAGTGGTTCTGAGAGTTCTTCTGCCAGCTCCTTTACTATTCTTCGATGCAGTTCATCGGGCCCTGGAGATGTGAACTTGCTCAAAGAAAGTACATGTTCCTTGACCATTTGTTTATCTATTTCAAGCTGCAATCCTGCCCCTTTGGCTTGTACTTCATATTTGTCAGGGGCGGGGCGTAGAGCCTCTTTTGGGAGAAGAATGAACCAAAGTAGGAATTGAGCACTTTGGCCTTTTCTCTGTCATCTCTTATCATTTTGACATACTCACTGAGTAGCTGAACCACCATTTCTTTCCTCTGCCTTTTACTATGCACATACTTGAAGAAAGCTTCTTTGTTCCCTTTATCGTGCCTCGCTAATCTCAGCTCATTCTCAGCCCTTTCTCCTTGTGTGTATCTTATATTTTTGCATTGTAAGCCTGTGGGCAGGGCCTGTCTTATTTTACTGATTGCACATAAGCTGCTCTAGGAGCCTTTTTTGGTTGAGGAGCGGGCTAAAAATAGGATACATAAATAAGGATGCTGCATTAATTCAAGCAGGGTTTTGCTCATACTCTCTTGGAGCAGGCAATTCTCTGAAGCCTACCTTCTGTCTGATTTTAACCAATTTATTTTCTGTCAGGAAATAAATTTACTGGTGACGATACACAAACTCTTGTGAAAGCTCTCTGGGCATTAAGAATGGGGATGTGCCTCTTACTGAAAGGAAAGGACAGAATATACATTTGAATATGCATCTAGGTGAGCATTAGGACACACATTTTATTGAAAGTAATAGATGACATCCCATTCCATGAAAGCATTTAGATCTGGGGTGAGCAACACGTGGTCTGTACCCCTGCTGCCATCCTCTGCCAACATTTACAGCAGCAAAAATATTGGTGATTTGCCATTGGATGTCAACGGCAAACTACTACAGAGGAGTAAAAAGGTAAAATCTTTGTCTTGCCACCACCAATTCAGCCGCACAGCAGGAGCAAGTGTGTGGCCTAGAAGGTGGGGGGGGGAAAGGGGTGTGTGTGTCAAAAGTGGCTCAGGGCCCCCTGAAGTTGCCTACCCCTAATTTAGATCAATAGCTGGATATGCATACTGATCTGCATCTGATTTACATTCCCAGTTCCTAAAAGCAAGGATATCCTAGCGCAACGTGAACTGATTTTACCACATCACAAAGTAACATAAAGGTCTTCCCATTTATGTAGTGATTATGTGAATGTATAACAGACAGTAATTTTGACCTGTAAACAAACACAAAGAACACACATTTTCAGAGATGGAATTGCCAGCTACTCACGTAAGTTGGAAGTTCTTGATCCTGGTAACCTGCAGTTCATAGTGGGCATTATAGGGGGCCATGGAAGCCACATCAAGGAGCAAACTCTGCTCCGAATGTCCACTCTCAGATGTGGGCTCCGATGGGCAGAGGGTGCGGCTGACTTCCGTGTAGTTATAACTTCTTTGGTAACTGCAAGCGCAAACACAAGCATAAAACCCCACTAATTCTCATATTCTAAAGAAAAAGCCATAATACTGCATTCTAGATGGACAGTCAAGCAAGCAGAACTTGAAATGCACTGCCACAACTTTATGCACTAGGGATAGATGAGTTTGTCAGTTTCAGTTTCTCCCCGTTCCTATTTTTCTCCAATCTTAAATTTGTTTTATTCCAAAGTTTGAGGATTTTAAAAAAATCTGCATGAATATTTTTATGAAGTTTGGTGCACATTTCTCTTAATACATGCATTTTGTATTCAATTTTGCCTACCACAAATATTTTTGCAAGCAATTTTCATAAAATAATGCATTTGTAATGTTATTTTCACAAATATATGTATTTTTTGTTCACCTTTCTCTAATATTCACATTTTTGTTCACAAAATTGGAGAACTCCATTACAAAATTTGGTGAAGAGCAAATTTCAAAGGATAACTGAATTTCGGTTAGCCTATTGATTTGAAAGTGCAAAATTAGGTAAATTGCCATTGAAATATTTTTTTAAATTTTAAATCTATAAAAAATTATAAACTGGATGTGCTGTTTGTGGTCATTCGCTTTGTTTTTGGAGTGCTGTGTCATGCACACCCCCATCATCTGCATATCCATTGATTATTTGTTTCTTCATCCCAGCAGTCCTAAGGACAGTCCTGGTGCAATCTAAAGCTATCACACCACCCAGTAGAGCCAAATTTGAATTTCTGCAACCTCCTCCCGTATCATATCTTTAGTAGCAGGTTATTTGGAGGGGAGAGGAAGGGAGGGGCTGTGACACAATTATATGCCATCTTCCCCTTTCCAGTCAATGAGATCAAAAATAGGAAACTTAAGAGAATAGCATCAAATATCTCAAGGTGGGCAAAGACAATACTATGACTACTTACAGGCCTCGAAAAATAAGTGGAACCTGCCAGGACAGCACTCCCGTCTGCTGCCGAACTACAAATAAAACTGGATACTGAGGATTTTCAGAGTCACTCTTTACATTAACCCGGATTGCATCCACCTACGGGGGGGAGAGAGAGAGAGAGAGAGAAAGAGGGAAACAGAACAGGCACTCAGTAATTGCAAGCCACACTAGCTATTCCCATTCAAAATAGTTTCTTATGGCATTTCCATTTCTACCATTTAGTTTTTTATTTAATTTATTTATTTATTACATTTTTATACTGCCTAATAGCCGAAGCTCTCTGGGTGGTTCACAAAAATTAAAAACCATGAAGAGCATAAAAACAACCAACAAATTGTGGTTATACCTAAATAATGAGACAAGGCAGGGCTTGATCCCACCCTGCTGCTATCTGATATAAAATTGTATTCAGAACAGACTAAGGGCCAAAGTACATGCACCAAAAGACGCATCACTTAATTTTGTAAATTATTAATAATGGTGACCCCACAACAGTCCCAACCAAAATCCACCCCCCACCCCCGGTGACAGCTATTAGATCCACTTAAATGAATGGGACTTAAGCAAGTCATGGTTAAATCCCATTTATTTCAATGGGTCTACTCAAAGTAGCTTTTATGTTTGCTTTTACCCAGAGGCAGTCCAGGGTCAAAGCCAGCAGAATTCACACAAAACAGACAATCCAAAGTCAAGGCCATCAAAGTTCAAACAAGAGTTAGAAAAGAAGCAAGGAAGAATCTAAACACAAAGTCATCCAGAATATACTTGCAGGGGATCTGATGGTGGGAAGAATAGGAAGTCAGAGGCAAGGCAAGGTACCAGATGTTCCAGTAGCCCTCCCTGCCTAGGTTTATAAGCTAGGCAGGTTTATAAGCTAGGTTTATGAGGTTTATAAGCTAGAGCTTCCAGACCCTACCCAGGGCTCAGCTGCAGCACATCAAGGGCTTCTGAAAGATCTCCTTCTCAAAAGAGGGGCACTGTTCATAAGAAGACCTTTACTCTGTGAAGCTTTCTTCTGTAACCAGGCACTCCTTTTCACAGGGATTGTTCTGGCCTGCCACTTAAGACCCTACTACTTTGGGGGGTGGGCTGGGTACGTAGTCACTTAGTCTCCACCTCAAAAGCATCCCTTCCTCTTGCAAGGATGGACAAATGCCCATCTGCTCTGAGGGGGTAGGCTCCTCCTGGTCGGCCTCCCAAACTCTGGCACGGGCTTCTCCATGAAAGCTTGCATGTCTTGTGTAGGGCATTTTCCCTAACCATGGTTGCTACATAGCCACGGTTTAATCATCTTCACTAGCCACATGCTGCAATAGGGTTTGCAGCCATAACTGTGGCTTAGTGTGCCATCTGTAAGGCCCTTGTGGTTAAATCAACACTAACATAGAGCTCCATGGCAACAGCCAAAATCTGCTGGGCTGCTCCGTCTGGCCAGCAGGAACTCTACTACTGAGATCTGCATAGCATCTCTGAATGCACCAGCCACCATTTCATGTTCTTGCCCGAAATCCCCACACACAGCACACCTGTACTGGGGCCACCAGAATGGATGTATCACGAGACGGGAACAGAGCACTCTCGTAATGGCCGCCAGGAGCTGTGGTGGGTCTCATAATGGGCACCCACAGGTGCCATAGCCTCAACATGACCACTAGGAACAGACAGGAAATGGCTGCTCATGGCAAGACAGCTTACAGGTAAGATAAATTCACACTTACAAAATACATTATAAAAAATTCATAAGGATACGTAACTAGATAATTTGAAAGGATCCTTCCCGATGGCAAAAGGCCCTGTGAGGGTTGGGAGAGACTGTCCAGCTGGAACAGGGGGCTAAGATGTCCATTGCCTGCTTGCTAGCCTCTCTCTTCTGCCAACTTTTCTACAGGGTAGTTTGTTTGTTTATTTATTACATTTTTATACCGCCCAATAGCTGAAGTTGGTGGTAGGGGGGCAGTACCGCTGGAGTAGGGGGCTGAGCTAGGTTCTGCACAAGAACACAAAGCTGCTAGCAGATGCTCTTATCCCAGCCCACAACAATTTTTGAAACAGATGCATTGCTAGGAGCACAGGCAAATGACAAGGCAGGATGGGCTGATACTATGCAGCTTTGCCAAAGCTCAGTACTTGCATATTCAATGTTTCTGCTTCTATTCAAATATCCAAGTAACTTTGTATCTGGACCATGTGACTTTCATCTGGGATCCACAAACTGTTGCCTAGCAATATCACACAATATTATGAGGGATACTGCCCATGCTGAGGTAATTAATTGATAACGAATAAACTGTTTGGCTATTCAAGTACCTCCAAAATGGCCAGTCTTATGAGCAGCTGGTGAGAGATTTAGGCAGCCCCAGGCACTCTTCTGTGGGGCCCAATATTTACCTCACATTGATGAAAATAGCAGTCACTTGTAGAGATCATCTTCCTGTACCATATAATAGCCAAATGACAATATTACATAGGCCAAGGCCTGAGAATATTAATCAGGTGCTTAGACAAATACACCCCAACCACATTACGTTCAAACCTTTACTCTTTTTAGTTCAGTACATGGAGCACAAAGGTTCTTACAAACACAAAATAGGATCGTTGACAGAGGAGAGGGAATTATTATTATTAATATTTATTTATAAAGCGCCATCAATTTTCATGGCACTGTACAGAATAAAACAAAACAAGACAATCTGCCATATGGCTTGCAATCTAAAATCACCGTAACAGACAGGGGAGGGAGGGGAAAAACCAATAGGGGAAGTTTTCTGCAGTTGTGGAGCAAGTTGTCAATCACACACAAGATGAATATCATTTGCATAATTTGTGAGTCTTCAAGATGCCACAAGACACTTTGTGGCTTTTGAACACAAAAGAACAAGAGGTACCTCCGCTTCTTCACATCTGTTCACCTTTCTCTAGCAAGTGCAAGCCCCTTCTGTCAAGGAGGACTATGCACCCACCAGAGCCTGACCTCATGCACCAGAAGATGCATTCCAGAAAGATGCCTTCAGAGCTCAGGAGATCCAGACACACTCAAACAAGCCAAGCCACGCTATGCTATGTGCTCACATATTACCTTGCCCCCTAGTCCAGACACTGCTGCTCACAGCCCTTTTGGGCAGCAAAACCACTTCTGTCCCCCTATCTCAGATAAGGAACCTGGGCCAGCTTGGAAGAAGCAACAGGTGAGGAAGGCCTCCAGCACTGCATTGAATATGTCAGCAGTGTTTGGCTGCGGGGCACCTCTCTCTGCCCAGTCAGGCACCAGGTACAATGGTTTGGTTAAGCAATTTTGGATGCTGGATGTAATGGTTTTACATCCCCCTTTATATCTTAAAATGCATCCCTTCACTTCCACATTGCACACCTGCTACATTTCTGATGTAATAAATAATAATAATAATAATAATAATAATAATAATAATAATGGCAACCCTGTTTTTTCATTTCCACACACCTGCAGAGTTTCACATTTTAAACTCACTTAAGCTGAATCCTATGCATGTTTAGACAGAAAAAAGCCCTACAACTCCCAGTATTCTGCAGCCAGCTATGCTAGGGGATTCTGGGAGTTGTGGGACTTTTTCTTGTCTAAATATGCAGAATATTGTGCTTTTAACTCATCATGTCACACCAGCATGACTACAAGAATAAAATATGATTTCCTTCTGCTGCCCTGTTCCTACTTAGGAGTATGCAACATTTTGTTATAGAAAAGGATCATATATATTTTAATTAAAATTAAAAATAAGCATTTGTGACCACGTACAGAGTTTTCCCATGGAAAAACTGCCTCGTTCAGTGTTGTGTTTACTTGACTGGGACTGAAATGCAGATCTACAGGACCGAAGGAGAGGCACTCTGTATAAGTTTAAGGGCATTAATCATGATTATAGATCCCATATAGCATCCTATTTCTGCACTGCCTGCACCGATACCCCCTACTCCTTTCTTTTCATATTTACCTCAGAGTAAGTCCTATTGAGCTCAGGTAGACAAATTTAGGATTGTGCTGTAACTCTGTTTTTAAGGTGCTGGAAGACACAGAACCTTCTTAGGATAAAGGGGAAAGAGGAGGACAGTCTGGAAAGGGAATAACAGAGCTCAGGAACACATCCACACCCAGGAATAAAGCAATGGTGTGGGTGGGTGGGTGGGTGAGAGAGAAAAGGGGATCTGTGTGGGGAATGGAGGGGGAAGGGGGCTCTCCAGCCAGACTTCCCGGGAGGACCAGCAGCCCGTGCTTGGCTCCGGCCAGGGCAGCACTGCTTGGTATCAAACTTGTTCTTTGCAAACCCCTCCCTAAGCCCATTTCTTTACCTGGCAGCAAATCCAGCATAGAGTTTCTGGGGATGCCACCACCTTTGCAATAATGAGGGAGGTGAGAGAAGGGGCAAAGAAGACAAACTCTTCCCCTTCGCCTTCATGGGCCTGGAGCACGGGAGGAACGGGAGGCAGGCGATGGTGGTGGCTTGAGTGCAGGCAGGTCCCGCCGCACAGCTGAGACTGGGCTTAGCTGCACCCCCTGCTGGACATGCCAGCAGGCAGCAAGGGGGCGGGCAGCCTTGTCCAGCTGCTCGGAGGCATGGGTGGCAGTGGGGCTGGGATGTGAGTGAAGGCAGCGATCGGGAGCAGCGGCGGTGGCAGTCGGGCACTGCCTGGTGAGGCCAAGGTGTGCAGCATGCCTGACAGACGCAGTGCATGCAACACATGCACCAGTCATGACATGGCATGCCCGGCAGACGCAGCATGCCCTGCCTGAGCTGCCAGTCTCTGCCTTTCCCACTCTCGGCTGTTGTGAGACTTCTGGGATGTGTCTGCCTAGAATCATTGAATAGCAGAGTTGGAAGGGGCCTATAAGGCCATCGAATCCAACCCCCTGCTCAATGCAGGAATCCACCCTAAACCACCCCTGACAGATGGTTGTCCAGCTGCCTCTTGAATGCCTCTAGTGTGGGAGAGCCCACAACCTCCCTAGGTAACTGGTTCCATTGTCGTACTGCTCTAACAGTCAGGATGTTTTTCCTGATGTCCAGCCGGAATCTGGCTTCCTGTAACTTGAGCCCGTTATTCCATGTCCTGCACTCCGGGAGGATCGAGAAGAGATCCTGGCCCTCCTCTGTGTGACAACCTTTTAAGTATTTGAAGAGTGCTCTCATGTCTCCCCTCAATCTTCTCTTCTCCAGGCTAAACATGCCCAATTCTTTCAGTCTCTCTTCACAGGGCTTTGTTTCCAGACCCCTGATCATCCTGGTTGCCCTCCTCTGAACACACTCCAGCTTGTCTGCATCCTTCTTGAATTTTGGAGCACAGAACTGGACGCAATACTCTAGATGAGGGAACTAGAAAAAAATGATTTGTTTATCTGTAAATTCAACGAAAACTTTAAGATAATAGAAAGAGGGGAACTTCCTTTTGTTTTTTGTAATTATAGAGTAAGAGAAAATATTGTTACATATCTTTGCTGTGGAGAAAATTGAAAGTCCATTTTAATTTTGTATGGTTTTTTTGTTATTGTTTTTGTGGTGTTTGCTTGTTTGTTTGTGTTTCTGAAACAATAAAACATTTAAACTGGGGGGGGGGGGTGACAACTTCCACAGACTCCACCATCCCACAGACACAAAATGTTTGTATGTCTGCTTCTGTTAATCTGTTATTTTAGAAAAGTGACACATATTCTTTTAAACAAGTTGCCTATTATTTAATGCTTTTCATTCTTACTATGAGTAACATCCGTAAGATTGCAATGTTAATTAACATCATCAGTGCCCACAGGTAGTGATACTGAAATGAATGGGAGTACTAGTTAGATGTACAATTAACTGCAGACCTGCTGGCAACATTGAAATCATAAATCAGGAGCAGAAAACGGGTTTGTTCAATGGGGTTTACTCAAAATGTAAATGCAGTTGAAATCAATGGGATTTACTCTTGTGTAAGGGAACCAGCAGATCTCTATTTTTTGAAACTGGAGATGCACAGCTTCGCATGATCAAAGGAATGGAAGATTGATCCTTCACACTTGTGGACTACCAGGAAAATGGGTTTGGGGGGGGGTAAAAATCATAAAAATCAAGGGTTAAACCAATTTGATTCAAAGTTGGCATGCTGAAAGCCCTCCTTAGGAGCTATCACCGTGCCAATTTTGATCTCTTTATCTTTAAAACATACCCAGATGTAAGCATTTTGGTTACTTTAGAGGAAAGGAGGGGACCTGACCACCTTTACAAAAGAAAGTAAAACGATTGTTCATATGCCCACTCTTTGAAACAAGAAAAAACAAACCTTCACTTCCAGCATAGTAGCGCTCCAGGTGAAAAGTTACATAATAATAATTTATTTCTTACCCACCTCTCCACTTGGATCAAGGCAGGGAACAACAATGAATATAAAATACATTAAAAACTGATTAAAAACATAGCATACATGATTAAAACGTCCTTAAAACATCCTAAAAACATTCTAAAATTTCACTGGATAGGCATGCCAGAGGAGATTCATCAACCTGACAGTCTTTTAGCATTTAAAAATGCAATAAAGATTGATCTATTCTGGCAGGCCATTCCACGGTCTGGCAGCAGCAGAAAAGAAGGTCCTCTGGGTAATACCCATCAACCTAGTTTTGGTTGACTAAAGTAGATTCTTCCCAGAGGACCTGAGCGTGGGGGGCGGATTATACGGGAGGTGGTGATCCTGCAGGTAACCTGGACCCAAACCATGTAGGGCTTTAAAGGTGATAAAGACAGGTTGCTTACCTGTAACTGTAGTTCTTCGAGTGGTCATCTGTGCAGTCACACATATGGGGGGGGGGCTCTGCGCCTGCGCAGGGCCAGGTCAGAAACTTCTCAAGCTGAAAACTTTTTAGGCGGGAACCTCTCCCCCCACCATCCACTGAGCATGCTCAGGGGTTCCCGCCTAATCCCCTCAGTTCCTGAAACCGCCTAAACAGTCTCACTGAGGAGAACCACCAGGTGATCAAATTTTTAATGACACCATAGTGGGGACGGTGGGAGGGTTGTGTGACTGCACAGATGACCACTCGAAGAACTACAGTTACAGGTAAGCAACCTGTCTTTCTTCTTCGTGGTCTCTGTGCATCACACATATGGGCGATTAACAAGCTGACTTACCGGAGGAGGGTGGTGTCAGTTGGTGGATGAGTAGTCATAAAATAGCCGATAAGATGGCACGCCCAAAGGCACAGTCCCTGCGTGCCCTGATGTCCAGGTTGTAGTGACTGGCAAATATCAAGGATGTCGACCAGGTAGCAGCTTTGCAGAGGTCTGGTAACGCGATCCCCTTTTCAAAGGCCATGGAAGTGGCCACTCCTCTGGTGGAGTGAGAGCGCACTTTCCCCTCCAACGGGAGGCCAGCGAGTTCATAAGCTAATTTAATAGTCTGAACAACCCAAGCAGATATTCTCTGTGGAGATGCTTGGAGTCCCTTTTGTTTGCCCCCATAACAAACAAAGAGTCTTTGGGATCTCTGGAGAGTTGCTGTTCTGGACTGGTAGAAAGCGAGGCCGCGTCTCACATCCAGGGTATGCAGAGTCGACTCAAGGGGAGATGATGGTGAAGTAATATCCTGGCCAAGGTGAAAAGAAGACACCACCTTTGGAAGAAAGGCTGGGTCTGGTCTAAGGACCACCTTGTCAGCATGAAACACAGTATAAGGTGGGTCCATTCATAGTGCTGCTAACTCTGATGCACATCTAGCAGAAGTGATGGCAACGAGGAATGCCACTTTAAAAGTCAGTAGACGTAAGTCTGTCTTTGCTAATGGCTCAAAGGGTTTTGCAGCTAGTGCTTTGAGCACCACGGAAAGGCTCCATTGAGGAACAAAGGAGCGAATAGGTGAGATGGTATTTTTCATACCTTTCATGAAACGTTTGGTTAAAGGGTGGGTGAAGACTGAACATCCCTGAACCCAACGGTGAGAGGCAGAAATAGCTGCCAAATAAACTCTAAATGACGAGAACTTGCGTCCTTTTTTAAATAAAGAAAAAAGAAATGAAAGTACAATGGGTAAAGGTGCTGTAAGCAGGTTTTCGTTTCTGCTGAAGGCAAAAGCAGAAAATGCTTCCCACTTTTTGGCGTATGATTTTCTAGTGGCAGGTTTCCTGGCTGCTAGAACAACGTTCCATACATCAACAGGCAGGGAAAGGTTATCTACCGATGCCTGATTCTCCACGCAGTCAGGTTCAGAGACCGGACGTCTGGATGGAGAATGAGTCCTTTCTCCTTGGAGATCAAATTGTTGCATTGGGGCAGCCTGATAAACTCCGCTGAGGACAGTTTGAGTAGCAGAGTGAACCACGGCTACCTTGGCCACCAAGGTGCCACTAATATGGCGTTGGCGTTGTCTGTGCGCAACTTTAGGATCACCTTGGATAGTAGTGGTATGGGGGGAAACAGGTACAGGAGCTGTTCCCACCACGTCCTCTCGAAGGCGTCTCCTAGAGATGCTGTCCCGTGACCCGCCCACGTGCAGAACTGGTTGCAGACGGCGTTCTCTGGTGACGCGAATAAGTCTATTACAGGCTGTCCCCATGCCTGAAAGATTGTGTCGAGAACTGAGTCTTTCATCTGCCACTCGTGCATGTCCACGAATGAGCGGCTGAGGTCGTCTGCCAGAATATTGTCCTGGCCTGCGATATGAATGGCCGATAAAATCATGCCGTGGGCGATAGCCCAGTGCCAAATGTCCAATGTTAGGGAAATCAGGTCCATAGACCGTGTTCCACCTTGCTTGTTTATATGCCAAACAGCAGCCATGTTGTCTGTGTGGATCTGGATGACATGTCCTGACAAGGTCTGCTGAAAGGCATACAGTGCTTTTTGAATGGCCATCAGTTCTAGGACGTTTATATGCCTCTTCTTGTCGGAAGGGCTCCAACGTTCCTGGATTGTGAGATCTCCGCAATGGGCTCCCCAGCCCAAAAGGGAGGCGGCTGTCATCAGATGATGCGATGGTAATGGAGGTCTGAAGTCCAGGCCCTGTATAATGTTGGGTAGATCTGTCCACCAAAGGAGAGAGTCCTTTACTTTGGTAGGGAGTGACAATTTCACTCGATGAGCATCCATTGTATTGTCGTACTCCCGCAGAAGCCACAATTGAAGAGGTCTCATGTGCAAGCGCCCAAGGGATGACGCTGACAGTCGCTGCCATGAGACCTAGTAGTCTTTGCACCTGGAAGGCAGATATTATCTTGGAGTGAAAGAGTTTGAGTGCCAGTCTAATTAATGCTGTAGCTCTATCTTCCGGAAGGAAAGCCCTGGAGCGGGTTGAGTCCAGAATTGCTCCAAGGAATTTAATTTTTTGAGTTGGTTGAAAATTTGATTTCTCTTTGTTGATGCACAGGCCTAATTCGTTGAGGAGGTTGATGGTGAGGTGGGTGTTACGGGTAGCTTCCTGCTCCATACTAGCCACTATCAGCCAATCATCCAGATAGGGGTAAATCTCTACCCCTCGAGTCCTCAGAAAGGCGCAAACTGGTGCCATACACTTTGTGAAGACTCGGGGGGTCGTAGAAAGACCAAAAGGAAGCACCTTAAATTGGAAGATGTCTTCCCCTATTATGAAGCGGAGGAATTGGCAATGGTCAGGGTAAATTGAGACATGAAAGTAAGCATCTTTAAGGTCAATGGAAGTAAACCAGTCCCCTTGGGAGAGGAAAGGTAGGATGCTTGCTAAGGAGTTCATCCGGAATTTTTTAGGGTTGATGAACTTGTTCAGGTCTCTAAGGTCCAAAATAGGTCTTAGCCCCCCATCCTGTTTAGGAACCGTAAAGTAGCAGGAGTAGAAACCACACCTTAGGGTATGGGTTGGTAATCGCTCTATGGCGCCCTTCTCCAAAAGAGACAATGTCTCTTGCACCAAAGTGTCTGTAGGTGGAGAGAACCTTACGGTTCCTAAGGGAGGGAGGGTGGTAAACTCAATTTTGTAACCCCCAGAGATGATATTAAGGACCCACCTGTCGGTGGTAATGGTGGTCCAACTATTATAAAAGGGGGCAAGGATGTCGCCAAATTTAGGTGTGGAAATTTGCTTGAAGCGTCCCGGGAATTGTTGCCTCTTGTACTGACCTTGGGGTTGGTACAGAGGAGGTCTATCCTGAAATTGCTGTTGCTGTCTGGGCTGGAACTGCTGTTGAGCCCTAGGCCAGCGTCTTGGGAGGAATGCTCTTTGAATTTGTTGTTGTTGCTGCTGCCCAATTCCCATCCTTTTAGCCGTATTCTTGGCCTTTTGGATGTTCTCCATCGATTCGTCGGTGGAAGAATGGAATAGACCGTTTCCATCAAATGGCAGATCCTCGATACGGGAGCGTGCCTCCTGAGACAAACCTGCTGACCTTAGCCATGCATGTCTTCGTAGGGCTATGGACCCTACCATGGCTTTTGAAGCGCAGTATGTCGCGTGGCGAGCTGTGTTAAGCTGTTGCCTTGATAGTGCCATGGCCTCAGTGTAAAAGACGGTCGCCAGTTCCCTTTGGTCATCTGGCAGATAACCAGACAGGGATGCCATCTTCTCCCATAAGAAGAGTTGATATTTAGCCACGGTGGCTTGGTAATTATGCACTCGTAATGACAGTGCAGTTGAAGAATAAATTCTTCGACCTATGCCATCGAGCCGACGACCTTCCTTATCTACCGACGCATTGTGCCTCTTATGAGTGTGTCCCTGAGACGCCTCTACAATTATGGAGTTAGGCTTGGGATGGGTAAAAAGAAAAGGAGTAGACTTTTCCTGTATTTTGTATGTATTATCTAGCCTCCTGGACGTTGGTGGCATAGAGGCGGGCAGCTTCCACGACTGTTGTGCTGTGCGAAATAGCACGGGCAAGTAGTAAATAGCTGCTGGAGTAGCTGACTCACAGTATGCGTCGTCATAAACTGGGTTGTTCAATTTTTCAATGGGTTGAGACATTTCAATGATCTCGCCATCCTTTGCACTTGATCGGCAAAGTGTGATAGGTCTTCTGAAGGGGAGACCACATCCAAAGTCCCTACAATGTCATCAGGGGAGGGAATGGATGGTACCAGTGAAGCTTCACGGGAGGAATCAGACTGGTAGTCCTCCTCCGATAAGACGTCCAAAACGCGTGGCATCAGGTCCAGGCTCGGACGTGGTTGTGATGATTGAGTCGGTACCATAGTGATCGGTACCGTCGCTTGCGTCGGTCGTGACGTGTGCCTTGGTACCGCTGGTTGAGGCGGTGGAGGCATGTCTGTGACATCCTCCGGAGGCGGTGGACGGGAGACCGTCTCGAAAGGGGGTTGGTGGAAACGCGGGTACGGGTCGTAGTGGCGTTCCGGATAGTAGTATTCTTGGTGCCCTCTATGTCTCCAATCCTCATAGTAACGTGGAGGAAATTGTGGAGGGTACCAATCGGCGTAATGGTCCTGACCCCTCGGTGGGGACCTTGATCTTTCGTTATACGCGACGTATTGTCGACTTGAATGAAGTGAAGCTGGTGAACCATCACGGCTGTAACCATACGGAGGTGTTTGTTGGTATCGAAAGCCTTCAGTATCGACATATGGTTGCTGTCGGTACCGACGTCCATCGGTATCGATGGGTTCTGCTCGGTACTGAGGGGAAACAGGTATCTGAGCCGCCACGGTGTTATCCAACGAGGAACCTCTGATTTCACCTTCAGAAATTGATGCCCTCACACTGGGTTCTTCCGTCGGGACCGTAACAACATGGAGCGGTGACGGGACTGGTGAATTAGCAACTGGCGGTGGAGGGTTCAGTACCGGCGGTGAGGATGGAGTCGTCCGTCTCGGTATTGAGAAAGGCGTCGGTAGCGAAAGCCTCGTTATCGGGCTTATAGCATGCGAGGAAGGTCTCTGTAATGCAAGACTCGTTATCGGGCTTTTATGCCCCGTCTCGCACCTCGGTATTGAAGTACTCGGTACCAGGCTCCTCGGTACCGACAAGATCGATTTTGATGGTTTTTTCTTTCCATCTTTGCCCTTCAATTTGCTCTTTTTCCTCTGAGGGTTTTCAGCCTCAGAGTGCTCTCTCACTCTCTTAGAGATCTTCTTTGCCGCTTTTTTTGCGGACTGAGAAGAGGAGGGGGGAACCGCTAAGGCTTCACTCCTTGTCGGAGGATTTTGGGGCATAGACTCCATCTTGTGTGGAGATGTAGAAACGCGAGCCGCTCTCGGTTTATCTACTGTCTCCAAAGCCTTTTCCCAGAGAATAGCCCGAAGGCGATCTGCGCGGTTTTTACGTGCTTGCCTTGAGAATTTTAGGCAAAAAGCACAGGACTCCACGACATGAGTCTCCCCCAAGCAGAGCAGGCAGAAGGAATGCCCATCCATTTGCAAAATCTTCTGTCCGCAGTTGGAACACTTCTTAAACAGGCCTTGGTGGGCCATAGGCACCAAGACAAGACAAAACAAATATATAGGAAAGAATAGAAAACTGTAGAAGTAAGAAAAAGAAGTAAAAATAGATAGATTTTTCAGCTCTGGTATAATAAGAACGCACTATACCACAGAGAAGTCTCCAAACGCTGTTAGCCCACAGGCGGTTGAAGAGAACTGAGGGGATTAGGTGGGAACCCCTGAGCATGCTCAGTGGACGGTGGGGGAGGGGTTCCTGCCTAAAAAGATTTCAGCTTGAGAAGTTTCCGACCTGGCCCTGCGCAGGCGCAGAGCCCCCCCACCCATTTGTTTGATGCACAGAGACCACGAAGAAGAACCAACACTTTACACTTCGCCTGGAAACTAATTGGCAGCCAGTGAAGAGATTTTAAAACTGGTGTAATGTGGTCACCCCTAGGTGTACCAGTGACCAAACCTGGCTGTCATGTTTTGGACATGAGCTGAAAGAGCGCAACAAGACACAGACATGAAAGTGCCCAACACTCGATTCACTAAGGAAAAGGAGGGAGAAACCACAGAGGAAAACTGAATAAAAAAGGTAGGTGTGATAAAGCCCCTGAATCAGGTAACTGGACTTTGACTTAGTTTAGAGCTACTGCAAAACAAATGCAAGAGAGGGAGATCCTTGCCACCTCCACCTGAAACCCATTCAGGGAAGGGTAGACAGATACAAACTCCCCCACCAAACCACATCAAGCTCATCATCACGTGTCCAACAGAAGCCAGCTAGATGCCGGCCCCAGGCCCCGCGCCCAAATTACAAGGGGAGGCGGAGGCCGCTCCCTTACCTGGCGTGCACCTTATTCAGAAGCCCCTCCCCCTTCCCCCTATAACTGGAAAACTGCAACAACCCTTCTCTGGGTCCTCAGTGTGCAGCCTGTGAGCACGGGGGCAGGTCTTCTAGCCACCGCCACTACCCAGGCCTCGATCCCGGGAGTGGTGGGCTGGGAATTCAGGCAGTCGCCAGTTCCCGTCCCTTGCAGGTGGCTCCAGCCCGGCGGTTTAGCCGGCCGGCCGGAGCCGCTGCCTTCCCCCGAGGCGCGGCTGGTCTCTGAGCAGGAAGCGCCCTTCTCAAGCCTTACCTGGCCCGGCTTGCTGGCGTAGCTGAAGGCGTAGAGCTGCTCCGCGACGCGGCTGACCTCGCCCGCGTAGACGTGCCCGAACTCCGCTGCCTGCCCGGCGGCATCCCTGGCCCGGCTCCTTGGCGCCCTCGGGGACTGCAGCGGCACGAGCTGCTCCTGAGCCCCGGCCACGGCCAGGAGGAGCCCGGCGAGCCCGGCCCAGCCGCTCATGGCCCCCCAGGCGGAGGGGAGGCAGGCGCCGGCTCAGGCAGCTACTAGCCCGGGGCCTGGCGTCGTGTGCCAACCGCGGCCAGCTGTTACCCGCGCCCGGCGAGCCCCGCTGCCCGACTCATGGCAAAGGCGCTGGCGCCGGGGCCAAACGCGCGGGACCGAGGCGCAGCGGCTGGTTGGCTGGCTTGCTGGCCGGCCCTCTCCGTGGCTGGCTCCACGCGCAACGCCGCTTCCCTTGGGCAGAGGAAAACACCTGCTCCGAGCCGCAGGTTCGCTGACCAAAATCCTCGGCGTCTGCAGCTGCGCGTTCAGGTCGCGGGTTGCGCCTCGAGCAAAACCGGAGCTCCTGCTGCGGAAACGGCCTGGATGACCCAGCCCGGGAAAGACAAGTTGCCGGGGGCAAAGGACGGGCTGCCCTTCCCGCTGGGCGGCCAGGAGGTCTCGTCCCAACGGAGTCTTGCACGAGGGCTCGCAAAGAGGCAGCCGCTGCTTTTCGTTAATGGTGTTATTGCAAGCAGAGCTCAGCAGGGGGGCGGGGGGCGGCAGGCAGTTGCAAGCGTCCTTCACGAGCAAAATCTCTGCACAATAACAGAAACCCCTGATTCTCCGACTTGCCTTGCTTGGAAGAAACCCTCTCGTAAACAGCACTCTATGAAAATGCCCCTGCAATCTTCCATGCTTCTAAAGCAACGCTCACGCTTGAGTGCTCCGTGGTTTGCCCAGCCTGTGCCACGTGTCCATTTGCACACACATTCATTCTCTCTCTCTCTCTCTCTCTCTCTCTCTCTCAGGAGCAGCACTTTCGAGATCATAGAATCATAGAATAGTAGAGTTGGAAGGGGCCTATAAGGCCATCGAGTCGGTTAATGGCATTTTATATTAGCAATGTAAAACTACATTTTATAGCAACAGTACACTCCAGTATGAGTTTACTCAGTAGTAAATCAAACTACGTTCCTTGAGACTTGTTCTCAAATAGGTGTGCATAGGATTGCAGCCTAAGCCAATATATGACAGTAAGTGGTACTCTAGTAAGGAGAAAGATCCAAAATATATTACGTGCTTTCAATTAATACCATTTGAGAAGGAATTCGCCACATTCAAGTCGTGTTACAATATCAAAGGGAACATTCACCTGGGAAAGCATCGCTCAATTATATGAACATTGCAAAATATAGGTGATATTATCCCTATGGGGAATGGAGCTCCTACTTTGGTGGGGCTGTGAATCCATTCTGGGTTTCAGTCAGAAACAGCCAGAACTCTAAAGGAGCGATTAAAAGGGCTGAACCCTATCCTCAAAATGGGTCCAGCATTTTGGATAGTTCTTTTAGAGTTCAGTCTGGTTCTGAGTGAAACCCAGAATGGCTTCACAGCCCCACCAAAATCTGAGCCACCAGCCTCCACTATCCCCCGCCCATATCCTGTTCAGGCTCTGGCCAGCCTGGAACAGTCTTGAAGGGCTTGTAGAAGGAGGGGACATTCCAAGGGGTGGGGAGAGAAGGGGCACGCTCACCATCCCTTTCCCATTCTTCTGAAACTTTTCCTTGGTGTGCCAGTCACCACCTGAAGAATACACCCTATAAACTGCTTGGGGCTTCTGACAAAAATATAGGGGGTAGCCCACTGGTTGCTTGGAGGTTTTCCTTATGGTTCTTCTTAATTACAAATTACATTCAGAATGCAGTTCTAAAGGATTGCCATTCTTTCTACGGAGTGGCCCCAAATCAGAGGCCTGTGTGCATCTGCTGGCCAGAGCCATGCAGAATGGGAGGAACTGCAGAGGCTTTTAAAAGAGTCTGTCGCTAGATAGGCTGTGGATAGAAATAATCCTTGCTAACAGATATTAATTGCTGAATGAGTTTAGACAGAATGTTGTGCCCCCATGCAGATGCATCAGGGAGTTTAATGGCAGTTAAAAAAAAACTTTCAAGTGCTCTGGGTGACATCACGAAGGGAGGATTTTGGGAAGTGTGGTCTGCAGTCTAAGATGGCTGCATAAAATCGTTACTCCTGCTCCTACCTGCTGTTTAACCACTCTTAAGGAGCAATCCTATGCCTGGTGCATTCTAGGAATTGCAGGACTTTTTCCTGTGTAAACATGCGTAGGATTGTGCCCCTAGTAAATAGCCACAGTCACAGGCAGAATAGCCATATTTGAGACCTGGCAGAGTGAGAGGAGGGGAGAGATATGGTTACTGTCCTGGCAACCTGGTTCAGTAAACTGTTCTGGCCTACAGCTCACAGATAAAAACACAGATAGGGCCTATTGTGCCTTAGGCCCATACAGGGAATCCTTGAGAAACCATAATCTGCTCTGCAAACTATGCCCCCCCCCCAGCTCTTAATAGTCTGAAAGCTGTTGAATATAAGGGGATGGAAGTTCAGATATACCAGGATCTATCATTTCGGAAATGCGAGATGCGTAATCCCTTCACTTACCAAGTGAGAGAGGTGAGAATCTGATTCCCCTTCCAGCTAATTGTTTTTCCATACAAAAAAGACGCTCAGTGCAGCAATGGAAGCTGCTGCAGCTCTTTGTGAAACACAATATGTGCCTGTGTCAAATTGGCTGAGCTGTTGGAAGAGGAGGATACTGGCGACCACCTACAATTTTGCTCAGCCCGAGGTTGGAGGGCAGAGAGTCTCCATATAACCCCAAAAAAGGAGGAGGCAGAAGAGAACAGTGGCACAAAGAAGTAACAATGTGGCACTGAACTTGGTGTCTCAAAATTGACTGACGTTTAGCCATGTTCCAGTCCCAAATTGACAGCAAGTAGTTTATTCTTTGTTTTCAGTATATGGAGAGACTTTCTCCTCCTCCCCGTTAGGGGTCCCTTGCCTTTGCATCATTTCACCTGCCCTTCTCGTACTCTGATAGCAGGGCTGCCACTTGGAAAGGCCACTAAGTTGACTGCTAACATGTAACTAGTTTAAAGCAATGCAAAGCACTTCCATCATGCGATGCAGGGCAGGAGCAGCATGAGAAGTTGGCGTCACGTCCCCATCCTCCTGCCCTGCATATTTTCCTAGGCTGGCTCTTTAGCCCATCCAGTGAGGGCGCTTTGGAAGGGGAGGGAAGGAGGCTGCAGGGGCCTCAGGATAACTCACCTCCTGGCCTCTCTGGTCTCCTCTCCTCCCCGCCCACTAGAATCCCCTTTTCCCTCTTACTAGGGCAGGTTTTTTACCTCAGAGAGGTGGCTGGCACAGTTCCTTCCATGCTGGCTATGAGGGGTTGAGGGTTAAGGGTCAGATCTCCAACTCCCCCTTCTGAGGTCAGAGCACTCTTTGCAACAGAGGATATATTCATAGATCCTGAAGACTGGTTCATACTGGTGTGTGAGTCCTTCAGAGATAGGAAAGTCGCTCTTTCTATGCTCCTAACCAAACCCAGGATACTTTTATAAATTGTTCAAATCCTTGGGGCCTTTTGTTACCAGTTATATAGTACATGACAGGGGGAATGGGGCCTGAATGCTGTCTTAAATAGAGAATTGGACTGCTCAACTAGATCTCTCAGGGTTGTTAAAGTCTTGAAGAAATTAACCAACCTAATGGGATCTGAGCTGGCAGTGACTGAACAAGAAAGAGATCTTGGGATTGTGGTGGACTGCTCGATGAAAATGTCCACCCAGTGTGCAGCCGCTGTAAAGAAGGCAAACTCCATGTTAGGCATTATAAGAAAAGGAACTGAGAATAAAACAGCCAGCATCATACTGCCCTTATACAAATCTATGGTGCGACCACACTTAGAATACTGTGTACAGTTCTGGTCACCACACCTAAAAAAGGATATTATAGAGCTGGAAAAAGTGCAGAAAAGGGCAACTAAAACGATTAAGGGGCTGGAGCATCTCCCCTACGAGGGACGGTTACATCAACTGGGATTGTTTAGCCTGGGAAAAGGAGGCTAAGGGGAGACATAATAGAGGTGTACAAAATTATGCATTGTATGGAGAATGTGGATAAGGAGACATTTTTCTCCCTCTCTCAAAATACTAGAATCTGGGGTCATCCCATGAAACTGATTGGTGGGAGATCCAGGACAAATAAAAGGAAGGACTTCTTCATAGAATGCATAGTTAAATTATGGAACTCACTACCACAAGATGTAGTGATGGCCACCAATCTGGATGGCTTTAAAAGGGGGTTGGATAAATTCCTGGAGGCAAAGGCTATCAATGGTTACTAGCCCTGACGGTTGTGTGCTACATGGGCGGGAGGGTGCTGTTGCACCATGTCCTGCTTGTTCATCCCTAGCCAATGGCTGGTTGGCCACTGTGCGAACAGAGTGCTGGACTAGATGGAGCATGGTACTTCTTAAGATTATACAAGATCAGGACATGATCAAAATCTGGAAGGAAAAATATCCCATTTCAAAGGAATACACATTATTCTCCAGGCACTGGATGGACTTGTATGTTGATTATTTACCTATTAGTAATTTTTATACCACCCAATAGCCAAAGCTATCAAGAATTATGTCATGATTCTTGATGACTGAGATCATATAGCCTAGAAAAAGCTATATGTCATGTTTGCTAGAAAATATTCCGCATAGTCCTAATTTCCATGTGCCTACTAGGACCTTTAACTTTTTTCCTTTGAAGGTCAGACTAACTGAAGCCATCTCACACTCTGAGGAGTCTTTCAAGATCAATTTGCCACGACACATACAGTAAGTGATGGCTTACAAAGAAATATAAATCCAAATCAAGTGTTCAGAAACAATTAAGCAATTCCTTAATGCTGGCCCATGTGTATATTTATTTTGCTAATCTTTAATTATGATTATTTATTCTTAACAACTATACACCACCTTATTTGCTAAAAAGCCTTTAACAATTATTTTAAACAATAACACCTTTAAATTAAAAAATGCCCCCACCCCAAAAAATAGGGGCAAGAAATGGAATTATTTTTTGTGAACCGCCCAGAGAGCTCCGGCTATTGGGCAGTATAGAAATGTAATAAATAAATAAATAAATGCGTTGGTGAAGGGATGCAGTCAATCCCCAAACCTGGTAGATTATGAATGTAGGTAATAACGGCTGGGGAAGGCAACGGCAAACCACCCCACTATAAGGACTGCCAAGAAAACGTCAGCGAAAGCTGATGTCCCTCCAAGAGTCAGTAATGACTCAGTGCTTGCACGAGAGGTTCCTTTCCTTTCCTTCCTGGCAGAATCTGGAGTTTACTGGTTTTACAAACCCCAATAATGGTTACCTGCATCAGAGTAGTAAAACAGTGGCTGCTTGGAAGCCATATATATTCTTCACAGTGACAAATTTAGCATGATAACTCTTGGGTTTAAAACAAGGATGAACAACCTGTTTGGCCCCAAGGGCCACATCTGGGCACTGATGTGCACATGAACACACATAAATGTAATTCTTACAATTTGGACATTTCCCCACGAAGTATATAAAGCATAGCTCAGTTTTGTGCATGTCTACTTAAATGCAAGCTCCAGTGCAACGGATTTCAGACATGCAAAACCTAGCTTTATTTAAAGTTTAAATCCTCTAACCTTATAGCTACTCCACTCTCAGAACAGTTTTGATGTGAATGCAAAGGAACTTAAATCAGGGCATTCTTACAGACTATTCAAGGGCACCTCTGCTCATGGATAGGTGGCCCAAATGTTAGATGCTTCTGGAGGCAGAAGTCATTCTGAAGATCATCAGATGGGGTGGTGAGGCGTTGCATATCCTCACCACAGGTTCTTTTTCTGGTTCTCTTCCATGTTTGAAACAAACACTTTTCACGTGGCTTGTAGATTTCAATAGGGTCAGCACCCTCTAGTGGGCATTTTATAGCGCAAACTCAGAAAAGTCAGATTAAAAGTTTTATTTTGTAATCCTAAAATTGAGAAAAAGAGCGGGAGATGTGCAGGAGGCAGACATCAAAAGGACTTGCAAACATCTGCAAGTGATCAGTAACGAGCATACTATAAAACACTCATCTGATGACATTCTCTACATGGAGTAACTGTCCACTGTTCACATGCATGTCCACCTTACTGCTCACATCTTGATGGGTACACATATGTAAAATAAATATGTCATGTCAATCTCACAAATCAAGCAGTTAATTCCTACCCATCAGAAAATCAGGTGCCTGCCAGGGTAGCACCAGCTTCCTAACATTCCTGAGGCATATAGAAGAAGCAGGGGCAGAAGTGTCTGGGATCCTCTGGGCAGCCAGAGTGCTTTCACCCATAATGGTGCCCAGGTCCGCTTGGGTATTCCAGAACATGTGCCTAGCCAGCAAGCACAGGAAGGCATGCAGTATGGCAACAGGAGATTCAGAGATGGTGGGCAGCAAAGAGGCAAATTGGGTTGCCAGTGTCATCAACACACCTTACACTGCTCTGTAAAGAACCTGATCCCAAACATCGTGGTGCACCTAGAGATGTAAAATTTGTCCTTGGTGCACAGAAACTGTAATAATCTGATACTGTACATAGTTTTTAGAAATCATTTGGAGAAGTAAATATATGGACACCTTGTCTTAAACATTTTATTCATCATACTAAAATAAAATATTCCATAATCCATTTTCCTTCGTTTTTTTCAATTTTTCAGAAAAAAACACAAAAAAGGCTTTGAAAAAAATGGGGAAAATAAGTTTTTCCAGGTTTTTTTAGTCCTTCACGTTTCTAGGTGCAGTTATGCCAGAAGGATGGGTGCATCAGAGGCACAGCTGGGCAGTTGTCTACATGAATGAGCACTCCCTGGTGTCTCTGACTACTGTTCATGATAATTGCATATCTGCAGACACACACCCATGATTCCCAACCCATCCAGACCCTTGTTCTGCACTCCAAAATGATATGTCCTGCCCAGCGTTGCTGAACCCGCAAACCAAGATTGCAGCAACACCGCCATTGTCCATAGAAAATCCAGCTATTTGTTCTGCACTCCAAAGTAATGTGCCCAGTCCCACATCACTGTATCTACAACTCACATGATGCATCAATGCCTACCTGCAGAGGTATAATCAGAAACCTTCCGGGGCCAGTCACTCAGATCTCAGTGAACGCTGCAAGAGACTGTACCTGTCCCCATAGTTATCTGCAGGGCAGTTACATATCTCCTAGGTCAAGGAGGGTTGTCCTCCTACAGAAGGGCGGGTATGTTGTTCTGTAAAGACAGGCCATATTTCAGTAGGGATGACAACACATGGTCTGTCAAGGATACCTTGCACAAGAGAAATACAATACCTAATACAGTCCCTCCATTTCACGACAGTGTCAGGTCAACACTCAGGGAGCAGTGCCTGCAACCAGCCCACTGTAGCTGAACAGAACACCATGCAGAACTGCCCATCAGAGGCAATATTTTTTCACCCCTTAGAAAAAAGCCACTTTCCAGAATTTTCTCTGAATATTCTCCACTATTTTTGTGGCATCTAGCCACCCCCCTTACACACACAATGCAGTAGGTCCAGGGCATTGTAGGGGATGCAAATGGTGGCCGGGCTGCTAACACAATTGCTGCAGGTGCCCCTTGCACAGGCAGCCTCAATAAATCTTATGTGCTACTGGCACTGCTAATAGTGAGCTCCCCACCATTTGAGACCTTTTGTGCACAGCTCTAGTGAGGTGACCAAGTTTGCTAATGACAAACTTGGAAGTAGAGTGATATAAAGATCTCTCCAAACTGTGTGAACTGGCATAACATGCCAAATATAGTTCAATGTCAGCAAGTGTAAAGAACTGGGACAAAATATTCCAACTTCACATATATGCTGATTGGCCAGAAAAGCGATCGTGGGGTCATAGTGGTTTGCTTAAGAAAATTATGATTCAGTGTGCAGCAGCTGTGAAAAAGTTTAATTCCATGGTAAGGATAATTAAGAAAGGGATCAAAAATCAAACTGCCAATATCATAATGCCTTTATACAATTCTAGGATGCAAACACACTTGAAATAGAATCATAGAATAGTAGAGTTGGAAGGGGCCTATAAGGCAATCGAGTTCAACCCCCTGCTCAATGCAGGAATCCACCCTAAAGCATACCTGACAGATGGTTGAATGCCTATAGCGTGGGAAAGCCCACAACCTCCCTAGGTAACTGTCGTACTGCTCTAACAGTCAAGAAGTTTTACCTGATGTCCAGCCATTCCTGTAACTTCAGCCCATTATTCTGTGTCCTGCACTCTGGGATGATCGAGAAGAGATCCCGGCCCTCCTCTGTGTTACAACCTTTTAAGTATTTGAAGAGTGCTATCATGTCTCCCCTCAATCTTCTCTTCTCCAGGCTAAACATGCCCAATTCTTTCAGTCTCTCTTCACAGGGCTTTGTTTCCAGACCCCTGATCATCCTGGTTGCCCTCTTCTGAACATGCTCCAGCTTGTCTGCATCCTTCTTGAATTGTGGTGCCCAGAACTGAATGCAATACTCTAGATGAGGCCTAACCAGGGCCGAATAGAGAGGAATCAGTACCTTACGCAATTTGTAAGCTAAACTTCTTTTAATGCAGCCCATAATAGCATTTGCCTTTCTTGCAGCCATATCGCACTGTTGGCTCATATTCAGCTTGTGATCTACAACAATTCCAAGATCCTTCTCGTTTATAGTATTGCTGAGCCAAGTATCCCCCATCTTGAATCTGTGCATTTGGTTTCTATTTCCTAGATGTAGAACTTGGCTTTTATCCTTATTAAATTTCATTCTGTTGTTTTTAGCCCAGCACTCCAGCCTATCAAGATCACTTTGAAGTTTGTTTCTGTCTTCCAGGGTATTAGCTATCCCACCCAATTTTGTGACATCTACAAATTTGATAAACGTTCCCTCCACCTCCAAATCATTAATAAAAATGTTGAAGAGCACTGGGCCGAGGACTGAGCCCTGCAGTACCCCAATACTATGTAGAGTTCCAGTTGCTGCCCGTTGTTATTAATTACTTTTCTATACTGCCCAATAGCCAAAGCTTACAAAAGGATATTATCGAGAGGAAAAAATGGAAGATCAGGCAATCAAATCAAGGGGCTAGAGTAACTTAGAATCTTAGAATAGTAGAATTGGAAGGGGCCTATAAGGCCATCAAATCCAACCCCCTGCTCAATGCAGGAATCCACCTTAAAGCATCCCTGACAGATTGTTTAACAACTGCTTCTTTGTGGGGAGGTGTGCCAAATCGTCCTTGGTTAATGCAAATTTCTGTTGTGCAATAGTATATCCATCACCCATCCTTGCGTTGAAATCCCCCATCACTATCATCGTGCAGGGGGTGCCAACCTATTTAAACTTACGTATAAATTTAACATGTTTATCCTAAACGGCACGGGCTCAGACGATACAACGGCAAATTTCACCTTTGCCTCCCGGAAACGGGGAAGTGTTATCGACTATTTCCTGATAGATTCAAAAATTGCCCTGAATGTAAAAAACTTCGAGATAGGGACTCAACCTGTGAGTGACCACCAGCCGGTGCTTCTGGAACTCTTTGGAACGCAGGGAATAAGCAATGAAATGCCCCCAGAAATGTCATACACCCAATAAGGTAAACGGAGATTAAGATGGGACATTAATCTACAGGAGAAGACATGGGACGTCTTGTTCAGTTGGGAGTGGTTAGCCCTAAGAACCAGCTTTTTGAAAACAGACCAATATGACCTTCTGTCCCTATTTCATAACATGACACAGCAATTGGGCTCTATATGTTCAACCACTCCCCCCCCCCCAAGTTAAGACCCCATCCGGAGGGTTGGTTCGATCAAGAGTGCAGAGACGCTAGGCATGTCCTCTGCTCCTTGAGCAGACAGGCAAAGTACGGGGCTCAGGCCCACCCCCTGCATGACTTAGTGACAAATCAGCGAATGTATAGGAAGCTCCTTAAACAAAAACAAAATGCTTTTCTTGCCAAATTATGGGCCGATATCGAACAAGCCTCCAGAGATCGGGATTCAACTAAATTTTGGCAATTGGTTGCCTGTAAATTAAAGGAACCCATCTATGAGCTTTCAGCGCCGATTATGATCAAGCAATGGGAGGGATATTTTGAAAAAATGTATAATCCGGAGGGAGCAACCTACTTGACACAGATAGTACTCCCCAACATTCTAGAGACAGACCCATGGCTAGATGTTACCACTACTGAGGTTAAAAGGTTAATCTCTAGCTTAAAAAGAAGGAAAGCACCAGGGGAAGATATGTTACCCCCAGAGATTTTTCTAGAAAACTAGCTCTGGTGGGCCCCTATTCTGGCTAAAATGTTTACTTTTATCAACCAACATGGTAAATTTCCCAACGGTTGGGCCCAAAGTATAGTCATACCAATTTATAAGAAGGGAGACAAATCCTCACCGGCCAATTACTGACCCATTAGTCTGCTAGATGTGGCCTCCAAACTATATACTAAGCTACTCTTAATAAAAGTTGAAGACTGGGTTGTTCAAAATAACGTCATAGGAGATTAACAAGCCAGCTTTTGTTGTGGCAAATCAACAATAGACCAGTGCTTCATTCTAAACCATCTTAGAGAGAAATACTCTGGGCACCGCAAAAAACATCTATATGCCACATTTGTAGACTTAACCTCAGCTTTTGATAGGATTAATAGGGATAGATTATGGTACAAGTTATGGCATCTTGGGATGGATAGGCGTCGTCTGATTTTGATAAAAAACTTATATACAAATACGACCATCCAAGTTAGAGCTGGAAGGGGAGGACAACTGTCGAAGGAAGTTAAAACATCCATAGGGGTTAGACAGGGTTGCCTATTAGCACCTATCCTGTTTAATATATACGTAAATGATATTATTGGTTATCTGTCTGGTAATTCAAACTTTCCTGTAGCCGTTGGTTCGAGAAAACTGAACATACTGATGTATGCGGATGATATGGTGTTATTATCACAAAATTTAATAGGAATGAGAAAAATGCTTAAAGCTTTTGGAGAGGCCTGCAGGAAGGAACATATGTGTATAAACTATTTAAAAACTAAAGTAATGGTATTTGGAGCTCGCCCCCCTAAACATAAATGGATGCTAAACAGTCATCCTCTGGAACAAACCATCCAATTTAATTATCTAGGTATTTGCTTCAAGCAAAACGGCTTGTGGTCCAGTCATTTGGCGGCAACAAAGCTGAAAGCACAAAAATCAACGCATACTGTGTTAAGATTTGCTAAGGTTAGAGGTGGTCAGCTGGTAGCCCCAGCTAGTAGAGTATTTATAGAGAAAGTGGTACCCCAAGTAACATACGGTGCTGAAATATGGGGGGGGGGGCACGAATGTACGCCCACTTGAGGTTGTCCAAAATAACTTCTTAAGGACACTGCTAGGTCTCCCACCAGGAACTCCCACCTGCTATACAAGGGCGGAACTTGGGGTATTGCCTATAGCATACTATATTTGGAAGACTATGTTTTTCTATTATCTTAGAATACAACATCCGATAAATAAATTAGTAAGCCTCTGTGTAAATGAACAGAGAATTTCTCCCTTCAGAAATAATTGGATAGACCGATGCGAAATCAGATTACGAAACTTTGGCCTCGATCCTAAAGTAATTTCGGGTGGAGACGTACAACATCAACGTGATGCAATAAGACAAGCACTGCAGAGCTATTTTTGTAAAATAGACATGGCTGCAATTAAAGTCTCTAGATTTTCCGATAGCTTTCGGCTCATAAAATTAACCCATAGGGAAGAAAAATATCTGACAGAAATTACCACCCCTGGCCTTCGCAAGGCGCTTACTAGCCTGCGATTCCAGACAATGCCATCCAACTTTAGAGAGGGGAGATTCAAAAACATTCCCAGAGATCAACAGTTATGTATTTGTGGTGACCAATCAGTAGAGGATACAGTTCATTATGTTCTATACTGTAAATTATACAACACCCCTAGGGATAAACATCTAGCGAGATTTCTGGCTTCAATTACTCATTATACAGATCTGGATAAAATTGGCTACTTATTTACAAACACTGCGAAATCCATCTTGTTAAACCTGGCTTGCTTTGCAGTGAAAGCGGCAAAAATTAGGAAAGACTTAGTGTCCCCTGATGATAACTAAGATTGCTGGTAAAAATCCCAGCACTATATATGATGTTTTATATGTAAAAGTTCAATATTTGATGTTTAATACAATGCTGTAATGTAATGTTTTTATATCATGACTCTTGTATCTGGCTAAAATCCATGCTGGGTTGCCTTAATAAAATTTGGATGATACAACTGCTTCTTGAATACCTCTAGTGCGGGAGAACCCATGACCTCCCTAGGTAATTGGTTCCATTGTGGTATTGCTGTAACAGTCAGGAAGTTTTTCCTGATGTCCAGCTGGAATCTGGCTTCCTGTAACTTGAGCCTGTTATTCCATGTCCTGCACTCTGAGATGATCGAGAAGAAATCCTGGCCCTCCTCTGTGTGACAACCTTTCAAGTATTTGAAGAGTGCTCTCATGTCTCCCCTCAATCTTCTCTTCTCCAGGCTAAACATGCCTGGTAATTTTTTTTTTACTTTTATTGCAACCCATGGGGAAATGTTACAATGTTTAGGGTTTTGTAGTTTAGAAAAAACATGAAGGGTAACATGTAGAGGTGTATAAAATTTCACATGGTATGGAGAAAGTGGATGAGAGAAGTTTCTTCTCTGCCATAATTCTAGAACAAAGGGTCACTAAATTAATCAGTATGGCCAGAGATTAAGGGCAGACAACAGGAAGTACTTCTTCACTTAGAGCAAAGTTAACTATGGAATGAAGTATAACGAGGTTTTAAAGTTTTACTATTGTTTATGATAGATTAGCACAGAAAAAGTCAGAAATGAGGAAGATAACCAAGCAGAACCTGGATACACCTTTCCTTTTCTTTAATTGCAATCCTATTTCATCCGAGTAGTTGAAATGGTAACAATTGTTGGTAACAATTATTTGCCTTTCTAATTAAAATAATTTTAATCTCAACTAGCTGGAGATCTTTTGTTAAAGCTCAATGTATTTTTCTAGTCGAATTTATATGGTTAGAGTTAAGCACCACTGACTTTGGTAGAATTTACCCCCAGATAATAAAACACAGGATTACAGCCATGCCAATACTAATAAATTCAGTATTATGCTATGTATTACTACTTTTTGGTTTTCTGTGTGTGTATGTCTGAGAGAGAGGCTTGGTTGGTATGATTGCAGGTGGGAAAATAAGCCATGGTGTCTTATTTTCCCCTACCATCACACTGCGGTGGGGTGGAATTAGCATAATTACCCTTAGCACATGGTTTGATGTGTCGTGCGAATCCATGGTCTGTTGTAATTATGCTAATCCCTCTGGCACAAGACTAGCATGCGACTGTGCGAACCAGGTCAGAGATGCAAACTGTCATTAAGAAATGCACTTATCTTCCACATGTTGAAACGACAGTACTAAAACTGTGGCAGTTACAGGAGTGGTAGAAATTCTAACTCCTCATTTAACCCCTGTGGAGACAGGATGTTCAATTTCAAAATCCACTCCAGTTCCTTTCTCAGCAGCTGCTTCTCATCCTTATGGTTAAGTTTTTTCCGGTGCCCAAAGCTTAAGATCTGTTAGAAGATGTTTCTTTTCCCCAAAATGACATACAAGTGGAGCACATGGTCTGTTGTTTCTGATATTAATCAGTTGTTCCCGATTCATTTCTTAAAGGGTCTGATGGGTTTTCCTAAGTAAATTTTTGGACACGTACATTGGATGGCATAAATTGCATAAACACTGCTGCAGGCTGAAAAACACCTTATGGTATATATTATACCATTGGATGGATTTTTGAATGAGGTGGTTCTAGACGTGTGTTTGCAACAGCTACAATGTCCACATGGGTGATGGCGCATAGGCACGGTTGCACTTGCTAACATGTCAGGGTGGGCATTCCCTGTGCTCACTGGAATCACTCCTGACCAGCATATCTCTGATGTTCTTTTTTCTTCTGAAAGAAACTAAAAGCCTATCCTGACAGCCAGGGATATGTTGTAAGATATGCCAGTATCTTATGCACCCTTGCAGGTGGTTTGTTATATAATCAAACTGTGGTTGATTGATTTTGAGAGTGGTTTATTTCGGTTCTCTCAAAAGATCAGCTCATGGTTTTTTATCTGCCCTGTTAAAATTCTGATGAATTACTTTTGCTGGCAGACACCTCTGCATACAGAGTATGTACATATGATCCTACTGCTGGCATTGCCAGAGACATAAAGAACATCTTGGTAGAAGGTTAGGGTTTGGGGTATATTACAGAGGGGGAATATTTTTTTGTGTGTAACACTAACCCCAGAGTACTTGTATTTTACATCCTTCATAAAATTCATAAAGGAGTGATCCTTCCTCTGGGCAACCCCATAGTCTCTGATTGTAATTCAGTGTTAGAACCACTCTCCCAGTTTGTAGATCATTTTCTAAAACCTTTAATTCCTTACCACCTTCTTTTGTACGTAATTCTTCTGATTTCATAAATAAGATATTACTCATTAGTACAGAAGACAGAGATATTTTAGTCACCATGGATGTAAGATCTCTTTATACAAATATACAATTTTCTTCTTGCTCTTTCAGACATTTATTTGACAAAGAATTGTTTTAAAATTAATAACTTCTATTGGCAGACCAAAGGAGTTGCCATGACTCCAGAGGTAGCCAATTTATATATGGCTGAATTTCAGAAAGCACTTGTGCCCTCTCAGGGGCCATTTGCAGAACATCTCTTAGTGTGGCTGAGGTATATTGATGATGTCTTCACTATTTGTAGAGGGGAGGAGAAGGATCTATATTCATTTACTACATGTGTCAACTCAAAAGATGTAAACATCAAATTTGACATCCATTATAACAGCTTGGTAATCCACTTTTTAGATTTAAAAGTGAGAAAGGAGGGGACACGGCATATTTGAGATTCAACAGCCCCCATCCCTATTTGCTTAGGGGAAACCTTCCCTATGGGCAGTTTTTAAGACTCAGGCATAACTGCTCCAACAATAGGAATCTTGCACATTGCCCAAACAACTGAGAGACAGGGGCTATCTGGCAAGAATTTGAACAGGGCAGATAAAAAACTACAAGCTGATCTTTTGAGAGAACAGAAAAAATACTCTCAACTGCAGTTTGACATATGATTATATAACAAACCACCTGCAAGGGAGCATAAGAAAACACTGGCATACCTTAAAACATATCCCTGGCTGTCAAGATAGGCCTTTAGTTTCTTTCAGAACAACAAGGAACATCAGAGATATGTCAGGGAGGAATTCCATCCAGCTTAGTTATATCTTTTATTATAGTGTGATATTTATTTACAAATAGAATAGCTGAACAAGAGGAAGCAGGCATCATCCAGGGCAGCCTTACCCAACCTGGTACCCACTGAATGGTTTGGACTACAACTCCCATCAGATCTTGCCAGCATGACCAATGGTCAAGGATGATAGGAACTGTAACCCAACACATTTGTAGGGCACCAGTTCAGCTGAACAGCACTAGCTGATACCCTGGATCAGTATTCCAGGCGATCAGCTAATCTGAGCTAAACTTTTGTTTTTGCCATATACATACAAACACACGGTCCCCCCCCCCCCCCCAGACAATTGCGCAGGGGGAAGAAGCGGCTGTGGCTTCATATCTGCCCTGCAACCCCTGCTGCACCAGGTTCATATGACACACCAACCCATGCTGCATCGCGGGTTGCATGTATAGTATGCTTGGGAGCGGAGTGAGAAGCCACGATGGCTTCTTCCCCCTGTGTGATCGTCTGAATTCCATAATAGCATGTTAGCCATTTCTATTTGGGGCAAAGCTTTGTTGCTGAGGTCTGCCATGTGGGGGCTTGCCCATTAACTAAATGGCTGCCATGGTAGGCATGGTCAGTCACAAAACACCCATTTCCAAAAGCAAACTGGTGAGGCTAAAAGTAACATGCCCAAGAACTTAAGCACAAGGCAGAGGTGTAGTTTGAGTTCAAAAACACTATTCTGAATAGTGCAGAAGGCAAAGAGATAAATGACTTGGCCAAGAAACTGAGTCCAAGGCAGAGGTAGAATGAGTGCCAAATGACAAATCACATCTTTGCCACAGAAAGCACAATACACAGAGAGAGCAAACTGGTGATGCTCAGAGAAACACACAGTACACAAAATCAAGCAAGCAAACAATCCAGCAATTAACACACACCAGACCAAAAACGACAGGCAACATCCTTCACACATCAGTCAAAATACCCCCTGACTCACTGCTATCCCCTCTAGATCCCAAGGTTGCTGCCCATCACCTTCAAGCTATCGTTTTCCTTTCAAAGTTTGCATGCTTCAAAATGAAGCATCACTTTTAATCAGTGGGGCAGAGAGCCTCAGGCACACACCAAGTCCTCAGGAACACTGGTGTCCACGAGCGCCAGCCACGCTGCACACCCGGCGTCGTTTAAGCATCTAATTCTTTGGTGTGTGTTTGCGCATTAGGCGTGGGAAATGTTTTGCAGAGCACCCGAAAATAGGGCTCGGAGAAGATGCTGATGCTAGGGAAAGTGGAAGGCAAAAGGAAGATGTTTCAAAGATAGGTTTGTTGCAAATGAGGAAGGCAGTATTATATAAAAATAAAACTTTTATTGCCTCAAACAAACATAGCTTCTAACTTCTCTCCAGCCCTGACTGACTCCTGAGAGTGCTGAGTCACTGACTGCTGTGTCACCTCCTGATTGGGCGAGTATTCCTTCAATCAAAGTCTGTGTCCCTGACTTCCTCTTCCATCTAACTTCCTGTGTGTCTCACTTAGTTCTACCTATTGATACATCTTTCCTTTTTTTATTTTAACCAACAATACATTACAACTCCCATTTACCCCCCCCCAAAAAAGTTAAACATAGTCTTGTAGATGGTGTGGCTTCTGTACCAGGCGACCTGCTCGAGTTCTTACTTGTTTTGCTATAGGAGATGTAGTTTCTCTGGGGTAATAAGCGGTATCATGGGTATCCCTAGGATGTGAGGACATTTCAACTATCTCCCCAGTCTCTCTGGCAGGGGATTCTGAATGACCTCTTGCCTGGAGGCCAGACTGTGAAGTGGGTGCTCTCTCCTCCTGGAATTGCTGTTCTTGGTTGTGGTTCTGCACACCTGCATTTGATACTAGTTGGCTGCTCCTCCGTAGATGTCTACGGTTTCTTCTGAAGACTTGACCCTCCGGTGTCACCATCTCAAATGACCGTGTGTTCACTTGCCTTTGTACTTCTGCCTTTCGCCATTCCTTGTTCTCTTGCCCTGCTGGCTGAATCCAGACTTGCTCACCACTGTGAAGATCAGGTAGTTCTTTGGCCGACTTATTATAATAATGGGCCTGTCTAGATTTTTGTTCTGCTATAGAGTCAGCTCATCTGTTATGGATTTCTGGCTGCAGCAAATTTCCTCGCATTGGAAGTAAGGCTTAGTTCTTCGACCCATGAGACTCTGAGCTGGACTCGCATCCAAGCCTTGTGATGGGGTGTTCCTGTGGTCTAAGACAGCTAGATATGGATCTGTCCCAGCTTTCTTGGCTTTGACCAAAATACACTTTGCTGTCTTGACAGCTGACTCGGCTTTCCCATTGCTCTGGGGATAGGCTGGTGACGATGTCTGATGATCAAATTCCCACTGTGCTCTGAAGGCCCTAAATTCTTCAGACACAAACTGAGGGCCATTGTCTGAAAATAAAACATCGGGTATTCCATAACGGGCAAAGTGTCCTTTAAGCTTTCTGATAATTGTTCGAGATCGGGTATCTAGCAAGGAGTCTATCTCCCAGAAATTGGAATAGTAGTCCACCGTTATGAGGTAGTCTTTGTCTTGCAACTTGAATCAGTCTACTCCTACCTTTTCCCAAGGCCTCCTTGGAATCTCATGTGGGTGGAGTGTTTCTTTTTGCTGTCTGTCACCTAGAGAATTGCAGATCTCACATTGTGCCATGTAAGTTTTCAGCTGATCATTCATGCCAGACCAATATACGCATTCTCTCGCTCTCCTCAGACAGCTCTCAATTCCCATATGTGAGGAGTGTATCCTTTTCATTATGTCCAAGCGCATTGCCTCTGGGATGATAGCTCTGTTTGCCCTAAAGAGAATTCCATCTTGCACACTGAGCTCCTCTCTCATTGAGAAATAGGGTGTAGCTTCCACTGGTAGCTGATGTTTGGTCTCTGGCCAACCATCCAGGACAATGCGTTTAACTATCTGTAAGTTGCTATCCTGCTCTGTGCCTTCCTGTATTGCTTGTAGGCGTGGCCGTGAAATGGGTAGATATTGCAGCATATTTATTGACTCTATGTCCTCTTCAACTGAACCATCTTCACTGGGCTCTGAGAGATATGCTCTGCTTAATGTGTCTGCCATTACCAGGTGCTTGCCTGGATGATATTGGATCTGTACATCATACTTTTGCAATCTCATCAACATCCTTTGAAGCCTCTTTGGGGCACTCAATAATGGTTTCCGCACAATGGTTTCCAGTGGCTTGTGGTCAGATTGGACATGTACTGTCTGTCCAAAAGTGAGCTGGTGGAAGCATTCCATCCCAAAAAGGACAGCTCTTTTTCAATTTGTGCATAACCTCTTTCTGTTTCTGACAGTGCTCTACTGGCAAAAGCAACTGGTTGTTGTTTTTGTAAAAGGGCCGCTCCAAGCCCCTTTTGTGAGGCATCACATTGTAGGACTAGCTGTTCTCCTGGGCTGTAGTACTTCAGTACAGGGGTCTTGGATATAGTATCCTTAATTTTATGAAATGCTTGCTGATGACTCTCTGACCATTCCCATTCTACTTCTTTGTGTGTCAACTGTCTGAGTGGCTCACAGTCAGCTGCTAACCCTTTACAAAACTTCGCCAGGTAGTTTACCATGCCTAAGAATCGTTGCACACCTTTCACATCCTCGGGTCGTGGCATCTCTCGGATTGCCTTAACTTTTCCAGGGTCCACCTTCAACCCATCTGCAGTCAGCAGGTGGCCAATGTAAGGTACTTCTTTCAGTCTTAATCTGGCCTTATCCTGATTCAATTTGATGTTCCTCTCTCTGCACCTCTCCAGAAAATGGCACAACTTTTTGTCATGATCGCTTGTTGCTTCTATTATCGTATCTCCTTCTCCCACAATTAGGATATCATCTGCGATTATCTTCAGGCCTGGGATGTTCTCTAGCTCTTGATTCAACCTGCGTTGAAACACTTCTGGGGCAGGGCTGATGCCCATTGGCATTCGTAACCAGCGGTATCTGCCAAAAGGGGTTGCAAATGTGGTCAGGTAGCTAGATTCCTTATCCAGTTCTATGTGCCAAAATCCATTTTTCACATCAAACACTGAAAAAACCTTGGCTCGTGATAGGTCACATAGAACATCGTCAATGGTTGGCAGGGGATAATGACTGCGTTTTAATGCCTTATTTAAAGGTTTAGGGTCAATACAAATGCGGAGTTTTCCGGAGGGTTTCCGTACAATGACCAAGCTGCTGATCCATTCTGTGCTAGTCTCTACTGGAGCAATTATGCCTTTGCTTTGAAGGCTTGCTAGTTCCTTCTTCAGTGGTTCTGCCAGTGCCATAGGAACTCTCCTTTTAGGGATCTTTACTGGTTCTACTGAAGGATCTACCTCAAGTTTCAATTTCCCTGCCAAATGTCCTTCCCCTTCAAAAACATCCCCAAAATCTTTCAGTATTTTCTCCATAGTCCAAATCCTGGACTGGTTCTGCTCACTGGCTTGTACAGCATTCAGGATGTTCTTATGTTGCACGTGAATCAATTGCATAGCTTGGACTGCTTTGCTTCCTAGCAGTGGTCTGTGGGCATTCCCTTCCACGATGATGAACTCTAAGTGATAGAGTCTATTATTTTTTGGATTGCAAATCTTTAGCCTGCACTTCCCCACAGGTTTCAGGGTACTGCTATTGTACATAATGAGCAATTGGCCACATGGTTCCAGATCTGTTTTCTTGTCTATTAGAGCTAATGGCAGCACATTGCAGGTGGCTCCACAATCCAGTTGGAAACGAACTGGGTGTTTGTTCAACAACATAGTGGCAAACAATGTGGTGGGGTAGGTTACCTTCTTCCCTGTATTCCCCACTATGTGGACATCATGATTCACTGGACCCAAAGTGAGGCTTAAAACATCCTTACAGTTTTCAGACTCATCGCTTTCATTCTGTATTGTTCTCACAGCCAGCCTATTAGGTTTCTTCTCACTCTTGCACTGACTTTGGAAATGGTTGGGTTTGCCACAACCTTTATACTTCTGTCCATATGCTGGGCACCTTTCTTTTCTCTTTTCGTGTTGTTTCCCACAGAACATACACTGTATTTTAGGCAGTCATCTCTGAGGCTGCCGGCCCTGCTAATTATACGGACTTGACTGGTGTTGGACTGCATGCACCTGCACCTCATGGGTGCCTTCTAATGTCCTAAGCCTCTCTTTAGTAGCTTCAGCTGCCCTAGCAATCTCCAGACAACGAGTCAGTGTTAAATCTGGCTCCCGCAACAGCCTCTCACGGAGATGTTGGTCTGCGGTCCCACAGACAATTCTGTCTCTGATGAGGGAGTCTGTGATAGCCCCAAAATTACAGGTTGTTGCCAAAGTCCTTAGTGAAGTAACATAAGCATCCAGTCTCTCTTCAGACCCCTGCTGCCTCATAAAGAATTGATATTGTTCCATTGTTTCATTTTGTTTAGGTATGCAGTACTCATCCAGCCCTTTTACTAGCTGTTGCAGAGTAGAAGTTGTACTAAACCCAAGAGTTTTGCATATCTCTCGCCCCTTTTCTCCAATCAGATAATATAATAACTTTACCTTTTGCTTTTCTTCCTCTTTTGTGAAGGCAAGATCCAGGTACAATTCAAATTCCTCTTTCCAGTTCTGCCAAGCTTGAGCCAGATTAGGCCCAGTGAAATCCAGTGATGGGGGGGCTTTCAAACCTCGCTCCATAATCCAAAATCTCAAGCTGTTTTTTGTTGTTGTTGTAAATGGGTCCTGTTAGACTTCTGACACCATGTTTCAAAGATAGGTTTGTTGCAAATGAGGAATGCAGTATTATATAAAAATAAAACTTTTATTGCCTCAAACAAACATAGCTTCTAACTTCTCTCCAGCCCTGACTGACTCCTGAGAGTGCTGTGTCACCTCCTGATTGGGCGAGTATTCCTTCAATCAAAGTCTGTGTCCCTGACTTCCTCTTCCATCTAACTTCATGTGTGTCTCGCTTAGTTCTACCTATTGATACAGAAGAGGGGCCGACCAAGGGCAAGATGGATGGATATTCTGGAGGTGACAGACTTGACCTTGGGGGAGCTAGTGGTGGCAATGGCCGACAGAAAGCTCTGGCGTGGGCTGGTCCATGAAGTCACGAAGAGTCGGAAGCAACTGAATGAATAAACAACAACAGCACCTGCTATCTTCCATCGCAGGCTGCGATGGAATGACTCTCAAGATATGGGAGCCAGAAAGTAGGGCAACCGTATGAAAAGGAAGACAGGGCTCCTGTATCTTTAACAGTTGCATAGAAAAGGGAATTTCAGCAGGTGTCATTTGTATATATGGAGAACCTGGTGAAATTTCCTCTTCATCACAGCAGTTAAAGCTGCAGGAGCTATACTAGTGACCAGATTTAAAAGAGGGCAGGGCTCCTGCAGCTTTAACTGCTGTGATGAAGAGGGAATTTCACCAGGTTCTCCAGCCTCATGTGGCGCAGAGCGGTAAAGCAGCAGTTTCTGCAGCTGAAACTCTCCCCACGGCCTGAGTTCGATCCCAGTGGAAGCTGGTTTCAGGCAGCCAGCGCGGGTCGACTCAGGCTTCCATCCTCCCGAGGTCGGTAAAATGAGTACCCAGTTAGCTGGGGGAAAGGGAATAACGGCCGGCACCGGCAAAACACCCCGCTATAAAGCCAGCGATGGCTGGCGTCCCTCCAAGAGTCAGTAATGACTCAGTGCTTGCACAAGAGGTTCCTTTCCTTTCTTCTCCAGATATACAAATGACACCTGCTGAAATTCCCTTTTCTATGCAACTGTTAAAGATACAGGAGCCCTGTCCTCATTTTCATAAGGTCACCCTACTGAAAGGGCAAACAGTAATAGCGGAGCCTTTCCTTTACTGTTAAGTAACGACCACAGCCAGCCCACGTTCCTCGGGGTGGGGGAATATGGAAGGGGCTGTGGGTTTGTTTATTTACTTATTTAAAACATTTGTATCCCGCCCTATGTCATCAAGACCTCAGGGCGGCGTTCCTCCAGCAACGTCTGCAACTCTTCCCTCCAAACACGTTACAGATGAAAATCGTGCGCCTCACAACGCCGTCACCCCGCCCCACTCCTATTCCCATACGAAGGGACGCCGTCACCCCTCCCCGCTCCTCCCTCTGCCTTTGCGCCGATTCCGGCCTTCGCAGGCGAGGCGGGGTTTCTATGGCAACGAGCGCGAGAGGGCGGGTCTCGGGGGAGCGTCGGCGGCCGCTTTGAGGCCTTGTGTGCTGGAGCGGCCCGGTGCCTGCCTTGCCTTGCCTTGCCTTGCCTTGCCTTGCCTTGGCCTGGCCTGCCCGCGCTCTCCTTCTTCGCAGCCGGGGGGCGGAACTGGCTGGCTCGACCTGCCTGATAAGGGTAGATTGGTGCTGTTATTATGTCTTTGCTGAGAGTCAGCCGCTTCCCAAAAGGAACCGCGAGGAAGCCCGCCAAGGCCAGAAGGAAAAAGCCCTCAGTCAAGCAGGAGTGGGATGTAAGTACGAGACTACGGCTCCGCCTCGCTTCGGATTGCAACCGGTTATAATAACGCTTCCCTAGTTCTGGACTCGCAAAAGCATCAACGTGGATCTAGAATCCCTTCGTTTGCCTGTCATTGGAAAGGGTGGATTTCTTTTAGGATTCGGAGTTTAAACCCCAAAACAAGAGCGGGTTATTGGCAAACTTTTCATGTTCTGGAGTAGGAACACAACACGAGATGCCACAAAAAGTAGTAAAGCTGAACGTTGAGCAAAAGAGGGGGAAAGTGGACAGGAGAAAGGGATCCTGGAGCCGCCCGAAGGGCAGCGTGTTGCAGCCGCTGCCCAGGCCAGCTTCGAGCATGTTGACAAGGGGGCATCTACACTACTGCTTTTAAAGCGCTTTGAAAACGTTTTGAAAACGGTATATGCAGTGTGTCCTGGGCCCCAACAGTTGTCAAAACTGTTATAAAGCAGTAGTGTCGATCCCCCCCTTAGGCTTCTTGTGAGGCTAATTTTCCATGGCCTGGATAGGATTGCAGCCTTCATTTGATAAGGAGGAACGATGTACAAGATGCTTTCTGGTTGTATACTACTTGAAAATGTTCGGCTAGAAGTGGTGTTCTGTTATCCTCCCCTGAAACGTTCCTAATGATCCAACCCTGCTACTTGCGTGCTATGTGGATGATCTGAAGTGAGTCTCTGATTTCAAGCATAAAAGATAACAAATGTGAGAACCTGGCTCATAAAAGAACCTTGGATTTATGAGAGCTTAAAACCAAATCAAAACTGCTATTTTGCAGACTGATACTTTATGTATTTACTCAGAAATTAACCTATTTTAACTCAGTGAAATTACTTTCCACGTGACTTTGCATATCTGTTTGAAGGCCACATGCCAGCAGTGGGTGGGGCACAGACTAAAGTGGCCACCCCCTCCCAACATTTCAGGCCTGCGGCTCTCCAAATATTTTCATGGAGAACCCCCTCACCCCAATTTTTATGTGTGCATGCACTATTTTTGCATGTTGTCAGAGTACTTCCATTTGCCACTGCTGCAGTGGTGAACAGTAACTGCTGTTTGAAGCAGCAATTTCTTGCCCCTCACCTTTTCCAACAGAAGAGTGACAACTGGATGGCTCCTGAAGGATCCAGTCCGCATACCATATGCATGCAAAAGGCTCACATCTCTTCTTCAGGGAAGGTGCTTTGGGAAGGGTGTGTGACCTTCTAAAATTCTTCTAAAGTTTTAAATATCTAATTTGAGCTAATTGCTCTATTAAAGAAAGAGGTTTCCAGCCCAGCCCTAGATTGGCCTGGTTCAGACAACATGCTAAACCATGCTGCTTAACCACAAAATGGTTAAGGGAATGCATGAAGGTTAATACATTTCCTTAGCCATTTTGTTGTTAAAGCAGCATGGTTTAGCGTGTTGTCTGAACCAGCCCATTATGGCAGTCCACACTATGTTTATTTATTTTGGGTATTTTGTTTCTCACAGTTCAGTCTAGCAAGCTTTCTCTCCTAGTCAGCTATGCCCCAGACTAAAGTCTGTTTATTTTGTCCCATAAAACTTAATAGAAGTTATTTAGCAAGAACTCAAGCCATCTGCCCGGCACTGCTATCAGGCAAGCTCAGGCACATGCTAGAACCCAAGCACCCTGGAACAGTGCTTCCTGGAAGAGCACCCTTCATAGATGTTATTTAAAAACAGTAACAACACCTTCCTCTGATTGGCTTTCCACTATCTTCTTGGATTTGCTCCCAACGCCCCAGAAGTTGAGTCAGCATTATAAGGCAGTGGCTGGAAAAGAAGGCCACCTCCTCAAAAACACCTTTCTCTCCGTCCCACCCCACTCAGGAATAACTCAACTACTGGGGCATAGGGGCAGATTGAAGATAGTGGCCAGCACCTACTTGGAAATGGATGTTGCTTGATGCTAGAGCACTGTAAAAAGTATTAAAAGGTAATGATAATAATAATTAAAGAATGAGGTCTAGACCATCAGAGGTGGTGCTAGCAATGGAGGAGGAGTTCATTTTAAGGGGGATCACAGTACGAGACTGTGCAGCAGGCCCCCTCAACTCTGTGGCAAGCCCTACTATGTTGTGTAATCCTGCCCCTTAGGTTTCTTGACTGTGTTTAGTTGATTTTTCTATAGACTTTGGAGAAAATATGTCATTCATTTGATGTACTTGGTTTTATTTTCTATCCTTACACTTGATGTGTTTTGTTACAGAGCACTGTTCATGATCTAACCGTTCATCGTGCGACACCTGAGGATATTGTAAGCTGGAAACTTGTCTTTGTTGACATAATACTATAGTAAGGCAGTTTCTGCAGGCTATGAAAGCAGATGAGCTGGGTTTTTAAACATGGATCTGGCCCAATCACAAGTAATGTGGAGGGTTGGGTTCAATTTTTAGACCAAAGGGGTATGCAAGTGAAGGGTCTGTACCCTCCTCATGCTCAACACTTACCTCTTTGTAATGTTCATTTTCCTCATGTTGGAGTTTGGCTGAGGTGAAACATGGTGGGGGCAAATTGATGAGGTAAGCTGCAGCTGTGTGTATGAAGAGCAGCATCTGTCACCGTGTTTCCCTTTTGCTGTTTAAATCTGAATCCTCCCTTTCTGCTCAGCCCTAATTTGGTGACTGTACCCAAGGAGTTATATGGTGGTGGTGTTTGTGGTGTAATTCATGCTCCAACAGTGTCAAGACTAGCCTAGCTAGTGTTTTTTTAAAGACCACAAAAGCCTTCTACTCAGACTACTTGTATTCCAGGTGTTTGGCATGTTGACTATGCAAGGCTCGTCAAGAATCTCAATTTTCATAACCCTAAAAAACTAGACGTGTGGAGCTTATTCATTGAAAGCTCAAGCAAGAGAGTGCTGGGCAGGGTTTCCATATGCAAAGGTAGCCTCGGCTAGCAGTACCAATCTTCTCCACCTCATCCCATAGCTACCACATGCTGCCAAATTGGCCATCTGAGCTCCATCCGTTTTTCTCCATTGCTTACTCATGTACACATACTCCATTTAAAAGTCTTATATTTGGGAAGAAGGAGTTATAAGCAAATACATCCACATTAACTTAGATAGGTATTCTGAGCATAATTTGGTGCAGAGTGTTCTAGTACAGAGTATCCTACTCAGAAGAGCCAAAGGAAGTAGTGTATATTCTGTGGCCTTTGTTTCTGCCATCTGCAACAAAAGGTTCACTGGGAAAGATAACAATCAAATATAAAATATTATTTTCCATTTATAAGCCAGTGTATGTTATAAGCATGCCCATTATTGCTGAGGTGCACTTCATTTTTGTTAACAGCTACACTTGATTTTCAGTAATTCAGGAACAGTGGGAGTTATTGTTTTGTCTGTATGTCACATAGTTAAGTGTTGAACTTTTGCCTCTGTGGGAATTGCAGATACCACTACTTGGTATATGAAGGTATAAAAATAGGAACTTGTCTAGCTTTTTGTGTGGTTTTCATTACCTTCATTTATTCCTATCCAGGTACGAAGACATGAGATGCACAAGTCAAAGAACAAAGTCCTTGTACACTTGGAACTGCAAGAAAAAGCATTAAAGAGCAAATGGAAGAAGCAGAGACCAATAACGTTAGAGTCGCTAGAGAAAAAGAAACTGGCCTTGATGAGAGAAGTAAGAAATAATTATCCAGATTTCCTGTTGCTGTCATAGGTGGCAAGTATTTACAATTTCGTCAAAATGCACAGCATCTTTTTCTATATTCCAGGAATGTAAACCCTTTTTGACGCAAGGGCTGCATTGCCTCAGTGAAAATCTATGCATGCCGGTAGTAGGTGAGAAGAGAACCTAAAGTGGGTGAAGCCACATTTTTCCACTCTAAGCCCTTCCTCCACAGTATCCTCACTCACTCACTCATGTGCCCACACTTAGTACAAGCACCTGCGCACGCACACTTCTTTCTCTTTCATTTTCCTTATTGCCCCTTTCTCTCCTCTTCCCCATTTTCCTTGTCACCACATTCTTTCTCTCTCTCCCACAGCCACTATTTCTAACAATGTCCAATTACATTCTTCTGCTTTTAAAATTGCTTATGGAATAATGTATTGAGATATATTGCATGAGTTTTGAGCTCATACACTCCCCTCCTGTTCCTTCTTTCACGCACCAGAAGAGGAGGTTAAAAACATTCATTTTCAGTTTTAAACAAACCACAAAAATGATACATGGAGTCTTCAGCAGGAATGGAACAGGGAATTGGAATGTCCTATTTTATCTAATCAATGGACCACCATTTTGGCATCGGTATCTGATATGTCAGTGGACCTTCAGTTACATCTTATTCAGCAAAAACTGTTTTGAGTCTATTGGATGCCACAATGTCTCTTTAATAAAGGTTTGTCTAAGTTGGCAAATTGTTGGAGGTGTCATACAGCTAATGCTTCTTTTATTCATATGTTCTTGAAATGCCCAGTGGTTGCCTCATTTTCGGAGGAAATCATCAGACGCATAACCCTTGTATTAGAAAGCTCTTTCATATTTTCTAATGTCCATGTCATCTTAAATTATACCTGCTTCTTGGAAAGTAACACACGGTCAGCATAAATGGGGTTTTCGCGCCCTCTTGACTGCTAAAAGACTGATACTACAACACTGGAAAGATAAAAAGCTCACTGCCTGTAATGCAATGGATTGAAGACCTAACAACGCTGGCAACATTAGAAAGAGTTGGTATTCAGGTGCCATTTACAAATGGACTTATATTTGGTCTGCCTTCAAGGACATTTATGCGTAATTTACTCCTCTTTCCCTTCTTCTTTTATTTAGAATGCTGGGATATTTGAAACTGAGCCTTTTGAAGCATGTAGTTGCACTTTTTTAAATAAATAAATTATTGTTTCATTTTGTTAGAACTTAAAATAAAAAATAATTAAATCCCATGATGGCCAACTCAGAGAACTGTTGTTTATTTAAATCAGACTTTCCTAATCTTGGATTCCCAGATGTTGATGGACTGCAACATCCATCATCTCCTGCCAGCATGGCCCATGGTCAGGAGTAATCAGAATTGTAGTCTAACACCATCTGTGGAAAGGCTGGTTTAACTATGGATACTGAGTACAAGTCACAGTCAAATTGTGGTTTTAGATCTTGGCTTGTTTACACTAACCAAACAAACCACAGTTCCCCAGGTTTGGACATCTTAGGAGACTGTGGTTTGTTTAAAGTTGGAAGTAAAATCTTCTGATCTCTTCCTCCTGGATTCTGAAAGAGGGAAGGGGGTGGGTGGGTTGTGTTTGTGCAAGGCTTGTTGTGGGTTGTCCAAGTAGCAAAAAAGCATATTTTCTCATTGTGTCTGAACAAGCAATTTCCTTAAACTAGGACAGGGCCAGTAAACATTTTGTTGTTGGATCACAACTCCCACTATCCCAGACCATTGCCCATACTGCTTGAATCTCATGGGAGTTGGAGTCCAACAACATTTGGAGGTCCACAGGTTCTCCACTCCTGATCTAAGAGGCTATAATATTTTCTAAGAAGCAGGTAATATTTTAGATAATATTTTACACATAAGTGAAATTGGCTTATTTATTTTTTCAAGATGGTTGCTAAAGGGTGCTTGGCATAAATATGATTTGGAAGTTGTTTGGTCATGCATGGACAGCACCGTTTTGCTTTATAAGAATCAGTAATCATGCCTCTAATTTTGAAACAGAGAATGATTGCATGTAAGGTGCAGTTTTGTACATGTTACGGTATTTATTGAATTAATTATACTTTTGCTTCCCATATTCAGCATTCTGAACATTAGTCTTAATGAAAGGTAGCATTTCAAGGATGCTGTTGCTAAGTGTTTATATCAATATTGCTATCCATATTTGTGTCACAGTGTTCTATTTTGGAGAGAAGGCATGTACTGGGGAAGAAAAGAGAAATGTTTGAAGTACAAATGGTATGTGTTTCCTGTGATTTCCCCGTTTCAGATTCTCTCTGAGCAGTACCAGCTACAGGATGTCCTGGAGAGATCTGACCATGCCATGGCTATGGTGAAAGACCTATTTGGAGATGCCCCTCACAGGCATTTAGGTGAAGTTTTACTGATTGAGATGTGGAATAGAATTAATATAGTTGGCCTTGTTTAGCATACCATGGAAACTAAACATTAAGTTCTATGCTGGTAATCCTTGTTTCATGTAACCTAGTGTGATGGTACAGATGAAAACTGCCTTTGCAGATAGCCACAACTGTGTGTCCCAAACTTGGTTTATAGTATATAAGCAAAGACTGCACATAAAGCCTATTGTCTCTTCTTAGCAGAGAGTGTTGATTTCATAGAATCATAGAACAGTAGAGTTGGAAGAGGCCTATAAAGCCATCGAGTCCAGCCCCCTGCTCAGTGCAGGAATCCACCTTAAAGTATTGCTGACAGATGGCTGTCCAGCTGCATCTTGAAGGCCTCTAGAGAGCCCATGACCTCCCTAGGTAATTGATTTCATTGTCGTACTGCTCACAGTCAGGAAGTTTTTCCTCATGTCCAGCTGGAATCTGGCTTCCTGTAACTTGAGCCTATTATTCTGTGTCCTATTATTCTGTGTCCTGCACTCTGAGAGGATCGAGAAGAGATCCTGGCCCTCCTCTGTGTGACAACCTTTTAAGTATTTGAAGAGTGCTCTCATGTCTCCCCTCAATCTTCTCTTCTCCAGGCTAAACATGTCCAGTTCTTTCAGTCTCTCCTCGTAGGGCTTTGTTTCCAGACCCCTGATCATCCTTGTTGCCCTCCTTTGAATTAGAGATGTAAAATTTCTGGGAATTTTGAAGCCATGGGGAAACCCCCCCCCCATATTTCCTCCCCAGAAAAAAACTGAAATTTTCAGAAAAATGGGGTGCAATGTTAGCCCCTTTTACAGATTGGAAGTCATTTTGTTACTTCAGGAACAGTGTATGCAAACAATTATTACAAATTGAATTTGTGTTTTTAAATTTTTACTTTTTTTTTGTATCAAGTGGAGCTACAAGCTCCTGAGCTGTAAGGAACCTCTTTGATTTTGCCAGTTTATGATGAGCAGGCAAAAAAACAATTTTAAAAAATAACAGAAGAAACCATCAACATTAGTAACAAAGAAAATCATTTATGTCCGTGCTAGTCCTCCACAGTTTCAAGCAGACATAAAGCACCCATTCCCTTAAAAACTGAGAAAAAGGGGGGACCAATTTGAAACCTTTTAGGTATTTTTTTTGCAAGACCGCAGTCGCATTCGTTCTGTCTCCGTCGGCAGTCAAACTGTTCTGCCTTCTCACTTGTAGTATTGTTGAGCCATTTCGTTTCTTTTTCCTAGGTATAGAACTTGGCATTTATCCCTATTAAATTTCGTCCTGTTGTTTTCAGCCCGGCGCTCCAGCCTATCAAGATCACTTTGAAGTTTGTTTCTGTCTTTGAAGGTGTTAGCTATGTTTTGTGTCATGTGCAAATTTGATAAGCATCCCTCATCCATTAATAAATATCCATTTATCATTAATAAAAATGTTAAAGAGCACTGAGCCCAGGACTGAGCCCTGCGGTACCCCGCTCATTACCTCCCCCCAGTTTGAGAAGGTGCCATTGATAAGCACTCCTTGAGTCCGATTCTGTAGCCAACTGTGGATCCACCTAATAGTTGTTCCATCTAGCCCACTGATCAGTTTGCTGATCAGAATGTCATGGGGCACTTTGTCAAAAGCTTTGCTGAAGTCAAGAGAGCTTCCCAGAGAGTTTCACACTGTTTCTTTCAGTGTAAATTGGTATTTGTGGAATCCATACTTCCTCCCTGTGTTGCTTCAGATGTTTTCCCTACACTAGCATAACCACTTCCATCCTAGCACTTGAGTATGAATGCCGGAAACCTACAGCTAGCATTTTGGCTGGTAAATTCTGAAACACATAATAACCCTTTCGCTTTTCAATCAGCAAGCCATAGGCTGGAACACCTTCCTTATGAGGAAAGGCTAGAATATTTGAGTGGTGGGGTTAGGTTAGAAGAAAGACGGCTTAGTGGGGACATGATACAGGTCATGGAATGGAGGAAGTGAACAGATAGCTTTTCTTTCATCTCTCATAATTCTACAACTTGGGGTTATCTACTAAAACTGATTGACAGGAGGCTCAGGGCAGACAGAAGCCAGTGTTTCTTCTTGCAGCATATAATTAACCTGTGAAATATGCCGCCATAAGATTTGGTGATGGCATCTAGTTTAGGCAGCGTTCAAGGGGAAGTGAACTAACTCATAGAGGATAAATCTGTCAATGGCTACTAGCCATGACTGCTATATGTAAGCTCCAGGTTCAAAATAATTAATAACTAAAGTTATAGGCTGACCAGAAACAAGATACTAGACAAGATGGGATCATTGGTCTGATCCAGCAGGATTCTTCTAATATTTTTATTCTTTACCTTGTGGTTATTTCTCGCTTGTGTGTGCACATCTGTGGGTGTGCACGTCTCTTCCTCTCCCACCCACACCCCAGTTCCAGCCTGATACCAGTTCTTTTGTGAGGCTTCTTTGCAATAAGCACAAGATAGTATAACTCTGATTTCAGGATATATTTAGCTACCAACTTAGATTACCACTTCAGGTAATGAAGTGGGTTTTGGCCTATAAAGTAATTAATCTTTAAAGTACTGTGAAGTTATTGTTTTGCTGCAACAGATTACCCTTCTGGAATTTGTTGGAATACAAAGTAACTGTCTTCCATTGAGGTAGTAAGGGTTGATTGGGAATGGTGCATTCTTTCTACCATTCTGATCCAATGGGATTAACTTCTAATGTTGGATCCTAGTGGCCTAGACAACTTTAGTTATTCATTCTTTTGCTCATTGTTATGCAACCTTCCGGTCTTCCTTTTACACGTCTTAGGTTTCCCAAACGTGACGGTAGCTCCTGATTATGGTCTGCAATCCTCTCAAGGTCCCATCATACAAAAGTGTGATCCTCCCACACAGCTCTCCATTCTTAGCAATCCCAAGGTAATGTATTTTTTCATGTGAAATATGTCACTAAATAAATGAAATACACTATGCTCTTGATAGTCGATCTCTGGAAGTATGGCTGTGGAATGGCAATGCACATGCAAGTTGAAAGAATATATACGCAAATAAAATATACAAGATAAATATGTATTCTTAGTCTGGTGTGATCTTTCACAGATATGAAATGTGGCTGAAACATTTGAGTATAGTGATGTCTTTCAAACATAATATCAGAGGCACCCTAAGTAATACTGAATCTTTTATCTAAGGACCTCTAAAATTAGGGATCTCAGAGTAAATCTCATTTAGCTTTCATGTGCTTTGAAAGTGCACTTCATATTAGAAACTTTTAAGGTTTCAGCAGTAATCTTGGTATTGATTTTAAAATGTTTTAAAAATATAAACCCAGCTTTTTATCTAGTTGACTTTAGTGAATTTGTAATTAACACTGCGACCCTACGCATATGTACCTTGGAGTAAGCCCCATTGAATACATTAGAACCAGGTTTCAGGTAAACAAGCATATAATGATGATATAAATAAAAAAAGGTTGCAGAAATATGAACAGATATTCTTATAAGTTTCTATTTCAATGCACTGAAATGTATAATTCTGCCAGCGGTTTGTGCTTATAATGTTTATCTAAGGCTGCACATCTCAATTGTTTCAACTTTAATGAAAGTATGATTACATTTATTGAAAACAATATTGTACTGACGCATGTTAGATGTTTTTAAAAGCTTTAACACTATGCTGGATTTCTCTTCTCCATTACCTGGCAATTAAGACTTGTCTTTCTGCCCCTGCTGCAGTGAAATTTAAGCTCACAGAGTCACAAAACTGTAGCAGTCACTGGCCAAGGGCAGTCTTCCTCAACCTAGTGCTCTCCAGATCTATGACCCCCACCATACATTGGCCATGACAGCTGGGGCTGATGGGCATTGAAGTCCAAAATATTTGGAGGGTAGAAAGTTGGGAAAGGTTGGCCCATGGCATTTGTGAAACTGTAAAATACATCCATACGAAGTACAGTAATTGAAATTGCTCCCATATATCTGTTTCCTGGAAGGCTGTCAGTGAAATAAGAGAACATGCTTCCATGTGCAAGACAAACAATGAGAATGATGCGTCTCTGAGCTTCAGATCCAACATTGACACGGACAGGTCAGTTTGTATCTCTGTTTGCCTCCACACATCTTACATAACTGCAAATGGTTTCTTAGTTTATATATCATCTACTAATCTAATTGCTCTCTTTGCGACTGCATTTCACACATGGGAAGTGCTCCTTGTAAATCTCCACAATGCCACCACAGTGCTTAAATAAAATAACTCTTCTTGAATTGTGCACTGCAGTCTCTCTCTCTCTCTCTCCCTCTGTGGAAATGCCTTCTATTGTATCACTCTTCCAGCTGACCGTGTTTAGTAGGTTTTGCTCCCATGGAATATTAAATCCTTGAGTTTAGGGAGCAGTGGCAATGCTGCGGCTGTGGAATTTCTCTCTCTGGGCCTACTGGCTCTCCACATTTATACTTTCAGATTTCAGGCTATGAACTTATATTGTTGCACTTCGTCAAGTCCTTGGTTATGGAACCATTTGAGCAATTATAGGAGATCTTTGTTTTACTCTGAGGTTTCTCCCTCTTGGGATTAAATGTGTTTAAAAGAGGTTTTTGTGTGTGCACATATTGCCTTATGTTGTTTGGCAAGGTGATCTAGATTTTTTTATTTACATTAGATCCTGAATTAGTCATGCTTAAAATAGACCCTTTGAAACTAATGGGACTTAAGCAGTCATGACAAAGGATATATGAAAAAATACTTTTAGTTTAGTTCATGTTTTATCAGGATTTACCCAGTTGCGCCATCTGCATGGGACACATATTTGGATGCCATCTGCAATTGAAGTCTGTACATTTGTGAGGTTGCAATTTGATTTCCAGTCCCCCAAAAATGTGTTAGTCAGCATGCGTACATTTGAAAAATACACATGAAAATATGCTTACTTTTGAGAAATACACAAATTTTCATGCGTAAAGAAAAACAGCTCTAATACAGACTCATAAACTGAAAAGGAGCTTCGAGATGGAATTCAGAGAACTTTAGCAAGCATCTGCTGATTTGGTCATCCCATTTATACACAACTAACTTAAGTCCCACTAATTGCAATGCATCTACTCTAAGTAGGGCTGAGTCTGGATCTAAGCCATTTTTTTTAAAAAAAAAGAAAGTGATATAAATTTAATTCCAGTATACAAACTTTGTAAATATTTCATATTGGAGGTATTTTTATTTATTTGTTATTAAAATGTTTTAGCTCTTAATCCTTGCAGATATCTGGACAGTATAAATCAACCAATCAATCATCATAATAAGAGAAGGCTGCAGATAACAAAAACATCCAGACAAATTGCATCAGCTGACTAAAATGCCTGGGAAATGAAAGAGGCTTTGAGCTGGTGTTGAAACAATTAACCATGTCGGTGCCTGTCAGAGGGTATTCCATAATTGGGTTGCCACTAGAGAAAACACTAAGTTAGCATTCATGTTGGAGCACAGCTTCCTATGAGCACAAGCAAACGGACTACTTTAACTCATCCATTATTGCTTAGTTGTAATATCTTAATATGTATTATGTATTACTTTGACAAAGTCGGAATTATGATCATGTGTCAAATGTGACTTGTCATCTTTTGCTTTGTGCTCCCCTAGCAGTTGTAGTTACTGCATAGTATGTGACTACCTCAATTGTCCACATTGTATGTATTAACACCATATATGTGGCACATATATGTCAGACAAAATTTGTACAGGTAGCTTGTGAAGATGGGTGAATAATCAGCCACTTAGATTTGAACAAGGAACCTAGCTGGAGTTGGATTGGGGCAGGGGTGGGGGCAAAGTTAATGTTCCTGAAAAGAAAAGTATATAGAGATGGAAGCATTTGCAAAGGTTGACTATTTATACCACAATAGAATACTCTGGCATTTGTTACCATAGTACAACATCTACATAAGCCTTTGAACAATGTTCAGAAACTTCAGCTTGTTCAGCTAGACTGCTGACTGGGGCAGGTTACAGGAAGGATGTAGCAACATCCATGTTTACAACAGCTTCACTGGCAGCCAATATATTTCCAAATAAATTCAGAATGTTTTATTGTTCAGGTTTTAAGATCTTTGTTTGCAAATTCAAGAAAAGACCTTCTTAGTGGCAACTTCCAAGCCCTGGAACTCCTTGCGAAGGGAGGCTCATTTAGGCAATAAGAAATGCAAAGAAGCGTTTTGAGGAGCATATCGGTAACAACATCAAAGTCAACAATAAAGAATTAGTTAAATATATCAGAAGCAGGAAACCAGTTAGGGAGGCAGTTGGGCCACTGGCTCATACTAAAGAGGGATAAGGAGATTGCAGAGAAATGGATTGGATTATTCACTGGAGTAGGACAGATACCTGTGCCTGAACAGATGTTTTCAGGAAGGAAATCTAAAGAACTGCGTCAAATACTGGTGACATATACTGCTTCCTTCTCTTCCTTGCTGTAGTCCAATGAAATGTTAAGATTTTTTAAAAAAAATATTTATTCGTGTACAGTATTTTTACCCTGCTCTTCAGCCAAAAAGGCTCCCAATGTACCTAAACCAATGAACCTAAATTTACTGTACGTCTTTGCTCTTTACGTAGGATGCTTTACCTTCTGAAAGAAGAAAACTCTGTAGTCATTGACCAAAAAGGGGCTTCTAAGCCACCAGCATCTATCACGTCATCACAGGGAGTAAATGTTCTTTCAACTCCAACAGCAGCTTTTCAGTCACCGGGACATACAGGTTCACTTTACTCCTTTTTTAAAAAATTGTAACACCAGAAATAAAAAGTATGTTGTGGGGCTTGCTGTAGGGCAAATGTTGACAGACTTCAGAGTTGTGGGATCTATTTTGTTGCTTTTACTAGAATTCCAGGATGGTGCCTGATACAAAAGGCATGCACTTAAAATTAAAGAATTCGGAGCTTAGGCAATAGTTTTGAGCAGAGCTAACAATATTTCCACACACAAATCCACTCCTTACTCCAAACATTCTTCATTTCAGCAATATAATTTAGGGTGTGTGGGGAGTCATTTTATTGCTACTGTTGTTAAATCATTGGAAGTAAGAAATCCTTGCTGATCTACTGCAGACATCTGCTGTTAAATCCATATCTACCTTCTGCCTACCCCTGTTGTAGGGGAAGGGATGCTCTGGAATATAGCTGGTTTTAAAAAAATGATATCTTGGAGAATACTAGTTAAACGATATTGCACCCTATGTTTTTTGTATTCGTTTAGCCCTTAATACTACTAATGTAGTCAGGAGAATCCATTCAAGACTTCAGAACGAAGAACAGACTCCAGATACCACATTCGTTGTGCAGCAAGTACTGAATGCTAATGTAAGGAAGCAAAAACAAACATTAACAAAAGGTATGATTTTAAAATTACCCTCTTACGTTAAATGTCAGAAAAAATAAGTTTGCTTTCTTCCATATCTTGACTAAAGCTTTGGCTCAGTTTTAGTTCTCACTGAGGTAACAAACCTGTACTGCTGCACATAGAGGCTAAGATGACTGAACACACACAAATTCCCTTCATATAGAAAGCTAGGGTGTTTGGAAGAGAGGTTATAGCCTAGCCTTGTCCCTAATAAGTTGGTTTCCTATATGTGGGGAATTTTTCTGTTCAGGAGTATTCAGACAGATGAACCTCTACCTGCAGTCTGAAATGGTGCAGCCTTGGCTGGGTTTATCAACATACTGCGAAAGAGGCCTGAGACTTGAATTCTCATTAAGGAGTACAACTAAAAGCATTCATTAAAGTTGGATTTGTGATTTGGTTCCCACTGTATTGTTATGAAAGATTTGCTTTGGAAGTGATGCTGTGCCTATTGCAAAAATGTTGCACCCTCTTGGATACTGAGCACTCTCGAACAGTGGTTATTCCTTTTTGTGTTTGGGATTACTTGTGTCTTTTGTGCAGAAACACCACCAGATCCATCACTGTCTCAGTTCTTTTTGGATAAATCGAGGATGGAGAACTTTTTCTCTGTCACGGACCACTTACCCTCTACTAGGTTGAGACAGAGCCGTTGCTGCCTTTTTCCCCAGTGCAATCACCCTTCCATCTATATGAAAGTGGGGTGGTGGTTTGTAGAAGTACTTCGTGTGGTAAGGAGGCAACACAAATGAGGTGTTGTGTGATGGTGGTTGTTCTGCTATGGCTGGGTCATACTCAGCATTAGGGCAAATGAAAGGGCAAATCCGATAGCAAGTCAATTAGGCAGGCAAATAGTCAAGCAAAGAGATTTCAACTCAGTATGGGATCAGTTAAAGGTAGGAATAGTCAGGATATAGGAAGTGCTCAAAGCATACTATTACCAAAAGAGTATGTGGTTTCCAGAAAAAAGATCTGAGGCACAGCCAAGACTAGTCAAACAGAAACACAGTCCAAAAACCAGAGTCAAGCTGGAATCCAGAGGTCAGTAGGAAGGCAATTCAGTTATAATGTCAGGGATACTGGAGCTAAAAGTTAGACCTTGTTTCCAGCAACTCATAAGCATTGGCTGAAGGCTTATATAGCCAGAGTTTGCAGAGCGCCACCCAGGGCTCAGCCGCAGTTCATTAGAGGCCCTCTAGCAAAAAGTACTACTCCTGAAGAGGGCCTTGCTCACAAGGAGATCTTTACTCCTGAAGAGTCCTTTTCCCCCCTTTTTTTCTTTTTGGCAAGCGAGCACTCCTTCAACTGGCCAGGGTCTAAGTCTGTATGTTCACATGCTGGCATTCTTAGGGGCTGGGTGGTGACTCAGCATCCCTTTCTAACCCATAGGATTGCTCCCTAAATCACTGATGAGGAAGATTCTATTTAATCACCATTTTTAATAGAAGTACTTTATTTATTTATTTATTTATTAAATTTATATACCGCCCCATAGCTGAAGCTCTCTGGGCGGTTTACAAAAGTTAAAAAACAGTGGACATTATTGTTTAATATAATCTTAATACATAATCAGAGATGTAGGTTTCATTAGAAGTTAGGTATATACTAAGCAGTTATTCTGAATTGTTTTCAGGTTAGTTTTCATCAAAAATGAGATGATAATTTGATCATTTTCATTGTAAAGCAGAATGAACTTGAGAGATGAACCAGCTCCCAACTGTTCAATTAATCATGATATTTTGTCATGATGTGCTAGAATCACGACCACCAAATAGGCCTTTAAATTGTACTAATAAGATTGTTTACATGCAGTAGACGTTTCCTCAGTAATTAGGGCAGCATTAATATGTTCTGTTCACTTTTGGTTTTACTTTCTATTCCCCTTCCCTGTCCCTTGCGTTTATATCCAGACCCCTCCTCTTTGTTCAGACGTATTCCATCTCCCCAAATTCTCGTATTTATTGAACTTCTCTATCTTTGCACTTTGAGAGAGTGCATGCATTTCTGTACACCATTTGCAGTGCAGAATAGGACTGATCAAGTTATCTCCCATCTCCATAAATTGCTGTTAACTTATTCATAGACTATAATTAGAAGTTGTATAATTAGTATTCATGATGATATCTTTGACCTAGGCTCTTTTTACTAATTGTTTTAAGAAAATTTTAAAATCTGATTTAAATTTTTAACATCTGATTTTTTTTAAAAAAACATTGATTTTTATCAAGCCTGGTGTAGGAATATGGATCCCCAGGGTGGCACCTGTAGATGCAATGGTGTAGATAGAGACCTCCTATGACATTTCTGCACTCCCATCTACTTCTTGCCTCTTTGGTTTACAGGGTGGTGAGTTTTGCTTCCCTTTCCCCCTTCATTTAATGGAGGTTTTCAAATGAGATAGCTCCTGATCTTAGCCTTAAAAATTCACAGAGCCAAGAGAAATGAGGTGGGAGCTGTAGGTCTTTTCCAAGTGAGACAGCCTGATCAGTCACAGAGGCTTGTTTCCTTTCTCCTTGCCACAATGTACTCTCAGCTCCCAACTATTAGTTGCCTTCAGTCTTCAGAAGTGAGGGGAAGCATGCTGTGGTTTCTGGGTCAGTTGCAGCACCTCTGTCCATGCATGACCATCAGCGAAGGAAGATCAGCCAGGCCTCAATTGGATGTTAACATCTGTTTACAACTAGCCACTTTGTTTCTGGCATTGTCAAATTGATCTCCCTCCTCTACTTTTCCCTTCACTGCCCTTCTACTAATAGCTTCTATGCCTAAGGGTAGGGCCTGTATCTCTTTTATATTATTTATTGGTATGAGCTGATTTGGGAGAAAATATTTGTCTGAAAAGCAGACTAAAAATATAAATAAATCCACGTAGCCAAGAGAAAGGAGGAGGTGAGTTCTTCATCTCTACCTATAAAGCGGAAAGTATGTGTGTGTAATGTATGTCTGGAAATGTTTACCCACTTCCAGATGAGTTAGAAACTTGAAATTTGGCATGCTGATAGGTCTGGTTGTACAATGTGCCAGAAAAATCTAAAAACACAGAATTTGGGGTTTAAAATATTATTAAAGAATTTAATAAAACCCAAGGTTTACACTTACAACTCTAGCATGCCTTGGGTGGAACTCCCAGCATGCCTTGGGCGGGGGGCCAGACTTACTGGCCTTTGGCGGCCATTGTGAGTGCATGGCTGGATTGCGGCTGTGTGTCTTTCACAACCCCGACTCCTAAGGTGGGTCTCAAGCAGTCAACCCAATTCTACATAAAAGGAAGCAACCCACATAAATGGGCTGCGTCCTTTTGCGGTGCCTCCTCCCACCCTCTGTGTGGTTTTAAAATCATAACTAGATACAACAGTGTGACTTTGAGGGGCCGAACATGCTGAAAAGTACTCTGCCCTGATATTGTTCTTTCAGAATCTGGGGGAAGCAAGCGCACAGCCTTCGCCCTTAAGCAGCAGGGAGGAATGGGAGGTGTGAATTTGGTCCTTTTTAACCTCAACACCTACACCAAATGGGTCCGGAACACCCTTGTGGGTAACCAGTGCTAATCCAAACAGACAAACATTTAATCCCAGCTGACAAGCATCAGCACAGACATGAATCTATTTATTGTAACAATTGCAAAACTAAACAAGTGGCATGGTGGCTATAGAAGTATACAATCTCTCTGTGGTTACAAGAAAAGAGAATGAAATGCAAATACAAGACTAATTAAAATAATTGCAGTTGCCAAAGTGGTTATTACAAACTTGGCTAATAAGAACAGCTTGAGCTTTTAGTATTGTTATGACTCCTCCTTATCTGCTTCTGTTTACTACATGCGGTTTAAAACTAAACTAAAATACATTAGACTATACTAAAACATAGTAGTTAACCTTTCCTATTCTTCTTCCTGCACATTATTTGAATCTAAAAGCTATGTTGGAGCATTACTAAGTTCCTCTAGGCATGTGAAGAATAAAAGCAGAAGTTACAGTGAAAGAGAAAACCGAAGAAAACATTCTAAGTCCCAAAGTCTAAAAGCATAAAGAGATTCATAGTTACCCAAATCCTTGGGTTTGTTAATCCAAAAATCAGGGGTGAAGTCAAAGAGAAGGAAAAATTAAAATAAAAATCTGCCTTGCAGCCTCTGCTACCTGTGCTTTTATACACTTGTTCTGGCTGAAGGTGGGGGTCCCAATGAGTGATGAGACCACCATCTCCCAATCACAATTGGCATGAATAAGTGATTAGACCACCCATTCACCAATTAGAAGTTAGGTGTCTCCCCCTCCCCAATATCTCATGTGTTATACTCATGGGGTCCAGAAAACATGGCTGCCATATGGGTGTATTATCTTGATTGGCGTATTTCTGTCTAGCACATTTTCTTTGAACTCATGTTCCTCTTTAGACATTTTTGGTCATATCCACCCAAACACCTCCTCCCAAGTGTCACATTTGCTCAGTGTTATGACTTTCCATGCCCAACTTCGAGTGAGGACATGCTCTTATCAGCAGGTGCACACCACGAGATGTCAAAACAGATTTTTCCTCTTCCTAGTGGACGTCTGAGCATGCTTAGTTCTCTCATTCAGCTTTCTCACACACTCTGCCGGCACACTGTGGCCTTGAATGAGCTCTGTGAAGCCGTTTGTAAAGTCCACTGCGGGTTTTTTCCCCTTTTCTTCAAAGACAGTCATGCAAGTCTTAGCTAGAGTCTTAGTTAATGGCATAAAATCAATAAGCATAGAATCAAACTTCAAGGTCTTCATGCCTGTGGCTCAGGGGTCTGGAATATACCTCTGAGGGTCTTTCAGATATGAGTCTAAGGTCTTTTAGGGGGTCTTCTTGTAAATCTCCCCAAAACCCTCACTCAGGTCATCCCACCATTCCAGATCAAATTAGCCATATTTAGTCTGAAGTAGCCTTCTTCATGCAGCATAATTTAACACTTTTAGCACCAGATCAATAGGAGGCACTCTGCGCATGCTCAGAAACACACCAGATGAAGAGGGGGAGTGCCTGGCCCAGCCCCAGCCCCAGCCCCAGCCCATGCCAAGCCCTTCAGTACAGGCTCCTGATGGAGCACTTGGTGGGTGAGAAGCGCAGGCCGAGGCAGTCCCAGCAGGATTGGCTGGAGCTGGGCAAATCCACTGACAGTCGCTTACCTCCACCCCTTGGTGATGCTATTCCTTGATGCTCTACCAAGGAGCATCATCGGCAACAAGAGGATGTCTCAGAGGATGCGGGCACCTGTGGGCTGTCAAAGGCATGCTGGGAGGTGTAGTACTGACATGAAGAGCGGCTGATTTTAAATAAAGCATAGGTTAGCAAACCAGGTCACTATGTCTCAATCCGAACTCAGCTCCTACTTTCCTGAGCTCTCACTAACTGTCTTGGTTCTCCTTCTACTTGACTTTCTCCAACTGCCACTCAGCCTGCCCACCATTCCATTCTAGCCTCAGCTATTATTATTATTACTAGCAAAAAAGTCTGTCATACGACAGGTGTAGAGAAGCAGTCTGGTGAGGAGGTTAGTGGGTTTTGGCCCCTCTGCTAGGCCGGAAGCTCCTGGCAATTATCTTTCTCGGAACTTGGAACTTCCCTAGAAGGCCGCAGTTCCGAGAAACGTCTCTAGAAGGTGCCAGAGGGCAAAAACTATAACTGGCTTGGAGGAGCAGTCTGGGCTTTTATATATATAGATTATTATTATTGTATTTATTTATTTGTATCCTGCCTTTTGCCCAATATTGGGCCTCAAGGTGGCCTTACAAAATTTAAAACATATACATTGTAAACCTATGAAAAGAAATGTATTAAAATTAAAAGAATGCGACATTAAAACATTAAATGTTTAAAACACATGACAATTTTACAAGATCTTAACATAGATGGAGGACCAGATTATTCTCCAAAGGCCTGTCGGAACAAACAAGTTTTTGCCTGCTTCCGAAAGCACATCAAGGAGGGAGCCAGCCTAGCTTCCCTGGGAAGAGAGTTCCAGAGCACTGGAGCAGCCACCGAGAAGGCCCTCTCCCATGTTCCCACCAAGCGCGCCTGTGAAGATGGTGGGACTGAAAGAAGGGCTTCTCCAGAAGATCTCAAAGCACGGGCAAGCTCATAAGGGAGAATACGGTCCTTCAGATAACCTGGACCCGAGCTATCAGTCATTCCTCCATTTGCTCTTCTGTTTCAATGGAATAGTCAGGGTCCAACATAAAAATCATAAACTTTATTCAGTATATTCAGAATGTAAGCCTATGCAGCAGGGTCTTGCTATTTATTGTTTTACTCTGTACAGCACCATGTACATTGATGGTGCTATATAAATAAATAATAATAATAATTTCTGTATCTGTCTTGGAATATTGTGGTTTAGTTATAACAGGGGGGAAAACATTAAAAAATCTCATCAAGTTAAAAGGGCTTAGAAAATAAAAATAATAGTAAAAGATTTCATTTGGCACTTGAAAGCCATTAATGCAGTTACTAGGCAAGCCTGCCTGGGAAAAAGAAACCCATAAACAGGGTGCCACAACTAAGAAGGTCCGCTCTCCAGTTGTCTCCCACCACACCTCAGATGGTGTTCAAAGATTATCATGTTATTCAGGGAGCTAGGTTTATGCCTACAACTCCCAGCATGCCTTGAGTGGGAGGGAAGACTTAGCGGGCTTTGGCAGCCATCATCTGGAAGTGGCTCACCATCCTGGGCCTGAAGGGAGAGTGCCTGGGGCTGCTGCCTAGGTCGCTAAGCACCATCAGGAGCGGGAGGGAAGAAGGCTGCGGCTCTGGGCCCATCGCCGACAGCAACGACCAGTTGGCTGGCTCCCTTACAGCCTACCTACAGACACCACTTACACAGCGCAGCATGGACCAGCTCGGCCAGACTACACTTCCCATGAGCCTTGGCGGCAGGACTCCCATTGGGCAAGTTGGGCACCACGGTGAAAGGCATGCCAGGAATTGTAGTTTTCATTTTTTGTGGGGATAAGGGGCTGCTTCTTCCGCAGGCCTGAGTAGGCCCAATGAAGGGGGCGAGTGCCCAGGCTGGCCCTGGTGTTTCAGTATAGCCTCCAGCTGGAGCACTTGGTGGGTGAGAAGCACAGGCTGAGGCAGGCACAGGCCTTCGACCCAGCTACCCTTCGAGGCTTCCTGACTCCTGCCAAGAGCCCCGAGCAGAGGATGGTCAAGCAGGCCATGGAGAGCGGTGGCTGCAAGTTGACCCTGGCCTGTGTTGGAGGTAAGAGAGAGAGAGAGAGAGAGAGATTGTTTAGAAGTTCACTTGCAGGCTTAGCACTGGACTGCTATTTTAAGATGATTACTTCACAGACATATTTTAAAGGGGGGGGGGGAGAGCAACATGGTATATCAGCTAGTTGATGAATAAATTGATGCATAGCTTTGGCGTTTGCAACATGTTTGCTCTGTTGTAAAGTGGCCTGAATTTGTTTTTTAGCATTTGCAAGCAGAGCAGAGGAAGTCTGCAAATCTTATTTTCCGATAATGTTGAGTAGTTACTTTGTTGTTCTTATTTTTGGCTAAACAAGCACAAGATTGTAGACTTCAGTTTAGATAAGCTTTGCAAGAGGTTGGTTGTCAGAATTGAAGATTTAGAATTTATAGCCACAGGAGACCATGTTGTTAAATATGCATAGAATCACTACTTGAATCACTCTTAAGCTAAAGAGTTACAAATTTTAAAACATATATTAAAGTTTAGCATAACATGGATTACAACTTCAGTGCTGTTTCTGAGGCTGAAAGATGAAGGGACTGTTCACACTAACCCATACTCAGTGACTGAGTATAGGTTGTTTTGAACCATGGGTTGTCTGCTGAACTGTGGGTTAACGTGGTGTCTGAATGCAACCACAGTGACTTGTTAACCATGCAGTGTGGTTAACAAGCCACTTTGAGAACCCATGGTTTGTTTGTTTACTTATTTTATTTTGTTTATTAAATTTATATACCGCCCCATGGCCGAAGCTCTCTGGGCAGTTGTTGGCTTGTTTAGGCTGATTAACAAGCCACACTGCATGGTTAAAAAGATACTCTGGCAGCATTCAGACAACAAAGACACCCTGAGGAAAATGTGCTGCGTTCAGTCAGCCCACAGTTCAAAACAACTCAACTGTTGAGTGTGGGTTAGCACGTTGTGTGAACAGCCTCAAAGGCCCCATTCACGTGCACATGGTGGAAGGGTAGGTAGGGGAACTAAGTAGTGGGGAGGGGTCTGTAAACCACTGCAAGAGAGCCCGTGACATGAGGGGCAACCATGCGTCAACCCGTGGGTCACTTACCCCTCCCCAGTCTGTGGGTAGGTCCACATCCCCCCCACTCCCGGTAATCCCAGCAGCCGTCACTATGCGAAGGTGGGTGGAACCGCCCAGAGAGCTTTGGTTATTGGGCAGTATAGAAATGCAGTAAATAAAATAAATACTCAGAGCGAAGCATCAGCCCACCTGGTGCTCCCCCTGCCCTTTGTGTCACCCGCCCTTCCTGCGTGGTCCAGATGCCTTACTCCAAGGGACACTTTTGTCAGAGCAAGGCATTCTGGGTGAGGTGGCCTTGGAAATTGCCTGTATGGCTCCTCCCAATGCATCCCTCTGACAAAACAGTCTCCAAGCAAGGCAATGGGAGAGAGGCAATGGGAGCAGTGTGGCTGCTGCTGCTGCCCAAGAAAGAAAGTGGACGGTCTTGCGCCATCATTAGTGCTGCCTGAATGCCTGCATTGAATACTACCTTAAGTCAGGTGCCTTAACCTATGATTTCTGAGCTTTTGGGTGTATGAGTGAATTTTTAAGCACCTGTTTTAAATATATATATTTTTTATCCTATAACTTAGGATTTGGTTTGTACTGGATTCGTACTGATTTCTATACTGCTAATGGGAATTAAAATGCTTTCCTGCTCCCCTTTTCAGTGAAGAAAAAACAAAGTGCACAGATCCCTATTGGACCAAAGAGAAATAACTTGAGCACTGGTGCAACTTCCTTTGACCGTCGAAATGGCAACAGATCCAGCCTAGAGGTCTTGAATCAAATGATGCATGAGTTGGAGCATGAGATGGAGGAACATGAAAGGTGGATGGGGCATGAAATCCAACCAGTACAACCCAGTCAAGGGGTCTCTGGATTTACTCACTCGCTGGTGAATGTTCTGTGCCGGATGCTGCGCTATTTGAAGGAGGTGGGGAAATATTGTGAACTGATTCCAGCTATAATAAGCACATATTGAAGTCACTTTTGACTTAATTTTATAACCTTAGTAGATCAGTGCTGTTTATTTTAGATTGTTTCTTATGAATTTGGAGGGAGAAGCTTTTATTTGGGTTACTTTATTTTAGGATATTAAATCCCTGCTAACAGCCCAGTGACCATTGAGCACAAAACAGCCCAGTGAGGATTGAGCATGCTCAGAAGCCAAGTATTATCTGGAAAATAAAAATGGAAAGCCGGGGTGGGGTGAAAACCTTGCTTTAACTCCTCACAGCTCCTGGAGAAGGGCATAGCGGCCGCCGGAACCTTGATCATGAGCATTTTGTTAAAAGGCAGGAATATTCGACTAGGAACACAGCACTGCATTTTGTAGCAGGTCTCACTTGTATACTTACAATAGCATTTCCAAAATTCCAATTGAAGGTGCCTGTTATTACTTTGACCACCTTCAATAGGCTGGCACCAACTACATGCCTCATCTTTGGTCTCTCAGATATGTGAATGATAGTGTGCCATCATTCAGAAACATACAATCGTGTAACAGGGTATACTTAACACTGGCTAATGCTTCTATGGAATATCTTTTCTGTTTCAACCAGCATTTGGGAACAATGGCTGAATTCCTTTTTATTTGAGAAGTGTTTCCATATCAGCTGAACTGTTCTGTTTTTACTCTACTTTACTCTGTTTTAGGAAGCAAGTCTATGGCCCCAAGATAGCATCATGGGGGGTGGGGGGAATAGAGTATTTTGGATTCCTAGATCCGAGGTTGGAGACAGTGTTCCAACCTCAAACCCAGGAATCCACCCTCGCAACCCGCAAAAGCGACTTTAGAGAGGAAGTCGAGAGGTCATTTCCATGGGCAGGAAGGGCAATGGAAAGGCCGGTTTCCACAGTAACCACAGGCCTGTCCAGCCTTCTTCCCTCCCCCTCTGCAGCACCCTGACTTAGGTAGGCAACAGCCTTCTAGATAAACCCTGTCTAGCTAAAATGCAGAGTAGGAGGCACTCCAAATTTGGGGCCTTATGAGCATCAAGGGCAGATCTCATAGGGTTGCATCCTTCATGGTATTTATTTTTCAATTCTAAGCTTCCCTGAAAGGTTGGCTTGAGCCATGTGGCAAGAATAAAACTCCTTGGAATCAATTTTCAAAAATATGAAATTGCTGTGAGCACTTTTGTCTTGAATTGCTTAATTTATGGGAGCTTGATTGATCTGGTTCCCGCCTAAACTTAGGTTCCAGGGTGATGAAAATGATAACGATCACAAATAGATCAGTTTAAGAGTTTATTGAATATACAAAAGATGATATCTGGGGGTAGAAGGAATAAACAAAACTCACATCCCTCCAGGGTACAAAACCGTTGTCCACCTCATTGTATGCCGGGGTCTCCATGACATACGGAAGGGCCTCTCCTGGGGGGACCAGCACAGTTTCTTTTTAGGCCAGAGAGCAAACTCCCGCTAAAGCGAGACCAGCTCAATCTCTCTGTTCCTCAGGTTATATAGATCTTTGAGACGTTTTGCCCTACTCTGGGAGCATGACGCAACGTTTACTTTAGAAAGCTAAAGCCTTCTCAAGCAAGGGGAAGAAGGTTCTCAGGTTAAGGGATGAAATAATGCACAACACTCCTATCACTGAGAGTAGAGGCAAGAGAAATGGCACTACAGCTGCCGGGCACTAATTGGCGGAGAGAGGGAGAGGTCAGGAAGCTTTGCTCTGAAGAGGCCGACTTTGGCTGTGTGAAGCCGCTCACTATATTTGACTATACTAGCTCTTATTTATGCATCATATGATTGTGTGTTTATATATATATGATAAATATTTGTACACTGAACAAACCTGTGAGAACTCACTAAGCTTCTTTGCCATTTCCTCTGGTCAAAACCACTACACTGTACTCCTGAGTTTCCCACAGTCTTCTGTGTACAGATGTCCATTGAGCAAGCAAAATAGCTGTAGTGGTATACAATTTGCTGAGCCTACAAGCTAGATATAGAACAAGCAAACATAAGAAAAAGGATACAATAACTAATATTAGAATAGGATGAAACATTATACAAAGAATTCCAGTACTGCTCTATTTTGTAAATATATCCTACTAGCGACTTTTAGTGAGAGTCTGCACCGTCTTAGACAATTTTATAATTTCATCTCCTTCATGATGTATTATAACACGAGCTTTTTCGGCTGCTTCAACTCAAGCAATTAGTTACATTTGCACTCCCTCACATTGAAGTAGTTTTGGTTAGTGTATGAAAAAGATTGGGCCTAGGCTGATGTTTTGACTTTCTTAAACTTCTTCTATTTGCTCTCCTTCATACCGTGTAGCATAGGCAAATCTTTATTCAGTTTTTACAAATGTGACAATGCATTTACAAGTTTCACACATTAAGGCCTGCCAACAGACTCTTTGTATAGCAATTACACACAAGCAATGGCGCCCATTTTCAATTACTTTTGTGATTGATCCCCTATTGCCTAACAGGTGCACATTCTTTCTTCTTCAGTACCATTCAACAAACAAGGTTCAAAGCTGGTCATAAGCCTGTCACATATTCATTGGGATTCTCTCTGTTGATCACGAAAGGCTTTATTAATTAGCTCATAGTTCACTGCCCAGTCTCCATAAAAGTGTGGGATCCACAGCCTATCTTTTAATGTGATTGGCATCACCACAAAAGAATAACTAGTATATTCATTTCTTTGCATTACTATTTCTAGCTTGGTGGTTACCTGCGGCTATTTAATGTGAACGTAATGTACTCTTTAAGCTTTTCTTGTTTTAGGATGTTGTCCCACCCCTCCACCTCTGTGCAATTGGAACATGTGATGCTATACAACACTTAAGTTGGTGATTTGGGTAGTGACACACTCTCTGTATAACAGTAAAGTATGTAAAGCTTCGTTGGTTTCTGTTTGAGTGTTGGCAAAACTAAAATTGATGTTTCTGTAAAAACCTAAAGTCAGCTTAGCCATCTGATACACAATCTGAAGTTGTATATTAGCCTGGTGTTGTTGCAATTTTGTAATAGGGTACAAATACCGTCTTGCCCTAGATTCCTTGTTATTCATAGCTCCAGTGTCAATGCCATTCTTCATTTCTGCTATGGTTCCAGCTCCTCCCACCAAAAGCTTTTGTATCACTCATCTATTGCACAAGCATTGAATTGGCATATGGCATACAATTAGGATAATTGATGGATACATTCGGAGCAGTGATATTTAAAAATACAGTTAAATCCCATTTCTGAATAGTTTGAACTATCTTCTGAGGATGCTGCTTTAGCAGCACTACTGTGGGAAAATGAACATCAACAAGTTGTCTAACTTGCATAAGATTAATATACAAAAACTCATATGACATGTTTGTTATCTTGTCCAGGCAAAGCCTGATGGTTTGGCTGCCCCTCCAATTTACACGAATTTTCATGTGATTGGTGCTCTATTTCATAGAATCGTAGAACAGTAGAGTTGGAAGGGGCCTGTAAGGCCATTGAGTCCAACCCCCTGCTCAATGCAGGAATCCATCTTAAAGCATCCCTGACAAATGGTTGTCCAGCTGCCTCTTGAATGCCTCTAGTGTGGGAGAGCCCACCACCTCCCTAGATAACTGGTTCCATTGTCGTACTGCTCTGACAGTCAGGACGTTTTTCCTGATGTCCAGCTGGAATCTGGCTTCCTGTAACTTGAGCCCATTATTCCGTGTCCTGCACTCTGGGAGGATCGAGAAGAGATCCTGGCCCTCCTCTGGGTGACAGCGTTTCAAATCTTCTCTAGGCTAAACATTCCCAGTTCTTTCAGTCTCTCCTCGTACGGCTTTTTTCCAGACCCCTGATCAACATGCTCCAGCTTGTCTGCATCCTCCTTGAAGTGTGGTGCCAAGAACTGGATGCAGTACTCAAGAGGAGGCCTAACCAGTGCCGAATAGAGGGGAACTAGTACCTTGCACAGTTTGGAAGCTATACTTCTATTAATGCTGCCCAAAATAGCATTTGCTTTTTTTGCAGCCACATCACAATGTTGGCTCATATTCAGTTTGTGATCTACAACAATTCCAAGATTCCTCTCGTTTGTAGTATTGCTGAGCCAAGAATCCCCCATGCTAGAATCATAGAATAGTAGAGTTGGAAGGCGCCTAAAAGGCCATCGAGTCCAACCCCCTGCTCAATGCAGGAATCCACCCTATGCAGGAATGCAGGAATCTTGTAACTGTTCATTTGGTTTCTTTTTCCTAGATGTAGAACTTGGCATTTATCCCTATTAAATTTCATTCTGTTGTTTTCAGTCCAGCACTCCAGCCTATTAAGATCACTTTGAAGCTTATTTCTGTCTTCCAGGGTATTAGCTATCCCACCCAATTTTGTGTCATCTGCAAATTTGATAAGCGTTCCCTGCACCTCCTCGTCCAAATCATTAATAAAAATGTTGAAGAGCACTGGGCCCAGGACTGAACCCTGCGGTACCCCACTCGTTGCCTCCCCCCAGTTTGAGAAGGTTCCGTTGATAAGCACTGATTCTGTAGCCAACTGTGAATCCACCTAATAGTTGTTCCATCTAGCCCACTTTGAGCTAGTTTGTTAATCAAAATATCATGGGGCACTTTGTCAAAAGCTTTGCTGAAATCAAGATATATTATGTCCCCAGCATTTCCACAGTTCACAAGGGAAGTTACCCGATCAAAAAATGAGATCAGATTAGTCTGACAGGATTTGTTCTTGACAAATCCATGTTGGCTTCTAGTAATCACTGCATTGTTTTCAAGGTGCTTACAAATTGACTTCTTTATAATCTACTCCAAAATTTTCCCAGGGATGGATGTCAGACTGACTGGACTGTAGTTCCCAGGTTCCTCCTTTTTGAAGATAGGGACAGTGTTAGCCCAAGTCCAGCACCTCACCCGTCTTCCATGATTTCACAAAGATAATAGACAGTGGTTCTGAGAGTTCTTCTGTTAGCTCCTTCATTACTCTAGGATGCAGTTCATCGGGCCCTGGAGATTTGAACTCATTCAAGGAAATTAGGTGTTCCTTGACCATTTGTTTATCAATCTCAAACTGCAATCCTGCCCCCTCAGCTTGTGCTTCACTTTTTCCAGGGGAGTCATAGACCCACTTTTGGGAGAAGATTGAGCCAAAGTAGGAATTGAGCACTTGGGCTTTTTCTTTGTCAACTGTTATCAATTTGCCATCCTCCTTAAGCAGTTGAACCACCATTTCTTTCCTCTGTCTTTTACTATTTACGTTATCTGAAGAAAGTATTTTTATTGCTTTTAGCATCCCTTGCTAATCTCAGCTCATTCTCAGATTTTGCCTTTCTGATGCTATTTTGGCACTTCTGTGCCACCTATCTGTATTCTTCTTTTGTAGCCTGGCCTTCCTTTCACTTCCTATATGTGTCCTTTTTTGTTTTCAGGTCATCTCTAAGCTTTTTGTGGAGCCACATTGGTTTCTTCTGTTGTCTTCTTTTTTTCTTTTTTGGATTTTTTTTTGTAATTGTGCATTTAAAATCTCCTTTTTAAAATACTCCCACCCATCTTGGACTCCTTTTCTCATTAGTGTCACTTGCCATGGGACCTTACTTACCATAGTTCTGAGTTTATTAAAATCAGCGTTTCTAAAATCTAGAGTACGTGTATTGCTACACTCAGCTTTTGTTTCCTTTAAAATCAAGAATTCAAGTATGACGTGGTCACTTCCCCCAGAGTTCCCGAAACTGCCACTTTAAACACTAAGTCATCCCTATTGGTCAATATCAAGTCAAGGATTGCTGATCCTATTTGCCAAAGGCATCGGAGTATTGTTCATACACTTGCCTAGATCTACATTTAGACCAACTTAACATGTCTAGTAGCATTTATCAAAATATAATGACAGAGATGATCTTCTGGCTACACCCATTTCTATTGCTGGTCATGTTGCAAGAGACTATAGCCCCCACGCTGCATGGCATTAACATGTTTCTGCAGTGTCCGGTGTTGGTGAGTAGAAAGAGCAGGATGGTTGCCCCTCCACCAGGCAGGAACCGTAGGCACAGGTATAAGCACACAGACATTTTTTTTTCAGAAACAGAAAACAGAATGACTAAGTATCAGAAGTGTACAGAATTATGTATGGTTTGGAGAACGTGGATAGGGAGACACTTTTCTCTCTCTCTCGCAAAGTACTAGAACCCAAGGTCATCCCATGAAGCTGACTAGTGGGAAATTCAGGACAAATAAAAGGAAGTACTTTTTCACACAGTGCATAGTTAAACTGTGGAATTCACTACCACAAGATGTAATAATGGCCACCAATTTGGATGAGTTTAAAAGGGGGTTGGATAAATTCTTGGTGGAAAAGGCTATCAATGGCTACTAAACCTGATACTAGTGTGATACCTCCAGTATCCAAGGCAGGATACTGCACCAATTGCTGGGGAACATGGGTGGGAGGGTGCTGTTGCACTCATGTCCTGCTTTGCCGGTCCCTGGCTGACAGCTGGTTGACCACTGTGAACAGAGTGCTGGGCTAGATGGACCCTCGGTCTGATCCAGCATGGCAGTTATTATATATTAGATCAGATCAGACGCATTATTAGTCACTAGCTCTAATTTATGCATAATATGATCATAAATGCATGTATATATATATAGCACAGACCAGAGATGTAGAAGGAGAAGGCTGTACCTCTTGCTTTTAGGCCTGACTTTGAATCAGGTGCTTCTCCTTGCCTTGCTAACTCATGTGTTTATGATTATATGGTGTTGTCCATTCCTCCCTTTCCCCCCACCCCCAAAAGAGTGAGACAAGGGTGCGCCATGAAATGTTGGGCAGGCAGCAGCTTGAAAGGGAGCTGAGTGAACACAGAGCCCTCATTGATGCTTTAACTGCTGAAGTCTTCCTGGTGAGAGAAGAAAACCATGCTATGCAGGTACTGCCTGGGATTACTGTTACGCTGTGTAACCTGTGTTTGAGCCATGCTTGTAATTTAATGCCGGCATATATTAAAATGTCTTTGTGCAGAAATGCATTGTATTTCGAGACAATTTAGTTTAAATGCACTATGAAAGAGTTCATTTCATTTAATGCCTGTCACAGAAGTATGACAGAACAAATATGTGCTTACTGGACTACCCATTGGATCCAGAGAATGCAGAAGCAAATGCTTGGAAATACGCTTCAGGTTGCTTGTTTCCAAGTTTTAAGCTAATTAGAATGCAGATCTCAGGGTATTTCTTACTCTCTTTCCGTTCTAGAATAAGCTCCAGAAGTACCTGATTGTAAGAGATGAACCAGTGATTCCACTTGCTCATGCACTTGAAGGCCTTTCTTTCACAGATTCTAATAGAATTACAAGTCCTGGAGAGATTGGGGAACATTTAGTTGGCTGTCCAGAGACCACCGAAGGTAGGGGCCTTTTACTGTGTGGTCTGGTTTATTTATTTCTGGTGATAAAAGGGTCATGAAGATGTAGGTACTTCAAAGGCCAAGCTACATGTTGTATAACGTTGCCATACTTACTTTGAAGAAAGCAGCCATTGATCCAGCACTGCTCACAATCCAGGTGCTATGCTGCTTTTATACAGAAAATCCCTGCCCAAGCAGTTGTTTGCCTCTGAAGGTTTGGTTTACGTTCAGTGGCACTTTGAGAGCAAATAGCTATGAGGTGGGGTGGGGTGAGGGTGGCCAGGAAACAAGTGTGTTGTTCAGCCCATTCGTGGGTTCCTCTGTATAAAGAAGATCGTATATAATTCCCCACAGCTTAGAATGTGGTCAGGCTGTTTCCTTGTAAAATATCAGAGGGGCAATAGCTATGTTTGCAACTATGGGACACTTTAAGCTAGTGGTGATTTGCCCAAGGATGGATGTAGAATGGCCCTGACAGCCTCTTGAGCCCCACATCTGCACAACTCCTTTTATTTAATGCAAATTATCATCTACACTGGGCAGGTTTGCATGTCACGCTAAGCCACCCCATGAATTACCCTCAGCGCATCGGTTGTTCGCTCGCTTACCCTTGAAGGTGCCGACAAACAATCAACCTCTCTGCGGCTTGTCATTTCAAACTTAGTCCTCCCACCCACTCCCTGCACGTACAGGGGGCTTTGTGGCAAAATTGGCATTCTGTGATCCCTTGTTCCCGCAATGTATCAGCAGCCCTTTTTATGATTGGTCCACTGTGTGTTTGCACCATGTTTTGTTTTTGTCAGCTCCCGTTGGAAAGTTTCCCAATCTCTCCCCCACCTTGTGCCAGCTGGCCCCAGCCTGTGCTTGTTTTCCTGATAAAAACGTTCAGCCTTCACATGCCCTCTTATTATTATTTTATATCTTCTTATTCTTTTATTAACTGCTTTCTTTGCCTGCCCAAGCATCCTCACCCTACCTGTCGCCATAGAAGCAGTTCTCATTCACTGTCTAAGGCCCCCTCCCCCTCTCCAGCTCCCTCGGTAGCGGTCTGCCTTTTAGCTCCCCCGCCCCATCCCGTCGTCTAACCACTTTTGCTCATCCTTCCCACCTTTGCTCCCAACCCACAATTCCCCTTAGACTGCTCGATAAGCTTCCCCCTCCTCTCCTGCTACACCCCTCCCTTTCAATATCTGTTAATTCTCATGAAGCATGTAATGGACACAGCTATGCAACTCCAAAGGAGATAATTATAGTGAAACAACATTTTGGGGTGGCGTTTCTGGGAGCTGTAAGGGCAGTCCTAGTTACAATGCTTTGAGGGTGGATCAAAATGGAATATTCAGTAAAGTGGGTTAGTTGCTACTGGATAAGGTTACATTTGATAAGTCAGGTTCTAATAGTCTACTGGGGGTGGGCATAGATGGGAAATGCTATCTTACGGGAGATTGTGATAGGGGAATGCTTATGGAGGCCTGTTTTCCCACAGGTTTGCTTGTAGGAGACTAATAGAGAAAGGGTGCTTATATGGGATATGGCTACATTAGTTTAGCAAGTATAACGGGGTGGGGAGGCACTTCTGCACTGGCAAGTCCTTTTGCACTGCTACGCAGTCCTTATGCATGGTATACACGTGGCTAATGGGAGCAGATTCAGTCGGCAATAGATGCAAGGATATCTCTAGTTTCCCAGTGTGCTGTTGTTTTGGAGGCTGGATTCAGTGGAAACGGCAGTGGTGTTCCTGGAAAGTCGGGGTTGACTTGAAGGATCATATCCCCCAATGGCTTGCAGAAGTTGTGCAGGACGAGGCAAGCAACAGTTACATCTGGCATGAGGTCTTTCTTCATATCTGGAAATCTGTACAAGTGTGCACCAGCATGCTGCTTTTAAGTGGCCAAACGCACGTTCTACGGGGAGTTCAGCAGAGCTGGGGCAGTTGTTGAAGTTTTCCTGCTTGGCCACCCGTGGAACCCAGTATGGTGACATGAGCCATGGTTGAACTGCAAAAATCTGGTTGCCAAAAATGAGGGGGGCACACAAGGGGAGGGGGCATTTACTGTGAAGGGAGCTAACTTATCTTCCCCTTTGATCCACTGCTGAACAGCTCTTACTGTTAGGAAATTTCTCCTAATGTTTAGCCAAAATCTGCTTCCCTGCAATTTTCACCCATTGGTTTTAGTTCTGCCCTCTGGAGCAACAGAGAACAAGTCTGCTTCATTACCTGCATGACAGTCTTTCAGATATTTGAAGACTGCTGTTATGTTTCCCCTTAATTGTCTCTTCCCCAGGCTAAACCTATCCATTTCTTTCAGCCATTCCTCGTAGGTCTTGGTTTCCAGACTCTTCACTATCCCAGTTGCTCTCCTCTGGACCCTCCCCAGCTTGTCATTGTCCCTCTTAAAATGGGGCTGAACACAGTATTCCAAATGTGGCCCGACTGACGCAGAATAGAGGGGCAAGCTGTACTGGGCTCTATGCTTCTGCCAATGCATTATTAGCTTTCGTATCTGCCACATCACACTGCTGCCTTGTTATCCAATTACTCCTAGCACTTTCCCCATATGCTGCTGCTAACCCAGGCCTCTCCTACCCTATACTTGTGTAGGAACAGGGCCCTGTGGCATTTCACTCAAGACTTTTCACTGGCCTTTTTGAAATTGGCTTTCCTAAAGTCCAAGGTATGCATCTGACTAAGCTCAGTTTTCACACTCCTCTGTATTACAAATTCCAAGATGACATAATCACTTTCCCCTCATAGTCCAAGAGCCCATGTCAAAATGCTTACATCAAAAGGTACGAAGCGCTTGACTATCTGGACATCTTACAAAGTTATGTGATCTCCAAAGCTTCCAGTCTTATGAGCAACTGCTGGGGTGTTTAGGGAATGACACCCCCCCAAACCCATTTTCAGTGTCAATAATTACATCATAAGATACATGAATGAAACAAGCAGCATCTGTTGAGGAATAATATAGTTCCAGACTGTCCAATCTCACTGACTGTTGATGCATACTGCTTTTCTGACTCCTCCAAAAAGAGGCCTGTTAATGTCGATGGCTGAAACTGGTGCCGTTTGATACACCTTCCTGTATCAAAAAATATCCAATCCGATTGCTTTACATGGAGCCATGTAAAGCAGTCAGATTGATCAGAGTCATAACAATTTCCATGGTACTAAGTAAGGAAATGATATTGCTACTTTTGTTTTTTCAACTTATTGTGGAAAGCAAGGTGCATAATCACCAGCAGCCACTAGACAGGGAAGGGAGGGTTATGTGAGAGAGGAAGAGCGTGGGATATCCAATATGAGACCACCCCTCTCCCTTTTGGGGAGGAGCAGAACTTGGCTACAAATGTTTGTTTGCCAAGAGCATTCAAAATTCATGTGATCCTGTATAGAACATACTGTGAGGCAATATAAACTCACTGCTTCCTTGTTTCTAACATAGCACACAGCCTCATTGATTATCTCTTGTCAGACAAGGCCGTCCCAGTTCATGTGCATGGACTTTTGCAAGAAGATCTTAACAGTAAAACGCCAATGTTGCTAAACCCTCCAGATAAAATCTACCCAACCCCTACGTTATCAACGTGTAGGTTCCAACCGGCTGTCTTGTTATCTCCACCACAGCAGAAAAGCAGCCAGGACTTGTCTCTTCAAGATGGTAAGAGGGCCGCTTTGACTGCCCAATACTTTTTGGCTCTGTTTTTCAATAATGAATCCTCCATCAGTCGTATTTGGGACGAGTTCTTCTATACCTGCTTGTAGTATTGCCACTGTCATGTTATCTAGTCTTAAACACATTAGTGACTGTGGCTGTTAACCAGTTTCAGAAGCTCAGTTCTTTTGTATTATAGCCCAGCCAACCCAATCTGAGCTTACAACGGGATACCTCCTGCTTTAATTCACAACCAGTTGTGACAGTGGGTTTTTTTTTTCTAGTGTCATATTTCCTCCCAACTCTCCCAGCTGCTTGGATGCACTATGTTGAATTAAACCAACTTGAAGACAGGATTGTGCGCTTAATCTGGGAATCATGTGACTCAAGACAGGTCACCTTTTGTAATTTAAGATGTTACATGGAAAAATAAAGCTCATCAAAATTGCAAAAGAAATTGTTAATTTTGTTTGAACAGATGATTTTGGTAAGCACAGTACAAATGAGACAATACCATGAATTGGGGCAAAGTTGCATTTAAAATTCAGAATACAAGTGTTTGAGATTTACTACAAATAAAAGACTTACTTTGAGGGGTTAACATTTCCAGAAAATAATCTGTGGACCTGAGCATAAAATTAAATTTGCTTCTCAAACTTAAAAGGCCTGTGCAGATAGAAGTTGCATGAGTTTGCTTCTGAGTACTGTAAAGTGCATAATTTAGATGTGATTACAGGCATATTACATTTTTATGAGTTCTTTCATACTTTCCTTGAAAATGGAAAAAAACCTGAGAACTTGAATTCAAATTGGCATTTTAACAGACATTCACCGCCCCTCACTTGCTGAGCCTAGTTAAGCATTTAGAATTAAAGATAGTCACACAGATGTCTTTGGTCTTCTATGTTGTCTTCCCACAGACTCCACTAGGAGAGAGCAAGATGGAGAACAGGCTTCCTCTGCCTCATACAAACCACTGATGGTGCAGGAGGATGACAGTCTCTTAACTCAGAAAGGCAGTGTTCCTGTTGCAACCCAAACCTTGCAGAGTTCTCTATGGCCACATGACCAACTTTTAGGAAGCACCGTCTCTGCAGTGCCAAGACCAAGTTTTGGTGATGTTACAGAGAGACTCGATCCTGGTGTGAACATGATGCGTACACAGAACGATGATCTGCAGGGGCAAATAACTGAACTAACACTGCAGAACTCTGTTATTAAAGCTCAGCTGAGCGCATTTGGGCATTGCCATGAGGAGGCTTGGGATAGCTTACATCAGCCAGTCCAAATGCAGGATGGATCAGTTGTAGAAGGACAGGTAAGAAAGCAAGAGCCATGTTCCAGCACCCTCTCAATTAGCATTTAACTTTGGGGTTGCTTTCTGTGCTGTTGTCACTTGTTGAAAGGGAAGTACCTGTGTGTGTGTGTGTGTGTGTGTGTGTGTGTGTGTGTGTGTGTGTGTGTGTACATACCTGTACACTTTTTAAGAAGACTGGTCTTCAGACATCCAAGCAGGACCATTCTTACTTTCACTTCTCTTCCTCTGTGAACTGTGCATCAGTTGACTGGTTGATGAATCTATGATGTAATGTATGAATCCTCACAATTGCTATAAGGTGTATAGGATGCTTATGCATAATGCCCAAGTCAGATTCCTTCATGCTTTGATGGGCAAAGAAGAACACAGTGGAAGTATGGGGACTTCACACATCGCATTAACTCATGCTTATTTATTTATATCAGTGGTTCCCAAAGTGGCCGGTACTGCCCCCTTGGGGGCGGTGGGATTGCATAGGGGGGCGCTAAGAGGCAAAGGGTGTGTGTGTGCTCAAGGTGATCTTTTCCAAGAAGCGCCTCTCCAGAAGGTCTTAAAACCCAGGGACATTTTTATGGGAGAAGGTAGTTTGGTCCCAAGCCATATAGGGGAAAAATCCACACTTGTATTAATACCGTTTAAGAAGAGTCCTTTTAACGGCGAATTGAAATGTTTCAAAAGCACCAAAATGCGTTCTCCTGCACTATGGAGAGTGGTTCAGAAGCTCCTGGTTCCATTTCCAACATCATATTTGGTGGGATGTGGTTTTAGTGTGGTCTGCCTACTTCTCTCCAAGCAAAGAAATCGACTCCAGATTACTAAACATGGTGATTTAAGACTCATGTTAAGTGACTTTAAACCAGAAACTGGTATCACTTCATCAAGCCCAGCCATCACATTAAGAATTTACAGAATAGTGAGGTCCTCTACCCTAGTTACTAAATGTGATATCTAATATTCTTGCTAAATGACTATCAGACTTTGAAAAGATGATATCACTGGATCAAGTTTAATTGAATAAACTAAAAAAATGCAATTAGAATAAATATTCAATTAATTGATACTGTTTTGAATTTTATTGTTATTATCTTCCTCAGTGGGTTGTTGAAAACCGCTGTTTTGAATAATGATTTTACAGTGTAGGGTAGGGGGCACTGGGCATGAGTTTGTGGAACCAAGGGGGCGGTTTCCTGAAAAAGTTTGGGAACCACTGATTTATATGATGGCTTATAAGCTATGCACAGTAGCTTATTTTGCCAATAGCCTTCTGTGCCCTGACCGACAGTTGGACAAATAAACTACACAGCATAGTTACCCCCTCCCCTTTGCTGGGTCTCCTTTCTCTGCTCATGTACACCAAAAAGTGGGGAAGGCTCTAACTCCTTGAAAGTTTGCAGAAATGGGACAAAGTTTAATATACTAGTTCCCCTTATGGGAGCCACTACATGCAATACTGGATAAATGCGGGACTTTGCATTGTCATGGAAAAGTGAGGATTTATCCACCTGTGAAACAAACCTTATTCCTACCCCCCACTCTGCTGAGTTTAGAAGGGGTGGCCTGACTGGAACGGAGGAATTCTTACACTGCACCAAAAGAGGAGAGGGGCACCAACTCGTTGAAAGTTTGCAGGAATGGGATGAAGTTCCCTTATGGGGAGCCACTACTGGATAAATGCAGGACTTTGTATTGTCATGGAAAAGTGAGGGTTTATCCACACATGAAATGTTTTCGGAACTGCGCAGATGTGGTGGGACTTACTTGGAGTCGGACTCACAGCTGAATGTGGCAGGAAAACAAGTTTGCTTAGAGATCGCTTGAGAGGAGCAGAGCAGTGGCAGTGTTTTTGGCTACTCTTGTCAAGCGGCTGTATAGGCGAACTCTGTAACCCAGGCTGATGCAACAGAAGACATGCTAATCCACCATAGGTAAAATATTTTGCCAATAGCCTACTTTATATTTATTTGGGGGAAATAACCTGCTGTGGGTGTGAAAAGAGCTCACAGACAAAACTCTAAACTATCATGGATTAACTAAACCATTGTGGTTTATTTAATTCATCATGGGTTAATGTGTCATCCGAACCCAGTCATAGTATCGCAAAAGATAGCCTTTGGAAATTCATGTAACTTATCTTGAACCTGTTGGTTTCTTTGCTTCCAAAACTATTCCAGGAGATGTTCTGATTTTTTTAAAAAACTGTTCTGATTTTAACAAATTCCTAGAGATGATGGTTTCATGCCAGAATTTTATACCATGGGCTCCTTTCCACACAGGACCCATCTAGCATTCCTACCCCCATTTCAAGATCAAATTGCCGAACAGAAACACCTGACAGTCCACTTGCCAAAGGCTGCCAGAAAGGAATTAAGTTGGTGGTTGGAACCACTGAGGTTGGATAGGAGTCTTTTCCTCTCATTGCCAACCAGGCTCACAATAATGGCTGCCAGTCTCTGGCTGGAGAGTATACCTGGGCGACCAAGTCACTCAGGTGATGTGAAACTACAGAGAAAAATCCAACAGTATCAATTGGCTGGAACTGAGAGCAATCTACTTAACTCTCAGCTCAGGATCATGGAATCTCATGTGTTAATAATAATGGACAACACTGCTGCTAAAGCCTATGTGAACAAACAGAGTGGAACCTGCTCTCCATCCCTGAATTGTCTTGCAATAGAATTTGAGACTTTGGTAGAAGCTCATGTTCTCTCCATTTGGGCAGAACATCTTGCGGAAGTGAACGATCAGACAGCCGACTGGTGAGCCACACTTCCATAAGGGAGTCATAGAATCGTAGAATCATAGAATAGCAGAGTTGGAAGGGGCCTACAAGGCCATCGAGTCCAACCCCCTGCTCAATGCAGGAATCCACCCTAAAGCATCCCTGACAGATGGTTGTCCAGCTGCCTGCAGATGCGTACTCATTACACAGGTCTTCCGACAGGTGATGGAGCAGTTTGGTCTCCCAGTCGGAGATCTGTTTGCCACATTGGAGAAAGTACAGTTGGCAAAGTTCCTCGTGGATAAGCTATACACACAAATGCTCTGGAAGTAAGATGGCCTGTAGGGCTACTTTATGCATTCCCCAAAGTCATCCAAAGAATCAAAGAAGTTCAGCAAGTATCATTCTGATAGCCCCTCACTGGCCAAGATGACCCTGGTTTCCAGGCCTCCTGAACATAGCCAGTCAGGAGCCACAGCAATGGATCTATTGTTTCAGGGATCAGTTCTATATCCATGTCGGTGACTTTTCTAGTTGACAGCTTGTAAGCTGAAAGGCTGTGGCTAGAAAACTGGGTTATCCTCCAGAAATCCTTAGCACCTTCCTTTCCTCCAGATGAGCCTCTGGGGTTTCTTCTCTCAGGCCTAGCAAAAGAGCTAAGTACTAGTACCATTAAGAAACAGGCAGCAGCTTTAAATAGTGTGTTAAGTTACCATGGTAAGAAATCAGTCTTTTCTCATCCACATGTTCGGAGGTTTCTCAGAGGAGAAGCATTGCTGGTTGTTCATCAGTTCCTCACATGGAACCTCTATTGGGTTGTGGTTGCTGTTATGGGGAAACCTTTTGAGCCAGTAGAAAAGTGTTCTTTGGAACACCTCATCCTGAAAATGATTTTTGTACTGGTCATCATATCCACGCATAGGGTGTCTGGGGGCACTCTCATCAAGTCCTCAACTCTGCATTTTTCACAACAATAAGGTGGTGCTGTGGCCTGATCCTTCTTTTCTATTGAAGGTCAATTGTCTCTGTCATAAGTCCCAAGAAATTTCCCTTCAGTCATTTTGCCCTAATCGTGTTCATCCTAATGGAACTGGCATATTTTTGACGTTCACCAGGCCTTGCACTTTTACTTGGATAGATCAACATTGTTGCAATACTGGGTGCCCTTTCTTTGGGCCAGAATGACACACAAGCAACTGAGGGATGACTCAGAATGAAGCTGTGCATTGCAAGGAGCTCTCTGAATATCAAGAAAATGACACTTCACCTGCAACAGGGAGGCTTGGCATGGGAGAAATGATGCCAACACAATGTCCTGAGACAAATGAAATCGCAACACCACCTTTAAGAGAAAGGAAAAGTCCATTCCTTCCACTGGATCCTTGTGGAAGGTCAAATAAGATGGGTCATGATGTAGAGCACAAAACTCACCTGCTCCATGTGCTGAAGAGATGGTGAGGAAAGCCACTTTCGTGGTAAACAGACAGAGGTCAAATGTGGCCAGTGGTTCAAGGTGGTTAGCTGTCAATTGTGTAAGAACCCCCAATAGGCCCCATGCAGAACTGGGGCCAAGACAGATGGATAAAGGTTGGCTAGCCCCTCGAGGAAGCACTTGATATCTCAGTGTGAGCCACACCTAAGCTCTTCTCATGTTGAAACCAACTCTCAAAGAGCAAAGGAAGCTAAGAGGCACATCCTTTCTTTGAAATGCAGAAATTGTCACGACCCCATCCCCAAAGCACACTGATTGGAGAGCGCCTGGTATCATATGCACAATGATTAGAATGTGGAACAGTCATTCACTCAAATATCTGCCCCTGCTCATCATCATTTAGAGCAGGGGTGGGCAACTTATAGCCCTCCAGACGTTTTGGGCCACAACTCCCATCAGCCCTAATCAGCATAGCCAGTGGTAAAGGGTCATAGGCCAAGTTGCCCAATCCTGGTTTAGAGAAAAAACCTAAGGACAGTATTTGCAAAGGAAATAAGTCTGCTTTTCTGAAGTCCAAATCATGCCACAAAGCCTTGTGTGGGTCCGGATTTGGTTCTGGTCTTTTTAGAACCTCAGGGAGCAGTCCAAAGGAGTCCCGTTTGGTTCAGGCTCAGGCCAAATCCGATGCACATCCCTACTTGAAAACTACTGGGAATTAGCTTTCTAAGAGCTTAACACCATCTAAAATAGACCTATTTTCGCTCATCCAAAACTGGCTTTATTTAATATTTTGAGGACCAGCTGGTTTGCATTCTCTGCAATAGAGGTGGGCAGCGTGTGACCTTCCAGGAGTTTTGGCCTACATCTCCCATAATCCCTTCACCATTAGCTATGCTGGCTAGAGCTGATGGGAGTTGTGGCTGATCTGGTATCCTCCTGTCCTTGCTTCACATCATTAATTCTTCTGTCCTCTGGTTCATTTCCTTCTGCTTTTAAACATGCTACAGTCTCTCCCATTGTCAAAAAACCCACTCTTGATCGACTATCTCTGTCTAACTACCGACCTGTCTCTCTGTTGCCCCTTGTCTCAAAGATTCTGGAACGTGTGGTCTACTCTCGTTGTCTTGACTTTCTCTCTAGTAACTCTGCTCTGGATCCCTTTCAATCTGGATTCCGTCCTTTGCATTCCACTGAAACAGCCCTTACCAAGATCACCAATGATCTTCTCACTGCCAAGTCTAAGGGCCATTATTCCGTTCTTATTCTCCTTGATCTAACTGCGGCCTTTGACACGGTTGATCACGATCTTCTCTTAGATTCCCTCCATGACCTTGGACTCTGTGGCTCTGTCTATAACTGGTTCGCCTCCTATCTAGAGGGTCGCTCTTTCAGCGTGTCGGCTAACGGCAGCTCGTCCTCCTCTTTTCCCCTTTCAGTAGGGGTTCCGCAAGGCTCGGTGCTTGGCCCGTTGCTGTTTTCTTTATACATGCTGCCCTTGGGTGAGCTTATTCAATCTCATGGCCTCCAATATCACCTGTATGCCGATGATACACAATTATATCTTTCATCTCCGGAACTTTCTCCTGATGTCCACGATCGTATCTCGGCATGTCTTTCAGATATCTCAGCCTGGCTGCTTCATCGTCGTTTGAAACTTAATATGGCAAAAACTGAACTGCTTGTTTTTCCTCCTAAACCTTCTCCTCACCTCTCATTCTCTCTTACTGTCAACGATGTCACGCTTACTCCGGTCAAGGAAGCTTGTAGTCTTGGCCTTATATTTGATTCCTCGCTCTCCTTTATTCCTCATATCGAGGCAGTACCTAAATCCTGTCGTTTCTTCCTGTATAATATTGCCAGGATTCAACCATTTTTGTCTGTCTCTTCTGCCAAGACTCTCGTTCACGCACTGGTTATCTCTCGGTTGGACTACTGCAACCTTCTTCTCTCTGGCCTTCCCTCGTCTCACATCAGTCCGCTGGTCTCTGTCCACCACTCTGCCTCTAAGATCATCTTCTTGGCCCGCCGCTCTGACCATGTCACTCCACTTCTGAAATCTCTTCATTGGCTTCCAATTCACTCCAGAATCCAATATAAACTTCTCCTGTTGACCTTCAAAGCTTTTCACGGTCTAGCTCCTGCCTATCTCTCCTCTCTCATCTCACACTATTGCCCTGCTCGTGCTCTCCGCTCCTCTGATGCCATGCTTCTCGCCTGCCCAAGGACCTCCACTTCCCTTACTCGGCTTCGTCCTTTTTCTTCTGCTGCCCCTTACGCCTGGAATGCTCTTCCAGAACACTTGAGAACTACCAACTCAATCACAGCTTTTAAAACTCAGCTAAAAACTTTTCTTTTCCCTATAGCTTTTAAATATTGAGTTTGTTCTGACTCTATACTGTTAGCCTCACCCTACCCGGTGCCTGTTTACACTTCCCTGTGCCTGTTTGCATTCTCTTTCCCTCCTTACTGTTTACTACAACTTTATTAGATTGTAAGCCTATGCGGCAGGGTCTTGCTATTTACTGTGTAATCTGTACAGCACCATGTACATTGATGGTGCTATATAAATAAATAAATAAATAAATAAATAAATAAATAATAATAATAATAATAATAATAATAATAATAATAATAAGGGGCAGAAGTTGCCCACTCCTTCTCTACAGAAATCTGGGTGTAAGGCTGGAAATGCCTTCAAACTGGAAGAGTCACCATATGCTAGACACACAAAGCCTTTTTATTTATTTATTTATTTGTTTGTTTGTTTTATTACATTTATATACCGCCCCATAGCCGAAGCTCTCTGGGCAGTTTACAGAAGTTAAAAACAGTGAACATTAAAAACAAGTATCCAAAATTTAAAACCATCAAGAACATAAAAACAACAATATCCTTTTAAAACAATAATTCTGGGGGTCAGTTAAAAAAACACCTCAGCATATATTGTTAACTGCCTGGGAAAAGAGAAAAGTCTTGACCTGGTGCCGAAAAGATAATAATGTTGGTGCCGGGCGAGCCTCGTTAGGGAGATCATTCCATAATTGGGGGGCCACCACTGACCTTGTTGCCATACTCCGAGCTTCCCTCGGAGCAGGCACTCTGAAAAGGACCTTAATGTTGAGCACAGTGTATGGGTAGGTTCATGTTGGGAGAGGCGTTCCATCAGGTATTGTGGTCCCAAGCCATGAAAAGTTAAAAAGTCATGCTAGATGTTAATCAATGGCATCAAAGGCTCTGATAACAAGCTTTGACTGGACAAATGCATGAAACAATTGTACCACAACAAACTATGCATGGATTTTTGGTTGACTTTGTTTGAAATTGCTATATAATTGGTTTGCCTTTTTGTTTCTTTTTTTTAAAAAAAGCATGCCTTTAACCACACTTTTGAATGCTCATTTAGGAAAATGGTGAAGCTGTAAGTAGCTTGAAAGAATTACCAAAGAGTTTGGATGAACGAATAGCTGAGTTGAGCCGCCAGAGTGCAGAAGCACGTGGCAAATTGTTGTTGTTGACCAGTCAGCAGAAGTTATCCACATTCATCTCTGTGTCTCCACCAGTTTCACCAATTCTATCACCACCTGTAAACGTGATTGGTATGTACCCCAATATCGAAAGAAACTATCCTACTATCAGCTGTTGGCAATATAATAGATTATTTTGTGGATGGTAGTTGTCTTCATTTCAGCAACCTTTTTCTAATTTTTGTGTGTGTTGGGGGCGGGGGATTCTAGCTATTTCTCCATTTAGTATATGCTCAAAATACCAGCTCATCACTATAACACCTGAACATCTTCCAGTAATTCAGTAATCAAGGACTGGCATTCATGTTTTTTTCCTAGAGAATGGAAGAAGGACAATTGAGGTGTCTTCCCCGGTGGCAGAAACTCTGGATAGTTCTAAAGAAGATACGTTTTCCTCTGCCAGTGGGACTAGTGCAAGGAGGTAAAGATTTTCCTGTTTCTATATGCAGGATGGATGACATAATCTTTTAAAATGAAACTAAGAAATATAAAACTGCTAACTTGTAGTCTGAAGACTTGAGTGTGATCTCACAGTTTTAAGCTTTAGAAACAAGGTTGCAGACAGGTGTACTTGCTTGAGATGCCTTGACTTTTCTCTCAGCCTCTTGTAAGTGGTTTCCTATTTCTATTGTAGATATAATGGAAATTTAAGATGTTATGGAAATTTAAGATATAATTTATCTTAAATTTATTGAGCCAGGACGAAAGTCTGTTGAGCCCAGAATTGTTTTGCAACTGTTTATAGAAACTTTGATTTAGGTGAATTGCTAATGTATCATAGAATAGTAGAATTGGAAGGGGCCTATAAGGCCATCAAGTCCAACCCCCTGCTCAATACAGGAATCCACCTTAAAGCATTTGTGACATGGCTGTCCAGCTTGAAGGCCTCTAGTGTGAGAGCCCACAACCTCCCTTGGTAATTGGTTCCACTGTCGTACCGCTCTAACAATCAGGAAGTTTTTCCTGATGTCCAGCTGGAATCTGGCTTTCTGTAACTTGAGCGCATTAGTCCATGTTCTGCATTCTGGGATGATCAAGAAGAGATGCTGGCCCTCCTCTGTGTGACAACCTTTCAAGTATTTGAAGAGTGCTCTCATGTCTCCCCTCAGCCTTCTCTTCTCAAGGCTAGAGATGTAAAATTTCTGGAAATTTTGAAGCCATGGGGGGAGGGGGGATGTTTTTTTTTCTGGTTTTTTTTGGGGGGGGGAATTTGCGGGGAAATTGAAATAATGCAATATTAGCACTTCTTACAGATTGAAATTCACTTTGTTACTTTAGAAACATAAAACGTAATCATGTCCAAGTTGGTTAGACATAAAATTATTACATTTAGTATATTAAAAGTACAGTGTCTGAAAACAATTATTACAAACTGAATTTACTTTTTTTTTACTTTTTTGGTAACAAATGGAGCTACAAGCACCTGAATTGTAAGGAACCTCTTTGGTTTTGCCAGTTTATAAGGAGCAGGAAAAAAATAATTTAATACAACAACAGAGGAAACCATCAATATTAGTAACGAAAAAAATATTTATTTATCCACTAGTCCTCCACAGTGTCAAGCGGACAAAAAGCACCCATTTCCATAAAAACTGAGAAAAGGGGGAGATCAAGATTCAGTGAACATGCATGAAATTTAATCAGACTCATTTTCTGAGCTATAGCTATCTCTATCAGTTTCACTCTCTACTTCAGTGGCAATGCCCCCTATAGGCAGAAATGCATCTTGCTCTTGCATTTGAGAGTTGTAGTCTCAGTTTGCAACCTAGGACTTGCTTGTTCTTGGTGCACAGAAACTGTAATAATCTGACACTGTACATAGTTTTTAGAAATCATTCAGAGAAGTAAATATCTGAACCCTTGTCTTAAACATTTTATTCATCATGGTAAAATAAAACATCCCATAATCCATTATTTTCATTTCTTTCCATTTTTTCAATTTTTCAGGAAAAAAACAAAAAAGGCTTTGGGGAAAAAAACATTTTTTCCAGGCCTTCACATCTCTACTCAAGGCTAAACATATTCAGTTATTTCAGTCTCTCCTCATAGGGCTTTGTTTCCAGACCCCTGATCATCCTCGTTGCCCTCCTCTGAACACGCTCCAGCTTGTCTGCATCCTTCTTGGAGTGTGGTGCCCAGAACTGGACACAATACCCAAGATGAGGCCTAACCATTGCCAAATAGAAGGGAACTAGTACTTTGTGCAATTTGGAAGCTATACTTCTATTAATGCATCCAAAAATAGCATTTTGCTTTTTTTGCAGCCATATCACACTGTTGGCTCATATTTAGCTTCTGATCTACATCAATTCCAAGATCCTTCTCATTTGTAGTATTGCTGAGCCAAGTGTCCCCCATCTTGTAATTGTGCATTTGGTTTCTTTTTCCTAGGTGTAGAACTTGGCATGTATCCCTATTAAATTTCATTCTGTTGTTTTCAGTCCAGTGCTCCAGCCTATCAAGATCAATTTGAAGTTTGTTTCTGTCTTCCAGGGTATTAGCTATCCCACTCAATTTTGTGTCATCTGCAAATTTGATAAGCGTTCCCTGCACCTCCTCATCAAGTCATTAATAAAAATGTTGAAGAGCACTGGGCCCAGGACTGAGCCCTGCGGTACCCCACTCATTGCCTCCCCCCAGTTTGAGAAGGTACCGTTGATTAGCACTCTTTGAGTCAACTGTGAATCCACCTAATAGTTGTTCCACCTAGCCCACTATTAGCTAGTTTGCTAATCCAAATATCATGGGGCACTTTGTCAAAAGCTTTGCTGAAGTCAAGATATATTATGTCCACAGCATTCCCACAGTCCACAAGGGAGGTTACCCGATCAAAGAATGAGATCTGATTAGTCTGGCAGGACTTGTTCTTGACAAATCCAAGCTGGCTTCTAGTAATCACTGTATTGTTTTCAAGGTGCTTACAGGTTCACTTTATAATCTGCTCCAATTTTTCCTCAGAGTTCTCCTTTATCTCTTGTCTATCTTGACTTTAGCAAGCTAGCTCCATTAATGGGCATATGCCACTTTACAGAGTGAGAAACAAACATGTGACACAGGTAACAAGCACCAAAGCTCTTCAATACCCCAAAACCCTATCCTCCTGAGTCCCCCCCCCCCATTTTAACCATTCATGGGACCCACTGAAACTTTCTAATAACAGTACCTGAGGGCCAGTTACAAAAAATAGTTGCAAGAATAAATAGTAATGGTGGACATTAACCACCCTGATATATGCTTGGTAATGGTAGGATTGCTACTTAGCAAGGATGGTGAAATGTTGAACAGGTGAGAAAGAGTTAAGAGATGTTTTGCATCTTTCTTATCCCAAAGGGGAAACTATGCAGTCTTACTTAACTAGCAGAACTGGTGTGGGGTCAGGCTTGATAAGCAGTTGATCAGGAGACGCTTAGGAGTTCAGGACCAGACAAACTGCATTGGAAAATTTGTGAGGTGTCACAGGATTGGAGACCATCAAATGTCCCTATCTTCAAAAATGTGAAACTACAGATCAGTTAGTCTGTCTTCGATACCAGGGAAGATCTGAGATGTATCCCGCCCTGAGATCCTAGTGATATAGGGCGGGATACAAATGTTTTAAATAAATAAATAAGTGTCTTGATTGTTATGTTGGGATTAGGCTGGCAAATCCATTCTGGCTTCTGTTTTGATCAGGTTACTGACTTAGTGGGTTGTGGGAAGAATGTGGGCTCTAATTTATATTGATTTCAGCAAAGCATTTGACTAAGTACACCATGGTATTTTGGCGAGCAGACTCATGAAATTCAAGCAAAATGATAGTATAGTTAAGTGGATTCACAGCTGGTTGGAAATTATATTCTGAGAGTACTCATCAATGGTTCCTCATCAAATTAGAGGGTGGTTTCAATTGAGGTGCTGTAGGGCTCTCTCCTGGGTGGGTGCTCTTCATCGTTTTTATCAGTGACTTTGATGAAGAGGTGGAGGCAATCCTTATCAAATTTGTAGATGACACAAAGCTGGGAAGAATAGCTGACACCTCTGAAAACAGGAATAAAATTAAAAAATGACCTTGATAGTAAACTGAGCCAGAATAATATTCAACAGAGGCAAATGTTAGTAGAAACATCTTGATGTTAAAAAGCAGTTCAGTAATGGAACTAATTATTAAAAGGAGTGATCAGCTCTCCCTTACTGGAGGTCTTGAAACAAAGACTACGCTGTAATCTGTTGTGGGATCTCTAGCTCTGGATTTCCTGAATCATGCAGGGTGTTAGACTATTTGGCCTACAAAACTCCTCCCAGTTCTCAAATTCTGTGAAAAAAAATAAGGGGGCTAGGCTCCTTCCAGCTCCCATATAATTTGAGCACTGGTGTTGAATTCTATGTGCCTCCTGTGCACTCGCCACTTTGCTAAATAACCCAGGTTCCTGAGTTATTAGTCTTGGAACCTGAACCAGGCATTCTGGATTGTTGAGGGTTAAACAACCCAAAGCTTGAACCTATGATTTTGTTTTAGGTTAAAACTCTGGGTTGTTTAACCCTCAACAACCCAGAGTGTTGGATTTGGACATCATGAGACATTCCTAGGTTGTTTAGAAAAACAGAAGTGATGAATGGCCAAGAGGCAGTGCACTCACTTACTCCTGTGTGGTCCCTGCCGATGAATGGGTTGTTTAACTCATGAGTTGACGTTAGGTGCGAACCAGGTCTTAGTCATCCCTGTCTTTATTTCTCTTTTCAATCGCCCCTTCTTTTTTTATTTATATGTATATCTGTTAAAAAGCCATTTAGAATGATAAAACCTTAAAACAATAAAAACAAGAACATGAAAAGCATCTAAAACATTAAGAGCAGTATCCAATATTAATCCTTCTTCGAGTAGACCCATTGAAAGGAATACATTGGATACTGCCCTAAAACTACATATTTTAAAATACTAAAGGCGAAGTGACGCAATTGCAGTTCCTGGGGGCAACATCTTCCCTCTGGTGCCCTCCCAAACATGACCCTGCCATAGAATGAGTTTTCCCCCCTACAAGGCTCAGTTTTCGTATGAATATGAGTGTAATTTACTCCATTGGAAACTTGTTTGATGATCTCCTTAAATTTCATCACATTTTCTTTTCTAATCTGATTGACCATGCATGGTAACTGGATTGGGGGTTTTCCTGCCCAGGAGAGACTGCTGTTTTCGTCTTCCTTTTCAAGTTTCTCTTCTATCACTAATTGAGAAGAAATGTTTCTTACCTGTATGTGCTTCCATTGTGTTTGGTAAGAGGACACGCTGAAGCTGTGGGAAAACGTAATTATGGATATGTTCTGGAGCTGAAGACCCACTCCTTCTTTTATCCTTGACGGGCTGCTTCCTCTCTTTCCCTCTGCCACCTTCACGGTGCCTTATACACAGTCAGATATCTGGTCCATTGAGCCCAGTTGTGTTTGCTCCAGTTAGTGGAGGCTTTCCAAGACTTTGGACAGAGATTTTTCTCAGTGTTGCTCTTTGTGATACCAGGGATTGAACCTGGAACCTTCTGCATGCAAAATGTTTTCTGTCTAAAGCATTTTTTTTTATCCTGCCTTTTGACAACTAGGTCTCCAAAGCAGCTTGCAATATGAGATATTACAATACTAATAAAATATCACAAAAATTCAGAGTTGAACAAATCCACTAAGCACATCAGCAACAATGCATCGTAATCAAAAAATAGTGATCTGGTCTGCCACTGAAATGTGGGACCTCCCAACTCTTTTTGTTCTCTGAAATGTCTTGCTCTGATAGGGAGGAGCTGTGGTTTACCCATTAGATAGAGGCAATAATCAGCGTGGACCTGGATGGGGACAATCCAAGAGAAGAACAAATTCCTCCCCCCCCACCCCACTTTTCTGCCATTTATTCCCACAGATCTACAGGAGTGTCAAGTCAGGTGTGTTTACCATCAAGCACCTCGATGAGAAATATACAGTTGACATATGGCAGTCACAGGATAGCAGTAAGTGTTCCTTGGATAAAGCTATGTGCATCCAGGGTTTGCGATGTTCAGGAGTGAGTGCGGAACCTTATGAAGTCAAAACTGCATCATTGATGCACTAAAGGGAGGTATCAGGAGGCTTGGTGGAATATTGAAGTTTGCAGAAGTAAACTTAGATTCCCAGTCAAAACTCCCCCCCTACCTCCCGGTGCTGGACTACTGTATTTTCATGCATATCATAAGTCATTCCCTTCACTTCTGAGGCCACGATGTCAGTCTCCATGGACTGAGGGGAATGGGCAGAAACTCTTCTGAGCATGCTCACTGTGCTGCGACAGAAGGGGTTCCTGCCCCAAGCACCTCAGCTCTAGAAGTTTCTTGACGGTGCTCCGCGCAGGCGCAGAGCCCATATATGAAAGCGCAAGTGACCACTCGAAGAACTCCAGTTACAGCTAAGCAACCTGTCTTTCTACTCTCTACTATTAAGGCAAAAAGATTAAAGAAGAAATGCAATTCACCCTTTTCTCTATTCCTGCAGTCTGAAAAACAAAGAGAAGAAGGCTGGTTTGCCTTGTCAACGCACATTGGATAGCCCTGAACTCAGTGATATGTATACAATCGTGTGTTTAAATTGTTTTCATGCCATTTTTGTAAAGTTTAAGAGTCCTTTCTGCCAGTACTTGGAAATGTCAGTGATGCTAATTGTACTGTGCTCGTTCCAGATCTGTGGTTATGTACTTCTCAGTAAGAGTTCATGTCCATATTGCAGAACGCTTGTGTCAGACTCATTTTCATATATGCAGTCTGCAGCATGGTAGCCACTTGAAAGCACAGCAGTGTGAAAGCAGCTGTCGGTAGCAAATCTGTTGAACAGCTCTTCATGGTATTGCTTTGACTTTAACCACAATCTCATTGTTGTAACATTCAAGCAGCTTTTCACACTGTAAGCCACACGTTTGAGTCAGGCCTTGGTAGCCATTGCTGCCTTTGCCAATCAAAATGGCTCCTTGAGGTGTCTGCAATTATTTGATTGTAATTTCTGGAATGTTCAGCATTGCATAATAGAGGAAAATCTAATTGAGAAATGCTGAATGCAACAAACAAGAGACTTCGCATGTTTTAACCCTTGTAATGCCACTGGAAAAATACTTGTTGGAAATAAAGCAGATTCTTCCCTGTGGCACCAATTATTGGCTTCTAGAAGGGACATTCTATCACATAAGGCAAATTCCTGGAGTGGAGTTGGTAACTTTTTGGGTCCAGTTAAATGATCGATCATGACACTCTTTCCTGGCACAAGCCTTACAGTCCCATCTGTTGCTTTCAGAAACTGACCTGTGTTAAAGCACAGCAAATTTCCTGTTGTTCTCCCTAGCTTCCTTCAGCAACATGCCACCTTTATTTGATACACATGCAGAAACCATTCAACTTGGCAAGTAGGAGAATTCCTGGAGGGCACTAGGGCAAACAATCCTCCTAAATCTTGATAGATAGATAGATAGATAGATAGATAGATAGATAGATAGATTAAAAGAGAGAAAAGATTGTTCCTGTAGCTTTCTCTGACTTTTTGGAGAGGAGGCACCCATCCTGTTCTCTGGCTTAATGGGTGTTGATTTGGTCATACTGGCTAATCAGCTTCCCATGATGATTTTAAAAAATACACTCTGTGGCTGCCCAGCAACCAATAGTGTAGCACTGCAGGTCACCTCCAGCTGTATACTGAACTGCAGAATGTGACTTTTGGAGAGGGATGAGGCAAGCAGCATGGCATGGTGATGGTCTGTCTCTTTGAATTTAATGAATATAAAGGAAAAAGTCGAGGAGGAGGAGAATTCAGCTAGGCCTCCCCCCAACCCAGAATTAGTAGTAGTAGCACTAAGCAGGAAATGTTAAAATTATTCATGCGTGCAAAATGGAATTATCAACTCCCGAGAAAGGAAAGTTTTCCATCTCAGAGAGGCCTTTAAACCTATCTAATCTACTTGAAAAATAATATCATTTTTAAAGCCCAGATTATTTTTTAAAAATAATTTTCTTCTTTATGCATCGAAATTAATTCCCTTTGGGGTCTGTTTTTTTTTAATGTATCCTCTGGACTCTGTAATAGATGATGCTTCGCTTGTCCTCTGCAGTCTAAAAAAAAGCAGTCATCCTTTTTATTTCCCCCCAACCTCCACGCTTAGCTGTGAAAGAGTGGAACCTCAGCGGGAATTATTTCTGAGTTGACATGTTTACCGGGCTGATCTCAGAGCGGATGTGGAGATTTCCAAAGAACAGAAGTTATCTCAAAGTGCAGGCTCATTTGGGGGAAAACAAAGCAGCTTTTACACTCATTAACCCTTTAGCAAACCTTTGGGTAGGTGCAGCTTCAGAACAATAGCCTCCCTCACCCCTTTTAGAATTGCAGTGTAAGTCAATAAGAATTATTTATGCGAACCGCACAGAGAGCTTCGGTTATGGGGCGATATACAAATGCAATAAATAATAATAATAACTACTGAGTTGACATGTTTAGCCAGCTGTTTTCAGGTCAGAAGTGGAGATTTCAAAGGAACAACAGTCATCCCAAAGTACAAGCATTAACACCTGTGCAATAGCGGTAATGTAAAACTTGAATGCACCCCTAGGCACGCCCACCATACTAAGCTGAATTTATTTTGGGGAATTGGGGCAATGCTTCACATTGAAGCTGCAGCAGGAAGAAAATCTATCACAAAATGCCTTTACAAAAAATGTGGTTTTCAGGCATGTGTCACGAAAGTTTCTGAGATGCAGCAGCTCTGGAGTAAATTGCTCTTGTTGATAGGCCCTATGTCACTGTCCCACCAAATCAGCTGTATGAAAGCTTATACACACAAAGCTTATAGCTAAACAAGCCCCAATACATAATTCAACTAGGTATTGAAAGCTGGGTGAATCCTAACGTTTGACTTTTCAGAATGGACATTGCCAGATACCCTGCTAGCATGCTTCATTGGGAAGGCAGAGGTGCTTTATTAAATACTGTTATATGAGTTCACAAATGAACACGGAACATTAAACACGAGCAGGATGTGAAAGATTGACAGTACCCAAGTGGATGGGAAAATATGATAAGAGTGTATACAGAATGGACAAAGACAGACTACTTGGCTTAATTTTGATGGTCTTTATTGTTCAAAAGCTTGCAAGCACTTTTCTAGGAATAAAATGCAAGGCAAACATGGGCTATCGTCTCACATGGTTTGTTTTTGCTGTCTCTAATTCAATCATCAAAGAGGAGAAGCATGAAAAGAGCCTCTCACGTTTCTACTATCCTATTGTCGAGTATTTTTCCCTTCTTTCTGCTGCATCCACGTACAGTGAAGAATTCATGTGATGAAAGCAGTAAGAGCTTCCCTTCGCAGGTGGCTTGTGACTAGCTGTTGAAGTTCCTAATAGTGATTGTACATATTATGGTATTTCCTCTCTGAAAGAAGAAGTTAAATGAAATACAACCTTGTAAACAAGCCCAGTAAAGTTATTAGCATAAATTTTTACCACCCAACCTGCCCCCATATGGTTATGTACTAATATAGGCACTGTACTAATATAGGCACTAAGAAAATGGATTTTCCTAGTGCTTTCCTGCTTGGTCCCCTACAGAAGATTCTTTTTACAGGTAAGAAGGCACATTGCTGTTTTCAAGCCTGATATGAGATGTGGGTGTTCTCAGAACTGTGCTAAGGTGTCTCTCAACCTGAGCTGAAATGGAAGAAACAAGATGACAATACAGTGTACTCTCCAGATTACCAATGTACTCAAGCTGAACTGGTTACTTCTGCCTTATAAAACCACAAGAGATCTAGGTTTTCTGAAATTCTACTGTTAGGAATTTCAGAAAACCAGTAAGAGCTATAAAGTGAACCAAAGAGCATGCAAACACGTGCATGATTTTATTCACTTATTTTTAAAATCTTGAGATTAAGGTTGCATCCTACCCATTCTTACTAGAAGGTAAATCCCATTAAATGCAATGTACTTTATTTCTAAGAATATGTATTTAGATTTGAGGTGTGGATCTGCGTTAAACAAAATGAGGGTAATTTTGCGCCAGGATATAATTTACACCTTGACATCTTTTATTCAATTCAATTCAGCATAGCCAGTGGTCAGAGATGGTGGAGGTTGTAGTTCAACAACTTCTGGAGGGCAACAATTCCTACACCTGTTTCAGGCAGAAAAGAAAGAAAATGCTAACTTAACGAGAACCAAGTAATTACCAACATGGGGATGGATGTTGCCTCCTAGCTCCTTCATTGCTGGAGAACATCCCATTAATTTGATGAATTACGTTTTTTGTTTCTGAGCATGCACACTTCTTCCCTGAGAAAGTGTGAAGAGAGAGTAAGATGGTTCCTTCACGCTGGGAAGGCTAAGGTGATTCAGAAGAGACAGTGGCTTCTTGGTCTGGCATGTCTCTAGCTTGCTTCCAGGAGGGCAGGAGAGGGATCAAGTAAAGTCAAAAATTTACAGTGGGTCTGTAAACCCTTGTGGCAGATAGAGACATGTTGTCTTGCATATACATTAGATCTTAAGCATGCATGTACTCTTGAGAACAGGAAGGTGTGCTGCTCTAGAAAGCCAAGAGCTGGAAGCTAGTCTTTTATTATATATAAATAATGGTGGTCAAATGCCATTTGTGGACAATTGGAAACCTCATATGCCCAAATCAAATACACATTATTTACTGAAGAGTTCCTGTCCTTGAAAGGAAGGTCATGCTGCAGGGAAGAAATTCTGAACTTTAGAGATTAGAGTTGAAGGATCGAATCAAGCATGCTTTTAAATATTTGGGAGGAAAGTATTCACTGATAAGAAGAAGACATACTGCACTTCTATGTAACAGAGACCAAAAGGAACTCAATTTCTACCAAGTTAAATTTGCTCCAATATGCAACCCTCCGGACACCTTGCACCTTAACAACGAAGCTTTTAAGGCTTCATTTGTCCTTGGGTGCATGATAAAGGAGCATGCCCTGCCTTGAATACAAGAGGCATCAGACTGTTATATGATTCAATAAGAACCTGTAGCAACAAATCACTAACTTGGGACTTTATGGATGGATCTAACAGGTCTGTTGAGCACGTCTTCCTCTTCAATGTGACATGTGTAAATCTCATGGAGCAATACAGGGTATTTCAAGATGGACACCACCCTATGAGACCCATCGCGCTTTTCTTCCAGGATTTCGGTTGTGGAGTAGCTGGACAGATCCTCTTCCTTGCGGTTACGCCAGGTTACCTTTGGCATGTGGTACCAGCCTGCTGAGATGCACTTTGCTACAAGTGTATCATTGACTGTGCTGAACTGCACCTGTGGCTCTTCAGCATCTAATTATGATGGGTGAAAAACAAAGCAATTAGTCAACCAAATTACAACTTGGTAATAATTGCTCTTGGGTTTGACGCAAGTAAGAGTTTTTTTTAAAAAAATGGGTACATTACAGTGACATTTCACTTAGTATTAATAATAGACAGTGATAAAAAAAAAATATCAGCCAAACCCACCCAGTGGCATTCTTGATTTCCAAACAATATCTTGAATTTCTGAAGGAGAAATAAATAAAGGGACATACTGGGTGAGAGGGTTATTCAAACACATGTCATTTTAGCAAAACTCATCATGAAAGTGCCTCATTCACTTAATTAGCCTATTTCTGGTCAGCATCTATATTCATGCTGTACTTTTTGTGGTTTGTCAATCTTTTTGTGACCTATCCCCAAATTGTTGTATCTCTTTAATCCTTACTGAGCATAATTCCTACCCAGCCCCCTCTGTTGTCTGTTTCTCACATATGAAGGTCTTCATATTATAAATACCTTCTCAGGAAAAGGAGTTTCTCCAGACAGCTGGACAACCATCTGTCAGGGATGCTTTAAGGTGGATTCCTGCATTGAGCAGGGGGTTGGACTCGATGGCCTTATAGGCCCCTTCCAACTCTACTATTTTATGATTCTATGACAATTTCCTCAAAATGCATCCAGACCTTTCCCCCCACAACTATTACAGCTGGGCTACCAGCTCCTGAACTCATTTTCTGCATCTAATTTGATTAATGCATTTCAATCCTACAAAAAGTTCAGATCATCATACATCGTGGTTCATTGTAACTCATCCTGGAAAAACAACTTTGGTACAATAATGATAAATAAATCAAAATCTTTTATTACATTTCCATATGCACTCTAAAATACACAATATACTAATAGTGAACTTGGTGGTCCAGGACCTAGCAGCAGGGAAATAAATAAATAGGGAAAATAGCCAATAAAGCTGGAGGATATCATTACCCTCCAGAAGGCACAGAATGTTGAGGGCAGTTAAACATTAATTGGGAGTCAGAGGGAGGGTTGCGGGGAGAAACTGGCCTTACTGAGCCCATAACAATTAAAGGACACTGGAGGGTTGAGTAGGGCAGATTGAGGCACGTCTCACAAGCACAATTCCCACCCATCTGTTCTAGGACGCTATAAACTAGGAGTGCTGAAGAGGATTTATTAGGATTGGAGGAATGATGGTCTCTCCAGTCCTAATAAATTGCTCTGGTAAAGCCTCTCACTGCAAAGGAGTAAGACCCCTAAAAACTAAAAGTATCCTGGAATTGATGGTGGAATGAAAATATGATGTGCACCATGAGGTACATATTTCCAAACCCAAATACTACCTTGTCCTGTGCCACTCAGATTCTGAGCTAGATGGCAGATTCCTGCTCACCTAACCCCAAACCTGTTCCTAATATTCATGTTGTGTTAGCAATGATGCAATCATCACGATCACGTCCAAGTCAATTTCACATACCTTTTATGAATATTAGAGTTGGCTTCATGGCACTATGAATTCTCCTAGAAAGTTGATGCGGATATACTATCTCATAGGGATGAATTCATTTTCAGGGAAGGTCTGGGGGGTAGGAGATTTGTTCCAGTGGTGGGGGGCCCTGAAGGCAAAGGGGCTGGTAACAACAATACAAAAAAATAATAATCCAGCACATTAAAGCTTAAAGCTCTTATTGCTAGTAACGAACTCTTAGGAGGGGCATTTCAAACTTTTATAGTGGAGGAAAACTGCACAAAAGCTGGAAGGTCACCAATGAGGAACAGAGGGTGGGCTCTGCCCCCCACCCCAAACCCATTTCTAAACAAACTAAATCCTGAGTTCAGTACTAGAACCTCTGAAAGTTCTCACCATTTGGAAGAAGAATGGACACTTGAAGTTGGAATGCAGGGATGGTCCTTATTTTCTAGTACTTGTTCCTGTTAAATCACTGCCCCTGTTCTTGAATCTATTTTAGCTTTCAGGGAGATTTTGAAGATAACTTTTGAAAAATGTTGGTAGAGGTGTGCTTGCTTCCCTTCCTAATGATGCCAACTGTATTTGAGTTGCAGCAAATCTGTAATAAATACCTAATATCCATTGTGAGACTGAACATTGTATTAAAATTGTATTATTGGGGTTTTACCAAAAGGAATTAGAAAATACTAATACATGCTGTTACAGCAATCTGCAGGCAGGATAGAATGTTTCAGAATAAGGATATAGTAGACTGCAGAAAGAAAAGAGCCTTCAGCCATGTGTAAAGGAGATTCATGTAATGTTCGTGGAACAGGGATATTAGAAGTACAATTTCTTTCCCCCCATTTTTTTCAGTGCATTATTGCAGGATATACAAAGGTTCTTACCTTCCACAATGAGTTTCATTTTTTTCTCTCCTCTGCCCCTTGCATTACTGGCCTTACATATGTACACGGCCTCATCAGAAAACTGAACTTGCTCCAGCATGAGTGACAGGCTGCCCTCAGGAATCTCCTCCTCATCTACCCAGACTCTTCCCTCATATAGTGAATTCCGCTCCTCCACCTGTTCCTTGTTGTCACTAAAACTGTATATCATCTTTGGATAAAATTGGTAAAAATCCTGAAGCCCAACAAAAAATTTGTAAAATTCTTTATCTTCTACTTCATGTTCTTCCTTTATATCTTCCCTCTCCCAGGTGAAGGACAAGCCATCTGTGCTATCCACAAAGGAGAAGTGGCAGGGCAGAGAAGTGTTGTCGAAGGGCCGCACCTTGAATTCATCCATGGCATCTATGTAATGGAACAGCCAACAAATGCTTACTTATGAATGCTGTTTTTCAATCAATCAAGAAGGCATTTTCTTGAATGTAACCTTTGCCATGAACTGCCTAGGTGGCCTCAGACAAACCATTCTCTGTCTCAACCTCCACCTCCACCTCCACCCCACATCTGTAGGTAGACTTGTTGTAAGGAGTTTAAAGTAGAACATATCTGAAGCACTTTGAACATTTAAAAATACTATATATGTACTAAGTTGTATTATTATTGCACACTGCCCTGTTGCTAAACTCTTGTCTTTCTAATGTAGCTCTCCTACACAGTGGGTCTTTTCAGACACACCTGTAGGGCGGGTGGGTAGATAGGGGAACCACAGAGATGGGAGCAGTAATGGAACCACAACAAGCAGGCCCCCCACACAAATGGGAACCATGCCGCTCCCCATGGTTCTGCTACCCTCTCTGCTGTGGCTTACCTCCACATGGTTTAACTATGCATCCCACCATCCTTTGTGCCTCAAATGTGTGGTGGGCAATCACTCTGTTTTGAAAATGGGGGAAATGGCTGTGGTCTATAAAAGATGTCCACGGCAGCAAGAGCATCTTCTCTATGGTCGCTGCCATTTTTTGTATTTTCACTGGAACAGGACCAAAAATCCACAGGGATCCCTTCATACGACATGAAAACCACTGCAGACGCCCACTTACCATCTTGCAGAAGATGGTTAGCAGGTGTGGTTACTTGATCCACAGTAATCAGGGCGACCTTACCAAGCTTATTCTCCTACATACACTAAAGCTTAGGCCGAATTTGTTCTCCCAACACAGGGAATATGAGGAGTGCAAGCAGGGTGGAGTGTCAAAATGTGCTGGTCCACTTCAGCTGTATGGAAACCAAAGCAATGCTGCAAATGAATAGTTTTCTTTCTCAGGACTGAACCTGCCTATTATCCACACAGTTTCAAGCATTTGCAAGTCCCCAGTGCCTTCCAACAATTTCTTGCCTATTGCCATGAGTGTTTATAAAATTTTATTACTGATTCTGTCATGTCCATATCACTACATACAACTAGAAATATACCCACAATAAAAACACAATTCCACCAGCAAAATACTAGTGAATAAAAGACATCTTACTTACTATCATTTAAACAAACACACACACACACACCATATTACTAATTCAGATAGTAGAAGACAAGAGAAGAAACATGATACTTACCAACATGATAGATAAGCAATGTGAGCAGCAAGGGGTAGATGACAACTGCAATGGAAGCCATCCTTATGTAAAGCAAAATGTAAAGAGCTGTGGATAAGAGCCCCCAAGCCCACCAAACTCCAGGGTTCTTACACCAGTGTGTGCCACCTTCTGTCAGCAAGGGCTGACTTCTCAGTTAGTGACTCCTTCTAACAGCTGCATCACTGAGTTCCCTGGTCCCTGTGCTCCAGCACAGCATGTCTTAATTCCAGGAGGACAAATAATGAGTTGCATATCATTAGAACAGCTCAGATGTGTCTTCAGTTTGAGCTTGTATATACTTTTACTTTTGTATAGCTCTGTAGAACTTCACTCTTTAAAAACAAGGGAGGTGTTCCATCTCCTTAGTCAAGAATTTCCTATCAAGATGCATATGGCCGTAACGCAAATGAATATATTTAACTATGCTCAGAATGGGAAGGGGAAACTTTCTGCTTACTTGGCAGATGTGTTGATTTTGCTCTGTTGTGGAAGCGGGCAAGGATGTAGGGGTAGGACAGCCATGGATGAGGACTTAAAAGGAACAACTTTATAGTTGCAGCAGACAGAGTAGTCCAGTCTGGAGCCTTCTGCTTCTCCTATGGCCATCTGGCAAGAACCAGGCAGGTCCACAGGAAGGTGGAGTCATTTAAAATAAAAAAAGTAGCTAAAGCTTCACCCCATGTACCTGTTTCCCTTGAATTATTCCCTACAGCGCTAAGCTGTTGGCATTGTTGCTAAATCACACCCCGGGTGGCAGCGCTCCTAATATCCTTTGTAAAGGGTTTAAGGGGGGAAATGTAAAAAAATCATTAAAAATCAATGGATGACCCAATCCGATTCACATTTGGTATGCTTAAAGCTCTCCTTAATATCTATTACTGTGCCCATTTTGAAGTCTTTATCTTTAAAGCTTACACAGATGTAAGCATTTGTTTAATTCATATCAAATCCTGCTCCTGTGCCCCAGTGGCTGCTCGGAAAACACACTCAGAAACTAGTAGCAAAATAGGGTGGGTCTTTTGCCTTTGAAGCACAATTAAAGCAGGATGCATGGGAGTACTTCACAGTCAAAGCATATTATAAACTGAAAAACTTCAGAGTACACAATAAAAGCAGATTATAAGCTGGAAAACTTCGGAGTCCTTTGCACGCAATTTGCAGTGATTGCACAGTATAACAATGGTGTGATAAAGCTCCTGGACAGCCTCTGTGTTCACCTAGCCGACTTACCTTTTGGTGGGTGGGAAGGGAAGGAGAGGTCATAGGATTCTATACATCCTGGCCTCTCCTTTCCCCTCTCCACTCACCAGGCTGTCCCCTGCTTCTTCCTCCTGCTCTCTCTTATCCTTGGGGAAGCATGGGAGATTATAGAGCTGTAGGTAGTTCAATGTAACAGCAGAGGCAACAGCCATTTTGTTGTGAACATTATCTTTTACGTCTCTTCAAAACGGAAATGGTTGGTTTCAGGTCAAAGTAGATGGGATACAGGCGACACATATCTCCCAACAAGTTTTTAAAACTTGCTGCTGGTGGTGAATGCAAATGATATTTGAGCAGCAGTGTCAAGGAAGAACACTGTTGGGTCCTTTGCTCACTTAAGTCATCCTTTCCAAATTTATTTTCTTCCCACATGGGGTGGGGTTGGGGAGTATAAATAAATCTAATATTTCACTCTGTGCACTTGGGTAAGAATCTGGATCATGGTAGTTTTGACTGGAAAAGTGTTGGCTATTTTGTCAGACACAGTTGGTTATTTTCAGTGATTACAGAGTCCCTCGGCAAGAGTGGCCAAAAGTGGTGACTGCTGCTCTAGTCCAGCCAGCAGAATTCTCAGGGAGCAGTTGTGAGACGAACATGGACCATTCCTGTGGAGTATCAGGAGCTTAAAGGGAAATCCCCATGCATACTGAACCCCATGCTCTCTCAGCTTCTCTGAGTAGAGCTGAAAAGTTTTCAGTTTGTGTAGTGTTCCTACACATAGATCTTAACACACTTGGATCCTCGTGCATTATATTCTGGTTCTCTAATGCTATTAAAAGTGCATTTGATTTGTGTTTTTCTCAGATATCTCATACTAATGTCCTTTGGGTGTTCCTGCTTCTTGGCCCCAGGGCTCTGTGTTCCTGCTTAGTCTCATCACTAGTCCCTTGCAGATCTGAGCAAATTTCCTTTAGCCAAGAGATCATGTCGCCCCACCCCTGCACTTCTTCCTGTTCCACCAGGCTGCAGATTCACAGGTTTAGCCAGCATTTTAATTTTGCATGGTCCTTGACCTTCCCCTCCAGCTCAACTGTTATAGCTTTCAGGGTTTTAAGCTTATGTGACTGGTGTATGCTGTTACAGTTTTGCTCTGTACTGATCAGTTTCCCTGACAGAATGTTCAGTGTGGCTGAAGAGCTGTCTTCTTGGATGTAATGTTAAACCATGGCTAAATTATGAAAGCAAAAGTCAAGAGGACAATAAGGCAGTTGTATATTTGAACAAATTAACGCCGTGGTAACTGTCAACCATTTTAAATTTCAGCAAATTGAAAACACTTAACATTTAACAGAATGGATCACATGTAGACATAACTAAGACCAAGCAGTCTAAGATAAGACCATTGTCTTTTGTACTTTAACTGGTATTGTTGAGCATGTATGCACAAGGGGTGGGGTGAGGGAATAAATACCACCACGCTAATGTCAATACTAGTCAAGAGTGCCTCTTGAGACTGCCTGGCATCTGAAACCTAGGCAAGGTATTACCCTCCGACCTGTTGGAGGAGAATGTTTTAAGAACATAAGAGCCATGCTGGATCAGACAAGGGTCCATCTAGTCCAGTATTGTGTTCACACAGTGGCCAACCAGTTTTCAATGGGAGAGCCATAGTGTTATTTATGCTAACGAAACAAAATAACATTAAATGCAATGTTATTCATGCTATCAAAATAGTTTGTTTGGTTCAAATTGCATTAACGGAAGGATTAGATGGGCTACAAATCCATCACCGGTAGGGAGAAGATGGGGAGACCTTAAGGCACAATATCAAAGGAAACCCTGGATATTGCTAAATGCAAATGGCTTTGGTTCCAACATGAAACAGCACAAAATCCTAAAGATGGTCAAACAGCAGAACCTTGATGTTATTTGTCTTCAGGAGACAAATAACATCAGCATAAAATCCATTCACATAGTTCTTACAGGACAGCAATATTTCACGGGAAGCTCAACCAAGTGATTTGAGTGCTCTGTGATTTGATTGTGGTTTGGGGGATAAAATATCATACGAAATCAAGAGGATCCTGCCTCAAATATCCCCCCCTTTTTTGCACCATGCTGTGCCGAGTGGTAGATCTGTTATTTTCATGGTTTGGTCTGTGGAGGCAGATGTGTTCTGTGATTAGATTGTGGCTTGGGGGATTTTCCCTGTAAAAAAAATAAGAGGATCCCTGCTTTGAATCCATGTTTTTGTGTTGTGGTGGCACTAATGAGTGGTGGATTCGTGATGTTCCTGGTTCACTCTGTGGAGGCAGATGTGCTCTGTAATTGGATGGTGGTTTTGTAGGTGTTCTCCTTTAAAAAATCATATGAAATCATGAGGATCCCTTTTTGATTTTATGGTTTCTTCTTTTACTTTCTCTCCCCTCCCACAAAGAGAAAACAATGGAGCAGTGTATCTGAGCAGCACTGTGTGTTTTCCTCTACCACAACAAAAAGCAGCAAAAAGGGAGCAATTTGTGCTCTTTCTAGTTTCTGCATTTTTTAAAAAAAAGAAGTATAAAACATTAAAAAGTGTAATGAGTTTATGGAGCACAGGTTTCCTGCATGCAAATGGACTGAGCACTGTTTGGGCTGAGAAGGAGTCTGACCAGTGAGCAATTAGGAGGAAATTGTATGGTAGATTTTTGCTGAAATGGAAATGCAAACTAGCCTTGGCCCAAACTCCAACCTGAAATATTAACAGTGGACTACAGTACAGAGTTCTTCTATGCTCCTCTCTCAGTCTAATTCCCAACTTGCAAGGTAGGGATAACAGCACTAGACAAACTACAGGGCTATGGGATGCTAAACTTGGTTTATGGTTTAATTTGTTTTTAGCTGTGTATATTTACTGTTTTATACTGTATGCTTTTATCTGTACGCCACCCTGAGATCTTATTGATATAGGGCAGGATATAAATGTTTTAAATAAATAAATACTCTCAGTCTTAGCCTGATCGTCCCTAAGCTGCAATTGGAGTAGAACAGGTTCATTTCCACGCCAGCCTACAAATACACACACGTGTTTACGTCTATACCGCCCGCTGGCCGGTTCACAACAATTATAACCATTTAATACAGCACGATAAAAAGTAATAGAAAACGTTTAAGGCAACAATAACGGATTTAAAAGCAACAAGGACGGAAAGACTAAAATATGAACAGTGGACTATCGCTGAATTGTTTTTTTTCCTTTTCCACTGTTTAAGCGCACAATAAGCAAGTGCTGAGTTCACGCTGCATAACTCCTGAGTTAGGAAGAGCACGTTCCAGCGGCCTCGCGCGTTTTGGCGCTGGGGGGCGAGAAGAAGAGGAGCCCCGCTGGCGCTGGGTTTCTGCCTGGATCGCGCTGGGCGGCGCCTGTGGCTTCGCGGCCCGCTTCTCAGGAGACTCCGCTCTGCTCCGGCGTATCGCCGCTGCCTCCCCCCTCAGCCGCACCCTGGTTTTCGGCGGTCAGCGGCTCAGGCGGCTCCAAAGGCCCCGGCCCGCGGCTTCGCTTTCCTGCCGCGCTTCTGGGTCTCGGTTGACGCGGAAGCCGCCCTCGCTGCTGCTCTTCCTGCTCCAGCATCCCGCGAGCATGAAGTGCGGCGGCACCACCGAGGCCAAGCCGGCCACGGCAGAGACGCAGCAACTGGCCCAGGAGGTAAGGAGGCGGCCGCGGCCCCCCTCTCGCCCCGGAGGTCGCCGTGCAAATCGGTGGTGGCAAAGGCAACAGACAGCCGTGTTCGGGGCGGGGGCAGCATCCGAACGCCGCCCCAGCGCCTCCGTTTCCGCGAAAGCGACCCCCGGCCCGGCCCCAAAGCAGCAAAGGCCCCCGGTGTTGTCGGGCTGCAAAGTCCCCTCGCCGTCGGCTGTGCTGGGCGAGGCTGGCGGTAGTTGCCGCCCCACAAAACCAGGAAGGCCGCAGGGGCCCCACTCCTGGGCGAGTTCGCTCAGAGGGGAAAGGGCAGCGCCGGCGGAGCAGCTCGCCACACCTGTGGCCGCGGCGTCCTCGAGCCGGACGGAGGCCGGTTTCCCGATGCCTCTGACGGGAGCCGGCGCTCGGCCACCCAAGTGCGGGGTGCGGCGGGCGGGCGGGCGAGGCCCAGCTTGGGCTTTACGGCGCCAAAGAGCCCCCCCCCCCCCGGGCCTTCTTTCCTTCCTTCCTTCCTTCCTTCCTTCTGATATGCCCGGTGTTGCTCAGGCCCGGGAATAGTGTTTATGACATAAAGCCATTTTCAACATCTCCTGCTGAAGTTTTATTTATGGAATGTATATCCTGAAGGAATAATAGCAATTTGTGCTGGTCATGACCATGAGTCATGGTTTGGTGGCAAGAGAAGACTCTTGTGAGTCCCACCCAAGGCATGCTGGGAGTTGTAGGCATAAGCTTCATTACTTTACTAAATTCTTTAAAAATACTTAAAATACAAACTTTCATCTTTTTGATTTTTCTGGTACATTGTACAGCGAGACCTATCAGCATGCCAAATTTCAAGTTTCTACTTGGGCCCCCTAAGATATATGTCTGCGAGGTAATCATCTTAAAGTAGCAGGCCTGTGAGTTAACCTTTAAACAAATTAAATTGATTTCTTTTTTCTCTCCCTCACCCTCATGACAACCCTGCAAGGTAGGCCAGTCCTAGGCCTGAGAGGTAACTTTAAAACAAATTAAATTAGATTCTCCCCACCCTCACCCTGTCTCTGAGGGAGCTGACTGACTGACTGACTCACAGGTAGCTTGGTCGTTACTGTTGGTGCCGGGCCCAGAGCTGTGACCTCCTTCCCTTCTGCTCCAGCACTCTCCCTTCAGGCCCAGGATGGCGAGCAGATGATGGCCGCCAAAGCCTGATGCCTCTTCCCTCCCCCCAAGGCATGCTGGGAGTTGTAGGTGCAAGCCTAGCTCCCCGAATAACATGTTAATCTTTGAACACATCTGCGGTGTGGTGGGAGAGTGGGCCTCCTTAGTTGTGGCACCCTGCTTAAGGATTTCCTTTTCCCAGGCAGGCTTGCCTAGTGACTGCATTAATGGCTTTTAAGTGTTAAGTGATATATAATCAAGGCCTTTTAACTTGATAAGATTTTTTATGCTGCGGGTCCCCCCCCCGCCCCCCGTTATAACTAAATCACAACATTCCAAGACAGATGCAATTATTACTGAATAAAGTTTATGGTTTTCATGCAAAAGCCTGACTTTACTATTGAAACAGAAGAGTGAATGGAGGAGTGACTGATAGCGGAGGCTAGAATGGAATGGTGGGCGGGGTTAGTGGCAGTTGGGGAAAGCCAGTTAGAAGGAGAACGAAGACAGTTAGTGAGAGGTCAGGAAAGTGGGGGCAGGGTTAGGACTGAGACATAGTGACAGGTCAGTACTACACCTCCCAGCATGCCTTTGGCATCCCTCAGGTGCCCATGTCCTCAGCTCTTAGTGGATGCCCTCAACTCCGGCCAAGTCCTGCTAGGACTGCCTCAGCCCACACTTCTCACCCATGAAGTGCTCCATCAGGAGCCTGTACTGAAGGGCTGGGACTGGACTGGGCATTTGTCAAGCTTGTTTCTGGGCATGCACAGAGTGATTCCTCTTTCTCCCTCCCTCTTGAGGGTGAAGGCTGAGCGTGTGCTTCCCTCAGTTTCTGGGAAAACAGATATCAGGACAAGGTGCCTTTGAGCATGTCCAGAGTTTGGCCTCTCAAAGACACACTGTTGTATCTAGTTATGATTTTAAAACCACACATGGCAGTTGGGAGGAGACACCGCAGATGGATGCAGCCCATTTATGTGGGTGGTTTCCTTTGATGTGGACTTGGGTTGACTGACTTTAGGAATCACAATGGCCACCAAAGGCCAGGAAGTCTGGACTCCCACCCAAGGCATGCTGGGAGTTGTAGGCGTAAACCTAAGTTTTTATTAGATACTTTAAAAATACTTAAGACCCCAGAATTCATGTTTTTAGATTCATGTACACGAAGACCTGTGTGGGTGAACAGCATTAAGGCAGTACCATATGTGGAAGTGGGTAAACATTTCGGGACATACGTGACACACACATACTTTCCACTTTATAGGTAGAGATAAATGAACAATAAACAGATACCAATAACGTTTACATACTTCGTTTGATTATTGGTCTTATATTGGATGATCCAACAGGGGGAACACATCCTGTTCATGTTGTGTAATGCATTCCAAGCTATTTCAGCTTAAAAGGTCTCTCCAAAGTTGACCATGGGAAGCTGGCAGGTGTAGGAAGTTTGTATTCATATTTGCCAATTCAATAAACTACTCCCAAGTCTCAAAAAAGTCTGATGTTGCTTGACTACTTTGGAACTTTAGTTGTCTTGTGGTTTTTTCCAATAAGAGTGAAGTCCTGCATGTTTGCTTCCATCTAATAAATGGTCCTCCACTTTGGTGCTATTTTAGTCTGGCTGCAGTTCAAACAAAGGATAGCAGTTCTTTATGTTTTAATTTTACATTTGTTAAAAGGCATAATTATATTAGCCCAGTAACTGCACAGAACTCTATGCTTTACTGGATCACCTCACATGCATAGTTGAACGAGGGCTCAAGGCATAGTTAATATAAGAAGATCCATGCTGAATCAAACCAAGTTTCCATGTAGTCCAGCACTCTGTCCACATAGTGGCCAACCACCTGTTGACCAGGAACCCACAAGCAGGACATGAGTGAGGAAGCACCCTCCCACCCATGTTCCTCAGCAACTGGTGTACATAGGCATACTGCCACTGCTACTAGAGGTAGCACATAGCTATCAGGACTGGTAGCCACTGATAGCCTTCTCCAGGAATTTATCTAACCCCCTTCTAAACCTCAATTTTAATCCAAATTGGTGGCCATCACTGCATCCTGTGGTACTGAATTCCACAGTTTAACTATGTGCTGCGTGAAGAAGTACTTCCTTTTATCTGTCCTGAATCTCCCACCAATCAGCTTCATGAGATGACTCTGAGTTCTAGTATTTTGAGAGGAAGAAAAACTGTCTCCTTATCCACATTCTCCACACCATGCATAATTTTGTACACCTTAGTTATGTCTCCCCTTAGCCTCCCTTTTTCCAGGCTGAACAATCCCAGTTGATGTAACCTTCCCTCATAGGGGAGATGCTCCGGCCCCTTGATCAATTTTGTTGTCCTTTTCTGCACCTTTTCCAGCTCTACAATATCTTTTTTTAAAGTATGGTGACCAGAACTGTACACAGTATTTCAGGTGTGGTCACATCATAGATTTGGATGAAGGCATTATGATATTGGCAGTTCTATTCAATAATAACAATAATAATAACAATAATAATATATAGCACTTTCCTTTTCTAATTATGCTTAACATGGAGTTTGCCTTTTTAACAGCAGTTGCACACTGGGGTGACACTTTCATTGAGCTGTCCACCGCAACCCCAAGATCTTTCTTGATTGGTCACCACTAGCTCTTCAGTGGTATGACGTGCTATCTAAGTGCAATATTATCTGATTTTGCTACAACCCCATCTATTTTGTCCTCTAAAGGCTTCATGGCATTTGTCCATTCTTCTTGGAGACTTTCCAGATGGTGAGCTATTAATTGCATAGGTTGCATACTGTCTTTATATGTTTTGGCCATCTTCTGTGCTATTGTAGGTCCTTCTTCCTCTTCCTTGCTGTCCAGGCTCAGAGTTACAGGGGAGTTTCTTGCCCAAAAATATGCTTCTGATGGCTCAATGTTTGCTGTTGTTAGTATTTATTTTAGACTAAAATAAGAGAGCTTGGGCCTAGGCAGACATCTTGTTTGCATGCCGGCTCTGCCACCCCAGAATTCCTTTTTCTGAAGGAGCAAGGGCAGAGCCCCTGTAAGCATGTCCTTGACTCTCACTCATAAACCCCCAAAAGGATTTATTGTTGGGGAGGGTTGCTACTGAGGGGGAAATCCATGAAGGAAACACTTATGAAAAAGGTTTTGTTTTAAATGTATTTAAACTACCCCCCCACTCATACATTTCCACAGCTATTGCCCCACAAACGATAAAGCAGAAGTTGGTTCCTTATTCCCCATACTGTATTCCCAGTAAAGTTCAAAACAGAGCCTCTTCTTTTTTTATTCTGAGAAAGAAAGACAGGTCTGCTTAAAGACTTTTGCCTTTTTTGTTTGTCTTTTTGCTAGTGTAGGCACCAAGCTTGTCCCGGAGTGGGGTGATCTTGAGGACTTGGCAGAGTGCAACACTGAGGAGATATCCTGACCCAAACACTGGAGCATGCTCCTGCACAGCAAACAGGGTGGTGGGAGGGCAAAGTTGGCACATCTGCCATGCTTTTAGGCCCTTCGACTAATTCCAGTGCCTGTTTTGAAAGTGTGGCTTTCAGCCGATCAGACTGATTTTTTGTTTGTCAAGGTTTCTCAAAGCAAACAAACAGTGAGGGCAAGCCTCAATGACTGCCCTTCTCTGAGGCAAAACAGGCAGAGAGAGTGCCCATATGAGGACAGGAGTTTTGCCTTGCAACTGGTACAATGATGAAAAGGCACCCAAAGGGCCCAGGGCGAGGGCGAAAGTTGTGAAAATATTAAAAGTAAAATTAAGAAGGGGACAGACAGAAAAAAAACTGCAAGAACAAGAAAAGAAGGAATAAAACCTCAGTTTTTGTCAGAGGAAAATGCTTTCAAGACACGAAACGACAAGAGAAGCCCCCTGCGAGGCTCATGCAATGGTGGTTGAAAGCGAACTGAGAGAATGAGAGGGACCCCCTAGGGACATCCGCACTGGGCAGTGGGGCAGAGTTCTTGCCCCCAAATTCCTCTGCTATGGCAGCTGCTCAAATTGAAGCTCCATGCAGGTGCAGAGCCGATGTGTATGGTGCAAAGGGGACCATGAAGGAGAATCAGCACAACTCCTTGAAGACTGGTGTGATGTGGTCTCTTGAGCTGGCCTCTGTCAGCATCCCCCACATCATGGCTTCTAGGCCATTCAAAGGTGGGTTGGGGAGAGAGGAGCAAGAATATGTGGCAAGCATATTTCCAGGTCTCAATTCTTGTTTATTATTATATTTTTAATCCACCCAATTACAAAACAGCTAAAATACCATACAAACAGTTAAAAATATAAAATAAAATAAAAATATTTAAAAGAGTAAAATACAATACAAAACAAACAACACAGGAATAGATAAACAGCCATAAAAATCCAGAACTAGAACTAGGTCTCTAAAATGCCTGGAAGACAAGAGAGGTCTTTGCCTGGTGCCAAAAAGATAACCATGTAGGTGCTAAGTAAACCTCTTTCGGAAGGGTGTTTTATAAACAAGGTGCCCCAACTGAAGCTCTGTCTTGTAGCCACCCTTCTAGCTTCCTTAGGTGGGGGTGGGGGTGTCACCGAGAGGAGGTCCTCTGAAAATGTCATAAGGATATGAGCAGGTACATATAGGAGGAGACATTCTTTTAGTTACTCTGGTCCCATGCAATTTAGGGCTTTAAAGATCAACACCCACACTTTGAATTGGGCTTCTAATCAGACTAGAAACCAGTGCAGTTGATGAAGCATTGGCATTACATGGTCATATTGACCAATTTTACCTCTATATTTGGTGTTTAAGTCTTGACTATAATTTCGAGAGCACAAATAGCTGAGGTCTTATAGATTGTAAACTCAATAGTTTCCTAAGAAAGCACACTACTTTACTACCTTTCTGTTTCCTAAGGTGAAGGCACAGGTAGAAGAAAAAGAAGGCAAGAGTTTTGAGGTCTTCATTGCTGTTGAGTTCAAAACACAGATGGTCGCTGGAACAAACTACTTCATCAAGGTAAATGCCCATTATTTTCTGTATAAGATCTATAGTACGTATGTGCTCTTGGATATAGTGAATTATTAGTGAATTATATAGTGAATTATTATGTGCAAGATATCTGCTAATAATGGGCAGCATTATACATTTTCCCATAGGTGGCAATAATTAAAGTATCTGGTGCATATTCCAAACAGAGGCCAGATCTACACTACTGCTTTAAAGCGCTTTGTAACAGTTATAAAGCGCTTTAACTGCTTTAAAGCGCTATAAAACTGTTATAATGTGCTTTAAAGCAATAGTGTAGATCCGGCCAGAATGATTTTGCATTAATATGAGCCATACAATTCACTGGATGGTCATGGGAAGTGAGGTGTAGTGGCTCCCTGCACATATAAGAGGACAGGAGGAAGAATTCAAAGCTAGCCTTCTCCCCAGCATCCTAGATATAAATATGGTGATTCAGATCCTCTCCCCTGACTCAGTCAGGGGTGTGCTAGTTGCCGCAGCAAAACCCCCCCCCCAATCTAGTTGGCAAGTACTGCTGCCTGTGCCTTTTACTTCAATGAGAATTAAGTCTTGGTTTAGAGTCTAACAAGTGTTATATGAACACTAGCACATCTGTCCCCATACTGCAGACTATGAAGTTTGCACTTGCCCTACAATAATTACTGTCAGGCTTGATGAGCCCCAGATAACGTGGTGGCTAGAGTGGGGTGAATGGATTATCTCATGAAATGTATCCAATCCACAAAGGAGTGATGGGAACATACGTCCTTTAGCATCCAGTAGGCTAATAGGAATCTCTGCAGTTTGGTACCATGGCAAAATGAAATTTAATCCTCTTGTGAGATAGAGAAATGTTGAACCCTCCCCTTCCCATTACAGTTGTGAGGAAATGGGAGAAGTACCTAAGGCCGAGGTCATGGGATGACTCTCCTCTTTTCCTAAAGCTTTGACATCTTTACCTTTTCTTTACCTTTCAGGTCCATGTTGGCAATGAGGAGTACCTCCACGTACGAATATTCAAAAGCCTCCCTCACGAAAAGAAGCCACTGACACTCACCAGTTACCAAAGCAAGAAAGCAAAGCAGGATGAGCTGACTTACTTCTAGAGGGCATTATGGAAGTCTCTTTCCAGTACCTTTAAAAAAAGAAAGAAAAAATGTTAACTTTGCAAATACAAAAAAATAATTTCTTTTTCAGTAGTTCTAATTATTTTTACAAGTATGTCAATTTAAATCATTATTGAGTTAGCCATGTCTTGATCATACTAAATCTGAGACATACAGTAGTCATTATATTCCCACAAATTAATCCACATTTGTCTTTAATATACTTTTTCATTAGAGCTTTTTTTGCAATGTGTTGCTGCTTATGTCCCCACTGTCAAATCCTGCGGGTGCTGTGCTACTTTCTGTGCTTGAAATATTTTTTCCGTATGTGTAAAGACTGTCTTCTTTACTGATTGACTGTAAGCTGCTCTGGGAGCCTTTTTGGCGAGGTGCGGGATAAAAATACAATAAATAAATAAATATGTGGAAGAGCCCATTTTAGACGTCCTTCCAGAAAAGTAACCTTAGAAGCTCTTAGGCAGGCGCAGTGGGGTTTAGGGTACACTTGTTTCTACCTCTTTGGGTGCCATTTGCAGTTTGTTGGGGCAGAGAGAGCCTCGAGGGGGAGAGAGGTAGTGACCACATGCTCTCAGTGGTCATTGTCTGGCTTGGATTACTTGGAGGCAGTGAGTGGATTTCCCCAAGAGATCTCCTCTACTCTTAGGACGCCAGGAAAGACGGCACTTGCGTTCTGCAGAATGAAATGACAGAGTCCTGAAATGGTAGAGTTGATTGAACCATTTCAGGTAAGTTTCAGGTTTCAATGTTTTTTCATATAAAGAAAATCATTCTTTATATTTGTTTGAAGTCATGTTTGAATACCATGCAAGTATTTGGAATTGTATTCCAGCATAATCTGCCCTGCCTAATGTTCATATAGTTGCCCACCTGGCAGCCTGGGCTTGGGCTGTGTCAGAACTGGAAGTTAGAATACACAGATAACAATTTCTACTTGTAGCACAGCCCAAAGCTGTGCTGTGCCACCATCAAACTTCACATGCGCATGCAGCAAGAGGGCAGCAGCAGCACGCAATGGATATTGGGAGTGCAGACAGTTGCTGAGGGGGGCTGCTTGTCTCCCCCACCCCCACCCCCACCCCTGACTACATGAACCACACCATAGTTACGTGTTCTAGTTCATGTAATTATTACATCGTAATAAATGTATGTAGTTCTAAGCATACGTGCCAACATGGAAGCATTTTGGGTACAAGAACCTTCCCTTTTGTACAGGGAGTTAGATTATGCTTCATTCTGTGTGCTGAAACAGACTAGTAGAGTTATTATATGGGAGGCCTGGAATTGGCTCTCTTCTCTGAAACTGATTGACTTTCCCAAAGGCCACATAATCTCTTAGTCTTTCTATCTTTACAATGGTAGTAGTAATGCATCTGTGAAGGAAGGCTGAGGTCCACCCAGCGTCCCTGCAAAGTAGGCCCCGGACCAAACATCCTGATTCCCAGGCAATCTCCTCCATAGCCCTGACCTTAGTTAGGAAAAGCCAGCCCTCTGGAAAATAAAACCACACGCACACGCTTTAAGGACCAAAGCAGGTTTATTTACACAAACTAAAATCTAACTCGTAAGGCTCTGGTCAGGCAGCGAGAGTTGAAGGGGAAAGGAAAGAAGGGGAGGAAGGGGGTGGAGGAATGAGGTAAAGTGTTGAGGGAAGGTTAGCAGCAAGCAATCACACCATAAAACCATTAACCTCGTTCTAAAACCTGCTGCAGGTGCAACCAGTCTCCCTTAAAGTATCCAGACACTTCAAACATAAAAAAACACCTATCTAAACCCGAGCAGCAACCCAGCTCGGAACGGATCTTCCACCTTGTCAGGGAACCCACATGTGCAGCCTTCAGGAAGATGAATGGTCCCTGGCTACTTGCTTCTTTATCCCCATGACTGTCGACAGGCCCGTCTCCCCCAATCCTATGCCCCACTTGGGCCTCTGGCGCTCCTTCCCTCAGGAGCAAGGCCCCCTCCAGGAGGACGTTCCTTCCCACAGCTAAAACGAATCAACATCCCAATTAACCCGACCTTGGTTAGGCTGATAAACCCACAGGTGCAGTGGTAGGAGGGGGGCGTGCTGGGCACAGCCAATTACCCAGCCATGAGATCGACCTTGAGAGACACTCTCCAAACTCACTCACTCTGGCCCAGAGGCCTGGGCCAAGTGAAACAGTTAAACACAATTAACAATTATCCGACCAAAACTTGGTTGAACCAGACCACAGCCATTTTGGACTGTCCTTCACAGCATCCATCTTTGTTGCTGAGCCTGCTGCTATCGGAGTGCATTCTGAGTGGGCAGAGTAGGGGCTTGGAGTGCGACTGCTTTGTTGGATGGGAGGGGAAACTAGTTGACTGCATAAGACAGCTGAAAGGTTATTTTAATAATGAAAAAAATTACTGGAAATTAAAAACTTTGCAATAATGGGAAGAATACAAGCTAGGGTTCTATAAACAGTGGAGTCTTCCATGAACAGAAGGGATAGGCGGTGATTTCTGCTGATTCCCCCCTTTGCTGTGCAACCACCACTGCCACCAATATCTACTTTAGAGGTTTTGAGGACCCTCAATCCTGTAGGTGAGAGAAGCAAAAAGTGGCCTTTGCAGAAATTGCTTCCCTCCCCCTTCTACAAGTGGAAGCCTCCACGGACTCAAAGCGGTTTCAGTGCAGTTGAAGACAACCCTGCTTAAGTATTCACTGAATATATATTCATATAATATATTACGTATTCAGTGTGCATTAAGTATTCAATGCACACTGAATACTTAATGCTAAGCATTATTGTATAAAAGGCTAAATAACAGATTGGACTAAAACAACAGGTGATGACATTCCAGGTGCTGTACACCACCGTTCCTAACAGTACTATGAGATTGCTGTAAGATCCACTCTTGTTTCCTCCTCCCTGTGGGGGACAGAAATCTCATCACTAAACTAACCAAGAAAGAAAATCAGGGATAAAATGGCTTGATTCAGCACTTGATATACTGAAATTCCTAAGGATTTTCTTGCTTTCTAGATGCAGTAACTGACTCATGGTACAGTCAAATATGTGGAGTGGATGAAGTGGTTTCTCCCCACCCCCCTACAATTGCATCTGGAAGTGGATATAGAAAGGGTGCAGGCTTTTAGTTGGAAGAGCAGGGTTTGCAAACTAATCAGTGATTGGAGATAACATGTAACTGTGTGAGTCAGCTAAAATACAAAAACCCTTACATAAACACAATTAAGAGCCAATATAATTTAGCTTGATAATGGGTTGGCTGGATGTGTAGCTGCTCTCACACCAAGTGTTTGTCAGCAGGGTGAGATAACTTACTTAGGATCATAAGAAGAGCCTTGCTGGATCAGAATGTGGACCCACTGGCCTGATTAGCCCATAACGCTAATCCATGGTTTGGTTTGTTGAATTCTGGGTTGCCATATCTGAACACAGCCGCGCTAACAAGACATGGTTAATTCATGAAAAACCCAGGAAGAGAACCCATGGCTTGTTGGGTTGTGAACTCTGGGTTTAAAGCATGATGGTCATGTGTGAACCCAGAACCTTGGGTTTTTCATGGATTGTTTCACCGGGGGGGGGGGGGGGGGAGGCAGTAGGCAAGAGTGGTAAAAAAAAAAACCCACCCAGCCCTCTACATGCCTATAGTACAGTGCCACAAAGGCATTTGGGATACAGGGAGAGAGTGGGCAAAGCAGGATGTTAAACCAGGGATTCAGAGAACAAATCACAATTTGTTCATTCATTTGCCAGACAAAATCTGAGTAGGCAACAAACCATGGTTTAGCATTATGTGCAAACCAGGCATTGAGTCAACATTTTGTTTTCAACAGTGGACAGCCAGGTGCTACCGGAAAGCCCACAAGCAGAGCATGAAGGTTGACTACGCTCTAGCAACTGATACTGAAAGGTATACTAATATCTTGGAACACAGAAGCTCCATTTAGCTATTGTAGCTAATGGCTGTTGATACCCTCTCTTCTACTAATATGTCTAGTCTTAAAGCCATCTAGGCTGATGGCCATCCCTGTGGCAGTCAGTCCCATAAGTTAACTGCATTGTGTGAAGAAGCATTGTGAACTGAATCTACTGCCAGTCAATTTTACTGGGTGACCCTGAGTTCTAGGCTTATAGGTGGAGAGAGAGAAAATCTCCATACCGTGCATGATTCTATAGAGTTACATTGAAGTCACATAAGCTAAGTCTTCAGAAAGAAAGAAGGAAGGAAAGAAAGTCAGTGTTTCTAAGAAAGAAATATATGAAGAATGTATTTACTTCTTTAAAAAGGTGAATATTATTTAAAAGAGCCCTTTTAATATTCCTGAAAATTTCTTAGTTGGATTACTGATCTTAATGAAGTAGTTGGTTCCAATAACCACCTGTATTTTGTACTTTATATCTCTGAAAATAGGGTGGCTTGTTTTCTTTCTGTTCTACCTGAGGTTTCATCTGAAATTAAAAATAAGTACAGTGTGTCATTTTATTTTCAGTCAGCAAAAAACTGAACCATAGCCGTAAGGAAAAGATGGGAGGTGGTGTCACATTGCCGCTTCAGAAATTCCCTGGACACAAAAAACAACAGTAGGGCTTGGATCCAACTTCCTCCTCTTGCCAGTGAAATTAGGGTGACCCTATGAAAAGGAGGACAAGGCTCCTGTCTCTTTAACAATTGCATAGAAAACGGAATTTCAGCAGGTGTCATTTGTATGCATGTCACACCTCGTGAAATTCCCTCTTCATCACAACAGTTAAAGCTGCAGGTGCCCTGCCCTCTTTTAAATCTATAGGAGTAAAAAAAAGCATGTAAGGAGGAAAACATGGGTCAAAGATTATTTGCAGTCCCTGTCTGCTGTTTTTCTCTCCACAGATATCTCTACAAGCAGCTTCCTTTGCCATTGGATACATCTGTCCATAAATTCCAGGTTAAAGATGAGGTCATGGAAGACGAGCCTCTGCAACCCAAGTGGAGAGTATCTTGTAATCCTCACCACCCATGCAGCAAGTAAAAGTCCAGGGAATAAAAGCACAGATTCATCATACCAGAGTGAAAGCAGCCCCGGACACGTTGTCTAAAGAAAAGAGTGTCACTCTCAAGGCTGACACACGAACAGGACAACATTGGACAACTAGGACCAATAAAAAAAAAACTTAAGTTCCTATTCAAAAAAGAAGTTGAAAATTTATTGTTCACCCATAAAGCATTTCTTAGTGCTCCAGAGTGTTTTGTAGCCTTGTTGCAAAAGCGTGGTGCAAATGTTTTCCCAATTCTTCCTAGTTCCAAGTTTCCTGTTCCAGAATTACATGCTTTTGGTCTGTGTACTCTGAGCATATGCAGAGTGTAATTTGCTAGAGCAGTTGGCAATCTTTGTAATTTGTAAAACTGAGTTCTTGTTACTAACATAAGCTATTTTTCACACCATGTACCTTTCATTGCTGATAAGAGTTCTTTTCTAATCTCTGTTCCTACTGCACTGGAAAAACTTGTCCTACTGAAAAACTTATCCTTCTAAACAAGACAGTTGTCTCAGTGAGACTTTGTTTCCATGACTAAATTAACCCGTGTATTACTTTGTGCGGAACAAGATCCAAGCTTTTCCTAGTTTTCACAATGCCTTAGACGATTTACTGTATAACAACACCTCAAAATAGCCATACCATTTGTTTATTATTATTATTATTATTTATTTATATAGCACCATGATCTGTTGTAGAGTACAATGTGTGCCTGCATGTTGTAACGCCTTTAAGAATATGTTGCTAAATTCATCTAACCGTGTATTGCTTGTAATCCATGCCAGACACCCAGAGCCCAATCCAGAAGAACTGAGAAGCAAAGAAATTCCTAGAGATGCAAAACTTTGGTCAAAGAGTATAAGTATACTCTGTTAATTTTCATTTATTTATTTATTTATTAAATTTACATACCGCCCCATAGCTGAAGTTCTCTGGGCGGTTTACAAAAGAGACCCAGGCCATAGCTAGACCTAAGGTTTATCCATGGATCGTCCAGGGCTCAAACCTGTTCATCTAGGTGACAAACAAGGGATCCAGTGCTCAGGCAGGGGCGAACCCTGGATGATCCCAGGATAAACCTCAGGTCTAGCTGTGGCCCAACTCTCAAAAGGGGGAAATTGATAGCGGCAGAGGGGAGTTTCATTGCTCCTTCTGCTTCCAGGGCAATGGAATTGTATCCTGGGGTTGCATGCCTGCATCCAATGGAGAGGAGTGTTAAAAGATGGCTTCTCTGTGAAAAGGGTGGCTGCAAGTGACCACATGCCAGGTTTGCATTCCTGAATGGACTGTGAACAATGAAGCTTTGAATGTAACTTATGACCTACGATTATGCACCTTCCATTGATGATGTAACCTAACTTGCTAACCCAGAAGTGACCAATAGAAGGGTTAGAAAGAGACTAACACCCTCTTTTAGTCAGGGCCTATAAATAAACAGAGATTCCTTTGTTCAGGGTGCCTCCATCTTGCATATCATGAGAGAGCACCCCTATAATGCAGTATTGGAAATTAAATCGATTTAAGAGCATTCTCCAGCCTCATGTGTTTGATTGGCTATTAATGCACCATGGTAGCGAGCCTTTAACCCCTTTTTGAGGGACAACACCAGCAGAAATGCCAGAAGTTAAATAAGTGCAGTTTCAACGAACAGTAACATTTATACCACAGTAAGTCTGTTTTGATCCTCTCTCTTTTCCCTAACCTCCAGAACTGTCCCTTCAGAAAACGCAATCCCCTAAAGTCCTGTTTTCTGCTTCAGTCAGGCCTGACACAGAGCAGAGATCCTTTGCTCTCTCAGGAACAGACTCTTCTTCTGTTACCAGTACTGCCTCTCTTTCTCTGTCAGATCTTTTACTCTTGGGTCTTCTGCTGTCTCAAGTACTTATTGACTTCATCTGTTATCTTCTTTTCATGAAGACTTTCTTTAGCTTCCATCTCAGTTAGAATTGCCTGCTAATTTAGGAAATATAGTGGGAGTAGGGGTGCGGGAGCACTGAATGTGGGCAAAATTGTAACAGAAGCCTCTACTCCTGAGAACATAAGAAGTGCCATGCGGGATCAGACCAAGAGTCCATCTAGTCTAGCACCCTGTTCACACAGTGGCCAACCAGCTGTTGACTACGGACCAACAAAGCAGGACACGGTGCACACGTTCCCCAGCAACTGGTGCATATATGCTTACTGCCTCAGATACTGGAGGTAGCACATAGCCATCAAGAATACCCTTCTCCTTCTGGAATTTATCCAACCCCCTTTTAAAGCCATCCAAATTGGTGGCCATCATAACATCTTGCAGTAGTGAATTTCATAGTTTTACTACGCTCTGAGTACTTCCTTTTATTTGTTCTGAATCTCCCACCAATCAGCTTCATGGGATGACCATGGGTTCTAGTATATGGGAGAGGGGAAAATGTCTCCCTATCCACATTCTCCACACCATGCATAATTTGTACACCTCTATCATGTCTCCCCTTAGCCTCCTTTTTTCCAAGCTAAATAATCCCAGCTGCAGTAAACACTGACACAATTAATTCATTCAGCTTCTCTGCAATCTCCCTTTCCTCCTTTAGTACTCCCTTAACTCTATTGTCATCCAGTGGTCCAACTGCTTCCCTAGCTGCTTTCCTGCTTCTGATATATTTAAAGAATTCTTTATTGTTAGCAATATGCTCCTCAAAATGCTTTCCTGCATCTCTTATTGTCTGCTTGCATCGCCTTTGTGCAAACTTGTGCTCCCTTTTATTTTCCTCACTTGGGCAACGTTTCCATTTTCTGAAGGAAGCTCTCTCTTCTACAATGGCTTCCTTGATATTGCTTGTTAACCATGCTGGTGACCTCTTGGACTTAATGGTACCTTTCCTAACATATGGAATATTTTCGTTGAGCTTCTATTATTGTGCTTTTGAGTAAGCTCCATGCACTCTTCAAGGATTTAACTCTCTTGACTCCCCCTTTCAACTTTCTTTTCACCAGTTCCATCATTTTAGAGAAGTTTCCTTTTTTGAAGTCAAATGTGACTGTGTTGAGCTTCCAGGGCAGTTTCTAACTTATATATTGAATCTGATAGCACTGTGGTCACTGTTACCGATTGGTTCAACAATATTTACATCTCGTATTAGGTCCTGGGCAGCACCACTTAGGATTAAGTCCAGGGTCACCTCCCCTCTGGTTGGTTTCATGTCCAACTGTTCTAGGGCACAATTGTTTAGGACATCAAGAAATGTAACCTTTTTGTTGTGATAGGAATATGCATTTTTCCAGTCAATGTGAGGATAATTGAAGTCTCTCATTATTACAACATTTCCTCATTTGGAGGCCTCCCTGATTTAATTTTCCATCTCAAGGTTACCCTGATCATTTTGGTCTGGGGTACAATAGCACATTCCTAGCACTAAATTCCTGAAGCAGGCAAAGTTATTTTCCCTCCAGGCGTTCCTTTGCCAGGGTCTCTCCCCAACGCCTTTTTTGGATTGCTCAATTATAGTAATTTGTAAATGTATTATTTGAAGCTGATAATTAGCTTTTGGAAAATTGTCAGCTGCTTGACTTTCAGTATTTCACAGCTCTTTATAACTGATATTACACATTTAAAAGATAAAAAATCTTTCAAAATGATAAGGATAGAATTCTTTCTAGCTTATAATTTTTTTCTAGCACTCAAATAGTATAAACTTCCTTTACTTGAATATCAGATAGTTACATCTCACAAAGGCTGAAATTCTAAGCATACTTTCTCTCAATTACATTTCTCAAGCTCCATTTAAAACCTTCCCTTTACTTGTTTTTCTTTTTCTTTTTTACTGCAAACTAAAATTGTTATAGAAATGAATCAATGGAACTTAATTCCAAGAAATTGGGGTGCTAGAACATATTGGGATGATTTCTGCTATCGCTGTCAGAGCTACACAATGATGTAATAAATGTACACATGACTAATTATGCTATGCCACTTCAATTCATTCTCTGTTATGCCTGCTACAAAAAGAAGCTTCCAGGTGATTTAATGCTAGTTAACAGATCACGAAGTGAACTCAACTATTGTCCAGTAGTGATCGTTTAGCATTAACAGCATGTAGCAAATTAACTCATGTAATGTTTTTACTCTCAGATTATTTCTGCATTCAAGCCAAAAAGATCTAGATGTCACCATTCCAAATGTTCAATGTGAGAACTATATATGATATTCTATACTGGCACTAATGTCCATAATTTGAATTTTAGGTGCCAGTCAAGCTTGGATGTTTTGTTTACTGAACCCTACCTGTAGTTAAGAATGGTAAATTCCTATTAGTACCAGCCAAACTTTTAGACATTACTATTATCTGTTAGCTTTCCACTGTTATAACACAACAGTAAACTTAACTTAAGACATATGCTCAGTTTAAAACCAGGCCAGGTTATAACAGGAGGAGTAAAAAGAAGCCAAAGGCAAAGGTAGAACCAGGCAATCTTCAAAACGTAATATTTACAAAAGTTTATTTACAGGGCCAAGGTGCCGCCTACGCGTTTCGAACGCAACTGCGCTCTTCCTCAGGGCTGTTATCTAAAAAATAAATTAAGTCCTTTGAATCATAATATTTACAATTAGAGGCGTTTTACCTGTTTATGTGCCTCAAAAATACTTTAAAAAACTTTATGTATATCCAGACATACAAATTGTAATCAAAAGGTGTAATACATCATCATTCAGCTAATTAAAGTATATATACAAAAATATACGAACCAGGAGTAAATTATCTACGTTACAAATGCAAACATCAGAGTTTACTTACAGAGTTCGTTAAGTTGTCTGCGGAACGCTGCTAGACTGACATACTAAAGGAGGTGAGATTTATAGGGAGGGAAAAGAGACCTTGACAACTAATTGGAAACAAATGTTTCTTATAACAGTGCCGATAATTCCAAAGACTCATTGAGGCCGGATGGGCTGATAGTATTGAGCCTGATAATCCATCTGGCCTCTCTTTCTAAAAGGATCCTATCAGATTTATTCTTGATTGTTTCTATAACCCAGAATGATAAATCTTTTAGTTGATGTGATTTCTCTTTCCAATGGTGAACTAATGGTGCTCCTTCTGTTCCACATTTGATCTTACTAATATGCTCACCTATCCTGGTTTTAACACTTCTTTTAGTTTTGCCAATATATAATTTATTACAGGGACAGATTATGCCATATACTACAAACCATGTATTGCACGTGGTAAGATCTTTCAAAGGCTATTCTCTGTTATCTATTGGATTAACAAAGTGCTTTAATTTGAGAGAATGACTGCAATATTTACAATGTCCACACGGAAAATGTCCTACAGGTGGGCCTGAACCTGGTAGGAGGGACTGCGTAGTCAAGGTTGTAATTGCTTTAATTGTGTTACTTCTGATTATACGGTCCCCTATGCTTTGTGTTCTTTTATATGCAATATAGGGTTTCTCATGACAACCCATGACATCCTTCACTAAAAACCAGTATTTATTTATAGAGCGTCTTAAAGACATACTAATATTGTTGAATGATAAACTGCATATCAATGTGTTACTAATCTTTTTTGGTTTAGACCTCAAGAGGGTACTTCTATCTATATTGTCTACTTTTTCTTTTGCTCTTGATATGCACTTTTCTGAATAACCTCTCTGTAAACACTGCTGTTGTAAAGTCCAAGATTCCCTTTCATAATCCGATTCCCTAGTGCAGTTTCTTCTAATCCTAATCAATTGTCCATATGGGATATTATCCCTAATATGTTTGGGGTGTGAGCTGTCATATCTTAAGAGCTTATTTTTATCTGTGGGCTTTCTATATAATTTGGTAATTAATTTCTGAGCTTCTTTTTCTACAGATATATCTAGAAAATTAACTCGTTGTACATTGCGGTTCATTTCAAATTTAATATTATCTGTTCTGTAATTTAACCATTTCCAAAATAGGATCAACTCTTCTCTATTCCCTTGCCATATAAGAAATACATCATCAATATAACGACACCAAAACTTGATCTTATCACAAAATGGATTATTTAAGGAATATACATATTCATCTTCGTATTTTCCCATATATAAACAAGCCAACTCAGGTGCCATAGGGGAACCCATAGAAATACCATTGGTTTGCCAATAAAACTGAGAATGAAATTTGAAATAATTTCTAGATAGAACAATTTAAGCTATATCCATAATGTAATGAGAAGGTGGTACCATATTCTCTCTTGTGTTCATTATTTCCTCTATACATATCAACGCCTCCTCCTGTGGGATATTTGTATACAGGGAAGAGACGTCTAGAGTTACCATAATATCATTTGAATCAATATTGTTGAGTGTATTTAACTTATTAATGAAGTCCATTGAATCCTTTACATATGATCTTAACTTGGTTACAAGAGGAGCCAAAAAGAATCTAACATATTTTGATAATGGTTCCATTACTGAATTACTCCCCGACACTATAGGTCTCCCAGGGGGTGGATAAATATTTTTATGTATCTTGGGTAATATATAGAATAAAGGAATTCTAGGTTCCTTGTTCCACAAAAAATCATATTCCTTTTGAGTCAGGTAACCAAGGCTTAACCCTTCTTCTAAAAGGATTCTAATTTCTCTCTATATCTTCCCTGTAGGATCCCCATCACATGATCTATAAAATTTTTGGTCATTTAATTGCTTATACACCTCTTTTTCATAATCAGTTCAATTCATCAATACAATTGCTCTACCTTTGTCAGCAGGTTGTCAGCAGAAAAAGAGAACAAAACAGATCTAAACATGTATCTTTCAATGATTTTGAATCTAGAGACTCCAGAGATACTATGGATACAGAAGACTTTCCATCAGAAGATGAACTTGTACCAGCCCAGTCTAGCTCTTTTTTACAGAGACCTGCACAGACCTTAAGAAACAAAATGCCTTCACGACAACGGGAGAATATGGATCAACGCCCACGAAGAAGGAGGAAAACTTGATTGTAAATCTATCTACTAAAGTACTTACATGTAACGAACGTTATGTTTTGAACCTGGGGTTATCTTTTGTACCTACACCAAAATACGACCCACTATCCACTAGAATTGAACTATATAAACTCATAAGAAATATAAGACTCAGAGATTTTCTTAAGGGTTAGAAAAAGCTCAGAAATTAATTACCAAATTATATAGAAAGCCCACAGATAAAAATAAGCTCTTAAGATATGACAGCTCACACCCCAAACATATTAGGGACAATATCCCATATGGACAATTGATTAGGATTAGAAGAAACTGCACTAGGGAATCGGATTATGAAAGGGAATCTTGGACTTTACAACAGCAGTGTTTACAGAGAGGTTATTCAGAAAAGTGCATATCAAGAGCAAAAGAAAAAGTAGACAATATAGATAGAAGTACCCTCTTGAGGTCTAAACCAAAAAAGATTAGTAACAGATTGATATGCAGTTTACCATTCAACAATATTAGTATGTCTTTAAGACGCTCTATAAATAAATACTGGTTTTTAGTGAAGGATGTCATGGGTTGTCATGAGAAACCCTATACTGCATATAAAAGAACACAAAGCATAGGGGACCGTATAATCAGAAGTAACACAATTAAAGCAATTACAACCTTGACTACGCAGTCCCTCCTACCAGGTTCAGGCCCACCTGTAGGACATTTTCCGTGTGGACATTGTAAATATTGCAGTCATTCTCTCAAATTAAAGCACTTTGTTAATCCAATAGATAACAGAGAATAGCCTTTGAAAGATCTTACCACGTGCAATACATGGTTTGTAGTATATGGCATAATCTGTCCCTGTAATAAATTATATATTGGCAAAACTAAAAGAAGTGTTAAAACCAGGATAGGTGAGCATATTAGTAAGATCAAATGTGGAATAGAAGGAGCACCATTAGTTCACCATTGGAAAGAGAAATCACATCAACTAAAAGATTTATCATTCTGGGTTATAGAAATAATCAAGAATAAATCTGATAGGATCCTTTTAGAAAGAGAGGCCAGATGGATTATCAGGCTCAATACTATCAGCCCATCCGGCCTCAATGAGTCTTTGGAATTATCGGCACTGTTATAAGAAACATTTGTTTCCAATTAGTTGTCAAGGTCTCTTTTCCCTCCCTATAAATCTCACCTCCTTTAGTATGTCAGTCTAGCAACGTTCCGCAGACAACTTAACGAACTCTGTAAGTAAACTCTGATGTTTGCATTTGTAACGTAGATAATTTACTACTGGTTCGTATATTTTTGTATATATACTTTAATTAGCTGAATGATGATCATAGAATCATAGAATAGCAGAGTTGGAAGGGGCCTACAAGGCCATTGGGTCCAACCCCCTGCTCAATGCAGGAATCCACCCTAAAGCATCCCTGACAGATGGTTGTCCAGCTGCCTCTTGAATGCCTCTAGTGTGGGAGAGCCCACCACCTCCCTAGGTAGCTGATTCCACCGTCGCACTGCTCTAACAGTCAGGAAGTTTTTCCTGATGTCCAGCCGGAATCTGGCTTCCTTTTACTTGAGCCCGTTATTCCGTGTCCTGCACTCTGGGAGGATCGAGAAGAGATCCTGGCCCTCCTCTGTGTGACAACCTTTGAAGTATTTGAAGAGTGCTATCATGTCTCCCCTCAATCTTCTCTTCTCCAGGCGAAACATGCCCAGTTCTTTCAGTCTCTCTTCATAGGGCTTTGTTTCTAGACCTCTGATCATCCTGGTTGCCCTCTTCTGAACACGCTCCAGCTTGTCTGCGTCCTTCTTGAATTGTGGAGCCCAGAACTGGACGCAATACTCTAGATGAGGCCTAACCAGGGCCGAATAGAGAGGAACCAGTACCTCACGTGATTTCGAAGCTATACTTCTATTAATGCAGCCCAAAATAGCATTTGCCTTTCTTGCAGCCATATCGCACTGTTGGCTCATATTCAGCTTGTGATCTACAACAATTCCAAGATCTTTCTCGTTTGTAGTATTGCTGAGCCAAGTATCCCCCATCTTGTAACTGTGCATTTGGTTTCTTTTCCTTAAATGTAGAACTTGGCATTTATCCCTATTAAATTTCATTCTGTTGTTTTCAGCCCAGCACTCCAGCCTATCAAGATCACTTTGAAGTTTGTTTCTGTCTTCCAGGGTATTAGCTATCCCACCCAATTTTGTGTCATCTGCAAATTTGATCAGCGTTCCCTGCACCTCCTCGTCCAAATCATTAATAAAAATGTTGAAGAGCACTGGGCCCAGGACTGAGCCCTGCGGTACCCCACTCGTTGCCTCTCCCCAGTTTGAGAAGGTTCCATTGATAAGTACTCTTTGAGTCCGATTCTGTAGCCAACTGTGGATCCACCTAATAGTTGTTCCATCTAGCCCACTTTTAGCTAGTTTGTTAATCAGAATGTCATGTGGTACTTTGTCAAAAGCTTTGCTGAAGTCAAGATATATGACATCCGCAGCATTCCCACAGTCCACAAGGGAGGTTATCCTATCAAAAAATGAGATCAAATTAGTCTGACAGGATTTGTTCCTGACAAATCCATGTTGGCTTCTAGTAATCACTGCATTGATTTCAAGGTGTTTACAGATTGACTTCTTTATAATCTGCTCCAGAATTTTCCCAGGGATGGATGTCAGACTGACTGGTCTGTAGTTCCCAGGTTCCTCCTTTTTGCCCTTTTTGAAGATAGGGACAACGTTAGCCCTCCTCTAGTCGTTCGGCACCTCACCCGTCTTCCATGATTTTGCAAAGATAATAGACAAAGGTTCTGAGAGTTCTTCCGCTAGCTCCTTCATTACTCTTGGATGCAGTTCATCGGGCCCTGGGGATTTGAACTCATTCAAGGAAATTAGGTGTTCTTTGACCATTTGTTTATCAATCTCAAACTGCAATCCTGCCCCCTCAACTTCTGCTTCACTTTTTCCAGAGGGGTCATAGACCCGCTTTTGGGAGAAGACCGAGGCAAAGTAGGAATTGAGCACTTCAGCCTTTTGTTTGTCGTCTGTTATCAATTTGCCATCCTCATTAAGCAGTTGAACCACCATTTCTTTCCTCTGTCTTTTACTACTCACGTATCTGAAGAAAGCCTTTTTATTGCTTTTAGCATCCCTCGCTAATCTCAGCTCATTCACAGCTTTAGCCTTCCTGATGCCATTTCAGCACTTCTGCGCCACTTGCCTGTACTCTTCTTTTGTAGCCTGGCCTTCCTTCCACTTCCTATATGTATCCCTTTTTGTTTTCAGTTCATCAATAAGCTTTTTGTGGAGCCACATTGGTTTCCTCTGTTGTCTTCTATCTTTTCTCCTTGTTGGAGTTGTTTGTAACTGTGCCTTTAAAATTTCATTTTTTAAATACTCCCACCCATCCTGCAGTCCTTTTCTCATTAGGCTCCCTTGCCACGGGACCTTACTTATTATAGTTCTGAGTTTATTAAAATCAGCTTTCCTAAAATGATGTATTACACCTTTTGATTACAATTTGTATGTCTGGATATACATAAAGTTTTTAAAAGTATTTTTAAGGCACATAAACTGGTAAAATGCCTCTAATTGTAAATATCATGATTCAAAGGACTTTATTTATTTTTTAGATAACAGCCCTGAGGAAGAGCGCAGTTGCGTTCGAAATGCGTAGACGGCACCATGGCACTGTAAATAAACTTTTGTAAATATTCCGTTTTGAAGATTGCCTGGTTCTACCTTTGCCTTTGTCTTCTTTTTACTCCCCCACGGGGTTTTCCTTGCTTTTGCACAGGTTATAACAGGCCATATTTAACCATCATACAGACCAAAACTAGAAAAGAAGCACATTTGTGCCAAAGGAGGTATTCTTCATTTTCTCCTGTCTTAAAGATACCTGCAGATTTGGAAATGCTGAAGTTAATAAGCTGATACCATATTCAAACTGGTTTTTTTAATAAAAAGTTTTTCTCCGTACATCTTGTACAAATTAGCATTTAGTTTATCTTAATTAGCAAAATTATTCATTTGGTTGAACCCCACAGATCTGACTTTTCAAAAGGTCCTGTGCAGCTTGCTCCATTTTCTTCTTCAGTTTATTTGCATGATTGAAATCTACTTGCAGGGAAGACTTCCCCTCATTTGCATCATTGATTCTTTGGAGGCCTATAATGAGCTCTGCAGCGTTCATGAAATACCTAAGACATCAAGACAGAGTGATTGTTAATACAAGTGAGAGTGATTATAAAGACACACACAAAAACCAATTTGCTTGGTAACTCATCTGGCCTAGAGGAAATGCATTAATGTATTAATACATTAATACATTTTAATGTCCATAAAAATCTATGCCAAAATAAATGCGTTAGCCTTTGAAGTGCCACAAAACTCTTTGTTGTTTTTGCTGAAGTAGATGAACACATCTACTTTATTGTATAAAGGGTTAACTAGTTCCAATCTACACACTTGGAAAAAGCATGTGGTACAGCCCTCAGGGATCATCTGAAGAGGTCTCCAATAGAATCATAGAATAGTAGAGTTGGAAGGGGCCTATAAGGCCATCGAGTTAATTCCTGCTCAATGCAGTAATCAACCCTAAAGCATCCCTGACAGATGGTTGTCCAGCTGCCTCTTGAATGCCTCTAGTGTGGGAGAGACCACAACCTCTGTAGGTAACTGCTTCCATTGTTGTATTGCTCTAACAGTCAGGAAGTTTTACCTGATGTCCAGCCGGAATCTGGCTTCCTGTAACTTGAGCCTGTTATTCCATGTTCTGCACTCTGGGATGTTAGAGAAGAGATCCTGGCCCTCCTCTGTGTGACAACCTTTTAAGTATTTGAAGAGAGCCATCATGTCTCCCCTCAGTCTTTTCTTCTCCAGGCTAAACATCCCCAGTTCTTTCAGTCTCTCTTCATAGGGCTTTGTTTCCAGACCCCTGATCATCCTGGTTGCCCTCCTCTGAACATGCTCTAGCTTGTCTGCGTCCTTCTTGAAGGGTGGTACTCAGAACTGGACGCAATACTCTAGATGAGTCCTAACCAGGGCCGAATAGAGAGGAACCAGTACCTCACGCGTATGTTTTCCTACATTAAAAAACAACCACCCTGCACATTGAAAAGAAAAACTCTTAACATGTAAGACAGAAGACTAGACTATAATTACTCTCTCCAACTTGCAAGAGCTGTGCTGGATCAGACCAAAAGCCTTTCTAATCTAGCATTGTTTCCACAAGTGGCCCACCTATGTGAAGTCCACAAACGGGACATGAACATGACAGCAGCAACCAGTGATTGGGTATACATATAAACATATATAATACATGAATAACAGTATCACTGGCTGATACATGCATTCATAGATATGAATGTTTTTAGTTTATATTTTAGATGTTGAATTTGCATTGTTTTGGTCCATTGTGAATTTATCTTACATACTTAGGAAGGAGAAAGACAGTTTTTTTTTAATTTAAAATATTTCTACTTTAGTTCAGCCTGAACCATTACATCTCCTCTCAGCCTGCCTCCATTCCCATTGAAAGCATCACAAACTTAATGTGACACAATAAACATTCACATAGATCCCAAGTCTCAAGTCAGAAGTACACCATACCTTCCAGCTTCTGTCGTTTACCACTTCTTCAACATTCAACTCTGACTGCATTAATTTCAACTATGGAAGAGAGGAAAAAAGAGAAGCACTTCTATTTTAAGAACTTTGCAAGTTACATGGGTTCAAATTTTGTAGCAGAGATGTGGTGATCAGATCCTTCCTCTTCAAACAAAGACACGAAGAAGCTGAAATTCTTTTTGTAAATAAATGCATAATGACAGGATAACTGAATATTAATTAGTAGTAATTTATTAAGTCCCAAGTCCATTATTCAGCAAATGAACTTTTGCATGCAAATATGTGACTTTAACACAGGTATGGGGAGAATGAACTTGAAAAGACATGAACACATTTTACAGGTAGAATGAAAGGAAAGGATTCCCTTTCCAAAGAGAAACAAGCCCAAACTTCACAAATCCAACATTCACTATGATGGATTCACTATGGAGACAAGTAATTAGAGAATCCCTTTTTTCCCTTTTACCCTGATGGAAAGTTGCAAAACTAGAGCAAGCAGGTTGTTGAATGGCGTTGAATGTTTTGTTGTATGTAATTTTATCATTTAGGTAGAATATCGAGCCTCATGTGGCGCAGAGCGGTAAAGCAGCAGTTTTTGCAGCTGAAACTCTCCCCACGGCCTTAGTTCGATCCCAGCGGAAGCTGGTTTCAGGCAGCCGGCTCGGGTCAACTCAGCCTTCTAACCTCCTGAGGTCGGTAAAATGAGTACCCAGCTAGCTGGGGGGAAAGTAATAACGGCTGGGGAAGGCAATGGCAAACCATCCCGCTATAAGGCCTGCCAAGAAAACGTCAGCAAAAGCTGGTGTCCCTCCAAGAGTCAGTAATGACTCAGTGCTTGCACGAGAGGTTCCTTTCCTTTCCAGGTAGAATATGGTGTAAAAATAAACAAACTTACAAATATATTTAACCTTGTTAAGTCTGTCCTGAGATATGAATTCGCTTCACCTAAGTCCAGTCTGTCTCTGCTTTCTCCAGCTTTGCAGGTACTATTTGTCTGGCACAAGCTGAAGGACTCTCAGTCTGTGCCTTTCAGCTGAGGGGAAGCAGCAGGATCTTAACCAACCCCCCAAAAGGGAAGAAGAGCCACAAAGGAGGGGAAAAGGAAATCAGGGCAGCTTCATACAGAACTAAGGGAAGTTTGTGAAATTGCTTCTGCTCATCACCATCATAATGCCTTCAGAAAGATATTTTATATATAGTATGTATGTTTCCCCCCAAATTTAATAATACATTATATATCATATTTAATAATACATGATATAACAATATACATAATCTTTATCTTGATGCATGTCACATACAATTGTGTTGCTTGTCTGATCTCTTTAACTTTATCAGTTTATATTCTGTTAAATAAATCTTTCCATAAAAGACCATGTGGTGGTTGATTTACCTCTTTCATAAAACTTATAAAATCCCACCAAGTCATGTTGAAGTTATCCCAGCATATTTCATGTGTGGGTTAATTTTCCATTAGAATTATTGACCATAATCTGAGCCTCCATGGTTGAATACTTGGACTGTGAGTGCCAACTACCTGCTATTTCCATCCTTGCTGCTATCCAAAAGAATGTCAGAAGAGCGTTGTTTTTTAATTGTATGTTTTCATTGTCATATAATAAGAGTAAACTCCGAGAGATATGAACCACTTGATCTGTGATTAAAGCAGCCTTCTTAAACACCTTTTGCCAAAACTGATTGTCACACATGATCACCGCATGTGAAAAAACATGCCTTCCTCCAGTACTTGAGTGAAATATTTTTGTAAATATAACAGTTTCCTAGAAGTGTGATACCACCTATAACGTACCTTAATCGTACTTTCCTTAATTTTTGCATAGGTGGATTTAATTGGAGCATGCTGGTACAATTTAGCCCATTTAGCTTTGTCAATAGTTGTTCCTAGGTCATTTTCCCATACCTGAATAATTCCAACCATTGTAAGAAATTGTATATCCAATAATAATCTATATATAGTTGAGGTCAAACCTTTTGTGTCTATTATATTTTGAAAACCATTATAAGGTTTTCAAAGTGCATTCTATTGTGTACTATTTCTATACTGGGAATCACTATACTGGGAAAATGTGTAATTTGATTTAATAGTATCCAATTAAATTTTGTAGTTGAGATTTCACCTATTCCCTGGTTTGGGGAGTAGGTCCTATGAATAAATCTGTCCATCTGTACAGGGTGGAATGGTTGGAGATGGATCTAGCATGAGCTCTGACCTTCATTTATACCATATTAATAAAATGCACTTTAAAATGTATTATCTAATTCACTGCTTTTTATAAGTGACTTCCTATAAAAACCCTTGATTTCTTTCCAATTCCAATGTTTATCATACATTTTTTGAATGATTATCCAAAATCTGTATCGACATCCTAAATTTGTATGCCACAAAATAGATCTGTATGTTTTCTTTGTATCTATTTACAAAGTGTGTAAATAGTCTCTGCCATTAATAATAATAATAATAATAATAATAATAATAATAATTTATTACCCGCCTCTCCCTCTGGATAGTTCTGACAGATTATTGAGTGGGTCTGAAATAGGTAGATAAGCTTTGGCAAGGCTGTCATCTTCACTAATGCAATTCTGCTTAGCCAGGACAGCGTAAGCTTTGTCCATTTTTGCACAAGCATAGTTTCAGTGATGAGGCACACACACAAAAAAAACCAACTGTGCACTTTTCAATAAAAAGCACCAAATTAGGCACAGAGATACTAATATATAGTGAAAAAAACTAGATATTGGGCCATTTCAGACTTTACTCCTGAGAGCCATCTTAAAAAATGGCCACCCGCAGCAATTCTGTTCGTTGACTAAATATTGATTATTTTATAAAATCATATACATCTATAACAAAAATACAACAACAAAAGTTCAATATATGTAACTTAAACAAACATAGCCTAGAATTGATACATTTTGGTTAGATACTGAATACTTTTGTGGGCTCACAGTGCTTCCTAAGCTGAAGTAAACATACAAATAAATATTTAAATATATTTGCTTTGTTGATTGTGTGGTGCTGGTGGTTAACTAAACACAATGTCAAAAAATTCAAACTGGTTGACACTGGGCATTACCAGGTAAGAAATAACAAAAGAGCTACTCACAAGTCACACACAGTCTTAAAGGTGAAACACAGGGCATGTTACAGATCACTGGAAGAAAACCTTCTCAAATTGGAGCTTGGAGAACTACCAAGAACACTTTAGTTGGAAAGGCTAGATGAATGGCATGGTATTGATGCAGCTAGTTAGTTAATGCTAGTTATCACCGTACCTGTACACTCAAGTACAACAACTCAAAGTTGCAAAGAGCAAAAAAGAAAAAAAGAAAAGGAAAACAACTTCCTCAACAGACAGCAATTGTGAAAATATATCCACTGCACAAAAATGTACCAGCTCACATAACAGTAGTGGAGCAACAGTCTGAGAAGCCCTGTGTAACTTTTAAGGACAATTATCTGGCACTGATGATCTCCACGAAGCAACTACGTTTCAGATAGATAGCCAGAGGGCACAGAACTACTGGCTTGCCTCAGTCCAGGAAATATGGTAGTCTTAGAAGCCAAATTTCATAAAAAAATGCTTACAAAGACTGTATAATTGTGTAAGAAAGGTCAAGACTATGGAAGCCACACACTCCAAAAGGGATCAAATGTTATCAGGAAGTGTTTGCCGAACTAGTCATGTACATTGAAGAAACACATGTGGATAAAAACAGTGCACCAGTCTTCAAACTGACTGATCTTGCACGCCTCTACATGTTAAGGATAGAACAATTTGGAGTTATATGACTACATATCACTAGTGATGCAGAGTGGAATCTTTCCCCAGTGCTTTATTTTCTGTCAAAAGTTTTCCATTTCATAAGTTAATTAGTAGCAATGGATGGCTGCCAACTGGAAATACAGTATTAGGGCCAGTTTGGCAGTTTTAGAACTGTAATTTGTGTTTTTAAGGTGATTGTCCCCAGCAAGTATGTGAGAGAATACATATATGTCATTGAAATACAAATATGTCTCAGTTTAAAATGGAAACAATAAGCGGGGGACAGAAAAACAGAAGGCGCCCCAACAACCTTAGCAGAGGAGAACTCTGTTGAAATAGATGAGCAGTTTCCAGCATATCGTGCACAGTTCTTTGTGTTGCTATAGTAACTTAATCATATAGTCCAACATATCTGGGGGGTACCAAGCTGGAGAAGGTTCAATTAGCATGTCAACAATTTTCAGAACCTTTGGGGTTTTTTCACATTTAAATTATGTAAGTGAAATACATGCTATTGTCTTAAATTTTTTACAAATATTCCAATAAAACTTTCTATATAATGTTTAAATCACATGAAGTGTACTTTAATTTTCCCCCTCAAGAGTTTCAGAGCAAAATAACAGGATATTTTTTTTAGCTTTGTTGTTTACTAAATACAAGTAAAATAAATATCCTAAATTGGATCACTCTCTAGGGCATCAAAAACTTTTCTGAGGCAAACTGATTTATTTCCAATACAAATGGTTCTATGTATATTAAGTCCATTCAAATTTTCCTGGAAAACTTACATCATTCCATACCCCCTGGTGAAACGATCCTGAGTCATTTTGTGTGTCCAGAACAAAGAGAGCCAGTGTGGTGTAGTGGCTAAAGTGTTGGGCTGGGAGTCAGGAGATCCTGGGTTCTAGTCCCCACTCAGCCATGGAAACCCACTGGGTGACTTTGGGCCAGTCACAGACTCTCAGCCCAACCCACCTCACAGGGTTGTTGTTGTGAGGATAACATGGAGAGGAGGAGGATTATGTATGCCACCTTGGGTTCCTTGAAGGAAAAAAGGTGGGATATAAATGCAATAAACAAATAAATAAACAAGGGACAGGATATTTTCTTCATATTTGATGAAGATTTTGGTGCTGCATTGGCTAAAGCCTGTGAACTGGATATAGACAGTGATGTGCTGCACATTTTTCATCATGATATGTTTGATGAAACTAAACCCATGATGGTGTTTCCTGAAGGACCACAAGATCAGTTCCATCAGTACTGCTTACCTTAGCTAGCATGATTTGAGCAAGTCCCAGCATTAAGGACAAGAATCAGGACTCAATTAACCTTGCAACACTAACTATTACCCAACTTTTGAAGTTCAGCAGCATCAAACATAGGACACATGGTACAACTCTGTCTGTCAGCGCAACACACTGAACAACTTGGGACCAGGATATCTGAGAGAGCGCCTTCTCCCTTACCAACCTGCCCGGTCACTGAGGTCATCCGAGGGCCTGCTCCTGGTGGTTCCACCTAGATCCATCCTCCGATTGGAATCCACCAGGGGAAGAGCCTTCAGCGTGGTGGCCCCCCTCCTGTGGAATTCCCTGCCTCTGGAGGTCAGGCAGGCGCCAACCTTGTACTCCTTTCGGCGCCTCCTGAAAACATCTTTATTCCAAGAAACCTTTCTTTAACATGCAGCCTTGGATTTCTGTGTTGTTTTTTGCTTCTTTCTAAATTTTGTTTTAACTGTTTTATTCTGTTTTTATTTTCATTTTTACCTTGTACACCGCTCCGAAATTTTTCAATGGGGAGCAGCATATAAATATTCTAAATAAATAAACAATAAATAAATAAACACACAGTACAACCCAGGAGACACCAGTTCCCATTAACATCACACTGATATTGCTTACTGAGACACACAAACAACAATTGGCAGACAGGCTTTCTCATTTGGGCATAAGCATCTCTTATGACCATGTTCTTGGTCTTTCAGCAGAAATAGGGATAATGTTTGCCAACAAGAAGCATGTGGTCTGTTTACAATTGCAGCCACAGACAATATAGATCACAACTCCAGAAATTACGGGAGTTCGATGCAGGCAAGTTCACCATGCAAAAAAACCCTATTGAGTTCTCTCTGCCATGCCCATTGATCAAACCCCTGTTTTAAAGGGGATGGAGGAGCTGTTGGTTTCGCAGCCGACCCTGTGAGGTAGGTTAGGTTAAGAGTGAGCTTCATGGCTCAGTCTCCCAACACTCTTAATCACAACATCCCACTAGCTCTCATTGGTTGTCAGAAAGGGCTGGGGATATCGATTCATTTTTTCAACATGAGAATCAGGCATGCACTGCAGCACACTGGAGAAAAACTCTGTCTAGGGGCCAACATTGATCTCATCACAAGCATGAAAGAACACTGTCAGGCCACATCTGAAACTCCTACTGCAATCAGTGTCATTCCTGACGAAGTGGCCATTATTCAGATGTTGAAGCCTGCTTCTCTCAAGAACTTTATTCCATACATATTCTCAGTTTACAAATGCATCATGCTTGGACCTGGTTTGGAACATCTATGTAATAGATTCTCTAAAAGGAACAGCATGAGAAAAATGTGGGAAAGGAGTGCACAGACATGTGGTATCAGCGGCAAGCATGCAAGGAAACTAGCAAAACTTCCCTAATGCTGACAGTAACAAAACAGAGCTTTTCATTTTTCTGTCCCAAGCCCTCCTCCACGTGCCTAATCAGGAGGGTAAGCAGACAAGAAGAGTCTTTGCAAACCACCTCTACAAGATATTGCCTCACTTACACCATCCACCCACAAAGAGGCTGGCGGCACACGCATGTTGCTGCATGCTGCACATTTGTCCCCAGATAGTGATATGGACTGTTGACATTGACATTGGGGTGTTAGCTGTGTTTACACAGGCATAAGTCCTGCCAGTAGCAACTAAATTGTCAATAACATTTGGAACCATCCAGAATTTCTGATACTTGCTAGCTCGTAACCTTGGGCCAGAGAAGGCAGAGGTGCTTCCAGTGTTCCATGCAGTAACTGGGTGTGACTGTGTGTCCAGCTTCAGTGGGCATGGTAAGAAGAAAAGCTGGTCAACTTGCAAGGTACTGCCTGAAGCATTGCTGGAATTGCCAAGTGCACCAAATGACATCTTGGACCACATCATGCATATCATTGAGAGAGATGTCATCCTGTTATATGGCAGAACCACCACATATACAGAAACTGACAAGGCAAGAAAAAGCTCTTCACAAGGAAAGGCAATGTGCAGCAGATCCCACCAACCTGAGCAGCATGATGGAGCAGCATGATTACCAGGGTATACTCCTTCACATAGCATAGAGTTAAATTATGGAATTCACTACAAGTAGCAGTGACGGCCACCAATTTGGATGGCCTTAAAAGGGGATGAATAAGTCCCTGGAGGAGAAAGCTATTAATGGTTACTAGTCCTGATGGCTATCAGGTACCCTTCTAGTATCAGTGACAGTAATCCCAAATACACCAGTTGCTAGACAACATGGGCGGAGGGGGTGTTATTGCACCTGAGACCTGTTTGTGGGTTCTTGGCGCTTATGTTCTCATGTTTAATGTCTGTACTGGTAAGGATTTAGATATTTTAATTAATATGGGGAATGGTTTTTGGAAGAACAAGATAGGATGATTAATTGGATTTCAAAGGACTGTAAAATAAACAAATCTGGTTTACAGTTTATCCTGTTAGTAAATAGGCTAGGTTTATTTTTAATGGAATTTGTAAAAATGATTTGGATTGGGAGTTCACATGTTTAGTCCCACAGGGGCAAGTGCAGTGTAGTATGTGGTCATTGCATCTGCCTTAGAAAAGGTTTTTTTTTCTTAATCTGAAGTGAAGGAAACATCAGAAAGTGACTACCAGCCTCTGTTGGTTCAATTTTCATTTAATAGTAAAATATGATATTTTCTCCCTGAACAAAGTCATATAATTGAAACTACTAAAAAAGATGGTTGAATTAAGATGCAATCCTATGCATGTTCAGGCAGAAGAAAGTCCTATAGCTTCCAGCATAGGATTTTTTTTTTATCTAAACATGCATAAGATTGTGCCCTTAAAAAGACAATATAATTTCAACTTTACTTTCTAGCCTTAACGGCAACGAGGGGGAATGTAATTCTGGGCACAGGCCCTACAGTTCTGGAGACATACATTGGATTGCTGACAAAGTTAAGATTTTATCTCAGTGTTGTTTTCAAACTGCAGGTCCTGCTCAAAGAAGATTCAAATTAAATAGTTTGAAAAAAACATATTCAATATAAATGAAATATTTGGAAGTTGGTTAAGCTTGCTCAAAATGTCAATCTAACTAAAATTCCTGTGCTTTTTGCAATATTGTAAAATATATATAAATATGAGGAGACTTTTGTTAAGGAAGGTCAGATGGTGATGGCGCAGGCACTGGAGATTCATGATCTCACAACTTTTTGGAAACTGGAAACTGATACGGCAGGCTGCTCCTCTCAATAATTTGATTGTCATATTACAAAAGCTATGTGAGAGGACTTTTTTGGACAGTTCAATGATTTTGAACTCATTGTCTCATTGTTGGAATCTGCTGGCAAACAGCCTCCTCTGACAATAATTCTAATTAAGTCACTGATTGTGGAAATGAAAAATACAACCCTAGGGGGATTTTTATTTCACTCAATTTATTGAGCAATCTTTACTCAACAGTGGATATCGTTCTTTATTTATGTTGATGGTACTAGAAAAGTTCCAATGAAATGGGTGGAAGCAAAACTCTGGATGTACAGATCATGTAAAATCTGTTCTGTCTGTGTTTTGCACTTTGCCTGGCACCTTTCATTCTTTCTGTCTGTCTGTCAGGGAAGAGTTTAGGCACTGCAGTGGGCCTTGTAGTTTGTAGCTAAGATTTATTTAGAAGTAATCTGGAAGGGTTTGGGCCTGTTCAGCCTGTGGATTATCAGGATCTGCAGGAGTTTACCTCGGTCAGCGCTCTCAGAGCAGAGCAGGGGGAATTCGCCCTACTCTCCACAGCCACCTGCTTGCCTTGGCTTTGTTTGGGAAGCTCTCTGTGAGAACCTGACAGAGTTGGGGAGGCGTTTGCAGAAGGATCACCCAGACTGAAGTGTCACCCTGGAGGGCTGAGTAGTGAGACCCTGCCTGGACTCCAAAAGCCTTGTCTGTCAAGTGGTCCAGAGGAGGCATCTTACCATCATGCCTTCTTCCCTTTTAATCTGATGCAAAGGGGAGGAGACTTTACTAGGAACATCTCGTCTGCATTACTCAAAGCCCTCTCTGTTTGGGTCCATCAACATCTGGGGCTCTGGAATCACTCTGCACATGGACTCTCCTATTTGGAACTTTGGATTGCTAAGGATTTGCCATGAAAAGTACTGTGAGACTTTTCATAGACATGAACTCTCGTTTGCTGTGGACTGTGTGTCTTTGTCATCAGCTCGCCATACTGGCAAACTGGGTTGATGTATGACTTTTGGACTTTCCTCCGCCTGGACTCATGTGGCGTGGAGATGCCAGTGTGCAAGCTGTGGCTCTGGATTCCTTGCGTCTGTTGAGTTTATATCTCCCTTGATCGGCCTTGACCATGTAGCCTGGAGTTACCAGCAAGAGATTCAAAATTTGACTAACTCTCCATGGGCGTGTTTTTGTTTAGGCCTTTCAAGAACTGTTCCCTTTGATTGCCTGAGGGATCATGCCAGGAATCATCCCCATTCCTGTATGGCTTGACCCTTCCCTTGTGTTTGGAACCATGAAGAAAGCAACGGGAATACCATGTTGATGAGGATCTCTGACACAGTTGTATTGATTGTATTTGACTGTTCTGGAATTTCTTAGAGCCTATCGCTACTGACCATCAGCTCTATGAATTCTGAAATGTGTAACCATTAAGCTTTTGCTCTGAGATTTCCAGCAATAAAGAAGTCTCACTGATTTGGGTGTCCCGTGTCAGTTTGCCAGAATGGGTGCCTGCCTGAGGGACCGGGAAACCTGATACAGTCATCTGCCCATTGATGGAATTGGTTTTTTCTGCTTCCAAATTTGTGCAAATTCACATTTGTGGGCCCAGATGACATCCGTCCTAGAGTTCTCATCTGTCTTGAATCTCCCAACTTTCAGCTTCATGTGATGACCCCAGGTCCTAGTATTATGAGAGAGAGAGAAATGTCTCCCTACCATTTTCTCCAGACTATGCATAATTTTGTACACCTCTGTCATGTCTTCCCTTTACTCACCCTTTTTCTAAGCTAAACAATCCCAGCTGTTGTAACCTTCCCTCATAGGGGTTGCTTCCGCCCTTTGATCACTTTTCCCAACTCTAAAACATTCTTTTTTAGTGACCAGAACTGTACACTGCATTCTAAGTGTGGTCACCATACATTTATATAAGGGGAGTCTGATTTTGGCAGTTTCATTTCAATTACTTTTCTAATTATACCTAACATGGAATTTGCCTTTTTCACAGCCACTGCACACAGGTTTGAGATTTTCAATGAGCTTTCCATCACAACCCCAAGTTCTCTTTCTTGTTTTGTCTCTGCTATCCCAGATACCATCAGTTTATACTTGAATTTGGGATTTTTTGCCCCAGTGTGCATCACTTTACAAGTGCCACATGATAGATAAATTTATAGAGAACTGGTCTTTGTTATCCATATGAACTAATTTTATTCTAAATATAAAATTATTTTTATACTGATTTATTCTTTAAATTAATTTTAAGTTACTTTACATATAACAATAGAAATTAAGAATGTCATAAAATTCTGGCACTCACCTTTGTTTGTTCTTTCCTGAGCCTTTTTAATAATTCTATGTCTTCCAGAGACTTCTTTCTCTCTTCTTGTAGAGTTTTTACTACATTAGAAGTTTGGGCAATACATCTTTTGATCATACTCTCTCTACTTTCATGAGCCTCTGTCAGCTAAAAAAATAGTAAAAAGGAAAGAAAAGTGAGTAAGCAACTTAATCATGTGTTAAAAGCTAATTAAAATAAAGGAATAAATTGATGGATGGATTTTACATAAAATTGCAACTCTCAATGTAATTGTAATGGATGATGTCCAAGAACCAAAAGAACGTTTGACCCCACAATCAGCTACTCACAGCTCATCCAGTTACACTGCTTTACTCTGACTCAGTAATCCTACATAGCAGCTTTCCTCAAGCTGGTGCCCTACAGATGTTTTGGACAACAACTCCCCTTAGGTCCTGTCAGCATGGCCAATAGTCAGCTGGATTGCAGGGTGCTGGTCCGGGGAGCCCAGGTCCAGATGGGCCCCATATGACCTCCCCCCCCCCACAAACTCCTTCTCCTAGGTCAGCCCTGGTGCTAGCAAAAACTTGCCCTGTGAACTCAGCTGGTTGAGCCTTGGCTCACCATTTTAAAAGTAAAGTTTTTCTACTTACATTTTGAGTAGCAGTTATCTGAACCAATCAGATACTTCCTTTGGGGAACTCAGCCAATCAGGGCACAGAAGTCACATAAAGACTATCCCTTTGCTACTCCTTAGCTCTCATTGTCCATGGCACCCCAAAGACAGCATCTGATTGGTTGAGATCACTGCTACTCAAAATATAAGTTATAAACTCTACTTTTAATATGGTGCATAAATAGGTGGGGATGTGTGGGGCAGAAGGGGGTGGATGAGTGACCTGGCAGTGGCAGTGGTGCCTTGGGAAAGAAACTTGCCCAGGCTCCCCTCAAAGCTAGTTGAGCCAATGCCTGGAGGGCATTAGGATGAGCTACTCAGCAAATTAGATCTCCTTTATCACCCTCACTTGTGTGAACAGTGCAGAGCTCATTATAAGTCTCTGAAGAATCAACAGAGAGGGCTTGAATGTGCACTGCCTCTCCTATGAGTCTGAATCATAAAATGTCAACCTGAAACTTACCTCTTGCAGAACAAAGCTGACCATAAAAATAACGAAGTGATACGACATGTTCATTTTGTAGCATATTAATTACTAACATTTTTTAAAGCTCAGCTAAAAACTTTTCTTTTTCCTAAAGCTTTTAAAACTTGATTTTGTTCTGACTTTATACTGTTAGTTTTACCCTACCCAGTGCCTGTTTACCCTACCCTGTGCCTGTTTGCATTCTCTTCCCCTCCTTATTGTTTTATTATGATTTTATTAGAATGTAAGCCTATGCGGCAGGGTCTTGCTATTTACTGTTTTACTCTGTACAGCACCATGTACACTGATGGTGCTATATAAATAAATAAATAAATAATAATAATAATAATAATATGTCAGTTACCCCTTAGTAATATATATTAGTTAAAAAACAAACATACACAATTGATATAAGGACTACAAACACATTTACCGACTGATGAAGTTCTTTACAAGTTTGACTAGCATCAACTTTTCCTGCAAAAGAAGCTGTTGGAACAGTAGTGTTTAACTCATGAACTATTCTGTCATCGATTGTTCTCATCACCTTGAGCAACTCCTGTGGGGCGGGGGGAGGGGAGAGAAAAGATATAGATTTATTTTGAAACTTGAATGACAGGGAAATAAATGAGAAAAGGTATTACTAAGATGTAAGTATTGTTATTTGGCACACTACATTTACAATTACTACATACTTGAGACTGATTCATATGATGGTTGAGCTAGAATACTTGCCAATTTACAGTGCAATCCTACAGCCGTTTACCTGGGAGTAAGCCTCATTGAACTCCATGGATCTTAGTTCTGAGTAGTCCTGCCTAGGATTGTCTTGTTAAATTCTTAAAAGAAAGAAGTGCAGACAAGACCATTTGAAAATCTACTCCTACATTTCCCCTAGAATTAGTCCTGCATATCAAGAAGTTGTAGTAGCTTCAGTTTAAGAATGGTATCTTGACCAGTAAAAATAATTTGACCAGGTCAAATATTGTGATTTATTGGGTTCAAAATGTGGGAATAGAGGGAACCCCAACACATTTAAAACAGCTGTCCCCATTTTGCATCCCTCAGCTGGCTAAAACACCTCTTATTAAAAAAAAATCACCAGACCAATAAGTGTGGAGTCTCTGTGGCACATTCAGCCAAATATCTGGGACGGTATGAAGAAAACCCAGGTTGGTATCTCCCAAATACCAGGAGAGGGGTATTCCATGACATGGGCACTACCTGCGTCTGGGTTGTGGCGAGATGGCAATCTGCAGATTGTGGTACATCCAGCAGCGTCCTCAAATTATCTTAATGATTGCACAGTGCTATATCAGAGAAGGTGATCCACTGTTCTCAAGTTCCTCAGGGGTTTCTATCCCAACAGCTTGGTAGCTAATAGGCAGCCAGTTGCTTTAACACTGGTGTCATATGCACATGGCCTGGCATCCTAATCAGTGTCGTGGCTGCTGCATTCGGAACCACCTTCAGCTTCTGGACCAACCACATGGGTAGCCCCACGTAAGGAGGATATACCTGTCCAGGAAAGGGCTAGTTGACATGCCAACCGGAGTTGATATTAAGCACTCCTCTCCACAGAAGTCAATTGTGCCTCTAATGACAATGATGAATCCAGGAGCATCCCCCAAAGTACGTACCTGCTCTTTCTAAGGGAGTGCAAACCTATCTAGAATAGGCAAACTCTCCAAGTGCCACACCTGGGAATGACACACTGTTATCAAATGTGCTCTTCTAGACACATGTGCAAACTTGCACATATTCTCAAATGTGCATCCGTTAAACAACTTTTCACTTTGTCTATGGCAAAGAGGCTCTCGTGGAGGCTCGCTCCAGAGCTATAACTAGGTTGCAAACATGGGCTGACTCTTCAGCTTGCAGTAGGAAGGATATGCCAGAGTGAGAGGTCAAAAGGAGGGGATTAGGTAAATCAGGAGTCCTGTCACTCTTGGGAAGGAAAAAGAAAGAGACTTTGTGTGAAGGCAAGGTGGTGTGGTTGGGCCAGTGCCTGAGGCAAGAGACTGGCCAGAAGTGAACACACACACAATCACTTTTCTAGCACTCTGTGCGTTTGCCTCCTGTTTCCTTGGAAACTGGGCTATATAATCAAGTCCCTGATACTCAGTAATTCCGGAACGTCACAGCTGACTATCTCTTCCAGAAGAGGTTTCCTACTAGAAGGAACAAAAATAAAGAGGAAACATGAAGGGGCACAATGGGCTGCCATCCTTTTCACTAGCTGGCCAGGGAAGGATGCACTGAAAATGCTGGGACTCCGATAAAGTTAGTTCAAAGATAGATTCAACTGAAACGTACACACACCATAAGAAAGAGGGGTTGAAAGCCACACATTGTAAAAAGGCCTCTGAAGACAGACTGGTGTTTAAAGTTACCTTTCCATGGGCCAGAAGGATCAATCCTGTAGCTAAAGACTGGGGTGCATGGAAACTCCTTGGTCTGAGCGGCAACAGAAAACACATGACCTTTTAAAACAAGATTTTTGGCAGGCCTAAGAGGCTAGCCTAGAGCTGGTCTGAGGGGCAATGGGCTGTGAAGGAGTGACAGGACCACAGTAATCTGTGCCCTATTGGGGCCCTTTCCCTCTGGCTTTGTCTGAAGGTTGGCAGAATGTTTGCTTTGCCTCTTCTGAGGAAGAGATTGGCTGGACTACTTGCAATAGAACCTGGGAAAACCAAGAGTCCAACTAACCTGTGGTGAGGACTATCCCGGGAGTCTTTGTGGGAAAGGCTGGTGACATTGCAGCAAAGTATTGAATTCCTGCCTGCCAACAAAAGGTTTGAGTATGACAGATGCAAATGGGTGCTCTGGCAAAGCCTCTTTCAGGTTTTCACTCTCTTTGCTCCATACTTCTAAGATCTTTCCTGGGTTGGAAAATCATTTTACACCTGCAGACCTGCATGAGAGCAATTTAATGTTCTGCCTGTGTGGAGGCCTGTGATTTTATGAAATTCTGATTGGTATGATAATGTCAAGCATCACGTTTCATATGTGACCTGAAGTTACTAAGTAACCTCTTCTGCAAATGTCAGAGCTTCCCATTGAAACTCAGGCCAAACTTTTCTTAAAGACACCATGCAAATATTTGGGCTGGTGGTGGTGGGAGTTATGCACTCTGAAACTAAGCAGTCGGCTAACACTACCCATAGAATGCCTGTCTTCTCAAGATTCAGTCTCAGTTTGTTGGCCCTTATCTAACCCTCCTGAATCAGAAGTCACAGAGACATAGAGCTGTGTGTCATCAGCACACTGATGACACCTTGCCCCAAACCTCCTAATGACTGCTCCTAGCAGCACGAGGGACAAGATGGTATCTGTGGCAGCGCACAGCATAATTGGCAGGGATCTGAGGCACAATCACCCAGTGCTATTTTCTGGAACTATCCCTATAAGTAGGAGCAGAACCCCTGTGGAACAGTGTCCCCAACTCGCAGAAACGATTCAAAACAATGCAGCAGTCATAGAATCATAGAACAGTAGAGTTGGAAGAGGCCTATAAGGCCATCGAGTCCAACCCCCTGCTCAATGCAGGAATTCACCTTAAAGGATCCCTGACAGATGGTTGTCCAGCTGCCTCTTGAATGCCTCTAGTGTGGGAGAGCCCATAACCTCCCTGGGTAACTGATTCCACCATCACACTGCTCTAACAGTCAGGAATTATGCAATGTACCTTGCTTTGCCAATATTCCAGTTTTGAAAGACATATCTGAATGCTACCTTACTTCTTACATTTTTATTTATTTAGTTAATTGCAACAACTGAATACTCATAGACTTCGTTTTCCCAGATATAGTTTTCCAGGGTTCATCATAACCAATTCTAGCTGCTGTCAACAGGAGTAGCAGAGGAAGAGAAAATGCCAAAATGAGCTACCACTGGCTCCTCCTATTCCTGAACCATTTCCATCCCAGCTGGATTTTAAAAGAACTTTGTAACTTTAAGAATTAGCACTTGAATTTGCTTGCTTTCCTTTTCTTCTCCCATCCCTTCCATTTGTGTTTTGTCTTTTAGATTGTATGCTTGAGCGCAGGGATTGTCTTGGTTTTTTAAAAAATTGATCTGTAAGTGGCTCTGGGAGTCCTTTTGACCGAGGAGTTGAGGAGAGGAAATGCTTTAAATAAATACAAGCGCATTTCTCCTAAATTTACGTGCACATGCTAGTATAATTCAGTAGAAGCAAAGAGTCTAAATCCAGTATTAGTAGAATTATTTTTCTAACAGCATCTCTTATTTTCTCCCAATCTAACTTGCCACAAGGACATGATCACTACATGGTCTTTTGACAAGTGTAACAACTGGTGGAGGCTAAAATGTAAGGACGCAACCCCACGAATGTTTAGGCTAAGAAAAGTCCCACAATTCCCAGCATTCTTCAAGCAGCTCAGGGATGCTGGGAGTTGTGGGGCTTTCCCCTGCCTAATCCTGAGTGAGATTGCTGTCATTCAGGCAGCTTGCCCCTGCCATGAACTTCTACGGCAGCCTTAGGCAAGCCGGGCTCCCCCTTCGCCCGCCCTTACTGGTCTCCTTTGGAAGCCTTGGCAGCCTTGGCTCTGAGCATCCTGGGAGCCAGAGAGGCACACAGAGGCGCAGGATGATCTGGGCTCCCCTCCCCCACGCCCCTCAAGCGGCTCCGGCCCAGCCTTCCACATGCGCCTCCTTCCCTGGGGCGTGAAGGAGCTCTTGCGGGGCTCCTTCTTGCCCTTCATCATCACCGCCTGCCCTCAGGGAGCAAAGGGCTCCCAGAGAACGTGGCTGGCTAACGAGCTCGTCCTTCCATCCCACCACTCCCGGCCTAAAGGCGCCCCCCCGGGGGATCTCTGCTCTGACAAGCGGCAGCTGGGACAACGGACACCCCCCCCCCCCGCTTTAGTCTCCCGCACCTGAAATTCAGCGAAGTCCTCGCAATTCAGATACGAGCTGGGCGCCGCCATATTGGCGAGTCTCCACGGCAGCCAATCAGAAGGCGGGACGGAGAAGCAGCCCCTCCCACTCCGGGATGGCATCAGCGGTGGAGCGCGCGCGCTTGCCAGCGGGGCGGGAAAAAGACAAGTTGCGCGCGCAGCTCCTGGGCGGGGCTCATTGTCTGTTCTCCACCCTCGCTGCTTTCCGTGAAGCGGGAAGAGCCGGTGGCTCATTGAAGAGGGTGCGCGCATGCGCAAAACAGCACAGCGGCAGTTCAGTCCCCCCCGGTTCCTCTCTCTGCCCTGCTGCTCCGGATAGAACTGAGAACCGTGGAAAAATCCAGTTCTTTTGTCATTGGGTGGCAGCCTGTTCACCCCTAAACGCAAGGTGGCAACAAAGACAATAATTCTTGCTCTTTTTATGACTTTTCTTTTTTTTAAAAAGGAAAATATTTAAGCACTGAAATACTTGCCATGCTAATTAAGTATTGCGGGGCTAGTGCTGGTTGCGCCTGAGAGAGAGAGCGAGAGCCTGGCATTTGACAGCGGGGGCAAAGTAGTCCACTGGTAATATTGCAGGAAAACGATACAGCTAAAGGACGGTGGGATTTTCTGCAGAACGAAAATTCCTCATACAAAACAGCCCGTTTGCACAAAATTCCTCTTTCAGACCTCTAAAATCCAATTCAGCACTCAGTTGCATACAGAAGCCTTATGTTTCATTAGTTTGCATACATATATAGTATACTTGCAAATGTTTAAAAAGAAAAAAAGTAATTTATGAATCAAAACCTCGGAAAGAGGCCACAATGTCAACCCAGGCTTTCAAAGTCAACCCCAGAAGTTGGGTATTTAAGGTGCACCTAAAAAATTATTTCTACATCTCTGGAATCAATTGCACTGTCCCACCTCCCCTGGGAAAAATCCTGCTGCATAGTGTGTTGCGAGTTAAATTAAATTAATAATCTTTGTATGGCACCCGAATTTAGTAGTCAAAGTTCAAGAGATGATACAGATGGAAGCATGTGTACACATGTGTATTTAGGAGGGGCTACCAGATCACTTAACATCTGTTATGCTGCTACTTATCTTAAACAATAATTTGTTAATCTTTAAGGTGCTGCACAACTTATTTATTTATTTATTTATTTATTTATGGTCTTATTTATTTAAGGTGTTATTTGTTGTTCTTTAGCTTACCAAAAAACTCCACAAACTACAATGAAATAATAAAATTACAGTAAAAGAGATCAACTTTCAGAACAGCAGCATAAAATGATAAGACATTCTTGTATTAAAACCATGTTTATACTCTAAAGCACGCCAAAGGCCTAGAGAGATTGAAAAGAAAGAAAGATGGCACCAAGCAAACCTCCCTTGGAGGGAATTCCAAAGATATCATCAACATCATTGCTGCTGCTGCAGACTAATATGGACATATCTCTAGAATTCAACAGCTGTTGAATGAATTCAGTGCAAGTCCTGTTGAATCGAGAGGCTTCTTTGAGTGTCAATAAACATGCCTGCAGGTGTGATTTGGTAGACTTTGTTTACTTAGACTTCCAAAAGGCTTTTGTCAAAGTCCCTTGTCAAAGTCTCCTGAACAAACTTAGCAGTCATGGGATCAGGATTCTTATGGAATGGAAACTGGTTAAAGAACAGAAAGTGGAGAGGATGGTCAATTCGTACAATGACACCAAATTGTTTTAGATACTTAAAACAAAAAGGGATTGCAAAGAGCTCCAAAAGAGCACCAAACTTGGAGTGGGCATTAAAATGTTGAATCTGGTTCAACATAAGCAAGTGTAAATTGATGCTTGTTGAGGCACAAAATTCCAACTTTCGCTTATACATTGATAGGATTTGAGCTGACCGTTAAAGAGATCTGGCTTGATGAAAATGTCAACTGAGTATGTGGCTGCCATGAAAAATTCAATGTTGGGCATAATTAGGAAAGGCATAAAAAACTGCTACTATCATACTGCCCTTATATAAAACTGTGGTGCAACCACACTGTGTACAGCTCAGGGTTATCGCACCTCAAAGAGAATACTGGATAGCTGGAAAAGGTGCAGAAAAGGATGACCAAAATGATCAAAGGGATGGAGCAAATAATAATAATAATAATATAATAATAATAATATAATAATAATAATAATATATTTATTTATTTCTTACCTGCCTCTCCCTTTGGATTGAGGCGGGGAGCAACATTAGAACAGGTTTAAATGGATATTGTTGTTTTTATGCTTTTGATGGTTTAAATTTTTTGTATATTTGTTTTTAATATTCAGTTTTTAACCTTTGTAAACCGCCCAGAGAGCTTTGGCTATGGGGTGGTATATAAAAATAAATAAGTGGGATGAGAAGCAAAATTCCTTTCGTTTTGATTCATTTCGAAAACTAGATACGAAGGAACAGGGTCCTAGCCTGGTCTCGACATAGGAAATAATTTTTGGGTACGGAAAAACATTTTAATGGTACAACAGCCTGGAGTTTTGCGGTCCAGGCACAAATTTACCCTTAGTGAGAACAGGGCAGGCTCTACTATTGGGCAGATTTGAGGTGGTTGCCTCAGGCAGTTGGTTTTGGATGTCATGAGAGAGCAGCGAATACCTGCTGCTGCCCCTTTGCTTTTGTGGGATCGTCTACCTACACTGCCAAAATACTTTGGCCGACCTTGAGTCCTATAGAACTTGACTGAGGAGTGGGGGGCCTAACCAAGAAATCCTATTAAAACTAACATCAGAATTAACATTTAGAATAATAAAACAGAAGGAGCAAGGCGCCCATGCCCACCGACCCTCGTGCCGTTTCTGTCCCTGTGGCCCCTTCCCGGACCCACGCCTCGCTTTCATTGCAGCGGGCACTAATGCCAATGGAGCGCAGCCGGCGTCTCTGCTGCCTTTCGCAGCTCCCGTTGTTTTCGATGAGCTTCAGGCAGCTGCCGTTGTTTCCAATGGGTGTCCCCACAGCAGCTCGAGTAAGGATTAGTCCCGTGGAAACAGGTGGGCCTTTACTTCTGGGCGCCGCGCTGCCGCGGCAAGTCTCGCGCCGCCCCCTTTCCAGGCAGGGAGCGGGCGGAGCCGCGTTTCGTAAGCCGAGAGGCTGAGGAGAAAGGAGGGAAGAGCGGCGCGTCCTAGCGGGGCCATGTTGGGGCCTAGCGCAGCCGCCGGTGAGTGCCGCTGCTGCCCGAGTCGGGCCTGCCTGTCGTAGAGCCCCGCCACCGCCGTTCTGGTTGGGGGGCAGGAGCCGGCGGCACGCGCTGGGGCAGCACAGAGCCAAACGACGGGGCCGGGCCGGGCTGGGCTGGGCTGGAAGCAGTTCCGCTGCCCCCTGGGCGAGCAGCTCGCTGCGAAGTAAAAAGTACTTTTTAAAAGTGTTTTAATTTTTGTGAACCGCCCAGAGAGCTCCGGCTATTGGGCGGTATAGAAATATAATAAATAATTAAATAAGTAGGCGCAAGGTCGCAGCCTCCGGTTCTCTGGCAGGGCTAAGTTTAATTAAAGCTGTGCTGCCTCCTTCGTGTTTCTTTATAAAGGATGTTGTTGCTCTTTTACATTATACCCTTCCCCCCCCCTTCCACAGGCAAAATCGTTAGGATTTTGGACAAAAATATTTTTTCCGTTGTGCATGTAACTAAAAGACCATATTGGGTTATTAACAGAAGGGTTTGCAGCAAACCGCAGGAGGCCATTCCGCAGAGGCCAAAACCAGGGGCTTCAGGTAAGCCAAAATATGTGTTATCTTCATAATTTGCAGCATTCATTGTATGAGTGCCTCATTGAAAGTAAGTCGCGTGGTGTTGAAGGGGGCTAAACTCCTAAGGAAGCATGCATAGGGTTGCAGCCCTAGGCTGCGCATAGCTAACGTGTTCTTGTCCCCCCCAGAATTGGAGGTGTTGTTCTAGAGCTGTTATTGACTACTGTACACAAATTAATTTCTTCCTGTTCCCCCATGGTCTCATTCATAACTTTTGGTAGTGCTTTAAGTCTAAGAAAAGCTGAGAATATAGCTATTGGTCTAAGCAGTGCAACTGGAGATTGTGTGTATGTGACTATTGGGGAATGTGCCCCACCCCATTAATTTTCTAAGGTCCTAGTCTTATGCATGTTTAGAAATAAGTCCTCGATCAGTGTTAGTGCCACGGTAATACTAATGGGGAAGCTGCGCCATATAAATTTTCTGAGCTTTCATGACGATCCTACTAACTTTATTTTCATGTGGATTGTGACCCCCAGACACTGTCTAGGGGCTATAGGATTGCTCCCTTGGTGTCTTTTATTTTGAATCAACCTTGTTACCATATTTTGCATGCAACAGTCAATATGTGAGTTTTGCTGAAATCAGGGCTTCCGTGCTTAAAAGGCTTTTAGTGACCAAAGTCGTTACAACCTTTGATTATTAAACAAGAAATTAAAGCATTTCTGTAGGTGGGTGGCTTGAGGACATCTCAGCCCATATTTTCTGAATTTGTGAATGTATGGAAACATGAAATGCCTTATTTAATTAACCTCCATTTGCACCTTTGCTAATCCCACGATTGAAAGAAATGTGTCTGCATAGGCACTGGATGTCTGTATTTTGGGGCAGATAGCAGCACACACCAATATGGACCAGTTGTGTTCAGACATTATTGGTGTGATTTGCTCAGTCATATGAAGTTATCTACGAACTTGTGAGTAGCATAACTCTGCTTGCTGCATTCTCATTCTGGAGAGTGTTCCAGGGCGACTGTGGTTTAGTGTACTGGAAATCTGCTTGTTTGTGATCATACTGTTGAGCGTTGAATGCAGGATTGAGGGAGTGATCCTGTGGCCTGTAGACAGAGTCTGAGGGGCTGTAGGATAATTTGGATTCCTGGATAAAAGGTCAGAGACAGTGCTCTGACAGCAGATCCAGGAATCTATGCTCCCTCCCCCTCACAGCTGGCATAGAGAACTGCCCAGGCTGGCTCATAGAGGTCACAAAGGTAACCTCAGAGAGGAGGGGTTAAAGTGTGTGTGCCAGTGGGCAGGGAGGGGATGAGGAAGTCAGGATAGGACTAGCCTCCTTCCCTCCCATTCCTATGCACTTCATCTATGCACCCTAAAGCATCCCTGACAACCATCTGTCAGGGATGCTTTAGGGTGGATTCCTGCATTGAGCAGGGGGTTGGACTCGATGGCCTTGTGGGCCCCTTCCAACTCTGCTATTCTATGATTCTATGATTCTAGATGGGCGTAAAAGCCCTTCTAGCTAAAATGCAGAACGGGAAGAATGTGGAAGCTGATGAGCCTTGTCATAGAACTGAGCCCTGAGCCACTTAAGTGGCCTGATTGAGCTACTTAGGCAGCAGCAGCTACTATTTTCAGCTCATAGAAGTTAGGAAAAAAATACCCCTGCAAATAACTTGGCTTAGTGGGAATTCTAGTGGTCCAAGTCAGCATGTCAAGCTATAAAAAAGGACACATCCTGACAGTTGCACAAAGTATGCAAATTGGATTATTATTATTATTATTATTTATTTATTTATTTATTTATTTATATAGCACCATCAATGTACATGGTGCTGTACAGAGTAAAACAGTAAATAGCAAGACCCTGCCGCATAGGCTTACATTCTAATAATTTGGTATCTAATTTGCAGATTCAATTTTATGGCTATGGTGTGGGCAAAATCATGAATCTGGAGTTAACTTTCTAGTGATAAGAGCTAAGTTAGAGTTGGCTTGTTGGAGGGTTTGGACATGTTTCAGTTACTGTTTCAGCGTGTTAGCTGGACATCAAAGCTTTATGTACTTAGTTCATGTTTTCAAAATTATATTCACATGAGGTTTGGGGGACACAGTACACAGGAAGGCTCTCCCTAATGCCATGCTAAAACAGAAACTTAAAACACAGTCTTGTGCATCATTGTCCTAATTCGTTCAAAAGGGCCCTGTTCCCAGGAAAGTCTGCATAGGATCGCAGCCACAATTTAACCCCATGTTAGGTTGTATATTATGCTCCCACTCCTTTGTTAAAAGTTGACATTTGCAGTGATGTTGGCAGATGTGCTGTTGCTATTTTACTCAGTGGTACGGTGCCAGCCTTGAGAGCTGTTAGCAGGCTTAGTGTTCCACTAGAGTTGTGCCTTCTAGATTGTAAGCCTAAGGTCAGACAGTGTATCATTATTCATGAGTGTAAGCCACTCTGGGAGCCCAGTTTGGCTGAAGGGTGGGATAAAAATGCTATAAATAAATAACTATTTATGGTAAACATATCACATTAAATACCAATCAAACCAAAACCCCTACATAGATATTAAAATGCCAACCTATAAAAGCAGCGTCAACAGTCAGCCTAGTGATAGGAACCTCTAGAAACTCAACAGACGGTTTCGACAACTGCCTCCTTGCATCTTGCACTAGGGGCATTTCCAGAGTCGTTAAGTAATTGGCCCCTCCACCCCACCAGGGATAGTGCTACCATCCCCTGTTGGCAACCTGAATCTCTTCCTTTGTCTGAGCTGAAGCTCCTTCCAACAACAGCAGGCTTTTGAAGACTTCTGGGACCAGGAGTGTGATACCGTAGGTAGACACAGCTAAGGCCATAATGGTGGAAGAGTTGCCTCATACCACGATGTGGCTCAGCCATGATCCCAGTAAAAAATGCACCAGCTGCAGGGAAAATGGCATTTTTTCTGGGTAATGAAGTATTTAATTTCCCTCCCCCCACAAGGGAAGGGTAGGTGACTAGATTCCCCAGAAAGGAGTAACAACCATACAAATGTACAACCGTAACCATGGAAACTTTAATGGCCTCTTTTATTCTTTACGGCCTGGTGATATCCCAAAGGATGTCCTTTCTTGACTAAAGCAAGCTGGAATTTGACTCTCAAAGCAGCTCAGCTAGACCTCTCCTCAGATCAGACCTGCTGAATGGATTTTTAATGTTTCTTTGTTTTTCCATGCATCTTGTGTATTAGATCTAAGGGCAAATACATTTTAATTTACTGCACCTGCTTCTTTTGCACACTTTGTATCCTAAGTGAGTTAGGGAATATTCAATAGGGAAACCTTCCAATCTACTGTCTGGAAGCCAGGCAATTTGCTACTGGTGTATCTAGCTGCTATTCTTTCTTCGTCAGGAACATTTTAATTATTCAAATATGGCACAATGGACAAAGTGTTTTACCTATGTTTTTATCTAACAAAACCAAATACAGCAATTATGGTGGAACTAATTGGCCATGTGCAACAAATCACAATCTTGATGCTGCCTTTTGAATGAGATCTTCAGTTCTCAGATGCTGCATTTTCTATGCTTTCTGCAGGCTTTTCCCAAAGAGTCCCGGGATACAAGCCGTCTGACTGGGATAAGAGATTCTTGATATGGACAGGGCGTTTTAAAAAAGCAGAGGATATACCTGAAACTGTGTCGTAAGTTCAGTTGTCACTATCAGACTAAAAATAATAATCATTTTTTGCATTTTCCACTTTGATCAAATATTGGAGACCTTAACATCATAAGATGATCAAATTCTGGAAATTTTGGAGTCATGAGAAAAAAAACATTTTTCTGGGTTCCCCCCCAGAAAACAAGACATTTTGTGGGAAAATGAAAACATATGTAATACTGACTTTATTATCAAACCTAAAGTTATTTTACTGCTTTGACAAGGGAAAATGCAACATTTATTATGGTATATAAAATCGTACTATTTGGCATACTTATGACATTTACAGAGCAATTTTGTGCATGTTTACTCAGAAGAGCCACTTGGTTAGATCCAGACTTAATCATAGTACAGCAAGTTGAACCTCTTTCAGCTTGAGGGCCAAATTCAGTTTTGGAGAAGCTCTTGAGGGCTGTATGGGGTGAAAGGCAAAAGAGAGCGGGGCCAAAATACCAGCCAGGGAGTGACCCAACAATCAATAGTTGTGGGGGTGGGGGTGGGGCCAGGGAAGGGGCATGGCCATCTGGCAACCCCTGGAAGCCTGGATTGGGACTTCAGACAGGCCAGATTTAGTCCTGGCCTGAGATTCTGCACCCCTGGAGTAGATCCATTGAAATCCATGGGACCTACAAAAAGCATGAATAACCTGTTCCACTGATTTCAGTGGATGTCCTCTAAGCATAACTAAGGGCTCCTGTTGCCACCAATCATTGGACTTCCAATGTAAAGTTACAAGCATGTCTGTGTACTGCCCACACTTTCAGGGGAAATTGTCGTGCTGCAACCTTCTGTCCACACCATTGAGTGGAAAGCTCTTCCCTCTCTTCACTGCTTCCACCTGCCTTGTTCTTTGTGCTGGAGTGGGTTTTTGTTTTCTTTCTTCTGATCTAGTATTGCACAGTTCTCCACTTTTACTTTGGGTTATAGAACACAGGAGAGGTGCTCCAGCACAGAACATAGGAGAAGTGCTCAATTTTGGTTGCCGATTTCTGCACCTTCTCTAGTTCTGCAACATCTCTGCATTTTTGGAATGCAGTGACCTGAATTGTACACAGTATTCCAGGAATGGTTGAACCATAGCTTTGTATAAAGGTATTAAGATATTGGCTGCTTTATTTTTGATCCCTTTCCAAATACTCTCCCCAAAGAAAGGTAGGATTAGCAAGCAGAACATCCCAGAGAGAAAGAGCAGCCCAGCAATCAGAAGCAGGAGTGGTCATCGTTAGCATTTTCTGTTTGGTCCCTAATCTTAGATTTGCAACAGTTAGTACAGCTTCTAACACTACCCTTGAGAAAGTAGTTGGGCAGGTGGAGGTAGCAGCAGCTATACTTTGAAACCACATGTTGCCTGCTTTTGGGGGGTGGGAAGGCAGGCAGGCCGGCCCTTCCCTGCCCTCTAAATTGGTGGGGAGGACAGGGGAAGACACAGACCTCCCAGGGCCTCTGCTACATATGGCTGGTGCTGATGGGCCCTCCACAGCTGCCTCACAGTATTGAGCTTTGCAGCTGGACCTGAACTGGGTGGCCCTTCTCAAAATTGATGTTATAGAACTTGGAAAGAGTAACTAAAATCGTCAGGAAGTTGGAGCACCCTCATTATGAGAAAAAAACTAAAGTGTTTGGGACTTTTCAGTTCAGAAAAAGATAATGAAGGGTGGGACATATAGGTCATAAATGATATGGAGAAAGACATTTGTCCATTTCTCATCTCACTTAGACCTTGGGATCACTGGACCAAATTAATTTATTATTATTATTATTATTATTTATTTATATAGCACCATCAATGTACATGGTGCTGTACAGAGTAAAACAGTAAATAGCAAGGCCCTGCCGCATAGGAGACCTGACAAAAGGGAATACCACTGTGAACTTGTGAAATTTGTAGCTACGTAGTACAACGGCTACTGGCCTAGATGGTATTAAAGCAGAAGTGGGGAGCCTGTGGCCATCCAGAACTTCAAAGAACTCTTTATTTGCAGTATAACAAAAAGAAGAAAAGGGCAGGAGGGGGAAATAGTAACAAAAGAAAAAGAATATGATGTACAAGATATCAATTCACAATAATAGTTCACAACACCATTCATAAAAAGAAAAGGAAAAAAGATTTGACACTTCTGTTTCCAACATATACATTTATTTAAGCACTCCATATATCTAAATAAGCATCCAGATGAAAGTGAAAATTATAGGATATATGTTCAAATGTAGCAATAGCAGTAAGATCTTCAGACCATTGAATGATAGGTTCAATGATAGACCATTGAATGATAGAGCCCTGGCTATGGGGGCGGTATATAAGTGTAATAAATAAATATAAATTAATAAATATAGGTTGTCCTTCCAAAATTGAAGTATGAGTTCTCTTTGCAACTGTAAGGGCTCTCAAAGTGTACTTTTGCTGTCCATTTGTTAAACCCCACTTGACAAGAATATAATTTAAAAGCACACAAATACTACAAGTGAGAAGGATCTTGGAATTGTTGTAGTTCACAAGTTGAATATGAGCCAACAGTGTGCTATGGCTTAAAAAAAAAAGCAAATGCTATTTTGGGCTGCATTAACAGAAGTATAGCTTCCAAGTTGCACAAAGTCCCTGGTTCCCTTCTATTCAGCACTGTTTAGGCTTCACTTTGAGTACTGTGTCCAGTTCTGGGCACCACACTTCATACCCCATGGTATTCTGATTAGCAAACCAGCTAAAAGTGGGCTAGATGGAACAACTATTAGGTTGTTCCACAGTTGGCTACAGAATCAGACTCAAAGAATGCTTATCGATGTTACCTTCTCAAACTGGGGGGAGGTAACGAGTGGGGTACCGCAGGGCTCAGTCCTGGGCCCAGTGCTCTTCAGCATTTTTATTAATGATTTGGATCAGGAGGTGCAGGGAACACTTATCAAATTTGCAGTTGACACAAAATTGGGTGTGATAGCTAATTCCCTGGAAGACAGAAACAAACTTGAAAGTGATCTTGACAGGCTAGAGAGCTGGGCTATAAACAACAGAATGAAATTTAATAGGGATAAATGCCAAGCCCTACACCTAGGAAAAAGAAACCAAATGCACAGTTACGAGATGGGGGATACTTGGCTCAGTAATACTACAAATGAGAAGGATCTTGGAATTGTGGTAGATCACAAGCTGAATATGAGCCAACAGTGTGATGTGGCTGCAAAAAAAAAAAAAAAAAAAAAGCAAATGCTATTTTGGGCTGTATTAATAGAAGTATAGCTTGAAATAGATCACTGAGAAATAGAAATATGTTGGTGCTGAAAATGGTGGGTTCAAAGGGGTTTAATATATTGAGGCTCAGACCCCACCTCTACGTTCTACTCAATTGTTTGGGTAGATTACTTCTCCTTTGTCATGCTTTCCATGAAAGCGATTTTGCTGTGTTGCCCAGGACAGTTCCTCAAATTGCCAATTGTGCCCATGGCTCCAAAAGGTTGCCTATCCCTGCCCTATGTCCTTAACATCCATAGTATCACATCAGCAGAGCTTCCCTTGGGTTACCCATTTCCACCCTCAGGAATGGGCAACTTGTCGTCTTTCAGTTTCCATCCAGTTGAAAGATATACAGTACTTAATTATTAGTGTTCTTTACAGATCCTGTAATGTTGCTACTTTAGAAATGTAAGATGCATTATGGTTTGATCATAAAATAATTAAAATTAAAACCATTTAAAAGTAAATTTAGTTAGTAAATTTGTAATTATTCAATTGTACTTTTAAATTTAATATACCAAACATGATTTCATGAGAAAACCAACACGTAATACATTTAATGTTCCTATTTACTGGGGGAACTTCAACAAGTAATCCCTGAAAAATCTGAATCATCCCTAAAGTCAGAGAAAGCAGGAATTACTGGAAACAGAGGAAGGCTGGTGTACAGCATCTGTTATTAATGGAACGAATGAGGTAGAGTTTAGGGAAATCTGAAAGAAAAGCCATTGAGAGCTTATTGAGCAAGGGAAGACGCTCTTATCTATTTGTAATGGTAACAAAAGCATATTTAATTTAAGTACTGTTAAACAATCTCAACCTACTATTTGAAGAGTTGACACTTTATTTCCTAAATTTTGTTCTTTTTGAAAAAGTTATCTGTAATGGTGGTATTAATCCTATACTTACAACATAGGAACCAGTCATAGAATCATAGAATAGCAGAGTTGGAAGGGGCCTACAAGGCCATCGAGTCCAACCCCCTGCTCAATGCAGGAATCCATCCTAAAGCATCCCCGACAGATGCTTGTCCAGCTGCCTCTTGAAGGCCTCTAGTGTGGGAGAGCCCACAACCTCCCTAGGTAACTGATTCCATTGTCGCACTGCTCTAACAGTCAGGAAGTTTTTCCTGATGTCCAGCTGGAATCTGGCTTCCTTTAACTTGAGTCCGTTATTCTGTGTCCTGCACTCTGGGAGGATCAAGAAGAGATCCTGGGGGGGACAGAGCCTGACAGCCAATGTACCGGTAGGTTTCTTCTTAGGCTCCGGGATTGGGAAGCCGAAATTATAATTATCTCAATTAAATGGGCAAGAATTTCTAACGTAACTATTTATACTCACTCAGCTGATGGTGGGGAAGAACTGGAGGTGTTTTTGAAATCATAGCTTGTATACAGAGTGGTGGAAATAACGCGGCCTGGTAGGACTCAGCAAATCAGTTTGTCAGAGTGGAGAGTGAAAGTGACTATGATTGTTTTTGTTGGATCTCTTCCATCGACAACTGAGTTTAAATTGCTGTGATATATCACTCCTTATGAGTGCGGTGCAAGTAATTGGCAATAAATCTAACCACCGGGAAGCAGTGAGAGAGAAGTTTGTTTTTATTCTGATGGACTGGGAAGTTGTTTTGATCCTTGCCCGGAACATTAAATAGTGGATTTATGCTTTATGCCGAACATTAGAAAATCAAAAAAGAAAGCGGCTAAGGTCACCTGGCAAAGACACAATCACCCCTCCAACCATAGCGTCGCCCGGCTCGAGAAACTGTCTTTGTCTTCGGAGGAAGATTCAGACTGCAACACGAAAATGGCGACAAAATCTGGCAAGCAGCCAGCTACCATGGAAGAAATCAAGCAGTTTATAATTAGCAACAACGATACCCTTTTTAAAAAAAATGGATGACCATGCGGAAAAGGCAGAGAAAAGAATGGATGAGTTAGCTGACAGGATTGTTCAAAATGACAAGAGCATAAAATCACTGAAAGCAAAAGTAAATTTACTGGAGAAACATCAGGAGCTATTTGAAAATAAATGTAATTTGGAGTTTGATGCCCATGAGAAAAGACTGATTCAATTAGAAGACCAGAATCGACGATCTACACTTTGGATTAAAAATTTTGTGGAAATGTCAGGAGAGGATTTGAGAACAGTAATTCTTCGTTGGTTTAAAGAAATGATGCCTGATTTGGAAATAAAGGATTGTGAAGTGGACAGGATTCACAGGGTGGGAGGATTAAAATTCAGAGGTGCAACAAGAGATATCCTGATGAAATTTGGCAACTATTTAAAAAAAGAGCAAGTTATGAAGAAATTGAGGTCTTTGGCTCTGATACAATTTCAAGGCACTTCAGTTCAAATTTACAACGATCTCTGTCAGCAAACAATTAACTGGAGACGCAGCGTCAAACCAATTACTGAAATATTAAGGAAGAATGTAATAATTTATTCCTGGGGTTACCCTGTTTTTTTAACGTTTACGCATGGTGGGAAGCAATACAGAGTAACCTCTTTGGATCAGGGCAAGGAGTTGCTGAAGAGTCTGGGTTTGCATGCTGGCGCAAGTCCAAAAAAAGCAGGTGGAGGAGAAAGAGAAGTTGGAGCATCCGGGATGTGACACTTTTGATAAATTGATAATGAGAAGGTTTTTTTTTTTAAACAGAAGGCTTACTGGTTCGGGGCTGTGGGCTTCATCTCCCCCCCCCCCAAGGGTAAAATAATGGCCGGAGTGATAGACTTATGGGGATTTAGTGGGGGGAAAAGAGGTGGGGGGAGGGTTATCGTTGGGTGGGAGGGAGGGGTTTGAAGGTTTTTTTTATGTTTTTATGTATGTGAAATTGAGTTGCAGAGCACAAGGGATTGGAAGGAATATCAAAAAACTGAATATGGATAAGAACATAAGGATAACAACGCTCAATGTTAAAGGTCTGGGGGCAGTCGTGAAAAGGAGGAGAATTGAACAAATGCTAAATAGAGAAGGATCTGACATTTTTTTTGCAGGAAACGCATCAATTTAAGGAAGGGGTAAATGAAATTCGCTTGAAATGGTCAGTCTATTATGAAAAGTCATTGGGGACTTCAAAAAAAATGGAGTGGCCATTTTAATTTCAAAAAGAAGTGGATTTACTTTGGAGAATATAAAAAAGGATGGGAAAGGCAGATATATTTTGATAAAGGGTCAAATTGAAGGTAAAGCATATACGTTGGCTAATGTTTATGCCCCAAATGAGAGACAGAGAGAATTTTATAAAGAATTATTTAGAGAAAGAGAAGAATTTAAGGAAGGATATGTTATTTTAGCTGGAGATTTTAATGTGGTTATGGACAATAGATTGGACAGGTCAAGCCCCACTAGTGTTGAAAAGAGGAATAATATTACCATATTAAATAAATTGATAAAAGAAAATGATTTTGTTGATGGGTGGCGTTTACTTAAAGGGGCGGAGCCTGGCTTTACATATTATTCTCCAGTTCATTATACGTACTCTAGGATAGATCATATCTTTGTCTCTAAAGAGTTTGCAACTAAGGTTTGTAGAATGGAATTGGGGGTAATTAAGGTAACAGATCATGCAATGGTTAGTTTAGGTTTTACAGTTAGGAAGGACTATAGAGAAGCGTTTAGGTGGAAATTGAATACAAAGATATTTAAATATAATAAAGTGGTGGAAAAAATGCAAAAGGAATTGTCAGAAACTTGGGAAATTAATGTAAAAGGAGGAACCGCAACGGCAGTTGTTTGGGATACCATGAAGGCTGTAATAAGAGGAATTTGTATTAGGGAAATGTGTAACTTAAAGAGGCAACAGGTTGCAATGCAGGAAAAGTTAGAGGAAGAGATTAAGAATTTGGAGAAAGATTATTGGCAATCTAAAAATAAACATAAATTAATAGAATTACAAGCAAAGAAAAAAGAGTTAGAGAATAAAAATTTAGAGAAGTTCAGAAAAATTTGATTTATATGAAAAGAGAGTATTTTGAAAACAGCAATAAAAACTCTAAGATGCTTGCCAGACTCACACAAAAGGAAAAAGCTAAGAATGGGATAGGAATAGTGAAAGATAAACAAGGGAACTATAGTCACACAATGAAGGGTAAAATAAAAAAAAACCCAGGAATTTTATCAAGAATTATGTAAGGGAAAGGATGTTCAGAAGGAGAGGATGGAAGTTTATATGGAAAAGTATATAAAGAAGGGTTTGGAAACAGAACATAAAGAGTTAATGGAAAGGACTATATCTGAAAGAGAAATTGAAGAGGTTATAGAGAATTTGAAAGTGGGTAAATCACCTGGGGTAGACGGTTTAGGACCGGAATATTATAAAGTTTTTAAAACGTTCTTAATACCAAAATTATTGAAGTTATATAATGCCATATTGGAAGGAGAGAGGATTCCAGAATCATGGGAACATTCGTTGATAATTTTAATTCCAAAGCCAGATAAAGATTTGACTGTCCCTGATTCATATAGACCTATTTCATTAATAAACCAAGATGCCAAAAAATTTTCAACTATTTTAGCAAAACGATTAAATACATTTATAGCTAAATATATAGGGGAAGACCAATGTGGATTTGTAGCAGGTAGACAAATGCATAATTTAGTGGGAAGAGTTTTAAATGTAATACAGGTGGTAAAAAAATCAAAGACTAAAGTGGGAATCTTGGCGCTGGATATTTTTAAGGCTTTTGATTGTGTGAGTTGGCAGGCATTAAAGATGGTTTAAACAAAATGGGATTTGGAAACAAATTTAAAGCTATAATAGAACAATTATACTCTCAAAATACAGCCGCAGTGGTAGTAAACGATGGAGTTACTGATAAGATACGACTAGCCAGAGGGACAAGACAAGGATGTCCACTCTCGCCTGTCCTGTTTGTAATGGTTATGGAATTATTGGCAAATGCAATAAGAGATGATGGGGAGATAGAAGGGATAGGTATTATTAAAAAGATAAAATTGAACATGTTTGCAGATGATACCTTGCTAACTATTAAAAACCCAGTAGGAAAGATGGAAAGAATTAAACAGCAGTTGAAAGAATTTGAAGATATTACTGGATTAAGAATAAATTGGTCAAAATCAGAGTTGATGTTATTTAACTATACTAAAAAGGAAGAGAAGGATTGGGAAGAGAAAGAAATAGAAATGAGAGTTAAAGAGCAGATTAGATATTTGGGAATTAGAATTACAAAAAATTTGGAGAGTTAAGAGAAGGAAAATTTAAGTAGTTTGAAAAAAGATTTTAGCAAAATTGGAAAAATATAAAAGATTGAATCTATCATGGTTTGGAAGAATATCATTAATTAAAATGAAGATTTTAACAAAGATTAATTTTATTTTTAGGATGCTACCAATAAAAATTTCAGAATCAGAGCTAAAAAATTGGCAGAGTATTATAAATAATTATTGTAATGGGGATAAGAAAGTGAGGATAAATAAGAACAAATGGTATTTAAGCCAAAAAAAGGGAGGACTGGGTCTCCCAAACATTAACTTATATTATGTAGCTAATAGGTTAAGACATATTGTAGAGGCAATTTTAGGAGTAGGAGATTTAGATTGGATGGAGGATAAAACTACAAATAGCATAGAATTGAATTTGGAAAATGTATTTTTTAGGGAAGGAGGTAAAAAATGGGCTGAAAGTATAGGTAATCCGCTTTTAAAATTCCATTGGGAAATTTGGAGTAAATATAAAAGGGAGTTGCTCTCGAGCAGCTCCCCTTTATCACCAGTAATAATGTTAAAGAATTTCCCTGAGGATTTAAAGAGTAGATTAAGTAAAGTTTTAATAGAGGAAAATAAAATGAAATTAAGGGAATGGTTAGGAGGGATGAATACAAGAGAGGAGATGGAAGAGATTCTAAGGAATAAAAAATTAACTTGGTTAAACTATTGGCAATTGGAACAATGGATTAAAAATTGGGTAAGAGAAAATGGAGATTGTAGAGTTGTCGAAGTTCGAGGAACTAATTGTCAAAAAAGAAATTGATAAGGGAGAAAGCGTAGTGACAAAAGGGTTAATGAGTGAAATATACAGAATATTGCTTGAGATAGGGTTGATGGATAGCTCAGGAAAATTGGTTTGGAAGACTGATTTGAAGGTACCGATAGGACAGCAGAGTTGGGAAGGACTATGGAAACAAAGAGTGTTGAGAAATATGTCAGTGAGAATAAAAGAGAATTATTATAAAATTATATGGAGGTGGTACCTAACCCTGGTTAGATTAAATAAGATAAATAAGCAGCACTCAGCAAATTGTTGGAGAGGTTGTGGGGGAAAAGGAACGTATTTACATATGTGGTGGGAGTGTAAATATGTGCAAAAGTTGTGGAAGATGGTGTTTTCAGAGATTGAAGAAATTGTTGGAATGAAGATAGAAGAAACACCAAGAGTTGCATTACTCTCACTATATGAAGATTTAAAATGTAAAAACGAAATTAAGGAATTGATAACAAATTTGCTGACTGCAGCAAGGTTAATTCTAGCTAGGAATTGGAAGATTCAAGGTGATTATTGTATTGAAGAATGGTATAAAGAAGTATGGGATATTGCTATTAATGATAAATTGACATGTAATATTAAAGTGAGAAGAGGTATAGCAAAAATGAATGATTTTGAGGCAATTTGGAAACAGTTCTTAATATTTGTGTTTTCTAAGGGAAGTGGGAAACCACCAGCAGAAGAAACTATGAGATTTTGGAAACAGGAATGAGATCCCGACGTGGGGGGTGCACTTTTATGTTAAGTAGGATTATGTTAAATAGATTAAGCGAGAATATATGATATTAATGTTACTCAGCATTTATGTATTATGTTGTTTTTCTTTTAATTGTATTGATGTATGTTTAAGTATTGGAAAATAAGAAATTTAAATAAGATAAAGCTTTTAACATGACAATAAAAGTATTATTATTTTGTTAGCTACCAATAATATATATATATATATATATATATATATATATATGAATGAGAAGAGATCCTGGCCCTCCTCTGTGTGACAACCTTTTAAGTATTTGAAGAGTGCTGTCATGTCTCCCCTCAATTTTCTCTTCTCCAGGCTAAACATGCCCAGTTCTTTCAGTCTCTCTTCATAGGGCTTTGTTTCCAGACCCCTGATCATCCTGGTTGCCCTCCTCTGAACACGCTCCAGCTTGTCTGCATCCTTCTTGAATTGTGGAGCCCAGAACTGGATGCTATAGTGAGTCCAGTGACTCTAGTGAGTTTCATTTAGGTATAGAAGATTTATTTTGTTGGCAGCAGTTCAAGGTTTAATAACTGAGGCAGTGTTCTTTAACGGTGAGGTGTAATTGGGAAGTTCATTAAAAAATCTGTGACAGTGAGTTCCATAGATCCAAGCCTCTGAGTTTTATTTAAATGTGATGATTATGATAACATGTACTGATGATTAGGAACAAATAACATGTGTAAGTCCTCTTTTGCCTTCAGATTGCAGCATAGAGATTACCCTTCAGATGGATTTCTTCCTTTGATTTTTCTCTATTAACAGACTGGCAAAGCACGTAAACACCTAGGATCTGACAACATTATGTTTGCTCTTTAAAGGTTTGAGATGGTAGATACAGCAAGGAACAAGATGCGTGTGAAGATCAGCTACCTAATGATTGCCTTGACAATTCTGGGTTGCATAAGTATGGTTATTTCAGGGAAACAGGTGAGTACAAAAGAGCTAACAGAGACAGTGGGAATAAAAGAGCTAATAGACTACTGCAACAGTTCTCTTAGGAAAAATAATTAAATAACAAACTGGTAATACTGGAGAGAGGATAAGAGGGTCCTTTGCTCTCCTACTAAAGAAGACCTGGAAATAAAATAGAGTCTGCCCAAGGGTGGGGGAGACAAGGAAATTGGGAACGAAGTCAGGAAGGATGAGAATAGAGATTTCTCCTAAATTTCAGTGTGTTGAGTTAGTCAATGGCCTGTTCAGACAACACGCTAAACCATCGTTAGGTTGCTAAGCAAGCCTTTTGCAGCAAGCGATTAGGGTGGTGCGTGTTTAACTGTGGTTATGTAGCACCATGGTTAGGAATAGTACAGATAGCACACTAAGTCATGGTTCACATGACACGCCAAGCCATAATGTTTAGCTCAAAATGCTTAACCATCATGGTTTAGTGTATTGTCTGAACAAGACCAATAGCTATGAGGTCTCTTGAACACTCAAAAGCACTATATAAATGGTTATTATCCACTATTATTTCCCCACAGTTCAGTTTTAGGAGTAGGAAGACTTATGGAGCTGCAGTGTCTATTAGTTTGTCAGAGACTCAAGTTCACATGATCACAGTGTGGTTAATAAGCCATGGTGGCTTGTTAACTCCACTACACCAGCTGGCCAGATTTCCCTAATTATCCTTGTGGGCATGGCTTCCCATGTTGTCTGAACACAGGCGGCATGTTTTTTGAAGGGACAACAACCCTTAAATAATCCATGGGGTGTTGTTTAGTAATTTGAGGGTTGCTGCCCCCTCCCTCCAACAAGCCATGCCAGCGTGGATAGATTAGGGAAATCTGACTGGCATACACAGTGGGGGAAACCAGCCACTGAGGCTTATTTCCCTTGTGACCATATGAACCAACCCACTGAATGGGTACTCTTAATGAAAGCTTCTGTTGTCTTATTCTGCCACTTCATTGCAGGCTGTTGGACGGCATGAATCCCTGACAACCCAAAATCTGGAGAAAAAAGCCCGCTGGAGAGAGGAAGCAGCTCAGAGTGCCTCTGCGAAGCCATAGTAAATAAATAGGAAGAACGTTCGAAGAGAAGGCACAAAACTGATTATCACTCTTCAGTTATGGAGCAGCAACTTGAGGGATTCATAAGTTACTTTTTTCCTGTTCCTTTACACCGCTCAGAAATTGTGTAGCAATCCTAAGGTTTCAAGCTATCTTCATGGGGATTCCATATTTTGCTAAACATCAAATAACTGTTTATTTTGCTAGAAGGCTAAATTCCAGGCATTAAATCTGTTCCTTCAGTTACGTTATACTGGATGAAATTAAAACACTCATGTAACCTGTAAAACCACTTTGCCCTATCCATATGTGATGGATAGGCTTATCTAAGGTCTTGAAAATCCATCTTGAGTGGTTAAAAACATATGTAGAATTTTTAAAATAAATTGGTGCACAAGTATTTGTGTTCATACTTTGATCTAGTTGTGCAAACATGTTTTAAAGCAGTAGTAAAGGAATGCAAGCACACTTGCTTTTTACCCACAAGCTGTGCCTCTTTTGCATGTTACTCACTCATCATTGTGGTGACCTATTCTGGTGATGTCACCCTAAGCCCTTTCTGCTGATCTTGATAGTCTCAGGCACCTTTCTTGTTTCAGGAAATTGGTACGTATGATTGAGCTTTAGTGCAGAATAAGTGCTCAGAATCCAAAACACTGAATGATGGAAGTCTCACAACAGCAGAGTCAATCCTGATTTTAGGGAGGGATATGTCATTATGAATTTTGTAGTTTTCAGATTGATTAGTCCCAAATTTCTACAGCTTGAGCCAATGCAAGTTTTTATTTATTTATTTATTACATTTCTATACTGCCCAATAGCTGGAGCTCTCTGGGCAGTTCATAAAAAGGAGTACACCCCACTTTATTCACTGGGATTTAATTTCAAATAAATTATACTGTTGTGATTTAAGGGTGTTTCCTCTCATCATGGTTAAAAAAAGAGACATTAAACCTGGCTGAGAATTTAAACACAAATATATTTGCGATCTCATTTGCGAGGAAGCTTTACTATAAATCAGTTAACCAAAAGCTGGAATTAAAACTACTGATGCTTCATAACAGTGGGATCACTCTTGGATGGGCTATGTATGGAGTTTTTTAAAAGGAAGACAGAGTCCATTATTGCCAGCTCCCTGTTGAGTGCTTATGCTAGCTTATTGCAGAGATGACACCATATATTCCCTCTTCCAAGGGTTATGAATAGCTTCTAGAATACTTTTGAAAGTAACATGTTCACTGAATCAGTGAGGTTTGTGTCTCACCTCTGTAATCCACACAGCAATAGAGTTGAGCCCTGGTACTTCAGTAACTTGTGAATAAACATGTAAATGTAGTACCAAATATTCTTGCTGATTAGTGCTGCTGCGAGGAAGTAATTTTTCTCAGATTTCCTGGTTGGTAATATATTCAGAAGGGCAGCAACCATCTGGGAGGAACCTTGGTTAAGTAAGAATTGTCTAGTTGTGTGTGGGCAGATTGTAATATCTGATATTTCTTCGAGCTTGACAGCGATCTCTAGCAATTCATCAGAGAAAAAACAGCTCTAGGCATTTTTATAAGGACAAAAGGACAGTATTAATTTTTAAAATGATTCCTCAACTGAATGCTTATTGGCTTCTACTTTTTGTAGCCTTTGCCAAACCTGATGCCATCCTGTTCTCCACCCCCTGTAATGGCCACCATGGTGGACCATCAAAGCCCATTGCTAAACAAGGGTAGAGGGAAGAGAGGGCAGTTCTTGGAGATCTGGCCCCAATTCACAAAGTGGCCACATCTTCCAGGCTCTACTAGGAAGACAAGAACAATCCTTAGATCTGTGTGCAAACGTGTATTCATATTCCTTGCCTCCTGAACAAATCTGAAAATATTTTCAGAAATGTATTTATTACATTTCCTACTGCCCAATAGTGGAAGCTCTTTGGGCAGTGCAAAATTAACAAAATGAGGCAATTCATCTTTGATGCATAGCTCTCCATGCAATCCCTCTTCATTTGAGGCACACCCACCCAGTAATAGCATTCCATTATCTAGGATATATAAAGTTTATCCTCAGCAGTATTTTACCTCCAAGGTAAGTATGTTACCTTTCCATGTTGAACTCAGATGGTCAGTATAGAAGAAAATAAAGACATGTTATGGGGTCCCTTATTAATGGTCCAAGAGAGAGTTTTTACTCAAAACATCTAAGCATAATTGTATGTAGCTTCCCTGCAATGGAGTTGATAGAACTGAACCACCAGCATTTCAGAAGGTATTTTTAATTCATTTTTTATCTCCTCACCTTCACTTACTCTACCTTCTGTGGCTTGTCCACAGGTGAACATGCAGAAATCTGTGCCCCCAATGCAGACAATAGAAAAATGGAAAAGATCAGGACAGCTCTGAGCTTCCTTCTTTCAAATCACAGTAGGATGGCAGAAGGTCTTCTGCAAGGGGGACACTCAATCTACCCCACGCTGGTTGGTAGGGACAGAAAGCACCAGCTGCTCTAGGATCCTGTCCTTCCTCCACTAGCAAAAAATGGAATGTTCTTCTCACCCCTTTCAGCAAGATGTATCTGTAGTCTCAAATTTTTTAGATAAAAATGTATACAATGAAATAATATTTGCATACTGGTACAAACAGCACTGATAGGAAGTGTCTTTTGAGGTTTCTGGTTACATTCTCCAAACCTCACAACCTATCAGCTCCATCTCATACATCCTGAATTACTACCAGTGATTTTTCAAGAATACAATTCTGGATTGTACAGGCGTTTCTGATTTGTTTACCTACACTATTTAGATAAAAAATTATACTGTCATCTTGACCCTGTGGGGAAGCAACAGCGAGGGAGACAGGAGCAGGCAGAGGCCATCAGAGCCTGCTTCAGTTGCACACACCGCCTTTAACAGGGCTAACTGTCATCTTGACTCTGTGGGGAAGAAGGAGCTGTGGGTCTGCCCTTCCATTGGGAGATGAGAGGGAGGAGCAGGGCCTTCCCACCAGCCTGAACAGCCTCCTTAATTTCTTTTCTCCCTCTTCTTTCCCCATCTTTTCCTTGTGTTTCATGTCTTTTTTAGAATGTCAGCCTGAGGGCAGGGACTGTCTTCTTTACTGATCAATTGTAAGCCGTTCCAGGAGCCTTTTTGGCTGAGGTGCAGGATAAAAACACTCTAAATAAATAAATAAATACAATGAAAGAATATTTGCACACTGGTTTAGATAAAAGAACACTACATGTGCTCTGTCTTTAAAAAAAAAGAAAAAAGACACCACTCCATTTCATTGGATGTATTTATGATTTAATTCACCCCTTTAAAGAGAGAATTGTCATTATTCCCTAGCAGGAACACCAATGCACCACATTCTCACTTGCTTGGAAGAAAAACTTTCAGTGTGAGAAAGATAAAGGATGTGTGTAAATATACATATATACATACACATTAGCACACACACTGGAGGAGTGTGTATATGCATATGTACTCTAGGTATGCATACACATATACACACACTCAGTATTTGTGTATATGAAACATTTCAGTATCACATGCACACTTCACTGAAGTTGGCTTACAAAATATGTAGCTTCCCCCTGAATAAACCTATCAAATAAAGTACATGATTTAAAACAAACCTTATAGAAATGACGTGTCATTGGTAATTTAGACTTTAAAAAACCCAGCCACAAAAAAATTAAGTTGAAACAAGATTGCTGTTCCATCAGTGCTTCTACCACCCTTTAAGAAACAAACATGATTATTAACTATGGACATAAAGGCAACATTGAGGTTGTTAAGGATTACCGATCTATTTTTTTAAAATGGGCTGCACTGTACTTTTGCCCACAAGTTTCATGAACCTTTGCCTTAACTTATCTTTCTTGCATATTATTTGATTCCTTGTCTGTAGATGCTGCTTTCTTCCATCTGTAGTTTTGGTGCCATTTTTTCTTTAAACCCAGGCTTAATAAACAGCAACCTGATTCACACATAACCTTAGTCTGGCAAACGATTAACAAACCATGGTTTGTTTTCTCAACTCCTGGATAGTTTGTTTCCCTCCTTCAACTGCTGCTCCCTATATCCCAAATGCCTTTGCAGAGCTTTTAATACTGGCTTCTGGTCACTCTTTGACCGTTGCTCCCTAGCTTGGCAACCTATGACCAACTCACAGTTCTGGATTTACATGTAGCAACTACTCTTGGTTTAAAAAATCCAGAGTTCACAACCCAACAACAAACCATGGGTTCTCTTTCTGGTTGTTTGTGATTAATGAATCATGATTTGTTACTGCGTCTGGGTTTGTGCAACACAACCACCCATGGGTTAATGTTAAGTGTCATGGATTTCTGCCCTCATAGGGGAACCTCCCTCAATCAATCACCAAAATGGGGGTTTAGTTTATTGCAAAGCGCATCCCTATTTCAGTTCAGCCCCAATTTTAAAATCCTAAAATCACAAACAACTGAAGTCCAACAGAGGTTCACAATGGTAATCTAAAATGCTCCTTCAGTAGTAAAGCAGCACTACATTAAAGAAAGTAACTTGAGGGTGGAGGCTGTTGAAGAATGGACAAAAGTGGCAACTGTGAGGACTTCCTTGGAAGGGTCATTCACACAAAACATTGATGAGACTGGACCTACCAGTTGATCAAAGTATTTTTTTCTGGGCAATGCTAGTTATCTTCTGTTAATTGTAACATGAAGGATCCGTCAAGCAATTCTGATAACCGCATTTATTATGGATGCACAACATTAGTTGTCCTCTGAAAGGTCAAGATGACTAAAGGCACCACTCAGTTTGGGAAAGGGTGCAAAGCCCCCTACAATATCCAAGCATTCACAGAACAACACTGCTGATATGTTAAAATAATACTACGCTGTCATGTCAGCTGGCATTGGAATGGGAGAAGAAAATCAAAGCAACCGGCATTCACATCCAATGCCTTCAGTCCAAGCATGCTGGAGAGCCACAACCTTGGTGTTAGTCAAAAGGGCATTCTACAAATATATGGAAACTGCTGTGACACACTTGGCTGTTGCAGGAACTTGCAGTGCTGATGTTTCACCAAAGATCAATTCTTTGCATCGAGGACTAAATAAGAGGTGCAACTGAGGTTAGGCCGATGATTTCACAACTGAAGTAGCTGTAGTGTAGCTGCGAAATGCATACCTCACTTGAGAGAGTTAAGATTCCATTACACAGAGGGATTTGTTGGCTTGTAATGAAGCTGCTAAAGCTCAAGGCTCAAGCGTTCTTTGTGGCCTGTCTTAGACGCTACAGTTCATGAGAGCAGATGCCACAGGGAGCTAGTATCTTCCTTGCATCAATAGTTTAACATAGTAAGAATGTACAACAAAAAATGACAGACAGAGCCCTGTTTGACCAAGCTGTGTTCAAAAACTCAAGCTGAGATTTCCCAGCAGCAACAATATTGAGGGCCAATTTCAAAACATGAAAGAAAGGTTCAGTTTGAACATAGAGCCAATTTATGCTCTGTGGTAGATGAGCAGTAAAGTTCCTCTATCCCTGGCCCAATTTAGGGCATCTTCACAAGAGCGCTGGCTGTGGCTCTGAGAAGGCACACAGAGAGGGCCCAATGCCCAATTCCTTGTGCAGATAGAAGAGAACTCCAAATCCCATGCAGTCAAAACGGCATCCTAGAAGTCACTTTGTCATCAACTGTTCAGTGTTCTTAGAACCTGGAGGAGCTTATTCACTGGCAGCTCTTAAGTGCAGGGAACAGAGAGCTCATTCCAGTATCTGTAAGTATCATATGTATGTATATATAGATTAACAGGAACTGAGGCTGTCGCACACAAAACGACCACCGTTCAAGTTCTGTGTGAGCATTAAATAATTCTCAAATCCAATGAATGAGGCAGGCACCCAAACAAGTGCGGGGAAAGGAAGAGTCAAAGCCTCTCTGCGGACAGCAAGAGCACTGCAATACACACACACACGAGCGTGTGCACGCGTGCACACACTCAACTCACTCCACCCTTGTTTTAGAATCTCGTTTTATACCCACTTCAGTGTATAATTTCATTGGGGGAAAACAGTTCTCTTTATAGAGGTGCTCCAGCTCTGAAGAGGTGGGTACAGTAAGCCCTTACCCAAGTGGCACCCTACAACCAAGAGCTTTCCAGTTGTGTTTAAGTGTGTGTGCAAAGCAAACAATGAGCTCATACAAATTTATGGAAAACAGGACCAACTCAGAGCTCTTAGGACTGGCTGGGCAGAGCAACACAGCACCTCAGAGCTGGAAGCCTTCCATGGGAGCCTCACACTGCTGGAAGATGTACTGCTGCTGGCCAAGATCTACTTGTGGGGCAATACTGCTGTCCTCCTCTTCTGTCCCAAAGTAGTGCTCAATCAGATCAAAGGCCTTCTGATAGATTTCTTGGTTCTCGTGGCTCTGCAGAAACTCAATCTTATCCAGGCCTGCAAGGAAACACAAACCCCCTCATACCTAGAACATGAAGAGACACCCTGCGCTATTCATCCTCTTTTCCAATCCAGAGATAATAGCGAATACATTTTATTTGCCTATGACACAAAGGCTGTTACAGTCACAACAATAAAACAAGATTTCTCTATGACAGACAAAATTCTTACAAATTCAGAGAAAGAGAATTCATATAAAACAACTGAACTGAGAAAGAAAAGGCTGAGATTTATACTGGTGAAAATTTGATATACCGTAGTAGCAATAATAACAGAAAATTATAGCAGGTGGCCCCCTCTGCAATCTATGCCTGATTTCTTTAGAAAACTTTAGTGGACTTCATGAGCTGCTGCAGCAGCAAATGTTGCAACCTTGATTGTAATCACTTTACTATCATCTGCTAACAGATCACAGATAATATCAGCAGTGGACCAACCTGCTCTTGCTCTCGAAGATCTAGAAAATTATTCCTAATATCTTTATACAAGGAGCAACTAAACAACTAAAGAACTACATCTTCCACCTCCGCCGCACCACAAATACATGTCTGCTGGGCGTCGGGAACCCCTTTGTACTCCCCACCCTCCAGGTAAGCGGTAGGCACTGTTTGGAAATGGAGGGCAGTAAAGGCCTTTTTGAGAACAAGGAAAGTCAGGTCTTGAGAATACAGTAAGTATCGTTTTCTCTTAATATGACTAAACCACGGGGAAACGGCCTGCATCTGGCTATCAAGTCCATTTTCATAGAAATCTGCCTCAAAAATTCTATTTCTGATTAAAAAAAATATATCCATGTGGTCCAGCAGAATCTGAGCATCCTCTAAACAAGAATGTGACAGTGCCAACCAATTGCAAGCCCACCCACCTTTTGCGAGCTGTTCTGTGAAACATTGTTTTGCCAAATTGCTTTCTTCAAAATGCATCAGTCTTTTCCCACAAAGGATGATTGCCTTGTGAATTCTTGCCTTATTGGAAGGCAAGTCAACTTTACTAAGTCAACTTAGTAAAGGGGAGGGTACCCCAGGGGGGAGTGACAGCAGTTCTTTTGAGAACTTATTCTGAGGATCTCTGCAGTCGGGGCAAAACCCTGGCCCCATAACTACACCCCACAAGGAGGGGGGGGGGTACCTTAGCTGTATATAGCTTCAGAACAGGGACTACTAGGGAGTCACCTTTATGTCTCTCATAAGATAGAAAGGCTGAAAGTTTTGCTGCCTCTAGATGAGATTTCCAACTGCCATTATATGAAAACTATTTAAAGCTAGCACATTGTTCAGTCAGATGTCCATCTAGGCACCATTTATGAAGGCGTTTTCTCCTAGAGGCTGCTGGACAACCCTCAGTCAGGGATGCTTTAGGGTGGATTCCTGCATTGAGCAGGGGGTTGGACTCGATGGCCCCTTCTAACTCTGCTATTCTATGATTAGTTTTGGAATAGTTTATTACCAGTTCCTCCTGGCTACAAATCTTGCCTAGTCCACTTAGGAGTCTCCTCAGGCCCACCTGAGTAGTTGATATGAGGGTCATATCGTCAGCATATAGCAACACCTGAATTTTCCTGGTTCCAACAGAAGGGGTAAACAATCCAGGGCACTTAGATCAGAAACTAAATTGTTCACTTAGGAAAGGTGCCAGTAAATAACCCTGCCTAACGCCTCTTCTGGTATGAACTTTATCCAAGAGAGAGCCAGACAAGCCTATCCACACTCATAGGTCAATATGCGAGTAAAACAATGAACGTTCGTCTATGTTAGTATGTGAGAGTTTATCCCAAAGGCGATCTCTGTCAATTCAGTCAAATGCCGCATGCAAGCTTCCTCTTGGTTGGCTCAAACACTTGTGGCTGAGCACAAAACATTGGTCAATGGTGCTCCTCCCTTGGCGGAACCCTGCCTGCTCCTTAGCCAGGATATCATTCCCCTCTGCCCAAGATTGAAGTTTATTCAGTAGGAACCTTCCATACACTTTTAACGCTATGTCCAAAAGGCTTATGGGCCTATAATTTTCAGGGTCAGTTCTCTCACCCTTTTTGGACAGGGGAACAATAATACTAGACTGCTACCCAGCAGGGATAATTCCTGTCTGATTAATGTGTGAAAACAATTTAGCCAAAATTGGGGCCCATCAAGTAGAGTTAAATTTGAATAGTTCAGGGGGGAGCATATCTTCCCCTGGGGCTTTATCTGTTAATAGGTTCTTAACCCTAACCCTAACCCTCACAATCCAGAGAGAGAGAGAGAGAGAGAAGGCTATCTGAACTGCAGTGCCAATTAAAAATCGTTCAGAAGACTAGCTATATATTCAATTTAAGACTACAAAAGGTGGAGTCCACTGAGCTTTTTCCACGGATAGAACGGCTTCTGTCAGTGAGGCAGCAACCCCCCTCTCCCCTGCAGCCCGTGTGTAGCCTCAAAATCGGCTCCAGAGGAGCAGCTTCCTCCAGAGCAGGTTCCTTGGTGAAGTGCAGGGGGGCGGAGGGAGGGCGAAGTCTGCTGCAACACTGGATTTTGCTCAAAGGTGTTAGAGACCCCACTGCTGCTAGAGCTGCCCTGTCTGTCAGCTGGGCCTTTTCCTACCTCTCTTTACCTCAGATCCTGAAAGTGCTGCTTAGGTAGCGGAGAATGCAGTACAAAAGAATACTAAAATACTCTGCAAACCTCTCAACATTACAATCCAAGCAAATGTGATTAGAAGGTATTTATGCTCTGGCCAGTCTGCCAGGGAGAACCTGAGGCTAACTGCAAGATTTTGGTTATGATGGAGGGCAAAAGCAATCATTAATATAAGGAATAATAGAAGCATATATATTTACAAAGGAAAAGCCACAATTAAATTTATATAGCATTTTTCTGTAGAAATGCTCAACGGCTACCTGAACTGAAAAATTAAAGGCATCAGATGTTGTTTAGAGAAGGAGGATACTTGGAGCAAAATTACAGGCAAAAGGATTTATAATATGTTGCCTCCACATACATTGATAGGGTACCTACCATTTTGCTTCATGTTCGTTTGGAATTATAATGAGCAATGGCGGGGAAAGGAAAGGAACCTCTTGTGCAAGCACTGAGTCATTACTGACTCTTGGAGGGACACCAGCTTTCGCTGACGTTTACTTGGCAGGCTTTATAGTGGGGTGGTTTGCCATTGCCTTCCCCGGCCGTTATTACCTTTCCTCCAGCTAACTGGGTACTCATTTTATCAACCTCAGGAGGATGGAAGGCTGAGTCGACCCGTGCCAGCTGCCTGAAACCAGCTTCCGCAGGGATCAAACTCAGGCCGTGGGGAGAGTTTCAGCTGCAGAAACTGCTGCTTTACCGCTCTGTGCCACATGATGGCAATTAAAGCAAAAAAGACTGATTATTCTAATATGGTTACCACCCATCATCCTTACCATAGGCTTCTTCAATGAGTGCACAGTATGGGTTAATGCCAGTGCCGCTTCGTCTGGCTTCTTGCTCGCCAAGCCTCAGGATGTTTTCAAGCCCATTAAGTGCTACCTGCACAATCTTCGAGTCCATCACCGTAAGGAGGTCACAGAGCGGTTTGATACAGCCAAGTTCTACCAGATACCTGAAAAACACAATAGAATGAAATTCAAAATAACTAGAGGATTCATCGTGCAGTTCAGGAGGCGGAAAACCTAATATCTTTTAAACACCTCTTGAAGACGTACCTTTTTACACAGGCTTTCCCTGGTTTTTAATGTAGCTGGTTTTATGCTGCCTTGTAAAACTTTTTATTGTTTAAATTTATACTTATATTTATGTTTTTTAATTGTGCACTTCCCAGAGAGCTTCGGCTGATGGGCAGTATAAAAATGTAATAAATAAATAAAATGGCACCACCTGTGTACATTGGTTAACTCACTTTTAAAACTGCAGATAGCTTTGAAAGTTACAATGAAAATGGCTCAAGCAAGATGTGTTAGGTGCATGCCATTTTTTAAAATAATTTTTTTTATTATTTTAAATCACATCCAACTTACAAACACACAGTACAAAAGAAAGAGAAACAGGTGTATGTCAAGAAGGATATTCTAGAGAGGAACAGTGGTCCATTCACTCCTGCTTAGTGTTCCATCAGTGGTATAGGGAAACCAAAGGAAGTGAGGCAGGTGGCTACTAGGAGGAGGGCTTTCTCCGCTGTGGCACCCCGGTTGTGGAACGAGCTCCCCAGAGAGGTCCGCCTGGAGCCTACACTGTACTGCTTTCGTCGCCAGCTGAAGACCTTTTTATTCACTCAGTATTTTAACACTTAATTTTACTGTTTTAACTCTGTATTTTAATCTTATATCAACTTTGCTGTGTGGTTTTATCCTGGTTGCGCTTTTTATACTGTATTTCGTAATTGTGTTTTAACCTGTTGGGTGTTTTACTGTGGTTTTAATTTTTGTGAACCGCCCAGAGAGCTTCGGCTATTGGGCGGTATAAAAATGTAATAAATAAATAAATAATAAATAAATAAACTGAGCAACTGTTCAAGAAAGTGAAGTCTTAGAAAGGCCGAACAAAGAGATAATATAGACCATACTGAATAACATTAATGCACAAAGGTGGCATCTTCTGATGAGGGTGGGGAGAAACATCATGGAATGAGCCCCTTGACCTCAAAGTATCTTTGTTTGGGAGTGCTACCATGAATGTTCAAATCAATCCATTTTGAGCACTTTACTGCTACTTACTTGATCTGCTCAGCAGAGCCACCAGAAGTTGCATTAGTAATCGCCCAAGCTGCTTCTTTTCTTGTCCGAAACTCAGCCGTTTGCAAAATATTGATTAGAGCCGGGAAAATGTTGGCATCTATGACAGTCTGAAAAACAAACAGGGCTGCTTAACAATGCCATCCTATGTATAACTACTCTGAAGCAAGTATCATGGAGTTCCCAGGCCAGTGTGTATAGGTTGGCAGCCTAAAGCCTTTTTCCTAGAATTCATTTCAAGACACAAATGTGATCCATTCTGTGTGACACAGGCTATTCTAATCATGAAAAGCATGATTCAATTCTGTTAGGAATCTGTCTCTGAACTGTGCAATTTCTGCTCGGAGGAAGGAGTGTTAAAATCAGAGTTGTCTTCCTGAAGCTTCTCAGTTTAAATCTTGCATTTATAAAGTTTGTTGGAAACTATAACAGATACACACAAGAATGGGCAAATTCTTCTGTTAAAGACTTTTTATACTGGCAAACAAATATTTGAACCAATTGTAGCTTGGTTACCTGAATTTGGGCTCTGTTTCCAGCTGTGATGTTTGATATTGTCCAACATGCTTCCTTTTTAATTGATTCTTTAGGACTACTTAACAAGTGTAATAAACTCTGCAGGGCTGAACAATTCAGTATAACCTAAGAGAAAGAGACAGAGATCTTAGCCTATCTGCAGAAGTTAGATCTCAAATTTCCTGTATACCTACTTCAGAAAGACAAAAGGAAGACTGTCATCAATAGAAACACAAAGACAAGGTACATCATATAATACAATTGAGACTTCTGCTGATCTAAAACCAAGAAAGGACATTAAGGAAAAAGCCAAAAGCTTGAAGGAGGGAAAGGTAAGATAGCAGCTTGTCTACCCAGAGAGAACGTATAAAGGCCAGGGAGGAAGGAACAACATGAGCAATGACTGCAAGAGGCAGAAAAGGCGGCATAAAAGCCTTTTAAAGGGGACATTAGGAACAAGGCAGTGTAGCCAAAAGTCAAGAGCACATCCTGAGTGGGATGTGGAAGCTTGCAACATGGAGAAGAGAGGCCACTAACTACCCTTCTCATATTAAAACTTGAGAAAAGTGAACTCTGCCACTTGACAGAGAGGATGAGGCAGACGTTCCAAATAAAATAACAGTGAATTGTGTTAAGGACTGCTTAGATAAGTCAGACATTTTCAGATCAATGCACCTAGATGTTCCACCTGCTAACAGTACAAGAATAAAGTGCTTAAGAAAAGTAAATGCGAATGCATGGAAAAGATCATGCCAGAAAGCCTAACATTTCCTTCTGCAATAAAGTGGCAGCCTTAGCAAACTGCTTGATACAATCTCAGAAGACTTGCCCCTAAGCCGGTTAAGGAAATCAGGGGTGCCACCGTATAGCGAGGGCACAATTGACTGGAGAATCAAATAGGCGAGGGTGTCTCAGGAGATTGCTTGGAACACCCGCCCCACAATGCTTGGCTCCGAGAAAGGACCCCCTCGGACCCAGGAATTCCAGCTTGGCTGGCTCTCAGAAGAGCCGCACCGCCTGCTTCCTCTGGCTGCACAGCTTGGTGGTAAAGGTAAACACTAAGAGGAAGGGGAGCGGGTGTTATTTGGCAATGTGACGTGAGAAGGGGTGCGAGGCGGTAAAGGGAAGAGGGGGCATAAAGCGGCAGCAGGACGGAGCGTGTGCGACACAGTGAAGGGAAGGAGGAGGGGGCACGACACAGGAAAGGGGTGGGGTGGCAAGGCTGCGCTGCATATGCCCTCATGCCTCAGGCTAAGGGAGAGCTGGCATCATGGCTGACAAGTGGCACCCTAAAGTGTGTACATAAACTGGGGGGGGGGGATTCTGGACACCTTGAGGACAAGGCAGCCCAAGACAGGATTGAAAATCCCCCAACGTTCTCATTTAAAAGAAGGCACTTAAGTAACCATCATGCCCGGCTGCTACAGAGTGATGAATAGGTAACACTAGGCACACACCCACACCAAAGGCAGGAGCCACCCTTTAAAATACGAGAGCAGGGCTTCTCAAATTGTGGATCCCACTGTGTTCCTGGAGGGGTCACACTTTGAGGCGCCCCCCCTCCATTTTTTTCTTTCATTGCGCTGACAAGCACATCGTTGCTATTGTGCAGCCCCTTTACGAAGATAGGCTCCACGTGATGCTTAATTTCTATTCAAGTGCCTATGTTGCTATATATCATATTCACATTAAAAATGAAAAATAAAATAAAATATTGTATGATATTCTTGCATTTTCTACTGTAAAAGAGGAAAGGAAAAGGAAGGGAAGGAACCTCTCGTGCAAAACACTTGAGTCATTACTGACTCCTAAAGGCACGCCTGCTTTCGCTGACGTTCTCTTTGGCAGACTTTGTAGCGGGGTGGTTTGCCATGGCCTTCCCCAGTCATAGGGGCTCAAAAGCATGAGAAAATTTAGAGGCGGATCCCACTTCAAAATGTCTGAGAAGCATTGTATTAGAACATTCTATGAGTAATTATATAGCTCCCAAAAGAACTAGCTGTATCCCAGAGAGGTAAAACAAGGGGGAGGACTTTTAAAAGACAGCAGCAGGCCAAAAACACCAGCAATTGGGTTGATGTGTCTTTCTAACACTGGATTACAAAGCAATGGAGTAAAGCGAACGACTTTGCTTGGGGGTGGGGTGGGGGGCATGTTTAGAACATGTTTGGCTCTATCACGTTTGGGATCGAAAGTTTTGCTTCTATTCAATTACTTGTGAGCAGAATGAATACCTGGGTCTGGACGTCATCCCCTGTAACAATGTTTCCAACCGCTCGCAAGGCAGGAGACACCACTTTGTAGTCATTATGCCTAAAAAGAAGAGGGGGGCTTCAGTTTAATACATTCTTTTGATCTGGAAGAGTGGGCTCTTCAGGATCCAAATAGGACCAAAAAATACCACTGAGGAAGTATTACCAGATATAAAAAAATACAGAAAAATGTTGTCTATCCAGTTGTAGCTGGAATCTTTTTTATACAGTGCAATACAAGTTTGTCCACACTTGGTTAGCACCAGATCCCAAGACCACTGTGCCATGGGATATTCCTATTATACATTTAAATGTGCCAAATTATATTCCAAAACGCTGAAAACCCTGTTTGTTAATACTGTGAAGCTTGACTGGTGTTCTCTGCCATAATAATATAACTTACTCTGCCAATAGAGTAAGTTATATTGCCATTTTGAATAAGTGCACAACTGAACCTATAAAGTTGGATCTACTTTTTCTGCAGGTCTATATACCATGCTTATACTGAGGGCAAAGCAGTATAGTTATAGAATCACAGAACAGTAGAGTTGGAAGGTGCCTATAAAGCTGCTGAGTCCAACCCCCTGCTCAATGCAGGAATCCACCTTAAAGCATCCCTGACAGGTGGTTGTCCAGCTGCCTCTTGAGGGCCTCTAGTGTGGGAGAGCCCACAACCTCCCTAGGTCATTGGTTCCATTGTCATACTGCTCTAACAGTCAGGAGGTTTTTCCTGATGTCCAGGTGGAATCTGGCTTCCTGTCACTTGAGCTCGTTATTCTGTGTCCTGCACTCTGGGAGGATCGAGAAGAGATCCTGGCCCTCCTCTGTGTGACAACCTTTTAAGAATTTGAGGAGTGCTATCATGTCTCTCCTCAATCTTCTCTTATCCAGGCTAAACATGCCCAGTTGTTTCAGTCAGTCATCATAGGGCTTTGTTTCCAGACCCCTGATCATCCTGTATTTACAAAGCGAGTATTGCCTTATAAATATGCCAGAAAAGACCTTTACATTGTAAATCTAAAATTAAAGATTGGGGGGGGAGCCATGTGCACAACCCTAAGCCCTAGGAGGAAGGGCAAAATAAAAATGTCATAGACTAGATGTCTTGAATAGTTGCTTTTTGATATGGGTTTGCATTAAAAATGTTGGAGTGGGAAATGCTGACACACAAAGAAATATCTCATACTCATTTCTCTGCTGAAGAATGGAAAAAGGATTATTGCTTTTCAGTCAATTGACACAGCAGCATTATTCAGCACAGCTGCTCTCCAGTTTTGAAAGACTGAGGGTGGTTATGAATCTTGAATTCTAGATGGTACACTTTCAGAGCTAGGGGTGAATTTATGCCACACACAGATGTATTAAAATGATCCTGGCCACAAGGAGCTACTTACTATAAAGCCACAGAGGTTTATGGCAGGAATACAAATGTCCATCACTGCATCCAAACAAGACATTAATTTTAAATATACTCTCAAGGCACTGATAGGCAACCTGGTGCCCTTCAGATGCACTGGACTACAACTGCCATCAGCCCCAGCTGACATGATTAATGGATTATGGGAGTAGTATTCCAAAACATGTGGAAGACACCAAGTTGCTTACTACTATCTTAAAATAGTCCTGACAGAAGATACTCTTAATCAAGACCACTCATTTAGCTCTTCTGCAGCAGCCTAAGAGAACAACAGACATTGTAAAGTAGGGGTGGGCAACTTGTGGCCCTTCAGATGTTTTGGCCTACAACTCCCATCAGCCTTCACCACTGGTTATGCTAATAGGAGTTCTAGCCCAAAAGATCTGGAGGGCCACAAGTGGCCCACCTCTGCTATAAAGAGATACTCTTTAGCCAAGCACATTCCTTGCCTAGAGTAATTAAAAACTGAGGCTGTGATCTCCAGTCCTTACATTAGCAGCTCCACAAGCCTCCTACACACGCCTGCATCAATCACAGCCTGGATTTTATCATTGGGTCCATCAGACAAGTATGAGAGCGCCCAACATGCGTCTGCTAAAACATCCGTGTCATTGACAAATAGCAGCCATGAGAGCACACTCAGACAGGGCGATACCTGCAAAGAAATGAGAGAAGGGTTAATGGAATCCACAGAACATGCCTTTTATTAAAATGACTCATGAACAAGCTTCTCATGCTCGCGTAGTATTTTACACCAAGTGATGACTGATTCCACGTTGCTTTGAAATTAGCAGACTGCAAAGTCAAACCCACAAAGACGTCATTTTTTCTCTCGCCACAATATCTCAACGTATACAAAACTTTATCAATAAGACGGACAGTATCCAACACAATGGACCCGCCACCAGCACAACGGGAAGCTCGTGCTTCCTAAAGCAAACGGAAACAAGCTGAAATGTTCGTTTCTGGAATGGAATTGGTCAGCTGAGCCCATCAGAGAGTTGCTCCAGGAAGCACCACCCTCTTGGTACGCTAGTAGTTGTCCTTGGTAGTGCCACACAATCAGCAGAGGCACAGGGGCCCTGGATTTTTAGGAAATAGCTGGTTTTGCTTTATTGGACTTGCTGGGAAAGCTATTGAGAAAATGCTAACCCACCCATGTCTCATAAAACGATATATATCTCATTACATCAAATGTTTAATAATAATTAGAAATTTTAAAATGTAAATAAGAAGTATTAATTGTATTAAAGGGAAGGCATGCAAAGTCTCAAGCAGGTTCACAATGAATTCTGGGTAACTGGCATAAAAAAATAACTGTTAAGATGACCCGGATGGTATCCAAAAAGAAAATGGTGAGTTAAAGGCCTATTACTTGGACTACAGGTTTAGTTGAGTAATAAAAAAGTGTGAGACTGTATTATTCCAGGTCAAAAATGTACTTAAAGCTTTCTATCAATTAATAAGCAAAAAAAAGTGTAATGTATACACATCAAAAAGCTTGATATGCAGATATTTAGAAAAATGTATATATAATTGACAAATTTTAAGTAAGGAGTTATCTTCTCAAATGTAGGTTTCAAAACTGATTGTAACTAGTCTACAAGGTGTACGGATAAGTTTTTCTTTGTATGTTCTAATTTTTTAGGAATGTTTAATAAGATAATTAAAACTGTGAGCCCTAATTTATGACATTTTAGGTAATATTAACTATGAGGTAATTTCTACAGAAATGTGCTGATTTTGGAATGCAGGAGTTTCTTCTTAGAAGCTCAGAAGGCTTGTATACCTGCTAGCTGAATAGCCTATTCAATATAGAACGGAACTCAGTACTTAGAGAATGAGATCTGTCCTTTTCAAGCTATTAAGACTAGGTCTAAGAACAAGAAATGTTTAGGAACTTCTATTTCCTGTTAAACAGAGTGTTGCTGAAGATTATAATAGCTCAGCAGTGTTTTTATGTAATTTTATGCAGAAATGTTTTATGTCATTTTAATGCAAATTATATTTTAATATGATGCTACAAGTATATTTCTAAGAAAAATCAAAAACGGATCAAAAGATCCATTATTAATTGTTCTTGGTATAAAACCAAAACTGAATCTACATAAAACAATTTTTGGTGTATACTTTACTTGAAGTGTATTGATCAGCAAACGCCAAACTGTAACAACTGCCCCATTGATTTCATTTCAGAATGCTAAAAGGCCACAGGTGAGCAAGAATAAATTTCACATTATCTCCACTGAAAAATGAACTCATGATTCAAAAGCCACTTTGCCTGTCATAAAAGGTGTCGTGTTTCCAGACCCTCCCGCTGCAGTGCGAGACAATAAAGAAGTCTGCCAAGTAATACACAAAACTTTATTCAGCAAATAAAGATCTCTTCGCACCCAAAGAGAGTTTAAACACTGGGAACTTTCCTCTAGGCTCACACTTGGCTAACTAAGCAAGACAACATCAGGATGCTGTGGGGGAATTCCTGACAAGATCCTCCAGGCAATCTCAGTGGGATATTCTTGAAAGGCTTAACAAACCACCCTAAGGGAGCTAGTCCAAACACAGCCACACATTGGTAACTCTGGGAACATGGCCAAAGCCTAAACAAGATCACGGGGTGGGTAAAAACCGCAGGAACAAAAACTCCTATGTTGCTGCTATAGCACAGGAAACTCCCTGCCACCTGAGTCTGCAGAGAAAAAGCCCAACAATAAAAATCAACCAGTCTACCCTTACACTGAGCGGCTGATGAACAAGCACACACAATCCACAATAAACGAGAGTTCAAATCTGTGAAAAACTGCACAATACTTTTCAAGGCACAGTCTTTAGTAGTCCAAATAGAAGAAAGTTGAGTTGCTGGAAAACATGGGTGGGAGGATGCTATTGCACCATGTCTGGCCTTGTTGGTCCCTGGCCGATGGCTGGTTGGCCACTGTGTGAACAGAGTGCTGGAATAGATGGACCCTTGGTCTGATCCAGCATGGCACTTATGTTCCATGTGAAGAGTGCTTTCAAAGTCCCAAACGGGAATGGATCAAAACGGAGGAATTTCGGTCCATGAGTCGAATGATGATCCTAGCAAAGGCTCCTTGCCTTTGCTCCAGCTTATAAAGAGAGGTGTGGGCCTCTTGCCATACCCATGTCCAAACAGGGCAGCACTGCTCAGCCCACCAAGACGATGCCACAGTCTGAGTGACTCCTTAAACAAGCCCCCCCACCTTTCTAAACACTCTATCCATTTCCCACAGAAGTCTTACAGTCCCAAGGTGAAGGAAGGGGACGACGACGAAACTACTCGCTTCTATACTTACCCTGAGAACCCTGACAGAGATAAGCCCGCTCAGACTCCCAACACTCCAAACCAGTTTTAATAAAATCTACTTACCACCTGCAAGGCCTCCTGGCCTTGCTGAACCCTATACCTGATAAAAGGCGAGCTGAGAGTTATTTCATTTGTTGTCCTGCTGATAAAACAGGTTGCTTACCTGTAACAGTGGTTCTTCAAGTGGTCCTCTGTACAATCACATACAGTTTCTGCATCTACACGGAACTACATCTGAAACTTTCTAGTTAGCCTAGCATTTTGGTGGGAAGCCAACCCATTCAATTCCTAGCAGATAAGAACAGAAGTTATATAAGGAAGCAGAGGGTGAAAGCAGGGCATTACTAACAGCTTCAATGGAGGAGAATGCGTTACCCGACTGCACATATGACTACTTGAAGAACCATAGCTACAAGTAAGCAACTTGTTTTTCTTCTTCATGGCCTGTCTGTGTAATCCCACATATTGGAGATTAGCAAGAGGAGGGACAGGTCCATCAACATTTAGTATGACCCAGCAGTGGAAGAGGTTCCACCTTGTCCATGGAGCAAGGGCCCATTTGTGTGAGTAGGCCACAGGGCTGTTGAGATCTGCCAGTCAGTTGCTGTCCCCAGCACTGCCATCACTGCTGCTGCCTGGGCTCAAACCACAACTGCAGGGCGAGAGCTAGTAAAGTCCTCAACCTCCTACCACATTCTTTTTGTTGCTATAAAAGATAGTGGCTGTATTGTCTGTGGTTAAAGGGAACAACCTAGCCCCAAAGTGAGAGGCCTGAAGGCCTTGATCACAATAAGAAATTCAAATGTGTTGATGCAGCCTCCAGTAGAACTGGAGCTGTACAAAGACATTGATCTTGAGCATCATGAGCTGCAGTGCATCCTATCCTATCCGAGACACCTATTATTGGTGGTACCTTGTCTTTCTATCAGGAAAAAAGCAGTTACTGTTGGAAGTGGAGGTAAGAATGACATCATGCCCCGTAGCAGGTTGGTTGGTCATGTCTACGAATGATGCAAACACCAAACATATCTACGTGGAGTGAACTGCATTGTCCTGGGGATCTGCTGCTGGCCAAAAGACCTTGAGGAACCGGTGCTGGAGGGGCATATCCTGAGCTGTGAAGACGGGGTTCTTGCTGTAGTTGCCACCATGAGTCCTAAAACGGTCTGGATTTGAGACACAAGATGGTCAGGACTGACAGCCACGTCAATCCCCAAAGCAGTCAGTTTGCATCCTGTCAGCCAGAAGATAGGAACATCTGTCTATGAAATCAAGGAGGTTGCTAGTTTGCAAATCAGTATCAGGTGGGACTTCTCTAGATTCACCAATGCCCCAAGGGCCCAAGGCAAAGCATGAAGGTGATGTGTTCCACCGGCTTGGGAAGAGCTGACTGGCTGTTGCCGCTGCCATTGCTGCTGCCGCCGCTGCCCAAGGCAGCCAATATCCGAAGTGGCCTTATGGCTGCATTCCCAGTGATTCTCCTGGGAAACAAGGTACATGGGGAGCTCATTCCAGAGTTGGGGGGGCACCACTGGGTATTGATGGGAATCGTAGTCCAACACATCTGGAGGGGACCAGGTTGGAGAAAGCTGCACTAATTAATTTTAGTGATCCAAAGAATGGTGCATGATATGTTGACTAATGCTCATCTATATCAACAGAATTCAACTTTCTTCAGGACTTAGGCGAGGGAAGCAGCTCTCTGAATAGAAACAATCGGCTCTTCTTATCCAACCAACTTCAAAGAAAATGACAGGAACTTCCTTAGCCAATGTAGGACTCCTTTGTCACTGCCAACAGACCATTTCTGTTTCTGAGGGGAAAGACGTCTAATAAACTTCACAGAAGAAACATTGTGTAGAGATCGGGCCACTACACGTGGACAATTTTTAATAGAGCTGGAAAAAGTGAAAAGGGCATCTAAAATGATCAAGGGGTTGGAGTATTCCCCTATGAGGGACTGTTTAGCTTGGGAAAACAGGAGGCTAAGGGGAGACATGATAGAGGTGTACAAAATTAGGCATGGTGTGGAGAATGCGGATAGGGAGACATTATTCTCCCTTCTTCTCCTGTAATACTAGAACCCAGGGTCATCCCATGAAGCTGATTGTTGGGATATTCAGGAGAGATAAAAGGAAGTACTTCTTCACCCAGCGCATAGTCAAACTATGGGATTTGCTAACGTAAGATGTAGTGATGGCCACCAAACTGAATGACTTTAAAAGAGGGTTAGACAAATTCATGGAGGAGAAGGCTATCAAAGCCTACTAGATAGTTATGTACTACCTCCAGTATGAGAGGCAGGAAGCCCGGGTACGCCAGTTGCTGGGGAGCGTGGGCGGGACAATGCTATTGCACTTGTGTCCTGCTTGTGGTCGACTGTGTGAACAGAATGCTGGACTACATACGGACCCTTAGCTCCTTATGCTCTTATTCTGGAACTCCTGGTTCCCTGACCACCACCTCTTCCATGCCTGAGGGGGGAGGGGGGGTCCGACATAATTATCTCTTCTGATGCAATAAGGCACAGGATAGGATGCGGCCTGTGCTTTGACTGCTGGAAACGAGAACTGGCATTTGGTGTGTACTGTGTTCCCTTTCCTGGGCTGCTGGCTGAAGTGGATGCAGACAGAGATGGCGGGAGGCTAGCAGGGCGGGGAACAGCTGGCTGGAAAAAAGCCCTCTTCTCTCATTCTCTTTTTGTGCGAATGAGAGTGCCGCTGCAGAAAAAGCCGTTGCTGCTTTTGGCCACCAGGCTGTTGACCCAGTTAGGGGCTCGGGAGGGGATTCCCAATCATTAACAAGGAGGAGAGGTGAGTGCTTACCTAGATGGTTCACGCTTAATGACTCACTGTGGGCTCATGCAGGAACAGTGCCCTCTGCTGGTTAGCCAGGACAGATGAGGTTCCTTCAGTGGAGGTCACTGCAGCACTGGGTAGAGCTGCTAGCAATCACACACACAGGGTCTTTCTGTCCCCTTCAGTGAGGGACACTATTGTAGAATATGGCCTGCTAGTCCCTTTGCAGGTCAGAGTGCTGGGCTGCCAGGAACCAGAGACCGTATCCACGGCACGCTGAACTCCCCTTTTCCCAGGCTGTGGGCTAAGGTGATTGCAGGCAGACCTGGTGAGAGGTGCAGAAGCGGTCTCTTTTTTCTTTTCTTTAGCACACGTCTTCCTCTGATAGCTGATCCCTGAATGAGAAAGTGGAGTCTGCACACGAGGGGCTTGGAAATATCTCATTATCCCCAGTGGCTGAGGAAGTGGAGCAGGAAGCTCAGACAGCTCCCCACATGCTATTCCAGGTGGTTCAAAAAGGGTGTCCACTGTTTTTGCACTAAGCAGCCCTTCACCTTCAAAAGGAAAGTCCTTAATCTGGGTTCAGGGTTCCTCCTCAAGCCCAGAAGAATGGAACTAGGCTTGTCTTCAGAAGGCTATTGCACTGGCTAAAGCCTCTGACCTGCACTCAGCCATAGGATGGAACATGTGAATCTGTTTGGTCTCCTGCTGAATAAACTCACCAGTTTTCACTGGAAGGAACCTTCTCCCAACTGAAGTGTTGGCACCTGGACATCCAGGCTTGATAACTGACAACATGCAGTGGAAGGCAGCTGTAATGCAAAACACATTCACCCCATGACATCCAACTTCCTTCCTTCCCAATTAATTGGAGCAGAATGAGCTCTTTACTGTGAATTACCACGTGCAGCTACTGTGATCATAGAAATTAGAGGCTGGGTGTCCTAATGTGAGAAAGTCACAGCTGTCTTCTTGGACCCAGTAAAGGTTCTTCAGTGTCTTTGATGGAAGATGGTTGAAGACTTAATTCAAGATTCCTTAAGCCATCTATGGTAGAACAGGTAGCATATGGATCGCCATCAGTGAATTGGTATCTGCATGAATCAACTGAAACAAGATCCTTAACTGTGTTTGATTTCTAAACCCAAGGTCCTGGCCATCCTGATTAACTGCTCTGCATAAGCCCTCATCTCACTAGGTGAAAGGGGGTGGTGGAGGATGTCATTCTGATGTCCAGAGAGATAGCAGAAGCCACCATGGAAGAGAGTGATTCAGAGTTTGAGAGGCACCTGATGAGGGGGTAAAATAGACTCCCATTGGTTTTCTTAAGGCTGTGACCACAGATATAACTTGACTAGTCTTGATACCATTGTTGAGATCAGCTCCAAAATCAGTACCAAAGCAGGTAGAAGTAGCATGACTGAGATGTTATCCTTGAGGTGATTAGTCTGGAGCTAGTGTTGACAAGTGGCTCAACCTGCGTTTATGAACCATTCACAGTGGGAGGTGAGCTCTTCTCTGAGGCAGAGAAACCATGGCCACTGTTTTGGCAATATGTCCAGCAGCAGCGTCCAATGGACCTCTGGAAACTGTGGCTATGCTATGGTATCTATGACACTTTATTTTTATTATAGTACTTTTATCCCACCCTTTAGCCAAAAAGGCTCTTAAGGCAGCTTACAAAAATATTTCTTAAGACATTCCCTTCCCACAGGCTTACAATCTAAAAAAATGACCCAAAAGGAAAGGGGATGGGGAAGGAGGAGGGAAAAAAGCAGCAGCAAATTCAGGCACTAGATTCTTAGTTGCAAATTTCAGCAGCTGCTTCCTCTCCCTCTCCCTCTAACAGCCTCATACAGATCAAGGCACGATGGTTCCTTTCCCTCTGATGGCCTCAGCAGCTACAGTTGGTAGCAGGAGGGAGGGGGCTCTCAGCTGGACATGTTCCCATTAGCTGCTGTGGTATGCATAATGCGGTGTGAACTGCCCCAGGTATAGAGCTGAGAGATATAAGCAGATGGCCTTTGATCCGAGAGGCAAGGAGACAGAGAGGGTTGATGTCAAAAGGGGTGCCTCTGAACTGAATCCCAGCTATTGTAGTGGTCATAATGATACTAATTTCTAGAAATGCCTTCCCCAATCTGGTGTTTTGGACTCCGTCAGAACCACCCAGCATGGCCAATGGTCAGGAATCCCATGAATTGTAGTTCAAAACATCTGGAGGGTACCAGGTTGGGGAAGGCTGCTCAAGAAGACCAAGAACCAGGAGATCTCCTGGATCCACAATTACCTGAGAGGAAGCTCCAAAGGGTCACACTGTTAGTGCAGAATTGCAAAACGTCATTCATACACTTTAAAAAAGAATGTATCTGACATTATACGATAGCTGCTTTCTGTTTTACCTTTGGTTTTTCTGTCTTTTCTCAGACTGCAGAAAATCCAACTTTTTTGAAAAGAGCAGAAGAGTAGAACAATCTCTGCAGATACCCTTAGTGCTACTCCTCTGTCTTTAAGAGGCATAGTTTTACATGTGCAGTAATGTATCAGCAGATGAACAGTTTACCACTTCACACACTTTCACTATTGCTGTTCCAGTAGATGACATTTGGTATCAAACATCTGCTTATATCCATGGTTACTTTTTTACTAATCTTTCAATGGCTACTCAAGTGAATTTTACCTCTACCTTCCCCACCATCCAGCTATATGATTAGAACACATGTGCATGAAAAGTGCAATACAAGGAGCAATCCACAGCCCGGGTGGAAAGTCAATTGCAAGTCTGTTTGTAGCTTATAGCAGAAGAGCAACAATTGCTCACCCATCTGAAAGCACCCTTAGAAAAAGGACACTGCACCCAACTATCTTGTCTGCAGATGAGAACTTGGTGCTCCCACTCTCAGAAGTCTCAGATATTCAAGCAACCTGTTTAATAAAGGAGTGTTATAAACTCCTTTTTCCTTATCCACAGGAAGCAAAACTTTTTCTCAACTCCTATCAGACTTTTTCCTACCTTTACAAAATCTGGAGGAGGATTCTTCCCTCTGCAAAGATTAGAGAGTGCCCACACAGCGTTTCGTGTCATAGTAAGACGATTCTGCTTGGAAAGCAATCTGAAAATGCAATAAAAACTTTTGCAACAACTTTAATGTGAAATCATGCTTACAAGAAACATTTAAACCTCCATTTTTTAAAAATGACTACCAACAGGTTCTTGTGCAAGTCCCATGCTTTCATAGAATGGTATGAACAGAGCAAAAACTCTGGGATGGAAAAATATGGGGTCAGTAAAGGAGGAGACACAAGTACAGTGACATCCCCTATTTTCACGATTAAGGTTACTTATTGTTATTGACATGTGGAAAATGTTGAAATACTTTCCCCTCTATATATTCTTCTCAAAGGCTGACATGACAGTAATGAACATCAACTACAAAGCTAGTGAGTTAGAGCCAGATGTATATAGACACACACACACACACACACACACACACACACACACACACACTCTCCTATCTGGGCGGTGGTGGTGGTAACTACTATTATTCCTATTATTCAAGCACATTTATGCCCCTCCTTTCTTCCATAATGGAACTAAGGTTCTCGTATGGCCATCCATCCATCCTGGCCCAGACCAGACCCAGACCAGCTTAGCTGCAGCAAGGCGGCTGCAGACCATACCCTGGAATCCATTATTCTACTGGACCTTGCAGGCAAGCAGAAGCTGCTATGCCACCCTTGTTAATAAATTTGAGTACAATCTATAAAACTTACTGTAATAGAGGAGGTAAAATGTTGCAATCAAGCACATAATCTCTACACATAGTACTGTCACCTGCGATATTACCAAGAGCCCAAACAGCCTGAAAAAGAAAAAGAGAAAGCATGGAATAATTTATCTTAGTGCACCATCCTCTGTGCCCTGTATTTTGATCCTAAGAATCCCCTAGCACTGGAGATCTGGAATTTAGCCAGAACTTCCTTTAATGCTGGTAGCGCCTCTGCTGGATTTGATAGGAATGACAAAAATGGTCATCAGCGCTTTTTTGTAAACCGCCCAGAGAGCTTTGGCTATGGGGCAGTATATAAATTTAATAATAAAATAAAATAAATAAAATTTTGAGAAGCTCTTGACCTTGTATATGAGCCCCTTTGATCCTAGCATATTTCTGCATCCTGTGGGCTAGTGGTTCTATAGCTACAGCAAACAGGGCAGGGAAAGGGGGCAACTCTAGCGAGTTCCTCTGAACCACGTTAGTGGGCGAGAGCCAAGGTCATTTGTGTGGATTAGCACTTCTGAAGCCCAGTATACTTCTCCTACTCCTGTCAAAAAGTGTTCCTCATAGCCAGTTCTTCTTACAAGGGGCTCCAGAACAAAGGACTATTCCAAGTGATGAAATGCTTTGAATGGTGACAGGGGTGTCAAGGCTTGTTTATTCTCAATGCTGTGGTGGATGATAGCATCCTATGAATAGCATGTTTTGTCTTCATCTATATATGAAAAAATGAAGGTATAGAGTTGCCTGGACGTAATAGCTGTGAACAGCTTTGCATCTTGACTGAGGAGCAAAATGGGCCAATAGGAGCCTACTGGTTCTAACCTATAAAGCCTTACGCAGCTCAGGACTGCAATATCTGATGGAACACCTCTCCTGACCTAAACATAGCCAGACACTATGATCAACATCTGGGGCCTTCTTCCAACTGCCACTTCCAAGAGAGTTTCCGAAGGTGGAAACAAGGGAGAGGGTCTCTCAGTGGTGGCCCCCCAACTCTAAAGTGAGCTCCCCACAGAGGCCTGCCTGGCACCAACATTGTCAATTCTAGAATTAACAAAGGACCAAAGAAAAGTCCATTGACCTGACATCAGCGGATCAGCGACCCAGGGAGCCATTTGGGGTTGCTGCCTCTGAGTTGTCCAAAGCAACCATAGACAAGTACGTACAGGACATGGTTACCAAAGTCTTCTATCTTGAATTTGCTCATCTTCGACAAAACAAATAAACTGCATCTCCAACTTAAGGGCAAGTATCCAACAGGGGCTGTGCATTTCTCTTCATGAGGAGGGGCTCCAATGGTTCAACAAACAGTTTAGCCCCTGCAAATGGTGTGCCAGCTAGCCTTGGTAGAGTCCTAGTTCTATATCCCTGTTTTTCAGCCAGATATTTCTTTTGGCTACTATGTTGCTGCCGTTGCTCCAAAATGAATTACTTCCAATGAACAATCTGCAAATAGGGCTGCTGAAAATACAATCTTTTTAAGGCTATCTTCGACTGGTCTGGAACACCGTACAGTTGAGCTAATTCGGCCAGAGTACGTAGCTCTGGCAAATACTGAGATTGTGGTAAATACACTGAATGCAGCTGCTGAATGAGATCTCATCCTCTTTTATCACTGGAGTATTTAAGCCCACCCTCCTCATCTGCTGATTGGACTGCAGAGAAAATTAAGGTTGAGGCTGGGGTGCCTACCACAGGAATCCATAATGCTGGCAGGGGGAGAGTGATGTTTATTGGCCAGTCTGTGGAATTGCTTGAACTTAGAAGAGTTGTACTACTCTACTTTTCATACCCTATCAAAGAGCCTGGGAAAAGCACAGGCTTAGAGGGATCCTATGGAAACACTGCCTTTACCCCTTTGGGTGTGATTCTTCTGGTTTAGCTTGTTCCTCATTCAGTTGGAGGGTGTGAGGTGCCTTCGTTAGCAGGGCGAGAAACGTGGCTGCTAGGAAAAGCCATCCCGGATAGGCTGAGCACTCCAATTCCTTCTCAGAAATTTCTCCCTGTTTCTGAAGCCTGGGGTGGTCCTTTGTTTCCGTGGCCGTTTTTGTTTTTGTGTTTTTCTTGTGGGGTCACCGGTGGCCAAACGATGAGGATACTTTAGAGCAGGGGTGAGCAACATGTGGCTCTCATTAGGCTTTGCTGGCTAGGTCTAAACATCTGGAGGGCCACAAGGTGCCCGTTCCTGTTTTTGAGGATCAGGAGTCAGAGGAATAGTTCCTTGAGGGGGATCTGTAGGTCTCTTTATGCTTATGCCTACATCCACCCCAAAACCGTATTTGGTTCCCCCCCTCCTTGTATCTTTTATGATGGGAAAGAGATCTGGATCTGCTGAAAGGACTTGACCTGATCTGAGAGAAGGACCTTTTTTTATTCCCTGTAAAACTAAGCACCTAACACAATCCATGACATGTAGAAGGCTTCCGCCTCCAGAAAAGTCAGGAAAGGGTTCTGCATTATCAGCATTGGGCTGGTTATTCACCCTTCCTTCCTTTTGTGCCTCTCCGTGCTTGGTACTAAAATTGCACTCTGAATGGGTGAGGCATTCAGGCCTCCCCTTTTCAGGTTGCTCCAACAGGACTGCTTTGCAATCTCCTCATACTGTTTGCTTGCTGCAGGTACTTGATGATCCATGTGACGGACCATGGCTTTGCCCAACCCCTGCCAGACCTATTGTGAGGGGAGGGAGTTAGGATGTCTCTGGGACGCTCACCTGGCCTCACTGGTTGGCTGGTTCTCCCGAGGCATTTCATGGGCTGTTGGCAAGCCAAGGAAAGCTCATGCTGGCTGCCTCTCTGCACAACTGGGCCCTAACTGCTCCTGGGGGTGGGGGTGTTCTCAGGGATGACAAGCAAATTCACCCTCCCCACCCCTTTGCTGCCTTTGTGTTCCCTGGCTGTATGTGTGTTGAAAGGGCTCGAAGATTGGACCCTGCCTATCTATACCAGAGGAAGCTGACATCCCAAAGTGAAGGAATGCCTTCTGGGATCCTCAGGAGAAAGTTCTATTACAAAAATATAAGAAAAGAAGGCCTTTGCATGCATATCAGCACACACTATTAATATGCAGTAAAATTAACTTCCCTACATGACTGGTGTAGCATGGATAAACAGGTTTTGGCTGGATAAGAATATATTGGGAAAACAATTTTATATTCTCTACAGTTTCAACTACACAATCTTCTACAAGATCCTAAATTGCTTTTCGAATTTAAAGCACCATTGAAAATTTCAACAAGCCCAGGATTATTCCCCTCTCACTTCAATATTATAACAAAATAAACCACAAATTTACCTAAAATGCCTAGATATTTTTCAATCTGGCAATAAAAATAATGTTTATAACTTAAAACCTAAATGAATAACAATAATTTAATAATGCGCCTTATTGGAATAGGAGCAAATGGAACAATCTAATATATAATTAAAAGGAAAATGGAGTAAGCATTTGAATGTACAAATTCAGGAAGAGGAGAGTGCCTGGATTGTTAATAATATATCATCCGACTTGAATGTCAACATAAATTTTTTTTTCCAACATTATTTATCAGTGGTATCTTATACCACATAAATTAAATTGCATTTTTTCTAACTCTCAAGACATATGTTGGAGGTGCCAATCCTCAAAAACCAATTTTCTGGTCCTGTTCAAAAACTGGGCAATTCTGAATGAAATACTCAGTAATAGGTGACAGAAATCAGATCCAAAAACAGTGTTACTTTCCTATAAGATACAAGAAATAGCATCAGAGGATCTGTAACTTATACTAAACTTATGAATAGTAGCAAGAAAAAGTGCACTGCTCAACAGTGGAAATAATCTGAAACTCTTTGTCTAACAGAATGATTCAAATGATATAGGAAATTGCCTTGTTTAAAAGGAGTAACTAACAAGTTTATAGAAAAATCATGTTTATTAATTTGTGGAACAAAAACTGTCACAACAATTTTCAACCTTATGTTTTCTTTTCTAGGCTAAAAATGAATATAATTTTTGTATTGATCTTATGCTACACTATATTAATAAAAATTAACTTTAAAAAGAAATCTGTTGCTATACAAATACAAATATGTCTCATTTGTTTTTCCCTGCCTCGATCCAAGTAGAGAGGCGGGTAAGAAATTATTATTATTATTATTATTATTATTATTATTATTATTAATAATAATAATAATAATAGCTATTATTTCTCCTGTCTCCCTTCCACCAAAGTCTCATTCTCTCTGGACTGCAGAATCTGTCATTTTGTCTTTTGTAACAACTCACCTGTTCTTGCACATCTTCAAATTCTGAGCTGAGCAGTTCTATGAAGATAGGAACAGCGCCTGCTTGGATCACAATCCGAGTTTGAAGGGAATTTCCGGAAGCAATGTTAGTCAGTACCCAGGCAGCTTCAAACTGGAACAGGAGAGAAAGGAAGTCATTGTAGCGCTTTGTGTAGGCCATGATGCTAACAGTTGACACTGAGCTACAGACTCATGCCTAAGGTAGCCAGACATTAAAAGCACAAGCAAAATGGCTTCCCCCACCAGTATGTAACAGACATGCTAAATGTGTTTCCTAAATGTGTTTCTATTAGTATAAACCCTGTGTCCCCATGGTACAGGTAGCCTGAGAAAACAAAACGGAATTTAGCTTAATCAGTCTGATACACAGAAATGGCACTGAATTCTGTTTTCTCCAAATGTTGAAACAAAACAAAAATGAGCAAAATCTGCCCGGTACACAAATAAACTGGCAAAGATGAAACAAAACAAGCATGTTCTGTTTAAAAAAAATCATTGAGCATTTAAGCTTGAGGTAGGAAACACATGATATCAGATCAGGTGCTGTTTGGTGCATTCTTTCTAAAAAGATCATTTAGCATTTCTTTAAGTTTAAAGTTGAAAACAGTGATGTCAGATCAGGTGCTGTTTGGCACGGAGCAAATAAACCGACACGGAATCGTAAAGCATTAGGAGACAGGCGTCACAAGAACATATTTTTATATATACTCTACTTTCTACCAACAGATGGTGCTCATGGCAGCAAACAAAAATGGATTTTAACCCCCCCCCCACTTAATTCAAACACGACATGAAAACAAATAAATTAAAGACACAACAATAAAAAATAAACAACTAATTAAACCAATTGAAATCCCCTTCAGCAATAGACCGGCTTATATACAAAAGTCCTGCCTGAATAAAAATGTCTTCACCTATTGGCAAAAGGACAATATGTTCTCCTTCCACACTGCCCATCTGTTTCTATATAATATCAATTTCTATAAGTAAAACCACATGTCAAGAGGATAGGATGCAATCAGCATTTATTAAAAAGTAAGCAGAAAGAGCAAAGAGGCGCCAGTCTAATACTATTGTTTGTTCTGATATTTCAAGCTGAAGAATATATATATATTTTTATTTATTTTTTATTTAAGGATTTTTATGCCGCCATTCAGCCAAAAAAGGCTCTCACGGCGGCTTACAAAAGTATTTCTTGACAGTCCCTGCCCACAGGCTTACAATCTAAAAGACATGACACAAAAGGAAAGGGGATTGGGAGGGAGGAGGAGGAGGGGGAAAAGGAAAGCAAACTCAGGCACTACAATCTTAGTTGGAAAGTTCAGCAGTTACAGGTGACAGCAGGAGGGAGGGGGCTCTCAGCTGGAGCTGGACCCAGGCACGGTGGAGAGGTGCCTGGCTGCTGCTTCCTCCCTCTCTGGTGGCCTCTCCAGAGACAGTTGGTAGCAGGAGGGAGGGGGCTCTCAGCTGGAGCTGGACCCAGGCACGGTGGAGAGGGGCCTGGCTGCTGCTTCCTCCCTCTCTGGTGGCCTCTCCAGAGACAGTTGGTAGCAGGAGGGAGGGGGCTCTCAGCTGGAGCTGGACCCAGGCCCGGTGGAGAGGGGCCTGGCTGCTGCTTCCTCCCTCTCTGGTGGCCTCTCCAGAGACAGTTGGTAGCAGGAGGGAGGGGGCTCTCAGCTGGAGCTGGACCCAGGCACGGTGGAGAGGTGCCTGGCTGCTGCTTCCTCCCTCTCTGGTGGCCTCTCCAGAGACAGTTGGTAGCAGGAGGGAGGGGGCTCTCAGCTGGAGCTGGACCCAGGCACGGTGGAGAGGGGCCTGGCTGCTGCTTCCTCCCTCTCTGGTGGCCTCTCCAGAGACAGTTGGTAGCAGGAGGGAGGGGGCTCTCAGCTGGAGCTGGACCCAGGCACGGTGGAGAGGGGCCTGGCTGCTGCTTCCTCCCTCTCTGGTGGCCTCTCCAGAGACAGTTGGTAGCAGGAGGGAGGGGGCTCTCAGCTGGAGCTGGACCCAGGCCCGGTGGAGAGGGGCCTGGCTGCTGCTTCCTCCCTCTCTGGTGGCCTCTCCAGAGACAGTTGGTAGCAGGAGGGAGGGGGCTCTCAGCTGGAGCTGGACCCAGGCACGGTGGAGAGGTGCCTGGCTGCTGCTTCCTCCCTCTCTGGTGGCCTCTCCAGAGCATATATATATATTTCCCCTGTCTTTTTTTAAAACACACATACACACACACTCACTTGACTAAATACAAAGAAACCCAACAGGTTACCTTGAAAATAAAGTGAAGACACTTTCGTTCAGTACACTTTGTAAAGGCAATTCAAGCTGACATAACACAGCAACTTTGTTCACTGTCATAATTTTACATATAAACACAAGTATTTACTAAAGACCAGTAATTTTGATTCCACTGATTTAAATGTGCTTGACATTGGGGCTGTTTGTACGCAATGGCAGCATACTGTGAGTTAATTAATCCACAATTTGCTGTGGTGCATGCTGGGTGCATTCCACAGCTATTTTGTTTAATTGTGGATTAAACAACTCACAGTTAATATAGAGAGAACAGGGAGGTATTAGCAGGTTTGTGGAAAACCCTAGGTTTTCAGAAGTACAAAAAATATATATCTTAAAAACACAAACCTGAGCTGCTTCAACTAGTCTTATTTATTCCCAGTAAGTAGCATAGGGTTAAAATCTGAGAATATTATTCAGATTAGTCCTAGCAAATGGATAGATGCAAAAAATGGTGAAGCAGAGAGTTAAGTATTATTTATTTCGCAACCTTTGGGAAGACTGGAAGTGGGAGCAGATTGGTGAACTCCGTCCTAGCCTCCATTTAAGTTCCAGGGATGTCTGCACTGCATTTACTAGCACAGGGAATGATGTTGTGACTTTACACAAAGTAAAGCAGATAGAAGAAGTGCTAGACATGAATTTTGTGTTTTGTTTTGAAAAGAAAAAGCAACCTGGCAAAGAAATAAGGAATCAAAACTGGCAGTCCCAACAGGCGGTCTCGTCCCAATCTTGACTGAGGAGCAGTGAACTAGAATTTTATGAAGGATATTGTCTAATTTAAGTAGAAAAACTAAACATAATGAGTTCTCCAAAATAGCCAAAGGTATTCCCTTCAATGGTCCACATAGGTCTTTACTTAAGCCAACTCCACCTCTTTAATTATTTGTTTTTAGCTATGTATATTTATTGTTTTATACTGTATGCTTTTATCTGTACACAGCCCTGAGATCCTAATGATGTATACAAATGTTTTAAATAAATAACTATCCAACTCCGTTCAACAAACTGATGAGTGGAACACACACACACACCTGTAAAGTGCAGTTTTCTTTCCGTTTGAGGAATTCCACAAATCTGGCCACTACTCCTTGCGTACTGATGACTTCATCTATAGGAGGATTCGGTTCTGTTTAAAGGTACAATGCATCAAGATATCAGAATAGCTTTTTTAGTGAAGTTCTACATTTATATAATCACTGGGTAAATTAAGCAATTTAACATCTGGGCAACCAATATCATTATTTTACATGTGATCTACTGTGCCTTCCATTCCTATGGTGTGATCTGCACTTCATAAATACACTTCAGACATTGGCAGGACATTGAGAAAGACCTCTTTCGAAGATCTCAACACCCAAGTGATAGAGGCAGGGAGAGATTTCATCTTGCCTAAGAATGTAATGTGCCAAGGGTTAAAGATGGCTTCTCTGCCAAAGGGTAGCTACATGCTAGATTTGCATTCCTTAATGGTGGACATCATGTGCTAGCAGATAAAGGGAAAAACTTTTAACCAATAGAACATCGAATGTAACCTATGTCTCATTGAGATTGTGCACCTTAACTTGCAAATTGAATGTAACTTAACTTGCTAACCCCATCCTGACCAATCAAGGGGTTAGAAAGAAAGTAACACCTGCTGTGCAATATTTATTTATTTACTAGCTGTACCCTGCCACGCGTTGCTGTGGCTCAGTCTGGTTAAATTGAAAAGAAAGAAAAGACAAAGCGGATGTTTCTAATATGTTTAATTTCACAATGCTTGTGGATATACAATATTTTTAGTTGTTCCATTGTCTGTATAGATATAGAGATTGTCTGGTTTGCCGACTCTAGAACACACAACATATAATTGTCCATGTGAGAAGCAATCTGTGTCTAGATCTAAACCGCACAATTCTAAAGATTGAGCTTTGTTGATGGTGATTGCAAACGCCAATCGAATTGGGAATTGCAATCTCTTAAATTGAAATGGCATATCTGTTGGAATTATAGGAATGCGAGGAATAAGGACATCTTCACCTTTGAAAGGTCCTGTCAAGATTGTTCCTTCTATGACGTTGCTCAGTAATTTTTTTACTGCAAGCCGCGTGCCTTTGCAAAGTTTTGGCTGGTTGATATTTCGCAACATGATAATTGGCATGCCGATTTTCAATTGCAGTACGTGCGGTGGCATCCCTGGCAGATCGAGTGAATACAAAAATTCTGTTGGATAATTAATCGCTTCATCTGCTTCCACAACAGTGTTGATGGACTTGTATGTGACTGCCTCGCTTTGAATGTTAGATTGAATAATATTGTTAAGTTCATAGACTTTTTGTTCTTGGCCGCAAGAATAGCTCGTTCACTCAGCCAATCGTGATTCTTATAATTGGTTTGAATATTTGGAAATACTTTTTCAACCAATTCTTCTTTTGACGTCACTAAATTACAGAAGTTATGAGGTAATAAAATTCGTCCTGAGGTCAGATCAACCGGCACCTTTCCGTTCCCAATTTCCAGCAATTGATGTGAGAATATCTCAGCTGATCGATCGTTTTTCAGCTGGACATGCATATTTGTAGTTAATTTTAACGTCTTTACATGTCGCCACAAAGTAGAGTATTTCAGGCAAGCATTTATTTCGTCCGCTGGTGTCGATCGAGGAATTACAGGTAATGTTTGCCTGAAATCTCCTGCAAGCAATATTAATGTGTTCCCAAATGGTCTGATGTTTCCACGCAAATCTTGCAATGATCTATCAAGAGCCTCGAGTGATTTTTTGTGTACCATTGTGCATTCATCCCAAACAATAAGTTTGCATTTTTGTAATATTTTTCCCATGCCGGATGCTTTGGAAATGTTGCACGTGGGAGTTTCAATGAATTGTATGTTTAATGGCAATTTCAAAGCGGAATGAGCAGTTCTTCCACCAGGTAGCAATGTCGCAGCTATTTCCGGATGACGCAAGAGCTAAGGCTATGTCATTTTGGAATCGAATTGCTGCCAGAATCAATCTAATTAGGAACGTTTTACCAGTTCCTCCTGGTGCATCTAAGAAGATGATTTCTCCAATCCCGTTATTGATGGTTTTCATTATTTGATCGTAAATGCGTTTTTGCTCAAGCGTTAGCTTAGGAATATTTGATTGCACATACGACAAAAGATCATCTGTGTTGTAATTTTGTTCACGACGCAATTCTACATCGAACGAAGCAGCAACAGTTCGATTCGGTGATGGCATTCCCAATTGATTGAGAACTTTGTTTGCGATTTCTAAGCACAAATCTTCAATCATTATCAATGCTTCGTTGTAGATTTCTGGTGTGAAATCCATGTTTATATTTGAATTTTCTTTGCGTATTCGACGGAGAATATCTTCAGCCATGTCCGATTTATATTTCTCCCATAACTCTGTTGGAGATGAAGGAGAGCAGGCGGTCAATATGATTGCAAACAATGCACGAATTTGATTTGGATGTGACGTGTTGCATGTGTCATTAATGCATACATCCCAGTGTCGGTCGTTCTCCAATAAATTCAGAGCTTGACATGCACTGCGGAAAGTGGCATGTGTAACGCCGTTGACAATTCTCAATTGATGGAAAGACGTTGGACCGGGCACATTTACCAACAGCATGTGAAGAAAGAAGCATTCATCTTGATTGGGATGCACGGTGTACAGTCTGCCTATCGTTGTTTCTTTGAATATGCCAGGTTGTCCGTCGACTCGATCTGAAGCTGTAGAATGCGATTGCCGTGCTCGCAACCGTGCATCCTCAAGTCTGGCTAAAAGTTGCTTGCCTGGTTCCTTGGCACATATTTGAGGCATTCTTTTTCTTTTTTTCTCGTTTGCTGATGCCCGTTCTTCCTCAGTCTGATTTGCAATTTCTCGTCGCAGTGCTTCCGCTCTGCGAGTACGACGACCTAAGTGTGATCTTCTGAGAGGCATTATTTGGATGAAGTAAAGCAAATTGTTTGTTTTTTAAAAAAGGATGTTTTTACGGTGAGGTTAGCGGAAACTCCTGGCAGTAACCTTTCTTCAGAACGTGTAACTGTCACAGGTGTGACATCTATATTCACTCAGCCAATTGTGAGAGAACATGCAAATAAGAGAGAAGGCAGAGGCAGTGGATTGGCCTACTGGTTGGCGATGTCACAATGATCAGCAGGTGTCCGGGAAAGCCGCCAAAGGCTGACAAAGATAAATGACCCACACGCTGGAGGCTAAACAGCAGTTCGGTTTATTTATAGAACACAAGCAGATGGGGAAGGGAAAGTCAGAGGCTGGAGTTTAACTAGGCAAAAGCAAGGTAGCAGCCGGGGATGAGGGCTTACAGAGTAGTCAATGTCCGGTCCGAAGTCTAGGGAGTTGGCAAAGCAGGTAGTCGAGAGTCTAGTCCAGGGTCAGCGCAGCCAGCATTCAGCAAAGTCCAAACAACAGTCCAAAAGTCCAGGGGGCAATAACAGGCAAGCGTAGTCACAAACCAGTCCTCGGTCAACCAGGAGTCCAGAGAAGCAAGGCGTGGTCACGGGGTCCAGGAGTCAATGCCGGAATCAGGAACCAGGAGTCAGGGAGCAAGGCACGAGGTCACGAGATGCAGGAACCGAGGCTTTCGCCAGAAAGCTCAGATAATCTCTGACAAATCTGTCTTGGCTCACGGCTGCGTATTTATCCTGAGTCAGAGTGCTGAGTCATGGTCTCTCAGCTGTCCCCTAATTGCCTGGCGTTTTTGGTAAAGGCGGCGTGACCGTCGCCTTGTTTCCTTTTCAGCCCGCAGCTGGTTGAAGCCAGGTTTGTCTGCCTCGTCCTCCACACCCTGCAGATCATCAGTGGTCTCCGCTGGCACTGAGCCCCCTGAGCTGGCAGAGGTCCCAGCTGGCATCGGCTCTTCCCTTTGGGGCTCCGCAGCAATCTCTGCCAGTCCAGCCTCCACCAACTCCTCCTCATCTCCCGATTCCATCTCTGTGCAGGGCATGACAGCAGGACTGGTTTTGAGGAGGCCTATTTCTTCGATTTTAAGACAAACTTTTGTCCCCATATAGAGCATAGTTACATAACAACGCTTGCGTATTCAAATGCAACGTTGTGTCAAAATTTCAAAGCAATCGGTGAAGAACTTTCGGAGATATAATGTCTGTTTTGAACGGACATTTACATTTTTATTTATATAGATGTACCCTGCCACGCGTTGCTGTGGCTCAGTCTGGTTAAATTGAAAAGAAAGAAAAGACAAAGCGGATGTTTCTAATATGTTTAATTTCACAATGCTTGTGGATATACAATATTTTTAGTTGTTCCATTGTCTGTGTAGATATAGAGATTGTCTGGTTTGCCGACTCTAGAAAGCGCAACTGTGTCTAGATCTAAACTGCATAATTCTAAAGATTGGCCCTGAGCTTTGTTGATGGTGATTGCAAACGCCAATCGAATTGGGAATTGCAATCTCTTAAATTGAAATGGCATATCTGTTGGAATCATAGGAATGCGAGGAATGAGGACATCTTCACCTTTGAAAGGTCCTGTCAAGATTGATCTCCGACTATAACAATTGCCACTTCGTCTATAGTTGGAGCATTGAATCTTCGCACATGTTCTCCAGCAGGCGTTTTGTCAGCATGAATAACAATCTTGTGTGTATCAGATGGCATCATGTCAATTGCTGTTTTGAACAAATGTACTAAATTGTTTTTTTCGTGAAGTAGCTGTTGCAGTTTTGAAACGACGGACCTTTTTATGCCGGTATAAATTCCGCAGCGTGCATTCAATTCATCATTGCCATCACCAATGAAATACATTTGTAGGAATTTATGTTGACTATCTTGAAACGGAAGGAAGGAGCCGGCTTTATGATAAATTTGTCCTTTGACTTTGAAAGTTGGCATAAATGGAGCTGTGATGATTTCTGCACCGAACGACATCATTTGGAAACATGAGTTGTATTTCCTGATGTTAGATAGGAAATGCTTTGATTCTGCAGTATATCCGGCAAGCAAAGTTTGTAATGGCTCTGGTGGTTCTCCAAGTTGAGGCAGTTTAATTTTTCCAGCCGCGCAACACATTCCTTTTGTTTCTCCATTAAATTTAAGAGCCTTCCAATAAGGACACACTTCAGTCACAGTGCCGATGAGAACATGCCGCCTCAAACTATAATCATCAGCTGGGTTGTACCGGAATGCAAGGCGATTGTAATCGTGTGATTGTTTACCACGGAGTCGTGTTTGACGCTGATGTGCTGTTTCTCGTTGACGTCTTTCAGCCCCTCTCAGCCTGTCGCGTTCATTCTGTTGAGAACAAAGCAGATCTGAAGCTGTAGAACGCGATTGCCGTGCTCGCAACCGTGCATCCTCAAATCTGGCTGAACGTTGCTTGGCTGGTTCCTTGGCACGTATTTGAGGCATTCTTTTTCTTTTTTTCTCGTTTGCTGATGCCCGTTCTTCCTCAGTCTGATTTGCAATTTCTCGTCGCAGTGCTTCCGCTCTGCGAGTACGACGACCTAAGTGTGATCTTCTGAGAGGCATTATTTGGATGAAGTAAAGCAGATTGTTTGGTTTTTTAAAAAGGATGTTTTTACGGTGAGGAGGTTAGTGGAAACTCCTGACAGTTACCTTTCTTCAGAACGTGTAACTGTCACAGGTGTGACATCTATATTCACTCAGCCAATTGTGAGAAAACATGCTAATAGGAGAGGAGGCAGAGGCAGCGGATTGGCCTACTGGTTGGCGATGTCACAATGATCAGCAGGACTGGTTTTGAGGAGGCCTATTTCTTCGATTTTAAGACAAACCTTTGACCCCATATAGAACATAGTTATATAACAACGCTCGCGTATTCGAATGCAATGTTGTGTCAAAATTTCAAAGCAATTGGTGAAGAACTTTCGGAGATATAACGTCTGTTTCGAACGGACATTTACATTTTTATTTATATAGATTTACCAGTGCATATACAGTATATACTGTATGATTCCTTTATTCTGGGTGCCTCCATTTTGTAGAACCGGAGAGCACCCCCATACTGCAGTATGGGAAGTAAACGGATTAAGAGCATTCTCCAGCTGTGTGTGTTTGATTGGCTACTAACGTGCCAGGGTAGCGAGCTTTTAACCCTTGGTTGTGGGGCAACACAAGCAGATTATTTGGAGAAGGCCTTCTTTCTGCTAACCTGGTTCCAAGCCATTTAGGGTTTTGTAGGTGATAGCAACCATTTTGATTTGGGCCCAGAAACAGGCTGGAAACCAGCAAAGCTCTTGTAACAAAGGAATTATAAGTTCCTTATAACCAGCCCTGGTGAAGAGCCTGGCTGCAGCATTATTATTATTATTATTATTATTATTATTATTATTATTATTTATTTATTTATATAGCACCATCAATGTACATGGTGCTGTACAGATAACACAGTAAATAGCAAGACCCTGCCGCATAGGCTTACAATCTGAACACTCTTCAGAGGTAGCCCCATACTGATCACCTTATGTGGTCAAATCAAGATGTAACTAAGGCTTGTGGCACCATGGCCAGATTGGACTCCAGAAATGGGCACAATTGAATCGCTAGCCTCAGGTATGCGAAGACTCCTGACCACTACTGAGACCTGGACATTCAGGTTCAAGGCTGGATCCAGGAGTACACCCGAACTGCGAAGCTGAGTTTCAAGGGGTGTGCAAACCCACTAAAGAAGAGCTGAATCCATATCTCCTGATCTGACATTCTCCTAACAAGGAGTACCTCCGTCTTGTTTGGATTACGCTTTAATTTGTTGGCTTTAATAGTGTCCATTATCAGTCACGAACTGAGGACTTGAACAGCTTCTGTAGATAGATTTAGACGTTGGGTGTCATCTGCATATTGGTGGTACTGGACCCCAAATGCAGAAACCTCTCCCAGTGTTTTCATGTATGTTAAACAGCATGGGCGACAAGATGGAACCTTGAGGGTAACCCACAGGCTGCATGCAGCTCTCCAAGACATTTTCTGTGGCCCCAGACAGGTGCCCTAAACTCACCCCCCACCCCACTGCTGCTGATTATCTCCCCCTCCACTGATCTGCCTGCTACCTATACGTTCCACTCTCTTCACCAGATATCATCACACAGATCACTCTTTTCCTTCCACTCCTACCAGTGAGGAGAGAGTAATCTATATCAGCAGAACCACTGGGAGATGGGGTGGAATCTTCTCCACTCCTCCCCCACAAAGAACTTCATACAGAGTGCTCTTTCCATGCTACTGCTGTGCGTATTTGTGCCTGTGCAGTATTAAACCCCAGAGCCAGCATTACACGCATCCCTCAGGAATGAAAAGGTTGTGTACCCATTATAAGCCACCAGTTAAAGTGTCAAAGAACTGCCCCTCCAGAAAAGGCCACCAAGTGGGGGGGGGGGGGGGGGGCTCCAAATTCCATCTCAGCCAAGCAGTCCAGCAGAACAGGGACATGACTGAATACAATCCCAAGCAGGAACTGATGTCAGTTCAGGGCAAAGTAGAGGAGGGCTGTTTGGTGGGTTTGATGATAATGAGAAACTAGTCAAAACAGCAGTGGTTGGAAATATGCAACAGATACCGGTGATAGAAGGGCAAAACTATGGGTTCAGGGGACTATGGACAAGTTAGGAGCATTAACTTTCACCAATATTTCACCTTTTAACTTCTTGGAATGTAAATATGAATACTAGCATGGCCTTTTCACCTTTTGAGAGAAGTTTTCGGAATTTCTGGGTAGCTGAGAGCTGCTGTTCAGGGCTATTGGAGAAAATCATCTCAGTCATATCAGATGTGATAACTGCACTCTGCAATTCCGAAGAAGAAAAATGTTAACTTACTACTGCCTCAAATTCAAGAACAAAATATTAAGTCACTGTTCACCGGGAAATATTCCTGAGCATGTTAGTATAAAGAAACTGGCCAACAAAAGAAATTTCAAGTGTAAAAGTAGAAGATAATGTTATCTAAATGACATTTTCCTACTTAAAAACCAGCTACAACGTTCTCAACTGTATCTCAGAAGCAGCCCAGGGACTTGTAAATTTGGGTCTGTCTACAAAGACTGACTGAGGCTTTTCACATGTAATAGTGCCATTCAGCAACAAATCCATTTGCCACTGAGCACCGCCGTTATGTGAGAACAAGGTCACTGTTTTTTCCTTCCACATCCACATCCAAATTCAAGAAACACTTCTGCTTATAAAAGTGATAAAACTAATGAGAAGCAGGACTAAATTCTTGGAAGAGGCATGTAATAACACTGTTAATGCTGATGGAAATACAAGTACATAGTTATTAATGTTTTCTGTTGACAGCAACAGTGGAAACTATAAAAGGATGTGGATGTTTTCCATCACGCTATGTAATTATAATGAAGGGCGTTAAGACACCCAAAATTCAAATCATACCTAGTAAAAGAATAGGGGCTGTGGATACCATTTTAAAAGTATATAAAAATAATCAGAGAGCACATTAGGGCTTTCACAACCAATTAAATAAATTTTATTGAATTCACTGTATGGATTTAAATCAATTAAATCTGAATATGAATGAAATTGTTCCAGAAAAAAGCATTGTTTTTTAAATGGGTGCACATGTTGCAGCCAGTAATTTTATAAATATTTTAACATTTTTTTAAAAACCTGCTGCCTAATTAAAAGGCTTCTAATTAGGGCTGTGCAAGCCTCAGGCCTCGGATTGTGAAAACCGAATCACAGAGGCCATTTCTTGGCGGATCCAACATTTTATGACGGATCCAACATTTTCTTAATCAGCCCTAGCCCCCCCCCCCCCCAATACAGCCTACACCTCCCAGCATTCAGTGCCTGGGAGGGCTGTACTTACCAGGGCCCAGAAGCAGAAGGAATAGAGGAAGTTGCTGCCGCTATTGCCGGCTTCCCCACACCATCGGCTGCTGCTGCCGCCTCAATGCAGAAGTCTATTGACCCTGGAGGGGTCCATGTGACTTCCGCAGGTGCCCTACAGCTGCCTGAAATTTGAAGCTGGCAGCTGTAGGGCACCTGTGGAAGTCACATGGACCCCTCCAGGGTCAATAGACTTCTGCATTGAGGCGGCAGCAGCAGCCAATGGCACGGAGGAAGCTGGCGATGGCGGCAGTGACTTCCTCTACTCCTCCTTTCCGAATCCGAGGCCCAAGGCTTGCACAGCCCTACTTCTAATCAATTAATGTAATGTCTCTCCAGAGACAAAGTGTAGAAATCATGGTGTTTGTTTTTTGAAAAACTTCGTCTGTTTTATTAGGATAGAATCTCGTCTCCATCTTTTAAGGGACACAGTTCCACACAGATGATAGCCACTTCACTGCTGCTGAATGAAGATCAAGTTATCAATATCAGCACCACAGATATAGGGTTATCAACTGAGCAAACAAAAAGTTCTTGTCCAGCTACAGAAATGAACAGATAAATATTTTCAGAGAGTGGAAGAGGCATAACCAAAGGTCCACAAAAGCACTCATTAATGAGTGCTTTTTTTATTTTGGCAAGATGCCTGAAGTTTCCATGCTGAACCTCAGAGAGGTCTGGAAATCAGGAGATGTCTTACTGCTTTGAAAATTTCCCTGTGACATAGCACAAGGGCTGGCAGGTTCTCCTTCCTTTCACTCAATGGTGAGGAGAATCGTTCTGAGTTGTGCTGAGACAGAGTAACTTGCAAAGCAGTGAGATCATGTCTTGCTGTTTTGCAAGCCTCTGTGCAACTCAATGGTTACAGGGTCAAGCGGGCTCTCCCACACTAGAGGCATTCAGGAGGCAGCTGGACAACCATCTGTCTGGGATGCTTTAGGGAGGATTCCTGCATTGAGCAGGGGGTTGGACTAGATGGCCTTGTAGGACCCTTCCAACTCTGCTATTCTATGATTCTATGATCTCCTGGAACTAAAGGAGGAGAGGTGGGGATTTCTCCAACACTTGTACTGAGCCTCAGACTCAGCCATTTCAAAGCTTAGCATGACATTACACGCAAGACCCCTCTCCTTAGGAGTGGAATTCATGTTTATCCATAAATTTGGCTAACTACCAAGTCCGGCCAAAATGTGCAAATGGCAAAGCCTAATCATCTGCAAATATCCAGTTACCAAGCTGTTGTTAAATGCACAGGAGCCAAGGACCAATAAGAAAGCAACCCTACTCAGGACGCCATTAAAGTTCTTTGGAGCCATATTTCTCTTAAGTGATCAGGAGGTTCAAGTGATTAACTTCCTAATCAAATGATGTGTGTCTATGTCTTTTGTTTGTTTTGCTGGTTTTTATTCTTTCATAAGGGATTTGCTTCAAAACATAAGTTGCATATAAATATTGCTAATAAATAAATTCAAAATCTTGATCTGTGGAGGTGGGAAAAATAATAATCTTGATCTGTACTATCCTGGTTCTTTAGAAATATCAGAATAATGTGGAAACTTTAATAATAATAATAAAATTATTATTAATAAATAATGACCTTAGTCAAGTAAGATCACGGCTTGTGTCAATTAATTGACACTATTTACTATTTACGATTATACATTTTATCACATACTTTAGAAATAAAGCACAGTGTTACTTGAAGGTAACATAATTCAGGGAAATAGAATGATAAAAGTAAGATGGTACTAAATTTTAATCTTGATTCTTCCCTAACTTCACAGCTTCCAGCACAGTTCCCTTTTGTGCATTGGCTTAATTTAGAATAATTTAGGAATAATTTAGAATAATTTAGGAATTATTAAGTCCCACTCAAATCAATGAAATAAATTCAATTTAATTTTCAATGTCACCTGAGGCTTCATGCCTCTGGATTGCCTCCTCGAAATTATCCAAAGAAACCGGGTAGTCCAAAGTGGTCATCCACATTGCTAGATAGTGTCACAAAAGACTTTAGAAACAGATTTGTACTAAAAAGGCAAAACAAATGCCATTTCAAAATACTTCTATTTTTTATCATCTGTATATTTCTTTGAGTAACTGGAAAAAGAATATATATTTGTCATAGATTAGCATAATATATCACTGGATTTAACATTTTTTTTCAGGGCACCTATATGAGTTTGCAGCATTAGAAATTACCATTGGCACAATTGGAAAAGCAAACCCTGAACAGATTTTCCAAGCTTTTGTACCACTTACAGAAGTCATCTCCATATTATTCATCTGGGTTTCATGGAACCCGCCATCTGACATAACTTCCTCTTCTGCTTCTTCATCAGCTGTGGCAACATTTCTACGCTTAAACAACTGGAGAGAGATACACTGAAGTTACATCTAATAATAGTTCTACATTTACACAATATAACTAAAGATCATAATTTACCAAACATGACATAATAATCACAAATTTGAGCTACATTAACAGTCAATTCCTGGGGTCTACCTCATCAGTAGTGAGAGAAAAAGCAAAGTAATTGTTGAAAAGGACATCAAATTTAAGAATGAAAACACTCAGAGGTACAGTGAATGAGAGCCAGTGTAGCGCAGTGGCCAAAGTGTGGGACTGGGAGTTGGGAGATCCGGGTTCTAGTCCCCGCTAGGCCATGGAAACCCACTGGGTGACTTTGGGCCAGCCACAGACTCTCAGCCCAGCCTACCTCACAGGGTTGTTGTTGTGAGGATAATATGGAGAGGAGGATTATGTATGCCGCCTTGGGTTCCTTGAAGAAAACATGGCGGGATATAAATGCAACAATAAATAAAAATAAATAAGAATATTATGTATGTTGGAAGAAAGAAAAAAGGCCAAACTGAGGTGGGATGAAACCAAATGTATAGTTCACCCCAAAGTAGACCTTTTCTTCCCTTTACAGATTGTAGAAATCCTAACTGAACACGAATGTGCAGTGCAATTAAGGGAGGTGCAAGAGAAAAATGGTGAAGGGAAGACATGCTTTTGGCTACATTGTTAAGAGGATATGGAGAGAAGGGGATTTAAATCCTCATCCTCATCATTGAAAACAGTGTTTTATGCTTGTTGAGCTACCTAGGGAAGGTACTGGTTTTACCACACTGTCCCTTTGGAAATCTGGGGTTGCTTTGAAACTCATCAGGTATTCCTCACTACAAATATTTTTATTTTTATTATTTATTTTTTACATTTCTATACTGCCCCATAGCGGAAGCTTTTTAAGTGGTTTACAAAAGATTAAAACATTAAACATTAAAAATCATACACAAAATTTAAAACCATAAAAATATAAAAACAGACAACATACAAACACAACTTCCATTTAAAAACAACTTTGAACTCTCAGCCAGACCTAAAGATAGATCTAGGATAGATTAAAACTCAACAAATGCTGTTAAATGCCTGGGAGAAGAGAAAAGTCTTGACCTGGCGCCAAAAAGATAACAATGTTGGTGCCAGGCGGACCTCACTGAGATCATTCCACAATTGGGGGGACACCACTGAGAAGGCCTTCTCCCTTGTTGCTGTCCTTGAGCTTCCCTTGGAGGACCTTAGTTGTTAAGCGTAGTGTACGGGCAGGTTCATGTCGGGAGAGGCGTTCCGTCAGGTATTGTGGTCCCAAGCCATGTAAGGCTTTATAGGTTAAAACCAGCACCTTGAATCACTCAGAAGCATACAAGCAGCTTTAACATCAACCCCATCACAGAGATCTGGAAGCAGACTCACTGGGATGAAGAGGTAAAAGCCTCTCCCTCCAACTAGAGGCCTGAATTAAGATTGCTTGGGTGGGGAGTTTTAACTACACATCCATCCCAGCATTCCAGCTCAACACCAGTGGGGTGGAAGTAAAGTTAAAGCCTCTACCCTGCCCCCAGCCCCAACAATCCTCCTCAAGATTCTTGGGAGGAAGAAAAGGTTAAGACCTCTCCCTTCTCCCAGCAACCTGGGTCAGGACTTGGGAGTGGGGGAACGGGGAGGTAGAAAGAGAGACTCTGTGCGTGCATGTGTATGCACGGCCTGTAGCCGCCCAGCCAACACCTCATGGGGCCCCCTAGGGCAGAAAAATTTGTCCACCTCTGTGCTAAATGCATGTGCTGAGTAGAGGGTAGACGTTTAGGGAGACCAGCACATGCAAACGGCATTTTCTTGAATACTAGGCTATGAAACTAGATCAGGCGAAAGCACAGGGCTCTCCCCTATCCCCTGAACTGCAAACAGGTAACACCCAGCTCAAGAAGTTCCACATCTGAAGGTAGGATTTCCCATTCTCACTGCATGTAGGATTCCAGTGTACCTGCTCCTCTCGTTTCTGCTTCCGGAGCTGAAGGCCCTCTTCCTCACGCCGGCGACGCATTTCATCAGGGTTGAGGGACTTGTTTTTATAGCTCTTCAGCCGAAAGTTTTCTTTTCCTGGAGTTGTCATGGTTTCTAAATAGTAATGCCATTAGAAAGACAATATGGGTCAATATGATCAAGGGAGCTTCCCTGCTTAGTGACCTGTAACTTCAAGCTTTAATTCTTCATGACTCTAATAATCACAGTCCTACATTACAAAAAGCACAACATGCTAACATCAAGTACTATGAGGGCAACGCTCTCTTCTAGCAAGCTCACTTGGCTAACTGATCTTGCAGATCTAACCTTAAAGTGGGATGTCAAACCTACGGGCACAGCCAGAAGGTATTTATTTTCTATACTGCCCAATAGTCAAAGTTATATTTGCATTTGGGTTAGTTCTTCTGCCCAGCTCTTTTCTGCACCCCCAGTTGCCTATTCACCTTTAAGCAACCTCAAGTAAACCGACTACTTCCCCCAATTCCTGGAACAAGGCAACCCAAAAGAGGTGAAACTTTTTTTTTCATTATTAATTTTAATTAATATGATATACAGAAATGTCGTCTCTGAACAGGCTTCCCAGATTGGCTTTTTACAAGGCTTGCCTCTCTCTTTTTTTTGGTTTTCTTCCTGATACTTATCTACGAAATACATGCTTTGCTCCAAATCAGAGGTGGCCACTGCCATTTTAACTCTGCTTGGTAATTACATCCAAACCAATCAGTGAAGAAATCTATCTACTTAAGTAATCTTTTGTTTTGATAATTTTAATGCTACAGTTGTCTAATTCCTCTCTATAGTAAGTTACTTTATTTAAAAAAGTTATTTCTAAAGGGTATCAAGTCTGAACTCATATTTCATGCAAGGAACATCTTACAACATGCTGTCCTAGAAAGGGCTTTGCATGTCTGCAGGTAATCCAGACTATACAATATATGCTCAATTTTGGGAATGTCCAATTTCTGGGGTGTCCAAAGGTAACAGCTGATGAGAAATAGTCCTTGGCAACAAATTAAATTACTCAATGGGGTTGGACAAAGTGTTATTTTCATGCAAATGCTCCCAGGCGTTTAAAGGTAACAAGCAGTGGCGAAAAACCACCTTAGACTTGCTTTAGGAATAATGCTGAATATACAGGTGAAATTAATAGAAGTATTCATTCCCTCCATTCTTGCAGTCCATATAGTTTCAGCTTCTCTTTAGCAACAAGCCTTTGTGCTATTCGTCTATAAACTATATCCAAAGAAACTGATAAGACAGCGGAATCTCACTTTCACAAACACTATTTGACATAACTTTTAGAACCTGGAGAATGGTTTAACTCATTTTTGCCATAATTTTATATATAAACATGAGTGTTCAGTAAAACCAAGTAATGCTTATTCTACTGATTTAAAACTTGCTTGACATTGGGGCTGTTTGTATTTAGTGGCAGCAAATCATGGGAATTCCGCAGCCTTTTTGAATATTCATTGACATCAGAACCCAGACATTATAGGTTAATTGTAGGTTAAACAACCCACTGTTAACCTAACTACTAATTGTAGATTAACTGTGGGTTGGTTAACCCATGATTAACCTGTAGTGTCTGGATTCAAAATGGCAACAGAACACACCTACCACGTTTTGCTGTTGTTATATACAAACTGGGTCATAATGTCTTTACACACTTATTAGCCAATATGTACAAATGTAGGACGATCAAGTAATTGTGGCTAGGTTTTCAGCGATAGTGGCCCCAACATTACAAATTTAATTTATGAAGGGCTCTTGCAAGTCCCTGCCAAGTTTACAGTGGTTGAAAACCATCCACTCCCATCACCACTTCCAGAAAGAATGACCTAATCATGAAGAGTAGGAGATCAGCTGCAAAGGAAGGAGGTAGCACTTGCCGTTCCTTGCAACAATCTCTTCTCCAACTCCACCACCCATATTACAGTGCATCATTCTCAGTTGAATGGGACATGTCCCTCACCTCTGCAATACCACCCTTGGGTTACAAGAAAGAAAAAAGCGAAACTACACAAAGAAAACACACACATCAGCAACTTTTACTTTGTGGACTAAATAGTATGTAAAGCAAGGGTGCACAAGCTTTTTGGTCCCAAGGACCCTAATGAGTGTTGATTGGGGTGCCAAGAGTTGCAGGTAGGCTCTAGCCCCCTTCCCAATGCAGCCACACCGCAATGATCACTTCTTTTGGCTGGTGGGGGAGGGAGAACATTCAAGCCCTCTCCCTGACCCAGCCAGTCTGTCCCAATTGCTACTTCATGGCTGCCATTAGCAGCGGTAAAGCAGCAGTCCAGTCTGTGTGGGGGTGCTTGGAGACCTTGAGCCAATCAGTGATTCAAATTTACTTTTTTTCCCTTGATTTAAATCAATCCACCCTGCCTCTCAGAGGCTCACCTTTAGGTACAAGTCACTTTGAGATATGTCAGAAAACAAAAACTGGCTGCATTCAAATGTGTTCAGATCAATTAATATAGTGGCTGTTGCATTACCCACTTTACCAAATGCACCCAGGTGAACAGGCAGGAAGACACAGTTCCTAGGAACCAGCTCCAAATCATTTACCCATGCCACAAATGTTCTGTAGGTTGCTACCACCACCTCCTTTTACTTTGAATCCTGGGTAAGGGGGACCCCAGAGCAATTAGGTAGTTATTTGTTGGGAGAGCAGCAACCAGGTAAGACCTCCCATCATAGTGGATGGGCAGCCTGCTTTCCCTTAAGCGAAAATAGGTAAACACAGATAAATAGTCATGTGCAGTTGCACAAGTAAGGCCTCTCTTGGAATTGCCAAAGCTTACGCTCAAATTTTGGGTTCAAATTGAAAGAAGGTATTTATTGCAGGAATATAATGAAGGACAAAAAGGGAAAGAACAGGTAATTGACCATATATAAAAACATGTTAATCTATGCTACATGGATTGAGATAAAATACTTCCAATGCAGGATTCACCTGAAGGGATGCAACATGCACAGCATCTTCATAGGCATTACAATATTTTATTTATTTATGGTATTCATAATACAATTAAGAACACTTAAGTATGTGGGAGCCCTCAAATGTGAGTCAACAGCCCTTAATATAAAAAAAAGATTCACTGCTCCTTGTAGATTCAGTACAAGCTGTCTCCTGAACCTCTGGTTGCTCAGTTAGGGATTCACTGACTAACAGGAATAACTATCCCGACAACGGAAAGCAAATGAAGACACACACTATTGGGGGGGGGGTTGCGGGGAGACAGGGCGGTTGGGTGCTTCAGGAAGTTGCTTGGAGCTACTAGATTCGCTAGAGACTTGCTTTTCTAAAAATTGAAAGCCAATCATAGTATAGTAGAGTTAGAAGGGGCCTATAAGGCCATTGAGTCCAACCCCCTGATCAATGCAGGAATCTACCTTAAAGTGTCCCTGACAGATGGTTGTCCAGCTGCCTCTTGAAGGCCTCTAGTGCGGGGGAGCCCACTACCTCCCTATGTTATTGGTTCCATTGTCGTACTGCTCTAACAGTCAGGAAGTTTTTGCGGATGTCCAGCCGGAACCTGGATTCCTGTAACTTTACCCTATTATCCAGGTTCTGCACTCTGGGATGATTGAGAAGAGATCCTGGCCATTTTCTGCATGACAACCTTTCAAGTTATTGAAGGAGCACATGGTGAGTACACAGCAACTTTGAAAAGATAGTCTCCTGGATTTACTCAAGGCCTCTCTCCTCTTTGCCTTGGTCTCCTCTTCCAATACACCTCCCCTGACAAACTCTCTCTCTCTCTCTCAGCTTGCTTCCTCGTGTACCTTCAAGTCCAGTTGGGGCAGCTTCTCTGCTCTGCTCAGCTAGGAGTCAGGGAAAAGAATTATTGCATTTATTGTTTTGACTGCTATTGTATTGTGTTTGGGAGGATTATGATTGTAAACTGCCCCAAGGGCATCAGCCAGTTGGGTATCATGTAAATTTAATAAATTAAAATAAATAAATAAAGTATAAGTCAGCTTCAATGGGTGGCATCCACTGATTTTTTAAAAAAATGTGACAGTGTTGATTTGTTTTTAACAAAAAGTTGTACTGCCAGTAAAATCAGCCTTCTCATCTCAGGACTGAAAGATAGCCAATATAATATCAATTTTTAAAAAGGGATGGACTAGGGTGTGTGAAGATAGAAACATGAAAATTAGAAACCTAGTAGTCTAATTTCTGCTTCAGGTAAAGTGGTAAAAACCAGTTGGTGTGGCTTGCCAAGTGTTTGACAAACTCCCTGCTTTTGCATTCCAAGGCATGCAACATAATTTTGAGTTTATGGAACCTCTGGCAGGACATTATACAGGGGTTGCATTCAACATGGTGGGTCACAACTTATGCAGACAGGATATAGAAGAACAAGCCTTGTTGAGGAAGAACTGTCATGGCTTCTGCAAGGGAAAGACAATTTTTTTTAGCCTTTCAGAACTCTCTGAAGTGTCAAAAAGTAGATGAAACAAGCAGTGTGGTTTCCCAAGGACCTGTGTTGGAGCCAGTGATATTTAATGCTTCCAAATTGTCTATCTCACTACTCATCGCAGATACCACAAGTTTGTTGATACCAAATGATCCAAGGTGATAAAAACCCAAGCAGTCTGTGAAGAACTCAAAAAAGATTCCTCCAAATTGGAGAGATATGATGGCAGGATAAGATAATTCTTATGCTGTGGCTATGATGAACAGCAACACCATGGGACTAGCTGGTTAGGTTCAAAATCCTCAAGGCAAACATAGTCAAGATCATTTTTAATAAATGCACATCTTTTCCGCCTTAAAATATAAATACGCTGTAAAACTGTCAACTTGTATTGTGACTATGGCATGAACATCAAGGTACTGAGAAGCTACCACCTGTAGAACTGAGTAAATTTTATGAAGCATGAGGTTTCTCAGCAGCTGGACTGCAGTTGTAAGGAGAGAAGAATTTCCTTTATTTTTCTGCCTGGATCCAGCACTGGGCCTACATGCCCAGGTAGCATTAGTATCTAGGAGGTGAGCAAAAAAGATGTGCGACTGTTACCAGGAGCATATGGCCCTGTGGGGAAGAAGAAAGAACAAGGGGATAGGAGCAGGCAGAAGAAACATCATGGCCTGCTCCTGTTGGACTCTTCCCCCACCCCCACAGGGCAAACTGTCATCTTGGCCCTGTAGGGAAGAAGAAAGAACAAGGGGACAGGAGCAGGCAGAAGAAACATCATGGCCTGCTCCTGTTGAACTCTCTCTCTCTCCTCCCCCCCTCCCTCCCTCCTGAACTCCTGTTCCTTGTGTGTCATGTCTTTATTAGACTGTAAGCCTGAGGGCAGGGACTGTCTTTTTTGCTAAGTGTAAGCCGCTCTGAGAGCCTTTTTTGGCTGAGGAGCGGGGTATAAATATGATAAATAAATAAAAAAATAAAATAAATATGCTACTGGTTTCAGTCAGTTCACCAACTGTTATCCTACCTAGAGAAGGCAGAACTGGTCTGAGTCTTCCAAGCACTAGTTAAATCCATACTGTACTACTGCAACCTCTCTATGTAGGAGTTCCTTTCAAGACAGCTCAGAAACTGCAATTAGGACAAAAAGTGGCCACCAGGATGCTGTTAGGAATGGGACTATTTTTCTATGATCTGCTTCCAGGCTCAATTTAAATTGCTGGTATTAACTCATAAAGCCCCAAAGGGCCTAGGATGATATATTCTTAAGTACCACTTTGGCCCATGTGAAACTGCCTGAGCCCTAAGACTGGAGTCACAGGCCCTGCTTTCTAGTCCATCGTCGGCAAATACGTGATTGGTGAATACCAGGCACAGGACCTTTTTAATGGCAAAATTCTCTCCCTTGCAGGGACGTTTAGCAAGCTCTTTCCTTTCTGAGAACCATTTTTTGTTCTGGAAATCATTTTATCATTAGTTTATTTCTATATATGTATATAGCTGTTGATGAATTTTATACTTAATGTATGTTTTCATTATCATTATATATCTTTTTTCTATTAGCAAGGAAAAAGAACGATATAAATAATTTAAAATAAATAATCTTTTTCTGGCTTACAAGTCTTTGGACTTTCTACCAATGATTAAGGGTTAAACTGCACTTGCTCAGTGGAAATTAATTGGCAGGGAAGTTAGAAAGAGGTTTATAAGACCATTCCTAGCCAGAGAGTTGTACCATGTTTCCGAGCCAAAAATTCAGCTTCTAAGCCTAGAATCGCCATTCTGAAGCAGGACTTGGGCCAGCATTAGCCGTGTTAGAATGGTGCCTGCTTGAATACTGTTTCGTTTGACCAGTAAATCTTGCAAGATCTGGACGCCCCTTAGAAATAATTTGATTTTAAATATTTTTATTAATTTGTATTTTGACTTTTACTCCATTGCTCACCAATCATGAATCTTTTAAAGATATAAACAAATTGTATAATGGGAAATACATTTAAATTGCAAATAAATTGATAATGGGAAATACATTTACACAAATATCAATTCCCCCTCATGGTAATAGCCTTATAACAGCACAGTTCCTGGCTCCATTCCTCTTCACCCCCAACCCCATCTTCAACCATAGCAAAAGTGGTCCTCCTCCTCAGCTGCTTCAGCTTTGGACTGTCCTCTCTTCCCACCGTAGGAGAGTTGAAGATCAGCAGAGTAGTCCACAAGTATCAACACCCATTTTATCTCCACTTTAGAGATCAGCACAGGGAAAGCCATCAGTCCACATCCCAGAAGACTGAGAAGAGGACAGTCTTCTGGGATGTCCTCCTTGCCTACTTATGGAAAGTAACTTTAGAGCAGCCTTCTCCAACTGGGTACCCTCTAGATGTGTTGGACTACAACTCCAACCCATCTGGAGGGCACGAGGTTGGGGGAGGCTGCTCTAGAGGCATCTATCTTTCTGTGTCAATGTGTGGGATGGGGTATGCACCAGCAGTGTAATCTGAACACGTCCCTGGCTGACACCACTCTTTCTCATCCTAGAATCGTGAAGTGTTCTAGATGTGGCTGGAAACAGTGGTGGAGGCTACACCTTTCCCCCCCAGTAGAGAATCATATATAATTGCATGGAAGCTTACTGAGCCAATGTAAGACTCCATTCTTACATTCAGTTAGATGTTAAGCACAGCAGTACAATTCCTTAACACATAAGAATTTCTTAACAAGTGGATGTTGTTAGTGCCACTGCAAGATAGGAAAACAGAGATAGAAATATATCAAAATTAGTTGGCTCCATCTACCATTGGCCACCATGCCCTACCAGTCCCAAAGGGTTGTTGGAAAGGAGCTGGCACAGAGAGCAACACAAACCCAGTAAGGCTCTTGTAGAGCTGTACACTACCATCTTGAACCAAATGATGCCATGGTAGATATAGATACCCAGGTACCACCTTCATATTTTATTTAGTCTGAATCTCCCTTTTTAAAAGAAGTCTTCTCCTCTTAACTGTTTCTTTAAAGCTCATAGCTATGTTTGAAAAAATCTCTGTGCCAGTATGGTCTAAAATAGGCTTGCCCTAAGAAGGAAGAAATTGGGTAGGTTCTAGGTGCCAGAATTGTACACCACCTACCCCAGATTGACACAGTTGAGTCATCTGAAGAGTAGCTTTAATTGCTTGAGGCTTAGTTTTGTGCTTCATCCAATCAGTTCCAGAGAAAACTCAATTGAACAGCATCATTCCATAGACAATCATTTGTTAAAACATGACTCCTTTACAAACAACAAGATGTTCTTCAGGTGAAAGCATCATGATATAAAAGGATGCCTAGCACACCTTTAAGGACTTTGGAGACCAACTGTCTTTTTCTTCACCTAATAAAATTATTTAGTTTCTGCCAGCCACCCAACAGATTCCTTGGAACTATTAAAGGTGGTGTTTGAAAATAAAACATAAATTTGGGCAAAATAATAATTTTCACTGGTTGTACCCTTATCAACCATGACAAATTTACCATGATCAGAACCCCAAAATGTTCCCAAGTATCATAGAATCATAGAATAGTAGAGTTGGAAGGGGCCTGTAAGGCCATCAAGTCCAACCCCCTGCTCAATGCAGGAATCCACCTTAAAAGCATACCTGACAGATGGTTGTCCAGCTACATCTTGTATTCCTTCTCATTTATATTGATATTATGACATTAACAATGCAAACCTATACATGTCTAGCCAGAAACAAGCTCCAAACACTTAAACAAAAGTTATTCCCAGGTAAGTATGCATAAGATTGCAACCAAGGCCTCCTGAAACTCACCTGGGACGTTTTACTGGCAGTATCTCAAATTCAGAATAACTCACTTTCTGCCACTGAACTATACTGTGGAATTACCCTCTGGCAAAAAAAGATTGAGGATATGTCACTGTATCATCTACAAATAGGGAACATTAGTGGTTCATCTGTCCCATCTGAACCCTATATATTGTTGGATCTCCTCTTACGGCCTCTCCCAAAGGCTCTGTTGACAATGTGTGTTTTAAAAAAAAATAAATGCAAGGAAAGGGAACACACCAGACTTTACTCTCCCGTGACTACTTGGAGATCTAACAACCCTGGTTTTCATCCTATGGTTAAATCAGAAATAGGGGTGGGTGCGTGGGGAGGGAGGGAACGACAGGGTTTTTAAAATACTTTGGGCTCTTGAGGCCAGATGACGGTGCCATGCAAGTATACACACACACACTATTAGAAACCAGGTCAATCAGCTATAACAAAGGCATAAAATGAAGAAGGGGCAAATGGAGTATCCCACAGGTGGAGCACCCACTCTGCATGCATAAAGCCGCAGATCCAGTCTTTGGCATCTCAGAGAGCTGACAGGAAACACCTTCGCTCAGAATCCTGGAGGGCCACATTGGCAGAGGGTGTAAACAAGAGCGGACTTGATGGCTTCTCCAGCCTCTGCGTGGGCTACCAACACCCCCCAGGCCCCTCAGCGGGGCGGAAACATCGCCCCAGGCGCAAAGGAGAGGAAGGGGGCACGGTGCCCCAATGCCCACGGGGACAGCCCCGCCCCGCCCACAGCGCCTGCCTGCCTGCCAACCCGCCCCGGACGGACGCCGGCCTGCCTGCCTGCCGGCCTGCGCCTCCCATTCTGTACACCCGATCCCCCCACCGCCCCCCCTCCTCCTCCTCCTCCTCCTCCTCCTCCTCGGCTCCCTCCCTGGCCTGGCCTGCCTGCCCCGCCCCGCCTGGCCGCCGCTCCCCCCTGCCTCGTCGCAGCTTCCCACAGGCCCGGCCGTGGCGCCCGGCCACTCTCCCCTCAGCGCGAGCCGGGCTGCGCTGCCCTCCCAGCCCCGGTACCTGCACTTGCGGGCGGCCCAACAGCCGGCCCGCCCCGCGACGTCAAGGTCCTCCTCGGGCCCGAGGCGCGCGCGGGCGCCACTCACTGCTTGCACCGCGAAGCCGGCTGCGAAAGGCCAGTGCGCACGCGCCGCAGGGCCAGCCGCCTGGCGCAGTTTCCGGTCCTCACGTTAGGGTCGGTCCGTAGGCGGATTTATGGATCTCTATGGTTAGGCTTCCGCCAGGCGCAGGAAGTCCTCCTCAGAGCGCTGAGCTGCCGCCGAGGGTGGCCTGGCCTGGCGTGGGTGTAGGAGGGGGCCGGGAGTGAGTGCAGCGCGCGTGACCCGCGGGCCAGTGGCGGCTCCCTCCGCGTGCTCGCCTGGCCTCCCGCCCCGGCGCTGGGAGGGACGGCGCCGGCTGCTGCTCAGGAAGAGCGCAGGTGAGCGAGTTCCTCGGCGGAGAAGCCTGGAGCCGGAGCGGAAGGGCGAAGGAAGGCCGTAGCTGCCCCTTGAAGCCTGGGCCCTGCTTGGCCGCCTTCTCGCTCCGTGGCTGGCAAAGCCCAGGCTCTGCAGGAGTTCGGACCGCACGCCGATCAGCGGTTGTTTCCCATTCTGTCCCTATCACGCACGCACGCACGCACACACCTCCGTCCGCCCCTAGTTGATTAGAGAGAGAGAGAGACGGGGCCCCTCTCCCCACCACTGCAGATAAGGCACTCCGAGGCGGCGGAAAGGGGCAAAATGACCCCTTTATTTAAAACTTATTATTATTAAAAATCACACCCCAAACAATGGCTTGCTAAAGGCACTTGAAAACAATATCTTAGGGCTGAAATTGAAGGATATAACTTGTTCAAGAAGAACAGAAGAAATAGAAAGGGAGGTGGAGTTGCACTATATGTTAAAAATACCTATCCCTGCACAGAAATACAGGCGGATCAGACTGGGAGCCCCATTGAGAGCATCTGGATTAAAATAAATGGGGCAAAGAAAAAAAAAGAACATGATAATCAGAGTCTACTACCGACCACCCAATCAAGGAGAAGATGACGAAACTTTTGAGAAACAAATTGCCAGTGTTTCAATTAAGTGTGATGTAGTAGTGATGGGGGACTTCAATTACCCTGATATCTGTTGGGAGACCAATACTGCCAAAAGTGGCCCTTCCAAGAAATTCCTGACATGTGTGGGTGATAACTTTCTCCTACAGAAAGTGGAGGAAGGAACTAGAGGATCGGCAATCCTTGACTTGATATTGACCAATAGGGATGACTTAGTGGATAAAGTGGCAGTTATGGGAACTCTGGGAGAAAGTGACCACGTCATACTTGAATTCTTGATTATGAAGGAGACAAAAGTTGAGTGTAGCCATACACGTACTCTGGATTTTAGGAAAGCTGATTTTAATAAACTCAGAACTATGATAAGTAAGGTCCCATGGCAAATGAGCCTAATGAGAAAAGGTGGGAGTATTTAAAAAAGGAAATTTTAAAGGCACAGTTACAAACAATTCCAACAAGGAGAAAAGATAGAAGACAACAGAGGAAACCAATGTGGCTCCACAAAAAGCTTAGAGATGACCTGAAAACAAAAAGGGATACATATAGGAAGTGGAAGGAAGGCCAGGCTATAAAAGAAGCGTACAGACAAGTGGCGCAGAAGTGCTGAAATGGTGTCAGGAAGGCTAAAGCTCAGAATGAGCTGAGATTAGCGAGGGATGCTAAAAGCAATAAAAAGGCTTTCTTCAGATAGGTGAGTAGTAAAAGACAGAGGAGAGAAAGGGTGGTTCAACTGTTTAATGAGGATGGCAAATTGATAACAGATGACAAAGAAAAGGCTGAAGTGCTCAATTCCTACTTTGCCTCAGTCTTCTCCCAAAAGCGGGTCTATGACCCCCCTGGAAAAAGTGAAGCAGAAGTTGAGGGGCAGGATTACAGTTTGAGATTGATAAACAAATGGTCAAAGAACACCTAATTTCCTTGAATGAGTTCAAATCTCCAGGGCTCAATGAACTGCATCCTAGAGTAATGAAGGAACTAGCGGAAGAACTCTCAGAACCTTTGTCTATTATCTTTGCAAAATCATGGAAGACGGGGGAGGGGCCAGACGACTGGAGGAGGGCTAACGTTGTCCCTATCTTCAAAAAGGGCAAAAAGGAGGAACCTGGGAACTACACACCAGTCAGTCTGACATCCATCCCTGGGAAAATTCTGGAGCAGATTATAAAGAAGTCAATCTGTAAACACCTTGAAATCAATGTGGTGATCGCTAGAAGCCAACATGGATTTGTCAAGAACAAGTCCTGTCAGACAAATTTGATCTCATTTTTTGATAAGGTAACCTCCCTTGTGGACTGTGGGAATGTTGTGGACGTCATATATCTTGACTTCAGCAAATCTTTTGACAAAGTACCACATGACATTCTGATTAACAAACTTGCTAAAAGTGGGCTAGATGGAACAACTATTTGGTGGATTCACAGTTGGGTACAGAATCGGACTCAAAGAGTACTTATCAATGGAACCTTCTCAAACTGTGGAGAAGCAACGAGTGGTGTACCACAGGGCTCAGTCCTGGGCCCAGTGCTCTTCAACATTTTTATTAATGATTTGGACGAGGATGTGCAGGGAACGCTTATCAAATTTGCAGATCACACAAAATTGGGTTGGATAGCTAATACCCTGGAAGACAGAAACAAACTTCAAAATGATCTTGATAGGCTGGAGTGCTGATCTGAAAACAACAGAATGAAATTTAATAGGGATAGTTCTACATTTAGGAAATAGAAACCAAATGCACAGTTACAAGATGGGGGATACTTGGCTCAGCAATACTACAAACGAGAAGGATCTTGGAATTGTTGTAGACTGCAAGCTGAATATGAGCCAACAGTGCGATATGGCTACAAGAAAGGCCAATGCTATTTTGGGCTGTATTAATAGAAGTATAGCTTCCAAATCACGTTAGGTACTGGTTCCTCTCTATTCGACCCTGGTTAGGCCTCATCTAGAGCATTGCGTCCAGTTCTGGGCTCCACAATTCAAGAAGGACGCAGACAAGCTGGAGCGTGTTCAGAGGAGGGCAACCAGGATGATCAGGGGTCTGGAAACAAAGCCCTATGAAGAGAGACTGAAAGAACTGGGCATGTTTAGCCTGGAGAAGAGAAGATTGAGGGGAGACATGATAGCACTCTTCAAATGCTTAAAAGGTTGTCACACAGAGGAGGGCCAGGATCTCTTCTCGATCCTCCCAGAGTGCAGGACATGGAATAACAGGCTCAAGTTAAAGGAAGCCAGATTCCAGCTGGACATCAGGAAAAGCTTCCTGACTGTTAGAGCAGTACGACAATGGAATCAGTTACCTAGGGAGGTTGTGTCCTCTCCCACACTAGAGGCATTCAAGAGGCAGCTGGACAAGCATCTGTCAGGGATGCTTTAGGGTGGATTCCTGCATTGAGCAGGGGGTTGGACTCGATGGCCTTGTAGGCCCCTTCCAACTCTGGTATTCTATGATTCTATGAAACCCTTGCAATAGTATCTTTATCTGGACGCTGAACTGAGAGCCTTGTCATATAGGGTGGGATACAAATGTCTTAATAGAAAATTTGTTGTTGTTTATTCGTTCAGTCGTTTCCGACTCTTCGTGACTTCATAATGCCCCAAACCTTCTCAGAATAGAATGGATTGGCCTGCAATGCCATACTCTGGAAGAAAGCCGGGAACACTAATATCTGAGGGGACAGCGTAAAAGTTGGAATGGAACTGGCAGAACGGCCTCTTTATTATTTATTATTATTATTAAAAAAAAACCACCAAAAAATAGTGGCATATGTTAGGAAAACTTGAGAACAATATTTTAGGATGAAACCCCTTGCAATATTTTATTGTTATTAACCCCATAGTGCCCTGATCACATCCAGAACAACAGAATGGGCCAGAACGGCCACTTCCGAATGAGTGAAATCAACCAAACTTGCCAGTCACACACAATTTCAAGATAGGGATGCAATAAGTCACAAAGCATCCATAGAAAACACATTCTGATAGTCATTCAGACAATTGGTATAATAATCTTCATAACTTCCACGAAAACCACATTCCAATACTCATTCTGGGCCATAGTTCATATTCCACAAAATAGGCCAAAACAACTTCCATGAGAGCAAACTCGGCAATCACATTACTTCAAGCGATTGATGCAAAATGCCACAAAATGTAAACCACGTTCCAATACACATTCTGGGCCATAGTCCATATTCTATTTTCCAGGATTTGTATGGCTGCATCCAGTTCCCACTGCTATGCTGTCCATAGAAGAAGAAATAAGCAAGTGAGACATCCTCATCCCAACATTTGCTGCTCATATGAGCAGCTGCCTCTGCCTAGTTGTGTGTCTTCACTTTCTATTGGAATGTTGAGTCACCCCAAGAGAACCAGCATGCAAAGATGGCAGCACACCCCATTCTCTCCTGAGTGTCACGAGAGCCAACCATCCTTGCCACCCCACCCCACAAAGAGAGAGCATGCAGGAGTAATCAACTCTCACTCTGCAAAATGATGGGGAGGATTGAACTGATTGGGATGGGGAAAGAAAATGGGAGGCTTCCAACAGCATGATGCTGAGGGACCCTCCCCAACTTAGAACATGTCCTGAGAATCGCTGACCAATCTCACACAATCCAATTGGAATGGGTATTATGGCAGGATGCACACTTCCACTTCTACTTTTTCTTTCTGTGCTTCATCGCTTGCAAGAAGGGGTCATAGAACTGATTATATTAATAGCAACACTTCGAGTTCCCAGTTAAACTTGTGAGGCAACTAAAGCAAAGAGCCCACAGAGACTGGGGGAAGAGCAGCTCTCCAATTTTGCATTAAGTGCTTTCCCCTTCAAGTGCCAGGAGTCAAATGAAAGCTGGAAATGGTGTATGTGACTTTTAATGTGTGTACCTCCTGTCCTTATTTCTGTTTTTGATTATGAACTGCTGGTCACCAGGCAAGGCAAAGGCACTGGGACATGGAATGTTACTCCATACTTGTGTATTACAAATTGTATTTGCTTTTCGTTTGCTATATCAGAAATGTTATATCTGTTATTTAGAAACATTCTTAGTAAGATCTGATCTATTTAATCATGTAAATTTTATTTAAAAATGGTTTCAGAAGCAGGAATACATAGAAAGACACATTAAGATGTTTGTATGTGCAGGACTGTGTATTTAAAGTAAATTTATTTAGGAAGTGTTTCTATAAACTTCCAATAACATTGTTAATACTTACAGCACTTGAGAGCCATGAAGAAAACTGGGCCAGGAGAAAGCAAGAAGAGCTTGCTGGCAGCTTTTGTCCTGGGGTGAATAGGAGTTTCAGGGCATGATTTTTATAGGGAGCAGCTATGGGAGAAGAGGTTAATTCCCCCTCCTTGTACACCATAGTCTGCCCCCCGCGATCACTGTTATTTTGAAAGTTAAAACCCCCAACAATATATTAATGCATTTCACCTCTATGTTGACCCTCATTTAGCATTGTAAAGGTCTGTGCTTTGTGAGGAAACTTCTATCCCTGAGAACGATTGGTTTAGGCACTCTCCTCTGACATTTGCATCGTTGCTTTTCCAACAGATTGCCCAAAATGATGTACACAATTGAGACTATCTTCCCTAGAAAATCATGCAACCTAAACCCACTAAGAAGGTTAAAACATAAGACAAATACAAGAATTAAAAATATCACTTAAAAAGATGCTAATCAATACAATGAATGCAACCTGATGTCCAAACTAGACATGACGTGGAAGCAGGCCACTGTCTCCATCCTGGAAGCTTCCCAGAAGAAATCTAACAGTTCTCTGTATCTCACTTTGGTATTGGGTTCATAAGGAAAGTAGACCCATAGGTTGAATGTCTTGTGTAATTTCCCCCACAAAGTCAAAAGTTTGGTTCCAAAATTCATGTATTGGCAGACAATCCCACCACATATGTTGATAAGTCCCTTTGTCTTCCCCACACCTCCAACAACTTGGATTCATATTATGGCTAATAAAACTTGGAGTACTATACCACGGCTTTAACCATGGTGAATAAGGCTTTTTTCCTTATTCACCGTGGTTAAAACTGTGATTTTAGATGTCTTCTGAACAGGGTCACTGTCTTGCCTTTAAAGTGGTTTTCCTCACCCGATTTCATAGCTGTTTTATTACACAGTGCCAACTATTCTGATGTAATTGTACATCCAAGATCTTTTTTTCCACACTGATTTGACCAACAACCTTCCATTTGACCAACAACCACATTATTTAATACTTTATATAAATTAGATATAAGCCCCTTTACTCAGATTTTCCACCCGCCACTAACTACTCAAAGTGGTTGAACAACTTGCACTTTTATTGTCAGGTTGGAAGTGGTATTTGGTGAACCAAGGTGCCCTAGCCTCAGATAACTCTTCCTGAAACTGTTCTCCTGTTTTTGGTCATAATAATTAGTATTTCTATAACAGATGCAATTCAGTGTGGGAACAATCAATCACATTTAGAACCAGGAGAGAGTTTATATCAAATGTGATGCAGAAAAGGCATTGCAAACTCCAACTACAGTATAAAGGAAAAAAAATGAAACATGCATTTCACATTCTGTTAAGGCTGAACATTGAATACTTAAGAGAATCCAATAACATCTTCCTATTCTTGAAAAGGTAAAATTGCCAAATCCACATGCAGTACCTAAAAACCCAAGTTCATCTACTGAGACCATCAGAGTCATCTTTTCAGAATGACTACAATGTTACTCAGATCATAACTTGCTCCGGTCAAGTTCCGTGGAAGTTTTTGAGATTTAGAGAGGAATGACTGAATACCTGAACTACCAAACATCTCAACCCCACTAATTTGTTCAATTGTTTTGTTAAACAAGATTGGGAAGATGTGTGGATAGTGTAATTACATTGTTTAGTCATTAAGGCAGCAATCCCATGCAAGTCTTGATACAAAAAAGTCCTACCACTGTCAGCATCCTCCAACCATTCCATGCTGGCTAGAGAATGCTCGGAGTTCTAGGTCTTTTTCCTGACTAAATATGCATAGGACTGCATCCTAAGGGTGCTTCTAGACAGAGGGGTCCTAGTGGTCACAATCAAAATATATTATGCAGCTATTCCATCTCTTCTTCCTTTATAGTCCCCCCACCCCAAGATGGAATAAGCAGTGGAAAAACACATGAGGGCTACAAATGAAAGACAATGTCATCTGGATCCTTTGTAAAATTATTTGAATGAGGTGTGCGATTACACAATAAAAGTCTTGTCTGGAAGCATCCTGTGTGTTACTGGACTTAATTGTATTTTGGTAGAGTCAGGGATTTCGTTGTTGCTATTCAGTTCTTGATGAAAAGAGACAATAAAGTTCTTGTTTACCTTTGATGTAATTCTGTAACCTTGCATGATACCATATTTTGCCGTTACAACGTCCCCATTCTGGTTAGTACTTACAGTCCAAACTAAAATCAGAAACCTATTGGAACCATGGTTTCTAATTTTGGTTGGTCAACAAATTAAACTGCCTGCGAGAGGAAAGGAAGGAATAGCCAAGCCTGCAGTTAGTTTCCAAGCCCTGATCTGGAGTTTTGTCTTGATTGTGTCACTCTTAGCTACTACACTACTTATGTTCTAATGTCATGGGTTAATGGAAGTGATATGCTTTTTTAAATGTTCAGTGTAGAAAACTAGTATTCTGTGGTGCATAAAGATATGTACTTTCACTACCATTGGCTATGAATGCAAAAGGGAACAGAAAAAAGTCAGAGGGATATTTAGAGCCTCAGAAATCAGATAGCCAATATATGTATGGGCCATATATAAAGAAAGCACTGTCAAACTTCCTTCCAGACAGTAAGAAAGATAAACACATTGCAAACTCCATCTAGATAATGTTATTGTCCTTGACTCAGACATGAATCAGCTGTTCTTCTCCAGCTCTGCTAAATATCACTCCAGCACAGGCAGTTTAAATAAATATCATGAAAGGGCAGTGTTCTATAAATTGAACTATGTTGCTGAGTGCACCAGTTTTATTTTTAACAGCCAATGCCACTTGTATGCATTTCAGTGTTTTACTTTCCGCCACCTCAGATGTCTTCGTTCTCCACTCTGCTCCCACCTTCTGGCCACCTCATTTCAACTCAGCTGGAGAAACTCAAGAGACCAATTATTGGGGGTAGACGAAAAGAGATTGTATGTTGACGGTAAGGCTTTAAAAAACTGTTTTGGAATCAAAGCTGAAAGATAAATGCTATTTTATCGTGGCAAAACCAAAATTGAAAATAACATGTATAATTAGGGAGGTAAACAAATTGTTGTAACCAATTCTTCAGAATGTATTGAAGTTTAAAGAACTGATTAACTTTGCAATCTGAGGCTGACATGCTTGCATCAGCTCTATTAAGTCAGGAATGTGTTTCAGACTTGTTAACTAACAGGTGCTGAGCACTAAACAACTTGAGCTATAGTTCTGAGACATTTAGGCTATCTACCTAAATCCCACCAGCATTTACACAGCCTATGTGCAAGTTTGCAGTCTTAGTCTTCCAGATGGACTATTGATCAAAAACATCATGCAGTTACAAGTTGAAGATGATCCCACCTGGAACCCTGTAAAATTCAATGAATGTGTGGTGATTTCACAGTAAGAGCCTTATTTGGTAGCGCCCTGAATTACTTTCCCAACAGCCTTATTACCTTTTTTCAAGAACACTGGGCTAAATTTGAAGCCCTAGAATCGGTTTTCAGTGCCAGGGGGTTGTGCAAGATGTTAAATAATAATAAAGAAGGGGTCTCCAAGCTTGTATTTAGTTAGGGTGACCATATGAAAAGGAGGACAGGGCTCCTGTCTCTTTAACAGTTGCATAGAAAAGGGAATTTCAGCAGGCGTCATTTGTATATATGGAGAACCTGGTGAAATTCCCTCTTCACCACAGCAGTTAAAGCTGCAGAGCCCTGCTGTCTTTTAAATCTGGTCACTCTAGTATAGCTCCTGCAGCTTTAACTGTTGTGATAAAGAGGGAATTTCACCAGGTTCTCCGTATATACAAATGACACCTGCTGAAATTCCCTTTTCTATGCAACTGTTAAAGAGACAGGAGCCCTGTCCTCCTTTTCATATGGTCACCCTACTTTAGTGCATTTTCCTTACCAGTACATAACCACAGATTGCTCACACCCACATCTGGGATCAGAGGAAAGGCTTCCAGCTCAGAGGATGTTTTCAGAAAGTAAGCCCTGTTGAAATCAAGTGGATTAGTCTGTAATCAGTTTCAGTGGTAACCATCTGAAACTCCTGAGCAGAATTAGTTGAGATCTATGCCTTCCACTGATGGGAATAGTTCTAACAGGGAAACTCCAGCACATTCACAGAACCAGAAGGGACTAAACAGGTGTAATTTTTTTTAAGTGTTTGAAAATTAAATTTTAGTAAACAGAAGAACAAATGGAAGCACACATCTGAGTGCCAAAGTTGTTACTACCATTGCAAACACTTACTGTATGGTTTGGACACTTCCAAAAAGGGTATGAATATTCCATAAACATTTCAGAAGTGTAATAAAATGTGGTTGTGAAAGGCAGAAAAATACTTCTGATGACCAAAAACAAGCATTCCATGAGATCTGATCTTGACACCTCTGATAGTTTTCAAGGTTTGGTTTTTACGTATATATAACTCTCACAGTTAAAAAGTACATTAAATGCTGCATCTATTTCTTTTAAAATATTAACATTAAAAAATCCACTGCAATACTCATTAAAACAGTGTCCACAACAGTTACTTTTCCTGAACACATCCCTGAAGGGTAAACACTATTCTACAGCACTCTGATGAAACAAGCAAGAAGCAGGGCTGACCCTACCAGCAAGCTGAGTAGGAGAGCTGTGTGAGGCAGCTGATTTTTGGAGTCATTAAATGACAGCAAATTGTTAATAATATAGTATTATTGTATTTTTACTCCCAGGGTGAGGCATTTAGAGGATATTCTGTCACAGGTCCCCGAAAAGCTTGGTCAGCCTTGACTCATGTTGCTTAGGTTAGGGACACCATTTGCTGTTCCAGTCCAGTATTTTCAGCCAGGGAGATCACTTGGGCCAGGAGAGGGGAACCTCGGATCCATAGAATACCAGAGTTGGAAGGGGCCTACAAGGCCATCAAGTCCAACCCCCTGCTTAATGCAGATCTGGTCCATTGGGCACCCTCTGTGGGCCCCACCACCTGCCCTCCTCAGCACTTCCTAATCCCCAGTCTCACTACCATTCCCCCCTCTCTTTGTGCGAAATCTGTGCCTCTCTTTGCACAGAAAAAGAGAGTGGGACTCTGCTTGCAGGAGTTAGATCCTGCAAACCCCAGCCAAGTTGTGCGCGTTCTTCCCATGCTGCTTGAATCCCAATTGGGGCATGAGCAGTGCACAAAGGTACCAGGCTGGGGTTTGCAGGAACAGGCCTTGCAAGCCCCAGCTGAATTGTGCAGGGGTATCCCCATGTTATCTCTGATCTCTGAAGAGGCAGGAAAGATAAACACTGACACACATACAAGTGGCACCGGCTGTTAAAAATAAAACTGGAGCACTCAGCAACATGGTTCAATTTACAGATTGCTGCCCTTTCAAAATATTTATTTAACTTGTACTCTAGCATCCTCACAGACTGCCATGGGGATTCCTTCCCATTGCTTCCTCGCCCCCAGTTGGGACATGGGTGGCACAGAAAGGAGAAGTCCAACTCCGCTGGCACTTGCATGTACTGTCTGAATCTCTCCATGCAAAAAGAGGCACGGAGCTCTGCATGGAGATAACATGGAGAGAAATGATGATAATCAAATGTCAATGGGCAGGGCAGGCAATGTCACATGTGGGGATGGGGCTTCAGAACAGTGCCTCCTTGATGCCATCCAGCTTGGTTCAAGGGGGCAATCTGATCCCTGGACCAAAGGTGGTTGCCCATTACTCGACACACAGAGAGACAGCTTTACATTCATATCAACTAGCAGCCAGTGGTCTGTCTCACTCTCAAACAAACTTGAAAATCCATGTTGTTGTAATACCCTTATCAGGCCAACCAAAATATCACCAAAAAACAACAAAAACCTAAACAATACTGTGCAAGCTTTTGAGATCCCCCAATCACTTCATTGGACAAGATGTTGTAAAAGGCAGGTTGTGGGGAGGAATTGAGAGGAGGGGAAAGGTGAAGTCACATTGCCTGCAAGTTCAGATTAATCCTGAGATATAGAGCTCCATCACATCAGCGGTTTTACGCACTCTCGCCACATCTGGTATTGCAGCACGGGATTTATATGAAGCCATCTCTGTCCTGCACACCTCTTTTCCTCTGTTTTGTGTATTATTTTGGGGTGTGTGTGAAGTCTACATTATTTTCCCCAAGTGGAGTTAATGTGCCCTTAAGCCTCAATGTATAGCTGTCCTCCCACTTTTTCCTTTGATGGGGGCATGTGTTTTGAATGGAGTCTTGCTGACAAAAGGAAGAGTGGGGCATTTCTCCTCCTCCAGCATGCCATGTTGAAAGAATGGACTTGTGCTTAGTCTGTTGAATGGACTTTTTACTGCTCCAACCCCACCCTCATTGCCCGCAGAAATGGAGCCCAGTTGATGAAACATTAAATCAGTAAATCACTAGACAACAAAGCCAGTGCGAGGCAGGGTTGGAGTGGACGGAGCCCACGTCCCCAGGGACCCCAGCAGATGCACAGCTGTGCATTATCAAAGTAAAGGAAAATAGATCCTCCACAAATGCAAACAGGTGGAATTTCGCATTGCTAGAGTATCAGGAGAGTGGTTTGAGGGGAATTTTTGTTTAAAAATCCTCAAAATCAAGGCATGAATGGATCTGATTTAAACTTTGCATGGCTAAAGCCCTCCTTAAGAACAATCACCGTGCCAAGTTTCATCTCTTTATCTTTAAGTATTATACAGATGTAAGCATTTTGGTTAGCTACAGATGTCAATATCAAAGCTACCTCTCACCCCACTCAGCCTCTTCCAAATATGGAGAGAGACTTACTTCTGAGTTAACACGTATAGAACTGACTCTTAATAGTGTGGTCACTCAGAAGCTTTTTTTAAAAGTCTAAAACAGCAAATTGGAAAGAAGTGCTCTGCAACCCTATGCTTACTTCTGAGGTCTTACTTCTGTTTAATTTTTGTTCAATTGGATTTACTCAAAGGTAAGCATGCATTGGATTTTAGTATGACTTGGATGTAAATTCAGTTGAAATCAATGGGATTTACTCTTGAGTAAGGGAATCAAGCCTGGGCAATAAATCTGCTCCACTGAACACACACACACCCCTCTGATTCTGCCTTAATGCCCCCCTGTGCAGAATTGGAGGAGTGTGAGTGTGTGTTAATGGGAAAGAAGGACTTGAGGAGGGGGAAATTAAAAATTCCTAAAAAAAAATCAAGGGATGAACCAATCTGATTAAAACTTGGCTTGCCTAAATCCCTACTTAAGAGCTCTTACAATCCCAAGTAAAAATGAGGGAACTGTAAGCATTTTGGTTAATTCCCATAGGAGCTGCAATGAGCGAGAGGAGAAGTCTGTCACTTGATCACAATGTCCATTAACAATAAAAACCAATGAACTGGAGAGAAGGGGTGGGTTGGGGTGGGTGCAATAGCAATGGGAGAGTAAACAAGTGAAAAGAGAGTTCACCGGTATAGTGACGATCATAAAAGGGAGGAATGCTTGGTGTGCTTGTGAAACGGGCAACCAGGAAGAAAATAGGTGTGATGGAGCTCATAGTGTGTGTGGGAGGAGTCTGCAGGTCAGCAGATGATGTGATGGTTGCAGGTGGGCTCTGTTGCCCTTGGTTACACTGGGGAGAAGGACGGGTAGAATGCTGGATTTTCCATTTTGTGGAATATAAAATCCAGCTGTTCTCAGAAATCCTTTCCATCCTGATCAAAGCATGCACCTTTTGCCAGTGGGTCACAGAATTGTTTTTAAAAATAATCCTTGTCCTTCATGGTAGGATCTTCCTGTAGGGTGGCTAAATATGGGCCTGTCTTGACGAGGATTTCCCCCCAGGGTGGATTCAGAGTGGTGACAGGTCATCTCTATGACACAGCCGCCATTCCGAAGCCATCCAGGGGCAAATCTTCTAAACTCCGCTCCAAAAAAGTCAGGGACTTACCCCAACATTTTTGGACATGGAGGCATGCCACAAATGATGGCGACCGCTGATTGGTTGCCATCAGCTGGAGGAGGGCCAGTTCGGGCGCTGCTCATCCCTCTCTGGCTGCCCAGTTTCTTCCCTTCCCTTTAAATTTTTTTTAATCTATAGGTGTGATCCTTCACATCTATAGATAAATAATAAAAAAGGGGGGAGAGGAATGGGACAGCCAGAGGGGGAGGAAGAGAAGGACCTTCCCTCTGCCCCCCTCTTGCTGCCCCCTTCCTCTCCCACCTGTTTATTATTTTTTATTATTAATTTTTTATCTATAGATGCGATCCTTCGCATCTGTAGATAAAAACAACAACAAACTCTGTGTGTGTGTGTGTGTGTGAAAGGAACAGGGCAGCGAGACAGAGGTCAGAGGGAGGAGAGCCAGTTTGCGTCCCTGCCTTCTTCCTTCCCCTCTGGCTGCCCGGTTCCTCCCCTGCCCTTCCCAGTGCTCAGAGGCAGCAACTCCGCACTCGTGCTCCTTCTGGTGCAGATGCCAGGAAGGAGCGCGAGTTCAGGAGCCCGAGGCTTCCCGGCGCCAAGGCACTGCTGTCAAGTCGAGCCAAGTCTCACAAGAAAGCAAGGTAGCTTATAACTCTCAAGCCTTTTTGTTGCGCATTGCTGTTAACCGGCTCACACCTTGGTGATTTCGTTGTCACCTCTGCCCATTGATCTCCTTTGCATCTCCCCCTCCATTCACCCTCTTGGAAAACCTCCCTCCCCTTCCATGAACTGCAAGTATGTGGGTATTGATCACTATCAATGGTGTGAGAAAGCACAGAGAAACAGCAGCAGCAGCAGCACTTCTGGCTAAACACCTCCATTTGCCCCAAGCCTTCCTGATCCCTGCTGGCTCCTTGCAATTTCTCCGAAACCAAGCAGGGGATCTAGCCTGTCCCGCTGTAATGTGTGCGCCCAGCCTCTTCTACTTACCTAGGCTGCTGCCCCAAGCACAGGAGAAAATACTCTTTTGCAATACCCCCCCCCCCAAAGGAGGAGCATCTGGTTCTGATCACTAGAGAAGTGTGTTTCTTTCTTTGGCATGAAAACTGTGAAAGCTTCCCAGTGGATTGGTGTGTGTGTGTGTGTGTGTGTGTCCGTCCGTGTGTGTCCGTGTCCTTTCCCTTTCCTGTGCCCGCACACTCTACCCAGAGCTTTGAACTATCAAAGGGATGAAACAACGGTGTTCCGTTCCTCCGTACTACTGCACTATAACCTCCAACGGCTTGAGGGAGGAAATTTAACAAATCATAACAAATCAACGGATGATCCAATCTGATTAAAGTTGGGTATGCTAAAAGACCTACTTAAGACCTGCCACTGTGCCAATTTGGATCTCTTTATCTTTAAAAGTGAGGGTGCTGCTGGCAAGGAGAGTGCATTTTCCACATTTCTTTTAAGCTGAAAATGCCTACTCAGGAGGAAGCAGGCATTCTTCTGTTGTTAATACAACCTGGGCTCATTCTCTCAAATTGCAAGAGAATTTGTGTTGAAGATGTTGAAAAAGAGTTGAGCGGCATGTATAGCACTGGACTCCCAAAACAGGCAAGAAATCAATACAAAGAATGACCGGGAACCAGTAGGGTATGCACGAAGGGAAACCTCTGCGGCTTCCCCCCTTGGATGCTTTTGACTGCTTGCTCCTGAGCTGCCTGCTGTGCAAAATGGTTTAAGGTCCCAGAAACCAGCAAGTTGGTTTTTAAAAGTTTTTTTTCTTTTTGCTGCCTACTACAACTTCCACATGCTTTGAACCAAAGGCTCAGTTAAAAACACACAACTAAAGAGTATCCCTCTTTATTTGTAAATATGTGGGTGAGGAAGGAGCGGGGGAGTTTGGAAGCAGGAGGAAAGGATTTGAATTGGCACAGATGCCCCAAGACTTTGTCCTTCTCTCTCCCCCCCCCGTCCACTCCCTTCTCTCCTGTTTTACCCCCTACCCTTTCCCCCCACCTGTCCCACTGCAGACTCGACAAATATAATTAACAGATTGCAACAACAGCCACCCCCACCCTCACCCGAACACATGCGCACACCCACATCCACACACTGCATGGCGGGGCTTGCGAAGGCTCAGCCCTGGAAAAGAACTTCACACCCTCTTTTATGACAGCAATACTGCCCCTTGAAAACACGCCCACAGTACAGCGCATTGAAAATGATGTATGAAAACACATGTTGAAATTTGAGCGATGTGCTTTCGCATGCTGGGAAAGAACCAGACATTCCCCGCACCAAAATAATCCACTATAAAGGGGGAAAGAACCACAATCACAGCAGGACATAGTCGACGTCATCCGAGTCCTTTTCAGTGAAAACAGACTATAATCTCAGTGTTATTTGAGTCTTTTGCATAGATTTTGCTGCAACAGCACAATATAAGGCTGGTGGGATGAGGCTTAATGTGGCCTTACCTTTCCCCCCTCTGCCCCTGCCTTTTTAACATCTTGGCTAAAGGAGAGATCTGGGGATCTTGAAACTTTGCACAATTATTTTTTGGGGTAATTATGAATGAACTAAAATTGGGTGGGGGCAGCGGGGGAGAAGAATATTTTTTTGTTTGGCTATTTGGGGATAGTCTCTAAACACCAGTTTGAAGCAAACAATCAGCCTGGTTTTAATGAATTCTACTGCTTTTTTTGAAAGGAACCAGTGGATACCAATGGCCATTCTGTTTCATTCATTTTAATGCAGTCTTTTTGCCCAGTACTGGAGCATACAGTGCCTCCCTTACGTTGCTTTTTACACAAGTTTTAAATCACTGATTTGGTGTTTTCATGTGCAGTAGTATTCCTGACATGTTAAACAATTTTTAAATAGTTTTTACTGAATGATGAAAAATTGCCAAACATGGGACATTCTTGGAAAGACTGTCCAGCATTTGCTCCTTATTTGGATTATCTGTCTTTTACTCCAGCCCTTGTGATTTTCACGTGCTTGTGATACATGCATAGTTTTAATACTCTGTAACTGTTCTGGCATTCTGCAAGTCATCACTGAGGCTATTTTTAGAGGTTATATGCATCAACATTCTCCCAAGAATCAGAGCGACAGACAACTGGCTATGAAAGACAAACTGTTGTTCCTCTCAGTCATGTAAATGCAAATTGCATGAAAAATTATGAAAGAAGACTATGTTGCCTTTTTAAATATAAGTTCTGTCTGCTAAGGAACTATCACATAGATCAGCTTAGTGGTATTTCCATTCCAGCATTGCAACTTACAAGTATCAATGGCTTTGCTAGCAGAGAAGATGCACAGAGAATCTCAGCATAGAGGGCGGAATAATGAGCAAATTCAAGAAATGCCCTTTTCCTTTTTTTGTGTACATATTTCTTTTAAATGTTAAATTGCAGTCCTGCCAAAAATCAGTACCCTACAAATAATATTGTTAAGCAATGTATACAATAAATATAATCTAACAAACAACTTTCTTGCCCTGGCTGATCTGAAGCCCTTCCTTAGCCAGCTTTCTGGAACTAAATGGAGGTTCTAGAGTGTGAGAGACATACCTCAAAACTACCATTCCAAGACCGCCTATGCCCCTGTAATAACGGGGATGTTGAAATGGTAAGGGCTTGTACTTTTATACTGTTCTTTTTATCGGGATCTTAGGAATGATCTTATTCTACCTATTTTATATAAATACCCGGGTAGAACTGCAAAATTTTATATTTCCTTATTACTCTCTGATAGTAATAAGGAAATATATAGGGAATTTTATATTCCCTATATTACCAATAAAGTAGCTAAATTTTGTGCAATTGCAATAACATGCCATACCTTTTTAGCCCCTGAGTGTACTCTGTGATTTTAGATGGATTTGTTGATATAATTGTTTTGAACTCTGACTCTCTAGATGTTGGTAGTTTTAATGTGTTAACATATTTTGTAAAGAGTGTTTGTTAAATGTACTGTTGGTATTGGTCAATGACCGTAATAAAATATATTCATTCATACCTCAAAACCAACAAAACTGCTGAGCTCCTTGGTAATATCAGGAGTTCTGTTAGACCCGGTTCTTACTCTGGAGGGCCAAGTAGCTTCTGTAACTTGAAATGTCTTTTATGTGTCAGTATGCCAAGTGTAGTCCCTCCATATTTTCTCACAATTATTCACACCCTGGAAACATTCAGAATAGATTATAGCAATGTTTTGAAGACTGTTAGGAATTTTCAGTTAATTCAAAAACATGGTAGCTAAGTTGTTAACTGGGCCTTGCTGGACTGAACACATCTCACCACTGCTAAAATATCTTTACTGGTTGCCCGTTTGATTCCTGGCACAATTCAAACTGTTGTTGTTCTTTAAAGCTCTACATGGCTTGGAACCTGTGCATATGAGGGACGACAGCCTGCTGTCATACAAATCTGCCTGTTATTTGGGTTCATCTTCCAATGTCCCTGCAGGTGGTGACAGCATCTTCTCTAAAGTGACAACCCATTTATACAGTTCTTTTTTCAGAGACATTCATAGTGCAAACTCTCTGGGCCTGTTCAGAAGACACCTTAAACCATGGCTTTAACCACAATGAATAAGGCTTTTTGCTTCATTCACCGTAGTTAAAACTGTGGTTTAAGGTATCCTCTGAACACAGCCTGGCTTTCTGGCTTAACCACTGTGGTTAACCTTTCTCTCTCCCTCTGTCTCTTTTTATGGGAGTTAAGTTTAGATGTTGGTTTGCTATCAAATGTTTGATGTCTTATGTTTTTAAAATCTCACCTTTTAGCACTTATTCAGTTTCTTCAACATTTTAATCTATTTTATATTGCCTGTTTTTATTTAATTATAATAATACTTGTATATTGCTTAATATAATAAAATCTCTAATGGAGCAATCTTAAGGCCACTAGACACTGTCTAGACAGCCACTGGAGTTTTTCGTTTCTGGAAATGGCCATGTTTGTTGATGACACCAAGTTATCTAAGCTGGTTAAAAAAGGGGGGGGGATTGTGAGGAGCTCCAAAAGGATCTCTCCAAACTGGGATACTGGGCATCCAAATGGCGAATGCAGTTCAATGCAACCAAGGGCCTTGCTAGACCTGCCGGCTTACGCCGGCAGGGAGGCGGGGCCAAGGCGCGCTACCATTAGCGCGCCTCCCCCAGGCTTCCAAACTGCGGAGACGCAGGGAGGACAGAAGCCCTGCGTCGTCCGCCATTTTTTTTGTTTGTTTAAAGGGGCCGCGTTTGGCCCGAAGACTCCGGAGACGGTAAGTGGCTTTTTGACTTATTTTTTTAAAACGGGGGGTGGGGGCGAAGGATGGGAGGGTGGGTGGCACGGGGGGAGGGCGGGTGCGATCGCGCCGCCGCCGCCTGAGCAAGCAGCCGAGCGGCGCTTGCCCGGGCAATGCCTGGGATGGGGCGGCATTGCCTGGGCAAGCGCCGCTCGGCTGCTTGCTCGGGCGGCGGCGGCGCGATTGCACCCGCCTTCCCCCCCCGTGCCACCCACCCTCCCATCCTTGCCCCTGCCATCCTTCGCCCCCCCCCCCCCGCCGATGGGCACAGCGCTCCTATGAGCGCTGTGCCAGGTCCTGAGGCCGGAGCTGGGGAAAAAGTGCGCCATAAGCGTATTGGCTTATGGCGCGTAAGACCAGGCCTCAGCGCGGCCTGCCTCCAGATTCCCCTGTGCGTCATCTGGACGCACAGCAGCGAAGCCGGGTCAGAAGGCGCGCTAAGGCCTCGTCTAGGAAGGCCCCAAGTGTAAACTGATGCCACATCAAGTGTACCCTGATGGGATCTGAGCTAGCAATGACTCACCAAGAAAGAGATCTTGGGGTCGTGGTGGACAACTTGATGAAAATGTCAATCCAGTGTGCAGCTGCTGTAAAGAAGGCAAACTCCGTACTAGAAAAAGAAATGAGAATAAAACTGTTAGTATCATAGAGCCTTTATACAAATCTATGGTGTTACCACACTTGGAATACTGTTTACAGTTCTAGCTCCTGTCTTTATGGCTGCGCTTTGGCACCACAAGATGCCTTGCACCCGCACTTGCATTCCTTCCCAGCTTCTGCACGGGAATTAAGGCAAATGCGATTTTCCCGGCCTCTGGAAAAGTAAAAACAATAAAACCGGGGGCGGGGGGAGGAGAGGAACACGGCCATTGCTTCCCCCCTTTTTAATTTTATAATCTGCTACAGATAATAAAAATAAAAAAGTGGGGGAAGGAACAAGGCAGCCAGAGGACGCGAGTGGGAGTGGGAGAACCACGTCTCCTCCCTCTGGCTGCCTGTTCCTCCCCACCCACCCCCATTTCTTTTTCTTTTTCTTATCTGTATCTGTGGAGCTCTGCAGATATAGATAATTAAAAAAAATAAAAAGGGGGGAGGAATGGCTCGCTCCTCTCCTCATTTTGATTTTTTTTTTACTTTTCGAGAGGCACGGGGCTGCCCATGGCGACCACTCAGAGGGTGCCATGGGCTCCACTGCTAAAAAAGGCAGGGTAAGTGCCTGGCAGCTGTGTCATGTAGATGATGTGCCGCTACCACGAAGCCACCCCTGCGCAAACGCTTTGTGTAGACATGCCCCTAGTCACCACACCTAAAAAAAAGATATTGTAGAGCTGGAAAAAGTGAAGAAAAAAGCAACTAAAATTATCAAGGGGCTGGAGCATCTCCTCTATGAGAGAAGGTTACAACAGCTGGGATTGTTTAGCTTAGAAAAAAGGAGGCTAAGAGGAGACATGATAGAGGTGTACAAAATTATGCATGGTGTGGAGAATGTGGATAGAGGGGCATTTTTCTCCCTCTTTCATAATACTAGAATCTGGGGTCAACATGAAGCTGATTGGTGGGAAATTCAGGATAAATAAAAGGAAATACTTTACATAGCACACTGTTACCACAAGATGTAGGGATGGCCACCAATTTGGATGGCTTTAAAAGGGGGATGGATAAGTTTCTGGAGGAGAAGGCTATCAATGGCTAGTAGCCCTAATAGCTATGTGTATCAGAGGCAGTAAGCCTATATATACCAGTTGCTGGGGAACATGGGTGGGAGGGTGCTGTTGCAATCGTGTCCTGCTTCTGTGTTCCTGGTCGATGGCTGGTTTGCCACTATATGAACAGAGTGCTGGATTAAATGGGCCCTTGGTCAGGTATGCTTTAGAGTTTATTCCTGCATTGAGCGGGGGTTTGGACCCTTCCGACTCTACTGTTCTATGATTCTATGATTCAGCCTCAGGGCCCTTCTAATGTTTTAACTGCTTGCCTCTCCCCCCTCTCATAGCTGGTGCAGTTCTCTCTGCATTGGCTCCTTCTCTACATGGAGAAGGGAACTGAGCATGGAGGAGGTGGAGTGGGGTGTAGAGAGGGCAGAAAGGGGATGTGCCCAGGGGCCGGGAGGGGAGCAGACTACAGAAGCTCCTTTACATAGCTTCCTATGTGCTGTGCAGCCCCCGCCTGCTCTGAAGCGCCCCATCTATATGCTCGAAATCGAGCATCTAGGAAAAACTGCAGGGCGGATGGAGCATGGAAAAGAGGATCCCCTCTGTGCTCCATCCACCTTGCATTAGATAGTTGTCAGCCTTCAAATTTGGATGCTTATGACTATACCGATAGGATTGTGCCCTAAGTGGTTTAGAGAGTTTTAGTTTTTTAGTTTAGATTTCTGATTTTTGTAAGCTGACTTACAAACTGAAATATTTATCTGTGCCTGCCACCCAGAAAGCAATGCTGCCCTCAATAACTGCTGACTCAAAGAAGATACAAACAACTGTTTTACCACACATCTGCACTGAGACATAGTAGAAATTTCCATACCATTTGAAATAATTGTAGAGGAGATCTAGCAGCCTCAAATGAGAATGCTCACTCTGGTGTAGCTTATTTTTGTCACCTTTATCATCCTGCTAAATGGTAAGAAGCATCTTATTTTATTTTATTTTATTTATTACATTTTTATACCTCCCAATAGCCAAAGCTCTCTGGGCGGTTCACAAAAATTAAAACCATAATAAAACAACCAATAGTCTGAAAACACAAATACAAAATACAGTATAAAAAGCACAACAAGGATAAAACCACGCAGCAGAAATTGATATAAGATTAAAATACAGAATTAGAACAGTAAATTTAAATTTAAGTTAAAATTTAGTGTTAAAATACTGAGAGAATAAAAAGGTCTTCAGCTGGCGACGAAAGGAGTACAGTGTAGGCGCCAGGCGGACCTCTCTGGGGAGCTCATTCCACAGCCGGGGTGCCACAGTGGAGAAGGCCTTCCTCCTAGTAGCCACCTGCCTCACTTCCTTTGGCAGGGCATATGTCAGATGCAGTAATCTGTATCCAGCATAGTTAAGAAGTTCTTCCTATGGCTAGTGGATTTCTCAATTATATTGCCTCTGCAGTCTTCATAAGCTATGGAATTTGATGGCTGAATGGTAAGGCAGTGCTGAGATCACAAATATGTATACAAATTGGATACCATTTATCACAGTTGTGTTTCTGAATTTCCTGATACTCTTCTTAAGTCTTTTCATTTTCCTTCCAGACACATCAAAGGTGACCAGCTGAAGCTATGGTAGGTACTTTCAGACAGAGGTAGGATAGTTGTGTTATAAGATATAACCTGTTTGATCACGCCAGTGCCAATTTTTATAGAATACCATTGGTTGACCTCAAGCTTTGACCCTGTCTTTGGCTTCTTCTTATTGAGGTGGTGAACCTATGTCTAGGCGATACCAAATCAGACTGCAGCCTGTGGCTCACATGGTGAAATGCTCCCCCATGAAAAGGGATTCCTGCACATAAGGAAGAGTTTCCCATCATCAGCTACCACTGAAAAGGCTCTCTCTTCTGTTACACTATCCTCTGAAAGCAGTAGTACCTCAAAAAGTACTGCCTTCCCAAATTATTTAACCTTTTAAGATAGCAATAAACTCAATTTCCCTCTTTCTCCTCCACTTCTTTCTCCCATCCCTAGCAAAATCACCACACCACCCCATGGCTTAGAGTGCTTCCAGATGAGTCTTTTAAGCTACCATTTTCCTGCCTCATTCAAAGAATTTTGCAGGGAGTCCAGACGTCAACATTTCCAAGTTGGACCCCTCTCATGGTTTCCCACTTCTTCTGTCTTTTGTGTTGCTACAGATAATCTGTTAAGAAAGAAAAGCTGGAATAGCTGTACAATGCCTTCTCATTGGCAGTGCTAGGAGCCCTCCTGGAAACACCCTTAGGAAAAAAAGAAAGAAAGCTACTGTTAGCACCATTGGGAGCTTTTTTCCTAAGCCAAAGGCCTTTTCACAAAGCCCAACACGGTTCGGCCTGTATTTTATTCAAAGGCCTTCATCAGGGGGCTGTAACATCAACAATACAATACAATAAATCAAGATAACACATAACATTAAAATATTTTTTGTTATTAGGTTAATTAGGCACATTGCTACAAGGACCTATGCCCATATATGTAAGTTTTTTTTTTTTTAACATAACACGGTGCCATTAGGGCCTATATATATGTCGTATTAATAAAAACATATAAAACTGGTTTCCTTACTTGTTAGAAGATAGTGTCTGCAGAATTTCTTTTACAAAGGCAATTATTTCCTGTGATAAACTATGGTGACTGAAAAGAGGAACATTCAAATCCATCCTTATATTCTTAGCTCAGTGTGTGTGTGTGTGTGTGTGTGTGTGTGTGTGTGTGTGTGTGAGCTCTGCCAGGTGTGAGAAAAATATGGGAGAAATGGAGGGAAAAACAGGACGATTGCAGGAAACTGATAACATCAGGCTTCTGTACTCAAGGCTTTTATCATGTGTTTGTAATTGGTCACTCATGGAATTTGTGGGTCCTTTACATGGCTTCATCAACCTCCAGGGCCTCCTCCTTCCTTTGTGACCAATATTGTGGCATTTCCCTTAATGGAGGAAAAGTGGGATTAATTCTGGGACCTGCCATATTTGCTGGGTGTAAGTGTGCAATTGCCCTTTACCACAGTGTCATCTAGTGGCTATTCAATGGAACACACACACACCCAAAGTTCAGGGAAGCATGTGAAAAGAAGCCAAACTTGATCCCACAAAGAATTCAAAAGCAGAAGCCCCGGTAAAGCTCTGGGATAAAAACATGGTGTCGAGAAGCTCGTCGTATGGGAAGCCTGAACAATCCCACAAATGACAGCCAAAAATCCTCATCTGGAAGAGCCTTCAGTGAAATGTCATGATACTTCAGACAAGGTTGGGAAGGAATTCATAAGGTCCCATGTGGCCTGGCCTTAGTTTGAGAGCAACAGCTACCCAGTCAGGTGCAGACTATGGTGTTCTCTGATTTATTTATTTATTTATTTATTTATTACATTTACTAGCTGTACCCTGCCACGCGTTGCTGTGGCTCAGTCTGGTTAAATTGAAAAGAAAGAAAAGACAAAGTGTATGTTTCTAATATGTTTAATTTCACAATGCTTGTGGATATACAATATTTTTAGTTGTTCCATTGTCTGAGTAGATATAGGGATTGTCTGGTTTGCCGACTCTAGAACACACAACATATAATTGTCCATGTGAGAAGCAATCTGTGTCTAGATCTAAACCGCACAATTCTAAAGATTGGCCCTGAGCTTTGTTGATGGTGATTGCAAACGCCAATCGAATTGGGAATTGCAATCTCTTAAATTGAAATGGCATATCTGTTGGAATCATAGGAATGCGAGGAATGAGGACATCTTCACCTTTGAAAGGTCCTGTCAAGATTGATCTCTGTCTATAACAATTGCCACTTCGTCTATAGTTGGAGCATTGAATCTTCGCACATGTTCTCCAGCAGGCGTTTTGTCAGCATGAATAACAATCTTGTGTGTATCAGATGGCATCATGTCAATTGCTGTTTTGAACAAATGTACTAAATTGTTTTTTTCGTGAAGTAGCTGTTGCAGTTTTGAAACGACGGACCTTTTTATGCCGGTATAAATTCCGCAGCGTGCATTCAATTCATCATTGCCATCACCAATGAAATACATTTGTAGGAATTTATGTTGACTATCTTGAAACGGAAGGAAGGAGCCGGCTTTATGATAAATTTGTCCTTTGACTTTGAAAGTTGGCATAAATGGAGCTGTGATGATTTCTGCGCCGAACGACGTCATTTGGAAGCATGAGTTGTATTTCCTGATGTTAGATAGGAAATGCTTTGATTCTTCAGTATATCCGGCAAGCAAAGTTTGTAATGGCTCTGGTGGTTCTCCAAGTTGAGGCAGTTTAATTTTTCCAGCCGCGCAACACATTCCTTTTGTTTCTCCATTAAATTTAAGAGCCTTGCAATAAGGACACACTTCAGTCACAGTGCCGATGACAACATGCCGCCTCAAACTATAATCATCAGCTGGGTTGTACCGGAATGCAAGGCGATTGTAATCGTGTGATTGTTTACCACGGAGTCGTGTTTGACGCTGATGTGCTGTTTCTCGTTGACGTATTTCAGCCACTCTCAGCCTGTCGCGTTCATTCTGTTGAGAACAAAGCAGATCTGAAGCTGTAGAATGCGATTGCTGTGCTCGCAACCGTGCATCCTCAAGTCTGGCTGAATGTTGCTTGGCTGGTTCCTTGGCACGTATTTGAGGCATTCTTTTTCTTTTTTTCTCGTTTGCTGATGCCCGTTCTTCCTCAGTCTGATTTGCAATTTCTCGTCGCAGTGCTTCTGCTCTGCGAGTACGAAAACCTAAGTGTGATCTTCTGTGAGGCATTATTTGGATGAAGTAAAGCAGATTGTTTGGTTTTTAAAAAAGGATGTTTTTACGGTGAGGAGGTTAGTGGAAACTCCTGGCAGTTACCTTTCTTCAGAATGTGTAACTGTCACAGGTGTGACATCTCCACAGGTGTGGAGACAGAGAAGGGGAGCTCTGCTGAGAAGACACCTGCTCAGCCATCTCTCCTGCTCCCTTCCAGCAACTGTCACCTGGCAGCAGCCATTCCACCAGGCTGCAGGAGACAGAGAAGGGGAGCTCTGCTGAGAAGACACCTGCTCAGCCATCCCTCCTGCTCCCTTCCAGCAATAGTCACCTGGCAGCAGCCATTCAATTCCCCCCACCCCCCGGTCAAATTGAGCTAAATAATCTGTTAATTTCCCCTATTAATTGTGTATTGTTGTTAATTTGCTATTGTGAAGTTATTGTAGATGTATAATGCATAATGGAAAGGAGGCGGCAATTCAAGTTGTGCAGGGCAGAGGGAGATATGGTGATGGCAGGGTGAAGTGCCATTACAGGGGAAGGAGAGATAGATATTTAACACCCATCTTTCCTTCCGGTCGCCCTGCCACCCTGGGGAACTTGGAGAATGAACCAAGCCAACCACGGACCCTCTCCTTGCTCCTTTGCAATGCCAGGTCGGTTAAAAACAAAACAAATATAATTTATGATCTCCTCACAGATGAGGAGGCCGACCTGGCATGTTTCACAGAGACCTGGCTGGGAGATGACAGTGGCCCAACATGGGCCCAGGCCCTCCCAGCTGGGTACTGTGTTATCGAGCAGGTGAGGAAAAGTGGACGGGGGGGCGGAGTAGCTGTGGTCTATAAGGATAATCTCAACCTGACCAGACTTCCTGTCCGGGAATTGAATCACATAGAGTGTGTGTACCTGAGTCTAAAGACCAGGGATAGACTGGGGATTCTGTTAGTGTACCGGCCACCCCGCTGCCTATCAGACTCCCTGGCTGAGCTTACGGAACTAGTGTCGGAGTTGGTGTTGGAGTCGCCCAGGCTTTTGGTCCTGGGCGACTTCAACATCCCTTTCGGGAGTGGTTTATCAGGTGCAGCTCGGGAGTTCATGGCATCCATGACAAACATGGGCCTATCCCAATTGGTCTCTGGACCCACACATTCAGCAGGTCGCACCCTCGATGCTGTTTTCAGTTCCGAACAGACAGATCTGTGGGCGGAGGTGATAAATACCTCTGCGTTGTCATGGACAGACCATTTTCTGGTCAGGGTTAATATCATGGCTACCATCCTCCCCTGCAGGGGTGGCGGACCTATTAAGATGGTCCGCCCTCGAAGGCTGATGGATCCTCTTGGATTCCAGAAAGCCTTAGAGGGTACTATGGCTGGTATTGTCGACGATCCTGTTAAAGGCCTGGTCAATAGATGGAATCAAGACCTAACTAGGGCTATCGACACGATTGCCCCCAAACGTCCTCTCCGACCTGCTTCCAATCGGGCACCTTGGTACACAGAAGATCTCAGGAAGTTGAAGCGGGAAGGTCGACGACTGGAGCGCCGATGGAGGAAAACTCATCTCATATCCGACAAGGCACGTCATAGAGAACATCTTCGTTCCTATGGGGTGGCAATACGTGCAGCGAAGAAAGCTTTCTTCTCTGACCGCATTGCGTCTGCGAATTCACGTCCAGCAGAACTGTTTAGGGTGGTGAGGAGTCTAACTCGGTCACCTCCTCCCCTGAACCCAGTTTTAGAGCCTTCGGTAGTTCGCTGTGATGCATTTAATGATCATTTCACAGATAAAATCTCTCGGATAAGAGCCAATTTAGATGCCGTCGTTATAACAGAAGCTGAAGCTGAAGTGTCCAGCAACTTTGTGAGTAGGATTACACTGGATCAGTTTCAGTTGGTGAGTACTGATGATGTGGACAAGCTGCTTGGACGAGTAAGGAGGACAACTTGTCCTCTCGATCCCTGTCCTTCTTGGCTGGTCACCCAGGGAGGAGATGCAGTTAGACTACAACTACAACATATTATTAATGCATCTCTCAGGGAGGGGAGTTTTCCACCATGTTTAAAAGAAGCAGTGGTACGGCCACTTCTCAGAAAGCCCTCCCTGGATCCCCTGGACCTTAATAATTATAGACCAGTATCAAATCTTCCATTTTTGGGCAAGGTGATTGAGAGGGCAGTTGCCTTCCAACTCCAAGCAGTCTTGGATGATACAGATTTTCTAGACCCATTTCAAACTGGCTTTAGGGCAGGATACGGAGTTGAGACAGCTATGGTCGCCTTAGTGGATGATCTCCGCATGAGTATTGACAGGGGGAGTGTGTCCCTGCTGGTGCTTTTGGACCTTTCAGCAGCTTTCGATACCATCGACCATGGTATCCTTCTGGAACGCCTGAGGGGTTTGGGAATCGGGGGCACTGTGCTCCAGTGGTTCCGGTCCTACCTCTCAGGTAGATTCCAGATGGTGATGCTTGGGGATAGTCGCTCCTCAAAAAAGGAGCTGTTGTATGGCGTACCACAAGGTGCCATCCTATCCCCAATGCCCAAAAACATCTACATGAAACCGCTGGGAGAGATCATCCGGAGGCACGGGGCGGGGTGCTATCAGTATGCTGATGACACCCAAATATATTTCTCTATGCCTTCAGTAACAGCATCAGCTAAGGATAGTGTGTCTCCTCTGAATGAATGCTTGGAGGCAGTAATGGGCTGGATGAGGAAAAACAAACTGAAGCTGAATCCAGACAAAACAGAGGTGCTTGCTGTCAAGGGCTCTGACCTAGGTTTGGAGGTGTGTCAGCCAGTTCTGGATGGGGCTACACTCCCCCTGAAAGACTGTGTTCGCAGTTTGGGGGTGCTCCTGGATCCGTCACTCCAAATGACAGCCCAGATAGATGCGACGGCCAGGAGTGCCTACTATCAGCTTCGGCTGATACGCCAGCTGCGCCCCTTCTTAGAGTCAGAAGACCTAAAGACAGTAGTGCACGTGCTGGTAACCTCAAGGCTTGACTTCTGCAATGCGCTCTACATAGGGCTACCATTGTACCTAGTTCGGAAACTTCAACTAGTTCAAAATATGGCGGCCAGGTTGGTCACTGGTACACCTAGGGATGACCACATTACCCCAACATTAAAATCACTCCACTGGCTGCCAATTAGTTTCCGGGCAAAGTACAAAGTGTTGGTCATTACCTTTAAAGCCCTAAATGGTTTGGGTCCAGGTTACTTGCGGGATCGCCTTCTCCCATATAGTCCGCCCCGCACACTCAGGTCCTCTGGGGTGAACTTACTTCAGTCAGCTAAAACTAGGCTGACATCAGTTTCCCAGAGGACCTTTTCTTCTGTCGCCCCCAGATTGTGGAATGGCCTGCCGGAGGAGATTCGTAAAATTAACTCTGTGTGTGATTTTAAGGCAGCTTTAAAGACTAGCCTTTTCCGGCAGGCCTATCCAGATCAATGTTAAATCATGTATTTTTAAGATGTATTGATTCCTGTTCTAATGTTGTTCCCCGCCTCGATCTAAAAGGAGAGGCGGGTAAGAAATACATTTATTATTATTATTATTATTATTATTATTATTATTATTATTATTATATATTCACTCAGCCAATTGTGAGAGAACATGCAAATAGGAGAGGAGGCAGAGGCAGTGGATTGGCCTACTGGTTGGCGATATCACAATGACTTATAAGAGCAAATAGGAGAGAACATGCAAATAGGAGAGAAGGCAGAGGCAGTGGATTGATCTACTGGTTGGCGATGTCACAATGACCTATAAGAGCAAATAGGAGAGAACATGCAAATAGGAGAGGAGGCAGAGGCAGTGGATTGGCCTACTGGTTGGTGATGTCACAATGATCAGCAGGACTGGTTTTGAGGAGGCCTATTTCTTCGATTTTAAGACAAACCTTTGACCCCATAGAGAACATAGTTACATAACAACGCTCGCGTATTCGAACGCAACGCTGTGTCAAAATTTCAAAGCAATCGGTGAAGAACTTTCGGAGATATAAAAGCATGTTTTTACAGTGAGGAGGTTACTGGAAACTCCTGGCAGTTACCTTTCTTCAGAACGTGTAACTGTCACAGGTGTGACATCTATATTCACTCAGCCAATTGCGAGAGTACATGCAAATAGGAGAGGAGGAAGAGGCAGCGGATTGGTCTACTGGTTGGTGATGTCACAATGATCAGCAGGACTGGTTTTGAGGAGGCCTATTTCTTCGATTTTAAGACAAACCTTTGACCCCATATAGAACATAGTTACATAACAACGCTCGCGTATTCGAACACAACGCTGTGTCAAAATTTCAAAGCAATCGGTGAAGAACTTTCGGAGATATAACGACAGTAACGAACGGTCTTTTTCATTTTTATTTATATAGATATACCGCCCCACAGCCGAAGCTCTCTGGGCGGTTTACAACAATTAAAAATAGTAAACATTAAAAGTATACAAAAATTTAAAAAACATAAAAACAGTATAAAAACAACAGTATCCATTTAAAAACAACAATTCTGGGGTCCATTAAAAACAAACTTAACATTGTTAAATGCTGTTAAAATGCCTGGGAGAAGAGAAAAGTCTTGACCTGGCGCCAAAAAGATAACAACGTTGGCACCAGGTAAGCCTCATCGGGAAGATCATTCCACAGTCGGGGGGCCACCACTGAGAAGGCCCTCTCCCTTGTTGCCATCCTCCGAGCTTCCCTCGGAGTAGGCACTTGGAGGAGGACCTTAGATGTTGAGCGCAGTGTACGGGTAGGTTCATGTCGGGAGAGGCGTTCCATCAGGTATTGTGGTCCCAAGCCATGTAGGGCTTTATAGGTTAAGACCAGCACCTTGAATTGGGCTCGGAAACATATAGGCAGCCAATGCAAGCGGGCCAGAAGCGGTGTTATATGCTCAAACCTCCCTGTTGCAGCTATCAATCTGGCCGCCGCATTTTGCACAAGCTGCAGCTTCCGGACCGTCTTCAAAGGCTGCCCCATGTAGAGGGCATTGCAGTAATCTAATTTGGAAGTTACCAGAGTATAGACAACTGAAGCTAGGTTATCCCTGTCCAGATAGGGGTGTAGCTGGGCCACCAGCCGGAGTTGGTAGAAAGCACTCCGTGCCACCAAGGCCACCTGAGCCTCAAGTGACAAAGATGGTTCTAGGAGAACCCCCAAGCTACGAACCTGCTCCTTCAGGGGGAGTGCAACCCCATCCAGAACCGGTTGAACGCCCCCCATCCGATCAGAGGAACCACCCACCAGCAGCATCTCAGTCTTGTCTGGATTGAGTTTCAGTTTATTAGCCCTCATCCAGTCCATTGTCGCAGCCAAGCACCGGTTCAGCACATCCACAGCCACACCTGATGAGGATGAAAAGGAGCAGTAGAGCTGCGTGTCGTCAGCGTACTGATGACAGCGCACTCCAAAACTCCAGATGACCGCACCCAACGGTTTCATGTACATGTTAAACAGCATGGGGGACAAGACTGACCCCTGCGGAACCCCATACTGGAGAGTCCATGGGGCCGAGCAATGTCCCCCAAGCACCACCTTCTGGAGCCGCCTCTTTCAGACGGTCTGGGACCACTCCCTCTCGTAGAGAGGCATTAATCACCTCCTTGGCCCAGCCGGCTGTTCCATCCCTACTAGCTTTTATTAGCCAAGAGGGGCAAGGATCAAGAGGTGGTTGAATGAAATGTGGCAACACAATCAAAAGAGAAACAGATGAAGGGGCTTGGGCAGCAGAGCAGCTGCTGGGAGGAAGCAGTGGCACACTCAGTGAACTGGGAAGTAGATTTGGCTCCTGTCGGCCAGGCCAGGCAACACCGATTATCACTTGTAATTTTACTTGAATTGTTACTTGAATTTTTACCTTAATTGTGATTTGTCTGATCCAAGTTCTGTAAATTGAGTGGCTTATACGTTTTATAAATAAATATTTTTGAAAATGGCTGGTGACATGCAGAGCAGCCGTGTGAAATAGCTTCTACACATTTTAACATGCAGATCATAGAAGCCATAAGAAGAACCATGTCTTAGCTTTTCTACGTACTTTAAAAATAATCTTCTTTTTCTTTGGTAGGGTGGGAAGCAACGGACTGCTCTTGGACTGCACAAGCACTGTGAGAAATGTTTCAACAGACATTGCCAAGTTCCAGTCGAGTCCACTGTCTCTTGTGTGGTGATCAGCTGCAGGTCTCACTGTGGTGCTGCCTTTCATATGTGCAAAGAGGATGAGCATCAACTCCTATGTCCCCTAACACAAGTCTCGTGCCTTAACTCTGTTTATGGCTGCCCTTTTACCATGGCTCGTTTTAAAGTGGCAAAACATCTCCAAGTCTGCCCAGCCAGTATAGTTTCCTGCTCTATGGAATGGAATCGTTGGCCATGTGTAGACTCTGAAGCCATTCTGCATGAGAACATTATGAAGGAGGAGCCCAGTGAGGAGTGCTTGGATGTGGCTCTAACCCTGAGAGATCAGAAAACTCTCTTCAGGACACTCAAAATGGCTGAACTTTTCCCTGAATGCAGAGAGGCTTGTCTCATGGAAGAAGCAGCTGATGATGTTGAGTACCTGGGAGAAGAAACTGCTGGAAGAGGAGTCAGTCTGTCTGAAGCAAATGATGCTCAGCCAGCTGAGCTCAGCCAGCAAGAGCGTGAGAATTTGGCAAAGGGCAAAGAAGGTATGGATTTGGATGGTTACAAAGCCTGGGAAAACATGTTTAGCAAAGAATTTACAGCATGTAAAGTTACTGGCTTGCTGGCAGATAATGGGGAAAAGAGAACTGAAAACAGGTCTCTGAATACAGGAGAGTCTTCTACTGGTAGTGTGGAAGAAGCCAGCAGCATGAGTCACAGTGAAGAAATCCAAGCCCCTCCTCAAGTAAACTTAGCAGCTGAAAAGACAGGGCTGGCCCCTTGGCAAGATGGAGTACTGGAGAGGCTGAAAAAGGAGGTTCCTGTAGGGGAGTATAATATGTATCTGGTGCATCATGGAAGGATGCTTATTCACTTTGGTCAGATGGCTGCTTGCACTCCCAGAGAGAAAGACTTTGTGTATGGAAATCTGGAGGTTCATGAAGTGAAGACAGAGACCACCTTCAAAATACCAACCAGCTACTGTGGCAAAAGAACACACCTTGGGGATCCTGTGGCACACAAGAAGCCAAGTAAGAGCATATCTCTGGATACTTCAGAGTTGGGAATAAGTCTGCAGGATCTTCCTAAATCAAATGCAATAAAAACTACACTGCTGTGTGCTCTGGAGAAGGAACTGAAAGGGCATCAGATATCTCAAACAAAGTCTACTGATGGTCTGTATGTAGATTTTGGGACACAAACATACAGTTTTGATGTGGAACCTTTCTCCTCCACAGTTGTTCTAGCAGACATTCTAGATACAAAAAGGCCACCCAATCTCCATTTACAGCTGCACAGTGAGAGCGTAACCCAAAGGCATAACAAAAGCAGCTCAGCTTTCACATTCTCTTGTAACCATGTTTTCAGGAGAGATGAGTTTCCTTCGCATTTCAAGAATGTTCACACTGATATCCAGTCTGCCCTAAATGGATGGTTCCAGCATCGCTGCCCACTTGCCTACCTGGGTTGCACTTTTGTTCAATATCCCTGGCGCCCTTCTGGGCAAAGGTCAAGTGTTATCTACAGCCAACATCTCAAGACATTTGCTGTCAAGCCAGAAGTAGATCCTATGCTTTCAGAACCAAAGTCATACAACTTGATCAGAAATAACAGAGGGAAAGAAATGGATGCTCTGAGCAGCCTTCCCTTGGAGATCCTGAAGTACATTGCTGGGTTTTTGGATAGCTTCAGCCTTTCTCAGCTGGCTCAGGTGTCAGTACAGATGAGAGACATCTGTGCTACTCTGCTGCAAGAGAGAGGAATGGTTTTTCTGCTGTGGGAAAAGAAGAGATATTCTCATGGGGGAAGTTCTTGGAGAGTCCGCAGAAAGGCAAGTGATGTAGACAATGGGGTGTATGGTGGCATCATCCAAATAATTTACTTCAATATTTATATTGGCCTCTAGATTTTGAATCATGGGCATCATAGCTTTCTAGCCCTTCCAGAGCATTTAAATAATTTCAGCTAGTTTTTTTTTAAAAATCTTTGGTACTAGCTCAAACAGTACAAACAAATAGGTTGCAAAGTCTCTCAGTCTGACTTGATGTTTCAGGGTTTTAAACTTCTCAGGGCCTCCAAGGGAAGGAATTAGATTTCAGGGCAAGTGACCAGAAGCTAAAGGAGCAGGTTATTTCCCTCGGCTTCTGTGGTTTTTGCTCATAGCTTCACTCTATGGCTGTTGGGCTCCACAATGAGGCAACAGCCACAGCTAGGTTCTGCCCCCTGACCCATGAGATGATGCCCTCTATCTGCTACATAATAATAGCTTCCACTCCTACTAATTTCCATTCCTACCTCCACAAATAGAGGCTCTTAGTTTCCAGCTCCATCCTGAGCCCCAGGAGACCTCGATATTCTAATGACTGATGGATGTGCTTTACTTAATTGTTATTTAATACGTTATCAACAGTTAAAATTGAGCCTCACCAGCATATGAAATGGCAATGGCAGCCTGAGTGTTCACACACAAGCATTTACATACATGTGCAATAGAAATAAGTTGCATCCACTACCCAGTTGGAGAGGTAACTTCTAGCGACTGTGGGGTGAGACCTAAACCCTGAAGATTAACAACAATTCTAACAAACACAACATTTTAACATGTCATCCGCCCAAATGCAAAATAAAAAATGGCTATGATTTTCCTGTAACCAACCAACACCTTCAGGACTTGATGTATTTTCAAGGATGCAGTGTGGTATAAATTAAATAAAAAATGAGTTCAGGATATAGTGACTTTGACATTAGCCCCTCCAGTTTTACATGTCTATAGTACCTTAGGAACTTAGCTGCCTTATAGTGAGTCATAGCCTCGGTCTGTCTAGCCCAGTACTGTTAAGTCTGATTCAGAGTGGCTCTCCAGGGTTTCAAGCAGGATTCTTCCTTAGCCCTACCTGGAGAAACTAGGGATTGAACATGGGGCCCTTTGCATGCAAAGCAGGTGCGCTACGACTGAGGGCATGTCTACACCAGCCCTATATCCAAGGATCGTACAGGGATCATTCCTGTGCATCCAAATGCCACAGGGGATCCCAGGAGCAGGCAGGGATGACCCTCCATTTTCCTGGGACAACTCTTAGGTGTAAAAAGGGCCAGAGTTATGGTCCCTCCTTCTCTCATCTCATCTATTGGAAATCTCTAAAAGGGATGGCCAAAGAAAATGCCACTGACTGTGAGGATATAAAGGCTAATTGCACAATCATCTTAAGTGTTCAAAGTGTATAAAATGTGGACAATTTCATCACAAATACTACAGTGGTAAATGGACAGGGTCCAGAATAAACTATGATGTAAAGCTACTGCATATCTTTACAAGCCTTCTTTCAGGACAATGTATCCAGTCTCTAACCAAATTACAAGAACAAAGCAAAAGGTAAAAGTGAATTTATCAAACAGGGAACCCAGCCACAGGATAATCAGTGAGGCAATTCCATTTAATAAATACATGTCGATAATAATACAGTACAGTGAAGCCTTTGCTGGTGGGCTTTTCAGCCCATGGCTCCAGCATTAAAATAACCCAAGCTGAATTGGGACGGGGATAGACCTGACCTCCAAACCTATTATCAACCCCAAACCTATTATCAAAACAGATTCACTCCCTTCTCTCTCATACCCTCATACATATACAGCAGTCAGACTTGTGTGTATCTTTAATCAAATTGGGATGATAAATACATACAATATGAGTCGGACTTCTGAATTAGGATCATAGAATCATAGAATAGCAGAGTTGGAAGGGGCCTACAAGGCCATAGAGTCCAACCCCCTGCTCAATGCAGGAATCCACCCTAAAGCATCCCCGACAGATCTCTATGTGTAAAGTGAATAGGGCCTATACAAACATAAATCTGACCCTGGTGTTTAGCATTAATATATTGAGCTTGACAACCAAGGAAGTTCCTTTTCAGATCCACTATATGAGTCATTTATTTCATCTGAAATATTTATAGGCTGCCTTTTAGAATAGAGTCCCTTCACAGGGTAGCTTCCAACATAAAAATCCACACATATAGGCATATCTCTCTATGTTGTTGTTGTTATGGAACAACAGAACAGAACAGATTATTGCTGAAATAATTGTTGTATGCTGAAGCTGATTAAGTATTATACCTATGTCTTTTATTTTGTCCTCTTTTATTACTTCCAGGCACACTATATTTTTAAGAAGGATGTCTGAAAAACACTTTCTTGCTAAGTACTGTTTTACACTTGAAATGAAATCTTTATTTTCTTTCCCACTCAGCCCCTCCTTCCTTCTTTTCTCTCAAATATATTAAACATGCATATTAACTAGAGGGATAAAGAAAATCCCTTCCACAGAAACTTCCAATTGAGACCTCAATCAATACATGTACACACAAAGAACATAATTTCATCTAGGGAAGTTCTAGCCAGGAAATACCCCTCCCACAAATAATCTGAACATAGGCAACTTAATTCAGTCCTGAAAATAAAAATATTTCAAGTGAAAAAGATCAGTTTAAGTTAGAAAAGTCAATCAATTACATCAAATCAAATTTTATTGAAGAAGTCTTCAGAGCATTTCAAACACAGTAAGCACATCTTAAACACAATCAATAAATACATAAATCTTAAAATGTAAAACTAACAAATTATATCACGCTCACACATACATTTTAATAAAATAAGGCTTTATTTTATTTTTGCTTTATGACCCCATTATGACCTCACATGATTTAATAACTATTACATAGCTCATCTAATAAGACATTCTTTCCTTTTCTTTTTCCCTTAAACTGGCTCCCTTAACTGTATGAGTCACAAACTGGTTAGATTCTCTTAAGAGAAAATTCAGTTTTTCCTCAGCTGCCCAGTTTCTCCTATGGCCAAGAAATGGAGATGTGCCCTGCACTTGAATATAAACAGCATGCCGATAAATAGTGAGCCAGATCTTCCATTTCAGATGCACCATATATGCAAAGTCTGTCTTGCACTGCAATGCCCTGGACCACTCTGAATCTACCCCGGGGCAAACCCCTGGTCAAGACAGGCCCCAAGATGAGTAAAGGCCCCAACCCTTTTCATTGGAAGGAAGAGATATTTTTCTTCCTGAAACTGGATCTTAGCCCTCACTAACCATTTTTTAGAACTTGTGTTCAAAAGAACAGCTATGTCCATCTGCATTCCGGTATCTCATAATCTTTGTAAAAAACATTTTTTATATTATTTATTTATTTATCACATTTCTATACCGCCCAATAGCCGTAGCCCTCTGGGCGGTTCACAAAAATTAAAACCATTCAAAGTATAAAACAGTATAAAACCATAATATAAAATACAATATAAAAGCTCAACCAGATAAAAACAGCAGCAATGCAAAATTACAAATTTAAAACACCAAGTTAAAATTTATTTATAGACTGTTAAAATGCTGGGAGAATAAAAAGGCCTTCACCTGGTGTCTAAAGGCTTATAATGTAGGTGCCAAGCGAACCTCCTTAGGGAGCTCATTCCACAGCCGGCGTGCCACAGCAGAGAAGGCCCTCCTCCTGGTAGCCACCTGCCTCACTTCCTTTGGCAAGTGAGAATTAGCAACACTGAGAGTTTCTACACTAAAACCATAATTGAATAACAATTTTGAGAAATTGTGCAGCCAAGATTTTTCTAAGGTTTTAGCCTGTCAATCAATAGAAAAGATAATCATTTAAATAAGTTTAACGTGTCCTTGCTAATAAAGATTCACTTCAAAAGGAAAATATATAGTCCATTTAGAAAGTTAGAAAAACATTTAAAATCCAGTTAGTAAGGTAAAAAACCGTTTCAAATTGCTAATAAATCACTGGTCCTTCCCTTGCTCCCTCTTTGGCTGCATTCTGTGCAGATTTATTTGGGACTATGTCCCATTGCTTCTTAGTAGATCTACATAAGAACATAAGAAGAGCCGTGCTAGATCAGACCAACGGCCCATCTAGTCCAGCATTCTGTTCACACAGTGGCCTGTGGGAAACCACGAGCAGGTCACGCGTGCAACAGCACTGATATAATTACATACAATTGGACTCCATTTCCCACCCATTCTCTGCCCCCTCCCCCCTCTCTCTCACACACGTACCATCACCCCTACTAACCTGGGCTTGTTTCTTTCCATTTATCTATCTGCTTTTGTGGGCAAGTTGGGTGGGGTTGTATCCCCATAGGCTCAGCTCTGCATAAGCCAAGCAGCCTGAACATATGGGTAAAGGGTTGTACTACAAAGCTGCTACTGCCAGTCAGCTGTCCCTTTGGCCTTTGGAATCAGCTGCACTCCTCTGATTCCTCCTTTTCTGCCAGGCCAATTGGAGGAGATGGAGGAGTCATACGGGAGAACCTGTTAATTTTAACCTGGACAGCAGCAAGGAAGAAGAGATGGTGATGACAGCAGGACAGCAGTTGCTGCAGACAGATAGTGACAATTACATGAGATATGGGGAGCTACCTTGAAGCTGATGTATTTGGGCAAAACTTGATGCACTGGCAACCCTAGCCATCCCAGCAGTTCTAGCCCACTGAGATGAGGAGGAAGTGGAGATGTGCTCTTTTTCTCTACCCCCTCAATGTCATCCTCAATGCCTGCCCCCCCTTCCTTCATGTGGAGGTCTGTATCAGTGAGCCTCTTCCTGACTGTTAGAGGAGTACAACAATGGAACCAGTTACCTATGGAGGTTGTGGGCTCTCCCACACTAGAGGCATTCAAGAGGCAGCTGGACTACCATCTGTCAGGGACGCTTTAGGGTGGATTCCTGCATTGAGCAGGGGGTTGGACTCGATGGCCTTGTAGGCTCCTTCCAACTCTGCTATTCTATGATTCTATCCAGGGTCTCCATACAATCCATAATTGGGGCAGTGTGGTGGGGAGCTCTCTCTTTGTAGAGTAGGCTCCTTGCTGCAGACCTTCACCCTCTGATGTGTGAAGGGTGGCAGGCCCAGGCAACAGAGGGCTGGGTGCAAGCTAGTATATCCCCACACTCTCTCCTCACACACTTCTAATCATGAGAGCTAGAACATCTGAACAGGGCAGCATTCTCTGGCCGCTCTCACCAGATTTAGCACGGCCCAAGGACAAAGATGCTAGAAGCTCACCAAAATGAGGTATAAGACTTTTATTAGACTAAAGGTAGGGTTGATACATAGGGAAGGATAACTAATAAAATATCATAAAAGCATGCATAGCATAATAACCCAGTAACGGTCTAAAATAATAAAACTTAACTGTGCCTAAACTCACGCCGGGCTGAGCCCACCTCTCACGATCTTACGTTCCTCTTGCCAGCGGCCGACACCACGGGATTAGGGAAGGCCTTCCTTATACCCCTCCTCAGCTCTTCCCCCTCCCTTTCTTTGTTCTTCGGCCTGGTTTCACACCTCCCTTGGCCTGGCCGATCACTCAAGGCCGTTTGATGGATAAGGTCAGAGTCTTGGCGCCATCCTCTGCCATCCTCCCCTCCCCAGGTACTGTCAAGGCCCTTTGTCTGTTAACCTTTAATGTGTCATAAAAAAAACAGTTAAAAGAAATCCTTCTTCCTGTACCACATCACCCATGTGTCCTTATCCAGCGCAGTCTACCTGCTTTCCCTTACACATACATCAAGGCTTTGTTTGTGGCACTAAAGGCTAGAAACTTGCTTCATTAAAATGGAAGAAAAAAGCCCACAGGATGCTGAATCCAATCTGATGCACATTCTGGATATGTAGTCTTACACTAACCTTCCTCCACATCAGGACAGTGAAACAAGAGAATTTATTGGCCTGCAGATATTACCTTGGCTAATCATTTCTTTTATTTCAAATTAGGAAGAATTGTTTGAAAGATCTTGTTACAATTTTGATGTTTTCTTCCTATGTTTCTCATTTATATTCTTTATAGATCTGGAAATTTAGCAGCCTGTTCGCCACTGTTAACAGTTGGCAGTTCAGCGACATTCCTTCCATGGCTGTACACTTAAAGTCCTGCCCTTTCTATGATGTGGAGCACAAGAAGGACCCTGTTTTGCTGACCAGCATTTTTTCGGCTCAAGAGCAAATACAAGAGAGTTTGGTTTCTACATTCAGACCTGTTCCAAAGAAACTTCACAGAAGGCTGCAGTGATTTCTAGACAGAGAGCGTTTTTGTTCTGCGAATAAAATGTTAAAACATTTACAGTTTGCTCTGAAATGCACCACATATTCCGTAATAGCATTTCAACTGAATATATTTTCAGGCTTAAGGTCTAAACTAATGGCCTTCAAAAGTCAATGATAATGTTATACCTGACATCAACAGAATCTGAATTGCACCCAAAGGCTTGAGGATTGTGACAAGCAAGGTGAACAGACTGGTGAATGATGATCTGTATATGTCAGTCTCACTGTCTCCCCAACCCCTTTCATTTTTTAAAAAATAAACAAATAAGTCTGCTTACCCTGTGGTTCTTTTTAATGGAAGCACTGGGAAGGGAACCTGGCACTAAAAAGGTTAGTAAAAAGAAAGACAGGCTGGTTACATGTAACTGTAGTTTTTTTAAGTGATCCTGTATTGTGACACATATGGATTTTGCTTCTGTGCAAAGCAAAGTTTAGAACTGTCAAGAGCTAGAAGATGAAGCTTTTTTTGGTAGGAGCCCTATCCCCGGCCATCATACCTTGCCACTAATTTCTTAATGGACTGCTGCAGGGCATGTATGAGGAAGTGTTAGACCAAGAGCAGTTCAGAAGAGATGGTCACATTAGAGGGCAGGTTATATAACTTCACAAGTAAGCAACCTGTATGTCTTCTTCATGGTTTCTGTGTAATTCCACATAAGGGAGAATAGCAAGTTCAAGCTATCTTGAAGTTGGGGAAGGTAGCATTTAGGCAACCACAGAGTTCAACACAGCTGCTTGAAGGAGGAATCCACCCTCACTTGGCCATCAAGACTGTAGCAATCCAATAGTAGCACAACAAAGCTCAGTAATGGTGAAGTCCTTGAAAAACAATGGCCCTTGTCAAGTATGCATAGACTCTCCCAATGGGACTGGCAGCTGATCCAGCTCATTACACAGTCCGATGAGATCCAATGTGCAAAATGCTTTGTCAGCACTGGCCAGCCTTTCTGAGGGCCCTCATAGCAAACAGAGGTGACAGTCGAGTTGGAACCCAGTGGTTCTATCTATGTAAAAGGCCAGTGATTGATGTATATCCAGTGCAAGCAGGCTCAGTTAACGTTTTAAGAAGATCACGGGAAAGGTTTTGGTTTGGAGGTAATTTGCCTTTGGTAAAAAGGACAGGCCCAGCTCGAGGATTACTGTGTCCCTACGAAGGACTAAGTAAAGTGGACTGGCTAAATGCCAACAATGAATGGCTTTCATAGAGGCTTATTTAATACAGTTTTAAAGGGGGAGGAGATTTGTTTCCATTGGGTTTCTGAGAACTGCAATTCAAGGTCTGTTTTTCATTGAGGTTTAAGACCTAGGGAATTTTTCTAGCTTTCTTGTATCAGCCATTCATATATTAATGACACCAGCCCCTTTAATTTTGACCAGCACAAAAGTTTTCAAATATTGTGACCTCAGTTCTTCTCTTCTGTTGTGCAACTTTTTTGTGAATGAACCAATCTAAATGTTTTGCATCCAAGTCAATGCACCATCTGGAAAAACTGAGCCAGGGTTTCCATGGAGATCGGCTTGCATCCAGGGAACAAATCTTGCATATAGTAAAGCCCTTATCCTTCCATAGCCAGTACTGAGAATGGGGTCCTAGAATAAAAGGTGGCCTACAAAGGGGGAGAGGGGTGACATAGGAGGTGCTAGAATCTTGGACCATGGCTTCTACAGTTGCAATGTGGCTGCATAAAAAGGATTTCCAATTTTGGCTAATAAATTATTCAGTAGTCTCATAAATGGAGCACCTCATGCTGAGGGATGTTCCGGGGTCTCCATAGGGTAGAGTTTATCGTAGTTTGTAGAGACATGTAAGCAAATTTATCTTCCACCATTGTTCCAAGAAGCTCACACAAATTACTCAGCATGCAGATGAAAAGAGGCTGATAGAAATTCTATTTACCATTAATTCTCATGCCAGGTTGTATAAGGAAAGTATGTATGGAAACCTGGTACAATTAGGGCTTCTAAACACTTATTAAGATACGGGTATGATGTCTGCATTGTACATGTTTGCACAGGAAACAGCACTGCACACACAACAAAAATGTTTGCCACCTAAAGTGTGGTTCCACCCTCGGTGCCAAACTAGATGCAACACTATTCACGCAGTTATGTTGTTGTTTTTTAAAAGTAAATTGCAAGTGCCAGGACACCCAATATGGGAGCACAGCAGAGGCCCCCTACCCCTCTAAAAGTCTTGATTCAAGTCAGGGCCGCCATGCCTATGTACTTAAAAAAAAAAAGTAAGTTGCTGATTTCATCTTTCATTAATGGTGTCAATTGTCGTTTGGAGTTCATTGTGGCATTTGTAAGGAATCAGTAAGACTGCAACAGTTCTACTATTGACATCTGTTCCATTAGATGGCAGCAGAGAGAGACCTCCAAAAAAGTGTTGCTAATGAAGAATGTTCCTCCCAGACTGGCAGCAAAGATACAAGTTGAGTACTCAAGTCCACTGGCTACTATTGTGGTTGAGCTGGAAAGGAGCCCCCCATTTATTAGCAGGGTTTCACTTGGATGAGAAAGTATCTTCTTGACTCACATTGATGAGGCTGAGGACAATGGACTTTGCTGAAACTAAAATAACATCTTTTGTGTTATGCTCACCCAATTCTCCAAGCGATGAAAAGTTCTAGGGGTACAGTACTTACCTAGGTTTGATTCCCTTTGGAAGGAGATCATTGCAGGTTTATTGGCATTTTGTAATATTTGGTTTATCTACCAATATACAGGCTGAGCATAAGTGGAAGCATATAATGTAAACATTCCAAAAATTCACTGCTCCTTTAGGAGCACCCTAAATTGTTGGTAGCTTAGAGCCCCCCAAAACTCAACTATTCTGTGTCTCTGTACCTTTCTTAGCCCCTATCTTGACTGCGGCTCTTTGGCACCGCGAGGCCTCGAGCACCCGCATTTGTGCTCCTTTGCAGATACAGATAAAACAAAAACAAAAAAGGGGGGGAGGAACAGGCCTCATTCCTCTCCTCTCCCCCATTTTTTTAAAAAAAATTCTTTTAAAAAAGCTGCTGAGCTCCTGGAGGTCTGCCCCCTTCCCTGTCCAGCCGACAGTGACCAATCAGGGCACCATTGGCTGTGACACACCTCCACAGCCACTCCCAGACTGTGGAATGGCCTGCCGGGAGAGATCTGCCAACTCAATAGTCTTTCCGAATATAAAAAAGCAATAAAGACTGATCTCTTCTGGCAGGCCTACACAGTCGAATTTTAAGATGTCTGGCTGTTACTTTAATAATGTATTAGTTTTAGATATTTTAATCAGTTTTATGTATTTTATAATATTTTTGTATTCTATGTTGTTCCCCGCCTTGATCCAGAGGGAGAGGCGGGTAATAAATAATTAATATTAATAATAATAATTCTCTGGGTCAGGGTGCTTACCTGTAACTGTAGTTCTTCAAGCGGTCATCTTCACACACATGGGCTCTGCCTCGTAGGCCCCTTCCAACTCTACTATTCTGATTCTATGCAACTGTGCAAACTCTCATTCTGGAAACGTCTCTAGCTGTGGGATTTTTTTGGCAGGAACCCTCCCCCACCTTCCCACCCACATATCCCTAGCAGGCTCATGCTTATCCCTTCAGTTCCTTGACACCATCCATTGTGGCCTCAGAACAGAGAGGAATCTCTCAGTACTATCAAAATCCGAAATTGACACCCAAGTGGGGATGGTGGGTGAGCCTCATAATGGTGGCCATGTCGATGTAAAAGTCAGGGAATGGAAGTAAGGGCAGTTGTTAAGTCAGGAGATGAAAGTAAGGGCAATTATATATAGTACCAATTAAACTGTAGAAGCTACAGGCTTTCAAAATTGCGAAGAGTTGCCATTAAAAAAAGAGAAGGTTCCCCCGGTTTCCCTCCCCTCTGACACTGGCGAGGTCATTTCCCCCCGCCAGGGGCTCGTGTCTACACGACCCCCTTCTTTGCCTCCTGTTTTCCACAACCCCCCCCCCCCCCGGCCCTTATGAGCAGATGCCCGTGGACAAAAGGGGTCTTTCCCTGCCTCCTACTAGGTGTTATTTATAGAGGCTGGATGTCAACGAAATTGCGATTGTGTGCTATAGGTCTTCGCAATACTTTAGATCAGTGGTTCCCAAACTTTTTCAGGTAACCGCCCCCTTGGTTCCACAAACTCATGCCCAGTGCCCCCTACCTTACACTATAAAAATCATTATTCAGAATAGCGGTTTTCAGCGACCCGTTAAGGAAGATAATTTATTTATTTATTGCATTTCTATACCGCCCACTAGCCGAAGCTCTCTGGGCGGTTTACAAAATTATAAAAATAACAAAAATTATAAATAACAATAAAAATTATAAAAACAGTAACTATAAAATTCAAAACAGTAACAATTAATTGAATATTTATTCAAACTCGAATTTTTTTTTTAGTTTATTCAATTAAACATAATTGATGGACTTGATCCAGTGATATCATCTTTTCAAAGTCTGATAGTCATTTAGCAAGAATATTAGTTACATTTAGTAACTAGGGTAGAGTACCTCACTCTTCTGTAAATTCCTAATGTGATGAATGGGCTTCTTAAACAGTATTAATACATGTGTGGATTCTTCCCCTATATGGCTTGGGACCAAACTACCTTCTCCCATAAAAAGGTCCCTGGGTTTTAAGACCTTCTGCAGAGGCGCTTCTCGGAAAAGACCACCTTGAGCACCCCCCTTTGCCCCTTAGCGCCCCCCTGCTGCCCCCTTGCCTCTTAACGCCCCCCTATGTAATCCCACCGCCCACTTTGGGAACCACTGTTTTAGATCAACCCATCAGAAAAAAATGCAGATTACAGTGTAACGATTCGGAAGCATTACGGCGAACCGTCCCCCCACCCTATTCCTCTCCATGCTCTCCCCAAAGGGTCCACGCGCGCGCCTCCCTCTTCATCCAGTGGAGAAGGCGCGCGCGAGCGCAGTGACGCTGCCGTGCCGTCATTGGCCCGCGGGGCGCAAACAGCCAGCCAGGCTGAACCGTTGCGGGGGCGGGAGGGAACGGCGAGCGAGCGGCCAGCCGAAGCGGTGAGGCGGTTTAGGCGCGAAAAGGAGAGAGGAGGGTCGGCGCCCGCACGGCCAGGCAGGCAGCGAGCGAGCGAGCGAGCGAGCACGCGGGGCGGCCCCGAGAGGGTCGGCCCAGGAGGAAGGCAGGTGCCGCCGCCGCGTCCTCGCTGCGCACGAGGAGGCGGCTTGGCGGGAGCGCTCGCGGGCCCTTAGGATAGACGGCGCAGGGGGCGGGGGCGGACGGCGCATTCACGATGAGGGACGGGGAGGGGGGGGCTGCCTGTGGAAGATCAGGAGTGGAGCTGCTGCCGCCGCCGCCGCCGCCACCCCCCCCCCCAGGTCGGGCCGTCTCCATTAACGAAGCACCAACGTTTAAAGCCCCGAGGTCGTTATTGAACGGGACGAAGAATAGGGCGGCGGGTGGACATCTTTATTTTATTTTATTTTATTTTATTTATTCATTGCATTTCTATACCGCCCAATAGCCGAAACTCTCGGGGCGGTTTACAAATTTGACAATTCAAAATAAAACAACAGTATAAAACCATAACATAAAAAACAATATAAAAGCACAACCAAGATAAAAACAGCAGCAATGCAAAAATACAAATTTAAAATACAGATTTAAAACAGCAAAGTTGAAATTAATTTATAGACTGTTAAAATATTGAGAAGATAAAAAGGTCTTCACCTGGCGTCTAAAAGCATATAATGTAGGTGCCAAGCGAACCTCCTTAGGGAGCTCATTCCACAACCGGGGTGCCACAGCAGAGAAGGCCCTGCTCCTGCAAGTGGTGGTCCTGGTCGTTCTCTATCAGAGATACCCAAGATAGTGAAAACAGTCTTATTAGCAAGTCCTTTGTGTAATTTCCCTCCAGTCCTTTCAGCAGCCCTGTAGGGTAAGTAAACGCCATCTCCACAAATAGAGGCTGGTAGCGGAGGAGATGAGTTGAGGACCGACATGAAATTGAACCCATGGACTTGATAACTCCCGCCTCCGTAGCCTCTACTCTGCAAAAGCAATCCAGTACAGCCCTATGATCTCAATTCAAAAATGTATATCCTGCCCTTCCACAAAATTTTAAAAAGGTAGTCAGTCCCAGTCAAGCATAAATTGCAAAGGTGATATGAAAAAGTAGAATATACTAGATTAAACAGCAAGTTTAAAGCAACCAGAAGAAAATAAAATAAAAAAGCAGCAGCATACAGAACCTCATTTCCGCCTTCAAAGGCTCTTTTATATAAAATGGCTATTTCCATTACAAATAGCATTCACATGAGGGAGGGAGATAAGCATAACGTATTCCAACTCCTACTGAAATCAATGGTATGTGTATCCCAATTATACATGTTTGTGGGATTGAGTTCAACTATCTCCTAGTAAATCGTATCAAGGGAAGTAATTGCCACTACAGTCAACAGGAATGTCTCCTTGTGCAGGGTGGTAGCAATCATGCACATTTCGTTGGGGGCCCTACTGAACACAAGGTGCTTCCAGACAAAGCTTATGATGGGCTCAAGGCCCCCTCAGTCTGGGTGTGGACTTCTCAATTCCCAAAGGCGATGGTAGGCCCTGAGCCCAACCCAAGCTGCAGAGCTAACACAGCACAACAGTCCAGGGGCTCTCCTACAGCACCCTGCTGTACTGTCAGGACCCATACTTAAATGTATGGAATAGCAATCTGAATGCTTTTTATAGTTTAATATGATAGATTAATTAATACACCATGAATGTCAGTTCACTAGATAGGCAAATGTACTTTAATAGAATATCTTACTTTAATAGAATGCAAAAGGAATATTTTACAATCTCAGGAAATTATTAACTACTAGAGTATCTGTAAACATTATTTATTATTATTATTTATTTATGTACACAAATACAGAAATCCATAATTAATATAATAGGGGAAAATTAAAATCTATATAAACCAATCAGCTCCATGCAAATAAAAACAAACACTATAAAAACATAATCTAAAAACAATACAATATGAAAAGTGCTCATCCACAATACACAAATCTCCCCTCCCCCCCACCCCCATTCCGACCTACAATGAAAACAAAAAAAGGCAGGCCACATCAGTTTGGCCAAAACTTATGTCCAAAAGCCTGGGAAAGTAAGTATGCCTTCCTTGGGGAGAGAATTCTATAAACACTGGGCTATTATCAAAAGGAAACTATCACATTACTTACAATAACTAAAATTAAGAGCAAAATTTATCAGAAAGTGCATAATTCCAAAAACCGTTATTACAACAATTAATGAATTATCTAATACTTAAGCAAGTAGCTTACTTGAAGTACTTCTTCCTTGCTTTCACTTTGGCCTGTTCTGGTCTGTGAAGAGATTATATAGGCCAAAGCACCCATTCAGGCATCTGCTATAAAAGTGAATCTGTTTCATTCAGTTCATTCAGGTGGTTTGCTCATGCTGGCGTGGCTTGTAAAGAGATGTAATACCCAGCCTTGTTTGTCCACTAACCTGGGGCAATTTGCCCCTTCTGCTCCTCTGGATAAATCTAGGAAAAGGTGGGTGTGGACTTTTAATAATGTTCAGCTAAATTAATTTTCCATGCAGAAGCAGACATAGACCTGATTTGCATGATACGAGGGTGGTTAATAAACCACAGTGGCTTGTTAACCATCCATGTGTGTGCTGGCTCATTTTCCTAAATTACCCTCACTAGGTGTGTGTTGTGACATGCGAACCCAGTGAGGGTGGATGGCTGGGGTGCTTAACAAATGCCCCAGCATGGCTTATTAACCACCCGTACGTGTACAAACTCAGTCATAAAAAGAATCAATAGGGAAACCCTCAACTTCTTTTGAGCAAGAGCCAAAATCTGTACCCTAACTGGGAGTATATCAAATGAACATAGTGAGACTTCCACCCTGAATAATGCTGCCTTCCACAGCAATGTTCACCTGGCTCTTTGTGGGATTAACACATTTTAATCAAGGTAGATATTGCCCCATACCTTTGCTAGTAAAGAAAAACAAAGTATATATTAAAGTGGGATGAGAAGGAGCTAGATCATCATAAAGCTCTTACTTTGGTTAGTCAAAATAATAAATGAACCATTACTTTGGACCTGCAACAAGACAGGTATAGCACAAAAGAGATGCAAAGACAGTGGGGAATTGGCTCTAGGGACATACAGGGAACCCAGAGAGGCCTGTGCACAAAGGAGTAACTTGAAATGTGAAAGCAGCAGCAGGTTAAGAACTTAACAAAGATGTTATGTCAAGGCGCACATAGCAGAGGCAAGGCCATTCTCCAGAGTGAGGGTTGCTTTGAGTTTAGGTTTGGAAAGGAGCTTTTAGTGGTCTACCCTGCCCTGACTATACTGCTGGTTCAAAATAACAAACATGGAAAAGGGAGAGTATCAAGGGAGAACGATAGGAAGGAGATATAAAGCTAGCTGGGACTAGTTTCTAGCAAAACTAGAACAAGCTCCACACACTGGATCCTCCTTTGGTAGGCATTATGGCAGAAATTGAGCCCAGGCAGAATTTGAATATGGAGATTGCAAACTAGCAGAACTTAAATGAGGTTTCTCTGGGGATTAGTCATAGCTTGCCATGGGGAAGGGTGTTTTTTAAAAAACAAAACAAAAGAATGATAGCTAAGAAGTTCAACACCTTGGCTTTCCAGCCAAGTTACTCAGAAAGAGAGATGTAGTTAAAGCTGTTTCTGTATGTAACGTTTCTTAGGGCACAATTCTATGCATGTTAGTCGAAAACAGTCCTACAATTCCCAGCATTCCATTAGGTTGGGAATACTGGGAGTTGTATACTTTTTCTGTGTAAACATGCATAGAATTGCACCATAATGACTGTGGCTTTGCAATAAAGGATGAGACACAAAGTCTTGTAGGCTTCCCCTCAGAGGCTCTGACTGGCCAATCTGATCAGGCATCCCTTGGATTTGGTAGACAGCATCTGGCATGTGGCAGAAAGGTTGGCATTTCCATTTTTTTTGGAGTTACTGGTTTTGTGACAAGGAGAATCCTAAATGAATTGATAAATCATGGTGACTCCACTAGTGCCTTGTAATGGAGCCATTCTGTCCTTTGCTGTAGTTGAAATTGAAAGAAGATAGAAGAGTCTACTGGGCCCATCGCATGAGCCTGCAAGTGCTGCCTGGCTCTGGCAAACCGGAGGGGGCTGAGCTTACCCACAGGGAAACCTGGAAGGGGCTTGAGCCCAGCAGCCCCTTCAAACATTATGCTCATGGGCCTTAATTCACGGAATTTTACCATAGGTTGAGACACCCTCATTTCCAATTTGTAGCTCTCCAATATTTTACCATTGCCTGTTCTGACTTTTTTTTTAACCAGAAAATTCTGTTATTGAAGAAAAGATTTAATAGCTTTCTTCCTTTTGATTGTTAGTGCTAGGAGCCCTCTATCTCGAAGTATCCACAGTGGACTTACTTCTGAGTAAACATGAAACCTATGTCTACTTAGTAGTAAGTCCATTTAATTCATGAGGGCCTCATTCACATGCGCAAGGAGGGGTGGTGGGGAGGGGAACTACAGAGAAGGGAGGTGGGCCCGCCACACAACTGCAGAACCACATGTAGCTGTGTGGTTCCGCTACCACCTCTCCATAGTTAGGACACATACCTCCACATGGTTTACCATGCATTCTGGCCTCCGCAACCCTTGAAACATCCCCCCCACAAGTTGAAAAATGTGTAAAATTATTATTATTTATTACATTTATATACTGCCCCATAGCCGAAGCTCTCTGGGCAGTTTACAAATGTGACCTCTGAAAGTTTCAGGCTTGCAACACAAAGTGCAAGATTGGAATCTTGTTGACTTCTCAGACAAATGAGTAGGAATAAAACCTTTATACCTCGACGAGGGTTGCTCCTATGAAAACATTGTTAATGACTTTTTTGTAGCAAATTTTATGCTCTTTAATTTTGTACTGAGACATCTTTTCTGTGAGATTACAAATAATAGAGTTATTGTGCGAAAACTGGATTTTGGCCACCATTATCCAAGATGGTGGCCATTACGATGATTTCTCGAGATGCCCCTATATCTCATTTTAATCTACATGGTCATAAATGCCACCATACAAAATTTCATACTTGTATTACAATGTATACGATTTTTATGCTAAGCCGCTCTACTATATGATGTAATGCAGGGATAGGAAGGGTGCAGCTTTCTTGTGTGAGAAAAGCTTGTTCTTCTGTTGTGGAGGATATCCTCATAATTGCTTCAGAGTTATGTCTGGGCAAATGACTTCATGCCCGTCAGTAGGAACCCAGTTCAGTATTGACTGTTTTGAAGCAAAAGATTTGTGACTTTTTGTTGTCATCATGCTAGTAGTTGGCTTCAACATTTGTTTGGTTAACAGTTCATATGATTCAGACAAGGAATTTTTGTTGTATGCCCCATGGTGGAGAAAACTGGAACTAGGTGCAAAGAGGAATCAACCTCTACGAGGCTGTCTTTATGGCACACGCTTTCACTGCTATGAAGTGGCAGCTCATCTTGACACTGCAGGGAAAGCATGGGGTTTCCAGCACCGGTCACGTCTACAGTACAGCCACAGTGAGTTATACCAAATAGAGTGGGCAATTTTTGAGGGGATTCTCTGCTACTCTCCAAGATGTCTGTAGGAATACTACAGGAGTCCAGAGAGCCACAATCTGACTGAGAATCTATGGCTGCTGTTTACTCTACGGTATTTACACACTGCTGTGCACAAAATGGAATTGTCTCTTCCTTGAACTTAACCCAGAAGGCTTGGGGCTGAATGAAAAGGAGTGAGACGGCAAAGGAGATAATTCAATTGGCAAACCATAGGAGAATTTCTTTTTCTACTGCTTTCTTTCACAAATTTATTTAATATATATACACTGCCTTTCCTCCCAGGAACTCAAGGCAGCATGCATGGTTATTTTGGCCCTAGTAAATACATTTATGACTTAAATCAGGGCACCTGATGGGTACAGTGGCAAAAGATTAAATGATGCATTGAACAAAAATGTTGTTGTTTTGGAGCTATTTACTATGAGTATATTTTTCCTGTAGGCCAGGAATGGGCAACATGCATTCAGAGTGGTAAAGTGAAAATGCAGCTTTTTTGTTGTAGCCAGATTTTTAGGGCACTATCGCAGTTGTGCTGATTTTGACAGTTGTGGCCCATGGTGGGTAGTAAATTGGTCCCTGGGCCCTTGGAAGTTGCCTACCCCTGTAGTAGATGTAATACATTTATTAAATGTTATTCTATGTTTGCTATGGTAATGAAGTGTAGGTTTCCTCTTCCCCATGTGCCCACTATTGCACAGTTGTCAAAGACGTATTATTTTGAAATGTGGAATATCTGAAGAAAAATGTTTAAATCTTTATTTTGGCACATAGAAAGTGCTCTAATTTTCAGAGGTATTAAACTAATAATTTAAGCTTTTCTCTCTAAATATAATTACAGCCATTTTTCAGTATTTGAATTAATAGTCCATTTGCCCAAAATTCATTGGTGCATTTTATAGCCTCTTGTGGGGAAAAGCCTGCAGAGGGTCCTTTTCAGATATGGGGGATTCAGTTGCTGATTGAGTTGTGTAAAATGTGTACATGACCACAGCAACGGGATAGATCCTACAGGCTCATTTTATGCACAACTCTGGCTACTGCAGGGATGGGACGGGACAGCAGCTCAGGATCAGTCTTGTTTCTTTTATCATAGAATCATAGAATAGTAGAGGTGGAAGGGGTCTATAAGGCCATCGAGTCCACCCCCCCCCCCCCCCGCTCAGTGCAGGAATCTACCCTAAAGCATTCTTGTTCATCTTACCTAAGCTGCTCTGGTAGCCCTTTCAGCTGAAGAATACGGTAAAATGCTTAAAAGAATTTGTGTATACCACCTAATTATTAAAATAATCTAAATTGGTCTTTAAAACATAGTTTTCACGTTGTTGCACTTATCACTCACCTCACTTTCATTTTTTTTCTGTTAGATGGCCAAATGTGAACCCTGTGAAAGAAATTATGACAATATGGTAAAAATGCTTGAGGATCTGAATAGGGATTTAGAAAAACTGCTGGAAGATATGGAAAAACTATCAGGTGTGTCTGTAGTCCTGCAGAGCATCTTATATGTTGCTAATAATACTCTCGCACTGATTCAATGTGTGTGCAGTTAATGCTGGATCAGGGCTGTTGTGTCAGAATGGGCACATGCTGAACTGCTTTTGCAGACATGTGATAATTGCTACTTCGTAAGTGCTATCTATAAGAAAATTGCTTATTTAAGCGCCTTTAAGAATGTTCTCCATTACTTCCCAACAATAATTCATTTTTCAGGAGACTAGTTTATTGGGGTTGGATGGGGATTCTAACATTATAAATTGTGTTTTATATCGTTTATTTATTTTTTATTTTTTTATCATATTTATACCCCGCTCCTCAGCCAAAAAAGGCTCTCAGAGCGGCTTACACTTAGCAAAAAAGACAGTCCCTGCCCTCAGGCTTACAGTCTAATAAAGACATAACACACAAGGAACAGGAATTCAGGAGGGAGGGGGGGGGGGAGAATGTTTAAACATTCAAACGATATAAATAATTGTAAATAACAGAATTTTATGGTTTTACTAACATCTTAAACATATTTATTTATTAATAATTATTTATAATTATTTATAAATTAATTTATAATTATTTCCTGACACACAAGTATGGTATCGGAAATAAGGGCCAGACTGCATATTACATATTGTCCTTATGAACACATGTTAGAAGCCCTGTGGGAAGAACAGTTGTTTGTGGAAACGGGTGGGGGAAAGGATTGAGTATCTACTACTCACCACTTCTTTGCTTCCTGGTGCTTTCTTTTCCATAGCAGGCATAATTTTGTATACTTGTATCATGTCACCTTTTCTCTTAAACTCACATTTTTCCAAAGCTGAATAGTCCCAGGTTTTGTAATCTTTCCTCATGGGGAGCTGCTCCAGCCCCTTGATCGTTTTGGTTGCCCTTCTATAAACTTTTCCAATTCTACAATATATATTTGAAGTATGATGACCAGAACTATATACAATATTCCACTTGTGGTCTCCCCGTAGATTTGTATAAGGGCAGTATGATATTGGCAGTTTATTGTCAATTTATTTTCTGATTAAGCCCCACATGAAATTCGTCTTTTTTACAGCAGCCACAGACTGGCTCAGCATTTTTATCCAGCCACTCCCGCAAGTTCTTTGTGGTCTCTGTGCATCACATATATGGGCTCTGTGCCTGCATGAAGCCTCAGTTAAGGAAACTTCCAAAGCTAAGCATTGTTTTTATGGAAACCCTCCCCCACCATCCTACTGTGCATGCTACAGTGAATTAGAATGACCTTGGACTCTGTGGCTCTGTATATAACTGGTTCGCCTCCTATCTAGAGGGTCGCTCTTTCAGCGTGTCAGCTAACGGCAGCTCGTCCTCCTCTTTTCCCCTTTCAGTAGGGGTTCCGCAAGGCTCGGTGCTTGGCCCATTGTTGTTTTCTTTATACATGCTGCCCTTGGGTAAGCTTATTCAATCTCATGGCCTCCAATATCACCTGTATGCCGATGATACACAATTATATCTCTCATCTCCGGAACTCTCTCCTGATGTTCACGATCGTATCTCGGCATGTCTTTCAGATATCTCAGCCTGGCTGCTTCATCGTCGTCTGAAACTTAATATGGCAAAAACTGAACTGCTTGTTTTTCCTCCTAAACCTTCTCCTCACCTCTCATTCTCTCTTACTGTCAACGATGTCACGCTCTCTCCGGTCAAGGAAGCTCGTAGTCTTGGCTTTATATTTGATTCCTCGCTCTCCTTTATTCCTCATATCGAGGCAGTAGCTAAATCCTGTCGTTTCTTCCTGTATAATATTGCCAGGATTCGACCATTTTTGTCTGTCTCTTCTGCCAAGACTCTCGTTCACGCACTGGTTATCTCTCGGTTGGACTACTGCAACCTTCTTCTCTCTGGCCTTCCTTCGTCTCACATCAGTCCGCTGGTCTCTGTCCACTACTCTGCCGCTAAGATCATCTTCTTGGCCCGCCGCTCTGACCATGTCACTCCACGTCTGAAATCTCTTCATTGGCTCCCAATTCACTCCAGAATCCAATATAAACTTCTCCTGTTGACCTTCAAAGCTTTTCACGGTCTAGCTCCTGCCTATCTCTCCTCTCTCATCTCACACTATTCCCCCGCTCGTGCTCTCCGCTACTCTGATGCCATGCTTCTCGCCTGCCCAAGGACCTCCACTTCCCTTACTCGGCTTCGTCCTTTTTCTTCTGCTGCCCCTTACGCCTGGAACACTCTTCCAGAACACCTGAGAACTACCAACTCAATCACATCTTTTAAAACTCAGCTAAAAAAATTTCTTTTCCCTATAGCTTTTAAATATTGAGTTTGTTCTGACTCTATACTGTTAGCTTCACCCTACCCGGTGCCTGTTTACACTTCCCTGTGCCTGTTTGCATTCTCTTCCCTCCTTATTGTTTACTGCAACTTTATTAGATTGTAAGCCTATGCGGCAGGGTCTTGCTATTTACTGTGTATAATCTGTACAGCACCATGTACATTGATGGTGCTATATAAATAAATAAATAATAATTATAATAGAATCATAGAATCATAGAATAGAAGAGTTGGAAGGGGCCTACAAGGCCATCGTGTCCAACCCCCTGCTCAATGCAGGAATCCACCCTAAAGCATCCCTGACTTGTCCAGCTGCCTCTTGAATGCCTCTAGTGTGGGAGAGGCCACAACCTCACCAGGCAACTGGTTCCATTGTCGTACTGCTCTAACAGTCAGGAAGTTTTTCCTGATGTCCAGCTGGAATCTGGCTTCCTTTCACTTGAGCCTGTTATTCCGTGTCCTGCACTCTGGGAGGATCGAGAAGAGATCCTGGCCCTCCTCTGTGTGACAACCTTTTAAGTATTTGAAGAGTGCTATCATGTCTCCCCTCAATTTTCTCTTCAGGCTAAACATGCCCAGTTCTTTCAGTCTCTCTTCATAGGGCTTTGTTTCCAGACCCCTGATCATCCTAGTTGCCCTCCTCTGAACATGCTCTAGCTTGTGTGCGTCCTTCTTGAATTGTGGAGCCCAGAACTGGATGCGATACTCTAGATGAGGCCTAACCAGGGCTGAATAGAGAGGAACCAGTACCTCCCATGATTTGGAAGCTATACTTCTATCAATGTATCCCAAAATAGCATTTGCCTTTCTTGCAGCCATATCGCACTGTTGGCTCATATTCAGCTTGCGATCTACAACAATTCCAAGATCCTTCTCGTTTGTAGTATTGCTGAGCCAAGTATCCCCCATCTTGTAACTGTGCCTTTGGTTTCTATTTCCTAAATGTAGAACTTAGCATTTATCCTTATTAAATTTCATTCTGTTGTTTTCAGCCCAGCACTCCAGCCTATCAAGATCATTTTGAAGTTTGTTTCTGTCTTCCAGGGTATTAGCTATCCCACCCAATTTTGTGTCATCTGCAAATTTGATAAGCGTTCCCTGAACCTCCTCGTCCAAATCATTAATAAAAATGTTGAAGAGCACTGGGCCCAGGACTGAGCCCTGCGGTACCCCACTCGTTGCCTCTCCCCAGTTTGAAAAGGTTCCATTGATAAGTACTCTTTGAGTCCGATTCTGTAGCCAACTGTGAATCCACCTAATAGTTGTTCCATCTAGTCCACTTTTAGCTAGTTTGTTAATCAGAATATCATGGGGCACTTTGTCAAAAGCTTTGCTGAAGTCAAGATATATGACGTCCACAGCATTCCCACAGTCCACAAGGGAGGTTGCCCGAAAAATGAGATCAAATTAGTCTGACAGGATTTGTTCCTGACAAATCCGTGTTGGCTTCTAGTGATCACCGCATTGATTTCAAGGTGTTTACAGATTGACTTCTTTATAATCTGCTCCAGAATTTTCCCAGGCGTGGATGTCAGACTGACTGGTCTGTAGTTCCCAGGTTCCTCCTTTTTGCCCTTTTTGAAGATAAGGACAATGTTAGCCCTCCTCCAGTCGTCCGGCACTTCACCCGTCTTCCATGATTTTGCAAAGATAATAGACAAAGGTTCTGAGAGTTCTTCCGCTAGCTCCTTCATTACTCTAGGATGTAGTTCATCGGGCCCTGGAGATTTGACCTCATTCAAGGAAATTAGGTGTTCTTTGACCATTTGTTTATCAATCTCAAATTGCAATCCTGCCCCCTCAACTTCTGCTTCACTTTCTCCAGGGGGGTCATAGACTTATTCCCTTACTTTTCTTTCAACCGCTATGTAAGCCACCTTGGGTCCCTTGCAAGAGGAAAAAAGGCAGGATGTAAATATAATAATAAAATATAAACCACTCTTTGCAGTGGAAGGGGTGGGGAATTAGGTCCTGATCTTGACCACCCCCATCCCCCTGGGCACATACATTTTAAAATTTCTGCATTTTTCATATAATTTAGTTTTGTTCTTAGACAAAGCATACATGCTGTTATTCCATTTCTGTAGAGTGGAGCAAAAATGTTGAAAGTTTTTAGAAAACACCAATATATGATACAAATTTCCAGCAGCCAGGCTATCATAATCATAGTAATTCCAACTTAAAATTCTAGTGCAAATCCACCCTGAGGGTTAGTGATGTGGAACGCTGTGGCTAGTTATTGCATTATAGAGATTTGTGAACATTTATTTGAATCGTATAATATTGAAGAAGCATTTAATATTAGAAATTGCTTGTTATCAGTTTAATCTTCTCTCTCTTCATGCATGTCACTGTAGCTTTCCTAAAAAGTCCCATCAAATTACTGAGTCCTTCTGTTGGGTTGTCCCAGTGCAGGCTACGTGGATGGCTTATGATATGGTTGTGGTGCGTGCTAACCCAGACTTGGCCAACTCAATGAGACGTCTGGAAGATTCCTTTCTCACCTGTAAGGAGGAAATGGAGAAAAACTGGCAAGAAATGTTGAAGGAAACTAAAGGTGTTGAACAAAAACAAGAATAAATGGCTTTTAAATTTCTGGTGGAAATGCAGGCCTTTGAAGGGTTGATCTTGATGAATTATTTTGCTCACTTTTCATTTCGAAAATACATCCTAAAAGCATGTGTCTGATGTGCCTCTATTCCAAATGTTCTATTGGAATGAAAAGGTAATGGTGCTTTCATTTGTCCATTAACTGACTTCCTTGTATTTTCACCTGTGATAGTATGATTCTCTGAAAATACAATCTTGTTAGATTTTGGTTTGTTTATTGTCCTGTAAAAATAAAGCCGCTGGGAGTGGAAGAAGATGAGAAAGTGCATCTGCATCTGAAGAGATTGATGGCTTGAGCTCCCTCTGCATTTTTATATAGAAAGTAAGCTTTTTGAGTTCAACAGAGCTTGCTTCCTAACATAGCATTATAGCCCTAATTCACAAATGAGGAAAATAAGAATAACTCCTGCTTGCCCACCGGATGGCACTCATGCACAAATCAGCTTTAGGAAAGCAAGTCCCCAACTTCCAATCAGCAGATCTAGCTGTATGTAAACACTAAAGCTGCAATCCTATATCCACTTATGCATATCGTGCAGCCAGTAAGCTCCACTGAATTCAATTGGAGTTATTACTAAGTAGACATTTATAAGACTGTGCTGTTAGTCTCTGAAGGAGAGTTTTGCTGACTCCATGGTCTGAAAACAGCTGTATGGTGGAGATAATCAGCAAATCTCCACATCTTCCTTGTCTGAATATATATATATATATATATATATATATATATATATATATATGATGTTTTCAAGGAAGAGCAGAAAGCTAGAAAAAGGAATCTGAATTTCCATCTCTTTCAACCTAATCTTTGTTACAAGGCTTGTTTGTTTTCTTATTTATTTATTACATTTTTATACCGCCCAATAGCCGAAGCTCTATGTATTTTAACCATTTCTAGACTGGTCTTCATCATATGAGATTCTAGGGCAGAGTAAAATATCTTACAAAGTCAAGAGTTAGTTGGTGAGCCCTTTTTGACTGCCTTCCCATTGACCAATTTTCATGCTTGATTGGAAAGCTCTTGACTAACAGATTCCACAAATAACAGTTTTCACTATAATTCAAAGTTTAGAGTTTATGTCCATAAAGCTTTTTTAAAAAAGAATTCAGCTATTTTCTATAACAATGTACTATTTGGCATATTAATATTAAAAAAGTCAAGTATAATTAAACACAATTAATTACAAATTGGAACAAAATGAAACATGAACACAAAAAGTCTACACTTTTATAAACACAGGTGTGGGCCAAAGTGCAATGGTATGTGAGTGACATGTGGTCTGTAAACAAATCATGAAGAGATTAAGAGACACCTACAGTTAAAAGTAACCCAGTCACAGTTTAGTTATTGCTCAGAAAGGAAGTCTCTAGCTGTTAAATTTAATGAACAGAATTGAAAAGCCTTTGTATACCTTTGGTTAAGTTAAACATTTCTTTAGATTTGATTTTCCTCTGTGAACTGAGTTAGTAGGGAACCAACTTGTAAATAATTATTTTAAAACCTAATACAGTGCACTAAACATAATATCCAACAGCCACAATCAATAAAAAAATCAATTACAAATGCAGACTGAGCGGTTATGCAAATGAAAGTGTCTGGCTTAAAAGATACATATTAACCTGTTGCCCAAAGGATTGTAAATTTTGCACCAACCCTACCATTTTAGGGAGGGCATTCCAAAGCTGAGGCACCACCACAGAGAAAGCCCTTTTGTAATTACATGGCACACTTGTGCTAAAGAAGGCACTTGGAGTAGGGCCTCAGTGGAAGAACTTGAGATGTGGCCAAGCTGATACAGAAACATGCTTTTTCAAGTTTTTGGGTCCTAAGCTGTTTAGAGCTTTAAAATTAAGCATTGCACCTTAAATTTGCCTGAAAGCAAATAGGCAACCAGTGCAATTCTTTTAAGATTGGACTAATGTAGTACCAGCTGAAATTCTGGCACCCTAATTCTGCACAAACTGGAGCTTCGAAGTTGTCTACCAGGGCAGCTCCATATATAATGCATTATACTAATCCATTGGGGAGGTTACCAAAGTATGGATCATTGTGGCCAGAATATCCCTATCCAAAAATGGCTGCAGCTGGCAGACCAGCTGAGGTTGGTAAAAGGTATTCTGTGCCATCAAAGCCACCTGGACCTCTAGTGACAAAGCTGGATCTAGGGGCACTCCCCATGCTGGGTTATTTGTTTATCAGTTTTCTGAAACCACCCTTCCTTCAAGGAGGATAGTGTGGTGTACAAGTGGCTGGCTACCCATTTTAACCTTACAAAGCTCCTGTGAGGTAAGTTATGCTAAGCACGTTTTCACATCTAATGCTCCAACTGAATTTGTGTTAAAAAGCCTACATTGTCTAGAGTGTTTGTTCACATTGCAAGAGCTATTTATCTTCTCCCTCTTTCTACAGGAACAACTATCATGTCATAAATAGCAAAAGTCAGTGGTTCTCAATTCTTTTCACAGATCACTTAAAAAGTGTTGTGTATCTTGGTGGACCACTTAATTAACTTCAGTTCTACTAATCAAACCACATATAAAACTCATATTTTAATAACATTTTCATCAGTGCCAGCTTTATCAAAACCAATACTGTGTTATGAAAATCATGGGCCATAGGCCTGGCCTTCTGAGAAGAGTCTCTTTAACTGGTGAATTTTTAGAGGAAAAAACAGTACACTGCACCAGGACCTTGTTCAAAACAAAAACAAACCAAATACAGGGCCAAATACAGATATTTTCAATAGTTCTGCAACATTTCGACAGACCCAGTGAGTCACAGCTTGATAGCCTCTGGTGTAAGAGACTCAAGGGTATTTTAAGTAGGGCTATGCACTGCCTCGGATCCTAACCCTGAACCTGAAGCGGATCGGGGTGGTTCGGACCCTTCTGAACTGGATCTGAGGCGGTTTGAGCGAAGGCCGAGGCAGCCCAAAGCCAATTGGCTCTGAAGCTTTGGGCCACCTCAGCGCTTTGGAGCCCCCCCCCCCCCCAGCCCCCAACCAGTCTCCTTACCTGCTGCCTGCGTTGCCTCTGGTGCCACCGCCAGAAATGAAAGGGACTAGGCTGCGCGATTTTAAGATATCGCATGGCCTACTCACTTTCATTTTCATTGGTGGCACCGGAAGCCACCAGAAGAAAGATGGCAGCAGCGACTAAAGTAGCAGGTAAGCCCCCCTTCCCCACTTACCTGTGTCCAGCAGCTTCCACTGCTGACGATGCTGAAGCCCGGAAGTAGGCTGCAGCCTACTTCCAGGCTTCTGTGTCATCAGCAGCGGGAGCTGCTCAAGGCAAGGCGGACAGAGGCAACCCCCCTTCCCCCCTTACCTCTGTCTGCCGCCGATGACGCTGAAACCCGGAAGTAGGACCTGGATTTTGGGCCTGAGGTCCAGCTCTGCTGCAGCATGGAGAGCTTTTCTTCCAATTACCTTCCTATTTTCCTTCCATTTCTGTTCCTCGCCACTATTCACTGCCCTGTCCAATGATTCTGGGGTTACAGTCTTTACTTTTGAGAAGACTGACAAATGGGTTCCATCAAGAGCAACACTAAAGGTAGGGGCTTGCTTTCAGCTCCCAAACAACGTCTCTCTGATTAGCAAGCAACAGGCTTTTGCCATGGCTTGTATCTGAGTTGTGACACCTTTGGAATTCTGCTTCTGAAGCTTGGTTGCACCCTGATTCAAAAGCCTGAGGAAAGCAATGTTGCTGGGGAGAAGAGTGCTCTTGAGGAGAGAGCCTTCCTCTTCTGGAAAAGTGGCCTTGTGGTTTGTCTTCTCTCCTGCTCACACAGAATGAGAAAATAGTGGTGCCAAAGCAGAAGAGGCTGGTGAGTACTGCTGTACTGCTGCACATTTTCCCTTGCCGTTCCACGCAGTGATCTGTCCTGCATCTTACTCCTCCACATCCCATGACATTCCGCAGCAACAAGCAGATGCCAATCTGAATTGAAGGAGGCAAGCAACATTGATTTTTTCTCAATCACAGTTTGGGGGCAGCACTTCACTGCTGGTTCATTGGCTGATATCATTTCAGTAATAAATCAACATCCGGCAGAAGCAACTAGAGCCCACCAATGCCAAGGAAGCAGTGGAGATGCTCTAAATCAGTGGTTCCCAAAGTGGGTGGTACTGCCCCCTTGGGGGCAGTGGGATTGCATAGGGGGGCATTAAGAGGCAAAGGGACGGCAGGGGGCGCTAACAGGCAAAGGGGTGGCAGGGGGGTGCTCGAGGTGGCCTCTCCAGAAGGTCCTAAAACCCAGGGACCAAGCAGGAAAGAGTGGCAAATTCAGCTGCTCTCCCCACACCGCTCCTGCTCAGGAAGGACTTTCTCACTCATCCAGCCGCTCTCTCCTCCTATCTCAAGCCCATAGCGGCCCCATCAGAAGTAGGGGGTGGGTGAAGTGCCCACAGGAGGCAGCAGAGCAGGAAAGAGTGGCGAATTCAGCTGCTCTGCCCACTCTTCTCCTGCCTAGGAGGGCTCAGGGCTTCTTTCTTGCTGGAGCCACCGCCACCCGCTCGCTCCCTCCCTCCCTTGGCCAAAGCTGCTCCCTCCTACAAGCTGCCCCGGCAGACCTCTCGCAATAGTTGCTGCACAAGGTGGGAGCAGCAGCCCTGTGGCGGAGAGGAAGGCGCACGTGGAGGATGGTGGGCAGCAGAGCAGCTGCCAAGAACAGCAGTCAGCAGGCTGGGTGGGGAGCAGGACTGCTTGTGCTTCTGCAAGGTATCACCAGGCTCCCTTCCCCCATCAGGAGTTGCAGGTTGGGGCCACCTCCCCTCTGAGCTGCTGCCCTCCTGTCCTAATCAGCCCGGCAGGGTTGGAGAGAGAGAGAGAGATCCTGTGTGTCTCTGTGTGTGCTCCCACCCCCCAACAAATCTGGACTACAACAGGATTGGGAGAGAAGAGAAAAGAGGGAGGGAGAGAGAATTGCAATTCCCCAGGTCCTTCCTGGCTAAAGAAGATTCAGCAGCACTTTTTTCCAGAATGCTTGCTGAAACAATTCCTATCTGCCCTTGCTTATTTCAGGGTGTCCAACCACCTTTTTTCAAGTGTTCTTTTGGTAAACATGGTATGTGTGTATCCTGTGTCACCATAAAAACAGAGCTGTGGCACAATCTCAAGTATGTCTACTCAGAAGTAAGCCCCACTGAGATCAATAGCACTTACTCTGAGGTAAATGTGCATAGGATTCAGCCTGAAAATGAAGAGAGGGTGAAGAAAAGACAGGAGAAAATGAATTGTAGAAATAGAATAGCAAGGTAACTGTGGGATATTTAACCATATTTAAAGACAATTAAGTACAGTAAAATTAGTGCCCCTCTACTTCAGTCCAGCCAAGTTTTCCATAGGAAAACTCTGTACCAGGTGGCAGATAATTATTTTTAAATTTTAATTAAAATACATTATCCTTTCCTATAACAAAATGGTGCTTACTCCTAAGTAAGTGTGTTCCACTGAAGAAGGAAATCCTATTTGATTCCTGTATTCATGCTAGTGTGACATGATAAGTTAAAGGCAGAATTTTATGCATGTTTAGACAGAAAAAAGTCCTTCAACTCCTAGAATCCCCTCTAAATGGGAAGCACCTGCCCCAGGCTTGCCGAGGGATGGAGGAAAAAGAGAGCGAACGCCTCTGTTTGCAGCCAGCATGGCAGGGCACACCAACTGGATTTTGAATAAAGTATTCAATGAATTGTTACTGTTTTGAATTCTATTGTTAATATCTTCCTTGGTGGGTTGTTGAAAACCGCTATTCTGAATAATGATTTTTATAGTGTAGGGTAGGGGGGCGCTGGGCATAAGTCTGTGGAACCAAGGGGGCGGTTACCTGAAAAAGTTTGGAAACCACTGCTCTAAATAATACAGGCCAGGCATACAGCTTGACATCTATATTGAGTTGCTTAAGGGGAAGAAGCACATTTAAAAATGGCAGGTGAGGATGATAGCCAAGGACATTGATGCAAAAGGGTCCTTAGCAGCTGGTGTGTGTGTGGGGGAGTGGACATCCCCCCCAGGTTTTCCAGAGTGCAGGGTTTTGTTTTTGTTTTTGTATGGTGTAAAAGCTGGAATGGAATGGCGCAGAACAGCCACTTTATTAAAAACAAACAATGGTACATGTTAGAGACAATTGAGAACAGTACATCATGGCTGAAACTCTTGTCAAATTATTATTAACCTTATAATGCCCAGAACCCATATAGAACAGAATGAAATGGCCCAGACTGCCAACTTCCAAGTGAGCCAAGCCAACCCAATTCACTCTCACACGTTTAGATGGAAATGGTGTAATAAGCCACAAAACATCCACAAAAAATGTGTTCCAGAACCTGTTCCTGGCAATAGTCCACATTTCAGGAAATGGCCTGAAATGGCACCTTCCAATGGAGCAAAATTAACCAAATGCTCCAGTCACACAGAACTGCATATGAATGATGCAATAAGCCACAACATTTCCGCAGAAACCATGTTTTGGTACCTGTTCTGAGTGCCTCGCTCCCTGCCATGCACAGCCTGAATGCGTCTGCTGCTGCCGTGTTTTATTTTGAATATAAAAGACTTTATAAAGCAGTCTTATCTTACGTTCTTATGTGCTGCTTTGCCCTCACAATTGTGTGTGCTTGTGTACACAGGCTGCTTCACTAACACAGGCAGCCCACCAACACACACACACACAGAAAGGAAAAAGAAACGCGGTGGCAACTCTGTGCCTTCCCTAAAAATATTTGGCAAGTAATAATTAGTCATCAACCTTTTCTGGGTTTTTCCTATCCCCATGTGGCCTGCCAAAAAGGAGTCGTGAGCTAATTTCAGCAGCTGGTCCCTATATGGTATTGGTACAAGCTGCTTTTCAGCCCCCCAACTTCCTTGTTTTTTCTTGGGCAACCACTTTTGGTATAGGAGTCCCCGATCCCAGAAAACCTGCTCTTTCTGAGTGTCACTAAAAGAGGTTTCTTGTGCCTCAGCTTTGGATCTTAAAACCTCCAAGCTGGGATCATTTCCTGTGTTTAACGCAAACGTGGTATCAGTTTTTGCAACGATGTTTCCTAGCACAGCAGTTCCTTCAGCTGGGTCGCTAGGCAACTGCATAGGCATGCTGGCAGAGGCCAGCACCATGTACATTGATGGTGCTATATAAATAAATAAATAATAATAATAATAATAATAATAATAATAATAATGCCTTCAGCCTCTCCAGATTCGCTACAATTCTCTGACAAGCCTTCCACTGCTGCTTGTGAGCATGTAATAATAAAAACTTTTCTACCTTCTAACCCCATGATATCAGTACCTAGGATTAGAGGTTCCTCCTGACAGGAATTCACACCTAAAATACATTTCCCTGTGACTCCCCTGTAGTGAATAACTGGCAAGGAGTCCAACTGCATGAAGGGGAGGCATCCCAAACAGGCGGCCCCGGCTTGGTTTTTATTAAGAACTAAGTGGTTACATTTCTTGTATACAAGCTATGATTGGTTGTTAAGTACAGCATGTTAAATGCATGATTACCTCGTGCACAGGGGGTGCACAAGAGGTGTTGGTTAGTGTGTGTTCAGCATGAATATACCATATAAGGGTTAAGGAAATACGTGATCACAGCATAGTGTCTTCAATATTGTATTGTATTCTGTGGCTCTTGAGTCAGTGCGTCAGCACATTCCAAGGCATTGGCCAGCAAGTACCAAGATGTTACTTAGCAAGGCTTTATCTTAAAAGTGTTATCCTGTGTTCTAGCACATCTCAGCATGGTATGCCAATACTGAAAGTGTGCCAAAGAGAGGGATAACAATTTCCCCTACACTCCCCTTCATGTAACCTCCATCTCGGCTGCAGGAATTTCAATTATGGGCCCTGTCACAGGTTTGATGTTAATTTTTCTGTGAGGAATAATCTCCTCCCTCCTCACAAGGTCTGCTCTAATCAGAGATAAACAAGCTCCAGTATCTAGAATAGCTTTATGCTTTTTTCCATTTATTAAAACGTCTTCCCACACTAATGTGTAACACTGGGAACTTTGGGGATGTTCAGCATCTTTATTTATATCCACTCTCCTTACTGAGGTACTTTTCTCTTCCCTCAGCCTGGGACATTGTGGTCTAATATGCCCCACCAACCCACAATGATGGCATGTGAGGTCTGTATTTCCAAACATAGGTTTGGTGGTGTTTCCCGCCTTTTCTGTTGGCAACTGATTTTTATTTACCTCAGCTTCCTTTTTACCCCCATTAGGTTTATACACTGGTTTAATATTATTTTCTTTAGTAGACTTGCTGGTCATATGATAGCCTTGATTTAAGGAAAATTGATCAGCCAGGGAAGCTGCATCTTGATAAGTTTTGGGGTCTCTATCTCTCACCAGCAATCTTATCTCTTGAGGGATTTGAAAAATTAATTGATCTTTAATCATCAGATCAACTAAATCTTGTTTGGTTTTCATCTCAGCACAGGTGATCCATTTCTCAAAATGATCCGCTAATTTGTGTCCCAACTCCACAAAAGATTTGGATGACACAGCATTAAGGCTTCTAAATTTCTTCCGGAAATACTCAGGCCCATAGCGAAATCTTTTATAAACTGCTGTTTTAAATGAGGCAAAATCTAAAGCTTCTCCCACAGGAAAACTGTTATAAATTTCAGCCAGGTCTCCCTTGATCAAGTTAGGGATAAACTTCATATAATCTTGTGGCTTTACTTCCCACATCATGGCTGCCTTTTCAAAGGTATTGAAGAAAATTTGGGGATCTTGCCCCTCAACATAAGGGGTAAAGTCTTTAGGAGATAATTTGGGAGGTCTAGCCCCTTCCTCAATTCTCCTCTGATCTTCCCACTCAAATTTTCTCTTTTCTAAAGCAATTCATTCTAGCTCCAGCTCGCTATCTTTTCCCCTCAGCCTTTCTTGTTGTTCTATCTCAGCTCTCTTCAATTTAATCTTTTCTAGTTCAAGTTGTCTATTAGCCTCCTGTTGCTCTCTTTGTTGTTTTAATTTCTCCATTTCTAGCTGAATGTATTGAGGAGACATTTCTACAGGCACTTGTCTCAGAGGATTTACCTCAGCTTCACCTGCAGCATGAACTCTGTAATATTCTATAAGAGCCCATTTCATTTCATCAACTGACTTTCCTTCAGTTGGCAAATTTAAACGTTTACATCTGTCTGACAGAGCATCTTTCTTCAACCCTAAGATCTCCATCGTTAATAGACAGAGACTTAACCTTAATAAATAAAATGGTACTGGGAGTTTTCAATTGAGGTCAGGAGTGGTAAACTTGATATTTTATAATATGTATCTCACCACAGACAAAAATATCCCGTCAGAGAATTGTATCAGCGCAACCTCTGACTTAGGTAATATGTAACTTTCACAGCTAAGGACTTCAGAGGTGCTTTGCAGTAACCACCCTCTGTCCTGTTCACAAATAAAATCCTTTTTGACTTCTGTCACTATAAATGAACAGAGTCTACTTCGGATCCCGACCGCTGCCACCACCTATTCTGCCACGACACAGGCTCTAAACACCAGACCTCACGTCTGCCACCACTTCTTATGGGGCGACACAGGCTCTGAACACCAGACCTGGCCGAGGCTACTCCCTGCTCAAGCTAAGCACCACTGCTTGATACGCCTGAGGCAAGGGATAAAGCCCACCTTCCTCCAAACTATGTGGAGAAAGGGGTTAAAATGGAGAATGTATTTTAATATATATAATAATGCGCTGTGAGTTATATCTGCTTAAGTGAATGATTGTCAGAGTGGGTGCTGAATGTGTAAACTTAAGATGATAAACGCCAAACAGACACGTGGGATTTTTGTGGTAGTTTTAAAAACAAACAATCAAAATTTATTTTTAAAAGTTCATAAGCTTTGTTTCAAATAACAACATTTAAAAACCTTTTTGAAACCTTCCATACAATCCTGTCACTCAATCACATTCGCGCTTTCCTTTTTCTCACACAATCACTCTTGAACTTTCTTTATTATCAGTATTGATTAATATACTTCCACTACGTGCACACCACACCCTAAAGACACCACTCACTACACTGACTCTCAAATTTCCCAGAACTTAAGTACCATAAACACAGAGAGCACTACAGACTCTAAGAGTAACTAACAAGTCTCCCCGAAAAGCTTTCCTGAAAAGAACTTCTGAAAAGAACTCCTCAAAAGAACCTGAAAAGAACAAGAACAAGAACTCACAATCCCCTCAGTCATTCCCTTATATATATCACTCCTCTCCCCTCCCAAGACATTCTAACTCCGCCCACTCAGGCCAACATTCTACAAACCACAGACTTACAAACTGCAGACATGCATTTGGAATTGACTTGTGGGGTGTAACGCCACAGCGCCCTTCTTGGCTGGGGCAGCAGCAGCAGGCAGAGGTGCCTGATTCTGCCACTACTGTATGCGCAGGTCACTTTTTGAGGCCGGGCAAAGTGACCCTTTGACAGAGGCAGGTGGAAGCAGCAGCAGCGGTGTCCTGGAAGTAGGAGTATCACCATCTCCTTCTTTAGTGGTTGGTGGGAACCGGCTGAGTGCCAGCCTTGTGGTGTAGCCGGGTCTAGTGGGTCTTACCCACGGACCTATTGCATATTGTGCATGGCAATCGCAGCAGCCAGCCTGCCTGCAAACCCTACTATCCAGTTTTTCTCCTGAAAGATGAGAAAGTAGTATCTGGACTTTGCTCATTGTTTTCCACCGTCATTGTATGAGTGGCTGTGCTTAGAGTTCAGAAAATCAACTCTGAAGGGGGAAACCCAAAGGCATAATCTTCCAAGTACGATCCAATTAAGGGGATGTGAAAGCTGTCAATGGTTTTGGAACCACTGTGCTGGGTCGGTTTGCTTTTTTGGCTGCACAACTGAAAATTGAGACAGTCTTGGGCTCGCTGACTGATGCTCTCATCATCAATGAATGCCGCTTCTGACTACAACTCTGTGTGGCTGCCTCACTACAATGTGCAGTGACCTTGCCCAGTTGTCCAATATTACATTTGTGCTTTGCTTCCTTAGTTAGAGTCACATTAGTGACTGGTCTATTAGTCATAGAATCATAGAATAGTAGAGTTGGAAGGGGCCTACAAGGCCATTGAGTCCAACCCCCTGCTCAATGCAGGAATCCACATTAAAGCATCCCTGACAGATGGTTGTCCAGCTGCCTCTTGAATGCAGCTGGACAACCCTAACTTGCATTCCTTCACTGCTAATTGTAATTGGTGTCTGAATGGGAACACCCTCAGGCTCTGCTAGCTCAGCTTTTACAACACAAAAGAACACTGAATGGGAGATTTGCACTTCAATGGCTAGTGTCTGATCTTCTCTTGAATACACAGACCTACTCTCTTTGCTAAGGGAGACTGCTTGAACTGTTTCTTTGAAAAATCCAATTTTAAAAAATTAATTGCGATAAAACCTGTTAACAGATCATTCTGAAAATTTCCACAGATGACAACCATGAATCCATCTATAAGCTCAACAAGATTCATGTTGATATCTTGAAAAATGAAAAAGTTATAGCACTTTGGATTATCTGAAAAATCCAATTTGAAAAAAATTAATTGTGACAAAACCTGTCAACAGATTATTCTGAAAATTTCCACAGATGACAACCATGAAGCCATCTGTAAGCTCAAAAATTTCATGTTATCGTAAAAAATGAAAAAGTTATAGGCATTTATTTCTCACAATGAACATGTATGGAGAAACTCATCCGAATCCCGATTTGGAGGTTGGAATCTCGCCTCAGATCCTGATTGGGGGAGGTCTGGATCGGTCTGAGGTGGATTGGGCCCAATTTGGAAGGTCCTACTGCAAACCCTGTCACAACTAAAATGGCTGCAAACAATGGTATGCATTCACAACTATCAAAAATAAAAGGGGATGTCCCAGAAAACACAATCATTCTAGGCATGGAACTCAAAAACTTATTTAAGTCTGTGAAACACGCCTGCTTCAGTGGGCCCTATAGAGGGTGGTGAGGAAGTCAACATGGTTACTGGGCCCTCAGAACAGCAGGGAGAAGAAAAGGTGGCAACAGAACCTCTGGCAGCAATCACAGAAACACTGCAAAAATGACACAAGAGTGAGTTGGGGGGAATCTACACATCGTACTGAAAGCGCTTGCATACGCCCCCCAAACACCCCCAAAACGATGGTGTAGATTCCTGCCTACCTGCCCAGAAGAGACGGAGGAGGAGGCGGCAGCTGGGGAATCTGGCCGCGTCCTTGCCGCTGCCACCTCCCCACCGGCCTCCTGCTGCCGGGGTAAGAACCACCCGGGTCGGAGAGCTCGGCTTCCGCTTCCGCTGAGCTCTCCGACCTGGGTGGCTCTTACCCCAGCAGCAGGAGGCTGGCGGGGAGGCGGCGGTGGTGATGGTGGCAAGGACGCGGCCAGTTCCCCAGCCGCCTCCTCCTCCGCCTCTTCCTCCGCCTCTTCTTTCTTCCATCTACACCATCGTTTTGAGGACGCACTGGAGGCGCACGCAAGCGCCTTCAGTACGACGTGTAGATTCCCTCCAGCAGTGCTCCAGTCCCTTGAGAAATTAGATGAAGCCATCTCCAAGATGACTGGGATAGGGGATGTACTAAAAAGAAGGCTATTGGAATCCATTGGTTTATTCCGAATAGCAGTGAGAAATCAATGGAAGAGTTTGGGTTATCTTCAAATCAAAATACCTGCAGTTATTTTTCATAGAATTTATTTATTTATTTAATTACATTTATATACCGCCCCACAGCCGAAGCTCTCTGGGCGGTTTGCAACTGTAAGCAACTCAGAATCAAAATACTTACTAACAGAGTGGTTTTAAGGAATAACTCCTAGGATTCGCAAAATAGCTGTTTCTCATCTCAAAATGCACAAAGAAATTGGATTGAAATAAACAGAAGGTGACTGCAGTCTTACATAATGATTTAATTTCAAATGGCCTGTGAAGAGGGGTGGGTTGGGTTCCAAAAACTGGGATTATTTCCATGCTTACAGATGCCTCCCCCCTTACAACTGGCCAGTACTTAAGGTTTTTGTTTTTGTGTGTGTGCAAAAATGGGACTGGGAAATATTTCCTGCACTTCCCCATAACCAGGGAATGTGTACAAATGGGGAGACTTTCTTCACGGTGCCAGGTTGGTGCCGCCTCCTTCCGAAACCCCATGGTTTTCCTCTCCTGGGGTGGCGGCAGGTAATGTCGACTCTGAGGAGGAAGCGTGGGTTTTCTGATGGCCATCCAGGTACTAGAGCTGCCCCCACCCTCTTTCTGGTGGAAGGCACCCAATCGCCAGTCGCCTGCCACCAGGGACTGCCCCTGATTGGCCCTGGAGTGACGTCAGATGGTGAAAGACAAGTACTGACGTCACTCTGATTGAAAAAGTTGGGGTAAGTCCCTGACTTTTCCAGTCCACAGCTTCGCGGGAAAGCCCTGCAGTGGGTGCGAAGCGGCACCTGAGTCAGATGCAGCACAGATCTGCAGCCACCGCAGGGCTTTCCTGTGTATAGACAGCCCCAGGGACGCTTTTTATTCCCCTCCTTTAATTTCCCAATTCTGCATGGGGAGTGGAGAGGGGGAATTCACACAGCCACAGAAAATAACTCCGTTGGCGCTACATTCTCCTGTTTCAGGAACATCTCCTACTGCATAGAAAATCAAATGGCTTTAAACTCATGACTGCAAAACAGTGGGAGGAATCCAGATAGCCACACAAAAGAAAGTATTAGTTGTATTAGAATGCACATGAATATCTTGCGGCTTGTTTGTGTGCTTTTTTGTGCAGGATGTCTTGTCTGATCCCCCACCTGCGCTGCACCCAGTTAGTACTCATGATTTCAAAACAGTTTATTCATTTTCCTTCTCTGTGCAATGTGAGTTGTTGGAATTAAAAAATGTGGCTTCAAAGGAGTGCTTTTGCATTATTAGTATTGTTGTTGTTACATCATGCAAAAAGATGGATTTTGGATGTGCTGAGAACTTGCTGCTGTATCTGGCTGTGGGTTACATTAGCACTGCAAAGTTGTCCATGGTTTTTATATTATTGGGAGGGAGGTGACATCATTGCAGTATAGTCAAGAGGCATTAATTAGTCAGCTAGTAGTTTGTGTTGTGTTTGTGTTTTTAGGAAAATGCAGTCTGGGTGTGAACTATTCAATTTAAAAAAGGATTTTTGCTTTCATTTCCTTCATTAAATTTCCTTCTGACTTCACTGTTAGTAAGCAATCCCCCCACCATATCTACTTTATAAAAACCTACAAATCCCCGTAGCACTCCATGCATCTGATGAAGTTGGCTATACTCCATGATAGCTTATGCTAGAATAAATTTGGTAGTCTTTAAGGTGCCACAAGACTCTTCATTGTTTTTGCTACTAATAAAGTTTCTTTGAACTGATGTTCATGCAGAAGATGGGGACATATGGGTGGGGCATATGAGAAGCAAGAAGATGTTTTACAAATTTTGAAATATGAGTTAAAACAGTTGGTATCTTCAGACTCTGTCCCCAAGGTCTGTATAAAGTATATATCCAGGTGGAGTACAGTACAGGATGCTTCTCATCTCTAGTGTACATGCATGTAAATATGTGCACACAATAATGCAATGCGGAGATGGTCAGTTTACATGTAAGGGAGGCTTGTCATGAACATAGTGTAAGACAATGATGTCTTTCTAGTACAAAACTATTTACTTTATTTTATTACATTAATGTACTGCTTTTCCTCCCTGTTTTTACCCTCACAACAGGTCTGTGAGGTAGGTTAGGCTGAGAGGCAGTGACTGGCCCAGATCATCCTTTGAGAAATTGGATATCTTTGCTGGTCCTCCTGAGGCAGCAAGATGTCCCGGGCCAGCACTGTCTGTGTATGAATGTTGAATCTGGATGAGTCAGTGAGTCAGATAATAATAATAATAATAATAATAATAATAATAATAATAATAATAATAGTATTTGTTACCCGCCTCTCCCTCCAGATCAACACAAATGAAAATGCCACAAAATACATATAATTAAAACATTCAAAACTATGAGCTTCTCTACATGAGCTTCAAGAAAATGTGGGGCCAAAGGAGCGTTTTTATTAGGGCTGTGCATGGACCCCCCAATTCCCTTTGGATCCTGGTTTGGACCTTCCAAAACAAGCCCAATTTGATTCGGATTGGTTCAGACCCAGTCCGCCTTGCCTCGGATCCAAATCTGAATTGAGATTTGGATATCCAAATTAATCTTGCAGCTACAAGATAATAAGTCTGACACACCCTCATTTCTAAAGACGATTTATGATCAAATTGCTTTTCAACAGAGGGAGATCTTCATTACAGCAAAAAGAAAAAGAACTTCTTGTGAGACAAAGGGTGAGATAATGCTTCTTTCTGAACTATTAGAATACAAGGGGGGAAAGCTATCAGAAGGAATCACAGATTCATAGAATCATAGAATCATAGAATAGCAGAGTTGGAAGGGGCCTACAAGGCCATCGAGTCCAACCCCCTGCTCAATGCAGGAATCCACCCTAAAGCATCCCTGACAGATGGTTGTCCAGCTGCCTCTTGAAGGCCTCTAGTGTGGGAGAGGCCACAACCTCCCTAGGTAGCTGATTCCACTGTCGCACTGCTCTAACAGTCAGGAAGTTTTTCCTGATGTCCAGCCGGAATCTGGCTTCCTTTAACTTGAGCCCGTTATTCCGTGTCCTGCACTCTGGGAGAATCGAGAAGAGATCCTGGCCCTCCTCTGTGTGACAACCTTTTAAGTATTTGAAGAGTGCTATCATGTCTCCCCTCAATCTTCTCTTCTCCAGGCTAAACATGCCCAGTTCTTTCAGTCTCTCTTCATAGGGCTTTGTTTCTAGACCTCTGATCATCCTCGTTGCCCTCTTCTGAACACGCTCCAGCTTGTCTGCGTCCTTCTTGAATTGTGGAGCCCAGAACTGGACGCAATATTCTAGATGAGGCCTAACCAGGGCCGAATAGAGAGGAACCAGTACCTCACGTGATTTGGAAGCTATACTTCTATTAATGCAGCCCAAAATAGCATTTGCCTTTCTTGCAGCCATATCGCACTGTTGGCTCATATTCAGCTTGTGATCTACAACAATTCCAAGATCTTTCTCATTTGTAGTATTGCTGAGCCAAGTGTCCCCCATCTTGTAACTGTGCATTTGGTTTCTATTCCCTAAATGTAGAACTTGGCATTTATCCCTATTAAATTTCATTCTGTTGTTTTCAGCCCAGCACTCCAGCCTATCAAGATCACTTTGAAGTTTGTTTCTGTCTTCCAGGGTATTAGCTATCCCACCCAATTTGGTGTCATCTGCAAATTTGATCAGCGTTCCCTGCACCTCCTCGTCCAAATCATTAATAAAAATGTTGAAGAGCACTGGGCCCAGGACTGAGCCCTGCGGCACCCCACTCGTTGCCTCTCCCCAGTTTGAGAAGGTTCCATTGATAAGTACTCTTTGAGTCCGATTCTGTAGCCAACTGTGGATCCACCTAATAGTTGTTCCATCTAGCCCACTTTTAGCTAGTTTGTTAATCAGAATGTCATGTGGTACTTTGTCAAAAGCTTTGCTGAAGTCAAGATATATGACATCCACAGCATTCCCACAGTCCACAAGGGAGGTTATCCTATCAAAAAATGAGATCAAATTAGTCTGACAGGATTTGTTCCTGACAAATCCATGTTGGCTTCTAGTAATCACTGCATTGATTTCAAGGTGTTTACAGATTGACTTCTTTATAATCTGTTCCAGAATTTTCCCAGGGATGGATGTCAGGCTGACTGGTTAAGTTTGATTAAGTTTGGGCTGGAAGTTATATGATTTTTTCTTTTGAAGAACAAAAGGCATCTTAAGTGGCATACTGCGCACTGCTTTTATTTTTAATTTTGACGAAAGTGCATCTGGAAGAAACCTGCCAGAGAAAGAGCATATCTGGTTGGGAAAAAGGCCACTGCTTTGCTTTCTCTTTCTGCCTGAACTTGGCAGACTTAGATAAGTAAACAGTAGATAAGTAAAGAACATTAGTTATGGTTACTATGGAAGTTTGAATGAGTTTGAAAGTGGGAAGCATGGCAAACACTAGAGAAAGCACAAAAAGTTAAAAAAAAAAGTTATAGGAAAGGATCATTAGACCTTTCCACTGAAAAAATGGATATCGCTGAGCAAATACAGAAAGTATTTGAACAATTAAGCAATAAAATGGATATGCTTGGAAGTAATCTTGAAAGTAAATTTGAATCATTTGAAAAAAAGAATGGATGAAAAAATTAGGGAAACGAAACAGGAGATGACCCAAGAAATTTAAAAATGGATAATTCCATAAAACAAATAGCTGTGGAAGTTGAAAATGTTATGGAGAAGGTAGAAAATTTAGAAAATAAAACTACAGTAATGAACATAGAACTTGAAAGAGAATTTGATAATTTGGTTCTTTTGGAATTGAGAGAAAAAGAATACTGTCTGAGATTCAGAGCTATTCCAGAAACTGATGGGGATATCAGAGATGAAATAATTAAAAGTTTGGCAATTTTGTTGGATTGTGAAAAGGATTTTATAGAATCTGAAATTGACAGGGTTTATAGAATAAATTCTACATATGCCAGAGCAAAGGGGGTGCTGAGAGATGTTGTGGTCTATTTTGTAAGAAAGAAGATAAGAGATCAGGTTCTTCAAAAACATTAATCTAACAGAATGAAGGTAGATGAAAAAGAAATAATTATTTTGAAAGAGATACATAATAGAATACTATGCAAGAGGAAGGATTATGCATTTCTGATGGCAACTTTAAAACAGAAGATTGTTTTCTGATAGGATACTCTGGAAGGTGTGATTTTTACCTTTAAACAGGAGAGATATAAGCTGAATTCAGTCCAAAAAGTGGTTTTCCCCTGAAAAATTTAAAGAAGAATTGGAGAAGAGGCAACCAGGAGAAAAAGAACTTGTAGGTGCTACAGGTGCCACAAATATGGATTGAATTGCATCTAATTTAATCTTTTTAATACCTATTGGATTATGGATTACAAATTTTTAACATGGAATATTAATGGAGCGAATGCCCTCCAAAAGAGGAAAAAAAATTTCATTATCTGAGAAAACTAAAAGAAGACATTATTTGTTTACAAGAGACTCATATTAAGAAAAAAGATATAAAATATTTGGCTAATAAAAATTTGGGTGAAGAATTTATTACAGCAAATATGAAAAAGAAAAATGGAGTGGTCTTGTATATCAAATCACACTTGAACCCGGAATTAGTTTTGTCTGATGAACAAAGTTGGTTTGTAGGAGTAAAAGTCAACCTAAACGAAGTTACACCTATGGTGTTGGGAATTTATGCGCCTAATGAACATAAAGTGGAATTTTATAAACTACTTTTAGACAGTTTAACTGATTTATCTTATGATAGCTGGTGTTTGGTGGGAGATGGGAATGGAGTGATTTCACTGCAAATGGATAGGACCTCAGAGGAAAAGATTAAAAATCATCAGGGTAAACTTCCAAAAAGATTTTTTGATCTTTTGTCAGACAAGATTTGACAAAAAATTATAGACCATTATCATTGTTGAGTAATGATTACAAGTTGTTTACAATGATATTGGTGGAAAGGCTTAAAAAACCCCTACAAGAACTTATACATGAGGATCAAAGTGGTTTTTTACCTAAAAGGCAGTTGAAAGACAATGTTAGAACTGTTTTAATATATTGATTTGAAAAACACATGGAAAAGCAAGCTGCACTGATTTTTCTTGATGCAGAGAAGGCCTTTGATAATCTTAATTGGAATTTTTTATTCAAGATCTTGGAAAAAATGAGCTTTGGAGAAAATTTTATAAAATGGGTTAAATCAATTTACTTCTCAAAATGCACAAATAATTATTAATGGAGATTTGACAAACCGTGTGAAATACAAAGAGGAACAAGACAGGGTTGCCCATTGTCACCTCTACTGTTTATTTTGGTGTTGGAAATATTGAATAGAGATATAAGGCAAGATGAAAGAATTGGAAGAATAAAGATTTAAAAAGAGTCATATAAGTTGAGGTCCTTTGTGGATGATTTAGTGTTTACTCTGGAAGACTCTTTAAAGGGAATTGAAATTTTGATGAATAAACTGAAAGAATTTGGTGTAGTATTTATTTTTTCATTTATATTTATTTCATTTCTATACTGCCCAATAGCCGAAGCTCTCTGGGTGGTTTTAGGGTTAATAAACAGAAGACAAAGATGTTAACAAAAATATGAAATCCCAAGAGCAACTAAAGCTGACAGAAAAAACGGGTTTTAAGATTAAAAAGAAGGTAAAATATTTGGGATTTGTATTGTCAAATATGAATTGTATGTTGTTTCATAATAATTATGTCTAGGTATGGAATGAAATAAAAAAGACTTAGAAAGATGGGTTAAGGTTCAACTGTCACTTTTGGGGAGAATTGCTACAATTAAGATGAATGTTTTACCAAGAATGTTGTTTCTGTTTCAGACAATACCTGTTGTGAATTCGGAGTTACCATTCAAGCAATGGCAGAAAGATATATCTAGATTTATATGGCAAACAAATAAACCAAGAGTGAAATATAAAATATTACAGGATGCAAATGAAAGAGTAGGTCTTTACCAGACCTGAAGTCATATTTCTCTGCCTGTTGCTTGGTATGGATGAAAGAATGGGTGCTCTTGAAAAACAGAAGATTACTGGAATTAGAGGGACATGAATTCAGGTGGCATGGTTACTTGTGGTATGACAAAGCCAAGGTTAATGTAGAATTTAATAATCACTATGTACGACGTGCCATTCTGAGGATATAGAATATAAACCTAGGCTCTGTCAGAAAATACCATTGTGGTTATCAGTGCAGGAAGCTCATCATAGAAGAGAGATGACAAGTATGTATAATTGGTTGACATATCGTGATATATTAGATTTGTCGCAAGGTGAATATAAATTAAAATCAAGAGAAGGATTGATAAAAGAAGGTTACATATGTCAATGGTTTTCATATTTACAAATGATGGAAAGATTTAAGTTAGATTTAAAAAACTGTGGTTTTGAACAAATAAAATCTGAATTTGAAAGGGCATTATGTACAAATGATGAACACGTTATTGCAAAAGTATATAAAATTTTGTTGAAGTTTGAGATGAAGGAAGAACAAGTAAAAGATTGTATGATAAAATGGGGCCAAAATTTTGGATATAATATACCAATGGTACAATGGGAAAATATGTGGTCAAGAGGTTTAACATTTACTTTAAGCTGTAGTTTGAGAGAAAACTTTTATAAGATAATGTATAGATGGTATACGTCTCTGTCTAAATTGGCTAAAATGTATTAAGGCATATCGGGAACATTTTATCATATATAGTGGACCTGTAAAAAGGCTAGAACTTTCTGGATACAAATTCATTCTTTAATACAGAAGATATTAAAAACCAATATACAACTGAAACTGGAATATTTTCTTTTGTGCATAATGGATGACTAGATGAAAAATAATTATGGGACATTATTCTTATATATGACAACGGCAGCAAGACTACTTTTCGCACAAAAATGGAAAGGTGCAATAGTACCTACAATGGATGAATGGGTATTGAAGATGTTGGAGCTGGTGGAGATGGCAAAATTTATGTCCATAATTAGAGAAAGGTCAAATATATGTTCAGAACTGAATGGAAACCTTTTACAAACTTTCTGCAGGATCTGGAAAATAATGATTTTATCTGTGGATTCAAGAAGAAAATTTTAAGATAAAAGAAAGGGGAATTTTGTCTTTTGTAATTATAGAGCAAGAGACCATATTTTGCATATTTTTGTTGTGGAGAAAATTGGAAGTCCATCTTAACTTTGTATGGTTTTTTATGTGTTTTTTGTTTTTTATCTTTATGTATCATGTTTGTAAGTTGGTGTTGTTTTGAAATAATAATAAAAATTAACAGGAAAGAAATATTATGTGTAACAAACCTCAGGTTCCTAGATATGTAATTAGATCCAAACAGTAGGGTGCAATTAACACAAATGTATAAAAGAAAAGAAAGGCAAGTACAGAATTCAAGTAATAAAGAAAGGGGAGTCAGAAACCTATAACATTGATGCGAGAATACAGAAACGCTTCCAACATTTAAACAAATACAGTTTCAACAAATGGTAACAGTATTGCTATAACCTCAAAGTCCTGTTTGCTTCTTCAGTCAGGCCTGACACAGCACAGATCCTTCATTCTCTCAGGAGCAGATGCTTCTGATAGACGCAGAGAGAGATTTAATCTCTTTGATGAATGTAATGTGCCAAGGGTTAAAAGATGGCTTCTCTGCCAAAGGGTGGCTACAGGTGGCTACATGCCAGATTTGCATTCCTTAATGGTGGATATTAGGGCTGTGCTCCGCTTTGCTTAGGGTCGTAGAAGCAGCATCGGAGCGGCCTGATTCGCCTCCATTAAAGGCGGAGGTGAAGCGAGTCGGGGGCTTAGCGAAGCATCATGAAGCGGGTCACCCATTTGAGGAGCAATCTGCTTGTTTTCAGCGCTCCGCCCGCCATTTTGGTTCCCCCCCCACAGGATTGCATTGGCCGAAAATACACCTATAACTTCTTTGATTTTAAAGCTAGATCCCTGAAACTTACTGTGCATAGACATTGATGACTGGGGGGGTCATTTGTGTCGATTTTCAGAAGTTTTTGTTGTGTGGTTTGCTTGCTATAATTTTTATAGAATGGCTAAAACAGGAGGGGGGAAGCGCTTTTTTCCCACCTTGATGATTGACAGATTCAACTCCCTATCATGATAAGTGATCACCTGATGTGAAGCATCCTCTAATCCTAGTGTTGGAAGGGGGGAATAAGCAAAATGGGATACTTAGTAACTTGGGATATTTGATTTCTTTGTCTTTCGATCGGACTATTTTCAATGTTTTGAAGCAGTAGCCCCAGTAAACTCACACACACAACCTTAAATCATATACTAAGTAAAATAACAGATAGGCAACAAACCACTGCAAGCTACCCACCATAAACTTGGGGAATCACTGAATAGATGTGGTGCAAGGGGATGATGTCCATATGGCATGTGGACGTGCCCAGTGCTCACTGCCCTGCCTTGGGGGTCATCAGAACCCTCCAAAGGGTAGCCAGTGGAGAAGCCAATGATTTGCATGAGTCAAAGTGTGATGTCGCTTCTCAAAGGCAGGTACCTAGACAGGACCAGCCAAATGACTGGTGATACAGTTCCCTGTCCTGCTGGGCACGTCCACTTTCCCCTTACTGGTAATAAAGTCAGACAAAGCCTTTTTTTAAAAAAATATTTTTGTTGTGATTATTACTAGATTCAGCAACACTGCTACTTTAAATTCCACCCCTCCTGTGTTTGTTTGTTTGTTTATTAAATTTATATACCACCCCATAGCCCAAGCTCTCCTGGCTTTCCCTCTTCAGTGAAGTCAGGCAGGCTTTCATTGTAGTTCAAGTTCTTATTGTTGTTGTTGTTGTTATTATTATTATTATTATTATTACTGCTATTATTAACAATATTATTTTTGTTTAATAATGGCTGTGATCACAGTGCAGTCAATCAACTCTGAAGCAAGGAAGACAAAGGTTTACTCTTATCCTCCTAGCCCCCTATTAGTTATGGGATGCAAAAGGCACCTCTCTGTGCTGTTCCCGCCTCTCAGGGCTGGTTTGCAATGCATTACTGGCTTTGAATGTGGAAACAATCCTTAGCTCACTTACTTGTGCCTCCCAAATGTCTGCTATATGCCTGCCTTCCCGCCTCCGCCTGGGTACTGTCATTTTGGGGTATTGGGATCTTCTGGGATTTACTTCCCCATAGATCTATGGCATAGTTGTGCATCGTGTGTGTGTAGCACCTCTCTGCCTGCCTCTTTGCCCTCCTGGTGCCTGGGAGATGTAGATGGGCTGTGTGGGTCAGCCCCACAAGCCTATGGCATGCTTGCTCCCAGTGCTTCAGGCAGAGCATAGCTGCCACCTGCTGTCTCTCCTCTTCTGTGCCTGCCTCACAAGGCTGGTTTGTGTATGTCTTGCTTTGACTCGGGGTATTAGTCTTTCCTGGTGATGAAAAGGCAGCTGCATTTCTGCTGCGCTCACCCTGTTTTAGACTTCTTGAAGTTCCTTGTTAATTTTTGAAGTGTTGAAAATTCTTATTTAGGTTTATCTTTAAATATTCCCCACAATTCAGGGCATGTTCGGATTTCCTTTGAAATGGCCATGAATAAGGATCTATTTAGAAGCCCAGTTAGTTGTCTGCCGCTTACAAAATCCCTGAGATACATGCATTTCTGAAAATGGGGTGGGGGGATATTTCAAATATTCCCCAAAATTCAGTGGATGCTCGGATTTCTTTCAAAATGGGCATGAATCTATGTGGAAGCTCTCATGGTGCCCACTTACTAGTCTGTATCTGGAAAAATCCCCGAGATATTTGCATTTTTGTAAATGGGGTGGGGGAATATTTTTTAAAATTCCCCCAAAATCAGGGCATGCTCAGATTTCCCTGAAAATGGGCATGGATAAAGATCTAGGTGGAAGCTGTGATGATGTCCATTTTCAAGTTTCTAACTGGAAAAATGACAGAGATAACTGTATTTCTGAAAATGGGGGTGATATTTCAAATTTTCCCCAAATTTCAGGTGATGCTTGGATTTCCTTCAAAATGGGCATGAGTGTGGATACATTTAGAAGCTATCAGGGTACCAATTTTGATGTTTCTAACTTGAAAAGTGACGGAGATGTTTGCAGGTTTGTTGATTAGGGTTAGGGTTGAGGGTTAAAACTTTAAAAAAATCATTAAAAATCAGGGGATGCTTGGATTTCCTTCAAAATTGGCATGAATGAGGATACATTTATAACCTCTCATGGTGGCCAGTTGCAAGTGTGTATCTAACAAAATGACAGTGATAACTGCATTTCTAAAAATGGGGGCAATATTTTAAATATCCCCCAAAATCAGGGGATGCTCAGATTCACCTCAAAATAGGCATGAATCAAGATCTATGTAGAAGCTCTCATGGTGCCCATTTTGATGTTTCTAACTTTAACACTAAAAAAGTTATAGGTATTTGACATTTTCAATGCAAATCTATGGGAGGGAAACACGGAGCTCCGATCCAGATCCAGATCCCCGATGCGGAGCGGAGCGGAGCGGACCGATGCGGGGCAATGCGGACCTGATCCGGAAGTTGTGGATCAGGATCCAGAGCGGATCAGGGGGCCTGTGCCCAGCCCTATTGAACATCATGTGCTAGCAGACAAAGGGAAAAACTTTCAACCAATAGAGCACTGAACGTAACCTATGACTCATTGGGATTGTGCACCTTAACTTGAAAATTGAATGTAACTTAATTTGCTAATCCAGAACTGACCAATAGAAGGGTTAGAAAGAAATTAACACCCTCTTGTAGTTAGGGCCTATATATACTGTGAGATTCCTTTGTTCTTGGTGCCTCCGTTTTATAGAACAGGGGAGCACCCCCATACTATGGTATCGGAAGTAAATGGATTAAGAGCATTCTCCAGCCTCGTGTGTTTGATTGGCTACTAATGCGCCGGGGTAGTGAGCAAGTGCTCTCTTCCTCTTGTTAGGTCTGCTACTCTTGGCCTTTGGCTCTCTCCTGTGCGTATTCTCTATTTCTTCATCTGTTTTCTCCTTTGTCTCATGAATTAATTTGCTTTCTTAATCTTCTTTCTTTTACTGTTTATACCTATGTTCACTGCTCTGGAATCTGTGTAAGATAATTGAGTGGTATATAAATATTGTGGTGATGATGATGATGATGATGATGATGATGATGGCTTTAACGTCTCTCTCAGTCAGCCATGATTCCTCCTCCTCCTCCTCCTCCTCCCCGCTCTTCCCTCACTCTCCCCCCTCACATCAACTATCAACATTCTGTTTCTGTTACTTGGCAACTTGCTCCCTTCCCCCACCCCTGTTGTGTCTACCAGATACTTTCAGCTCCTTCTACATTTGTATGAATATATCCTTCCCCAAAACACAGTAGGACATCAAAATTCTCTCTCGTTTCATATTGAAGTATAAGGTAATGAAGTATGTTGGAACAGTAGTACATAAAAACTTGTAAGTGCATAAAATATATATCAAAAATTAGATTGAAAGATGAGACAAAATCAGCTTTATTTATTTATTACATTTATATACTGCTCCATAGCCGAAGTTTGTCATTGCTGGGAAGAATTGAGGCAGTTAAAATGTCCCTTATTCTAAAATTGGCCTTTTCTCTTTCAGTTCTTGCCGGTAGTAACTGCATACACTACTTTGCTAGGATGACAAAAAATGTTAGACAAATTCATACATCAAGGAATATGAGTGGGAATATTAAAGCTCTGTTTCCTTCAACATTCTCCTCACCTGGTGCTGCTCTTAATTTGGCAAACTTTTTTCCTTTTCCAGGAAGCTTGGCCTTTGGAATAGCCCAAGAAATCTTAAGGTGTGTATATCATCTGTCTCTGATTTCTCAAGCACTGACCTGGTTGAGCACTCCACTGATAAATGTGGAGCAGCCAGGACAGTATCTTCTGCTGTGGACTTGAAAACCACATCTATATTTGATATTTGTCTTAAAAAATTCTTCAGTGGCTGCTTTTGAAAACTTCTGCTTAGTTTTTAGATTAATTTTTAATAAGTTTGGAAAATAACTTTTGCTATTTTGATTCTATTTTTTTAATGTATTTTGATAGAATATTTAAATAAACATACAGTGCCCCATATTTAAAGACAGTGTCTCTGTAATTTTCCAGGTTAAATAGAGCCAGCTTTTACTTGCTCTTACGTACTAAATACTAGAAGAAAGTCTAAGAAGCCAAGGTGGAACTGGAGCATTAGGTGTGAGCAGTATTTTTTTTTTAAAAAGGCGAACATTTATTGAATACTCAATCATAAAGGACATTATTTTTATTCATTTATTTAATAAACACTGTAGATGCTGATGCCCTACTCTGTGTTCAGCTTGCCAGATTTGCGGGAGAGCTGTTGGGGGGGGGGGAATGAGGAGATGCTCTTCAAGGCCCAGCATTGGTGGGGGCCTTGTGATATTGGTAATTCCATATTTACAGGAATTTGGCACGAAGTTGGTCAGCTCAGGCACTCCGGCAGAGGCCTAGTGGCAGAGAGGCTCCCAGCAGAGCGATTCCTTTGCTTTCCTGCTGCTGGGAGCAACTGCGCTCTCTTGGAGGCAGTGGTTCTTTGGTGTGGCAGCCGGAGGACCATTTCCACTGTGTCTGGATCACTACTCAAGGGCCCCCTCAATTTGGAGCTTATTGCTTGAAACATTAGGGTGTGCCTGGGCACACCCAGCACAGCCATTGTCCTCTTGAGTCCTTTTTCCAGGTCCAAGTCCAAGATCCTTTTTACCAGCAAAATACCTCCCCTGCTGCCCCTCATCACTTTCTTCAAAGTTCTCTTTTAATGTTGTGGAATGAGATAATTATCTAATCTTTGTGGCAGCACAGACTTGGGGCTTTTCTACCCCAGACTTTTTATCTTGCAACTTCTGTCCTGCTTCTGGATTCTTTGCGGGATTAAGATTGGCCCTTTAAATACGCTTCCCCCTTTTTTTCATGGGAATTTCATTTCTCAAAGTCATGGAAATGGTCACAAAGCACTGGAAAGGCTCCGAAAGTTCATGACATCATGTAAAGGACTTGCAAACCTCTGTGAGTAACCAGGATCACAGGATAAATGTCTGGTGTAGAGAAGCCCTCAAGTCCTTGCCTATCATAAAAACTTCCTTGGTTCTGTACAGCATTCTGTACAGCCAGGGATGCAGACAAGCTGGAGCGTGTTCAGAGGAGGGCAACGAGGATGATCAGGGGTCTGAAAACAAAGCCCTATGAAGAGAGACTGAAAGAACTGGGCATGTTTAGCCTGGAGAAGAGAAGATTGAGGGGAGACATGAGAGCACTCTTCAAATACTTAAAAGGTTGTCACACAGAGGAGGGCCAGGATCTCTTCTCGATCCTCCCAGAGTGCAGGACACAGAATAACGAGCTCAAGTGACAGGAAGCCAGATTCCACCTGGACATCAGGAAAAACCTCCTGGCTGTTAGTGCAGTATGACAATGGAACCAATGACCTAGGGAGGTTGTGGGCTCTCCCACACTAGAGGCCTTCAAGAGGCAGCTGGACAACCATCTGTCAGGGATGCTTTAGGGTGGATTCCTGCATTGAGCAGGGGGTTGGACTCGATGGCCTTGTAAGCCCCTTCCAATTCTGCTATTCTATGATTCTATGATTGCAAAACTTGGATCTTTACAGCATCATGGAAAAGAGCAACTATCCATCTTGCCTTATCTTTGGGTTCTTCCATAAATTTAGAATATTTTATAGCTTTTGCTTTTGTCTCATCAAAATCTTTTGCTTTTCTCTCATCCTACAAGGGAACTTCTACATCATGCCCAAATGGACTCAACATGTATTTGGAACCAAAGTGTCCTGTGGAGGAGCAGCAAAACTCCCCCCTTTTTTTGATGCTGAAGTTCATGCTGAGGGGTGGCTCATTCCTGCCACCCCTCAGTTCTGAAGCATGTTAGGGATGCTAGGAGAGTTCTCCATAGAGCTGATGCAATTGAAGCATTTGTAGGGAGGGTATCATGTTCCAGCAGCTACTGGGATTTACTACCTCAGGTGTTGCTGATCAGAGTATGGGAGAGAGGAGAAAGGGAAAACACTATTCATTTCCAAACTCTCTACATGTTCTTGAGGCTCATCTTATTGCCTGGTGGTGAGATGCTGATACGGGCAGCACAGACTGTCAGAGAATGTATGGGGAAGACATTATCCACAACCCTGGATTTTATCCAACCTGAAGGAGAGCTCTTGTTAAGTTGCCTTTCCTTTGAAGGGAACTTTAATGAGTTGCCAAATTCTGTTTCTGGATGTCGTAAAGTCCACAGTCAACATGTCCACCAGTGATGGAAATTTCCACGCTTTTTCTCATGGCTGAAGAGAATATGGAAATCTGTTGGACACAAGGTTCAAACAGCCTTGAAGGCAGGAGTTAATTTCCCTCCTTTGCAAGGCTCTCATACCACATTTGCTAGTGGGGGAGGTTTCCATACCTTCCCTCTAGACTAAGATGGGAGGGAAATACCATAATAAACTCACCCGCGATTCTAAGACGCACCCCGTTTTTAGAGATGTTTATATGGGGGGAAATGTTCGTCTTAGAATCGAAGAAATACAGTAGATCTTGCACACTGCTTTCCAAGGCTATTAGAACAATGCAGTGCCAGCCAGGGACATTCCCCTTGTGTGTGCACTCCTTCCTCATCCTATCAAGCTTCCTTAACTGCAAAAGGTTCTCTGGTATCAATTTGTTGGTTTATTCAGTGTGGGGAAACCTTGTTTCTGTGTGTTCAAATGCCAGAGTGCCACCACGTTCACTATTATGATAGGATGTGGGAAGATGCAGAAATAAGAGAATCATTGTGCCATGCAACAAAGGGGACAACCACGTGAGCAACAGGGCTTTTGCATTTCTACAAGCAGCCCCAAACAAATAGAAATGCTTGTCCTGATGTTTCCACTCAGTTCTTGGATTATTTTTTGAACCGCAAAAAACTCATTGTACTAGTGGTCACTCCTGCAAACGAAACAGCAGGAGCGTAGTGGCAGTGATTGGCCTGTGATGTGTACAAGAGCACAACAGACAATTTTTTGTACATATCATTTGGGTTGTGAAGCAATTCTTATACACTAAAATGTAACTATTTTCTGAATGTATATTTTCTATTTTCTCAACAGATATTTCTAAATAGAAAATATTCATTAGTAGGGGTGTTCAAAGTGGGGCTTCTCTGCCTTGAAATTCGAGCCAGAGCTCCATTGAGGCAATTCTCTGCCCTGATTTCAGAGTGGCTTCCCTTACTCCACCCCGGATTACCCATCGGAGAACCACCCCTTTTCAGATAACCGCTCTAGTCAATGGAAATTAAATGTTTACAGCTCCCTAATTTTTAAAGATAAAGAGATGAAACTTGGCAAGATGATAGCTCTTAAGGACAGCTTTAGCCATGCCAAGTTTGCTTTGATTTTTAGGGATTTTTAAATGGAAATTAACAAAAATGTTTACATCTTCATAGTTTTTAAAGATAAAGAGATGAAACTTGGAATAGTGATAGCACCTAAGGAGGACTTTAAACATGCCAAATTTGAATCACATCCATTCATGCCTTGATATTTTAGGAATTTTTACATTTCCCCCCTCAAACCATATCCCCTTAAACACACACGTTAATCCACCCTTGTGCATTTATGGAGGGAAATGTTATCCTTTACTTTGCTGATGCAGAGCTCCACTGCTGCTGGTGGAAGTTTCTACTCCAGCCTTGTCCAGCCTGGTGCCCTCCATATCTACTGGATGGAGAGACAAACACCCTGCACCAGAATCCCAGCCAGCCAACAGGAGTAATAGTTTAATTTTTAGGATGACCATATGAAAAGGAGGACAGGGCTCCTGTATCTTTAACAGTTGCATAGAAAAGGGAATTTCAGCAGGTGTCATTTCTATATATGGAGAACCTGGTGAAATTCCCTCTTCATCACAACAATTAAAGGTGCAGGAGCTATACCAGAGTGACCAGATTTAAAAGAGGGCAGGGCACCTGCAGCTTTAACTGTTGTGATGAAGAGGGAATTTCCCCAGGTTCCCCATATATACAAATGACCCCTGATGAAATTTCCTTTTCAATTCAACTGTTAAAGATACAGGAGCCCCGTCCTTTTCATATGGTCACCCTATTTAACTGAAATAAAGAGCCTGCCTGTGCCTGTAGAAGCTTTCTTACTCACCATGCCAGCCAGCCCAGCAGCACTTTCACAATGTGGAAATATGGATGATTGACTTCTATGAGTCCGCGCAGAAACACGCTCCCTCTCCCCCCTCCCCCAGAATCAGCAGCCAGTTAGTGTTTCCTATTCCCCCAAACACTGTGGTTGGAGGAGAACATGGTCATGGACAGTGCTGTGGCAATTCCTAATTGGTTAGCTGCAGATGTCAATATCACAGCTACCCCTCACCACACTCAGTGGCTTCCAAATATGGAGATATTCAATTGACACACACACACACCCCATTGCCGCCTGAAAAACATTCAGATAAGTTCAAAGACTTTAGAAGTTCTGATTGGGTACGTCTCTGCTCTGATATTAATCAATGGGTTTTGAAGTGGCCAATCTCTGCTCTGGAAGATCAAATGCTCTGCAGATGTTCGTGGTTACCAGATACTTCTGGGGCAGAGTGCACACCCCTATTCATTAGCATATAAATTCTAGTAAAGGACCCCTGAACTCTTTGCTTATGTTACATTTATGTTCTTTAAGAATAAAATGGTGTTAAATATCTAAATAATTTATTGTGTGAGCAATGAGGTAGCAATGTTTTTGTGTGTGTTCGCATATATATTCTTTATTACAAACACGTGTGTATGCACAGAACGAAACCAACCCAGGAATATCACAGATCTTTCTGGTTCTAGATGATACTGTCTTCCATTAGGACTCTTCGAAAGACAGGCTCACATCTTGCTGTGGTTCCATGATCTGTTAAAAACAAGATGAATTATATAATGTATAAAGATTTTCTTTAAAAGAGACAGACATAAAAATTAAGAAAAATAATTAAATATATAGTTCATCAACTGCATTTAAATGGATTTCTAAAAGATAATTGCTGTTATTTCAAAGAACTTGCAAGGTGCATTGGAGGTCATGTAGTCCATTTATAAAATGTTGCACAACACAAGGCTATAGTAATATCACCCATGGAATTCTCAAGATCTATCAAACTAGTAACTCTGTACTATGTCTATGGCATTCCCATGATCTATTAAACTAGTAATTCTATCGTATCTCCATGGCATTCACATGAGTTATTAAACTAAAAATTCTATGCAGTATCCATGGCATTCACATGATCTTTTTCTGGCCTGGGAGGCCACATGCAAGCAGTAGGTAGAACCAGAGCCCAGGTGGATGGGGCCACCCAACTCTTTTGCACACTTGCAACCTACACACCATTCACATAAAGCTAATGGGTTCTGTGAAACTTTGTACTTTGAGAATTATTCATTTTTCACCAGCTCAGATGGATGTTTAATACTGATAATACATAATCAGAACTGTCCTAGACCAGTCAAGAAAAAATGGCAATATTTAAAAGAGATGCCAATGTTTCAAGGAAGTGCAATGTAGTAGTGATGGGAAACTTCAATTACTCCAATATTTATTTATTGCATTTCTATACTGCCCAATAGCTGAAGCTCTCTAGGTGGTTCACAAAAATTAAAACCATGAAGACTATCCAAAGTATAAACAATCAACAGTATAAAAACACAGTATTTACAATATAAAAGCACAACCAGGATAGCACAAAATATAAAAGCACAACCTGTTGGGAGACAAATTCTGCCAAAAGTGGCCCTTCCAAGAAATTCCTGACATGTGTGGGTGATAACTTTCTCCTACAGAAAGTGGAGGAAGGAACTAGAGGATTGGCTATCCTTGACTTGATACTGACCAATAGGGATAACTTAGTGGATAAAGTGGCAGCTATGGGAACTCTGGGGGAAAGTGACCACATCAGACTTGAATTCTTGATTTTAAAGGAAGCAAAAGCTGAGTGTAGCCATACACACTGGAGTTTAGGGAAGCTGATTTTAACAAACTCAGAACTATGATAAGTAAGGTCCCATGGCAAGTGACCCTAATGAGAAAAGGAGTCCAAGTTGGGTGGGTTTTTTAAAAAAGGAAATTTTAAAGGCACAATTACAAACAAGGAAAAAAAGATAGAAGGCAACAGAACAAACCAATGTGGCTCCACAAAATTTTTAGAGATGACCTGAAAACAAAAAGGACACATATAAGAAGTGGAAGGAAGGCCAGGCTACAAAAGAAGAGTACAGACAGGTGGCACAGAAGTGCCAGAATGTCATCAGGAAGGCTAACGCTGAGAATGAGCTGAGGCTAGTGAGGGATGCTAAAAGCAACAAAAAAGCTTTCTTCAGGTATGGAAAAGACAGAGGAAAGAAATGGTGGTTCAACTGTTTAATGAGGATAAGGTGTGTGCACTCTGCACTGAAAATTCAGGGGTTTGCCAGACTTCTGACAAACCTCTGAAATCGCGGTGCAGTTTGGGGGTGATTTTAAAACCATAGGAAACTAGCAGTGCTGATAGAAGATCATTTGGAGTCCCGAATGGATCTGTAGGTCTGAAGGTTTTTTAGGCAACATGAGGGCATGTTTCATGTTGATGGATGGCAAACTGAACACACTTCCATATTAAGAAGACACCAAGGGGTGAAGGGGGGGGAGTTTTGAGATGGACATCTACGGTTAACCAATAACCACAGTCTCTTCCCTGTCCCCCCTCCAATCAGTGCTTAGGGGGAGGGATTGCAAATGATAACCCATTTTCCCCTGCCCTGGAACTAATTTGTTTGCTAGCTTGTGGAGTGACAAAGAGTCTAAGTTTCACTCCCCAGATGCACTATTGATGTTGGCTGGAAGGAAGGATTTAGGAAAAATGGCTCACATTATGAAAATGAAAATCTTTCCTTGTAAATGAGTTGTTCCAGGAAGTGATGATGACTGGCAGGCAGTGTAGATCCATACAGTCTCACAAGCCAATGTTAGGATATGGAAAAGAATCTTGTGCCAAAGACTGATCTGTGTACTGCAAGTATGGATGCAACTCAGCCAGGCGTAAAGTCAAGAGAAGAAGGGGCTGTGAGAGAAAAGTTTGCCAGTACTATTATATTTCCTGTTTTGAAGACAGGACTCAAGTTTACATGCACTGATGTATGTTCTCGCCTGACCTCTCATAGGGAGAGCACTCCCCCCATTTCACCCCATTAGAGCAAATGGTCAGAGAAGAGATCTCTATTTTAAAAAACTGAAATAGAAATCAAATGCACAATTACAAGACCCTTGGCTCAGCAATCCTACAAGCGAGAAGGATCTTGGAATTGTTGTAGATCGCAAGCTGAATATGAGCCAACAGTGGGATGTGGCTGCAAAGAAAGCAATTTTGGGCTACATTAATAGAAGTATAGCTTCCAAATCACGTGAGGTATGGTTCCCCTCTATTCGACACTGGTTAGGCCTCATCTTGAGTATTGTGTCCAGTTCTGGGCACCACACTTATAAGAAGGGTGCAGACAAGCTGGAGGGGGTTCAGAGGAGGGCAACCAGGATGATCAGGAGTCTACAAACAAAGCCCTATGAGGAGAGAATGACAGAACTGGGCATATTTAGCCTTGAGAAGAGAAGACTGAGGGGAGACATGATAGCATTCTTCAAATACCTGAAAGGTTGTCCCACAGAGGAGGGTCAGGATCTCTTCTCGATCATCCCAGAATGTAGGACATGGAATAATGGGCTCGAGTTACAGGAAGACAGATTTCGACTGGACATCAGGAAAAACATCCTGACTGTTAGAGCAGTATGACAATGGAACCAGTTACCTAGGGAGGTTGTGGGCTCTCCCACACTAGAAGCATTCAAGAGTCAGCTGGACAGCCATCTGTTGGGTATGCTGTATTCCTGCCCTTTCCAACTCTACTCTTCTATGATTCTATGACTGGAGGACAGCTAATGTTGTCCCTATCTTGAAAAATGGCAAAAAGGAAGAACCTGGGAATTAGTTTGACATCAATCCCTGGGACGTTTTGGAACAGAATACAAAGAAGTCAGTCTATAAGCACCTTGAGAAGAATGCAGCGATTACTAGAACAAATCCTGCCAGACTAATCTGTTCTCTTTCTTTCATCTAGTAACTCTACCCTCCCCACACACGTGTCATTTGTATATATGTGGAACCTGGTGAAATTTCCTCTTCATCACAACAGTTAAAGGTGCAGGAGCCCTGCCCTCTTTTAAATCCAGTCACTCTAGTATAGCTCCTGCACCTTTAACTGTTGTGATGAAAATGGAATTTCACCACATGCTGCATGCATACAAATGACACCTGCTGAAATTCCCTTTTCTATGCAACTGTTAAAGATACAGGAGCCCTGCCTTCCTTTCATGTGGGCACCCTAACTTATCAAAGCCACATGAAAACACCTGGCAGAGTCCCCAAAAAATTAAAATAATAATAAAATGAACAAGAACATAAGGAGAGTTTTTGAATGTCATTCTTCTCTGTCGCCATTGATTATCATAGGAAGCAATCACATTGCTAGAAGTATTTCTGCAGCCATCTTTTAACAAGTAAGGATTTTAATATACTGTTGTTAAAAATGATTTTTATATGATTTTTATATGCTTTTATCATTATCCATGTGCACAGGCCCTAGTGCCTTCATGCAAAATTAAAAGTTTTAAAACTTATTTATGGGCATAGGCTCTTGCAGCAATGCAGCTAATTAACCTTAAAATATAAAATATGAATATATTTCTATGTTTTGTGTTGTCCCACAAATATAACTTAATGCATTTTTAATATTACAGCCCCTTGAGGAAGAAGGCCTTTGAAAGAACACAGGCTGAAACACATTGGGCTTTGAAATAAAGAATTGATTGCATCCTGAGAACCTGTTTCTCCTTTTTTAGGTCTCTTCCCCCTTTGGTTTTTCTCTGCTATCCCCAGAGACAAGAAGTTGGAATAGATAGTTACAGAATGGTCACTGTGAAGACAAGCCGAGGGTGTAGCACCTATCTAAAAAATCTACTTTCTGCAGCTAGATTGTTGACTGGGGCTGGAAACCTCCATTCCATGGTCTTCCTCCTGTCACACATCAAACATCACTGCCACACACAGGATGGCTTGCATTCCTCACTAGTGAATCCTCTCTTGACAGCTGGGAAGGTCTCCCATTCACATCTCTTGCTCTGCTTAGCTGAGTTGTTGGCAAGTGCTAATGGCCAGTCTCCCTCTGTAACTGAAGGTGATCCAGGCTAACATGGGAGAGCTGGTTTGGCTGAAATATAAAATTAGATAAATTACAGTCCAAGGAAAGCCTGTGTGAAGAGGTATGTTTTAAGGAAGTGTTTGAAAGCTAGTACATTTTCCTCCTTCTGAATCACACGAGGGAGGGTTTTCCAGAGCATGGTGCTGCTACAGAGAAGGCCCGTCACTGAGGTTCTTCATGGCGACCTTCTGTTCGTTTCTGAATGGCCAGCAAGACCGCCTTTGAAGACCATAACTCTTGTCTGCATATATATAAGGGGAGGCAGTCTGCTAGGTATGCTGGTCCCAAGTCGTTTAGGGATTTATAGTAGGGGTGTGCTCTGCTCCGATTAGAATCGGAGAATCAGAAGCAAATTGGCCTGCTCCGCCTCGCCCAGAGGCGGAGTAGAAGCGGACCGCGGACCCTTAGAAGCACGGCGAAGAGAAGCGCCCATAGGCGGAGCGCTTCTCTTTTTGCAGAGTGCTCCAATCGCCATTTTGGAAAATTTCGCCCATAGGATTGCATTGCGGAAAAGAAAAGGGGATAACTGTGTTGTTTTTTAAGCTATCTTTCTGAAACTTCTTGTGCTTAGAGAGTCGTGGCTGGGGGTCATTTTGAGCCTACTCTCAGCTCTGCGTGGTGTGGTTCGCTTGCTATAATTTTTGGAAAAAGCGGGAGAGGTACCTTTTTGAAGTGCTGAGAGGCAGATTCATGATCATATGATCCCAAAGTTGGAGGAGGGGATAGGCAAAACGGGACTTGGAATACTGGGAAACTTCTCTTTCTTAGTCTGAATGGACTTTTCCCAGTGTTTTTTAAAACAGTAGCCCCACCAAATGCACAAACACAACCTGAAATCATATACTAAGCAAATAAATAACAGATAGGAAACACAGCACTGCTACCCACCCTAATCTTGGTGAACAACTGAATAGATGTGGTGCAAGGGGATGAGGTCCCCTAGGGCATGTGGACGTGCCCAGTGCACACACTCTCCCACCCTGGAGGGTCATCAGAGCCCTCCAAAGGTTAACCAGTGGAGACTAATGCCTATCATGAGTTGAAGTATTAGTTTGCTTCTTAAAGACTGGTCCCTAGACAGGGCCAGTCAAAATTGACATAATTCCCCCTCCCCCTGGGCACGTCCACTTCCCTCTTACTGGTAAAAGACAGATATAGCCTTTTAAAAAAAATTCTTCCAGTTGTTTATTCAGCAATGCTGATGCTTTTAATTCTACCCCTCCTTTGTTTATTTATTTATTTATTTATTCCATTTTATATTTACACCCCATAGCCCAAGCTCTCCTGGCTTTTCCTCTTCAGTGAAGTCGGACAGGCTTTCATTGTGGTTCAACTCCTTATTGTTGTTGTTGTTGTTGTTATTGTTGCTATTAATATTAATTAGTACTGCTATTAACATTATTATTTTGTTGTTTAGTAATGGCTGTGATCACAGTGCAGTCAATCAACTCTGAAGCAAGGATCACAAAGCTTTACTCTTATCCTCCTAGCCTCCTAGTTATGGGATGCAAAAGAAAAGGCATCTCTCTGTGCTGCTCCCACCTCACAGGGATGGTTTGCATTACTGGCTTTGAAACTATCCTTGGCTCACTTCCTTATGCCCCCAGAAATGTCTGCTGCCTGCCTGCCTTCCCTCCCTCCTCCCCTGCCCGCCTTGCAGGGATGGTTTGTGTGTGTCTTGCTTTGACTCAGGGGATAAGTCCTTCCTGCGCTCACTTAGACTTTTGGAAGTTCCAAATCAATTTTTCAAGTGTGGAAGAAGATTCATATAGGTTTATCTCTACTCCCCAATTCATGGCATGTTGGGATTTCCTTTGAAATGGCCCCATTGAGCTGTCTGCAGCTTTAAATCCCTGAGATACTGGGGTTTCAGATTTTCAAACATTCCCCAAAAATCAGGGGATGCTTGGATTGGCTTGAGTCTTGGCATGCGTGTGTATACATCCATGAGGTGTCATGGTGCCAAACTTGAGGTTTCTAACATGAAAATTGACGTAGTTCTAGCATGGGACTTGATTTGGGGTGAGTTAAAAGGTTAAAGCCCCGCCAAAAATCAGGGGATGATGGGATTTACTTGAGGCTTAGCATGCATGTGTATACAAGAATAAACTATCATGGTGCCAAGCTTGAGGTTTCTAATGTGAAAATCGATGGAGATATCGAAAGGGGTGTGAATTGGGGTTATGGGTGGTGCGTTAGAGGTTAAAGCCCCACCAAAAATCAGGGGATGATGGGATTTGCTTGAAACTTGGCATGATTGTGGATCTAGATGGCATCTGTGAGGGTGCCCACTTCAAAAAATTTTATCTGTCAAAATGTCGGAGAACAGTCCATGTCTGAAAATGGGGTGTCCAATTTTCAAAAATTCCCCCAAAATCAGGGGACGCTTGAATTGGCTTGAGACTTGGCATGCATGTGTATATGTCCATGAGGTGTCATGGTGCCAAACTTGAGGTTTCTAACTTTAACAAAAAAGAAGTTGTAGACTTTTTTGGATTTCAATGCAAGCCTATGGGGGGGGAAAGCGGAGCTCCGATCCGGATCCGGATCTTCGCAGCGGAGCGGAGCAGACTATAGGCGGAGTGGGGCGGAGTGAAGTGGCCCAATCTGCAAATTGCAGATCTGGAAGAGGAGCGGATCGGGGGGGTCCGTGCACACCCCTAATTTATAGGATAGCAACATAATCTTGCATAGGGCTTGGTAGCTAATTGGCAGTGATACCATTTATTTAAAACATTTATATCCAGCCCTATATCATTAAGATCTCAGGGTGGTGTACATGGCAAGATTTATTTCTTACTTCTAAGTAAACATGCACAGACTTTGGGGCAGGGGCTATTGCTTCTGAAATAACACAATGCAGAAACCCATTATGCTCAAATTGAAAATGAGTGTCCGGCAGTGGTTTGTGCCTGCAAGAGATTCTCAAAGTACCTGCATCCTTCACACTCTATACAGACCACAGATCTGTAGTACGACTGATGCATTGGAAATATTTGAACTGTGTACTAATAAGAAGCCAAAGGCGTCTTCTATGCATAATGCTGTACAATTCTCAAGCAGAGTATAGGCAAGATAAGACAATTGTAGTGGCAGATACATTATCAAGTCATACACTGAAAGTCCCTGATCCTGAATAGGTCCAACTTTGTTGAGGAAGTTGAGAATTATAAAACAATGCTACAGGCTTCTAACCCTATTTCACACTATTTGTTTCAGCAGATACAAGTTCTTACCACCTCTGATCCAGAGCTGTAGACAGCGTTGAAGTTGGTGAGAAATGGTTGGCAGTATATCAGGTAAGCTCAAGCCTTTCTTTGCAGAACATGTGAGCCTGGCAGAGTCAAAGGCCCCATTCAGACATGCCCTTGGGGAAAGGTGGTCAGCACTAATCATGCTATGAACTTCCACTGAATGATCACAGAACCACAGCCGGCAGCATAGTTACTTAAGCACCCTCCACCCTGAGCATGTGTAGTTTCTCCTCACATGGTGCAGGTGTAGTACCTGGTGTAGTACCCACTCTCCCGCCTCTGCTTGGAGAACCACAGGAAGAGGTTTCCATGCCAGATGGTGCTGATGCCCTGGGCCTGGGGACTGCCTCAAAGTGCAACAGGGATGGACGGACTCGCCCATCTGTAATGTTGCCATTTACATAAAATACCTTTTACCAACCCCCCCGCCCCACCACCAAAAGAATGACCTTAGGAGGCAGAACAGAGGGGGGAGTCTGCTGGTCTCGCTAAAGTGTGCTGAAGGCTCGCACCTCAGCCTTGGACCACATCTGCACCCTCATTCTCTCACACTTCTTCCCCGCTTCTTCCTCCTGAAAAAAAATATTGATCTTGGGGTGCTTCTCAAATTGCTTTCTGTGGGCAGGGACGGAGAGCAAGGGTCATGGGTGGCTAGACAGATTCTGACCATGGCGATCTCGCACTGTGGCAGGAGTGACGTCAGCTTTTGCAGCTGCTCTTGCCCTGCAGCTCTATGGCAGTGCTTGGTTAACCACAGGGGCCTTACAGATGATACACTGAACCATGGTTAGGGCTGATAAATGTTTTGCAGCACGTGATTAGGAAGTGTAGTTAAACCATGGTTATGTAGGCAAGAGTGTCACCAAATACAGATATTGTCCAAGACTATCTGGTTTCTGTTTTGTTCTTGCAACAAACACCCATAGAGTATGGGACTCAGTTGTTAACCTTCAGGGGGGACAGGACTGTGCTAGGGACTATGGACAGAAAGGATTCTCTAGTGGAGGTGACCTGCAAGGTGTGTGCAATGTTTGTGTTCCTGCTTGAGATTGACATGGCGTACAACTGCAACAAGTGCAAGCTGGTTGCACTATTGGAAGAAAAAGTGAGTGTACTTGAGCAACGAGTGTCTATCCTCCAAGGAATAAGACAAGATGAAGACAAGAATAAGACAGAACGGTGGCACCAACAGCAGAGAGAAGCACAGGAGGTGGAAGAGCAACAGCAAGTTGAAGTGGAAGTGGGGAATGCTGAGGAGAGGAAAGCCAAAGAAGAGGGAACTCCCTGGAAAAGGGTGACAGTTAGGAGCAGAATAACTGGAAGACACTACAAAGAAACCACATCAGATTTTGAAGCTTTGGGAAGGAAACTCAAGAACTTTGGGGCCCAGACAAGGAAAAGGCTGAAGTGTTCAATTCCTACTTTGGCTGTCTTCTTCCAAAAGTGGGTCTATGACCCCCCTTGAAAAAGTGAAGCACAAGTTGATGGGGCAGGATTGCAATTTGAGATTGATAAACAAATGGTCAAGGAACACCTAATTTCCTTGAATGAGTTCAAATCTCCAGGGCCCAATGAACTGCATCCAAGAGTAATGAAGGAGCTAGCGGAAGAACTCTCAGAATCTTTATCTATTATCTTTGCAAAATCATGGAAGACGGGTGAGGTGCCGGACGACTGGAGGAGGGCTAACGTTGTCCCTATCTTCAAAAAGGGCAAAAAGGAGGAACCTGGGAACTACAGACCAGTCAGTCTGACATCCATCCCTGGGAAAATTCTGGAGCAGATTGTAAAGAAGTCAATCTGTAAACACCTTGAAATCAATGCGGTGATCACTAGAAGCCAACATGGATTTGTCAAGAACAAGTCCTGTCAGCCTAATTTGATCTCATTTTTTTTATCAGGTAACCTCTCTTGTGGACTGTGGGAATACTGTGGATGTAATATATCTTGACTTCAGCGTCCAGTTCTGGGCACCACACTTCAAGAAGGATGCAGACAAGCTGGAGTGTGTTCAGAGGAGGGCAACCAGGATGATCAGGGGTCTGGAAACAAAGCCCTATGAAGAGAGACTGAAACAACTGGGCATGTTTTGCCTGGAGAAGAGAAGATTGAGGGGAGACACGATAGAACTCTTCAAATACTTAAAAGGTTGTCACACAGAGGAGGGCCAGGATCTCTTCTCGATCATCCCAGAGTACAGGACACGGAATAATGGGCTCAAGTTACAGGAAGCCAGATTCCAGCTGGACATCAGGAAAAACTTCCTGTTAGAGCAGTATGACAATGGAACCAGTTACCTAGGTAGGTTGTGGGCTCTCCTACACTGGAGGCATTCAAGAGGCAGCTGGACAAGCATCTGTCAGGGATGCTTTAGTGTGGATTCCTCGATGGCCCTATAGACCCCTTCTAACTCTACTATTCTATAATTCTATTATAGAATAGTATAATCCTGCATCCAAGAGTAATAAAGGAGCTGGCAGAAGAACTCTCAGAACCACTGTCTATTATCTTTGTGAAATCCAGTCAGTTTGTAAAGAAATACAGTTATAACCACAATACAACCAGCCCCACTACCCACAAGTGAAAGGCGAGGCAGAAGCTAATGGAGAGTCAGCCTAAACAACAAAGCAGACCCTGAAACAAGAAGATCTGTTTTTAGCTTTACTACGTTACAGAGCAACTCCCATTAATGCAACCAAGTACAGCCTAGCACAGTTGTGCACACTGTTTCAGACCCCAGAAAGGAATCTTTACCCACAATGGCTTGACTTCAGGAAAGTCCACATAAGAGATGGAAAAGCTAAAGAAGCCTTCAAATTCCTTCTTGGTGAACATCATGCGGTACACACATTATCAGAACTACATCATGTTGAGAATCAGGAACTGTACAGGTACAGTGATTGACACCAGGGTCTTATGATGTCACAACTAAGAATGGCACATTCTGGAAGAAAAGAAGACAACTGCAGTTTGTTCCAGAGTGGTGTCAGATCATACAATTGAGAGAGAAAAGTAGTGAAATGTGATCCTCAATGGACAATGAGAAACAATGCCTCATACGGAAAAGTAAAACTAAAAGAAGGTCTGAAGCCTAACAAAGAGAAACTTGCACTAGTGAGTTTGTTAGAACGGTTTTCTAATTTATAGTTAATAAAATAGTTACTGCTAAGATACTGCAGCCTCTGCCACTCATTAAACAGTGGGTTTCTAAGGCTGCAATCCTATGGGCACTTACCTGAGAGTAAGCCCCATTCAAAATAATAGGATGTACTGCCAAATAAACAGTACATGGAAAAACCTCTCGTGAAATATGTTGTTTCTCAGAATGATGAGTGAAGCACATTTTAAGACCACTTACTGCCTGAGTGTACACAGGTGTTGGACTGGGAGTTGGGAGATCCGGGTTCTAGTCCCCGCTCGGCCATGGAAACCCACTGGGTGATTTTGGGCCAGTCACATACTCTCAGCCCAACCTACCTCACAGGGTTGTTGTTGTGAGGATAACATGGAGAGGAGGAGGATTATGTATGCCACCTTGGGGTCCTTGGAGGAAAAAAGGCGGGATATAAATGTAATAAATAATAATAATAATTGAGCATTGTTTGGCCATCAACTCAGGTTGGGCTAATAGAATAGTGTACAACAACACTGCAGTGAAGTTCACTGTTAGACCCCTATTATCACAGACTGGAGGGCAGTGCTGAGATAATAGATTACAGCAGCCCTGCAATATAGTGCACGGTTAATATTTCAGGTCAGAGGTGAAGCAACTTAAATTACCACCTCAGCCCTCCAGCAGGCCAAATTAAGCATCCGATGCATGCAGAAGCCAAATGTTCCGTTTACTTGCATGCAATGTGTTGTGCATTGCACATGAAGTAAGACCTGAGCAAAGATCCCCGTCTTTGATATTAACTTCTGTTTGTTTTCAACCCCCCAAACCACATGCTCAGGTAACATGCGGTATAGATACACTACAACATTTTGTTTTGTTGACCCTGCTTGTATAGATTAATAGCAAAGTCAACAACACCCATGAAGAAGAGGAAGGTATCAGGAGGCTCAGGGGAATCCTGATGTTTTCAGAAATAATAATAATAATAATAATAATAATAATAATAATGGGGGAAATGGTAATAGCAAATTCAGGCTCACAGTTTGGAAGCAAAATAGGCCTGTGTGAAACTAAAGGACTGGTTTCTAGCACCCAGGCTGGGGCAAGGGACACATACACACACACACACTTTCTGGGTATACCAACATATAGAAACTAAAAAATCCAACATTTTAAAAAAAGTTTTGACAAGAATCTCTTTGTTTTCACTGTTCAGGGCACAGAGGTACACAGATAAAGAAAAGCTGGTCTTATTTTCTGGAGAGTGGATGTCTGGCTTTCCATTGCACACCAAAGGCCGGAAGCTCTTGCGTGGCCTTTTGCTGGGGAGACCATGCTGCTGCAAAATCACGCCTATGCTAAAATCCTGAATTTCCCCATTGTTTTCTATGGACAGCTCTCATGTATGTCCTTGGACCAGGAAAGGATTTTAAAGAACTAAAAGTCTGGTATTACTATTTATAGCAATTTTATCCCACCTTTATCCAAAAAGGGTCCCAAGGGAGTTTACAAAGTTAAGAGATAATCTACACCTGCAGCCCTTTGGGGAGTGGGGAGGGATGATCGCAGGGTTTGCAGCTTCTGAGATCATCTCTCAGGGGCCACACAGCAGTGAATTCTCCCAGAATTAAAGGAGAGCCATCCTGGGCGGAGTTTTTACTACTCCTGATGCTTGCACAATGGCAGAGGTGTGCGTGAAGCCGTGATTTTTTACACACACACACACACACACACACACACACACACACACACATCCTCTTGATGCTGGAAGATGCCAAGACCCCTCCAAAACGTGGCGGAAAATGCTCTCCCCCACCCCTGATTCCCATAGGCTTGCTCTGCTGATCCCTGCTACTTGTGAGGAACAGCGATGATCTCGGGAGACCCCCCACACTGCCCATGGACCTTGGGATTGTCCCGAGAGAGGGGAAAAACTGGGGGGAAAGCAGGCACTGATATCATGGGGAAATGGAGCGGTTGTCACAGATCACCATAGGAATAGGTGAATGCCATGTGTTGTGGTAGGGACGATCTCAATACTATCCTGGGATAAATGACAGGTGTAGATTAGGCCCCTGTCTACAGGCTTACAATTTAAAAGATATGATGCAAAAGGAAAGGGGATTGGGAGGGAGAAGGGAAAACAACAAATTCAAGCACTAGACTGTGGTAGACTGTGTAGGATTCAAGTTGGTGGATGACTAGCACGAGGTTAAATAAAATGAAAAGAACCTTTCCTTGTTATCTCTAGATGTTTCCAAGAAGAAAGGAAGGAAAGAACAAACACACAATTTCTGTTGTCTATTCTCCAGAGACACCACCATCACAACCATAAAATGCTCAGGTTCAGACTGCCCTGACCCCTCTAGTGCTATATAGTAAGTCAGGGGAAGGCCTTGGCAAAGCGGGAATGAAAAAAGTGTCCATTTTTTTCCTTTCCCCTTTCCTCATCTTCCCCTCCAACCCCCGACGAGACCTGAACAACACTATAAGGCTCCCATTCAGGCAGGGGGGAACTCCGAGTGAGAGCACTCCGAAATGGCAGGATCCCCTTTCATTAACAAATAATCAAGTTTATACTGGGCCTGTTCAGAAGACACCTTAAACCATGGGTTTCACCACAGTGGTTAAGCCATGGTTTAAGGCATCTTCTGCATGGGGCCAGAGTGAGTTCCCTATAACGTTAGGCAGGTTATTCATACTTCAGGTATCTGTATAACTAATATTATACAAATAGGTTTTACATTCCCTGAGATTTGGGTATGTGTGTTTGTGTGATCAAATTTTAATAGTTTGCAAGCAATTTCTCAGCATTTTAAAAGCAGAGCTGGAAGTATCTCAAACTGGGGAGAGGCAACGAGTGGGGTACCGCAGGGATCAGTCCTGGGCCCAGTGCTCTTCAACATTTTTATTAATGATTTGGACGAGGAGGTGCAGGGAACGCTTATCAAATTTGCAGATGACACAAAATTGGGTGGGATAGCTAATACCCTGGAAGACAGAAGTGATCTTGATAGGCTGGAGTGCTGGGCTGAAAACAACAGAATGAAATTTAATAGGGATAAATGCCAAGTTCTACATTTAGGAAATAGAAACCAAAGGCACAGTTACAAGATGGGGGATACTTGGCTCAGCAATACTACAAACGAGAAGGATCTTGGAATTGTTGTAGATCGCAAGCTGAATATGAGCCAACAGTGTGATATGGCTGCAAGAAAGGCCAATGCTATTTTGGGATGCGTTAATAGAAGTATAGCTTCCAAATCACGGGAGGTACTGGTTCCTCTCTATTCGGTCCTGGTTAGGCCTCATCTAGAGTATTGTGTCCAGTTCTGGGCTCCACAATTCAAGAAGGATGCAGACAAGCTGGAGCGTGTTCAGAGGAGGGCAGCCAGGATGATCGGGGGTCTGGAAACAAAGCCCTATGAAGAGAGACTGAAAGAACTAGGCATGTTGAGCCTGGAGAAGAGAATATTGAGGGGAGACATGATAGCATTCTTCAAATACTTAAAAGGTTGTCACACAGAGGAGGGCCAGGATCTCTTCTCGATCCTCCCGGAGTGCTGGACATGGAATAATGGGCTCAAGTTAAAGGAAGCCAGATTCCAGCTGGACATCAGGAAAAACTTCCTGACTGTTAGAGCAGTACGACAATGGAATCAGTTGCCTGGTGAGGTTGTGGCCTCTCCCACACTAGAGGCCTTCAAGAGGCAGCTGGACAACCATCTGTCAGGGATGCTTTAGGGTGGATTCCTGCATTGGGCAGGGGGTTGGACTCGATGGCCTTGTAGGCCCCTTCCAACTCTGCTATTCTATGATTCTGTCAAGATCTAGTCCTCAATTGTAGCATAGAATCTTTATAGCCTGGATTAGGCATCAATGAATTATGAGAGTGTGCTTTTCCCCAAGACTGAAAGAACCGGGGTTCTTCTCCACCATTCAGCACTAAGTCACATTACCATTTGATAGCGTCAGCCATCTCATGGTAGCTTGTTTATTTGAATAGCTACCACAGATAGAACTTCCTTGTTGCAGGAACACAGTATCAGTCAAGTTCTAACTACTGCACCAACTAATTGTAGCCCACTCACAGTTCCCATATGAACACATCAGGGTAAAGTGGGATTTCCTCTCCTGTCCCTTCCCCCCCCCCCCGCCAATGTACACACATTCAGCTGAATGCATGGAAAGGACTCCTACATACATAAAGTTGTGTGTAGTCAGGGGCTTCCAGACTTGGGCGGAAGGAGAAGAAAAGAAAAAGGCCCATGTTTACCAAATAAATTTCTCAAATAAATAAATAAATAAATAAATCACAAGACAAGTCAACATGCAGCCACGTATGCCTATACGTTTGGGAGCCCACTCTGTTGACTTTGACAGTGAGGCAGCACTAATAATATCTCTTTGTGTAGATGACATCTAAGGATTTCGGGGTGGTGGGGGAAGAGAAGGAGCAGGATTGTGCCTTCTAAACCTGTTTCCAAACTTCCATGCATTGATGGGCATTTCTGCATTATACATAGGTTGGGATTTGGGGCCAGCGGCTACAGCACAACTTCCTTCCACACATTGATTCAGCCCTGATTGTCAACTGAAGAAGGCTAAAAAAAACCTGGGATATGGAAAAATATTAGTCTGTTCTCATGAGAATTCACTGAACCATTACCTGAGATACTCCTAGAAGCAGGAATAATTTTTATGAACAGTCCTCACAAAAGGAGTCATTGGATTAATTTTATTGGCCAGATACAATCTCCTGAACCACTCAGTCTTGTTTTGTTTTGTTGATTTATTCTAAACATTTTTCTAGTTAAGCCACTGGAAAAGTAATTGAATTCATCTGTCTCAATAAATAAACTTCGAGTAGACTGCTGGATTTTTTCATTTTATTTTGCAAAATCCTGCAAGCATGTATCAACAAAAGAGCACTTAGTTTGGGGCATGGAATGCCAGAGGGGTTCTGCCAACATCTCTCCAGAGGATACAATTCAGCACTACTATTTCATCTCCTCCTGAAATTTAGAGGGCTTTTTCCAAATGGTTAAGCAGGCAAAAGCAATTGAGAGCAATGCCTCCTTTCCAGGTAACACAATAATAATGGGCAAATACTTCAAGAAGAACAAAGGACTTTGGAGAGGGCCTCATACGGAGTTTGCTTTTCTCTCTGACCCAACACAGAGCAAAACTGGGCATAATGTTCATGGCCTGTATGCAATTTATGTGCATTTTTGTTGTTATGTAATCAGCAAACAAGGAAAACTCCTACCAGCTTTGGGACAGCATGAGGTGAGCAGGCAGAGTTTAACTCCTTCTCTCCCTGCCTCAATCCTGACATGTCTTCGAAGCTGCTATTAGCATTTATAGGGAAGCTCCCATTGGTGCATCTGGCGTTACCCCACTATTAAGTATATTGTAGATGTCTGGTAAATATGGAATGTTAGAACTGAGTGGGTGTGGTTTATGATGTAATAGTTGGGGGGGGAATGGAGTATTTAAGGAGAGTGTTGGGAGTTTGTGAGGTATGTGAGTTTGAGTGTGCGTGAGGAGAGTTGTTTAGTTGTAGAGTAAGAAGAGTTTAGATTCTAGGGACTTAAGATTGGTGTGAAGAAAGTGAGGTATTTAAAAAGCTTTAAATCAAAATATAAGTATTATATTTTGATTTAAAGCTTTTAAACAACAATAAACTTATTTTTATTTTGTTCGCTACTAAATACCATATGTCAGCTTGGCATTATTTACCTGCCTTACAGTTATTAAACACCCACACCAGAGTGTTCCCACAGTATATTCAGAGAGATCCTATATTAAGCCTGTTTCCCTCATAGCTTGGGGAAAAGTTTTAATTAACCCTCCCTCAGGTTTTCAAGTGGTGGTGCTTTGCCTGAGAAAAGTTTATGCGATGGGCCTAGTGAAAGAGCTGGTGACGTCGCATAGTTGGTGGCAGCTTTGGTGGGAACTGTAGTAGATTTCTGGTCATTTGTTGTAACAGAAGTAAAATAAGATCTCTATTTTCAAAAGGGCTCAGTGTGATACAGCCTGTCACAGGTACTGTGAAGAGCTGCTGAGTTCCTAGCTGTTGAAGCTACATAATACATAGGTCAGAAGTTGATTTTCTACAACTATCTGACTCTGTGGTGGCATAAAATCTGTTACAGAACTCCTGACTTTATTGTAGCACATCCTAGTCCCATTATATTTATATATATATATCTGAGAAAAATGGAGTTTCTTTGGATGAAGAAAGAAACTCTGACTGAAAAATGTAAGAGTTTAGGTTTGCTGGTTTAGGGTAAATCTGTAGATGAGCTAAAGTGGGTGCTCATTGAATATTCCAGAGTTAGTGGTGCTGGGAAAGCTGAGGTAAATCCTGTAAGATCCTTATCTATGGAAATGTCTCCTCAGTATATTGAACTGGAAAGGAAGAAGTTAAAACAACAGGAGGCAGATACACAGTTGAGGAGAGCTGAGATGCAGAAAGAGAAAAAGATCAGGAGGTGGAATTGGAACAGCTTGGTTTAGAAAAAAATTAAATGGAGAGAGAGGATAGAAGGAGGGCTGAGGAGACAGCCATACCTCCTCAGGTATCTCCAAAGGATTTCACCACTTATGTAGACGGACAAGATCCCCAAATTTTCTTTGATACATTTGAGAAAGCAGCCATAATGTGGGAAGTGGATCCCCAGGATTATATGAAGTTTATCCAAAACTTGATAAGAGGGGATTTAGCCATGATTTATAATGGTTTCCTTGTGGGGGAATATCTTAAGTTTGAAATATTTAAAGCGGCTGTATATAAAAGATTTTGCTATGGGCCTGAATATTTCAGAAAGAAATTCAGAAGCACTAATGTGGCTTCATCAAAATTTTATGTGGAGTTAAGCCACAAATCAGCTGACCATTTTGGGAAATGGATCACTTGTGCTGAGGTAAAAACCAAACAAGATTTAGTTGATCTTATGATAAAAAATCAACTGGTTTTTCAAATCCCTCAGGATATAAGATTAGGGACAGAAATCCTAAAAGTTATCAAATGCAATTCTGCTAGCTGATCAGTTTTCCTTGGACCGGGGCTATAATATGACAGGCAAGTCTGGTAAAGAGACTAATGTGAAGCCAGTGTATAAGCCTGGAAGGTTCAAGAAGGAAGCTAAGGGAACCAAAAATGTGCAACAGAAAAGGCAGGAAACACCACAAGACCATTGTTTGGCAAAACTGATCTCACTTGTCATCATCATGGGCTTATAGGACATATATGACCTCACCTCAATGTCCTAGGCTTATGGACAAGAAGGAGAAAAGTACCTCAGTGAGGAGAGTGTATGTCAATAAAGATTCTGAAGAAGCTAAGAGTCCACAGTGCTACTTGTTAAAGTGGGGTGACATGCAGAATTTAGATCAGTCCTTGTGGGAGGAGGTGACAGTGAATGGACAAAGGCATGTGGCTGTGCTTGATACGGGAGCACTTATTTCTTTGATTCACACAGATTTAGTAAATCCAGAGGAAATTGTTCCTCACAGAGCAGTCACCATTAAACCTGTAAGGGACCCTACTTTTGAAATCCCAGTAGCTGAGGTTTTCAAGGGAAGTTTATTATGGGTGTGAATTCCTGTCAGGAAGAACCTCTGATTTTAGGGAAAGATCTTATGGATTCAGGTGGCAGGAAAGTGTATATTGTGACCCAATCTCAAAAAGCAGCTGCTGACTTGTCAGAGAATTGTATCCAACAGGAGGGAGCTGGCAGCAAATCTCTAGCTTTACATAGTAACCCAGCTGAGTTGGATTCAGATACAAAAAAAACGTTTGCTCAGGCTGATGAGAATTTTAAACTGGCTACAGTTCAAGATGGCAGTATTGAAAATTTAAGAACAGAGGTGGATGCCAAAGAAATCTCTTGTAATAACCCTCAAAAAGAGCAGTTTTGTGGGAAAATAGACTCCTGTACCCAAAGTGGTTGCCCTTGAGAAAACAAGGAAATTGGGGGTGGGTGGGTTGAAAAGCTGCTTCTGGTACCTAAAGCAAAAAAAGAGAGAAAAAAGAGAGGAACCCTCACTGTGAGACTGAAAAGAAAGGGAAAAGATCCACCAATACTGAAGTTGAGTGTACCTAAGCAATATCGGCACCAACTGCTGAAATTAGCCCACGATTCCTTTTTGGCAGGCCACATGGGTATGAGGAAAACCAGGAAATGATTGCTGGCTCATTATTACTGGCTAAACAAAGCTAGGGAAGTCACTGAGTTCTGTAGGTCCTGTGAGAGTTTTCAAAGAGTGGAGAAGTGTGGGGATAAAGTGAACGTTCCCCTGAATCCACTACAACTCATATACAAAGCCTTTTACAAGATTGGGCTTGACTTGGTTGGACCCATCCCTAGACTTACACAATCAGGAAAAAGATTCCTGTTAACCATTATAGATTTTGCCACTAGGTTTTCTGATGCAGAAGCCCTTAGAAATGTGGGTACCCTGTCAGTATTAGAGGCCCTATTAAGGATTTTTTGTAGACTGGGGCTTCCCCATGAAATAATGACAGAGGCTCAGCATTTCTTTCTGACGTTATGAGGTGCTTGTGGAGGTGTTGTGGGGGGTGAAGCATATCACATCAACAGCTTTTCCACCCCAGACAAATGGACTTGTGGAAAAGTTTAATGGCACCATTAAACAAATGATTAAAACGTATGTGGCAGATCATCCACATGGGATAAGGAATTACCCTGTTTCCTATTTGCTTTTCACAGGGTTCCCCAGGACTCCACAGGGTTTTCTCCTTTCGAACTGATGCTAAAGAGAAATGTGCGTGGTCCCCTTAGCATTCTTAGGAAATGCTGGGAGTGGGAAATGGAAGAAGAAAAAGAGTCGGCGGTAAACTATATTCTGAATTTGCAAAATGACATGTGAGAAGTAATGGAGCTGGCAGATACCAATCTAGCCAGAGCACAACTGAAAGAGAAAAGCTGGTACAACAAGAAGGCTAGGGCCAGAAAATTCGATATTATGGATAAAGTGATGGTATTTGTGCCCAAGAAAAAAACATCAACTTGAAGCTGGTTCACGACCCTATGTTGTCTGAGATAAGTCAGACTGAACCACTTATTGAACTGAGTTGCCAGGTGTAGAAAAGTACAAAGGTGGTGCATTTCAATATGCTCAAACCCTATTACCAATGCATAGTCACATGTGCTTTCCAAGAGGAGAACATGAACGAGCCTGATTTATTGCTGCAAAGTAAGGAAGAAGGTGGCATTGAGAGTATAAGCTGGCGCAATGACACCCCTCCTGTATTAAAGGAAGCAATTTGGGAAATAATGAAGCAGTACTCACACCTGTTTAGTGCCAAGCCTGGATGAACTGATCTCATAAAACATGAAATGAAAACTGGGTCTCATTCCCCTATTAGATCAGCTGTATATAGGGTGAATAGAATGGTTTTAGAGGCAGTTAGAAAAGAAGTACAGGACATGTTGCAACTAAGAGTTATTCAACCATCTAATAGCCCCTAGGCTTCTCCAGTTGTCCTAGTTAAAAATCAGGATGGATCCATCAGATTCTGCATTGATTTTAGAAAGATCAGCAAGATCACATCTATAGATCCCTATCCGATGCCACGAATGAATGCCCTCCTACATCAATTAAGCTCTGCCTGTGTCATTTCCACTATAGATCTTTGCAAGGGATTTTGGTAAATTGGTCTAGAAGAGAGTTCTAGAGAGAAAAATTATTTTATAACATCGGAGGGATTGTTTGAGTTCTTAGGGCTCCCTTTTGGGCTAAGAAATAGCCCCGCCTCTTTCCAGAGACTAGTTAATGAGGTGTTGAAAGGTACGTCAGAATTTGCAATGGCATACATTGCCAACTTCAGTAAATCACTTCCAGATCATTTAACACACTTAAGAGAGATGCTGAAGGCAATAGAGGCAGCAGGTCTTACCATCAAGGCTTTCAAATGCCGGTTTGGGAAGACTAAAGTGATTTACCTAGTCCATCAAGTAGGAAGCAGGATTCTTGTTCTGGTTACTAGCAAAGTGGAAGCAATAAACAGCTGGCCCATTCCTACCAGTAAGAAGCAGGTGCGTGCATTCCTTGGGTCAGCAGGCTACTATCGCCAGTTCATACAAAAATTTGGAGAAATGGCGGCACCTCTACATGAACTGACAAAAAAGCAATGATCAGAGAAGTACCAGAGAGCTTTTGACTTTTTAAAACAAGCTCTGTGCACCACTCCAGTACTGACAGCACCAAACTTTGATAAAGAATTCATTCTAGCCTCAGATGCTTCAGAAATTGGAATTGGAACTGTTCTGATGCAAGCTTTAGAAGGAGTTAAGCATCCTGTAGCCTACTTTAGCAGGAAGCTAACAGAAAGGGAGAAGAACTATTCGTCGGTGCAGAAAGAGTGTTTGGCGATCATGTGGGCCCTGGACAAGATTAGACCATACGTGTGGAGCCAGAGATTCAACCTGCAAACAGATCATTGAGTGTTGTTGTGGCTTCAGTAGATGCAGTGATGGTTGTGGCAATTCTAGGAGTTCCATGCAGAGATCCAGTACATGGCCGGTTGTGAGAATGTTGTAGCAGATAGACTGTCTGATAGAGAATCCTTGAGTGCAGCAAGCAAATGAGACTTTTTCCTGGGTCACATTATTATGCTATCGGACTAGAATTGAAGCTAATAACCCTAACTTTTAGACATTGCCGATTAACATTTCCCCCCTCCTTTACAGGTTGTTTATCTATATATCTAAATTGTTATTGTTGTTTAAGTTTTGTTTATCCATTTACATTCCCCAAACCCTGCGTCAAGGATGTAGCATTAAACCAGTTCCTCACTCGGGTTTTAAAAGAAAGGGGGGGGGAATATGTGGTGTTAACCCACAATTGAGTATATTGTATGTCTAGCTTAGTATGTCTGGTAAGTATGGAATGTTAGAACTGAGTGGGTGTGGTTTATGATGTAATAGGTGGGGCGGAAGGAGTATATAAGGAGAGTGTTGGGAGTTGGTGAGGTATGTGAGTTTGAGTATGTGTCAGGAGAGTAAGAAGAGTTTGGGTTCTAGGGATTTAGGATTGGTGTGAAAAAAGTGAGGTGGTTGGTGTGTGGAGAGTTTAGATCAGGCAGGATTGAAAGTATTATATTTTGATTTAAAGCTTTTAAACAACAATAAACTTATTATTATTTTGTTAGCTACCAAATACCATATGCCAGCTTGGCATTATTTACCTTCCTTACAGTTATTAAACATCCACACCAGAGTATTCCCACAGTATATTTTGAGAGATCCTATATTAAACCTGATTCCCTCATAGCTAGGGGAAAGGTTTTAATTAAAGTTCCCTCAGGTTTTCAAGTGGTGGTGCTTAGCCTGAGAAAAGTTTATGCGATGGGCCTAGTAAAAGAGCTGGTGACGTGCAGTGCCAACAGTGGCTTCACCTGAAATGCAAATAGCAGCTTCAAAGAGGAGAGTTTGTGGCTGTGACAGGGAAGAAAGAGTTAAACTACTAAGCTCACACAGGCCATAGCTAGACCTAAGGTTTATCCCTGGATCGTCCAGGGGTCAAACCTGTTCACCTAGGTGACACACAGGGGATTCAGTGCTCAGGCAGGGGCGAACCCTGGATGATCCCAGGATAAACCTTAGGTCTAGCTATGGCCACAGTCTCAATGCTGGTCAGGTTTCCCCTTAGCTGCTGTATACATCACTCACAATAAGTTCATGTTAAATGCATTCGAGCTACTAATGTCACATTTAATTTGGTCCAGAGATCTATGAATATCAGTAAAAGCTACATATAAGATAAATAAATATACAAAAAGGTATGATGAAAAATATTATCTAAAGTCCTTTTAATGTCAAAGCTAAGCTAAAGTAGATAAACAGTTTCAAATCCCCTGGTGAAAAATCAGGTCCTTCCTGCCTGGAAATTCTAGGTGCCTAATTTAATTTTTCTATGTTTTTTCTGCATAATTCTGTGCTGAAAAATCCTTTTATTTGCATAGATACCCTCAGCCTCAAAAAGCTAAAATCCTTTTGCTGAAGCAGGAAAGAGGGAGATAAATTAGGAGAGACTGATTGTACAGGACATACATACAGTGCCTTCTAAATCTTAATCAGTTGTTTATTGGTTGGCAAACAATTTTCACTATTACAACAAATATTAGTAATGAGGTCATTCAACTTGGTGACCATACAAAATGCATCATAAATTAAAAAAAAGTAGAATCTGTGCTGCTAATTTACCTCCTGGGAAGGCCTACATTACTTTAAATCTTATCAAATAAATACATTTCCTATTAGGAAAAATAATGAAAGATTTTTTTTTACCACTTCAAAATAGTTTTTGCTTTGTTTTGTTATGAGTCAGTCAATTTTTCAAACCACTGCAGAAAAAGTTCCTAGCCTGGGGATTAGACTTCCACTCCTGCAGAGGCTTGGTGTTCACATGCAGAAGCCTTGTTATGCTATCCAGGCTCCTAGAAAGGTTACCTAATGCCTTGGTGAAGGGCTTACTTGCTGCAAATGCTCACGGGTAGTGCACTGCAAACATAAAAGTTTGTCCAGTTCTCTAATTTGAAAAAACGTTTTGTTGGTAAATTTATAGAAGTAAAGTGTTGGATATATATATATATATATATATATATATATATATATATATATATATATCAGACTGCTTAAATGTGGTGTGACATAACTAAAAACAAAAGGTCTTTATAAAGTGAATTACTATGTTTTTACCCAGTGAAATAGTTTAATGGAAAAATGGCCAAAAAAGGATGTATGGAAAATCTTGCTTCTACTGGTAGACAAACTTGCAAGACCAGGCACAACAGAAAAAAGTTTGTTTGTTTTTCCACTACATTAACAGGGACGCAAGTTTTGGCTGAACAGAAAGCGGACTATATGTGCAATGCTAGTATCTGTACATTACATAGGAATTGATTGATTTTTTTCTGTCATTAGAATTATCAGTTAATACAGAAAAACATAAAAATATGCTGTGTAGCATACAATTACAGACTTCCTTTCTATTTCATTAGGTTTTGTTTACTCCCCAGCTAAGTGAGCTGTGGTTAAATCAAGTGGTGAGACCAAAAAACTATTATGTGATACAGATTCAGAATAAACAGTTTTACTATTTTTGCTTCTGTTTTGTGCAGCACTCCAATCTAGATGCATCATTGCTAGTAGTTTCAAATGCATGTTTGGCCTTTTGTAAATCAGGTCCTTGGTAATAAGAGGAAGAGAGCATCCAAAGATGCTTAAACAAACACAGTATGATTTGAGAAGGCCACGTAGTGGACCATTTCCTGTTGCATCCCTTTAATTAGCATACTGAAGTCTCTCTGAGGTGGGGCCAGAGGGTGGGGTGGGGTGGGGTGGGGCCGGGGATGAGAGAGGGAGGTCACAGCAGTTAGTATTCTTCCTGGGTGGGCCTACAAATTCCATTAAAAAGGTATGAGAATTGTTTGTTGTTTAAAACAGCATGAAGTAGGAGAATACACAATATTACCACCGCTTTGATTTAACTCCAAACAGTAATCCAGGGATTGGACAGGGGCATTTGTTTTGTTAAAATGTTTGCTTAGTGTTCTATAGACTAGTGACCAAGTGAGCTGGTCCTTTCGAGGTTTCTTCTGCTGGGATCCCATCCTTATTTGGTGGGACGATAAATCCATCACTGCTGCCTCGCCCCAACTGGTAGTAAGTGTGTAGCTGTTGCACATGGTTCCTGGAGCCCAGGTTTGGCATGCTCTTGTAGTACACATCATCAGTATCACCACTTTTGGCTGGTGGGGGGTCGGTCTGAGTACTGGTGGTGACGCTTTCTGTGCCTGGCATGCCGGCCAAAGCGGGCATACTAGTGTAAAGAGAATCCCTATTGGGTGACTGAAGGTCTTCTGTGTGCTCATTGGTTAGCAAGGGGAAAAAGCTCTCACTGTTTTCTTGCGGAATCCGTCTCCTGCTGTAGTGGTGAGGCTGGTGGTTCTCTGCAGAGTAAACCCTTGGGGGTAGCAAAGGGGCATCCGATTCCTCGTGGATGAGTTCCAAGCCCAGGCTCTCTTCTTGGTTGAATGAGGTGGCATCATCAAGAACAATGGCCTCATCCTTGCTCCCACTACCCAGGTTATTGACGAATTTGTTCATTAGGTTCCTACTCTGTTCGTTAGAGCACTCGTGGTTGTTCAGGTAGGAAGGTATATAGTTGGAAGTGAGTTCTTTCAGAATCTTTTTCTCTAAGGCCGTCTCACTGTGGTTATAGCTACGGTCAATGATTTGCACACAGTTGCTCAGGTACTCGCTGCTGGCAATACTGTAGCTATTGCCGTGGTTACCATTCAGTGGTAGAGTATCCATGACACTTGTATCCCTGGCATTGTTCAGAAGCCCCTCTGAAAAATATCACACAAAAAAGGTTGACTTGTACCAACAGGTATATGCATACGGATCTTGCTCTAACTATTGCCCTAAGGAACAAGGCTATACTGTTTTGCTACATTATACAGTAAATATGCAAAGGGGGAAGGGGATGGGAAAATACATAAATTATAGGTTTGTGAGACAAGTAAAACAGTGTGGACTTAATAGGTTTAATTCCATATTGAAAAATAGAAGCTACATAGAATCCTTGCAAATCATGCCAACTGTTGCTTAGTTCAAAATTACTTCTGAAAAAAAATCTTGATCCAGTACATAAATTCTGAGCATGAGAAAGGTGCATGGGTTATGTGCGTATGGGTTAATTCATGATAAAAACCATTTGTCATGCCCAGAATCCTGACAGGTCGCAATTGGGATGCAGAGGTCCACAAAGGGCAAAGTTTTGAACTTGGTCTCTAGTTTGTGTGTTTTTGTATCTAAGAAGTTATTATCAGATAATTGTTTTTTAAGCCTTGAAATATATTTGTAATCCCTAATTTAGCCATGGGAAACCAGTGGCCCTCCAGATGTTGCTGGAATTCAAGTCCCATCAGCTTCAGTCAGCATGGCCAATGGTCAGGCGTGATAGTAGTCCAGTGACATCTGGAGGGCCCATCACGCCCCGTTATGATCTGATGGCTCATTGCTGCTATGCAAATCAAATCCAAGGGGAAAAAAGATATACACAAACTTCCCAAATATGATGCAGAAACATCACCTGTTTATTGCATTACTTTAAGAACCAAACTAGACAAGGCACCAAGAAATCGGTGACCAGATCTCCCACTGTTTATGCTTTAGTACAAAGCAGACCCAGGTCAGGAGGTGGGAGATGGGGCTCAAGCTTGGGTTGGGGCGCTGGAGGAACGGCTTCCAACCTGCTCATCTCATTTTCTATGATTTAAATCTCACACCCCCAGTGACACCCACTAGGTAATTTTAGACCCTGGACTTAATGGTCTCACCATTACATTTACACTTGTCAGTCAAGTGTATTACCTCAATTATGAAGCACACCAATATTTATTTATTTATTGCATTTTTATACCGCCCAATAGCCGAAGCTCTCTGGGCGGTTTACAAAAATTTCACTCCTTCCCCCAGTACCTACCATTACATGTTTTGCAACTGCTGCTGCATTCCTGGTACATTAGCAACAAAAATAACTCAGTTTCATAAACCTGATATTTAAAGTTTTTAAAAATGATAATCTGTAATCATAGATACGGGTTGGAAAATGTGGCTAGTTCAATGGTGGTGGTGGTGATGATCCAAATCACACCCAAATAAATTCTTTTGCATCCCGCCCCAATATCAACCCAAATCACTTCCATTTCAATTTATCTCCCACCCAGATCCTGCTCCTAAAGCCCCCTCCTTTCCTTGACATGCCCCCTGAATGGGGGAAAAAGTATGCCAGCCCTGGAACTGTTGTTATTTTCCCTCCCATTGAAACCAATTGGAGCAAAAATAAAAGAAAAACCAGCACCAAGAAAAAGGCCTTTTTAAACCCTTCCCCCAGCCTCTGCCCAGGCTGGCTTGAGCCTGTCTTAGGAAGTAGTGGATTCCCCCCTTCCCCAGCCTCCATAGGATTACTCGACCCATCTCTATGGATTGCTTGTGATTGCTCTATATCGAATTGTGTTAATAGGTGCATTTGTGAATATATTCTTTTACTGGGGTTGCAGCTTTTTAGAGGAATGCAATACAACTGTGATGTTTTTGCATCTTATTCTTGACGTTTTAACTTTTCCTGTATACATATTATTGTTTATGTTGCATTTAGTATTATCTTTCTTTTCTTTTCTTTTTTTGGTGCTGATTTCACTGTTGCTAGCTCCTATATAATAAAAAATTTCAAAGGCTGCATCTGCATGTAATAAATGAGACATACCCATTGCCTAGGAATAAGAATTTTGTTGTTGTTCATGGTGTGGCTATTGATACAAATGTCTAAGGGTGCTTCCAGACAAAGCGGTCCTGGCACTTACAACCAGTTATTCTGTCTTCTCTTACTGAGTGGTGTTATTTGGGGGGGGGGGGGGGTTGCAACAAGAAAAAGGGTGGAAGCAGTGGGAATGTAGAAAGCTGTCTTATACTGTCTTGGCCCATCTAGCCCAGTATTGTCGACACTGACTGGCAGCAAGCAGCTCCACAGGGTTTCAGGCAGGAGATTTTCCTGCCCGACCTGGAGATGCTGTGGATTGAAACTGGGACCTTCTGCATGCAAAGCAAATGCTCTACCACTGATAGGGTGACCATATTTTGGAAATCCAAAAGGAGGACAACATGGTCGGCACCCAAGGGAGCGTGTCCAGCACCAAGGGGGCGTGCCTACCCGAACATAGCCTTGGTCACGTGTCTGATTTTACAGCACACATTTAAGACAAATCTGTTCTACATAGCATCTTAATGTTAAAATCACTGAAATAAAGAACAAGTGAGAGATTCAATGTATCTGAAATTAACTTCACTCACTCCTACTTTTGTAGGTTTTGCTGTACTTTGAAGCTTTTGCTATGCTTTGTGTGATACAGTCTCCCCTTCCCTCAAATATTTTTTTGACTGTATCTTCACTCATTGCAAGCTGCTGTTGTTGTTAACAGGGTTTGTTACTGGCCGGCCGGATGGCTGGCTTTTTTTAATTTCAATTTTTTAAAAAAGCTTGTGTATAATTGTCACAAGTTTCTCTACTCTAAAATTAGGGTGGGTGTTGTGGCAGTTTACCTAAAGACTGGAGATCCCCTTAATGCCAAGGGCTGAAACTGCTCAATATTCAACACCCCAAAGAGGAGGTTTGACAACCTGAGTTTGAAGGATATGGCTCCAGCAGTTTTAAAACACAATAATTTTAAAACTTTGAACTTTTTAAAAAATCCTAAAAAAACAATGGATGAACAGATCTGATTCAAACCTGGCATGGCTAAATCTCTCCTTAAGAGCTATCATGGTGCCAACTTTCATCCCTTTATCTTTTAAAAATGTCATTTTTAAAAAATAATTTTAAAACCTCAAACTTTTTTTTAAAAGCCTAAAACTCAATGGATCGACAGATATGTTTCAAACTTGGCATAGCTAAAGTCCTTGTTAAGAGCAATCATGGTGCCAAGTTTCATCTCTTTATCTTTAAAAATAATATTTTTTTAAAAAAAATTAAATCCTCAAATTTTAAAAAATTCCTAAAAATCAATGGATGAACAGATCTGTTTCAAATCTGGTATGGCTAAAGCTCTGCCTAAAAGCTATCATGGTGCCAACTTTCATCCCTTTATCTTTTTAAAATGTCATTTTTAAAAAATAATTTTAAAACCTCAAACTTTTTTTTAAAAGCCTAAAACTCAATGGATTGACAGATATGTTTCAAACTTGGCATAGCTAAAGTCCTTGTTAAGAGCAATCATGGTGCCAAGTTTCATCTCTTTATCTTTAAAAATAATATTTTTTTTTAAAAAAATAAATCCTCAAATTTTAAAAAAATCCTAAAAATCAATGGATGAACAGATCTGTTTCAAATCTGGTATGGCTAAAGCTCTACCTAAAAGCTATCATGGTGCCAACTTTCAGCTCTTTATCTTTAAAAATGATGGTTTAAAAATAATTTAAAAACCTCAATTTTAAAAAATTCCAAAAAAATCAATGAATGAACAAATCTGTTTCAAATTTGGTGTGGCTAAAGCTCTACCTAAATCCTATCATGGTGTGAAGTTTAATCTCTTTATCTTTAAAAATGTCAATTTTAAAAACAATAATTTTAAAACCTCAATTTTTTAAAAAATCCTAAAAAATCAATGGATGAACGGATCTGTTTCAAATTTGGTATGACTAAAGCCCTTCCTAAGAGCTACCATCATGCCAAGTTTCATGTCTTTATCTTAAAAAATGACAGAGATAAACATTTTTGTTAATTCCCATTAGAGTTGCTCTTTGGAAAAATCCGGATTTTCCCTCTGCCTCCCGGATTTGTCATCAAAAACCCGGGCAAATCCGGTCATATGGTCACCCTAACCACTGAGCCACAGCCCCTCCATGAGAGGACTAAAGCCATGGTTAGACCAGGCCTATATCCCGGGATTGTCCCAGGATCATCCCTGTGCATCCAAATGACACACAGGAGATCCCGGGAGCAGGCAGGGACGACCCCTCCATTTGCCTGGGATAATCCTTAGGTCTAGCTAAGGCCTAAGAATAGAAGACATTGTTGCCCGGACCTTCCATAAAATTCCATGAACAAAGCAGGGTGATGGTGTGATAAAAGCCTCATCTGGAAGCACCCTTATATGTATCGCATTGGTAAAATTACACATTTTTCATACGTTTATTAAAGTCTGTTAATAAAACCTGGCCCTGGCTCCCCCCCCCCCACGCCCAATATCAAAATTGATTGGTAGTTCTACTAAATTGGAGCTCAGAGAGCTTGAAAGAGATTTACTTGTGAGTCTGCCTTTGAAAATCTCTCTCGCTGTTTAGGCGAACGTCTGATCATTGTTAGAAGTGGAGGTGAGACCTCTGCAATATTAATGAGCATCTGGTCAATGTAGATTTGATGTTGGTGTTACAAACCAAACAAGGGGTGCTTTAAGCCTCATGTAGAAGATGTTCTAAGGGCACGTTCCAGTGGCAGCTTTCTGCTCCCAGTTTCACGCTGTAGCAATGCGGCAAGAGAGCCAGGAGAAGGCAGGAATCTCCCCATCCCGCAAGACTACATCATACTCACTGCAGGAATCCAGCCATGTGGACTACACAGCCTGTGCTAGTCCTTTGTGTTGCCAGTTCCTAGCAGATATTAATAAAACTTGTCAGACGGCTTTATTCATGTGAAGGGTACCATGTTTTCTGTTTTCTTTTTTGACGTACTCATGAGTTCTGATTAATGATTGAGAGATGTGAATATCTGTGGACTTCTATATTTTCAAAGGGAGAGTGGCCATTGATTCTTTGTCTCCAGCATGTCCTGCTGTAACCTGGGGCTTTTGCACTGGACGCCAAGAACCAAAGTAGTCCTAAATGACCACTGAAGACTGCAACATGTTTCAGACAGGGCTTTTACCATGTCCTACACAAACAAGATGTCCTCCTCTCTTTTTTCTTTTTTAATGATAAGCATGACAGAGAGTTTAGTAAAACTCAAAAACTAGCTCAATGCTTTATGAACTTTAGTTGGTCCTATTAAAAGTATTACGACACTATTCCTATTTGGGTTCTGAAAGTCATATGGATCTGTGCGGTCTGCATATCTTAAATTGTCGGGGTTGGAAGTGCCGAAAGAACAACACACTGGAGCCATCTGGGTGACGTTGCCCTATGGGAGACAACAGTCAGTCTTCAGATGCTCATGATTCAACCGGGTCCCTTCAATTAATCCTTTAGATACACACAGAACATGAGACACGATTAAGACTTTCATATGTTTTTCCTTTTAGTTCAGATGCTGTTGCCAGAGCTAGCAGACAAGGCTGAACCAACACTGTCTGATTAGAAAATCAATTTGTTGACAATTTGTTCACCATTCACATCAGAAAAAAACAACCCTTTAATACAGTTAGCATATCTTCTGGAAATAGTGAATTCAATCTTCATCTGTGAGGCAGTACAGACAACAGGTCTGCTTAGGACTGGGAAGTGTCACTGTACGCAATATCTCTGCACTGAAATAGCCCTAAAACGTCACTCTTGACATTCTGATATTGGCTGGAAATATCTTTAATCTGTGTTTCAGAGTCCAAAAATGCTGTGGATAGAAATAGCCATCGCAGATGTAGAATGAAGACATTTACTTTCACAGTATAAATCTCTATGGAAAATCCAATGTTTAAGAGACATAGACCACAGGTAGTTGCAAAGATCTGTGTGTAACTGCGGTCATAGCTGTTCATTAAAGGCATTGCTCCTTTTTTCTGCTAATGAACAGATTTATTAGCTGAAAGATCTCTTTTATTATTTTTTAGGAAAATAAAGGGGTTGGCTTGCATTGAAATGAAGTGCAGCTCTCATGAAATGTGCCACAGCAATAGGAGAAAACAGTATGACTTTGCAGACAAAAATGTTTTTAATTAAAAAGAAATTTCATTCTCATACACAATTACATAAAACTAAAACATATTGGATGAGAGACAAAATGAAAATAGATTTAACAGAAATATCTAATCTCTATGAATATTGATTGAATATGGCTTAGTATAATTGATTTCTGCATTGTGAGAGATGAACTGTTTTAAATATCTACATCATTGATATATGATGCATTAAAAAGTGAACTAAAAAAATTACATTTGATATGCAATGTTTAGCTTTACTCCCATACTTGTCTCTCTGTAGGGCTCTAAACGACAGCATGAAGAAAAGGAAAGAAAAGACAACAAGTAAGCTTTACAGCGACAATAGGAGGAAGATGTGAGTCAAAAGCAAATTGATGATATGCAGAAAAAAGTGTTAACAGAAACCATTTTAACACCCTGAAGCAAATGAGGTTATATTACATGGGTTATTCCTGCTTGGTCTTGGTCACACAATATGTTTTATTCACAGTAATAAATGTAGTGGTTTAACCCCACCCTCAGATTTTTTATGCAAAATTCCAAATCAGAACCGGAATCTGAATATCACCATGCTGTTGTAAAACAAATGTGTTTACTTACTGTTAATTACGGCACCTAGTGCTTGAACCCTGAAATCCAGTTCCATGTTAACATGATTGCCTTCTCTTTTCTGTGGCATCACATTCCTATTGGAGGCCTTTTTCATTTGTAACATTCAAAATACTCTTAATGTAACACTAGCATTTTGAGGAGCATTAAAAAAATATATATCCTAGGCCCTGCTGCACAGCCCACTGCAATCAGAAAATGTTTTTTGGATCTAAGAACATTCTTTAGGCAAGTAGGAAAGCTTCCATGAAAACTATGGTAAGCAGGTGGATATAAATATTTTAAATAAATAGGAAATAACTATTTTAGAAATGTTCATGTTCCAATGTCATTATACATTAGGTTGGTTTCCTGGAGGTCTTGACACTCTTAGGCCTTCACTCTACTTACCCACTCAGATCCAAATGCAGTCCAGAGTAAATCAGCCTTTGCTTCAGAAGCCTTGCCTATAGCTATTAAGAGTTCCACGTATTTTTGAATTTTGTTCTTCCAAGGGCATGTCTACACCAGCCCTATAACCCGGGACCGTTCCTATGCATCCAAATGCCACACAGGGGATCCCGGGGGCAGGCAGGGATGACCCCTCCATTTTCCTGGGATAACCCTTAGGTGTAGAAAGGGCCCAAGTGAGCAAGTGTCGTACTAAGTGACAATTACTCCTGCTGGTTAATTCAGCTAGGCAGTATCCCTCTACAGCAGCAGTCTAAGACTGTGGCTGAGTGCATAGGTTGAAACTGCAACGAAGTTCTTGCCTAGAAATCGAACCGCATGGTGCCATTCCACATGGGAAACTATTTGTGTAAGCCACTTCCCATTGGTTCTGGTACCAGGAAACTTCTCTAACACCTGCTGGCATGGTTGAAATCTGCACAGCCATTTCATGGAATCCCCACAGCCACTTCACACAACTAATCCGAAAGTTGATAAGGTCACATGGTAGAGCCTTCGGAACTGCATAGAGGATTGTGTGCTCCACCATGTCCAAAGCTTGCTTTATATGAAAGAAGCAGCCCTGCCATCTTTGATGACACCGGGTGATTTTAATTTAGGCCCATATTCAAATGTGTGATTCCCTGACTATTTGCATAGCTAGATGGTGCAGTTCTCCACCCTGTGACATGAATGGATGATTCTAGAAGAATTTCCCAGGTGGAATAGCATATCCAGGGTTCTATTTTCAGATGGCAATCATGCCACGAGTGGAAACTATGAGGATTTTAAGAGAAGGGCTGCTGAGAGAGGCAGGCTTTCCCAGATAGGTCAGAACTGCTGTTCTTCTGCACTGGGAAGCCATTTTGAATTGCTGCTATACATTATTATTATTATTATTATTATTATTATTATTATTATTATCCTGCCTTTTCCCCAATAGTGGGACTCAAGGCAGTGTTACAAATTAAAACATGTACAGTTAAAACAGATAGAGATATACAAAAATTTAAAAATAATTAAACATGCTACAATATTAAAATATTTAAAAACATTTAAAATCTGATTTTTTTTTTTAAAAAAAACCCCAGTATATAAACAACGCATAACCAGAGGTCCAGACTACCCTCCAAAGGCCAGCCGGAACACTGAAGTTTTAGCCTGCCTCTGGAAACACACCAGGGAAGGAGCCAGGCTAGCTTCCCTGGAAAGGGAGTTCCAGAGCCCTGGCGCAGCCACAGAGAAGGCCCTCTCCGTATTTCCACCAGGCCTGCCTGTGATGGTAGTGGGACCAAGAGAAGGGCCTCCCTTGAAGATCTCAGAGGATGGGCAGGCTTGTAAGGGAGAATATGGTCTTTTAGATAACCTGGACCCGAGTTGCACAGGGCTTTATAGGTCATAACCAGCACTTTGAATTGTATCTAGAAACAGACTGGAAGCCAGTGGAGCTGTTTTAACAGGGGTATTCTATGCTCCCTGTAACCAGCCCCGGTCAACAATCTGGCTGCAGCTCTTTGAACCAGATGAAGTTTCCGAACACTCTGCAAAGGCAGCCCCATGTAGAGCGCATTACAGAAATCCAAACGGGATATAACTAAGGTATGTGTCACTGTGGCCAGGTCAGACATCTCTAGGAATGGGCGCAGCTGGTGCACTAGCTTTAACTGTGCAAATGCACTCCTGGCCACTGCTGAAATCTGGGCATCCAGGCTCAGGGCTGAATCCAGGAGTACACTCAAGCTGTGAACTTGTGTCTTCATGGGGAGTGTAACCCCATCCAGCACAAGCAGAATTGCTATTCCTTGATCTGCCTTTTGACTGACCAGAAGCACCTCTGACTTGTCTGGATTAAGCTTCAATTTGTTTTCTGTCATCCAGTCCATTACTGCTGACAGACACCGGTTCAGCACTGAAACAGCTTCCTTGGAATTGGGTGGAAAAGAGTAGTAGAGTTGGGTGTCTTCATCGTACTGGTGGCACCACACCACAAAACTCCATATACATTTCATGTATATATTATATAACATGGGGGACAAAACAGAACCCTGAGGGACTCCACAGGCCAACGGCCAAGGAGTCAAACAGAAGTCCCCCTGCACCAATTTCTGGGTCCGCCCTTCCAGGAAGGAATGGAGCCACTGTAAAACAGTGCCTCCATGTCCCATCCCAGCGAGGCAGCCCAGGAGGATACAATTGTTGATAGTATCGAACACCACTAAGAGGTCCAACAGAACCAACAGGGACACACTCCCCCTGTCCAGTTCCCGGTGAAGTTATCCACCAAGGTGACCAAAGCTGTTTCTGTCTCATAACCAGGTCTGAATGCATATTGAAATGGGGCCTGCTTCACTCCACCCTTCCAGTGATGCCATCACTTCCAGCTGCAGCATCACTTCCTTCCAACCAGTCCTGGTCATTCTCTTGTCTGGCTGCTGCTGCGTGACTCACTCCCTACCTGAACCCCACCTTTCTGGGCCTCATTGCTACAGCTTCCTAGGAGCCACAGACCAAAGGACTGTAGGAGTGTAGCCTTCTATGCAGCAAAATCAACATACTCCAGACCAAGCCAGAAGCTCACTGTTATCACTGGCAGAAACTGTTGAGATATCTCCTATTTGGAATATACTTAAAAGGTTGTCACACAGAGGAGGGCCAGGATCTCTTCTCGATCCTCCCAGAGTGCAGGACACGGAATAATGGGCTCAAGTTAAAGGAAGCCAGATTCCAGCTGGACATCAGGAAAAACTTCCTGACTGTTAGAGCAGTACGACAATGGAATCAGTTACCTAGGGAGGTTGTGGGCTCTCCCACACTAGAGGCCTTCAAGAGGCAGCTGGACAACCATCTGTCAGGGATGCTTTAGGGTGGATTCCTGCATTGAGCAGGGGGTTGGACTCGATGGCCTTGTAGGCCCCTTCCAACTCTGCTATTCTATGATTCTATTACAGAAATCTTAATAAATGCTAGGGCTATGCACCGCCTCAGATCCGAACCCCAGATCCGAAGCATATTGGGGTGGTTCAGACCCTTCTGAACCGGATCTGAGGTGGTTCGGGTGAAGGCTGAAGCAGCCTGAAGCTGAAGCCAATTGGCTCCGAAGCTTCAGGCCCCCCCTGCCCCCCCTCCCTGGACCAGCCTCCGTTGCCACCACCTCCTTTCTTCTGGTGGCTTCTGGTGCTGCCACTGGAAATAAAAAGGAGTAGGCCGGGCAATTTTAAGTTATCCACTCCAACGACGCTGAAGCCCAGAAGTAGACAGTGGACGCAGGTAAGTGGGGAAGTGGGGAGGGGGGCTCACCTGGTGCCTCCACCATCCGCAGCGGCAGATGGCAGAGGCACCAGGTAAGTGGGGAGAGTTTTCTGGGTGCCAGCTGCGCAGCCGGCACCCAGAAAACTCCGAGTCACCTCAGAGGGCCCGAATTTCACCTTGGCTTTGGTGCTGTGGCGGATCGGGGCTGCTTCAGGGGCTCTGGATCAGCCTCTGAGGCGGATCGGGGGGTCCCTTCACAGCCCTAATAAATGCCACAGTGCTGCTGCTCCATATTGAAATGGATCTAGATAATCCATCTCATCCAGGAATCCCTGGAATTGAGATGCCGATACTTTGTCCAGAAATGGAATATGTAGTACAGTAGTTGGGTACATTCCCACCTATACTTCTATATCCAGATAAAAATTTGCAAGTGCTTTAAATGAAAGGTTATAGATTTTTTTTTTTTTTAAAAAAAAAAACCCACCTTGGTTATACATTTGTATTCTAATGACTTGGATTCTACATCCTGTAAGCTGAAGGAAATTCACACAGGGGCCTTTCTGATTCCCTTCCCCTTCCAGTGCCCAGGGCCGGCGCTACTGTTAGGCTAACTAGGCAGCCATCTAGGACGCAGACCTCAGGCTTAAAGGTGTGTGAAGTAAAAGGTTTTAATGTTGTGTTGCCAATGCATTATATGCATTATACCTACTGCCCTTTAATTCAAAATGATTTGTGTGCCAAAATATTTTCTTTTGTACTTGCGAAAGATAAACAAAGATTGATTATTACTTATTCTTGCAATTTAAAATAAATTTAGCAGTTTCAAGTTTTGTGCTTTTTATTTTTTTACAACTCATCTGTTCTTAGAAATCGAAGTTGGCAATTTTTGGGGTGTGTGTGTGTGTGTGCAAGTAGCTCGCCTTGCCTTGGGTACAAAATAGTCTGGCGCCGGCCCTGCCAGTGCTCCCCATAAAAGCCTCTTTGGAATATGATTCCACTCAGTTTGGGGCAATTCCTTCCTTCCCAGGAGTCCCCTGCCCTGCCCTAAACTGGGCAAGGGTGGGTGGGATGAAAGGATGGGGAATTCCCCTTGCGTGAGCTTCCTTCCGCTTGTGCTACTCAGGATCCAAGCCATTACATACATATAAAGAACCTCTTAATTTTAAAGTTTTATACATGTATCTTGTTTAATATCAAATTTCAGCCACTCACATGTTGAAATGTACAAGACACATTGGACATGTAGTGCAGAATGAGGAATATAGTTTCATAACTCTAAGTCTCATTTTAATGTATATTTTTTTATTTCAGGTATCATAAATTTATAAAGTGAGGCAAAAAGAGTAGAATGTGTGTAGAGCAATGAAGTTGAAGAGTATGAAACTGATTCTCACCAATGTATAATATGCCAGGTTGTTTGGCCTTTGCAAGCTTGTAAGTAGTCATAAGTACACTATCAATGATGTCATTATAAAACACGACACAGCTGCCAAATGACTAAAGATGTTGGCAAGAAATGACTTTGGCCTTAGCTAGACCTAAGGATTATCCCTGAATCGTCCAGGGGTCAAACCTGTTCATCTAGGTGACACACAGGGGATCCAGTGCTCAGGCAGGGGCGAACCCTGGATGATCCCAGGATAAACCTTAGGTCTAGCTGTGGCCTGTGTGTACCTTTAGCACGAAAGAACAACGGAGCGTCTTGTGGAACCAAGACAAAGAGATTTATTATTTCATCTGCTTTTGTGGATTGGAGTCCACTTCATAATATTCCTTACACATACACATTGTTGGGGTGGGTGGGTTGGTAAACAGTGCGGTCAGAGGAAAATGAAAGGCAGAAACCATGGGCAGTGATATAATTACCTGGGTTGGATCCAGATTTAAGTTGAACCAACAGCACTGGCAGAAGTGGACTTCCTCGCCTCCACATTCACTTGGCTGGCCTTCAGCCCACTGGAAATGCTACACTGAGTCAGGAGACCCTGCTGGATGGGTGAGCTCTGATATGGGGGAGGAGCAAACACCCAAACATCAGATGGAGGGACCTTCCGCAAGCAGAGCCCTTTATTTCACGGAAGATCCTTTCCTCTCCTGGAAGTCGGATCCTGGATCCAACCCTTAATCATTCACAAAACAGTTGTTGGGTTATCATAAAGACATCCTTTTACTGATGAGCTGATCAACAGGTGTAGTGTGATATTTTTTTTAACCCCGCTTAAGCACACGGGAGATAGAGTTGAACCTCTTGATGAATTGTAGTTCAGCTGTTCCATGTCACAATCTGTGTTTAACGTTCCTTCGTTGAAGAATGGCCACTTTAACCTTCCACTGTTCTTCCACTGTTTTTAAATATTGCCATATCTGATATCAAACTTCTGTCCATTTATTCTTCTGCATAAAGACTGGCTGGTTTATCCTATGCAGAGGGCAGAGGGACATTGCTAGCAAATGATGGCGTATATCACACTGGAAGATGAGCAGGTGTCTGAACTCCTGATATTGTGGATGACATCATCAGGTCTGGTCATAGATAGTGTTGAAAGAATAGACATAGGAGAGACTTGTACCTACCACAACAATCATGTGTCCCAACATGGCATTGTCACAACACATGTTGCATGACACACACTAAACTTCGTTTTCCAGTGGGGAGGAGGACAGTGGTCTGAAGGTAAGGGATTTTATAAACTGTCTTTTGTCATGGTCAGATCAATTGCTCTGGAGATTTAGATTAATCTGTCTCCCTCTGCAAGGGTGGGGGGCATTAGAATGATCTGGCCTCAATGGAACTTTCCAGCTGGTATGACTGGCACTCCTCTCAAACCCCTGGTCAATCTGTATCATATAGAGATGACCTGGACAGTTGACGTGATCACTCCCGAATGACCACCCCTGCTCATCAAAGCCTGTTTGGCTCCTAGGTGTTCTTACACCTGAACTCAGGGCAATGGAGCAAGTTAAGAGACGTCTAGAATGTACATGGAAGGAAACTTGGAGCATCAAGCCTACTCTGTGGTAGTGTGGGTGGTGAAGAAGCAATTTTTTTGTCTTCCACCACTGCATCCTCTGAAAGTCATCCAGAGAGCTTTCCCAAACACTTTGTGACTTTTTAAAATCTTGTCCTGATGGTAGAACCTTTGCTGGGATGCTGGAACATGTTTCCTAGACATTCTGATGGCAAAATCATTTTATCCCTCACAACTTGGATTCCACAGTTGGTACAATTGGTACCATGAGCACTGTCCAGTCCTTTCTTGCTAGTTGAATTTCAATTTGTGGGGCCCAAGGATGTGGACAAAGTTCCTTTGACCACATGCTTGAGGCAGTAGTGATACCGCTTCTGAAGAAACCATCGCTGGATCTGGAAGAGCTTAACAAGTATAGGCCAGTGACAAATGTTCCCCTTGTGGCTGTCTGGGATGAAACTGTTTTTCGGAGTCCATTTCAATAGGGGTTCTGGTCTGGTATGGAACTGAAACAGCCTTGGCCAACCTGCGGGATGATCTCTTTTGAGAGACAGAGTGATTTTCCTGCCACTTTCAATACAATTGACTCTGGTATTCTTTTGAGGCTTCTGTCAGACTTTGGTGTAGATCAAACTGAGATCACTTTGCAGTGATTTCACTTTTACCTGGACAGACATTTTCAAAAGATGATGCTGGCGGATTTCTTTGTGGCAGTCCTACATGCTTCCATCTTATCTCCCATGCTGTTAAATATGTACGTAACACAGCTGAATGAGGTCATTCAGGGGTACAGAGGGGCATTGTCATCAGTATGCAGATGACACACAGCTCCATTTCTCTTTCTATCTGGAGCCAGGTGAGGCTGTGGCGTTCTAGACTGGATGAGGGCTAAAAGTCCAGCTAAGACAGAGGCACTGTTCATGGGTGGTTCTTCGGATCAGATCAGAGCAGGCGGGTGGCCCACTGCTCGCTGGAGTTCATTGCAACACACTCATTTTGTTGCTGGTCCCCTGCTAGAACTAGTATATTGCAAAACTCTCAATTTTTTGCATCTTCTTGGAGCATGCAAAGGTACTCATTGACTGCATCCTTGAATTAACTGTAAGCAAGACCACAGGACACATACTTCTATTGACTCATGTAAACTTTGGGAGGAAGTGTGAAGATTTGGATTTAGGGCTATCAGTGTGGTTTGGTCTATGTTGCTAAAGCTCTTGTTGAGCTTAGCAACATAGACATTGTCTATGAACTTGAATAACTTGGATGTATGTTAGGGTGACCATATGGAAAGGAGAACAGGGCTCTTGTATCTTTAACAGTTGTATAGAAAAGGGAATTTTAGCAGGTGTCATTTGTATACATGCAGCACCTGGTGAAATTCCCTCTTCATCATAACAGTTAAAGATGCAGGAGCCATGCCCATGAGCAGATACAAAAGAGGACAGGGCTCCTGCAGCTTTAACTGTTATGATGAAGAGGGAATTTCACCAGGTGCTGAATGCATACAAATGACACCTGCTGAAATTCCCTTTGCTGAACAAGAGTTAAAGATACAGGAGCCCTGTCCTCCTTTCCATATGGTCAGCCGATGTATGTGTGAAGGGGGAAGATATCCAAATAGCCGAACGGTGGTACCAGATTTTCTGGGTAGGTGGGTGTTGAGCCAGAACACAATATAAAAGGAGAGTAATCCCTAGATACAGCCCCAGGTGCTGACTTAAGGGTGACACATTTCTAAGTGACTGGTTAGTTCATGTTCATTTGTGATGTCTTCTTCTTTAGTATTAAAAAATTTTTTTTTTAACCTTCAGTGATTTTTCGGGGCTCGTTACAAAAAGGTGGGGAAACTAAAAATTCTAAGAGTGATCAGTGATTGGCTAGGAATCAGTATACACTACAAAAAGTTGTGCCTTTAATCTAAATCAGCATCATCAGCTTATTGGCTATGTGGCAACTAGACATAATCACAATCAATATGTGATCCCTGATTGTTTATGATGAAGAATGAAACAAAGTACATTGGAGTCCACTTTAAAAATGGATTGTAGTGAGCTGTGTGAGGCAATCCTCTGTTAATATCAGTGTTGTTAGTTTCAATTTGTTTTGCCTGAGGATGTGAAAAGATTGCTTGGAGGGGTGAGGCAACCCTGCCCCCCCCCCGCCACTCCTTAGAAGCATGCTCATCCAGGCTTATCAGGATGCGGATTTCTTGTAAAATGCCCATGTTCTTCTTCGTGGTCTCTGTGCATCACACATATGGGCTCTGCGCCTGCGCAGGGCCAGCTTCGGAAACTTCTATAGCTGAAAACGTTTTAGGCGGGAACCCCTCCCCCACCGTCCACTGAGCATGCTCAGGGGTTCCCGCCTAATCCCCTCAGTTCTCTTCAACCACCTGTAGGGTCAACAGCTTGTGGAGATTTCTCGTGTGTGGTATACTTTACCTCAGCTGAAAATATTCTATTTTCCTTCTTGTCTTTTCTCTCCAGTTTTCTAATCTTTTCTATTTAGATATATATATATATATATATATATATATATATTTAAAAAAAAGAATTTGTTTGTTGTTAGTTAGCCTTGTGGCTTATGGCACATCAAGGCCTCTTCAAGAAGTGTCCCGTTTGCGGGCTGAAGATCACGCTAACCGACGGACATTCCCTTTGTTTGCTTTGCTTGGGGGACACACATTGTGGAATCTTGTTTGTTTTGTCTAAAATTCTCGAGGCAAGCGAGAAAAAACCGATTAGACCGCCTTTGGGCGTTGTTCTGAAAAAAGGCGTTGGAGGCAGTGGAGGTACCGAGAGGATCTCGATGCTCCAAATCTCCTATCATAATGGAGTCTATGCCCCAACCTCCTCCCGCGTGGAGTGAAGCCTTATCGGTTCCCCTTCCTCCTCTCAGCTGCATCAACAAAGGCGGCAAAGAAGATTTCTAAGAGAGTGAGAGAGCATTCTGGGGCTGACAACCCCAGAAAGAAAAGAGCAAACTTAAGACGGAAAATGGGAAGAAAAACCCCGTTGAAACCGACTTTGTCGGTACCGAGGAGCCCGGTACCAAGCACTTCGGTACCGAGGCATCCGACAGGGCACAGGAGCCCGATGTCGAGCCTTTCATTGCAAAGGTCTCCTCCGGAACCGATAAGCCCGATACCGAGGCTATCGCTACCGAGACCATTTTCGATACCGAGATGGGCGACACCATCCGCACCACCGGTATCGAATTCTCCGCCCCAGGCAGGGCACGGTATCGGCTCACCGATACTTTCTCCGCTGCAGATCATCACGGTACCGACAGATGATCCCAGCGTAAGAGCATCGATTTCGGAAGGCGAAATTAGAGGTTCCTCCCTGGATAATACCGTACCTGATCGGGGTCCCAGTTCCCCTCGGTACTGAGAGGAACCACAGCCCATCGATACCGACGGACGTCGTTACCAACAAGTGCCCCAGCAAACGCCGGTCGATACCAAAGGCTATTGATACCGACACACACCTCACCAGCAACCGCCAGTCGATACCGAAGGCTATCGATACTGACATACGCCTCCTTACAGATACGACCGGGGTCATTCACCGGCTTTAGCTCATTCAGGTCCTCAGTATATGACATATACGCACCCGCATAGAGGATCTGCCGTTCGATGGAAGCCAGATCTAACCACTACTGTTAGAGTCCCCATGGCTGGCCTCCTCGGTAGCAATAATAACTAGGTTCTTCAGTACACTGAAGCCTCTCGATACCGAGACTTGCAACAATATAACTAGCTTCTTCAGTGCCTAGCCTGTGACCTCTCGGTACCTAGATTGAAGCCTCTCAGTACCGTGACTTGCAACAATATAACTAGCTTCTTCGGTACCGAGAATGAATCCCTCAATGCTGAGACTGGCAACAATGTAGCTTCTTCGGTACAGACTGGAGCCCTCGATACCAACAGTGGCAATTAAATAACTAGCATCTACAATGCAGACGCTGGAGTTCTCTATGCTGACACAGGCAATGAACATAACTGGCTTTTTTGGTACCAAGGTTGAAATTTTTGGTACTGAAAATGACAATAACATAACAATAACGTTAATAGCTCTTTGGTACAAACGCTGAGACTCTTGATACCAAGAGGGCATCTCGCATGCAGCTTCAATGTCAGAGGGTGAGATGTAATATCTCTCCCCTCCAAAGCCAATGGATGACTGTCCACCACATCAGGCAGTGTATACCTTGCAAGCTAACCACCTATTTCAAGGTCCCCATTCCAGAGTCTCTACGCTCTGAGTGCTTTGCTTTCAATGGAGAGCGTTTTATTACCATGATGTCTGATGTCATCATTCTTGGGGCTCCCCCCCCTTGGAAGAGGAGGGCATACAATGTTAAATGGGCCACGTCTCCTGAGAATACCATACAAGCATGGATACTGGCTTTAGTACCGTGATGGGGATACGTACAACCGTGATCATTGTCATTGCGACTGATACACAGGGCTCAGCTGTTACAGCCACAATGCGTCAGCACAATTACTTAGCTCTTCCCCATTCCACCCCCCATTCCATGGGACATTAGGAGATCAACTTGGGGAAGATGAGTTAGAGCATAAGAAAAGGCCTGATTCCCTTTAATCCTTTGAGGACTATCAGTCGGTCTCAACATTGCTCTCTTCTGCATCACCTACACAGGGCAGAACCTCCTTTGGAGGACTTATACCACTTCCCGGTCATTGAGGATGACCAGGCTTGGTATTGAGACACATAACTAGGAAAATAAAGTGCAGGATTTTGTATCTCATGCTGTATGTACTGAGAAGCCAACTCCAGTGTCGATATTTTTCCTCCCAGCACTGCTTCTGACAGTTAAAAATTCCTGGAAGGGCCCTTCTTTGATGGCTCTGACATTGGAAAGTGCAGAATCTTTAAAGTGCAGTAATGGACATGGGGTTTTTTCTTTATGCACCCGTGTTCCAATTCTACATTAGTTCAGTTAGCCCCAAGGGGAGTTTTCAGAACATATTCATCTGCTTTGGGCCCCAGAGTCATACACTATCTAGTTATGATGTCCAGATCCAACTTTTCCTCTTGTCAGCAACTTTACATGACCCGTCACTTCACTGGGAGTTGAGAGCGATGGTGCGCGCTCTGGCGCTTCACATGCATACCTATGATTAGCAGGTCTCACTCTGTGAACTAGATTGAGGACCTACCATCCGATGGTGAAGGATTGTTCAATCTCATTGCTCATCTCGTTTCCTGCATCGGAACCAGCAAATTACAGATGACACACTGTCTTTCTTAATGCTGCTCCTCAAGAAGGGAGTAGGTTTTGCCCCATACACATAAGTATGCATACTTCCATATAGCCATTCAGAACACTCGCCAGAGGTACCTTGGGTTTATCATAGGTACCGATATGTCCCAGTTTGGGTGCGTCTATTGGACCTAAGCACAGCCCACCGAATGTTTGCAAAATATATGGCAGTTCATGGCAGAAACCCCTTTCAGAGCCTATTTCCACCATCCTCACTTTCCCTTTTTCCTTGTTAAAAGAGGCCTTAAGTTTCCTCACTTAGAGTTTATCTGGCAGCGATTCTGCCTCACATTTATGGATTTAGGGCTGTTCGGTCTTCACTCATCCACTGGTTAAGTGCTTTATGAAAGGGATGAAAAATACAGTTCCACCCCTTCGTCCCTTTGTTCCGCAATGGAGCTTTTCCGTGGTGCTCAAAGCACTGCCTGCCAAGCCTTTCGAACCGTTGGCAAAGACAGATTTGCATTTACCGACTTTTAAGGTGGTATTCCTTGTTGCCATAACGTCTGCTAGACGTGCATCAGAGTTAGCGGCACTCCGTATGGACTCACCTTATACGGGTTTTCATGCCGACAAAGTGGTCCTTAGACCGGACCCAGCTTTTTTCCAAAGGTTGTTTCTCCTTTCACCTTGGGCAGGATTTTACTCTGCCAAGCTTTTTCCTTGCGCCGACAACTCTTCTTGAGTCAACACTACATACGCTGGACAGAACAGTGACTCTCCGGAGATCCCAAAGATTTTTTGTTTGTTATAGGTCAAACAAAAGGGACTCCAAGCATCTCCGCAGAGAATATCTGCTTGGGTTTTTCCAGACTATTAAATTAGCCTATGAACTTGCTGGCCCCCCACTGAAGGGGAAAGTGCGCTCTTTTCACCAGAGGAGGGGCCACTGCTACAACTTTTGAAAGAGGTATTGCCATACCGGACCTCTGCAAAGCGGATACCTGGTCGACACCTCTGACTTTTGCCAGTCACTACTGTCTGAAAATCAGAGCGCGTAGAGACTGTGCCTTTGGGCATGCCGTCTTATCGGCAATCCGTTGAATTTTCATCCATCACCTGACACCACCCACCTCCGGGTAGTCAGCTTGTTATTCGCCCATATGTGTGATGCACAGAGACCACGAAGAAGAAAGACAGGTTGCTTACCTGTAACTGTAGTTCTTCGAGTGGTCATCTGTGCAGTCACACAACCCTCCCACCATCCCCACTATGGTGTCATTATTTTTTGATCACCTGGTGGTTCTCCTCAGTGAGACTGTTTAGGCGGTTTCAGGAACTGAGGGGATTAGGCGGGAACCCCTGAGCATGCTCAGTGGATGGTGGGGGAGGGGTTCCCGCCTAAAACGTTTTCAGCTATAGAAGTTTCCGAAGCTGGCCCTGCGCAGGCACAGAGCCCATATGTGTGACTGCACAGATGACCACTCGAAGAACTACAGTTACAGGTAAGCAACCTGTCTTTCTGGCTCCTCTAAAGGAGGGAGTGGCCTTTGAAAAGCCTAAATTAGCTCCCACCACCCTTAATAAGAGCACCTTGGATGTTGGGCAGTATAAATATGTAATACATAAATAAATAAATAAATAAATAATGATTGACCAGTCTTTAATCTCCCATTTTTTGGGTACGTTCTTGGAGTGAGTGGTAATATTACAAATTCAGGTTTTATTGGATAAAATGCAGTATCTGGATCCTTTTTGGTCTGAGCTAAGGTGTTGATTTTGGAATGGGAATAGTCTTGATGGATGACCCATGCAAGGAGCAAGATGGAGCATTGTGTCCTTGTTGGTTCCATTGGACCTCTAAGTGGTGTTCGATATCAACAGTCATGATATTCTTTTGGGATGCTTAGCTAGTATGGGACTGGGAGGCACTACATAGACCAAAGGGCCAAGCACCTTCAGGGATATGCAAGTCCTTTACTGGCCAAACATGGGGTTCTTCAGGGATCTGTTTTGCCCCCCCCCCTTTAACATCTACTTGAAACTGCTGGGAGAGGACTTCCAGATCTGGGTATTGTATCTCAAACCAGCTCTCTCTTTTACAACTAATATCGAGGAGGCTGCGGGATTCTGCATGTAGTACATTTATTCGGCTCCCGCTAGTGGGCCAGATGCATCTCTTCTTAGGGAAGGTAATCTGGCTACAGGGGTCCATACCTTAACTACCTAAGGTTTAAATTACCGTAACATGCTCTTTGTGGTGCTGCCATTGAAAAGTCTTCAGAAACTACAGCTAGTATAAACGACTGCAGCCAGACTGTTGTCTGGTGTGTGTTTTATAGACCATAAGACATCAGCCTTGAAACAGCTTCACTAGCTTCCTATTTGATTCTGAGCTCAATTCAAGGTGCTGATTCTCACTTATAAAGCTTTAAGCTAGCTTGAGGCCACACTTTTGGGGCAAAAATCTGAAATCGGAGCTAGTGGTGCAAAAATGGGGCAAAAATCTGAAAGCTGCTGAAATCGGAGCTAGTGGTGACTGACCAAGAAAGAGTTCTTGAAGTTCCAGTGGACAGTTCAATGAAAATGTCAACCCAGTGTGCAGCTGCTGTTAAAAATACAAATTTCTGTGGTCACCACAATTCAAAAAGGATATTATAGACTATTGTAAAGGAAGTACAGCACATAGATAAACTATGGAATTCACTTACACAAGATGTAGTGAATTTGGATGGATTTTAAAAGGGGATTGGATGAATTCATGGAAGATATATCAATGGTTAATAGTCCTGATGGCTATATGCTACCTCCAGTATCAGAGTCAGTATGCCTATGTACCCCAGTTGCTGGGGAACATGGGCAGGAGGGTGCTGTTGCACTAATATCCTGCTTGTGGGTTTCCTATGGGTAGCTGGTTGGCCACGGTGTGAATTGAATGTTGGACAAGATGGACCCTTGGTCTGATCTAGCATGGCTCTTCCATGTTTTTAGATTTGAAAAAGGTGCATTAAAGGGCTTACAAAATGCTCACGGGGCTGAAGCAATTCCCCTATGAGGAAAGGTTACAGCGACTGTTTAACTTAAAAGGAAAAAAAAGTTAAGTAAGAGGAGATATGATAGAATTGTACACAATTGTGCATAATGGGGGGAAAGTTTTCTCCTTCTCTCAATACTAGAACCAAACATCATCCCATAAACTAAATGGCAGGAGATTCCCGACAGATAAAATGGACTACCTCTTCACAAAGTGCATAGTTAAACTATGGAATTCACTACCAAAAGATATAGGGATGGCCATCAATTTGAATGGCTTTAAGGGCGATTAGATAAATTCATGGAGGATAAGGCTATCAATGGCTCCTAGTCCTATTTATTTATTTATTTATTTATTTATTATAGCACCTTTAGGGTTATAACTCTAACCCTTTAGCCAAAAAAGGCTCTCAAGGTGGCTTACAAAAATATTTCTTAAGACAGTCCCTGCCCATAGGCTTACAGTCTAAAAAACATGACTCATCAATAAAGGAGACTGGGGGGGAGGAGGGGGAAAAAAGAAGAAGTAAATGCAGGCACTAGATTCTTAATTCCAAGGCAGTGTGATTATATGCACCAGTTGCCCCCACAACCCCCAATAGCTACTTTCAACATAAAAATGAACCAGGAGAATATTTGGCTTATCACTATCCATGCATACTTAACAGACTTAAGAATTACAAAATATGTCTAATAAAAACAACATGCCTGTTGATTCAGAGAGATTCCTGAAAGTTCTTTTAGTCTTCCTTTTGTTAATTGGAGCGCATCAGCGTTAGAATTAACAGAAGTTGAAGATCTGAAGTCCTAATATTAAATTATAGAGAGGAGACCCTACAATGCTTTGCTTAGGATGCCTGCGAAACTTTTACTGGGCCTGTTCAGACAACACGCTAAGCCATGGTTGAGCTGCTAACCCTTTTTCAGCAAATGGTTAGTGAGCATGGCCCCGTTCAGAAGACACCTTAACCACAGCTTTAACCACAGTGAATAAGGATTAAAGCCATGGTTTAAGGTGTCTTCTGAACAAGGCCCATGTTTAAACTATGGTTATGTAGCCACCATGGATAGGAATGGTTCACATAACACACTAATCCATAATGTTTAGTTCAAAATGCTCAACCACTGTGACTTAGCATGTCATCTGAACAGAAAGCTATTACAATGATATAATAAAAATAATTCATTCTCAAGTTCTGAAACACTTTGTAAGGTGATTAGAAATCTCTGAAACTTGGATCAATTTGTATCTGATGATATTCAAGGATTTTTCTATAATGATCAAACCTATAAGGTTTTTGAATGTTTTTGAATTAACTATAGCATACAGAAATTAACAATCTTTAGCTAAAACCATTTTTCTTTTTTGTTGCTATGATGTTAAATAATAGTTAGTTTAAGCAGCAAGCAGTGTATTTGGTAGATAGTTAAAACCACAGACTGGGTATTATTAGTGCTAGATTTGAACTGATAGCTTCTTCTCATGACATTCAGAATTTGCCTGCAGTAATTTTATATATAAAATGGATTATTAAAATTCATAAATAAATTAAAGAAGAGGGTGTTTTTAAAGATAAAAACAGGGATAGAACAAAGATAAATAGCTCTGCCCCCCAAGACAAATTAATCAAGTCGAGAAATCAAGGTCTAGTTTTTTTACCACTTTTTTCCTTGTCTTTCTCTCTCTCTCTCTTTCTGTAACTCCAATACAAGCTAATACTTACGGGGGAGAGGAGGAAGGACTACAGAGGAGAGGATAGAAAAGTAGAAGAGGGCAGACCAAAAGAAAGAAAGAAAAAGAATACTATTTTTTTTATTATTTTGGAGGTCTTAAATATGAGAGGAGATGCAGGTGGTTTCCGGGTGTGACCTATGGACAATTTCAAATGAGTCATTTGGCTTCTCACATTCAAAAGATTCCTCTCCTTGCTTGGCTGTCATGGGGCATGCTTGACGTTTTGGACCAGATACATTGTTTGGTGATGTTGTTTGTTTGTTTGAAGAGAGCTACGGCTATTGGGCGGTATAAAAATGTAATATATAAACAAACAAACAAATAAATAAATAAATAAATGTGGTCACCTGTAGTCACCTGAGTATTTGAAACCCACTGCTATCCCCAAAATGGTAATGGTATAGTATATCTCTGCTTGTTTAACATTATTATTTCATTATATGATAACATTTTATACATGATAATAGACTGACAAAATCCACCGGGAACAATGTCTGATCCTCCTCTTGATAAAGTCAGCAGCAAAGCACAATAAGATCAGCTATCAGATGTCAATGGTCAGAGAAATCAATTATTACCTTCGCCCAGTGCCCACTTTCCTACAGTACTGAGATATATTCTAGATTTACTTTGAAATATATGCAACTGAAATAATGTAACAGAAATAAGCAATTGCTTTGTTTAAAAATTATACAATGCTTATCAGCGATTAAAATGGAACAAGAATGCCATTCACTTTGTTTCCAGGGATTATGGGTCATTTGTATTCACAATTAGGGCTCCAGTCAAAAACATGGCCATGAAATCAATGAAATAAGATGCAAATTGATATAAGGAAGGAAGTAATTGTGGTATAGATGACACTTTGCGGTTGTAATATCTTATCATAGAGATAGATCCAGAAGAATACTTCAATTCTATAATGACTACCTGGGAGTAATCCTTATTGAAATGAGCAGGACTTACTTTTCAGTAGTGCTGTTCAGTTGTGCTGTTTGTTAAATACAGGTTCCATTGAAATCAATAGGACAAGTTAGTTATGTAAACCCTATTGATTTCAGTGGAAACTAGGTGCAACAAACTAACTTAGTCTGGATCTGATCCATAGTATGTAATAATTACATATTGTAGTATTATATTATACATATATTATACAATAATTACATATTGTCATCAGAGAATATTTGTGCAACAGAAAGTAGTTTCTTTCTTCCAGTTTTATGGGAAATATAATAACTCTCAATATTGCTTTCCAAAATGGCAAGTTAGTTTGTGAAAATAAAATATTTATTCAACAATTATCAAGAGTATTGACATTATTACTTCTTTATATTATGAAAAATCTTTCATCATTTATGATGGGTATGTACCAGAATAGAATACGTTCTATATTAGCCTATTAGTGGAATCAAATGTATTGCTCAACATGAAATGTATGACTAGATACGAATTACTTGCAAGAGAAACAAAATGTCAACTCAACATGCTTTCATCTCTTTGGCTGAAAGATTAATAAGACCATCCAGCATTTCATAGTGGAAGGGCACACAATCCTGTTTACACACTTCAATATTCCTGAGTAAGGAAATTGCCATTGCCTCAATTTCTGATAGGCATGATAGGATAAGGCAAACTTCCCTGACTTTCATCATAGTAAAGATCTTTGTGTTATTTGATCACATAAGCTTCCAGAATAACACAAAGATCTTTACTATGAATAACACAAAGATTTTTATTCAATTTTGGCCCATATGGAACGATGGACTGTAGCTCCTGTCTCTATGCTCCAATTGAATTATTGATAGCTGCACTTAAGTCCCATTGAAACAGGTTGGATTAATTAAGCCTGACTAATTTCAATGTGGCCTAAACACAACTAACTTCAACTGGGTTATCATAACTTTTCAATAATAACTGCTATTATTACTTAATAAAAATCTGTCTTTTGGGAGGAAGAAAAGGTTCTGCATCTATTCTTGCTCCGAATTTTGAAAGTCAACAGTAGTTTTGGTGTTAAAAGGCTATTTCAACATAACTTACCTTGGACAGTGGTTCTTTTTCTCAAACGAATGATTTGATAAAGAAATATATAAAAGATAAATGGATTCAACTGACCAAACACATACTAAAGAGTAAAATAATACTAAAAATGTTAACTAAAAAGGTCACACACATCTGAATAATCTGACTTATGGGTGTCTTTTAAAATTAATTTAGATCCTTTGAGGGAAAAGCCTGAGAAAATGTGAAAATGTTTTGAAATGCGTGGGGGAAAATTATTTGTGCTCAATTAAAAATAAAGGGGGAGGGGAAGGAAAAGAAAGAAAAATCGTGCCTATAAAAGCCACATAAAATGGGACTCTCACTAGAAAAATGAGAGAAGCTCCATCACACCTGGTGTGTTGTACATGCTGACAGAAGGGTTGTTATAGGCCGCCGATTCACCGAGCAATGTGTTATAAGGGTTGTTAGTGCCATGAGGACGAAGGAGAGCATTGGTTATAAGATGGTTAGCCATGGCTCCTGGAGCAGCCCAATAGAAAGACAGAGGGAAAAAAAGCAAAAAAAAAAGTCAATCAGGCAAATGTGATAAAAAAAATAAAACATTCAGACTGACAACAATTTCAACAGTCCTGATTAAAAGCAGCCAGCTAATTCAACTGGCAAGCTAAATGCCACCAAAGCGCAGATGCCACTGTCAATGCAAACAAAAATGGATTGGAGTGATGCTAAATCAACCCTCCAGGATGTCACCAACCAACTGCTCAGAGTGTAAATTGAAGAGATACTCAGCATGCTTGCTACATAAAAAAAGATGATCTCATTCTCTCCACAGTGAAAAAATCTAAAGGAAAAACCAAACAAATATTATGATTGTGACCAACACAAAAAGGCACATTAAACATTCACTACATGTTAGTCATGATTTTTCTCCATATTTTGAGTTCTGCTGTTACAAGCTCAACAAAGAGTGGTCTCTGGTTCTTTTCCATTCAATTTTGGCAGTTTACTGACATCAGGCAGTACTACAAAGACTGCTTAAAATAACCATAAAATGACGTGAATCTGTAGTTCTACAAGAGGGGGGTCTTAGCACAGGATGTGCTAAAATATAGGATGACAGCATATCAGTACTTAGATGTTGTGGTTTCCTGACCCCATTTACACTCCTTTTCTTTTTACACAGACAACTCTCCAACTGGTAAGTGGCCAAATTATTGTTCATTTACCATGCTAGTGGGTCAAAGGGTGGATGAAGGGTCATCTTGTTCCTTGAGATAAAGAAATTCACCAGTACAGAAGTTCTTTCCCTTCTTTATACAGTAACTCACAACCACCAGGAGCATCAAAATACATAGACTGGGTCGAACAGCATTGGGCTTGTGTAGGAGAATGACCCAACAGATTGTGTCTTAAGACAGTAAGCCAAAACTGTTTAAGAACAGAATGCTCTTACTGAAAACAGAAAGAAACAAAAGAAAAAAGAAAAGAAAGGAAATAGCATACAATCAAACAAGGTTTACTAAGGATCAGATGCCACCATTGGCACATGGAGAAACTCTGGATGCCAGAGTAATGCCCAAGGAACTTCTCAATGGAAGACATGGTGTTGCAACCCTTCAAGCCCACAGAGCTGGGTGATAGTTTAAGGGTGCAATCCTATTGACTGACCCCTCAATGGCCATATGTCCACAATCTCAGAGGCTTCCTATCATCCTGTGTAGGGTGGAGGGAGTGGCGGAGGCGATCTTCACTACCCCATCCTCCCACCCTGCATTTTTCACTAGATGGGCTTATTTGCCTGCCTAGAAAAGCATTTCAGAGGGGTGGGGGAGGAGGTTGGCAGAGGCATAGGATAGCTCGTATCCTGGCCTCCATCTCATCCCCCCCCTTTCCCTGTCTCCAAGGTCATGTGTAGGAGATGGAAGGAGGGACATATTACCAAGGTGAAGTACAACGGAGTTGTCTGAACCTGTTAGGACAGATGGTGTTAAGAGGGCAAAGATTCAGATTGAGCTAAGGTTGGCTAAAAAGAATAAAAATGGCTTCTTTGGCTACATTAGGAGCTGGAAGAAAATCATGGAAGGAGTTATTCTGCTGCTTAGAGAAAATATAGGAAGCAATAGTTCTGCTCTATTTTGCAAGGTTTTATCCAGTTCTGGGCACTCCTTTTTATGGAGAATATTGACAAGTTGGAGCGAGGTGGGTGGGGGGAAGACAAGCAAACAGGATGGTGAGGGGGCTGGAAACAAAGTCCTATGAGTATGGGTATGTTTAGCCTGGAGAAGAGAAGATTAAGGGAAAACATGATAGTGGTCTTCAAATATCTTGAAAGGCTGTCATGCAGAAGGTGGACCAGACTCATTCTCTTTTGCTCAGAAGGGCAGGTTTAGAACCAACAAATGGAAATTGTAGGGAAGCAGATTTTGGCTAAACATTAGGCAAAACGTCCTAACAGTGAGAGCCGTTTAGCAGTATAACAGATTGCCTCAGGAGGTGGTGGGTTCTCCTTTGCTGGAGGTCTTTAAGCAGAGGCTGGATGGCCATCTCTAAGAGATGCTGTAGCTTCATCCTGCAGTGCAGAGCCTGCACTGAGAAGGGGTCTGGGCTAGAATCATGATCCCTTCCAACTCTTATCATTCTGTGATTCAAACTCAGTGCTATAATTTCACATGCTGTGCTGGCAGCAGTTACCATTTGAAGAAGGAAAAGTTTGGATCCCAACTTTTTTAGTTTATGTTTAATGAACAATGATTTAGGGTGAAGATAAACATAACATTTTAAGAACGACAGAAGTGGTTAGAACTCAGGTTTGCTATCTTGGAATCAGATCCCTGGGAACACAGCAAGTGTGTATCGAAACCACAGGGTGAAGACTAATCTTGGTGGAAATGTTTTCAACACACATTCTGTGCCTAAAAAAACAATCACAGCAATGTGCGATGGCACAAGTTTCATCACATTTTAGAATGTTTGTCAGTCTTCACTCTTAAAATATCACATCTGTCTTCATGCCTGCTTTCTTTACAGTAATACCAAAACTATGTAATCAAGATTCCTCAGTTCTCCCAGGTCAATACTGCAGAGGTTTACTCATCCCCCCTCCCCCGTCTTCTCTGCCAGTGTTCCACACTATTGAACAGATTATGATGGAAGATAGCAGGAAGCCTGGCAGGGAGGAGGACCAGCATAACATCTCAGTCTCTCTAAAACGATTATAGGTCAATTGAAAGAACTTGCAATGACACTGCTACTGAAATATGCAGAAGGTATTGTCAGTGGCATTGCTGCCTTGAACAAATGATAGATTAATCTTGGCTTCCTTAGGGCTGCTCAAGACTCTTAGGCAACTGCCTTATGCTATATAAACCCTTCCAGCCATCCAGCCTTTCTGACTGACAGAAAAATCTTCCAAGATATCTCAGGCAGGAAAGGCTTTGCCCAAGCCCGGCTTGCTACCTCAGAACTATGGGGGCCTTCACACCGAAGAACCTTCTTCTTCTGGATTCTTTCTGGGATTTAAGTGGGCTCTTTACACAGTTGTCCCCCCTTTAACTGCATAACACTATCTGTCATTCCCACTGCTGGGAGGACCCTGGCAGAATGTGAGCGGATGTCAGCAGCATTGTATGCCTCACTGTCCACCCCTCTGGGTAGCCCGTCCCCCCTCTCGGCATGAACTTTTCCATTTCAACTTCCTTGCCACTCTTTCATTTCTGCTGCCTCCGATCCTACCTTGACCATTGCATTCCACAATAATTTTGCAATGTCTGAGGTCTGCTCCTCCCCCTCCCAAAGCAAGCAGCTACACTTCTCCTGCTTGTGTGTACATGGGGATGGGATTGAAATGGTTAAATGTTTTCTGGGTAGCACTGGCAGAGCAGTCTTAGCCAGACGGCATTATTACAATGCCACCTCTACCAGGCTGACAGATTCCCACCATGTTGTGCTCTGCAGACAACCAATAGTGGAATGGCAAAGAAGCGAAAGGGTGCAGATGGAGCACAGTGACACACCGACCCCATTGTCATCACTGGCGTCGGCATGATAACTGCACCCCCAACTACTGCCCACACAAAAGTGGCTCATTGCACTATAGCAGAAATACTTAGCCAGGAGGCGGTGCTTTGATGGCACTACCTGAGAAAATACTGATTTCCCCCCATTCAGAAATAACACAGGACAAGGTGGGGGGGAGAGGTGGGTCAGCACTGTAGGGCAACGACATCATGTAAAACATGCAGAAAAATTATGACTGAAGAATGCCGATGGCACTAAAAAAACTTTGCATGAAGGAGCTGTATAAGTGGAGACTGAAAATGAATACGAAGCATGTATTTGAGTTAGCCAAACAGACAGTTTTAAATCACCAAATCCAAAGAGCCCAAGAGCCCTCTGCTCGTCCTTTCCAACCTGAAGTTTTCAAAGGGTAAAGAATAGCAAAAGGGGAAGACCACCCCCCCCAGCACCCACCGCTGTGTTTACACTTGATAGTGTGCTTTACAAGGAGGTGCAAAGATGCGCTCAAAGTGGGTCAGTTGACTGGTCAAATATTGTCAATTGACTGCCCTCACCACCCCTGAAAACTCCTCAACACATTCACACCCAGGCCCTGGAATAAGGTGGTGAGATATCGACTTTGGGTTTAAATTACAGGGCCACAACTTTACTAATTATTAATGCTAAGGAGCTCTGCAATTGGATGAGAAACCTGCAGAACTCCAATTCATAGTGTACATTACAACAAAAATCCCAAAAGACATAATCAAAAAGGCAAAATCTGGCAATAGAAAGGTTTTGTCTTTACTTTTAATTCCATTTTTTTACAGTGATGCTGTCAACTCTTTTACCTCATTTCTTAGACTGGAGTGACCTCTTTATGGTGTTTTAAGTATTTCCTGCAGTCCTCTGACTGCTTTTTTCCGTCATCCAATCATTTCTGGTTCCGGAGAGAGCCCATCCTTGTCTCTGGAAAAAATCTATAACCCAACTCGCCAGTGAGCTTTCTCTGCCCAGAAGAATAAGGCTCTCGTCAGATCTCCTGCCTCCCTTCTGCCATCTGTTCATTCACCCTTTGTGGCTTTACCCTCTCCCATGACTAAAACAGCAGCTGGGAGAGCACAAAGATGCTGGTCATCTGGGCTGTGGCTGCAGCTTGCTTCTGGTCAGACCAGGTGCGGTGTGGACATGAACCTCAACGAAGCCCAACTCTCCACAACAATTGAAGTGACAATCCAAATAAAACCATTTGGGATGATCTTGCCTCTGGGCTTAGATGCAAGGACGTGACCCAAACTCCACACCTGCTCAAGTCCATTTGGGGGCCTCCCACGGTAGCCTTTCCTTAATAGGTTTAAATGAAACTGTAAATGCGTTCACTTGGGGGAAACCAACGAAGTGCCCTACAGATATCTCCCCATCATTCCTGACCATTGGCCAAGCTGACTGGGGATGATGCGAGTTGCAGTTCAAAACATCTGTGGGCCCTTCACTGGAGATGGCTGAAGGAGAAGAACCATTGCGAGGTATGAACAGATGCAAATGAGAACAGCTCTGCTCAGGAAACATCCTTTTAATATGTATTATTATTATTATTATTATTATTATTATTATTATTATTATTATTATTATTATTATTATATTTATTTCTTGCCCGCTTCTCCATTTTGATCGATATGATTGTTTTACTTGTTTACCACCTAGCTAACTTTTGATACCTTATAAACATTAAAATATTGTTTCAGATATTCATCATGTGTTATTTTGTTAAAGAAGGACCGAGGGGACAGGAGCAGGCAGAAGTAACATCGGGGCCTGCTCCTGCTGGACTCTTCCCCCCCCCCACAGGGCAAACTGCCATCTTGGCCCTGTGGGGAAGAAGAAGGACCGAGGGGACAGGAGCAGGCAGAAGTAACATCGGGCCCTGCTCCTGCTGGACTCTTCCCCCCCCCCACAGGGCAAACTGCCATCTTGGCCCTGTGCGGAAGAAGAAGGACCAAGGGGACAGGAGCAGGCAGAAGTAACATCGGGGCCTGCTCCTGATGGACTCTTCCCCCCCCCCCAGGGCAAACTGCCATCTTGGCCCTGTGCGGAAGAAGAAGGACCGAGGGGACAGGAGCAGGCAGAAGTAACATCGGGGCCTGCTCCTGCTGGACTCTTCCCCCCCCACCCACAGGGCAAACTGCCATCTTGGCCCTGTGCGGAAGAAGAAGGACCAAGGGGACAGGAGCAGGCAGAAGTAACATCGGGGCCTGCTCCTGCTGGACTCTTCCCCCCCCACACACAGGGCAAACTGCCATCTTGGCCCTGTGGGGAAGAAGAAGGACCGAGGGGACAGGAGCAGGCAGAAGTAACATCGGGGCCTGCTCCTGCTGGACTCTTCCCCCCCCCCCCCCACAGGGCAAACTGCCATCTTGGCCCTGCACGGAAGAAGAAGGACCGAGGGGACAGGAGCAGGCAGAAGTAACATCGGGGCCTGCTCCTGCTGGACTCTCTCTCTCTCTCTCTCTCTTTCTTTCTCTCTCCTCCCTCCCTCCCTCCCTCCTTGACTCCTTTTCCTAGTGTGTCATGTCTTTATTAGATTGTAAGCCTAAGGGCAGGGACTGTCTTTTTTCCTAAGTGTAAGCCGCTCCGAGAGCCTTTTTTGGCTGAGGAGCGGGGTATAAGTATGGTAAATAAATAAATAAATAAATAAAAATAAAAGATTGTTGGCCATTTTCAGCAGAGAGGTTGCAGGTGCGAGAGAGGGTCAAGAGGTTGTGGTTAAGTGAGCTGGAACTGGTGGGGAAAGAGTACTGGAGACTTATGGTATCTTTGGCGATGCAGCCTTGTGTGGGTTGCACAAACTGTTTTCTGGGGAACTTCTGCTTGCTATAGGAGTGCTTTTTTGCTTCCACTAAACTCTGCTTGTGTATTCTCAAATCAATGATTAAAAACATCCCAGTTTAAGACTGGAGTTAGGTTATCTCATGTTGGATCAAGCTCTACAAAGCCAGGAAATTGAAAGCTAAGGCTTGTGCCTCGACAGGCATACCTCACGAGCAGTCATGATGTTGTGCAATGTTAGAAATTGTGCTTGCTAACTACTTACCTTTCATGCATCCACATTTTTCCTGGGTCTTTCAGGCCCAAATCCAGATTGCAAGAACAGAGTGCCAGAGACCAGCAAAGATGCTCTACATGGTCCTAGTTCTGTATTGCCTTATGAAACATATGAGCCATACTGTATTGCTAGATGACTCCCCCTTTGTGTTGACCCACACCTGTTTGTTGCTTGCAAGCAAGCATAATTTGTGACATTGAACAACATCATGCTGATCATGGGGCATGTCTGTTAAGGCATCAGCCTTAGCTTCCAATTTCCTGCCTTTGTAGAGCTTGTACCAAATGAAAGGCACATCTGCTAGACAAATCTGAATGAAGTTCATCAGTAGTTTTCACCAAAATTTCATGTTATTAACATGACAGGTGTCATTTCTATAAGTCATAGAATTTTGAGGCTAAAAATGGTTCTGCCATTTTTTGCAACTCACCTTAACTTGGGCCTCAGCTACACGAGGGGGGTAGTAGGGAGACGGTCTCGCGATTTTATGAGTGCAAGATTGTCACCCTGGTTTACACGCGGCGTGTGACATTGTGGCCACCATTTTTTGTTTTTTAAATGAAATGTAGCACACGAGCGCTCGTGTGCAAAACTGTTAGTTTTTATTTTAAAATTTTAATCTCCCCGCTCCCCCACCCCACCTCAATGGGCACAGGTCCCGGCTCCTCGTGGTTACTCACGAGGAGCTGGGACAAACCACGACACCCACCCACACATCCCATGGTCTAGGGATCAGCCGGGCTAGAAGTGCAGGGTGAGATCCCAGGGAAAGGGAGGGGTCCACCTGGCGCCCACACTGTCTTCTTTTCGTCACCAGCTGAAGACCTTTTTATTTTCTCAGTATTTTAACATCTAAATTTAAACTTTGCTGTTTTAATTCTGTAGTTTAAACCTATATCAATTTCTTCTGTGTGGTTTTATCCTGGTTGTGCTTTTTATATTGTATTTTGTATTTGTGTTTTTAGACAGTTGTTTGTTTTATTATGTTCTTAATGGTTTTAATTTTTGTGAACCGCCCAGAGAGCTTCGGCTATTGGGAGGTATAGAAATGTAATAAATAAATAATAAATAAATAAATCATCCCTCCATGCTTCCGGGATCCCCTGTGTGTCATGTGGATGCACTGGGACGATCCTGGAGCGGTCCCCGGGATGTCGCCCTGTCTAACTAGGGCCTAAGAGAGCACAAATCTCCGGTTCTCTTTCATCCAAAGAAAACCCTGTAGCACTGCCTCTGTAATTTCTCACCACTGGGAAATGGGAGGATGCAATAACATCATATTATTAAAACAAAGCCATTTAAAACAAGAGTGCAAAAAGTACAGCCTGTGGCCCCACCCCTATTATTTATTTATTTATTTAAGGATTTTTATGCCGCCATTCAGCCAAAAAAGGCTCCCACGGCGGCTTACAAAAGTATTTCTTGACAGTCCCTGCCCACAGGCTTACAATCACTTCCCAGATGATCTCTGATCTTTCAGCAGAAATGGTGATAAGCGAGGGGGTTCCCTTGCCAGCACTTGCAAGGTTCCCCCTTCCCTCATTTCTTAATGGGGGTAAGCAGGAAGGGCTTTTGGCACTGGAGTGGGGAGGAAGCTGCAGTCTCCTCCCTTCCCCAGTGAGCCATAATCTGGGGAAGGGAAAAGGCTGCAACCTTTTCCCAGCGGCCCTGAAGCAAGCAGCCCTGTGCGCGTGTGCCTGGGCTTGCATGTGTGGCCCCCAGGCACCCTTCCCAGCAAAGCCACGTTTGGTGCTTGAGCCCCAAAAGGTTCAAATCTCAGCTCTGTCCCTGCTCTTTATCACTCTCTCTCACACACATACACACATATCCACACCTCTAGGCATCCCTGACAAGTTAGCTGTGTTGTATACCATTCCAGGAGCAGAAACTACAGCTGAATTATGAGCAACACCCAGCTGACGATGCACTAGCAGCAATGAGATTCTGATCTATGCACATCAGGAGAACTCAACTAATGTTTGTGCCAGCGGGATAGCACAAGTGGTTGTGTATTACACTTACTCAGCCCATTGCACATAACTCTTGTGCTCTACTTGCACAACCCGTTGTTCAACCAGCTGTGCAACTGCTGGGCAATGGCTTGTGCAACAGAAAGATTTGGCAGAGCTCCACTAGTGCTATTTGGATTATTTATTACACACCCACTGCTGTGTGTGTGTGTATTAAGGCTTGACCATTTTAAACATGTTGTACCATTCTAAATGACTAATTTGGTGTGTGTGTCATTCTAACATCCATAAAATTGAAATTCTTTCACCAATCTCACTGAAATTTACATGTGCCAGAAAGAAATGTTGGGTTTACATGCCCTGAAAATATAATGAAGGTTGGCAAAAGATTGAGGAAAGGAGGGTAGTTTAAAGTAGAAAAAAGGGGGGAATCTATCTTACTCACGCGGACTCCTGATTTTAGGCTGGCGACAATTTTTGTGCAGGCCTGGTAAAGAGATGACAGCGAACCTAATTAAAATTCCGATGGGGTGCTCTTCGTTGAGCCATGTAGGTGATAGAATGGCTGTTCTTTTTTGTTCTTTTTTTAAACATTCCCTTTAGTTTTTTTAAACAATATTTATGTTGAGCCATGCGCTCCCATAGAAACGAATGAGACTCCGCCGCCTGAGAAGATGTCGCTCTGAGCTCTCCGTATTAGCTCTGAACATGGAGTTAACGAAACAGCTTCTAAAACCACCATGAGATAACTCTGGCTGGAAATCTTCCCAGATTAAAAGGGGAGATCATGAAGGGAATTGGTGTAAGAAATCAGAATACCATCTCAGCAGCTGCAATTGTCAGAAGGGTAAGATTTAATGGCGTCTACAATGTCCCGGGAGCTGTAATCGGAGCCTTTTGGCTCACCAGGAGCAGACAATTCTCGCTTATAATTCGGTTAGAATCTAGTGCTATCTATTTTTTAGCTCTTTTCCTGCCACAAATGTGAATTGGCTAAAGATAAAGAGAACAGAAGCGAGGAAGGGATTGCAGAATGAAAGTTTACCTTGCTGAGGTGAAATATTGCCTAAGAACAACACTGGGTGAATAAAGTACGTTTTCTCAGATAAAAGCTTTTAATTAAGACAATTAACATCATAGAAGAAATAAGAAATATTTCACTATGGTGAGGTTTTCGTTTAAAGGTTTGTATGGCTTCATTTCTTCCCCTTTATCTGCTAACCACAAACATTTCTGGAATGTAAACAAACCGTGTGCATGACTGACTGACTAACTGTCCTCTAGAGATACCTGCTGGACATAATAAGAAGTACGCTCTTACTGCAGAAATAATAACGATGATGACAGACTACAACTTTTTGACATGGAATATTAAAGGATGTAATTCTCCTTTAAAAAGGAAGAAAATATTTCATTATTTAAAAAAATTAAAGCAAGACATCTTTTGTTTGCAAGAGACTCATATTAGAAAAAAAGATATTAAATACATAATTAATAAAAAAATTAGGTGAAGAATTTATTTCAGCAAGTGGGAAAAAGAAAAATGGAGTGGTTTTATATAGCAAACCATATTTAAGTCCTGAATTAGTACTGACAGATGAACATGGACATTATGTTGCAGTTAAAGTTACCCTCAATGGAGTGTCAACATTGGAGTTGGGGTTATATGCCCCCAATGATCATAAAGCGGAATTTTATGAGAAACTCTTAATTAACCTAACAGACTTATCATTTGAAAATTGGTGTTTGATGGGAGACTGGAATGGAGTGATTTCACCAGAAATAGACAGGACATCAGATAAAAAGATTAAAAGTCATAAAGGCAAACTGTCCAAAAGTTTTTTTTTTTAATTTGATGGACAATTTGGGGGTAGTGGATGTTTGGAGACATAGAAATGGCAACTCAAATGAGTATACCTTTTTTTTCAGAAAGACATACATCTTTTTCAAGAATAGATATGATCCTGCCAACTAAAGAACTACTTACAAAAGTTAAAAAAAAAAGATTTCTGCCCAAATCTTTTTCAGATCATAATCCTATATTGATGGTATATAGGAGAAGAGGCAATACATTCAGATGGAGAGTAAATGAGAATTTATTGCAAGATAAAACAATAGTGGAAAATGAAAAAAAACCTGAAAGATTATTTTGAACTGAATCTGGATAAGGGAACTGATCTGTGAATGGTTTGGGATGCGAGCAAAGCAGACATCAGAGAATATTTTATCCAACAAAATAAATGATTGAAGAGGAAAAGAGAAGAGGAAACATAAAACATTTTGACGGAGATTAAGAAAAAAGAAGAAGCTTTAAAGAAAACACCTGGAAAAGCAAGTATTATACGACAAATTAAAATGCTTCAACAACAATAATCAATGTTAACAATTCAGGATATGGAAAAAAAATTAAATTTCGTGAAGCAAAGAAACTTTGAATCAGCAAATAAACCAGGAAAATGGCTGGCGTATGAATTAAGAAAAGAAAAAAAAAGAATAATAGTCAAAATAAAAGAGAATGGAAGGGAATTAACAGATAATAAAGACATACAAAGAGCTTTTCAACAGTACTACTCAAATCTGTATAAAAGGCAAGATATTTCAGTTGATTCAATGGACAATTATATCAAAAGACAAAATTTACCAAAGATTTCGAAAGAACAAAAACAGATGATGAATGGACCTATAACAATAAGTGAAATGGTGGATGCAATAAGAAAAATTAAGTTGGGGAAAACACCAGGACCAGATAGGTTGCCAGGATTATATTATAAGAAATTTGAAGAGGAACTTTTACAACCATTACAGAATACAATTAATGAGATTTTAAGTGGTGGAGAGATTCCTGATACTTGGAAGACAGCGTATATAACGCTTATACCAAAAGATGTTCAGGACTTGACTTTGACAAAGAACTATAGACCAATGTCATTATTAAACAATGATTATAAATTATTTACAACAATCTTGGCAGGAAGGCTTAAAAAAGTGTTATAAGAATTTATACATGAAGATCAAAGTGGATTTCTACCCAAACGCCAGATGTTTAAGAACAATCTTAAACATGGTGGAATACTTGTAAAAGCATCTGGAAAAAAAAGCAGCTTTGATTTTTTTTAGATGCAGAGAAAGCGTTTGACAATCTCAACTGGAATTTTTTGTTTAGAACTTTAGAAGAAGTGGACTTTGGAGAAAATTTTATAAAATGGGTAAAATCTACTTACACTTCTCAAAAAGCGCAAATGATTGTAAATGGAGATGTGTCTAAAACTTGTGAAATACAAAGAGGAACAAGACAGGGGTGTCCACTGTCACCACTATTATTTATTTTAGTGTTGGAGTTGTTGAACCAAGATATAAGACAAGAAAAACGAATTGGAGGAATAAAGATAAAGAAGGAGATATACAAATTGAGAGCCTTTGCAGATGATTTGGTGTTTACTTTGGAGGATCCTTTAAAGGGCATTGAAACTCTGATGAGTAAATTGAAAGAATTTGGGACAGTGGCAGGTTTCAAAGGTAACAAAAAGAAAACCAAGACGTTAACAAAGAATATGAATATTCAAGAACAAGAAAAATTGAAAGAAAAGACAGGTTTCCAAATTGAAAAGAAGGTAAAATATTTGGGGATTGTATTAACAAATATGAACTGTATGTTATTTCAAAATAACTATGTTAAAGTGTGGAATGAGGTTAAAAAAGATTTTGAGAGATGGGTAAAGGTCCAACTGTCACTTTTGGGGTGAATTGCAACAATCAAAATGTTTATTATCAAGAATGTTATTTTTGTTTCAAATTATACCTATTGTAACATCGGATTTACCATTCAAGCAGTGGCAGAGAGAGAGATAACCAAATTTATTTGGCAAGGAAAAAAGCCAAGAGTTAAAATTAAAATATTGCAGGATGCAAAAGAAAGAGGAGGACTGGGGTTGCCAGACCTCAAAGTGTATTTCTTTGCCTGCTGTTTGTTGTGGATCAAAGAATGGGTGACATTAAAAATTAGAAGGATGTTGGAACTTGAAGGACATGAACTGAGATTTGGTTGGCATGGTTACCTGTGGTACGACAAAGCAAAGGTGAATTTGGAATGTAACAAACATTATGTAAGGTGTGATTTTGTCAGAAAACACCGTTATGGGTATTGATGCAAGAAGCTTTTAATAGAAGGGATTTTACAAGTATGTACAAATGGTTGACATATAATGATGTAGTAGAATTGTCGCAAGGTGAATATAGGTTAAAAACAAGGGAAGAATTGTTGAAAGAAGGTCATACATGTAATGGTTTTCCTATGCACAAATTATGGAAAGGTTTAAAATAGACAAGAAAAATAATGGATTTGAACAAAAAAAACCCTGAATTTGTAATATCATCATCATCATCATCATCATCATCATCATCATCATCTATTTATTTCTTACCCGCCTCTCCCTTTGGATCGAGGCGGGGAACAACATTAGAACAGAAATCAATACATCTTAAAAATTCACGATTTAACATTGATCTGGATAGGCCTGCCGGAAAAGGCTAGTCTTTAAAGCTGCCTTAAAATCACAGAGAGAGTTAATTTTACGAATCTCCTCCGGCAGGCCATTCCACAATCTGGGGGCGACAGAAGAAAAGGTCCTCTGGGAAACTGATGTCAGCCTAGTTTTAGCTGACTGAAGTAAGTTCACCCCAGAGGACCTGAGTGTGCGGGGTGGACTATATGGGAGAAGGCGATCCCGCAGGTAACCTGGACCCAAAAGTAATGACCAACACTTTGTACTTTGCTCAGAAACTAATTGGCAGCCAGTGGAGTGATTTTAATGTTGGGGTACAAATGATGAACATGTTGTTGCAAAGATGTATAAAATGTTGTTAAGATATTGGACATAACATCGTAATAGAAGAATGGCAAAATATGAGGGGAAATGGTTTAAAATTTACATTATGTGCAAAACTTAAAGAAAATTTTTATAAGATGATGTATAGATGGTATATGTCACCTGTAAAATTAGCAAAAGTGTTTAAAGAGGCCTCAAGTAAGTGTTGGAAATGTAAAAAAGAAGAAGGAACCTTTTATCATCTTTGGTGGACTTGTAAAAAAGCCAAGACATTTTGGACTCAAATACACTCTTTAATCCAAAAAATATTAAAAACAAATATAGAAATGAAACTGGAAGCTTTCTTACTTGGACTAATGGACAAACAAACAAAAGAGAAGGGGGGAATTTTTTTCTTGTATATGGTGACGGCAGCAAGATTGCTATTCGCACAGAACTGGAAAAGCAAAACAATACCAACAATGGATGTTGAAGATGTTGCAACTTGCAGAGATGGCAAAACTTACAGCGACAATGAGAGAAAGGTCAACAGTCATGTTTATGTTGGAATGGAAACCTTTGATAGAATATTTGAAAGAGACAGAGAAAAACGATGTATTTGTTTGTGGATTTTAGTATTAAGAGGGGAAAGGGAGGAAAGACGCATAATTCTGTGACTCCATTGTATGAGATTTAGACAAATTACAAAGAAAAATTGAATTGTATGGATATGTAAATGGTAATTAAGAAATTAATGGGCAATTTTGGCATGAAGAGGGCAAAAGAAAAAATATATCTTAACCTTACCCTTAAATGTTTTTAGTGTAATTGTAGTTGTTATATGTACCTTTGTTTGTATGTATTATATGTGATGTTTGTCTAGATGCTGTTGAAAAAAATAAAAAAATAGAATAAAAAAAGAAAGAAAAAGAAACGGATGGCGCTCTCTGCTACTGCTCTACGTTACTCCTTCTCACCCTCGGATTAGAACATGAGAGACAGAGAGCGGGGTGGGGGTTGAGGCAGAAAGGGCTGCTCCAGTGGGGCTCAGGCAAAGTCAAGGGCTGGAGTAGCCAGCCGTGCACCACTCCTCCTCTCCCCACCCTTGGAGGAGCCGTGGCCCCAACCAGCAGCACAGCCCCTTCGCCCGCCTCCTCCCAAGGCATCAGGTGCATGCTGGGCTCCTGCCGCACACCTCTCGTCCAGGGACCGAGCGCGAGGCTCCCGCCTTTCCCTCCCACAAGGGTCAGCCCATGGGTTGCTTTCCCTCGGAAGATGAGCCATCGCCACCAGCGAGTGTGGGGCTGCCTCCGCTCCCCTCGGGGACCATGTGGGCGTCCGCTCAGAGCCTCTTCCTGTGTAAACCCACTAAGCAGTCATGTTTAGAAGGCGTTTCCCTCCTGCCTTCCCCCCTTTCCCTAGACACACAGAAATAAACCTGTTACTCTTTACATAGGGTGGGTTGTGGGGATTGTCTTGCCTGCTTATTGGAAGCCAGGCTTTTTATTTTTTTATTTTTGTTCTCTTTCTTTTCTTTTACACTATTTTTATTATATTTGGGGGGTTGGTTGGCAGTATGAGGACCACTTGTTTTTCTTTCCAAGTTTTTTAAAGTGGTTTTGTAAGTTGTAGCATAATAAATAGATTGAATTTTAAACATTTTTGGTTTGAAATGTATTAATTCTATGATTTATACATTGTATCATTTAAAAGTAGTAACTTTTCTAAGATTTGTGTGTGTGTGTGTGTGTGTGTGTGAGAGAGAGAGAGAGAGAGAGAGAGAGAGAACAACATGTTTATTTTGCTTATTTTTTCATTCTTTCTATGCTTAATGTGATTCATGGAATGTCAAAGGATTAAGGAAGTTAAATAAGCAAAAGAGACTTCTCTCTAAGCTAAAAGTGCTTAATGCCAATGTGTTTTTTTAAAAAAACAAGAAATCTATTTCATGGGCCACAGATTAACATTGTTGAGAAGAGATTGGGTCAGGGAGGTCCACGTAACACATACTTGACAGTGTTTGCTATTTTAATTCATAAGTGACTCTTTTTTCAGTTCAACATGTGATTATTGATCCTGATGACCACAATATTTACTGCTTGGGAAATATATTGATAGGGTAACACCATGATTAATGTGTATAGGCCTAATAATTATTCTCTGGTTATGTTCCATGAATGTTTTAGCAGATTGGTTGATAGTATGATTACTTGATTGTGGGTGGGAGCTGTAATAAGATTTTAGATTTGTTGCTAGACAGGAGTATGCCTGCTCCTAAGACTTCATCTTTATAATCATAGTTTTGAATCAGGCTCCCTTACTTCATTGTTAAATAATGCTTAAAGTACTATTATTCCTAAGCCTGGCAAGAATCATACTTACTGCGCCATCATACTTACTGCACTGATATATATATATATATATATATATATATATATATATATATATATATTAAACTATTAAGTGCAATTCTGGCCGATAGACTGCAAAATGTTATCACATAGGTGGGATTTATTAAACATAGTCAGGGGCTGATAACCTTTGATTAATTGTTGATCTGAGAGTTTTAAACACTTATAGAACACTCCAGGCTGCCATTGTTTGACAGAATTCATTGGAAATTCATTTTTGCCACGTTGACTAATTTTGGCTTTCCTGCAATTTTTTTTAAATGGGTTAGAATATTATATTCACCCCCAAGAGCTAGAGTTGTTTTGGGAGGTTTTCTTTCCACCTGGGAGAGATACAACCCACTTTGGACGCATCTGTTGTCAGTGTGCGTGAAGGTGGCAGCTGTGTAAAAGGCATCCCATGACTGAGATGGTCCTTGTCGAGCCACTAATGCAGGGCTATGGCCACTTCCGGTGGTACCTTGAGGTAGGATCTCTTTGCATTCATAGTATTTGGGAATACTCTGATGAACCAGTTCTGCAGCAGCCTCACTTGGAGCCTTGCCCATTGTACTACTGAGACCGTCGCTGCCATATGGCCGAGAAGGCACTGTATCTGGAAGGCTGTCATAGACTTGATTCTGGTCAAACGGTGTGCCAGTTTTATTAGTTTGTCTCCTCAATCGCGAGGGAGATAGGCGCTCACCACCGTAGCGTCGAGGATGGCTCCTATGAATTTTATCTTCTGCATTGGGATTAGATGCGATTTCTCTGGATTTATATAGAGTCCCAAAGCTTGTACAGTATTTATTACTTTTCATAGTGTTTTGACCAAACTGTCCTGGGTTGGTGCCACTATTAACCAATCATCCAGGTAAGGCTACATTTCCACACCCTGCTTCCTGAGGTATGTGCAGATGATGGAGACACACTTTGTGAAGAGCAATGGTGCTGTCGCCAGGCCAAACGGAAGAACGTGGAACTGAAACATCTTGGTTCCTATGAGGAAACTGAGAAACTGATGGTGAGATGGGTGTATGGAGATATGGAAATATGTGCCTTTGAGGTCTATCGATGCAAACCACATGTCGCGTTGAAGAAGAGGCAAAATGGTATTCAGCGTTATCATGTGAAATTTCCTGATCCTTATGAATTGGTTGAGGCTTCTGAGGACTAAGATAGGGTGAAAACTTCCATCTGTTTTTGGTACCGTAAAGTATCTTGTTAGGAAGCTGCTTGCTATGGTAGGCTCCACTTGTGTGATTGCTCCCTTTTTTAAGAGAGAAGTTATCTCCTTTGCCAGAATGGGAGAGGGAGATGTGACCTTCACAGTACCGACAGGTGGGAGGACTTCAAATTCTAACTTGTAGCTGTATTGAATTATATTTAACACCTAGGTGTCTGTTGTAATTGTTCTTCAGTTGTTGAAGAAAGGAAGAAGTCAATGGTCGAAAAAGTATGGTAAGTCTGAATGATTATTGAGAAAACGGGAGTCAAAGTCTCTGCTTCATGGCAGTATCAGGTTTCCAGCAAGGCTGTCTGTAGTGAGGGTATGCAGCCTGTTTCCACTGTTGCTGTGGCGGTTGTGGATGTTGGTACCTTTCTGGGTATGGCCGATTCCAGCATCTATTTTTGAAAGTTGGAGGCTGGTATTGTGTAAGCCCCATCTTCTTTGCCATAGCTTTCACCTTCTGGACAGAGTCCATCGTATCGTCCGTATTGGTGTTAAACAATCCCTCACCATCGAATGGCAAATCCTCAATATAGTACAGCGGTTTAGCAAAAAAATCATGCACATTGTGATACAAGTGTGAAAATTGGTATGGTGGTATTTATGACCATGTAGATTAAAATGAGATATAGGGGCATCTTGGGAAATCATCATAGCGGCTGCCAACTTGGAAAATGGCGGCCAAAATCCAGTTTTTGCACAATAACTCGATCATAGTGGAGTCATCTCAGGGAAGATCCCAAAAGATCCATGCCTCATTGGCGGATAAAGAGGGTCAACGCTTGGACCTAATGCGCAGGAGAATCTACTCATCACCAGCATTGGAACTAAAAGTAGCCAACTATCAAGCCACAATGTCTCCCTATCAACTTTTTCTTTGGGAGAAGATCGTTTCTTTGTGCGATTATCTCCCTGAAGAGAAGAGAGTCGGCTCGTGTGTTCCAGGATGAGGCAACGAGATTGTCCCGACAACAAATCAACACCACTCAACATCTAGTCGGTTGCGAAACAAAGGAGCAATCGCTCTGCATCGACATGCTTGGTTGCGATCGGCAGTGATCACTCCAGAGGCTAGATTTTGTATTAGTACAGCGGCTTAACGACAATTTCTGGCCAAATCATGCACATTGTGATACAAGTGTGAAATTTGGTATGGTGGTATTTATGACCATGTAGATTAAAATGAGATATAGGGGCATCTTTGGAAATCATCATAGCAACCGCCATCTTGGAAAATGGCGGCCAAAATCCAGTTTTCGCACAATAATTCTATTATTTGTAATCTCACAGAAAAGATATCACAATATAAAATTAAAGAGCATAAAATTTGCTACAAAAAAGTCATTAACAACCCTTTCATAGGAGCAACCCTTGTCGAGATATAAAGGTTTTATTCCTACCCATTTGTCTGAGAAGTCAACAAGATGCACTATCTCACCCTCACTCCAATCTTGCACTTTGTGTTGCAAGCTTGAAACTTTCAGAGGTTACACTTTACACATTTTTCAACAAGAATATGTACTGAGGCATCAATTTGGGGTGGTTGGGAAGAGAGTTAATAGAAATAATGCGAAATTTCCATAAGAGGCTCATTTATTCTTTCTGGATCTGGGTTTCAGTTAATTATAGAAATCTGTTTTCTTTTAAATGTATTAAATTAACTTGTAATACACATAAAAAATTACATTTAACCATTTTTTGTTTTTTAAAATAACAGAGCTTAAAACTTTTGTTTTTAGTGATTTTTTTTTAGTCTCGACTACGTTCTCCATCATACTGACACATCACAGTACACAATAGTCCAGCAGTACTGCATTTGCATCTGTTATTAGTGTCACATTTTGTTTTACATCCACAAGAAACCAACTTGAGGGAGGATTTTGAAGCAGGAGGAAGTGTAGTCCATGTAGGTAGCCAGCCAGATTCAGCGTCTTTCTGCCATCCCCAGTTGCTGGGATCAGGGTATGATGGTATTGGCTGTAAAGAGGTTCCCCTCACACATGACCTGCTTCAAAGATGGCACATTTTACATGCTGTAACAGAGCACTTGAAGTTGGTGGAATCCATTCCATGTGTGTTCCTTTTTTTGCAAATAGTTCTTTCCTGTTCACGTCTTCTTTGATGCTAGTACGATCATACATTGCTATAACAAACTTTTCTATTGTTTTCAATTGCTGCTATGTCACATCAGAGACTGGCATGCTAAATCAGAGTAGGGCTCCATCACACCAGTGATTTAATGCACTCTCACCATGCCTGATGTGCGGTTTTGCAACATGGTTTTGCACATGCCTCTTCCCCAGCCTTTTCTGTCTTTTCCTAGAATGGGGAAAGTCTGGTTTATTTTCCCCAAGTGAATTTAATGCACCTTGAAGCCTCCGTGTAGTGCTGTCCTCTTGCTTTTTCCTTTGTTGCAGATGTGTGTTATAAGGAAGAGCTTGCTGATGAAAGGGGAGGGTGGGGTGGTTCTCCTCCTCCACGCCTTTCAAACCCAGAGGCTGAGCCAGTGTAAGATACAGTACTTTTGCTGCTCCAACCCTACCCCCCTCCTTGCCCACAGCTCCCTTATTTTTAAAGATAAACAGATGAAACTTGGGACCCTGAGAGCTTTTAAGTAGGGCTTTGGGTATGCCAAGCTTGAATCAGATCGGTCCATCCCTTGACTTTTTTAATGATTTTTTAATTTTCACCCCTTAAGCCATTGTCCTGCTAGCCCACCAATGCGAAATTCCACGTGTTTGCATCTGTGGAGGATCGGTTTTCCTTTGCTTTGATAATGTTGAACAATGTGTAAAATGTGACCTCTGAAAGTTTCAAGCTTGCAACACAAAGTGCAAGATTGGAGTGAGGGTGAGATAGTGCATCTTGTTGACTTCTCAGACAAATGGGTAGGAATAAAACCTTTATATCTCGACAAGGGTTGCTCCTATGAAAGGGTTGTTAATGACTTTTTTGTAGCAAATTTTATGCTCTTTAATTTTATATTGTGATATCTTTTCTGTGAGATAACAAATAATAGAATTATTGTGCAAAAACTGGATTTTGGCCGCCATTTTCCAAGATGGCGGTTGCTATGATGATTTCCAAAGATGCCCCTATATCTCATTTTAATCTACATGGTCATAAATACCACCATACCAAATTTCACACTTGTATCACAATGTGCATGATTTGGCCAGAAATTGTCGTTAAGCCGCTGTACTAATACAAAATCTAGCCTCTGGAGTGATCACTGCCGATCGCAACCAAGCATGTCGATGCAGAGCGATTGCTCCTTTGTTTCGCAACCGACTAGATGTTGAGTGGTGTTGATTTGTTGTCGGGACAATCTCGTTGCCTCATCCTGGAACACACGAGCCGACTCTCTTCTCTTCAGGGAGATAATCGCACAAAGAAACGATCTTCTCCCAAAGAAAAAGTTGATAGGGAGACATTGTGGCTTGATAGTTGGCTACTTTTAGTTCCAATGCTGGTGATGAGTAGATTCTCCTGCGCATTAGGTCCAAGCGTTGACCCTCTTTATCCGCCAATGAGGCATGGATCTTTTGGGATCTTCCCTGAGATGACTCCACTATGATCGAGTCATTTGGGATCTTCCAAGACTGTTTGCCATTCTGTTCCCTGTCCTCCATCTCGATGCCGGTCAGTATACATCTCTTGTTGATTAGATGGTATTGACCAGGCTGAAGATCAGTCCCAATCTCTGTCTGGTCTAGGTGATCTCGGTCTGGAAACACAGGAAGCATGATCTGATCTTGACGACATTGGAGAAAAGCTCCCCCTGTAGATGAGGTATCTTGGGGAAGGTTGCTGTGGCAGATCTATCACTATGATCGGCCCCAAGGATGAAGAATCCCGTATTTCTCCCTCCGATAGTGACACAGTATTGGCACGATCGTGTCTTGATATTGACGGGATAGCACCGTGTTCGTGCGTCAACATCGACTCCATTCTTGGGAGTGATAAATGCCATGAAGAAGAATACCTTAACTCTGATTGTTTATGTTATATATGGGATTCCTTGATCTATACTTGACAAATATCTTCCAAAACTCAATGCTTTGTTTCATAAATGTGTGTCTTCCCTGCCATGAATATCCTTGAAAAGGATTCAGTTTCCAATTAAAGAAGGTGGGCTTGCCTTTCTAGAACTTGCTTTATACCATTGGGACTATTACCGAGGCCAGGCAGTCCGGAATGGAGCCCAGAAGCGCTTGGGGGTTAGGAGAGGGAATGAGGGGGGAAGAGGCAACCAAGGGTTCTGCCCCGCCTGCCTGAGTGCCGCAGGACTCACAGCACATCTCTCGCCATGGAGGGTGTCCCTCGCCCGCCCGCCAGCCAGCCGTATGGCCCGGGAGAGGCTGCCACCAATCCTGCTCCCCAGGCTTCATCAAGGACTGGGGTGGGGGAGTGGTCAGCCAAGCAGGCCTGCCCAAAGCAAGGGTAGCAAGTGGCACTGGCTGGCCTTCTGTCGGTGCCAGGTTGCGGGGGGGGGGGGGTGCCTGAGCCTCAGGTGGCATTCCTCCTCCAGGAACCCTCCTGCTGCTTGGGATGGCAGCTTCCTGCCCACAGGCCATGCCAGCTAAAGATTTTTAGCTGCTCCACCCTTGCTGGGGCCCCCCCAAATTTTTTTCCACACTGGGGCCTGAACCAGCTCTTGGTGGCCCTGCCTCCGACAGTTATGGCCTTTAGAAAAATGGCATATAATGTCACATCTATTACATTTTGATCCATTTTCTCATGCTAAATCAACTCTATGGGGAAACCAAGATTTAAAAATTGGTTAGAAAATGTTTTTGTAGTGGACTTGAATGGCTAATTTGATTTTTATCTTGGAGCAACTAGTGGGTGCTGATGATGAGTTTTTGTCATTCTCGGCTTTGCGTGCCAAATACAACTTGCCTGCTATAGCTGAATAGCAATACTTGCAAATGCAACATTTGTAAGTATCTAGGTTTGGCTAGGACGCTTTTATAGTGTCGTGATTCTATAACATACAGTATCAGAACCTCCATCGTTATTGGAAGCACTTATTGAGGCCCATTAGTTATATTGATCCATATTTATAAATACTTATTATTGGTGAATAAATATGATATACAGATGGTTAAGCAGGAATGAAATAGAGAACTGGATTGTCCCATTTTGTCTAATCAATAGATTGCTGCTTTAGCATCAGTATCTGGAACATCTATGGCTCTCAGGTTACACCTTATTCAGCAAAAACTCATTCCATATCAATTCAATTTCACAATGACTTTTTTAATAAGAATCATTCTAAGTTGGCTAATTGCTGGAGGTGTAACAAAGCTGATGTTTCTTTTAACCACATGTCGTGGCAATGCCTAATAGTTGCCTCTTTTTGGGAGAAGGTTATTATACAGATAAACTTTGCACTGGAACATTTTAAATATATATATATATATATATATATATATATATATATATATATATGTCCTTTTAATTTATCAACCTGCTTCCTTAAAGTTAAAGCACAGTCAGTGCAAATGGATTCTCCCCACCCTTTTGACAGCTAAAAGTCTGATACTACAACACTGGAAGGATAAATGTTCACCTCTGATATTGCAATGCATTGAAGACCTATGTAGAAATTCCTTCTTCATGCTTGCTCTGAACCTGTTAAATTACCAGCCTCCTCCCAGCTGGTACTATCTGCATTTGTCAGGTCTAGTTTGGCCCTCAGCATTCATAATAAAAGTTGCTTACTATGGCTTGAGATATCAATGGGAGAGAAACTCTGCAAGCCTAGAATCTCCAACACATTCCTGACATGTCTTGCTGAGAACTTCCCCTTTCAGAAGATGGAGGAAAAAAATTGAAAGGACTGGTTATCCTTCACTTGATCCTTACATTGGTTAGAAATTCTGACAAATCGAGATGGGCAGGCCAATGAGATTCAATTAATGGGAGATTTGGGGGGAAATGACCATGGGGTAGGATCCAGCAGTGGCCTACTGCTGGGAGCAATCACTGCTGGTTCCTGCTGTGTGTGCAACCATCCCCAGAAAAACTGTGCGTGGCCCCTACCACTGGCAGCATCGATGTAATGCTTCTGGGGGGAAGCCCCCAAATGACTGGAAACACAACTTTCTGAAGCCGTGATCTCCCCCTTTCAGGAACTTGCATTTCCAGTTATTTGTGGGCTTGTCCCTTGAAGTGCTACATCATCACCACCAGTCACCAGGTCACTGTTGGATCCTACACATGATAATCTGGTTACCCATGTTCCCCAGCAACTGGTGTACATAGCCTTACTGCCTCTGATTCTGGAGGTAGCACATAGCTATCAGAACTGGTAGCCATCCTCCTCCAGGAATTTATCTAACTCCCTTTTTAAAGCCATCCAAATTGGTGGCCATCACTACTCTTGTGGTAGTGGATTCCATAGTTTAACTATGCGATGTGTGAAGAAGTCCTTCCTTTTAACTGTCCTGAATCTCTCATTAATTAGCTTCATGGATGACCCTGGTTCTAGTATTTTGAGAGGGGGAGAAAAATGGGAGATGCTCCAGCCACTTGATTATTTTAGTTTCCCTTTTGTGCATTTTTTCCAGCTCTACAATATCATTTTTTAAGTATAGTAACCAGAACTGTACACAAAGTTCCAAGTGTGGTTGCACCATAGATTTGTACAAAAGACAGCATGGTATCAGCAGTTTTGTTCTCCCTTCCTAATAATTCCTAACATGGAGTTTGCCTTTTTTTACAGCATCCGCACTCTGGGATGACGTTTTCATTGAGCTGCCGACCACAACCCCAAGATCTCTTTCTTTCTGTCTGTCTGTCTGTCTGTCTGTCTGTCTTTCTTTCTCTCTTAGCCAGTCACTGCTACGTTTTCCATGTGGTCCCCCAGAGCTATGATGTGCACCTTGTACTCTTCACATCTTCAACATGCATATTAATGTTATGGATGAAGAGGTGGAAGGAATCCTTACTAAAGGCACGGATGAAACAAAACTGAGAGAGATAAATAACACCTTGATAGAATGGAATTATATCTTGATAGAATGGAAAACCAGACTGAAACTAACAAAATGAAATTCAATAGACAAGTGCAAAATTCTGCATTTAGGTAAATAAATAAAATGGCTTGGCAGTCAGTACAGGTGAAAGGTATCTTGGAATTGTAGATGATTGCAAATGTACTATGAGTCAGCCATGTGATGCAGTTGCAAAAATGTGATTTTAGGTGGCATTAATAGTACTATAGCTTCCAAACCATGATAAAACAATAGTTCCACTTTATTCTACATCTCACCTGGAGTACAGAATCGAGTTCTAGGCAACACACTTTAAGAAGCAGGTAGACCTTTGGGTGGGGGTGGGAACATTTAGAATTCTGGGCGTCACCACAGATTGGCTAATCAGGATTGGTGGTTGGCCAATCAGAAAATGCATTTCATGGGAATTTAACTGGAATTGGCATAAATAGCAGATTATTATTATTATTTTTAAAAAAGGCTTATTGCAATTATTTATTTCCTAAATTGATTCCATTGGTCCCATTATCTCTTCTTTGTTTTATACAGAGATGAATTACATTGTCTAGATTGATACTAATTCTGCAACTGAAAGATACCTCACAAGCCAAAGTACTCTGAAGTATTACTCATCAAGGAAGGCCTGGGCATACGGAAGATGAAAAGGGCCCAGTGGCAAAGGAAAACAGGAGTCACACATCTGTCTTCATATGTCCTCTGAATTAATCTCTCCAAAAGCTGTTCTCTACTGTACAATGGAATTGCTTATAGAGAACGGTGGAAGATGCAGGAAAAGAATTCCTGATTAGAGTAGGCAAGACTTTTGTAGACAGGGAGTGGTTCAATTCATCCAGACGAGCAGCCCATGATGGAGGCACATAAAGGGTTCTGTCCTTAAAGGTGGCCTATAAACGTTTTTAGATAGATAGATTATCCTTAAATGTATGGCCCTTGGGGCCCTGGACAATCTTTAAAGATCAGGCTAAAACAATCTAAATGCAGAACAGAGCATTACAATCAGAGAGAGATTCACCTGAGTTCAGCTTTGTTTTTTGAGAACCAAGCAGGTAAGGACCCTTTTGTCCGGACAAGCTTTCATGGATTTACTGATTTTAACTTTTGCTCCTGACTGTTGATATTTTAAACTAGTTGTGTATTTTTTCTAGCAGACAGATGGGCAGACAGGAAACTCTGTTAAAGCCAGTGATGAACAAAAAGGAAACATCACAAGGAAAAGTGAACAAAATGGCTGGTACTAGCTGGTTCAAATTATCCAGCTTGAACTGTGAACTGTTGGCTGACATTAAGTGTGTGTGTGTCTGTAAAAAAAGCGGTCATACTGAAGACTGGAAAGCATGCATGGTGAGGTATCTGGGTATCTGGCTAGCAACATATCTAAAGAACTGCTTAGGTGGAAATTCAATAGCTCAAACAAAAGCAGCAAGTCAAGAAATTGCTATTCCAAAATGTTTGTTCTTGTTGCAGTATTTTATTCTGGAGAGCAAAGTATCCAATGTATACAATGCACAGGTACAGTAATCACAAATCATTCCTGGGATGCTGGACAGTCTAATAAATCAGATGCCATTATCGTAGCAAATCGTATCCAGCAAGTGCTTGAAGACTCATCAAAGGAAGGTCCAAAGACTATAAAAATCAACTCATTAACATCATTTATATGGGGACATGTGTTCTTCAGAGATGTTTAAATAAATACAGGGAAATTCCACATCACGTGTGGGCACTTTCAATTCCCTGCCTTTTACAAGAGTAAATCCAAGTACCGCTAATCACATTAATCCAGTAAATTTTGTATACATGTGTGAACTGTGCTCAGAACATGGTTATTTAAGAGTAATTAGTAGAAGAGATAATCAGAATTAATTCCTCTGCTGCAGAGAAGCTATTACACTTTGGGTATCTTTCAAAGACATCTCCTAACCCACTTAATTCTTGAGAAGAAATAACTGAGGGGGCCTTGGAATTTAGAAATAACATTTTAGCCCCTGCTTTGCCCCCTGCGTTGGCTCAGCACTACTCTCACCCCATCCCTCCCGTCCACTCCCACCCCATCATTGCTGCTCCAGCAGCAGTGGACTGGTGTTGAAGATGCTAGGTGTCACTCCAACTACTGGAACTTGTCAGTAGCCCTTGGAGAAGGTTTCCCGCTGTTCCTAGCAGGCAGCGAGAGCAGAGTGCCAGGAAAGCGAGCCCTCCCCCCCTCCATGTCACCACTGCAGCTGTTGGAACAGCAGGCAAGCTAAACAGCTGGAGTGGGGGTGAAAGAGGCAGGAAGGTGGTTCCTTTGGAGAAAGGAAGGAATATCACTTTATTTCCTCAGGGCTGCAACAGGACTTGGAACTAGGCTCAGATTATGGTTTTGCAAACCCAATTTGGTTTAGTTCATTCTTTTCTATACCCAATTTTGAGCCTTGTTGAGGGAGTTCTCCATATCACTAGTTACTACACATTTCCAAAAGAGTTTTCCTACAGACATCTGGAGAACCGAGTGGGTCGTGCATCCAAACTACACACAGGTTTGCTCCATATTATGTAGCAGGATTTCACCTTCAGAGGGCCTTCAAAATTGCTTTTTTCCTTGGGACAACAATGCTTAGCAGACTATATTCCTCCATAATTACCCATTTCATTGCTAGCAATGAAGCTTGACACCTTCCAGGTCTTTGCACTAACAGTTGACTACAGGAATATTCGTCTCACTCCCCCCCACCCCCAATGCAACTGCCTTTTGACAACAATATGAAAATGCATGTTAAAAATAATAAGCAAAATAAAAAAAAAACATTTTAGTTAATGAAAAGTAGTGCAAGATGCCCTCTTTTATTCTCTGTTGTAATATTTTAATCCAAGGAAACATTTCAAGGTTGACAAGGCATCATAATTTAGACTCCATTGTAATTACAAAGGTTATACATATTTGAAAAGTCCATAATTACCTCTGTTAAGTGACGCTGAACTGTTTATATCACCAGTGATGAAAGAGGACTCGGATTGCTTTCGAACAGTGTCATTCCACATCCTGCGAATGCGGCTCTGGAGAAGGACAAGAGTAAGGGATGGAAGGTGAACTTCAAGCAGAACGACTGTGGTAAGCAATGTCTTTAGGAAGGTGGCTTTCAATATCTCCAACATACGGCCAGAGGTTTTGGTTTGCTGTTTGAAATCTTTCTGCTGGGCAAAGAATCCCTCACATATACTACAACAGGACTTTATACTGTTAGTTTTACCCTACCCTGTGCCTGCTTACCCTACCCTGTGCCTGTTGGCATTCTCTTCCCCTCCTTATTGTTTTATTATGATTTTATTAGATTGTAAGCCTATGCGGTAGGGCCTTGCTATTTACTGTTTTACTCTGTACAGCACCATGTACACTGATGGTGCTATATAAATAAATAATAATAATAATAATAATAATAATAATAATAATAATCCATAGAACCCAACATCCCGAAGTCCACAAGCAGGACAAGAAGACAGCAACCTCATACAACCATCATACAATTAAATCATAGAGTTTTCAGATCCAGATAAATACAGGTCAGGTCCCTTTTAGCCAAGGATCCGGGCATATGCAAGGTCCTGCTTGACCTGAATCTGTATCTATAAAGCTCGAGTTCTCTGTAACAGCTACACAGCCCAGCATGTCTTTGCCGGAGCTGCCCACATTGATGAGAGGAGGGAAACGCCTCTCAGAGAATGCAGGCAGTGGCCCACCAAAGGCATGGTGGGAGGTGTAGGTATTTCAAAGGTCTTGGTGGATCATGCGCGGCCATGTAGGCAATCCCTTGTGCGGCTCCCACAGCCATCGCCAGTTAATAGTTGGTTGCCCAGCTGTGACTGCTGCCCACTGTCACCTCAGGAGCCAGGTCGAGGAGAGGAAAAGGAGCCAAGGAAGCAGGCACCACCGGTCTGCCAGCACCCAAACTAAATGCCGCAAATATGGATGGCAGAGTGGTGGCAGAAGTGAGACAAGCAGCTGTGGAGAGCAACAGCAGCCCTGGTCCAATACGGAGACCTACCTGGCATTGATGGCCAGACTGGTGGCAGAGCCAAGCGTGGAGATGTTGGACAGGTGAGGCAGAAGGCCATGAGGACTGCGGGGATGGGGGTGATCTTTCGGGACCTGGGCAACACTGGCTTTATAGGTAGAGACTATCAGCTAGTTTCTACCTATAAAGCTGAAAATATGTCTATGGGTTTGTATGTCCGGAAATGTTTACCCACTTCTAGATGAGCTACAAACATGAAATTTGGATGCTGATTGGTCTTCCTGTACAATATACAAAACAATTTCCTAAAACCCATTTTTGGTGTGTGGTTTAACTATTTTTAAACAATTTAAAACCACTCCTATGCTAATGCCTACAACTCCCAGAAAGCCTATAACTCCCAGCAACTGTAGAGGAACTGCCTCTCAGAGGGTAAGGCCACCTGTGGACTGTCAAAGGCATGCTGGGATGTGTAGGCATTTCAAAGATCTCAGGGATCACACTTGGCCATGTTAGTGATTGCCTGAGTCCTCTGAAACAGCCACACATCCCAGCATGCCTTGCCCAGAGCTGCCTGAGTCCACTGAGAGCTGCTCCTTTGCAAAGCTACTCCTCAAGAGAGTGGCAAGGAGCAGCAGCAGCGACGAGTGAAGGGAAGCGGATGAACATTATTCAGGGACCCGAGCAATGCTGGGAATATGTGCTTGTCTGTCTGTCTGTCTATGTATATATAAAGCTGAATGTAAGTATGTGGATTTGTATGTCTGGAAGTTTTTACCCACTTCCAGATGAGTTAGAAACTTGAAATTTGGCATGCAGATTGCTCTGGTTGTACATTGTACCAGAAAAATCTAAAAACATGATTTTTGGGGTTGTAAGTATCTTTTTAAAGAATGTAATTTTAAAAACCTAGGCTTATGCCTACAACTCCCAGAGTGAAGACTTACCGGCCTTTGGTGGCCATCATGCGGAAGTGGCTCAACTCTTCCCCTCAGCTGAGCCCCCCCCCCAAGCCAAATCCCAGCCGTCCGAGTCCCGTCTGCCTGGCCTTTACATCCTCATTCACCTTGGGCAGATTCTAGATGAAGAAGCTGAGCAGAGTCGGTGCCAGCAGCTTCTCCTGCCTGGTTCCCATGGCCATTGCCACCATCCTTTGCCTGAAGGGAGAGTGCCTGCCTGGGGCCGGCTGACTCGGTTGCTATGCATTGTCTGGAGTGGTAGGAAAGGAGGCTGCAGCTCCGGGCCCATTCGGGCACTGACCGACCTACCCGTCAGTCAGTAAGTCAGCTGGCCCGGTCACTCATGGCCTACCTACAGCCCCCCCCCCCCCCGGTCTGACCCACACTTCCTCCTCCACCCTGGAAGGGAACTGGCACTGCCCCGGGCCTGCTTTGCCTGCCCAGCCCTTCTTTCTCCTTCACGGGCTGGGCTTGCTCTCTTGCTTGGCTCGATTTCTGTCCATCCCCTCCTTCCCTTCTCTTGGACTGGGTCTGCTAAGAAAGTATACTGAAGTCACTGGTCTGGCCATGCAGGGAGCCCCGTTCACTTTGGGAGGAGCCCCCCACCCCACAAAAAGAAGTGTCAGGGCTCCATTCTGACTATTTATGAAATTAACATTATTTGGGGACCCGGGCAATGCTGGGTGTATCAGCTAAACGGATATAAAGTGCAAACCAGCGCTAAAAGGGATGGATGAAAGGGATGTGCGTTGGACCTATGCGGAGGGGTCCAAACACCTCTCCCAAAAGCCACCTTTCCTCTTCTGCAGGGTAAATCCGTCGGTTTTGGATTTCTCACTTTTCCAGCCTTCAGTTCATTCCATTCCATCAATTTGTGATTTTTTAAAAATCCATATACATATTCATATGGATTTTTGCATTTATTTACCCTAATATATGCATTTTAATGCATGATTGCCTAATATACACATTTTATAAGCAATTTACCTTTATATAATGATGTGTGTGTTGTATTTCACTAATATATGCATTTCCGTGCATTTCTTGTTACCTATCCCTAATTGACTTTGGGACACATTATCTGAAGAAACACTTCATCCCATAAGTACCTGCCTGGACCCTAAAATCATCTTAAAAATCCCCATGAGCCCCTGCCAGAGGAAGTAAGATGCATGGCTACCAGGAGGAGGGCCTTTTCTGCTGTGGCACCCTGGCTGTGGAATGAGCTCCTGAGAGAGGTTCACCTAGCACCTATATTATACTCTTTTTGAACTACTAAAAAAAAAAGTCTCCTATATGTTTATTGGAGTAACATTATGGTTTCTCTAATTCAGTGCATTAGCATGATTTGGACAATGAGATTTCATCCAACAATTCCCAACATACACACAAATGTGTTTTGGGGTCATCTCTGAGTAGTTGAGGAGATTCAGTGTGTTCCGAATAGCACCTACAGAAACCATAGAGCCTAATAACAGTAACATACCTCTGCTCTCCCTGAAATAAAAGAGATAGCAACAGATGAGGCAACCAATGATTTGCTGATGGCTAATGAGTGAGGAATACAAATTGCACTGCAACATGAAAGAAGATTAATCAGAGTAATTCTCCCATTTCATGACTACCGAAAGGTAACAATTAAAAACCTTTGCTTCATTGTACAGATTGAATGTTACCACCTAGAGGAATGTACAGCAAAGGTCAAGGGGAATGGCAAGCGCATGCAGAGACTGCTTAGTGCTGCAGGGGCTGCCCAAATGATACAGATTTCTGAGAAGAGAGATCGCCAGGACCACTGCCGCCTGTGTAAGGTGGACGACAGATGGAACAGCATGCCAAAGGCAGACCTTACTTACGTTCTTATTACTGGAGTGGATACGGTACAAGTGGCTGCGTATTTGGTGACTGTGCAGCTACTTTATATTCTACAAAGGCTGCCACACAATCCAAGTGAATGGGTCTGTCTGAAGAGGCCAAAATGAAAGCGCCTTGATCGACCTGATGTGTAGCCTATTGCGGGCGTTTCATTAATTGCCATGGATAAAAATAAACCTGAGCTAGCTTGCTTACCCTGTGATGTCCTCATGACATATTGGAACAGCAGTATGAGCTGGTGACTGCTAGGGCCATCACTAAACCTAATGAAGGGGAGACTTACTGTATAATAAGCCTCGATTGATTAGGCTACGAGTAGATTAAATCCTTCTAGACACTGTTACTTCTGAACAGACGTCTACTTGGAAGAAGCAGCCTAATGTTTTATCGATGTTCCAGACAAGGGTTAGCTCCTGTGCCCACTGCCTGTCTGAAACAGCTGGCATGGGGGTGCAAAACAATACGTGAACACAGCAAGACGCCACTGTTTCGAAGATGCTTTGAAATGTAGAGCTGCCAGGAACAGTGATGCTACTTAATGATTTCCTTATACTCTTTATGCAAGTGATAACCAGATGCTAACATATTCTGTAAAGTTTGCACTTTCATAGTTTTGAACATGATTATTTACACACAAGCTGTATTTGTCCATTTGTATCTACGTGCTATTTATTTATAGCATGTTTTCCCCCTTGTACTTGCTTTAAGGGAAATGGCTATGTTTCCTACTTACAGTCATGACTTTGTAAATGCAGTCTGACTTGGACACCCATGCATTAAATAATAGGAAATGAGTTGACTACTAAATATGTAATAGGCTTGAAACAGCTGCATGGGATGGTTAAAATGATATGGCAGTCCAAAAGCCATGTTCTTGTCATAATTTCCAGTATTTTTATTGTTTGAGCCTTTATAGCACCTTTCACCCTTCAATGACAGTTGTCCTCTGCTATACCACAGCTCTCTACCTTTATTGTGGTGTATGGTATATCGAAATTGATTCATTACTTTCAGAGCTGCAACAGGTTTTCCATGGGGTCCAGTGATGTGTGACCTTGGAAATGACCTTCAGGGTTATTTTTGAAGGTGACACCTGTCTACGTCTTTTGTTGTTGTTGTTGTTGTTGTTGTTGTTGTCATTATATGTACAACTGATCAAGCATGTGGGTGCCTGGTTTTACCATTGCCAGCAATGGTAGCTTAATGCTGTTTGGATTTTGCCTAACTTAAGGTTTTAATGTCATTGAAATGCGCCCTCAATTGGTATTTTTCTCAGCAATATTTATTTCTGTTTTTACCGGCTGTTCTGGTGGTTTTTGGAGTGATTCTTATGTTTTTATATTTATTGTTTTTAGACACCTTGACTCTTTAGAAATAAGGCAGGATACAATTTTAGAGCTAACTAAACAAACAAGAAACAACCAAAACAATATAAAGTAGGTAAAAGAAGGAAGTATACAAATTACTCAGTTAAAAGTTTTGGATAATTTAAATAATAAAAAAACCCCTGATGCCTGAAGAACACTGATGTTTGTGCCTGGGAAGGTTATTGCGTAAATGTGGTGCCACCATTGAAAGGACACTCTCCATGGTCATCACCCACCCAAACCTCTGATGTCGAGAGCACTCCACAGCAGCTATGTCTAAAATCAGTCAGGTCCATGTGGGAGAAGGGCAGTCTTTCAAGAATTCTGATCCCATGTTGTTTAGGGCTTTATTGGTCACAACCAGAATCTTGAATTGTGCCTAAACGCGCACTGGTAATCAGTGGGGAATATTTTATATATATGTTCAAATTGGAACCTTGCAGTTAGTACTCTGGCTGCCATGATCCATACCATTTGAAGTTTCGAAGTGCAAAGGCAAGTCTACATTCAATGCATTGCAGCAATCTAACCTGAATGTTAGATATTAGCATTTACAAGTCCACACACATTTTCTAAAGCCTACTTTAATCTTAATATCTTAAGACTAACAAATTTATTATAGAATTTAGTTGAAATCTATGATCGGTGTTTTCTTTGGACATGCTCTTGGGTTTTGTGGTTGGCACAAATACTTCTGTATTTGTGCCAACGTCTTGGGTATTTTACTTCCACTTGATGCTTCTGATACTGGAAGACATTTCTTGGGTATGAATTAACTATGTTGCATTAGTAGCAACATAGATCACAAACTGTTTTCCTAAGAAGTTAATGGTTACTCCCTGTAAGTTTTAGTTCACAATTAAATTGGTGAAGTGTCAAGTGTAATTTCAACTGTTAGCGCTACAGCCTAAATTGGTGTTTCTTTTCAATTGATTAAGTTGTAAGCTGCTACATTTTAAATGAATTGCATGATTCTGTTTCTGGACTTACTGAATAAAAAGGTAAATCTAGCACTATAAATATGTAATTGAAACTTGGACTATTCAGAGTAAATAAAGCTAATGGCAGAATTTTCTAGGAAGGGTATTTAACCTCAAGAGTGTTGCAGCAGCATTATGGTTGTAGTCAGATTCCAATTCAAGCACAAGGATAACAGATTAAATATAGGTCAAATACTTGGCAATAGGCAGGTATGTACTGCAGCACATATTGAAGTCCACAGATAGGAGAAGAATGGCATATCCTCCAGCATTTCAGAGGTTAAATAAGGGTGTTTTAGACATTGCATCACCTCTCTTCTCATACTAAAGATCACTGCTCAGGGGGTGTCTTCTTCACGGTGCTGGGTTGGCACTGCGTACCCCCGGGAACCCCATGCTTTCCCTCCCCCTGGCTGGAGTCAAGTAATTCCAACACCAAAGGGTTTCTGGGTGGCTATCCAGGGACCGGAGCTGCTCCCCCTCTTCCTGGTGGAAGGTGACCAATCTGGAGTGAGGCTTTGGGGCCATCTTGCATGCAATTGCCTTGCTCTGGAGAAAAAAGTCCCCATCCATTTACTCTGCAGCTTTGGCGGAAAGGCCCAAGGTGGGTGTGCAATTGCAGTTGTGTCTTATAACTGATACCGCTCCACCGCTCCACTGCGCACCCACCCTGGGGCTTCCTGAGTGTTTAGACAGCCCCCTGATTTCTCCCCTCCTGCTCACTTATTACATATTGCTGTAGGGTTTTCTCTACCTGCTATATGATGTATTCATTCATGTGAAATAGGGGTCTGCTCTGCTCTGAAATTTGGAGCAGAGCTCCGTTGACCATATTTTCCACTCCGATTTCAGAGCAGCTCCCCTTGCTCTGCTTTGTTGGATTATCCGACAGAGCTGTGTTCCATTTTTGGATAACCACTCCATTGTAGTTTATGGCAACTAACAAAAGGGGAAGCAGCCCCACCCCAATTTCACCCTATTAGAGCAAATGGTCAGGGAATGCAGCAGATCTTTATTTTTATAAACTGGAGATGCACAACTATGCATCAGCAAAGTAAAGGATAAAAGCACCCTCCATAAATGCACAAAGGTGAATTAATGCAGAATCACGTGTGTGTGTGTGTGTGTGTATGTGTGTGTATGGGGGGAATGGTTTGAGGGAATTTTTTTAAAAAAATATATCCTAAAAATCAAGAGATGAAGGGATCTGTTTTAAAAATGACAGAAATATGTTTTTTTGTTAATTGCCATATATAATGGAACAGCTGACTGTCAAACTTTTGACAGCTGAGCTGTCAAACTTTTTAAAAAATCCTTTAAAAATCAAGGAATGAAGGGATCTGTTTCAAATTTGGCAAGTCTAAAGCCCTCCTTAAGAGCTATCATAGTGCCAGGTTTCATCTCATTATCTTTAAAAATGATGGAGATGTAAGCATTTTTGTTAATTGCCATAGACTACAATGGAGCGGTTATCTGAAAATGGAATGGCGCTCCAAATGACCTTCACTCCATACTGTGGGTATCTGATAGTTCTAAAAATGTCCCCTAACTACACCAAAAGTTCAGAGCTCTGTCAGAGCACCATCGGACCCTCGAATTTTCAGTGCGGAGCATCCCTCCCCAATGTACACTAGTACACTAGTACAAGAACCTTCAATCTGGCCCAGTAGCGAATAGGCAGCCAGTGCAGCTCCCTCAGCAGATGCTAGAAAGGGGCAGCTCCAGACAACAGCTGAGCTGCAGCATTGAGCTCCTGCATTGATTCCTGCATTGAGCAGGGGGTTGGACTCGATGGCCTTTTAGGCCCCTTCCAACTCTGCTATTCTTGATTCTGCACTAGCTCCACTTTCCGGAGCAGCTTTAAGGGCAGCCCCAAATAGAGTGCATTGCAGTAATCAAGTCTTGGGGTTACCAATGCCTGTACTGCTGTGCCCAAGCTATCCCTGTCCAGGAGAGGCCATAGTTGGCGATCCAGCCAAAGCTGGTAAAAGGCACTCCAAGCCGCTGTGGCCACTTGAACCTCCAGCGACAGAGTTGGATCTAAGAGTACCCCCAAACTATGAACCTGATCTTTCAGGGGGAGTGTAACCCCATCCAGAACAAGCAATGAGCCTGTCTCCCGGACTTGGGAACCACTCACCCACAGGGCTTCCATCTTGCCCTGGATTCATGGCAAGATTCAGGATTCAGTTTCAGTTTATTGGCCCTCATCCAGCCCATTACTGAGTCTAGGCACTGGTCCACGACCTGCACAGCCTCATCTGATTCAGTTGTCACAGGGAGATAGAGCTGCGTGTCATCTGCATATTGATGGCATTTAGCTCCAAATCCCCTAATGACTGCTCTCAGGGGCTTTATATAGATGTTAAATAACACTGGGGACAAGATAGTGCCCTGTGGCACCACATAGCTCAATTGCCAAGGGGCCGAGGAGTGGTCACCCAATGCTACTCTCTGAAAACGACCTTGTAGGTAGGACTGGAACCACTGTAGCACGGTGCCTCTGATGCCCATCCCATGGAGTTGATCCAGGAGGATACCATGGTCGATGGTATCAACAGCCAATGAGAGATCGAGCAGGATTAACAGGGTTGCATTCCCCCATCCCTCTCTCGATAAAGGTTCCGATCAGGGCGACCAAGGCTGATTCAGTCCTGTAACCAGATCAGAACCCAGACTGGAATGGGTCTAGATAATCAGTATCCTCCAAGAGTGCCTGCAGTTGCTCCGCCACAACCCTCTCAAGTACCTTCCCTAAAAAGGGGGTGTTTGCCACTGGGTGGTATTTGTCCAGTACCTTTGGGTCCAGGGTGAGTTTCTTCAGGAGTGGTCACACTACCGCCTCTTAAGGACAGCAGGGACCACCCCTTCCTGGAGTGAAGCAATTATCACCCCCTGGACCCACCCAGTCAAACCCCCTTGGGCTGCTTTTATAAGCCAGGAGAGACAGGGATCGAGAGGGCAAGTGGTTGGTCACATTGCTGCAAGCACCTTGTCCACATCGTCAGGTCGCAATAACTGGAATTGATCCCAAAAAATTGGGCAGATGGTGGCATCAGACACCTCAACTGGAGCTGCACTAATGATAGCGTCAAGCTCGCTGCAGAGAGAAGTGATTTTGTCCTCAGAGTGCGATGCAAAAAGGTCAAAGCAGGAGGGTGTTAGCAGCCCCTGACCACCCAGAAGAGCTCCACTGGACGGCTACTCAAGAACACAATGGGGGCAGCAAAATAAGCCTTCTTTGCTGCCCACACCGCCATGCAATAGGCACGATTATACACTCTAGAGTGTGCTCGGTCATCTTCGCTTCGAGTCTTACACCATTTGCACTCTAGCTGATGTCCAGCCTGTTTCATTTTCTGCAGCTCCCTAGTATACCAAGGAGCAGAGCAGGCTCTACAGGACTGGAGAGGGCACTCCAGTCGATGGCCCTCTGCATCTCACCGTTCCACACTGAGGCTAGGGCCTCGGCTGGATCACCAGCCCTCTCCACTGGAAAATCCCCAAGAGCATTCAGGAGTCCGTTGGATTCCATCAGTCTCCTGGGGCGGAACATCTGAATGGGTCCCCCACCCTTGCAGGAGGGGAATAACACTGTGAGTTCAAATCTCACTAGGAAATGGTCTGACCATGACAATGGGGTTACTACGGCCCAACACCAGGTGCAGCCCCTCAAGGCCTGCTCCAAGGTGGAGTGGCTTTCTGGTGATAGAGATGGAAGATCTATGAATCACGGTGACTCCCTCATCCCGGCCCTCCAATCTCTCTTGGTGCTGCACTGAGTACCCAGGTGGGCAGAGCTGAGCCAGGTCAACCCCACCCAGCTCACCCACCCAAGTCTCAGTAATGTATGCCAGGTCAGCCTTCTCATCCATGATTAAATCATGGATAAGAGCCGTCTTATTGTGGACCAACCTGGCATTAAATAGCAGCACTGCAAGGAAGGAAGGCTCAGAGGTTGAGCTACCAGGTACATGAGGAGGAGGGGTAGAAGGGGAACAGTGTGTAGACATTCTACATTGATGTCCCAACCCCCTCCTGCCATATCTCCTTCTGCCCCAAATCACTGGAATAGTGGCACCCCCTCCATCAGGGTTTCCCAAGAACATCCTTACCTACATCACCTATTCACTCACAACACTCACTCACCATTCAAACCCACTCTCAACCACACAAAAACAACACAATAACAATCCTCACTTGTGTTAACCAGCCACTGGTCACAAATGGACATCAGGCTACTACCAACCAAGCGATAAAGTGCTTATTTCTACACAATCTCCTTCCCTTAGTACCTGCTCATTCTGCATCCACCTGGAGTGTGGCCACGCTTCTCCCCCTGGCTCTCACCCAGGGGAAACCCTAGCTTCAACTACCACAGTTTCTCACCCTGGGCAGATGAAGCAGCTATCGTGTCATCCAAAATGTCATGTCTAACCCTACTAACCCTGTTTTGGGAGAAGGTGATTCAGGTAATCAATCAGAATCAGATTTGGAAATAGAGGAGGCAGTGCCAGGCACCAGCCAGCCTGTACCAGTGGGGGAGGAAGCTCTCACAGACGATGCCCCAGCTGGGAGTCAGACCTCTCCAGAGCTTATTTCCTCAAGGCCAAATTCTACATACTCAGTGGGAAGTGAGCTTTCTTCTGGGGGAGAGCATCCCAACAAGCCAGCTAATGCTAGGGTCCACTGGAAGCTAAAACACATGGAGCGGAAGGAAGGCTTGAGAAGGTAGGTCCAACTAAGATTGCCTGAGGACCTGCCTCCGCACCACCCCCTCAATGTGATGATGACAAGTCATGGGGCAAATAATCCTATACATTATGGGAGATGGCAGATAAGGGATCTCATCTTAAGCAGAAGTCTCATGTTATGCATAACATACACCAGTCCATTATCATGCAAATACAACCTAATGTGATAAGTGTGTATATGTGGAGCTAAGTTTTCAGATACTGAACTGAGTTCTAAAGATTATAACCAAGCAATTAATGGTTTAGGTATGACATCAAACTGCTCAGATTCCCTTCAAGCTAAAGCAAAACTATTTACCTGTGACCCTGTGGAGTATCGTCCAGGAGTTCGTGACCCAGATGTTTTTCCTGAGCCAATGGAGCTCTCTGTACTTTTCCCACTACAGCAATGTGTTCGCAGGCATTTCCCATATTCTTTACGTACCTAAGCAATTAAATAGCAACATTCATTAGCAGGAAACCCATTCTTCAGCTTTGAAAATTGATTTTGTGTGAGCATATAGAGGGAAAACCATTAAATAGTCATTGATTCTTTATATTTATTTCATCTGGCAATTTTATATTTTAAGACACACATAGAAGAAATTGCTTTTAGGATGTTCACTGATAACCTCAGACCTGCCAAGGCAAATTCAAGCAATGCAAAGAAAACAAATTCAGTATATTTATTGCTGAAAATCAATATCCCTTAAGACATAACTGGTACTTGGATATAATTGTTTGTTTTCTGGCACACATGTAAAAAACCAGAAAATTCTCTCTCAGAAGCAGGGAGAGTAAAAGAGAGAAAATACATATAACTTTCACACACACACCCTTCCAGAATATTTGCCTAGGATGACACTTCATTTTCAGGACACCGTTCCTCACATGTTATATCCTCTATACACCTGACTAGGAACCACTGGCACAATATCTGAAATTGATAATCATGGTCCTCAAAAGTGAAAAAGAATGCCATGAAATGACTAATAATAATGGTGGACTTAGATTAGCCAGTTATCTGCTTGGAAATTAAGGTGTATCCTGACCAGACTTTTTCTTCATAATCTGTTACTGAGAAGTCTCATGCAAACAAGTTTATTTAAAACCATTTTTTATTTTTATTTTTCAACAGGGAGACTGTGCAAGAACGTGACCCATTAAAGTAGTTTAAAGTTGTTGTTCGCCCATCACAAAGTTCTGTAATCATGTCCATTTTCTTGTTGCTTCCCAACATGTGGTTTGAAAGTGCAAACAGCAAAAAGGCTCAGGCTCCTCTTTTGGCACCCACCAAACTCCTTGCCTCTCCTGATTATTTTTAAGCTGATTTTTTAGTTACAGCGTGTTTTAGCTCAGAGACTGCCATGCTACAAAATGGAGAGCCCGTCTCCAGAGCCATCTTTATTTCCAAGAATGTTCCTGGGCCTCACATGGGCCCCAGCGGGTGGGTGGCTGCAGCAATGGAAGTGGCACAGAAGCATCCTGTGGAGCTGGCAGCGATGGAGGGGGGCGAGGGGGCATTTTGGCTGCGCTGTGAATGAGGTTTGCCAGGTGGTGTGTGTGTGTGTGTGTGTGTGTGTGTGTGTGATTGGGCTGGGTGTTTCTCTGAGCATCGCCAGTATGCCTTATGTGCAATTTATATTTTGTTGTGCTGTGTTGGTTTGGCACTTGCAGCTCAAACCACAAATATCTGTCTCTGAGCCTCATTGGTTTGTCTTCTGTAAAACGGATATGTTGGGGTGGGATGGGAGATGTTAGATCTTCCATTTCGAATAATATGAAGTCCAGCTATTCTCATTTTATATTTCCTAAAATGGAGGATTCAACAAAACAACACACACACACCCCATCACATGGCTTTTGCTGACCTGCAGACTCCTCTTCCAACACAACACCTTGGGACTCGCCTGAACTTGCAGACAACGTGACTTCACCAGCTAGTCACATTTCCCCCACTGACTTTTATAACATCGTGTTTTTATAACATCTTGTCTGGGGATCTCAAAAGCTTGCTCAGTTTGGTGTGTGTGTGTGTGTGTGATGTTTTGGTTGGCTTAAGGAAAGTATTACAGCAACATGGAAATTTCTTATGTTCAACACAGCCACCTGCCTCTTCCCCCTCTTCAGATATTTAATCTTATTATTATTATTATTATTATTAATTTATATAGCACCATCAATGTACATGGTGCTGTACAGAGTAAAACAGTAAATAGCAAGGCCCTGCCGCATAGGCTTTTATTCTTACTTTGGATTCACAGGAATCAAGTATATACAATCATTCACCCTATATTGGTAGATGGTGACAGTGTGCATAGTTGTGTCGGCATAGAAATGTTTGGCTAGAAGCTCTCTGGAAGGAAAACACCAGTTGTTTGTCAGTGGCACCATCGCTAGATCTGGGTGCTAACTTCTGAAAGATTAAACACTGCACAAAAGCAGCAAACACGTTTGTTGTTCATTTTTCACATTTCCACATTGTGCTTTATATTATTATTATTATTATTATTATTATTATTATTATTATTATTATTTATATAGCACCATCAACGTACACAGCACCTGATGCTAACAACTTTTCAGCTACGTGACATACTATAAGAAACCAGCTCTCCCTCATAGATATGTCAGTATGTCACATAGCTGAAAAGATTTCAGCATCAACTGCCATGTATGGGCCCGAGAGAAATTAACTATTCAAAGCACAATGTGCTGAATCTGAAGTGAATGGTTCATGATGAATCACATGGCCAGGGAATTGCCACTATTTCTGCAGGAAACCTTATTATTTCATTTTCATTTTTATTTTTAATTATTAGGATTTAATTCACATTGCAATACATTTAAAGCACCATTATGTACTTAAGTCCCTGTATGTGATAAAGTAGAACAACAAATGCTGGTATTTGCTCAGAAGCATATCAGTGAAAAATCCACTCAAAAGAAATAGTGTATTAAGATACAGAATGAAATTAAACATAATCTCTAAAGACAAGAACTGAAAAAAGTGGGGCTATTGGTGTGTGTGTGTGTGTGAGAGAGAGAGAGAGAGAGAGAGAGAGAAAGATAGAACAAATTTGGACACACGGTGTGTGTGTGTGTGTGTTTTGTTTTCCTAATGGAACCCCATTAATGAAGATCAAACGTATTGTACTGCAGGCTTTAGAAGATGGGATATTGACTGCTGAAAGAGAACAACCCTATGGTCCCTAGACAGTATCTGAGGGGTGATAGGAATTTTAAAAAACCCTGGATCTGAAGCTGGAAACAATGCTCCTGCCTCAGACCCAGGGACCCAGGCTCTCCGCCCCTGCTTCTGCCCCTTCCGACTAGCTGGCTCTACGAGCTCCTAGACATGAATCATAGAATCATAGAATTGGAAGGGGCCTACAAGGCCATCGAGTCCAACCCCCTGCTCAATGCAGGAATCCACCCTAAAGCATCCCTGACAGATGGTTGTCCAGCTTAGGGTGACCATATTTTGGAAACCAAAAGGGAGGACAACATGGTCGGCCCCCAAGGGGGCGTGTCCAGTACCAAGGGGGCGTGTCCACCCGAACATAGCCTTGGTCACATGTCTGATTTTACAGCACACATTTAAGACAAATCTGTTCTACATAGCATCTTAATGTTAAAATCACTGAAAGAACAAGTGAGAGATTCAATGTATCTGAAATTAACTTCTCTCACTCCTACTTTTGTAGGTTTTGCTGTACTTTGAAGCTTTTGCTATACTCTGTGTGTTACATTCTCCCCTTCCCTCAAATATCTTTTCTGACTGTATCTTCACTCATTTTAAGCTGCTGTTGTTGTTAACAGGGCTTGTTACTGGCCAGCCGGATGGCTGGCTTTTTTTAATTTCAATTTTTTAAAAAAGCTTGTGTATAATTGTTACAAGTTTCTCTACTCTAACATTAGGGTGGGTGTTGTGGCAGTTTACCTAAAGACTGGAGATCCCCTTAATGTCAAGGGCTGAAACTGCTCAATATGTGAAACCCCAAAGAGGAGGTTTGACAACCTGAGTTTGAAGGATATGGCTCCAGCAGTTTTAAAACACAATAATTTTAAAACTTTGAACTTTTAAAAAAATCCTAAAAACCAATGGATGAACAGATCTGATTCAAACCTGGCATGGCTAAATCTCTCCTTAAGAGCTATCATGGTGCCAACTTTCATCCCTTTATCTTTTAAAAATGTCATTTAAAAAAAATATTTTTAAAACCTCAAACTTTAAAAAAAATCCTAAAACTCAATGGATGGACAGATCTGTTTGAAACTTGGCATAGCTAAAGTCCTTGTTAAGAACAATCATGGTGCCAAGTTTCATGTCTTTATCTTTAAAAATAATATTTTTAAAAAAAAAAAATCCTCATATTTTAAAAAATTCCTAAAAATCAATGAAGGAACAGATCTGTTTCAAATTTGGTATGGCTACAGCTCTACCTAAAAGCTATCATGGTGCCAACTTTCAGCTCTTTATCTTTATAAATGACAGTTTAAAAAATAATAATTTATAAACCTCAATTTTAAAAAAAATTCCTAAAAAAATCAATGGATGAACAGATCTGTTTCAAATTTGGTGTGGCTAAAGCTCTACCTAAATTCTATCATGGTGCAAAGTTTCATCTCTTTATCTTTAAAAATGACGATTTTAATAATAATTTTAAAACCTTAATTTTTTTAAAAAATCCTAAAAAATCAATGGATGAACGGATCTGTTTCAAATTTGGTACGACTAAAGCCCTTCCTAAGACCTACAATCATGCCAAGTTTCATGTCTTTATCTTAAAAAATGATGGAGTTATAAGCATTTTTGTTAATTCTCAGTAGAGCTGCTCTTTGGAAAAATCCGGATTCCCCCCCTCCCGGATTTGTCATCAAAAACCCGGGCAAATCCGGGCAAATCCGGGCATATGGTCACCCTAGTCCAGCTGCCTCTTGAAGGCCTCTAGTGTGGGAGAGCCCACAACCTCCCTAGGTAACTGATTCCATTGTCGTACTGCTCTAACAGTCAGGAAGTTTTTCCTGATGTCCAGCTGGAATCTGGCTTCCTTTAACTTGAGCCCGTTATTCTGTGTCCTGCACTCTGGGAGGATCGAGAAGAGATCCTGGCCCTCCTCTGTGTGACAACCTTTTAAGGATTTGAAGAGTGCTATCATGTCTCCCCTCCATCTTCTCTTCTCCAGGCTAAACATGCCCAGTTCTTTCAGTCTCTCTTCATAGGGCTTTGTTTCCAGACCCCTGATCATCCTGGTCGCCCTCCTCTGAACACGCTCCAACTTGTCTGCGTCCTTCTTGAATTGTGGAGCCCAGAACTGGACACAATACTCTAGATGAGGCCTAACCAGGGCCGAATAGAGAGGAACCAGTACCTCATGTGATTTGGAAGCTATACTTCTATTAATGCAGCCCAAAATAGCATTGGCCTTTCTTGCAGCCATATCGCACTGTTGGCTCATATTCAGCTTGCAGTCTACAACAATTCCAAGATCCTTCTCGTTAGTAGTATTGCTGAGCCAAGTATCCCCAATCTTGTAACTGTACCTTTGGTTTCTATTTCCTAAATGTAGAACTTGGCATTTATCCCTATTAAATTTCATCCTGTTGTTTTCAGCCCAGCACTCCAGCCTATCAAGATCACTTTGAAGTTTGTTTCTGTCTTCCAGGGTATTAGCTATCCCACCCAATTTTGTGTCATCTGCAAATTTGATCAGCGTTCCCTGCACCTCCTCGTCCAAATCATTAATGAAAATGTTGAAGAGCACTGGGCCCAGGACTGAGCCCTGCGGTACCCCACTCATTGCCTCTCCCCAGTTTGAAAAGGTTCCATTGATAAGTACTCTTTGAGTCCGATTCTGTAGCCATGAGCTTGGAGAGGGGGCGTGCCAGTGGGCAGGGGACAGAGGGGACTGAAGAGGGGAGTGGGTTAGGAGGCTGCCAGGCATCCGGATCGGATTGTGCCCTAAATCATGCAAAATAATAATTGTATTTGATGGATTGCATCTCATCCATTCCAAGATTCAGCAGTTCAAAGACTGTCAAACGTTTCTAGATTTTGCTGACAAACCGTTATGGCGTATCATTCACTCAATGGTTTGATACCATTATGAATGCTTTTACAGCGACATCAAAAAGGTCCAATAAAAACAAGTTGCAAGTGTGATGATGTCAGCATCTCCACATTGTATGAATGCATTTTGTGATGAAGTAGGGAACAAGTAAGAACTGGTAAATACTGGATGGCCACTGCTGCTTTGGATCTGCAAGACGATCAAGTGCTGGTCTATGAAGGTTCTTTGGATCACAAAATGTATATACTGAATAACAAAGCCACCACTGAATGCCCATAAAGGCATGCAATTTGAATGATGCTCTCCTGTAAATTTTGTTAATATGCACATCCTCTAATATAATGCTTGAAATCAAATTATTGCTACAGATACAAACATTACTGTAATTAGTATTACTGCAATCTATCCCCAGGCCTTACTACCAGGATTGGCAAAATATTAACACCAGATCAGTCCCTCGGCATCAAATTGCTACCAACCTTGGGGAGAATAAATATCAGAACATTATTGCTTTCTATTCTTTAACAGGATGTGACACAACAAGGTCTCGTTCATGTCATAAGTCATAGAATCATAGAATAGCAGAGTTGGAAGAGGCCTATAAGGGCATCGATCATCCTTGTTGCCCTCCTCTAAATGCACTCCAGCTTGTCTGCATCCTTCTTGGTGCACAGAACTGGACACAATACATCTACTCAGAACTGGATAGAGCGGAACTAGTACCTCGTGTGATTTGGAAGCTATACTTCTATTAATGCAGGACAAAATAGCATTTACTTTTTTTGCAGCCACATCACTCTGTTGGCTCAACAATTGTTGATCTACAACAATTCCTAGACCCTTCTTGCTAATAGTATTGCTGAGTCAAGTATACGCCATCTTGTAACTGTGTCACCACCCTCTTCCACCCTCTGCCTGCCAGCCAGCCACACTGCTATGGCTAAAAGTTGAGAACCTGGAGCACTGTGAAATGTCATTGTCCCAGTGCTACTAGCAATGCCAGTATATTTGGATATATGCATGTGGGTGCAAGCAGGAGAGTGAGAAAAGCAGGACTTAAATCCTTTTCTAGCTGGCATTTTAATCAGAGCCAGAGAAGAATTGGGGGTGTGTGCAATGTTCACCTCATCTTTGAGGCAACCATTAAGAGCTACCAAAATTCATATTTCCAAGCCAGGGAATACAAAATTTGGCAAAGTCACTAATAGTGATATATTTCTGGACTGCATCGGGTTCTTTACCAGGAATGTAACAATTTACTAACTACAGTTTGCCATATAGCCTCCTTTTATGTATTTGGATCTGCCTTCTACACTTGTGTATGAAAAGTAGAAATAAAGCATCAAACTCCGTATCTTCCCAAAGATAATCTACCAAGAAGACTTTTGTAAACCGCCCAGAGAGCTTCAGCTATGAGGCGGTATATAAATGTAATAAATAAATAAATTTATTTAATTATTACTTTGCCATGGGCTTACAATATAAACAAATTATAAAAGCACCTTGAATTTGAACATTTTTAAAATGTCATTTAAAATAAAACAGAATTTCTAATATCTAACACCAGAATGTACCATATGATCCCTTTCAATTAAAAGCTAGAGAGAATGCATCACTGAGAAGGCTCTCTCTAGTGCCTGTCAACCTTAATGACAGTTTCTTCCTTAAACCTGCCATTTTATTTATTTATTTATTTATTTGTTACATTTATATACTGCCTCATAGCCGAAGCTCTCTGGGTGGTTTACAAATTTACACAAACATTCTCATGAGTAAATTGCTACCACATCAGTGCTGCTCTGCAGACAAGGCCAGATAAATTAGAATGGCTAAATCCGGGGGGAAGTTCAGAGGGGGGAATTTGGAAATATCCACAACCCAAGCTCCTATATACTCCATGGCAATATTCTGTACCCAGGCAGACCTACTCACTTTTACCATTGGTTCACTTCGGATAAGTTTGGCACCATTCTAATGGTTCTGTGAACTGGCTGAAAGCGCAGGCATGGTAACACAAAATGCAAGGCACTGTCAGTAAAGTTTTGGTATAGTCTCCAGGCAACAAAACAGGCATATCACTTCTCTTAACCACAGAGGAAGAAGAAGAAGAAGAGGAGGAGAAGGAGGAGGAGGAGGAGGAGGAGGAGGAGGAGGAGGAGGAAGAAGAATTGTCCTTACCTTTTTCTGGAGTACACAATGGAAAATGAATATAAACATTCCCTGAAGAGAATTGAAAATGGTGAAGAGATAAGCCATGATGACTGTGCTTTCATTAATATACATAAGCCCAAAGGCCCAGGTCAATCCTAATAGGCAGAGAAGAGCTATTGCACCTATAACCCATGACCTGTTGAGAAATAGAGAAAGAAAAGACAGAAAGGAAATGTGTCTTTGATTCCTAGAGAAAACAATTCAATGCACAAAACAATCATTTCATGCAATACTTTGGGGAGGAGGAAAGCATTAGAAGGATATTTGTGAGAAATATGTTTTGTGAATTCAATGAAGTTTATTACCAAATTTATAACTTGGAGAAAAATGCAGTTATGAAAATGTTATGAGCATGAAAATGCTTCTTTAGCAAAGCAGGTTTGTAGCAAATGTTTTTGGACAGTAGCAGTGTAAATGTAATGAAATATGTCGATGCTGCATGGCAGAGGAAAATGCACCATATTTTAGATTTGCCTCCCTTCCTTCCATGCCCATTGATTTAAAACACATTTGTGCCAGAATTCATCCTACTGAAAAGCAGGGGAGCAGCTTAAGAACACGCTAGTGCTCTTGGGAATCTCCTGCTATTTTCGAAGAGGCTTGTGAAGTAGAACTGCCCACAAAACTATTCCATTAATTGTCTTGACTTTGAACATTATGGCAGTTGGCTTGACTCCCTAATACTTTGTATATGAGATTTTCAAATGAAATAAAAATTAAACTGACATGAAGTACAGTTTGGGGACCAGCTTTTCAAAGTTTTGCATGACTGCTTTGCCCCCCTCCCTGTTTTTAGTAGAAATTTCAACATTTTGTAGTTATTAGTATCTATCAGGAATGAAATGCTGTCCGTCCAACTGGACAAATATCAGGACTATCTAGCTATAGTACTGGAAAGTATGTGAAAAAAGAATATATATGGCCCCAAAGGAATGGGGTTATATCTATATCTGTATCTATGGTGCTTGCCTCTACAAAAAGCAAAAAAGGCAGAACCAGGGTGCTACAACAGTCAGTATAAATAATGTGCCTGGGAATATTTGGAGCAATTGGGGGCTAACCTAAATGGCATCATCCTAACACCTTTTGAAACCAGAAAAAAACACATGCAAATATTAAGGCCAGAAAAGAGTGACGCTGAGAAAATAGCAGGTGGCCCTAGTGAAACTAGCAATTTTAAATACCAAGGTTGGTTTTGTTAGTTTCAGTGTGCAGATGGGGGATCATGTTGTGTAGGGTCTTTTCCATGCTATGAGCACACAGCTGGTAAAGCATTTCCCATAATAGAAGCCTTAAAAGGAGATTAGGATGATCTTAACAGCAGTCAAGAACAATATAGGTATCAGTATAAGCATCTCTCTGTGTTGGCAACCTGAACTTAATACGTTATGAAGCAAAGTTGTTTTTTTTATGTAGACCCATGTGACATTTTCTAAGAAACTGTCAGAACTGTAGGCAAGAAGTGATTACAAATGTGTAAAAAATGTGTTATTGAGTAACAATTAATGGATCAACATCAAATTAGAAAGTGGTCTTATGTGGGTTTATATGCAAAAGTCAGAAGACCGGGTTCACTCCAACATCTCCACTGAAGCGAAAAAAGTTACAAAGAAAAGCAACTAGGATTATTGCACAAGATACAAAACTATTTTAAAGTCGGTGTAGCTTTTAGTAATAATAGTTTTTAAAATTAGTGTGGAAGGGAATTCAGGTACAAGAACCAGAAGCTACAAACTAGACATAAACAAATGTGGATTGAAAATTATTATGTGGAATAATAATAATAATAATAATAATAATAATAATAATAATAATAATTCTAAAGTGCTTAAAATGTACTATGGCACTGTACAAAAACAAAATAGAAGAGAATCTCATTCTCTGTTCAAAAGTGTATGATCAAAATATAAGGAGATTACCAGAAGGAAGACATTCAAGGAATAGTTTTCCTGGAACACTTGTGGGAAATAAAAGTCTTAACGAGTAGAAAACTCTAGGAAGGATATACCTTTGGGATGTTTTTAATATTATTTTGGTGCCTCATAAATAAATTTGGTGTTTATTGGGGCCAAAAGAGGTTTACTCCATTAAACTACATCATGATGGTTGACTATAACTAGAATGGTGATGGTATAAATGTGATTGCAGCAAAATGTCTACATTTCCGATTCCAACATGTGGAGCACAATGAGGGAGCAGGACTAGTGGGCAAAACCTCAAGCCCTCCCCACCACATGGATACAGAACCACCTTTTGCACAGGGTTTAGCTGGACAGGTACTGTGACTCTTTGCTGGCCTGTTTGTCTTCCTGTTGTCATAGGCTGGCTTATTCGCTTGAATCATCTTTACTATGTTATATCTTAATAATTTCTCTCTTTTCACTGTAATAGGAAAGGATGATGTCCAGGGGTGTGTGTGTTGGAATGCAAACATTCCAGGGGGGGGGGGTAAGCTGTCTGAACATTTAAAGTGATACATTAGAAAGCTAGAATTAAATTTTGTAGGATAAGTGCAAAGGTTACACAAAAATGAAAAAGGAATGAACAGGTATAACTTAGAACTGGCTACATAGTATCACTGTAGAGAACATTTTAGGAGAAGTTTATGAATTACAAACTGAACATGAGTCAATATTATAACCTTGTGATATTAAAGAGTAATATTAGAATTTATGATTAACAGACGTGTCATATTCAAGGCTAGTTTAGTATTAGTATCTATTTCATCAGCATAAACACTATTTCATTTGGAATATTCTGAGGGCAATAGTTCAAGAAGATTGGTGACAGATTGAGGTGGGGAAAAATCAGAATTCATCTATAAAGATGTTAAAATCCAGTTGATTAATGATTCAAAGGAACTCGTCATGTTTAACCAAAGGGGGAGAAACTATTAACTGGGTCATAGCATCAATTACAACTGGATCATTCCTTTAATTACTCTATGACACAGACATTATGATATAACTATCAATTATAGCAAAGTGTTTTTCAACAAGTCCTATTTTTATTATGTTTTTTCTTATTATTATGGTTGTGCAGTTGATGACCAATGGTAAGCAGAAAGCATGTTTCATATTCTCATTGATCTGGTTTTAGTTCCAAGTCAGGTTCACCTGGCATGGATAACTGGAATTAATCAAGCCTTTCTTTCTGCTCCATGTCTGCTCCACGTTTGATCAAAAAAGTGAGAGAGTTGGCAACTATCTATCAGTGTAAGATTTTGGTGAGACTTGACCAAGTCTTTCTCCAGCTGCAGAGAAGAAAGTCCACTGGTGGAAAAGGGAAGCCATGTAACATCCAACGTCCCTTCAGTTGCCCTCCCTGAAAGTTTAGGATTACTCTCTAAAGCACTATGTAATTGCTCAATAATCATTCATAAGGTAATGCCTATCACTTCTTAAACCACTGGGATTATGACTGCAGCAACCTTTGTTTTTATTGGCTGTGTTATAATTGTTTAAATATTGGAGTGGGTGATATATAGAATCTGCTTCCTAAGAATTTTTCTTCTTCATGATATTAAATCCATTCCCAAAGTGGGATGATTTCTTCAGGTAGTTTGAAAGAAAATCAATATTATACATGTAACAAACTAGAACCACTCTTGTGTATTTCCCCCCTCAATATTGTACGTGTAATATATAGACAAATTAAAAATGTACACAAAACTTTTCCCTGCAAGATGGACAGCTGTTAAAATATTATCATAAAGGGGCACATTTTGAGAGCAATCCTGTGATCCCTGGGAAGGCCCCTGCCTTCGGAAGAGGAGATCTGACCGCGTAAACCTGTGCAGCCACTTCCTTCCTAAGCCTGGGACTCCAACCTCAGGGAATGGGGAACATGGGGTAATATTTCGACCAACCCTGTAGAGTTACATTTTCTTCCTGAGTGAAAAATCCCACAGAGGGGAGGGAAAAATGCCACCTTGCTCACTTCTGCCTTGCTGGCAAGAGCCTGGGAAGGAAATAGGATAAGATCGAAGGCTCTGATATTGGAGCGCTCCGTCGGAGAGTTTAGGGTTGCTCTTTTGATCACCAAACCACAGTCTAAAACAAACAAACAAAAATCTTCAGTGTACAAGTCAGATTGCACTCTCTGATCATTTAATTTCATCCAGCATCCTCTACCCTGAGATGAATCATAAACTGGTTCTCCTTTAAAGATCCAGCTTGAATGTTAAGAAGTTTGTGGTTTGGAGAAATGTAGTGGAAGTGGGTGTAGTAATTCTGTGTGTGTGTGTGTGTGTGTGTGTGTGTGTGTGTGTGAGAGAGAGAGAGAGAGAGAGAGAGAGAGAGAGAGAGAGAGAGAGAGAATCTTTTTACTGTATAAGCATTGGTTTATTATGTAGCTCCAGTCCAAATATTTGCAAGAGTTCCAATGTGCGTGCAAATCTCATGTCTGTGCTGGTTTCTACATTAACCTTTAATGTTGAGTAGAGATCCTTGTGGGCAAATAGATGTGCAAGTGAAATGGAACCTGCCATTGAAGTAATTTGGAAAGCTCTGGAGCACACACACTGTAGCTGCTACATACACATGGACTATATATAGAAAAAGCACTATGCTTTTCATAGCAGCCCCTGAACAGCAAAAGTCTTCCAATGCGGAAGCAGAGTAGCCTGCTTATCTCCACATGGGGGGAGATAAATGCTAGATTGTGGTCAAAATATTTTTATTCTATAAATGTAGAAGCTCCAGTCCAAAGATCTCTGGAGGCTCCCATGGAGTTCTCCTGCATGTAGGCTTTCCTGTGCATTTTAATAGGGAGGGCAGTTCTGCACAAGACTCTGAGCTTGTCCTACCATCCAAGTGCATCAGAGCTCCTTGGTATGTAGAGACTGGGCTGCATGTCTTCAAGAATCTATATAAAACAATATTGCAACTTCATCTGATATAGCCTACAACTACTTTTTCGTACTTTATGCAATGCCATTCACACAGAACAGTTACCATTTCATTTAATATTGGGGTTTGTATCATCTAACAGTAGAGTTAATCTAGCATTGCTAGTTTATCACTGAGAAAAATCTTTGAGATTTAAGCAGAAATTGCACAGTTTGGATTGTTTTTGATGCCAAAAAGACACTTGCCAGTAAAGTGAAAGCTTCTTAAATACATTCCCCGATCTTGCAAAAGAGGTAAAGAATGACAGAGATGAAAATGAGTCAACGTAAATGAACACAAAGGACTCTTCACCAGAAGAACAAACTGAAAGTCCACTGTAAAGTATAGACACTTGTATTACTTATGCTCCTGATTCAAAGTTTTTCTTGCAGGATAGTACATTATTATCCAAGGCCCATAATTGGTGCTTTGTTGTTTCTGTTAACTTTTAACAATTTTATGCAGACCTGTTTTATTCAAAGGCATCATTTTTAAATTCGGAAGTGAAATATTTAAATATTACCATGCAAACATTGATTGATTAGAACTGATACTTAAAGTAAAATTTGCCATGAGTTGCCCAGAATAATCAATTCAGGACTTTTCTTTTGAAATATTAGTTAAAATGAAGAGCATTAGTACTCCTGAATTTCTTTGAACATTTACTCCTGAATTATATTAACCATTCCAAGGTAAAATTAGCACTCCAAACTTGCATTCAGCATGCTCTGACGCACCATTATAACACACCAGGGAGCCTTTGTGGAGGTATCCCAAGTCTGTACTATAGTAGATCACAAGAAAGTCCAGATGACAGCCAATCAAGAAACATGAAGCATAGGAACTGTAGGCCTTACGGTTTTCCTGCCCAGTTTGCTCTTCTGCCTCTCTCAAATGTGAATGACAGAAGCTGTAAATGATTTTTAAATACTGATCTGACAGCCAGTTCATGGGACCACACTGATAAATGGAATTTATCAGTCATTCAGGTCATTCTTACTTGATGAAGGGTCTGTTATCCTCAAAGCTGAAGAATGCATAGACATAAAGACAAGAATGTCAACATTAGAATATAATGATAAAAAGTTACCATATAGGTAAGCAATCAAACAAGCTTATCCCCAGTTCAAGTAACAGAAAGCTAGAACTGCACTGCAACCAAGTGTATTACTGCAGGTTGTATGTGGGAGTTCTTATAATGGAATACTAATCATTCCATACACAAAGAGAACGTATCAGAGAGAAAAGTATGATCAGGGAAAGGGGGCATCTTTCTATGTGTAGCAACAAATGTGTTTCCCCCCCAGAAGAAAGCATTCCATCCTTTGAGTCCCACTTGCAGCCTGAAATAGTAGAGCTCTGGAATAGGTTTACCGTATCATTGAGAATCCGCCTTTTACGGGCCACATTAGGCATCCCAAAACCAGGCTGGTTCCCCCTAGGGACAGCAGTGATGTCACCCTTCTTTATGTGAAGAGCTACTCATACACAGTTGGCTGTCCTTGTTCGGCTTTCAAAATACCAATAGGTTTAGAAATTTGCTACTAGTGAAGTTTCAGTCAAGCTTTAATGATATTACAGCAGGCCTTAGCATTCTTTACCCAATATATAAGCAAACTCTTCACATGGGGAAACACTCTACATTATTGTTTTATTATCAGCTCTTAACAATAACATGTCCTTGATTCCTTCCCTATATGAGTCAGACTCCATTATCCTGTTTTACAGATAATGCCATTAGTATCTTCTCAAAATGCTCTCTTGGTCATTGCTGAGTAGAAGTAGTAACCAACCAAACAACAACAACAAAACAAACCACCGAGTTAAAAGTACTTTTTTTGCTGCCCTTGGTTGTCAGCGACCTTTTTTCCCCCATCTAAAGGCACGGACTGTGACTGATCATTGATTTTCATGCTGCATTTTTGACACAGAAATTAATAGTCATTCCAGAGAAGGTGGAATGAACTATAATGTGAGATTAGCCAGCAAAGCGTCAATTTCTCATCTTAAAAGATAACATGACATTTCTACCTATGCAACTTCACTATGGCCTAATATATACCAAGCAGGATATTGTACTATGAAAGTGGCATGAAAGCAGTACATAAAAGGCAGGAGCCACACTACTGCTTTATAGCGGTATTGCAATGCACCAACAACTGTTGGGGCCCATTGACATAGACCATATAGTGCTATATCCTGCTTGGTGTGGTTCCTGCCTTTTATATACTGCTTTCATGCCACTTTCATAGTGCAAAATCCTGCTTGGTGTAGATTAAGCCAGTGTCTCAAAACCCCATTTTCCTCCTTGTATCTATTACTGCTGACCCTGTGAGCACTTTCAACTGTTTTGAAGCATGACTACACGTGACATTCCCACATTGGTTTGAGTTTTGAGAATTCTGAAGGTTGACTCAAAAGCTTTGAGTCGTCTTGTCTTAAGGTTAAGCTGAGCTAGTCAGTGGGATTTCTCTCTCGTGATCTCATTCAGACAATTTCCCCTAGTAACTGAGATGATGGGGAGATCAGAGGAGTAAGATAACAAGCGATAAAAAGCCTGTTGGCCAGCAGGACTTTCTTCTTTTCAGCTGTATTGTGAAGGTAAGTTATAGCCAGACTCTACGGCAGGGGTGAGTAACCTGCGACCCAGAAATTGTGATGTAGGAAACTGCTTGTGGCTGAATAAAAGGTGTAGCTCACTCTCCAACACAGCAGGGCAAAATCATGGTGCAGGTGCAGGAGACGTTGGTGCCTGCTTGCTCACTTGCCCCGCCTTCTTTGTTGGCCCCAAACTTGTTGCCATTGTGAAAAGGAGCAGCTGTTACAATTCCTCACTCACGGCTAGACCCAGAGCAGGGGTGGGCAACAATCTTCTATTGTTCTTCTATTGTTTTGCCTGCTGCTTTCCCACAAAATTGTGCCCAAAGCGGCTAACAACAACATAACAAATGGACAACAGTAACTATTTACAACAGATATCAAATAGCAATAAACGTAACTATAACTAAATACAGCTTCTAAGGGAGCCTGGGGGCCCCTTTCAACTCTCTCCAGACCCCTGTGGGCCACTGTGCCCCTGAACTTGGTGGGAGAAGTGGAAAAAATATCAGCAGTTTGCTCCTGAGTTTCACCAGCAAACCCCTATGGAGGGTTAAAAAGGTAAAATTTACCCTTTAAAAAAAAATTATTTCTTTTTGCTACTGTGAATTTGGATGGCCCAAATTCTGGTCTAGGAGAGGATGGGCAACCACGTGTCAGTGAAGTCAAGGTGGTGTTGCGTCCCAACATTTCACTGAGCACTGACAGTGTCCTACCTAAGGGCCCTCCAAAAACTGCAGAGCCTCCCCTCAGTTTGGAAGTCCCCAGGACTCTAGCCAGACACGTCGCTCTCTCAGTCCCTGTTGAGACCTATTAGGACTTACATAACTGACCAGAAGGGTCCACAATCTTTTTAGGTTGGTGGACCCTTTTAGAATTTTGTGGAAGAGTCATGGTTGTTCTCACAAAATGACTGCCATAATGTGCATGACTGGTCACAAAACACACATTTCCCAGAAGGCAAACTGGTGAGAGTAAAATAAAAGCAATTTGTCCAAGAAACTAAAGTACAAGGCAGAGGTGGAGGGGCCGAGCATCAAAAACACAAAGCCAATCTTTGGAATCCAAATAAAGGTGGAACCGGAGGGCAGTGCATCACTTTGCAGCATGCTATCCTCCCAATTATTTCTTTTCTTTTTTCATTACAAAAAAACTCCAGAAATAAAATAAAAACCAGAAAGGACCAGGAGCCTGGCAGGCACCAAGAGGTTGGTCTGCAGGCTCATTAGGTGCCTGTGGCCATCAGGTTGGAGACAGAAAACTGAGCAGTAACCCTAGCACACATTTTATCATCCCATAATTGACACAGGGCCTTGCTAGACCCTGCCAGATAAGCCGGCAGGGAGGAGGGGAGACGGCGCACTAACTTTAGCGCGCGCCGCCCCGCCTCCTAGACAGCCGACACGCAGGGACTACGGAAGCCCTGCAGCGTCGGCCATTTTTTTGTTTTGTTAAAGGGGACAAGGCAGGAGCCTTTTTTTAAAATTAAGCCCCCCACCCTTTTTAAAATTAAGCCCCCTGCCCCCTCTTTCCCCGCCCTCCCTCCCTGTCCCGTCCCCTGTGTCGCCCTTCGCCATCTCCCTCCCTGTCCCGTGTCGCCCTTCGCCATCTCCCTCCCTGTCCTACTTACATTGAGCCATCTCCCTCTCCTGCTGGTCCGGCCTTCCCCCCCATGTCCCCCCCCGGATCCCCCCGGCCCAGTCCGTGGCTTTTCCCGGTTACTCGCGAGTAAGCGAGTAGCCGCAAAAAGCCACGGACCTTGCTAGACGTTCTGCAGCCCCGGCCTTAGGCTGAGGCTGCGGAAAAGGCGCGCCATAAGCGACTTCGCTTATGGCGCGTTAGGGGAGGCTTTAGTGTGGCCTGGGCCCGGGAAACCGGGCCTCAAAGCGCGCTAACGCCTCGTCTAGCAAAGCCCACAGTCCCTGAGAAAGCGCCCAGACCACTAGTGAGATCAGTTTCAGTTAAAGTGGTGTGAATATATGGTCCTTGGAGAGGTTTGGCCAACCATCTATAAACAACCATCTTGTCCATCTTGTCTACTTACATTGAGCTGAAGGGAACTGACAGGAAGTGATGGTCCTGGCTGTCTTGAGAGAGATGGTGGTGAGGGTACTTCTTTAAAAAAAAACCTGATTAGACCCTGAAGATTGTAACCAATTGCGCAGTCACAAATAGGCCCCTTTTTTGACAATGCACTTGAGAAGTTTGTGGCTATTCAACTCCAGGCACTCTTGGGTAAAATGGATGAACTAGAGCCATTTCAATCCAGTTTCTGCCTAGGGGTTGGGACTGAAATAGCCTTGGTCATTCTGATTGACAATCTCTGATGGCAAAAAGACAGGGCAAATGTAATCTTCTTGATACTTCCTGATACCTTGGTGTATTTTAATGCACCATGGTATATTGTGAGACAAAGGGCGTCTCTACATTAAGCAAAAATCCTACAGCTTTACTTTAGATTTATTACTGCATTTTGGTGACTTATAAAATGGCGGATTCCCACTTTAAAATGATGGTATTATTTATTTATTTATTTATTTATTTATTTATTTATATAGCACCATCAATGTACATGGTGCTGTACAGAGTAAAACAGTAAATAGCAAGATCCTGCCGCATAGGCTTACATTCTAATAAAATCATAATAAAACAATAAGGAGGGGAATAGAATGCACCAAATAGGCACAGGGTAGGGTAAAACTAACAGTATAAAGTCAGAGCAAAATCAAGTTTTAAAAGCTTTCGGAAAAAGAAAGGTTTTTAGCTGAGCTTTAAAAGCTGCGATTGAACTTGTAGTTCTCAAATGTTCTGGAAGAGCGTTCCAGGCGTAAGGGGCAGCGGAAGAAAATGGACGAAGCCGAGCAAGGGAAGTAGAGACCCTTGGGCAGGTGAGAAACATGGCATCAGAGGAGCGAAGAGCATGAGCGGGGCAATAGTGTGAGATGAGAGAGGAGAGATAGGAAGGAGCTAGACAGTGAAAAGCTTTGTAGGTCAACAGGAGAAGTTTATATTGGATTCTAAAGTGAATTGGAAGCCAATGAAGAGATTTCAGAAGTGGAGTAACATGGTCAGAGCGGCGAGCCAAGAAGATGATCTTAGCAGCAGAGTGGTGAACAGAAACCAACGGACTGATGTGAGAAGAAGGAAGGCCAGTGAGAAGAAGGTTGCAGTAGTCCAGCCGAGAAATAACCAATGCATGAACAAGAGTCTTGGCAGAAGAGACAGACAAAAATGGTCGAATCCTGGCAATATTATGCAGGAAGAAACGACAGGATTTAGCTACTGTCTCAATATGAGGAATAAAGGAGAGCGAGGAATCAAATATAAAGCCAAGACTACGAGCTTCCTTGACTGGAGTAAGCGTAACATTATTGACAGTAAGAGAGAATGGGAGATGAGGAGAAGGTTTAGGAGGAAAAACAAGCAATTCAGTCTTTGCCATATTAAGTTTCAAACGACGATGAAGCAACCAAGCTGAGATATCTGAAAGACATGCTGAGATACGATCGTGAACATCAGGAGAAAGATCCGGAGATGAAAGATATAATTGTGGTAGAGGCATCAGAGGTTGATGACGTCATGGAAAGGACCCATGGACTTCTGTGAGTGAACAATCATGAGTGCACAATAACTGCCTTACGTTGAGACAGCCAAAGCAATACAATAGTATTGTATTGCTCATATCTGCAGAATCTATTTTAGAAAATACTATTGGGGTATGTGTTTTCTTCTCAGCACCATGGCTGTGGGGTCCCAAAGGTTCCATTTTATCCTCCATGCTCTTTAACATATGTAAGAAGCCACTAGGTGAGGTCATTTAGGGGTCTGAAGTGAGATGTCATCAATATCCTGAGGCTACTCATCTAAATCAGATGATGCTGTATAGATGCTGAACTATTGTCAGGATGCAGTAATGGACTCGGTGAGGGCCAATAAACTGAAGATAAATTCTGTCAAGACAGAGACTGTGGGAAGGTGGTTGTCAGGACTATGAAATCAATATGCAGCCTTGAAAGAACAGGTATGCAGTTTGGGGGGTGCTCCTTGATACAGAATTGTCAGTGGAGGCCCAGCTGACCTTGATGGTATGTAGTACATTTTAGCAGCTTCAGCTGGTTTGCCAACTGAAGCCATTCTTGCACAGGAATAGCTTAGCTGCAGTGTTCCAGGCTCTTGTAAACTCCCAGTTGGATTACTATAATGCTTTATATGCAGGGCTGCCCTTCGAGATCACTTGTAAGTATCAGAATTTGGCAGCTAGAATTCTGAATGGTTTAACTAGGTGGAACACTATTATACCAATCTTTAAATAATTACACTGGCTGCCTATTTGATTCCAAGTCCAATTTAAGATTAGGGTGCTTTAAGCCTATGCGGCAGGGCCTTGCTATTTACTGTTTTACTCTGTACAGCACCATGTACATTGATGGTGCTATATAAATAATAATAATAATAATAATAATAATAATAATAATAATAATAATAAAAAACAGCTTTGAACCAAATCCCTCCAGGAGCGCCTCTTTCCAAACCATCCTGCCTCTGCATTAAAATCCTCACTTGAGGCCTTTCTTCTCCCTGCCCCATTTTTCATTCACATTTTATCCCTTAGCAAAATAAGAACATGTGAGGCCCTTCTTCAAGAATATTATGTATATACAAAGGAGAGGGCCTTTTCTGTGGTGGCACCCCGACTCTTTATGTGCCTCCCTGAGGAAGTTTGCTGGTGCCAACACTAAGATCTTTTCCACAGCATATCAAAACATTTGTACTTGCCCAGGCAGTTTAAATTGGTTTCATTGCCTTGGTTCTGCTTGGTAATTTTTATGGTCTTCTCGCCTCTTAGTTTTATTGTTGTATGAAGGCTGGACGTATTGCTGTATTAATTTTTATAGCATTGTCCTTTCATTATTGTATGCTACCCTGTAATCTATTAGGGTGAAGGGTGTGATAGAAATGGCCTAAAGGAAGAAAGAATAAAAGATATAGTTTGTGAGACACAATGTCCAGCTAGTGAGCCAAGGGAAGGTTGGGTAATTCTTCTATAGAATGTGTTTTGCCTACTAACAAAAACAAGGAGCCAGGGTGCTGAAATGGCTTGATCCAGGCAAGCAAAATACTTCTGTCCATTGGCTTCCAGCTGTTAATCAAGGATAGAAGATGTAGTCCTGAGTGATGCTATTTCCCTGCACATAAATGCAGGTTGCTTACCTGTAACCGTAGTTCTTTGAGTGGTCATCTGTGCATTCACACAAGTATGGGCTCTGCGCCTGCGTGGAGTCTCGTTCGGGAAAATTCCATAGCTGAGGCGTTTTGGGCAGGAACCCCTCCCCCATGACGCACTGCACATGTCTGGGTTCCCGCCCGATTCTCCTCAGTTCCTGGAGACCGACATTGTGGCCTCGCAGTCGAGAAGAATTCTCAGTATCAATAGGGAGATTGACACCGAAAAGAGTAGAGATCAACGAAAAAGCTCTAGCTAATACGGAGTCATTACAGTAGCGCTAGGTAGCGAAGGAATACTTCGGTACCGATGATGGCCTTACACACTGAAAACTTAGAATTGTGGGGAAAAAGCCTATGGGTTTATGTAGAAACAAAGACATTGTCACCTAGGTACTAGGAGAAAACCTCTACACCGGGAGGGGTAGGCGGGTGGGTTGTGTGAATGCACAGATGACCACTCGAAGAACTATGGTTACAGGTAAGCAACCTACATTTCTTCTTTGTGGTCTCTGTGCATCACACAAGTATGGGAGATTAGCAAGCTGACTTACCACCGAGGAGGGTCGGTGTCCTATGTCAGTATTGAAGACAAAACTGCTCTGCCGAAGGAGCAATCTGCTCTGGCCCTGGTGTCTAATCGATAGTGCCTTACGAATGTAGTGGGCTTCGACCAGGTTGCTGCCTTACAGATGTCTGGTATTGGTACTCCCTTTCCAAAAGCCACCAACGTTGCCATTGCTGTAGTTGAATGTGCATGGATCGGTGATGTCAATGGGAGTTTGGCTAGTTGGTATGCAAGGGTGATGGTGCTTACTATCCAGGATGCTAAACGCTGTGAAGACACTGGCATTCCCTTGCGTTGTCCAGCATGACTAATAAATAATCGTTGTGATTTCCGAAAAGGATTTGTTCACTGTTTATAAAATGCTAGGGATCGCCGAACATCGAGAGTGTGTAGGGTGGTTTCGAGTTCAGAGGAGGGAGCAGGAAAAAAGGCAGGGAGAATAATGTCTTGGTTTAAATGGAAATCGGAGACAACCTTGGGTAGGAATGTGACATCTGGACGTAGGACAGCTTTATCTTTGTGAAAAATTAAATAGGGAGTGTCAACACGTAAGGCTGATAGTTCGCTAGCCCGTCTGGCAGTAGTGATGGCTATAAGGAAGGCTGTTTTCCAAGATAGGAGTCGAAGGCCTGTCGTTGCCAAAGGTTCAAATGGTTTGGACGTTAAGGTCTTTAAGACCACTGAAATGCTCCATGCTGGTAGCTGCTGTCTACTGGGTGGTGCTAAGTTGTTCAGTCCCTTTAGAAAGCGCTTTGAGTGGATGTGAGAAAACAATAGATCCCTCGATAGGTGGGTGAAAAGATGATATGGCTGCTAGGTAGACACGTATCGAAGAGGTGGCCAAGTTCTTTTCCGATAGGTTCAGTAAGAACAAAAGTATTTGTTCAATTTTAGAGGAAAATGGGTCGAAGTGATTGTTCTTAGCATAGTCCGTAAAAATTCTCCACTTGCATTGGTAGGATTTCCTTGTTGTAGGCTTTTTGGAAGCATCCAGCACTCTTTATAGGTTAAGAGGGATTGCAGTGAAAGCTGTTATATCCTCCACACTGTAAGTTGGAGCGTATGAATGTCTGGATGTCTCACCCTGCCGTGTTGCTGAGTCAGTAACGACGGTAGGAGTGGGAGTTTTCGGTATCGATTTTTCGACAGTCGTAGGAGTGTGGCAAACCATGTTTGCCTTGGCCACCAAGGGGTGATGAGTATACAACTGGTATTGCCTGTCACTATTTTTGCTAGTACTCTGGTTATGAGTGGAAATGGAGGGAAGGCGTAAAAGAGACCGTCTTTCCATTGGAGAGAGAAAGCGTCTTCTTGAGAGTTCATTCCTAGACTGGCGTGACTGCAAAAGCGCGGGACTACGTTGTTCGACTCGGTTGCAAATAAGTCTATTTGTGGCGTGCCCCACATGTTGAATAGTCTGCATAGAATACTCTTGTGTAGTTGCCATTCATATGGCATTACTTGAGATTGACTGAGTTGGTCCGCTAGGACGTTGTGAATACCTGCGATATGAACTGCAGTGATGCTTATATTTCTGGGGATGCACCAGTGCAGGATTTTGATTGTGAGAGATAAGAGAGTCTTCGACTTGGTGCCCCCTTCTTTGTTCAAATATGCTACTACTGTAGTATTGTCTGAAGCTATTTGAATGAAATGCCCCGTGAGCGCTAGCTCAAACGCAATGAGGGCACGTTGGACTGCACGAAGTTCCAGAATGTTGATGTGGTCGTGGGTCTCTGCATTCGACCACTGACCTTGAGTTGTTAGGGAACCTGAGTGTGCTCCCCACCCTGTCTTCGAAGCATCTGTTGTTAAGATTTTGGTTGGTTGTCCTTGTCGGAAGGGCAGTCCCTGGGTTAGATTGGCTGTGAGAGTCCACCAAGTAAGAGAGTCCCTGATCCGGGCAGGGAGATGTAGCTGAGTCTTGTTGAAGTCGTTTTGTGTGTCGAAATGGTGTATGAACCACGACTGTTGCGGTCTCAATCTTTAGACGTGCATGTTGTACAATGCTGGTGGTGGAAGCCATGAGGCCCAGCAGTCGCTGGATGTTGAAGGTGGAGGTGTTTGGCTGTTGTCGTAGTTTGTTTGCCAGGCGTGTGATCTTTTGAGATCGGTCGGGTGGCAAGAAGGCTCGAGCGGCTATCGAATCCAATACTCCTCCAATGAAGTGTATCATCTGTAAAGGTCGTAATTGTGATTTTTCATAATTAACATAAAGGCCTAGATCATGCAGAAGGGAGCAGGTGGCATCTATTGATCTCCGTAGCTGTTCTTTTGTGGGTGATACTAAGAGCCAATCATCAAGATAAGGGTAGATTTCTATTCCCTTAGTATGAAGAAAGGCACATACAACTGTCATACATTTTGAGAATACTCTCGGTGCCGTAGAGAGGCCAAATGGGAGAGTCATGTATTGGTAGATATGGTGTCCAATTACAAATCTTAAGTATTTACGGTAGGAATCTTGAATTGCTATATGAAAATATGCGTCGCGAAGATCAATGGATGCAAACCAATCCCCTTTAGATAAGAGTGGCATGATAGAGGCTAACGAGACCATTCTAAATTTTTTAGGCCGTAGGAAGGTATTGAGGAGTCTTAAATCAAGGATAGGACGAAGACCTCCGTCCTTCTTCGGTACCGTGAAGTATAACGAATAAAACCCGGTGTGATGTTGATTCATGGGAACTTTCTCAATAGCCCCTTTTTGTAAGAGCATATCAACTTCTTGTAGCAAAGAAGGTGTTGGTGGTGTTATCCGCATGGTACCGAGGGGAGGAAGGTCTTCAAACTCTATCCGGTATCCTCTCTGAAGAGGACCCATGAGTCAGTTGTGATCCTTTTCCATGTTTCGAAAAAATATGATAGTCTGTTATCAAAATAAACTCCAGAGGAAAGGTAAGTATATGGGCCAAGAAAATTATCAAAGGTGCCGTCTAAAAGAGCTGTCTCCCCTGCGGAAAAGGGTCTTGCCCCTTGGTGTGGTAAATTGCTTACGTTGTTGAAAAAGTTGTTGCTGTTGTTGTTGACGTGGTTGGTTTTGTTGGTATTGTTGTTGGCAATTCGGATAGTACGATGTGTGTGGACGAGACCAGCGGCGTTGAAACTGTTGTTGCGGTTGGGCAAAACCGATCTTGCGAGCAGTTGTTCTAGCTTTATGCACTGTATCAAGAGCGTCATCTGTTTTTGCACTGAATAAGCCAAGGCCATCGAACGGTAAGTCTTCTGTTCGGGATCTTGTCTCTTGAGCAAGTCCCGCCAATCGAAGCCAGGCGTGGCGACAGAGTGCTATTGTTCCCGTGAGGGTCTTAGCCATACAGTCAGTCTGATGTCTGGATGTATGGATCTGTTGGGGTGATAGGCGTAGAGCTTCAGCATGGAAAAGTCTTGCTAGAGACTTTTTGTCATCTGGGAGATGGTCCATGAGTTTTCCCATCTTTTCCCATAAAAGGAGTTGATAACCAGACATCACTGCTTAGTAATTTGTGCCTCTAAGAGCAAGAGAGGAGGAAGAGTAGAGCCTTCGACCGAGAGGGTCTAATCGACGGCCTTCCCTATTGACAGGGGAGGCATGGTGATGTCTGTCCTTTCCCTTTGCTGCCTCTACCACGATAGAGTTAGGGGCAGGGTGTTGGAATAGAAACTCGACTTCATTTTGTTGAATTTTATACATGCCCTCTAGCCTCTTGGAGGTTGGTTGCATTGTCGATGGAGACTTCCAGGATTGTTTTATGGTGTCGAGGAGGGCAGGCAACATTGGTATAGATACAGGTTTTGTTGTATCAGAGATGATAGAGTTGAATACAGGGTCTTGAATAGTAGATGCTGACTGTTCAATCTGTAAACCCAATGCCTGTGCCATTCGTACGACCTGGTCAGAAAAATGTCCCAGGTCTTCGGATGGGGAGATTCCTCCTTGTGGGGTAACCTCAGGATCAGGGGAAGCTATTGAAGGAGGTACAGTTGACGAGGAGGAGGAATCGGAACAATATTCATCTTGTCCAGATGATGGAGAATGGCGTGGAGCTGGGTGTGGTAAAACCTGAGCCGATGGGATGGTCTAAGATTGTGTTAGTCCCAATGAATCAGAAACAAGTCTGGATGGTGTCCCAGAAAGTGGTAATTGTGGTTAACGTGCTGGTCTGTTAAAGCAGCATATTGTTGAGGAGGAATGTCCTCATCCTGTACTGCAATGATAGGCTGGATTGTTGGGTTAGAAACTGTGGCAGAGGGTCTAGATACTCGTGAGGTTAGTGGTTAGTGGGTGTGCCTGTCCATGTCGAATGGAGAGCGAAATCTCTCCCTAAATCTTGATGGGGGATCATTATAGAAGTAGTCCCTTCGTGAACGGTGTGAGAACATGTAGTCAGAGGAGTCATGTCTGTGCTCCCTTCTGTGTGGCTGGTCTTGGATTGGGGGCATGGGTACGGGCAAAGTGTCCCGTACCTTGCCCTCCGATATCGATGTTTGACATTGATCCCGTCGTGAGAGGGGTCGAACGGTCGGTATAGGTGAGAGAAGTAACGGAGGCGGCAGTGGCGGCATCGGGTGCGGAGGGTCGGTGGTCGATGTGCACGGCGCCGTACTGTCCGTCGGTACCGAGATAGTCGGTGTCGGGGGAGGAGTTATCGGCCAAGTATCTCTCGGCGTCGATTTTCTGAGAGACTTCTTTTTGGTCTTTTTCCTCTGCTCCTCCGAGCCAGATATGGTGTGTTTCATCTTTTTTGCTTTCTTAGCAAGCTTTTTTGCAATAGAAAGAGTAATGCCCCTTCCCAGAGTTGGAGGTAACTCCTGTGGTTCAGTTATGGGCAGTAGTGGAGGTTGTGGAGAAGTCTCAGCGGTAGCCACGGCTGGACTTTCCGTATTGGGTGTGTCCACCGCTTGCAAGGCCTTACTCCAGAGGAGAGCTTTTAGCCTATCCAACCTGTTCCTCCACGTTTGTTTGGAGAAAGCTTGGCAGAACCGGCAGGTCTCCACGACGTGACTCTCGCCTAAACAGAGTAGGCAAAATGAGTGTCCGTCTGAGGGCGGTAGTTTGCTCCCACACCTAGTGCATTTTCTGAATGGTACCCTGAGGGCCATGTGCCCCTTCGGGCGATCGGAGATTGCGAAAAGAAATAAACAAAATATATAACTATAAAGGTAGAAGAGAAACTAGAAAATTAGAAAGGTAGAAATAAGAAAAAAACACCTCAAAATGTTTGTTTGTTTGCTTTTTTACAGAGGATTTCCCAGACGAGGTCACCACAATGGCGGTCGAAAGAGAACTGAGGAGAATCGGGCGGGAACCCGGATATGCGCAGTGCATCATGGGGGAGGGATTCCTGCCCAAAACGCCTCAGCTATGGAATTTTCCCGAATGAGACTCCGCACAGGCACAGAGGCCATACTTGTGTGATGCAGAGAGACCACGAAGAAGAACTGAGGGCATCTTGAAATGGTGGCAGAAGGGCTGTCTTCAGGGCTGCAAGAACATCCTCCTTCTTTATCCTGAGAGAGACTTGATCCTTTGTGCCATGGAGAGTTGGGGCTGCTTGAAATAGCAGCCAAGGCCTTCATGGTTGGCCCCTCCCCTCCCGCAGCCCCTGGCCAGGGGAATGGGAGGTGGCAATGGCAGGGGCAGTAGAAGCCCTTCCTGTCAGAACTTGATATGAACGTCATCATCATTTCCCCATAGGAAATGGTAGGCAAGTTCCTTCCCACTCTCTTCCCTTCGCCTGGCCAGGTATGAGTTTTGGGTCCTGAAGTGGGCAGGGGAAGGTGTGCAGGTGGCAGTGGAGGCAGTAGCAAGCGCTCAAGAGTTGGGCTTGGCAGGTCCGGCATGAAGCCTGCTCATGTTTCATGGTTGTGAACTTTTCATGAAACGTCTTTGCAACACCATCTCTTTTGCTGGAAACAAGACAACAGTATGGAACATTTGGCTGCATTGGGTTCCTTGGAGGAAAAGAGGCGGGATATAAATGCAATCAATCAATCAATCAATCAATATTTATATTGCCACACTGAACTCCAGAAGACCATCTGCTATCTGTAAATCAGGGCCAGCACAGGACACTTCATTATTATTTTACTTTCTATATTAGAGATTTTTTAATTGATTAGTTCTGGTATTAATTTCTTAAATAAATAAAATAATAAATACATATGCTCCCATCCCAAGTTATAGTACTACCCATTCTGAAAGGTGGTGTACCTTTGTATCACACCACATAGCATTAATCTCTCTAAAAATTATGTTATATCAAGCCACTGCTTCAGATTCTTATATTCCCAAACTCACTGTGAAACAGTGAGGACCATAACTGGCAGGTGGCTCAGTCAGGTCAACAATGAAATCTGAATGCTTGTTATTTATACTGCAGCAGTAAATCAGCTAAGTTAAGTTAATTTGTCAATGCAAGTGAGCCACCTGGCAGTAATGACGGCATCTTGCTTCATAAAGACAGCCTGTACTGGGATGTCTATGGTTTCAGCTGTAGTTTTCAGTACTCTGTTGTTGTTGATTTAAGTTATACTTGGTGGGGGTATTTTTGTTTTCTAATGGAATTCAACCATATATTGTTATTGTACAGATCTGGACTTTGGACTATTCTAAATTTTACAAACCACCCAAGCAGGGTTTTATGAGAAAATGCTAAATATGTGATTCCTCAAGTCTTTCATCATGATTAATGGTTTTATAGTGAGCATTTAATATATTTCAAGACACACTACAAATCAATACCCATTAATCAAGGTGTTGTTGTTTTAATGGAATACATCTGCCAGAAGAAAAATTAGTGAACATAGGCATCATAGAACAGGAGCTAAATAAATCAGAAAAATCATATATTATTGCTGCTGCTGCTGCTGTTGTTGTTGTTGTTGTTGTTATTATTATTATTATTATTATTATTATTATTATTTACATTTGAATACCACCCCATAGCTGAGGCTCTCTGGGCAGTTTACATAGGATAAAACCACTTAAAAACAATATACAAAAATTTTAAATCACAAAAACATACCATTTAAAACCACAAAAACATACAAAAACAAACCCAGGCTAATTACATATTGCTAAATGCCTGGGAGAAGAGGAAAGTCTTGACTTGGCGCTGAAAAGAGAACAATGTTGGCACCAGAAGTTGAGATAATGCTATTTGGTGAATACTGAAGTAGCATAGAACAATACAAAGGTATTGAGACAGAGAAGGTGGAAGATGAGGGTACGAGCTTAGTATGATTAGTTGCATAGCACAATGGTGCCTGTTTGGGGGATGAGTTTGGCTGGGCATAGTGCCTTAAGTTGGAGCTTTGATAGGCATGGGTAAATTGCAAAAGCTCTAATCCAATGAAGCAGAAAATAGTCTGCCCCTTGATTCTGTTTTTCTGGCACCAAACTGCTTGTTCCTTTAAAGTCGTAGCTAGCAGCTAGGGTGTTGTTCTTGTTCAAAACTAAGCTAAACCAATCCGCTTCATGGGTTGAGCCCGGGTTTAAGAATTCGGCTTATCACTTAGTTTTAAACCCCCCTCCCCACACAGAAAAAGGACTCAGTCCTTGCAAGCCACATCCTTCCCAAATCACCCACCCATTGTCTGCTGCCCCCTCTAATGAGCCATTATAGTTTTTATTTACAGTTACCTACTGTGAGTAGGGAGGGAAGGATCGAAGGCCCTGGCTACCTCGCCCAGTGGCTTAACTCCCTTGTTTGCTGACGCTTTGTCACTGGGGCCCCTTACACTTGGAGAGCTGTTTCCCCCACAAGTCTGCCTCCTTATAGAGATGATTACTGAACTTGTAATTTAATTACTGAACATAAATCTGGCAAAGCTCCAGGCCCAGATTTTATACCTACTGATCTTTTAAAAACTAATCCAGAATGGTGGGCTCTTCTGTTAGCAGCTCTATTTACTTTTATTAATAAGTCTGGAGATTCTAGATATTTGGAGTAAAGTGATTGCAGTTCCTAGTTTTAAAAATGGCAATAGGGCCAATCCAGCTAATTATAGTCCTAGCAGCCTTCTCTCAGTCATTGGGAAACTTTACACCAGGTATTTAAAATGTAACCTTTAAACTTGGATGGAGGATAATAGTATACTAGGTGAGGAACAGATTGGGTTTAAAGATGGCCAATCAACCTTAGACCATTGTTGTGTGTTCACTCACTTGGGAGAGAAATTTATTTCATTTCCTGGCGGTAAGCTTTTTACTGCCTTTATTGACCTTAAATCTGCCTTTGACCTAGTCTTGAGGGAACTTCTATGGTCCAAATTACACAAAGTTCTATGGACAAGCACCTACTGATTTTCAGTAGATGCCTGTATAATCAGACCTCTAGTTTCCAACTTATCTCCTGCTACAAGGGGTGTCAGACAAAGCTGTATTTTGGGCCCTTTCTTTTGGATTTATTTTTAAATTATCTAGCTTTTTTATCTCTGCAGTGTTGCTTCCCATGCTTCCAAATTGTCCAATTCTAAGATACCTTTACTTTTGTATGCTGCTGCTGCTGTATTGTTATCACCCTCTAGAATTGGGTTAAATATTGTCTGCATTTGGGACCTACTGCTCTGAGAATAGCTTGACTATCAATTCTAGCAAGTTTAAAGTTTTGGTGTTTTCTAAAGCTTGGAAAAATATAAATGGACTTTAAATTACTAAGCAAGTCACCCATATAAAATATCTAGGCACACAAATGCAGAGCACTGGACTTTGGTCTGAACAATGAAGGCAGGCAATTGATTCAGCAAATCTTAGTCAGCAGTGGATCCGAAGATTCTTTTTTATGCAAGTTGGTTAATTCATCCCTTCTGCAATTGAAATTTACAAAGCTACGACTCTGGCCCAACTTACTTATCGTATTCTTATGTGGATATTGGGATTTAATGCCCAAATGGAAAAGGTCCAGTCTGTGTTTTTAGGAAGTTACTGGGCCTTCCTTCCTGTGTGGGGAACACAGCTATTTATCTGGAAATGAATATTCAATCAGTCGAATGCAAGGTATAAAGGCAAAGCCTTCAAATGGTGGCTACAGTTACACTTCCTAGTGGTTCATGGTAGTCATCTCTTTCTTACTGCTCTCAGATTCCTATGTCACCCACTGGATGAGAGAGAAGGAGAAGAAGTTAATTAGGCTGGGTTTCTCTGTCGAAGTTGTGGGCAACTATGGGCTTCATAAAGCCCATTTTCTTATTGTTCAAAGACTAATAGATCTAGATCTACAGCATTGAACAACTGCTGCTAATAAATCTTGTTCTCCATTACTCTTCAATAACTTTAATAACTACGGACTCATATCTGCATACGTTGGCTTTTCCCAAGTACAGAAGAGCATTTACACTTGGCTGCTTTAATATGTTGCCATCAGCTCTATTAGGAAGACAATTTAGTAAAATCCCAGTCAATGATTGGATCTATCCCTGTGGCACTGGAGCAATAGAATCTGTTGAACATGTCCTTCTGTATTGTAGCATCTATAGGGAATGCAGAAAGAAGCTAATTTTTCCATTATTAACAGCCTTTTTTGAAAGTACCTCCACAACTTTAGTATTAATTTGTTTAAGGAATGTGCCCTCTTGTATCACTGGAAGGGTTGCTAAGGTTTTTTTTATGACCTCAATGCAAATTAGGGATAAAATGTTGTTATCCTCTGAGAGAAGGAATTCTACAAAACTGTATCTTGCAATTCTGTTACTTTTTAATTATCTTTTACATGCTTTATATTAACTTTGCTGGTCTTGACCATATTAAAAGAGATGATGATGATGATGATGATGATGATGATGATGTAGAAGTAGGAGGAAGTGCCCACATGAGGCGGAGGTTGTGGAGGAAAGAGTGGCGAATTCTGTTGCTCGCCTCGTCTCTGCCTAGGAAGGCCCACGGCTTCTTTCTATTGCAGTGGTTGCGGCGGCGGCAGCAGCAGCAGCCCACACACTTGGGAAGCTTCCTCTTATGTTCTGCCTTCAGGAGCTGCGTTGGCCAGATGCACAGATGCCATGTGGCTCCTGAAGGCAGAAAGACCTTACAGGCAGCGTATGCTGGCAATATGGGTGCACATGTCCCTGCTAGGGAAAATAAGCTATCTGGTGGCAGGCAGGTGCACCAATCTCATGTGAGGGGGTGAGGAGGCTGCAGGGGGGGTGGGGAGAGAGGTGCAGCAGGTTTCCACTTGTAGCAGTGACCTGCCTTGGGCCAGGGCTGAGATGGGCCCAACTGCTGTTGCAGTGAATTTGATAGGAGGCCCTTGTTTGAAGAGCAAGAGAAGCTGTGTGTGAACTCCTGATCAGCACTAGCTTCCATTGGCTGGAAATGTAGGTCAGTTGGCCCTCCCAGGGAATGGTGATTTTTAATGAGGAAGGAGGACTATGAAGAATAGTGAATGGGAGGCCTATTTTGGAAATATGGAAAATGGAACGTGGAGATGGCGAAAGGGGGGCATTCCCAGGGGTGGAGAGGAGAGGAGACCAGGGTGGCTGCAATGCACCACTTCCTATGGCCGCTCCAGCCTCCTTCCCTCCCCTTCCAAGGCGCTGCTGCTAGATGGGTGCAATTGCCTGTCTACCACATAAGATGGCTTTCTTTCTTTCTTTCTTTCTTTCTTCCTTTCTTTCTTTCTTTCTAAATCTGGCCCTAATCCTGTACACAGTCCCCTTGTATTACAGCCTTCAGAGTGTCCCATAGTATGTGTTTCATAGCAGGGTTCTTTATTACTACAACACAGTGCTAACTCCTAAAGAGCTACATGGCACACGGTCTCAACACAAAGGCCTGCACTAAAGGACAGAAGGAGAGAGGCCAAGACGAACACCAAGGGTAGGCAAAGGAACCACTGACAAGAGCCCTCTGCAGTTGCTCCTCCTCTTTGGCATTGTAACCTGCTTGTTCATGCGCCCCTCAATGATGGTGGTGAGAAAGAGAAGCAGTAGATGCCTAGTTTCTCACTGGCTCTCTGCCTATCAGGCAAGCAGGTGGTAGCAATGATGAGAAACGGGATGAGGCGCTACAGAAGCTAGAGATAAGGATTGTGAAAAGTAGTCTTAGTGAGTGACAGAATCCATTGAAGCGCCTTTTCCTCAAAACCTGGAGCCCCCACTGGAGAGGCCCCATCCAGGTCTCACGCAAGAACAGGTTCTCTTGGCCGGTTCTCTTAAAGCTACACACACACACACACACACACACACACACACATCCTAACAATCCCCTCTAGCACCTAATAAATTGCACAATCATCTTCACAGACCCTGCTGCATTTCTCTGAAAACACCCCAAGGTAATACTGGACTACACTGCAGTAGTCCCCTTGCCAACTCTGCAAAATAGTATCAAGACGTAAGTTAGAAAGATCATGAACTCTTGTGCTAACTTTAGTTTCTTGGAGGAAATACTACTGCTGCACTAAACTCTTAGATTTCTAAATAGTTCTTTTTGTTCTTTTTAATGAGGCAACAATCACTTCCCAACAGGGAAGATCCCACCCTGGCTTTAAAATGACCCAGGAGGTTCCTTCTGCAGTTAGTGGGTGTGTTGACTAGGGTGACCAGATGCCTGGATTTCCCTGGACAAGTCCAGGAAATGGGAGGCAAACTGGGGTCCAGGGGAATTCTTAAAATATGTTAAAATTTCCGGGAAGGTCGCGCTGGCCAGGAAAAGGCCCAGATCCCAGACTTCCGGAACGTGTCCTCCAGCACCACCAGCGCCCATCCAGACCATCTCTTGGCCTGGGCAATTGTGCCGGCCAAGCAAAGACCTGGATCAGCACAGGGGAGGGTCTTGAATGATGTGTTTCCTGTGCCTCCCCTCCCATTGCCTCCCAGAGAAGAAGTAAGTATAGGAGGTAAGAGGTGTGTGCGTGAGAGCGTATGGGTGAATGGGGTGCTTGGTTGTTTGACTGAATGGATGTGTGTGCGTGTGTTTTGGAGTGGGTGATCCTCTGTGTGTGTGTGCGTGCGTGTGCTGGCAGTGGGTGAGTGTATTGATGTGATGATGGGTGAATGGGGTGCCTGGCTGTTTGACTGAATGGATGTGTGTGCATGTGTTTTGGAGTGGGTGATCCTGAGTGTGTGTGCGTGCTGGCAGTGTATAAGTGTATTGATGAGATGATGTCTGAATGGGGTGCCTGGTTGTTTGACTATGAACGGATGCATGTGTGTTTTGGCAGTGTGTGTGTGTGTAGGGCTGTAGTTTTCTGTGTGTGAGTTGGGGGGATGATTTGGAGGTGATGTTTCTATTTATCGGAAATCAATTTGAGTGAATTAATTTTCTTCGAATTTATGTAGAGTTGATTTGAGTAAACCAGCTTTGCTTTCTGGAAAACAGGTTTTGCGTAAACAGAAAACTGGCTTCAGAGCAGTATGTTTGTCTTGTTACCTCACCTATTTGCTTTTTTTAAAAAAAATATGGTTTTATTGGAGGAGAACACTGTAATATATTTATGTATGAATTGACTTAACAATATTTATTTACCGCTTCTGATTTGAACAAATGCTGAAGCGGTTTAGAAAAAGAAGATGAGATTTAGTCAAGTATCAGGTCAGGCAAGCAACTTCTGATTGCCATTTTGGTAGTTGCATGCATGGCTGGTTTCAGTATATACGTAAAGCATCCTGTTACCTTTACAAAAACGTGGTCCATCAAAATCAGGAACAGGATGCACTATCATGATTAAGAGAGCTCTTAAGGCCAGAACAATCATGTCTTTTTTTAATATTTAGGGGAGATTCTGCACTGTCAAAGAACATTGTACTCCGCTCTTATTCTCAAGAGGGAGTTGAATTTTCACTCTCCAAACAGCAAACCCTTGTGACGTAAGTTTTTGTTCCACTTTTTCACTTTCTCTTCATATTCTTATGGATAAATTCCTGAAGGAGAAGGTTATCAATGCACTTAGTCCTGATGGCTAAGTGCAACCTCCAGTATCAGACGCAGTAACCCTATATACCCTATATACACCAGTTGCTGGAGAACATGTGTGGGAGGGTGCTGTTGAACCGTGTCCTGCTTCTGGCTCCCAGGTCAACAGCTGGCTGGCTACTCTGTGAACAGAGTGCTCGAGTAGATGGACCCGGGGTCCATCTACTTGACCCTTGGCACTTCTTATGTTCTTTTGCTTAATTATATTTGGGCCAATTTTCCTCAACCTACCCTACGCACGCATGAAATTAATTGCTCAATAATTCCAAAGGGTTCTATCCTTAAAAGCAGTCTAAAAATACTTTAAAATAAATTTTAAAAAGGACAGGACGGGCAGGTGGCTGTGGGATGGAATCCTACAGAAGGATACCAGTAACTCCGGAATCTACTTTTTGGGGTCTGAGAGTGCACCTGTTGAGTTCACCATAGTGCCTTGGGGCCTTGAAGCTACAATTGCGCTTACCAGTCCACATAATTGGCAGGGACTGCTTGGAGAAGCTCACAGCCTTTGCCACCTGTAATTATTAAGTGCTAGGCATGGGACATGGGAAGGTTGCCAGCTGTCTGATGATCAAAAGAGCTTAATGTGAAATGCGGGGGGTGGTGAGTGAGAGTTCAGTCTCCTGTTTTAGCCCCTTTTTCTTTGTTACTTTGCATGGTAAATTGATACAGAACAAAATTGTGCTTAGTCCCATGTAAATGTGTTTAGTCTATACTCATGATGGTATTATGATTTTAGTTAGTTTAAGCAGCTATGAAGCATAGAATGGCACACTTTATGGCATCTTGAAGGATCTATAGCATTAATTCATATCGTGCTTACACACTAAGTAATTTGTTCACATGACATAGGCCACGCAAAGCCATAATGTCTAGCTCAAAATGCTTAACCACCGCGGCATAGCATGTCTTCTGAACAGGGTCTATAACTCATTTCCACTCCTCCAAACCACTGTTTGGAGATTTTTTAAAAACTGAGCTAAACATTGTCTGGCTAAACCTCAATTCCGGGCTTCCATTCTGCATGTGTATGGTTTTGAATATAACCTATGAGAACAGAGAGAGCTCACTATTCGAGACAGTGCCATCAATCCTACCTAAATCCTTCTGTCATACCTGAGAGAAGATGAGGTCTCATAGGCAAGAAAAGTTACTCGTACAGTGAAAAAGATCAGTAAGTATTCTGCTAAAACATTCAAAATTTACTCTATTACCAGTTAAAAAACATTTGTGCATGAGTCACTATGGTGGAAAACTTCTGACCCTAAGCACAATGAACGTTTCTGCCCATTAATTACTTACACATTGTGAATTTTTGTTGTAGAAAGATACATATGTTAACTATTCAGGGTGGTTGGTTTTTTTTAAAATATCTATTTGTGGGTGTTGGTCATTAAAAACAACAACCACTTACCCCACCTTCTACACATGCCTTTCAGATATAATAGCCGCTGCTGATGTTTGCACAGAAGATTGCATGGGAAACAGTGTGGACAGTGTAGGTTGTGTGGGTCTTTCCCATGGAATCACTTTCCCATGGAATAATGCTCTGCCTGAGTGGTTGCACCACTCAGATGCAGTCCCAATTGCATGGGATCCCCGCACAGAAAACCAGGTCTCATGTGGCTGCTTCTATGTCTGAATGGCACCTTACTCAAAACATAAACCATTAGTGCAAAATGCTGAATCACAAGAAGACAAACACTATGGGCGGGGTCCAGATCAAGTTATTTGTACTTAGTTCCCATGAAATCTGAACTTGTCCCATTGATTTCAATGGGACTGAAGTGCAACTAAGCTAATCTAGATCCAACCCCAAATTTCCCTGCTATCTTTGTCATAAGGAAAAAAAGTTATCCAGTTGGGAGCAGTTAAGGGAGGGGTGATTCACTTACTTGATATTGTCGAGACACCCAGATTCAGGTTTCAATATGGCAGTATGATGAAACATTTTATAAAGAGCAATCCCAAGGAAGATTACATTAAGCTGAAATTAAAAAACAAACAAAACAAACACAGCAGAGAGTCACATGCCAGGTTATGTGAAAAAGACAGGGATGAATTTAAAGCCTAATTTTCTCTGAGATGATAAAACTGTGTATGGGCTAACGGTTTACAAATGCAGGGGCAGATTCACACAATTGAATGTTCATGCACACCACCAAAAAAGCCATCTCTACAGACAGAACACCAGATGTCAGAAAAAATATTCCAGATTAGCTTTCTTTCTGAATTTTAATGTTTTTTGTGGAGAGTTTTATTTTGTAGGAAAGAGTGTTACTATTTTAATTATTATTTACAAAATTTGTATACCACTCCATACCTGAAACAGATTCCAGAGTGGTGAACATAAGAATTAAAACAGATGTGGGCCCCCACCTCCGCTCTGAAGTGATACAGCCCAGATATTGACCTATGACCTCACTGAGAACTAGTCTTGAGTCTGTTCTTGGGATTTTTCATAGCACATTAAATGAGTTGAAGAATTAGGTCTTCTTAATTTGTAAAATCAGTCTGAAGAGATTACATTGTAAGGTGTCTTGCAGAAAAGGGGCACAAAGGCCTTCAAGGGCCCCCTAAAGTCTTACCTGGTTACCTGGTTACTTTCGCTGGGCTACAATTGACTTATAATTCTATTGAAGCTGTTGTGTATATGGCACTGTTAGCCTTTGTACATCTAACCATGTATTGCTTGTAATGTCAGCTACCCAGGACCCAATCCAGAAGAATTGAGAGGAAGCGAAGAAATTCATAGAGATGAAATACTTTGGTCGAGGGGTAAAGGTCTGCTCTGTAAGCAGGTTAACCCTCGAAGGGGGGAATTGTTAGCCCCAGGGAGAGATTTCATCTCTCTGATGAATGTAATGTGCCAAGGGTTAAAAGATGGCTTCTCTGCCAGAGGGTGGCTACGGGTGGCTACATGCCAGATTTGCATTCCTTAATGGTGGACATCATGTCCTAGCAGACAAAGGGAAAAACTTTCGACCAATAGAGCATCGAATGTAACCTATGACTCATTGAGATTGTGCACCTTAACTTGAAAATTGAATGTAACTTAACTTGCTAATCCAGAATTGACCAATAGAAAGGTTAGAAAGAGACTAACACCCTCTTGTAGTCAGGGTCTATATATACTGTGAGATTCCCTTGTTCTGGGTGCCTCCATTTTATGGAACCGGAGAGCACCCCCATACTGCAGTATCGGAAGTAAATGGATTAAGTGTATTCTCCAGCCTCATGTGTTTGATTGGCTATTAATGTGCTGGGGTAACGGGCCTTTAAATTCCTGGTTGAGGGACAACAGTACTGTCTGGTTTAAACTCTTCTCCTTCTCCTTCTTAAAGTTTTGTTATATTTTCTGGTTTTAAATTCTGTTGTACACTGCCTTAAGAAGGTTTACCCTAAAAGACAACTTCTAAATCGTTTAAATTAAATCAAATCCATAGAACAACAAAAAGCCATGGTTTAGACAGACAAGTCTTAACAAGTCCTTTTACAGAAAAAAAAGTTTTTTTAAAAAAAACCCTGACTTGCTTTTCTGGGTCTTTGTAGTGTCTTATTTCATGGAATCATAGAATAGCAGAGTTGGAAGGGGCCTACAAGGCCATTGAGTCCAACCCCCTGCTCAATGCAGGAATCCACCCTAAAGCATCCCTGACAGATGGTTGTCCAGCTGCCTCTTGAAGGCCTCTAGTGTGGGAGAGCCCACAACCTCCCTAGGGAACTGATTCCATTGTCCTACTGCTCTAACAGTCAGGAAGTTTTTCCTGATGTCCAGCTGGAATCTGGCTTCCTTTAACTTGAGCCCGTTATTCCGTGTCCTACACTCTGGGAGGATCGAGAAGAGATCCTGGCCCTCCTCTGTGTGACAACCTTTGAAGTATTTGAAGAGTGCTATCATGCCTACCCTCAATCTTCTCTTCTCCAGGCTAAACATGCCCAGTTCTTTCAGTCTCTCTTCATAGGGCTTTGTTTCTAGACCCCTGATTATCCTGGTTGCCCTCCTCTGAACACGCTCCAGCTTGTCTGCGTCCTTCTTGAATTGTGGAGCCCAGAACTGGACGCAATACTCTAGATGAGGCCTAACCAGGGCTGAATAGAAAGGAACCAGTACCTCCCGTGATTTGGAAGCTATACTTCTATTAATGCAGCCCAAAATAGCATCTGCCTTTCTTGCAGCCATATCGCACTGTTGGCTCATATTCAGCTTGCAATCTACAACAATTCCAAGATCCTTCTCGTTTGTAGTATTGCTGAGCCAAGTATCCCCCATCTTGTAACTGTGCATTTGGTTTCCATTTCCTAGATGTAGAACTTGGAATTTATCCCTATTAAATTTCATCCTGTTGTTTTCAGCCCAGCACTCCAGCCTATCAAGATTTGTTCCTTACTCTTCAGACACAGTAGTGACACGAGTCTGCAGGAATCTGTGTGGCCATTTTTAAAAGCAGAATAACAGAGTGTGCAGGAAACAATTGTAAAAAATCCATACTTGGTGACTAGACAAAGCAAATTTTGTTACGCTGTGCAGAGATGCAGAAGTCCTCAATAGCGCTAGAGAAAGGGTTCTCCAGTTACCAAAAGTGAGTTCTCAAGGAGCCACACAAGAGACAGCACTGTTATACCCTTGGCTTTTATTACTTTGCTCAAAGCAACAGGCAAATTCTTAGTCAACCACTGTTTTTGTATGGATCCCTAAGATCTTGATTCCCTAAAAGTTGTTGATCTCGTCTCAGAACAAGGAATAGACACAGACTCAGGCTCTCCTCTGTGCCTTGCAAGAGCATTTCTTAAGGAAGAAAAAGTACCTACTCCAGCATTCCAATCAAATGAACTGCGTTCTACATTCCAGGTGTGTTTTTCTCAGAAAAGGAAATAGTCTGCAAATCCCAAGGAAAGGCTTTCAAAATCTGAAAACCACATTAAGTGTTGAATGTAGACATTCAATATCAGCGTAATGACAAGTATTATGTAGATTGAAAGATGACTCAAATCCATCTTAAAAAATGGGATTGGGAGTACATAGTGATTTTAGGAAACTTTTGCTATTAAAAAAAATAAAGTGGCACTGTTCATTGCAAGCTGATAATACAGCAACTTTATATGTCAGAACCAAAATACCCAATTTCTTAATATTTTGGCTACCTGGTTTGGTCCCTCAGACTAAGGGGATTTGTTCTTCACAAGCAAGGTGGTTATTCATGTTGCACTGCATTTTCACACTCAAAAATTTCTAAGATGAAAAGTGAGCCCCTAGGAAACTTCCTGCATATGTGGTGTGTGTGTGTTTGTGTGTTTGTGTGTGTGTGTGTGTGAGAGAGAGAGAGGGAGAGAGAGAGAGAGAGAGAGAGAGAGAGAGAGAGAGAGACTAATGTACTGACTGCTGTGCCACCAGATTTAGGCCAGAGTGATACTAGTCCATCGGAGTTAGTGTATTGATTGCAACACGCCTTCAATTCACAATAGCAAATCAGATTTGGGTATCTGGCTGCTTCATAGAGGGCAAAAACACCCTTACTCTAAAGGGTGGGGAGAGAAAACAGACTGAGCCCCCATTTATGAGCCAATGGGGCAACACACACTGGGTGCTTCCAGACAAAGCTTTCATGGCACCATACTTTTTTTTTACCAGGGGTGGGATGGGGGAGGGTGGGGGAGGCAGCCAACATTGACCTGGTTTGCACAGTACATTAAGCCATGATGAGTTTTCACTGTGGGTCATTTCAGGGTAGCTTGCTGTGCTGTTTGAACTGAATACGCTATCTTGAGAACCCATGGCTTGTTGGGTTGTTCAGGGTGGCTTGTGACAGCCAAACCTGGCAGGGCGACTTCATTGTGGGTTGCTGGAAATGGCTAGAGAGCCACCTGGCAAGAGAAGTGAAAACCCCTGACGCCCCTCTCGATCTCACTAGAGCTGCTACCTTATCCTTTGTCAGTGCCCTCTGCCCCATGCTCCTAAAAATCAAGAAAAAGGAGCCTGGAGGGTGTCCTGAATGCATTCTCAACACTTTCCCCCCACTCTTGCACAAGTGTGCACATTTGAAAGCCCACGGCCATGAACTTTGTATAATTTCCCCCATTGCTTTACTGCCCTGCCCTGCCCTATATTTACCACCCCGCTCATTCCTCTGCCTTGAAATTTGTGCATCTTTACTGAACCCCCTAACTCCCTCTCTCACATTTCTGTATCTTTATCTATCTCCTGTCACTGCTCTGTATCCCATGTGTATATCTGACAATTAACAATGGAAATCGGTGGAGGGAAGCCATAAGCATGAACCTGGGCATGGGTAGAGCCAAAAGCAGCTAGCGGCTGCAAGAGAAGGAGCTTTGCAGGAAGTGTACGTGAAGCAAACTTCGGTAGTAAGTGAAGCAAACTTTTTTAAAAAAGCTGTTTGCTAACAAGGCAAGCCCCAAAATGCAGGATAAAATTGACAAGGACATTGACAAGAGGGGGTATGCTGGGCTAAATATTGGAGAAGTGGTTTTGCTGTCCTGTGAATTTGCGCAAGACCCCAAATAACTTGAGGAGAAAAGTATTTGCAAACACATTATAGCATTCATAAGAGCTCAGAAAATTACATGCGTTCGGTGATCTGATGTGGGAATGGGGGAAGTTTCTCTCATGAGCCAGCAACCCCGGTGGGCCAATTGCAGAAAAGGTAATGATTCTGGGGATGAAGAAATTAGGATTTCTGCTGCAAAGACACCTGAGACATATTCCAAGAGCAGGCGGGAGGACTAAGGGGGAAAGAACCCACGGCAAACCTCAGTGCGTCCAATCATCCATCAGGAGTAACATGGGTTATCCAGCAAACAACCAACTCATGGTGGTTTAACTTTAGGGTAGCTTAGAGGGATGTGCAAACTGGCCCATTGTCTTCCACTAATAACCATCCCATGTTTCCCCATGGATTCTTCCATCTTTTTTCTAACTTCTGTTAAGTAAGAAAAGATGGAATAGCTGCACAAGGCCTTCTACTGCTTAGCATTAGGGTTAGGAATCTTCCACCTGGAAGCCTTCTCTCACTTACTGCTCTGTACTGATTGTTTCATTGCCCAGCAGCATATTTAACAAGAGCTTCATACCAATCAAACTTCAGTTGTTTACAGGTTTATGTGACTGGCTGAGACAGAGAGTGGACGTGAATGACAGCTGCGTTAGAATGCATCTTCATCTTGATTGACTCCATCTATAGTCAACTACATGCAACTGGATCAGGGTGAAGGACCATGGTTCCGGCTGCCATGGAAAAAGAGAAGCAGTCCCTACACCCACTCTCTTGCGAATGTTTTCTCCCTTTCACAAAGGGATGTGGAAAATCACTTAAAAGGGGAGGCCCTTCATAGCAGGCTTAAAACAAGCTCCCCAATCCGTCCAGCTTAGCACTACTACTTAACCTGTAGAATTCCAAAGAGGAGGCCAACTCAAAAGCAGAAACTGGTTTTTCATTTAAGTCTTTTTAAATTGAATTCAAAGACCTGTTAAGAACTGTTATGAGGGCATAAATATATTTTGGGGATGAAGAAATCGTTCAACTGCATGTTTTTCATAACGTCCAAAAGTACAAAATCACTAGGTTATCAGTGTCTATTGAGGAGAGTTATTCATTCAGCTGGAAGGAGAATTCAACATTATGACTCTAGTGCAGTGGTTCTCAGCCTTCCTAATGCCACGACCCTTTAATACAGTTCCTCATGTTGTGGTGACCCCCAACCATAAAATTATTTTCATTCTTCTCTACACGATCCATTGTCATGGAATGGTTTGCTAATGAAAATAATACATAATAGCTTTAATAATACAAAAGATGATACATGACATAGTTTAGTCAATACAGTTTCCTAAGACCATCGGAAATATGTGTTTTCCGATGATCTTAGGTGACCCCTGTGAAAGGGTCATTCGACCCCCAAAGGGGTCCCGACCCACAGGTTGAGAACCGCTGCTCTAGTGTGTAGTGTTGACCAGCTTAGTGATTAGGCCAACAGTAAAAATTTACTGTGTTCCAATCCCTTAGTTAATTTGGGTATTTTGCCAAATTAGTTGAATGGCCAGAAATTCACTCTGACTCCCTGGAAGGACCCAGAAGATTTCCCCAACCTGGCCGCTTGAGATGTTTGGAACTCCAATTCCTATTAGCCCCAGCTAGTATGGCCAATAATCAAGAATTCTGGGAGTTGTAGTCCAAACCATCTGGAGGGCACCAAGATAGAGAAGGCCATTCTACAAGAGGGAAGCAAGGTTGCAGGGACCTGAGTCATTTCTTCTTTTGGGGCACCATAAAACATTTAACAGGCACTGAAGAAGGTATGTTGTGATAACTCTGCTAAAGACAGCATGTTATTCTGCTTTGTTCCAGAAATATAAATAATCAGACAGTTTGCCTGAATTATAATTTTATTTCTTTTATATAAGAAAATAGAATTATGGAGTCCTTTCACCTGGCCTGTTCTGAAGCAGTAAACTACTCAATTCTAGGGGCTGAGGACAAATAGTGGGGAAAGGTTGGGTAATGCCTCCATTTAAATATTTAGGCTCAGTTCGCATGTCACAACTATGATTAAGGAAGATCCATGGGTAGCTGAGAACAAGCAGGAGCAAACAAGCATTCTGGCTCTCGCCCACCTGCTCCTGCTCTGCTAAACAACCCAGGGACTCTGAACACAAAATTATGGTTGTTGTGGGGGGGGGGACACCCCAACTTGTAACGCAAGAACAAACCAGGGGTTACATGTCTGAATTGTTCCTCTCTCTTAAACAATTCATGGTTAGTTGTGACATGCAAACTGGGTCGAAAGCTCTGCAACATTTAGTTGGAGGTTCCCACTTGGGCCTTAGCTAGACCTAAGGTTTATCCCGAGATCATCCCGGGGTCATCCTTGTTCATGTAAATGACACACAGGATATCCCGGGTGCAGGCAGGGATGACTCCGGGATAAACTTTAGGTGTAGCTAAGGCCTTGTAGACTCTATAGAAGAATGGATGAAGAGTGGAGATTATGTCCTACTCTCATTAGGCACAGAGAAACAATAATATTTTAAATCTGATCTCACTCAAAAGGCTTTATTTCCTTTCAGCAATCTGACTGTAATAGATCTCTGGACAGAGAGCACTGCTTGAACATTAGGGCTACACCTGGGTACTGAAAATCCAGAAATGGTTGCCATGCACACTGTCTTCTCTTCCTGCCTCACTTCAAGTAAAAGGCATTCAGGATGGATGAGAATTTGGTGTGGGTGGGTGGAGGAGTTGTTCTGGTGCTGAATAATGCTGTTTGCTATATAGAGATTACAAAAGATGGCTAATAGAATTAAGGAGTTTAGACTATAAAATATTGACCTTGGTGTTACAAGCATTGGGATTTTACCTTGTTGCTCAATAGCTAAATAACTTATGTTAACTATGATACTATTTGCCATTTTAGGGCTTAAATTCTTCTCCATTTCTGTTTGTTCTTCAAAACATTTTCCACTTAAGCAGAAACAGTGTGATTTAGAAGTATGTATCTTCCAAATGAGACCCACACCATGTAAATATTGTTATGACTTGCTGATTCAGCAATTAAAAATAGGAGTAAATATTCTGATGTCAAATCATAGACTTTCTTTGGTCTGAAATATCAGACAACAAAAAAGGTAGGCCAAGAAAAAAAAATAACAATGTATGTATCCTTCTCTCCCTTTCATTGGCATTTTGTTCAATTTATTTGGAAATGCAGGTTTTTACGCCAGAGGATCATTTGATTTTTTTCTTAAATGGGAATTAGCAGAGATGGATTCCAATCTCAACACTTTTGTTTCATGGAGAAACACTTGTGGAAGAATACAGGTGACATTTTCATATCACAGTGCAAACTCCACATGCACACTTGCTATGAACACCATGCTACAATCTGCCTCTTAGTATTTTACCTTTTCTTCAGAGATGTAACACTTATAACATTTTTCACAGATGTTCTTGCATGAAGGATGACCCCTGCCCCAAGTTTTAAATCTGCCCTTTCCAAATTATACTATGTAAGCTATAAAGACATGTAAAACTATAAAACGAATTGAAAAATTATGCTTCTGATCGAGAAAAAAATGATAGTTAATTCTTACCATAATTATCAAAGTCGCAGGTCCTATAAAGCTCCAGATGAAGTAAGTGTCAAGTCGAAGCCAACAGCTGTAAAGAAAATGCAAAAAAGAAAAAAAAATAGCATTCAGGGACTATGTAGGAGACATATATCAAGAGCAAGTGAGTGACAGAGGAATGGGAGCTGCATACCACATTGCTTGTACATTTAAACTGTGAATTATATGCCTGGCCCTTGTCTATACGACTTCGATAATGCTGCACCTGGTGGTGCAAGCTGGGGCACAGCCGCACTGATGCTCCTTCCCACCATCTACATGGGAAGGAGTGCAGTTGAAGGTTTCCAGGCGCTGCCACTGCCGTGCCCGCCCGCCCGAACACTCACGAGGCTGGTCCGGGAGCGCCTAGTAGCATCCACGCCCCCTCTGCTCTGCTTAGTGGGGTTCGTAAGGGGAAAATGGAGCTGACGTTTTTTGTTTGTTTGTTAGCTGTAAATGTGAAGGAGCGCATTTACAGCTAACTAAGGTGGGGGAAACAAGAGGGGGATGAATGGGATGCACCCTCCTTAGTGGGATTTCCTAGTGGGATTTATTTATTTTTCCTTAACAAGGCTCTGCAGAGGTGCTCCAATCTAAAAAAGTCCCCGACTTCTTTAATGCGGAGCTTCGGGGCTTTGCCCTTGGATTGCTTCGGAGCGGCAGCTGCATCATGTAGATCACCTGCCGCCACTCGGAAGCAATCCAGGGGCAAAGCACCCGTGTGGACGAGCCCCTGGTTTCTGACCGTGCTATTGATGGAGTAAGATCATTTCCTCTGGAGGAAGCAGGAGAAAAATAGCATGGATTTTACTTGCTAAGGCCTTTGGTGTCTGTCAAAGAAAATCTTCATTAAAAGCCCCAAACAACTAGATTTAATGGCTGTTCAAGCTATTCTCTGCTGTCCAATAAGCCTGTCAACTTCCATAGTAGGTGACGTTTCCCTTTCTATGAGATCTGAACACTTGTGTGAAAAGAGAAATAAATCAAGCCTAAAAGGTTTGAAGCTTAATTAGATTGAGGAGGTTTTTGTTTATTTTGTTTCCGTGAATATTTCTAGAAATGCAGCCGACCTTTAGGATCAAGCTAGGTGATTCATGACCCAAACTAAATTATTAATGACTTAATTTAATATCTCTCAACGATTAATGATTTGGGGGAAATTACATTTCTATTCCTACTTCATGCAATGACAAAATGGCATGAGCAGTTACAAGTATATAAATTCACCCGTATAATCGTTAACATCTTTTTCTGATGGTAGTTTTGTGTATCTGCACTCAAAAAAGATCAACAATCTGCTATTCAAAGAAATGGTAAAACAATGGGACATCCTAGTGTGCCATAAGAAATACATTAAATAATTAATAGAATCATAGAATAGCAGAGTTGGAAGGGGCCTACAAGGCCATCGAGTCCAACCCCCTGCTCAATGCAGGAATCCACCCTAAAGCATCCCCGACAGATGGTTGTCCAGCTGCCTCTTGAAGGCCTCTAGTGTGGGAGAGCCCACAACTTCCCTAGGTAACTGGTTCCATTGTCTATGAGCTCGAAGACATTGCCCATTGTGTCTCACTTCACTGAGCTTGAAAAGATCTGGGGCTCATCTATGCTGGGCTTTTATTCTGGTTCTACTCCAGCCCAAATTGATCATGTCAAGTGGTAGCTAAGTGATGTTTCTTGCTCTGAGAGCCAGTGTGGTGTAGTGGTTAGAGTGCTGGACTGAGAGTCGGGAGATCCGGGTTCTAGTCCCCACTCGGCCATGGAAACCCACTGGGTGACTTCTGGCCAGTCACAGACTCTCAGCCCAACCCACCTCACAGGGTTGTTGTTGTGAGGATAAAATGGAGAGGAGGAGGATTATGTATGCCACCTTTGGTTCCTTGGAGGAAAAATGGTGGGATACAAATGAAATAAATAAATAATTTTTAAAAACAACAACAACAACTATTTGTGGCGGGGTTTCCAGTCACAATGGCTTCAGTGCAGTCGGGCAGTCCATGTGACCTCAGCTGGCTTCAGCAGGTGCTAATGGAAGCGACTCTGATTTGTGAGCTGCGTGGGGCACGGGAGTTGGTGGGGGTCATGTCTACCTGGAAGTAACTCCTTGCCTTGGGAATGGGAGTCAGCTCTGCAGCTTTGAAAGGATGCTGTTTTGACCCTGAGCTCAGTCACTGCCCTGACCCTTTTCACCGGGTGCAGGAGCAGGCAGCTGCTTTGTGTTGAAAGGACAAGGGGCTGTGGCTACTCTGAAGGAACTCATTGCCTTCAACTGCACTTTGCTGAGTTTGGGAGCAGAGAAGGGTCGGGGAAATTTTAATTTCTGGATCTGCAAATGGGCACAGAAGTCTCTGGCTGCTTCCGCCTCTCCTCAGCTGCCCGTTTCTCTGCTGTGGCAGCAGGGTCGGCTGCTTTGGAGAAGCACAGCTAGGATTCCCCAGGAGCATTTAGACTTCCTGCCTGTCTCTGGTTCCAGCCTTTAGGCCACCAAGGGGATTGGAAGACTTGTCTTCTGCCCCCGGCCCACCCTTGTCCCAACAGAGGGCGAATAATTCCCTGGTATCGGATGGGCAGTGGGGGAAGAATGCCAAATGTTCTCCTCTTTCCCCCACTCTTCTTGCCTCACTGCCTCTTTGCCGTTTCCTTCCTTCATTGTTGAGAGATCAGCACACTCATAAGGAGGGTGGGCAAGGCAGCTGCTTCCAAGCTCCACTCTTAAGAAGCTATGAAGGACACTAAAGCCTCTTGGCATTTTCAGTCATTCAAAATAGCCTCTTTTCCCCATTTAGAGTATCTTTGTATTCATAGTAAAGCTTTTGGGCACAGGCTTCTTATCACTTACCACTACTTCCTATTCACAGTCATTCGCACGCTGCTTTACATATCACAGCAGCAGGATCTCGCAGCATCACGGTTTCGCTTTTTCATCACTTTGCAGTTCTGCACTTTTAAAATAGTGTCTATTTCAAAAGCACAGAGCTGCAAAGTAGTGAAAGGGTGAAACCGCGATGCTGCGAGATCCTGCTACTGCAATATAGTGCAATGCAAAACTAAACAGCAGAGCACCAAGTGCTCTACTTCAAAAGCAGAGAACTAGGAAGTGGTGTTGGGTAAATGGGTCTACTCAGGAGTAAGTGGTTTGTATCCCATTGCACTATATTGAGCACAGCAAGGAGGAAAGCAGTGAGGAGCCAGCCTGCGGTTTATATGTAAGAGCAGAACTTGGCTGATTTTTAAGGCTTTAACCCTTACTGCTGCTGAGAGAGGGTGGGGGTAAGGTTATGGCTGTACGCCACAAACCCAAGCCCAAATTAATGTGGTCTCAGGTGCTGTTTGGCATGTGCAAGCTTTAGTGTCTACCATGTGCTGTGGGAAAAGCAAATTGATGAAACTCTGGATTAAAACAGAAACACATCATTAAGCATTTCTGTGTTGTCTTAAAGCTTGCACATTTTTGTGATCTTTAAGTTGGCCTTATAAGGTATTATGCTATATGGATTTTTTTCTTATGGCCAACGTAACTGTCTTTGTTTTTTTCACTGACCTTGCTTTCTTTCAGTCAGCCTCCAGTGTGACAGGTAATTAGCTGCTTTGTGCGTGATAGATTATTCACCTGATACGAAGATGCAGCAGAATGCACATTCAGAGGAAGGTACCCAGTGAGTCACTGCATATTGTTGCTCTTGGCTTTCCTCCTGCCAATCAGGAGGCATGCTTAGAACAGAGACTCATGAGATTAACATGGTGTATACCTGCAACAAGTGCAAGCTGGTTGCACTATTGGAAGAAAAAGTGAGTGTACTTGAGCAACGAGTGTCCATCCTCCAAGGAATAAGAGAAAACGAAGAGTTCCTAGATAGAATGGTGGAACTTCAACAGCAGAGAGAAGCACAGGAGGTGGAAGAGCAACAGCAAGTTGAAGCAGAAGTGGGGAATGCTGAGGTGAGAAAAGCCAATGAAGAGGAAACTCCCTGGGAAAGGGTGACAGTTAGGAGCAGAAGAACTAGAAGACACTTTGCACCAGTGGAACCATTAGAGCTATGTAACCACTTTCAGGTACTGGAAGGTGAGACTGGAGGACAGTCTGCAGAGGAAGAATTACAGGGGACCCCGTGCAGCAGTGAGCAAGAGGCAGAAGGTTAGTCGAGCAGAGGCAACAATACCAAAGCCTACATCAACAAGAAGAGAGCAGTAGTAATTGTAGGAGACTCCCTGCTGTGTGGGATTGAAACTCAAGTATGTCTCTAAGACCCATGGACTCGCCAGGTGTATTGTCTCCATGGAGGACAGATTCGAGACGTGACTGAAGGATTGCCAAAGCTCATAAAGCCCACTGACACATATCCTTTTCTTCTCATCTATGTGGGAACAAATGATACTGCCAAGTGGAGCTACAAAGAAATCATGTCAGACTTTGAGGCTTTGGGAAGGAAATTCAATAACTTTGGGGCCCAGATAATTTTCTCATCCATCCCAGTTCTTGGAAGACGATTAGAAAGGGAAAGAGAAATACTCCAGGTGAATAACTGGCTTCGAAGGTGGTGCTGACGTGAGAGATTTGGATTCTGGGATCACAGGCTATGCTACTTGGAAGATGGGCTGCTGGCAAGGGATGGGTTGCACCACACAAGTCAAGTGAGTGAGGCCTTGGTACCGAGATGGTCGGTACGGTAGGAGGAGTTGCTTGCCTCCGAGGCGACTCGGACGGTCGGGAAGACCCAAGAGAAGGTTTTTCCGCGTCCTTCTTCTTCTTCTTCTTTTTCTTCTTCTTCTCCATTTCGGAGGAAGTATTGGGAGTCCGGACCTTTTTTGAGATTTTCTTGGCCGCGGAGCTCGCCAATGACCGATCAGGCGTGAGGGGTATCAGTGCCCTATTAGTCGCTCTGGCTTGCTCGCACACCTCGGTGCTATGGTCAACAATGGACTTATTTGATGCCGTTTTGTCCATCTTCGCTGTGTCTGTAACCCTGAGGGCTTTTTCCCACAAGATGGCGCGAAGGCGGTCGGCTCTATTTTTTCTGGTCTGTTTGGTGAAGGCCATACAATGATGGCAAGCTTCTACTTTATGGCCATTGCCCAGGCAAAGAACATACAGGGAGTGTCCGTCAGTAGGGGGAAGCTTAGCTCCACACTTTACACACTTACGGAATGGGGCCTTCACTGCCATACGGCTCAGGCACCCGTGACCGAAGTCGCTGAAGAGAAAAACTTTTTTTTTTTACAGAAAGAAGAGAAGAGAAGAATATAAAGAGAAATCGAGAAGAAGAAGAAGATTGAAAAAGGTTAATGAAGAATTATGAGAGAAAATGCTAGAGGTTCGGTTCTACAGGTCTAGGCACAATGGCGGACGACGAAGAACTGAGGTAAGGGCGGGAACGCCATGGACATGCGCGGTAGCGTGGGGGAGGGGTTCCTGCCAAAAACGTTTCCCTAAGCTATAGAAGGTTCCGGTTCGGTCTCTGCGCAGGCGCAAAGCCCATATGTGTGATGCATAGAGACCACGATGAAGAACTAGAGGATCAGCTATCCTTGACTTGATACTGACCAATAGGGATGACATAGTGGATAAAGTGCCAGTTACAGGAACTCTGAGGGGAAGTGACCACGTCAGACTTGAATTCTTGATTTTAAAGGAAGCAAAAGCTGAGTGTAGCCATACACGTACTCTGGATTTTAGGAAAACTGATTTTAATAAACTCAGAACTATGATAAGAAAGGTTCCATGGCAAATGGCCATAATGAGAAAAGGAGTCCAAGATGGGTGGGAGTTTTTTAAAAAGGAATTTTTAAAGGTACAATTACAAACAATTCCAAGACAGGAGACAACAGAAGAAACCTATGTGGCTCCACAAAAAGCTTAGAGATGATCTGAAAACAAAAAATGACACAGGAAGGCCAGGCTACAAAAGAAGAGTACAGACAGGTAACACAGAAGTGCAGGAATGGCATCAGGAAGGCTAAAGCTGAGAATGAGCTAAAAGCAGCAAAACAAGCTTTCTTCAAGTATGTGAATAGTAAAAGACAGAGGAAAGAAATGGTGGTTCAACTGTTTAATGAGGATGGCAAATTGATAACAAATGACAAAGAAAAGGCCGAAATGCTCAATTCCTACTTGGCACAGTCTTCTCTCAAAAGCGAGTCTATGCCCCCCCCTCCCTGGCAAAAGTGAAGTACAAGCTGATGGGGAAGGATTGCAATTTGAGATTGATAAACAAATGGTCAAGGGACACCTAATTTCTTTGAATGAATTCAAATCTCCAGGGTCCAATGAACTGCATCCAAGAGTAATGAAGGAGCTAGCAGAAGAACTCTCAGAACCATTGTCAACAGACAGTGCAAGACGTGTGAGGTGCCGGATGACTGGAGGAGGGCTAACGTTGTCCCCATCTTCAAAAAGGGCAAAAAGGAGGAATTTGGGAACTACAGACCAGTCAGTCTGACATCCATCCTTGGGAATATTTTAGAGCAGATCATAAAGAAGTCAATCTGTAAACACCTTGAAAACAACACAGTGATTACTAGACGCCAGCATGGATTTGTCAAGAATAAATCCTGCCAGACTAATCTGATCTCATTCTTTGATTGGGTAACCTCTCTTGTGGACTGTGGGAATGTTGTGGACATAATATATCTTGACTTCAGCAAAGCTTTTGACAAAGTACCACATGACATTCTGATCAACAAACTAGCTAAAAATGGGCTAGATGGAACTATTAGGTGGATCCACAGCTGGCTACAGAATTGGACTCAAAAAGTGCTAATCAATGGTACCTTCTCAAACTGGGGGGAGGTAACAAGCGGGGTACCACAGGTCTCAGTCTTGGGCCCAGTGCTCTTCAACATTTTTATTAATGATTTGGACGAGGAGGTGCAGGGAATGCTTATCACATTTTCAGATGACACAAAACTGGGTGGGGTAGCTAATACCCTGGAAGACAGAAACAAACTTCAAAGTGATCTTGATAGGCTGGAGTGTTGGGCTGAAAACAACAGAATGAAATTTAATAGGGATAAATGCCAAGATCTACACCTAAGAAAAAGAAACCAAATGCACAGTTACAAGATGGGGGACAATTGCCTCAGCAATATGACAAGCGAGAAGAATCTTGGAATTGTTGTAGATCACAAGCTGAATATGAGCCAACAGTGCAATATGGCTGCAAAAAAGGCAAATGCTATTTTGGGCTGCATTAATAGAAGTATAGCTTCCAAATCACGTGAGGTACTGGTTCCTCTCTATTCGGCCCTGGTTAGGTCTCATCTTGAGTATTGTGTCCAGTTCTGGGCACCACACTTCAAGAAGGATGCTGACAAGCTGGAGGGGGTTCAGAGGACAGTTCAGAGGATGATCAGGGGTCTGGAAAGAAAACCCTATGAGGAGAGACTGAAAGAACTGGGCATGTTTCATCTTGAAAAGAGAAGACTGAGGGGAGAAATGATAGCACTCTTGAAATACTTGAAAGGTTGTCACACAGAGGAGGGCCAGAATCTCTTCTTGATCATCTCAGAGTGCAGGACACAGAATAATGGGCTCAAGTTACAAGAAGCCAAATTCCGTCTGGACATCAGGAAAAACTTCCTCGCTGTCAGTGCAGTACAACAGAGCCAGTGTGGTGTAGTGGCTAAAGTGTTGGACTGGGAGTCGGGAGATCTGGGTTCTAGTCCCCACATGGCCATGGAAACCCACTGGGTGACTTTGGGCCAGTCACAGACTCTCAGTCCAACCTACCTCAAAGGGTTGTTGTTGTGAGGATAAAATGGAGAGGAGGATTATGTATGCTGCCTTTAGTTCCTTGGAGGAAAAAAGGTGGGATATAAATGATAATAAATAACAACAACAACAACAACAACAACAACAATAATAATAATAATATAGAATGAATTACCTAGGGAGGTTGTGGGCTCTCCCACACTAGAGGCCTTCAAGAGGCAGCTGGACATCCATCTGTCAGGAATGATTTAAGGTGAATTCCTGCATTGAGCAGGGGGTTGGACTCGATGGCCTTATAGGCCCCTTCAACTCTACTATTCTATGATTCTATGATTAAAAGTAACTGAACCCAAACCAATACTTAATCTGTATCCTCTCTTTCCAAAAGATAAGCTACTAATTGAGGGTGGCCATACTGGGTTGTTTTCCCACCAGACTGGCCTACTTGTTAACCTCTGTTCTGTACTTAGGTTTGTTAGGTCTCATTGCATTCATTTCATTTCAATTATATTTCTACACCTGCCCGTAGCTGAAGCTCTCTGAGCAGTTCAAAAATTTAAAGTGTTTGAATTAATTAATTAATTAAATTAATTTTTTATTCTGATCATAGACCAATAAAAGCTAATACAATAAAACTGATAAATATCTACCTATGAAGCAGAAAGTATGTGTGTACAATGTTTGTCCAGAAATCTTTACCCACTTCCACATAAGTTAGAAACTTGAAATTGGGCATGCTGATAGGTCTGTTTGTGCAATGTACCAGAAAAATCTACTGGCCTTTGGCGCCATTGTGACTGCATGGGCAGGTTACAGCCATGTGTCTTTCACAACTCCGACTCCTAAGGTTGGTGTTGAGCAGTCAACCTAATTCCACGTAAAAGGAAACAGCCCACATGAATGGGCTGTGTCCATTTGCAGTGCCTCCTCCTGCCCGCTGCGTGGTTTTAAAATTGTAACTAGATACAACAACATGACTTTGAGGGGCCAAACATGCACTCAGTTCTGATATTGCTGTTTTCTCAGAATCTGGGGGAAGCAAGTACACGGCCTTCGCCCTTAAGAGGGAGGGAGGAAGGGGACGCACTCTGTGCATGCCCAGAAACAGACCTGATGAAGGGGGAAAGTGCCAGGCCTGGGCCTACAGTACAGGCTCTTGGTGGAGCACTTGGCAGGTGAGAAGCACAGGCCATGGCAGTCCCAGCAGGATTGGCCAGAGCTGGGCACATCCACCGATAGCCACTTCTCTCCCCTCTTCAGCAATGCTACTCCTCAACACTCTATTGAGGAGCAGCATCAGCAACAAGAGGATGTCTCAGAGAATACGGGCACCTGTGGGCTGCCAAAGGCATGCTGGGAGGTGTAGTATTGAAATGTAGAGTGTCTGATTTAAAAGAAAGTATGGGTGAGCAAACCAGGTCACTATGTCTCAATCCTAACTCAGCTCCCACTTTCCTGACCTCTCACTAATTGTCTTTGTTCTCCTTCTACTTGACTTTCTGCAACTGCCACTAACTCCACCCACCATTCCATTCTAGCCTCCGCTATCAGTCATTCCTCCATTCACTCTTCTGATTCAATAGTATAATCAGGTTTTACATAAAAGTCATAAACTATATTCAGTAATTCCTGCATCTGCCTTGGAATGTTGTGGTTTAGTTATAACAGGTGGGGGGAAAGCAGCATAAAAAATCTCATCAAGTTAAAATAAATAAATTTAAAAAATCACTTGGCACTGGAAAGCTATTAATGCAGTTACTAGGCAAGCCTTCATGCGAAAAAGAAGTCCATAAACAGGGTGCCACAAGTAAGAAGGCCCGCTCTCCAGTTGTCTCCCACTACACCTCAGATGGTGTTCAAAGATTAACATGTTATTCAGGGAGCTAGGCTTGCGCCTACAACTCCCAGCATGCCTTGGGAGGAAGATTTACCAGGCTTTGGCAGCCATCATCTGGAAGAGGCTCACAATCCTGGGCCTGAAGGGAGAGAGCCCGGGGTGGGCTGCCTCGGTCACTAGTAGGCACCATCGGGAGGGGGAGGTTGCAGCTCGGCCCCGTCGTTGACAGCAATGACTGAGCTAACTGTCAGTCAGTCAGCTGGCTGGCTCCCTCATGGCCTACCTACGGGCACTGATAGCACAGTGCAGCGTGGACTGGCTTGGCCAGACTTGCCGGCCGTGGTGCTTCAGTACTTCCTCCTGCTGGAGCACTTGGTGGGTGAAAAGTGCAGGCTGAGGCAACCTGGCTGCCCTTGGAGGCTTCCCAGCACCTGCCAAGAGCCCTCAGCAGAAGATAGTTGAGCGGGCCATGGAGAGCTGTGGCTTTAAGGCAGCCCTGGCCTGCATCGGGGGTGAGAGAGAGAGAAAAAAAGAAAAGAATTTAATTTGTTTTAAAGTTACCTCACAGGCCTAGCACCAGCCTACCTTGCGGGGTTGTCGTCAGGGTGAGAGAGGAAAAAAGAAACAAATGTAATTCGTTTAAAAGTTAACTCACAGGCCTAGCACTGGCCTATTACTTTAAGATGATTACCGCGTAGACATATATCTTAGGGGGGGGGCAAGCAATGGCGCGTAAACAAGCTAGTACAACAATAAAAACATAAATAAAGAGGATCCAAAAGAAAGTTCTTTCTAATTTGTACTGAGGAGAATTTTTTTTAGATACCCGCTCAGTAATAGATCCATCCCCTAAAAACAGAAAGTTACCAGAGTTTCAGAGGGTCTTTTGGATAGAGTTCTTACTGAAAGGAGAATAAGCCTCTCTTTGAGCAATTTAAACAAACTGCAGTATAAGGGAACATATCCAGCAGACTCTATTTCTCTAATTCCACAAGGATAAAGTTGTTCATTGAATGGAATCGTATTGAATCAGCCAGTTAGTAAAGCAGACAGCAGCACATTAAAGTGAGTGCGCATAAATGCTCCTCTGTATTTAAAAAGTATGGAGTTCTAGCAATTCAAAAAATTGAACGGTTACTTAGGATAGTGGAAAACCAACACCTATCAGCTGCAGTTCTCAAATGCTATACGTCTAGTTCTATTAACTTCTACATAACAGAGAGCTGAGCCTTCTTCAGGCCATAATTGTGCAAAACCTGGGGGGAGAAACCCAGCTTAAGAATCTTCTTTTTTTAGGGTGACCATATGAAAAGGAGGACAGAGCTCCTGTATCTTTAACAGTTGTAGAGAAGAGGGATTTTCAGCAGGTGTCATTTGTATGCATACACAGCATCTGGTGAAATTCCCTCTTCATCGCAATAGTTAAAGCTGCAGGTGCCCTCCTCTCTTTTGTATCTGGTCAAGAGGGCAGGACTCCTGCAGCTTTAACTGTTAACTGTTATGATGAAGACAAAATTTAACTGTTATGATGAAGACAAAATTTCACTAGGTGCTACATGCATTCAAATGACACCAACATATTCACCAACTAACAAAGGAATCAGAAAGCAAAAAGTGAATGTAATTAGAGATAGCAGTAGAAAAATGCAAACATACCCACCATTTCACAATCCCACACTTTCCCCTGTCTTTGCCTCTAATCATACAAAACATGTATCCATAAGTAGCCCTAACCTGGAACCAACTCCTCAAACAAACCTGCTGTTGCCTCCGAAAAGGCCAGAATCTCAGCCAAACTAACCAATCTGTGATTGCCATTGATTGTGTTGCCGTTACCCTGACTGGAACGACATTTCCTAAGTCCAAAATCACAAAGGAATTGAAAAGTTGAACCAGTGTCCAGTATTGCCCTGCCTTATAAGGGGTGGATCCCGAAGAATGTGGCTCTGGGGACGCCCAGGGCTTTGGTGTTAGGGCGCATTGCTCTTAAATCTGTTGCTTTCAACTACAGATGGATTAGAATTTCGTTGGCTTTGTTTCCTTAAAAATCAAAACAAAAATCCACGTATTTATTCATACATGGGATGGTAAGAGATTAAAAAATGGAATGCGGGAGAAAGAAAAAATGCAGGTTGCTTACCTGTAACTGTAGTTCTTCGAGTGGTCATCTATGCATTCACACATATGGGCTCTGCGCCTGTGCTGAGACCCAACCGGAACCTTCAATAGCTAAGCGAAACATTTTTGGGCGGGAACCCCTCCCCCCACGCTACTGCGCATGTGCCGAGGGTTCCCGCCCTTACCTCAGTTTACAGGAGTCCGACATCGTGCCCCCATAAACATGAACATATGAATGTAATAAATTGTATCTTACACAAATACACACACACACATATATATATATATATATATATATATATATATATATATATATAGTATACCACCAAGTGGGGATGGTGGATGGGTTGTGTGAATGCATAGATGACCACTCGAAGAACTACAGTTACAGGTAAGCAACCTGCATTTCTTCATCATGGTCTCTATGCATCACACATATGGGCGAATAGCAAGCTGACATACCCTGGGGATGGGTTGGTGCATCATCTTAAGACTTCAGAGAGCACGGTCCTCCCAAAGGAGCAGTCTTGGCGAGCACGAGTGTCCAAACTGTAGTGCTTGACAAATGTGGATGGAGTGGACCACGTTGCCGCTTTACAAACACCTCTCAGAGGAACTACTCTGTTGAATGCAACAGATGTTGCTACAGCTCTAGTCGAGTGAGCTGTCACCGGCTGCAATAGCTTTAATTTTGACAGTGAGTAAGCCAGTTCGATTGTCTCAACAATCCATCGTGACAACCGCTGGCACGATACAGGGAGTCCTTTACGCGGCTCTCCATAGCAAACAAACAACTGTTTGGTCTTTCTAAAGTTCTCAGTCCTGGCCTTGTAGAAGGCGAGAGCCCTTCTCACATCTAGCATGTGAAGCGATGCCTCAATCGCTGTTGCTGGATTGGGAAAGAAGGCTGGAAGGACAATGTCCTGAAACACATGAAAAGCTGACACTACTTTAGGTAGGAATGTCGGGTCTGTGTGCAGGACAACCTTGTCCTTATGAAATATTATATAAGGAGGGTCTATCCTGAGAGCTCTAAGCTCACTAGCACGTCTCGCAGAGGTTATAGCCACCAGAAAAGCAGTCTTAAAGGATAAAAGTCTAAGATTTGCAGTAGCCATTGGCTCAAAGGGTTTTCTAGTCAATGATTGAAGGACTACCGACAGGCTCCACGATGGAACGATCTCCTTAATTGTCGGTATCGTGTTCTTCAAGCCCTTTAGAAATGTCTTTGACAGAGGATGAGTGAAAGGTGAGAATCCATCGAGGCCGTTATGAAAAGCTGCAATCGCAGCTAAGTGAACTCTAATTGAAGACATTTTGAGACCTTGTTGGTACAGAGTCAACAGGTATTTGAGTATTGTAGAAATAGGGCAGGATTCTGCTGTTTGATTGCTTCCCGAAGCAAACATTAGGAATCTCTGCCACTTAGCTGCATAAGATTTCCTTGCTGATGGCTTCATAGAATCATAGAATAGCAGAGTTGGAAGGGGCCTACAAGGCCATCGAGTCCAACCCCCTGCTCAATGCAGGAATCCACCCTAAAGCATCCCTGACAGATGGATGTCCAGCTGCCTCTTGAAGGCCTCTAGTGTGGGAGAGCCCACAACCTCCCTAGGTAACTGATTCCACCGTTGCACTGCTCTAACAGTCAGGACGTTTTTCCTGATGTCCAGCTGGAATCTGGCTTCCTTTAACTTGAACCCGTTATTCCGTGTCCTGCACTCTGGGAAGATCGAGAAGAGATCCTGGCCCACCTCTGTGTGACAACCTTTTAAGTATTTGACGAGTGCTATCATGTCTCCCCTCAATCTTCTCTTCTCCAGGCTAAACATGCTCAGTTCTTTCAGTCTCTCTTCATAGGGCTTTGTTTCTAGACCCCTGATCATCCTGGTTGCCCTCCTCTGAACATACTCCAGCTTGTCTGCATCCTTCTTGAATTGTGGAGCCCAGAACTGGACACAATACTCTAGAAGAGGCCTAACCAGGGCCGAATAGAGAGGAACCAGTACCTCACGTGATATGGAAGCTATATTTCTACTAATGCAGCCCAAAATAGCATTTGCCTTTCTTGCAGCCATATCGCACTGTTGGCTCATATTCAGCTTGCGATCTACAACAATTCCAAGATCTTTCTCGTTTGTAGTATTGCTGAGCCAAATGTCCCCCATCTTGTAACTGTGCATTTGGTTTCTATTCCCTAAATGTAGAACTTGGCATTTATCCCTATTAAATTTCATTCTGTTGTTTTCAGTCCAGCACTCCAGCCTATCAAGATCACTTTGAAGTTTGTTTCTGTCTTCCAGGGTATTAGCTATCCAACCCAATTTTGTGTCATCTGCAAATCTGATCAGCGTTCCCCGCACCTCCTCGTTCAAATCATTAATAAAAATGTTGAAGAGCACTGGGCCCAGGACTGAGCCTTGCGGCACCGCACTCGTTGCCTCTCCCCAGTTTGAGAAGGTTCCATTGATAAGTACTCTTTGAGTCCGATTCTGTAGCCAACTGTGAATCCACCTAATAGTTGTTCCATCTAGCCCACTTTTAGCTAGTTTGTTAATCAGAATGTCATGTGGTACTTTGTCAAAAGCTTTGCTGAAGTCAAGATATATGACGTCCACAGCATTCCCACAGTCCACAAGGGAGGTTATCCTATCAAAAAATGAGATCAAATTAGTCTGACAGGATTTGTTCCTGACAAATCCATGTTGGCTTCTAGTAATCACTGCATTGATTTCAAGGTGTTTACAGATTGACTTCTTTACAATCTGCTCCAGAATTTTCCCAGGGATGGATGTCAGACTGACTGGTCTGTAGTTCCCAGGTTCCTCCTTTTTGCCCTTTTTGAAGATAGGGACAACATTAGCCCTCCTCCAGTCATCCGGCACCTCACCCATCATCCATGATTTTGCAAAGATAATAGACAAAGGTTCTGAGAGTTCTTCTGCTAGCTCCTTCATTACTCTAGGATGCAGTTCATCGGGCTCTGGAGATTTAAACTCATTCAAGGAACTTAGGTGTTCTTTGACCATTTGTTTATCAATCTCAAACTGCAATCCTGCCCCCTCAACTTCTGCTTCACTATTTCCTTGATGCTAGCAATACTTGATCAACTGTTAGGCTCACGGTACAGGGAGAGGGGTTGGGGTTATGCTCCACGCTGTCAACCTGAGTGTCGAGAGGTCTGCGTGTCGCACCTTGCCCTGGTGTCGAGATAACAGTCCCGGTACCAATGGAAGTCTGATGAAGTTCCGTCTCGATAGCCGAAGGGCATGTGGGAACCAAGCCTGTCGAGGCCACCCAGGTGCTATGAGGATGCAGTTCGACCTGTCCTGTTGGATCTTTGCTAGGACTCTTGTCAACAATGGAAATGGGGGAAAGATGTACAGTAGATCCCCCCTTTCCACGTTCTGGTAAACGCGTCCCCTAAAGAGTTCTTTCCTCTTCCTGCTCTGCTGCAGAATCTGGAGCAGGCTGTGTTTTCCTCGGTGGCGAAGACATCGACGGCTGGGTACCCCCAGTATCGAAACAGATCTTCCCTTGCCTCGGTATCGAGTTCCCACTCATGGTCGGTGTGGAAGGACCTGCTGAGGAAATCCGCAACGATGTTCTCTTTGCCTGCTACGTGGACCGCAGTCAGGTGAGTATTTCTTTTTATGCACCAATTCCAAATTCTGAGTGCCGACCGGGTCAGAGGGTGTGATTGAGTTCCACTCTGCCTGTTGATATAGCAGACTACTGTGGTGTTGTCCGTCGCGATCAGCACATTTCGGTCCTCGATAATTTGAGCGAAGGTCTTTATTGCATTCTCTACAGCCAGCAGCTCCAGGTGATTGATGTGCTCTTCCTTCTGGTGTGAAGGCCATCGACCCTGGGCAGTAAGGGAGTTGCAATGCGCTCCCCATCCACTCATGGAAGCATCGGTTGTAATCGTTATCGAGGGCATTTCTTGCTGAAAAGGAACTCCTTCTAGAAGGTTTCCCATCGACAGCCACCACTTCAGGGATGCACGTACTTGTCTCGGGATCGATAGGTAAGTTCTGTGGGCATTGCGTCGAAAGTCGAACATCCTCAAAAACCAACCCTGTAAGATCCTCATTCGCAGTCTGGCGAACTTGATCACTGCGGTGGTCACTGCCATTAGACCTAAAAGTCTCTGGATTGTCCATGCCGAAAGCTTTGTTCGGCTTTCAGTATCGAGTATCAGGTCGCGAAGAGTCTTTGCTCTCGATACAGGGAGATATGCTCTTCCGTCTAGGGACGATAGAGTCACCCCTATAAAGTCTATTCTCCTCTGTGGGGTCAAGATGGATTTGTCCTTGTTGACCCAGAGTCCTAAAGAATCCAATAGGTTGAGAGTCATGGCTATGTTCTCCTGGAGCATGTGGCTGCTCTCCGCTACCAGGAGCCAGTCGTCTATATATGGGTAGATATATATATATCTTTGTCGTAGGTGAGCACACACTACTGCCATCACCTTTGTGAAGACCCTTGGTGCCGTTGCTAACCCGAAGGGAAGGACGGTGAACTGGAACTGTTGTATCCCGATGGAAAAACGCAGGTAAGTTTGATGCAACTTCCTGATGGAGATGTGGAAGTAGGCATCCTTCAGGTCCACCACCGCGAACCAGACCCCCGTATGTAGGAGCTGGAGTATAGAAGTAATCGTTGTCATACGGAATTTTTTGGGGGTGATGTAGTTGTTTAATTGCCTGAGATCCATAATTGGTCGAAGACCCCCATCCTTCTTCGGGACCGTGAAGTAACGCGAAAAGAACCCCTGATTGATTTGGTCTGCTAGTACAGGGGAGATAGCTCCCTTCGTTAGTAAGGTTTGTACCTCGAGAAGCAGAGGAGGGGAAGGCGCTGTTACTTTCACTCCCGAAGGAGGAGGGAGGTAATTGAACTCGATGGCATACCCCTCTTTGATGATGGTGAGCACCCAGGAGTCTGATGTTATTGACTCCCATAGGTGGAAAAAGGGTGCTAGGCGGTTTGCAAAAGGTGGTAGACCTGGGGCACAGAAGTCAAACCCGCTCCTTTTTGCCAAAGTCAGGCTGGTGTTTGTCCGACTGGAAGCGGCCTTGATAGGGTCTTTTCTTCTGTAGCTGATGTTGTTGTCTCGGCTGTCCTTGATAGTGAGGACGCTGCTGCTGTTGTTGGACAGGTGGTCTTGTCCAGCGCCTTGGTCTAAATTGGGGTACAGGTGCAGTGAAGCCCATCTTTTTTGCCGTAGTGCGGGCTTTATAGATGGAATCAAGTGCCTCGTCCGTCTTAGAATTAAATAACCCCTCGCCATCGAAAGGCAAGTTTTCTATTCTTGTTTTGGTTTCGTTGGTGAGATTCGCCGATCTCAACCAAGCGTGCCTCCGCAGGGATATGGCGCCCATCATGGATTTGGAGTGGCAGTCGGTTTGGTGCCTGGCAGTAGATAGTTGTTGCCTGGCTATGGCCGAAGCCTCCGACTGGAACACCCTCGCCAATTCTCTCTTGTCCTCTGGGAGATAGTCACATAATGACCCAATTTTCTCCCAGAGGAACAGTTGGTACTGGGCCATTGTTGTTTGGTAAACGGAGGCCCTGATACCGAGCGATGAAGAGGAGTAGATCTTTCTCCCTGTTAGGTCCAGCTTCCTGCCTTCTTTGTCTACTGGAGCGGAATGGGTCCTTTGCGACCGTCCCTGGGCAGACTCGACGACAATCGAATTAGGTTTAGGATGTTGGAACAAGAATCCAGCATCCTTTTCTTGAATCCTGTACATTGTTTCCATCCTCCTTGACGTCGGTTGCGTAGACACTGGAGTTTTCCAGGATAACTGGGCCGTTTGCCTTAGAGTCGGAGGAAGAGGAATAGCCACTGCTGCATTTGTGTCAGTATGAAAAACATCGTAGATGGGGTCATCTATGGGCTCGGTAGGTTGCTGAATGTCGAGACCAAGTGACCGGGCCATTCTTAAGATATGTTCAGAGAACCGGCCCATGTCCTCTGACGGTGAGGCAGGATCCTGTGTGTGTACTGCGTCCTCGGGCGATGGTACTGAGGGAGCAATTGAAAATGTTGACTCAGAGTCAGATGGATAATCTTCCTCAGGGGAAGAGGGTCTGGCAAGCTGTAAGTGCTGCTGGAGTGGCTCTATAGCTTGCTCTTGCAGCATCGGTACCATAGCAGATACGGCTGGTGTATTGGAGATGCATGGTCCCGACGGTGCCGACTCGACGCTGGCGAAGCCTGGTGCGGTGGAGGAGGAGCCATTGGAACAAGAAAAGTCCTGGAAGGAGGCGGAGGCTGAGGAAAGAAAGTATCTGAGGGGTACTGGTGATATCTGCGTTCCCCTGCAAAGTAATCTCATGGGCGATGGTACTCCCATTCATAGTAGTCCTGCCTATATCGGGACTCTGAGTACTGAGAGGATCTATCCCATTCCTGTCTAGGTGAGTGGGCTCTTTCTGTAAGGACCATTGGCCTTGGTGATTGGTGTGTCGTTATACCAACATCCTCCATCTCCATAGGCCTTGTTGGGTGGTGTGCTGAGGTTACTGAGACCGAATCGCGTATCTCTCCCTCAGAAATTGAACCTATGGGCGTTTGTTGGAATGGTACAGTAGCTGTCGGAACCAGCGTCGGTACAGAGTGGTGTCTCGGTACAGAGATAGTTGTAGTGGCTGTCGGTAGCGAGGCTCTCGGTACCGACGTAGTTGCGGTGGCTGTCGGTAGCAAGGCCACAGTGCACCCTGAGGAGGACTTATCTGATTCTTTTTTCTTCTTTTTCTTTCTCTTCTCCATTTCGTAGGCTTTTGGCGTCCGGGCTTTTTTGGTAAGTTTTTTAGCCGCGGAGCTGGCCAACGAGCGCCCTGGCGTGAGGGGTATCAATGCCCTATTGTCCGCCATTGTTTTGTCTGAGATTACGAATCAGCACACTTCAGTGTTTTGCTCGTCCTCAACGGTCTTTTTAGACGTGGGCTTGTCCATTTTTTCTGCTTCGTTGAATTGGTAGCTCTGAGGGCTTTTCCCCACAGAATAGAACGCAGTCTGTCAGCTCTGTTCTTTCGGGTCTGTTTCGTGAAGGCCATACAATGGTGGCAGGCCTCCACCTTGTGCCCTTCACCTAAGCACAGTATGCACAAGGAGTGTCCATCGGTCGGTGGGAGCTTAGCCCCACACTTCACGCACTTTTGGAACGGAGCTTTAACTGCCATGCACCCTAGGCGCCCGCGACCGAATGATCGCTGAGGGGATTACTAAACTACGATATAATTTATATATATATATATATATATATGGGAGACTTAACTTGGAGTAGAGAAGAGAAAAGAAGATATTTACAGAAGAATAGAAGCAAGTTCTGAGGAAAAAGGTGAAAAAACGCTAAGAGGTTGGTTTCTAAGTCTGAGCACGATGGCGGACGACGAAGAACTGAGGTAAGGGCGGGAACTCACGGCACATGCGCAGTAGCGTGGGGGGAGGGGTTCCCGCCCAAAAACGTTTCGCTTAGCTATTGAAGGTTCCAGTTGGGTCTCAGCGCAGGCGCAGAGCCCATATGTGTGATGCATAGAGACCACGATGAAGAACGAACAGATTTGTCCATCTAGGCAGAGGGCTTTGAGTTCTTACCTCTTAAAAGTCTGCGTTTCAATCTCTGTGTATTCCACCATATTCGAGGTGCTGGATTAGGGTTGCCACCTCTTTTTTGTTTAGTTTTTGGAAGACTCCTCATCTTTAACAGCTAGATGGCAAGCAGGCACAATTTATTTATTTTATTTATTTACTAGCTGATATACCTGGCATTGCTTGGGCCCCCTAAGATATATGTCTGCGAGGTAATCATCTTAAAGTAGTAGGCTGGTGCTAGGCCGGTGAGTTAACTTTTCAACGAATTAAATTCTTTCCCCCCTCTCTCTCACCCTCATGACAATCCTACAATGTAGGCTGGTGCTAGGCCTGTGAGGTAATTAAATTCTTCTCTCTCTCTCTCTCTCCCCACCCCCCGATGCAGGCCAGGGCTGCCTTAAAGCCACAGCTCTCCATGGCCCACTCGACCATCTTTGCTTAGGGTTCTTGGCAGGTACTAACCCATTTTAAATTGGCCACTCTGCATGCCAGTACTATGCCTCCCAGCATGCCTTTGGCAGCCCACAGGTGCCCACGTCCTCTGTTGCCGATGCTGCTCCTTAATAGAGTGTTGATGAGTAGCATCGCCAGGGAGGTGAGGTAAGCGGCTGAGAGTCGTGGCACCTGTGGCGTTACCCCACAATTTAGTATCTTGTATATGTCTAGATTAGTATGTCTGGTAAGTATGGAATGTTAGAATTGAGTGGGTGTGGCTTATGATGGAATAGGTGGGGGAGGAGTATATAAGTTTGTGAGGTGTGTGAGTCTGAGGAGTGAGTGTGAGAGACTTGTTTATTGAGGTGTTTGGATTCTAGGAACTTAGGATTGGTGTGAAGACAGTGAGGTAGTTGGTGTGTGGAGAGTTTAGATTAGGCAGGATTGAAAGTATTTATTTAAAGTTGGTGCAGAGCGGTAAAGCAGCAGTTTCTGCAGCTGAAACTCTCCCCACGGCCTGAGTTCGATCCCAGCGGAAGCTGGTTTCAGGCAGCCGGCTCGGGTCGACTCCGCCTTCCATCCTCCCGAGGTCGGTAAAATGAGTACCCAGCTAGCTGGGGGAAAGGTAATAATGACTGGGGAAGGCAAGGGCAAACCATCCCACTATAAGGCCTGCCAAGTAAACGTCAGCGAAAGCTGGCATCCCTCCAAGAGTCAGTAATGACTCAGTGCTTGCACGAGAGGTTCCTTTCCTTTCCTTTCCTTTAAATAACAATAAACATTATTATTTTGTTAGCTACCAAATACCACGTCAGCTTGGCATTATTTACCTGCCTTATAGTTATTAAACACCCACACCAGAGTGTTCCCACAGTATATTCAGAGAGATCCAATACTAAACCTGTTTACCTCCTAGCTAGGGGAAAGGTTTTATTTAACCCTCCCTCAGGTTTTCAAGTGGTGGTGATTGGCCTGAGAAGGGTTTATGCGAAGGGCCTAGTGGAAGGGTCTGTTACAGTGCCTCGGTCTGTGCTTCTCACCCACCAAGTGCTCCATAGAACCCGCCTCTGCACTCACAATGGTGCCAAAGGCCAGTAAGTCTGACCTCCTACCCAAGGCATGCTGGGAGTTCTGCCCAAGGCATGCCAGGAGTTGTAAGTGTAAGCCTTGTTTTTTATTAAATTCTTTAAAAATATTTAAACCCCCAAAATTCTGTGTTTTTAGATTTTTCTGGTACATTGTACAACCACACCTATCAGCATGCCAAATTTCAAGTTTCTAACTCATGTGGAAGTGGGCAAACATTTCTGGACATACATTGCACACACATACTTTCCGCTTTATAGGCAGAGATAACATTTTTATACTGTCCAATAGGCGAAGCTCTCTGGGCAATTCACAATTAAAACCATAAATACAAGTCAGATCATATGCTATAAAAGTTTAAAAATACCATATAAAACCAAAATAAATTATAGCTCAGGGAAAGCCTCTGTGAAAAGATATGTTTTCAGGAGTGTTTAAAGGACATTAATTTTCTGCCTCCATGAGGAAGGGTTTTCCACTCTAAACAGAGATTAGCTGTACCTACTGAATTTGGGTGAATACTTAGTTTGATTTATTATTTATAAGAACTTACCAAAGTGCACAACTTCCTTCAAAAATAGGATGGAAAGAACTTGAGAATTAAAAAATTGAATTTTTCAGAAAGTGAAACCGATTACTTTGAATTTGTGCATCCCTGGCTGGGTGTGTGTATTTTCATGAGAACAACTGCTCATGTGGGATATCAGAGAACTGCAGCACGAAATTCAGAGAAGTGCAAAAACTGACGGACAACTGTGTTCTAGTTCAAGGAGCACAAACTAAGTCAGTTTACAAAATCAAACAAATTTCTCCCCCATTCCCACTCCCCCATTACACCCAAGTGAGACATGCCAAGAATCTGGAAGCAGCTTGGTATACTTGCAAGTGCGCAGTGGACACCTGTCTCCAGTTATTGTAACACCATTGAATTGCCAAGAATACAAACCCTGAGGCCAGACAAACATAAGCATTTCACCAAGAATTAAATATAAATTATTACTGGATGCAAAAGAAAGGGGGTCTAGGTTTGCCAAATCTAAAATTATACTTTGTTGTATGTGGCTTGGTATGGATGAAAGACTGGATACTGTTGAAAAATAAAAGACTATTGGATTTAGAGGGACATGACTTGAGATTTGGGTGGCATGGTTATATATGGTATGAGAAATTGAAAGTTAACATAGGGTTCAACAACCATTATGTACGGCGTGCTATTCTGAAAATATGGAATAAATATAAATCTAGACTATGTCAAAAAACGCCTTTATGGATATCAGTGCAGGAAGCATATCAAAGAAGGGAGAGGACAGGCAGTTACAATTGGTGGACATACCGTGATATTTTAGAACCGTGGCAAGGGGATTATCAATTAAAGTCAAGAGAACGGTTGACAAAAGAAGGGTACCCATGTCAATAGTTTGAATATATGCAAATGTCAGAAAGGTTTAAAATTGATTTTAAAAAGCCTGCGGCTTTGAAACAACGAAGTCAGAAAGGGCATTATGTACAAACGACGAATGTGTTATTGCTAAAATTTATAAACTCTTATTGAGGTTTGAGATGGAGGAAGAACAAGTGAAAGAATGTATGATAAAATGGGGCCAGAATATGGGATATAGTGTACCAATGGAACAATGGGAAAATATGTGGACAAGAGGGCTAAAATTTACGTTAAGTACCAACCTTAAAGAATTTTTTTACAAAATGATGTATAGGTGGCATATGTCACCAGCAAAATTGGCTAAAATGCATAAAGGGGCATCAGGACTGTGCTGGAAATGCGAAGAGCAGGAAGGGACATTCTACCATGCAGGGAGGACCTGCAAAAAGGGAAAGACTTTCTGGATACAAATCCATTCTGTAATCCAAAAAATCCTAAAAATTAATATCCAACTGAAACCGGAATACTTTCTTTTGAGATTTATGGATGAGCAGATGAAAAAGAACTATGGGACTATATTCTTATATATGACGACAGCTGCAAGACTGCTATATGCACAAAGATGGAAGGGCAAAATAGTGCCCACAATAGAGGAATGGCTACTGAAGATGTCTGAGCTAGCGGAGATGGCAAAACTCACGGCAATAATGAGAGAAAAATCGACTGTAAGATTTATAAGTGAATGGGAACCCTTTGTAAACTTTAGGAGGGGAGGGGATGAGAGAAAGATGACCTGTATATCTGTGGATTCAACCAATAGTGTAGAAAATGTTGAGAGAGAAATTAGAGATTTGGATTTGACAGTGATAGAGTAAGAATAATAATAATAACAACATTGTTATATATTTTTGCTGGGGAGAATATTGGAAGAACATTTTATTTTGTGTTTTTTTGTTTGTTTGATTTTGTTTTGTTTGATTTTTGTGGGTGAGTCTGTTTATATGTATTATATTTTGTTCTGCAGTGTTTTTATTTATTGGTGTTTGGAAATAATAAAAAGATTAACACAGACAAACATAAGCATTTCTACAGCAATAGATGCTAAGAAAATCAAAGACAGTTTTCGGATATGGTACAGTAGCATATACAAGGCTTTTCTACATGAGGCTTTTATTGTGTGCTAGTTGTTCTTCACTCACAGTTGTTTATGTGTGCTTTTTAGACAACATCATGCTCTTCAGTTTCACTTCTGTTTTTTAAGACTACTTCTATGGTGGTATGGTTTGGAGCAGGGAAAATGAAGTATTTTTTTTTCATCTCAAAACAACTGCAAGCCCCAATTAGTGTAATTGCATTATTCCGCTATACCACATTGCCACCTAGTGGCTATGTAGTGGAAAGTAGGAATGGCTGGAAACAAAAAGCCCTTTGTGAATAGATCCAACCTTAATTATGTGACAAAACTGGAAGTAGATAAAGTGGGTTAACAGCCTTGTCTAGGAAAACTCAAAGTCTGCTTTGATTTGGGTTTCATTAATAATAAAGACATTAACAGATTTGCAATTGTAAATGAAGAAGCAATTTTCAGAACAGAAGAAAAGCTTCAGTCACTGTTTGTTTGACTGAGGACACTTCTAGCTTTATTAGCAGTATTTCAGCTTGTAAGTTAAAAAGGCTTTTTGAATAATGAATTAAGGATTGCATTGTATTTAAGTTAGCCGTTATTTCAGCCATGAGGCTGCAGTGCATGCTAGGCATGTGTGGCTACCATTCTGAATATGCAATCCCTGCTCAAGAGTTGTTGTGTCATGCAAATATGGCAAGTGTGTGGGTTAGGTGAGGTTTAAATAATCCTTCCATAACCTACACTCACTGGATTTGTACAACACAACATCTCCCAATCAGGGGATGCAGATGCAACTTGGTGCCCATGGGTACCACAGCTCATCTGAACCCAGTAATTGTTTAATTAACACAGGGCACTGCCCCACCATTCTCTGGCTCATGGACAAACCTCATATGTTGGCCTGGTTCTCATTATGGTGGTAACCTTCTATGCAGACTGCACTACTTCAAAGTGCAGATTAAGGTTCACATGATTGAATGCTCTTTAATAAAATCTGATACTTTCAGCTGCTTCTGCACACGCACCCCCCCCCTCTATTCCAGATAGAAAACTAGTGTGTGAAACAGAATCTTAGGCCAGAATCCTAACCTTCATGGAAGAACACTCCACAGTTTAATGAAGGCAATACAGCTCAGGTACTAGTTTACTACCTCAGTGAGAACAGGGGCCTTTTATCTACCTTCTGTTGTCAGGCTATGAGATTTTTCCGGATAGAAGCAGTGGCTCTTTTCATACTTTCATGTGTCAAAAATTCAGCCACAAGTTGTACTGAAATTCTAGAAGTGTACCCTATTGCCAAATGCATCACATAGTTACCACCATTTCCCCTTTTATTAGTTTTTCTTTTAAAGTGGCAAACAGCCTCCCTTTTATAGTAAAGGTCCTCTCTCTAGTTGTGGATGGATGAAATATCACCCTACTGGCACTGGCGAATCTAGTGCTAAGACATCTAGGGCTTTTGGAGTCATCTGGACTAATTAATCAGATGAAATGCTCCATTTGCTAACAGTGTACATAGAACTATGAGCCTTTGATCTAAATTGTGTTTTCCACAATCTCATTTAAGTAACTGCCAGTACCTCCCTCACCTCTTTAATTAGGATTTCAGAATCAGAACTGTAAGAGCAGTAGTTTTGGTTAGCTTGTTTAAACCCAAATGCAGCATTATATCATAGACAGTTTCTTCATTAACTTCTGACTTGGACAAACAGAGATAAATCCCCTCTAGAGGATTTAAAGGATTCTAGATGCTGGGTCCCATTCTTCTACATTGCGCATGGACACTTTAGTAAGAAGAACAGAGAAACTTCCCATTACTGTGACTAGAGCTCCTGGAAATAAACAGCTCCTTGCTGTTTATTTCCAGCACTGTCCAGGTGCACTAGTACTGGTTTCTCAGATTCCCCTAAACCACAAATTGGACACAAAATGAAACTCACACTTTTCCTGTGCCATAACTTCTGTAGTCTACTGCTGCCGAAACAGCTACAATCAGAGCAGGCACACCATAGCCAACCAAGTAGAAGTATTTTCTACGTGAATGTTCACTCTCGAAGACCTCCACCAACATTATGTAAAGCTGTACTCCCTCCAGAAACATCCAGGTGAAAGCAGAGAGGAAGAAGAAGTGCAAGAGGGCAGCAAACACAGCACAGGCTATCTGGGAGAGTAAAAAGACAAAGCATAAAAGCAATTATTTTAACCTTAACAAGACATTAATCTAGTGTGGTGAAAAAGGCAAATTTCATGTTAGTTAGCAATGTTCACATCACCGGGAGGGGCAGAGAGGGCCCAGCCCACCAATCTGCCCCCACCTCCACGACTTGACTAAAACTGGGGTGGAGGCAATAGGGTGTGTGGTGCATGGCATGGATGACTCCAAGAGGTAGGAAATACTAGTGGGCACTCCTGCAAAAATGTTTCCCACTACTTTATTTGGTCTATCTTTCCGAAACAGTAGGTGTCTTTTTAATGCTACAGCAAATAACTTCTTTCCATAGTAATTGCTTTTGGAACACCTTTGCTTTCTCTTCCATACGGCTTTAAAGACTTCATGAGAAATGATTAAATGCAATGCACAGAGGCAAGGGATGCTAATTGATGGATTTAGAATATGTCCATTGCAAATAGTTTTCTTTGTTGCTGTTCTCTTTTTAAGCTGCTACCCTTCCTTGCTTTGGGGAAATACTGCTTGAAACCAATTTGAGGTTCATGCTTCTCATTTTTTGCTGTTTCTGTTATATAAATGAATATGAATGAATGATCTTGCATATTTAATTGAAATGTTTGGTTGTGAAGGTTTCCATGCCTCTACTCCTCTATTAACTTTGCTCTCTGCTATTTCTTTTGCAATTAATTTTCCTTAATTTGTATTAATATATGAATAACATATTAATTGAATGACAGTCAAGAAATGATTTTTCTCTGATTATTTAATTCTAGTAAGAACAGTATATACTTGATAAGTGGGATATAACATTATTTACGTAAAAAGAGACTGGCTAACCAGGCAGACAGAAAGAGCAGAATATAATAATTTAGTGACTATAAGTGAAATCCAATTATTTGCACTTGAATTCCAGCAATCTGACATAGAACCCAAAGCCTTAAAACATAAATTTTTGCTACTATTGAGAAAAGAGGGGAGGGGGAATCCTTTAGGTTCCCAATTCTGGAATAAAAATCAGATGATAATGAAAACAAAAATATGATGTTCCAAAACAGAGTAAAAAATAATAGAACAAACATGAACAGAAATAGAAAGCAACCAGAAAATGTAATAAAAGTCCTTAAATTATTGGAATATGATTTTGGTGAAGAAGATGAAGGTGGGAATAATAGTTACAATGATTTAGATGTAGATACTAAGTTAAGGAAAAATAATATAAGTCTTCAAGTGGAAAAAGAATGAGTGGAGGGTAATCTGTTTTGGTGGTGTTTTTTTACAAAAATGTTGTTACAGGTATAAGAGTTTCAAAAGTAACAGCAATAGAAATTCTAGATTGCTTGCCAGACTCACACAAAAGGAAAAAGCGAGGAATGGGATAGGAGCATTGAAGGATAATCAAGGGAATTATTGTCATACAATGAAGGATAAAATAAAAAATTTTCAGAAATTTTACCAGGAATTATATAAGGGTAAAGATATATATAAAAAAAGAAGTTGGAGGACTATATAGAAAGGTATATAAAGAAGGGAATAAAAATAGAACATAAAGAGCAAATGGAGAAGGTAATAACTCAAAGAGAAGTTGAAGATGTAATCGATAATTTGAAAGTGGGTAAATCACCGGGAGCAGATGGCTTAGGATCAGAATATTATAAGGTTTTTAAGGAGTTTTTAGTTCCGAAATTATTGAAACTTTACAACGCCATATTACAAGGAGAGAAGATACCAGAATCATAGGAACACTCATTGATAATATTAATTCCAAAACCAGATAAAGGTTTGACTATCCCTGACTCATATAGACCTATTTCATTAATAAATCAAGATGCAAAAATTTTCATCTATTTTGGCGAAACGGTTAAATAAATTTATATCAGAATATATAGGAGAAGACCAATGTGGATTTGTGGTGGGGAGACAGATGCATAGTTTAGTGGGAAGAGTTTTAAATGCAATACACGCGATTAAAAAATCAAAGATTAAGGCAGGAATTTTGGCATTGGATATTTTTAAGGCTTTTGATTGTGTGAGCTGGCAGGCATTAAAGATTATTCTAGATAAAATGGGATTTGGAAATAAATTTAAAACTATAATAGAACAGTTATATTCCCAAAATACAGCTGTAGTGGTGGTAAACGATGGACTCACTGATAAGATACGACTAGCCAGAGGTACAAGACAAGGATGTCCGCTCTCGCCGGTCCTGTTTGTAATGGTTATGGAAGTATTGGCGAATGCAATAAGAGATGATGGAGAGATAGAAGGAATTGGAGATGTAAGGAAAATAAAATTGAATATGTTTGCGGATGACACCCTATTGACTATTAAGAATCCAATAAGAAAAATAGATAGAATTAAACAACAATTGAGAGAATTTGAAGAAGCTACTGGATTAAGAATAAATTGGTCCAAATCAGAGATGATTTTGTTTAATTATACTAAGAAGGAAGAAAAGGAATGGGAACGAAAGGGAATAGAAATGAGAGTTAAGGAACAGATTAGATATTTGGGAATTAAAATTACAAAAAATTTAGATAATTTAGAAAAGGAGAATTTAACAAGGTTAAAAAAGAGGTATTAGAAAAATTGGAAAAATATAAAAGATTAAATTTATCCTGGTTTGGAAGAATAGCATTAATAAAAATGAAGATTTTAGCAAAGATTAATTTTGTGTTTAGGATGTTACCAATAAAAATTTCAGAAGTTGAGATAAAAAGTTGGCAAAATATTATTAACAAATATTGTAACGGAGATAAGAAAGTGAGGGTAAATAAGAATAAATGGTATTTAAGCCAAAAAAAAGGAGGACTGGGTCTCCCAAATATAAAATTATACTATGTAGCAAACAGGTTAAGACACATTGTAGAAGCAATTATAGGAGTAGGAGATTTAGATTGGATGGAGGATAAAACTACATGCAATGTAGAGATGAGTTTGGAAAATGTTTTTTTTAAGGAAGGAGGGAGAAAATGGGTTGAAAGTATAGATAATCCACTCCTGAGGTCTCAATGGGAAATTTGGAGCAAATTTAAAGGGGAGCTGCTTCCGAGCAACTCTCCTTTGTCACAGGTAATAATGTTAAAGAATTTCCCAGAGGAACTGAAGGGTAGATTAAGTAAAATATTAAAAGAGAAAAATAAAATGAAATTAAAGGACTGGTTAAGAGATATAAATACAAGAGAAGATATGGAAGAGCTTTTAAAGGAGAAAAAATTATCTTGGTTAGAGTATAGGCAATTAGAACAGTGGAATAAAAAGTGGATTAAAGAAAACAGAGTTTGTAGAGAAATGACGAAGTTTGAGGAGTTAATAATTAAAAAGGAAAAATGTAATGGAGGAAGTTTAGTATTAAAAGGGTTAATGAGTGAAATATATAAAATATTGCTGGAGAAAGGGTCGATGGACAGTTCAGGAAAAATGGTATGGGAGACAGATTTGAAGGTACAAATAGGGCGACAGAGCTGGGAGGGACTGTGGAAACAAAGAGTGCTGAGAAGTATGTCAGTGAGAATAAAAGAGAATTACTTTAAAATTTTGTGGAGGTGGTACCTAACCCCGATTAGATTGAATAAGATAAATAATCAGCATTCAGCAAATTGTTGGAGAGGTTGTGGGGGAAAAGGAACGTATTTACATATGTGGTGGGAATGCAAATATGTACAAAGATTATGGAAGATGGTGTTTTTGGAGATTGAAGAAATAGTGGGAATGAAAATAGAACAAACACCAAAAATTGCATTACTGTCACTATTTGAAGATTTAAAATGTGGAAAAGAAATTAAAGAATTGATATCAAGTTTGCTGACTGCAGCACGATTGATGGTAGCTAGGAACTGGAAGATTCAGGGGGAATATTCTATTGAAGAATGGTATAGAGAAGTTTGGGATATAGCTATTAATGATAAATTGACTTGTAATATTAAGTGGAGGAAAGGTATAACTAAAATAAATGAGTTTGAAGGAATTTGGAAACAGTTCCTAATATTTGTGTTTTCTAAGGGAAGTGGGAAACCGCCAGCAGAAGAAAGTATGAGATTTTGGAAGCAGGAATAGATCCCGAGGTGGGGGGTGCACTTACATGTTAAGATTGACTATATTTGTTATGATAGGATAGGTTATAGCTAATATTTACGCAATATATATGTATTCAACATTTATTTAAAATGTATGTAGTATGTTGTGTTGTTGTTTCTTTTTTGTATGATGTTTTAATTTCTGGTAAATAAAAAAAATAAAAAAAAAGAGTTTCAAAAGTATTTATATATGTTTCTTTTAGGGCGCAATCCTAAACTTGGAGGCTGACGGGCATCCTATACAGAGCAGGAGAAGTACAGGTACAATTGTTGCCTTCGTGCTCTTTCTGCTCTGCATTTTTTGCTGAACTTGCCTGTCTTGCCTGCCTAGCTGGGGCTCTCCATAGTGGGAGAGAAGGAAGCTGGGGAGGCTGGAGGATGGTTTGTAAGCCGGCCGGCCACCCCGTTCCCCTCCCCCCTAAGAGAACCACCCCCGTTGTGACCTGGGTCTGAGGTTAGAGGGCTGTCTCTGACCTCAGATCCTGGAATCTAAACTATCCTATGGTCCAGGGATGCTGTCTACAGGTCATAGGATTGCTCTCCCAGATACCACTTTTAGAATAAATAGCGGTTATGCCACAAAAACAAAAAGAACCTGGAGACATTCTGATAATACGTATGGGTTAGGAATCTAAAAACATAGTTACAGTCATTTCATGCTCAACTGGTTGATAAGACAGAGGGGGCAGAAGTGTTTGTATTCATAGAGCTTTCATCTATAACATTAAAAAAAGAGAAAGGAATGGAATTTTAAGACTAAGCAACTTATTATTATATTTATTTGTATTCTGCCTTTTGCCCAATGCTGGGCCTCAGAGTAAAGAAGGGGTAAGATATAGAGTTCCCCTTTCAATTAAATTATACTTTTAAGGAATGTAAGATTGTAATAAAGATAGCAGAAGTAGCAAAGAGGTTTTTGAGGACACTGCAGGGGAGGAAGAAATAGCAGTAACAGAATCGCTAAAGGATATAGTGGATCAAGTGCAAACACAGGATAAATGTTCTGCCTTAAAATTTCAGTATAACATAGGGGAAAAGTCAGAAAAGAGAAGAAATTCCAATTAAGTATCAGCTGTATAGTTGGAATATATACTATAAATACTTATTGATCAAATTTTTCTCTTTAGAATTAGATAACATTTCCTTCTCTCTCGTATTACTATTACATTTATTCTTTATGTTTGGAACTGAATAAGATGAATATAATTAATATTTCATCTGTTAGCAACAATGCCAAGGATCAAATAGTATCTCAGTGCTTGTGCTAATGACATTGCAATAGTGTAAACCAACGCTTGTATAATGCAACTAGTGCAATGAGGAAAAGCAATGATTTGTCACCTCAATTTGGTGTAGCGGTGGCAAAAGAAAAGGGCAAATTTTCTTTAAAACAAGAAACATGGGAAGCAAGGAACAGGCTCCACTATATCTCACTGGATAGTTACCGGCTGGTCCGCCCTATTGATTCCAATGAGGAAGAGAAGTTCTGCCACAAACAGGCTGATGCACAAGTTTTTATGGATGGTATTTCTGTCACTCTGGAGCCCACGGAAGAAGCAGAAAGTAAAGATGCAGATCAGGAGGCAGACGAGGGAGAGGAGAATGCCGACCCAGGTAATGACATCCAAGAGCAGATCATGGACCGCATCACCATGCTGCAGACACAATAGGAGGAAAAATAGTCAGCAGGTCCATAAAAGCTATCGAAGTCTCAGAAAGCTTCACTTCTTTGAAAGTGTTTGAAAGTCTCTGTTCACCTGCCAATCTCTCATAAAAAGGAACAATGAAGGGAACAGTGCATTAATACATCTACATTCATTTTAACTTTTGTGAACCATCTAGAGAGATTCGGCTATTGGGCAGTAGAGAAGTGCAATAATAAATAAATAAATAAATAAATAATGTATTCATTCATTCCACTGTACCACCCAATAACCTTGGCAGCTCACAAAAATTACAACCCAATACACAACATAATAAAAACATAATATAAAATCTTTAACATACAAAATTTAAAAACAGAAACAACAATTTAAACAGCTAAAACAATTAATAAAATACTGGGACCCATCTGACATTAAAAGCCCAATCATATGCCATCAAATGCTTGGGAGTAGAAGGAAGTCTTAACCTAGTAGCGAAAAGATGACAATCAAGTGGAGCCCAGCGGGGAGAGCATTCTACAATGGGGGCTACCACAGAAAAGGCCGTTTCCCTTGTTGCCATCCTCTGAACATACCTCCGAGGAGGCTTTCGTGGGTAATCTGTTGAAGGAGGGGGCACATGGTGGCGGTGGGTGGGCCAAACCCAGTGGTGGGCAGGGCCCTTTTCTCTCTCTCCCTCTTCATGTATCCAGTGGGTTGGCAGACAAGGGACAGTGGTCTGAACTGCTTGCACACAGAGGGCTTTTGAAATTAGGCTAAGGGCTACATGTAATTTTATAGCAATGTAATTAATGAAATGAAGTATCTATATATTAATACATAGCACAATTTTTTGTTCACTCCGTTTCAATCCCTAAATATTACTCAATCAAGTTTGGAACAGTCTCAAATTAAAGCTGCCAATGCCTAGATTGGCAGGAAAATAATTGTACATCCCCCGAAAAGAAATTGGCAGCTTTGCAATTATTTGTTAACGTTTTATAATAATTTGTATTGCAGAGCCAAACGGCTACGCGATACATTGTTGCCTGCATTCGCTATTAAGGGCTCAAAAGACCAAAAGTATCGGCCTATTGTAGCTTCAAGCTCTGAACTGCCAGTCACTGAAGCCTGCAGAAAAGAATTTCAACCTTTGAGAATGGGCAGAAAACTGCGCCAATGCGCCAAAGCCAGGGAGCCGCCAAGTGGTCAGGGGGAAAGGTCGACCAGCCACCTGTGAAACCCTGAAGGGCCAGCTTGGGACCCCAAGTGAGCAGGATTTGGCCCCCAGGTCTGAGATTCTGCATCCCTGATGTCTGCCATCCCCAGAGCCTTGGGCTGCCCCTGTCTAGGGTGTATCCCCCCCTTCAGATACAGAAAAATGTTTTCTTAGATTACTGTTACTACATGTTGATGCCATCAGTTACAAAAATATCAGAAGATATAATGGGGAAATATGAGATACTTAAAACAACAACAACAACAACAACAGATGCACGTAATTTACTAATTGAATAAGTGTAATGGCAAAGATGTTTAGAGATAAATAACTAATGGTAAAATTTAGTACTTGAATTAGCACTTTGAATTCTTTAAGTGCACTTCTTTTATGAGATCTTTCACTGTGTGATATATATTAAAATGTAAAGCGATTTCTTTAGCAATCAATATATTGAGTTCCACTCAGCCATTTTACATAATTTATTTTTTTAATGAAAGCATTTACCACAAACATTTGGCAAAAAATAATAATACCAAAAATAACTTTTTGGGCTATTTTCATCAAAATAATTAGAAAAATACATTTTTCTATTATATATAACTCCTAAAATGTGGGTCATAGCAATTTCTGGTTGTTGTTGTTGTTGTTGTTGTTATTATTATTATTACTATTATTTTGAAAAAAAATTAAAAAATTAAATAAAAGCTGTCAAAACTGAGTAACTTTCTTGCTTATTGTACCAGTGTATCTCTAATAATTTTAACACAAATTGAATATGGTATGATGAAGGTCAGGTCAAACAGCTGATTAACAAAGTTATGAAATCAAAAGATACACACACAGTTGCAGAATTTTTCACAATGGGGTCATAGGCGTGCGCAGCACATTTCATTAGGGGGTTCAGCCAGGGATTTTTTTTAAGGTAAACATTGATTAAATATACAGTAATAAAGGACTTTTTTTTCATTCATCAAACAAACAAAATAAATGAAAACTGAAGTAAACTGTATTTTTTAATTAACAAGTAATCTGTACTTTAAAAATACACATTTTAAAATGGAGACTCTGAATACTATTTTTTTGCTGTAGTGATAACCAGGCATATATAAAGACACAGTCAATTTTCACCATCTTTAAATTTAATCAGATAATGACCTAATCCAAACTTTCTAAAACAGATTCACATTTAAAACAGATTCTATCACATTAACGAGTGTCATCTTAAGTTCCAGCACCATACATAGAATACACCATACATAAAATGCCCTAATAATGATTTTAAAAGATTGCCCTGTGTGCTGCTGAGCAAAGAATTTGGAATGAGGTCCAGGAGAGAGACTTCTGAGGTGAATATAGTGAGGACGAGGGGTGGCTGCGAGCCTAGCATAAGAGAGGGCTGGCTGGCAAGATTTGGAGAACTTGTGGGAGTGTAGGAGATCTGGAAGTAGGGACATCTCTGGAAGGCCGCAAAAGGGCTATTGGCAGAAGACAGGAGATGAAGGAGAAAAGAGAGGATGGGAAACCGTCACAAGGGCACATCAGTCTTCTTTACTGATCAATTGTAAGCCGCTCCGGGAGCCTTTTAGGCTGAGGTGCGGGATAAAAATACTCTAAATAAAAATACTCTAAATAAAATAAGGGCAGAAGAAGAGGATTGACTTAGGGGGAGCCCTGGGGAAAGACTTCAGAATCCAATATAAACTTCTCCTGTTAACCTTCAAAGCTTTTCACGGTCTAGCTCCTTCCTATCTCTCCTCTCTCATCTCACACTATTGCCCCGCTCATGCTCTTCGCTCCTCTGATGCCATGTTTCTTGCCTGCCCAAGGGCCTCTACTTCCCTTGCTCGGCTTCGTCCATTTTCGTCTGCTGCCCCTTACGCCTGGAACGCTCTTCCAGAACATTTGAGAACTACAAGTTCAACCGCAGCTTTTAAAGCTCAACTAAAAACTTTTCTTTTTCCTAAAGCTTTTAAAACGTGATGTTGTGCAGACTTCTACTGTTACTTTCTACTGTTAGTTTTACCCTACCCTGTGCCTGCTTACCCTACCCTGTACCTGTTTGCATTCTCTTCCCCTCCTTATTGTTTTACTATGATTTTATTAGATTGTAAGCCTATGCGGCAGGGTCTTGCTATTTACTGTTTTACTCTGTACAGCACCATGTACATTGATGGTGCTATATAAATAAAGAAGAAGAAGAAGAAGAAGAAGAAGAAGAAGAAGAAGAAGAAGAAGAAGAAGAAGAAGAGAGAGTAATGCCCCTATGTGTGGGGGTAGAAGAGGGAGAGAGGGTGCAGACAGGAGAGGTAGGAGTGTCCCGGAGGGGAGAGGAAACAGAGGTAATGTTTAGCCTTGAGGAGAAGCCTGAGGGGAGATATGATAACATTCCTCAAATACTTGAAAGATTGACACACACAGGAGGGCCAGGATCTCTTCTCGATCATCCCAGAGTGCAGGACACGGAATAATGGGCTCAAGTTAAAGGAAGCCAGATTCCGGCTGGACATCAGGAAAAACTTCCTGACTGTTAGAGTATGACAATAGAACCAGTTACCTAGGACGGTTGTGGGCTCTCCCACACGAGAGGCATTCAAGAAGCAGCTAGACAACCACCTGTCAGAGATGCTTTAAGCTGGATTCCTGCATTGAGTGGGGGGTTGGACTTGATGGCCTTATAGACCTCTCCCAACTCTATTATTCTATGATTCTATGAAAACAGTAGTGTAGATCCTGCTTGAGACACCTGGGCCCTGTACACCTAGGAAACCCAATGTATGTTGTTCAGTATCTAAATTATAGCCAGCTCTTGCCAGGGCTGGCCCAAGATATTTTGCTGCCCAAAGTGGAATAGCAAATGACATGACCCCCCACCCCACCCCCAAACTCACAGTGCAAAGCCAGTAAAGTCATTTTGGCACTTGAGGCCAGTGGACAACAGCTTATTATGCCATAATAAAGTTGTGAGTCTTCCAGATCTCACAGGATACTTTACGGCTTTTGAACACAAAAGAAGAAGAGGACTATACCACAACCTGGCCTTGTGGGTCATGGAACCAGCAAGTCCAGTCCAGAAAGGAAATCCAGACACAAGCAATTCAAGCCAAACCACACCACATACCCACATACTGTATTATTTTGCCCCAGTCCAAACATTGGTGCTCATATTCCTTTTTGCTGCAGTGCCACTTCTGCCCCCTTGACCCAGATAAGGGGCCTGGGCAGCTTGGAAGAAGCAACAAGTAAAGAAGGCCTATGGCACTCCACTGAACATGTCAACAGCCAGTCTACCCACTCCTCCCCTTGCCAGGAGTCACGCTGCCTATAATGGCAAAGTATAGTAATTGCCTGGGCATCTCTCTCTGCATAATCAGGTAGTAGCTTACAATGGTGTTAAGCAATTTTAGAAACCATATGTAATAGTCTTATAGACCCCTTTATGTCTTAAAATGCATTGCTTCAGTTCAAATGGCAGATATATCTTCCACACTGACAGCTGCTACATTCCTGATACTAGACCAATAGTATATATATGATTCAACACATGTGAGGAGTTTCACATTTTAAACTCATTTAAGGTGCAAGCCTGTGCATATTTAGAAAGAAAAGAAGTCCTACAATTCTCAGCATACCCCAGCCAGCCATGCCAGCTAGGGGATTCTAGGAGTTGAAGGACTTTTTTCTGTCTAAACATGCATAAAATTGTGCCTTTAACTTATCATGTCACACTAACAGGAATACAGGAATCAAATAGGATTTCCTTCTTCAGTGGGACACACCTACTTAGGAGTAAGTACCATTTTGTTATAGGAAAGGATAATATTTTTTTAATTAAAATTTAAAAATAACTATCACCTGGTATCATCATTATCTACTTATATAGCACCATCAATGCACATGGCGCTGTACAGAGTAAGACAGTAAATAGCAAGACCCTGCCGCATAGGCTTACATTCTAATATGCACAGGCTTGCACCTTAAATGAGTTTAAAATGTGAAACTCCTCACATGTGTTGAATCATATATATACTATTGGTCTAGTATCAGGAATGTAGCAGCTGTCAGTGTGGAAGATATATCTGCCATTTGAACTGAAGCAATGCATTTTAAGACATAAAGGGGTCTATAAGACTATTACATATGTACAGAGTTTTCCTATGGAAGACCTGGCTGGTTCACTGTTGTAATTATTTGATTGGGACTGAAGTAGAGGGGCACTAATTTTGCTGTACTTATTGTCTTTAAATATGGTTAAATATCCCAGTGTGGGATGTACTTAATATGGTTAAATATCCCACAGTTACCTTGCAATTCTATTTCTACAATTCTTTTTCTCCTGTCCTTTCTTCATCCTCTCTTCATTTTCAGGCTGCATCCGGTGAACATTTACCTCAGAGTAAGTTTGATTGATCTCAGTGGGGCTTACTTCTGAGTAGACATACATAGGATTGTGCTGCAGCTCTGTTTTTATGGTGACACAAGATGCACACATCCAATGTTTACCAAAAGAATGGCTTGAAAGAAGGGGGTTGGACACCCTAAAATAAGCAAGGACAGATAGGAATTGTTTTTGCGTGCATTCTGAAAAAGGTGCTGCTGAATGAACCCTCCTTAGCCAGGAGGTCGGGGGGGGGGGGCATTGCAGTTCTCCCTCTTCCCCCTTTCTTTTCTCTTGCTGGAGACCAGACTGGGGTGGGCGGTGGGGCAGCGATGAGGAGAGAAGGCACGCAAACATGCAGCTTCTCCCTCTTTCTCCCAAACATTACAGTACCTGCAGGGCTGATGGGGAGAGGAGGGCAGCAGCTCCGAAGGGGGGAGGGCCCCAATCTGCAGCTCCGGGCAATCTTACTGGGTAGACCATCGGATCAACAGCCTCAGCTTTTCAAGGAGGCGTTCCTCCCCTTCCTCCCTCCAGTTCTCAAAAATATCAATACAGCAACAGCTGAAATGTGCTTAACACCACAATACCAAGAGGCTTACTCAGAAGTAACTCCCCGCCGCCTTGGAGAGGATTTGCTTCCAAGTAATACTTGTCAAATTAAAAACAAAAATAAAACACAGCTTTTTATCTCTCCCAAATTTGTCAGAATTGGGAACCTAATTGCCACATATGAAGACTACCAAAACATATTAAAGAAAGCCACCGGTAACCTTTTGGGGAAAAAAATATAACAGAAGAATAGGCAAAGATTTTATTCTCTGGAAGTATTTAAGCTGAGCTCACAGAAGACAAGACATTTTACATTAAAGAAAAAGAGAGAGATACAGATGGTGGGAACCTCCTGACGTGTGCTTATCCCCAGGATAGCAATACGGCACAAACACAATCCAAAGCCCATGTTTCCTACACAAAGCCTCCCTTGGAGTAGAGCTTCGTTTGTTCTAGGGGGCTTGTGCAGGAGAAGCAATCTGGGTTGGGCATTATTAGAGGTTGCGGAGGGGGAGGTGGGCGAAAACCAAGCAGCTGAGGATGGGGAATGGACACGGGGGCCACGTACCTTCCCTGGCAGCGCTGCTGGCCTCCCGCTGCTACTCCCTCCGCCTCGTAAGGTGCTGCTGCTGCTGCTTCTCATCCTCCCTCCTCGCGCTGCCCACGGCTCTGGCCCTCGCGCCTCGTGCTTCTTGCTGTGCAGCTCAGCCAGCAGCCGGGGTCTTCGGCGCGCTCTTGAATCGCGCGAGATCTCGGCTGCTGGCTGGGAAGTCTCGCAGGAACTCTTGCAAGCCTTCCTACTTCCTGTGAAAGTTGGCTGGGCAGCCGGGAAGCAAGGCTGCAGAGCAGCTGCGGGGCTGGGCCGCGCTTAGAGGAGCTTGGGCCAGAGCAGCGGCGCCTCGCTTGTCCTCTCTCCCTCAAGTGGCTCACTGTGCAGGCGGGGCAAACATGGCGGCGGCAGCGGATTAGGGGGTTCATTTGAACCTCTTGAACCTGCTGTGCGCACGCCAATGAATGGGGTACGGCTAGATAATTTTAAAAGCAATTTAAAATAAACCAGACAGAAAAGCAGCATTTATAATACAACCAAGAGTTCCTCCTTTAGCATCATCAAGCCCATGATCTAAATTGTATTCCCAATAACCTAAGTATAGACAATGCTGCAATCCGTTTCCTTTGTCAGAGCTTTTTCTTGTGACTATAACGAGGCACAGCCTTCAAGCCTTTGTATTCATTAAATATTAAAAGACTTCCCCATGCTTTCTTTGAATTTATATCTTATACCACTTTTTGGAATGCAAAAGGCAAAATACTATCAGTGACAAAGACGTTTTACCCGGTTTCATGCATTTTGAAGGCAATGAATTTAGACTAAGTTCCACGTAAATAAGGCAGGCTGAACTTGTCTGGGGGTGGTGGAATTCCTAATAGAGCTCATCAAACCCTTATAGAGTTTTCTTCAATTAAAAACTCCAAGCAGAACGCTGCCTTCTAAGAATTTAGTGTGAAGCATAAAACATAAAGAAATCTAGAAAGTATAATGTCCACATTGCATGATACCTACGAGTACGTGGACCTCAGACAAAGCTTGGGACTGCCAGCTTGGTTTATTGCACTCAGCGGTGCTGAATTACTAGAATTGCTGAAATGGGTACATAGGGATGACCCTGACTGAGGTAAGGAGAACACAATAGGAGAGATTTGTGCAATGGACCCTGTTACTGCAGCCAAGCATTTCCATTATCATTTTCTTCTTACATTCTGTGCCTGAAGAACGTTATGATGGCTGACTGTTTGGGGTGGGGTGCAGGGAATGATGGCAAGACAGGGTTGGGGAAGGGAGGGTGGAATGGGTTAGCCTTGGAAAAGGCATGCCTGGCTTGCTGTAACTGAAACACGGCACTCTGCAACAATTTGTTACAATACAGGACCCACTTCTCCAACATTAAAAACAAAGGGGGGGGGGGAAGAAACTCAAGCAGAAAGTCATTTCACATAGAGGCATACTACTGGACAGAGATTGTGATTGCAAAGGAGAGCTTGGATCTACTCCTCATCACAACACCACTATGCAGTGCTCTACTCCACAGCAGGACACCATGGGCATGGCTAGACAGGGCGATATCCCGGGGATATCCCACATGACACAAAGGGGATCCCGGGAGCAGGGAGAGATGATCCCTCCCTTTCCCCGGGATATTGCCCTACCCATCTATCCCAACTTTTCCTGCAGTCGCAGGATGATCCCGAGACCACGGGACGTGTGACTGGGCATCCCATTTTTGTCCTGGCTCCTCATGAATAATCGCGAGGAGCCAGGAACTCCTCAGGAGCTCCGTGCCCATCGGGGGGCAGGAGGGCGGGACTATTTTTATTTTTTTTTTAAAAAAAATTACCTTTACGCAGGAACACTCCTGCGCTCTTTTTTGATAAAAATATATATAAACAAAATGGCGGGTGTGACGTGCTCCTGGGAGGTTGTGCACCATGTGTAGACAGAGGGTGACAATCCCAGAAGCAGGTAAGTCCGGGATCGCCCCCTCTCTGGACCTCTACACCCACAGGTGTAGACATGCCCCATTTCAAAGAAAGGAGAAACTGAGGATAGGTAATATTAAAGTCATGGCTGAATGTGTGTGTGTGTGTGTGTGTGTGTGTGTGTGTGTAAAACCAGTCAGTAGAGAACCAGTCTTTTTAATCCATAGCAGCCGAAGAGCCAACAAACGATACTACAGGAAGGCAAAAAACAGGGGGTGGGCACATAAAGGTTCAAGATCTTGCCTGCAAAGGACAGGATGAGGAGGATGAGGACAACCTAGCAAGCCAAATCACAGAAACAGGGAACTTAAAGATCCTGTTTGCAACACAACAAAATGTTGGTTTCTATTTCCTAGATGGAGAACTTGGCATTTATCCCTATTAAATTTCATCCTGTTGTTTTCAGCCTATCAAGATCACTTTGAAGTTTGTTTCTGTCTTCCAGGGTATTAGCTATCCCACCCAATTTTGTGTCATCTGCAAATTTGATAAGTATTCCCTGCACCTCCTCATCCAAATCATTAATAAAAATGTTGAAGAGCCCAGGACTAAGCCCTGCGGTACCCCACTTGTTACCTCCCCCCAGTTTGAGAAGGTACCGTTGATAAGCACTCTTTGAGTATGATTCTGTAGCCAACTGTGAATCCACCTAATAGTTGTTCCATCTATTTTAGCTAGTTTGTTAATCAGAATATCATGGGGCACTTTGTCAAAAGCTTTGCTGAAGTCAAGATATATTACGTCCACAGCATTCCCACAGTCCACAAGGGAGGTTACCCGACTGAGTTTTCTTTGGGCAGTTTTCTTTGGGTCCCTGGTTTGGGATTTCTGTTCTCTGCATACTGAGGCTGTTTAAATTCAGATGATATTTGGATAAAAGGTGGGAAAGATCCTTGTCTAGCATTGTGATAGTTTCTCATTGATAAACCATAAGTTGAAACAAGCTAAGATGTGCTAGTGAGAAGTGACTGCAACAAGCCATTTTGTTCCATGGCTAATTTTTGCAGGGTAATAGTATTTTATACACTTTCTGAATGATAGTTTGCTAGTTTGTTGTCCTAGATTTTTCTGCACTTGTCATCTACTTCATTTGTTCAGTGGTAGCAGTGTGCGGAAACTGTGAGTATGGATCCTGACTTAAAATGGCTATGAGAAAGGTGATGGGGAAAGGGGGTTAAAAGAAAAGGTGAGCCTTTGGTCATCCAGTGAAGGATTTGCAGTAAGAAAAGATATTTGAAGGAATGGGAGACGGTACCACACATAGTATAGCAAAAGCTTCAAAGTTCAGCAAAACCTACAAAAGTAGGAGTGAGAGAATCATATCATAGAATCATAGAATAGCAGAGTTGGAAGGGGCCTACAAGGCCATCGAGTCCAACCCCCTGCTCAATGCAGGAATCCACCCTAAAGCATCCCTGACAGATGCTTGTCCAGCTGCCTCTTGAAGGCCTCTAGTGTGAGAGAGCCCACAACCTCCCTAGGTAACTGATTCCATTGTCGTACTGCTCTAACAGTCAGGAAGTTTTTCCTGATGTCCAGCTGGAATCTGGCTTCCTTTAACTTGAGCCCGTTATTCCGTGTCCTGCACTCTGGGAGGATCGAGAAGAGATCTTGGCCCTCCTCTGTGAGACAACCTTTTAAGTATTTGAAGAGTGCTATCATGTCTCCCCTTAATCTTCTCTTCTGCAGGCTAAACATGCCCAGTTCTTTCAGTCTCTCTTCATAGGGCTTTGTTTCTAGACCCCTGATCATCCTGGTTGCCCTCCTCTGAACACGCTCCAGCTTGTTCTTGAATTGTGGAGCCCAGAACTGGACGCAATACTCTAGATGAGGCCTAACCAGGGCCAAATAGAGAGGAACCAGTACCTCCCGTGATTTGGAAGTTATACTTCTATTAATGCATCCCAAAATAGCATTGGCCTTTCTTGCAGCCATATCACACTGTTGGCTCATATTCAGCTTGCAATCTACAACAATTCCAAGATCCTTCTCGTTTGTAGTATTGCTGAGCCAAGTATCCCCCATCTTGTAACTGTGCCTTTGGTTTCTATTTCCTAAATGTAGAACTTGGCATTTATCCTTATTAAATTTCATTCTGTTGTTTTCAGCCCAGCACTCCAGCCTATCAAGATCACTTTGAAGTTTGTTTCTGTCTTCCAGGGTATTAGCTATCCCACCCAATTTTGTGTCATCTGCAAATTTGATCAGCGTTCCCTGCACCTCCTCGTGCAAATCATTAATAAAAATGTTGAAGGGCACTGGGCCCAGGACTGAGCCCTGCGGTACCCCACTCGTTGCCTCTCCCCAGTTTGAGAAGGTTCCATTGATAAGTACTCTTTGAGTCCGATTCTGTAGCCAACTGTGAATCCACCTAATAATTGTTCCATCTAGCCCACTTTTAGCTAGTTTGTTAATCAGAATGTCATGTGGTACTTTGTCAAAAGCTTTGCTGAAGTCAAGATATATGACGTCCACAGCGTTCCTACGGTCCACAAGGGAGGTTACCTTATTAAAAAAATGAGATCAAATTTGTCTGACAGGACTTGTTCTTGACAAATCCATGTTGGCTTCTAGTGATCACCGCATTGATTTCAAGGTGTTTACAGATTGACTTCTTTATAATCTGCTCCAGAATTTCCCCAGGGATGGATGTCAGACTGACTGGTCTGTAGTTCCCAGGTTCCTCCTTTTTGCCCTTTTTGAAGATAGGGACAACATTAGCCCTCCTCCAGTCGTCCGGCATCTCACCCGTCTTCCATGATTTTGCAAAATAACAGACAAAGGTTCTGAGAAGTTAATTTCAAATACATTGAATGTCTCACTTGTTCTTTATTTCAGTGATTTTAACATTAAGATATTATGTAGAACAGGTTTGTCTTAATTTTGAGCTGTAGAATCAGAGATGTGACCAAGTCCAAGTTGGGGTGGGCATGCCCCATTTTTTCTTGCTTATTTTAGTAGGAATCATCTTCCATGCTTTCCTGAAAGTGAAAGACTAGTGTCTCTTCCATGGTAGAGAACTCAAATATAAACACAAACTTCCCCTTTTATAGCACACAGCACAGAGATACAGAAAACATAAAGACACATTGAATCTCTCTCTCCCCCCTCTTACACACTTACACACACACACACTCCCTCTCTCCCAAGACACGGATTGACTCACAGCCTCATTCAGACACAACAGCTAAACACGGCACACACCCCACCCCCTTGCCTTCCTGCAGGCTACTGTGAGATACAGAAAGAACTCTGCTGCTTTGAATAATACAGACAATCGGTCTTTGGAAACTAGCAGCATCCCATTGCAAAAGGAGACACTGAGAAGTGATGATAATGATAATGTTAATATCCTCAGAGCCATACAAAAAAGTATCCAAATGTTAAATGTTAGGAAAGGGGAGACTATGGTCATCCAGTGAAGGATTTGCAGTCAGAAAAAATATTTGAGGGAAGGGGAGACTGTATCACACAGAGTATAGCAAAAGCTTCAAAGTACAGCAAAAGCTGCAAAAGTAGAAGTGAGTGACGTTAATTTCAGATACATTGAATGTCTCACTTGTTCTTTATTCCAGTGATTTTAACATTAAGATGTTATGTAGAACAGGTTTGTCTTAATTGTGTGCTCTGAAATCAGACCAAGGCCATGTTTGGGAGGGCACCCCCCCTTGGGGGTGGGCATGTTGGTGGGCAAATGTTGTCCTCCTTTTTGGTTTCCAAAATATGGTCAGCCTAGTCACACATATATCTAAAACAATTTTAAACAATCAAGAATAAGAACAAATCCGGGACCTGATTAAAACCTCATTAAATGTGCCAAACGCCTGAGAGAAGAGAAAGGTCTTAACTTGGCACCAAAAGGTAACAATTGTTGGCACCAGGTGCGCCTTGTTGAGGAGGTTTTTCCATAGTTGGGGGAGCACCACCAAGAAAAGCCTCTCCCTTTTTGCTGCCTTCTGAGCCTCCCTCAGAGGAGGCAGCTGGAGGAGGGCATTTCATGCCCTTCTCTTTCTTCCTCCCTGCATCCCCATCTTCGTCCCTCCCTCATTCACTCACTCACTCCTCCCACCCAATCACATGGCAGCAGGAAGAGAACAAATGGGTCCTTTTCTTTTTTAAAAAAAGATATAGCATTTATTGTCAGAGCAGAGCTCTGTACAAAGGGGTTGTGTGTGGGGTGTGTGTGTGTTTTGGTAGGAGGGAAGTCTTTGCTCTCAAGAGAGAGCAGGTGTTGGTGGCCCCAAACAATCCCTAGGCATGCAGCAATAGTAACGGCCAGGCATGGTTTGGCACACTGTGAAGGCACGCAGCTGCATCGGCCATTCCAAACCAGTGCACCATTTTAAATCACAATATTTTCCGCAGTGTGACCCAATCAGATACTGCTTTGGGGGTGCACAGGCAATATGGCATCTGGAGCGGGGAGGTGGCAGACCTCTAAGAATATAAGAAGAGCCCTGAGGCTGGATCAGACTAGGGCCTATCGAGTCCAGCATTCTGTTCACACAGTGGCCAACCAGCTGTCAACCATGAACCCACAAGCAGAACATGAGCTTTCACTCTAGTTTGAACTTTGGTTGCATTCTGTTTTAAACTTAAGATTTGATATTATATTCTACTACATTAGTGCATTTTATGATTTTAAGTTTTGTTTTGTGAATAACCCAAAGAACATTGACTTTTGGGTGGCACAGAAATTAAATAAATAAATAATAGCTAGCTAGCTAAAGGCAAAATAGGAGGTGAGTAGTTCCACATTTTCTTTGCCTCCCATTAACATTTTGCCATCTTTATTGAGCAATGCACCCTCCTTCTTCCTCTTATCTGAAACATACCCTAAGTGAAGGATGCAGTCCTATTGGGACAACCATCAGGGCTCTGAACTCGGAGGGTGACGTGCAACCTATTCAGAGCAAGAGGAGTGTGGAGGTGACCTTTGCCTCTGCACAACTCCCACCTCTGCATTTTTGTTGGATGGATGTTTTCACCTATCTAGCTAGGGCTCCCCAAAGTGGGAGGGAAGGAGGCTGGAAGGTTCTTTGTAGGACAGCCTCCCCAGTCACCTCCCCTTCCCACCCACAGAACCACTGCCTTTCCCTCCTCTCTGAAGTTGTGTTTGTGACCTCAGACACCAGCTGAGGTGCACCAGATGTGAGGGGGAGGGAGCCGGGAGCCGGGAGCAACAATTCCTGTATCTGAGGTCAAAACATTTTCTCTGACCTCAGATCCAGGAATCTGAACTATCCTATGGCCCTCTACATGCTGTAGAGGGGCCTTGGATTACTCCTGAAATGTTTTTTTAGATGTCTCCTGTTTGTACTGGATTTGCTGATGATCACTTCTTTAGTAAGTCTTCCTTCAGGAATTCCCACCCATCTTGAGTTCCTTTCTCTGTTAGTATGGAATCCTACTCAACAGTTCTCTGAAGTTATCAATATTCCTGACGTTCAAGGTTAATGGACAATAAAGCTATCAATACATGCCTCTCAATCCCACTTGCTAAGGAACATGAGTGGGCAGGTGCTGATGGTGGTCTTTCCAAAGGCACCTGCCTAAGCACTGTGAGAACAGAACACCAGACTAGATGAACTTTTGTTCTGATCTAACTTATGACTATTCTCAGCTTTAGCTTTCAATTAGAACAAGAATTCCAACATTGCATTATCATTTTCCCTCAAGGTATCTGTGTCAGGTCTCATGGTCCCTCAGGCAAGCACACATTCTGGCAAACCAACACAGGACTTCTTTATTGGAGGAAATCCCACAGCCAACACTTTATGGTTACACACTTCAGAAATCATATAGCTGATGGTCAGTAGCTATAGGTCCAAGAAATTCTAGAGCAGTCAAAAGCTACTCACTACTATTGTGACGAGATTCCCATCAACATGGTTTCCCTGTTACCATCTCCATGGTTCTGAGCACACGGGAAGGTCAATCTATGCAAGGGTTCCAAACCCGGACAAGCGGAGGGGATGATTCATGACATGATCTCTCAGGCAATCAAATTCTTGAAAGGCCAAACAAACCATCCAAAGTCAGCTAGTCCAACCTTGGATCATACGTTGGTAAATCAAAGGGAACACTGTCAAGGCTTAAACAAGATCACGGGGAAGGTACACCCTCAAATGTAAGGAGTTGCATGCCACAGCTTTCGAATGGCGAACTCCTCACTGCATGAGTTCAGGCAGAGGAGAGAAGGTCCAACAATCAATGATCAAACCCAGTCTGCTGTTGCACTGAGCTGATGACAAGCAAAAACACACAATCCAGAGCAAACGAGGGTTCAAGTCTATGAAAAGCCTCACAGTACATTTCATCGCAAGTTCTTAGAAATCCAAAGTTCCACTTAGGAAGTGTCCTGGACCAGTGCCTAGACTCACTAATGGGCTGGATGAGGGCCAATAAACTGAAACTGAATCCTGGCAAGATGGAAGCCCTGTGGGTGAGTGGTTCCCGAGTCCGGGAGATAGGTGCATTGCCTGTTCTAGATGGGGTTGCACTCCCTCTGAAAGATCAGGTTTGTAGTTTAGGGGTACTCTTAGATCCATCTCTGTCACTGGGGGCTCAAGTGGCCGTGGCGGCTTGGAGTGCCTTTTACCAGCTTCGGCTGGTTCACCAACTACAGCCTCTCCTGGACAGGGATAGCTTGGCCACGGTGGTACAGGCATTGGTAACCTCAAGATTGGATTACTGCAATGTGCTCAAGGTGGGGCTTCCCTTAAAGCTGTTCCAGAAGCTGGAGCTAGTGCAGAATGCTGCAGCTCAGCTGGTGTCTGGAACTGCCCCTTTCCAGCATGGAGCTCCTCTGCTGAGGGAGCTGCACTGGCTGCCTATTTGCTACTGGGCCAGGTTTAAGGTTCTTGTCCTAGTGTACAAAGCCCTAAACAACTTGGGATCAGGATACCTGAGAGAGCGTCTTCTCCCTTACCAACCTGCCCAGTCACTGAGGTCATCCGAGGGTCTGCTACTGGTGGTTCCACATAGACCCATCCTCCGATTGGAGTCCACTAGGGGAAGAGCCTTCAGCGTGCTATGGAATTCCCTGCCTCTGGAGGTCAGGCAGGCGCCAACATTGTATTCCTTTCGGCGCCTCCTGAAAACATCATTATTCCAGGAAGCCTTTCCTTAATGACCAGCCATGATTCACTGTACATTTTGCTTCTTTTAAAATCTATTTTAAAGTGTTTTATTCTGTTTTATTTTATTTTACCTTATACACCGCTCCGGAATTTTCGATGGGGAGCGGTATATAAATATTTTAAATAAATAAATAAGTGTGCAGAGTACCCCCAGAGTCTCAGATGATGAAGGATACAAATAAGGAGGTTTTCTGGGAATGCAGAGCAGATACTCCTACCAAATGCTCCTCACCTTTGCACCAGCTTAAAAAAGGACATGTAGGCCTCCTTCCTCCAGACCACTTGACAGACAAGGGCAGCAATGCCCCTGTCCAAATATGGCGGCCCTGCTTTGCCCACCAAGATGATCTTCAATCTGGGCGACCTTTCTGCAAACCCCCACTCTTTGCCTTTTATTCCTGACAACCTTCTACTTTAATGTCATTGGCCAACTCATTCCTATTGGTTAAGATCAGGTCAAGACAGTAGATCCCTTCATTCTTTCCTGCATCTTCTGAAAGAGGAAGTTGTCAGCAAGGCATGGTGAGAATTTGTTGAAATGCCATGCTTAGCCAAGTTTATTTCCCAGCAGATATCAGAACATCTGTAATTTATTTCATGACAGCATAATCTACTTCCATTTTTTGTTAAAGCACTCTGTAGTAATCCCCGACCACAATGATGTTTTTATTTCTTTCTCTGTTTATTTTACCCAGATGTTCCCTTGAATTTCTATCATGTTAACTCTCTTGAATTCCTACACAAGTGCACAGATATGCAATACTCCTTGCCCTCCCTTTCTGATGCATCTCTTCTTTTTGAACGAGTTATATCCTTCAGTTGGTGCATTCCATTAATGGGAGTCATTCTACCAAGAATCAATGTACTGTGGAGGAATGTGCCTGAAAAACAAAGTGCTTTAGAGGATTCAAGCAACTATAGGCTTCAGAGCTATAGCAATTATTTTCTAGTTAGAATTACCTTCACTTAATAACCTCACAAATATTGTTTCTCTTCGCAGTAACTAAACTTCGGAGAGATCTGTTCATCATTCCCTATGCACCTGCCATTCTTACCTTCACTTCCACATGAGCCATCAGCACAGCAAAGTTGGTTAGGTGATTACAGGAACATGTTGTGTGTGTCTTGTTTGTTGTCAGGAGACGACATCCTTGAGTTGACCAATACCCTGTCATTGTGCGTTTAGAATAGCTCCAGAATGAACAGTTAGGGTTGAAATTTTCCTCTGACTGCTACAAGGAAGAAATAAATACATGCAATGGAAATGTTGAAACATTAAACATTTTCTTCTCCCAGCCACAATCAGCAGAGGTTGATATATTACAAGCTTTACCTGTGCATACCACACAAAGTTCATTACCTTTCTCACTTTAGTAAAATGCTTCCTTAATTCTTTTGGACTGATTGATGTTGCCCATAAACTACACCGAGCTAACTCGCTGTATTACTCCATGACAATGATTACAACACTGATAGTCTTTGGTAGCTAGACAATTGCTAGGATAAAATAATACTAGGTTTGTTACCTGATCCAAACCCTTGTAATGGGGGAAGACTATACATCAAATAAATGTATCGCATTTTAAATAAACAGTCATAAAATAGTCATGTTAACAAACACCTAATGAAGGGGAGAGGCTGTTGATCAAAGATAATTATAATATAACACACAGAGATACACACTCACACACAACTCCAAAAGATATAAATTTAGAGTTTCAATTTTTTTTATTCTGAATTATATAATATAACCTATATAAAGCCTTCAATAGCATGAATTGGACCTTCTTACTAAATTCCTCTCTTTATTATAAATTCGCACCTAATTTTTTGATGATATTAAAGACAATTTATGCCCCAACAACAGCTAAAATTAAAATTAAACTTTCTTTCTTGGAATATTAATTTACATTCTGGAGCAAAGAAAGGCTTTCCCCTATCTCTTTTACTTTTCACACTGGTAATAGAATTCTTAGCTAATAAACTATGGCAACATCCTAATATTGTAGGAATACAAATTAAAGAACAGTATGTATGCTGATGACACAATCCTGATGCTTAGTAATCCATCTCAGGCCATCCCATATTTACTTGCAGAACTGCATTCTTTTCAGGAAGTAGCAGGACTAAAAGTGAACTATGGTAAATCTGACTTATTATGCTTCAATATTCCTCCCAACACTCAATTGAGTACATCTAAACAATAAAAATACCATTGGTACATTCTTCCTTTAGATATCTTGGCATACATATACCTAGAAACATACACAAGCTTCATAATGTTAACATCGGCAACAACAGCATGTGTCAGAGGACGCGGGCATGCTGGAGGGTGTAGTACTGGCTGATTTCAAATAAAGTGTGGGGGAGCAAACCAGGGTTGTTTCTACACCTGCCTTTTCCCCCGGGATCATCCCTGTGCATCCAAATGACAAACGGGATCCTGGGAGGAGGCAGGGACGATCCCTCCATTTTCCTGGGATAATCCTTAGGTGTAGAAAGGACCCATGTCACTATCTCTCAATCCTAGCTCAGCTCCCATTTTCCTGACCTCTCACTAACTGTATTAGTTCTCCTCCTACCTGACTTTCTCCAACTGCCCCTAACCCCGCCCACCATTCCATTCTAGCCTCAGCTATCAGTCATTCCTCCATTCACTATTCTGTTTCAATGGTCCCGTCGCTGATAACAATGCCTGGAGCTTACTCAAAAGCACAATAATAGAAGCTCAACTAAAATGTTTTCCACAGGTTAGAAAAGGTAGCACCAAGTCCAAGAGGTCACCAGCATGGTTAACAAGCAATATCAAGGAAGCTATTGTAGAAGAGAGAGCTTCCTTCAGAAAATGGAAGTCTTGTCCAAGTGAGGAAAATAAAAGGGAGAACAAGCTGGCACAAAGGAGATGCAAGCAAACAATAAGAGACGCAAAAAAGCATTTTGAAGAGCACATTGCTAATAATATCAAGTCCAACAATAAAGAATTCTTTAAATGTATCAGAAGCAAGAAACCAGCTAGGGAAGCAGTTGGACTGTTGGATGACAATGGATTTAAGGGAGTACTAAAGGAGGACAAGGAGATTGCAGAGAAGATGAATGAATTCTTTGTGTTCACTGCAGAGGATACAGGACAAATGCCTGTGCCTGAACTAATGTTTTCAGGAAGGGAGTCTGAGGAACTGCGGCAAATAGTGGTGACAAAAGATGAAGTTTGTGGAATAGCTTGCTGGGAGAGATTCATCAACTTAACAGTCTTCTAGAATTTAAGAAAGCCATAAAGACTTATCTCTTCTGGCAGGCCTACCCAGTTGAATTTTAAGATGCCTTTTTTAATGGTGTGCTGCTTTTAATGATGCACTGGTTTTAAACATTTGAATTAGTTGTATGTATTTTATGGTGTTTTTATTAGTGTTGTACCCCGCCCTCAATCCAGAGGAAGAGGCAGGTAACAAATAAAATGATGATGATGATTATGATGATGATGATCTCATCGTCATTGAAATATTGAAAGCAAATAAATCACCAGGCCCAGATGGTATCCATCCTAGAGTTCTCAAAGAACTCAAATATGAAATTGCAGACCTCCTCACAAAAATATGCAACATGTCCCTAAGCTCAGCCTCTGTACCAGAGGATTGGAAGATGGCCAATGTAACACCAATTTTCAAAAAGGGATCCAGGGAGGATCCTGGAAATTACAGGCCAGTTAGCTTGACATCCATTCCAGGTAAATTGGTTGAAAGCATTATTAAAGACAAAATTAGTAAGCGTATAGAAGGGCAGGTCCTGCAGAAGAAGAATCAACATGGCTTCTGCAACAGCAAGTCCTGTCTCACTAATCTACTAGAATTCGTTGAGAGTGACAACAAACATGTAGACAGGGGTGATCCTGTGGACATTCTTTACTTGGACTTCCAAAAGGCTTTTGGTAAAGTCCCCTACAAGACTCCTGAATAAACTTAGTAGTCATGGAATAAGAGGAGAGGTCCTCTTATGGATCAGTAACTGGTTAAAGAACAGAAAGCAGAGAGTAAGAATAAATGGCCAATTCTCCTGATGGAGGGAAGTAAATAGTGTGGTCCCACAGGGATCGGTACTGGGACCAGTTCTTTTCAACTTGTTCATAAATGATCTGGAATTAGGAGTAAGCAGTGAAGTGGCCAAGTTTGCCAACGACACCAAATTATTTAAAATTGTTAAAACCCAAAGGGATTGTGAAGCGCTCCAAAGGGATCTCTCCAAGCTGGGAGAGTGGGCATCCAAATGGCAGATGTAGTTCAATGTAAGCAAGTGTAAGGTGATGCATGTTGGGGCGCAAAACCCCAACTTCAAGTATAACCTAATGGGGTCTGAGCTGGCAGTGACCGAACAAGAAAGAGATCTTGGGATTGTGGTGGACTGCTCGATGAAAACGTCCACCCAGTGTGCAGCTGCTGTAAATCAGGCAAACTCCATGTTAGGCATTATAAGAAAAGGAATTGAGAATAAAACGGCCAGTATCATACTGCCCTTATACAAATCTATGGTGCGACCACACTTAGAATACTGCGTACAGTTCTGGTCACCACACCTAACAAAGGATATTATAGAGCTGGAAAAAGTGCAGAAAAGGGCAACTAAAATGATGAAGGGGCTGGAGCATCTCCCCTACGAGGGAAGGTTTCATCAACTGGGATTGTTTAGCTTGAAAAAAAGGAGGCTAAGGGGAGACATGATAGAAGTGTACAAATTTATGCATTGTATGGAGAATATGGATAGGGAGACATTTTTACTTCTCTCATAATACTAGTACCCGAGGTCATCCAATGAAGCTGATTGGTGGGAGATCCAGGACAAATAAAAGGAAGGACTTCTTCACACAGTGCATAGTTAAATTATGGAACTCACTACCACAGGATGTAGTGATGGCACCAATTTGGATGGCTTTAAAAGGGGGTTGGATAAATTCCTGGAGGCAAAGGCTCTCAATGGCTACTAGATCTGATTAAAGTATTGCGTCTAGAGTATTGCGTCCAGTTCTGGGCTCCACAATTCAAGAAGGATGCAGACAAGCTGGAGCGTGTTCAGAGGAGGGCAACCAGGATGATCAGGGGTCTAGAAACAAAGCCCTATGAAGAGAGACTGAAAGAACTGGGCCTGTTTAGCCTGGAGAAGAGAAGATGGAGGGGAAACATGATAGCACTCTTCAAATACTTACTGTATTTCTTCGATTCTAAGACGCACTTTTCCCCCCATATAAACATCTCTAAAAACGGGGTGCGTCTTAGAATCGCAGGTCATTTATTATTCCTTAGAATCAAAGCTTTTTTTCTGTTGGTGGTACTGAAATTAGTGTGCGTCTTACAATCGATGGTGTCTTAGAATCGAAGAAATACGGTAAAAGGTTGTCACACAGAGGAGGGCCAGGATCTCTTCTCGATCTTCCCAGAGTGCAGGACATGGAATAACGGGCTCAAGTTAAAGGAAGCCAGATTCCAGCTGGACATCAGGAAAAACTTCCTGACTGTTAGAGCAGTGCGACAATGGAATCAGTTACCTAGGGAGGTTGTGGGCTCTCCCACACTAGAGGCCTTCAAGAGGCAGCTGGACAGCCATCTGTCAGGGATGCTTTAGGGTGGATTCCTGCATTGAGCAGGGGGTTGGACTCGATGGCCTTGTAGGCCCCTTCCAACTCTGCTATTCTATGATTCTATGATTCTATGATTCTATGATGGTTGTGTGCTATCTCCAGTATTCAAGGCAGTAAGCCTGTGTGCACCAGTTGCTGGGGAACATGGGTGGGAGGGTGCTGTTGCACCAAGTCCTGCTTGTTCATCTCTGGCCGATGGCTGGTTGACCACTGTGTGAACAGAGTGCTGGACTAGATGGATCCTTGGTCTGATCCAGCATGACACTTCTTATGTTCTTGATGACTGAGGTAACCATCAGTCAGTCAGTCAGCTGGCTCCCTCATGGCCTACCTACGGACACTGATTACGTAGTGTAACATGGACCGGCTTGGCCAGACTTGCTGACCCCATTGCTTCAGTACAGCCTCCTGCTGGAGCAATTGGTGGGTGAGAAGCACAGGCCGAGGCAGGCACAGGGCTTCAACCCGGCCGCCCTCAGAGGCTTCCTGGTACCTGCCAAGAGCCCCAAGCAGAAGATGGTCACAAGCGGGCCATGGAGAGCTGCAGCTTTAAGGTAGCCCTGGCCTGCATCGGGGGTGAGAGAGAGAGAAAATAAATTAATTTGTTTAATTTACCTCACAGGCCTAGCACCAGCCTACCTTGTGGGGTTGTTGTGAGGGTAAGAGAAGTAGAAAAAAGAAACAAATTTAATTTGTTTAAAAGTTAACTCACAGGCCTAGCACTGGCGTACTACTTTAAGATTATTACCTCGCAGATATATATCTTAGGGGGCCCGAGCAACGCCGCATATATCAGCTAGTATTTGAAACGGCAATGTTTCATCTTTCCCACCCTCTTTGTGTTCTCTCCCTCCCTCATATATCAAAGGAGATGTTAATGATTAATGTGCATTGATATAAGAAATTCCCCCATTTTGTTTCTGTTTTTGTTGTTGTTGTTGAGTTGCAAATAAAAAAAATTAAAAATGAGGGAAGCTACAAATTGTAAAAAATTTCATTCCATATATTGCTGAAATACTTTTTCATACATTTCTTGCATTGTCTTTGTGTCTGGCCAACATAATTTTTTTCACGCAGACATCTGTTTGTACATACCACGTGTATGCTACTAGATATGGGAAATGTTGGATATTATATATTGTATTGTCCACTGTATTGGTGAAAGTATGGCATTTTTGGTATACTTGTAGCTACAAATTATGTCAAAAAACAGGAGAGAAGATGTCCTCAAGTGCCTGAAAAATGCTTTAATAAGGTCAATTCATTTCAGAAAGATATTTTGTTCCTCAGGACCTGCAAATAAAACTTCATTGTAAAACATTATTGACATTTTAAAACCATACTAAAGTTGCATCTGTTAATTTTCACAACTGCATCTAAAATTCCTATCAGTGCTAACTCCTAACCAATAAAAACAAATTACATATACGTCCTTATTTTTGCATCCACCTATTAATATATTCCAAGTACTCACCCAAATGTTTATATGAAGGCTTCCCATTATTAAACTGCTTACAAACAAATCAAAGTTAAATCTAATACATTTGATTTCTTTGGCTATTAAAACAAACCATTCCATTAATGTAAACAAACTGTTTACAGTGTCATATTCCTGTACAAAACCATTTTGACCAATTGTTTATATCCTTTTACTCACCCGCTCATCATTCTCTGCATATATTTTGAAAAATCTTACTAATAACTTCTCTGTTTCAACTATTTGAAGAATACAGAAGACTCACCCTGATCTTATACTCCTAAATTGGCTCCATCTAAATGGGGGCAAAAGCATTTCAGTGCAGAAGAGTTTTCATTTTCCCTCATGTATTCTTTCATGTATGAAAGAATTCCTTTCCACAGCTTATAGCAATGTTAAGTATTGTAGGTCTTCATTCAGCAAGGCTTTCTAATTGCAGAATCCAGAATGTTTCTCTCCTAAGAAGTTTGATATCTGGTTTGTGTAATTCCCCTCCCCCCCCCCGTTTCCTAGAAAGATAATGCCTCAATGGAATTGTTCTACTGTAAAAAAATTCATTCCATATATTGCTGAAATACTTTTTCATACATTTCTTGCATTGTCTTTGTGTCTGGCCAACATAATTTTTTTCACGCAGACATCTGTTTGTACATACCACGTGTATGCTACTAGATATGGGAAATGTTGGATATTATATATTGTATTGTCCACTGTATTGGTGAAAGTATGGCATTTTTGGTATACTTGTAGTATCTGCAGTGTCCACATGGGTGATGCCCTCTATGTTCTGATGCCCTTCAAAGAATGGGCTGTACTGTCTCCAATCTATGGTTAGTATAGCTGTGTAACAACCAATCTTAGATTTTTAGTTCTCCTGCAAGTAATACGGGGTCTGTTGTTTAAACCCAGAGAATCCTCTATAAAATCCCAATGTTAATAGATACTTCTCTGGAGACAATTAGCAATACCATCATCAACAAGGCTACAAAACAATTTATCATTGCACCTTGGTGCTTTGCCTACTCATTAGATCTTCCCTATCCTTGTTAGAAGGTTGTTTTTTGACCAGCCCAATCACAACACAGGAATGCCCTCTTTCACATAATTGGTACTGTGGTACACATATCACCTCCAATCTGCATGAACAGAAGATCAATTCTATCTTCTCATCATATGCATTAAGCCATGAGGAAAAAAAATCTTGAAATGTATCATGTCCGCCCCTCCAAACAATAAAGTACTTTAATGTACCTCTACCATATGATGACCTCTGATGTCCAGGAATTTGCTTCACTAAGGCCATGGGTAGACCAGGCCTATATCCTGGGATTGTCCCGGGGTCATCTCTGTTCATGTAAATGACACACAGGGGATCCAGGGATCAGCCAGGGACAACCCCGGGACGATCCCAGGATATAGGCCTGGTCTAGCCATGGCCTTAAAAACATATTTATTCTCAAAATCATTCATGTTTAGCTTTGCCACCTGGGGTGTCAAAGCCATGCCCTTATTTCCTGGACCCTACCAAGGAAAATAAAAGATCATTGAACATAAAATAATTTTTGCACAAAAATATTTCTGGTAGGGACAATATAAATTTGATGGGGGTGGGGTACTTTTAGAGGTCATTTTTTCCCAAGGCCTGTCCTATAATAACCATAGCCCTTAGTGACTGATTAATGATGATCTTGTATCTTAAGCATAATACATTTTGAAAATCAGTAGAATCCTGAATATAAGAATCCATGCCCGGAATGTTAACAATCAATGACGTTTCTAATCAATAGAGATCCTTGTTCTATATCTTATCAGTATGATATGTATGAGACATGTTTCCATTAAAAAATACCAGACAGAAAGATTCCTTAAAGCATGTGCTTTAAGATACATATTTTGCCTGTCTTTTTTTTTTTTTAAATGTAATCACAGTGTAAACTGGATCCATAGCACCTTGATTGAAAGAAGAGATATAAGTGAGGAAAGCTGAAAATGCTTTCTGGTATGTTTTCAAGAAAAGGGGGGAAAGAATCCAGGCTGAAATATGAGGTTTTCTGCAAGGCTTCCTTACCTTGATGTGTCTGACCGTGAACACAACAGGATCAGCCAGATAAACCTTATTGCTGAATTCTTTATTTATTGCTGCTGTGATGATAGGGGAGTTCACTATTACAGAGTGATTGGTAGACATGGCTTCCATCCCCAATTTCATGCTGGCATTCTCTGTGGACAAGTAGGGGCCCAGGTTGTTGTAAAGGACAAAAGCCACTCTGATTTCACCTGGAAGGAGAAATGGGATAATGGGGAGATTAAGCCAGCTCTCCTCCCACACAAAATTATTTGCTACAAAACAGAGAAAGTCACCCTTAATGGAGACGGTAAGTTACAAAAGGAACTGTGGTGATGGGGTGATCTGCGATTCTGGGGAAAGGGCTTTTGCTATTTGAATATGAAGTTGTGGTAAAGTTCCACTTACAGTCACATAATAGCAAAGCTAGCTCTGGTACCAACATGGAACAAGATACACTACGGGGTGGGGATCACATAGCACATATTTACAGCAAGAAAATGCACTGCACTTAGTTAAATAAATAAATAGTTGGCACAGTGCTACACAACACATGCATTTAATTTCATGTGAGATGCTTATGCATGGCACAGCATTAATATTGATTTGAATCATCGTAGGACTAATGCTCACTGTTCTGGTAAACCTCTGTCTTGGTTGTATCACCTCAGACTGTACGGAGGGGCTCATAGAATCACATAATCCAGCCTAGCCTTCTCCTTGACACGTTCATTTTCTTCAGACCCTAATTCTGACTCCTCGCCCTGATGTGTGAATCCCACCTTGAGCTCTGACTTTCCGAGCACCACCTCCACATCCAATTGCTCACCTCCTCTGTCCACATTTCCAGAACTCCTCCTCCTGTTCTACTGGAAACTCATTCACAACCCATTTTATGCCAGCCTTTCTGCCCTGCAATGCCTTTCGTGGAGGATTCCACACACTTTCCTAGCACTTCTCTCTCTCTCTCTCTCTCTCTCTCTCTCTCTCTCTCTCTGGGCTGTCTGATTGATGCTGACTTTTGAAAGCTTTAAGTAAATCGTTAGTTGGCTCAAAAGAACCATTGGCTGCTAACACTGACCTGCAAATACATGCAGAAGAGTTTGCGGTGCTACAACAGGTTCTATAGCAGTTCTCATGCTTCCATGTACTCAAAATGTTGGGCAAACTGGTATTTCTCAGGTTACAATATCCACCCAATGAAGTAAACAACAACAATAAATTGAGAGGGCCAGGCTGGCATCCAAGAACCATGAGTCTGTCTACTGGTCTGGATTTGTAGCCAATCTTCCCCTTGTTTAAATGTAAAATGCAACCTCCCTGTGGTGTACCTCATGTCCAGCTCAAGATCAATACTTATACCTATTGGTTGGTTGCACTTGCATGTCAGGGAACATGTGTGATTAAGGCCACATGGGAACAATATAAGTGCGAATTATTATTATTATTACTATTACTATTATTATTATTGACATTTTTGAAAGATCCAAAATCCCCCACCGCTTTGTGCCCTTTGTGGTGTTATGTTTTGATGACAGACCCCAATGAACCCTCCAGAAGGCAAGCAAACAGACGCTAATGCTGAAGCTGACATTTCTCAATAGAAAGCCTAAAGGCTGCATTGCACATCCATGGCAATATTTGTCAAGGTGCCTCAGATTATGGAAAACAGACTAAATAGAATGTGTTATTATGAAGAAGCGTAATGAAAACCTTCTTTGCCTTGGAAATTCTTCTGCTTTGGTATTGTATTATCTTTTCCTCCTTACTGTCTTAATAGCTCAACTGTATTACTACATCTGATCCCTTTGCATTGCTAATTTATTTTGTTTAGATGTCAGAATTGCAGTCAATAGTACAGGAATGCTTACTATTAGAAAAGCTCGGTTCCTCCAATATGTTTCAATGAAAAGATTCTTGCTGACTGTGCGTTAGGAGGGGAAACAACCTCTTTTAGTATAAAAGGGAGGGTCCTTTGGGTTGGAGGAGTGTGAAAGTATCTGTGAGTGGGGTTGTTTAGGTGAAGGGGAGGACAAACCCATTTTGGCTGAAAGCTACTAAGCAGCATTTGGGTGGTGTAGGAGGGTCCATAGCTTATTTTTCATTTCTCCATGAAAGTTTTAGGGCAAGGGTGGGGAACCTATTTGGGTGGTGGTGGTTGGATAACCACCACCCCCATCCAGCCTCCTGCAGGCCTAATGGCATTGGGAGCTATTGGAGGTAACAGTGGGGTATCTCTTGCCTAGTTCAGGGAAGGGGAGTGACCCTGGCCTCAGGCTGGAGAGTCTCCATCCCTGGTTTAGGGGCTCAGTACCCTGGGACTCTCCTTCTATAGGCAAAGACAGGAAATACGTAGCTCACAAACAGGAATCATTTGCCTTGGACAAGGAACAGGTCTGCTCAAGAGGCCAAGGGGACCTTCCTCTGCCAACGCTCCTCGTACACCAGGACTGGGGTGGCGGAACAGGCCTTGGCCCTTGCCTGGAATACCGGATGTGCACGTGCAGTGCTGCTTCCTGCTCACATCCACCCCTATCCTAATTGGCTCTGTGACGTTGGTGTATACTGAGCAGAAAACAAGTACTGTTTTTAAAGGCTGAAGTACTGTTTTATTTTATTCCTAATTCCCTAACACCAGTACACACCCTTCTGAAATTTTGCAGAGACTTACGGGTACCTCTGTATTGTATGCCATATTCATGCAAATTGCCCACAGAGAAGATAGTACATTGCCTTTTTAAAAAAGTGCAAACATTAAAGGCTATACTACACCTGAAAATTTCACCCAATTCTGCTAAAAAAAAAAACACTTTAAAGGAGTATAAGGCATTTGTTGATTTCCTCTTTGTAGACAACGGGGAAGATATCTGAGGCTTCAGAAAATGAGGCAAATAAGGCAAGGTGAGCCTTCATCTAGGATCCAAGGTGAAGCGCAATGTTTCTGAACTGACGGAGACCCGTATCCAAACCAATGGGGTAAACTTTTGAGGCAAATATTTTCTTTGGTGCACAGCCTTAGGATAAACCTGCTATTCTGGAGCTATTGTAGTCTCGCAACTCCTAGCCATGGTAGGCAAATTTCTATTATTTTCTGGAGCCATGGTAGCTTAAGAATATTAGTCACAATAGGCAAAACTTATTGTACTGCAGCAACTCCCACAATGATAAAGGCATATTCTACCCTAACTTGCCACAAAAAAACAAGTCCTCCCATCGATTTGTCATGGTTGGTTGACTCTCTAAAGCAGGGTTAGGAAGCTTTGGGGGCCCATGGGCACATTTAGCAATTTGAGAAACTATCCTAGGCACCACCACAAAATTGCGGTCTTGGGAGGGATGGCTAGCCACAGAGGACATGTAACCTACCCAAAAGATTGAGTACAAAGCAGGGGACGGGTCTGAGCCCCAACACACTGAACAACTCCATACGGGGCCCACGGGTTGCTTACCCCTGCTCTAATTGGAAAAGATGCAAGCTTCTAGCCCACAGCTCAGTGACAGAGCACACACTTTGCATGCAGAATGGTCCAGGTTCTCCCTTCAGAAGATGTGAGTACAACTAGGGAAGACCTCTGCCTAACATCCTGGAAAGCCATTGCAAGTTAGAGCAGATGTTTCTGGGCTAGATAGATCAATGGTCTGACTTCAGAAGGTAGTTTGTTACACACTCTGGACAGGCTACAGCAATAAGAAGGCAAAACCATGTGAACTGGTTATGTGAATATAACATTTAAATAAAAGAACTGTGAAGTGCTGAACTTACCATTTCGACCATTCTGCTTCAGTGTGTTTGCTGAGAGCTGAATAGCACTTCCAAAGCCTGTATTTTGTGGAAACTTCAAGTCTTCCAAGTTTCCATCTGTGCTTAGCCTTGCAACCTCCAGCTCTGTTAGTATGAAAGAGATTAAAAACAGAGTGCACATGAATCTCTGCAAAGATCAGAAATGTATTAAAATGTCCATATCCAATATTGCCCCCACAGCCCCAAAGTAAGACATGAGGCTTAGTAAATGGATTACAGTGTTATTCATTTGCCTGCCTTGTCTGCAATATTCTTAAGCAGTTAAGGTCAACCTCTCCCAACTTGGAGTGGATATATTTGCTACCAAGGTTGGACCAAGGAAATGGCACCTCCTGCAGCTTCTCTGGGTAGAGGAGGTCCTGCCAGCATCCTCAGCTGACTGCTGGCTGAGACTTAGGGCCAATAAAGACATTAGGGCCCAAATGGGATGCTGTCCCCTTGAGCTGATATATATTTGCCTTGCACCACTCTGATGCCGCCATGTTCCTTCTCCCCTAGCTTCATATCTGAGTGGGGATTGGAACCTGGGTCTCCCCAGCCTTCCCAAACCTGTTGCACTCTTGATGTGTTGGACTGCAATCATTCCTAACCAGAAGAACACAGTTTGGGGCAGGCGACTCTAAACTGGCTTTCACGATTACTCCTGCACAATCTCAGCTGGTTCTTCAACCTCTGATTGTCCTGCTCTGCTGCTGCTCCAGAGCAGTGACCATCAGCCTCATAACTATAATCCACCACAAGGGTGGGCCACTGTGAAATTTCAGGCCTTCTGCTCTGGGCTGCAATGGTCCAGGAGCTCTGTTCCCTTCCAGTTAGCTTCCTCATCCCCCCAGCTCAGCAACTGTCACTATGATGGAGAGAGAAATAAAACAATGATGGAGTGAGAAATAAGAATATCAGAAAATACAGAAAGCAAGGGATAAGGCCTGTTTCAACACCCAGAGTCAGTTGGGAATCGGCTGCATCTAGTAAACTCACACATAGAGGAAAAGTGACCATGAACTCATCAAAAGTGACCATCAACTCCCATGGCAGTTCCCCACTGAAATATCATAAAGGGTCTGCAATGTCAGTTGCTAAAGGGAACCACTTTAAGTAATCGCTGGGGAGCCTAGTGGCCCTCAACCTAGCTTTTTGCATACAAAGATACACTACATCTGAAGAGGAAGGCTCCACTATGCCACAACATCTAAGAACCCTAGCTAGATGGATGTCCTGAAAGTGTTGACGCTCAGATTAAAAGGTATCTGAGCCAGTATCCTGCCTCACGACAGCTGTTGGTGTTCAGAGGCTCAGATTCAGAATATGGAAGCTTCGTATGCTCATACACTATCTATATTAGCCTTCTCCAACCTCATGCCCTCCAGATGTCTTGTACTACATCTCACATCATCCCTGACCATTGATCATGCAGGTGGGGTTGACGGGAGTTGTAATCCAAAATATCCGGATAGCACCAAGTTGGGGAAGACTGAGCTATCCCTATCCCAAGATAGGTCTATGGGTTTTTCTCCGTGAGGATGTTAAAGCACGGTATTAATTTTCAGTTTCAAAGGCAGAATGGAGATCCAAGCACTACAGGAAAAGTGTTTCCTTTCCTGCTTTCCCACTATATAACCTCTAGATAGCACTGTGGTAAAACATAAGTGCAAATACATGAATAGAAAAAAAATAATTTTCTTTTGCTATCATAAATAATAGGGGTGTGCACGGACCCCCTGATCCGCTTCTCTTCCAGATCCGCAATTTGCGGATCGGGCTGCTTCGCTCCGCCGCGCTCTGCCTATAGTCCGCTCTGCTGCGGAGCTCCGGATCCGGATCGGAGCTCCACTTCCCCCCCATAGGCTTGCATTGAAATCCAAAAAAGTCTACAACTTTTTTTCTGTTAAAGTTAGAAACCTCAAGTTTAGCACCATGACACCTCATGGACATATACACATGCATGCCAAGCCTCAAGCCAATCCAAGCGTCCCCTGATTTTGGGGGAATTTATGAAAACCGGACATCCCATTTTCAGACATGGACTGTTCTCCGACATTTTGACAGATAAAAAAATTTGAAGTGGGCACCCTCACAGATGCCATCTAGATCCACATTCATGCCAAGTTTCAAGCAAATCCCATCATCCCCTGATTTTTGGCGGGGCTTTAACCTCTAACGCACCACCCATAACCCTAATTCACACCCCTTTCAGTATCTCCGTCAATTTTCAAGTTAGAAACCTCAAACTTGGCACCATGATAGATTATCCATGGATACACATGCATGCCAAGACCCAAGCAAATCCCATCATCCCCTGATTTTTGGGGAATTTATGAAAATCGGACACCCCATTTTCAGACATGGACTGTTCCCCGACATTTTGACAGATAAAAAAATTTGAAGTGGGCACCCTCACAGATGCCATCTAGATCCACAACCATGCCAAGTTTCAAGCAAATCCCATCATCCCCTGATTTTTGGTGGGGCTTTAACCTGTAACGCACCACCCATAACCCCAATTCACACCCCTTTCGATATCTCTGTCGATTTTCACGTTAGAAACCTCAAGCTTGGCACCATGATAGTTTATTCTTGTATACACATGCATGCTAAGCCTCAAGCAAATCTCATCATCCCCTGATTTTTGGCGGGGCTTTAACCTTTTAACTCACCCCAAATCAAGTCCCATGCTAGAACTACGTCAATTTTCATGTTAGAAACCTCAAGTTCGGCACCATGACACCTCATGGACGTATACACACGCATGCCAAGACTCAAGCCAATCCAAGCATCCCCTGATTTTTGGGGAATTTTTGAAAATCGGACACCCCAGTATCTCAGGGAATTAAAGCTGCAGACAGCTCAATGGGGCCATTTCAAAGGAAATCCCAACATGCCATGAATTGGGGAGTAGAGATAAACCTATATGAATCTTCTTCCACACTTGAAAAATTGATTTGGAACTTCCAAAAGTCTAAGTGAGCGCAGGAAGGACTTATCCCCTGAGTCAAAGCAACACACACACAAACCATCCCTGCGAGGCGGGCAGGGGAGGAGGGAGGGAAGGCAGGCAGGCAGCAGACATTTCTGGGGGCACAAGGAAGTGAGCCAAGGATAGTTTCAAAGCCAGTAATGCAAACCATCCCTGTGAGGTGGGAGCAGCACAAAGAGATGCCTTTTCTTTTGCATCCCATAACTAGGAGGCTAGGAGGATAAGAGTAAAGCTTTGTGATCCTTGCTTCAGAGTTGATTGACTGCACTCTGATCACAGCCATTACTAAACAACAAAATAATAATGTTAATAGCAGTACTAATTAATATTAATAGCAACAATAACAACAATAACAACAACAACAACAACAACAAGGAGTTGAACCACAATGAAAGCCTGCCTGACTTCACTGAAGAGGAAAAGCCAGGAGAGCTTGGGCTATGGGGTGTAAAATGGAATAAATAAATAAATAAACAAAGGAGGGGTGGAATTAAAAGCAGCAGTGCTGCTGAATAAACAACAAGAAGAATTTTTTTTTTTAAAAGGCTATATCTGTCTTTTACCAGTAAGAGGGAAGTGGACGTGCCCAGGGGGAGGGGGAACTGTGCCGATTTGACTGGCCCTGTCTAGGGACCATTCTTTAAGAAGCAAACTAACACTTCAACTCATGATAGGCATAGCTTGCTTCTCCACTGGTTAACCTTTGGAGGGCTCTGATGACCCTCCAAGGGCAGGACACAGTGTGTGTGCACTGGGCACGTCCACATGCCCTAGGGGACCTCATCCCCTTGCACCACATCTATTCAGTTGTTCACTTAGGGTGGGTAGCAGTGCTGTGTTTCCTATCTGTTATTTATTTGCTTAGTATATGATTTCAGGTTGTGTTTGTGCATTTGGTGGGGCTACTGTTTTAAAAAACACTGGGAAAAGTCCGTTCAGACTAAGAAAGAGAAGTTTCCCAGTATCCCAAGTTACTAGTATCCCATTTTGCCTATCCCCTCCTCCAACTTTGGGATCATGTGATCATGACTCTGCCTCTCAGCACTTCAAAAAGGTACCTCTCCCGTTTTTTTTACCTAATTTTTAAAAAAAATATAGCAAGCGAACTGCACCATGCAGAGAGCTGAGGGTAGGCTCAAAATGACCCCCAGCCACGACTCTCTAAGCACAAGAAGTTTCAGAAAGATAGCTTAAAAACAACACAGTTATCCCCTATTCTTTTCCACAATGCAATCCTATGGGCGAAATTTTCCAAAATGGCGGTCGGAGCGCTCCGCAAAAAGAGAAGCGCTCCGCCTATGGCCGCTTCTCTTTGCTATGCTTCTAAGGGTCTGTGGTCCGCTTCTACTCTGCCTCTGGACAAGGCGGAGCAGGCCAATTCGCTTCTGATTCTCTGATTCTAATCAGAGAGGAGCACATCCCTAATAAATAATTCTGCATTTTCCCCGCTCTTAAAAAAAAAATGCTGAAAATGTCATCTAAGAATAGAAGCAAAACTGGAGGGTCATATCGTTGTCTAAAGAACCAGTAAGCAACCATGAGTAGGAAATGATGAGTGCATAATAAATACCTTGTGTAGAAAAGCTCTAAACCTTTGTATCAACAAACGTCTAAGCTCATGGCCTCATCAGAGCCCTTGGCATTCAGAGGTATGCTTAGTGGTCTTGAACACAGAGGTACCAGTAAACTCCAATTTTGGGGGTGTGTGTGGGTGTGAATTTGTTATAAGCTTGTTTTAAAAGTCATTTTGGACTTCAGAGGTGCACTGCCTGACTGGTGTCAGCGCTGGCTTTATTTTGGTAAAGATATGGCTTTTTAACAAAGCTTTTGATGGCTAAATTCACCAAGTTTGCACAACGTTAACTGTTTCAATTTGTTTTTACTGCTTTTAAATTCTATACTGGTTTTAGCTCAATTAATGGTTTAATTTGTTTTTAGCTGTGTATATTTATTGTTTTATATTGTTTGTATAATTTCATCTGTATGCTGCCCTGAGATCCTCGTGATATAGGGCAGGATACAAATATTTTAATAAATACAAATAAACAAAACATGGGAGGCTCTACTAGCAACTATGGCTAATAACTATCAAGAGAGCAAGTCCATGGCCAAACATAGTCCCATCTTGCTTTAAAAGTCCTCCTTGCTTTGAAAAACATCTAAACTGGTTGTCCTTAGCACAGTTTCTGGTCTTTCAACCTACCAAACCCCTGAATGCGGAGGCTTTTTTATGCTCCCACACCTAATAGACAAGAGACAAACCCATCACAGACCTTTGTCTTAACTTTTGTGTTAACAACCATCTAAGGTGTGTATTTGGAGGCACACTGTCCTTAAATATAGAGGTTCCACTAAGCCAAACTTGCTAATACCTATTGTGAGACCACAACAGTTTTCACAAATCTGAAGGTTTTCAGAGGTTCCATGAGCTAGCCATTGTTGGACCCACTCCTTCTGAAGTTGGCTAAAGTAATCTTGTAATATAGACCAGGAGCACTATTTTGCAGGCCTTGAGTGTGCCACGGACTGACAATCCAAGTTCTGCCCTCTTTCCCCAGAGGAAGGGGAGATCTGCTGGGGCCATTTTTAACATGTTGATGCAAAGAGGGGATTTGACTTGCAGTTGTTTGCATTCCAATTACGTGGCCAATGTATTTTTTCCACTGAGTTATACTAGCCAAGCGTAACTCTGTTTCTTCTTACCACTTAGCCTCATGGCTGGCTGGCTGTTAATTAATGTCCCTCATTTGGCACAGTAACATCTTCCCCATCAACCAGGGGAACTGCAGGCCATCTAACATTTTGTATGAATATAGGGACACCCCTGGGCATGAGATGTTGAAACTATGGGCAGAGTCTAGAAGCCCAACAAGACGGCCTGGTGGGCAATGGCGGGCCCGGACAATTCAAATTCAAATCTGCAACACATACAGAGTGGGAACTAGAAAACCTGCAACTAGATGGCTCCAGGTGGCAAGAGCACTGAGGTGGTCTCAAGCCACACATTACACTATTAAGTCAAATGCATATCATACACACACACACGTGCAATGTTGCATTTATACCATTTATTGGTTTCATTATAGAACAGAAGAAGACTAAGGCATAGCAATAAATGACTAATCCAAGATCAGTTATTGACACCTTGGCAAACAATCCTTAAGTAGAAATGAAAGGAATAACAGTGGGCCTCTGAATGTTTGCAGAGTGCTTTCTCCTCACCATTGAGCAATTGCAGCCTTCTAGTCCAACCCCCTGCTCAATGCAGGAATCCACCCTAAAGCATCCCTGACAGATGGTTGTCCAGCTGCCTCTTGAAGGCCTCTAGTGTGGGAGAGCCCACCACCTCCCTAGGTAACTGATACCATTGTCGCACTGCTCTAACAGTCAGGAAGTTTTTCCTGATGTCCAGGTGGAATCTGGCTTCCTTTAACTTGAGCCCGTTATTCCGTCTCCTGCACTCTGAGAGGATCGAGAAGAGATCCTGGCCCTCCTCTGTGTTGACAACCTTTTAAGTATTTGAAGAGTGCTATCATGTCTCCCCTCCATCTTCTCTTCTCCGGGCTAAACATGCCCAGTTCTTTCAGTCTCTCTTCACAGGGCTTTGTTTCCAAACCCCTGATCATCCTGGTTGCCCTCCTCTGAACACGCTCCAGCTTGTCTGTGTCCTTCTTGAATTGTGGAGCCCAGAATTGGATGCAGTACTCTAGATGAGGCCTAACCAGGGCCAAATAGAGAGGAACCAGTACCTCACACGATTTAGAAGCTATACTTCTATTAATGCAGCCCAAAATAGCACTTGCCTTTCTTGCAGCCATATTGCACTGTTGGCTCATATTCAGCTTGTTATGTACAACAACTCTAAGATCCTTCTTGTTTGTAGTATTGCTGAGCCAAGTATCCCCCATCTTGTAACTGTGCACTTGGTTTCTATTTCCTAAATGTAGAACTTGGCATATCTCTCTATTAAATTTCATTCTGTTGTTTTCAGCCCAGCACTCCAGCCTATCAAGATCACTTCTGTCTTCCAAGGTATTAGCTATCCCACCCAATTTTGTGTCATCTGCAAATTTGATAAGCGTTCCCTGCACCTCCTCGTCCAAATCATTAATAAAAATGTTGAAGAGCACTGGGCCAGGACTGAGCCCTGTAGTACCCCACTTGTTACCCCCCCCCCCCAGTTTGAGAAGGTTCCGTTGACAAGCACTCTTTGAGTCCGATTCTGTATCCAACTGTGAATCCACCTAACAGTTGTTCCATCTAGCCCAGTTTTAGCTAGTATGTTAATCAGAATATCATGGGGCACTTTGTCAAAAGCTTTGCTGAAGTCAAGATATATGACATCCACAGCATTCCCACAGTCCACAAGGGAGGTTACCCAATCAAAAAATGAGATCAAATTTGTCTGACAGGACTTGTTCCTGACAAATCCATGTTGGCTTCTAGTAATCATTGCCTTGTTTTCAAGGTGCTTACAGATTGACTTCTTTATAATCTGCTCCAGAATTTTCCCAGGGATGGATGTCAGACTGACTGGTCTGTAGTTCCCAGGTTTGTCCTTTTTACCCTTTTTGAAGATAGGGACAACGTTAGCCCTTCTCCGGTCGTCCGGCACCTCACCCGTCTTCCATGATTTTACAAAGATAATAGTCAGCGGTTCTGAGAGTTCTTCCACTAGCTCCTTCATTACTCTAGGATGCAGTTCATTGGGTTCTGGGGATTTGAACTCATTCAAAGAAATTAAGTGTTTTTTGACCATTTGTTTAGCAATCTCAAACTGCAATCCTGCCCCCTCAACATCTGCTTCACTTTTTCCAGTTTTTCCTCCCCATAGACCCGCTTTTGGGAGAAGACTGAGCCAAAGTAGGAATTGAGCACCTGGGCCTTTTTTTGTTCATCTGTTATCCATTTTCCATCCTCATTAAGCAGTTGAACCACCATTTCTTTCCTCTGACTTTTACTACTCACATATCTGAAGAAAGCCTTTTTACTGCTTTTAGCATCCCTCGCTAATCTCAGCTCATTCTCAGCTTTAGCCTTCCTGACGCCATTTCGGCACTTCTGTGCCACCTGTCTGTACTCTTCTTTTGTAGCCTGGCCTTCCTTCCAATTCCTATATGTATCATTTTTTATTTTCAGGTCATCTCTAAGCTTTTTGTGGAGCCACATTCGTTTCTTCTGTTGTCTTCTATCTTTTCTCCTTGTTGGAATTGTTTATTTTTTATTTTATTTTTATTTATTACATTTTTTATACTGCCCAATAGCTGAAGCTCTCTGTTTGTAATTGTGGAAATTTTAAAAGCACAAATACAAACAATTACAAACATTAAACCAAAAATTATATAGAACAGAATAAAATCAAGATAAAACAAATAGCAAATGATAAAACCATCCCAGCACATATTGATACCAGCAGCAAAATAAAGTGCTGAAAACACTAAAAACAGTTCTTAAAATGCCTGGGAGAATAAAAACTGAAACGTCTGTCTAGCCTCATTTGGTGGTGACCCCTGGAGGAGGTCCTCAGGTGATGATTTTAATATCTGGTTAGGTAGGTAAAGGAAGAGACATTCCTTTGCTCTGTTTTAAATACACTTCTCATATTGTATCTTTTCCAAACTCAGAAAAATATAATTTAGAAATATAATCAACAGCAATGTGCCCTGCTCTACTCAAACAAAAACTTCTCAAAGCAGTAAACTAATAAACTAGAAATATTACCTCATGTACTTCAATATAGTAATATCTCCAAGGTAATATTTTGATTTAGACACCTATTCTAGTACCAGATGCGCTGATTCCAGTTGAGGTAGAAGTTATTAAAACTATCCACTTCTTTTCTGAACCTCACCAAGGATGCAATCCTGTGGCTGAAATCTGCTGGCTGAGTGCCCATAGGAACTGGCAGAAGTACCGCTTCACTGGTGGAGATGGACTTGTGGCTGTGGAACAAAAGTATAAAGCCTCACAGTATTCCTGTGGAATTCTGAGGGCTCCGCCAGCAAAGCAGGGGGAAACTGGGTGTGCTGTGGGCAGAATGTAGGTCAATGGTAATGACACACCTTAAGCCCCGTCAGTTTGCCATCATGCCCACAATGAAGGCACGAAATTACATAGCGTCTGGTACTGACACAAGTAAACGCCCCCCCATGGTAGTCAATGGGAGGGAAAACCTGCAATCAGAAAGACCCAACCCCAACCCCTCAATCCCCCCCTCCACCGTTGCCATGCCCAGCCTGAAGCGACAAAAGCTAGGATGTGGTGTAATCAGCATCCAGTCACAGTTATAAACCCCACACAGGGAGACCATGGGATTTTATCCAGTCCTAAAGTCCCATTCATTCACTCGTTGGAAAATAGGTGATGGTCTCTCCAAGCGGAGATGGATGAACAGAGGGTGGTCACTTGCACTCTCTGAGGCTGAGGATTCTTAAAGGTGTTGAGGCGCAGGATGCTTCCCATTCCCTACCTATATAAATGAGAGCTCGGAAATGAGTGAGCCATCCTCTGTCCAGCATACATTTTGGAGAGACGTTTTCTAAGTATGGTCTAGTGAACTGATTGAAGACTATAGCTATAGAAAGGTTCTTTATGGGGCATCGTTCAGAGTAGTTGTGTTTTTTAATAAATGAAACTTAAAATAATAATAAAAAAGAAGAAACAGAGAGCTTCAGCTATTGGGTGGTATAGAAATATAATATAATAAAATAAATAAATAACCACCCCCCCCAAGTTCAATATAGGTAACACGGGGAGGACCTACAGCAGAGCTTGTTTCATGTGTGAGGCAGCACCAAGCTGGTATTTTTGCTTAACACATTCATTGCTCTGGCGGTTAGTCCACTGTATCCACCATGCTTATGATGTGATCAACTGCCACACGTACAGGCAGTTGTAGGAGTAGGAGTTTGAAAGGTGTTGTGGGTTCTGTTATTTGTGTTTGTACCATGAGTGCCTTAGCATAATGCGGCAATTACAGGGGCAATGGGAGGGCATACTGCCATTTTGAATGGCAGTCATTCTGTTTCATAGCCCTTTGTTTCATAGGCAAAGAAACAAAGCCCTATGAAGAGAAACTGAAAGAACTGGGCATGTTTAGCCTGGAGAGGAGAAGATTGAGGGGAGACATGATAGCACTCTTCAAATACTTAAAAGGTTGTCGCACAGAGGAGGACCAGGATCTCTTCTCGATCCTCCCAGAGTGCAGGACACGGAATAACGGGCTCAAGTTACAGGAAGCCAGATTCCAGCTGGACATCAGGAAAAACTTCCTGACTGTTAGAGCAATACGACGATGGAATCAGTTACCTAGGGAGGTTGTGGGCTCTCCCACACTAGAGGCTTTCAAGAGGCAGCTGGACATCCATCTGTCAGGGATGCTTTAGGGTGGATTCCTGCATTGAGCAGGGGGTTGGACTTGATGGCCTTGTAAGCCCCTTCTAACTCTGCTATTCTATGATTCTATGATTCTATTGTTAGATCAATGTTCTTTTCACCCAAGGGCGAAATCCAAACAGCCCTTAAGCACGACTCCACCATTCCAGTGACAGAGGGTTCAAAAGCGCTTTATTGATTAGTAATCAAGGCCTGGTCTCTTCAAAGGGAGCAATCAGACAAAAGACATAGGGAATACAGTACAGTATTTGAGCTTGCAAGGGGCAGGGCCCTGTTGCAGCATTAACCAATCAGAACATAACACTGGGGCATAGCTAATTATGCTAAACAATTCTCTCTGTTCTGTAAACAATACCTTTGGCCTGACAGTAAGTTACAGAAGTTAACTTTGACACAGCAGCACTGGAGCCAGCTGGAGCCAGAGCTCTTGTTTATGTTAGATAAGAAGGATGCACTCAAGGAGACATTCTCGCATACAGGACATCATGACATTTTGCTTGCAATTTGATGGCTGCTTTACAGTTTCCTGTTAAAAATGGAGGTGGTTGTGCTAACACTATGATTCCCTTTTCTCTCTCTTTCTTGTTTAGTCCACTGACTGCCTCTGCAGTTCTGGTGGTGTGCAGCAATGGAGATTTATAAATAATTTATAGAAGAGAAGGAGGAGAGCGTGGGGGCAGGGAAAGTGGGGAGCTTGCAGTGTCTGGGCTGAAAGACAAATCAGGAGGCAGGACTGAGGAGCAAGCAAGAAGTCCAGGAATACCTTCTTGCTCAAGTCAGGCAATTGTGCTATAGGGTGCCACAGGGTACCCTCTTGTAGCCAATGCTGTTTACCATCTATATGAAGCCATCGGGAGTAGTCATTAGAAGAAAACGTCACCAGTCTGCTGATGACACCCAGTTCTATTTCTCTGTTACATCTGAATCAGCTGCAGCCTTGCAGGCCCTGGACCTTATGCAATGGTGGGCTGGATGAGGGCCAGTAACCTGAGGCTGTCTGCTCGCAAGATAGTGGCCTTGTGGGCAAAGGGTTCCCAGAACCAGACACTAGTTCTGGATGGGGCTGCACTCCCTTTGAAGGATCAAGTGCTCAGTCTGGGGTACGTCTGAATCTGTCTTTGTCTCTAGAGGCCCAAGTAGCCTCAGTGACCCAGAATGCCGTTTGCCAACTGCAAATGTTCTTGGAATGAAATAGCTTGGCTGCAGTGGTTCAGGCATTGGTAACCTCTAAGTTGCTATGTGCTTTATGGTCCAGAAGCTGCAGCTATTATTATTATTATTATTATTATTATTATTATTATTATTATTATTTATTTATTTATATAGCACCATCAGTGTACATGGTGCTGTACAGAGTAAAACAGTAAATAGCAAGACCCTGCCGCATAGGCTTACAATATGCAGAATGCTTTGCCTAGGGTGGGGAGACCTATCAGCAGCACATTATACCTGTGCTGAAGGTACTATGCTGGCTGCCTGTTTGCTACCAGGCCAGATTTAAGATTTCATTGCTAGTACCCTGAACAACTGGTAACCTGAGATGTTGCCTTATAGACCCACCGATCCTTGAAGTCATCTGGTGAGGCCCACCGGTGGTGCCACATGTTCCTGAGGTCTGTTGTGCAGTTGTTCAGAGCAGAACATGCAGTGTACTTTCAGCACAGGTTCCCACTTTGTGGAATAATCTTCCCTCTGACGTTTGATGTGCACCAGCACTTCGTCTTTAGATGTGTGTTGAAGACACATCTGCTTATGCAGTCCTTCTCTGTGCAATTTAGCCTACTATCTTATACATGCATAGATACAATATATTCTATGTACTGGTTTTATATGTTTATGTTTTTATGATTTGTATTGCTGCTTTGAAAACTGTAGATGTAAACAGTTTATAAATACTTGCAAATAAATAATAAGTGTTAACTGGAACAGGAAGGCCTCTTCTAGGCTAACCTATAAGTACAGCCTGAAGACCTAAAAACATTAGTCCCATAATGACCGAAACATTGCTTCTTACTAATACATTCAACAAAACTAGCTAATGTCACAGACAAGAAAAATTCCTAACATCACCAAAAGGAGAAACTGCCATCATTGTATTTTGCAGATGCAGTCCAAATGCTTCCTGTCAGGAACATGTTGATAGGACCCAGCCCCACAGCTATACAGCTGAATGGAGTCCCAGGCAAACCTTACAAAACAGAGTTATGAGAAATAGCATCCCCATCATCACAGAGACCTGCACTTGGCATGTATTTCCATGGGTACGTATGAGGCAATCAGGCTGCATTTGGTCAACAAGCAATGGTGACACCAGAAAAACCCAATCAATCAAAGGACACAAATCTATCTATCTATCTATCTATCTATCTATCTATCTATCTATCTTTGTAGTCTGCCTTTCCACGAAATGATGCTCAAGGCAGCTAGTGTGTGGCACCCATTGGGCATTTATTCATTTTTGAGAATCTGTTGGTGAAAGGAGATAACACCAAACCTGTTAGATATTTGTTTATAGTGAATCAACTGATGGATTTTGTTTCATGTTATTAATTATACTAGCTAAATGAGTAAAAAATAAAATATGGAAATAATAAAAAATAAAATATGGATTCTGCCCATTCTGGGAATGGGCAGAATCCCACTGAGAAATTTCACCGGTCTTATCAATTCTGTTTTTCCTACCCTTGAAATTCCTTGGATGTTTAACCTGAGCAGGAACCAAATTTCACCTAGAAAATTCACTTTAACCAAAATTTAGAATGTAAAATTTAGTATGTCCCACAACTTTGGTCATGTTTTATTAAAGATGTAAAGATCAAAAGTCACACATCAATCTCCCACAGGTTGATAACTGTGAAAGCTAGATCACTTTTTCACCAGCTATTTCATCTCATTTGTTTTCAATGAAACATGCAGTAACACAAATGAGTTGATGCTAATGACACAGATGTTCCCCCTAATCATTTCTGCTACTTACGAATATTGTCAGTGCTCTCCCTCACAATATCAGTCTTGAGAAGGTTGTCTGCCAGGACAAAGGCACTTTCTTCTACGGTGTCCAGTAACATCGTTGCGGCACGTAGCTGATCACTTGCAGGTAGGTCCCTCCATGCATTCAAAGCCTGTGGCTGCAGCAGGTTATTGACTGTTTCAACCATGGCCTGTGAAGAAGAGGAACAAGATTGATTTCCCATGAGCCTCTTCCTCCCCTTAAAAGCAGCACAGCAGCAGCCTACAGGAGAATTACATTCTCCAGTACAATGAGCTGCCAATCTCAAATGTATCTGTGTATCTGCGCTTGCAGATACACTGACACATTAATAGACAGTAATGGACATTGTCTCATATGTTGGTATCTCTTAAGAAGACAATGTTAGGGACAGTAATATTGGCATACCTTGCAGCTGAGATAATATATATAAAGCACTTGGGGAATAGCTATACTCACTGTTACTGGAAATTAAAAATGGCCATGCAAAATACACTGATATATTATAGGATCAAAACACTAAGATAAGAGTTAAATTACTTACATATTGGGTCATGCATCAAAACGCATGAACATTGTAAGTTGAGTTGCTCATCTTAACAACTGCATGATGTAAACAATAAACATGCTCTATAATTTCATGAATTGTGCTTGTTTATAATTTGGCCTCCATTACCTACAAATTTTCCTTGGATTTTTAGCCCTAATTCTCTGCCTCTACAAATAGGGAGCAATACTTAAGGTATGCTCAACCTTTAATAAGCTATATAATTTTAAATGTTAAACTCTTAATTCTGACAACAAAACCTCTTTCAAAGCTTTTGAAGTGTAGAGTGCAATCTTGTGTTTGTTCAACGGAAAGAAAACAAGTAAAACAATATATCAGAACTTACAGACTTACTCTGTTTCACTTGTATATTCTAAGGATTTCATTCATTAATTCAAAACAGAGCCAATTAGTTCACTCATAAATATGGAACTTTCTTCCGCCTTTCTTTTGCTGTCTTGTGTGTTACCTCTTGATGATATAATTACCCCAACGCCTGTCTGCTCCCAGTTGCGTCCTATTCTATTGCCTTCTTCACATATTACTCACATGTAGGGCTATCATTTGGAGAATCGGGAGTGGGAACACATCACTAGACCTGCACCCAATGACACAGGCCCTATTGGCCCCATCACTTGACATCCACACATTGAGCATGTTTGTCTGCAAAGGGGCACCTATTCAAAAGTAGCTGAATATGCATGTAGGTGCTCCACACAATCAGGATCCCTGAAAGCACAAAGGCCAAAATCACATGGAGGACCTATGTGATTTCAGCTTCTCCAATGTAGGCACCCCTTGACAGACATCCATGCTCAACACAAAGATGTCAAGGGGGCAGACCCACGAGGTTGCCTGTCATTGGGTGAGGAGACTGCAGAGTGGTCCTTTTCTCCCTCCCCAATGTGGTAATGCATGATTAGGACTTATATGCTCCATCTATGAACTATATATGCTCCCTGTTTTTATAGCATGTCACTACTAACAAATGCCATTCTCTCTAACCCACATGAAAGTATATAAGGAAAGCAGGGCATTTCTGAGAAGCTCAGACATGACATTTTCATATATGTGTGTAGTTTATATTTTGTATTCTTGTGGGCATAACCCTAGCTCTTTGTGTAATATGCGCTGTTGCTCTCAGAGAGGCAGGAGGCAGGAGACCCAGGGCAGGGGGAAGCTGGTGTGCATGACATTTGTGTAATTTATGGTTGATTGTCCAGTGTGTCCTCTAATATAACTTAATCAAAGGAAGTTACCCAGTTGCAGTATGTGAAGATTGGGAGCTCCAGATACTAATTATGAAGTAGCCACCCTAACCAGTAGGGCGGTTTCAAGGTATTTTTGCACCCTGGGCAGGTACAATTTTGAAACCCCCTCCACTCGGTCACTTCTTGAACAGCATCAAATGGGTTAATGGAGGGGGACACAAATGAGTTTCCTGGGATATTGATTTCTTCTATTTTTAATTCAACATTGCACATTTATCAGTGTCACTGTACTGTTAGCTGCTTGAAACATTTGTTTGGAAACATTAAATGCATTCTTTAAATGAACATGCAAGTTACTATAGCTGAAGTATTTGCATTTAAAATACTAAACAATAAACAAATAATTTATGGTTAGAAGATAATTTAAGCAATTCTCTTCAAATTCACAGAAAAATGCCATTTACACTGTGCAAACAAAATGTTTCTTAAATGTTTGTAAAAAAAAGTTTTCTTGCTTTTGCATTGGAAAGAATCACAGAAAAATCTGTGTCATTGGCAAAGTAATCTTCAACTGAAAGCAGGGCAATCCCTACTAGTTTTTCTTGGGACAGTGAAGAAAACACTGTCTTTATCATTTTAAGCTTTGAAACCCTTCTGTCCCAAGAGCAACAACGATAGGTGAAGTCAAAAGTATGTGGGATGCAATGGCATCTGATTATATATTCTAGTATTTTAACTGCTGTCATGTTGGGTTTCATCATGCGAACTAAGGCTGTAGGTTCTTTATGATGTTGCAACCTATCTATGGGCATAGCTAGAGGGGGCGATATCCAGGGAATCATCTTGGGATCGTCCCTGTGCATCCACATGACACACAGGGCATCCCGGGAGCAGGGAGGGATGATCCCTCCATTTCCCTGGGATATCACCCTACCCTTTAATCCAGCTTTTTCCATGGTCTCGGGACCGCGGCATGTGTGGGCGTGCATTGCGGGTTGTCCCAGCTCCTCACAAGTAACCACAAGGAGCCATGAGCTGGGCATGGGGGTGAGGTGGGGTGGCGGGGTAATTCATTTATTTATTTTTTAAAAAACCTGACCTTTTCCGCACGAGCACTCAGGCACTCTGTCTCCTTTAAAAAAAATGGTGGGTGCGACGTCCTGTTCCTCCTAGGATGTGGCGCGCCGTGTGTAGACAGAGGGGAGATCTCGTGATAAACGAGATCATACCCCCTCCGCCATGCTAGACCAGGTAGGTCTAGCCATGGCCTATATCTCTAAGCTTTCATCAGTAAGAAGTTCTTTGAAATCCAGACAATGCCTTGAAGGTCCTTCTATGGGAACTTTCCCCATTTCTTGATGTCATATAAGGATGCAAAATATTTACTTTGGTGTTCCATCTGCCCAAGCCTATCAGTGTAAAATTGAATTGCCATATCCAACATGGGATTGAAGAAACCTATACAGAATTGTTCTTTCATGTCTCTGTTAAGTTCCTCTTCTCCCTCATAGCTGAACAGTCTCCTTTCTTCCTTAAGTGTACAGGTAAGAAAGTTGTACAGGAGAACACTGGTTCAATTTCCATTTGTGATGCCAGCCCTGTTGCTTCTTTCACAGCTTCCTGGAAATTTGAATCAGAGCAATATTCTCTCAAAAATGGTTATGATCCTTTCTGAAGCAATGACAGCATCTGGCAGGTAGAATTCTTGACTCTGAAATAGTTTGCTTAAAGCAAGCATTCTGTGTAGTATATTGAACCAAATTACTTCTGCCTCATGTCTTGCCATAACATCAACATCACAGTCAACACTGATATCCATGAGAGCACAATATACGTATATTTTTCCAGTCAGAATCCTAAATGGGCAGACAACATCAGTCCTGCTTGACCATCTAATTTCAGCCAAATATTTAAGTCAAGTTAGTTATATTCTTCTTCAAAACTTTCCATCAACGTACTGAAGATGATAAAAATGTATATATTTTCTGGATCGCAAAGAAAAACCAAACTGCATCCTTATAGGACAAAGCAGCAGCACCCACTGCTAGGTTCAATGAATGAGCACTGCCAGGGAGAAAGAAGGATTCTCTGTTCAAATCAAATTCTTTTTTCTTTTCTTTTTTTGCATCCCAGAGTGCTTGCCTTTCAACTTTGATCCCTCATATCCCCAACAGGAATTTCTACTCTATGTAGTTCTCCAAGAATGGTTTTGATTAGCCCAGACATGAACTGGGATAAATCCTAGATACCTTTCTTCAATATGGACTTCTTGAGTTCTTAGTTTTTTCTGCCTGATTGACACAAATTACTATTGCCATTTGCTCCATCTGACTGGCATCTGGAGTATACTGTAAGTGAAAAGTAGTTTGCATTTTTTCAACAGCTGCAGAATGTGTTTAGTATCTTCCTTTGAAAACAGACATCAGTTCATTCAGAATGCTTCCCAAATAATGAAAGTTGATTTCAGATTTTTTTAATTCTTCGCACATCCTCTATTATGACTGGATCAAATTATGCTAGCATTTCAATAAGCTTTAGATAATTTCCATTTCCCTCTTGTACACTTTGAACTTGAGATATGGGAGAAAATATGCAGCCACTATCCTGCCTATTTGTTTTGTGGGACATAGCCGGCTTCCACCTTTCAGTGTTTTCAGCCAATAAATGAAATCATACCAATGGTCAATACATCCACTATCTGGAGAAGGAACCTTCTGGTTCATTTTAAATCATATATCCAGGAGTTTAGTGTAGGTGAGATTGGGTAGTAGTGTTTCTACTCAAAACAAAAGGAAGCAAAGATTTTCATGATTTTTCTAACTCAGGTCTTGTTAATATTCCTGAGTTTGTAAACTGTTTGTAAACCCTGACAATGCATGCAGATAAAGTTCTTCGTGATAATAGCCATGTTGCAAGAGGGAGGGGTGTGACTGAGAAGTGTGTGTGTTTCGGCAGATGTACAAAGTATCCCAGTGTTGTTGTTAGTATTTGGTTAAAGTAGTGCAGGTCAACTCTGTAGTGTAGTCCAGTATTGTTAGCTATTCTCGTGATGTACTGGGGTTTTGGAGCTTTTTCGGGGGGGTGCTTGGTGTGTGTGTGTGTTTTGAGAAATGCAGTAGCACTGTGAAGTTGGTTGCAGCAAGAGAGGTTATTTATTACTTTATTAAGGGCTGGAGGAGGTTGTTGTGATTTATGTATGTGTGTATATAGCTTTAATATAACTCTGAAGTTATAACGTTAACTTCAGAGACTAGTTCTGAGGCGGCTTCTGACAGGACACAAGCCAGGCCGACTTTCTCTCGCTTTCCTTTCTCTCCATCTGTTTTAGTCTGTGGCGTACTCTAGGATCGGCTAAGCTGTCGGTGCTCTCTCTTTCGGAAGAATATTGGCTTCCTACTGACTGTGTATAATTTGCCCTTGACGAGATAGGCGCTGGTGAAGAGCCCCTGAGAGCTGCCTCCCCCACTGGTACAGGCTGGCCTGTGTCTGGTGTCGACTCCTCTACTTCAGAATCTGATTCTGATTGATCACCTGAAACACCTTCTTCCAACCCAGGGGGAGCAGGGCTAGACATGACATCACCAGATCTATCAGAAATGGTAGACCTGCTCTTATTTACTTTTTATTTATTTTATTACATTTATATACTGCCCCATAGCTGAAGCTCTCTAGGCTGATAGCTCCTGGATGCTATCAGGGCTTTTAGAAAAAAAATGTGCAACTATGTGCAGTTTCAGGAAGTCCTATTCCTGTCCTGTCGTCACAACTCAGGCAGGAGGCGGCATTTGTGGGCAAGGAGGAAGAGATAATGCTGTATGTGCATTGGGCATGTGTTCAGTGTTAAGCATGAGATGGGGGCTTTCTCCCCACACTCTCTGGACTCTTTCACTTTCTGGCTGATCCCTGGGCTGCAGCAGCAGCGGAGGTGAGGGAGGCGAAGTGAGAGGCGTTTGCCTTTGAGGTGGCTGCCTCCAAGCTTTTGTCCCTTCCCTCATTGGAGGATGCAGGAACTGGTTGATCTACATCCCGTTCCCCCCTCTACTCTGGCTTGGGGCTCCAGTTTCAGTGCCTGGGCCCCAATGCCCCTTGGCTGGGCATCACAGCTGTGACACTCATACCTTGCACGTTGGCAGTGTTCTACTTGGGAGCTGGATGTGGCTCCAGATCCCAGCGGTCTTGTGGGTTGCTCAGTGAGTAGCAGCCCCAGGGCTGTCCCACTGCAGCTTTTCCCTGCCCAACTTCCTTCCCTGGCTTCTCAGCGCCTTGTTTCAGTGGCATTTCCCCATGCCCATACATTGCATGCGGCAGTGTGGCTTGATGGGACCTGGGGAAGGGAGGCATGGGGGTGATGGTCTTGGGTGGGTGTTGGCCCTCTCAATGGTAACCCTGCCCATGCCCGGCTGATTCCTCTACATTCAGCCATGGGGGAAGAAGAGTTTGCCGGCACCTCAGCATGGCATCCTGTGGCTGGGCCCCGGTCCTGACCTGCCTGGCGAGCCTCAATAGGCGCACGGGATGGTTGACTTGGGCAGATGTTGGAGGCCCTGCCCTTCTCTTGCTAGGTTATTTTCCCAGTGTTCATCCCACAAGGCTACACAAGTGTAGCTCAAGAAAGGAGCTGGGATTTACCTGACTCCTGGCTTGGCAGAGTGGCTCATCCATAACACAGGCTAGTTGCCTGGAGAAAGGATTAATTAGATTCCCACACTCTCACATGCAGATCTAGGGAGGGGTGATTACCCAATCAAGTTAAGAGGCCTTAGTTATCCCAGGCTCTGGTGTCTGTGTCATTATTTCTGAACTTCCTTCTCTGACCACAAAAAAATAAATAAATGCAAAAAGAACATTGCTTCTGCAGTTCAAATTTCAAGCGATGCAAAAGAGGCATTGTTATCTGATGTAAAATGTGGCTGATAACAATGTGAAAAATAAAATCAAGGCCACTTTAAAACCCTAAACCAAGTACCCATTCAACTTTTCCTGCCAAAGATGCTCCCCACAGGCTCCACTGCTAGAGTGTTCATCATTGTTTCCAAGATGAAGGAAGTCATGTTAAGACAAATCATGTGAAGCTGTCAATGTTATAAAATCAGTGATGCTATAAAGTATCTTATATGACATTCCTAAGACTACAGTGCAGTGTTTGTGCATCTGGTGTGTCCCCACCACCACTTGTTCCTATGTGGGTGGGTTGTTTTTTTATATCCCTCAATCCAAATGTTTTGTTTGAGTTCATGATGTGTCTTGTGTGAAGCGGACACTGGCTCTTTTAGTTTCTTCGCCTCCTTTCCCAAATTCCCTTGCCTGTCTCCACTTTGGCTATTTCCCTTAGATTAGTCAGGGTCAAAGGAGAGACCCAACCTTTAGGATCTCCATTTAAGTGTTAGTTTTTGTAATCAAATTGTGTCATTCTAGAGTTCCTAATCCTGATTTATGCAAGCTGCTTGGTTGTCTCATCATTAGCTGTGATCCTGTGACCTAGAATCTAACCATATTGGTCTGGTTCTGCATCCACCCTGAGATACCTTTGGATATATATCATCTCTGTTTGGCTATTTCTGGACAACTTGGTACTCAAGGTGGAAAGGGTAAAGTGAGGGTAGCTGGAGGCAAGGCACAATATGTGAGACTGTAGAAAGTGTTTACTGCTTACATGGTGTAGGTTTGCAGGTGCCTTCATTTCTATGCTTTTGGGGGCATGAGTGAATGAGTTAGTACATTAATTTTATGTACTAAATTCAATCTCATGGCCTCCAATATCATCTGTATGCCGATGATACACAATTATATCTTTCATCTCCGGATCTTTCTCCTGATGTTCACGATCGTATCTCAGCATGTCTTTCAGATATCTCAGCTTGGTTGCTTCATCGTCGTTTGAAACTTAATATGGCAAAGACTGAATTGCTTGTTTTTCCTCTTAAACCTTCTCCTCATCTCTCATAATGTTGTAAACCGCCCAGAGAGCTTCGGCTGTGGGGCGGTATATAAATGTAATTAAATAAATAAATAAATAAATTCTCTCTTACTGTCAATAATGTTACGCTTACTCCAGTCAAGGAAGCTCGTAGTCTTGGCTTTATATTTGATTCCTCACTCTTCTTTATTCCTCATATTGAGACAGTAGCTAAATCCTGTCGTTTTTTCCTGTATAATATTGCCAAGATTCGACCATTTTGTCTGTCTCTTCTGCCATGACTCTTGTTCATGCATTGGTTATTTCTCGGTTGGACTACTGCAACCTTCTTCTCACTGGCCTTCCTTCTTCTCACATCAGTCCATTGGTTTCTGTTCACCACTCTGCTGCTAAGATCATCTTCGTGGCTCGCCGCTCTGACCATGTTACTCCACTTCTGAAATCTCTTCATTGGCTTCCAATTCACTTCAGAATCCAATATAAACTTCTCCTGTTGACCTACAAAGCTTTTCACTGTCTAGCTCCTTCCTATCTCTCCTCTCTCATCTCACACTATTGCCCCGCTCGTGCTCTTCGCTCCTCTGATGCCATGTTTCTCGCCTGCCCAAGGGTCTCCACTTCCCTTGCTCGGCTTCGTCCATTTTCTTCTGCTGCCCCTTACACCTGGAATGCTCTTCCAGAACATTTGAGAACTACAAGTTCAATCGCAGCTTTTAAAGCTCAGCTAAAAACCTTTCTTTTTCCTAAAGCTTTTAAAACTTGATTTTGCTCTGACTTTATACTGTTAGTTTTACCCTACCCTGTGCCTGTTTGGTGCATTCTCTTCCCCTCCTTATTGTTTTATTATGATTTTATTAGAATGTAAGCCTATGCGGCAGGGTCTTGCTATTTACTGTTTTACTCTGTACAGCACCATGTACATTGATGGTGCTATATAAATAAATAATAATAATAATAATAATAATAATAATAATAATAATAATTTTGTCTTAGACCAAGATGGGCATCCTGTTCTGTCAAGGGCCACATTCCCTGGGAGTAATGGAATGCCTCTCCCGACATGAACCTACCCGTACACTGCGCTCAACATCTAAGGTCCTCCTCCGAGTGCCTACTCCGAGGGAAGCTCGGAGGATGGCAACAAGGGAGAGGGCCTTTTCGGTGGTGGCCCCCCGACTGTGGAATGATCTTCCCGATGAGGCTCGCCTGGCACCAACATTGTTATCTTTTCGGCGCCAGGTCAAGACCTTTCTCTTCTCCCAGGCATTTTAACAGCATTTTAACAGCATTTAATAACGTTAAGTTTGTTTTAATGGCCCCCAGAATTGTTGTTTTAAATGAATACTGTTGTTGTTTTTATACTGTTTTTATGTTTTTTAAAAAATTTTGTATACTTTTAATGTCTACTATTTTAATTGCTGTAAACCGCCCAGAGAGCTTCGGCTGGGGGGGCGGTATATAAATGTAATAAAATAAATAAATAAATAAATAAATAAATAATCTTTCGGGGTTCAGTTGGGCCAAAGCCACAGGGGTGGGTGGGGTCATCGATTCTCTTCGTGAGCCTTTTTTCTGTCCCTCCCCACCCAGTGGGATACTGCAGGAAGAGACAGACCTCTTGCTAGAGGTCTGGACTAATGGCTTATAGAGGATTTTTGGAATAAGGCTTAGACTTAGAATAATCCTCCCAGTGTATGTGTCCATGTGTGTGTGTGTGAATCCATGCCAAAGGAACTACTACTTCCTATTCCCTGCCAGCTCATGCTGGCTAGGGCAGAAAGTGTATGGGGGAATTCCGCCCCCCTCTGCATAGGTCCTGGCCATTGTTTTGGGTACATTGGGGAAATGGGGGGGGGATTGGATCCTATGGATCAGGGGCCTCCCCCAATGTATCCCTGGAACATCACATTCCTTGGTCCATCATACCCTACCCTGTGCCTGCTCACCCTACCCTGTGCCTGTTGGCATTCTCTTCCCCTCCTTATTGTTTTACTATGATTTTATTAGATTGTAAGCCTATGCGTCAGGGCCTTGCTATTTACTGTTTTACTCTGTACAGCACCATGTACATTGATGGTGCTATATAAATAAATAATAATAATAATAATAATAATAATGCTCAGAGCAGTGACAGAGCTTCCCGCCAACCGGGGATGTCTGCAGCATGCTGGGCCTCCTCAGTTGCCCTCCCATAGGGTGCTTCCACAGGATTGCTCTCTAAACATTTGTGATTGTTTTAATGCTTTACAAATTGTTTTGAATTACAGGCTCTTACCATAGTTGAAGTATTTTAAATGGCATAATTCCCATGTACCGACACAACCTATGCTCCTTGGATAAAAAATATGATACACAAATAACATTATTATGATTATTGGGATAAAAGGGATAGAAAAATAAAAAAGACCTGTTCTGCAGTGTTCACGGAAAGCTTATTTAAATAATCTAGGTCCAGTATTTTCAAGACATTAAAGCACAGTATAAATGCCACGGTAAACTTTCTACACATACTTCACTGTTGTTACATCACATTGTCCAAGGATGAATTTTGGACTTAAAAAGTAGGTTTGGGGGCACCAAGATGGAATAGGCTATTGCGTTGGGTGGGGGGAATTGTTACAAAATGGGTGGTGGGAGGGGGACATTCCCAAGAATTGCAGTGCGACTGTGTGACCCTCTGGTGCCACAACAGAGAGAGCCCTCTCCCTTGTCTCTGAGTGTGGTTTTATTCTGGTTGTGCTTTTTATATTATATTTTGTATTTGTGTTTTAAATTTGTTGGTTGTTTTATGCTCTTCATGGTTTCAATTTTTGTGAACCGCCCAGAGAGCTTTGGCTATTGGGCAGTATAAAAATGCAATAAATAAATAAATAAATAAATAAAGTATGTCTCATGTTAGTGGGACATAGAGAAGGGCTTTCCCAACAGATCTCAAATCTGTTGCATAAGTAGACTCTTGGAATATTTCTCTTATGAGAGATAACTGAAAAATGGCTAGAAGGATTAATTGAGTTTATGCGTATGGTTATTGAGTTTGGGATTGGAACAAGTGGGAGCTGAAGAATGTTTAATAGGAGCTTGATGAAAAGTACAACTCTAAGGTTACAGAAGGAAAAGTGTCTAAAGTAGCAAAACAAGAACAACAGAGTGTGGATAGCTGCAAAAGGAGAATGAAAAAGTCACTTGTAAAATGGAGCACATCATCATTCAAACTGAGTCTGGTAAGAGAAAGGGGACAAATGTGGGGGGAAGACTTAAGACTGATAGGACAGTCGGAAACTGATATCAGTTCTCAGCTAGTAGTAGAAGAAAGCAGAATGGCAGATTTGGATGGAACTGTTAGAGTTATGGAATTGAAACTTAAATAACAAAGGTAGGCCAGTGATCAGGAGAGCCACACCCTTTGCCAGGCTTTGAAACAGAGTCTAAAAGAAATCCTGAATGCCGACAAAGAAGGAAAGAATAAAGAAGAAGTCCATATGCTCTACACTGAAAGAAGTCCCACTCTTAGATCCTGATTTAAAGGAATGGCAACACATGAAAGGGATTAGGAAAATGAAGAAGCGTAAAATAACTCTTTCAGCACCCCCTGTCTCAACAAACATCACCCTACAGAGATTCTTGGCTGCTTAATGTTAAGCACCTAGCAGTGACAATATGTACTGGCTAAATACATGAAATTCAGAAGTATGAGGCTAATCCTGAAGCAGTGAAAACAATAATCCTTGCAAAAGCATGCAGTAGAACAGGTAAGAAAGAAATCCCCCCCCCGAAGGATGGAGAATTTGTCACACCCCCAATTATTGTACACGTCCCTTCCTTTATTTAGACATGATTACAACATCTGAACAAAATTGGTCTATCTTTTGGTTACATGGAATAGAATCATAGAATCATAGAATAGCAGAGTTGGAAGGGGCCTACAAGGCCATCGAGTCCAACCCCCTGCTCAATGCAGGAATCCACCCTAAAGCATCCCTGACAGATGCTTGTCCAGCTGCCTCTTGAAGGCCTCTAGTGTGGGAGAGCCCACAACCTCACCAGGCAACTGATTCCATTGTTGTACTGCTCTAAAAGTCAGGAAGTTTTTCCTGATGTCCAGCTGGAATCTGGCTTCCTTTAACTGGAGCCTGTTATTCCGTGTCCTGCACTCTGGGAGGATCGAGAAGAGATCCTGGCCCTCCTCTGTGTGACAACCTTTTAAGGATTTGAAGAGTGCTATCATGTCTCCCCTCCATCTTCTCTTCTCCAGGCTAAACATGCCCAGTTCTTTCAGTCTCTCTTCATAGGGCTTTGTTTCCAGACCCCTGATCATCCTGGTTGCCCTCCTCTGAACATGCTCCAGCTTGTCTGCATCCTTCTTGAATTGTGGAGCCCAGAACTGGACGCAGTGCTCTAGATGAGGCCTAACCAGGGCTGAATAGAGAGGAACCAGTACCTCATGTGATTTGGAAGCTATACTTCTATTAATGCAGCCCAAAATAGCATTTGCTTTTCTTGCAGCCATATCGCACTGTTGGCTCATAGTCAGCTTGCGATCTACAACAATTCCAAGATCCTTCTCGTTTGTAGTATTGCTGAGCCAAGTATCCCCCATCTTGTAACTGTGCCTTTGGTTTCTATTTCCTAAATGTAGAACTTGGCATATCTCTCTATTAAATTTCATTCTGTTGTTTTCAGCCCAGCACTCCAGCCTATCAAGATCACTTTGAAGTTTGTTTCTGTCTTCCAGAGTATTAGCTATCCCACCCAATTTGGTGCCATCTGCAAATTTGATAAGCGTTCCCTGCACCTCCTCGTCCAAATCATTAATAAAAATGTTGAAGAGCACTGGGCCCAGGACTGAGCCCTGCGGTACCCCACTCGTTGCCTCTCCCCAGTTTGAGAAGGTTCCATTGGAGTCCGATTCTGTAGCCAACTGTGGATCCACCTAATAGTTGTTCCATCTAGCCCACTTTTAGCTAGTTTGTTAATAATAATATCATGGGGCACTTTGTCAAAAGCTTTGCTGAAGTCAAGATATATGACATCCACTGCATTCCCACAGTCCACAAGGGAGGTTGCCCGATCAAAAAATGGGATCAAATTAGTCTGACAGGACTTGTTCCTGACAAATCCATGTTGGCTTCTAGTGATCATTGCATTGATTTCAAGGTGTTTACAGATTGACTTCTTTATAATCTGCTCCAGAATTTTCCCAGGGATGGATGTCAGACTGACTGGTGGATGTCAGACTATCCGGGCTCTCCAATAAGAGACGAGGGAAGTTGAATCTCTTATAATGCTGTACTCAGGTCTGATTCAACTGAGCAGGAGTGTTTAACCAACCCAACTCTCATCCTCATTTCAACCATTCTTGTGCCCTTTTGATCCTGTCATTTACACCCAGAGCCTTCCTCTAGCAGGTAAGCTTTGTGGGCTTTCGGAAGCAGGCTAAAACTTTTTTGTTCCAGCAGGCCTTTGGAGAATAATCTGGCCCTCCATCTATGTTATTATCTTATAATTGTGTTGTGTATTTTAAATGTTTAGGGTTTTGCCCCCCCCCCCGTGTATATTTTAAACTTTGTAAGGCCGCCTTGAGGCCTAGCATTGGGCAAAAGGCGGGATACATTTTTTTAATAATAATAATAATAATAATAATAATAATAATAATAATAATAACAACAACAACAACAACAACAACAACAACAACAACAACTCACCCAACCATTTTGGCTCCAGTCAATAAGTTAGGTTTTATTTTTGAATCTCTACTTTTATTAAATGTGCATTTCAGTAATTTATGATATACTTCCCTGCTCTGTCTCACTGTGTTCTTTGTGGTGTGTGGGTCTGATGGATGCATGCTGGAAGATGGCCGGTTCCCTCCACTACAGTATCAAGGGCAGTTGGCTGCTGCTGGACAAGGAGGCAGTGGGGGCGGGGCAGCCTGCACACTGGATGCTGAGCATCTGGCAGAGCAAGAGCGCTGTGCAGGAGGCCGTGAGGCTTGGGGATTTGGTGGGCAAGTCCCACTGTCCAGGTGCCGCGTCGAGGGTGATTAGCTCAGCTGGCTCTGGGAAGAGCCTCTCTCTGCATGGAGAAAGATAAAATGGGTGGGCCTCAATTATGACAGGGAAGGGGCTTCTGGGGCAGATCCCTACCCTGACATTTGGCCCACCATATTCATCTGAGGAGGGGGCAATCCGGGACCCCAGACCAAAATAAGTTCCACACTCCTGCAACCCAGGGTCAGTGTGTGCCTGGCCAGAGTGTCTCTTACTTCAGTTAACTGCCTGCTTCTCTATCTGCCCCTGAGTGTATGCCAGGTTACGAGCCAAAGGCCCACCTCAAATGCCTGCCTCACACTTCACTCCACCAGCTGCTTCCTCTTAGCTGCTCTTTCAGTGCAGCAACTCAACACCAAACCTAAAGTAACTCTTTTCTGTTCATGCACAAGGTCTCTGTGCTAAGATAGGGAGGCTTATCTGGCACTCATTGCTGCCTTCTTGCTCTCTCTGACTCCACCACCTTCTCTTTTTGTTCATTCACTCCACTGAACAGGCATGTAAGCCATACCATTGATATAACACTGATGGAGGAGAAAATGTGTGTGTGTGTGTGAGCGAGAGCGAGAGAGAGCAACCAACCAACCAACCAACCAGTCAACCAGCATCTAGGCCAGATTTCTTCTGGTTGCTTTGGCAGCTCATCAGAATGTTTGTGAGAGATTGTATGACATTATATCAGCTCATCCAATGACTGGGAGAAGTGGTGGAAACACTTCATCAAACTGAATGGTCAAGTCCAGCCCTGAGGGAAATGCCAGCCACAAAACTGCCAAACAAGATGCATTTGTATGGCATCTGCTCCATGTCAGAAGAGAAAGTGGGCAAAAGCTCTCTCTGCTGGGAACTCATGAAGCTTCTTTCCAACACAGGACAACTTTGCTAGCATCAAATTTTCTGGTATCTCTAATTCCTTACAACCTTTTAAACTACTTGGGTGGTCAAGCAAAGAACTGAATACTATGCTCCAAATGAGAACACTTTGAAGACATGCAGTCATTAATGTGCCTTGAGCTGGCATTGGCCTTAGTGTGCATTCATTTCTCTTTCCCACATGGAACATCTTTCATTTCTGCTAACTATTAATTGAGTTAATTGATATTTTGAATTTTTAGCCTGTCTCACAGAGAATTTGTAATCCTTTTCAATGCTGTTTGTCCATCAATATTCACATTTCTCTGCATTCACTGTAGGTCAACTCCAGGCACTCTTGAATGAAACGGATTATCTAGATCCATTTCAATCGGGCTTCAGGCCTGGATTTGGAATGGAAACTGCCTTGGTTGCCCTGTGGGATGACCTTTGCCAGGAGAGGGACAGGGGGAGTGTGACACTGTTGATTCTCTTGGACCTCTCAGCGGCTTTCAATACCATCAACCATGGTATCCTTCTCGATAGGTTGTCTGGGCTGGGAGTTGTAGGCACTTTTTTGCAATGGATCTGCTCCTATTTGGATGGCTGATTCCAGAAGGTGGTGCTGGGGGATTATTACTCTGTGCCATGGTACAAAAGAGGGCAGCATGTTTATTAACAGGGACTGGCCAACGAGACCACATCACGCCAGTCCCCTTCCAGCTTCATTGGCTGCCAGTCCAGGTCCGGGCCAGATTCAAAGTGCTGGTATTAACATTTAAAGCCCTAAACAGCTTGGGGCCAGGCTATCTGAAGTAATGCCTCCTCCCGTATGTACCTGCCCGGAGTCCTTCTCTGTGAGCCCCTGCCAAAGGAAGTCAGGCAGGTGGCTACCAGGAGGAGGGCCTTCTCTGCTGTGGCACCCCAGCTGTGGAATGAGCTCCCTAAGGAGGTTCACCTGGCACCTACAACCATATTCTTTTAGATGCCAGGTGAAGAACTTTTTATTTTCCCAGTATTTTAACAGTCTCTAAATTAATTTTAACTTTGCTGTTTTAAATTTGTATTTTAAATTTGTATTTCTGCACTGCTGCAGATTTTATCCTGGTTGTGCTTTTATACAGTATTTTAAATCATGGTTTTATACTTTTTTATATTTTGAATGGTTTTAATTTTTGTGAACCACCCAGAGAGCTTCGGCTATTGAGCAATATAGAAATGCAATAAATAAATAAATAAATAAATAAATAAATAAAATTGTGATGCAGTTTTCAATTTGAAAAAAAGAGCAAAATGTGTATATTCCTGAAAGTAATGTACAGGAATGCATTATAAATGGGTAAATAGTTTGCAAAAATATGTATATCAGGCAAACAGTGTATAATAACATCTCTATAGCAAAAGAAATATGTTCAATAACTTATAGGGCCAGTCCTGCACACCAGGAACATAAAGAACCACTGATCATATAGGCTACTTTGTTCATATTCCAATAGTTGCATAGTTTTGGTAGGATCATCCAAGCTTTGTGGGCACATGGGCATGTTTGTCATTTTGAGGAAGAGCTGTGGGTGCCCACCACAGCATTGGCTGCCATTGGGGCGGGGCTATTGGAGTGTGGCCACTGGGGTGCTTTGTACAGAAAGATCACAGGGCAAGTTAAAGTTTAGAATTTATTCAAATGTAACGTTTAGAATCTATTCACTAAAATTGAAGAATATAAGGGGAGTTTCCTGGTCAGGCCCAGCTGCATGTTTAGGCAAAGTGGTTCCTTGCCTGGCTCTTCCATGTGCCACAGTAACTCACTAACTCCTAGGTAATTCATCATCTGGGGTGGGAAAATCACTTTTTGCACAGAAGATAGAGCCTGGCTTGAAATGCGACCAGAAATTATCTTTGCCAGAGGGCTTCACGGCCTCATGGGATTGGGCAGAAAGAGAAGGGCTCTTTGATCAAACAAACTACCAGAGCCATAGGGAAGGAAGGAAGGAAAGGGAGGCTACCATCTTTTTCCAGGCAGGCCTAATGTTTACTGTTGAATTGTATAAGGTTAGTGATGAAATATTCACGGTCAACCTGAGGCTGTTAGAATGAACTTAAATTTTTCAAGGTGATTGGTACAATCATCAAGAGTAGAATAGAAAAAGAACCACCTATTTCTTCGATTCTAAGACACACTTCCCCCCATATAAACTTCTCTAAAAATGGGGTGCGTCTTAGAATCGCGGGTGTGTCTTAGGTTTTTTTTTTCTGTTGATGGTACTGAAATTAGTGTGCGTCTTACAATCGATGGCGTCTTACAATTGAAGAAATACGGTATTAAGTAGGGGCGTGCATGGACCCCCCGCTCCGCCCCGCAGGCCGATCCGAAAATTTCGGATCGGCTCGCTTTGCTCCGCGCCGCCCATACTCCGCTCCTCTTCGCCGCGGAGCTCCGGCTCCGAATCGGAGCTCCGCAGTGGAGGGGAGTGGTGCCAGGTAAGGCCGGGAGAGGAGGGCGGGGGGGTGGGTTACCGGGCCCTGCCGCCGTCGCCGCCCGTGCGGCGACGGCAGCAGAGCCCAGTAAGGGACCAAGGGGGAGGGGGGCCTTACCTGCCTCCGTCCACGGTCCGTCGGCTTCTTCAATTGAGCCCGCGGTTCAACCAGGAAGTCTGGGCCACAAGTGTGGCGTAGACTTCCTGGTTGAACCGCGGGCTCAATTGAAGAAGCCGACGGACTGCGGACGGAGATAGGTAAGGGAGAGGAGGGGGGGTTTACCGGGCCCTGCCGCTGTCGCCACATGGGCGACAGCGGCAGGGCCTGGTAAACCCCACTTACCTTTCCGGCGGAGCTCCGGATCGAGGCAAAGGATCCACCTTCACCTCGATCCTCTTCGTCACCCTCTGCCGGCCCCCCAATCCTCTTCGCCTCCGCCTTAAGGGGAGGCGAAGCACCCCGCTCCGCTTGTAATTCGCCGGTCTGATTAGAAGCGGAGCACATCCCTATTAAGAAGTCTCTTTGCTGCTAGTATCATTGATCTCTCTCAGTTTAGTACATGTTTTGTTTTGTTATAGAACATACCATAAAAGAGATTTGCAGGCAAATACATGTTTAATTAGTACATATACATGCTTTGAAAATACATGTGTATAAACTTTTGTGCCAGGTTATAAGAAGGGCCGTTAATAGCTCGCAAGGCAGGCTGCCAACGGACCAAGATCAAAGCCACTCTTAAATGGTTCTTTGTTTTGTCCTCCCCTGTTCCTTTCTCACTTGCAGGTGGATCCTGCTCAGGTTTATTCAGAAGGAAGTTCTTCTGATTTCAATGGGACCAACTCTCAAATGAGTGCGCACAGAAGTGCTGCCTTGAAGAGAGAAGATTATTTGGGGAAAACTCACTCATCAATGGTCTCTTGATCAGTTTGGTGTCTGTTTTCTTGTGTGTGTGTGTTGGGGGAGCAGTTAGAGGGTTAGCAATATTGTTTGTTTATCACAATCATGAGAAATTCAATTTCAACGCCTTTTGAAGATAAAATAATTCAACCAAAGAGAGGGTAAAAAAAAAGTTTTATACTTTCTATATAGTAACACAGATATAATTGTTTCCTGCTTAAAAACATGAAACGATCATCCCTGCCATGAGTATTTGTTTTCTAGGGAGTTGTGTTCTGGTTATAGAGAGCTCTCTGTGTGCGTCCGTCCTCCCCCTTTGTCTAAGGAACTATGCTGGGGAATGAAATGTGTTTCTTTTGCCTCACAATGGAGAGAGATGGAGCCATAGAATATTTTTAAATACTAGAGTATAGTCATAGCATAAGTGAAATAATATCAAAAGTGCCTCTGAACATGTGCATAGTTCACACTTCCAAGTGTGACACAAGCAAACACCAGGATGATATAGTGTAATTTCTGAGTAAATGATATGGATAGGATCAGGCTGGTCACAAGAACACCAGAAGAGACATGCTGGATTAAACCAAGGGTGCATCTAATTCAGCTTCCGTTTCCACAGTGGCTAGTCAGATGCCCATGAGAAGCCCACAAGCAGGGCACAAGTGCAGCAACACCTTCCCACTTTGGTTCCTCAGAAACTGGTATACAGAGGCATATTGTATGCATACAGATACGTAGTCTTGGCTTTATATTTAATTCCTCTCCTTTATTCCTCATATTGAGACAGTAGCTAAATCCTGTCGTTTTTTCCTGTATAATATTGCCAAGATTCGATAATTTTTGTCTGTCTCTTCTGCCATGACTCTTGTTCATGCATTGGTTATTTCTCGGTTGGACTACTGCAACCTTCTTCTCACTGGCCTTCCTTCTTCTCACATCAGTCCGTTGGTTTCTGTTCACCACTCTGCTGCTAAGATCATCTTCGTGACTCGCCGCTCTGACCATGTAACTCCACTTCTGAAATCTCTTCATTGGCTTCCAATTCACTTCAGAATCCAATATAAACTTCTCCTGTTGACCTACAAAGCTTTTCACTGTCTAGCTCCTTCCTATCTCTCCTCTCTCATCTCACACTATTGCCCTGCTCGTGCTCTTCGCTCCTCTGATGCCATGTTTCTCACCTGCCCAAGGATCTCTACTTCCCTTGCTCGGCTTCGTCCATTTTCTTCTGCTGCCCCTTATGCCTGGAACGCTCTTCCAGAACATTTGAGAACTACAAGTTCAACCACAGCTTTTAAAGCTCAGCTAAAAACTTTTCTTTTTCCTAAAGCTTTTAAAACTTGATTTTGTTCTGACTTTATACTGTTAGTTTTACCCTACCCAGTGCCTGTTTACCCTACCCTGTGCCTGTTTGCATTCTCCTCCCCTCCTTATTGTTTTATTATGATTTTATTAGAATGTAAGCCTACGCGGCAGGGTCTTGCTATTTACTGTTTTACTCTGTACAGCACCATGTACATTGATGGTGCTATATAAATAAATAAATAATAATAATAATAATAATAATAATAATAATAATAATAATAATAATAATACTGGAACTAACATATAGCCATTACCATTAGTAGCCAAGGATAGCATTATTTTCCATGAATTTGTCTATGCCTCTTCTAAAGCCATCACTACATCTTGCTTTAGCAAATTCCATAGTGCGGCTATATGCTGTGTGAAGAAATCCTTCCTTTTATCTCTCCTGAATCTCCCTCCCATCAGCTTCGTGGGACTCCACCGCCATACAATCCACAGAACGCCCAAGCGGCCATCCCCTCTCCCTGCTGCTCAGCCACAGGCAGCCACTGTGAACCTGGCCACTGTGACCCCACCCTGCTGCTGCTGCTGTTACAGCACCAACAGCTTCACTTTTTTCTCCCAGTATGCCCGGGACTTCTCCCAGTGTGTTGTTCAGCTCAAAGAATTTATTCTTAGTAATAACAACACATTATTTGAAAGAATGGACAAAATAAGTGAAAAGGTGGACAAGAGAATCGTTGAGCTTACTACTAAGTAAATGACAAGGATATCAAATTACTTAAATCAGAAGTAAATTTATTGGGGAAGCAAATGGATCTGCTGGGAGAGAAGCATGAAGCAGAGTTTGATATGCATGAAAAAAGGCTGATTCAGCTAGAGGACCAAAATAGATGTTCCTCGATACGAATCAAGAATTTTAAGGAGCTTTCAGAAGAAGATTTGAGAACAATATTATTACGATGGTTTAAAGAGATAGTACCAGATTTGAAACTTAATAATGAAGATGTGGATAGAGTGCATAGAGTGGGTGCAAACAGATCCAGAACCTCTCCAAGAGATATCCTGATGAAATTTGGCAACTACTTTAAAAAGGAGCAGTTTATGATGAAGTTAAGACCTATAGTATTGTTGAAGTATCAAGATTCTTCAGTCCAAATCTACAATGATCTTTGTCAACAAACTGTCAACTGGAGACGCAGTGTTAAGCCCATCACAGAAAAGCTCAAGAGAAGAGGAGTGAAGTATTCATGGGGGTACCCGGTGTTTTTGAGATTTATGCATGCTGGCAAGCTACACAGAGTAACCTCCCTGGAGCAGGGTGAAGAGCTTTTAAAAAGTCTGGGTCTGGATATGGATGCCATGTCAATTCAAGTGGAAGGAGGAAATGAAGGAGCTGGAGCAAGTGGGAAATGACATTTATACTACTGAGATGATAAAATAGAAGTAAATTTAAAATAGAAGGCTTGCTGTATTGGGACGCTGGGCTCGTTCCCCCCCAACATGGCCGGAGTAATAGACTCACGGGGATTTAGTGGGGGAAAAAGAGGTAGGGGGAGAGGGGGGATGGGAAGGGGACAGGGGGGTTGGAGAGGGGTAGTTATAAGAAAAAAAGATTGGTGGGATATTATTGGTTGGGAGGGAGGGTTTTCAAAGGAGTTTTGTGTTTTTATGTGGGTGGATTGGAGATTGAGAGCACAAGGGATCTGAAGGAATATCAACAAAGTGAACATGGATAAGAACATAAGGATAACAACTCTTAATGTCAAAGGTCTGGGGGCAGTCGTGAAAAGGAGGAGAATTGAGCAACTGTTAAATAAAGGAGGATCTGACATTATTTTTTTGCAGGAAACTCATCAAGACAAGGATGGTGTAAATGAAATTCGTTTGAAATGGTCAGTCTATTATGAAAAGTCATTAGGGATTTCAAAAAAAATGGAGTGGCCATTTTGATTACTAAAAGAAGTGGATTTAATTTGGAGAATATAAAAAAAGATGGGAAAGGTAGATATTTATTGATTAAAGGTCAAATTGAAGGTAAAGCATATACGCTGGTTAATGTTTATGCCCCAAATGAGAGACATAGAGAATTTTATAAAGAATTATTTGAAGTAATAGAAGAATTCAAAGAAGAATATGTTATTTTAGTTGGAGATTTTAATATGGTTATGGATAATAGATTGGATAGGTCTAACCCCACTAGTGTTGAAAAGAGGAACAATATTACTATTTTAAATAAATTGATAAAAGAAAAAGACTTTGTTGATGGGTGGCGTTTACTTAGAGGGGTGGAGCCCGGATTTACATATTATTCTCCAGTTCATAAATCTTATTCTAGGATAGGTCATGTTTTTGTCTCTAAGGAGTTTGCAACTAAGGTTTGTAGAACGGAATTGGGGGTAATCAAGGTAACAGATCATGCACTGGTAAGTTTAGATTTTACAGTTAGAAAGGACTATAGAGAAGCGTATAGGTGGAAGCTGAATACAAAGATTTTAAAATATAATAAAGTGGTGGAGAAAATGCAAAAGGAATTGTCAGAAACTTGGGAAATTAACGAAAAGGGAGGAACAGCAATGACAGCTGCGTAGGATACCATGAAGGCTGTAACAAGGGGGATTTGTATTAGGGAAACGTGTAATTTAAAGAGGCAACAGGTTGCAATTCAGGAAAAGTTAGAGGAAGAGATCAAGAATTTGGAGAAAGAATATTGGCAATCTAAAAATAAACATAAATTAATAGAATTACAAGCAAAGAAAAAAGAGTTAGAGAATAAAAATTTAGAGGAAGTCCAGAAAAATTTAATATATATGAAAAGAGAGTATTTTGAAAACAGTAATAAAAACTCTAAGATGCTTGCTAGACTCACACAAAAGGAAAAGGCGAAGAATTGGATAGGTATAGTGAAAGATAAACAAGGGAATTATTGTCACACAATGAAGGGGAAAATAAAAATTTTCCAGGAATTTTATCAAGAACTATATAAGGGAAAAGACACTCAGAAGAAGAAGATTTATTTATTTATTTATTTATTTATTTATTACATTTCTATACCGCCCAATAGCCGGAGCTCTCTGGGCGGTTCACAAAAATTAAAACCATTCAAAGTATAAAACAGCAGTATAAAACCATAATATAAAATACAATATAAAAGATAAAAATGCATGAAGATGGAAGTTTATATGGAAAAGTATATAAAAAAGGAATTGGAAATAGAACATAAAGAGCTAATGGAAAGGAGTATATCTCAAAGAGAAATTGAAGAAGCTATAGAGAATTTGAAAGTGGGTAAATCGCCTGGGGTAGATGGTCTAGGACCGGAATATTATAATTTTTAAAAAACGTTATTGGTACCAAAATTATTGAAGCTATACAATGCTATAATAGAAGGGGAGAGGATCCCAGAATCATGGAAACACTCGTTAATAATCTTAATTCCAAAGCCAGAAAAGGATTTGACTGTCCCTGATTCGTATAGACCTATTTCATTAATAAACCAAGATGCAAAACAATTTTTCAACTATTTTAGCAAAACAATTAAATAAATTTATAGCTAATTATATAGGGGAAGATCAATGTGGATTTGTAGTAGGGAGACAAATGCATAGTTTAGTGGGAAGAGTGTTAAATGTTATACAGGAGGTTAAAAAGACAAAGACTAAAGCGGGAATATTAGCGTTGGATATTTTTAAGGCCTTCGAATGTGTGAGCTGGCAAGCATTAAAGATGGTTTTAAATAAAATGGGATTTGGAAATAAATTTAAAGCTATAATAGAACAATTATACTCTCAAAATACAGCCTCAGTGGAAATAAATGATGGAGTTACCGATAAAATACGACTGGCCAGAGGAACAAGACAACGATGCCCACTCTCGCCTGTCCTGTTTGTACTGGTTATGGAACTATTGGCAAATGTAATAAGAGATGATAGGGAGATAGAAGGGATAGGTAGTATTAAAAAAATAAAATTGAATATGTTTGCGGATGATACTTTGTTAACTATTAAAAATCCAGTTGGAAAGATGGGAAGAATTAAACAGCAGTTGAAAGAATTTGAAGAAATCACTGGATTAAGAATAAATTGGTCAAAATCAGAGTTGATGTTATTTAATTATACTAAAAAGTTAGAGAAGGATGGGGAAGGAAAAGAAATGGAAATGAGAATTAAAGAACAGATTAAGTATCTGGGAATTAGAATTACAAAAAATCTAGAGAATTTAGAGAAGGAAAATTTAAGTAGTTTGAAAAAAGATTGTAGATAAATTGAAAAAAATATAAAAGGTTGAACTTATCATGATTTGGAAGAATAGCATTAATAAAAATGAAAATTTTAGCAAAGATCAATTTTGTTTTTAGGATGCTACCAATAAAAATTTCAGAATTAGTTAAAAAGTTGGCAGAATATTATAAATAACTATTGTAATGGGGATAAGAAAGCGAGGGTAAATAAAAATAAATGGTATCTAAGCCAAAAAAAGGGAGGTTTGGGTGTTCCAAATATTAATCTATATTATGTAGCCAATAGGTTAAGGCATATTGTAGAAGCAATTTTAGGAGTAGGAGATTTAGAATGGATGGAAGATAAAACTAAAAATAATATAGATCTGAATCTGGAAAATGTATTTTTTAGGGAAGGAGGTAAAAAATGGGTTGAAATATAGGTAATCCTCTTTTAAAGTTCCATTGGGAAATTTGGAGTAAATATAAAGGGGAGTTACTTTCGAGCATCTCTCCTTTATCACCGGTAATAATGTTAAAGAATTTCCCTGGGAATTTAAAGAGTAGATTAAGTAAAGTTTTAATAGAGAAAAATAAAATGAAATTAAGGGAATGGATGAGAGGGATGAATACACATGGGCAGTTGGAAGAGGTTTTAAAAGATAAAAAATTAACCTGGTTAAACTATTGGCAATTGGAACAATGGACCAAAAATTGGTTAAGAGAAAATGGAGATTGTAGAGAGTTGTCGAAGTTCGAGGAACTAATTGTTAAAAAAGAAATTGATAAGGGAGAAGGTAAAGCAATAAAAGGTTTAATGAGTGAGATATATAGAATATTGCTCGAGAAAGGGTGGACGGACAAGTCAGGAAAATTAGTGTGGGAGACAGATTTGAAGGTACAAATAGGAAAGCAGAGTTGGGAAGGATTATGGAGACAAAGAGTGTTAAGAAATATGTCAGTGAGAATAAAGGAGAATTATTATAAAATTATATGGAGGTGGTACCTAACCCCGGTTAGATTAAACAAGATAAACAAGCAGCACTCAGCAAATTGTTGGAGAGGTTGTGGGGAAAAAGGAACGTATTTACATATGTGGCGGGAATGCAAATTTGTGCAAAAATTGTGGAAGATGGTGTTCTCTGAGATTGAAGAAATTGTTGGAAAGAAGATAGAAGAGACACCAAGAGTAGCATTACTCTCACTATTGGAAGATTTAAAGTGTGAAAAAGAAATTAAGGAATTGATAATAAATTTGCTGACTGCAGCAAGGTTAATTGTAGCAAGGAACTGGAAGATTCAAGGTGATTATAGTATTGAAGAATGGTATAAAGAAGTATGGGATATTGCTATTAATGATAAATTGACATGTAACATTAAAGTAAGAAGAGGTATAGCAAAAACGAATGAATTTGATGGAATTTGGAAACAGTTCCTAATATTTGTGTTCTCTAAGGGAAGTGGGAAACCACCATCAGAAGAGGCGTTAAGATTTTGGAAACAGGAATGATCCCGAACGGAAGGGGGAGCACTTGTTGGATTATGTTGGATTAATTTGGATTAAGTTATGGATAAAGTATTATATGTAAACATCTATATACTCAAATTTGTTATGTATTTGATCCCCCCCCCTTTTTCTATGTATGGTATGTTAAATTGTTATATTTGTTTGTTGTATTTAGTAGTCTAATAAATTTTTTTTTTTTTTAAAAAAAGGGACAAACATCGCCCCCTGGCTTATTATTCTACTGCTCTGGATCCAGTTGCAGCAGCTCTTCTACCTTGCCTCTGTGCTGTGGCTGCAGCTGCTCTTCTGGTAGAAGTTTCAGTGAACTTGGTTGTTAGTTCACCATTGACTGTTTTTGTTCCACATTCTGCTGCTGCCCTTTTACTGAAATCTGAAACTCAGCACCTATCAAATGCTCGCCTTAGCAAATCTGAATTATTGTTTCTTTCCGCTCCATGCATTACATTGTCAAGGTGCCGTTTTGAATCCTGCTTCTCTTTTGCCTTCCCCTGAAGATGGAGAACCACATGACTGTCTTTCTGAAACTAATGCAATTGCAAAGCCCCATATAGATCTCTCAGATGTACCTTTGCCCAATTCAGAGCTTGTGTTTTTTGTAGATGGTTCCTGACAAAAGAACAGCAAAGGTCAATTAGTTTCAAGTTATGTTGTCTGTTCTTTGCATGAAACTATTGAAAGTAATCCCATTCCTAACTGTACATTAGCTCAAGTGACAGAGCTTTTTGCTCTCATCAGAGCCTGCCTTCTGGCAGCCTCAAAGTATGTTACAATTTATACAGATTCACGTTATGCATTTGGTACAGTACACTATTTTGGTCAACTTTGGAAAACTTGGAGATATCTTACCTCTGCAGGTACACCTATCTGAAATGGACCTTATGTTGCTGCTCTTTTAGATGCTCTTTTGAAAACTTCTTCTATTACTGTTGTTAAGTGCACCACTCATCAAAATGCTTTTGATGATGAAATTGCTCGGGGAAACAAATCACACAGATTCTGCTGTGAAAATGACGCCCTTAGCATCACCCAGGGCTACTGCTATTTTTATCTCTCAGGCCTCATCTACACCAAGCAGGATATTACAGTATGAAAGGGGTATATAAAAGACAGGAGCCACACCAAGCAGGATATAGCACTATGAAAGTGGTATACGGTCTGGGTCAATGGGCCCAAACAGATGTCAGTGCACTTCAATACCGCTATAAAGCAGTAGTGTGGCTCCTGCCTTTTATATACCGCTTTCATACTGCAATATCCTGCTTGGTGTAGATGAGGCCTCAGACTCAAGCTGCAACCAGCCCACTTTCCTTGAAGGAATTAGTTTTTCTGCAAAATCAGGCTTCTGAAGCAGAAAAAGCTATGTGGTTGCAAGTAGGTTGTGAAATTCACCCAGACCAGGTATGGCATTTCCTTGACAGCAGCACTGTGGCACCCCTGGTCTTGTTACCATACCTTGCTCATCTGGGTGGCAGATGAGAGTAAAAGGAAAATGATTCAAATCATAGAAAAAGATTGGTTTGCGCCTAAATTCTCCTTAATAGGCCAGTAGTACTGTCAATCCTGTCTGATTTGTCTTGCCCACAATGTTGGGAAAGCTGTGAAGACAACTCGGGCAGCACATCCCCCACTTTGGGGAGCCTTTGTAAACATCCAAATTGATTTTATTCAAATGAATAAGCAGATACTGTCACTGTGAGCAAGGAGCTCCTAAGAGACTTTATTCCAAGATTTGAGATACCTCTGTCTATTAATAGTGATCAAGGCACACACTTTACTGGACAAATTGTTAAAGAAATCTGCAAGGCTCTACAAATTGAACAACACATCCACTGCCCTCATCATTACCAATCAGCAGGCCTTGTGGAAAGGAAGAATGGTATTTTAAAGAATAAAATTGCAAAAAAATTGTGCAGATACTGGACTCCGGTGGTCAGATGCTCTACCATTAGCCCTTATGAGCATGTGTGCCACCTCACACAAACAGACTGGACTTAGTCCTCATGAAATCCTGATGAGAAGACCCATGAGGCTTCCCTCCTCAGCACCTGTAAAAGAACAATTTATTGACTTGCAGTTAACTGATGAAACTGTTCTAAATTATTGCAAGGCACTAATGAAATCTGTTAAAGCTTTTCATTCACAGGTTCAAGAAACTTTCCCCTCTGCTCCATTTGTCCAGTGTCATGACCTCCAACCAGGTGATTTGGTATACACCAAGGTACACCAAAGAAAGACATCTCTTGTGCCTCGCTGGAAAGGGCCATTCCAGATCCTCCTGACTGCCAATACTGCTGTCAAGCTTCAAGGCGTGCCTACTTGGATCCACGCCTCACATTGCAAGTCCTGCCTCTCTTGGATCCAGGTGTCCCTGACTTTGTTCCAGCTTCTGCTTCAGCATCACTTCCTGGGTCCTAGAATAAAGACACCCAGGAACTCCCTCACCCTGAGGTAGAGGAGACCAGCATTCCAGCATACAACCCAAGGTCTAGTAAGTGTACATAATAACTTAAACTTCTAGTGACTGCCTAAAGTGACATTCTGGGGGGCCTTGCTAGACTATGCCGGATAAGCTGGCAGGGAGGCGGGGCGACGGCACGCTAATTTTAGCGCACGCCGCCCCGCCTCCTAGACGGCCGACGCGCAGGAACTCCGGAAGCCCTGCAGCGTCGGCCATTTTTTGTTGTTGTTAAAGGAGCCACGTGCGGCCCGAAGACTCCGGAGAAGGTAAGGTTTTTTTTTAAAAAAATTAAGGCCCCCCTCCCGCCCCATCTCCCCCTCCCAATGCCTGATGACCCCCTCCCCCCTCGCTCACCCATCCTCCCCCCTGTGCCCGATGCCTGGCCTCCCCTCACCCCTGTGCCATCCCCGATGCCCGGCTGCCTTTCCCTCACCCCATGTGCCATCCCCGATGCCCGGCTGCCTTTCCCTCGCCCCATGTGCCATTCCCGATGCCCGGCTGCCTTTCCCTCGCCCCATGTGCCATCCCCGATGCCCGGCTGCCTTTCCCTCTCCTGCCGGGTCCGGCATTCCCCCTGCCCCTCTCTCCCCCCCCCTGGGATTCCCCCTCCGGCCCGATGGGCACAGCACTCGTATGAGCACTGTGCCCAGTCTGTAGCTTTTCCTGGCTACTCGCGAGTAAGCGAGTAGCCACAAAAAGCCATGGACCCTGCTAGACCTTCCGCAGCCCCGGCCTCAGGTCGGGGCTGTGGAAAAGGTGCGCCATAAGCGACTTCGCCTATGGCGCGTTAAGGCAGGCTTCAGTGTGGCCTGGGCCCGGATTCCCTGTGCGTCATCTGGACGCACAGCAGGGAAACCGGGCCTCACAGCGCGCTAAGGCCTGGTCTAGCAACGCCCTAAGAGGTCACTGCTGAAGACAGGTTGTTGCCAATATCAACATGAAGCTTCAAAGACTGCTTACCTAGGTCTACACAGCATACTACAAGAAAGTCCCTATCCCAGAGGCAACACATTCCAATCCTAGACAATGCAAAGCACGAATAGCATACCCCAGAACTGAACTACACTATATGAACCCAATAAAGAAACCTACAAGTTTATTTATTTATTTCACTTATATACCGCTCCCATGGCCGGGGCTCTCTGGGCGGTTTACAGAAATTCTAAAATTAAGATAAAACAAGTATATAAAATTTAAAATTCTAAAACACAGAACATACACACATAAAGCATTAAAACCGTTGACAAGTTGCCTGTCTACTGGACTTTGCCCAGTATCTGAAAACATCTTGCCTCCCTGGTTCTGGTTGTTTCCCTTTTTCTTCCTCCGGTGTACTTGTACTTTAACCTAGAATAACATCCTGCCATTCAAGATGAACTATGAGGAAAATGTTGTCTTGAAAATGGCAAAAGTGACAGCTGGGCTAATGAATAAAACTAACTGCTGGGTTTGTAGTCACATGCCTGTTCAAGTTCGTGGAGGAGTTCCTATGATTCCCATTCCACTAAATGAAATTCAGCTAGTGTCTCTAGCCTTTCATGAACTAAAAGCAAATGCAACATGGGATAAGACTGAATATATCCAATTGTATGCCAAATTACCAGGGAAGTTTATTTATTTATTACATTTCTATACCACCCAATAGCCGGAGCTCTTTTTGTTGGGGTTACAATGGTTCTGCCTTTTGGGTGGGGAGAAGTAAATGTAATATTACTTATGTTATGAATGGTGCCCGAACATCTAACGGGACATGGTTACCTAACCTGAGTCCTTCTTTTCCAGGATATTATTTGCAGTGCAATTACGGGTTTGCTGCCTTAGCAGGTTATTATTTTGCTTATGTGAATAAAGCATACAGACACCTCCCCTTAGGATGGGGAGGCACGTGTTAGATGGCTGTGTTATTACCTGCTATTAGAGTGATTGACCACCTTCCTGAAGGTAAAATCAGGAAAGCTAGAGATGCCAGAGAAGAAATAAAATCACGGTCTACTCACTGATGGTCAAGTGCTTGGTGGCATTTTATTCCCTATGTATGGTGTAGGTAGAATTGGCTCAGCTGTTATTAGATTGCAAGCTGAAATTGAAATTATGGCAAATGAAACAGCAGATGCCATTGGTAGCCTAGCTGCTGAACAAAAAGAGGTCAGACAGATGGTGTTACAGAATCACATGGCTTTAGATTATATTCTAGCCAGTTAAGGCGGAGTCTGTGCCCTTGTGGGTAAGGAATGTTGTATATACATACCTGATGACTCACGAGAAGTATTTGACTATGCTACAAAGATCTGTGAAATGGCAAAAGCCATCCACGTAGAGCCCTGGTCCATCTGGTCTTGGTTTAGCAATAGGTTTGGCTCTATTGGTGCTAAAATCTTGCAAATAATTATGCTTATGCTTGTGTAATCATTGCTTGCATAGTAATAATCCATGTAATCACTGCTTTGATAAAAAGCTACGTTAATACGTAGTATTAAATCTACTACGAATGCTTTCACAAAGATAGAATTGAAGCAAATTATCAGTGTTATACTGAGAGAAATGCTTGAGGAAGAGAAAGAAAGAGAAATTGAACTACTGATGGCAATGCAAGTTTAATGTGGTTGGTGGGCCTAGTAGGTCCAAAAGGAGGGGGGGGCTGAGAAAGCAAGGCCACAAGCCTTGATATACTTGCTCTGTATGTAGGCCTCTGTATGTAGTTTGGTTCTTGTAAGTGAACTGCATGATGGGATTGGAATGTTGTATGTGCCAGAATGTGCTGTAATGCTGAAACTGTTTAATTGGAAGAAAATGCTTAATTGGAATTTCTGTCAAGACCTTTTGATATAGTATAAGACAAATAAGCTAGCTTGATAAGGAGGCCTGACCATTCAGGTCATTCTGACATTGCTAGAAGAGTTATGGGCCATCTGTTGATAAGGTATAATGAAGACGCTTTCTTTGATCTGTCTTTGTTTTGCTTTAGAATTTTGCCAAGATGATAATATGTATAAATATACCTGCTTTTCACACTGCCAGCAGAGAAGTTTCTTGTCTGCAAGATTCTCTCCTTACAGCTGCATTACGCTCAATAAAACAGAGTTGCCTTACAGCCAAAGTGAATTTTTTGACACAGGGTATTAGCTATCCCACCCAATTTTGTGTCATTTTAGTGTCTCACATTCTGTACCATCTCAGCCACTTTCCCCCACTACACAAGTCTCTAATGCCATGTCCGAGCTGGCCCCAAGATATTTTGCTGCCTGAGACACTGCCAGTCAAGTTGTTTTGACCCCAAGGCAGAAAATCCTACAGACACCTCCCCTTTCCCTGACAATGAAATACAATAATATTAATAAATTAAATAATGAATAACTTATTGCTTTTTCATGACATCGCATATCAGCTATTTGAGGCAGCTTCCTCAGGCTCTAAAATGTGTGTGTGTGTGTTTGTCTTTAAAGGACTGTGTCTCCTAAGGACATACTCATTTGTAAAAAGAGATGTATGGACAGGGGAGAGCAGGGCATTTGATTTCAGCCAAAAATCCTCAGGCAGAAAAAAGAATCAAAGGAGGTAGTAAAAAGCTACCGTAGCTAGTCCTGGGGGAATCAGATGCAACAGAGATCATCAGGGCTCCTGTGCCTTTCTTTCAGCATGCCATTTTACTCCAGTTACATGAAAAGCAACATCTTTCAAAATAACTTTCTGTACAGTATACTCCAGTTCATGAAAGTGTATTATGCATTGTGGCTTTTGAATACAAAAGAGCAAGAAGCCCCTATCTTCTTCCCACATCTTTTCATTTTTCTCTAGCCTAGTACAAATCCCTCAAGACAAAGAGGACCATGCACCCACCAAAATCTGGTCACATAGATCATGCAAACAGCAGGTGCACTCCAGAAAGACAGTTAAAGAACCAGGGAGCTCTAGACACACTCAAGTAAGCCAGGGGAAGCTGTACACTCATACATTACCTTGCCCAAAATTTAGATGCTGCTCCTCATTCAAACCCTTTTTGCAAGCAAACCCGCTTCTGTTTTCCTCCAAGGTAAGGGGCCTGGACCAGCTTGGAGGAAGCAACAGATGAGGAGGCTCTCTGGCATTCCATTTGATACTTGAGCAACCCATGTGCTTGCTCTTCTGCTTGTCAGGGCCTCGCTGCCTACAGCAGCGCAGGGCACAAGGGCAATTGTTGGGCAGGTCTCTGTAGAGTCAGTATTTATCACAGTTAGTCTAATTTAAAAGTTAGACTATGCTTCCTGCTGGATGCTAAGTCAATAAAAGAAATGTTGGAGGTATAGAAATTATAAACAGGCTGAAAATTTCACATGCTGAAGATAAGAAATCTAAGTATCATGCATGGCTATGCTGAAATATCTTCATTGCTGAACTGTTGACCCTTTTCAATCTAGCTTCCAGCCCAGGTTTTAAGACTACAATTGATTTTGTTGTTCTGGTTGATGACCTTTACCAGGAGAAAAGTCAGGGTGAGTGTCATCCTGTTGATTCTACTGATCCAATCCTATGCACGTGTATTCAGAAGTTATTCCCATTGAGTTCAGTGGGGCTTGCTCCAGGTGAACATGTATAACAGTGCAGTCTCAGTGGCTTTCAAATACTTCTGGGACATTTGGCTGAGGTTCAGTGTGGGAGATTCCATACTATGGTCCAGAGGGTGGTATTGGAAGACAACTGTTCTATGCTATGTGAACTGTTGTGTGGGTGCCACAAAGTAGGTTTGAATTGTCTCTTCACAACTGGGGCAATCAGGAAAATAAACTGAAATGCAATCCAGATAATATGGAGATGGCATGGTTGCCATGCATCAGAGTGCAGGAGCTGAGAACACAACCTCCAACCACGTTGGTATAGCACACTGGCAAATTACATACAAGTTTGAACACATTACAGCAACACAGCCTGATGTGCGGCAAGCCAGCTGCACTTCAAATTCAGTAATGAAAGCAAAGATTTGTGAAAACGGTAGAGAACTGAAAGCTCAGAATTTACCAAAAGCAAAACCACTGTATAGCCTCTTGCTTAAATGATCCATCACTGATACTTTCTCCCTTTTCTCTGTTGCTTTCCTTATTATTTATTTCTGATTGTACACTTCTTAGGAGCAGAGATTGTCTATTTTTGCCTAAGAAATTCTACAAAGTGCCATGTCTAGTGTTGGTGATGTAGTAGTAGTAATAACAACAACAACAACAAACAAATTAATATATAGAGGGGGGGGGAACCTTGGAAGTACCTGGACGTAGGCTCTGCAGGAGCGTTCCCGTTTCTGAAGCTGGATCCATAAAGACGGCAGTTATAAACACAGAATTTTAAAAAGTTAGCATCAGGGAGGAAAAACAAATTATATAAAACATCTATACAAATGTTAATTTCTCTTACAACTTATTTCCAAAAATATACATATTCAGTTAAGCAGTAGTAGTATCTTAACGATTGACCAATTAAATGCTTAGTTTTGAGTATTACAAATTTGGGTTAAACTGTAAACATCGTAGATGGTCTTCCTAATTAAGATTAATTTTAAAAATTGTCCCTTGATCAAATGACCAGTTTAAAACTTCATTTTGAACTCTTCCCTGAAATTCTTCCTTAACCAACCTGGCCCCATACATCAGTCAGAGAAAGAACTTACAAGAACCCACAAGAACTTCAAAATTAAGAACTGGTGCCTGAGTTTTGCTTCTTCCCCTGCCTCCTTCTCAATTTGTTTGTGTTGTGTCTTTCAGATTGTAAACCTGAGGGCAGTGACTTTTATTATTATTTTATTTTTATTTATTTATTTATTACATTTTTATACCGCCCAATAGCCGAAGCTCTCTGGGCGGTTTACAAATTTTTCTAAGCTGCTCTCTGAGTCTTTTTAAACTGAAGAGTGGCGCAAAATGCTGTAAATAGATAGATAGATGATTAAGAAGTCCTTTGGGAACTCTTAAATACACAGTGGAGGGCTCTGGGTTTGATATGAAGAACTATTATATGAATCCAGACCTCAAGAGACTTCATTATTACACCAAACTAGCCATGATTTGCTGACTCAGACCATCTGAATTTTATCTCAATGAACCCAGTTTAGAGAAGGATACACCTGCTACATGAAAGCCTATTGTTTTCAGTGGGGTGGACAGTTCCCCCATATATTTGGATGTTATTTGGATTTACACAGCCTAACTGAAAAGTGTGATACAATGCAGACAAATAACTTCCACACTCAGATATGTTATATGCTTGCTATTCCTGATGTTGATTTCCTTCTCTAGTGTTGTGTGAAAAACCACTACTTTCTACAGAAGTATGTGGAGGGAAAGAGAGAGAGTGGATGACAAAGGCTATGAGCTTCCTCATTGATTACCCTGGCCTGTGACTCAGGAGAACTCAGCTCTCTAGCATTTCAAAATAGTTGGATGGATTGAGAGTATTAGACCATGAAAATCTGATAAAATAAAACTGATGGGTCAAAGAAGTTTTTGTTTGTTTTATTGACTTTTCTCTCAACAGAATATGTGGGAAAATACACTAGAGATTCTATGGACTAAGAGGATTAAAAATATTTATGATTTTCCTTTCTTCTGAAAGGGAAGCCAAGGTGATATACAACTTTAAAAACAATTACATATGAAAATCAATCAAATGAAGCACAGAACAAAACGCCTTTAAACCAAACAGAGAGCGTAATTAAACCATTCAAATCCCATCAAAAGACAGTGGAACAAGACAATTTTTATGGCCCAGTAGGCAAAGGTCTGGCCTCCTTAGGGAGGGAGCCACAAACAGAATGCTGCCACAGGAAAAGCGTGGCTCAAGCCCCCAACTAGCCTAACTCTTACTTCTCTTAATGCTGAGACAACCGAGCCTATGAAAAAGATTACTCATGATAAAATGCACTTCCTAGTAGCTTTGAAACACACATAGAGTCGTGAAATCTAATTGGCATCTACAGAATTGGTAATTGTGACAATGATTATACACTTTATTTAGTTCTTGTTCATATTCAACAATGCATCTTTATCTCTTAAAATTTTAATAAATTATGTGATAAATGTTTCAACAAAACCCACAAATTTCTGCAGATGACATTATCCATTCACATCATTTTTGAAACAAGCTAAGAAAACAAATACAAAATAGAAGCTAAATGAACTTATTTTAGAGGTAAGTGATACCTATTTTAGAGGTATCTGGGTATGAAATTGAATTAAAGGGTTTTTAAAAGAATGAACTCCTGATCTGACCTGTCTAAAGCAATTTTATGGGATACGAGCAAAGTTGGTTAGAAGGATTCTTATCCTCTATTCATTACTCTTTTTTAAATAAGTCATAAAATAAAATATGGAAGCATGTAAGATAACAGAATACTAGAACATTTCCATAACTGAACATACTCAGAAGACATACGGCAGATCAAAAGCAACTAGCGCTTTTGAAAGCATACACCGTTTATCAACATTAATTTCTTAAGGTAGACTTCCCCAAGCTGGTGCCCTCCAGATGTTTTGGACTACAACTCAGCATTCCTGACCATTGACCATGCTAGTTGGGGCTGATGGAAACTTCTGGAGATACCAGGTAGGGTATCTTAAAACATATATGGGTATGTTGCAAGGCAAATAAATTACTTGGTCATGGAATTAATTTTACATTATTCAAGAGAAGACTCAGCAATGATAAAAAGTAAAGGAAAATAATAAGCTTTTGTTGTTGTTGGTTGTTGTTGCTAAATTAGAAGGAATTTTGTATATTATTTGAATATTATTAAGCACACTAAACAACTTATCTTTGAGTAGATGTTTATAGGATTGCATTGTTAATTACTTTTTAGGGGGTCTCTCTGAGACCCCAACATCTAATATTGCTGTTTTGTTTTTATTGTATTTCACCCAGATAGAGTATCCAAATCACTGATGATATTTACTTTCCTTCAAAGAGGTTATTGCTGAAGATATTATTCAGACAATACCATCTTGCATATAAATTCAGGTTGGGATTACACTGTAAGGCACTTTTCCTTTTAACTGGATAGAAAAAGTTCAATATTTAGGAATGTTGTTGTCAAAAATGTATTTGAACTGAATATATTAAATATTAATCCTTTCCTGATGAAGGTTAAAAAATATTGTAAAACTAGAAGAAGCTCAATATACCCTCTTTTGGAGGTATTTAAATTTAAATATCAGTTTAACTTTGTTTAATTTTTATTTCAGACTATCCCAGTGAGAATTGATGAAAATTAATTAAATGCTTGGCAACAATGTGAATATTTATTTATTACATTTATATACCACCCCACAGCTGAAGCTCTCTGGGCGGTTTACAACAGTAGAATAGTGTTTATCTGCAATAAAATAAACCTAGAAAAAATGTATTGTAATAAATTATGAATGTTGAGCTGGTGGTCTATCTGATCCTAACTTACATTTATTATATTATGGTGTTTACTGTACATATCCACTCAGATATATGATCAAAGGAATAAAGAGCAAGAATGTATAAATTTTGAAATAGATCTGTCCTTTCCTCAATGGATTGTCCAGTTGAATTAAAGAAAAAAACATGTAATTGGAATATGGGCAAATACAGGATGGCATTGATTCAGCCTAAACTCCAGTTGCTGCTGTAGTAAATAAGATGGGGCAGCATCCAATGGTGCCCTTGCACGGGTGGCTCAGGCTTGCTGGCAGCGGTGGCACATGTGTGGTCCCTCCACTGGTGACTGCAATGTAGTGCTTCTGGGGGCAAGCACCGAAATGGATGGAAATGGCCTGGAAATGGTTCATGCAAAGACACCATTGGAGCCAACCCATGGAATTTAATTCCATGTGGAAGTTATCTATCTATCTATCTATGAATGAAATAGTTTTTATAAATGGAGGGGAAAACATGGAATGAATCTCTCTGTCTAGAGAGATAGATTCATAAAGATATATTAAACCAAAAATCTGGTAAGAGTCCCCTTTGGTTTAAATATGTTCAAGTGATAACATATTTGCAGAGCAAAAGGGAATGGGTTAAAAGAGAAATTTATTATCTAGCACTGCTGGACACAAGTTATCAAAAGTATACTAGATCATCCCATAATTAAAATCTGAACCAGAACAAGTCAAAACAAATGGCCACTAGAGGTTATTTCCTCAACGTGTAAAGCTGGCATAGTGCTGTAATTCCACCACTAGATAGCACTGTTTCATTAACAGAATAGCACTGCTGAGAGGGTAGGTTTTCATTTCAAAATCATCACTAAAGGAGCGAGTCGCAAATGTGGAAAGACTCCAGAAGAAGAAACCCTGATAAGGGTGTGGAGTTTTTTCCTTAATGTAGAGGTACCCTAACTCCCCTCTCATGCTTTGTGCAGCAAGAGGAGGGAGAATGAGAAGGAGGGGTTGGGGGGAAAGTAAGGAAAAAGCCAAGTCAAACTGGGGGTGGGAATAGGAAAAATAATTTTAAAAAATGCTGCAAAGTTTAGCCCAAAATTGTATTTTTAATACTGGGAGGAGAAATATGTAGCATTTGATGGTTTAAAAATATAGTGCTCTTTATCAGTAATTACAGCTTATAAGATGCTGTAAGCTTGTGAATAGCATTTTGAGAATTGCATTATTCTCCTTTCTTCATCGCTAATGGAAATTCAAACTGGATCCTCTGGTATGTTTTGCAATGCTTTCTTCATGTGCTTCACTAAGCAAAGTTAGCTTGGTTTCAGAAATCTGGAAAGTTTGAATTCTGTGCAAAAGATTGCCATGCTCAAAAGAAATTAGTAACTGCAACTGAACAGCTGCTGTTCATTCATTCTTTATTTCGATAGAGATGGGGATCACTCCTTAGGTAAGAATAATTATCTCTTGGCCTTAACTGCAACAACAACAACAATAACATAAAATGGGGTCAACGAAGATAAATATTAAGACTTGTTCCGTGCAGTACCCTTATCAAATAGGTCTGGGGAGGAACACAATGAATTAGCTTAAAACCTTTTAATAATTCTCAACCAGAGTATTATAGGATGGCTAAAGGGTCTTAAAAAGAAGAGGGGCTATTGAACAATGGTGCAACATATGTTTTGCCTGCAGAGGATCCCAGGTCCAGTCCTTAGAATCCACAGTTAAAAGGAATTCAGTTAAAAGTTCTCTGTGAAATGGGATTCCCTGTGCAATGGGAGTTGTTCCTGGAACAGGAGAATCTGGGTCCAAAAGAGTGCTTGTGTGGCTGTATGAGTTCCACCCCTTGCAGTCATGATCTTTCCACTTTCTCCTTTGTGTGGTATGGTTTGGGGATTCAGGCCACAGCTAGACCTAAGGTTTATTCTGGGATCATCCAGGGTTCGCCCCTGCCTGAGCACAGGATCCCCTGTGTGTCACCTAGATGAACAGGTTTGACCCCTTAGGTCTAGCTATGAACCCTTAGGTCTAGCTATGGCCACAGAAGACTGCTCCTCTTCTGCTTATCCCTTTGCTGCCCTGTCCTTTGCCCCACCAGCCACCAGCTACCACTGCCAATGTTGCTGATGTAGCATCATTTCAGAGGCTGTGTGTGTGTGTGAGAGAGAGAGAGAGAGCAAGCGAGAGACCTGGTGAGGGCCCAACAGTATATATCACATCATGTAACAAAATTACACATGCACTTCACAAGTTATATGGTCATATCATGCACATCATGATACATACATTAAAAATATTTTGTTAAGCAAAAGTTTGATTTGCATTGTATAATAGTTAAATTATTCAAAGCAACATTGTTTTTCATTTTCTTCATGATTTTGAATAAACAATGTATTACTTAATTTAACTAAATTTAACCTAATATAACTTAAATTTAAACTTTCCTGTTATATCAATTTCTGCTGTATGGTTTTATCCTGGTTGTGCTTTTTATATTGTATTTTGTATTTGTGTTTTTTAGACTGTTAGTTGTTTTATTATGCTTTTCATGTTTTTAATTTTTGTGAACTGCCCAGAGAGCTTCGGCTATTGGGCGGTATAAAAATGTAATAAATAAATAAAGTATAGAATATTAAATATCCAGCTTCACAAAATTACGTTAATTTAAAGGGACAATGACAGGCACTGGGCTATGATCCAGGGTGGGGTGGAGGAGCCGTGCTTAACAAGGCATTGGCCGTGTAGAGTGGGTGCTCTCTACACCTTTTTATGTGGGTGCAGTGGGTCACACACACACACACACACACACACACACACACACACACACACACATATGTATACTTTTTACTGGCTCTGGGTAATTTTTTGTGTGTGGGAGGGACAGGAAGGGGGGGCAGCATGCTGCCATGGCTCTTGTGTTTTCCACCCAAGCTATAAAGTCACCCTTAAATTAGGGCTTATTACAGTCAATAGGGCTGTTGTTTTAATAATTGCTGTTAAAGCCAGCTTATGCTCTAAATATTAAACTGCTTTGCCAGACAATACTTTCTCTTAGGCTGCAGGTTCAAAGGGACTTGGCAGTAAGTCCCGTTGAACTCAATGTAGCTTACTTCTGAGTAGATATGTATGGGATTGCATAGTTAATTATTTACCTTGCAATTATACATGCCTTTAAATTTCCTTTTATACATCTAGGCAATATTTTTTTTAGATTTGTCCATATTTACTGAAATACTAATTAAAATTTTGTCCACATATTATATTTTTCCCAAATCGACTGCAGCTCCCCCATGACTGTTACCAGAATCTGGATTCCAGAACCAGAATCAAAACTTTGACACTGAACAGGAGACCAAAGCGGAGATAATGTGATTAAAATCTTTGAAAAGAACTCAGGATTAAAACCACAAATCCAGTTATCCCTGTCAATCCCTGGGAATTTAATCATCATAAGGCTGCTTTGTGGACTCTAGACCATGATCAGAATTTGGGGGGCCTGGTCAAGCCTGTCAGTAGGGTTCTCTGTAGAATAAAGGGCTTTCCTTTCCACATGATTCGTCCAAATAACAGCACCTGTAAATTCTCTTTCAATGTGAAGAATATAATTTCTATCCAAACACAATGAGTGGGGTGGGAACACTGCCTTGCTTTGGGGTGGCACCAGGATGGTGGCACAGCTGTACTGTTTGGCACTCATTAACTGGCAGACGGGGAAGTGTCGTCACATTACCTGCAAAGATTTCATATGTCCATTTTAAACATGACCAACTTTAAAGTGCAGGCTTGGTGTTGGCCGCAAGGGATAAACAGAGTTTCGGCCTACTAGAATCACTGGCTGAGATGACAGAGGTGATCTTGCATTTGGTGCTGAGGTTTCCCACAATGTTGGTTCTGTGAGACTTTCACATTCATACAGACATTACTGTGTCTGGCTCAGATGAGGAAATCTCTGCAAAGCCTTGCATACATAAAATGTCTTTCATCCGGTCTGATGTGGATGCCATGGAAGCATTAATTGTGTCATCTCATCACGCTGCCTTGGATACTTTTCACTTTGTTTCTTCCTTAGATATTTTGAACCACATGCTCATTGTAGCTTTGCCTCTTCTGACTAATAAAAGTCTGTAGAGACAAATTGCTTTCCAGATACAACACCATTTCCAGTTATTATTAAGTATAATTTAGGTGCTCTATAAAATTTCAAATGATGGTAGGGAAGATGTCTATGCCTCTGAAGGAGGCCGTTATCCATCTGCTCTCTAGGGGAGCTTGGAGTGTCAATGACCCAGTAAATCACAATCTAGTATCTGATCTCCTGTTTCCAAGCAACATAATTGAGCATACGGTTGCTTAGCAACTTCAGGCATACCTGAATGATAAAAATGTTCTTGATCTTTTAGCTAGGCTTTTGTCTTAGGCTTTACAACAAGAAAAGTGTGTACCTCTTGATGAAGTAGGTTATTTTGTACTGCTGGAGCAGTTACAGAATTTAGTGGACATGATGGTACTTGATCCCCAATAAGGACTGTCACCCAGTTAAACCAGTCATAGGACTGGATTACATGTGCATCAGAATGAAGTGATAGAATGGACTGCACTTCAGCATTCAACTGCCTCTGTCTGCTACATGTTTAGATCTGGCCCTCATCAATTCATCATATGAGTTTTAATTAATTGTTTAATTTATTAAAGCTGAAAAATTAAAGATAAAGAAAGTTTCTTTTTCAGAATTATATAATTATAATGTAATAGAATAACATCATCTTAGAAGAGACATTTTGTCTCTTCCAAAGTAGAAGAGATAAGAAGGCATATCTGTCTTAAGAGTCACCCTCATTTTTTGGAATTATTGGTAAGATAATTTTTTAAAATGTAAAAGCTGCTTAAGCAACCCTGTAAATGTTACATCACATTGAAAGAAACTGGCACCCATAATTGATGCAGCTCATTATATATGGTTCTACTTCATGACTGTTTGGAAACTTCAGATGGTATAGAATGGTGTAGCCTTTGTATTGGGCAGGGCAGAATGAAAACAACCATATCTAGTAGATTCTGTGTTTTGATGTTGGGATCACTTTCTTTCTTTCTTTCTTTCTTTCTTTCTTTCTTTCTTTCTTTCTTATATTTCTATACCACCCAATAGCCAAAGCCGAAATAGAAGCAGCTAGTGATGTAGTCATTTACAAACCCTCTACTTGAATATCTGAAACAACATCTCTCTCCAATGTCTTTCCTTTTGTCTTTCTTCACCTTCTGACCTCTGCTGAGGAGCCTCAACATTCTTGCAGCTTTTAGAAACCACTGTGAAATGCTTCTGCCCACACAGACCCTCCAATGGTGCTGTATACAATTTATTGCAGATAGCTTTATGGCTTTATTGTGGTTGAAATGTTTTTATTGCTAAATTTCGGATTGGGTATTCCATTCTGTGCTCCGCAGAACTGAGGAGATAAACCAGCATTTGGGCTGTACTACTTCAGAATGCATGGCTGCGTGTCCCTCCATATAACCCCCTCCCCTCCCTGCAAATCTGCTCTACATTGAAAATGAGCAGTGAGTTACTACCCTTCTCCCTGGCTTCCTTTTTTTGGGGGGGGGGGGGCTTATGGATGCATATTCAGTCCTGTGATCTTCCACCTGTACTCTGAAATCGTAAAGCCCAGAGTCAGATTACCAATTCCCTGTGAAATGGGCTTCAGCGGCAGGCACATTTAATTAATAAATAATCAGCTATGCTGGCTATCCAAGCGGGTGCTTGAGTTGCTCCTGCAGCCACCTTCACATGCAGGCAATAGATGTGCTCTCTCTGGGGGTGGTAGAAAGTATCTCATTTTTACAGCTACAAAACATCACCGTCTGCCATGCTGTAGAAAAAGTCATCTGCCTACAGCACAGGCTTGAAAGGAAATGTGGCTTGTGCTCAACCATGGAGGAATAAATGCATATTTGTTGCTCAGAAGACCATGCACATTCCTAGATGCAGACAGAATATTCACTAACTCTCATAAATATCCACCAGCGGTACACGTGTCCCTTTTCTCTTTGTAACTGTCCTTTTCTGTTTTTTAACTCAACTGCAGAAATCTCTTCAAGTCCAGAAGCAAAGGGAACCTTCCCCATATCTCCCAAGGAAGGAGAAAGACACTAAAGAGGGTCTTCAAAACTAGTGATGGAGACAAAATCTAGAAACAGGGGTGGGGTGGGGTTGGAAGCCCCGGGCCATGATGAGGCAATTTTAAATTTTAAATTTTGGCTTGGCATGGATGGGCGCTAATTCTCATATGTCAACCTTTTCTACATTTTCTCAAACTTGTCATTGGTGAAGGGGAGAAGAGAGAGGATGGCAACTGAGAGGGGCAGGCAAAAGCTGAGGGCTGTTTAGGACTTGCTCTTGATGTCAAGCAGAGCTCTGAGAACTGTAGTTCAGCCTTAGCGTCTTCCAGGTATTTTGGGGCTATGACATCCATCAGTGCCATCCAGAATAGCCGATAGCCAGGGATGATGGGAGTTGAAGTTAAAAACATATGGAGGGTGCCAAGTGGGGGAAAGCCAGTGTAATTAAAAAATGCAGTTCCCAGAGTTCTGATCAGAACTTCCTCAGAACCCTTAACTGCAGAGAGTCACGAACTCAGGGACGGATGTTGGTGCTTCCAAACCTCTCACCTGCCATTTCCCCTCCTCGTCCACTGCAACTTGGGGAAAGAAGAGGTGAGGGGGGAGGAGAAGGGGAACTGGCAAATGAGAGGGCTGGCCCCTATATCAAGCAGGTAAAGGGAGAAAAGCCTCCAGTAACCTCAGCAAATGATATACAGAAGGTGGGTCTCTCTGAACTTTAATGAACACTGAGGGAAAAGCCTGAGCATTTTTTCTTCTGAGATTAGGCCTTGAAGACTCAGAAAGACCCAGACCATTCTGAATTAAGGTGGGTGGATTTCACCTATCACTGTTCAAAACTTTTTATATAGAGGGTGTCCTCATATCATCTCTCTCTCTCTCTCTCTCTCTCTCTCTCTCTCTCTCTCTCTCTCTGTGTGTGTGTGTGTTAGTGTGTTACATCTCTTATTGAATCCACAGGGTTTCTTTTTGTTTTATGCCTTGTGATCTGGGCATACCTGCAGGACAGGGGAGCATTTAGACATTGGCTACATGTTATGTTCCCCACATAGGACCTGCCCCACCATGTAATATATGTCTGTTGAGAATTCTAGAGAATTCTAGAGAATTCTGCCTAACAGCAGGCAGAAAAAGCTGAAGGGGATAGAAATCACAGACATTGCAATGAAGGAATGATTGGCTATTTTTCTCCATCCATAGCTCTTCCCCTTTCCTCTTCAGTCTCAAAACTTAGGAAAATGTATTAACTGGAAGATAAAGGGAGAAAAACAATGGAAGCAGAAGACAGCCAGAGATACTTCCTTCACTGTTAATGTATGATATCTATTTTCTTTAGCTTTGCATGTCAGGGAACTAGTATCCACTATCACTGTGAGGCCACAAGACCAGCACTCTTGCAGGTTATTCTGGAATACTAATCACTATGGATTATTTATATTCTGCTATCCACAGCTACTATCCATGGAGACGAGAACACAAAGAGTTCTCTCGGGCTGTTCTCACATTCTGATGTTTTCTGAAACAGAAGCGTTCTTTGAATGAATGTGTATTTCATAAGGAATCCAAGGATGATCCTTTGAGCACTGTTAAAAGAATGCTGATGTCCCTGACTCAGTGATAGATGTAGGGGACTTCTCAGCAAAATGCAGAAGGCAGAGCCATAGAGAAAAAAAAACTTCTGTGCTTTTGAAGTTGTTGTTCCTTACCTTGTTTAAGCTACGTGCAGCACTATCTTTTCCACCGGGTGTCAGGTTTCGGAGCTGTACATCCAGTAAACCCACCAACTGATCCATGGCCCGAACTGAGTAGGTGATGTCCCCAGCATTCAGGTGGTTTTTTGTTTGCTCAGCAAGTTCTCTAGCAACATTGGCAGCTGTCTCTCCTGACTTCAACTATGGTTTAAAGAATGTGAGAAAATGTCAAAATATATCACTGCCTTGGCTAAAAGGGATTTGAATTTTCATGTTATGAGGGAGGAGATATAGAATTGTCTCCTCCTCCTCCTCCGCATTTGTATAGTGTTTTCAAGTGTCCAAAGCACTTCAGGAGTATTATTGAGTTGCATTTCCCCTATAAGGCAAGTTATCCTTATTATCCCCCATGCATGCTAGAACCCTGCATGATTTTTTCTTCTGAAATCAGACTCAAATTAAAACTGAACACTTTAAATGTTAATAAACCAATATGAACTACCTATGTCTGGGGTGGGTGGGCATAAGCTGGCCCAGTTTCAGACAATCTATTGAGCAATGGCACAATTTAAAAAATTCTCCATTTGGCAAAAATCTTTTTTTCGTAACCTTAGTTGCCCACCAATAATGTATGTTTCGTTTTTCTTTCCCCCCTCTTTACATACTTTTAGAGGAAATGGTGGGAGTCTTGCCTTTCCAGTTTTCAAAAGGCCTACAGCATGGGTTCTCAACAAGGGGGGAATTCCCCCCCCCCGGGTGGGGGAATGTTAGGGTTCCAGGGGAGGAATTGGGACCACTATTCAGCAAAGTATGATGCCCTGTAGATTATGCCTTCCTACACATGTTATTAAAAACATTCATTGAAGTATGCTTCAGTAACTTCAGTAAAGTTTAGTCTGTTAAGTAATTAGTTCTGAATATTAAAAAAAACTAATTTTATTAAAGTTCTAAATTAAAATATATCAACATTTTCTATTGCTATTAAATTTGTAAAACTCTACTATAAAAATAATCCAAATAAATGTATACGTACTAATATGGAAAAAAATAAAAGATTTTCAATATTATATGCATATTATTTGGAATGCACCTTTTGAGTTAGACTATCTTGGGAAGGGGGGAATTATATTCTGAACAATGGTGAAAGGGGGGAATGGAGCAAAAAAGGTTGAGAACCACTGGTCTACAGAGTCTTCATGAAGTAGTTAGCTTTTGAAGGCCCCATTATTTTCAAAGGGCTGGCAACTACTGAAGTGCAGAGTCAGTGCTCAGTCCGACTCTTCCTGGGCAGATCCTCCTTAAACAAAGAAGGCAACTACCAAACTGAGGAGAAGCCACGTAGCAGATGGGGAGAGGGGAAAGCATTCTGTGTGTATATGCATGGAGGACCTTCGGAATTCTTGGTATATGTGTTGGACTTGCAGAACTGTGGGTGGGTGGGTGGCTTTATGTGTGTGTATATGGGAAGGGGTTGTGTATGAAAGGTTTCTGAATTTGTAGAAGATTTGTATGTGGAGGTTTGTGTAAAGTAAATGCATGTGTTTGGATGTATATAAAGTGTGTGTGTGTGTGTGTGTAGTTGGATAGTGTTTTGTGATGGGGTTCTTCTGTATGTGTGTTGTATATGAGTGAGGTGCTTTGGGCATTGTGTGAAATACTCGTGTGTGTGTGTGTGTGTGTGTGTGTGTGTGTGTGTGTGCATGTGTGGGGGGTTGTGAACTGCCTTTAACAGTTTAGGCCTAGATTGGTCGGACTCACACCACTCAAAGATATATAAATGGCTAAATAAGAAGCTGAACGTAGTATGCCTCCAAACTAAATAGCATTTTACACATTTATGAATTATGCAAAGAAAGTTGCTCTGTAGGAAATGATTAATACAATAATTGACTGCCTGCTAGCTATTTAGGGTTTTGATGTTAGAATCCCTTATTCTGTAATAACTTAGATTTGTACTTGTAGATGCACGTTAACCCAGTATCTGGCTCCTGGGAAGCAGTAGGTAATTGGGTCTACCCTCTCTGCCACCATTTTGGGCCTTGCTCTGGTTGGTAGACTTTGACATTCTAGTAAAAACAAAGCAAAACTTTTAAGGTTTCACCACCCTGAGATCCTTGTGATATAGGGTGGGATACAAATGAAATACATAAATAAATAAGGTTGAACTGTCTACCCTTAAAGTAATACATTATGTATTTAATGTATATCCCACCTTTCCACCAAAAATGGTGCTCAAGGCTGCTAACAATAAAAAAATAGAGATTAAAAGCAAAATCATAATTAAAACACTAACATAAAAACAGAGTCATTAAAAACACAGCAATAAAAACAATAGACAACACCCAACCAATTAAAAATCCCTTCAGCAACAACCAGGTTACATAGAATCATAGAATAGTAGAGTTGGAACGGGCTTATAAGGCCACCCTCAGTCAGTTGTAATTCTGCTTTGATTCATAGAATCATAGAATAGCAGAGTTGGAAGGGGCCTACAAGGCCATCGAGTCCAACCCCCTGCTCAATGCAGGAATCCACCCTAAAGCATCCCTGACAGATGGTTGTCCAGCTGCCTCTTGAAGGCCTCTAGTGTGGGAGAGCCCACAGCCTCCCTAGGTATCTGGCTCCATTGTCATACTGCTCTAACAGTCAGGAAGTTTTTCCTAATGTCCAGCCGAAATCTGGCTTCCTGTAACTTAAGCCCATTATTCCTTATCCTGCACTCTGGGATGATCTAGAAGAGATCCTGGCTTGCCAAAGGCTTGCCTTATCTTTGCCCACTGGTGGAAGGACAACAGAGGGGGAGCCAACTTGCTTTTCTTGGCAGGCAGTTCCAGAGCCTGGGAGCAGCCACCGAGAAGGCCTACTCTTGCACCCCACCAAACAGTTAAATAATAAGCAGTTATTAACTGAAGGTTAGTCCTCCAACCTGATTTATACATGTGAAATATTCCTATGTGAAATATTCACCACTAGTATCCATCTGTGATGGACTAATGGCTTGGCTCAAGGCATGTTGGAGAAAGAGTTTGCATTCTTTGAAGTAAGTTTCCATTGGTGTTAGTGTGTTGGGGCTCAGACCCCACCTCTGCTTTGTACTGTGTCTTTTGGGACCATTATTTGTTCTTTATGGCTAGTGATGCCTCCAATGGCAGCCATTTTATGGTGGTACTCAGGACAGTTTCTCAAATTGCCAAATGGGTCCACACAATTAATATTACACATTTATCAGTTAATGAACTAATGTGATTAATGTGATTATTTCATTGTATGACGGATTGAGTTCTCACTGAAGGGGTAAATTTGTGTCTGTCTGAGTTGTACCATTTCAGACTGCAGGTGGGGGCTCACCTGATGAAATGAAATGCTCTTCCATAACTAGCATTGCCATGAAGATGGATAGGTTACAGCCCTTCTCTCTAATGTTAAACAAATTAATGTTTACAAATTAAATTTGTAATTTTGCATTGCTGCTGTTTTTATCTGGTAGAGCTTTTCTATTGTATTTTATATTATGATTTTATACTGTTGTTTTATACTTTGAATGTTTTTAATTTTTGTGAACCGCCCAGAGAGCTCCAGCTATTGGGCGGTATAGAAATGTAATAAATAAATAAATAAATAAATAAATGTTCAGTTTTCTAAGTGTAGGACTCTGTGTGTGTGTATGTGTGTGTGTGTGTGTGTGTGAGAGAGAGAGAGAGAGAGAGTGATATTCAATTATGTGATCCCACATCTGTACTCTGAAGTGGCACAGTCCAGGAAGAGGTTTATCCCCTCAGTGAAAAATAGGCTTCTGAGGGTGTTTCCAAACAAGCCTTGTTTGGAAACACCCTCAGAAGCCTATTGTACATTTGTTTCATGCATGGAATTTTACAAGTGGTCCAGACATCACCATCATCAGTGTGGAACCCTCCTGTGTTTTCCCCAGTTTTTTCTCTCTTTTCCTTACCAAGGAAAAAATCAGTTGAAGACGACAAAGTAGATTAGCCTTTTGGTTGTTGTCAGTGCTAGGAGCTCCCCATCTAGAACAGGGATGAGCAACACACGGCCCGTGTGCTGCATGCGGCCCTCCTCTCCTCAATTGTGGCCCCCAACGTTGGATCACTGGCTGTGGTGGTGTAGTGGCAGGAGCAAGAACAAAACAAGCTGGAACTTTGCCATCAAAATTCACCAGCAAAATGCTACAGAAGCTTAAAAAGGACAGATTTATCTGGGAAACAAGCTACATTTGTTCTTTTCAGCTTCCACAGTGGCTTTCTGCAAAATTTCAGCAGCACACCACCAACATATAAACGTAATGAATAAATAAATACCCAGAACTGTTGTTTTTAAATGGATGTTGTTGTTTTTATACTGTTGTTCTTATGTTTTTGATGGTTTAAAATTTTGTATACTTTTTTAATGTTTACTGTTTTTAACTTTTAAACCGCCCAGAGAGCTTCGGCTATGGGGCAGTATATAAATGTAACAAATAAATAAATAAATAAACCTCTTGCGCTACTGCCACCACCACCACCACACCAGTAGCCCTTCTTTCGGCCCCACCATCTTCTCAGGCACGCTTGGTGGGAACATGGGAGAGGGCCTTCTCGGTGGCTGCTCCGGTGCTCTGGAACTCTCTTCCTGGGGAAGCTAGGCTGGCTCCCTCCTTGATGGGCTTTCGGAAGCAGGCTAAAACTTTTTTGTTCCAGCAGGCCTTTGGAGAATAATCTGGCCCTCCATCTCTGTTAAAGTCTTGTAAAAGTGTTGTGTGTTTTTAACGCAAAAGGCGGGCTACAAATACATATAGTAATAATAGTAGGCATACAGCCCATGGGAGGGTCCAAGGGTTCGAAAGGGGCCCTCAGACTCCCCCAAATTGCCAACCCCTTATCTAGAAGGTGTCCTGAGTGGCTTTGGGTATGATGTATATGCAGTTGTTGTGGGTGGGTGGGGTAGCAGGATGTGCAAGTGCCTCATGCTTCTTTCACTTTCATTGCTTCATCTGGGGGAAGGGGGAGACAAAAACCTGTTCTGGTAAAAAAAAAAAATCTGAAACGGAGATGCACAAAAGCAGGATGTGCAAGATAAAAAAGAAATGGACATTTCAAAATTGTGCCTTCTGCTACCATATTCACCCCTGTCTCCATTAGAAATTATATAAAAATTAGGGTTTAAAGTAATAAAAAATGTTATTTTTAAAATCCTAGATGATAACAAGTGCAGCCAGAATTTACCAAGGATGGGAAGAAGATTTAACGTTATCTGACTCTAGCACAAATATGTAATAAGTATTTTGCCTGAAGTTCTAGCGATCTCTCATCATCTCAATTGAGTCATAAATGAAAGCAAGAATGAGGCAATGGGAATGGAAATTATTGGAAGACCAGGCAGAGCTAAGAGAATTCATTCAAATATTAAACAACATAGCATGTGAAACGCTAAGCTGAAGTCCAACGACTTTAATCATTCAAATAGGCTTGGAGTGTAATGCATCAGGATTCATGGGAAATGGTGTGACCCCAATTAAACTGATACCATTTGATATGGGTTGTGAACAAGATAAATGCAGTTCATTTTGCCATTTGCATTGCTGAAGAGGCATCAGTTTTCGATTTGAAATGCAGCAGGCTTCTTTAGCAGTGTAGAGGGCTGCAGCGGGAGACTCATCAACAGAAAATGTCAAAGGTAGAAAGAACCACTCATAGGGTATTCCAAACTTTATTTGGAAGACTATGTCCGCTATGAACAACAAAGAGTCCTGCAGCATCTTAAACACTAAGAAATTATCAGCTGTGGAGGGGAAGTGGCTGTAACATGTAAAAAGTACAGTCTACGAGTGTGGGCTCTCCCACACTAGAGGCCTTCAAGAGGCAGCTGGACAACCCACTGTCAGGGATGCTTTAGGGTGGATTCCTGCATTGAGCAGGGGGTTGGACTTGATGGCCTTGTAAACCCCTTCCAACTCTGCTATTCTATGATTCTATGACAACTCAATTACACTTTAAACACACTGTATACAAAATAAGCAGTGACCAGGACTGGCATGAGATCTCTCACCACTTGAGGGGGGAAATATGCTGCCACCCTCTCTTTTCTCCTCTCCCCACCCCCATGTTGACAATGATGATAGCAGTAGCCACTGCCACCGGCTCTCTTTCCACCCTGGCAGCAGTGGAATACTCACCACCTCTCTCTCAAGGCCTCGCTCTGAGGGGTTCTTCCTCATGGGTGGGGATGTAGGCCCTGGAGACTGCCTGGGCCACGGCAGCACAGGTGATCTCCAGGGCCCACCAATGCCTTAGTCTGAGTTAGGACCTCCTCATAGCAAGGCATTTTGGTTGGATAGGTGCTCTGGAGAGCTAGTGTTGACCTGTTCAACATAATAATTTTCGCTGTTTGAGGCTCATGGAATTGTAAGGTGGTGATTAAGACAACATTCTCTGTGGAGGGTATCTCTAAACGAAATAGAAAATAGTTTTGGGAACCATTAGCTTGAGGCTACTCCCGCACAGCATGATAGCACGCGGCGATGATGAGATTACTTATCTGAAGGTTTATCAGAAGAAATCATACAAGATGAAACAGGATTAACTTAACGGACTCCTATCATAACAAGAACGTTACTTCTTTTGTATATCAAAAACACATGAACACAACAAGGAGTTTATTCCATTTAATGTATAGGAATTCTGTTATGTGTAAATGCAATTTGTTATGTTTATGACATATTACTTTGAGTGTTAATATAACTGGCTACTTTGCTTTAAACACTTTCTGCTTTAAATACTTTTGCAACTTTAATTCGTATTTGGTATAATAATTTATAAGTGTAGGAGCATACATAGAATCTCATGTTCTTTTGTTAAGTGTTTAACTGTATTCAGTGTATGCAGTTGGGTGTTTTTTGGCCTCTGTTCTTACTTGTTCTCCTCAGAAGCCAATGGGGCTTCCCAGAGAGCCCACCTGCTTGAAGCCTCACTCTGAAGATATCTCAAAGCAAGGCATGAGGCAGGTAGCGCTCTGCATGCTGTAGCAGGAGAGAAACTGGCGTAGTTTTCTGGAGCAATGGGTAACCCAATTCCTCAATCTGAGGACCCCTCAAAGTTGGGCATCACCTGTCACTCTGGAAGTTGCTTTATCAGATATAAAAGAGCATGGGATTTGTGAAGGTAGGTATTGCAGTCTTGATCAAAGTATTTACTGTGCTACCCATTTAGAACAGCGTTTATTCTAATATGCAGGTTTGTTCACATTTTGTGCAGTTGGAAAAAAATTGTGCAGTGGAAACTAGTGTTTTATGCCATTGGGAATATAGACTTTAAGAAGGAACAATGTTGTTTCTTAAAAGAAAAGAAAAGAAAAGAATAAGATGATTATAGTTTCCTTTCAACTTTCATAACCTTATACTAATCATATATTGGGATCAAGTCAAAAGAATTTATTACTCATGTACATATCAACAGTATATGTAGGTATACAACAGTGGCCCATAGCAGTACAAACACAAAGAAGAAGACTACATAATTGTGCTATGTGCCATGCCAACTCTCACACTACACCCATTCCATCAGAATTTCCATTTTTAAAAGGTGGTCAGATCACCACTACCTGGGACTGGGTGGGATGAGCAGTGTTACTTGGAGGCTTCTGAGAAAATTCCATTAAGCCACATCTGCTCTCTTGCTTTAGCTCTGTGTCTTGGGTTCTGTGCTCTGATTTAGTCATCTGTAGGAGTGCTGATGCCCCAGGATTCCATATGGCATATTGTGTTAGATGTAGAGGTATATTCATTTTCTGATTCAGCTGAGAGTTTGTTTCTGGTTTTGGACTTCGTGACACTTGTGCTGATGTGACTTTCAGTATCACTACTATGAGGCTCAGCATCATTGATGCTGTCAAGTTGAAACATCTCTTCATATTCTAGTGAGAGTTCTGCCAGATCGAAGTCTGTACCTAGCACCTTGTGAACTGCTTGCAGGTCTAGTGAAGGTTGTAAGGTGGCAAAAGTCTTCATAATCAGCAACAGATCAGTATGAACTTCAAAGCATTGATTCAAGAACTCAGCCAGAGAATCAACTACTTCATTATAGGCAGTGCCAACATCACTCCTGTCACATACAGACTGGTGGTGTTTCTTGCATCTCTTCTTGTGCTTTGGTCCCACCTAAATTCCTTTCAGCCTCATTGTTCCATCTGGCTGTGTAGCAGCTGCATCATAGAAAGCCTTGACCCACCTAGCAAGTAAATACTGTTCTTTCAATGCCAATAGCTTTGGTTTTACCAATATGACTAGCTTCTCTATATTGAAGATGGTGACCCCATCTCCTTGCAGCTGCTTCTGAAGACTTTAAGTACATCAGCCAGAAAAGACAGACATAAGAGCTTATCTTCATCAAAGAGGAATGCAAGAAAGCTACATGCTACCTTCTCCTCAGACTTCTTCATGAAGAGGACTAGGGAATGCCAAGACACTAGGACTGAATGCAGTAGTGAGAAGGAAAACTGTCTTGGCTTCAAAAAGCTTGGGAAGTGTAAGTAGACAGCAGTTTTTGGCTTCTGCAATGTCCCAAGGTTCTCTGGATCTGAGCCCTGATGTGCAGAAATATGTGCTGAGCCCTACAAGCTGCTGGAACATTCGTCCAATTTTGCTGACTAAGTTATTTGTTGATTTCCATACGAGATTTCACTAGTGGACTCCACACCAAAACTTCAGCAGTGGGATAGATATTCTTGATCATTATCCCTCATTTTGGATTGGCAGAGAGCCAACAAACCAAACTTCTTGCCTAAGATGATAAATACTCCATCTCTCACCAAGGAGGATACATGCATGAAAACGTGCCTAGCTGCTGCAGGTCTAACTGTCTTGCTGTGCTGTAGGCATATTCAACTGCATCCAGCATGCCTTTATGTTCCACCTGCAGGGTTCACCTGTATTTAGAAAGTAGTGCTTTTCATTCCCAGATTTTGGAATGACTTTCACTATTATATGAATTTTGTCAGTTCTGGTTCAGTGCACAGCACCATCACACTTCAGGGGCAGCACCACTATGTCTTCAGCTGATTTCGTGCTAAGACTGACTTTCAAATGCACTGCATAAATTCTTTGTGGGCATTTGGACTCAAGTGCTGAAAATCTATTCCAGCCCTATATACCCATTCTGCACTGTTATAGGAAAAAACAGATGCTAACTTATAACTACTTTTGTAGGAAATGAATACACAGTCAGAGTCAGTTTCTTTGCATATCCATAAGCGTGCAGGAGGACACTAATTTTGCCTGCTCGTTTTTCACTGGCCTTAGAGATTGCTTTTCCCATAGAGGAAACTGGTATCATTTCCACAGGTGTTGAAGTTGACCACTGGAGCTCTTTAATGGTTTTGCTGTGCTAGAATTGTTCCAGATGCTTCTGAAGTTACTAATTCCTGTAAATACTCCCACATTCTTTGGCAATGGGGAACATTTCAGTACTTTTTAAAAACAATTTTACTAAGAAAGGAAACTTGAAATATGCTCTACATATTTGTAGATTTGTAGAAACTTGAAATATGCTCTAGAGTGTAGAGAGATGATGAAGTTTGAGAAATTGATTGATAAAAAAGAAATTGATAAGGGACAAAATATAGGGACAAAAGGTTTAATGAGTCAGTTATACAATATATTAACTGAGAAAGGATTGCTCGATAGTGTAGGAAAATCGGTTTGGGAGACAGATTTGAAGATACAGATAGGACAGCAGAGTTGGGAAGGACTATGGAGACAGAGAGTGTTGAGAAATATGTCAGTAAGAATAAAGGAGAATTATTATAAAATTTTATGGAGGTGGTACCTAACTCCGGTTAGATTAAACAAGATCAATAATCAGTATTCAGCAGATTGTTGGAGGGGCTGTGGTGAAAAAGGAACGTACTTACATATGTGGTGGGATTGTAAATATGTGCAAAAGTTGTGGAAGATGGTGTTCTTCGAGATTGAGCAGATTGTTGGAACGAAAATAGAAGATACACCAAGAGTTGCATTACTCTCACTGCAAGAAGATCTTAAATGTAGTAAAGAAATTAAGGAACTGATAACGAATCTGCTGACAGCTGCAAGGTTAATCGTAGCTAGGAAATGGAAGATTCAAGGTGATTATTGTATTGAAGAGTGGTATAAAGAAGTGTGGGATATTACTATTAATGATAAATTGACATGTAATATTAAAGTGAAAAGAGGTATAGTAAAAATGAATGATTTTGAGGGAATCTGGAAAAAGTTCCTAGTATTTGTGTTTTCTAAGGGAAGCGGGAAACCACCAACAGAAGAAGCTATGAGTTTTTGGAAACAGGAATGAGATCCCGAGGTGGGGGGTGCACTTTTATGTTGAGTATGATTATGTTTAATAGATTAAGCTTGAATATATGATACAAATGTAATTTTGTGTTTATGTACTATGTTTTATTTTTCCTTTGTTAATAATAAAAAATTTAATAAAAAATTAAAATAAACTGAAATATGCTCTACACCTAACATAGCATTGGCCATTTTGATGAAACTATTCAAAAGTGCTGTCTTTTGGACCTTGCTTGATTAATTTAGAAGCTGGTTTCATAACACCCTTGTGATCTGACACTCCAACAGACGTGGCTGGCTTAGATGTAGAGCTTTCAGCATCTCCAGCAGCATTGTCAGCTTCCCCAGTTTTCTCCTGATAGTTGGTAGTGTCAAGGGTATTTGAGAGTTTTGAAGGCCCTTAGATAAGGCTCTTTCAATGGGCCCTGTTCTTCAGTAAATCTACCTTCTCACCACCATCGTCACCAGTTCCTATTTGCCCTAACATTGAGTCTGTTCCAGCCAAAGCAGGATGGATGGACAGACAGGTAACATGGGGGTGAGTAATGAGTGCAGTTTAGTTGCAATGCACAGCCTAGACGAAGGCATCTGGCGAAGTCTGGTAGGGAGGGAATGCAGGGCCCATACAAGCAGCCTGGGCTTTTCCTAAGATTTCTGACACAGGATACATGCCAGTACTGATTGAGGCTCTCCCTTATTATTTATTTATTGCATTAATATCCCGCCTTATTTCCAGCATCCTCCTGGAGGGTGTTCGAGTGCTGCAGGGCCCTGTGCTGTTCAATATTTTAATAAATAGTTTGGATGAAGGTGTAGAAGGATTCTTAACACATCTGCAAGAGGGATAGCTAGAAGACAAGATCAAGATCCAAAAGGACCTTTAAATGCTAGAACACTGGGCTGAAACCATGAAGATTAAATTCAATAGAGATAAATACAAAGTCTGTATTCAAGTACATAAAAATAATAATCAAAGGCACAGGTATAGGATGGGGAAATCTGGCTTAGTGACAGTATTTGTGAAAAGACCCTAAGTGCCTTAGGGCACAATTCTATGCAGGGATAGACAGAAAAAAGTGCTATAAATCCCAGCATTCCACATCAAGCCATGCTGGCTGGGGAATGCTGGAAGTTGTAGGACTTTTTTCTGTCTAAACATGCATAGGATTGCACCCTTAATAGATCACAAGCTGAATAAGAGCCAGCAGTGCAGTAGTATTGCTTCTAAAAAAGCTGATGCAGAAGCATAATGTCCCATGGAAAGTAATAGTTCCACACTTTGTTGTTGTTGTTTATTCGTTCAGTCGTTTCCGACTCTTCGTGACTTCATGGACCAGCCCACGCCAGAGCTTTCTGTCGGCCGTTGCCACCCTCAGCTCCCCCAAGGTCAAGTCTGTCACCTCCAGAATATCATCCATCCATCTTGCCCTTGGTCGGCCCCTCTTCCTTTTGCCTTCCACTTTCCCTAGCATCAGCCTCTTTTCCAGGGGATCCTGTCTTCTCATTATGTGGCCAAAATACTTCAGTTTTGCCTTTACTACCATTCCCTCAAGTGAGCAGTCTGGCTTTATTTCCTGGAGTATGGACTGGTTTGATCTTCTTGCAGTCCAAGGCACTCTCAGAATTTTCCTCCAACACCACAGTTCAAAAGCATCTATCTTCCTTCGCTCAGCTTTCCTTATGGTCCAGCTCTCGCAGCCATAGGTTACTACGGGGAATACCATTGCTTTAACTATGCGGACCTTTGTTGTCAGTGTGGTGTCTCTGCTCTTAACTATTTTATCAAGATTTGTCATTTGTCAGCGTCTGCATTAATCTTTGCGCCCAGAAATACAAAGTCTGTCACTGCCTCCATGTTTTCTCCCTCTATTTGCCAGTTACCAATCAAGCTGGTTACCATAATCTTGGCTTTTTTGAGGTTTAACTGCAACCCAGCTTTTGCACTTTCTTCTTTCACCTTTGTCATAAGGCTCCTCAGCTCCTCCTCGCTTTCAGCCATCAAAGTGGTGTCATCTGCATATCTGAGATTGTTAATGTTTCTTCCTGCGATTTTAACTCCAGCCTTGGATTCGTCAAGCCCAGCACGTCGCATGATGTGTTCTGCATACAAGTTGAATAGGTAAGGTGAGAGTATACAACCCTGCCCTACTCCTTTCCCAATCTTAAACCAGTTCGTTGTTCCATGGTCTGTTCTTACAGTTGCTATTTGTTCGTTATACAGATTCCTCAGGAGGCAGACAAGATGACTTGGTATCCCCATACCACCAAGAACTTGCCACAGTTTGTTGTGATCCACACAGTCAAAGGCTTTAGAATAGTCAATAAAACAGAAATAGATGTTTTTCTGGAACTCCCTGGCTTTCTCCATTAACCAGCGTATATTGGCAATTTGGTCTCTAGTTCCTCTGCCTTTTCTAAACCCAGCTTGTACATCTGGCAATTCTCGCTCCATGAATTGCTGAAGTCTACCTTGCAGGATCTTGAGCATTACTTTACTGGCATGTGAAATAAGTGCCACTGTCCGATAGTTTGAACATTCTTTAGTGTTTCCCTTTTTTGGTATGGGGATATAACTTGATTTTTTCCAGTCTGATGGCCATTCTTGTGTTTTCCAAATTTGCTGGCATATGGCATGCATCACCTTGACAGCATCATCTTGCAATATTTTAAACAGTTCAGCTGGGATACCGTCGTCTCCTGCTGCCTTGTTATTAGCAATGCTTCTTAAGGCCCATTCAACCTCACTCTTCAGGATGTCTGACTCTAACTCACTGACCACACCGTCTGACCTATCCTCGATATTTTTATCCTTCCTATACAGATCTTCCGTATATTCTTGCCACCTTTTCTTGATCTCTTCTGTTTCTGTTAGGTCCTTGCCATCTTTGTTTTTGATAATACCCATTTTTGCCTGGAATTTACCTTCGATGTTTCTAATTTTCTGGAAGAGGTCTCTTGTCCTTCTTATTTTATTGTCTTCTTCCACTTCCGCACATTGCTTGTTTAAAAATAATTCCTTATCTCTTCTGGCTAACCTCTGGAATTTTGCATTTAATTGGGCATATCTCCCCCTATCACTGTTGCCTTTTGCTTTCCTTCTTTCTTGGGCTACTTCCAGTGTCTCAGCAGACAGCCATCTTGCCTTCTTGGTTTTCTTTTTCTTTGGGATATTTTTTGTTGCCACCTCTTGGACAATGTTGCGAACTTCTGTCCATAGTTCTTCCGGGACCCTATCTACTAAATCTAGTCCCTTAAATCTATTCTTCACTTCCACTGCATATTCATTAGGAATATTAGTGAGCTCATATCTAACTGATCTGTGGGTCTTCCCTATTCTCTTTAGTTTGATTCTAAATTGTGCAATAAGAAGTTCGTGATCTGAACTACAGTCAGCTCCAGGTCTTGTTTTTACTGTCTGTATAGATGTCCGCCACCTTTGGCTGCAAAGGATGTCGTCAATCTGATTTCGGTGTCAGCCATCTGGTGAAGTCCATGTATAAAGCCGTCTTTTAGGTTGTTGGAAGAGAGTGTTTGTTATGCACAGTGATTTGTCCTGGAAGAATTCTATCAGCCTATGTCCCGCTTCATTTTGTTCTCCTAGACCATGCTTACCTGTAATTCCAGATGTCATTTGACTGCCCACCTTATCGTTCCAGTCTCCTGTAACAAAAATAACATCTCTTTTTGGTGTATTATCCAGTAGGTGCTGCAGATCTTCATAGAACTGATCTACTTCTGCTTCTTCAGCATCTGTGGTTGGGGCATATATTTGGATCACTGTGATGTTAAATGGCTTACCCTGAATTTGAATTGAGATCATTCTATCATTTTTTGGATTGTATCCAAGCACTGCTTTAGCCACTTTGTTATTAATTATGAAGGCTACTCCATTTCTTCTGTGCTCCTCTTGTCCACAGTAGTAGATCTGGTGGTGATCTGATGTGAAGTGGCCCATTCCAGTCCATTTCAGTTCACTGACACCCAATATATCTATATTTAATCTTGACATCTCACCAATAACCACATCCAATTTGCCCTGGCTCATAGATCTTACATTCCAGGTTCCTATGGTGTGTTGATGTTTATCCTCTGTTCCTCCCCAGTAGCATTTTGACCATCTTCTGACCTGGGGGTCCCATCTTCCGATGGTATACCGACATATCTCTGGTTGTACTGATCCATTTAGTTTTCATGGCAAGAATACTGGGGTGGGTTGCCATTACCTTCCCCAGGGATCGTATTTAGTCTGACCTCTCTACCATGACCTTCCCGTCTTGGGTGTCCCTTCACGGCTTAGCTCATGGCATCCTTGAGGTGCTCAAGCTCCAGCACCACGACAAGGTAACTTGGAGTACTGTGTCCATTTCTGGGCACCACATTTAAAAAAGGACATTGACAAACATGCACAAAGATGGGATGGTGAAAGGTCTGGAAATCAAGTCCTATGAGGAACAGTTGAAAGAGATGGGTATATTTAGTTTGGCAATGAGAAGATTAAGGGATGATACATGACATCTGAAAGCATGTCGTGAAGAAGATGGAGCAAACTTATTCCCTGTTGCTCCTGAGGGTAGGACTAGAACCAATGGGTGGAAGTTGCAGGGAAGCAGATTTCGGCTAAACCTTAGGAGAAACTTATTAATAGTGAGGGAAGCTAATCAGTGGAATAGACTGGCTCAGGAGGTGGCTGGTATTTGTGGAAAATATTAAAGCAGAGTCTGGACGACCATCTGTTAGGGATGCTGTTGCTGCATCCTGCACTGCAGAGCCTGCATTGAGCAGGGACTAGATGATGTCCAAGGTCCCTTGGAATTCCATAGTCTGTGTTTCTAAGAAAGTATTGTTGAGTTCAATGGGGCTTCAGCCCAGATATGTGCATAAAGGATTGCAGCCTTATAACACAATTCAATCATTAAAAAGTGTGGTTTAAAAGACCAGATGATAAGGCCTTCTCATCTTGGTCCAAACTCTACAAAGTCAGGAAATTGGAAGCTATCCTCCCAATCTTGATTTGGGACTCAAAGCCAAGGGAAAACATGTTAAAAAAAGAGAAAAGAGAACTCTTCAGCCTAATCTATACCAAGCAGGATATTGCACTATGAAAGTGGTATGAAAATGGTCCATGGTATGTGTCAATGGGCCCCAACAGTTGTCAGTGCACTTCAATACCACCATAAAGCAGTAGTGTGGTAAAGTAAATTGAATAATAATAAAAAACCACCATTCCACCAACTACAGCAGAAAGGTAATAAGAAAACAGCAATCATTATAAGATGGAGGCTATAGTATCTTTACAAGAGATGGGCACGAATAGTTGCCAACACATTTTCAGAAACACTTTTGTATGACTGAGTTTCCACCCTCTGTTAAGTGTCCTTTCTTCCTCAATCTTTAACCAATCTTTCTAAAATTTTCAGTCATGTAAAATAGGCATTTCTTTCCCAGAGTGCAGGACATGGAATAATGGGCTCAAGCTACAGGAAGCCAGATTTGGGCTGGACATCAGGAAAAAATTCCTGACTGTTAGAGCAGTACGGCAATGGAACCAATTACCTAGGGGCTCTACCACCGTAGAGGCATTCAAGATGCAGCTGGACAGCCATCTGTCAGGGATGCTCTAAGGTGGATTCCTGCATTGAGAAGGAGGTTGCACTTGATGGTCTTATAGGTCCCTTCCACTCTACTATTCAATGATTTTATGATTCTGGCATGTACAATTTTCAGGAAGACTGGCGAAACCCTTTCGATCGCCTTATCTATTGGAGCCTCTACTGTGGTGCCAATAATCCTATTCATGTCTATTGAGAAACAAGTCCAATTGTGCTTAATAAGACTTACTCTCAGGTTGGTGTACATAGACTTGCATCCTAAATATACCTTCCTTCAGGTTGCTGACTAGCTTTTAACTTCAATCCCCCACAACTTCATTTCCCTAAAGAACAAAAAGCCAACACACCAGCAGACTGGATAACAATGCTGAACTACTCTGCAGGAGTGTTATACATTTCTCTCTCTCTCTCTCTGTCTGTCTGTCTCCCACTCTATCACAGCAATATGTGCATAACAACAATGGGCACCACACTTGCAAGACTGACATACTCACACTCAGCCTTAGTCCCTCTGCCCACCCCACCCCAAAACATCCTTTATGGGTATACTGGTGGAGTTTACTTCCATTGGCAGGGTGATCTTTTAAATGTTTGTAACCACTGATGTGTGTGTGTGCATGAAATAAGACCTGGCTAGAAAGAGCATGAACTCCCTTTATTGCTGCTGCCTATTATTATTATTATTATTATTATTATTATTTGCATTTTTATACCGCCCAATAGCCGAAGCTCCCTGGGTGGTTCACAAAAACTAAAACAATTCAAAGTATAAAACAAACAGTATAAAAACATGATATAAATGGATTAAAACATGCCATACATGATTAAAACATCATAAAAACATCCTAAAATTTCACTGGATAGGCCTGCTGGAATAGATCAGTCTTTATTGCTTTTTTAAATTCTAAAAGACTGTCAAGTTGACGAATCTCCTCTGGCAGGCCATTGTTTTGGGATATACTACCAGTGCTATATGGTACTGGATGTGTCTAATCAAACTAAAATCCTGAATTCTGAATTGCTTTCCATGGACATTAATCATTGCTCTATGTGGGTATTTCAAAAATGAGCTCCAAATGGACCAGGAAGTCCCTTCTGCAGAGCAAGTGTGTGGAGGGCAGAGGGTGACCCCAGATGCCTAGACAGAGCCAGCCAGTAGAAAGGTACAAAAAGTTTTTTGCGGGGGAGGTTGCTCATCTAGAGATTTTGTTTGAGAGCACAGAGCTTTATAAGATGAGTAGTGGTTAAAGGGACCTAGACTTGTTCTTGAGGGCTTTCCTGGGGACAGGGAAAGGAACACTTAAGAGGCCTGACCTTAATAGTGATCTGGGAGGACCTCCCTCAACCGAAAGGTTGCTGGTAGGGTACAAGCAGAGATATTCTGCTTGCCCCTGGGGCAGGGATGAACTCCCCTAAAGTTAGTTGGCCTTGCTGAAGATCTTCTTGTAAAGAATTCATCACGTTGTGGCCCTAGTTCAAAAAACACCTATGTCTTGTCTCTTTCTTCCAGGTGGGAGTGCAAGCACACATTTCTCTACGACAGTGGTTCTCAACCTTCCTAATGCCGCGACCCTTTAATACAGTTCCTCATGTTGTGGTGACCACAAACCATAAAATTATTTTTGTTCTTCTCTACACGATCCATTGTCATGGGATGGTTTGCTAATGAAAATAATACATAACAATAGCTTTAATAATACAAAAGATGATACATGACATAGTTCAGTCAATACAGTTTCCTAAGACCATCGGAAATATGTGTTTTCCAATGGTCTTAGGTGACCCCTGTGAAAGGGTCGTTCGACCCCCAAAGGGGTCCCGACCCACAGGTTGAGAACCGCTGCTCTACAATATCTGGTGAATGTGTACGGTGGCTGGTGTTTATGCACATACTCCAATCAACATGTTCATCAATCCTGACATAAATAACATAATAAAATTTTACAGTATTTTAAGAACGTAAGAAGAGCCATGTTGGATCAGACCAAAGAAGTCCTACAACTCCATGCAAAGATTGTGCCGTAAAGGGAGTTTTCTTAAGGAGATGATATAATTCTGACATTATGAAGACTTACAACTCCTACGATTTCTACTTGATTTTTGACTGCCATCTTACATATAACAAGGGGAAAGTCATGCAAAAATTGATCCTCCTTCTCTTTCTGACATCAGAACTGTTCACTGCTTCTGTCTTTTCTGTCAGTTTTGCATCTCAGTTTGTAATCATTGCCTTTACTTTAGGCCCATACTATACAATGGAATGCTATGATTTTTCCGGTCATTTCAGAGCAACGTCACATTTATATAGCACCACAGTGCAGTGTGATCATGGGCATAAAATACGAGCACAAGGAAATAGCAGATATAACAATACCTTCTGTGTGATATGATTGACCCAAAGCGAAGAGCAGTTGCTGAGGTCTGGCCCTTGTGGATCCCAGATTCCACCAGGAGCAAGACAGAGGAATGTTGAAACACCTAAAATGACAAAGACAGCATGACACAATGCATCTTACCTGCCTCCTGAATTACTTATCAGTCAGGTGACTCTCTTAGGGTTGCTTCATCCATTATTCTTTCCAATGTAAATGTCATTTCTATGTAATATCTGAATAGCACAGAAAGTCTTGAATTTGCCTCCTTGTATTGGGTTCCATCTATCTATCTATCTATCTATCTATCTATCTATCTATCTATCTATCTAATCTCCAGACTAGAAAAGGAACTCCCACTGTCATTGAGACATTGCAAGGCAAGCAAGAAAAAAAGAAAGAAAAAAAAGTAACATGATGAGCCTTTACAGTTATTAGTTCCAAAGGGAAATGGACATACTATCTTCTACATCAATGCTAAAATATCATAGGTTCCAAACACTTTTCTCATGAAAAATAAAACCTTTTATGTAGCTATCTCCAGGAAAAGGGCATTTAACTGATTCCCTTTTTAAGGTTACAATAATCTCTGTCATCACCACCAAATCAAGGAAAAGAAAGCAGATTGCCTTAAGTAGCTGTGAAGATGAACAGTATATTCGAGGCTAGTTCAGATGTATATTTCAGGGCACAAATCTTAGGTTCACTTACTGACTTCCCTCTCTCCTCCTCCTCTCCTTGACCTGCCAGTCCTGGTTAGCTGAATCCACTGATCCTTGTTACACCCAAAACAGGGAATTGTGCTTTACTGTCAGTTTGCTAACCAGGGTCTTAAAAATATGTACAAAAACATGATTTGATAACCTGTTCAATATTAAACAAAAGCTGTCTGAATAACTTAACAGATTAATAACATTATTGTATAATGTTTAAAACAACTTGGGACCAGGATATTTCAGAGCATGCTTTCTCCCTTACTGCTCACTGAGGTCACCAGATGAGGTACTCCTGGTAATAGCTCATGGACCTGTGGTCCATCTGGAATCCACTCGGAGTCAAGTCTATCAGCTCCCTTTCCATGGAATCCCTTTCCACCGAGACATTTTTGATTTAAACAAGTCTTCCCTGACTAACAAGCCATGGTTTTACTGGCACAAACCTGATTTTAAAGATTTGAATTCTGTATTGCAATTATTCTTATTTTTCTCCCCTTTTATTGGTCACTGCTGGGATATTTTATTCATTTTATTTATTTATTTATCATACTTATACCCCGCTCCTCAGCCAAAAAAGGCTCTCGGAGCGGCTTACACTTGGCAAAAAAAGACAGTCCCTGCCCTCAGGCTTACAATCTAATAAAGACATGACACACAAGGAAAAGGAGTCAAGGAGGGAGGGAGGGAGGAGAGAGAAAGAGAAAGAGAGAGAGAGAGAGAGAGAGAGAGAGAGAGAGAGAGAGAGAGAGAGAGAGTCCAGCAGGAGCAGGCCCCGATGTTACTTCTGCCTGCTCCTGTCCCCTCGGTCCTTCTTCTTCCCCACAGGGCCAAGATGGCAGTTTGCCCTGGGGGGGGGGGGGGGAAGAGTCCAGCAGGAGCAGGCCCCGATGTTACTTCTGCCTGCTCCTGTCCCCTCGGTCCTTCTTCTTCCCCACAGGGCCAAGATGGCAGTTTGCCCTGGGGGGGGGAAGAGTCCAGCAGGAGCAGGCCCCGATGTTACTTCTGCCTGCTCCTGTCCCCTCGGTCCTTCTTCTTCCCCACAGGGCCAAGATGGCAGTTTGCCCTGTGGGGGGGGGGGGAAGAGTCCAGCAGGAGCAGGCCCCGATGTTACTTCTGCCTGCTCCTGTCCCCTCGGTCCTTCTTCTTCCCCACAGGGGAAGGATATAGAGTGGTACAGAAACCTTATAAATAAGTGTATTTATTTTATGGGCTCACCTACGGTTCCCCTTGGGCAAGGCTGCTTAGCCGCCTGTCCTTGTCGGGTCTTAAACCACATGATTTCACGGGCTTCCACTGTCTCACAGCTCTCTGCTCCTATTGCAGGCAACTGGGAAGATGCAGGTGGCAAATGTGTGGTCATTTCCTTGGGGACATCCAAAGCAGGAGAAGGTGCAGTTGTGCTTCTGTTCTTTCTGCCCAAAGCTGATGCAGTGGTCGTGCGTGTAGTGCTGCTGGTAGTAACTCTGGCTGTGGTGCTTGTGGTACTCCCACCTAGACCCATAGCTCCGGAGGTTGATGCTATCAATTCAAAGCAAAAGCAAGTTAGAAAAATGCTAGCAGCCTGGTTTCTAGAAATCCCTTGTTAAAGGTGTTTCTTGGCATAGGGCAGCCCTGCTCTTTAGCAGGATTGAGTTCTTCCCACCATTTTCCCCATCTGCTGTTACTATCTTTCAAAAAGCGTTCATGTTCTGATGGCTGCATAGCTTAGTCCAAATGGTAAATGGAGTAGAATGAGAGGTAATCCATGTAATGTAATGTCAAGAAGTATGCATGTATGTATCTTGTATGGCATGAGGGGCATTTTCTCCACTGCGTACATGTCAATCAGGCAGCTGCTTCACCAATTCGCTTTTTCACTACCTATAGTGCAAAAGCACACATGACTCTTCAGATATTTCAATATGATTTTCTACATGGAAGTTATATCAAATGTATGAAATGGGCTCAAGAAGTACGAGCTGGTCCATGCCCTATTATTATCAGAATTTCTCTGAATTCCATAGTATTTGCTAAGCCAAACGTGTTTAAATCGCAGCCATAGCAAACTTTCATCATGAATATTAGAGAGATTGTGAAGGACAGGACCATTCAGGTGATGCTTGTGTCCCTTTCCTGGCACAACCTAGAGCCCTTCCAATAAGCACAAACAGGCTTTTCTTATCTTAAGCAATGGAAGTGGTTTTTTTTAATGGGAAGCCTGGTGAGCTTCATCCATTTGAATTTTAGCAGGGCCCATCTGCCAGCATGTACCATTTCATCCTTGAAAGTAATTTCATTTTGCATTTGGTGACCAGAGATTAATACTCCAGAAAACACTGTCATGTTAATAGGCTATTGCCAAAAACACAGAGGACTGTTTCCCACTCTCTCTCTTAGAGGTTCATCAGATGAGCATTTTACCGCACACTCACTACTGCCCACTTACGGATGAGCGCGTTCTTTAGATGATGACGTCCACCTCCTGTGTGCCTCCTACTCCTTCCGTTCATTTTTCTGTCACAAAATAGTCCCCTTTTAATCAAACTTTTTTTAAAAATAGAATGTCCAGCGATCTCCTGCTGTGTGCAGGAAAAGCAGTGTGATACAAACGGCCCCTGAATGGGCCATGTGGTCTTTGATTACTTCCTCTTTCCCCTCTCAGAAGAAAAAAGAAGTAATGAGGGCAAAAGCAGGGGTGGAGAAGTGATGGTAAGGAAACACAATTTTCCCACGTGTGATACTTATACTCATATCTAGGATAGTCTTCACATAGGGCTCCCTCTCTACTTTGAGGTATACTGTCAGATCAGTTCAGCCCTGGGAAAAGCTGCCCACTGTGGTGGCAATATCATCTTCCCTGGAAATTTCAAGGCAAATTTAGACTGGGATCTGTTGCATCCACTTTATATTGGGGATCCTGACTTAGAAAAGTGAGGTTGGGCTTAGATCAGTGGTATACATTGGCCAATGTGCCAATTTAAGGCACAGCACTGTTGGGGTGGAGCGAAGTGATTCCCTGGTCGTCGTCATCTTTTTTTACCTGAAATTATCACCACAGCCCTAAGGAATGTACCAAAACTGTGCAGGATAATAGATAAGATTCATTTCATTAAAAAAAACTAGATTGAAGCATAACTCAAAAATCAATTTTATAAAGACCCCAAGATACATGATCATACTAACTGCATGTACTTTAAATTTCACTTACTCATTTACGTGATTTAAAAGTAGCCTAATTGGTTAGTTAGAAAAGAACAAAGCACCTGAATCATTTACATATAAATGGTTTTTCACTCTGGCTGTACCTATGATTAAATGCCAACCTGAGCAAACTTATTTGACATTCTATAGTACAGAATACAAATTCACCCATTGCATCAAATTTAACATGTTTACATTCAGGATAAAACATTCTGGCTAATTCTTGGGAACATTTTATCATCCTTACACTGTGGTCACTATTTTATTCTCTAGTCCTCATTTTACCATGTTTGATTATATGAATGGTTGAAGTTTAAATCCAAAGATTTTTATGAACAGATGCAGGTAGCTTTTAAAGCATAAAAGAGACTGAGTAAAATGTTGTTCAAGTAGCTTTAAAAAAACAATGACAATTGGTGCTTGGGATAGAGCTAAAAGATTTTAGGCTGCGCTCACTGAATTTTGAACCGCGAGGTAAAAATGTACCCTTCATTGTATATCTGAAAAGATACGCACATCAGGAAACTAAAGCAAGCTTGCATAATTAGACTCAGGCACAGTAAGAGTGAAAGTGAGAAAAGGCATTTCCGGGATTCCCAACATAACACTGTGATTCACTGGGAAAATATAGTTCCTCTGTACAATGGGAAAAATATACATGAGTCATAATTTGTGCTGAATCCATTTTCAAATACAAACACTGGGGCCCAAAGTATCAACCTATTCAAATGGCAAAAATAATCAATCAATATTTTAGTAAGAAGAACATAATCATATTGCGTATTTTGGCCAGAAAATTGGGTACCATACAGAATTTAGTTAGTTTTCTCCTAGGATTTGGTTTTTCCATTCTAAAAGTTGACATGTCCTCTTATGTTGAGCAATCTGCTTTTCCTTGCCTCAGTTCTTGGTAATTATGACAAATGCTTCTCTGTTTGATTTACAAAACTGTTTTGCTGTCACACATCAACCCCTGAAAAATCAACAGTTTAAGCTGGAAATGTAAAAGAAAACTGGTAATGAAATGGAATTGTATTAGCATCTGTCTATTAAATTGAGATATTTCATCAGGAATCAGGATTGGCTTAAAGTATCCTGGCTGGCTGGACCTTGAACAAGATCAATCCTGTTTGTGGGAGAGGAAATCATGCAATATCTCTAGAGAGACCAACAGGTTCCAGAAGGTTCCAGAAGGTTCACACAGATTTATTATGAAAACTAGGGGTGTGCACGGACCCCCCGCTCCGCTTCACTTGCAGATCCGCCATTTTTCGGAGCGGGTCGCTCCGCCCCGCCCCCGCTCCGCCCACTTCCGCTCCGCTCCGCCCGGAGCTCCGGATCGGATCCGGAGCTCCGTTTTTGCCCCCCCATAGGCTTGCATTGAAAGCTAAAAAAGTAAACAACTTTTTTTCCGTTGAAGTTAGAAACCTCACGTTTGGCACCATGACACCTCATGGGCGTATACACACACACGCCAAGTTTCAAGGCAATCCCATCATCCCCTGATTTTTGGCGAATTTTTGAAAATCGGGCACCCCATTCACACCCCTTGGGATAGCTCCGTCAATTTGCATGTTACAAACCTCAAACTCGGCACCAGGGCAGCTTATCCATGTGTCCACATGCACGCCAAGTTGCAAGCAAATCCCATCATCCCCTGATTTTTGGCGCGGCTCTACCCTCTAACGCACCTCCCATAACCCTAATTCACACCCCTTTAGATAGCTCCGTCAATTTGCACGTTAGAAACCTCAAACTCAGCACCATGATAGCTTATCCACGTGTCCACATGCACGCCAAGTTTCAAGGCAATCCCATCATCCCCTGATTTTTGGGGAATTTATGAAAATCGGGCACCCCATTCACACCCCTTGGGATAGCTCCGTCAATTTGCATGTTAGAAACCTCAAACTCGGCACCAGGAGAGCTTATCCATGTGTCCACATGCACGCCAAGTTGCAAGCAAATCCCATCATCCCCTGATTTTTGGCATGGCTTAACTCACCCCAAATTGTCCCATTCTACAACTACGTCAATTTGCACGTTAGAAACCTCAAACTCAGCACCATGATAGCTTATCCACGTGTCCACATGCACGCCAAGTTTCAAGGCAATCCCATCATCCCCTGATTTTTGGGGAATTTATGAAAATCGGGCACCCCATTCACACCCCTTGGGATAGCTCCGTCAATTTGCATGTTAGAAACCTCAAACTCGGCACCAGGAGAGCTTATCCATGTGTCCACATGCACGCCAAGTTGCAAGCAAATCCCATCATCCCCTGATTTTTGGCGCGGCTTAAACTTTTTAACTCACCCCAAATCAAGTCCCATTCTACAACTACGTCAATTTGCACGTTAGAAACCTATCCTTTGGTCCCATGACAGCTTACCCATGTGTCCCCATGGACACCAAGTTTCAAGGCAATCCCATCATCCCCTGATGTTAGGGGAACTTTTGAAATTTGAACACTCCAGTATGTCAGGGATTTAAAGTTGCAATTGCAGACAGCTCAATGGGGCCAGTTCCAAGGCAATCCCAACATGCCACGAGATAACCCTAAATCTTCTGGCACATTTGAAAAAGGGATTATTGAATTTGATAAAGTCTAAGTGAGCGCAGGAAGGACTTCTCCCCTTAGTCAAAGCAAGACACATACACCATCGCTGCAAGGCGGGAAGGGGAGAATTATTATTATTATTATTATTTATTTATATAGCACCATCAATGGAAAGCAGGCAGGCAGCATGCATTGTAGTGCCGCAAGGATGGCTTGAGCACTAACGCATAGCAAACCAACCCATAAGTGGGCGCAAAGTGAGGCAAAGATGGCTGGTTGTTTCTTTCTAAGCCAGCAGTTACGCCTTGAGGGGCACAGAGGAGGACGATTGGGAGCAAACCAGGCACCAGGCGGGCAGAGAGGCAGGCAGAGTAGGCGAGGAGTCAGTCCTGGCAGATGCCCCACCACAGCAGCACCCCGGGGGAGGCGGGCAGGCAGGCAGGCAGGCTGCGGGCATTTCTGGGGGCACAAGGAAGTGATGGCTGGTTTCTAAGCCAGCATTGCAGTTAGTCACGCATTGCAAACGCAAACCATCCCAGCGAGTCGGTCACCGAGGAGGACAGGCTAGCAGAGGGGCAGGCAGAGTGACATGTCATAGATCTAGTATTGGGGAGGAGTCAGTCCCGGCAGATGCCCCAACACAGTAGCACCCTGGGTGGGCATTGGAAAACGCCATCTTGTGGGTCAATACTTCCCCCACCCCATGTCCTGCAGGGTTGCCTGCCTAACCCTTGTGGGGATGGGAGATGGAGAGCTTAGAGTGGCAGTGCCAGCAGCAGCCTTCGGCTTTCCCCTGGAACCAGTCGCCTTGCCCGCCTCTTTCCCCAGCAAGATCGCCTGGTGCTGCCTATGAAGATGCATCTTCATGCTGCTGGTTCCATAATGCCCTGTCGATGAACCCCTGCTTAGGCTGAGTTTGCAGTGGCGACAGACAGCAAAGCGGGGATCCGCTCCCAACTCAAAGTGGTCCCACACGATGCTTGTCTTTCGTTTCTGTGGTGACACCACCAATTGCCCGCCTGAGCTCTCTGGTGTTGCCACAGAAACAGGGGTGTGGGATGAGACTGGGGAGAGAGCCTCGGCCTGCTGCTGCTCCTCCTCAGCCCCCACATCCTGGAGGCCCACCGCCTCCTCCTCCTCCCCCCCCTCCACTGTGCTGAGGACCTCGTCTAGGTCCATCAGCGGGCTCGTGGGCTGAAAGGAGAATGAAGGAGTTGGGGATACTCCTCCTCCTCTAATGGCACTGCTGCCACGTGCCTCTTGCAAACGGGCACTTTTCCCATTCCCACCCTCAAAAAGAGAACGCCGGGCACAAGTTGCAGAAGAGAGTGGCTCTGCCTGCTGCTTGTCCTGCTTCTGTTTTGGAGCAGTCAGCCAAGGAGTTGCCCGTTTGAGTTTCACAGGAGGAGAGGAAGCCCTGCTGGCAGACTGAGCCTTGCTGCTTTCAGCACGCCTGCTTTCTCTTTTCATGATGACTAACAAAATATTAATACTACTAATACTATGTATAAGGTACTACTAAGAATATGTATAAGAAGAATATAATATGTTTAAATGTAGGGAAATGGGACAAGAACAATAAAATATACTACTACTAATATGTATGAGAATATACTACTAAGAATATCTACAAGAATATAATAATATGTTTTAGAATATTACTAATAAATGTAGGGAAATGGGACAAGAAATGGGACAACCACTACTATAAGAAGAACAAAATATGAATACTACTACTAATATGTATGAGAATGTATACTAATAGACTACTAAGACTATGTCAAAGAATATAATAATAATATGTTTAAGAATAGGGAAATGGTGTGCGTATGCTTTCCCCAAAATGCTCAATCTGTGGCTGCCTGTTGAACTTGACAAAAGCAGCCCACTCCGTCGAAGTTACACAGAGAAGAAAAAGAGAATCCAATTTTTTTGGTATATTTGGTATATAGAAGATAGAAGGAAACACAATCAGGATTTAAGAGAGGGGAGGGGGAAAAAGAACCAACCACTACTATAAGAAGAACAAAATATGAATACTAATATAATATGTATGAGAATATATACTAATGGACTATGTGAAAGAATATAATAAAATATGTTTAAGAATATAAATGTAGGGAAATGGGACAAAAAGTGTGTGTATGCTTTCAAAAGAAAGCTTTCACAAAAGCAGAACAGTCAGGCTTTAATACAGGGAAGGGGGGGGGCAACCAACCCAACCACACACTCCAAAATTCAAAAATAAAGTTTATATTAAATCAAAGTAAGGGGAAAACACAGGGCAAACTAAGCTACAAGTCAGAAAGAAGCAAACAAACACACACACGCGCCAAACTAAACCTATATTAAATTAATCTATCTCCAAAGCAGGAGCACTAGCTAAGTAAGTGTTCCCTCCACGAACGCCAACCCACAAAGAGACACAAAACAGAAAGTTCTCAGGGTGGGTCTGCCTTAGTCCCCCCTCCAACGCTGGGATTGGAGGAGGATGCTTTCTGAGGAGATGAATTCTCATCAGGATTGGGAGTTGAATGTGCCTGTCATCGCTTCCAAAAAAATAATAATAATAAAAAAAAAAAACCCAAACCCCGATTTTTAAAAAAATATTGCACGTGAACCACAGCACGCAGAAAGTTGAGAGTGGTCTCAAAATGACCCCCATCCACGACTCTCTGTGCACAAGAATTTTCAGAACGATAGCTTAAACCCCCCCCCCAGTTATCCCCGATTCTTTCCCTCAATGCAATCCTATGGGCGAAAAGCCGAAACGGAGCCCCGCGGTTGACCCTATTTTTAAAAAACTTCTAGCCCGCGACCCGTACGATGCAGAAAGTTGAGAGTGGTCTCAAAATGACCCCCATCCACGACTCTCTGTGCACAAGAATTTTCAGAACGATAGCTTAAACCCCCCCCCAGTTATCCCCGATTCTTTCCCTCAATGCAATCCTATGGGCGAAAAGCCGAAACGCAGTTTGAGCCCCGCGGTTGACCCGATTTTTAAAAAAATATTGCACGTGAACCACAGCACGCAGAGAGGTGAGAGTGGTCTCAAAATGACCCCCATCCACGACTCTCTGTGCACAAGAATTTCCAGAACGATAGCTTCAAAAACAACGTAGTTATGCGCGATTATTTGCCGCAATGCAATCCTATGGCGAAATGTTTTCAAGATGGCGACCGGAGCGCTCCGACTGAACTCGGAGCTCCGAAAAATGGTCGCTTCTCTTCGCCTTGCTTCTAGGGGGTCCGCGGTCCGCTCCTACTCCGCCTCTGGGTAAGGCGGAGCAGGCCAATCCGCTACTGCTTCTACGCTCCTAATCGGAGCGGAGCACATCCCTAATGAAAACAACAAATCCCTATGCTTTTAGGCCAGAACCCTTCCTCAGAGGAAAATAAAACAAAAACATAAAAGTAAGAACTAGTATGATTACAAATGATGGAATACTAAATAATTAGCACATATGTAAAAGCTTTCATTGCACTACGTATTTGGAAAGACAAACCTTATAGTCTATATTTCATAGTTAAATTGAATGGTCTCTGTACCTGCACGCATAGTTTGTTGAATCTCAACTACTGATTTGTTGCATACAGGCACTGGTAAAAGAACAAGTTTAATCAACATTGCTAGATGCAGCTCCCTGACAGGCCTGCTGCAGCATGTCCCCTTAGATCAAGGGGAGATAGGGAGGGCATAGTTGAGAGCAGAGGTGCAGAACCATATCCAGTTGGGGGACCGAACTGCCCTCCCATGTGCCCTCCTCCATGAGCCAAATGATGTCTCTCAGCATGGAGAAAGGGGTACGACCACTCTTCCCAGCACTGGCTGAGTCTCTGGCTTCACATCATGTTCTTATCAGGGCAGCGCACACTGTGTCAAAGAAGTCACCTGCACTGGTTAGGTTGGCTCCTCCACCCCCAGCACTGGCCAAGTCCTTGGCTCCACATGCTGCATGCAGGGACTTGGTAGGTGCTTGGAAGCGTGGCTTCTCCCCCTGCCACCACCTGAGTGAGGGAGAGGGGTGTGCAGGCCTCCCCACCACCACCGCAGGAACCCAAAGAAGTTCGACGGGCTGGATGTGGATTATCTGCAAGCCAGAGGTTCTGCATTCCTGGCCTAGAGAGTGGGTTGCACATAACAGGACTGTGCACAGTTAATTCACTGTGCCAGTATACAACACATCTCTGCAGAAAACAGAAAAAGGGATAGCAGGTTGGTGGTGGTTTCTCATATCTCTGTCAGCATCAGGATGCATCATTGCCTTTCCAATCTTTGGGCATGAAACATCTCCTATATGTGAAGTGTTTATTGTTTTCCTTTGCATCCATAGTTAACATAGATAACATAGATAACCATAGATAACATAGTTAGCTATGTTATCCATCGCTAACGTAGATGCGGTGGTTGGGGATATACTGGCCCCTCATTTTGATGTGTGTAAAAGGGAATTTCATTCTGTAAGATTAGTCTATGCTCCAGGTGAAAGGTTAAGAACTGCCCCCAGCATTCCTTCATGGCGGATTCTAGGTGCCTCTTAGACAAAGGAAAAACTTTCAGCCAATCAGTGTCGAATGTAAGCTGTGATGTATGAATTGTATGCACCTTACCTTGTATTGGCAATGTAACCTAGTTTGTTAACAGAGCACGGACCAGTAAAGTCCATTAAAGATAAGAGCACTGACCAATTATGTTACTAACAAGTGATGTAACCAGAGCCTATATATTCCAGAGGATCCCTTTGTTCGGGGAGCTCTTAATTTGCATTTCCCGCTGGAGCTCCAATGTTGCAACATTTACGAATAAACTTTAACTTGCATTCTCCAACCCGGTGTGTTTATTGGCAAAGTATACACTGAGGGAGCGGCCTGTCCAGCCCTCAGGTTTGAGGGCTAACAAATTGGCGATTCCAGCCAGGAGAAGCTACTCAGAAGGCCTAACCTTGGTTTTCCTCCCAACGGCTTCTGTTGTCTTTGAGATGAGGAAAAATGACGAGCGCGCACCAGAACACTTTTCTGGGGTCACATTCCTCCTGTCCAGCGTTCTGGGAGCCGGGGGGAGGAGTTCAAAGGTGTATGCTTGAAGAAGCTAGCTACAGTCTGATGGGAGAGAGAGACAGAGAGAGAGAGAGATCTTCTGAAACGGGTAAGTTCCTTTTATTTCTGGATTAAAAAGGGCCCAAGGGAAAAGTGAAGGGGCAGTGGTAAACAGATCTCACTGTAGAACATACGCTTAGGTAGAACGGAAAAGTAGAGGAAAGGCCTCCCTGTTCTCCTTTTGTTGATTAAGGAAGAATCAAAGGAGATAGCGTAGATGCTAAGGTAGAGTACCTGAATTCAGAGAAGGAAATCTGAAAGCTGAGCAACACTGCCCTCCTGTCAGAAAAAATAATAGGAACTGCCCAATCGAAGGTCCCTCTGTCCACTCTGTTAAAATTGTATTTGAAGAAAAATTGGAATGAAATGGTGTATGTAAGTGTTTTCAAGTCTTTGTTTCGTGATGAATCAGCTCAAATGCCTTGTGGCTTGTGTGGGGGAGAGAGAGTGATGGCTTTGCATAGCGTGTGTGATGGTATTTGGGTGCCGAGGTTTGCCTCAGCTTAGGAGGGGGGAAATGTGGTATTCTAGGTGCCCCCTTTGGCTCCTGTGAGGCAGACACACACACACACACACACACCTCAATGTGCAGCTCAGGCGCTTGATGTGAACCATGCAGCACCACAGAGGCAGGGAGAAGAGGGGGTCAAATCACTTACTGGATTCCTCTTCAGGTGCCTCTAACCAAGAGGATGGGTTAGAAGAGCAATTAGACAATAGGCAAGGAATCACCGAAAGCAGAGGAAAAGTTACACCCCCCCAGCGCCCAGAGTGCGAAGTGAAGACAAAAGTGATGAACGTTAGCCAGTCAATTGAAGTTGCATACAAAGTGTTTTCAAATCATGAGTAAGCAAAAGAGAGAAAAGAAGATAAACGTGTGCAGAGACAGGAGTCATTGCCAGCAGCAGCAATTGTAGAAAGAGAAAGAGGATGTGAGAATGGCAGAACGTGTAGAAGAAAGGAAGGGGGGGGGGAAGACATCCCCCCACCCTGTGAGAAGAGAAGTTAGAGAAAGCCCACCCTGTGGCCAGAGAGAAGAAGAAAAGACAAAGATGCTGTGCTAAGCCCTTGAAGCAAGCCTTAACTATGAGCCCCAGGCCAGATGTTCAAGCCTTGCTGAGCGCTTTGGTAGAAGATGAGAGAGTGAAGAAGTAGCCAAGTAGCAGAAAGAGAGAAGAATGGAGTGAATGTAAGAGGGGAAAAAAACAGAGGGAAAGAAGAGAACGAGAGTGCGCCATCTGCAGGCAGAAAAAGCCATTATGTTGATGCTAAGAAAAAGTTTCAGCAAAAGAAGTTTGGAAAGCCCAGATGCATTTACAGTTAAAGCCAGCAGAAGAGCTGTGCCAAATCACCAGCTTGGAAGAAGCCTTTGAAGAGCCCCAGCAGGAACTCAAAGAGAAGCTGCAAGACAGCGAGTGAGAACACAACAAAGCCCCTGGCCCTTCTAAAACCCAACTGGCTGGGACAAAGACCTACATCGAGAGATTGCTGGGCCACCCCAGTCAAAGTAGAACTGAAAGCTATTGCAAAGCAGTTTCTGTTGTATAGACTGCTTCATGAATGCCAGTCTCCACTTAACACCCTGAATCCAGCTACTCGTGGAGCAAGAAGAAAGATTGCAACATGATTGCATCCAGATCATTAAAAGTGTTTATGCCAGCAGGCCTGATCTCAAAGATGCCCCGCTGCCCAATGCAGATGTAGAGTTTTATACTGATGGGAGCAGCCTCATGGAAAATGGAATCCAGAAATCGGGATATGCAGTGGTCACTTTGTGGGACACAATAGAAGCAAAATCTCTGCCTCCCAACACCTCTACACATAAAGCAAAACCTATAGCTCTTACCAGAGCTCTTCAGTTAGCAGATGCCAGCAAAAGCCCTGTGAAGCATGGGACAGAAATCTTGAACTTGCTTGAAACTGTCACCAAACCAACTCAAGTAGCAGTGGTGCATTGTAAAGCCCACCAGAAGGATGACAGTGAGGTCACCAAAGGGAACCGGAGAGCTGACGCAGCGGCAAGAAAGCAGCCCAAAGAAGAACCAAAGAAGTCCCAGTGTTGGCCCTTGTGCCCCAAGTGAAGTTACCAGAAGAACTACCAGAGTATACAACCAAAGAAAATCAGCTTGCAGAGAAGCTGAGAGCCGTGGAAAAGAAAAATAGATAGTAGATCTAACCAAGAAGAACATCTGTTGGTGCCAAAGCTAATTCTCAGACCTGTGAATCCAAGAATACCATCAGAGCACCCACTTGAGAGCAGATGCCATGGCCCAAGGTCTCCTGAGAGTCATAGTGAGACCCAAGATGCAGAAGATTGCCGATCAGATAGTACAGAAGATGGCCTGTCTGTTGTACTAACATTCCCAAAGTTTCTCCAAAGCCCCCTCCCAGGGCAGGGAGACCTAGACTCTTAGCTAGTGAAATCATGGCAAGTGGACTTTCTCCGGAGTCCCCAAGAAAAGACACTTGAAATACCTGTTGGTATTTGTAGATACTTTAACCAGATGGACAGAAGCCTTGAAAAGACAGTTAGCAAAAAATCTGTCAAGAGACTTACTTAAAATAGCCAGAAGCTTTACCCCTTGCTTTATTTAGAGTTCACATTGCCCCTAGAGCCAAATTGGGAGTTAGCCCATTTGAATTAAATGTATAGAAAACCCTATCCTCAGAGTCCAGTGGTGGTGCATGGGAGTCAAATGAATGTAAAGAGGGTAGTGTGGGTCAAAAGTTATTTGCACTCTCTCTCGGCTGTGTTGTTTTCTCTCCAGATATCTCCACGAGTGACTTCCCTTGCTGTTGGACACTCCAGTCCATAAGTTCCAGATTAGAGATGAGGTCCTGATCCAAACATGGAGAGACGAGCATCTACAGCCTAAGTGGAGAGGGCCTTACTTAGTGATCCTCACCACACATGCAGCAAAAAGGTCCAGGGAGTAAAAGCATAGATTTATTATACCAGAATAAAAGCAGATCCAGACACTCACCCCAGAGGAAAAGAGGGTAAGAGTGCCACTCCGGAAGCTGGCACAAAAACAGGACAACATTGGATAGTTGAACCAATAGAGGGACTAAAGTTCTTGTTCAAAAAGCAATAATGATGTAGAAAGTAACTGTTCTCCTCTGCCTAATGGGAGCAGGAGAATGGTTGTCAAAGTGGTCTGTAACAGGACAAAGTGGACTGATGAAGAAATTTGAATCACACCAAAATGTGTGGGTACACATTGCTCAGCAGATAGTGAATACATCTCACTTCTGTTTGAAAGGGGGGACCTCAGCACAATAGGCAGACTCACTATATGGCTACCAAACAAGCCTCAGCTTCGCCCCCAACCAACCACACCATTCCATCGCCAAAAGCGGGGTGTGGTTTTAGATGAGTCATGTGACAGCAACATAGATTTACTGAGTAAAGCAGAAACAGTATCTCTGGCCGTGTCACTGGTGGGCGTCCCAGGCTTGGCTGTAGCCGACAGCATGCAGTTAAATAAAGTAGCCTGTGCCCTGGCAAAAAGTCTGAACTACACATCACAAGCCATTGCAGCTCTAAGTGCAGACATACAAAGGATAAGAGCTGCAACCCTGCAAAATCGAGCAGCCATCGATTATTTGTTGCTAAGACACAACCATGGGGGTGAAGAATTCGAAGGGATGTGTTGTTTTAATTTGTCTGACAATTCACAGTTGGTAGAGTCAAAGGTGCGAAAATTACACGATATTGTGTCACACATTACACAAGATCAAGGACTTGATTTCTCATGGCTCACCTCTTGGCTTCCTAATTTCTCATGGTTAAAGCAACTTTTTGTCTTCCTTATAGCTTTTGTATGTATCTTTATTATGATCTGTTGTGGAGTACAATGTGTGCCTATCTGTTGTAGTGTCTTTAAAAATATGATGCCAGCCTCATCTAACCGTGTATTGCTTGCAATACCAGCTACCCAGGACCCAATTCAGAAGAACAAAGAAGACGCGAAGAAATTCCTAGAGATGCAAAATATGGTCAAGGGATATAAGTCTGTTTTGTAAAAAAAACATATATACCTTGAAGGGGGGATTTGATGTGTGTAAAAGGGAATTTCATTCTGTGAGATTAGTCTATGCTCCAGGTGAAAGGTTAAGAACTGCCCCCAGCATTCCTTCATGGCGGATTCTAGGTGCCTCTTAGACAAAGGAAAAACTTTCAGCCAATCAGTGTCGAATGTAAGCTGTGATGTATGAATTGTATGCACCTTACCTTGTATTGGCAATGTAACCTAGTTTGTTAACAGAGCACGGAAAGTCCATTAAAGATAAGAGCACTGACCAATTATGTTACTAACAAGTGATGTAACCAGAGCCTATATATTCCAGAGGATCCCTTTGTTCGGGGAGCTCTTAATTTGCATTTCCCGCTGGAGCTCCAATGTTGCAACATTTACGAATAAACTTTAACTTGCATTCTCCAACCCGGTGTGTTTATTGGCAAAGTATACACTGAGGGAGCGGCCTGTCCAGCCCTCAGGTTTGAGGGCTAACAAATTGGCTCAACATGGATTCATGGTCTTTTTGGGGAATCCAAGTGCGTATGCTCAATATTGGCTTATTCTCAATCACCAATTTTCCTTACAACTTACTGCAGAGATGGACACCCACACGCAGTTCCTAGAGGTTTGTAATTCTAACTGATCTGGGGTCCGTACATTCTGGCCAGCCTCGACAGCTAACCATTATTTTCTACTAGCTAGGTGTGAAGCCCAATCTCACTATGATGCCTTGGCAATATTATACATCTTTTGAAAACAGGTATCAGATTTATCAGACTGAATTATGTAGTCATCGGTGTAGAACAGCATGATATTTAAAAAAAAACATTTAGTCTGAAATTAATTTCATGGCTTTTGACTATTTTTCTTTTCCAATGTTTAAGTATGATATATTTAGGAATACATATATTAAGTATATTTAAATATATTAAATATATTTAATATTATCTAAATCAATAATTATACAACACACTTTCTGGTACAAATCCCAAAATATAGGGGAAATATGCAGTTTAGTCAGTAAGTGCTTACTTTAATTCCAAGAAATTTTATTAGAAACATAAAGAAAAATAGCCTTATTCAGATGGATTTTTAAAACATTATTGCTTGTTTAGAGAGCCTTCACTGATACAAGGGGCTCTCCTCTTCAGACCATCACTCTCCAAATGCAATTTGGGAGATGGGCAGGGTTAAAGCACTCTTTCTCCTCACAAGTTTGCCCTACTCAGGTTCAGAACACCTGAATAGGGCTATTGACAAACAGGACTTCTGTAGCAACTTAAGGACAACATGGTTTTGTGGAGTGTGTTTTTTGTGAAACCAAGTTTTTGCAATTTAAAATCCTTAATTGAGAAAAATCTGGAGACTTCATTTAAAAAACTGCATTGATAGGTATCTGTTAAAAGGTAAGGACAAAAATCTTTATTGCAATTAAACTACAAACTTCTAAAACATATCAAACATTTGCTTAACAAAGGATAATTTCCTAGCTGTAATGCAGCATTTGCATTTCTAAAAAACTTACAAAAAGTGCTATTCTTCAAAAGTTTTAAACTATTAGTCTGAGCTAAGAAAGGAGGAGAAATATCAAGCCCTGCCCTGCATGATTCAGTTCTAACATTGCAAACTATTCGTTTGCATTGTGAGATACTGAATATCTCTATCTTTCTATGTATAATATGTCACATCACACTCTGCCAAGCATGCCTCCAATCACTTGTGCTTTTAGCTTAGAATTGCTGCTAGCTCTGATTAACAAATATAAGATAATTGGTTCTCCATCACCGGACAATGGTCCAAGTGACTTGCTCAGCTTCCTGAATCTCCATCTCTTTAGATTTGTGCTAATGACTTAAAAATAGTAAACTTTAAACTGTTCCCAAACTTTCTTTAGGGGTGTTTACACTTTCATTCAATGTGCATATATATGTATATACATATATTTATAAGATATAGTTAGCTGTTACATTGATGTGTGTTAAAAGCCCACACACACACGCTCAGAGAAGGACTATTCTCTCATTGGCTAGCTGACCTGAAACAGTGTTCCCAGAGTTGTTGTGGAAAATCTGATTTTTCATTATGCTGAAGCCAGGACAAATTTGATAGACATCATTTTCGGTAATTAGAGTAGAAGTTATGCCAAGTGCTGACGTTTCGGTTTCCAAGCGAGTATATGTGGATTATCAAGGTCATTTCTGCCAGTAGTACAGTAGATGGAGCGTGGCATTTTAATTTTTGTTTAACTGCTTCTAGCATGGGGGAAGGAAAAGATCATTACAATAGCTTGAGGTGGGTGGATATTGACTGGAACTCTTCACTAATGGGCAGCTCCAGATTCCTTTTAAGGAGAGCATGTTAGAATCATAGAATTAAAGAATAGTAGAGTTGGAAGGGGCCTATAAGGCCATTTAAGAACCCACCCTAAAGCATCCCTGACAGATGACTGTCCAGCTGCCTCTTGAATGCCTCTAGTGTGGGAGAGACCACATCCTCCCTAGGGAACTGATTGTGTTAAATTCATTAAGCAAGGAGAGAATTCATGTTTTTGATGTGTAGAAAGCCGAAAATATACCTTAACCTTGATGTGTGTATTTTTTTCTCTTTTTCTTTATTTTCCTTGTTCTTTAACTTTCTTCTTTCATCTTCTTTTTATTTTTTATTTTTCTTTCTTTTTTCTTTCTCTTCTTTCCTTTTTTTTTAAATAATGCATGTAATGCTTTTATGTATGTTTATGAAACAACAAAAACAATGAACTCTGAGAAGTTGTCGCTCCACTGTAGGAGGAATGCATCTCCCAGTGACACCAGACCTTGACCTGCCCTGGAACAGAAGCTGTTGCATATCACGTTCATTGGAGTGGCGAACAGATCTATTGCTCAATGGCCCCATCTTCAGAAAAGGCAGTGATGAATCTGCGGTGACAACTCCCATTCGTGACACATGTGGAAGTGTCGACTGAGTGAGTCTGCAACCACATTGTCCCCTCCCACTATGTGCAGTGCTGCCCTTGTGCGTCCGTCTGGGATGGAGGAGGAAAACAGAACAGCTGAGCCTGAGAGTGTTTGGGTAGGGGCCCAGCACAAGCAAGCAGAAGATAGCTGCAGCTCAACGCAGCAGGCCTCACTTATGCATCAGCATCACAATATAAGGCAAGCCTCAGACTTAGTTTGGTTGCTGGAAGCAATAGTTGTTTTCTGTTGATCCATCACAGTAACATTCCTGCCAGCTCCTTGACTCAGCCCGGACTATTTCTGAAACTGGAACAACTTTGACCATTCTTCAGTGTGTCCCTAAATCTGGTGTTGTTTGCCTTGGCTCCTGACGGATATCTTTGGCATATTGACCTTGGACTATTTAATGACCACTCTAGCTGTGGCTTATCTCGCAGCTCCTGTGATTTATGACAGCTTGCTTCCAGCCTCTTTCAAGAAAAAAGAAAACCAGAGAGTGAAGCAGCAGAGACAGTGAGTTTTCTTCATGCAACAGCTTGTCCAGGACAACCTGCTTTTGCAGAGGCAGGTTAACCAACTAGTGACTGTTGTCCAGGCCTTGCAAGCCCAACAGGCTGCTGCAGCCACCATCCCTGCCCCAGTGGTGAAGCAGAAATGCCCTCATAGCCCCACCAGTGGTGAGTTTGATGGCTCGACTGACTGGCTTTTGGTGTTTCTGGTTTCTTATCAGCCTGTTTACAGGCTCTGCAGCTAAATGGGCTCCCTTGCTGTTGGAACAAAGCCCACTGCTGGGGGATTTAGCTGCTTTTATCTGGCAGCTGAAGGCCATGTATGAGGACCCTGTGAAGGCAGCCACTGCAAACAGACATATTCGAGGGCTATGGCAAGGCCGGCACCCCCTTGCCAAGTACGTGACTGAGTTTCACCTGCTACAGTAGGACCTACCATGGACCAGTTCCAAGAAGGGCTGTCAGGGGAAATACTGGATGGGCTGGCTTATGTTGACAGACCTGCAACCTTGCAAGGCCTGATTCACCTTTGCCTCAGGATAGAGGGGAGATTGGAGAGCAGGTGAGCCCTCTCCAGTTCTAGAACAGGCCATGGGGATCCTGCTCCCAGGCATCTGACTCTGGGGGTTCCCAGTCCCACCTGAAGAACCAATACAGTTGGGTGGAGCCCACCCATGCTTGTCACCAGTGGAGAAGCAACAACGTCAGTAGTGTGGCCTCTGCTTATACTGTGGTCAGAAGGACCATTTTGCTGCTCACTGCCCAGCCAAGGTGCCAGCCCTCCCAGATCCGGAAAACTGCCACACCCCGACCCCAGCAGGCTCCTTGGCTGAGGTGAGATCACTCTTAAGGGCCCCCAATGTCCACAGTTCACTACCTCCCACCATTTAACTTTGCCCATCTCCCTCATCATCCTTGCAAGTACAGGTCATGCTGGACTCGTGCCCCACCAGCAACTTTATGGATATCTCCTTTGCAGATCTGCAGCATAACCCACAACAACCTATGGAGCACCCCATCGTGGTGGAGACCACTGATGGTTGGTTATTGTCTTCTGGGCTGGTGGTTCAACAAATGGGGCTCTTACCTATGAACCTGAATGGGCACCAGGAAAACCTCCAGTTTTAACTGGCCACTGCCCCCAACATTTCCCGCTGGTCCTTGAAATGACTTGGCTCCAGCATCATGACCCCCTGATCCAATGGTCAACAGGTCAAATCTCATTCCCCTCGCTCCATCATCAGAACTCTTGTTTGATCCCAAAGGATCCCTATTTTATATCGAAGGGGATGGCTGACTAGAGGGATTGCCCCTCAAATATCAAGTGTACCAGGATGTGTTTGAGGAGAAGGAGGCAGATCAGTTGCCACCACATCACCCCTACGACTGTTCCATTGACTTGGCCCCAGGAGCTAAGATTCCAGTTGGGCAGATCTATTCCTTGTCAGAGCCTGACTTAGATGCTCTGCGGTACTTCATTGAAAAGAACTTGCAACGGTGGGTTATTCGTCCCTCTACCTCACCAGTGGCAGCTCCTGTACTGTTTGTAAAAAAGAAGAAGACAGAGCTCCGTCTTTGCAATGACTACCGGCCCTAAACCACATCACTATCTGGAACAGTGGTCCCTGGCTGTCTGAAAGAGGCAGCAGTGATACCACTCCTGAAGAAACCTTCTTTGGACCCAGAAAATCTTAGCAACTATAGGCCAGTGGCAAATGTTCCATTTCTGGGCAAGGTCCTTGAGCAGGTGGTTGCAGGCCAGCTCCAGACACTCTTGGATGAGACTGATTATCTGGATCCATTTCAGTTGGGTTTCAGGCTTGGTTTTGGCACGGAAACAGCCTTGGTCGCCCTGTATGATGACCTATGTTGGGAGAAAGACAGGGGGAGTGTGACTCTGTTGATTCTCCTTGATCTCTCAGTGGCTTTCGATACCATCGACCATGGTATCCTTCTGGAACAACTGACTGAGTTGGGAGTGGGGGGCACTGCATTGCAGTGGTTCCACTCCTACTTGGCTGGTCGACTCCAGAAGGTGGTGCTTGGGGAACATTGCTCAGCCCCATGGATTCTCAAGTATGGGGTTCCGCAGGGGTCAGTCTTGTCCCCCATGCTGTTTAACATGTACATGAAATCGTTGGGTGCGGTCATCCGGAGTTTTGGAGTGCGTTGTCATCAGTATGCTGATGACACGCAGCTCTACTGCTCCTTTTCATCTTCATCAGGTGTGGCTGTGGATGTGCTGAACTGGTGCCTGGCTACAACAATGGACTAGATGAGGGCTAATAAACTGAAACTCAATCCAGACAAGACTGAGATGCTGCTGGTGGGTGGTTCCTCTGGCCAGATGGTGGGTGTTCAACCTGTTCTGGATGGGGTTGCACTCCCCCTGAAGGAGCAGGTTCGTAGCTTGGGGGTTCTCCTAGAACCATCTCTGTCACTTGAGGCCCAAGTGGCCTCGGTGGCACGGAGTGTTTCTACCAACTCTGTTTGGTGGCCCAGCTACGTCCCTATCTGGACAGGGATAACCTAGCTTCAGTCGTCCATGCTCTGGTAACCTCCAAATTAGATTACTACAATGCCCTCTACGTGGGGCAGCCTTTGAAGACGGTTCGGAAGCTGCAGCTTGTGCAAAATGCAGCTGCCAGATTGATAACTGGAACCAGAAGGTTCGAACATATAACACCGATTCTGGCCCGCTTGCATTGGCTGTGTATACGTTTCCGAGCCCAATTCAAGGTGCTGGTTTTAACCTATAAAGCCTTACACGGCTTGGGACCACAATGCCTGACAGAACGCCTCTCCCGACATGAACCTACCTGTACACTGCGCTCAACATCTAAGGTCCTCCCCTGAGTGCCTACTCTGAGGGAAGCTCGGAGGATGGCAACAAGGGAGTGGGCCTTTTCAGTGGTGGCCCCCCAATTATGGAATGATCTCCCCGATGAGGCTCGCCTGGCGCCAATATTGTTATTTTTTTGGCGCCAGGTCAAGACCTTTCTCTTCTCCCAGGCATTTAACAACATATGCTAAGTGTTTTTTTAATGGACCCCAGAACTGTTGTTGTTTAAAAATGTATACTGTTTTATACTGTTGCTTTTATATTTTTTATATTTTTGCCATGACAGCTCACTAGCAGGACATTTTGGGACCTTTAAAACCCTCCACTTGCTGATGTGGGCATTCTGGTGGCCACCTATCCAGGCTGACGTCAAGGGGTATGTGGTGACATGTGACACCTACTGCCAGGCCAAAGGACAGCTGGGTCACCCACAGGGGCTCTTGCTCCTGGGACCTTGGTGGTCCATTTCACTGGACTTCATCACCGACTTGCTGTTCTCCAGTGGGAAGACCTCAATCTTGGTCGTGGTGAACCTGTTCAGTAAGATGGCACACTTTCTCCCATGTTTGGGTCTTCCTCAACCCAAGAGATGGACCAGATGTACATCAACCAGGTTTGTCTTCCTGACAACTTGATCTCAGGTTGTGGTGCCCAGTTTATGTCTCATTTCTGGCACACCTTGTTCCAGTCCCTGGTCGTTGGGCTCCATCTCTCTTCAGCCACCCCCAGTGTGATGGCCAGATGGAACGGACCAATGCAACTGTGGAGCAGTATCTTCGATGCTATGCCAGTTTCCAGCAGGACAATTGGGTGGGTCTCCTGCCTCTAGTGGAGTTCATCTACAATAACTTGGCACATGCCTCCAAACAGCAGACTCCATTCTTTGCCAACTATGACTATCACCCACGGTTCTTCCCAATGGTCCTGATGCCGAACTTGAAGCCCAAGGGTTGCTGGCTATACAAGCAATCCTGAAAGACCAGTTGGAACAGGCCAAGGAGGCCTATAAGAGGGAGGCAGATTGTCACCACCAGGAGGGACCCCCTTTGAAGGTGGGGGATCAGTGTAGCTGTCTACCAGGTTCTTGCGATCCCAAAGGCCATCCTGGAAGTTAGATGCTCACCATGTGGACCCTTTTGTCATCTCCCAGCAGATCAACCCTGTGGTGTTCCAGTTGCAGTTCCCAGCATTGCTCCGTGTGCATCCAGTTTTCTACCAGTCACTGCTAGTCCTGGCCTCCCTGTCACACTCCTTATGTACTTGTTCTGGGCCCCTTCTGGGCCCCTCCGCCAATCATGGTCGGGGAGGAAGAGTATGAGGTTGCTTGAGCAAAAACCTGGGGAATCAATGCAACCATGGTATCCTTCTGGAGTGGGGCTCTGCAAACCACCATTTTTAGTGGTTCCAATCTTATGTTTAGAGCTGCCACCCAGAAATAGTATTGTGAGACTATTGTTAAGCCTATTGTAGTTATTGATCTGCCCCACAAGGGCCTGTTCAATATCCTGTGCTGTTCATTATCTACATGAAACTGTGAGATACCATCCATATGGTGATAAATCCCAGCTCTCTATTCCATCTGAATCAGGAGAAGCTGTAGAAGTGTCGGACTGGTGTCAGGAGTCAGTGATGGGCTGGATGCCAATAGACTAAGCTGAATACTGACAAGACAGAGGCACTCTGGGTCAGGGGTTCTTAGCTCTGGAAATTAGGTATATGTCCTGTTCTGACCTGAAGGAACAGGGAGGATGTGTGGCTGTAGGTGGCCTGAAGGAACACAGGGAAGCGTGGCTGCAATAGCAAAGGGTACTTTTGCCTAGCTATGACTGATCTACCAGCTACAACTATTGCTGGATCAACATTATATAGCCTTAGTTGTCCATGGCTTGGAAAGATGACTGCAACATGCTCTATGTGTGGCTTCCTTTGAAGACAGTCCAGAAGCTACAGCTAGAGCAGAATGTTGCGGCCTGGCAGATAGCAGGAATCATATTATACCTATCCTGAAAGCACTGCACTGGTTGCTAATGAGCTACTGAACTCAATTTGTCCTGCTATTACAATATAAAGCCCTTAACAAGTTGTGACCCAAGTACCTGAGGGAGTACCTTCCTCGTTACCAGCTAACTAGGGCGCTTCACTTTGCAGGAAATGCCCTGTTCACTGTCACCATAAATGAGATGGCAATGCAAGATAGGTTCTTCTCAGTGACAGCCCCTCACTTGTGGAACTTCCTACCAGAAGAGGCACAATTAGAGGCACAAATGTGAATATTTTTAAACAAAAACTGAAGACCTTTTTATTTACACAAGCACTTGGCTCTTAACTTGTTTCTGTGCTTCTCTGAAAGATTATCATTGACATATTTTAATTGTTTTATTGTAATAGTGGGTATTAGTATTATTTTACTTAGGGTGACCATATGAAAAGGAGGACAGGGCTCCTGTATCTTTAACAGTTGAATTGAAAAGGGAATTTCAGCTGGTGTCATTTGTATATATGGGGAAGGAGAGGAAAGGAACCTCTCGTGCAAGCACTGAGTCATTACTGACTCTTGGAGGGACGCCAGCTTTCGCTGACGTTTTCTTGGCAGGCCTTATAGCAGGGTGGTTTGCCGTTGCCTTCCCCGGCCCTTATTACCTTTCCCCCAGCTAACTGGGTACTCATTTTACCGACCTCGGGAGGATGGAAGGCTGAGTCGACCCGAGCCGGCTGCCTGAAACCAGCTTCCACTGGGATCGAACTCAGGCCGTGGGGAGAGTTTCAGCTGCAGAAGCTGCAGGTGCCCTGCCCTCTTTTAAATCTGGTCACTCTAGTATAGCCTGCAGCTTTAACTGTTGTGATAAAGAGGAAATTTCACCAGGTTCTCCATATATACAAATGGCACCAGCTGAAATTCCCTTTTCTATGCAACTGTTAAAGATACAGGAGCCCTGTCCTCCTTTTCATATGGTCGCCCTATTTTACTAGTATTTGTATTACCAGTTTTTGAAAATCACTCTGTGTTCCTGCTTTGGAGGAAGGGCAGGGTATAGCAACTGTGAATGAATGAATGAATGAATGAATGAATATTATATTGCTAATTTGAGGCACCTGAATGTCCCAGGTGACTTTGGAACTACAGCAAATGAGATTATTAGGTAACAGTTTGTTGAGAAAATAAATATGCCTCCTTGCTTAACAGAAAGCTTGCTTCTTGAATCTGATCTCACGCTAGCCATAACTATTAGAATTCAAATTGAGACATCTGTGGCAGAAACCAAAATGTTGAGGTTGGATATATGATGCACAGTTCACATTATAAATCTGTAGAAAACATCACTGAAAATACAGTCAATTTTTTACAGCAGAAAAGTGAATGGAAAACCACAAACGAAGCAAATTCAAAATCTTAATAATGTTAAGCAAATGTTCCTTTCCTGGGTAGGGTCGTTGGGCAGGTGGCTACTAAACAGCTCCATATGCTCTTGGGTGAGACCAACTATTTAGATCAGTTTCAGACTGGGTTTTGGCATGGAAACCGCCTTGGTTGCCATATATAATGACCTATGCTGGGAGAGAGACATGGAGTATGACCTTGTCGATTCTCCTTGATTTCTCGATGGTCTTTCGATACCATCACTCATGGTATCCATAAGGTGGTGCTTGGGGAATAGTGCTCAGTCTCATGGCTTCTCCATTATTCGGTTCCAGAGGGGTCAGTTTTGTCCACCATGATATTCAACATCTACATGAAACTGTTGCGTGCAGTAATCCAGAGCTTTTGGGGTGTAATATCACCAGTATTGGGGTGTAATATCACCAGTATGCTGATGACACACAGCTCTATTTCTCCTTTTCACCTTCATCAGGTGAGGCTGTTGGTATGCTAGATTAGTGACTGGCTGTGACAATGGATTGGACGAGAGCTAATAAACTGAAACTGAGATGCTGTTAGTGGGTGGTTGCTCTGACAGAATGGAGTTTGCTCAACTTGTTCTAGATGGGGTTGACATTCCCCTGAAGGGGCTGGTTCATAGCTTGGGGGATTCTCTTGAAGCTATCTTTGCTCCAAGAGAATCCCAAGGTGTATTACTGCAATACACTGTATGTGGGGCTCCCTTTGGAAGATGAGTTAGAATAGGCTGACCATATTTTGGAAACTAACAAGGAGGACAACATGGCCTCCCCAAGGGGGCATGCCCACCAACATGTCCAGCCTCCAAGGGGGCGTGCCCACCCAAACATGGCCTTGAGCACATGTCTGATTTTACAGCATACAATTAAGACAAACCTATTCTATATAACATCTTAATGTTAAAACACTGAAATAAAGAGCAAATGAGACATTCAATGTATCTGAAATTAACTTCACTTACTCCTGCTTTTGTAGCTTTTGCTGTACTTTGAAGCTTTTGCTATACTCTGTGTGATACAGTCTCCCCTTCCCTCAAATATCTTTTCTGACTGCAAATCCTCCACTGGATGACCATAGTCTCACCTTTCTCAGTGAGAAACTTATCTAAAAATGTGTCATTATATCTCTGGTTCATTAGCCATGTAAACAAGACCACGACCAGAACAGATGCCCATTATTACAATCCTGGACAAGGATCTTTCCCTCCTTTTATCCAAATACCTACTGAATGTACACTGCGTCAGTATGCAGAGAACAGAAATCCCAATCAGGGACTCAAAGAAAACTGCCCAAAGAAACAACACAAACAAGTCAATAAAGCTTATTCCTAGACACATGAATATAGGATTGCAGCCTCTTCACATCTGTTCACCTTAATCTAGCAAGTGGAAGCCCCTCCTGTCAGGGACAATTATGCACTCATAAAACCTGGCCTCATGGATCAGGTGCTCTCCAGAAAGATGGTTTCAGAGCCTAGGAGATCCAGACACACTCAAACCAGTCAAGCCAAGCCACGCTATGCTGGGACAGAATGATTCTAGGACAAGACAATAGTTTCCAATCAACCAGACATAACAGTCGTAAACAAAAACAAAAAACCCACAACTACCTCATTGACATAGCAATACGTAATGACAAAAATGTTGCAGAAGAGGAAAAGAGAGAAAAATATACACCACTGGCTATAGAAGTTAAAGAACTGTGGCAACAGGAAAAAGTTACAATTATTCCATTAGTCACATCAGTCACCAGCATCACACTAATAATAATAATAATAATAAAAATAATAATAATCAGAAAACATTCAGAAACTAGGCTTACCCAAATATATCTGTACCAACATTCAGAAAGCAGTCAAAACGTTGAATAGTCAGGAAACTCCTGACCTCCTCCTCTCCACACACATACACACAAAAAGGAGACTACAACAAAAGTTTTCTGGGAGTTGCTACAACAGATTATTGCTTTAAAAACAACAACATGCTAATCATATTAACAGCTTACTTGATCATGACAGAAATAAAAAGATAAAAATGTATGGGGTATCTTTTAAGAGATTGCTAATTTCAAATTATATATGATCCATAGGCAAAGGAACTAGCAAAGGAACCTTCTGTGTTTTATCAGACAGAAAGAGAGGCAGAGGCATTTTGAAGTATCAGAAACTAATAAAAATATATTTTTTATATTCTTATAAGTTAGAGTGGATAGATCAATTTATACCTGATTTGAGACAGAAAAATAGTTCATGGTGTTGGCTGTCAACTGCCAAGTAAATGCTGAGAATTATTCTTTATGGCTGCTGCATAACTAGCAGGAGCTACAGTAAAGTCAAAAAATTACTTTGTGTTTAGAGAGACCATAAGCCACAGGAAGTTTAGGGAAAGCAGCAACAAGGAAACATTTGGCATCCCAGGAGCCACAGGGCATTTTGGATGCTGGTCTTTGAAGGAGGGAAGAGAAGTTTGATCTTGCAGCCCAGTTCACTACAGCCATGGAAACAGCAACAACCCTGGCTCTTGACCATCAAAGCTCTGATGTTGGAGAGGCAAAAGAGGAACATTCCACAACCATTTGGGGGGCAGATCAGGGGAAAGCTTTGGGTCCAAAGATTCATAGCCTTCCCTTTCCCCCGAAAACCCACTGGTCTTGGGGAAATTGTGAAACTGGCATACAAAATCCACCCCACCCCCATTGCAACCAATAGGAGAGAAATCATAAAGGCAAACAAAAGACAGTAAAAAGGGTTGGGAATGGAGGAAAACCTTTTCTCCCTTTCTTTCACCCTTTTAGTATGACCCCAGCAGAGGTCTTCACCATGGAAGGATTACTCTATTAAAACAACTTACAGCTAGTAAATCCATCTATGAAAATAGTCTGATGCTATCCTTTGAGAATGAATCAGATCACTGAAGGATAACATTTGGTAATGAAACTTGTTAATGTAACTTAGTAAACAATCCAGTCTGAAGAGTATAACATACCGTATTTCTTCGATTCTAAGACGCACTTTTTTCCCTAAATAACGAGCTCTAAAAATGGACTGCGTCTTAGAATCGATGGCGTCTTAGAATCGAAGCAATACGGTAAGAGGAAAAGAGGAAGCTCCTGCAGCAGCCTCGAGCCATGCGAGCGAGGAGGAGCTGGTTGGGTAAGCGCCTGGTTTTTTGTTAGGCAAATTTATTCGTAAGTCCCATCGATTTCCATGGGACTTACTCGCGTGTCGTCGTCCCCTGGTGCACAGACAAGTAAAGAGCGGGACTGGAGAGTTAAGTTTACTCTTCAACGCCCCCCCTTCTTCCCGCGCAAACGGCAGTTTCTTCTCTCACAGAGGGAAAAAAGAAAAGGACACAACTATTAGAAGAAAGCGCGGGGGGGGGGAGGTTGGCTGGGCGGTGAGGGAAGTATTTCTTTGATTCTAAGATGCCCTTTTTTCTCAAATAAACATCTCTAAAAATGGGGTGCGTCTTAGAATCGAAGAAATACGGTATGTATTAAAATAATGATCACTAATAAGCCACAGGCATATCCAAACCACACTATTCACTTCCTTTTCCCAGAAATACTGTCACCAACATTTGTCCAGAATTTAATGGACATTTCAGATTGCCAGTTTATAATATGATGACAGTTAACACATAAAAAGTACAGTTCCTCTATCTTCCCCTTTTATTAGATGTTTACTCTTCATGGTACAGAAACTTATTTTTTTAAAAAATGCAGACCACTGATTTCACAAGCATTAAGTTTAGTTATTTAAGCCTGCAAGCTTAGATTACCAATTTATTCTAATACGAATGTGACATACTTTATGGATATATTGATTTAAAATATTGTATTAATATAGCATTAGATTTCTACCTTACAATGCTCTGTGTCAGCACAAAAGTGCCTTGTTGATTAATTGCAATGTTAAAATGAGAGAGATAGAAAGAAAGAGAATCCCCAAGTAAGTACAGTATTACAAAATGTTATGATTAAAGAGGAAAACCTAAAGCACCAAGGGCATGAGAAACAAGAGATGAAAGGGCAGTAATTCCCAAAGAAATCCATGCAATTCATTTTATCAGTACTCTACATTTTAAAATACTTCTTGCTGCCTCACCATGGTTTTTGTTTTGTTTCCCGCATTCTCTCTGGGATAGAAGCAAGCCTTCAGGCCCCTTCCGCACATCGATCCAAGCCTTTTCTTGGCTGGCATCAGCCATCCCAGTCCGGCCAAGCCAGGCCGTGGCTAAACAAAGAGGCCTGGGCAGCGCATGGTGTGGCTGAAAGGGGCTGCACCAGACCAGGCAGCAAATAAAGCTGCATGGGGGAAAGTAGCTGCCCTGGCCCAAGCAGGCCAAGGCAGCAAGGAAAGGCCCGTGCGGCGCGGGGGAAGTAGCTGCACCAGCCCAGGCAGGCCAGGGCAGCAAATAAGGCCCTGCCAGGCACGGCTGAAAGGGGCAGGCCCGTGCAGCTGAACAAGGGGGCTGCACTGCAGCAAGCCACAAGTGCTGCCACTGGCCACCGCCTCCTCACCTTCCTTCGATGGCCTCTGTGGGCTGTGGTGCTCTTGCTGCTGCCACCGCTTCTCCTCTCCTTTGTTTCCGTATCGCTTCTGGCCCCGCTCGGAGCTTCTTCTACTGCTGATAACCAGGGTCGTTATGTTGGGACTACACACACACGTCTTTCCCAGGAGTCTCAAATCTCATGAGAATTGGGTCGCTGGAAGTCTCACGAGATTTGAGAGCTCACTTTTGGGGTTTTTTGACACTGCATCCCAGGGTGTCTTCTGGGCCAGCTCAGGAGACAGTGAGGGATGCGAGCCAGCCCGATTTCCCCTGAGATTGACGCTATTTAACCGATTCACCCAGTTCTGAGGTCCAGATCCAGATGACCCGAAATTTCCCGGGTGGGTTGGTCAGCCTAAATTAGAAGCTGCAGTTTGTGCAAAATGCAGCAGCCATATTGAGAACAGGGAGAAGGAGCTCTGAACATATAACTCTGATTCTGGCTCACTTGCACTGGCTGGCTGTATGTTTCTGTGCTCGATTCAAGGTGTTGATTTTAAGCTATAAAGCCTTGTATAACTTGAGATCACAACACCTGATGGAACTTACCATGTACTACAATAATTATCTAAGGCCTTCCTCCAGGTGCCTTCTCCAAGGGAGGCTCAGAAGATAGCAACAAGGGAATGGGCCTTCTCAGTGGTGCCCCCACCCCCAGATACAAAACAATCTTCCCAATAAGTCCTGTCTGGCACCAACATTGTTATCTTTTCAGTGTGAGGTTAAGAGCTTCCTCTTCTTTCAAACATTTGACAGCATATGATGAAGTTTTAATAAGGTTCTGAATTTTTCTCGTTGATTGTTTAATTTTTTTTAGGTGTGTGTGATATCTGTGTTTATGTTTGCATGTAAGTGGTTTTTAAGTTTTTTTTAAGTTTTGTAAAGTGCCCAGAGAGCTCTGGCTATGCAACGAATGAATGAAATGAAAAGTCTCAGCAAAAAATAACTATTTTCATTCTAGGTCTAGAGCATCTTGCAGGCTACTCAAGATGTCCTGAAATATTAGTTTAGTGTACTGGTATAAAAATATGGCCTATTTTGCCAAGATTTGCTAAAGCAACCAATCCAAACATCAGTACAATTGAGATTACAAGTGATTTTCTTTGGTTTCCTCCTCTCAAATAAAAGAAATGGAAATTGGGTGCATTGGTTAGGTGCTACTTACGAAAAGAAGATTAAGAATATTTATCTTAGAGGAGGCCAGGTAGATAAATTGTGCTTTCACATGGAAGCATCTCACTGAGTGTTATTTTGCAATCTGGGAAAGGATTTTCCCATAGGTAATACTCAGGGCCGGTGCTAGACTGTTTTGCGCCCTTGGCAAGGCGAACTATTTGCACACACACACACACACACCAAAATTGCCAACTTTGATTTTTAAGAACAGATGTTTTGTAGAAAAAATAAAAAGCACAGAACTTGAAACTGCTAAATTTATTTTAAATTGCAAGAATAAGTAATAAGTAACAATCAATTTTGATTATCTCTCGCAAATCCAATGGAAGGGAGGGACCCACCATCTCGTGCGGAGACTGAAGGTGCCCGGAGGGGTGCAAATGGGGTGCAGAAGCCCATGATCTCACTAGGTGCCCTTAGACGAGCTACTTTTTCTCAAACTCCGTTCTCACCTACTAGACCTCTAGCAAATATGGGGATAATACAGGTCGATACTACAGAATTGTTGTAAGGCTTCCAACAAAATGATGCATGCGGAACACAATAAGTTAAATACTAAGTGTTATTAGGCAGTTCTGCAAACAACAGCTGTAATAGTAACAACCAGCAAGGCTTTCTTCATAGAACTAGGGGGGCAATCTTATGCATATTTAGATAAATGCAGGTTGCTTACCTGTAACTGTAGTTCTTCGAGTGGTCATCTATGCATTCACACATATGGGCTTTGCGCCTGCGCAGAGACCGAACCGGAACCTACTATAGCTGAGTGGAACGTTTTTGGCGGGAACCCCTCCCCCCACGCTACTGCGCATGTCCACGGGGTTCCCGCCCTTACCTCAGTTTACAGGAGTCCGACATTGTGCCCCCATAAACATGAATGTAAAATAAAATACAAGTACATTCCACATATAACTGTGTCATTTATAAGTCTCACACCACCAAGTGGGGATGGTGGGTGGGTTGTGTGAATGCATAGATGACCACTCGAAGAACTACAGTTACAGGTAAGCAACCTGCATTTCTTCTTCGTGGTCTCTATGCATCACACATATGGGCGAGTAGCAAGCTGACATACCTTTGGAGGTGGGTTGGTGCATCATCTGAAGATCTCCGAGAGCACTGTCCTTCCAAACGAGCAGTCCTGCCTCGCACGGGTGTCCAAACTGTAGTGCTTGACAAACGTGGATGGAATGGACCACGTTGCGGCTCTACAAACTTCTGTCAAGGCAACAGATGTTGAGACGGCTCTAGTAGAATGAGCTGTCACAGGCTTTAAAAGGTCTAGTTTAGAGATAGAGTAGGCAAGTTCAATTGTCTCTACTATCCAGCGTGATAATCGCTGGCATGAAACAGGAACTCCCTTCGAGGGCTCTCCATAACAAACAAACAATTGATTTGTTTTTCTAAATTTCTCTGTCCTAGCCTTGTAAAAAGCAAGAGCTCTTCTTACATCAAGAGTATGCAATGAAGACTCAACAGGTGTTGTAGGATTCGGGAAGAAAGCCGGTAGAGTGATATTCTGGGAAAGATGAAAAGTTGACACTACCTTAGGCAGGAAGGTAGGGTCTGTGCGTAACACAACCTTATCCTTGTGAAAAATAGTGTAAGAAGCATCTATCCTAAGAGCCCTAAGCTCACTTGCACGTCTGGCCGATGTAATGGCCACCAAGAAGACAGTCTTGAATGTCAGGAGTCTAAGGTCAGTTGAGGCCATAGGCTCGAAAGGTTTCCTTGTCAGCGATTGTAATACGACTGACAGGCTCCATGGTGGAACGATACACTTCACTGTCGGTATCGTGTTCTTAAGTCCTTTTAGGAACTTTTTGGATGTTGGATGTGCAAAAGGTGAAAAACCATCCATTCCTTGATGAGAAGCCGTGATAGCCGCTAAGTAGACTCTGATTGAAGTAAGTTTGAGTCCTTGTTGGTAGAGCGTCAATAGATATTTGAGGATCAATGATAAAGGGCAAGATTCAGGTGTTTGCAAAGATATGGCCCCCATCATACTTTCTGAGTGGCAGTCGACCTGGTGGCGTGCTGTGGATAATTGTTGCTTGGCTATGGCTGAGGCTTCATTTTGAAAGACCCGCGCCAGCTCTTTCTTGTCCTCTGGGAGATGTTCACATAGCGATCCTATTTTCTCCCAGAGGAAAAGCTGGTATCGGGCCATGGTAGCCTGGTAAGCTGAGGCCCTAATACCAAGGGAAGTTGACGAGTAAATCCTCCTGCCCGTATGGTCCAATTTCCTGCCCTCTCTATCCACAGGTGCAGAATGGGTTTTCTGTGACTGGCCTTGCACTGAGTCTACCACTATGGAATTTGGCTTTGGGTGCTGGGCCAAGAACTGTGCATCCTCTTCTCTAACCCGATAGAGGGTCTCTAGCCTCTTCGATGTCGCTTGCGTAGCAGCTGGTGTCTTCCAAGACAGTTGCGCCGTTTGTTTTAAGGCGTGCGGAATAGGAATGGCCAGTCGTTGGTTGGTTGTGGACTGGAAAACATCATAAATTGGATCGACAACCGATTCATCTGCCTGCTGGATGTCCAGTCCTAATGCCTGGGCCATTCTTAGCATATGGTCAGAAAATCTAACCATAACATATGAAGGCGAAGAAGGGTCTTTGTCATGGACGGCATCGTCCGGTGATGGTGCCGACGGAGTAATCGACTGTACAAACTCGGAGTCGGAGGGATAGTTATCCTCCGGTGAGGATAAGGTAACCACTTGCAAGTCGTGGTGTTCTTCCTGCGCTGGCACCGTTGTAGCCGCAACGGCTGGTACTGCAGACTGTGTACGGTGTCGAGGGGTCGACACCGTAGACATTTGGTGGACGGAAGGCGGAGGCAACGGTAAATGGCATACCCTCTATTATTATTATTATTATTATTATTATTATTATTATTATTATTTATTTATTTATTTATTTATATAGCACCATCAATGTACATGGTGCTGTACAGATTACACAGTAAATAGCAAGACCCTGCCGCATAGGCTTACAATCTAATAAAGTTGTAGTAAACAATAAAGAGGGAAAGAGAATGCAAACAGGCACAGGGAAGTGTAAACAGGCACCAGGTAGGGTGAAGCTGACAGTATAGGGTCAGAACAAACTCAATATTTAAAAGCTATAGGGAAAAGAAAAGTTTTTAGCTGAGTTTTTAAAGCTGTGATTGGGTTTGTAGTTCTCAAGTGTTCTGGAAGAGCGTTCCAGGCGTAAGGGGCAGCAGAAGAAAAAGGACGAAGCCGAGTAAGGGAAGTGGAGGTCCTTGGGCAGGCGAGAAGCATGGCATCAGAGGAGCGGAGAGCACAAGCGGGGCAATAGTGTGAGATGAGAGAGGAGAGATAGGAAGGAGCTAGACCGTGAAAAGCTTTGAAGGTCAACAGGAGAAGTTTATATTGGATTCTGGAGTGAATTGGAAGCCAATGAAGAGATTTCAGAAGTGGAGTGACATGGTCAGAGCGGCGGGCCAAGAAGATGATCTTGGCGGCAGAGTGGTGGACAGAGACCAGCGGACTGATGTGAGATGAAGGAAGGCCAGAGAGAAGAAGGTTGCAGTAGTCCAACCGAGAGATAACCAGTGCGTGAACAAGAGTCTTGGCAGAAGAGACAGACAAAAATGGTCGAATCTTGGCAATATTATACAGGAAGAAACGACAGGATTTAGCTACTGCCTCAATATGAGGAATAAAGGAGAGCGAGGAATCAAATATAAAGCCAAGACTACGAGCTTCCTTGACCGGAGTAAGCGTGACATCGTTGACAGTAAGAGAGAATGAGAGGTGAGGAGAAGGTTTAGGAGGAAAAACAAGCAGTTCAGTTTTTGCCATATTAAGTTTCAAACGACGATGAAGCAGCCAGGCTGAGATATCTGAAAGACATGCCGAGATACAATCGTAAACATCAGGAGAAAGTTCCGGAGATGAGAGATATAATTGTGTATCATCGACATACAGGTGATATTGGAGGCATTGAGATTGAATAAGCTTACCCAAGGGCAGCATGTATAAAGAAAACAACAACGGGCCAAGCACCGAGCCTTGCGGAACCCCTACTGAAAGGGGAAAAGAGGATGTTGGTGGAGGGTGCGCGTAGTACTCTTCGTGAGGGTATTGACCTTGGTCTTCCTGGAAGTATTGTTGTGGTCGGCACCGGTCCCACTCATAGTATCCGTATCTTGATTGGGGATCAGAGTATTGAGATACTCTGTCCCATTCACGCCTTGGTGTGCGCCTTGGCGAAGGTGATAAAGGGATTAATCCCCGGCGCTCTTGAGGCCTGGCAGACTCTCGAAAAGAGGTTGCTGAAGCCGAATCACGGAGCTCGCCCTCCGATAGACTGGGAGGGTGTGTCGGTAACGTAGCCATCGGTAGCGATTGAGATCGCGATATCGAGGGAGACCTCGGTACCGAAGCGGTCGGTATGGTGGGAGGAGTAGACTGACTCCTAGATGGTTCAGATGTTCCGGAATACCCTAAAGAGGGTTTCTCCGCGTCTCTCTTCTTCTTCTTCTTCTTCTTCTTCTTCTTCTTCTTCTTCTTCTTCTTCTCCATTTCAGAAGAAGATTTGGGAGTCCGGGCCTTTTTAGAGATTTTCTTTGCCGCGGAACTCGCCAGTGACCGTCCAGGTGTTAGGGGTATCTGAGCCCTATTAGCCGCTCTGGATTGCTCGTGCACCTCAGTGCAACGGTCATTAACGGACTTACTGGTTGCCGTTTTATCCATCCTTGTGGTGTCGGCGGCCGTGTCTGTGGCCCTGAGGGCTTTTTCCCAGAGAATAGAGCGAAGACGGTCAGCTCTATTCTTCCTAGTTTGTTTGGTGAAGGCCATACAATGATGGCACACTTCGACTTTATGGCCTTCACCCAGGCACAGAACGCACAGAGAGTGCCCGTCAGTTGGTGGAAGCTTAGCTCCACACTTCACACACTTGCGAAATGGGGCCTTTACTGCCATGCGGTTAGGCACCGCGACCGAAGTCGCTGAGGAGAATCTAACTACTATAACAATAAAAAAAAATATTTTTTTTAGACAGAATAGAAGAAAAAGAGTGAAGAATGAGGGAAAGACGAAGATTTGGAGCAAAAGAAAGATTTGTAGAGAAAAACGCTAAGAGGTTTTGGTTCTATGGTCTAAGCACAATGGCGGACGACGAAGAACTGAGGTAAGGGCGGGAACCCCAGGGACATGCGCGGTAGCGTGGGGGAGGGGTTCCCGCCAAAAACGTTCCACTCAGATATAGTAGGTTCCGGTTCGGTCTCTGCGCAGGCGCAAAGCCCATATGTGTGATGCATAGAGACCACGAAGAAGAACTAGTCCTACAACCCCCAGCATTCCCTAATCAGCATGCTGGGAGTTGTAGGACTTTTTTCTGTCTAAACATGCGTAGGATTGCACCCAAAGGGTACAATATTTAGAGGGAGGGGATAGTCCTACACTCCCAGCGTTCCCCAGCCGTAGGGCTCTTTTTCTGTTAACATATACAGGGTTGCGTCTTCAGAGCTTCAATCCTAGACACAACTGAACTGAATGGTATGAGTCCCGATTTACATGTGCCTGGGATCAGACTGCTCTCTGTTCCACAGAGACGAAGATTGTTTCCTAATAAAGTAATCCTATGCATATCTACTCGGAAGTCAACCCCATTGACTTCAATGGGACTTACTGCCAGGTAAGTATAGGTACAGGATTGCATCCTGAACTGTTTATTTATATTTTATTTTCTCACTTGGCAGGTGTGATTGCTTCCTCTGCCTTTATTGTGTCCCCCCCCCCATCCAACCCACTCCAAAAAGACAAAGACATCATAACAAACACACACACGGATGGGCTCCTCTCGATCGTCTTTGAATGCCACATTGAGCTCTATTCAAAGGCTGCCTACGAACTCCACAGCCGGGCAAGCGCCCAATGTTCAGAGGTGCCTTTGCAATGTACCATTGCAAAGGCATTGCTGGCGCTGCATTGTTGTTGTTGTTGTTGACGATCTGCACCCCCTCCCTTTTGCAGCCCTCCCTTACCCCGTGATGCCGCACCCACCACCATCTCCATTTCCCCCTCCTCGGTGGGAAAACGGAGCGCCCCTAAAGAGCCTGTTCTCTTAATGGCAGAGCGTGGTGCGGGAGGGGCGGAGGGCACACGCCTGTAGCCAATCAGCGCCGAGGACAAACTGGGATGGCATATAGCTTGAATGAATCATTAACCTTGACACATGCTCCTGAGTCTCCCTGGGCTGGGCGAAGCAAAGTGTTTTCTCCCGCTAGGCTATTAAGTCGCCAAGTCCTTTCTGGACTAAGAGAAAAATATCACGCACACACGTGAGGAAAGTGTGAACTGTCGCTTCCACCTGCATCACAATCACACATAGTACTGCACCCCTCTGAGGTCTGAGCCCTAGGCAGCTGCCTAGTTGGCCTAACAGTAATGCTGTTTTTCATTTTCCTGTACTGTTCACCTCATGAGGGAAGCTCAGAGGACACCAACAAGGGAGAGGGCCTTTTCTGTGGTGGTCCCCCAATTATGGAAAGATTTCCCCACCGAGACCTGCCTGAAGCCAACATTGATGTCTTTTCGGTGCCAGGTTAAAACTTTTCTCTTTTCCGAGGCATTTAGCAGTATGTGATGAGCTTTATTGATCCGAAATTTATTTTTAAAGCTATTTATAGCTGCTTTAAATGTATGTTTCTGTGTATGTTGTATGTTTTTGTAGTTTTAAATTTTGTATATTGTTTTTAAGTGTTTTAATCTTCTGTAAACTGCCCAAAGAGCTTCGGCTATGGGGCGGTATACAAACGTAGATGATGATGATGATGCCAGGTTTCCACAATTCCACTTGCCATCGTGAGTTTTGGGCCACACTCTGGCAAAAGTGATTGGCATCCAACTTTCATCTTAGTAGCAGCTGTTGCCCACTGGGGAAGAGGGCATCAATTGGCAGGTGGAGCCATGGGATCACAGTTGGGAGAGCCAGCTGGAGCATGTTGAAAGAAGAGGGCTGGGCTAGGGAAGGGGAGCTTGTCTATGGGCTATGGAACTACACCAAGCACTTGAGCTTATATTGCACTGCTCTACCAGCAAGCCATTGCACACAAGCATTGCACACAAGTTTAACATCAGGATTCATAAGTGAGTGCAAAGCAATAGGCTGCTGGGGTTGACTCCTGGAAGGACACCAAAGCCCTTCATTCAACCCATTTTGAGGTGTTAAGTCAAAGCTGGTGTTTGAAGAGTAGGAGGTTGCTGGTTATAGGCCTGTTGTTGGACAATGGCGGGAAGGGAGGGTTTAGCTAGAGAAGGGAGCCGTAGCTCAATGGCAAAGTACATAGGTTTGCATGTCAAAGGTCCCCCAGGTTCAATCTTTGGCATCTACAGATAAGGCTGGGAAAGACTCCTGTCTAAAATCAGGGAGATCCACTGAAAGTTAGTATGGACAATGTTGAACTCGATAGACAATTGGTATAAAGCAACTTCCTATATTCCTGTCACCTAATTTTCACCCACCTACCAACAGTAAACCAGGAAATGACAGTAGCTTCTGCTGATGCTTCTGAACTTTTGTTTGTATAGATAATTGCAGCTTAGTTTAGATGCCCCAAGCTCAAGCTGACAGGGCTGTTATTTTGAGTATTTTGCAATAATTTCTTTAATTAGCTGAAACTCCTTGGGGAGAAGTTTATGAAATGGCATACTTCCAACATTTGATGCAATGCCTTTTTTGTTTGTTTTTTGCTTATATGACAGAAGCTGAGAATGAAAATTTTTAAGAGGCCCAAGTGAATTGAACTTCTATTTAATTATCAGTTCATTCTTTTATTAATCCATTGAAAAACAAAAGACAAATCCACCAAATAAGCCACTGGTGAACAAAGGACCCTCGCCTGAGGTTTGAATGATGTCTGAACTTATTTTTGGGACATGAAAAGAGTGCGCAGCACTCAACCACATACAGACAACAGTTATAATGTGTCAACAACTTTTTCATGAGAATTTTTCACCATATTCACACATATTTCATAAAGATCACATTCAAATGTTTCATCAACATAATTTCTTCACTATATGGATATTTATCCAGCATATATTCCAAACAGACAACAACTATAATAATGTCCACAACTTATTCACACATTTTCTTCAACATAGGTCATGTCTTGCAGGAACCTGTGCCTGTGCTCAGTACCTCTTAAAAGACCACCAGAAAATTCCTCCTACAGATAATGATCGCCAGATAATGCTGGGAGTCCCTCTGTGGAGAAGAGCTCCTTCACAGAGTCTGTGTTTGTCTGTCTTTGTTTGTGTTTGTCTATGTTTGTCTTGTTCTTCAAATCTGCCAGACTTGTGAGTATGTTCTTTTAATTTGCTTTGCAGAATGGAGGTTTGTGTGTCTGTTTGACTTTAACTTTCTTAAACTGTTTTAATAAATGTTTTAAAGTTATAACAGTGTCATTGTGCTTGTGAGTCTGAGTGAAGTCAATCATTCTGGATGTCTCCCTCCAGAACTTCTTTACACCTACTAAAGTGGGGGATTTAAGGAGTAATGTTACAAAGTATTGCAGGAACCTGTGCCTGTGTTCAGTACGTCTTAAAAGACCACCAGAAAAATCCTCCTTCAGTATGCATAGTACAATGGACGGTAGCGTATTACCCTGCCATAAGTGCATATATTGACATATGAAGCACTGTGGCACATACAGTGGCCCATTTTGGAGTTGAGGCTGGTGACCAATCAGCATAAGCTCTATGTGGAAATCACAATGTGCAGTGGATGCTTTCTGGTATAGAGGTTAAGCCAATGGGAATAATCTTTATAGTATGGTGGAATGTCTGGTACTGGTTTTAGCTGAAAAGAAATCCAAAGATATCACAGAAAATCTCAGTGCTCCACACAGTCTCAGCCCAAACCTTGTGAACTGGATAACTTACATGAGAATGATGGAGTTCTTGGTGGAATTTGTGCAGGTTGCAAGGGGTGGTACACTTGGGAGACATTCACCTCTTTGCAACCTGGCTCACAATCTGTGATCATATAAACTATGTTAGGTGGGGCCTCGTCCGCTTAGCAGATATTAAACGATGTGAGAGCCAGAGGTTCACTCTGAGTTCTCTGCTGGAAATTTTGTGGAGAAACCAAGTAATAAATAAATAAATAAATAAATACAAACAAACAAATGTCATACAGGAGACTGGAGCAGGCAGGCACCATCGGAGCCTGCTTCAGTTGGAACCCCCCCCCCCCCAGGGCTAACTGCCATCTTCACCCTGTGGGGAAGAAGATGCGAGGGAGACTGGAGCAGGCAGGCACCATCGGAGCCTGCTTCAGTTGGACACCCCCCCCCCCAGGGGTAACATCTTCACCTTGTGGGGAAGAAGGAGCTGTTGGTTTGCCCCTCCATTGGGAGCTGAGAGGACGGAGCAGGGCCTTCCCACCAGCCTAAGCAGTCTCCTTAATTTCTTTTTATTTTCTCCCTCTTCCCTCCATACACTTTTCCTTGTGTGTCATGTCTTTTTTTAGAATGTAAGCCTGAGGGTAGGGACTGTCTTCTTTATTGATACATTGTAAGCCGCTCCGAGAGCCTTTTGGCTGAGGTGCGGGATAAAAATACTCTAAATAAATAAATAAATAAATACAGATTACAGAATGGATAAACATAACCAGTAGAATGCACAATGAAATTGTCAACATCATACGGAATGACCAAACCAGAAACCAGTTCTGTATGTTATAGTCTGAGCAACCCCACATCTTACAGGACATAAAACACCTATTCAACCTAGACGGTGATGTAGTGAAACTGCATTCATGTGCACCAAGGGTCTCCCTATACAGTGAACATATGATGCAGATGATATAGTAAATAAACCACTGAGCAGCTGTGAATTTTTGATGTTTTTGAAATAGCACCTATAGAAGTCAGACAACCTGACTATAGCAACATATCTCTAGTCTCCCTGAAAATAAAAGATATAGCAAGAGATTATTTGACCAATGATTTGCTGCTAGCTAATGACCAAAGAATGCTAAATGGATCAGTACAACCAGAGATATGTCGGTATACCATCGGAAGATGGGACTCCCAGGTCGGAAGATGGTCAAAATGCTACTGGGGAGGAACAGAGGATAAGTTCAACTAGCCCCAGATGTGATGTCACAGCTAGCTCAAAGCCGAAAAGACGGCTAGCGGCCGACGGTGCTGGTGGTGAACGATGAATCTGATGTTCTAAAGATCAACACACCATAGGAACCTGGAATGTAAGATCTATGAGCCAGGGCAAATTGGATGTGGTTATTGGTGAGATGTCAAGATTAAATATAGATATATTGGGTGTCAGTGAACTGAAATGGACTGGAATGGGCCACTTCACATCAGATCACCACCAGATCTACTACTGTGGACAAGAGGATCACAAAAGAAATGGAGTAGCCTTCATAATTAATAATAAAGTGGCTAAAGCAGTGCTTGGATACAATCCAAAAAATGATAGAATGATCTCAATTCAAATTCAGGGTAAGCCATTTAACATCACAGTGATCCAAATATATGCCCCAACCACAGATGCTGAAGAAGCAGAAGCAGTTCAGTTCTATGAGGATCTGCAGCACCTACTGGATAATACACCAAAAAGAGATGTTATTTTTGTTACAGGAGACTGGAACGCTAAGGTGGGCAGTCAAATGACATCTGGAATTACAGGTAAGCATGGTCTAGGAGAACAAAATGAAATGGGAAATAGGCTGATAGAATTTTGCCAGGACAACTCACTGTGCATAACAAACACTCTCTTCCAACAACCTAAAAGACGGCTTTATACATGGACTTCACCAGATGGCCGACACCGAAATCAGATTGACGACATCCTTTGCAGCCAAAGGTGGCGGACATCTATACAGACAGTAAAAACAAGACCTGGAGCTGACTGTAGTTCAGATCACGGACTTCTTATTGCACAATTTATAATCAAATTAAAGAGAATAGGGAAGACCCACAGATCAGATATGAGCTCACTAATATTCCTAATGAATATGCAGTGGAAGTGAAGAATAGATTTAAGGGACTAGATTTAGTAGATAGGGTCCCGGAAGAACTATGGACAGAAGTTTGCAACATTGTCCAAGAGGTGGCAACAAAAATGTCCCAAAGAAAAAGAAAACCAAGAAGGCAAGATGGCTGTCTGCTGAGACACTGGAAGTAGCCTAAGAAATAAGGAAAGCAAAAGGCAACAGTGATAGGGGGAGATATGCCCAATTAAATGCAAAATTCCAGAGGTTAGCCAGAAGAGATAAGGAATTATTTTTAAACAAAACAATAGAATAGGAAGGACAAGAGACCTCTTCCAGAAAATTAGGAACATCGGAGGTAAATTCCAGGCAAAAATGGGTATGATCAAAAACAAAGATGGCAAGGACCTAACAGAAACAGAAGAGATCAAGAAAAGGTGGCAAGAATATACGGAAGATCTGTATAGGAAGGATAATAATATCGGGGATAGGTCAGACGGTGTGGTCAGTGAGTTAGAGCCAGACATCCTGAAGAGTGAGGTTGAATGGGCCTTAAGAAGCATTGCTAATAACAAGGCAGCAGGAGACGACAGTATCCCAGCTGAACTGTTTAAAATATTGCAAGATGATGCTGTCAAGGTGATGCATGCCATATGCCAGCAAATTTGGAAAACACAAGAATGGCCATCAGATTGGAAAAAATCAAGTTATATCCCCATACCAAAAAAGGGAAACACTAAAGAATGTTCAAACTATCGGACAGTGGCACTTATTTCACATGCCAGTAAGGTAATGCTCAAGATCCTGCAAGGTAGACTTCAGCAATTCATGGAGCGAGAATTGCCAGATGTACAAGCTGGGTTTAGAAAAGGCAGAGGAACTAGAGACCAAATTGCCAATATCCGCTGGTTAATGGAGAAAGCCAGGGAGTTCCAGAAAAACATCTATTTCTGTTTTATTGACTATTCTAAAGCCTTTGACTGTGTGGATCATAACAAACTGTGGCAAGTTCTTGGTGGTATGGGGATACCAAGTCATCTTGTCTGCCTCCTGAGGAATCTGTATAACAAACAAGTAGCAACGGTAAGAACAGACCACGGAACAACGGACTGGTTTAAGATTGGGAAAGGAGTACGGCAGGGCTGTATACTCTCACCTTACTTATTCAACTTGTATGCAGAACACATCATGCGATGTGCTGGGCTTGACGAATCCAAGGCTGGAGTTAAAATCGCAGGAAGAAACATTAACAATCTCAGATATGCAGATGACACCACTTTGATGGCTGAAAGCGAGGAGGAGCTGAGGAGCCTTATGACGAAGGTGAAAGAAGAAAGTGCAAAAGCTGGGTTCCAGTTAAACCTCAAAAAAACCAAGATTATGGCAACCAGCTTGATTGGTAACTGGCAAATAGAGGGAGAAAACGTGGAGGCAGTGACAGACTTTGTATTTCTGGGCGCAAAGATTACTGCAGACGCTGACTGCAGCCAGGAAATCAGAAGACGTTTACTTCTTGGGAGGAGAGCAATGACAAATCTTGATAAAATAGTTAAGAGCAGAGACACCACACTGACAACAAAGGTCCGCATAGTTAAAGCAATGGTATTCCCCGTAGTAACCTATGGCTGCGAGAGCTGGACCATAAGGAAAGCTGAGCGAAGGAAGATAGATGCTTTTGAACTGTGGTGTTGGAGGAAAATTCTGAGAGTGCCTTGGACTGCAAGAAGATCAAACCAGTCCATACTCCAGGAAATAAAGCCAGACTGCTCACTTGAGGGAATGGTAGTAAAGGCCAAACTGAAGTACTTTGGCCACATAATGAGAAGACAGGATCCCCTGGAGAAGAGGCTGATGCTAGGGAAAGTGGAAGGCAAAAGGAAGAGGGGCTGACCAAGGGCAAGATGGATGGATGATATTCTGGAGGTGACAGACTTGACCTTGGGGGAGCTGGGGGTGGCAACGGCCGACAGAAAGCTCTGGTGTGGGCTGGTCCATGAAGTCACGAAGAGTCGGAAGCGACTGAACGAATAAACAACAACAAAATATGAACAAACAATTACTCAAAGCAACTCTTTGATTGTTTGATTAATTACAATTCACTGAAAAAACACAACTCAAAATCATTTGTTTCATTGTACAAATCAAATGTTTGGTTGCATAGCTCCTAATCTTCATTCTGGTATATATTCCCTAAATTGGTTTGTGCTATGACAATATTTCCAAATCTAGCCTAACCCTAGCCATGCAGTGATATATGACCTTGAAAACGACCGTAATGATCTTTTTTGAGATTGGCATACATCTTCTTTGTCATCCTATGTACAATTGATCTGTAAAGCTCATAAAGACTTATACGGCTCGGTACCACAATACCTGATGGAATGACTCTCCAGACCTGATCATACCCAGACACTAGGATCAACATTCCCCCCACACACACACACTGAGTGCCATCTTCAAGGGAGACTCAGGTGGCAAAGAGGGAGAGGGCCTTCTCGGTGGTGCCTCCCCCCGGTGACAATAATAATAATAATAATAATAATAATAATAATAATAATAATAATTTCTTACACGCCTCTCCCTTTGGATTGAAGCGGGGAACAACATTAGTAAAGGAATCAACACATCTTAAAAATTCTTGATTTTGCATTGATTTGGCCGGAAAAGGCTAGTCTTCAAAGTTGCCTTAAAATCACAGAGAGAGTTAATATTACAAATCTCCTCCGGCAGGCCGTTCCATAATCCAGGGGCGACAGAAGAAAAGGTCCTCTGGGAAACTGATGTCAGCCTAGTCTTGGCTGACTGAAGTAAGTTCTCCCCAGAGGACCTGAGTGTGCGGGGCAGACTGTACAGGAGAAGGCGATCCCGCAGGTAACCTGGACCCAAACCATGTAGGGCTTTAAAGGTAATGACCAACACTTTGTACTTTGTCCTGAAACTAGTTGGCAGCCAGTGGAGTGAATTTAATGTTGGGGTAATATGCTCACCCCTAGATGTACCGGTGACCAACCTGGCTGCCATATTTTGAACTAGCTGAAGTTTCCAAACTAGCTACAATGGTAGCCCTGTGGAATGAGTGCCCCACTGAGGCCTGCCTGGTGCCAACACTGGCACTTTTTGGGTGTCAGGTAAAGACCACCCTCTACTCCCAGGCATTAAATGACATCCTTGATGTGGCATCTTTGTCTGCTGTTTTAGAACAGGTCTAATAGGAAAAACATTGTTTATTTAAATTATTTACATTGTTTAAATTTTTCTATGTTAAAATTTTAAAACTACTTTTATTATGTTGTATTTTGTATTTTTATTAATTTTTGTAAACTGCTCAGAGAGCTTTGGCTATGGGGGCATATAGAAATAAAATAATTAAATAAATAAATAAATAAAAATCTGGCATGAAGTATAGTTGTCTTGATTCCACTTGGCTTTGTTTCTGGCAAGTTTGGACTGCTAGATTATTTACTTTTAACACTTTTATTGAAGTCATATGACTTTATTATACATTTCATATTAGTTCATAAAATGGTAGCATGTGCTTTTTATAAAATAACCAGATTATTTATGTGGTCCATCTAGTGACATTTTACAAATATAAATGAATATATGCCATTCTCTCACCGTGAAAAGAATTAATAGCACTTAACAAAATTGCATCATTTGCCTATAACACCAAAATGATAAACACTCTCTCAAAAATCTCTCAATAAAGCCATAGCTTTGGGGTTGGCAGATTTTGATACGTTGTTAGCTATGCCCATATCCATCATAATGTAGCTAGGATGGCAAGTATTTGCCCATTGTCCATGCCAGACAAATAATCAGCAGAAAGTGTCAGAATGGACCCTTAATGACCCTGGCCAATCAGTCCTTAATGACTGATTAAGGACCACAATAATTTAACAGCTTGTGTTAGGCTTGCTTTATCTGCTCATTCAAATTATTACTGGCTCTACAATTATTGTAGAAGAAAAAATGTATCCAAACTAATTCGTAGAATGTCTGATTTCAAGAGCAGAAGCATCATCGAGCTGCTGCACCAGACCAAACTGGGAAAGACATTTTAATATCACTGTCATTCCCATGACTAGCAACTGCTTGTGATACGTAAGACAACAACAAATTCTACCCATGATCTCTCACCTCAAAGTCATGAAAGATCTCCAAGGTATTACTCCTATTTTTAATGTTGTAGTATTGCTACAAGGGTTGTAGAAGAAATAATTATTTTATGGGTTTGAGCCTCAAGGATATGTTGGAGGGTTTCTCTGTTGGAAGCTTTAAGTAACAGGTGTTGATTTGCCATTTGAAAGTTATTTGCATTTCCCAGCAAAAAAAAAATCACCTAGAGCAACAACAAAAAAAGAGCCATTGATAACTTTGGGAAGATTCATTCATACGAACCTTGAGAAGTAAAGTTATTCTTACTGAAAGTGACACTCCCCCCCCCCAACTAATTTCTTATAAATCCAAATGGATGTACATACCCCCATCCCAACTCTTTCTGAGAATTGTATGGTTATTACTGTCCAGGGACAGAACTTCACTGTCAATGTGAACATTTCTAGCTCACTCACTCTATACATATACGACAAGCAGTGCAATTCTGTGCACGCTTACCTAGGAAGAAGGCCCATTGAAAACAGTGGGCAGAGAATGGCACTGTAAGACTACAATCTTACTATGAAACTTACCCAAGTAATGGTGTATGGGTATGTATCCCACATGCCTAGACCTGGTGTAGAATTGTGCATAACGCTAAGCCACCATGCTTAGCATTGGGAAGTGAACCACAGTGGCTTAGAGTGGCATGGGGGGAACAGAGAGAAAAAAGTGTCAAAGATGGCTAATAAAACACCTCAGGTAACCACCCTCCTACAGTGGGATTAAGGGGCCCTGGGATGGTTTACCATGTCACCTGTCAGACTCCCCATGGCTAAAAATGGCCATTCAGCGGGAAAAAAAGGGTGGGCATAGAGTTGGATGCCTAGAGTGGCCACAACTTTCAGCAAATCTTTAACTGGCATGGATTTTCTTGATGTTTGAGATCACCACACGCTGGCTACAGCATCTGTCACACCCCAGTTCCTGCTGTGGTGGCTGCTGGAATATGCGGCTGCAGCAGTGGGAAGGCAACAGAGTAACGACAGAGCAGGGAGAGGTAAAGGAATCAGGTGGTGCTGTGTGGTTTTGTGGTTGTGTGATGCACTTGAGCATCATGGATTTAATAACTCTCCCCACTCCATAGTTTCCCTGCCCACTCTCTCCCCTTCGACACTGAATAGGGCCTATATGTGGGTAGGCTCTGTACAAGTGATCAGGAACCCTTACAGGGTTCTTGATTACACAAAAGAGCCTGTCTACCTGTAGAACTCTGTCCACTCCTTCCATTTGAATGCATGGAAGGCTGGCAGGTGCAGTTCTGTTCTCCATGTTTAGTGAATGTAGTTTAAAAGTGGGAATTATTACAGATGCAGGAGTTTGTAGTTCCTGGACAAACACTGCCTGAAAGGGAAAGTAAAGGGCCATGGGCTGGATCAGACAATACTTCTCCCCCAGTGCAAGTCATGGCATGGAGGGCAGCTGGAGTGTCCCCATCTTCTCTTCCTACCTGGTGGGTCTACAACATTTCTGCTGTCCTTGAACATCCATGCGTAGATGGAATGGCAAAATGTTGTTCGTAGATTTTTTTAACATTTGAAGGAAAGTCCTCTGAACATGCTAAGGAAAAGGCTGCTCATTAGCATGTATTTTCTACAAGCAGGCAGTTGCTATGGAATGGATGGACTGTGCAATGCTGAGGTGCAGACCATATGCAGATGCTGGGTGCAGGGATGGCAGAGATGAGTGAGGAGGACAGCTATGCTCTTTCAAACTGAGGGTGGTATAAAGGAACAAAAAACCTGGGTACATCTTCAGTCACTCACAGTTTATCCATCGGAGAAGGACCCAGGTCCTCAAACCACCTTTCTGAAAGCAGAAATGCAAGGCAAGGCCCCCAATCCTTGCTCTTGCTTTCTTTGTGGTGGGAAAAAGACATGCAAGGAATATCTCAAACGTTACCCATAACAAGCATTCATACTCTATGTACCATCATTAAGATAGCTGTAAGAATCTAGCCCTTATTCAGCCATTCTCATCATGTGTAAGCTCTACACATGAGGAAAGGAAGCGGGGATGCATTCTCTAGCTCCACCCCTTCTCTCACCATTCTCATCACTTTCTACATGTGGAGGGGGGACTGTTTGCAGCAGACAGACTCCTCTATCTGTGGATGCTTTCCCCTAGGCCTTAGAATCCTGACTCTTGGTATCAAATCATGATTACCATTAAGCATTTATAACCCCATTTATCATTTAGGTAAACTTGCAAGAAAGCAGATTCAAGTACTTTGGGGAGAGAGGAGAATTGCCAATACTGTTTTAAATTTCCTGTAAAAAAATGAGGGAAATTCAATGATCATTTATTTCATGTTGACTCAAGCTCCACAAGGCATACATTGGAAACAAAGAGTGATACCTTAACTGACATGCCCCTTGATCAGTGATGACGTTGTGCAATGCCAGAAGTTGTGCGTGCTTGCAATGTACCCTCCATACACCCACTTGGTGTCTCACATTGTCCTGGTCCTGTATGAAGCACCTAGCCTTAGTGCTAGAAGAGGGCTCCCTCCCACTGTTTATCCCATCCTACCAGCTGCTGATATAAGCAACAAACTGGCATGGGTCAAATCACAAGAGGTGATACTCTAGCGATACTGTAAGTTTCTGATGCTTCATAAGTAAGACGGTGTCAGGACAATATGGGGCATTTTTGCTGGTGCCAAGCACTCCACCCTCTACATCTGAATTTGGGCCTAAAAGACCAAGGAAAAGTGTCTGAACATGGAGAGAAGGTTGTAATCAAACACAATTTCTGACACTGCACAGCATCATCACTGATCCCGGTACATCTCAACATTCTGAAAAGAGTGGATTTCAGGGCATGTGTGTTTCAGTTCAGATATAGATCTGGGAGGTATAAATTATGTAAATTATAAATAAATAAATTCAGACCAAACAGATTTCAGCTTTATCTCTATTCATAAAGTAAGGATATTCCATTGTGCAGGGAAAGCTGAGAAAGAATTACTTGCATAGTGGGCTTTTCAGCAGAAAAACAAACAAATGAACTAATGCCTCTTCTCTGTCTGTATAACAACTAGTGGAATATTCAATTTTCTGGATTCCAGAGAAAGCAGGTCTCAACTACTTCTGGAATTAATATGCTTATCATTAACAAACTTATAAAATATCTGTAGCAGAATAACATTTATTTTACTAAAGGTAGGTGAAAACTAGTAGTTAATAGTGCAACCAATGTTAAGGTATTTTTAAAGAATTGGGAAGTACAGAAAGAACCAAAACTGGCCATGAATCCAGTGTTTGGCTTTATTAAACGGTTTACAGTGTCACTATAACATTTCCAAAGAGTGGTGGTGGAGGTATTTACCTTGTAATGTATGATGAGTCTAATGTGCTAGTAAATTAGTAGAGTTTATACACTATTCAGTCCTAGCATCACTACACAGAAAGAGAGGGAAAATGCACTGCAGACATAAATAATATAGTAGTAAATGTCACCTGTGGTGAAATTTAAGAAATATTCCAAAACAAGAACAAAAAGCAGGATCTACGCATAAGTCTGCCAACAGGTGTGATCAGAAATTATAGAAGCAATTGAAGGAACAGACTTGTTATGAGAGAATGAATGAGGAGTAGAGATATGAATGATAAAGTATTCTAGAGGCAGAAATGTTGGACTGAAACTGGCCAATCAGAAGGGAAGCCAACTTGATAATGATTTTTTCCAACAGAAAACTGAACAGGACTGAGTTTAAAGTATTATGTAAAGTTCTCTTCTTTTTTATATATACCTATGTTTGATTTGTAATCTACCTAAAGGACATTAGTTATTGCAGAGATTAGAAATGTCATAAATAAATGAATAAATAAATAAATACGATCCCCTGCAATTATTTTATTTATTTATTTATTTATTTATTACATTTTTATACCGCCCAATAGCCGAAGCTCTCTGGGCGGTTCACAAAAATTAAAACCATCATAAAACAACCAACAAGTTAAAAATACAAATACAAAATACAATATAAAAAGCACAACCAGGATAAAACCACGCAGCAAAATTGATATAAGGTTAAAATACAGAGTTAAAACAGTATAATTTAAATTTAAGTTAAAATTAAGTGTTAAAATACTGAGTGAATAAAAAGGTCTTCAGCTGAGTTACAGGTCTTCAGCTGAATTACAATTCTTTTGTCATCCTTTTTCAGGACAGTAAGCTGTATATATTATTTTATAAGTAGACAATTGTTATCTCTCATACTCTATCATCTCCAAGGTCCACTTTTAATTCTCTAGGATCTATATGTCCTCATTTATATGTGCTTTGGAATTTGTTATGGAAGGATTTAGAATAATTTGAAAAAGTAAACATTCTACAATGGTGTAAATTGAGTAGAGTGGGACCTCAGACACCACACAATTTGGTGCAAGAACCAGATTATAATTATTAAATGTGCTGATAATCCGATCACGATTCAAGGTGCTGTTTTTAACCTTTAAAGCCTTCCATGGCTTGGGACCACAATACCGGATGGAACACCTCTCCTGACATGAATCTACCCGTACACTATGCTCAACATCCAAGGTCCTCCTCCAGGTGCCTACTTCGAGGGAAGCTCAGAGGACAGCAACAAGGGAGAGGACCTTCTCAGCGTTGTCCCCAATTATAGAGGCTCGCCTGGCACCAATATTGTTATCTTTTCAGCACCAGGTCAAGACTTTTCTCTTCTCCCAGACATTTAACAGCATATGTTGAGTTTTTTAACTGATGCCAGAAAAGTTATTTTAAATAGATATTATCTGTCCTGGTATGAAATCTGTTTTTATGTTTTTTATGGTTTTAAATTTTGTATATTGGTTTTTAATGTTCATTTTTTAACCTTTGTAGATCGCCCAGAAAACTTTGGCTATGGGGCAGTATATAAATATAATAAATGATGATGATAATAATAATAATAATGGAGAGACTTTAAATAGATAAGATTGTGAAAATAAGTATTTAGACAGCTGTCAGATGAAACACTGTATGCATCTTGTGCAGTGGATCTAACCACATCTGTTCCAAATTACATAAATGTCACCTTAGAAGGACTTGGCTATGGTCATAAAACACAAAACACATGTACTTTTTTTTTTGCAGAGAGATGATCCTTATATTCCAGTGTTTCATATCTTACCCATAATTTACAAATGTGTACTCCAACCCTGTGGGAGATATATGGTACATCTGTTCATGAACTACACTCTTAGTATGAAGGATTTCATATGAGATACTTTGTTCCAACCCGTGTTGAACCAAAAATGCTATCCAATTTTATTTGTTCATTCTTTGTTGGAGGGAGAGAAATTGCGACCAATGTTTGCATGTTTTCCCCTTTGAATGGAACGGGAAGTGAGCACCATGTCGCCATTTTTGCCACCTCTTTGTGCATTCTAAAGTGTTTTGAGGTGAGTGGGGGCACTTCTGACATCTGAATGGCGCATTTCTTCTAACTCTAAGAAAACAAGGAGCGCATCTATAACCATCCATAATCAGTTTAAATTTTTAGAGGTTTAATTGGCAAGCATAAGCAAGATATAGCTCTGGTTGGTTGGTTTCTAGTATTACTGAGACCCAGAGAACATGGCAATGTCATTAAAAAAAAACAGTCATGAAACAGACCCACGACCATATTCAGTACAACGTCTTGGCAGCAATATATAAAAATGAACTATACCTGGCTCAGGAAGCGTTGACATTTTCAAATCTGCGCAAGCACAGAAAATCAGGGACAAAATACTCCCCATGAGATTGATAATATAATCAAACTGAGGTTAGGCAATTAATGTTTTCAGCAAAGGATGGATATGTTGCCAACTCACCCTTAAATGATTGTCTTTCAAGATCAGAGTCCAGATGAATTGGAGGAACAAGGTATGAAACTTGACCGTGATGGGCCTGTCCTGTAGACAAACAAAATAGATGAATTTCTAGAATTCATATTCAGATTGGTCAGGACCTTTATTCAGTACACTTAAAACATTATATCCAGAGGGCAGGACTGGAAGCAATGGGTAGAAATGGCAAGGAAGCAGGTTTCATCGAAATATTAGGAGAAACTTCCTAATGCTGAGAGCTGGATGGTCCTTTCCAGGTCTATGATTCTATATTTATATCTGCGCGATTAACAATAGTCTAATAAAAGCATTACAACAGTGAAAATGCTCTCATTTGGATCACTGACAGTTAATGAAAGGTTGCTGCCACAAGCAGTTATTTTCAAGCACATACAACCTACACAAGGCTTAGTACCATCTTGAAGTTTCTTATTCTGTTTAATACATAATTTCTCCAGTCCGTCAGAGCAAGGGTGGGGACATCTTGGAGCCTGAGTGCTGCAGTTCTGCGGTGGGCAAGGCCTCGGGGCCTGCATTCCGGCAGTGGGTGGGGCTAGAGGCAGATGTGGGTGGAGTGAAAGACAATTGTGGGATCAAAGACATGCCCCCCCCGCCAGATTTACACTTTCCTCCCTTCTCCCTTCCTCTGTTTCTCTCCTCTCTTTCTCCACCCTTCTCTCTGTCCTTCTCAGTGCACAGAGAGGAAACCTTTAGGACCTGCTGCAGCAGCTGCTCCCTTTTCCCTGCTGCTCCACTGTTTCCAGTGGAGGGAGTTTCCTTTGGCTTTCCCAAGGGGTGGGGTTGCAGCAAGGGAGGGGGGCCTTGGCTGGCTGGCTGTGAAGGGCCGGCAGGCTGGAAGTTCCCCGCTACTGAGTTAGAGGGAGAGCCGTAGGCAGAAACGTATTTGCATTAGAAGTGAGCCAGTTATTACTCACCTGTTTTCCGTAACAATTTACGTTGTTGTTAATCTCTTTAGTATACAGGCAAACTTAAAGATACATAGATTATGGTAACTGTTTAGGTATCCCAACATTGGTGCTATAATAAAAATGAGGAATATTGGAAGTAAAAGATACGGTTTCCCAATGAGATGTGTTCTCATTACTCCAAGCAGTTTTCCTAGAGCAGAAATGGGCAACTTGTGTGGGCCTCCGGCTCCTGCATTTGCGCTCCTTCCCAGCATCTGCATGGGAAGGAACTCAAGTGCAGAGTTGCCACTGCTGCTGCGCTGAGTACTGGGAGGAGGGGAATGGGAGAGGACTGAGGCAGCCAGAGGGGGATGAAGAGAGGGATGCACAGCACCCAAACCACCTCTCCTCCCTCTGGCCGCCTGTTCCCCACCCCCCATTTTTTAAAATCTATGTCTGCGCAGCTTTGCAGATACAGATAAAAATATATAGGTTAAAAAATGGTCTGCTAGAATAACCTTTTCAGAAGGGGCAATAGTGTTATGTCATAGGGTAACCATTCGGAAAGGAGGACATGCCATTCAAATTGGTGGCCAGCACAACATCTTATGATACTAAATTAACTACGCTCTGTGTGAAGAAGTACCTCTTTTTACTTGTCCTGAATTTCCCACCAGTCAGCTTCATGGGGTGAACCTGGGAATCCCATGCCATGCATAATTTTATGTACCATGTCTCCCCTCACTCGCCTTTTCTGTAACCTAAACAAGTCCCAGATTTTATAACTTTTCCACATAGAGTAATTGCTCCCACTCTTGGATCATTTTAGTTGCTCTTTTCTGCATTTTTTTTTTAAACTGTGGAATTAAAGATGTGAAAGCTCACAAAAAATTCAGGGGAAACTCCCCCATTCCCCTTCCCAGACTGTTTTCTTTGAGGGGGAGTGTGTGTCAAAAATTGGGAAAAATGAACAGCTTTAGATTATGAAACACTTTCTTTTAAAATTTAAAAGAATATTTATATATTGTTACCCAGCCTTTACTCCCCACAAAATGATTTCTAAAGACTATGTAATAAGAACACCTTTAAACAATGACTAAAGAATTTTTAATTTTCTCTGTAAGATTCCCAGTGTAGTTAGTTCTTTCATTCCTTATTAAAATTACTGATCTAAAGTATATTCTACTGATAGACATTTATGCCCAGTTTTCCAACACACGTGTAGAGCCACCATTGTGCATTTCTGACAGTTTGGATTTTGTTCTATCCAGTCTTGTGTTTCTGATGCTCTAGCAGTCATTTTATGTAGTTCTAATCTATTCAGACAATATTTGCAAATTTACTAAAAGCGTTCACTTTTAGAAGTTTTAAAATATAATGATAATTTTATGAGCATAGTAAGTTATATATAAAATAACTTTAGGAATAGAAAGGCTGCATTATGTCCCTAAAGCAGCCCTCCCCAACATGGTGCCCTCCAAGTGTTTTGGACTACAGCATTCCTGACCATTGGCCGTGCTGCCAGTGATGGATGGGAGCTGATGTCCAAAATATCTAGAGGGCATCAGGTTGGGGAAGGCTGTATTAAACTGGCAATGTGCCTTTAAATCTGTAAAGAGCACTGAAAAAAATAAGTATTGCTTATTTTTCATTTCCCCCCCAATCGCCCCCTCCCAATGGCATCAACATTTCTGGATATTTTACATCTCTATGTGAAATAACACTCGTATTGGTGGCAATATAAGCAGCAGCAGCAGCACTCACCCCGAAGAAACCAGGCTGCTTAGTGGTTAAACCAAAACCCAACAAGAGAATCCATATGAACAAAAAGGTAAAGGAAGCATGAGCAAAAGTGCAGTAGTTATTTAAATATTTTTGCCCTTCTTTTTGCAGTATATAAAGAGTCTTACAAAAAGTAAAATAACCAGAAGAAAAATGTAAGATAAAAAGGGACACAATAACTTATATTAAAACTGCAACAGAAATAGTACCTAGCCCCTACTGAGAGCCCGTGACATTTGGAGAGAGGACAATATAGGAAGTGTATGATATATATGTTTGAAAGACAACTTTGACTTGCTACAAACAGGCTGCACAACACACAACACTTTACACCTAGGAAGATATGTCCCATTTATGTCAAAGGGGCATTTTACATCCATAGATGTAGCTACCCATGTACTGTGGTCTTAATCCAAATAGGATCCTCCACACTCAGAGCTTACACCTAAATTGTAGTTTTTGTACTTAAAACAACAACACTTACCTGGGAGTAAATCCCATTGAACACAATGGGAGCTACTTTCAAGTAAACTTATGTATTATTGCAGCGTAAATAAAGGAACCAAAATTACTAACGTAATCTACTTGAGTGGGATAACCAGATACTGGAAATCCTATTTATTCATAACACAATCCTCTGCAGGTGTATACTCTCAAGTAAATCCCAATGAACTGCCCTAGAAATTACAACCTAGTAAGTATGCTTAGGTATGTGGGCCAAAACACTCCAGAGAACCTGCTGAGGAGGCAAAAAGGCAAATTAAGGCTGTGATTTGAAGCAGACTTACAAGGGAGTAAAGCATCATTGAATACCGTGGGGCTTACCAGGCAGCAAGGCATCAGGAATCCACTGGAATCAATGGAGCTTTTAAAAAAAAACAGCCAAGGGGAGGGAGATTGTAGGACAAAGAAAGGGTAGGCAAAGGAAGCTTAAACCCTTCTCTCACAAAAAGCCATGGTCCCTCAATACAGAGCTCCCACAGAGAATTGCAACAAAATCCACACACCCGTTCAAGCTAGTGAGTCTCATTGCACTCAATGGAACTTACTTCTGAGTAGACATGCCTTAGATTGAATTGAAAATCAAGCCACAGCAATGATCAAATGAAGAATGAAAGAACACACAAAGCAAGCAAGCAAGTTGTTAACTGTAGGATTATTGCGCTGGAAAAGAGAGGCAACTCTCAGTAGTCAGTCTCTCTCTCTCTCCCCTTGCCAAGGTTCCAGACAGATTTAAAAAGGCTACAATCCTCTACACACTTACTTGGGAGTAAGACCATTACACTCAATTGAACTTACTTCTGGGAAGACACTGATTATTCCACTAAGGCAATGTCTTTGCTCCAGGAGGCAGCCATTTCCCCTCAACGTTCCACTCTAGCTGATGCAGGAGGGGGGGAAGGAGAGAGAGAGGCGCTACTGAGCATGTCATGCATTATGGCTGCCCGTATACATTATAATGGGTGAAAAGATATAATTTAAAAAACTAAAGAGATTAAAATACAAAAGCTATTCCACCAAATAAAAGATAAAAGGAAATGCAAATCATCAGTATTTAATTAGGTAAGCAGTCATTTATTCACAAAGCCTGGACAAAAAAATCACCAATGTTTTTTTTAATAAACACTTTGGCCGAAGGTTTTTTCCCCCCTTTTCTACTTTAAACTGCCTTCCTTCCTCAAACTTTCACCAATCTTCCTGAAATTTTCAGTTCATGTAAAACCAACATTTCTTTCTGGTCCATGTAAATTTCAGGAAGATTGGTGAAACACTTTCAATTTTATGAATGTTAGAATGACCAACCCCCCATTTACCCCTTTATCATGGTAGAATGCTTTTTTCCTGTTGAATCTTAACTAAGAACGCACGGCTGTACATTCTTAAATAACGCCAAATCATGTGGAAACACTTCATGGGCAAGCGCTTCAAGTGCACCAAAGATTTCATTTAAATTGGATTGAATAGGAGCTGGAACAGAAGAAACTAGCTCAGTCACCAACAAGATTAAAATGTCATGAAAACTTTAACAATCCTAGTCCTTTCAGTTTCAGGGAGGACAGTTTCTTTCCCATGCTCCATCCCATGAAAATGAAATTTCCTTTTCTCTATTATTTCACAGTAGCGACATCTCCGGCAGGACGAATATGTCCTACCAGCTTTACAGTGCATTTATTTCTTTGTATGGGAACTGTACATCTAGGATGTAAATTAAATATTTTGAACACTAAAATGTGCTATATAAATGATAAATAACGAAGAAATATATCAAGATGATTTGTCTCAGTAATCCTTTCATATACTTTCTCTTAGCCCTCTAAGATCAGACAGTATTGTTATTCTAAAATTGCAAAAGGTGGGGGTGGGGCATTGGTGAGGCTGAAAGAATAGCAGCTGGCCTAAAGTCAACTATGGTTCATCAGGGCTGAGAGGAGACAGAATATGGGAGTTTGCAGTCAGTCACTGCACCACACCAACTTGGATGGAAACTGCAATAGACAGCTGCTCATACCTAAAGAGCCAAAAATGCTGACTAGAAACATCTTAGAATCATAGAATCATAGAATAGCAGAGTTGGAAGGGGCCTACAAGGCCATCGAGTCCAACCCCCTGCTCAATGCAGGAATCCACCCTAAAGCATCCCTGACAGATGCTTGTCCAGCTGCCTCTTGAAGGCCTCTAGTGTGGGAGAGCCCACAACCTCCCTAGGTAGCTGATTCCATTGTCGCACTGCTCTAACAGTCAGGAAGTTTTTCCTGATGTCCAGCCGGAATCTGGCTTCCTTTAACTTGAGCCCGTTATTCCGTGTCCTGCACTCTGGGAGGATCGAGAAGAGATCCTGGCCCTCCTCTGTGTGACAACCTTTTAAGTATTTGAAGACTGCTATCATGTCTCCCCTCAATCTTCTCTTCTCCAGGCTAAACATGCCCAGTTCTTTCAGTCTCTCTTCATAGGGCTTTGTTTCTAGACCTCTGATCATCCTGGTTGCCCTCTTCTGAACACGCTCCAGCTTGTCTGCGTCCTTCTTGAATTGTGGAGCCCAGAACTGGACGCAATCTTAGCCAGTTCCAAACTCAAATGTTTTCACTTTCCTTTCTCTGCCCAAATTCAACCAGACTTTCTCTCTTCTGATCAAAGTCCAGACCTGTTTCAGCTCCACCAGTACAGGTCAGCAGAATGTTCCCGACTTGCTATGAAAATCTCACATATTAAATTTGTATTGTTTTATAATAAATCATAAGAAAGATAGAAAGGCTAACCAGAGAGTATTAAAACATATATTTCAAACTCAATGTTTCAGCTTCATCAGTATCTGTGTCATTAAATGGATATCAGGAGTTGGCAGTCTGGAATGCCTGGAGATGAAAGTTTTTTAGGAGAAAAAGCAGGTATGACGGCTATAATGCTTTCGAGTTGTCCTCCAGATGAAAGCCGTTTGGACTAAGAGTTCTTAGTCTATAGATCCAGATTTTCCCTCCTTTTCTGAAGCATATCGGGGTCTTTTGTTCATTCTTTGGAGCCAGCTGTAAATCTGGGAGATTATGTGCAGGAGAGTTGAAAAGTCTTGCAACAGGCTACTCCAGTTTTAATTTAGGTCAGGTGTGATATCATGAGCTGAGGAGTTTCTACGCACTGCCGTCATTTAGTTGTCTCAGTCTTCATCACAACAGCTCCTCCTTTATCAGCTGTTTTTTACTATGCCTTTTTCTTTCTTTCTTTTTACATTTTTTAAAATTGGTTTTCAATACTAAAACAACTTTACAAACAATTTTAACACAACTTCAGGGGGTAAGTATACCAAACCATACATAATATGGTTATGATGTTCTTCAACTTTGCCAAGAAAGATACAGAAATATGCAATAATTTCTGCCAGAAATTTGATAACCATTGTAAAGAGTAACAGGGAGAGTGGGTAACCTTGTTTTGTACCAGCATGGATATCAGTCTTATGAGTTTCCCAATTGTTTTTGCATAGATCAAATTCAGAAAGTGAAAACATTTTTGGCCAAATTTAAAACTTTTTGTAGATTCCAAAAGAAAGTCTAAATTTTAGGGCTGTGCCAAATCCAAAGTGGATCGGGGTGGTTCAGACCCTTCCGAACAGGCTGCTCCAGTTTTAATTTAGGTCAGGTGAAGGCCAAGGCAGTCCAAAGCCAAAACCAATTGGCTCCGAAGCTGAGGGCTGCCTTGGCGCCGGCCCCACCCCCCACCTGTTCTCCTTACCTGCTGCCTCCATTGCCGCCGCCATCTTTCTTCTGGAGGTTTCCTGTGCCACTGCCAGAAATGAAAGGGAGTAGGCTGCGCAATTTTAAGTTATTGTGCAACCTACTCCCTTTCATTTCCAGCGGCACTGGAAGCCGCCAGAAGAAAGATGGTGGCGGAGGTGACAGAGGCAGCAGTAAGCCCCCCTCCCCCCTTACCTGCATCCGCCACCGCTGGCTTGCATCCGGCAGCTTCTACTCGAGGACGCTGAAGGCCGGAAGCTGGCTGCGGCGGACGCAGTTAAGTGGGGGGAGGGGGCTTACTTACCAGCCAGACACCAGGTAAGTGGGGAGTGTTTTCTGAGTGCCGGCTGCGCAGCCTGGCTGTGTAGCCGGCACTCAGAAAACTCCAAGTCTATGTTTTTGGTCAATCTTAAAAATTGCTCAGTGATCATCAGTGAGTCTACTCTCAAAAACGTTCTATGTGGTCTGGATTAGAAAGTGTGGCTAAAATCATTAGGATGGAATTCCACCCATGTCGTCTTCTTCTTTTTTTTAAAAAAAAAAAAAGATTTTATTTATTACTACATAAAATATAAACCAACATAACTATTAACATACCAATACCTAACAAATTACTTGAATATATAATTATTAACATATAATGCTTTATCATAACATAATCCAACATAAATCAACATAATAACAAGTGCTCCCCCTTCCCTTCGGGATCATTCCTGTTTCCAAAATCTTAACACCTCTTCTGCTGGTGGTTTCCCACTTCCCTTAGAAAACACAAATATTAGGAACTGTTTCTAAATTTCCTCAAAATCGTTCGTTTTTGCTATACCTATTCTCACTTTAATGTTACATGTTAATTTATCATTGATAGCAATCTCCCTTACTTCTTTATACCACTCTTCAATACAATAATCAACTTGAATCTTCCAGTTCCTAGCTACAATCAACCTTGCTGCAGTCAGCAAATTCGTTATCAATTCTTTAATTTCTTTACTACATTTTAAATCTTCATATACTGAGAGTAATGCAACTCGGTGTTTCTTCTATCTTCATTCCAACAATTTCTTCAATCTCAGAAAACACCACCTTCCACAACTTTTGCACATATTTACATTCCCATCACATATGTAAATACGTTCCTTTCCCCCCACAACCTCTCCAACAATTTGCTGAATGCTGGTTATTTATCTTGTTTAATCTAACCGGGGTTAGGTACCACCTCCATATCATTTTATAATAATTCTCTTTTATTTTCACTGACATATTTCTCAACACTCTTTGTCTCCATAGTCCTTCCCAACTCTGCTGTCCTATCTGTACCTTCAAATCTGTCTCCCAAACCAATTTTCCTGCACTATCCATTCACTATCCTGCACTATTCTCAAGTAATATTCTATATATTTCACTCATTAACCATTTTGTCACTGTATTTTCTCCCTTATCAATTTCTTTTTTAGCAATTAGTTCCTCAAACTTCGACTCTCTACAATCTCCATTTTCTCTTATCCAATTTTTAGTCCATTGTTCCAATTGCCAATAATTTAAGCAAGTTAATTTTTTATCTTTTAAAACCTCTTCCATCTCCTCTCTTGTATTCATCCCTCTTAACCATTCCCTTAATTTCATTTTATTTCTCTATTAAAACTTTACTTAATCTACTCTTTAAATCTTTAAGGAAATTCTTTAACATTATTACCGGTGTTAAAGGGGAGCTGCTCGAAAGCAGCTCCTTTTTATATTTATTCCAGATTTCCCAATGGAACTTTAAAAGCGGATTACCTATATTTTCAGCCCATTTTCTACCTCTTTCCTTAAAAAATACATTTTCCAAATTCAATTCTATATTACTTGTGGTTTTATCCTCCATCCTACTCCTAAAATTGCTTCTACAATATGTCTTATCCTATTAGCTACATAATATAGGTTAATGTTTGGGAGTCCCAATCCTCCCTTTTTTTTTGTCTTAAATACCATTTATTCTTATTTATCCTCGCTTTCTTTTCCCCATTACAATAATTATTTATAATATTCTTCCAACTTTTTAACTCTAAATCTGAAATTTTTATTGGCAACATCCTAAAAATAAAATTAATCTTTGCTAAAATATTCATTTTTATTAATGCTATTCTTCCAAACCATGATAGATTCAATCTTTTATATTTTTCCAATTTTACTAAAATCTCTTTTTTCAAACTATTTAAATTCTCTTTTTCTAAACTCTCCAAGTTTTTTTGTAATTCTAATTCCCATATATCTAATCTGTTCTTTAATTCTCATTTCTATTTCTTTTCCTTCCCATTCCTTCTCTTCCTTTTTAGTATAATTAAATAACATCAGCTCTGATTTTGACCAATTTATTCTTAACCCAGTAATTTCTTCAAATTCTTTCAACTGCTGTTTAATTCTTCCCATCTTTCCAATTGGATTTTTAATAGTTAACAAAGTATCATCCGAAAACATATTTAGTTTTATTTTTTTAATACTACCTATCCCTTCTATCTCCCCATCATCTCTTATTGCATTTGCCAATAATTCCATAACCATTACAAACAGGACAGGCGAGAGTGGACATCCTTGTTTTGTCCCTCTGGCTAGTCGTATCTTATCTGTGACTCCATCATTTACTACCACTACGGCTATATTTTGAGAGTATAGCTGTTCTATTGTAGCTTTAAATTTGTTTCCAAATCCCATTTTATTTAAAACCATCTTTAATGCCTGCCAACTCACACAATCAAAAGCCTTAAAAATATCCAACGCTAAAATTCCCGCTTTAGTCTTTGACTTTTTTATCCCCTGTATTACATTTAAAACTCTTCCTACTAAATTATGCATTTGTCTGCCTGCTACAAATCCACATTGATCTTCCCCTATATATTTAACTATAAATTTGTTTAATCGTTTTGCCAAAATAGTTGAAATTTTTTTAGCATCTTGATTTATTAACGAAATAGGTCTATACGAATCAGGGAGAGACAAATCCTTATCTGGCTTTGGAATTAAAATTATTAACGAATGCTCCCATGATTCTGGAATCCTCTCCCCTTCCAATATGGCATTATATAGTTTCAATAATTTTGGCACTAAAAACGATTTAAAAACTTTGTAATACTCCAGTCCTAGACCGTCTACCCCAGGTGATTTACCCACTTTAAAATTCTCTATAACCTCTTCAATTTCTCTTTGAGATATAGTCCTTTCCATTAATTCTTTATGTTCTGTTTCCAATCCCTTCTTTATATACTTTTCCATATAAACTTCCATCTTCTTCTTCTGAGTGTCCTTTTCCTTACATAATTCTTGATAAAATTCCTTTAATTTTTTTATTTTACCCTTCATTGTATGACAATAATTCGCTTGTTTATCTTTCACTATTCCTATCCCATCACCCATGTCTTCTATAATTTATATTCGTTTAGTAGAATGCTTTACTTCTATATTCTTCCCCTCTAAGTCAGTTTTTCTTATTTGATGGGATGTTCTTGCTCCTTGCAAGTTCCAGTTAGTGTCACTACCTATAATAAGATCTACCTCAGAAAATGTATTCAATTTTTTAAGAGTCATACTAATTTTTTTTAGTTGCCCTCCATTTGTTCCAAAAATGGAAGCCAAAGTTACAGTCTGATATCCGTTCAATACACCTTCCACAAAAAGGTATTGTCTTTTTGACAATACCCTCCTTGTCTTTCGATATACGCTTAGGATCAAAGGTAATATCAGAGTGAGCTACTCTCGAGTTGTTAGATCCTGGTGCTATAATTTTTTTGTCCCACATCTTATTATTGAAAATTCTTTCATTTCATTATGCATTATGACTTTCTTGAAGCATTAATATTTTTGACTGTAGTTCCTTAAAAAGTTTGTATAATCTGGACCTTTTGATTATGCTGCCCATTCTTTTTATGTTTAATGGTTACTACCTTCATAGCACGCATCTGGATTTATGAAGTATCGTATATTTTTGCAGTTTGGTGATTTTCTGCATTTCCTTGCCAGTGATTTGGTAAACATAATGCAACACACACACCCCTTCCAGTTGGGTCTGTTCTCTTTGACCAAAGTATAGCCTTCAATCGTTGCCTATCAGATTGTATTAGGATTTCAAGTTCATCTTAGATGTTTCCATGCTCCATGTGTTAGTGCTGTGCCAAAAAATTATCCTACATTTACCATTTTCATTCAATGTGATTAAAAAGAAATTACTTTCACAAAGAAATCCAAAGGAGAAGAAAATTTTGGAGAAATTCTCATGAGTTGGTTTTTGGAGTCATGTGTCTGCTTTACTTATGAGGTGGCTGAGGAGTGTGCATGAGTGCCCTGTCTTTCATTGTACAAGCATCTGTCTGGCAGCATATAGACTTCTCAGCTTCCCGCACTTCAATTAAAACCCAGGGGAAGACATCATGAGGTAATTCCTCCCACAGAGCTTTATCATATCAGGAAGTGCAGGCAGCCTGAAAAACTGCAAAACAATTGAACAATGTGCAACAGAAAGAAAAACAATAGGGGGGGCGAGGAAATGAAGGAAGATACAACCCCTGTCAATGATGAGCCCTGCCTGTGGGAAATTTCTCCTCCCTCTGGATTTGTCTGCTCACAAATAAGATGGAGAATTCTGAAAAGCCATTTGGGCGCAGCTGTAATTAGTATATAGACATCAGAGGCCATGGATGTTACACTTTTCCAGTTTTCCTGCTATGGTTACCTGCAAACTTGTGGTATCCGTCTCCACTGTCTTTACTCCTCCTTTTGTGTTCTTTTATGTAATGCATGGCTCAGTTCGGACTGGGCTTCTGCTACCCCACCCATGAGTAAATTCAAAGCCCACTTGATCAGGTTTGTGAAGCCCCTGCAAAAACTTTCTTCCTAGTCCTCATGAGGTTTACTCATCATTCACAAGGAGTCTTTCGTATTGGAATCATAGGCAATGCTCCATAAAACCAAACCTTCCCTTACAACACCATCTGCACAGCCAGCTTTCATTTTCCATGTCCTTTTTTCTCAATAAGTGCTCTGATTGTCCACAGAAAGGACTGATGGAAACACCACTTTTGCCACAGTTCCTTCATTTTCCAACCCAGAGCCTCACAGTATTTGGAGATACATCCAACATTTTCTTAGGCTGTATAATTTGATCCCACATGGACCAACAAGAGAGTTTAGTAGTCTGTTGAGTTTCAGTAGGCTCTCCATTATATCTGGAACACATGCTCCAGGAAGCACCTCCCAAGATGACATGTCTGGTATGCACACTGCTGCCTCCATCCCTCTCAGTAGGGAGTGTGCAAGCATTGTCACATGTCTATCTCCTCCTTGGACCGGTGGTTAAATTCTTCATTTCCATGGACTTGATGGCCTTGTAGGCTCCTTCCAACTCTGCTATTCTATGATTCTATGCGGCCCTGAGTGCCTTCCTTAGTGTTCTGTGGAATGCAGGGAAGTGGCCCATCTTTGGGGTGGGGTGGGGGCAAAGTCACTCACCGTGGGAACGGCCTGGTATCTGTTGTGTAGTTGTAATGGTGCAAAATGTCTCCTGATTCTCCTTGTCCTCTATGTCAAATTTTCCCCACCTCTGCCTCTTGCACTTTGTTTTCTCCCTTTTCCTTGGAAACTTCTTCCTTCTGTTGCTCTTTCAAGACGGCCTCCTGTCTCTCATTTACAAACCTCTCCCTCTCTCTGATACGTTGAAGTGTACAGAGATGTGCCTCAAACCTCATTACCTTCTCTTCCAGGAGAGCTTGCACTTGCTGCTACAGGTGGCCTTCCTGTGTCCTCAGGCAGGAAGACAAACATGGCACACAGCCTGCAGGTCACTGGAACGACTCTCTAGGCACTCTGGATTACTCTTTCATGTAGACTCTGTCATCATGCACTATCCCCACAACCTCTACTACTAAACTCCCATGAAACAGAGAGCTGATCTGCTCTGATTAAGCCCAGCTATGGACCGTGGCACCATCCAAAAGCCACAGGGTTTTATAAAAGCAGGCTGAATTAGGTGACCCAGCAATCAAAGCTCCTTTGGAGGGCAAAATGCCTTGGGAGGAAAGGCAGTTTGGAAACAAACAAAAAAAGCAGATTAGGGGGTGGAAAAGCAATCAGGTGATTCAGTAGTCTAAGCAGAGAGAGAGAGAGAGAGAGAGAGAGAGAGAGAGAGAGAGAGAGAGGACAGTGAGAAATGAAAATTTATTGTAGGTTTATTATATTGTTCTTGTTATCATGTCATCCTTTGATTTGTCTATATTTCTAGGTCCTAAGGAAGGAATCCTCAGCTTGGAAACATGTTGAGCTATAATGAATAATTTGCAGCACCTGAGTTTGCTCTTTTTCTCTTTCTCTTTTCCCCGCCTGTCATCTCCATTCCGTCCGTGAGGCACCACGGTGCGAACATGATAGGGCTGCACAGTTGACTTACTCAGTAAATGGAGACTGTAATTGTGTATCAAAGATCACTGATGGAATGCTCCCCTCAAGCACAAAAGGAAAAGGGTGAAATATAGATAAGGGGAAATGGAAAAAGAAAAACATAGAGCAGTGGTAAGAAGGCCAAAGCAAAGGAAGCTGCAACATGGAAACAATACTTTCTTCATTTTTCACCATCGGTATAGAAATCTGCATCGATTCTATGAATGAAAAGGTTCTAGTATTATTTGGTTTGTAGGCCCTTAGGGTGAGGGATTCAATTTCTGGTGAAATTCTTTGGACCAACCTCATATATGGCAGCCTATGAATATCAAACAATCTAAGGCATAGTTCATATATTTTATGTCACCACTCCCATCTGCACTTACGACTAAATAGCTAGGGTGGGAATCTACACTGGTGTTATTCTAACGTTTTGAATGGGTTACTGTGACGCATAGTGTCACGTGACCCTGGGTCTCCCACATTGTAAATGAGTCATACTTACAGGTTCTGTTTCTTAGTTCCAGCGTGGCTGCAGATTCATGTGCCTCCTTATACCGGTAATTCTCCTCTCGCAACCCAGAGCTGCTGAGTTTGCTCCGCCCACTTCCTGTTCTCCTTCCTTTACCCCGTTTGCTATCTTATCTGCTACAGCAGATAAATCACACCAGCCTTATACTGTGCAATCACTGACAATTGTATGCAAAGGACTCAGAAGTTTTCCACCTTAGAATCTGCTTTTATTGTGAAGTACTCCCATGCATCCTGCCTTAAAATTTGAATCAAATTGGGTCATCGGTTGATTTTTTTAAAAAAACATTTCCCCCCTCTTTGCAAAGGAGCTGTAGCTCCCTGCAGGAAAATTAACAAGGGCCCAAAGTCCAAAACTCATGACCAGTGGGGCTTAAATGCGGCTGCTGCTAAAACTTTTCAATTCGGTCTCCCATCCCAACCCTGACCAGACTCGACCCAGGTTAGCTTCAGCAAAGTGGCTGGTTCTTATGCATTCAGGCAATTCCCTGGGACTTGTGTTAAGATGTTTTGGGAGGGAAGGAGTTTGTGTGTGCTTATGACTTGCCCTGCACTGCTGGCTAGGAATGAGGCAGGCAGTGGGCGGAGCAAACCCAGCAACAAAAGGATTTAACAATGTGCCCTGCAGTAACGTTGCAGCTACAGAGAACCACATTAGAAAGGGACACTAGCAACGTTGTAAGACTAGTGTAGATCCAGCCAGGAACACAGAAGAGCCTTCGGAAGATGGAACCCTTAGCACAAAAGGAGCACATTGCACAAATACACTGAACAGTAGGGAGAACTTGTAGAAATAAAAGGCAGATGAACAACATCTGTCATCTCAGAATTCTTACAGATGCCATTGCCTTAGGACACCAGGCAAAAATGCTTAACAGGAATCTCTATTCTTGCAACTAGAGCTTCAGGAATACAACATTCTACATAGGTGAGTAATTGAGAAGGCCCTATACCATCACACAGCAACATCTGTCTTGGGCCCTCTTAAAAACACGCACACAAAATCTTCCTGTCTTCTGCGGCCACCATCTTGGTTTTCCACATGACCTAGGTCAGATCTACACTTAGACCCTGTTCAGATGACATGCTGCCCCACAGTAGTTAAGCATTTTGAGATAAACATTATGGCTTAGTGTGTTGTGTGAACCATTCCTAACAGTGGCTACATAACCATGATTTAAACATGCTCAGTAATCATTTACTGCAAAAAGATTAGTGGCCTGACCATGGCTTAGCATGTTGTCTGAACAGGCCCTTAGTGTCATTTAGCAACAACCCATCACGATAACACAATTTCCATATTGTGCAGTAATACATCATAGGGTACACAGTGTTAATTATGGCAGTATTTAGTATCACTTAATCCTACTGCAAGTCACACATTCCTTATGTGACTCTTCATAGTGTTACAAGATGGTGTTCAAATAATGCTCTCTTCCCCTATGTTAATGATGCATTTTCGCAAGATCCCACTTCTCCCCCTCAATTTCCTGATTTTTGTCCACCTGCACATGTGTGAATGTGAACTGGGAAAAACTGATTTTAAAACAAAATAAGGAGCTAGGAAAGTACTCCCCAGCTGATTGAAATGATGGCGACCAGCCAGTGCAGCATGGTGGCTCCAATTCTGGAGTGTCTGTGATTCCATTCCAGGTTTTACTCAGAACCAGACAGAACTCTAAAGGAGGTGTCCAAGGTACCCATTGGGGGGATAGAGTCCCACACCTTGGATAGCTCCTTTAGATTTCTGGCTGGTTCTGACTAAAAGTCAAAATGGAATCACAGCCCCTCCAAAATTGGAGGCACCAGCCTCCCCGGAGCAAAGACGAACCCGCTGAAAAACGTAACACACATCCACTTCACAGCTATCAGAACTTCAATCAATGATAGAACACACCCAAGATCAGCAACGACAGTGCACAGCTAGGACACACAACGGCATGAATTGCACAAGGAATGTGGTAAAAAAAAAAAAGCAATCTTCATTAAAAATAAGCTTTGGGATATTGATAATACAGTACAAAAAGCAAAAAATGCTGCATGGAAGGCAGTAGAAGGACAGCGTCATGTGCTCCTAAATTTATCAACGCACTACAATAACAGTAAAAAGCATGAGTGTAGCTCCTTGCCTGGAACATCAGGTTCACTATGTAGAAAGCACACGGCTGCTACCACCATGAAACATGGCATGCAACATGTTTTTGTGGTGGCAGCCATGTTCTTTTCATACAGTTCCTGGAACTCAACGTAACTTCAGGAACATTGGTTGGAGAGAGAAAAAATGGCCCTGCTGGGAGTTAGCAGTTGCAAGACTAAAATTTCCCCTCCACAAACTCTAGGGCCCCCCAGGCAGCCTGACATCACAGGAAAGAGGACCCCATGAATGGCACCTTGCTGAGGGCCCTGCAAGTGAAGGTGGTTCATAATGGGGGAGATGGGATCGTGCTTCAAAAGCTAAACATGTTCCATCTCTCCCCTTCCAAGAAAAGGGCACTCAAACATCATGGTCTCAGAATATGTCCCATGTGCCCTGGAATTAAGGGTAATTATGTACTGGTAAAACAACAACAACACCTCTCCTTTACTCAACAGGTGGTAGCAATATCCAACATGTAGCAGATATAGGTCAAGAATGCAGTTTGCAGCAACAAGAGAACTGTTGCCATCAAACTTCTAAATCAGGGTTGGACAACTTTGGGTGGTCTGGGAGCCCATCTGCACAGGCATACTGCTAAATTTTGCAGTCTCAAAAAAACCCTGGCCATTTACCACCAAAATTTGGCAGCAAATTGCTATGGAGATCCAAAAAGTGTTGCACTACAGGACATGAGGAATCACATGGGGCTCCCCATGCAAGTAAGCTTTCAGCCCATGCCAACTAACCTTGGGTACAGGCTTTAGAATTACTAGGTCCCTACCCCTGGATCACTGCTTTAGCACTTGTATCTGAAGTTTCTATGGATCTCAGGTTCTGCCTTGTTCTGTGTCTACCGGATGCCACAACAACTCTTTAACAAGGGTTTGTCTAAGTTGGCTAATGGCTGGAGGTATAACACAGCTAATGCTTCTTTTAACCATATTGTCAGGTTTCCCCGTCCCTCAGGCAGGCACCCATTCTGGCAAACTAACACAGGACATCCAAATCAGTGAGACTTCTTTATTGCTGGAAATCTCACAGCAAAAGCTTAATGGTTACACATCAGAGCAGTCAAAAGCTAATCACTACTACTGTGATGAAATCCCCATCAACATGGTTTCCCTGTTGCCATCTCCACAGTTCCAAACACAAAGGAAGGGTCAATCCATACATGGGTTCCAAACCTGTACAAGGGAGGGGAATGATTCCTGACATGATCCCTCAGTCAATCAAAGGAGTAAATTCCTGAAAGGCCTAAAAACCACCCAAAGAGAGCTAGTCCAGCCTCAGATCATACACTGGTAACTCAAAGGCAACATGGTCAAAGCTCAAACAAGATCACAGGGAAAGGTAAACCCTCAAACACAAGGAGTTCCGTGCCACAGCTTTCGCACGGGCAAGTCCTCGTTGCATGAGTTCAGGCAGAGAAAAGGAAGTCCAACAATCAATGATCAAACCCAGTCTGCCGGTACACTGAACTGACGACAAACAAAGACACACAATTCAGAGCAATTGAAAGTTCAAGTCTATGAAACGCTTCACTGAACTTTTCATGGTAAGTTCTTAGCAATCCAAAGTTCCACTTTGGCGGGAGCACGTACAGAGTGCCCCCAGAGTCTCAGACAATGATGAATCCAAACAGGGAGGTTTTCCGAGAATGCAGAACAGATGTTCCTAGCAAAGGCTCCTCACCTTTGCAGCAGCTTAAAAGAGGAGGCATAGGCCTCTTCCGGACTGTTTGACAGACGGGGGCTTTTGGCTTTTCAGCAATGCCCCTGTTCGAAAAGGGCAGCACTGCTGAGCCCACCAAGATGGCGCTTCAGTTTGGCCAATCTTTCTGTAAACCCCCCCCCCCCACACACACACCCTTTCTCTCTCAATTTCTCACAGACATCTTCTCTGCCAAGACCAAGGCAAGCAAGCGGCTGCGGAGAGTAGGGCAACTCTCCACCCCTGCTCTGGGAATGCTGACAGAGATCCACTCACACAGATTCTGACATACCAGAGGCCGAACAGGCCCCAAACCTCCCAGATTACTTCTTAGCCTTAACTACCGCTAACACATGTGTTTTGGCAATGCCCAATAGTTGCCTATTTCTGGGAGGAAGTTATTTTATGGTTAAATATTGGAACACCCTTTATGTACATGCTCTTTTAAATGATCTACCTGCTTCCTGAAACTTAAACAGATTCTCCACACCCTTTTGACAGCTAAAAAACCTGATACTATAACATTGGAAGTATAAACACACATTTCATATGCATGCATTGAAACAGTTCTATTCAGATTTATGTCACTACATTTTTCTTCTTTTGTTTTGTTTTGTATTGTTGAAAATTCACAGTAAAAAGTAAATTAAAACAAAAAGAAATGTTTTGTATCTTTCTTTTTCCTTGCTAACTTGCAACTCTTTCCATTTCAGCATTGACTGGGATGTTAATTAGTATGCTGTTATATTGTTCCCTCTTTGAGATCATTAATGGGGACGTTAAACAGCATTGATTATTGTGGGTTTTTTTCCAGCCTTCCTATTATGTTTTAGCCCTTATGACTTCCTCACACAGAAGCAGAAATTGAAGTAATAGTGTGAGACAGGACATGCATGATGGTATGGGAGGCATATTCTCCACTGAGGGATTACTCTAGGTTTTTTTTTTCCCTATAGGCAAATTTCTAGTTTAAATCCTTGGTGGAAACCAGTCTCAACATTATGTTTCACTGGCTACTCAACACAACTTGGCAGCAGAGGTGGCCATTTCCCAGGCTCATGAATTGATTGTGGTGCAAAAAATACATTGCTCCTGTGTAAGCACTCTTTCTTCTAAAGTCTAAGCAACGGGAGCATTACTCTAGGGCTAAGATTTTCAGATGCTTTATTAGTAAGCATCCATACCTAAAGAATATGTCTATTCGCTTCAGGATGGAAGTGACCTTAATTCCAAGTTGGACCATTTATTTGCTCCATGTGGCCTACTGTGATTGACAGTGGCTCTCCAGAATCATTTGGGGGGGGGGGGGGGGAGGAAAGCCTCAAAGTAGTATTGAAAAAATAAAAGGTCTAATAAAAATGCAAAATCTCCAATGCATTTCAATGGCCCAGTTTGGTCATTTCACCAATCCATTTTTTAAACAACAACAACAACAACATAGGTTGTTGTGAGTGAGTATGCTGTTTAACATTGCCCAGTTGCTCCCATTGGTAGGAGCAAACAAGCCAGAGGTGCTCCAGTACTGACGTCACATCTACCTCCCTGTGTTGTTTGCTGGGATATACAGACCAGGAAGTCTGGCTTGTCTCTTCCCCTGGCAAGCCAGAGCTGGAACCCACTGGTTTGCACATCACAGCAAACAACCCAGGGTTGGAGCATCCCTTGCTCGTTAAACCACTCACGTTCGTAGTGGAAGCAAGCAGGCAGCAGGTACCTGCATTTGCAACAACCCAGTGCTTAAAAAAATTACCTGGGTTGTTGTGATGTGTGAACTGGGCCTGTAAGTATATAGGATTTCAGCTATACTTGTTTTTCACTACAGAACTTAAAATTTCTCATTACAAACCTAGCACTAATAATAAACCCCTTTATCTGCACTGATCCTTAAAAGAAATTATTATTGATATCGTAATATATTGACCCTCTTGGCATATGAAAAAGATGAGGCAATTAAAAACCGCATTGGGTGTTGTGGCTGGTGTTCTAAAATTATCTCTTAAAATTATCCTAAAATTATCTTCTGCATTGTCAATATAAAATCTCCCTAATCTCTCTCTGTGATCTACCAGCAAAAGGAGCCCCTGTGTTTCAAGAGGAATGAAAAACACTTCTGAGAATAGCTGGACTTTATATACCTCAAAATGGTATATCAAACATTCCCCAAACCACCCCTCTTCCCAGCATAACAAGGGGCAGCAGGCACTTCCTGTAGCCATCACATGACCTATGAGCCTATCTTGAATACCTGCAGACTCCTTCACCTTGGTGTTTCCTCTTGTATAAGCATCTGAAATTCATGATTATCCCAACTAAATGGAAACAGGTATGCACAGAGGTCCTATATAATCTCCATAACTGTAAATTTTGATCGCACACACCTTGGATTGCTGCATAAACCACATGGCATGGCTACTGACACCTAGGCATGTTACAATGCCCTTAAATACACATAAGGAAGACTTGCATGGCACATGCAGCAGAATATGGTGGCAGAGATTTGAAGGAATACAATGGACTGTACTCCTTAAGTTGGGGATGAGGAATCTTTGGTCCATGGGCCAAATTTGGTATGCTAGACTTCCCTATTAAACCTGCAATGGTCTCCAATGTGGCCCCCCACCCTCTCCAAAGCCCTCCTCACTCCTGGTTCACTGAGGAGCCATGACCTCAAGATAATGAGAACACCTTGAAGCTGTGCTTCCTGGGGAGCTTTGTTCACCTTTCATTTTTCTGTTGGGTGAAAGTGCTTTGAAATGGCAATTCCCTAGCATTTTGCTTTCCCACAGCCTTTCCTGATGGCAAAATGCTGGCAAGGGACAGCCAAAGCTGGCATGCTGAGGAGCTGCCTCTTCAAGGTACTGTAAACATCTCCTGCGGCTTCGCTTGCTCATTGGGAAAGGCAAAGGCTGAGTGAATCTGGCTCAGTTTATGTGTGGGTTTCTATGAATGGAAGACCGTAAAAAGAGCAGTGCTGGATTAGACTGAAGGACCATCTAGTCCAGTACTTTAATAGCATAAGAACATAAGATGTTGGAGGGCTGGAAGAGTGATGGGAGGTGTGGCCTGCTGCTTCAGCTGACTGTGTTTGTTTGCCCCACCCATCTGTGCAGGTATTTTAGCCTGGAGAGCTCTGGAGGCGCGAGCCTGCGGCGCGAGCCGAAGGGCGAGAGCAAAAGGGCTCTCGGCCTGAGGCTCTCCGCCGTGGGCAGGAAGCTAGTCATCTTGCTTTGGGAGAAGAATTGAAGAATTGGAGAGTGTCATGCCCACCCTCTCCACTGAAAGACCCAAGGCAGCCTGCAACCCAACATCTGTACCTTCCGGGGAGAGGAGAGCTGCCTGCCTGCCTGCCTGTTTGTTGTTGTTTTCTGGGGTTTCTAAAATATGTGCCTGGGAGGGAGGATACAGAGCCGGGAGGGGGGATCTGAGGGGGCCCCAATTAGTGTAGTGACGGGTAGGGGGAGATATGGTGTTGTGAGGAGGATGTGCCAGGTAAGGGGAACGCGGCCCAGACAATTAATGGCTGTGCCACGTTCCGGTCCTCCTTGCACCCGCAGGTCTGTTGGTTGCTCTATCAGCCAGCCCTCGGGCCTCCTGATGCTGCTCTTAAATGCCAGATCGGTGCATAATAAGATCTCCCTCATCCACGACTTAATTGTGGATGAGGCAGCCGATCTGGCATGTATAACCGAGACCTGGGTGGGTGAGCAGGGAGGAGTCAGTCTCTCTCAGCTATGCCCACCGGGATACTTGGTTCAGCATCAGGGTAGACCTGAGGGCCGGGGAGGGGGGGGTTGCTGTGGTCTATAGGAATTCTATCTCCCTCTGCAGGATCCCTGTCCATGTGACTACTGGTCTGGAGTGTTTGCACCTTGTGTTGGGTCAGCGGGACAGATTAGGGATTCTGTTGGTGTACCGCCCACCCTGCTGCTCAACAGACTCCCTAGGTGAGCTGACGGAGGTGGTCTCGGCTGCAATGCTGAGATCCCCCAGACTGTTGGTTCTGGGGGATGTCAACATTCATGCCGAGGGTGCCTTATCCGGGGCGGCTCAGGATTTCATGGTCTCCATGACAACCATGGGACTATCCCAACATGTCATCGGCCCAACACATGTAGCGGGGCACACTCTTGACCTGGTTTTCACAACTGGACACGGAGATGGTGATCTGGAAGTGGGGGACCTTACATCAGTCCCTTTGTCATGGTCGGATCACTGCTTGCTGAGGTTTAGACTTACAGCAGCTTTTCCCCTCTGCAAGGGTGGGGGACCTATTAAGATGGTCCGCCCCCGGAGACTAATGGATCTGGATGGTTTCCAAAGGGCTCTGGGGAGTCTTCCGGCTGATAGGGCTGGCTCTCCTGTCAAAACCCTGGTTGATCTGTGGAATGCAGAAATGACCCGGGCAGTTGACAGGATTGCTCCCGAGCGCCCTCTCCTGAGTAGAGCTCGTACGGCTCCGTGGTATACCCCAGAGCTGAGAGCGATGAAACAAAATAGGAGAAGGCTTGAGGGCAGGTGGAGACGAACTCCTGGTGGATGCAATCAAATATTGGTAAGTGCCTATAGTAAGGCATATTCAGGGGCACTGAGGGCAGCAAAAAAACAATACTTTGCTGCCACTATTAAATCTTCAATTTGCCGCCCAGCGGAGCTTTTTAGAGTTGTCCGGGGGCTATTACATGCTGGTCCCAAGGACACGGTAGAATCATCTGAGGCCCGCTGTAATGAATTTGCTAGGCACTTCCAGAATAAAATCTTTTGCATCCGCCAGGACTTAGACTCCAGTGTTATAGCAGGTGAATCTAGTGAGGTGTCCAGAGTACAGTCTTGTCCTGTAATCTTGGATGAGTTTCAGTTGGTACAGCTCGAGGATGTGGACAAGGTGCTTGGACAGGTCCGCGCAACCACCTCTGTACTGGATCCTTGCCCCTCTTGGCTAATAAAAGCTAGTAGGGATGGAACAGCCGGCTGGGCCAAGGAGGTGATTAATGCCTCTCTACGAGAGGGAGTGGTCCCAGACCATCTGAAAGAGGCGGTAGTGAGACCACTCCTGAAGAAAACTTCCTTGGACCCGGAAAATCTTAGTAACTACAGGCCGGTAGCAAATGTTCCATTCCTGGGCAAGGTCCTTGAGCGGGTGGTGGCGGGCCAGCTCCAGACACTCTTGGATGAGACTGATTATCTGGATCCATTTCAGTCGGGTTTCAGGCCCGGCTTTGGCACGGAAACAGCCTTGGTCGCCCTGTATGATGACCTATGTCGGGAGAAGGACAGGGGGAGTGTGACTTTGTTGATTCTCCTTGATCTCTCAGCGGCTTTCGATACCATCGACCATGGTATCCTTCTGGAACGTCTGGCTGAGATGGGAGTGGGGGGCACTGCATTGCAGTGGTTCCGCTCCTACTTAGCGGGACGGCTCCAGAAGGTGGTGCTTGGGGGACATTGCTCGGCCCCGTGGACTCTTCAGTATGGAGTTCCGCAGGGATCGGTCTTGTCCCCCATGCTGTTTAACATGTACATGAAACCGTTGGGTGCGGTCATCCGGAGTTTTGGAGTGCGCTGTCATCAGTACGCTGACGACACGCAGCTCTACTGCTCCTTTTCATCCTCATCAGGTGTGGCTGTGGATGTGCTGAACCGGTGCTTGGCTGCGACAATGGACTGGATGAGGGCTAATAAACTGAAGCTCAATCCAGACAAGACTGAGATGCTGCTGGTGGGTGGTTCCTCTGATCGGATGGGGGGTGTTCAACCGGTTCTGGATGGGGTTGCACTCCCCCTGAAGGAGCAGGTTCGTAGCTTGGGGGTTCTCCTAGAACCATCTTTGTCACTTGAGGCTCAGGTGGCCTCGGTGGCACGGAGTGCTTTCTACCAACTTCGGTTGGTGACCCAGCTACGCCCCTATCTGGACAGGGATAACCTAGCTTCAGTTGTCCATACTCTGGTAACTTCCAAATTAGATTACTGCAATGCCCTCTACATGGGGCTGCCTTTGAAGACGGTCCGGAAGCTGCAGCTTGTGCAAAATGTGGCGGCCAGATTGATAGCTGGAACAGGGAGGTTTGAGCATGTAACACCGATTCTGGCCCGCTTGCATTGGCTGCCTATATGTTTCCGAGCCCAATTCAAGGTGCTGGTCTTAACCTATAAAGCCCTACATGGCTTGGGACCACAATACCTGATGGAACGCCTCTCCCGACATGAACCTACCCGTACACTGCGCTCAACATCTAAGGTCCTCCTCCAAGTGCCTACTCCAAGGGAAGCTCGGAGGATGGCAACAAGGGAGTGGGCCTTCTCAGTGGTGGCCCCCCGACTGTGGAATGATCTCCCCGATGAGGCTCGCCTGGCGCCAACATTGTTATCTTTTCGGCGCCAGGTCAAGACTTTTCTCTTCTCCCAGGCATTTTTAACAGCATTTTAACAGCATTTTAACAGCGTTTAACAACGTTAAGTTTGTTTTTAATGGACCCCACAATTGTTGTTTTTAAATGGATACTGTTGTTTTTATACTGTTTTTATGTGTGTGTGTGTGTGTGTGTGTGTGTGTTTTTAAATTGTATACTTTTAATGTTTACTATTTTTAAATGTTGTAAACCGCCCAGAGAGCTTTGGCTGTGGGGCGGTATATAAATGTAATTAAATAAATAAATAAATAAATAAATAAATAAGATGTGCCATGCTGGATCAGACCAAGGGTCCATCTAGTCCAGCTTTCTGTAGACAAAGTGGCCTATCACCTGTCGATCAGGTACAAACAAAGCAGGACATGGTGCAACAGCACCCTCCCATCCATGTTCCCAAGCAACTGGTGCACACAGGGTTACTGCCACAGATACTGCAGGTAGCACATAGCCATCAGGGCTAGTAGCCATTGATAGCTTTCTTCTCCAGGAGTTTATCCAACCCCTTTTAAAGCCATCCAAATTGGTGGCCATCACTACATCCTGTGGTAGTCAATTCCATAATTTAACTATGTGCCGTGTGAAGAAGTACTTCCTTTTATTTGTCCTGAATCTCCCAATAATCAGCTTCATGGGATGACCCCGGGTTCTAGTATTTTGAGAGAGGGAGAAAAATGTCTCCCTATTCACATTCTCCACACCATGCATAATTTTGTACACCTTCGTCATGTCTCCCCTTAGCCTCCTTCTTTCCAGGCTAAACAATCCCAGTTGATGAAACTTTCCCTCATAGGGGAGATGTTCCAGCCCCTTAATTATTTTAGTTGCCCTTTTCTGCACTTTTTCCAACTCTATAATCTTTTTTAGGTGTGGTGACCAGAACTGTACACAGTTCTGGTCACCACATGGTCTTCCACCTCTCCATTTTATCCTTGGGATCTCCCAAGTCCTAATCAAACCCTCTAACCATTATATCACACTGGTTCTCCATCTTGTTGTAGCAAATTCCATAGTTTAACCATTGTGCTATGTAAAAAAATACTTCCTTTAATTCATCAATCTCCCAACATTCACCTTCATTGGATGACCCTGGGTTATAGTATTTTGGGAGAAGAAAACTTGCCTTGATCCACTTTCTCACACCATGCATAACTTTATACACCTCCATCATATCCCCCTTTATTTGCCTTTGTTCTCAGCTAAAAAGCAACCTCTCCTCATATGGGAGTTGCTCTAGTCCCTTGCTCATTTTGGTTGCCCCTTTCTCCATCTTTTCTTCCCCAACTTGGTGCCTTCCATAGAGTTTGGGCCAAAACTCCCACCAGTTCTAGCCACCACAGCCAATGGCCAGGGGTGACTGGAGTTGTAGTACAAAACATCTGGAGGACACAACATCCTTTTTGAGGTGTGGCCATCAGAACTGTACAAAGTACTTTTGTAGAAAAATTGTTCATCCTATGGTAGCTCTATCTGTAATATCTAAAAAAATGGCTGGAGTTTATCCATATTTCTATGAAGGCAGACTGTTCTCTACTATCTTCAGCTTCAAAAATATGTGCTTTTAAAAAAGGGAGCTGTGCAGTCAACAAAGCATAACCGTATCTATTCTTCTCCATCCATGGAAGAATAGAAAGAACTAAAATATATTGTTTGTTTACAGAACTAGAATTGGTGCTTGGAGTGTATTATCTTCCCCACTCTGAAAACTGAAATAGTAGTGTAAATAATAATGGGCTACCATGATCATTAGACATTAGTGATCCGTTTTGCAATGTTGAATTTAATAATTACAATAAAAAGATATTACTAAGCAACCCAGATTGTATATGGCTGTAATGAGTGTCTTGCTTCCCTAATACAGTGAATGAATGGCTGCTCTGTCTATAATTTCCCAGGTTAAAAGGCAGCACCCCAAAAGCCAGGCTTTTCACAAATTCAAATGTTATTTATTTGAAATATTTCTAGGTCGCTTTTCATAGTAGAAGCCCTCCCAACGTGGTTGAAGAAGCAATGATACAATATTAAGGTGACAAACATTCATAAAACAATATACACCAGCAATGAAACATTACTTAAAAACCTACAGCATAATTGCAACTACAGAGCAAAACAGTCCCAAAAAGCTTTGTCAGGGAAGACCAGGACAAACAAGTAGGTCTTCAAGGCCTCCCTAAAAGTCTGCAATGATGGGTCCTATTGGATCCCCATTGGCAACCCATTCCACAGTTGTGGGGCCATTGCAAAAAAGGTTCTCTCTCATGTACTCACTCATCTAACTGCCCTCAAAGGTAGGCAAGTGAGAATGGTCTCTGTTACTGATCTTAAAACGTAGGTAGGCTGATATGGGTGAAGACAGTCCTTCAAGTAACTTGTTTTCAAACTGTTAAAGGTTTTAAAGGTTAAAAACAGCACATTAAATTGGGCTCAAAAGCCCACTGTTGAGCAGTGCAGCTGGTGCAGTATAAATGTTATATGATCTAACTGCTCACACACACACACACCGTCCCAAAACTCAGGTGGCTGGGTTTTGCCCTAGCTGACGTTTCTGGACCATCTTCAAAGGCAGCCCCATGTTCAGTGCATAACAGTAGTCCAGCCTGAACATTGCCAGTGCATGGATAACAGAGGCAAGGTGTGACCTCTCCAAACAGGGTTTACCAGTCTAAACTGATAAAACACACTTCTGGTCACCATAGCCACCTGAGTTTCCACACTTAGAACAGTTCAGGAGGGCTTGCAAACTACACACTTGGTCTTTTATGGGGGTGTAACCCCATCTTAGACCAGTTATTATTATTTACAATATTTATATACCACTCAATTATCTAATAGATTCCAGAGCACTGAACATAGGTATAAAAAGTAAAAGAAAGAAGATTGAGAAAGCAAATTAAAATTGTTCAATTTAAAAACAAACGAACCAGAAAAACAGTGACTAGTCAGTTGAGGAAGGCTTCTCAAAACAGAGTTGTTTTCAGGAGGTGCCGGAAGCAGCCTAGCGTTGGTGCCTTCCTGATCTAAATAGGCAGAGAGTTCCACAGAGAAAGGGCCACTACACTAAAGGCTCTTCTCCTGGTGGATTCCCATCGGGCCATAAATCCACATGGAACCACCAGTGACCTCAGTGACCAGGCAGGTTGGTAGGGGAGGCGGCACTCTCTCAGATATCCTGGTCCCAAGTTGTTTAGGGCTTTGTACACTAGCACTAAAACCTTAAAACTGCAATTCCCTGAACAAAGGAGTTATATGCTGAAAAGAGGCAGCTCCTGACAACAGTCTTTGTAAACAGCCCAGAGAGCTTCAGCTATGGGGCGGTATATAAATGTAATAAATAAACAAATAAATAGCTGAGCTCCTGCGTTTTGCACTAGCTCCAGCTTCCGGAGCAGTCTTAAGGACAGCCCCACATAGAGGGCATTGCAGTAATCCAGTCTTGAGGTTACTAATGCCTTTACCACTGAGGCCAAGCTATCCCTGGTGAGCCAATCGAAGCTGGTAAAAAGCAGCCACGGCCACTTGGGCCTCCAGTGACAATGATAGATCTAGGAGTACCCCCAAACTACAAACTTGATCTTTCAGAGGGAGTGCAACCCCATCCAGAACAAGCAATGAACCTATTCTCCAGACTCAGGAACCACTCACCCACAGGGCTTCTGCCTTGTCAGGATTCAGTCTCAGTTTATTGGCCTTCATCCAGCCCGTTACTGAGTTTAGGCACTGATCTAGGACTTGCACAGCCTCTCCTGATTCAGATGTCACAGGGAGACAGAGCTGCGTGTCATCACAGTACTGACAGCATTTTGCTCCAAATCCCCTAATGACCACCCCCAGAGGCTTTATTAAACAACATGGGGACAAGATGGTGCCCTGCGGTACCCCATAGCTTAATTGCCAAGGGGCCAAGGAAAGGTCATCCAATGTTACTCTCTGAAATTGAACCTGCAGGTAGGACTGGAACCACGGTAGCACAGTGTCTCCAGGACCCATCTGATGAAGTCGATCGAGGAGGTTGGATTCCCTCGGTCTCTCTTTCGATAAATGTCATCCATCAGGTCGACCAAGGCTGATTCAGTCCTGTAACCAGGTCGAAACCCAGATTGAAATGGGTCTACATAATCAGTGTCCTCCAAAAGTGCTGCAGTTGTTCCACCATGACCCTCTCCAAAACCTTCCCTAAGGAAGGGGTATTTGCAACTGGGCGATAGTTCTCTAATACCATTTGTCCAGAGTGGGCTTCTTCAGGAGTGGGCGCACTACTGCCTCTTTAAGGACCACCCCTTCCCGTAGAGAAGCATTCACCACACCCTGGACACACCCAGTCAAACCCCCTTGGTTAGCTTTTATTAGCCAGGAGGGACAAGGATCGAGAGGGCACGTGGTCGGTCACATTGCTGCAAGTACGTTGTCAGCATTATCAGAGTGCAGCAGCTGAAACTGATCCCACAAAATTGGACAGATGGTAGTATGACACCTCGACTGTACTAATAAAGCATCAAGTTTGCTGCAGAGACAAGCAATTTTTTCCTCAAAGTAAGATGCAAAAAGGTCACAGCAGGTCCGTGAGGGAACCAGGGCCCATTCACTGTGGAGAGTGTTAACAACCCCCAAACCACTCGAAAGAGCTCTGTCACATACTGATGACACTTCAGCCCAAACCTCCTGACGACTTCCCCCTGGGGTTTCATGTAGATGTTAAAAAGCATGGGGGACAGGTAGGGATAGGAAAACTTACCCATGCCCACATCACGCCCCACTTGCCAGCTCCCACTGGCAGCCGCTCCTGTTCAGTGTGCGGTGAGCCACCATTTCTAAGCAAAATGCGCAGCTTGTATTTTTCTGTTAATTTAATCTTGTGCAAACGGTGGCCATAAATGGGACATCAGCACCACATTACAGATGCAAATGGACTCCTTTATGGCTATTTATGCAACATTACATTTACAGAAAAACATGAGCTGCCATTTCTATGCAAAATGGAGCCTCACGAGGTGAGATCTGGGAGGCCCACTGTGTGTGAGGGGGGAATCCACTGAATTCCTTCCCTTCTCAGACTCCCGCAACATCCCTAGATACGGAACATTACAGCACCCCACAAACTAATGGCCATAGGGTAGAACAGCACTCCCTCAGCACCACCTTCTAAGACCAGTCCTCCATGAAGGACCAGAACCATTTTAACACTGTGCCTTCTAAGCTGAACCCAGATAGACAATTCAGAAGGATACTGTAGTTGATAGTATGAGAAGCTGCTCAGAAGACTAGAAGAACCAACAAGGTTGCACTCCCCCCTACATTCCTTGGCATATATCATCTGCCAGAGTGATCAAGACTGTTTCCGTCCTATAATCAGGTCTGAAAACTGATTGGAATGGGGGAGGGGGATACTGCTTGGAGTTGGGAGGCCACCACCTGCTCTAGCACTTTGCCCAAGATTGGCAAATTTGACACTGGATGGGAGTTATCCAAAGCCATTCTAAATTTGGGTTCTTCACAAAGGGCCTCACCACTGCTGCTGTGATTGCATCAGGCTCGGAATTAGGGCAAACTAAGGCCAAGTCTGACAGCAAGTCACTAAACAGGCAAAGTCAAGAGCATTATCAGTCAAGAAGGAAAGTTCCAAGAGAAGGGTATGAGACAAGGCCATGGCCAAATCTCAGGTAAGAAGTTCAATACAAACAAAGTCCAATGAGCAGAGCCGGGTATAGGGAGTACCCAGGCTTAAATACTCTGGGTGAAAGTAGGTTAGCATACACAATGGGATTTCATGGGGGAACATTTACCTCAGCAGAGAAAGATTCCTTTTGAGATTAGAAAAAAAACACCCATGAGCAAAAATGTTTATTGGGTAGACGATTTATGTAAAGTTTTACTTTGATGGTTTATGATACTTTTCTATTATTTTGAGTTTAAAACATACCTATTCTAACACCACAGACACATTTCTGGTTGTGGGGCATTTTGCTTACCCATTGGAAAATGGCTTATGGTAATAAAATGACCTCACAACCATGTTCTTCTGACACATTGGTGTCTTTGTGAACCAAAGATTTCAAATTTGGACTTATTGCTCCATAAGACTTTCAGCCACAGGTTGTCGCTTCATGCTTTAAGGCCTTTATGGCCTCTATTCTGCTTGTTGCTCTTCCACAAGAATGGTTTCTTAGCTGCAACACGTCCTACAAGGCCATTTCTTGTAAGACTTCTTCTCACAGTTGAAGCGTGTACTTTGGTGCCACGTGACTCTGCCAGATGTTGAGCAAGCACCTCACTGGATTTCCTTCTGTCCCTCAAGGTAGTAACTTTTGAGTACTGTTCTCGTCAGATGCGGACAGCTTTTGGGGTCTTCCACTGCGTTTTCTATTTTCAACTTGCCCAGTTTCTTCAAATTCCTTTATGACAATCTGAATACTACATCTAGAAAATCCAGTTTGGCGGGCTATTGCTCCCTGAGAATTGCCTTGTTGATGCAAAACTATGATTTCACGTCTGTCAAACTTAGCCATGTCCAAACCTCTCCTTGAGGCACCCCAGCCATTCCATGTACAGTTGAATCAGGTGTGCTGGAGGTGGAATTTATCAAATACAGGACATTTTATTTATTTATTTATTTATTTATTTATTTATTTATTTATTTATTTCATTTTTATACTGCCCTATAGCTGAAGCTCTCTGGGCGGTTCACTAAAATTAAAACCACGAAAAGCATAAAAACAACCAACAATTTAAAAACATGAATACAAAATACAATATAAAAAGCACAACCAGGATTAAAACCACACAGCAAAAATTGATATAGGTTAAAATATAGAATTAAAACTGCAAAGTTTAAATTTAAGTTAAATTAAGTGTTAAAATGCTGAGAAAATAAAAAGGTCTTCAGCTGGAATGAAACTGTACGTGGAATGGCTGGGGTGCCTTAAGGAGAGGTTTGGGAAACAAACCTGTGTTCTTCTAGCTATTTCACAAGATATCAATAACTTTTTGGAAAACACAAGGAATTCTTGCTACTTTTTATTTGTATTTATTCTAATGTTATATAGTGTTTTTCTGAGCAAATAAACACTTAACGCCCAGTTAAATAACTATAAACATAATTTTCTTGGGTGGCCTAAGACTTTTGCACAGTACTGAAACCCTACAATGAAAGCAGTAAAGTCTTAACGTCTCTCATCTGTCAAGTCGTACACATTTCTTAACTATTCATCTTGCCACCCAAAGACTTCCTTTTCTTAAAAACTAAAGGCATCTGAAGTCCAGAAATTTACTACTGAAGCATTCCGTTTTTGACAGTCACTTTGGTTTAATGTGAAGATTTCCTTTCACTGAGAAAATATTTTGAGTTATGAGTTTATGAAAGTATGCTATGGAAATCACTAAAGAGCACCAGAACTATTACGTTACAAAGAAAATGTTGCATAGACATGTTTAAAAACATGAGATTATATCTATATGGAACACAATTTTTAAAAAACTGAAAATTTAAAAGACAGGCAGGTCTTTCACTAAGACTAAATTATTAAACTTATAGTAGAACATTTTTATGTTCCAATATAAGTTTAACCATTTTCTTTAGCCGTAGTGACGTAGGGTTGATATGCAGAACATCACCTTCACGTTCATATCATTTGTGCAGATTTAAGTAGGTTCTGTTTTACTTGTAGATTAAAACCTGTTTGCCTACAACAGATATGAATGCATTCTAACAGCATATGAATCACGGCTGGCGTTTTTAGATTTCTGCAATTCATGAGGCAAGGGAAATAGCTCCCAGCTTGCTTCTGATATTGTTATCATTCTCCCAAATTTCTTTTAATCCCCATGAATCCCCATACTGTTGCTGTGGAGTGAGGGAGGGGTAGTTTTGAGATTGACATCTGTGGCTAACCAATAGCCACAGTCTCCTCCCTGTGCTCCCCTCCGATCACAGTACTTGGGGGAGGAATTGCAAATGATATAACCATTTCCCCCCATCCTGGAACTCATTCATTTGCTAGCTCATGGAACGAGAAAGAGTCCAGGTTCCACTCCCCAGATGCACTTCATTTTCTCTCAAGAGAGCATGCAGGACTTTCAGAAACTAACCCTTATACAAAAATCCAAGCCCCCCCCCCCCCCATGTGTGTCGACTTGGTACCACATACCATATGTTTAAATTATGGGAGCTGTGTCTGAACTAGAAGGAAACTTCAAGCAATTTTCTTCACTTCTTGAAAAAATGACGTTGGCTGAAAGGAAGGTTTTAGGAAAAATGGCTCACATTATGAAAATAATGAAAATCATTCCATGTAAATGAGTTGTCCCAGGAATTGATGAAGACTGGCAGGCAGTGTAGATCCATACAGTCTCCCAAGCCAATATTAGAATACAGAAAAGAATCTTGTGCCAAAGGCTGATCTGTGTACCGTAAGTATGAATGCAACTCAGCTGGGCGTAAAGTCAAGAGAAGAAGGGGTGACAATAGAAAAGTTTGCTACTGCTATTAGAAGACAGGAGTCAAATTTATATGCTTTGAAAACTATATTAAAAAATAAAGGTATTATATTTACATATTATCTGACCTCTCATAGGGTGAGCAACCCCTCCCCCATTTCACCCCATTAGAGCAGACAGTCAGGGAACACAGCAGATTTCTATTTTTATAAACTGAAGATGCACAACTGGGCATTAGCAAAGTAAAGGATAAAAGGTCCTGCACAGGTGTGTGTGTATGGGGGGGGGGATGGTTTGAGGGGATTTTTTTTTTAAAAAAATCCTAAAAATCAAGGGATGAAGGGATCAGCTTCAAACTTGGCATGGCTAAATCCCTACTTAAGAGCTCTCATGGTGCCAAGTTTCATCTCTTGACTTTCAAAAATGACAGAGCTGGTTTCCCATAGGCTATAATAGGGCATTTATCCGAAAATGAACAGTTCTCCGATGGGGCGGAAAGGCAGAGCCACTCCAGAAATCGGAGTGGAGAATCGGCTCATTGGAGCGCCACTCCAATTTTAAGAGCAGAGCAGACCCACTCTGCACACCCACCCCATAACATCTGGAGTGTGTGTGTGTGTGTGTGTGTGTGTGTGTGTGTGTGTGTGTGTGAGAGAGAGAGAGAGAGAGAGAGAGAGAGAGAGAGAAACCCCGTCATTGCCTCCTTTGATTGAATGCAGGGGTTTTCAATCAACTTGAGAGAACTTTGTGCTTCTCCAGAGGTGAAATTTTTTTGCATAAATGTTCAGACTTGTAGATTAAGTAGGTAGTTTGTTTTCCTTTTAGTGTTCCCAATATTTTGTTCTTTCTTGTTGGTCTTCCTTTTTCAAACAAGTCCTTTAACCTACACATACCTTCCAGTTCCCAATCTGTGTACATTCCATATTTGCTTGGGTCTTTAAATTGAGAATAATCCATGAAAGATAGCAAAGGAGCAGTAGATGGAGCAAAATCTTTAACCCACCTTTTTCATTTAGACAAAGCAACTTGTAAGAAAGGATTCTCAATTTTTGCAAGAATATTAGGCTTAAGGGGCTGAAATGGGAGTGCTGGAATCGATGGTATTTGATTTACCCAAGATATTTCTTTCCCAGTATACCTGAGGTGTAACAGTTGATGTAGAGCTTCTTCAGACAGGGAGAAATCATGTTCCCTTCCCGTTGGCTCTGAAGCTGCAGAGAAGCCATCACGCAGCTCATTTAGTGGGACAGCGCCCTCTAGTGGGCATTTTATAGCAAAACTTCTGCACACAGGAGGAAATGGTGACCAATTTCGCTATAGCTCAGAAGAATCGTGTTTTTTGAGGATTATTTTGTAATGAAAAAATGGTGGAAGGAGCGGGAGACGTGCAGGAAGAACACGTCATTGTCAAAATTACCCACGAAGATCCGTGAGTGGCCAGTTGTGAGTTTGCGACAAAACGCTCATCTGAAGGAGCTATTAGTTGCACAGCATCATAGTATTTTTTAAATTGCAGAAACCTAGCCCTCTCTTTTCTTTTCTTTTTGGGTGCCTATACCAAATTCACTTGCTTATTCTTGAGGCATTGGGAGCATCTAAACCTTACTTCAGCTCTCGATGGAGAATATAATTGATTCATTACATGCATAAAATTAGTTCTAAAGTTCATTTTAGTTAAAAGCTTAATTAAAAAAAACCAATCCACTCTGTCAAATGCATTAAAGATTTCTAAGGATAGTAGCGCTAAAGGGACTTTTTCGTTACTTCCCAAATGAATAATGTTTAATGTTCTTCTTACTTGCATCAGCTAATTGCCTCTGAAGCATGAACCGTGCCTGGTCCTCTTGCTGTACAATTTCTGATAAATGTATTAATTTGATTAACAAAACCAGATGTGAACTGCCCAGAGAGCTTCGGCTATTGGGCGGTATAGAAATGCAACAAATAAATAAATACTGTTTTGTTTGTTTTCTTTCTTTTTTGTCATATCAGGAACTGAATTTATGGTAAAGTAAGTTCTGATTTTTCTCCTTTCATCTAACTGATATTATTTGCTTAGCTATTAAATTTGGACTGAGCTGCCAAGCACATGTCCTTGGCCACTTGTCCTGAAAAGCAAGAGTTAAGCTTATAGGGGCATGATCAGGGACTGTGATAGCCATTATCTGAGTTTCTAGTATCTTAGTCATTGCACACTAGAAAGTTAACAGATAATCAATCCATGAGTAGGTGTTATGCCGTCAAGAGGTGCAACAGTATAGTTTTTGATGTTTGCATTCAGCTTTCCCAACAGGTCTATCAAACCTTGATCGCTAAGAATCTCTGCTAAAGCATTGAGGTCGTCCCCCATTATATTCCTATCTAATGAGCCATCTTATCACTTCAGTGACATTTCCCCCTACTATGACCATACCTTCTCTGAATCCTTCTAATATCCCCATTGCTCCTTTCATAAAGATGCCCTGCCCATTGTTGGGGCTACAGAGTGAACCCAGTATGAGCTGCATTTTCCCCAAATCCTTTAATATAGCCGTGCTTCCCTTCTGGCGCTCTATCTGCCACTGCTAGCGGGTACGTCTTCGCCAGCAGTACTGCCGCTCCCTCTTGAGTTAGATGAACCAGGAGCATAGAACTGTTCTCCTAACCAGGCTCCCTTTACATGTAACTCTGTTTGGGGATTTTGGTGTGTCTCTGGGAGTAATATAATATCTGGTTTTTCTCTTTTAAGGAAAGCTATTATATGGGATCATTTTTCAGGAGATTATTATTATTATCATATTATTATTATATTTATTTGTATCCCGCCTTTTGCCCAATGCTGGGCCTCAAGGCGGCCTTACAAAGTTTAAAACATACATGGGTGGGGTGGGGAACAAAACCATAAACATTTAAAATACACAACAAAATTATAAGACATTAATATAGATGGAGGGCCAGATTATTCTTCCTTTACGTTAAAGGACACTACTTTTAACCTGTCCAACATTTATTTTGTTTTTTCTTTACCAGCCATAGATTGAGTGGCATGTCAAAACTGTTATGCAATTCTTCTGGTACGCAGGGTGGAATTTTTTGGGGACTCAAAAGTAACAACCAACAAAAATAATGATTTTAAACAAGTACCAAATCGCCCCCACCCCAGGAGGAGATGACTAATTCTGTCACTGTCACCCCCCTATTTAGATTTTATCCACCTTTCTACCACGGGGGATATAATTTGGGGTTGGGATTCTGATATCAAGTCAGCCATCTGACCCTGTTTGGCAGCCATATATCTGAGGCTTCCTAATAGTGCATTTTACTTAATAACAGGGTCTTTCATTTGCTGTGCATGTTAAACTATTTTCATTTCAGCATTTTCTGGTAATGTAACCATAGTTAAAGACAGACATTTCACAACTAGATTAGAGATAAGGAACATTTCTTGGTACGTTTTGTAGTCTATAATCTCCCTCTTCTGGCAATCTTCTTTCACCGCTCTCTGTCCTTTCCATTCTGTCAGGTGGAATTCTCGATCTTGTATTCCTTTTCCTCTGCTGAGTCCACTGCCCTGGACTGGTGTTCTTCTCTTCTAGTTCATCTTCATCTGAAGAGAAGTAGCTTGGAATCTCTAGTTTCAGATCTGTCAACATGATGCCACCTCAGCCTTTGTCGCTGCTGTTCAGAGCTTGCCTTTGACCTTAACTATCAGTTTGAAGGGGAAGCCGCAGAGATCAGGCAAGCCTGCTTCTTGCAGGACTCTGGCAAAAGGCTTGTACTACTTTCGTCCTTGTAGTGTTGCAGGGCAAAGATCTTGATAGACTAGGGTGACCATATGAAAAAGAGGACAGGGCTCCTGTATCTTTAACTGTAATGTAGAAAAGGGAATTTCAGCAGGTGTCAATTGAAGAGGGTGAAATTCTCTCTTCATCAACACAGTTAAAGCTGCAGAAGCCCTGCCCTCTTTTGTATCTGGCCACTCTAGTATAGCTAGTGTAGCTTTAACTGTTGTGATGAAGAGGGAATTTCATCCACTTCAATTGACACCTGCTGCAATTCCCTTTTCTACATTACTGTTAAAGATACAGGAGCCCTGTCCTCCTTTTCAAATGGTCACCCTATGATAGACCTGGGTGTCATCTTCATGGAAATGTATTGAGAATCGTGTTCAGCTTTTTGTCTGCTTTTTCCTGAAGTGGTTTTGGCTAAGTGGGAAAAAGTGGATTACGCTCTTCCCAAACCAACGTCTTTCACAAGTCACACTGCACTCTAATCTGCCTTAATTTGGGTTGGGCTGGGCAGAATCCTGCCAGTCAAATTGAACGTCTGAGAGGCTTGGTCCCCACCCACGCCCTCTTCACCTGCTCAAGGTCAGGAAATGTATTCTCAGGCATCCAGAGAGAAGGTGCAGAGCCTTTTGACTGGAAGTTTCCCTACATCACACCAGCAAGTGTGCTTGCCCGTCTTTCTCCACAAAAGGAGACTTCCGTATTGCCAAAGCAATAAAGCAGTCAATCTTTCACATAACCCAGTGCTGGATGAGAGTCTCTGTAAAGCCACTCCCCTTTTACGTGTCTTTACTGGGAAGCAAGAAATAAATCTCACTCCCCAGCAGTGAATCTTTCACCTATCCCAGTGTATACCGCCATATCGCGAAAGCTTTAAAATAGCCAAAGTGCCTTAGCAATATGGCTATATGTCGTGGCCCCCATTGCAGGGGTGGTGGGGAGGGATCAGCGGCCCAAGGAGGCCTCGGTGGGGAGGGCAGGCAGTAGCAGAAGGGCTGCTCCTTACAGCGCCCCCCCTTTGGCTCGCTTTCAGGCCTCTGCTCCTTACCTCTGAGGAGACCGAGCAGGCCATTCTCCCAACTTCTCCCTCCTGACCAGGCACAAATACACCCTGATGCATGCAGGAACCACATCTAAGCTACAATATGCGCTAAAACGACTTTTGGGAAATGTGCCTTTTATTATTTATTTATTTATTTATTTATTACATTTTTATACCGCCCAATAGCCGAAGCTCTCTGGGCGGAGGAGAAAGCGGTAGATGCAGGGTGGACACGACGACATCATGTGTCCCAAAGGACCCTGAAGTGTTTTCCCTCCACAGTAAATGACACAGGTAGACTTGCTCCTGAATAACTCCAGTTTTGCATGGAAGGGCCTTGATGTTTTGCAAGCCTTTGAATTTTCCCCCTTTGTGCTGAATCTTTCAAAGCAGACTATTATGTCTCAGGGATTCCTGACTATTTGTACGTACTGCCTGAGGCCTCTGAGTGCTCTTTCAGACTCTACTGTTGCACCTCGAATCTTAGGTGAAGGCTGTTGAACCAGATAAGAGGGCGGTCAAGTCGCTCCCTTCCTCTGGCTCTGACGGATTCTGATGTTCCGCTGAGGGCTCCTATTGTCCTTGATCCTCCTGCTGTAGCTGCAGATCTCGCGGCCTTTGCTAGCTTCTCTGGCTTCGGCTGGTGTGGCAAAGGTAGCTTCATGACAGGGTCTGCAGTGGCTTCAATACGAAGCAGTTTAAATCTCATTTCAGAGATTTTATTTCCCAGAGGCTTTAGTGCCTCTGACCAGTCTTTTACAAGCTCCTACTGTAACATTTTGATACAAGCAGCCATTCCACCTTCCAGCGGCATGTCTTCTGCAACTTGCCCACCTTTTGCAGCCTACGCACACGCTTCTGGGCTGTTCTCTTTGTGAAAATATGACCTTTGTTGCATTACGCTTCAGTCTTCATACCGAGAAGACTTTAAAAGCTATTCTGCCACATTCCTGTGGAATGGAAGGTCCCTCTGTACTCTTCAGTTATGCTGCCATCATGGTTGATAGCTGGCCACTCCCCTCTAGTGCCCAATAGTGAGGGATTCCCTAATCCTCCCACGGGCCCCATCTCACACTGCTGCTGAGGATCTGCTGGCCCTCAGAAGGGGCTTCTCAGCATTTGCAGTAGGGAGAAGGGGATGGAGAATTCCATGGTATGGAGCTTCCTCGTCCAATGCAGCCCTATGTATTTATTTTTAATGTCATTTATATATCACTTTATCGGTGAATTTCACAAAGTGGTTTACATAAACACGTTTTAAAAAGAAGCTACATTATGGGGGGAAGTGAGCACCAGATCCTCAGGGCAAGATGGTTCTTCAGTAGCCATGGAGGATATGGCCACCTCAGTGCTTCTCCACTTGCCAGTATTCTGTAGTACTCCGCAGCAGCTGGCTACGTTTGCACAGATTTAAAAGTAAAGAAGGCATTCTTCTGTTTAAAGACATACTAGAAAAACCTCAGTACCCTATAAAATGTTATCAACCGTTCAAACTGAACCAAGCAAATGAAACAGCACCTAAGGCTTCAGTACTAGCACACATTACTTTACTTGCATGTACGTGACCTTGCTCAGAATCTTAACTTCTAAAACTCCATGAGAAAAGAATAACCTCAGTCAGTTGTAATTCTGCTTTGATTCATAGAATCATAGAATAGCAGAGTCGGAAGGGGCCTACAAGGCCATCGAGTCCAACCCCCTGCTCAATGCAGGAATCCACCCTAAAGCATCCCTGACAGATGGTTGTCCAGCTGCCTCTTGAAGGCCTCTAGTGTGAGAGAGCCCACAACCTCCCCAGGCAACTGATTCCATTGTGGTACTGCTCTAACAGTCAGGAAGTTTTTCCTGATGTCCAGCTGGAATCTGGCTTCCTTTAACTTGACCCCATTATTCCGTGTCCTGCACTCTGGGATGATTGAGAAGAGATCCTGGCCCTCCTCTGTGTGACAACCTTTTAAGTATTTGAAGAGTGCTATCATGTCTCCCCTCCATCTTCTCTTCTCCAGGCTAAACATGCCCAGTTCTTGAAGAGTGCTATCATTCCTTGTACATTAAATTTTAAATGCAAAGGCCTGTGGCTGATGCAAATACAGGAATTACTTATCCATAGGTTATGGTATCTGGGTGCATATCTTATGAGTGGAAGTGGGAGGCTGCACGGATAATTGCATTTTTGGCCACTTTTTCTACAGGAAAGTTTGTAGTGAGGACCATCAACAGGATCCAAAGGTTTGTCACCATACATAACAACCAGAGTTTTTCGCCCAGCAGTTACTATGTCTTACATGATTGATGTAGAGTTGGTGACTCTGCAACTGATAAATCTTTCAGAATCTTCATCAGGGCAGCCTCTAGCACATGGCCTTAAACCAGCCCATGGAAGCAGGTGCCTCCCCTCCCCTATTCAAGGCCCACACCTGGCCTGAAGGCTTGGGGAAGGGAATCCTCATGTTATCTCGGATTGGCAATAACAAGAGAATTCCCCTGGGCAACGCTCCCCCTCCATATTGGGACACTAGCAGCATGAGACAGAGGAGCCTGATTCAGCCAGTGCTTATTCAGCAAATGGTAGCTCAGTCCCTTTCTCTGTACAGAGAAAAGAATGGGAAGAAGATTATCGGGTCCAGATGATGTCACAGGACAGGCATGACGCCAAATGACATCACATCATCTTGCCCAGTGGCTTGGTCTGATGGAGCAAGCCAGGCCCTGGACCAAATAAGGTTGCCCAGCCCAACTTCACCCTTTGCCAAACACCTGGAAACGTTACATTACAGAAGGGTGTGAATGAAGAGCAAATTGCTACATAGGTCCAAACCAAAGCTGACTTTGATGTTTATAAACAATTCCAAGGGTTTTGTTTTTTTCAAATGAATAATTCTTAATGTTTTTCTCTACACGGACTGAAGTATGTGGGAATTAATAGTTTCAGAATTGTTGATACTGAATGATAGCAATCCCTGCTGAAGAGATGGTGCACAAAGACATCACTACTGAAGGAATTTATGTTAATTAGAAAGCACAGTATTTTTTCACTATCTGGAGAGTGCCTCATTTGACGTGCGTATAAAGCTTGTGTTGTTCACTTGTGTGATACATAACACCACCGAATTCTTGCATGGTGCTGTTCACTTTTATGCATAGTACCACTGATTGAACTCAGACATGCAACTATATGCCTGACATTCCTCTTCTCCAAGTCAGTGGGCATGTCTAGACTAGGGTGACCATATGACCAAATTTGCTCCGGGAGGGGGAGGGGAAATCCGGATTTTCCCCCCAAAGAGCAGCTCTAATGGGAATTAACAAAAATGCTTATAACTCCGTCATTTTTTAAGATAAAGACATGAAACTTGGCACGATGGTAGCTCTTAGGAAGGGGTTTAGTCATGCCAAATTTGAAACAGATCCGTTCATCCATTGATTTTTTAAGAATTTTTTTAAAATTGAGGTTTTAAAATTATTATTTTTAAAATCATCATTTTAAAAGATAAAGGGCTGAAAGTTGGCACTATGATAGCTTATAGGTAGAGCTTTAGCCATACCAAATTTGAAACAGATCTGTTAATCCATTGATTGTTAGGATTTTTTTTAAAATTTGAGGATTTAATTTTTTTAAAAAAAATATTATTTTTAAAGATAAAAAGATGAAACTTGGCACCATGATTGCTCTTAACAAGGACTTCAGCTATGCCAAGTTTGAAACAGATCTGTTCATCCATTGAGTTTTAGGATTTTTTTTTTAAGTTTGAGGTTTTAAAATTATTTTTTAAAAATGACATTTTTAAAGATAAAGGGCTGAAAGCTGGCACCATGAAAGCTCTTAAGGAGAGATTTATCCATGCCAAGTTTGAATCAGATCTGTTCATCCATTTTTAAAAAAGATTTTAAAAAAAGTTTAAAGTTTTAAAATTATTGTGTTTTAAAACTGCTGGAGCCATATCCTTCAAACTCAGGTTGTCAAACCTCCTCTTTGGGGTGTTGCATATTGAGCAGGTTCAGCCCTTGGCATTAAGGGGATCTCCAGTCTTTAGGTAAGAAGTCCTGGGCAAGCAGGGCACCTTTCCTGTTGCAGATTTGGTGTGCAGTCGGGTACCTGGAGCTCAGCAGAGACAAGGCATCCACAAATCAAAATGTGGGAAAGGAGAGATCAGTCAAAGCTGCCCACAGGGCAAAACAGAATGGGCCAGAGGCCTTTTTCTCAAATTTCCACATCATGGGCGATGAAGGGTCATCTTCAGAGAAAAACTCTCACGACCAACAGTAGGGTGCCAGTCGAGAGAGAGGCTCTCTTCTTTGCAGATGCCCTGTTGCTGCAAATGTTGGAACCTGGCATATCATTGCTTTGCTTTGCTACCACTTCCCTTCTACTTCACTTTGTACACTTGCGAGCTAGGCTCTGACTGCACTGCTGGGATGCAATGCAGAACATTTGAAATGCATACCAGAGAAAAATAGATAGATTTGCGGCTTTGGCTGGCTGGCATATCTCTTAGAGACAGAGTTAGACTGAAGCCACAACTCAGAGATAGCTGTAGCTGAACCCTGAGAGGCTGCTGTACCACACAGAGCCTTTTTAAGAGTGTCTCAGAGCCTAGTTTTGGTGCAGGCAGAGGCGGCTGGCGGTGGAGTTTTTTAAAAAAACAAGAGTCACCGGATGCAACCAAGCCATAAGCTGTTGCCCTATCCCCAGCCACAGGGTACAAGTGCACAGCCTGGCTGGACCATTGGGAGACTTTGGCAGAGAGAGAGGGGGGTGGGGGATTATTTGAGGCTGGAAATGTTGGCAGGCTGGCATAAGGCAGAGAGAGGCTTAAGGCAACCCAGATGCACCTGTAGCTTGGCCCTGAGGCTGGCTTGCCATGCAGAGTGTTTTAAGAGTGCATCAAAGTTGTGCAAGAGGAGAGGAGGTGGAGGTGGCTGGTGGCAGAGGTTTTTAAAGTATTGGGCAAAAGCGGGATATAATAATAATAATAATAATAATAATAATAATAATAATAATAATAATGTAAGAGTTACCAGACATGACCAAGCAATAACCTGCAATAAACAATATCCCAAGCCACAAGTGTGCAGCCTAGCTGGACCATTGGGAGACTTTGGGGGAGAGAGAGAGAAAGAGAGATTGTTTGAGGCTGGAGGCTTTGGTTTGTCTGCAATGACTTAGAGTGAGAGACAACAGAGGCTGCACAGACAACCCAGAGACATCTATTGTAACTTAGCCCCATGGTGCTGGCATGAAACGCAGGGCATTAGGAAGAGGGTCTCAGAGTTGCATGTTTGTGCAGGAAGTAGACAGGAGCTCTAAGTCTGGATGTGCGAAGTGGTTCCAAAACACAAGCCTTGAGAAGCTAATGTATATAAGTGAGAAGTGTGAATGGGCAAAGTAGTGTTCACTGCCACAACACCCACCCTAATGTAAGAGTAGAGAAACTTGTGACAATTATACACAAGCTTTTTTAAAAAAATGAAATTTAAAAAAGCCAGCCATTCGGCCGGCCAGTAGCAAACCCTGTTAACAACAACAGCAGCTTGCAATGAGTGAAGATACAGTCAGAAAAGATATTTGAGGGAAGGGGAGAATGTAACACACAGAGTACAGCAAAAGCTTCAAAGTACAGCAAAACCTACAAAAGTAGGAGTGAGTGAAGTTAATTTCAGATACATTGAATCTCTCACTTGTTCTTTATTTCAGTGATTTTAACATTAAGATGTTATGTAGAACAGATTTGTCTTAAATGTGTGCTGTAAAATCAGACATGTGACCAAGGCTATGTTCGGGTGGGCACGCCCCCTTGGTGCTGGACACGCCCCCTTGGGGGGGCGACCATGTTGTCCTCCTTTTTGGTTTCCAAAATATGGTCACCCTAGTCTAGACCAAGGGGGTGGAGGGGGACAATCTCACGATATGGTGATCGTGAGATCCTCCCCCTCAGTCTACACGTGGCACACGATGTCCCGGGAGGAAGAGGATGTCGCGCCCGCCATTATGGTTTGTTTTTTTAATTGGAACTGAGTGCATGAGCACTTGATCGCTAAAGGTAAAGTTTGTTTGTTTCTTAAAAAAAGACCCCCTCCCCCTCGAAACATTGCTAAATGCCTGGGAGAAGAGAAAAGTTGACCTGGCGCTGAAAAGATGACAATTAGCAATGTAGAACACCAAAAAGGTCAGATTTAGCTTGTTATCAAGCAGAATTTTGCCCTTTCAGCAGTCCGTAGCAGTTTGTTGCCAAATTTCAGTAGCAAACTGCTGATTCCCCCCCCCCCCAGCACCCTGCTAAGTGTGCCCCATGGGGGGGGGGGGCGAAATGTCCCCTGCACACACCCCTACCTAAATTGCCAATCCCTTTTATATAGCCATTTTAATTTAAATAATCTGATTTCTACAGGGCCAGTTTCCTTAAATTATATGTATAATTAAAAGAAGTGAATGTTCTATATATGTTCATATATTTTTCTGTGATCTACAATGGACTTAAAGCTATATTGAAAAAAGTAACCAGACTGATTATTACACAACTGATTCCTCAGTGGTTGTGCATTTCTAGAATGTATCATTTTAGTTATAGGTACAATCAACCTGACAAAACTGTAAATGAATTGGACCAATAGAGATCCAGTTCTCTGTGTTTTTCTAAATTTATGCTGCTTAAAGTAAACAACGTTATCCCAAAATGCCAGCCTCTCTCCAATTCAGCTTTGGGAGACTCTGGATATGTTTTTAGTGATACCTATCTGTGAATAAAAACTCATTTTTCTTGCAATTTCTTTGAGGGTTTTTTTTAAAAATGGAATAAAATGACAAATTTAGTTCCCTTACATTACTGTCCAACCCGACCTACTACTAAAAAGGAAGGGCTGAGACATATTGTGTGAAAAACATATTTTAATTAGGCCTCATGCATGTTTAAAGTTCTTATTTATCCTTATTCTGCCACATTTTATGCGAGATATAGATGTACTCAATTAAAATGCTGTAAGAACAATGTAAGATTTCAATCTGGTAGAACTTGTTAAATACACCAGGCATATTGAATTAAACGTATTGTGATCAAAGATCAGAAGACGACCACCAACCATCAAAACGCAGGGTTCCATTTTCCGTCACTACTGCACAGTGCAGTTTCTTCAGCATAGGTATAGTGTCAAAACCTTAAACATGAACTCACAGCCTGCTGGAAGCTAGTGCAGTTCCCTCAGCAGAGATATAACATGATGGCAGTAAGCCACTTCTGTTAACAACCTGGTTGTGGCATTCTGCACCGACTGCAGCTTGTGGACCAACCTTAAAGGCTGCCGCACATCAAGTGCGTTCCAATAATCCAATTTTGAGGTTACCATGGACCATGGTGTCTAGAAATGGCCATAACTATCTGATCAGCTGGCACCTGCACTTCCAGTAACTTTACTGGATCAAGGAGAAGCCCCAAACTATGCATCTGGTGCTGTGTGTGTGTACATGTCACTGACTCAATCCTCAAACCCTGAATATGGGAGCCATTTACTGACAGAATCTCCATCTTGCCAGGATTCTGATTTACTTTACTGGCCCTCATCCATACTACTGCTGCATCAAGTTACTGGTCCATGATAGCACTGGGGACAAAATAGTGTCTTGTAGCTTTCCATAGTCTAAACACCAGGGGAACAATGAGTACTCCTCCAAAACTACTCTTTGAAACTGACCCTGAAGATAGGACTGGACTAGGGCCACCAAAGAATGGTGCCTCCAATATCCATTTCATGAAGTAAGTCCAGGAGAATACAACGACTGATGATATCCAAAGCTGCTGAAAGATCCAGCAAGATCAATGTTACAAAACTCCTCCCATCTCTCTCCTGGTAAAGGGTGACCAATGGCAGTTCAGTCTCAAAACTGGGCTTAAACTCAGACTGAGATGAGTCAAGATAATTGATATCCTCCAAGAAAGCCTGCAATTACCTTGCTACAACTTCCTTGAGAATTTTCCCCAAAAGGGGAGTAGCTGTGACTGGGGGCGTTACTAGACGAGGCTGTAGCGCGCGTTACCTTCCGCAGCCACGTCGAGGCTTCCAGATGACGTTCACGAGGATCCGCCGTTATCCCGCGGTGAAGCCTCTTTCTCCCGACTTTAAAAAAGTGAGTTGTAGTGCGCCTTTTCCTGCTGTCCCGCGGTAATTCGGAGTACGTGTGGGAGGATGTGAGGTCACTGCGGTCGGCACTGGTCAGGAAAAGGCGTGCTAAGGGGGAGTGGTCAGCGGCTTCGGTCAAGCCGCCTCCGCCATTTGCGCGCAGTCCGCCAGCTGGGGCAGCGCGGCGGAGCGGCTTTTTTTTTTTATTTCCCCAGTGACAGTTTGCGCAGGACCGGAGGACCGCAAAAGTGGCTGGTGACTCCTTGCGGTGGGCAGCTACCGTGGCCGCATAATGGCGGTGCTGTACGCTGCCTGTTAGTGTGGGTACCAGGCTGGCAGAGGGCAGAGCTGTTTGTGGGCTGCTGCCATGGCTACGGCCAGATGTGGGTTGGCTCCTTGGGATGGGGCACAGGGCACAGAGGCGGTCATCGCCGCCGACACCTCAGAGGCATGATGGGAGATGTAGGCACAGAGTGGCCATGCAGACGATTGACCTCGGGTCATATGACACCCGCCACGACCCCCATCAGGAAGTGAGCGCATCAATGTTGACCCTCAACAGCACCAGCAGCACTTCAGCTGGCACTGGCACTGCCGCCGCTGCCGCCGCCAGGGCCGGCGGCGGCATCGCTGATGGCTGCGCAAGTTTGCGGTCTTTCGGACGTGCGCAAACCGTGCAGCGAGCGAAAAAAAAAGCCGCGGCAATCAGGCCGGTGTGGCTGCGCAACCGTGCTCGCGGCGGCAGCAGCACAACCGGCGCAAACTTCCGCCATAAATCGAAGGCAGGTGTGGATCATGAGGCGTCACGGCTGAACGGGAAAAGCCGCTTTCACCGCTCCTCAACGACGGAACACCCGGTAGGTCTAGCAACGCCCTGGGTGTTAGTTGGCAGTATCATAAGGTTCAGGGTGAACCTAAGGAGTAGTCACACCGCCACCTCTTTCAAGGTGACAAGTACTATCTACTGTATTCATTACACCCAGGACCCACCTGGTAAAAACCTCAGTTAGATTTAATCAGCTCAAAAGTGCAAGGATCAAGAGAGCATATAGTCAGAGTATAAGCGCAAACACTTTGACCATGTCTAGCTAAATGCAGCATTGGATGCCTTAGTTGGAACTTCAGTAAATGAGGGTCAAGGTTTCTGGGGAAATGGGCTATTTTGTCCATAAAATGTCTAGCAAAAGAATCTTTGCAGGCTTCTGCAGAGGCTAGGAATCCATTTATTGGCACTAATGTTAATAATCCTTGGACCACCTTCATAGAATCATAGAATAGTAGTAGAGTTGGAAGGGGCCTATAAGGCCATTGAGTCCAACCCCCAGCTCAATGCAGGAATCCACCTTAAAGCATCTCTGATAGATGGCTGTCCAGTTGCCTCTTGAAGGCCTCACAGTCAGGAAGTTTTTCCTGATGTCCAGCTGGAATCTGGCTTCCTGTAACTTAAGCCTATTATTCCGTGTCCTGCACTCTGGGATTATCATGCAGAGATTGTACCCTGCCTCGATCCGGAGGGAGAGGCAGGCAACAAATACAATAATAATAATAATAATAATAATAATAATAATAATAATAATAATAATAATAATAATAATTATGGCCCTCCTATGTGTGAAAACCTTAAAAAGCTCCATTGGGTGGCTGCTTGAGAATATGATAAAGGCAGTGAAATAAGCCCTTTTTGCCAAAATGAGCCATTTTTGCTGCCCTTACCTCATGCAGTAGGCATGTCGATGTGCTCTTACTTGCGTTTGGTTGGCTTTGTAACCAGGGGCTTGTCTTGATGAAGGGTTTGCCCTGGGGTGGATTTGGAGTAGCCGCAGGTCATGATGCAACCGCTATTGTGAAGCCATCTAGGGGCAAACCCCAGAAACTCTGCTGAACAAAAGTTGGGCACTTACCCTGACTTTTTTTAGCTGCAGAGGTGTGTCACAGCCAATGGCACCCCCTGATTGGTCACCATTGGCTGGATAGGGAAGGGGGTAGACCTCCGGGAGCTCAGGAGGAGCTCGGGGGAGGAAAGGAGCCTGTTCCTCCTCCCCCCTGGGTTTTCTCATTTTTAAAAATCTCTCTGTGAAGCTGTGCAGATACAGATTTTTTTTAAAAAAACCAAAAAATACGGTGGTAGGGAAGGAACAGGCAGCCAGAGGGAGGTCAGAGGAAGGAGAGGTGGTTTGGGCGCTGTGCATCCCTCTCTTCACCCCCCTCTGGCTGCCTCGGTCCTCCCCCATCCCCTCCCCCTGGTGCTCAGCGCGGCGGCAGTGGCAATCTGCACTTGTGTTCCTTCCTGTGCAGATGCTGGGAAGGAGCACAAATGCGGGAGCCGGAGGCCTTGCACACCAACGTGCTGCCAGGTTTCCACTACCTTTGCTCTGGTTATCATTCAGCATATTTCATAGCCCTCAGCTCCCTGGAATACAGTGAGGCTCTAAAGCACCATAGAGGGCACTCTGGAGTAATCATACCAATGGCCCATTCCAAAATGAAACCAGGGTCTTAACAGATCACCAGCTCTATCCACTGGAAAATTCCCCAGAGCATTCAGAAATGCATTCTTTGTTTCTTTTTCCTTTTTTGGCTAAGAGAGTCTCTGAGTCTCTGTATGACATGTAGGGATGGGAAAGTTGGACCTTTTGAATTTCAGCCTGTCACACAAAAAAGCTTGAAAAGAGCAGCAGCTTTTGTTACAGTAATTGAATAACCACAATTCCAAATATTGTGATTCTTGCAAGCAAAATCAGTGACATTCTCCCCTCCCAATTACTGTAAAGTAAGTATGCATAGAATTGCAACAAAGTAAGTATGCACAGGATTGCATTAGATCAGCAAATTGTGTTAAAAATGGCATCCATATCAGCAGATCCTCAAAGAGTTTACTGTGGTCATTGTGTCGTCATGGCGATTTACTCACGTAACATTCATTATTTTACTGATTTATGACGGAATTGGAAAACAGGTAATTGATTCCCTCTAGATACCCACACTTTTCCTTGGCCTTTCATGCCCAAAGCCAGATAGGGAGGATGGAGTGCCTGGGAAGCGTCTGAGCCTTAACTGTTTTGCTAGAGGAATCATGCTGTGAGTTGAGCCATACCGATTCATTGCTTACATCAGTAGCTGGCATGATGTGATAAACCGGGAGAGGGAATCCTCTTCTACATCCTCTTAGCAATTTGGGACATCTTTGTTAACCAAGGAAAAGTGGGGGTGCATGGAGGGTAGGTTGCAAGCAAACACAATTTGTGACATTGCACAATATCTTCACTGATCACAGGGCACATCATTTAAGGCAGCAACCCTAGCTCCATTTTCCTGGCTTTGTGGGCAACATGAGGTATAACTCTGATCTTAAACCGGCAGGGGTTTTTATCATTGAATTTTCCTGTTTTTTGAAAAGGAAATTATAATTACCGTGTTGGCAATCTTACACTCTCCCCAAGGTATTATAGGCTGATTTGAACAATCCACCCTGTTAAGGGATAATGGGGGGAACAGGGGGGGGGGGAGGTTGTCATACCTGAGAGAGCGCCTTTTCCCTACCAACCTGCCCAGTCACTGAGGTCATCCGAGGGCATGCTCCTGGTGGTTCCACATAGACGTATTGTCCAAATGAGTCCACTAGGGGAAGAGCCTTCAGTGTGGTGGCTCCCCTCCTATGGAGTTCCCTTCCTCCCTTCCTCAGGAGGTCAGGCAGGTGCCAACTTTATATTCCTTTCAGCATCTCCTGAAAGCGTCATTGTTCCAGGAAGCCTTTCCTTAACGACCAGCCATGGTTCATGGTTCACTTTTCAATTTGCTTCTTTTAAAAAACTATTTTAAGGTATTTTATTCTGTTTTTAATGTATTTTATCTCGTACACCACTCTGAAATTTTGAATGGGGAACAGTATATAAATATTGTAAATAAATAAATAAACTTTAGAAAATTGAAATAGTTTGACTAATCTTTATGAAATTTTGAGGAGCTTGAAAGAGGCATTCATTTTACATATACTGAAAATTTCAGAAAGGTTTTGGCCTTTTTCCTCCCTACCCTAACAGAAATAGCACCTTCAGGGAGGGGGAGACAATTTAAGTTGGGAAAACACACAGGAGAGAAAAGGTTAGATCTCTTTCCCAACATAGTGGGTTGTAATGGCCTTTGTGCCATAGGCAAATAAAATGTATCTTCCCAATGTAGCTCCAGTTTAAATCAATCTGCCAGGCTGTTGCTTTTAGTGAAAGGAAAAGTAATTTTGCCTTAGGCCACAACCAACTTAGCTGCAAAATACAAGATCACAGAAAGCAAAAGCAAAATTTAACAAAGAAGCTTACCTGTTCTACTGTCCATGGGTCCAAAATCCAAAGTGTATTTCACCACATGGTAGTTGTTCCATACGTAAAGAAGATTGTCCCTTGGATTATAATCCACAGCAGCAATGTACTGGTATGAGTTTGGAAAAGGAACATCCACTACACTTTCCTTGCTTTGTTCAGTATTGTAAATATAGTCTATTTTATTCCCTGTTGCTTCGTTATCATCATCTTCATACACAGATTTCACCACATATAAAATGCCACAGACCATGAATGCATTGGAAGCCGACCTCTTGTCATAGGACGTATCCCATGTCCCTTCAATTCTCAAAGTATAAGGATTCAGCTGACTAATGACTATTTTACCGTTGTTTTGCTCCGTTGCATAGATTACCCAAAGACCATTTTCATCCACAGCCAGGTCTATATCAGATTTGCCTCCCCATCTGTAAGGGGATGTGTCATGGTAGTTGGCATTTGCAATGATGGCTTCCCCACTTTTTATTCTTGTCCGTAGATCAAATTTGACAATATTCCTGGTTCTTTCTTTGTTGAAAAATAAAGCCCCATCATACACCACAAACCCTGTGCCATCTACCCTGTGTGGCAGCTTGTAAGTTGTAGTTGGTCTTCCAGCAATGAAATCATCCTTGGAAGAATACTCTGTTAGGGTGTCAGTTCTGTACGGGGTCCATGGCATGTAGTAAATCTTGTCAGAAGCCTGCAGTGGATCCTTACACCAGGCTCCTGACTGGTGGTCAGATTCAAATAAATGTTCACTCTGATATACTCCTTTTAGTAGTCCAGGACAAAGAAAAACTGAAGGGAGGGAAAAGGTTAAAAACAAAGCAGGTTACTATATTTAGTAGAGATTCTTGGGTGTGCACTTAGAAGTTTAGAACTCAAGAACAAAGGAGAAGTCAAGAAATCCAGGCTTCCCTAAAGTCTGAAATTAATATGAATGGGTTTGGTTTTTTGTTTGTTTTTTACACTAAAAGGAGGTTAAAAGAAATTCACAGAAATTCTCCCCCATTCTTTTCTTCTTTTTTAAAAGTCCCCTGACAAATTTTCTTCCTTTGAAATTATATACTTAAAATATATTATAGGAGAGCAAAGAAAAATCCCTTAGCAACTAAAAAAGTACTTAAAGCATATAGTTCAGTGGTTTAAATAACAAATAGGTTGGGGAAACTGTTACATAAACACATAGAGAAGGTAGCTACAGAAGTAAAAAAAAAAGGCGGGGGGGGGGGGAAGGAAGAAGAAAAAGAACAACTAAGTAATATGCCAAGAGGAAAGAAGAAAACCATAATGGTAAGCAAGGGGGTGGGTGGGTGGGTAAACCAGCCCAGTGGAGGAAGGCTTGGATTAAGACTTTAATAAATTAAAATATCCTCTGAAATACAAGAGAATTAAAGCATTAAGCTGGAATTATCTGCTCCACAGAACTTATAACTACTTTTGTTTTCCCACCACCACAAATATGGCTTTAGACAGCAAATTGACAATTATTCTTTTAAGCAAGTAAAATCAAATGTAATTGAAATGATGCTGATAATTGGATGTATGTTCCATATTTATTTTAAGTATTTATATCCTGCCCTTCAAACGTTTCTCACAGCAGCTTACAGCAATATATTCAAAATAATATAATATAAAATACAAATAACACATTAAAATGTTGGTGTTGTCCAGGAAATGGTGCCATGACCCACATAGAGGGCTCCGTCCCACAGAAATCAGCAAGAGATTTCCTAGAGGGGAGGAGGTTTTACCTCATCAAATAATGCTGGAAATTTCCATATTTAAGTTGGTAGTAGCCCAGAATATAAGTGTAGGGGCAAATGTCAATCTAGTCACACATTTCCACCAGCATAACGCTGGTGCAGAATAACATACTGAGCCCCTCCACTTTCTCTATAGTGCTAGAAAACAGGGATGGATTGCTACAGATGGCATGACATTGTATGGTTACCAGAGCCTTGTGCAGACATCTAATCTGACAACAGAACACACGAAGTGTGTACCCACTTGATCTCCCAACCTTTATTTCCATGTATTCAATGTCCTGTTTGTACAGGGACCTATATGTGTAAACTCAAACACATAAAGTCTCTCTACATGTGAGCCATATCCTGTGAAACTGGAGGGGATGGATCTCATGCACACATTCCTGTGCAAACTAGTTATGCCATACAACATCATCTTGAGCCTTCCTCCATGTGTTCATTGTACATTGGTTTGAACATCTGCCCAGGGTAGAGTGCACAGATGATTAAGCTTCTGAGTCTTTGGGAAGGGTCTTTACATTTGATCATGTACAGCACTTTGCACTATCATCTTAAAAACATAAAATATTATTGTTAACATTTGAATCTCTAAATCACCATTGGTTTATGCTTTGGTGATGAAGAAAGCAGGAAGCATGTATGTACGCTTGCAAATTATTTTATGCTTTTCCATAAAATATGCAGAGGGAGAGGGGAAATGCTTTCATTTTTAAAATCATCCTTCTGAGAAGGAGGATGGAATAATTAAACCTTTCTAGCAAAGAGGTGATATATTAGTACTGGTGAACAGCAAACAAACCTCTTAACTTTAACCAACAAGTGAAATGGTGCAAATTAATGATGAAAGAACTTCAACTAAGGCATTAGAATGTTAAAATCTTGTATCCCATAATTGTTTAGAAAGGGATATATGTATATAGAAAAACATGTGAGGTATTTAATTACCTTTTTGTTCCACTTCTATTGTAGAGAAAGAAGAAAAGCAAGAAAGGAGAAAAAGAGAACAGATTAATGGTACTGCCAAGTACTTTTGCTCTTCCACCGAAATATTAGCATCTATTTTGCTTACTGCTACGTTTTGTGATTATGCATTCATTATTATGTAAAACCTTTTAATAAATCCATATCCAGCCATGATAAAAGTTTATTACAGTCTTAAAAGGCATGCAGCATTGTATCCAAAACCCATTCAAGTCAGTACAAGGTGTGCATTGATTTTGGTGGACTAAGGATTAGGATCCCAATGGCTGAAAAATCTTGATGATATTGTCTTCTCAGAATTGCTTAATCATTGGTAGTTCAATGCTTCCAAATAATTATGTGTTCCAAACCAGATATTAATACTGCCTCTATCTATCTATCTATCTATCTATCTATCTATCTAAATAAAATAAATGAAAACATTTATTCCCATCAGGAAAAATAGTACAAGCTATCACCTGAGAATTTTTTTGTCAACTAATCTCATGTTAATTTATTAATTCAGTATTTAATTAAATCTACACACATCAGCATATAAAATAAAGCAATAGTTCTGAAGACAAATGCATACTTTGTATGTATTGTAGCGGTATTAAATAATCACTTCCCTTCTCAGGACCCATTTTTGCTCTCAGTGGTGTATCTGGGATTTTTTCCAAGGATTGGAAAAATGGATTTGGATTAACCCAGGAACAGATTCTGAATAGGCAAAGAACTGCAGAATAAGGCTAACCCAAAAAATCACTTGTGGTCACCTTGAAAGATTCCAACAATTTTTGCTGATGACAAAAGGCCTTTCATGAAATGTCTGGAGAAGCAAAAATATTTCCCCTGTTGCACATCTAATATGTAACTGCCAAATTGCCACAATTCTTGCAGAATGGTAGGTATCAAAATTTGTGCACTTTGACATGTATCAAAAGCAGGTTGAGAAAACTAGCCAAGGAGACAGAGGGATAAAGGAATAAACAACAGTGAATGAAGAAAGGGAAGTTTCTTCCAGAAGTGTTGGACAGAGACCTACATCTTGAAGATCTTGTTTGCCTTATGCAGGGTCCACTTTGGCCCACCCCTTGAGAAACTGCAGCACAAAGAAGGAGGAGGGGCACTGCACATTGCTATGTGGAATCAGCGTGGAAGGAGGAACTTCGGAGTCTATATCTTCTCACTTTGTCTCTGTGCAGCAACTATGCATAGCATAAGAAGAAGGCCCAAATAATGCTGGGCCCAGTGCAGGAACTAGGAAGCCTCTGGTCTCCTTGGCAAGTGGGAGAGTCTGGAAGAATGTCAGGAAGGCATGTAGGGAATCCCATGCTTGTTGTGTCACTGGGCTCAGCCCTTAGTGGTGGGTTTTGGGAGGTCTGTAGGTCTCTGTCCAACACTTCTGGAAGCAACTTCCCTTTTACCAGCAGTGGGGTCTCTGTGTGGGGTGGGGGGAGGGCTGACTGCTTTAAGATCTGAATGGGAAAGTGCACGCCAGTGAATCTCTGGTGTGCCCATCCCCCAGCATATTTCCCTCTAATTGTCTATGCCCTACAAGGAGAGACATGAAATTTAGTTGCTTCTTGCCAGGATAGAAACCCTGAAGCAGCCTGGAGCACTGTGTGTAGAACCTAGCTCCAGGGAAGCTGAAGGGGCTCCGGGAGGTTCTGAAGAGCGAGGGCTTTTGCCAAGGACGGGGCCAAAAGTTGAGAACTGAAGGGCTCGGGTGGGAGTGGGGGTGGAATGTGCTAATGACGAGACACCAGGATCTTTCAGTGAGGGGCACCTGGGTCTGTAGGAAGGGATCCAGCTCTAGTAAAATATTTGGATATATTTTATGAATTTTGGATATACTTTATGAATTCTGCCATGGCTAAGGCATGATTTACTTATAAATAAGTAAAATGCACAACTGTGACTAGCCTGCAATGCTTCGTTTGTTTGTTTTTACTAACCTGCTTATGGTTTGAACAGAATTGAAAATAAAAAAATTACAATTGGACACATCCAGAAAACCCACTTCACCACAACGTTCACCCTTGTCAGGTACTCATAATTTATGCATTTACTTTACAGTATAGTATATACCACTCCCCACAATACAATGGAGCGAGTAAGAGAAGTGTGGAGGCACCAACTGCAGAGAAAAGGAAGGAAGGAAACGGAATCAATTTCTGTTTGTTTGCCTGTCAGGTCTTGGCAGCCCGGCAGTCCCGGTATGGGCACTGACTGGTGAGCACTCAATCATTTTCTGGGGATGTAAGGGAGTGCACTGTCTCCGCATGGAGGCAGCTGGCTTGCACAGAATGGTAAGAGAAGTGAGGGATGTTACGGGACCAGCTGCTGCAATATTTCTAGCAGTGCTCAGCAGGTCCTGTTCATTGCTCTAGGGCAGGTGTGGGAACTGGAAGCCCAGAGGGCTTCCACCCTCCCCCGACTTGCAGCAGTTAGGTTTGAAAAGCAATTAGGAATTTTTAAAGCCTAATTGCAGGATGGTGAGTTGCAGTTGCATGGGGTGGTGGTGCTGCAACGAGTATTGGAGCTGGGGAGGAAAAGATGAATCCTCCCTCCCGGCGCAGCCAATGTGAGATGTTTTTCAAGTCTAATTGCTGCGATTGGGGACTGCATCTTCACATAGGTGTATTATGTGTGAAAATATGTTGTGGGGAGACACTGGCCCCTTCGACCACTGAAAGAGAACGTGGCCCTCAGGGTGAAAAGCCTTCTTTACTTCTCACCTGGGGGGAAATGATCAGGGCAGAAGACTAGCTTGCCCCTGAGCGGACAGGCCAATGAGAATTTTGGAAATGGTAAGGATGTGGTTGCCACAGTTAGTTGTCTTACACTCAGCGTCTAGAGTTAATTTAAAATTTACTGATACTCTATAAAGCAGAAACTCAGCAGGTTTGAATAGCATTCCCTTGACAGTTCTCAAAGAATGCAAGTGTGAAATAGTGATCTTTGAATAAAAACATAGTTACACTAGCTGATATGCCCGGTGTTGCTCAGGCCCGGGAATAGTGTTTATAACATAAAGCCATTTTCAACATCTCCTGCTGAAGAAATTTTATTTATGGAATGTATATCCTGAAGGAATAATAGTAATTTTTACTGGTCATGACCATGAGTCATAGTTTGGTGGCAAGAGAAGACTCTTCAGAGTCCCACCCAAGGCATGCTGGGAGTTGTAGCCATAAGCTTCATTACTTTATTAAATTCTTTAAAAATACTTAAAATCCAAAATTTCATGTTTTTAGACTTTTCTGGTACATTGTACAGCGAGACCTATCAGCATGCCAAATTTCAAGTTTCTACTTGGGGCCCCTAAGATATATGTCTTAAAGTAGCAGGCCTGTGAGTTAACCTTTAAACAAATTAATTTATTTTTTTCTCTCCCTCACCCTCATGACAACCCTGCAAGGTAGGCCAGTCCTAGGCCTGAGAGGTAACTTTAAAACAAATTAGATTAGATTCTCCCCACCCTCACCCTGTCTCTGAGGGAGCTGACTGACTGACTGGCTCACAGGTAGCTTGGTTGTTGCTGTTGGTGACGGGCCCAGAGCTGTGACCTCCTTCCCTTCTGCTCCAGTCAGCCCCAGGCGCTCTCCCTTCAGGCCCAGGATGGCGAGCAGATGATGGCCGCCAAAGCCTGATGCCTCTTCCCTCCCCTCAAGGCATGCTGGGAGTTGTAGGCGCAAGCCTAGCTCCCCGAATAACATGTTAATCTTTGAACACATCTGCAGTGTTGTGGGAGAGTGGGCCTCCTTAGTTATGGCACCCTGCTTAAGGATTTCCTTTTCCCAGGCAAACTTGCCTAGTGACTGCATTAATGGCTTTTAAGTGCCAAGTGATTTATATATATATTCCAAGGCCTTTTAACTTGATAAGATTTTTTATGCTGCGGGTTTCCCCCCCCCCCCCCCGTTATAACTAAACCACAACATTCCAAAACAGATGCAATAATTCCTGAATAAAGTTTATGGTTTTTATGCAAAAGCCTGACTTTACAATTGAAACAGAAGAGTGAATGGAGGAATGACTGATAGCGGAGGCTAGAATGGTATGGCGGGTGGGCTGAGTGGCAGTTGGGGAAAGTCAGTTAGAAGGAGAACAGACAGTTAGTGAGAGGTCAGGAAAGTGGGGGCTGGGTTAGGACTGAGAGATAGTGACAGGCCAGTACTACACCTCCCAGCATGCCTCTGTCATCCCTCAGGTGCCCATGTCCTCAGCTCTTAGTAGATGCCCACAACTCTGGCCAAGTCCTGCTGGGACTGCCTCAGCCCACACTTCTCACCCACGAAGTGCTCCATCAGGAGCCTGTACTGAAGGGCTGGGACTGGACTGGGCATTTGTTTCTGGGCATGCACAGAGTGATTCCTCTTTCTCCCTCCCTCTTGAGGGTGAAGGCTGAGCATATGCTTCCCTCAGTTTCTGAGAAAACAGAGATTTCAGGACAAGGTGCCTTTGAGCATGTCCAGAGTTTGGCCTCTTAAAGACACACTGTTGTATCTAGTTATGATTTTAAAACCACACATGGCAGTTGGGAGGAGACACTGCAAATGGATGCAGCCCATTTATGTGGGTGATTTCCTTTGATGTGGACTTGGGTTGACTGACCTTAGGATTCACAATGGCCACCAAAGGCCAGGAAGTCTGGCCTCCCACCCATGGTATGCTGGGAGTTCCACCCAAGGCATGCTGAGTTGTCGGCATAAACCTACGGTTTTTATTAAGTTCTTTAAAAATACTTAAAACCCCAAAATTCGGCTATTGAGCGGTATAAAAATGTAATAAATAAATAAATAAAAATAAATAAAAATTCATGTTTTTAGATTTTTCTGATCCATGTACACAAAGACCTGTCTGGGTGAACAGTATTAAGGCAGTACCGCATGTGGAAGTGGGTAAACATTTCAAGACATACGTGACACACGCATACTTTCCACTTTATAGGTAGAGATTACTAATGCCAGCTTTCTTCACAGAAAACATTGAAGGCGGCAACTGAAAACTATCATCAAAACTAACAGCTGGTGCCTGAGTTTTGCAAGGATTATGCCTCAAACTGGGGGTATATTCACATGTTACACTGAATATGCATTCACAGTCATTGAGATGAATCTAGCCCTGTTCGGTCATTTTCACGGTGTATAAGCAATACACATGAGGAAAGGAAGCGGAGATGTACTCTCTAGCTCCCCCCTCCCTCGCCATTCTCATCACTTCTCATCAGAGGAGGCAGCAGACAGCCTCCTCTGTCCATGAATATCTGCTGGTCGCAGGCACTCCACCCTCCCCATCTGAATTTGAGCCTGAAAGACCAAGGAATAGTGTCTGGACAGAAAGTTGTAAACAAAGCACAACTTCTGACGTTGCACAACATCATCACTGATCATGGAGCATGTCAGTTAAGGCATCAGCCTTAGCTTCCAATTTCCTGGCTTTGTGAACTTGAACCAATATGTGGTAGCCTTAACTCTAGTCTTAAACAGACATTATTATTATTATTATTATTATTATTATTATTATTATTATTATTTGAATAAATGACTGCTTCTAATGAATGCAAATGGCAGAAAATGTTTTCTAACTAAACTCATTTACTCAGTATGTGTATGTATCTGCATCGGTATGCTAGAATAACGTGTTATTGGTGTAAATATGTTAAAAATGTGCATGGTTAATTGCAGTCTATTTGTCAGTCATGATAGCATGATTTCCTTGATCTAGACAACATGGGATTTGACACCATATCCACTCTACTATGTCCTACATTTCATACAATATGGAAATCTACAACAATTCCAAAATCCAATTCTCGCTTGTAGTATTCCTGAGCCAAGTATCCCCATCTTGTAACTGTGCATTTGGTTTCTTTTCCCTAGGTGTAGAACTTTGCATTTATCCCTATTAAATTTCATTCTGTTGTTTTCAGCCAAGCGCTCCAGCCTATCAAGATCACTTTGGACTTTGTTTGCCTTCCAGGATATTAGCTATCCCATCCAATTTTGTGTCCCCTGCAAATTTGATAAGCATTCCTTGCACCTCCTCATACAAATCATTAATAAAAATGTTGAAGAGCACTGGGCCCAGGACTGAGCCCTGTGGTACCCTGCTCATTACCTCCCCACAGGTTGAGAAGGTACCGTTGATAAGCACTCTTTGAGTCCAATTCTGTAGCCAACCGTGAATCCATCTAATAGTTGTTCCATCTAGCCCATCTTTAGTTAGCTTGCTAATCAGAATGTCATGGGGCACTTTGTCAAAAGCTTTGCTGAAGTCAAGATATATTATGTCCACATTATTCTCACAGTCCACAAGGAAGGTTACCCGATCAAAAAATGAGATCAGATTAGTCTGGCACAATTTGTTCTTGATAAATCAATGCTGGCTTCTAGTAATCGCTGCCTTGTTTTCAAGGTGCTTACAGATTGACTTTATGATCTGCTCCAAAATATTCCCAGGGATGGATGTCAGACTAACTGGTCTGTAGTTCCCAGGTTCCTCCTTTGTGCCCTTTAGGGACAACAATAGCCCTCTTCCAGTCATCCGGCACCTCACCCGTCTTCCATGATTTTGCAAAGATAATAGACTCTGAGAGTTCTTCCGCTAGCTCCTTCATTACTTTTGGCTGCAGTCCATCAGGCCCTGGAGATTTGAACTCATTCAAAGAAATTAGGAGTTTCTTGACCATTTGTTTATCAATCTCAAGCTTCAATCCTGCCCCTTCAACTTGTACTTTACTTTTTCCAAGGGGGTCATAGACCCGCTTTTGGGAGAAGACTGAGCCAAAGTAGGAACTGAGCACTTCTGCCTTTTCTTTGCCATCTGTTATCAATTTGCCATCCTCATTGAGTAGTTGATCCACCATTTCTTTCCTCTGTCTTTTACTATGCACATACCGGAAGAAAGCTTTTTTGTTGGTTTAGCAGTAGCCACCCTTGCTAGCCTCAGCACATTCTCAGCTTTGGCCTTCCTGATGCCATTCTTGCACTTCTGTGCTACCTGTTTGTACTCTTCTTTTGTCGCCTGGCCTTCCTTCCTCTTCCTGTATGTGTCCCTCTTTTTTTCTGGTCATCTCTAAGCTTTTTGTGGAGCCACATTGGATTCTTCTGTTGTCTTCGATCTTTTTTCCTCATTGGAATTATTTTTAATTGTGCCTTTAAAATTTCCTTTTTTTAAAAAAACTCCTACTCATCTTGGACTCCTTTTCTCATTAGGGTCACTTGCCATGGGACCTTACTTATCATAGTTCTGAGTTTGTTAAAATCAGCTTTCCTAAAATCCAGAGTATGTGTACAATCAGCTTTTGCTTCCTTTAAAATCAAGACCTCAAGTATGACGTGGTCACTTTCCCCCAGAGTTCCCGTAACTGCCACTTTATCCATTAAGTCATCCCTATTGGTCAGTATCAAGTCAAGGATAGCCGATCCTCTAGTTCCTTCCTCCACTTTCTGTAGGAGAAAGTTATCAGCCACACATGTCAGGAATTTCTTGGAAGGTCCGCTTTTGGCAGAATTTGTCTCCCAACAGATATTTGGGTAATTGAAGTCCCCCATCACTACTACGTTGACCCATGCCAGTTTGCTGCTTCCATTGCACACCATCATCACTGATCCTGGGGCATGTCTCAGCCTTAGCTTCCAATGTCCTGGCTTTGTGGAGCTTAAGCCAGCAGTTATTTCTGGCCTTAAACCAGTCCGGCCTTAAACCAGCAGGTATTAAACCAATCTTAAACCAGCAGGTATTTCTTTATCATTGAATATCTCTTCAATGTGAGAATTAACAATTTATCCCTCCTTTTTCCTTACTATCTTTTATTGTTTCCTATTCATAGGGGAAAAAATCTACTTTCTTATCCCTCATTTACTATCCAGGATCTGCCTTTTATGAAAAGTCTCACAAATGGTTCCTCTGCTCAATTTCTGGGGATCCCACCACACCATAGCTCACCCCATTCAACAGGGTCTCCTGACTCTATGAGTAGAATTTCCAGGGGGCTGGAGAGGCTGGCATGGGAAGGAGGGGTGGAGAAGTCTGCTTGGGTCAGTGGAATTGTTCCAGCTTAAACCCAGATCCTCCCCAAGTTTCCTTTCAAACTTCAACTGAGAGAATTTCTAATAAGTGCCTTAGAAATCTTAAGTATAAAAGCTCTATAAGATCACCTCACTCTACACACTTGTTGCCTTCAGTAGAGAATTCTAAAAGGTCGAAAGGGCAAGAATTCATACTAATACTCCCTCAGCAGAGTTTTTTCATTTATACATTTAACCATTGTAGTCCAAATAATTTTGTCCACCAGTTTACCTATGACAGAATTTAGGATAACAGGTCTGTGACTTCCTAGATTCTTAGTTTACAACTGGTGATAGAATCAAAGTTGATATAGGTGTTCTTTCTGGCAGGGACAAGTGGAGCAAGGTCCCTGCAGCTGTTCCATATCTGGCTGATGCATGGGGTTAAGTAGGTCTCCCCCATGACATGACTTTCTTCTTGGGAGGCAAGGGGTGCAGCATTCCTGTCGTCTCTGGCTTTCTATCTATGGATGAACATCACCAAGTGACCTTGAGGCAGAACACAGGGATCCTGTGCCCCCAGAGGAGATGGCCCTCAGACTGGGAGAAAGACGTCAAGTAGCCACTGCAGGCTTGGCCAGCTAGCAGACACAGAAATGACTGCCTGAGGAATAAGGACTCCTCATGAGTAAAGATATGCTCATGAGGAAGCAGACTATGCCTCAGGTGGCACTGAGCCTTAATACTGTGTGGTTTAACCTTCTGGCTAAGCATTTAGTTTCATGCAAGCAACCAGATGATATGTAAGTACAGATGTGCCTTGTCCAAGGATATCTGCACATTCATTACTGCCAAACATCAATTCATAAATGTTTGTTGCATGTTACGAACTACTGTTAGCAGAGGTGCCTCCATTTTCTAAAGGAAGCTGTGAAGTAGCCATTATACACCGGGCGAAATGTCACGTACCCGAGGGCGTTTTCAAGGGTGTCTTCTTGTATCTGTCTAATCTAACTAAAACAATGGCCTCGGCTCCAGGCAGAAAGTTAGCTTACAGTAACTTACTGTGAGCAAAGGGATTGTTTAGCAAAAGATAAGAAGGCTCTAGTGTTACGTTCTGATTGGCTCATGCTGCTACAGGGCACTGCCCCTTTCAGGCTTGAAATGCTGTGCTGAATTTCCAATTCTCTCTCTGACTGCTCGCTTTGAAGAGACTCAGATCTTGATTATTATTATTATTATTATTTATTTATTTATTTATTTATATAGCACCATCAATGTACATGGTGCTGTACAGAGTAAAACAGTAAATAGCAAGACCCTGCCGCATAGGCTTACAATCTAATCAATAAAGCGCTTTTGAACCCTCTGTCGCTGGAAGTGTGGAGTCGTGCTTGGGGGCTGAATTGGATCTCGTCCCTAAGGGCAAAGAACTTGTCTAACAATTCTGGTGCCGTGACCTGGATTAAGCCCTAGCACTGGGATCTGCGTCTGCCGGTGGAGCGGGGGCCTTGACTGAGGGAGCGTACGCCAGGAGATTTCTTCTGCCTCTGCCTTGGTTGGATCGTGCACCGTGCGGACTACGGAGACCAGATTGAGGGGATCATTTGGGCCAGGATTGGAAAATCGACTCCACCCGACAGATGGAAGGGAACCAGGCAACAACAATTGCAGTCAGACGTGACAAGGAAGGGCGAAACGGATCTACAGCTGTTTGGTGAGTGAAACCCCTATCCCAGGGACCCTGACGGGGAAAGGAGGGAGTGGGTTCACAATTGACCTCAGAAATGGGAAGCTCTCAGTCTGTAGAAAGCCCACTGGGTTGTTGTCTTCGTTATTGGAAAGATTTCCTTGGGAATGGAGATTATGGTGTTAATCTGTGTAAAAATGATTTGAAAATGTTTTGTGAACGTGAATGGACGACTTTGTCTATTATCTTTGCAAAATCATGGAAGACGGGTGAGGTGCCGGACGACTGGAGGAGGGCTAACGTTGTCCCTATCTTCAAAAAGGGCAAAAAGGAGGAACCTGGGAACTACAGACTAGTCAGTCTGACATCCATCCCTGGGAAAATTCTGGAGCAGATTATAAAGAAGTCAATCTGTAAACACCTTGAAATCAATGCAGTGATTACAAGAAGCCAACATGGATTTGTCAAGAACAAATCCTGTCAGACTAATTTGATCTCATTTTTTGATAGGATAACCTCCCTTGTGGACTGTGGGAATGCTGTGGACGTCATATATCTTGACTTCAGCAAAGCTTTTGACAAAGTGCCCCATGATATTCTGATTAACAAACTAACTAAAAGTGGGCTAGATGGAACAACTATTAGGTGGATTCACAGCTGGCTACAGAATCGGACTCAAAGAGTGCTTATCACTGGAACCTTCTCAAACTGGGGAGAGGCAACGAGTGGGGTGCCGCAGGGCTCAGTCCTGGGCCCAGTGCTCTTCAACATTTTTATTAATGATTTGGACGAGGAGGTGCAGGGAACACTGATCAAATTTGCAGATGACACAAAATTGGGTGGGATAGCTAATACCGTGGAAGACAGAAACAAACTTCAAAGTGATCTTGATAGGCTGGAGTGCTGGGCTGAAAACAACAGAATGAAATTTAATAGGGATAAATGCCAAGTTCTACATTTAGGGAATAGAAACCAAATGCACAGTTACAAGATGGGGGACACTTGGCTCAGCAATACTACAAACGAGAAAGATCTTGGAATTGTTGTAGATCACAAGCTGAATATGAGCCAACAGTGCGATATGGCTGCAAGAAAGGCAAATGCTATTTTGGGCTGCATTAAGAGAAGTATAGCTTCCATATCACGTGAGGTACTGGTTCCTCTCTATTCGGCCCTGGTTAGGCCTCATCTAGAGTATTGTGTCCAGTTCTGGGCTCCACAATTCAAGAAGGATGCAGACAAGCTGGAGCGTGTTCAGAAGAGGGCAACCAGGATGATCAGGGGTCTAGAAACAAAGCCCTATGAAGAGAGACTGAAAGAACTGGGCATGTTTAGCCTGGAGAAGAGAAGATTGAGGGGAGACATGATAGCACCCTTCAGATACTTAAAAGGTTGTCACACAGAGGAGGGCCGGGATCTCTTCTCGATCCTCCTAGAGTGCAGGACACGGAATAACGGGCTCAAGTTAAAGGAAGCCAGATTCCGGCTGGACATCAGGAATAACTTTCTGACTGTTAGAGCAGTGCGACGGTGGAATCAGTTACCTAGGGAGGTTGTGGGCTCTCCCACACTAGAGGCATTCAAGAGGCAGCTGGACAACCATCTGTCAGGGATGCTTTAGGGTGGATTCCTGCATTGAGCAGGGGGTTGGACTAGATGGACTTGTAGGCTCCTTACAACTCTGTTATTCTATGATTCTATGACTTTTGGTGTCGGATGGCCACCTGGTGGATCTTTTGATCCAAAGTTAATTTCAGCTGTACATGGTGTAGTAACAAGGGATGGCCACTGGGATCAATTTGCATACATAGATATGTGGCTACGAAATGTACCTCCTATAGGATCACTGGCTCCTTGGGTGTTAAAATGCAAGATTCAGAGAAATAAGATCATGTTGTTACAAAAGCGTAAGAAAAAGAATTTTCAGTTTGTGTTTCCACCCGGCCCAAGTGAGGAATTTGATGTTTTTGTTTCTCCACCTTCAACTTCAACTCCACCCCCTCCATTGCTACACCCGGTTTCTTCTTCTCTTTCCTCCCCTCCGTCCTCTTCTTCCTCCCCCTCTTCCCCTTCTGTTATGTCTCCCCAGCAATCTCTTTACCCTCCTGTTCCTTCACCTCCGCCCTATCAGAAACCTGAAAAAGGGAGCTCTGAATTGCTTAGTCCCTCTTCTCTGGTGCCTGTTGCTGTTTCTCTTGTTGTTGATTCGCCTGCCTTAACGCGCGCCACGGCTCAAGATAAGGGAATAGCTCTCCCGTCTGTGTGGGGAAAGACTGAGCAGAGCCTCCAAATGCCTTTACGTGAAGTAATTCAGGGAGATAGAGTAACCTTCGTGTATGCGCCTTTTACAACTTCAGACCTGTATAACTGGAAAACACAGAACCCCACTTTCACGGAAGACCCCTCAACGCTTAACAGACTCATGTCTTCCCTAGCCCACACCCACCTGCCAACTTGGAGTGATACTCAAATGCTTTTGAGTTCACCACTCTGCTGCTAAGATCATCTTCTTGGCTTGCCGCTCTGACCATGTTACTCCACTTCTGAAATCTCTTCATTGGCTTCCAATCCACTTCAGAATCCAATATAAACTTCTCCTGTTGACCTTCAAAGCTTTTCACGGTCTAGCTCCTTCCTATCTCTCCTCTCTCATCTCACACTATTGCCCTGCTCGTGCTCTTCGCTCCTCTGATGCCATGTTTCTCGCCTGCCCAAGGGTCTCTACTTCCCTTGCTCGGCTTCGTCCCTTCTCTTCTGCTGCCCCTTGCGCCTGGAACGCTCTTCCAGAACATTTGAGATCTACAAGCTCAATCACAACTTTTAAAGCTCAGCTAAAAACTTTTCTTTTTCCTAAAGCTTTTAAAACTTGATGTTGCTCGGACTTTATACTGTTAGTTTTACCCTACCCTGTGCCTGTTTACCCTACCCAGTGCCTGTTTGCATTCCCTTCCCCTCCTTATTGCTTTACTATGATTTTAGTAGAATGTAAGCCTATGCGGCAGGGTCTTGCTATTTACTATTTTACGCTGTACAGCACCATGTACATTGATGGTGCTATATAAATAAATTATTATTATTATTATTATTATTATTATTATTATTATTTACTGACTCAAAATATGCATTTTCTGTAATTCATGCACATGGACAGATCTGGAAAGAAAGAGGATTTGTGACTGCCAGTGGGCAACCAGTGGCCCATGGGAAATTAATAGTTGATTTGTTAGAAGCCCTGATGTTGCCAAAAGAAGTTGCAGTCGTCCATGTTCGAGCACATGGAGGAGAATCAGACCTTCACCTTCAACAAGGGAACGCCTACGTAGACAAATTGGCTAAACAAGCTGCTATGAGTGGAGCCAGCTGAATATACATAGTACAGCCCATTTCTCAGCATTTAAATCCACATTATGAAAAAGAAGACTTGAAATTAGCTTAAGAACTTAAAGCTTCTAAGAACACAGAAGGATGGTTTATCACCCCTGATGGTCGATTTGTCGTGCCAAGAATCATCATGACTACCCTACTTAAAGATCTATACTCCCAAGATGGACATTCATCAGCCTCTTCAATGGTTGAAGGACTTTTGAGAACTATGATCAGTCAAGGAATATGGATGGATGCTCAACGAATTGCCTCTACTTGCCTCATTTGTCAAAAAGTAAATGCATCAAGAAAAGCACCTGTAGCCATGGGAGGGAGGCCATGGGCTTGTTATCCTTTTCAGAGAATCCAGATTGACTTTGCTGAAATGCCCCTATACAAAGGCTTTAAATACCTACTTGTTCTTGTTGACCAGTTGACTGGTTGGGTGGAGGCTTTCCCCTGTCGTAATTGTCAAGCTAAAACTGTGGTGCAAAAGCTCTTACAAGAGGTGGTCCCCTGCTTCTCCCTGCCCGAGACTATAGAATCAGATCAAGGAGGCCATTTTACTTCTCAGGTAGTGCAGAACATGGCAAAAGCCCTACAAATAGACTGGCACCTCCATACCCCATGGAGACCCCAGTCTAGTGGACAGGTAGAGAGAATGAATAGAACTCTGAAAGAAACCCTAGCGAAAATTCATTTAGAAACTTCCTTGAAATGGGTGGATGCACTTCCAATTGCATTGTCTAAAGTCAGAAAGACCCCCAGAAAGGGTCTTAAATTGTCTCCTTTTGAACTAATGTTTGGTTTCCCCCCTCGAGTTTTAGTGGGAGAGCGAGAAGAAATTAAGTGGGAATTGGGGAATGATTTTCTCAGAGAATATGTAACTGCCCTGAAGTCTGCTCTCTTACAGCTCCATCGCTACGCTGAACCTTTCCAGAAATTGCCACTTGAAGGACCTATCCATCCGTTCCAGCCTGGAGATAAAGTCCTGCCCAAAAGGTGGAATCCTGAAAAATTGGGAGAAAAGTGGGAAGGTCCTTACTGCATTGTACTTGTAAGTAATTCTGCTGTGAAGTTGTTAGGGACACATAAATGGACACATTGTTCTAGAATAAAGCATTTCCATCAGCCTCTGCCTCCTCTGGGGACCGGAAACTCAGAGGACACAGGCGAAGCTGAGAGCAACAGCCCTCTGCCTTCTGGTGCACTGGAAGCAGCCAGAAGCACAGGTGAAGAAACCAGCACGGAGCAACCTAAGTACTCAGCCCAACATTTAGGGGGCACTAAAGTTAAATTTTACAAGCAAAACCAATGAGTTTACATTTGTTTGAAGATTGTGTAGCTGTGATTTTGATAATTCTTGTCCTGCTCACAGGTTTCTTACTTTGGTGGTTCCAAGTTCTTCTTTAATTGCCATGGCAAATATCTTTAAGAAAGAATTTTGCCTATATTTGTGCCTTATACCACTCATAAGTAACTTAACTTCACTCTACAATTGCCAAACGTTCCTTGCAAACCCTCATAATCACCCTAATCTTCCTGCCCTACAAAAACTTGTGACCACCACACAAGCCAAAAACTGTTAGATTTGTGAACAACTAGGGAAGAAAGATGTAGGTAATAAATTACTTCCAGTCCCTGTACCCCTAACCTATTGGCCCTCAAAAGTAAACACAGGATGGGCAGCTGACTGGGTTTTAAAAATGAATTACACACATACTACCAAAGGCTTGTGGGTGCGAGATCCACGCTCCAAGGGACTGTAGCCTATCAAGTAATACCTAATGAAATAAAACCCTCAATATGCATAGAATCAGAGAATTCAACTGGCCAAGATGAAGGATGGTTAAAGGTTCAGAATTGTGCACACATATTATGGTTTGATTCTACCCAAGGACTTTTAGAGCCCTACGTTAATGATGAAATGAAAGTTAACAAAGAAAAATCTACATGCAGTGGCACATACAGTTTTAGTGACATGCCCTCCTATAGTCTTACCAATCCTACACTCTATGGTTTAAATTTCACAGATGTCATTTGGAAAAATGAATCAATGGCCTTATTAAACAACTCTGTGTTCTTTTTCAGTGAAAATGGAGCAATTGCCAAAGCTTTACTTAATAATTCCTGCCCAAGAACAAACCAAACCAGTAAAGTTTCACCTGACCTCATTCCAAACAGCCTTTTAGAAGTCTTGGCTACTTCCATCTTTTGTGGATTTAAACACACCATAAGATGGGAAGAGCAAACTAAACAATGGCACAAGAGTACTAACCATCGCAAAAGATGCACATACCACTGCATTGATGGTGTAAATACTGGAATGAAGATTAAATCAAAAGATAACATATTAACTTCTGTAAAGGGTCATATCCTTTCTCTTACTCTCATTGAGCAAGGAGTATACTTTTTATGTGGAGAAAATCTATATAGAACTTTATATAAAGTTCTCCCTCCAAAATGGAGAGGAAGATGCACTGTATCATTTGCTGTGCCACATTTACAAATTGTTAAGAACCTCACTTCTGATCAGATGACTAATTTTGGTAGCTTTGCACACAGAATTGTACAAAGATCTGATAACACTTTAGCTAGACGGAACACTGGATTTTATGCTACTATACGATGGTTATTCCCTTGGTTAGGAGTATCTGAAATAGAGAAAACGGTTAAGAACATTTCATTAGAGTTAGAAAAAGCTTTTAATAGTACACTGGATGCTATAGAGAGCTTGCAAACTGAAGTCTCTTCTCTTAGCAATGTTGTTGTGCAAAATCGAATGGCTTTAGATTTATTATTAGCTCAACAAAACGGTGTGTGCTGTGCTTAACCAATCTTGTTTTTATGTAAATGAACAAAGTAAAATTGAAACAGATGTAAAGAAAATAAAAGAAGTAGTACAAGTCTTTCACAAAACAGGACAACCACCCACTAATGATCTATTTGGATGGCTCACTAGTTGGTTACCCAATCTGGGGTGGTTAAAAGAAGGATTTTTTGCATTTTGTCTCATTTTAATGATTTTGATTATCCTTGCTTTTTGTCTTCCCTGTATTTTGTCTCTTATGAAAAATCTTGCAAAATCTGTAATCCACCAGCAAATGTATTTGCATTATGAAGCCTTAGCCATAGATGACCTAGAAGAAGCTAGCAAGCTTGAGTTTTAAATTGCTTTAAAGGGGGGAAATGTTAGCAGAGGTGCCTCCATTTTCTAAAGGAAGCTGTGAAGTAGCCATTATACACCGGGCGAAATGTCACGTACCCGAGGGCGTTTTCAAGGGTGTCTTCTTGTATCTGTCTTATCTAACTAAAACAATGGCCTCGGCTCCAGGCAGAAAGTTAACTTACAGTAACTTACTGTGAGCAAAGGGATTGTTTAGCAAAAGATAAGAAGGCTGTAGTGTTACGTTCTGATTGGCTCATGCTGCTACAGGCCACTGCCCCTTTCAGGCTTGAAATGCTGTGCTGAATTTCCAATTCTCTGTCTGACTGCTCGCTTTGAAGAGACTCAGATCTTGATTACTAATCAATAAAGCGCTTTGAACCCTCTGTCGCTGGAAGTGTGGAGTCGTGCTTGGGGGCTGAATTGGATCTCGTCCCTAAGGGCAAAGAACTTGTCTAACACTACTATCACATAGCAGGTGAAATCTGGTGATATCATGACCTGTCATTAGAGCAACATAGCAGCCCTTCCAACCTGGCATGTTCTGCTTCCAGATGGATCATCAGCAGTCACCACATATTGACAGAACAACCATCCAATTTTTTTTTACAGATTCAATAGTAATTACTTTTTAGTAGTGTTTGAAACCATTCATGTGACAGCTCACCAACACAACAAGCCACACTGACAGTTTTACATTGATTAGAGTAATGAGACAGTGAACATTCTTAAACTGCCTGGAGAGCTGGTGTGGATCAGATTTCAGTGGAAGGCCTTAGCTAGACCTAAGGTTTATCCTGGAATCATCCCTGTGCATCTAAATGACACACAGGGGATTCTGGGAACAGGCAGGGACGACCCCGGGATGATCCTGGGATAAACCTTAGGTCTAGCTAAGACTGAATGTGTTTCAGTGTTTTGTAATGCTTTTATATTATAATTGATTAACTATTGTTCCTTCACAGATTTCTTAAAGTCAAGATTGTCAATAACATGAGTGAATCTTCTACATATCTATAGTTCAAAGTTTACAAACTAAACTAATTAATTCAGTATCAATATATGTATCTGGATCTGCATCCTATGAATGTATATGGAAAGCGGAAATAAAGCATAACCCCCTTAATTGCTAATTACTTTCTCATATATATTTTTCTTGAACCTTGGACATTTATTGTCTGTTTTATGCCTTATGTTCAGTTAATTGTTCTAAATTGCAATGGCCAATGGCTTGGTGAAAATAAAAAAATGATTTTTTCAATATCAATATATATGGATCTTTATTCTATGAATGTATATGGAAAGTGGAAATAAAGCATAAACCCCTTTATTGCTAATTACTTTCTGATTAATTAAAATCTATTGACTGTCATGATAACAGCACTGGACACCAAGTTTATTATTTGTTTGAAAGTGGCACCATATGACCCCCTCCTTGCAAGCCCTTGCAGGATTGTACAGGGAAGCCTACTCCATGAAGACAACTTACATGCCAAAGAACATCTATCCATGGGCAATTTCACATGACACCATTAATTATGATACTTACTAGGAATGGCTGCTTGACTACTTTGTGTAGTCAGCCAAATCTACCTTCTAGAGTTGCCATCCTAAGCTTCCTGAAGGAAGAGCTGGATAAAATGTAATAAGTAAGACAACATAAACAGTGCTCTTTCCAAAGATCTGTACTGGGTCAGGTGCTATTTTGTTTATCTGTGAATGTAAGACCTGCATTGATTATAACATACTCCTTTGTTATAAAATGCCCCGCTTCTGCTTTCTTTGCTGCTTTAAGAACACATCCCAAAACTGAAAATGCATCCTTAGGATCATTTTGGAGTTTTCTCCTTAGGGGAAAAATAGAATTCCCCATATGTTCACAGCGTTGTGTCACTTGCTGTGCTGTAATTCATCATTCTGTAAATTCATTTAAAGAATTTCTGTAAACTGCCCAGAGAGCTCTGGCTATGGGGGCAGTATAGAAGTGTAATAAATAAATAAATAAATAAATAAATAAATAAATAACCTGTGAAGCTCTTCAGTCCAGAAGAGGTCACAAGCAAATCAAAAGCATGTCTGTGGCACCTTGTAAGGGTGTCTCTAGAGCCTATTTTCCTTCCTATGATTAATACAGCTTATATTTAATATCCACAAGAAAAAACGTTTGATCATTCAGATGACACATATTCCCTCCACAGCTGCCAGAACCAAATGAAGGCAAATGCCATTCAAATATATTTATGGTGCTCATTACCATAAATCTGTTGGTAGCTTTGTAGAGCAGGGTCTCCTCAAACCATCTTATGTAACGCAATCCTATGCATGTTTACTCAGTAACAGGATTTCAGCTTTAATGCTTCAAATACAAGTAACGATTTTTAATACAAAATTACTTTCGTTCTGGAAAGCTTTTGCAAATATATTGCACCATGCCACTTGTCAGGAGGCTTCTGAGTGTGTCTCCCACACACTGTAACTTAGCTTTTAGCAAAACATGCTCCAGTCACCATCCTTTCCAACTATCCCTATTTATTAGATACAGTCCATATTCTCAGATACTTGATCCTAGTAAATCACTGCCCTTATTTTAGCTTGGCTAGGGAATACCTTTTAACAATTCTTTAAAGCACATGCACTAGACTTTTTCAAGGTTAAGGAAGGGCAAGGAAAAGCCTGTCCTTCTGCGTTCTGTAGAAGGTGAATCTTTAGTGAGTGCTTCATAACTAGCGCATACACATACACACACATGCACATGGACACAGAATGCCAGTGGACAGCTTCCCTTCCATTTTTTCTCCATAACTGAGTTGCTCCAATTTTATACTAATTAGAACCAGATTCAATGGAGATTAACACTTGTCGAACAGAGAGGCTACTTTAGAAGTGCCCTCAGATGGCCCAACACAGGGAGAGGAAGGTTTTCTACCACATATTTGCTCGGTTGTCTGTATTAAAGGAAGTGTGGTTAGGTTTTTTCTTGCCAGGGATTCTGATGTGTGGTTAAGATCATGGGGCTTCTCAAATGGTAAGATTTCCTCATATTAACCACCTGGTTGTCTACACTGGTAAACCATGGTGGAAGGTACTCTCCTAACCTATGGAATCTCATAGCTAGAATATTTTAAGCAACCATTTGTCCTCCCTGATTTTTCTCCATTCTTTTCAGAACTTTGAAATGTATATTCCAAGTGTTGTTTATGTATTGTGAGAGATTAAATACTTGCAGATCTTTGGTACTTTTAAAAATCTGCTTACATTTTGGTGTATTTGAGGAGTTTTTTTGTGTGTGATGTGGTAAAGTGGCTGTAATCTGATCTGGATTTCAAGATGTAAATTGAAGATTATTTCTTGGTTAACTGAAGCACCTACTAAGACCATCGCTGCAGGTCTTGTAAGAACATACACGAGTTCATGAAAATTGAACAAACAAAATGGGTAAAATTATGGAGACAAGGTCCAATAAAATCTATTTCTACAAAAGTAAAGGAAAACACAATTAAAATTTTATACAGCAGGTACTTAACACCACAAAAATTAAGTCAGATATACAAATTAACTACTCCCAAGTGTTGGCGGAGCTGTAATACGACTGATACATCTTTTCATATGTGGTTGTCAAGTGTTGCTTTACAACGATTTTGGCAGGAGGTGTTCGTAGAAGCTGGTAAAGTAACAGGGCAAGTGATTGATCTGTCTCCAGCTATGGGTTTCCTATTCATATATGACACAGATGATAACGAACTACAAAACAAAGAACTACTGACTTTCTTATAGACAGCAGCAGGTTGGATGGAAATTGCAGCTAACTGGAAAGAGACACACAAACCCACATTACAGCAATGGTACTTCAAAATTTGGTCAATCACTCTTATGGAAAAGCTGCCCCAAGTCAAAAGAGCAACTAGGAACTATAAGAAAGAGTTCTGTGCAACTTGGCATCAATCTAACACTTATATGATTAGGCACAAAGAAACATTGAAACCACCACAGACTCATGAACAATTATGGAAAGATTTGTTAAGATAATGGGATATTAATGGAGTAAGATAAATGAATAGAGTATAGGCAATGCAATCTTTACATTGTAATAATAGGATATTGATGACAGATGGTAGTCAATATATTATCAAGTTGTCTTATTATGAAAGAGGTATACAAAATTATGCATGGTGTGGAGAATGTGGTTGGCAGAAGGCACCGTGGGCCACTTGAGACTCTAGTGACAAAGCTTGATCAATGAGTACCCCTGAACTGTGAGCCTGCTCTCTCAAGGGCAGTGCAACTCCTCTAGAATAGATTGAACACCACCATTCAGGGCACAAAGGACTTGAGAAAATCTGGGATTGGATCCAGATTTAGTTACATACAATTGGGCAGATGTAAATAGATTTCACAGTCCCTCCTCCCCATAGCAGCCTCTCCAGCCCCCTGAAAATGCTACATAGAGGGTCAGGGGCCCCTGCTGACTGGGGTGAGCTGTGGTGCAGAGTGGAGACAAGCTTCCTAAAGATCAGACATAGGCACCTTCAACAGAAGCCAAATCCTGCCTCCAACCCGTGGTTTGCAATACAATTTTGTCTAGTTCATAATACTTGGATATATTGTGAATCAAATGCCATTTTCATTAGAAGTTCTTCCTCGTCTCAAAATGTGAAACGTGGCGAATGTGTGTATTTTTGGTAAATCTTTTTTTATTATCCAAGTCATGGACAAACCTTAAAAATTAGTCGCAAGGGGGCATTTGTTTAACTCTGTCTAAACAGTGATTCATATCTAGGTCTTGTGGAATACATAGATAAGGCAATATGCCCCTTTCTCTGTTATTACATGTATATCTTGACCAACTCCAAGGAGCTCAAGGCAGAATATGTGTGGTCCTCCCCATATTTATTGTCACAAAAACTCTATGAGGTGGATTAATCCCAAGCTCACCCAGTGAGCGTCATGGGTGAGTGGGGATTTTACCCTGAGGGGTGTCCTAGTCCAGCACATTATCCACTCAATTTGGTAACATCAACATTACGAGTCAATTCAAAACACCTGAACTTTTTGGCACTTTCCAATAGTGCTTATGGTGGCCAACCTAATTTTGAATCAAGCTGAGGGGAATTTATCCATCACTACCTGACACTGTGACCCTCGCAGGGAGGGTGCAGCCTCCCCACTCCCCAGGCCATCCTGCCTGTAAATGGTTCTCTAATGTGCTGCCAGAGCAAGTAATAGCAGACTATGCAGCATTTCAAGCTTAAGCCTCCTTCAGCAATTACAGCACCATTTTCCTGTTCAAATGTTGTCACCAGCAATGACTTTGCAGCCCAACGAAGCATCTCTGATTAGATTTTCAATGTTGTTACACATCAAGCCATTTCATACCATATACTTTCCATACTAAATATAAAGTTTGCTCTTCAGCATTTTTAACAAGCATGTTCTGCAGGGATGTTAGAACAGAAGTGTGAGCAGCATTGCACCTCCATTTCCTAAACTAGGTAGGAGCTCTTGTCTGAGCTGAGGGAGGCAAAAAGAGGTGTACAGGACTGCTAAGCCTCTTGAAAATGGTGCTTAAATACACCTGCATTTTATTTTATTTTTTATTTATTTTTATTTATTTTATTGAACTTAAACATACATCAATACAATAATCCAGTAATACAGTAACAACAAAAATATGAAAATATAAAAATTAAATCATAATACATAGGATTGCATAACCTTATAACATTTCTAATTTAAACTCCTCCCATAACATAAAGTGCACCCCCCCCCACCCCGGGATCTATTCCTGTTTCCAAAATCTCATTGTTTCTTCTGGAGGTGGTTTTCCACTCCCCTTAGATAATACACATTCTAGGAACTGATTCCAAATTCCCACAAAATCATTCATTTTTGTTATCCCTCTTCTTACTTTTATATTACATGTCAATTTATCATTTATAGCAATATCCCAAATCTCTTTATACCAATCCTCGACATGATAATCTCCTTGTACCTTCCAGTTCCTAGATATGATCAACCTTGCTGCTGTCAGCAAATTCGTTATCAATTCTTTTATGTCTTTATTACATTTTAAATCTCCATATAATGATAGCAATGCCACTGTAGGTGTCTCTTCAATCTCCATTCCAACAATATCATTTATCTCTTTAAACACCATTTCCCACAATTTTTGAACATATTCACATTTCCACCACATATGTAAATACGTTCCTTTTTTTTTTACATCCTCTCCAGCAATTTGCTGAATTCAGCTTATTTATTTTATTTAATCTCACCGGGGTTAAATACCACCTCCATACAATCTTATAGTAGTTCTCTTTTATCCTCACTGACATACTTCTCAACACTCTTTGTCTCCATATTCCCTCCCAACTCTGTTGCCCTATTTGTATCTTCAAGTCAGTTTCCCACACCATCTTGCCCATGTTTTCTGACTCCCCCTTCCCAACCAACATTCTATATATTTCACTCGTTAAACCTTTTATCATTTTATTTTCTCCTTTCTCCATTTCTCTCTTTAAGATCAACTCCTCAAATTTCGTCATTTCTCTACATTCCCCATTATCCTTTAACCATTTCTTCGTCCATTGCTCTAATTGATAATAATTTAACCATGTTAAATTCTTCTCCTTTAATACCTCTTCTAATTCTTCTCGAGTGTTCATCCTCCTTAACCAATTTTTTAATTTCATTATATCCTTCTCTATTAATATTTTCCCTAATTTATCTTTTAGATTCCCTGGTAATTTTCCTAACATTATCACTGGTGTTATTGGAGAAATACTTGGAGGTAAATCTTTTTTATATACACGCCATATTTCCCAATGATTTCTTAGAAGGGGGTTCTCTATTTCTTCCCCTCATTTTTTATTATATTCTCTAAAAAATATATTTTCCAATTTCGAGTCTTTGTCCATTCCTTTTCTATCCTCTAACCAACTTAAATCTCCAACTCCTAACATACTTTCTACTATGTGTCTTAATCTATTTGCTACATAATATAATTTTATATTTGGGAGTCCTAATTCTCCTTTTTGTGTTAAATACTACCTTTTTTTATTTATTCTCGCTTTCCTATTCCCATTACAATAATTATTTAAAATATTTTGCCAACTTTTTATCTCTTTTTCAGATATTCTTATTGGTAACATTCTAAACACAAAATTTACCTTTGGTAATATCTTCATTTTTACTAAAGCTATTCTTCCAAACCACGATAAATTTAATCCTTTTTAAATACACCTGCATTTTAAAGGATATTCTAGTTCATCTTTTCTTTCTCTTCCATGTGGTCAGTAGATTTTGTGGTAAATTCTGAAGTGCAGACACTCATCATAACAGTCCCCGTAGCCACCCTACACCCAGGAGAGTCCCCAAATTCAAGCAGCCATATCAAGAAACCAATAAGTTTTCATCTCAACCAGGAGCAGGTCCTTCAATGACCCGTTCAAGACCAAGCCTCCCTCAAGTACTTTGCATTACAACCCTAAACAATATATCGTTGCTGGAAAAAATATTTCCTCCCAGCTACTCTGAGGCTTGCAGGTAACCTCAAGGGGCACAAAGAAGTCTGAGTGGGGTGACAGGTGAGGCCAGCATCCCTGGTAAGAAAAAAGTGATGGTGCCTGCATCCCTGCAAGCCCTGGCTCTACCACACCATCTAATAAACCTCAGGAAAAATCACCCGATACACACACGGATCTCCACAGGGAAAGGCAGACCTCAATATAAGTTGGCAGGGTTCTGCCATATGCTAAATTCCAATTGGCTCATTTGGAGTCTACAATTGTGCCCCGATTAACCTTCTGAAAGGATGTATTTTTACAAATGGGAAACCACCTCATGTCACTGACACGAATAGAGATCGATAACAAAATTCCTTCCTGCCGAAGGAAGTGAGGCAGGTGGCTACTAGGACGAGGGCTTTCTCTGCTGTGGCACCCCGGCTGTGGAACGAGCTCCCCAGAGAGGTCCACCTGGCACCTACATTGTTTTCCTTTCGTCGCCAGCTGAAGACCTTTTTATTTTCTCAGTATTTTAACATCTAATTTAACTTAAATTTAAACTCTTTTAACCTATATCAATTTTTGCTGTGTGGTTTTATCCTAGTCGTGCTTTTTATATTGTATTTTGTATTTGTGTTTTTAAATTGTTTGTTGTTTTATTATGCTCTTCATGGTTTTAATTTTTGTGAACCGCCCAGAGAGCTTCGGCTATTGGGCGGTATAGAAATGAAATAAATAAAATTTCCCTCACCAAAATTACTTCCTGGATTTGGGGTTGGGGGTTGGAGTTACTTGAACTTGTTTCTGCTGCGGCACCTGCTGTGTTAGCAAACGGCTGTTCTCTTGTTTTTAATTTCTGGACTTTGTTAAGACTTCTGCACATGTGCTGTTTGCTACAATATAGAGTTTGCATCTCCACCACTCCCTTACAGGAGGAACACCAGCACCAACACCAGATCATGGATTAAATCACAGCATGATCACCTCAAGATTCCTTTTTGTGCTGTGATTTAATCAATGCTTGTATGCAGACAAACACATTTGTATCCTGTTAGAGAATAAAAAGACACAAGAGGGGGGAAAAGACACAGACTATGGCGAACTCTGGCCTCTGTAGAACATGCAGGTGCCCAGCTGGATCAGGGCTGCTCTCTGGCTCCTCCCACCTGAAGAGTCCCAGCAACTGTCTGCAGTCCTGGAGAAGTTTGGTCAGGACAATTTGAACTCCTGATATTGCCTAAGATGTCGGTTTCAATCATTATGGTACTTCTCTACATTTGGCATCCATCTCTTCCCATGACCCACAGTCCATCCGTCATTTGGCTTTTTCCAAAGCGCTGTCCTCTGCTCTCTGCTGTAACGTTCCGCTGCTCATCAGACGCAGCTGTTTGCACCTTCGATTCTTCCCTGTCATCAACTCTTGACATTTTCACCCCACTTTCCCAACAAACAATTCACCCCTTTCATCTCGAGTTCTGTCTCATTCCCTCCATTCAATATCTCCATTCATGTTCTGACACAGCTGAATTCCTTAGATCAAAAGAGTTTGCAGACGTCATCCACTATAAAATTTATCCTCTGCTCCTTCTCTTCCATCAGCTAAACTCTACTTCACCTCTCTGATCCACACCATTTACAGGTATCCTCTTCTCTATCTTCGATGTCCTGCTATGGCCTCTCCCTCCACTCAAAATTTTGCCTCCTTCCATATACTCCAAACTGTCGACAACAGGGGAGTCGACAGATGCTCACCAGGACCCCCCTAATGTACTCATCACACCCCTTTATACCCCCCTCTACTCATGGCCACTGAAGCTCCTCCTCCTCTTCCTTTCCATCCGCCATTGCTGCACTGCTCACTGCCAAGCAGCCCTTCCTCATTCTCCCCTGTCAACCAGTGGCAACATTCACCCTGAGACCAACAGCCAGTCAAGCTTCTGCTGCTTTATAGCTGCTGTGTCTGGTGATGCCAATGAGCTCACAGGGCCTGCGGGGAGGTGGCAGGGCTGGAAAAGGTTCACTGGGAAGTCCTGCTGCTGCATCCAATTATGGGGCTTCTTACTCGGAGGAGGAGGAGGAGGAGAAAAGGTGTTTACTGCTGGTTTACGAGCTGCTGCTGCTGCTTTGGGAGTAGCAGCAGCTCCTGGGACAACTGTGGTGGGGGGGGTACCTGTGGTTATTTTTCTGCTGGTCTGACAGCTCCTGGGGTGGGGTGGTTCTGGTTTTTTTGTTTGCTGTGTTTTATTCTGGGTCTGTCTCTCTCTCTCTCTCTCTCTCTCTCTCTCTCTCTCTCTCTCTCTCTCTCTCTCTCTCTCTCACACACACACACACACACACACACACACACACACACACACACACAGAGAGAGAGAGAGAGAGAGAGAGGGAGGGCGGGAGACTGACTGAGGGGTGGTATACAGGGAATTTCCTCCACCCCAAATTTTACTGCTCATTTAGTAGCTCCTGCGTGGGACACACTGAGGGTGAGTGGTGGGTTTTACTGGTATTTATTTATTTATTTATTTATTTACTACATTTTTATACTGCCCAATAGCCGAAGCTCTCTGGGCGGTTCACAAAAATTAAAACCATCATAAAACCACCAGAAGGAACACCTTCTGCTGCTGCTGATCTGTAATAGATCCCCATTAAAAAGACATGAGCAGAGGATCTTGAAGTTTGTCTTTGTTTCAAGCCCATGCAGGAACACATTCAATTGGCCCATTGTTCTGGATGAATTCTGTAGCTGCCATTTTCCAAATTGGCTGACATACAAATGGGGATATGCAGTAATTCATGATCAAATGTATGTAGGAAGCTCATTTTTGGTAGCTTATAGTTAAGATAGGGTAGAAAAACTATTACTACTGACTATTACAGCCTGTATGGTCTAGTGCTGGGCTGGGATTCTCTGCCCTGCCATCTTCTCCACCACATGCTTGCTCCATCTGCCAGGTTCTTCCCCACAGCAACTATTTGGCATGCCACTATTTTCCCTATTCTCAAAAACAACAACAACAACAACTGGGGTCTCCTAGCCAAGTAAGATATGGTTGTGTGAGCCCCAGCTTCTTGCAGACCTAATCTGCTACCATTTGAGCCTTATTTTTACTGAATCAGTTCTAGCTCAGCAGCAGCTTGCTCTTCAACATCTCAAATATGCATGTAGACTGTGTAAGTAGTTGCAAACTGGCAAGAGGGACAGAAAACACAAAGAAAGCCTTGCAGTCCAGCCCTAAAATGGCTGCATTGAATGAGCCTGGCTTGTTCGCACCTATTCCTAATATTGCTCCTGAGCCATTTGTTACCTCTCTCTTAATCTTAGATAAGTCCAAGGGTATTGGAGAGTTGCTTTTGCTTGCTAAAACTTTACCACCAGAGAGGAGCTCCTCAGGGTGGGCAAAGAGAGAGGCCAGCTGAAAGGGGCCCCTGGTGTTCGTCTTCAATGACTTCCCTAAGGAGATCGTGCCTCTCTGCATGCCACAACCCCAGCCCCAGAAATTGCAGCAGAAGCCTTCGTGAGGTATCCAGCAGTCTTGTGTCTGGAAAAGGGTATCAGGGTCACCAGATTCCAGCTGCAGCTTCTCTAACTGTCCCGTGACTAGTCCTCTGAGCTCCACTGCAGAAAGAAATGGATGTTTTGTTGTTCAGACTGAGCCTGACCAGCTTCCCCTCTGCGGGGTCCTCGTGGACCTGGCAGATTGTTGCTGTTGCTGTTTATGAGAGACTTCTGAAAAAGAATACCAGGATCTGATCTCACTATAAGGATTTTCCATTCCATTGGTTGACATTTTCTATCAGTCTTCGGCTTTGAGAATCTATACAGACTCATCTGTCATGCCCTTTAAAGTTAATTAATGTAGGACTTTTTCATCTTCATTTTTATATGCCGTTGTCCTCTTACTTCTTTTGGTGCTTTTTCAATAACATTGACTGTGCTATGCTGTGGGGATTGGAGCTACAGGCTCAACTGAGTGAACTCACCTGTACTCGTCACATGTTTTAAGTATTCATAATTTTACTGTTTTGCTTTTCTTCCTGTTTTCTGTGCTATCTTCTTTTCCCTTTTCTTTGTTTCTTTCTCTCCCTACGTTTGTCATCCCGGGCCTTGCCATTCAACCTTATTGACAACAAATGGAAGCTGAGAAGCCAACATGGATTTGTCAGGAACAAATCCTGCCAGACTAATTTGATCTTATTTTTCATCAGGTAACCTCCCTTGTGGACTGTGGAAATGCTGTGGATGTCATATATCTTGACAACAGCAAAGCTTTTGACAAAGTGCCCCATGATATTCTGATTAACAAACTAGCTAAAAGTGGTTGTCCAGTTGCCTCTGGAATGCCTCCAGTGTGGGAGAGCCCACAACCTCCCTAGGTAATTGGTTCCATTGTCGTACTGCTCTAACAGTCAGGAAGTTTTTCCTGATGTCCAGCCAGAATCTGGCTTCCTGTAACTTGAGCCCATGATTCTGGGAGGATCGAGTACTCTGGGAGGATCGAGAAGAGATCCTGGCCCTCCTCTGTGAGACAACCGTTCAAGTATTTGAAGAGTGCTATCATGTCTCCCCTCAATCTTCTCTTCTCCAGGCTAAACATGCCCAGTTCTTTCAGTCTCTCTTCACAGGGCTTTGTTTCCAGAACCCTGATCATCCTCGTTGCCCTCCAGCCTGTCTGCATCCTTCTTGAAGAGAGGTGCTCAGAACTGGACGCAATACTGTAGATGAGGCCTAACCAGGGCTGAATAGAGGGGAACCAGTACATCACGCGATTTGAAAGCTATACTTCATGAACACTCACATTAGCCAAAGTGAGAGTGGCCTGCAGATCCTTAGATGTTGCTCTGGGGGTCTTTTCACTTCCTGGATGATGTGCCTGATTGTTCTTATTTATTTATTTATTTATTTATTGCATTTCTATACCGCCCAATAGCCGAAGCTCTCTTGGAGAGATTTTCGTAGGGTAGAGTGACTGTGGTCTTGAACCTTTGTGGACTATCTGTCTGATAGGTGGATTGGTGGAGCTCCTTAGAAATTGTTTTGTAACCCTTTCTAAACTAATGAGCAACAATAACAGCTTTTCTGAGGTCCTCAGAGATGTCTTTTGATTGTGGCATGACGTGTTTCTACACACCTGTACAGTGAAGACCAAACTCACAATGTTTCTGGGCCTTTTATAATTAACCTTAAAGGTCTACTTAATTACTTAAACACCTGATTCTAATTATTCCCTTGAACTGAGCTGATGCAACCAGGAGTTGACTTACTTTTGAACATATCCTGACTGTTAAGTACTGTTAAGTGTAGTGGCTAAAGTGTTGGACTGGGACCCAGGAGATCCAGGTTCTAATCCCCACTTGGCCATGGAAACCCACTGGGTGACTTTGGGCTAGTCACAGACTCTCAGCCAAACCTAGTGAAGCTGTTGTAACAAAGTGTTTCCTATAGCTGGCTGTGGTCAACCGTCTGGGCACAGCATTCTGGACCAGCTGAACTTTCTGAACATTTTTCAAAGGCAGGCCCACACAGAGTGAGTTATAATAGCCCAAACATGATGTAACTAAGGCATGTGTGACCACAGCCAGATCAGACATCTCTAGGAATGGGCGCAGTTTGCACACTAACATCAGTTGTGCAAACATACTGCTGGCTGCTGCTGAAACCTGGGCATCCAGATTCAGGTTTGAATCCAGGAGTACACCCAAGTTGTGAGCTTGAGTCTTCAGGAGGAGTTTTTCCATTTCATGCAGGTTGAATCCCTATTCCCTGATCTGCCTTTAGACTAATCAGGAGCACATCTTGTCTGGATTCAGTTTGTTCATCCTCATCCAGTCCATAACCATCACCAGACATAGGGCATGTCTACACCAGCCCTATATCCCGGGATCATCCCAGGATCATTCCTGTGCATCCAAATGCCACACAGGGGATCCCGGGAGCAGGCAGGGACGATCCCTCCATTTGCCTGGGATAATCCTTAGGTGTAGAAAGGGCCATAGATTTAGAACTAGAACTACATGCAGATGAAAAAGAGAGACTGAGTTGGGTGTCATTAGCATACTGGTGGCACCAAATCCCAGATCTCTGGACAACCTCTCTCAGCAGTTTCAGGTATACAAAACAAAAAATTTACAGTTCTTTTTGCTGTATAGTTTTATTGGGGGCATGACAGTGGGGTGACACTCTGGGAACTGATATGATGAGCTCCTGATTTCTAAATGTACCATTACGCTACTGGAGATAAGTATGACCACCCCCGGTTTATAAGTGTGTAGTCATATTTTTCTCTTCCAGTGGAAATCTTTTCACTATCTTCAGCACCAACTCCCTGCTCTCAGCCTGCCTTTACCATATGTATTCATCATATATTGTACATTTTTTTGCAACTTCCTTGTTGCTCTCTTGTCATTCTCTTCAGTTATTTATGCATTTCTCTGCTAAGAATATTCCTACCCTGTGGAGCATTAGGCAAGCATAACTCTCTGGCCATTCACAAAGTGGTGGTGAAATCATAGCTCACTGCCCGGCCGAAATGTCGAGGAGGGGGAGCAGCTTCAGATGCTGGTGAAGGGGCGTAAGCAAGAAGGAGATGAGCATCCACCTTGCACTGAGTTTGTGATGGGTCAGAGCATTGTCATGAAGGGTCCCCATGCTCATTCATCATCCCAAGGAGGTTTGAGTACTTCAGCTTCTGACTAAGCTCTTAGGCTTAGACAATAAGCTCTCTGGGCAGAGTCCCTGCCCCTTCTGTCTTCTATACAGTGATTAGAATAGCGTTGACACATAATCAGCTTTAATTAGCACTAGTAGTGTTGCAAGGTTATCCGGCCTTTCATAAGCATCTGTATAAATCCCAGATAATCCCATCAGGCAGTGATCCAGACAACTGCCTCCAGACAAGAAAGGTCACAATCATGATTTGATGGGAAACACTCATTGAGAAGAAAACAATAATACTTAATATTTGTATAGTTCTTTTGGGTGCTGAAAGTGCTTTACATACATTAGTGTAGTAACCTTTACAAGCGAATTTGTATTATTATCCCCATATTGGAGGATAGAATTGGAGAGAGAGCCTTGCCTCAAGCCATCCTGTTACTTCCTGGCAGTGGCCAAATTCAAACCAAGGACGTCCCAATTTGTAGCCACTCCAATGTCATCAGCGCTTGAGAAACCTCTTGCTTTCTGAAAGGGACAGGTACTAGGTCATTTATGTAACTATCCTAGGTCTGCTGTGTAACTGCTTCTCTCATGAGAGGCACTCACCCACGATAGATCTAGATTCTTTTGCCTTACACATTAAACATTCCCTACTTCTGTGTCAAGACCTCTATCAAAAAAAAATTCTTCTGGGACTCCAAGGCTGCTCTGGGAAGTACTTATAAATGGATAAGCTCCAGCAGACTTACCCAGATGAATTTTAAACCAAGAATTTTAAGATGCCTTGATTGTTATTTTGATATTGTATTGGTTTCATATGCTCTTTTAATTAATTGTATGTATTTGATTTATATTGTATTGTTGTACTAATGTTGTTCCCTGCCTCGATCCAAAGGGAGAGGCGGGTAAGAAATAAATATATTTATTATTAATTATTATTATAATTTACTTGCACATATTGGGAGTTTCTTCCTATGTGTATGAAGTGGGGAGGAATAGAAACATTAATGGATACTGTTTCTTCCCCCTTCTTCTGTGATGCTCTCCAGAGCAGGATCTACACAACTGCTTATAACGGTTTATAACGGTTCCAGACTGTTAGAGCAGTACGACAATGGAATCAGTTACCTAGGGAGGTTGTGGGCTCTCCCACACTAGAGGCCTTCAAGAGGCAGCTGGACAACCATCTGTCAGGGATGCTTTAGGGTGGATTCCTGCATTGAGGAGGGGGTTGGACTCGATGGACTTGTAGGCCCCTTCCAACTCTGCTATTCTATGATTCTGTAATGGTTATGACAACTGTTTAGGCCCAGGACACATTCCATATACAGTTTTCATACTATTTTAAAAGTGTTATATCCTGCTTGGTGCAGATCAGCTCCAGGATTCAGTGGCTGAGGTTGCTTCCCTCACAGGACTATATTCAGGCTGGGGACACATAGGGCCTGGTCCCATCCAGAAGGTCTCTGGCTACATCTGCCGGCCAGCAATGCCTCACTTGACGTTGCGACTCCAAACGTTATGCCCGGCCACTGCTGTCCATCAACTCTCTGCCCTCTCATCAGAGAACTCTGGCCCTCTGCTCCTTTCCACTCCATTCCCACCCCCACCCCACACTTGGACTGGATCTAATTTGGGCTGCTGCTGCTGCTCCCTCACTAAAAACACAATTTGGAGTTGGGGACTTCCAAATGAAAAGCACAGTTCCAAGGGTTGATGTTAGTGGATCTGGGCAGCAAGCCCTTCCCAGGTGTTGAGCTACCAGGGGCACAGCTACCTTTGAGGGGGGCAGACTTTCTTAGGGGGGCATGTCTTCTTAGCCCTCCCCCCCAGACAGCCACTTCTTCTTCTTTTCTTTTTAAATTTTATTTGGTGATGGGGTGGTGGTAGCAGCAGCTGCAGCTCCATTTCCTCCTAGCACAGCCAGCCCCACACTGGCAAAAGAAACTGCTGAGGCAAGTCCCACAGCACGTTATTCTGAAATAATTTGTGGTTTTTTAAATAATAATAATAATAATAATAATAATAATAATAATAATAATAATGATGTAGATTTAGAGAAGCAATGATCTGAACCAATTGGATGCTGCCTTTACAGGGACTCAGCCAATGAGGGCATGGGAGCAGCCAAGGGGTTGTCTTTATGTACCTCATTGGCCATGTCCCCAAAGGCAGGGTATGATTGGTTCAGACCCACACTACTCAAAAAGAGAGTTATTTTAAAATGGCACACCACAGTGCAGACTCCACAGGGATTCCTTAGAAAAGGATAATATACTTTTAAAGCAAAAATAATATGAGCATCAGTAACCACGTGTACACTCAATTGACTGCACTCAATCTGTAAAATGATTTTAAAAGAAGTAAGGATGCTGAGGTGACACCCAGCTTGATTGCCATTGCCCCCGTCCCCTGCTTTTTTATTTATATAACAGTCATTTAGGGACACCTGGGCTTGGATCCTGGCTGCAACACTGCCCAAACAGTCTGAAACTTTGAATGTTAGGTTTGTCACTGAATATCAAGCTAAAAGAGTAAGTTAAGTGTGTGTGTGCTAAACTGAGTTACATGTCTGGGATTTCAGATCTGAAGAGGATTAGTAAAAGGAATACAATGTCTTACTATAAGGACAATAAATATAAATAATGTAGAATTAAAAACAATTAGCCAGCACTAGTATTGGGAAGCCTGCTACCTGCCTGTTTTTCCCCCTGCCACCTGCTACCAATTTTCTTCAAAAACAAGTTAGTGTTTCACAAATGAATGTACGCTTCTCTTCAAAATGAAATTCTACCCATGAGATAAAACTTGTGGGTGAATATGATCGCTTTTCCTGTCTCCACAGGTGGTAGCAAAGAATATCTCCTCCATTCCCTTTCACCGTTACCCAGCATGCAATACTCTCCATTATCTAAAAAAAAAGCTTGTCCTTTTTGACATAAACACCTGTAGGAGTTGCCACTCTATCCATCAGGAAAGGCACCTCAAAAACTCCACCCTCCATCTCTAAGGCAGGCAGATATAACATAATGATATAACATACTGGGCTCCTTGTTAACTCCAAGGGACCCAATAAATATAGAAGTTGCCATGCTTGCATTAGTCTTCAGAATCTTATATAAGAATACATAATGCAAGGCTTATTACCCAAGATCAAATAGAGTGATTTTGCTCATTTTTGTTTTAAACTGCACATTGAGAAGTGTAGACATGCAGAAAATTTTGAAATCATTAAAAAAAAATCTGGTGGTATTGTGATGTGCAGATCAATCCTATGAGTAACTTGCCAGGATCCACATGCCAGTGGCTGGCAACATAGTTGCAAAATGGGTGTGGCCATCCATGCACAAATCCAGACGCTGTTCATTCTTTCTCATAACACCCCCACCATGATCATTAACCATCCTATGCCTTCAGTCAATTTGCTTTCCCACACTGAAATTGATACTCTACCCAAACATAACTCCAAATCATGTTTTTATATTCCCCCAAATCATTATCTCCTTCCAGCACTGACATCGCCCCTTTAAAAGGCACTTTCCTTTTAAGAGAGCCTAAACAGTCCACTCTCATTCATTCTCTCTCTCCTGTATGAATTGCAGATAACAGCCCAAGAGCTGAAGGAGAAGTAGTTGCAGGGTTGGTAAAGCATGCTAAGCTCAGCTTCTTAGTTCTCTTGTTCTCTCTCTCTCATAAACGCACACATGTACACAGAGCTTTGCCTTTGGGTTCTGCAGCTGTAAAATAGGACCACCATCCTCAAAATCAGGGGTAGGATAATTTTTTTATTTTTGGCCCATGGGCCAGTTTGCTCAAATAAACTACCTTGGGGCTGCATGCCAGCTGTGGGTATGGCCCAGCCCAAAGTGGGTGCAGCCACTCTCTCTAACCAGTCACACAGACACATCATTCAAACCAAACACCATGCAATTCCTACACACACACACACACACACACACACACACACACACACACACATCCTTCAATGCATGCAGATCAGTTAAGGAGAGGTGCATGGCCTGGGAAAGAAGCTGGTGGGCCAGATGGGATATCCCCCCCCCCGGCCATAACTGTCCCGTGGGGTGGACTTGCTCCATGGCTGCTCTAAACAGTTAAAATGTAATAGATGCAATAGATGCATAGATGTCTCTTGCATGCATTTGACGTGCCCTAGCAACATGTGGCTTGGTTTGCTACTTGTGCCATCTACAGCTTTCATCCAGTAGGCACTTTAGTTCCTATTTTCTACTTCTGGCAGAGTTGATTATGGATAGCGTTGGCCCACCACTGCCCTGAATTTGGGGGTGCCAGACGCCGCTAGGCACAAGAGTATGCCATCTCTAAAATGCTGGAGGATAAGTTACTAACTGAGAGCCAGTCTTCACTCCATCACAATGTGGTGGAGTACAAGCACAATCTTGCATACACCAAATTCTTCAATTATTCTACATTTAAAAGGGGATGGAAGGATTGGCCTGAGAATAGAAGGACAGCACAGATAAAACACACACAAATAAATGTGGGAACTAGGCAGATATACACTGCACCACGTGTGAAGATGGCATAAACGGAGTGAAATGTCCAGGTGCTGCTTTTTTGGAGCACATGTAGGATCTGAAATTCAACCCCAGCATTTCTCGGGTTTCAGGTGCCAGAGTCATGGGATGCCTCCACCGAAGGGGGAGCTGACAACACTGGGCGAGATGGTCCAAAAGTGCTGCACTAAGGTAATCTCAAATGCTCATGTAGGGCTCCCCCCACCCCACTGTGCATACAAGAGCCCTACTACTAGAGAGTATGCAAACCAATTCAAAGGGTGGGACCATCTGTGCCTCTTCCCACTCACTCCTCAGCACTCCCAACCTCACCCATTCAACCCCGACTGTAGAGAGACATCACTGGTAGAGCAAATTATTACATTATATAGAAAGCTTACCTTGCAGCTATGAGCAGCAAACAGAGTGACAAGTTCATTTTCTACAACATGACATTCTTCTCGTACTGAGAATTTCGAATACATGGCTCTACCAGTGCATCCTTAAACTGAATTTTAACACTTGAAGGGGCTTGATGAAATTGCCATGAGTTTAGAATAGGGATGGTGCAGGTGTCTATTTGGGCCTCGAAGCTCAGTGGGAAATCACTGGCTTGGCTCCCCGGATGGCAGTCCGTGGGCTCCGGCACTTGCCTGACGCAGCACGTGCTGAGCCAGCCAAACACGCGGGCCCCTGCTTCCTTGGCAAGCCGCTATTTTCCACAGAAATGGGGGCTCGTTCTTGTCCATATATGCCCCGTTTGCATAAATTGCTCCCTTAAAGGGGTGATGTATGCAACATTACAGGCATGAACACCTGCAGTGTTGTGGATGTTGCCCCTTAAGGCCGCTATTTGCACAAATAGACATTTATGGGCAAAAACGAGTGGCCGTTTTCCCTGCAGAAAACGGTGTCTCCTCGAGGGTAACTGGTGATGGAGGGTTTGGCAAACGGTGTAGGGGGAAGGGCACAGGTTGGTCTGTCCATCCTTAGATTAGAAATGTATAATTCAGTAAAAACATCATAGTAAAAACATAATTCAGTAAAAACATCCCCTCACCATTAGTTTCCATTTCTATTTGAAGATATCAATAATATATGCTATCATTTGATAAAAAGTAAACAAGTACTTACAACGATAATATTTAGCGTTTATATGGCACTTTTCAGTGCTCAAAAACACGTCACAAAAGAAAAGCCCTGCTAAAACAGATGGAAGGCCTCGTCTAGCTCAGCACCCCGTTCCCTGGACTGGCCAATGAGATTTTCTGGACGCCTCCAAAAGAAGTATGGATATAGGTGAAATCCGCAGCGTAGTCAAATGAGTTTGGTTTTCTATGAATCTGGCCTGCAGAACGTCTCTCTCTGAGTCACACGGAGTCCATGGACTTGTGGACCAGCCTATTACTTTGGGGTGGGTGGGATTTGCACTAGCACACACTGGTGCAAATGTGCATTTGCCAACAAATTATATTCACGTACAAAATAATCTGATTCCATCAATGAGTGGATGATGGAATGAAAGACACTTGACAATCCACAAAACACAGGCTGAATGGATTTAACAACCCTCCCATGTTGTTTGCAACCTCCCAGAAACTGACATGCTGAGGTTCACTGCTTCAGAAACTGGGGGTTAAATTCAGCTTTCATGTTTAATAGTTATAGGCAGACTAATCCTTCATGATTGTATTTAATCAAATCTTAAACTCAACTAAGCCAATTGTTATCACTATATCTTCTGGCATAAGAACTTCTCAGTTAAAACATTTCTATATGGTAGGCCCCATTACTGTCCCCATTTTGCAGATAAGGCTGAGTAAGACTGACTTGCATAAAGCCACCTAGTGAGTTTATGACAAAAGTGTTCAAACTAGGGACTTTCTAGACCATGGTCATCTTCTTAGCAACTATACCGTGCAATCTCATAAATTGCTACAGGATATCAAAGTGCCCGTACCATTGCTTTTAAAAAACCATCCCACCATAAATCTAAATCCTTATTCATGCACAGCATAATAAGTCACAGTATACATACTGTAAGGAACACATTCATACTGCACTTCTAGGTACTTGTATGTTCCTGGACATGGGTCTGGAAACACATCGGGACCTGCTACCACTGCACACTGTGTCCGGTTGCTGCACCTGAAAGTTAAAAGAAAAGAAGCAGAATAAAAATGGAAATATCCTGGAGGAAAATATGTAGATTGTGGATCCAAATAAACACTCAAATATTTTTTATTATATAGAGAGATAGATACATATTTAAAGCCCCCCATGGAGCACAGGGACAAGTTTAAAAATATTGGACAATGAACATTCTAAAAAATTAATAAAATGAACATGATACTAACTTTCTGAAATTTGGGGTGAGGCATCTCTGTGATGAGCACCATAAGCTAACCAAATTTCAAACAGAGTCACTGAGAAATATCAATGGCTGCTAGTCCTGATGGCTCTATGCTACCTCCAGTATCAGAGGCAGTATGTACACCAGTTGCTGGGGAACATGGGAATGCACTCGTGTCCTGCTTGTGGGTTTCTGGTCGACAGCTCATTTGCCACTGTGTGAAATGAATGCTGAACTAGGTGGACGCTTGGTCTGATCCAGCATGGCTCTTCTTATTGTTGTGTTTCCCAAGACTTCCTGCCTTCTTGGGAGACAATAACGAGGCCTGCTAAGTAATCTACAAATATTTATTCAAGCACTAAAAATCTCTTCCCACCTGAAGGGAGTCTACTTTCTAGGAACTTTCCTCTAATCTAGGCGAAACTATGCAAACTAAGTGAGACAATTGTCCTTTCAAGAAGAATGGAAAGCCCTTTCCCAAAACGCATTAACTTCAGAGAGACTGGTTGTGATGCAGCTTCTGATGAGATGCCAGCTGGGCCGACTTTGGCTGAGTTCGGACGACACGCTAATCAATGGTTGTTTCCCATTCTGTTCCTATTATCCCCCCCCCCCCCCGGTTTGATTAGCGTGTCGTTCAAACTCAGCCTCTCTCTCACCTTCCTTTAGCTCTGCCTGTTTTAGTCTGCGGGGTACTCTAGGATTGGCTAGCCTCTCTGTGCCCTCCCCTTTGGAAGAATACTGGCTTCCCACTGACTGTGTGTTGTTTACTCTTGAGGAGATAAGCTCTGGAGAAGGTTCATTCCCAGCTGGTGAAGAGCCCGTGAGAGCTGCCTCCCCACTGGTACAGCCTGGCCTGTTTCTAGTGCCATCTCCTCTACCACAGACTCTGATTGATCACCTGAAACACCTTCCCCCAACCCAGGGGGAGCAGGGCTAGACATGATACTTATGTTCTTATTACAGAGGCCTAACAACATATACAGAATATAGTCTTTTTTGAGAGAAAATATGTGAAGTGCTACTTTTATCTTGATTATCTCTCTAGAACGATTTCAATCAGAATTTCTAGTATGACTCAGCACTTCATGGCATTATGCATTTAAAAGATTTATAGCCTGCATTTCAATCAAATGATCCTATAGGCAGCTTACAAGAAACAGGAATAACACAGGGATACACACACAAACCCAAAAGCCACACAGCTCAGCAACTCTAAGTGGTCTGGGTGATGAATGGAACCAGAGAGTGATTCCGATGAGCTCTGTAGTCCCAGGGCAACTGGCAATTGGACCGGTTTGCTCTCCCTGAGAGGAATAAAGGGAGCAAGCTCCCTGCAGCGTGTTCCTTCCTGGCTGATGGGTGGGGCTTGGCTGTGATAGCTGGAGAGGGTGGGGTGGTGGGCTCCGCTGCCCGGTGGCCCTTGCCAGAGACCCTGATATGCTTCCCTGCTTCAGCTCTGTAAATCTCAGGTGACAGAACTGCAGCTAAAGGGAGCACGTGCTCCGTTATATTCTATTTCTTTGTTACATCGAAGAATTTCTTTTATGCTGATGCAGTACAGTGGTAATGAAGCCACTCAGGAAGTCCCCAGTTGAAATATCATCTCTGCCATGTATTCACTAAGTGACTTTAAACAAGCCACCCTCCCTTTCTGTAAATAATATTTAGTTAAAGAAATTTTATCCTGCTCCATAGCCCAAAAATCTCCCTGAGCAGCATGCATATTTGATCAGTAAAGCAAGACAGTCCCCACCCACAACCTGAAAAGACGCAACACAAGAAGGAAAAAGGAATGGGGAGGAAAGTGTGACGGCACCAAGACCTTCAGCAGGGCTGGCAGAGTGGTTCTGCTCCCTACTCTCCACTCCCTTTGTACAGCCTGCTGGAAAGGCTGCTGGTGGTGGCAGATGAGAAAGGTGGAGCCTTCAGGGAGGTGGTCTTTAGCAAGACAGTGTCCTGGTTATGCAGGAGGCAGGGCTAGGAGTCGTCTAGGAAGTCAAGGCAAGAACTTGCTTTCATACTGTTGTTTTGATTTTTTAAAAAATTTTGTATACTTTTAATGTTTACTGTTTTTAACTTTTGTAAACCAACCGGAGAGCTTCGGCTATGGGGCGGCATATGGTATATAAATGTAACAAATAAATAAATAAATAAGAAGATTGGGGGACAAGAAGAAGTGAAAAGTTGCCATACCAGCAGCTTCTCCTGCTGAGGACTAAAGCTTATAAGCAGAACCTTCCAGATCCCCATGCAGGACTCAGCTGCAGAACATCAGAGGCTTCAGGGAGAAGCCCTCCTTGTGATGAGGGCCCTGCTCACAAGGAGTCCTTTACTCATTTTTCTTACAGAGATGGCTCTGTCCTATATCTTGAAACACCGACCTCAGGGACTCTCTCATTTTTCAGGGATGGAGCTGTGGACATGTTCTCTAATAGCCCAGGCTCCTTCTGGTCCATCTCCTGGTCTCCTTGCATGGGCTGGTCCTCACTGCAGTTTACCTCCAGGAGCTCCACCTCTTCCTCTGAAGAGGAATCCTGGGACCATGACAGACTGGTGGAATGGCGGAATACTTCTCTCTCTCATCTCCCTCAGCCTGCTTGAAAGGCTGCTGCTGCTGACAGTTGAGGAAGGAGGAGCCTAATAACAACCCCCCTACCTTACTAGGTTGTTGTATGGATTGCAACACTTGAAAGTACTGTTAAGTATATGAAAAGAAATACTTGCTTAGTCATTAAAATTGTGTGTGTATGGCTATCTCAGGGTTAAACAGAGAAAGTCTATCTGTGGGCAATTACCTTGAGATAGAGGCTGTTCTGGGAACCTTGCCAAGATTCTAAGTTAGCCTCATCACAGCTGTATGTAATGTAGATAAGAATTGTGTAGATCTGTATATAGTTTCTCACTTGTGTAAAATGGAACTGATCACTGCTCTATGATCACTGCTCTCTGTGTATGCCTCAGTGTGCTGATCTGAACTGATCTGAATTGAACTGCACAGAAGCCTGAAGGAAATAAACCAGCTCTGCTGTGTAAGACCTGTGTGATGTGTGTTTGTTTCTGAGCACAAACAGAGTTCCAGAAGGAGAAAAGTTCTGGCACAATAACCCAACAAAGGTTATGGGCCCAGTCTAGCCTAAACCAGCCTACGCCAGCCTAATCCAGGCAGAAGAACCAGAACTTGATGGGAACGGTGCAGTATCAGAACCAGGAGTCTGCTAAAACAGAAAACTGTTGATGAAGGAAGACATCAAGCTAAAGCCAGTGCTGCAAAGTGAGGAAAAATCTCAGTCGGCTGACTCTGAGGAGGACTCTGAGCAGGAGGACGGTGAGATACCAATTCCTAAAGCAGAGGAAATGGCAGGAGCTAATATGTCTGGTTTGCATCAATTGTTAGAAAAGCTGAATGACTCTAACTATGCATTATGGTCTTACAAAATGCAAATGTATCTGATTCAGGCTGAACTGTGGTATGTAGTCACAGAGGATCCACCAGATAGAGCAGATCCACAGAATGCTAAATGGTTTAAGGACGATGCAAAAGCAATGGCAGTTATTGCATTAGCTGTGGAAGACTCTCAAATTTCCTTCATTCAGTTTTTGAATACATCAAAAGAGTGCTGGAATGCGCTACAAGCTGTATATCAAAGAGAAACAGCGGGCAGTAGAGTAATTCTAACCCGGAAACTGTATGGAATGAAGCTGAAACTAGGGGAGTCTATGTCAAACCATTTGAAAAGCATGAGAGAAATCTTCAATCAACTCAGGGCACGAGGGATGGAGTTTACAACTATACACCAAGTCTATGTGATTTTGTCAAGTCTTGATTCATCGTATGACGCGGTTGTTACCATGATGGAAAGTCAAGAGGAGAAAAATTTAACCCTCGAGTATGTAGCTGGAAAACTACTGGAAACCTATGAAAGAAGACAAGCTTCAAAACAACAGAGCCTTAAACTTCCTGTGGCTGAATTTCAACAAAGCCATAAATCTTCTGACGTGGTGGCTGCATTAAAGGCAAGGAAATGCTTTAACTGTGGTTCCACAGGACACTTAAGGCGGGATTGCAACAACAAGAAGAAAAAGCTGTTGACAGCAAAGTGGAGAGAAGAAAACAACATGAATGAAGCTGAATCAACAAAGAAGTGTCTTCTAGCAAGAATCAAAGAGACAATGAATCCTTGGTTTTTGGACTCTGGGGCTTCAATAAGTATGGCAAAAGACAAACTTTCATTTGTAACCTTGGAAACTTCTACTTCAGAGCAAAAGTGTGTTACCCTTGCAAATGGAACAAAAATCCAGATTTGTGGTGTGGGTAATGTATATTTTGACTGTCTGGGAGTTGAACTACAAAGTGTTTTATATGTACCAGAATTAGAAACAAACCTTCTAAGTGTGTTTCAGTTAACAGAAATGGGGTATGAGGTTTGTTTTACTGAAGAAAATTGTACTATAAAACAGGGAAACAAGGTGTGTGTGCAGGGAATAATGAAAGAATCTTTGTATGTGATTAATACTTGTACAGAAAATGAAGTTGTAGCCAGCAAAGTCACAACAAAAACAATAGCCAATTGCAAACCACACCAAGAGTGTATCCATTTAACTCATAAAAGGTTTGGTCATGCTAACTATAAAACAATTTCTAAGATTCCAGAATTGTGTGAAGGGGTGAAAATCAAACCATGTTCTAACTATATAGAATGTAATGTATGCAGTGAAACCAAGTGTCATAAGTCAAACATTCCAAAACATAGTGAGAGAACAACAAAAAGAATTTTTGAATTAATACATGCAGATCTTGCAGGTCCTTTTGAGACAAGTCAAGGAGGAAACAGATTTTTCTTGTCTATTGTTGATGATTACAGTAGATTTGGATTTGTGTATGTGTTAAAACAGAAGAGTGAAACTTTTGGAAAGTTCAAAGCCTTTGTTAAGTGGAGTAAAAATAGATTTAAAGAACCTATAGCTAATCTAAGAACGGACCGGGGAGGTGAATTTCTTAGCAACCAATTAAAAAAATTCCTCAGTGATGAGGGTATACAACATGACCTTACTGCTCCATATTCACCATTTCAAAATGGAGTTGCAGAAAGGAAAAACAGAACCTTGCAGAACATGTTAAGAGCTTTATTGAAAGAGTCAGGATTGTCTAATCTGTTCTGGGCAGAAGCTTTGTCCACCTCAAATTATTTGTTAAACAGGCTTTACCACTCTGTACATGAAAAAACCCCATATGAAATGTTTTACAAAAGAAAACCTAGAGTGTCACATATAAGGGTTTTTGGAAGTAAATGTTTTGCTCATATTCAGAAAGAAAACAGACCAGGAAAACTAGCTCAAAGAGGTTTGGAATGTAAACTGTTGGGATATGATACACAAACAAAAGGCTATCGTTTGTGGTCTCCATATCACAAAAGTGTAATTGTGAGCAGAGATGTAGTTTTTCATGAACAAATGCAGGAAACAAAACAGTATGTAAGTTTACCTATAGAACAGAAAGCTGTAGAAACAGAAGAAATTCCTGAACAATCTCAGCAAGAGAGGGAGGGGGAAGAAACTGTAGAGGAGGAAACTATGCCTGTAACTATGCCAAGACGATCAGAAAGGGAACGCAAAGCTCCAATTCGTTACTCAGATGAATACCAAAGCAAACAGGTTTCTCATAGAGCTTTACTAATAGCCTATGAACCTACTTCATTTGAGGAAATTCAGGAAATGGAACCTACAGAAGCTCAGGGCTGGCATGAAGCAATGTCAGAGGAAATCAGAGCAATGGAAAAAAATGAAACGTGGGAGCTAGTACCTTTACCTGAAGGTCGTAAAGCCATTACCTGTAAATGGGTATTCAAAGTAAAACAAAATGAGAAAGGACAGGTGGAACGTTACAGAGCAAGATTGGTAGCAAGAGGATTTGCTCAAAAATATCTAATAGATTTTGAAGAAGTTTATGCACCTACAACAAAATACTCAAGTGTAAAACTTTTGTTAAAAATTGCAGCAGAAAAACAATTGAATGTATTTCATTTTGACATCAAAACAGCTTTCTTATATGGAGATTTAACAGAGGAAATTTACATGACTCAACCAAAAGGTTTTGTTAAAAATCCAGGGTTAGTTTGTAAATTGAAAAAATCCATATATGGTTTGAGGCAAGCAGCAAGGTGTTGGAATAAGAAACTGGACAATGTATTGATCAAAATGGGTTTTAAACAAAGCAAAGCTGATCATTGTTTGTACACAAAACAGGATGGTTCAAATGTAGTGTATCTGCTGATTTATGTAGATGATTTGTTACTGGTTTTTAATGAAGAAGAACAGAAAAACACATTTGTAAACCAGCTGCAAAGACATTTTGAGTTAAAAGACCTTGGTTCAGTGAAAAGTTATTTGGGAATGCAAATTTCAAAAGATTCTAACACAGGGTCATTTCTGATTGAACAAAGTGGCAAAATTAAAAAATTGCTGGAAGAACACAGCATGGAGAATTGTAAAATTGTTGCCACTCCTATGGTCACTGGTTTTCAAAATCAGACAGACAGTACTGAAATGGAAGACATACAGAAATATCAGAGTGTGATTGGAAGTTTACTTTATCTAGCAAACCTAAGTAGACCAGATATTACATTTGCTGTAAATCTTTTAAGCAGAAAAATGACAAAACCTTCTGTAACTGATTGGACAGCTGTAAAACGTGTATTGAGATATCTAAAAGGTACAATTAATCACAAATTGGAAATATCTACACACAAAGATGGAAATTTCTGTGTTTATGCAGATGCTGACTGGGCTAACGCAATTGATAGAAAGTCTACCAGTGGAGCAGCATTCTTTTACAATCAATCTTTGATTGATTGGTATACAAGAAAACAAAATTGTGTAGCAACCTCTAGTGCAGAAGCAGAATATATCAGCTTATCTCTGGCTTGTAATGAGATTGAGTGGTATAAACAATTATTTGCTGATCTAAGGTTGGAAATTGAGACACCAGTAACCATATTTGAGGATAATCAGGCATGTATTAGTATGGCTACATCTGAAAAGTGTAAACCAAGAACTAAACATGTGGATGTTCGTTATTCTCATGTGAAAGATATAATTCAGAAGGGCTGGATTAAGCTTGAATATTGTCCATCTGAAATGATGTTGGCTGATTTATTCACAAAACCAGTATCAATGGTAAAACACAAAGAGATGCTTTTAAAGCTGGGTCTCAGATTGTAACACAATTTAAACAACATGCGCAAGAGGAGGACTGTTAAGTATATGAAAAGAAATACTTGCTTAGTCATTAAAATTGTGTGTGTATGGCTATCTCAGGGTTAAACAGAGAAAGTCTATCTGTGGGCAATTACCTTGAGATAGAGGCTGTTCTGGGAACCTTGCCAAGATTCTAAGTTAGCCTCATCACAGCTGTATGTAATGTAGATAAGAATTGTGTAGATCTGTATATAGTTTCTCACTTGTGTAAAATGGAACTGATCACTGCTCTATGATCACTGCTCTCTGTGTATGCCTCAGTGTGCTGATCTGAACTGATCTGAATTGAACTGCACAGAAGCCTGAAGGAAATAAACCAGCTCTGCTGTGTAAGACCTGTGTGATGTGTGTTTGTTTCTGAGCACAAACAGAGTTCCAGAAGGAGAAAAGTTCTGGCACAATAACCCAACAAGTACTGAATAATTCGTGCTATAAAAATAATGAATTCTTATGTTCCAAAGCCAGATGCAATGTAAGAGTCCCAGTGATGTGACAGTTGTTCCTTAATCTCGTTAGGATTCTCTTAATTTTTTTTTAAGAATTGAAGAGTCTCAATTGAATGTTTATCTTTGATGTAAGTTGAGAAAATACACACACACACACACACACACACACACACACACACACACACACCATACATCTGGTCCAACACATGCAGCAGGAACACATGCTTAACCTAGTTTTCTGCACAGGTCAGTAGGAAGGTGATCTTTGGATAAGGGTGCCTGGAATGACCCCTATTGAACACATATCATGTTCAATAGCTGCTTGAAAGCTGAGATTCAGAATAATCAACAGAGATATACTTGATTCTAAGCAATCATTTTCATCAAAGCTCCTAGTCTTGAGATGCAACTGTATGTTACCAACTTGTCCAAGAAAATGAGATTTGATGCCAGGCAGCAGATGTTTAAATTCATGGGTCTGAGGGTAGATTCCTTCAAACATCATTGTACCACTGCTTCCTCAAAAGCACCTGGGATCTCTCTCTCTCAATGAAGCACCCACTGCTTCAGCGATTTACACAGATAAACCAGACTTTGCTGCTTTAATAGTCCTGGATGGGTAAAGGCCCAGAGCTTAGGTGGAAGGCCTCAATCCTCCAATCAATCTGTCCACATCCTTAGGTTTCACTGGCAGAGAAGTAACCATAGCAACAGGAACAGACAGTATACAGCTGCATCTATTTCTGACTATGATACAATTATGGAGTTCAAGTTGGAACAGATATGAGCAATTTTAACTGCAAAATGTACAGGACACTGATTGCAGCCAGTTAGCAAGGGATTAATTTGCTCCTCCAACCCAGAATGTAACATGTCTTTAACTATCTGGAAAAGCTCCACTGACTGCATTGTGCAGGTGCAATGGTGGCAGAGAAAAATGCTTTTTCCCAGCCCGCTTTTTCTTTTTTGTTGCCACCACCATAGAATAGATAGACACTAGCATGGCTCTGGCCTATGTTCCTTTGTATTCATCATAAGTCTTTTGCCATTTGTTGACCCAACAGCTCAAGCTGTTAACCCTCAGCTGCTTGGTATAAGAGGTTGCTGAATGGGGTTTATGAATCAGGTGAGGATGTCTAGAAGCAATTGTATCAATGGCCTGAGTGGTTACTTACTCCATAGAGAAACTCAGGCCACCGGCATGGTAACCTGGAAAACCATTCAAAAATATCAGGAAACTATCTGAATCCATCAGCCTCCGTGGGGCTTGTCTTAATGGTTCCTCCACCTGTGCAGAGGTTAGTAGAAACGTGCAGTTTAGGTTCATTATATTACAGTGGAACTGTTCCTTTTTGAATGGATGTTCAAAGAAAGTGATGCTGGGAGATTATGGTTTTACCTCATGGCCTTTGGTGTATGGAGTATCTAGAGATGGAACCATATGTCTGTTTTGCTCACATTTTCTTTACATTTTCAAGCACAAATTAATTCTGTCCTATCTCGCAACAGTTTGTAATTTTTTAAAAAAGTAAACATTAAAAATGATTTGTATTTTTGTATGCGCTCTCCTCTAACATATGGATTTTAGTGCAGTTCCCCCTAATGTGTACATTTTTGTTCACATTCTTTAAAATCAAATATTGCATTGCAAGATTTGGAGAACTGCGAAAACCCACAGATAATTGCACTCCAGGTCACATATTATTTTCGGAAGTGTGAATTAGGTTGGTTCATATTAAACAAACAAATTTCTCCCCCATCTCTATGAGTACCTGAGGGTCCCATCTTGTTGGCTAGCTACATTAGACTGCTGGCATGGGACATGCAGAACTTTGGATTAAAACATCAATATGCCTGATACTTAGCTGAACCTGCCATTCCCAGTGACTATTCCTAGGCAGGCCGTGGAAACTCTAGACCAGTATTTGGGGACAGTTCTGACATTGATAAGGATGAACGTTCTAGAACTTATTCCAGACAGGACAGAAGTTGCTGTTAGTTGGAAATTGTTCCAATAGTAGGTTTGAATATCTACACCTTTAGAACAACTGCCTCAACAGGAAAGATTTTCTTGGATGTCAACAAAGATGGACCCTAGTAGATCTCTAGAGCCTCAGAGTCACTACTAAGGTCTGGTCTCCCATAGTTTACATTTCCCCAATACATTGTCCTTTTGTTCATATGGAACTGAACACATTTTACTCTCTGGATAGCGGCAGATACAAATGTGGAGCAGCAACACACAGCCCAAAGTGTGCCTAATAACATTTAAAGAGAGAAGCTCAGGAAGAAGCACCCAGAAATGGGCATGGGAGATCAGTGCCTGCTTAGCCACACAGAGCCCATAGGTCAGTGGTGAAGCACAGACTTTGCATGCGGAATTGCACAGGCTCCATCCCCATCATTGCAGGAAGCTGGAGAATAGTCAGTGGGCTGAATCAATAATATATGTTCATGTATGCCACAAATCAAGCTTATACTAAGAATCGTATAATGCCAAGAGTGTGCACAAAAAAATGAAATTACATTTTGCATAATATATGCACATTTAAATGCACAGAATTTGGTTCTAAAAATCAGAATTGAACAAGGCAAGAAGCAGAGCTGTTAGGGCTTTTCTTAAGTGGGATGTAAAATATCAATCTGCTGTCAGAAGTGTAGCTGGGCTGATTATTTTAATGAGAACAGGATTTATACGCTGGTGAACAGACAACTGAAACTTCAGCTTCATCACTGAAAAGCAATCCTGCCCAAAAGCTGTAGGCAGGCAGAGATGTAATTAAAAGCTGTCAATAAACCAATTGCATTCAGCATGTGGTAGGACTTACATATATAAGCATTGCACAATTTAGATAATTACTTCACAGAAGTAGGCCAGAAAACCATTAATTTCATATTCAGAAAAATCCATAAGTACAATAAATAAAGAATCTTTCCTAATAAAAAAGGCAGATAATTTGGATTTTCATATGTGATGAAATATTGAGGCCGTGCATCTATGAAAATAAAAAAATGACAGTTTCCCTTAAATAATCCCTTCTTTTGAACCACCAACACAGAAGTATACCTGCTTGAATGCAGCACAGTAGTGAAAGCAAAAGTGGTGAATCAGCTGGAATGAACACTAATATCCCCCACCCTTTTTTGGTACGGTGTTTCTGCAGGGCATTTGCTTTTCTTTTGCTTCTTCTTTAAGGTTACGAATGAATCCTGCTGATTTATTCATCACAAACACCTTTTGCTGAAAACATTCAGCCAGAGAATATTTTGTGCAATTTTCCTAGAAGGGGAAGGCATTACGTTGGAGGTGGTGCAGGAGGGAGCTTTTCCCATCCTTGACCACTGTTAGTATCTTGCAAAACAGAGTTCAGAGATCATGATTTGGCTATGTCAGTTGTGTGGACATTGGCCCAGCTAAGGAGATCTACGTTTGTAGCAGATGTCTGCCTGTATAGAGCCTTTTGGATCAGGGACTAGAGACAGAAATCTGATGTTTATTTGAATGTGCATCTGACTGTGTGTGAAGATGACATAAACCCTTCTGTCTTTTGTGATTTGATATGATTAATGGTCACACAGATACCGAGATACTGTCCTGCATTGGCTGTAGCTGTCTCAGTGACAGGGCTGACCACAAGGCCAAGTAATAAACCAGGCCAATATTGAAACAGACAGGCTTCAGTTCAAGGGAGTTCAGACAAAGTCAAAAGGGATCCAGATAACAGGCACAAGGTCAACACACAGGCAATAAGTCCAAGATATGGAGTCAGAGAAAGCACTCCTAAGAAATCTTCCCTGGACCCTGAAAATTTTAATAACTTTAGGCCAGTAGCAAATGTGCCATTCCTGGGCAAGGTCCTTGAGAGGGTGGTTGCAAGCCAACTCCAGGCACTCTTGGGTGAGACTGATTATCTGGATCTGTTTCAGTCTGGTTTCAGGACCAGTTTTGGCAAAGAAACAGCCTTGGTTGCCCTGTATGATGACCTATGTCAGGAGAAAGACAAGGGGAATGTGACTCTGTTGATTCTCCTTGACCTCTCAGCAGCTTTCGATATCATCGACCATGGTATCCTTCTGGAACAACTGACTGAGTTGGGAGTGGCTCCTACTTGGCTGGTCAGCTCCAGAAGGTGGTGCTTGGGGAACATTGCTCGGCCCCGTGGACTCTCCAGTATGGGGTTCTGCAGGGGTCAGTCTTGTCTCACATGCCATTTAAAATTTACATGAAACCATTGGGTGCGGTCATCCGGAGTTTTGGAGTGCATTATCATCAGTATGCTGATGACATGCAGCTCTACTTCTCCTTCTCATCTTCATCAGGTGAGGCTGTGGATGTGCTGAACCAGTGCTTGGCTGTGACAATGAACTGAATGAGAGTCCATAAACTGAAGCTCAGTCCAGACAAGACTGAGATGCTGTTAGGGGTGATTCTGCTGACTGGATGGAGGGTGCTCAACCTGTTTTGGATGAGGCACTCCCCCTGAAGGAGCAGGATTGTAGCTTGGGGGTCCTCCTAGAACCATCTCTGTCACTTGAGGCCCATGTGGCCTCGGTGGCAAGGAGTGCTTTTTACCAGCTTCGGTTGGTGGCCCAGCTACACCCCTTTCTGGACAGGGATAACCTGGCTTCAGTTGTCTACACTCTGGTAACCTCCAAATTAGATTACTGCAATGCCCTCTATGTGGGGCAGCCTTTGAAGATGGTTCAGAAGCTGCAGCTTGTGCAAAATGCAGTGGCCAGATTGATAAGCGAGACCAGAAGTTTCAAGCATATAACACCGATTCTGGCCCGCTTGCATTGGCTGCCTGTATGTTTCCGAGCCCAATTCAAGGTGCTGGTTTTAACCTATAAAGCCTTACGCAGCTTGGGACCACAATACCTGACAGAACACCTTTCCCAACATGAATCTACCCAAAAACTGCATTCAACATCTAAGGTCCTCCTCCGGGTGCCCACTCCGAGGGAAGCTTGGAGGGTGGCAACAAGAGAGAGGGCCTTTTCTGTGGTGGCCCCCCAACTGTGGAACAATCTCCCTGATGAGGCCCACCTGGCACAGACATTGTCATCTTTTCAGCGCCAGATCTTCTCCAGCCATTTAGCAATATATAATGAGCCTGGATCTGGGTTTTTTTTTTTTTGGCTCATCATTTCTAAAGTTGATATAGTGGTTTTAAATGTATGTGAATTTTGCATGTTTTTGTGGTTCTTAATTTTTGTAAACTGTTTTTAAATGTTTTATCTTATGTGAACCACCCAGAGAGCTTCGGCTATGGGGCGGTATATAAATGCAATAAATAAATACATAAAAAAATAATAATAAGAGTGGTCAAACGGTCAAACACAGTTAGGCAGTTCAATACATACACAATCCAGTGGCAGAGTCAAGCAGAAGCCCAAGGTCTGTAGTGCAGCGGTTCAAGCACAAGGGAGGAGAAGCTGGTGAGACATTGTTTCCAGCAACTAGCAAGCTCTAAGGTTTTTAATTTTATTTATTTATTTATTTATTACATTTTTATACCGCCCAATAGCCGAAGCTCTCTGGGCGGTTCACAAAAATTAAAACCACAGTAAAACACCCAACAGTTTAAAACACAATTACGAAATACAGTATAAAAAGCGCAACCAGGATAAAACCACACAGCAAAGTTGATATAGGATTAAAATACAGAGTTAAAACAGTAAAATTTAAATTTAAGTTAAAATTAAGTGTTAAAATACTGAGTGAATAAAAAGGTCTTCAGCTGGCGACGAAAGCAGTACAGTGTAGGCGCCAAGCGGACCTCTCTGGGGAGCTCGTTCCACAACCGGGGTGCCACAGCGGAGAAAGCCCTCCTCCTAGTAGCCACCTGCCTCACTTCCTTTGACAGGGGCTCATGGAGAAGGCCCCCTGTAGATGATCTTAAGGTCCGGGTAGGTACATATGGGAGGAGGCGTTCCTTCAGATAACCTGGCCCCAAACCGTTTAGGGCTTTAAATGTTAATACCAGCACTTTGAATTGGGCCCGGACCTGGACTGGCAGCCAATGAAGTTGTAAAAGGACTGGCGTAATGTGATCTCGCCGGCCAGTCCCTGTTAATAACCTTGCTGCCCTGTTTTGCACCAGTTGAAGTTTCCGGACCGTTTTCAAAGGCAGCCCCACAAATAACGCATTGCAGTAATCCAAACGAGAGGTTATCAGAGCATGGATAATTGTAGCTAAGCTATCTCTGTCCAGATAAGGGCGCAGCTGGTATATCAGCCTGAGCTGATAAAAGGTGCTCTTTGCCACTGAGTTCACCTGTGCCTCAAGTGACAGTTCTGGATCCAAGAGCACCCCCAAACTACGGACCCAATCCTTTAGGGGGAGTGCAACCCCGTCCAGGACAGGGCAAACATCACCTCGCCGGACAGAAGAACCACCCGCTAACAGTACCTCCGTCTTGTCTGGATTGAGTTTCAGTTTATTAGCCCTCATCCAGTCCATTACCGTGCCCAGGCACTGGTTCAGAACAGCCACTGCCTCACCTGGGTTTGATGAAAAGGAAAGGTAGAGCTGGGTATCATCTGCATATTGATGACACCTCAGTCCACATCTCCGGATAACCTCCCCCAGCGGCTTCATGTATATGTTAAACAGCATGGGGATAAGATAGAGCCCTGTGGAACCTCATGGCTTAGGTGCCACGGCACAGAGCAATAATCCCCCAGCACCACCTTCTGGAATCGGCCATCCAAGTAGGAGCGGAACCACTGCAACGCAGTACCTTTAACTCCCAGCTCAGACAACCTATCCAGAAGGATACCATGGTCGATGGTATCGAAGGCCGCTGAGAGGTCCAGGAGAACCAACAGGGTCGCACTCCCCCTGTCTCTCTCCCGACAGAGGTCATCCCACAGGGCGACCAAGGCAGTTTCCATTCCAAAACCAGGCCTGAAGCCCGATTGAAATGGATCTAGATAATCCGTTTCATTCAAGAGTGCCTGGAGTTGTCCTGCAACCACCCGCTCAAGCACCTTGCCCAGGAAAGGGATATTAGCCACTGGCCTGTAGTTGTTAACATCCTCCGGGTCCAGATTAGGCTTCTTCAGGAGTGGTCTAATTACCGCCTCTTTTAAAGAGGCCGGCACCACTCCCTCTCTCAAGGAGGCATTTACAACCTCCTGGACCCAGCCGGCGATCCCCTCCTTATTTGATGTAATGAGCCATGAGGGGCAAGGGTCAAGCACACAGGTCGTCGACCGGACTTGGCCAAGCACCTTGTCCACATCCTCGGGCCTCACTAACTGAAACTCATCCAATAAAACTGAACCGGATGGCGCTCTGAACACCTCTACTAGTGGAGCTGCATTAAGTGTGGTGTCCAATTCATGACGAATCTGAGCGACTTTATCTTCAAAGTGCCGTGCAAATTTGTCACAGCGTGCTACCGAGGGTTCCACCATCTCTCGCCCTGGCCCAGAGTGTAACAGGCCGCGAACCACCCGGAAAAGCTCCGCCGGACGACACTGAGAAGACGCAATGCTGGTGGAAAAGAACTGCCTCTTTGCCACCCTCACCGCCACAGAGTAGGCTCGATAGTGAGCTCTAACCCGTGTTCGATCAGACCCAGCACGAGTCTTCCTCCACCTGCGTTCTAGCCGTCTCCCCTCTTGCTTCATCGCCCTCAGCTCAGGTGTATACCAAGGAGCTGACCGGGCTCTGCTCAGAGGGAGAGGACGCTTGGGCGCGATCGTGTCAACCGCCCGAGTCATCTCTGCATTCCACAGAGCGACCTGGGCTTCGACAGGAGCACCGGCCATATCAGCAGGAAAATCCCCCAGAGCCCTCTGGAATCCATCAGAGTCCATTAGCCTCCGGGGCGGACCATTTTAATAGCCCCCCCCACCCTTGCAGAGGGGAAAGGCCGCCGAGAGTCTAAACCTCAGTAGGAAGTGATCTGACCATGACAAGGGGGTAGATGTTAGTTCCCCCACTTCCAGATCACCATCCTCCTGCCCAGTCGAGAAAACCAGATCAAACAGTTGCATAGAAAAGGGAATTTCAGCAGGTGCCATTTGTATATATGGAGAACCTGGTGAAATTCCCTCTTCATCACAACAGTTAAAGCTGCAGGAGCCCTGCCCTCTTTTAAATCTGGTCACTCTAGTATAGCTCCTGCGCCTTTAACTGTGGTGATGAAGAGGGAATTTCACCAGGTTCTCCATATATACAAATGACACCTGCTGAAATTCCCTTTTCTATGCAACGGTTAAAGATGCAGGAGCCCTGTCCTCCTTTCCATATGGTCACCCTACCCAGGCTTCTCCTGATCTGATGCCAGCGGCTGATCTAGTGAGCCCCTGGTCTTTGGAGGCTCTAGTTCTTCCTTTGCGGAGGATTCCTCTACTGAGGGCATGACAGAAACCTGGCTCCCTCTACAGAATGTTTTTGTTGACAATAAAGGACAACCACAATTACATAGGGATTTAGCAGCAGTTTGAATCCTCTAATAATGTATCGGTCCTGTCCATAGACATCTATTTCCTGGGGTTTCCTGTTATGCACCAATGCCAGGTTCCTCCATAATTCCCAGCAGGAAATCCTGACACAGCAGATTGCTTCTGCTCAGAATGTGGGGGCCTTGCCCATCCCATACCAAAGGCTACACTCTCCAGGTATCGCCCATACCAAATCATGTTCCTGAGGGTGGAATGAAAAGGGAGAGGCCCAAGCAGATGGGTTGTGTCACTTTCATTTGCATTTCCTTTCTCTCTTTAACAACCTCGGCTATATTATTGTAACCATGAGCTGTAATAACAGGGAGGTTATTTTTTTTATCTATAGAAACCAAATTTGGAAAAGGGTTAGTTTGTTGACTGGGGAGGCTGCATAAAGACCAGAAAAGAGGCAAGAGCCGGCCTTTCCCACCTTCTTTCAAGAGTGCTCCAGCTCCTTGTGGTCTATTCCTATCTGCTCCTGATCCTTCCCTTTTAGAGTCTGCCACTGGGGAAGAATCAGGTAGCAGCTCAGGGCCAGCACTACCACTAGGCAAACAAGGCAGCCGCCTAGAGCGCTGACCCAGAGGGGTGCAGGCAGCGGCGGCGATGCCCGGGTGTGATCCTGCCCTCCGGCGCCCAGCGCGGCCACCGACTGCCATGCGCTCAGTCGGTGCGGGGCTGGAAGGACATTTTTCCGGGCTTCTTATAATTTTGCTATTGTAATTAACTGGCTATTCCACATAGTTCATATTACACTTGGCACTGGACTGTTTCTCCTTGCTTCTTATTCAAGGTGCTGGCTAAATGACTAGGCTGGTGCAATGGCTTACAATAGTGACCACCCTTACATGAGGATCTGCAGGAATGTTTCCAGGGCCGTTTGTGTGGCAAACCTACACAGCAGTGTGTGTTTGTAATATACGTGCATAGTGTACACCACAACACACTTGTAGACATGTGTGCTTTGTTGCTTATTCTCACATTCAATGTATTTGGAAGCCTATACCAATTAGCACATGGGAATTTCATGGCACTAATGCAGAAGAGCCACAGTCAAACTTTACACAAGACTCCTCATGAATTCCAACAAAATTTTCTTTGGATTGAGGAATATAAAAACAACAACAACAACATAGGAACAAGAGAAAAACCCTATATGCAAAACACAGAATGTCATATCAACGTTATGCTTGATTATGCCATCATTGCCCTTATCAGAATTCAATAAACAAAAAACCTTTTGGTTTAACATGTTGTGTTAAGGGCTTTCTATGTTCACTCAAGCTCCAAAATGCCAGGATATTATGGCTTTTAAGGGCCATGCACATGGCAAGGTATCCTGTACTGTGGTTAGTTCCAGCTTCACCACTACTATACCTTGGAGCTAGCTGGCGGTCAGTGGCAGACTGGTGGACCTAAGTCCCAGATTTCTCTGTTCACTACAATAGACACACGTAGTCTAAGGTACTGGGCAACTGAAGCTACATTCCACATTACGAACACACAGCTGACAACCAGTACCATGCACACAGAAGGACAGAATTGGAAGGGACCTTGAAGATCAGAGAGAAAAATTAAAACCCATTATATCATAGAATCATAGAATAGCAGAGTTGGAAGGGGCCTACAAGGCCATCAAGTCTGACCCCCTGCTCAATGCAGGAATCCACCCTAAAGCATCCCTGACAGATGGTTGTCCAGCTGCCTCTTGAAGGCCTCTAGTGTGGGAGAGCCCACAACCTCCCTAGGGAACTGATTCCATCGTCGTACTGCTCTAACAGTCAGGAAGTTTTTCCTGATGTCCAGCTGGAATCTGGCTTCCTTTAACTTGACCCCATTATTCCGTGTCCTGTACTCCTGGCCCTCCTCTGTGTGACAACCTTTTAAGTATTTGAAGAGTGCTATCATGTCTCCCCTCCATCTTCTCTTCTCCAGGCTAAACATGCCCAGTTCTTTCAGTCTCTCTTCACAGGGCTTTGTTTCCAGACCCCTGATCATCCTGGTTGCCCTCCTCTGAACACGCTCCAGCTTGTCTGCGTCCTTCTTGAATTGTGGAGCCCAGAACTGGACGCAATACTCTAGATGAGGCCTAACCAGGGCTGAATAGAGAGGAACCAGTACCTCACGTGATTTGGAAGCTATACTTCTATTAATGCAGCCCAAAATAGCATTTGCCATTCTTGCAGCCATATCGCACTGTTGGCTCATATTCAGCTTGCAGTCTACAACAATTCCAAGATCCTTCTTGTTTGTAGTATTGCTGAGCCAAGTATCCCCCATCTTGTAACTGTGCCTTTGGTTTCTATTTCCTAAATGAAGAACTTGGCATTTATCCCTATTAAATTTCATCCTGTTGTTTTCAGCCCAGCACTCCAGCCTATCAAGATCACTTTGAAGTTTGTTTCTGTCTTCCAGGGTATTAGCTATCCCACCCAATTTGGTGTCATCTGCAAATTTGATAAGTGTTCCCTGCACCTCCTCGTCCAAATCATTAATAAAAATGTTGAAGAGCACTGGGCCCAGGGCTGAGCCCTGCAGCACCCCACTCGTTGCCTCTCCCCAGTTTGAGAAGGTTCCATTGATAAGTACTCTTTGAGTCCGATTCTGTAGCCAACTGTGAATCCACCTAATAGTTGTTCCATCTAGCCCACTTTTAGCTAGTTTGTTAATCAGAATGTCATGTGGTACTTTGTCAAAAGCTTTGCTGAAGTCAAGTTATATGACGTCCACAGCGTTCCCACGGTCCACAAGGGAGGTTACCTTATCAAAAAATGAGATCAAATTTGTCTGACAGGACTTGTTCTTGACAAATTCATGTTGACTTCTAGTTATCACCACATTGATTTCAAGGTGTTTGTCAAAATACTGTTAGAAAGTTAACTTTCAAACAAAGCAATGGGAAAAAGATATAAGTTTCAGATCAGTGGCATCTAGCTACGGCTCTTATATTATTAGGTAGATCTATTTTTCCTTCCCCCCACCCCCCACATCCCCCTCAACATAAGAAGGCTCAAGGGCTGTTAGCATCCTCAAGGCCACTAAAGACGTGTTAATAGTGCAGAATAGCTGGCTGGAAACTCTCTTTGCATTTGAATGCTTCCTTTTTCAAAACACAGTAGATTTAGGCTGCCTACTTCCACCATGTGAGAACAAAAGAGAATTTAGTTCTTGTCGATTCAAACCAGCCCTAGGGGGAGGACACAAAACAAACTTCCAAATAAATAAATGATTTAAAGCAAGTCTTTAAACAATAAAATAAAACTGCGGAATGGAGTCCAATAGTGATATGTTCCCTAAAGGTAGGTTATTTCCTAAAACAAAACCTCTCTCTAGCTGTGCAGTCCAAAATTCAGAAGTAATTAAAGGCCTCATATATTGGCAATTGGTTGTCAAACAGTTGGAAGAGCTCAGACAAGGAGAGGCAGGGAGCTCATTGGCCCCTCTGGCAGGCCATGGCTATTGGCCTTCAAAGCTACCACTTCTGCCTCATGGACCAGAAGCCCTACTTACTCCTCGAGTACACACAGCCCAAGTGGGTTTCAAACAGCGCAGAGAAACCCAGCCCATCAAAGGCTCCCTCCCAAGACCGCTGTGGCTCTGCATCTCAGTGTTGCTGAGCCGTGTGTGCTGCCACCTGCACACATTGCTCAGAGCCGCTGAGTAGCTCAGTAGGCCCTCGCTCCTCCCTCGTGCCCACGCCTTCCAGTCTGCACTGCTGGGCCCTGGATACCATGCTCTGCGGTCTAAGCACTCTGGCGCAGACTGGGAGGCCTGGGCACGAGGGAGGATCCAGAGCCTACTGAGCTACTCAGCAGCTCTGTTAGAAGGTGGCAGCACACACGGCTCAGCAACGCTGGAAGGCAAATGCCGCAGCGGTCCTGGTAGAGGAAGCGTCCCTAGTCTGGCTCCATTTCTTTAGCATCCTTCCTTCCCCTCTTCCGGTTCTGACACATCTTTCCCCACCCACAGGTTGTTTGCGGCCACTTGCTGTAAGCTGCACTCTGGTGTTGTTGATCATAGCTTGTATCTCAAATATCAAAGTCCGAGAACCAAGCGTGGGCACCAACGGTGATGCTGAGAGTACCCCATTGATCCCCAGCACCAGCAGAGGATGGGCACCAGTGGTCCTGGCACTGAGAGAGATCCCAACACCAGCAGCCCACCCAGCTCTTCTGAATCCCCACTCCGAAACAGCATCATGCTGTGAAGCACGGCCAATACGAACAGCTGACTTAATCTGGGACCATTGTGCACCCATTCTCCATGGCTCACTACTGCATGGCATTGTGCATGGCCGTTAGGCCCTCTCCTCTCCCCTCGCCTCCCCTCCACAAAGTAAATTTCATTTATTACACTTATATGCCGCCCCATAGCCAGAGCTCTCTGGGCGGTTTACAGAAATTCTAAAATTGAGATAAAAACAAGTATACAAAATTTAAAATTTTAAAACACAGAACATACACACATAAAGCATTAAAAACCGTTAAAAAAATAAACATATGGGTGATTAAGACGTGCCGCCATATGCCTGGGCAAAGAGGAAAGTCTGAACCTGGCGCCGGATTGATAACAGCGTTGGCGCCAGGCGAGCCTTGTCAGGGAGATTATTCCATAGTCTGGGGGCCACCACCAAAAAGGCCCCATCCCTCATTGCCACACTCCGAGCCTCTCTCGGAGTAGGCACCCGGAGGAGGACATTAGATGTTGAACATAGTGACTGGGTATATTCACGTCGGGAGAGGCGTTCTCAGGGCCGGTGCCAGACTACATTGCGCCCTAGGAAGGCGCGTTCGGAAGCCTCCGCCCCACCCCACCCCACTCGCTTGCTCGCTCCTGTCCCCCTGCTCGCTCGCCCGCTCACCGCCCCCCAAGCTCGCCCGCCCACTCACCACCACCCTTGTTCGCCCACCCGCTCACTGTCCCCCTCGCTTGCCCGCCCACCCACTCACCACCCCCCTCACTCGCCCGCTCACCGCTCCCCCCTCGCTCGCCCGCTCCCTCCCACTCCCGGCTTTGAAGCCAGGATGCTGGGGTTGCGGGGCGGGGCGGAGGCTTTGAAGCAGTGCGCCTAGAAGTGGCTTCCTGGTGCGCTGTACTGAAGCCTCCGCCTACAACCCCAGCGTCCTGGCTTCAAAGGAACCAGGATGCTGGGGTTGGGCGGCGGCCAGGGCAGCGGCTTTGGAACAGCGCACCCGGAAGCCGCTCTAGGAGAGTAGCTTCTGGGTGCACTGTTCGGCATCCTCGTTTGCTTGGCGCTCCAGGCCGCCGCTTGAGTTGCCTCTATGGCAGCGCCGGGCCTGGGCGTTCCGTCAGGTATTGTGGTCCCAAGCCGTGTAAGGCTTTATAGGTCAAAAGCAGCACCTTGAATTGGGCTCGGAAACATACAGGCAGCCAGTGCAAGTGGCCCAGAGCAGGTGTTATATGGTCAAACCTTCTGGTTCCTGAAATCAATCTGGCCGCTGCATTTTGCACGAGCTGCAGCTTCAGAACCGTCTTCAAAGGCAGCCCTACGTAGAGTGCATTGCAGTAATCTAACTTGGAGGTTACCAGAGCATGGACAACTGCAGCCAGGTTATCCCTGTCCAGATAGGGGCGTAGCTGGGCCACCAACCGGAGTTTGTAAAAGGCACTTCATTCCACAAATGAAGCTCTTGCCTACCTCATATATACACCCTGAGTAACCTTTTAGGAAACTGTCTTTTGTAATCCACACCAGTTGTGTGGGGTTTCTTCTTCTTCTTCTTCTTTTTTTTGACTAACATAAATGAGGGGAGTCTGCAAGTACTTTCGGAGGGTGGGGGAATCAGACAGATGGGGTGTGTGTGTGGGGGAGGCATAGGTTGCCCTCCATTCAGACAACCATACCGTTTTAGTATTACAGCGCTCTTCACTAAGCTGCCGATCTGAATTTTAAGCCTGTACTTTGAACAGAAGAATTTCTATTCTTCTGTTCAAATTTCTGTTCTTGTAGAAATTTCTACATCAATTTCGATCTTCCATAGTACATGAAACAACAATATTGTAATTTCTATTCATATTGTAAAGGATCTAAGGATGTATATCGTGACTTAGAAAATGAGCAAAAAATGTTTTGTATACAAAAAAGCTCTAAGTTTTTGAGAGGAAGGACTTCCTACAAAATTAAATGTGGAGTTTGTAATGTCTAAGAGGTGAAAGCTTTGGGATACCATTACAAATTCCGTTTGTTATCTGTTTCCTAATCTCTCCTGCCTTGCAGCATCTCAGCAAATTACAAGGAGTTTGCTTTGCAATTAATGCCAAGAAAACACTGGATTTCAGCAGATAATCCTGTGATTTACATTGAGCTCAATCGCTCCTTGACTGATGTTGGTGAGATGGTTTGTTTGGCTGAGCAATAAGCATTGTCCCTCTCCCTTTGCTTCCTCTGAAACTTAAACAGTAATATCCCTGGCAATGTTGTTTGCATTGTTTGTCAGCTTCTATTAATCTGACTCAAATGAAATTCAAGGAGCTCAGAGAACTCAAGATTTAAAATGAAACGAGTGAGAACATTACGAGGACCGTCTTACTTACCCTTTATATCCTAACAGCTCAACATCTGGTTCAGGATTATTTGGTGGTGATTGTTTTAAATGCCAGTGTCTTTCTTTAGGGTCTGGACTTTTCGTATTGGCCCAGTTTACATGAGCAAGGCATGTTTTTGCTACATAAAGGAACATCTGAAGAGCAGAAAAGACGACAGCCTCTTCCTTTGAAATAAACTTAGAGGTTGCATTTGGATATAATGATAAATTATTCTATGTGCCAGGAAGATGCCAAAGCAAGGCTTGGGCTTACACCTCCCCTCCCCTCTCTTCGCCAGGTACAGCTGCAAGGAGGAGATTGGAAACTTTTGTTTCCATATTTGACTAAGCACAGTTTAGCATTATAATTGAACCTAGGCAAACTGTGGTTGGCCTTAGCTACGATTTATTGAAAAAAGCCAGCTTCAAACCATAGTTTATGAAACTTGCTTGCTTTAGCTTGTTGACAACTTAAATTGTGGTTAATTGAAAACACAAGTAAAGACTTCCAATCTCCTCATGGGCATAACAGGGGGCACTCCTTGAGAAATGGGTTTCTGCTTGAGCCTTTCCCGACTATTTTTAATCTTGGATAAGTTGGCTCTGTAATAAAATGTTGTAGTATGGAGTGCTTCTGTTCCAAGGCTCATATATTCCATCTCCTCCACCCAACTCCAACTAACTATCCTTCCTTTCTCCAACACTCAGCCAATATGCAATTCTTTGCCCACTCAGCACCTTGGTTCTCATTGGACTGTTTTTTTGGGTTCCCTCCTAGAACTTCTTGCCAATCTATGCATTTCAGTCAGAAGTAAGCGTCCAATTTTGTTCAATGAAGCTTATTATTAAATGATTGTGCACACAACTTCAGGCTTCCAATATTTCTTACAGAATAATCAGTTTATACATTTCTATGATTGAAATGGCTCGGTCATTTCTATGACCCTATATGGCTTGGGTCCAGGTTATTTGAAAGAACATATTCTCCCTTATGAGCCTGCCCGTGCTTTAAGATCTTCTGGAGAAGCCCTTCTTTCAGTCCCACCATCTTCACAGGTGCGCTTGGTGGGAACATGGGAGAGGACCTTCTTGGTGGCTGCTCCAGTGCTCTGGAACTCTCTTCCCGGGGAAGCTAGGCTGGCTCCCTCCTTGATGGGCTTTTGGAAGCAGGCTAAAACTTTTTTGTTCCAGCAGGCCTTTGGAGAATAATCTGGCCCTCCATCTATGTTAATGTCTTATAATTTTGTTGTGTATTTTAAATGTTTATGGTTTTGTTCCCCCCCCCCAATGTATGTTTTAAACTTTGTAAGGCCGCCTTGAGGCCCAGCATTGGGCAAAAGGTGGGATACAAATAATAATAACAACAACAACAACAACAACAATAATAATATTGTGAGAGCACAGCAGAAAATAGAACTTGCTTCTGGATTATGTATCCAGAAGTAAGTCTTTCAATGCTTTTCAGAGCCACATCACAGTTTCCAATTCCAAAAACACAAGAAAGTATCAGGACTAAAAATGAATACCACAGGAACACGTCATAGGATCATAGAATAGTAGAGTTGGAAGGGACCTAGAAGACCATCAAGTCCAACCCCTGCTCAATGCAGGATTCCACCTTAAAGCATCTCTGACAGGTGGTTGTCCAGCTGCCTCTAGAACGCCTCCACTGTGGGAGAGCCCACCACCTCCCTAGGTAATTGGTTCCATTGTCATACTGCTCTAACAGCCAGGAAGTTTTTCCTGATGTCCAGCTGGAATCTGGCTTCCTGTAACTTGAGCCCATTATTCCGTGTCTTGCACGCTGGGATGATCAAGAAGAGATCCTGGCCCTCCTCTGTGTGACAACCTTACAAGTATTTGAAGAATGCTATCTCCCCTCAATCTTCTCTTCTCCAGGCTAAACATGCCCAGTTCTTTCAGTCTCTCCTCATAGGGCTTTGTTTCCAGACCCCTGATCATCCTCGTTGCCCTCCTCTGAACACGCTCCAGCTTGTCTGCATCGTTTTTGAAGTGTGGTGTCCATAACTGGATGTAGTACTCAAGATGAGGCCTAACCAGTGCCAAATAGAGAGGAACCAGTACTTCACACAATTTGGAAGTTATACTTCTATCAATGCATCCCAAAATAGCATTTGCTTTTTTTGCAGCCAGATCACACCGTTGGCTCATATTCAGCTTGTGATCTACAGCAATTCCAAGATCCTTCTTGCTTGTGGTATTGCTGAGCCAAGTATCCCCCACCTTGTAACTGTGAATTTGGTTCCCCCCCCCCCCCCCCGGGTGTAGGAAAATCCCATACCCCCTACATTAGGGCAATCTTGCTTGGTTGCACGTGGCTTGCCTTCTCTTGGGTCAATAACACTGGCTGCTGCTGCTGCTGTGCTGGACCAGGAATATGGCTGGCCCTCCAAGTCCTATGTCGGATGGGTGGCTAGCCAACATTATGTCTTTAAAAGCTCCTCTTCCTCTTTCTGTGGGTTGCAAAACATTGTCTTTAAAATTTCCTGGGCCAGATGGGTGGCAAACCTTTATGTCTTTGAAAACTGCGGCAGATGGCTGGCAAATTTTTATGTCTATAAAAAGCTCTCTGTGCACCGCTTCCACTAAGTGTTCCAGAAGGCCAAGCATGCCCTTTTCCAGGATAACACATTCCATCCCCTCTCCCCCAATCCCAGTGATCAGCCATCATAGCAGTCCTTGGCCAAAATGAGCATCGTCACTCCCCATTGGCTTGATAAAGGGTTTCCCTCATAGGACTTCTTCCAATCCTTTGCATTTCACAAGGAGTCCCATTTTGTGTGATGCGGCTTGACCGCATTTGAGTGTGCATAGAAGTGCGGCAAAGCAGGTCATAGGCTTTCATAGTGTGCTTCCTACAGAACAAACAGCTCATATATGCCAGGCTTGTGAGAACAGGATATACATATCCAGAAGTTACTCTTTCCTTGCTTTCCAGTACAATAAGGTAGCATCACAACGAACACCACTGAAGCACTGCAACATATGACATTCTCCAGGCTGGCTTCAGCTGATAAGCTACAAGCTAAGGAGATGAGACCAGACAAGCCCACTCTAATGCTCCACCAATTTACGAGTGAAAGAGGAAAGGAATATACGTGGTTGGTGATTCACCTCTTCTTGGCACCAAGAGAAGAATTGGTTGTGTGACAGACAAGTGAAAGTCTCTCTTTTCTACTTTCCCTTGGGGTTGAAAAGGCATGGAGAGAGTTAGGTATCAGAGACTAGGAACATCTCACTGAGAAGACAAAGAAGCATGAGGCAACTAGGAGCCACAATGACAGCTGTAGGCAGTTGACAATATTAGTCCATTTGGACATTGCACAGCAATTGGACAAAAGGCACTGTGCATCTCTGAGAAACCACAGTCAAGAAGTTGTATTTATTCATTTATTTACTGCATTTCTATACCGCCCAATAACCGAAGCTCTCTGGTTCACAAAAAGTTGAGAGCAACAGATACATCCTGTCCAAGATCATCAACTGCAGACCTTTCTGTGGAGCCTTTGAACTGGTGCTTCATGGACAGGATGACACAAGAACACACTGAATGCTTTTGGGAAATCAGAGACTGGAAGTTCAACTGCAGCACGGTCCAGGAGGCATGGGGATTTCTTCAAATGCTGCAAGAAGGTGGTGAGTTCCTGTATTGGTTGTCTCTGTTCCACAGACTCATGCCACACTTTGTGGTCTTCTACTATCAACTCCAGAAAACAGCCATTGATTCTGTAGCAGTGATGAGAGTTGCCTGGAGCTTTGTGAAAGCAAAATAATTTGGCCAGGGAAGTCTGTGAAATCATCATCACACTTGCCAAGGAACATTTTACATTATTGGTCACCCAGAGGGGAGACTGTTTCCAGCACATTACCAGCAATTCCTGCAGCAGTGATTGAATGAAGTTGTAGATGCTTATCCAATACTGGAAAAGCATAAACTCAAGACAGAGCTTTCCATTCCATACAAGTGCTGTAAGGATGTCTCAAGCACTCCTGCAACTGCTTTTAGAGAACAAGCTGGGAATGACTTTGGAGCGGACTGTGATGTTGCTGAGAGCACACCTAGGACAACAACAGAAGTGGAGCAGTCATTCTCAGCTCTAAAACAGATAAAGATTTTCTAGTAGAACACAATGTCAGAGGACAGGCCCAAAGCTTTGGCAATGCTGTCCACTGAGAAAAGGATGGTTAAGGAACCTTCAACTACCAGATAACTGAACACTTTGCAAGACAGCAAGATCATTGGACCAATTCTCTATCAAATGAGGTGCCTAAGTGGAGGATAGTGGTGGCTGTAAGGGAAGGTGGAGGCCACACACCTTATCTACCAGTGAAACCAGAGCAGAGATAAGAGGCTTCCCTGCAGTTCCCTGAGACGCCACCCCCACCCCCACCCCCACCCCCATTTTACCTTTTCCCTAACTTGCCTCTCTCTCATCCTCATTGTTGAGACACAGCTTTTCTACGAAGATGAAAAAGGAGACCAGCTATACCTCCGAAAGCTCTATGCACAAAATCCGCACTTCCTCTCTTAGTGCCAAGTCAAGCGTAACAGCATCCACCCCTTGGTAAGAGACTCTCCTGCACTTTTCTGATTTGCCATACACATACCATATTTGCCTCTTTACTAACTTGTTTCCTTTTTGATCCCCGTTTTCCAGGCAGAGCCTTCCAGAAAAGCTGCAGAAGAGGACTGTCTATGCTTCTGAGAGGTCCATGGGGACAGTTCACTATGGTGAGCTTAAGTGGAGGATAGGGATGGTTTTATTGGGAGGAAAGGAGGTCAAACACCTTTTCTCTCAGCACAGGTTCAGAAGTGTGACCCTCTGAACCAAGTTATTTTTCAGTTTAAGTGTGCTGACCTTGTGTCATGGGAAGGAAGCTATAGCAAACTAAATGTAATTAGCTTTCCTTCTGATGAACCCTTGGCGTTGTCTCTGGTGACCCACCATCTGTCCCACCAGCCAAAGTGGGCAACAGCCATCACTGCCAAGAAGTAGGAGGCATCCAAGAAGAACATGGAGAGTTGTGTGCAACTGTCAATGCCAGGCGCATCCGCACAGCAATTGGATGAAGGCCACCATATGTCTGTGAGAAAGTACAATTAAGAAGACAAGAACAACTAATACATTGTCTTAAAGATCATCAACTGCATATGGTTCTGTGAAACTTTGGAAGTGACACTTCCTGGTCAGAATGAGACAGAAGATTCAGAAAATCCTCTCATTTTCAGAGGACTAGTTAATGTTTTGGTGTCTATTGAAGTGACAGTGGCACTTCACCTGCAGAATGCCACAGTGTTCAGAGGTCTCTTGAAGCCAGTCCAGAAGTAACTGCGCGTTGATACTGGTGAAGGATCATAGAATCATAGAATCATAGAATAGCAGAGTTGGAAGGGGCCTACAAGGCCATCGAGTCCAACCCCTGCTCAATGCAGGAATCCACCCTAAAGCATCCCTGACAGATGGTTGTCCAGCTGCCTCTTGAAGGCCTCTAGTGTGGGAGAGTCCACAACCTCCCTAGGTAACTGATTCCATTGTCGTACTGCTCTAACAGTCAGGAAGTTTTTCCTGATGTCCAGCTGGAATCTGGCTTCCTTTAACTTGAGCCCGTTATTCCGTGTCCTGCACTCTGGGAGGATCGAGAAGAGATCCTGGCCCTCCTCTGTGTGACAACCTTTTAAGTATTTGAAGAGTGCTCTCATGTCTCCCCTCAATCTTCTCTTCTCCAGGCTAAACATGCCCAGTTCTTTCAGTCTCTCTTCATAGGGCTTTGTTTCCAGACCCCTGATCATCCTGGTTGCCCTCCTCTGAACACGCTCCAGCTTGTCTGCGTCCTTCTTGAATTGTGGAGCCCAGAACTGGACACAATACTCTAGATGAGGCCTAACCAGGGCCGAATAGAGAGGAACCAGGACCTCACGTGATTTGGAAGCTATACTTCTATTAATGCAGCTCAAAATAGCATTTGCCTTTCTTGCAGCCATATCGCACTGTTGGCTCATATTCAGCTTGTGATCTACAACAATTCCAAGATCCTTCTCGTTTGTAGTATTGCTGAGATACTACACGCTGACAGCACTCCTTTACTGATGAACTGTTCTGATTGACAGAGAGGGCTGAATGATTAAATGCTTTTATGGATTCACCATGTGCAATGTGCTTTGGCTAAGACTTTCACTACAGTCTGGCCTAAGCATCTGACCCAGGTATTCCCAGAAGAGAATGACAAAAAGAAACTCATCATGATGGGGCAAGCGTGATGTGTAGTGAGTACCAAGGAGAGCACAAGAGGATCCCGGATGTATTCCCCAATGTCCAATAGGTTCACTTCTATGTGCATCAACTGAACTTGGTCATGCATCAGGCTGAATTCCAGATCAATGAAGTGTGGGGTGGGTTTTTTTAGACCTTTCTGGGTTACCAGCGTTCTTTACTGTAGAGCAAAAAGGAATGCAGTTCTAGAGGCAGTGTGAGAAGACTCCCAAAATCATGTGAGGCATGCTGGAACTCTAACATCCAAACACTGAATGTGGTGTTTGAGAACAGACGGATTCATTGAATGCTTTTAGGGAAACAGCTTGGGAATTCAACAACTGTGCATAACCTGAGGCCTGGAAATTTATTCAAATGTTTTAAGAAGATGGTGAGATCCTATACATGTTGTTGCTGTTCTGAAGAATTATGCCAAACACTGATATTTTTATTTATTATTTATAAATTTATGAGTTGCCTTTCAGCCCAAATAGGGCCCCCATGGTGAAAACATGCAACAATATAAAATCTTCTACAGTAATAACTACTGATTCTGTAGCAGTGAGGACATCTATCTCAGTGTTAGTGAACACTATCAATTTTGTCAGGGGTTCCTGACTGCCCAGAAGCAAAACAAAAGAGACATGATGGAATTGCAACAGAAGTCTATGACATCTTCACCACACATGCCAAGGAATGTTTTGTATTCATCTGTTGGCTGCAGTGCAGGTGAGTTTATTCCCAGTACACAACCAGAGATTCCCTCAACACTGAATGAAGATGTAGACGCCTACCCAACACAGGAGAAAGATTGACTGAAGAAAAGCTTTCTATCCTATACAACAGGAGAGTATTCAACAGCTGGTAGGATGCTTCCACACTCCTTTGTCTGCTTTTGAAGAACACTGGGGAAGACTTTGGCGTAGACTGTGACATTTCTGAGACTCCTCATCACCACTCTTATGACAATGGCAGAAGTGGAGTGGACGTTCTCAGCTATGAAGAGGATAAATTATTTCCCGAAGAACATTCTTAATGCCAGACAATGCTTCCACTGAGAAACAGACAATGGAGGAAATTCCAGGTTTCAATTCACCAGACAGTCAAACACATTGCAAGATAGAAAGAGCACTGGGCCAATTTTCTGTACAGAAGATGACACTGGCACTACTCCAAACACCTCCCCCCACCCAGAGCTCAGTACAAACTACCAACACTTTTCAAAGCCGCCGGACAAACAAGCCACTTATGCTTCTTAAAACTATAGCTATATCACAATCAAGCTCCCTTTGCCCTAGACAAGCTACCTGCATTCAAGGAGTGGGATGCCTAATTGCAGAGCTGCGGTGGTTGTAAGGAGAGGTAGAGTCCACACAGCTTTTCTCCCAGCATAGAAGTAAGTGTGCAGTTCCAACACCTTTTCCTTCTTTATTCCATTTGTTCCAAACCCTAATTGCTTCAAACAGGTTTTTCAATGTTGTGTTTTGCTGACAAACTTTGTTTCAAAGACCAGACAAGCTGTGTTTCAAAGCTTTGGGGAAACAGCTCATCCTAACTGGAGTACTGAGGTGGGTGTAAGGGGTAGAGGAGACCACACATCTTTCCCCCCAAACCAAGTGTGACTGCATGCAAAACTTCTAAGCCAAGGTAAGAAACTATTATTCAGTTCAGTTCATTTAGTTGCTAAAAACCTATAAGACTTACTTCTTTTGTCCTCAGGGTCTTTGCAGGAGAGGAGGATTGGTAGAAAACTATATCTAGTTGGTTCCACCTATGGTTGCCCTGTACTCCACCCCACCACTCCCAGTGGGCACCAGCTCTTCATCACCAAGATCCATGGAATGACTTCACAGACATGTTCAATATGGGCAGAAATACTCCAAATTTACTCAAATTTTACTGTAAGCAACTCTAGTGATGAGGGGGCACCTTTTTCATACTCAGAAATTCCACCAATTAAGCTTAACAGAATAGCCCCATCTGAGGATGCAAGTGAAGCTTTTCTATGCAAGGGCACTATGCCCCACACCTGTGAACCAGGGAGTGCATCCAGGGATCCAATGTGGTTCCCCTTTAAGGTTTGTTATTTCAGATGAAGTGCTTATCCCAAAAGCCTAAACACTAGATTTGACTTTAGATATCCATTGTCCCTAAAAAGGAGAAGACATTTGACCTGGATTATTAGTCAGCTATTATTTGTGGTCACAATTGATCTGTCCTTTGGGGTCATTGTCTCTTCTTCATAATGGGCTTCTGCAGATCCCTGCAGAAAGGGGATCTTCATGCTGGATGTACAGAAAAGTGCTAGGGGTGCTTGCCGGAGTGGGGAGCAGCACTCACTGCTAGTGAGCAGGTGAGTGGATTTATGAGACTTGTGCTTGAGAATATTCTCAAGCTCCCACTTCACAATAATTCCATCTTCACTGGTTGCATTCATGGCCAAATGCCCCCAAGTTGTAGCTACGTAGGCCATCCATTACCACCAATACCATGTGAGTTAGTCTCCTTGTACTGAGATAACGAATCCCTTGCTCGCAACTGGACAACCCAGCCTTCAGTTGCTGGACGACCAAAGAACACAAGATTCTTCTAGCTGATCCATCTTATATTGAGCCCCATGACAGCTAAAGCACTTCCTAATGAGCACAGTCCCTGTCACAAAGGAACACTTCACATTTATCTGTGTCAGGAAACTGGCCTTGCATATCAATGTGAATGAGGGCAGGGAGTGGAGGTTGCATAGTGCAGAATCAATGCAGACATGGGCTTAAATTCCGAAGTTTATAGCCAGAAGTGATGGCTTCAGTATTAACGCATGGATAAACACGCAAGAGCCAGAACAGCATGCGTAATACATAAAGTGAACGTGTCTGCTTGAGCTTCACTGCTTTTGTACTTAATGTCAAGGAACAGGTTTTCACGCTGAATATCAGAATGTGAAAATATTTTCTATAAGAAATAAATATTCCTTAATGATTTTTCATTAATGGATAAAAAAACTTCATGAAAAGTCCACTGCATTATTTTAGAAATTGTGCCACATTTCCTTAAACATGCAGTGGGTTGTGGTCTCTTGATACCATGGGCATGGCTAGACGAGGGGGATGATCTCGCGATTTTATGATCGCGAGATCATCCCCCTCGTCTACACTTGGCGCGCGACGTCCCAGGAGGAAGCCCATCTTTTGTTTTTAAAGAAACAGGAGCTGGAGCGCAAAGGTTTTTTGTTTTGTTTTTTTAAAAAGCCCTGATCCCGCTGCCTCCCCAATGGGCACGGAGCGCTTGCAGACCTCCGTGCCCTGTGCCCGGTTCCCTGTGTTTATTCGCGAGGAGCCGGGACTATCCCGGGACCGCGGGGGAAAACGCGAAAAATGTGTAGGGCCATATCCCGGGGAAATGCAGGGATCATCCCTCCCTGCTCCCAGGAAACCCTGTGTGTCAGGTGGATGCACAGGGACGATCTCGGGACGATCCCCGGGATACTGCCCTGTCTAGACATGCCCCATGTTACAATATTGTCATTTTTAATTCAGGGACAGGGTTGCCAGGTCTCAAACACCCTCAAAACTTGAGACTCAAAATGTGGGGGTCTAACGATATCAGGGTGTTGTCTACTCCTGGAAGACAAAAATCTACTACTGGAGTGGAGCCTAATGGTAACTTGCATATCCAAGGAGTACACACACTGCACATGCTTACAAATCCCTTGCTGCCACAGGTGTGTGTATGGTGTGTTAGGGGGTAATGTGAATTGATTGGTTAATGTGCAGAACAACTGGCCATTGCACACAATTCACAGACTATGGGCTCATAATTTGTCTACAAAGAGGGAATTTATGCACAATTCCCAGTCGATATATCATAAGCTCTGGTTTGGGGGCAATAGTTAAGAAAATGATATATGGTATAGAGGCAGTCCTAGCTTAGGAACCCACATATATATTTATAGAAGGGGAGTCTCTCAATTGAGGGGAGGGGGAAGAAAAACGATGTGCTTTCCCCTTTCCCCCCATCCACACATGCAATCATAGAGGTGTCCTGAGGCAAGAAACTTGTAAAATGTAAGAAGGACATATGTTATGATGAATAAAAAATGCTTTATAACTTATTTTGTTTTCAGCTCTGGCACCAAAGTCACCAAAATGCAACCGAGCAGGGGTGGATGATGGATATAGAGCACTGCCGAAGGATGCACATCCAACATTTCCCAAGCAAACACCCAGTGCTGCACCCTTACAGGTCCTACAGATGTCACCAAAACTAGTTTAAGTCTCTAGGTCCTTGGAGAAAGAACTAGCAGTGCTGGAATACGCTTGCAATATATTTCCTCAACATCTCTCCACCCCCGCCCCCAAAACATATGTTTGGACAGTCCTGGTAAAACAATTGACAGTGATTCGAAACAAGAGCTGTCAGTCACAACACTATACCTCCTCCTCCCCAACTAGTCATTTTCCTTATATGGAGAACTTGAGGAGAAATGTATCAATTTTTGCAGATATGCTGTCTGTGGCCAGATTTACACCAAGCAGGATATTCCATTATGAAAGCAGTATATGTTATGTGTAAATGGGCCCCAATGGTTGTCAGTGCACTTCAATACCGCTATAAAGCAGTAGTGTGGCCACTGCCTCTTATATTCTGCTTTCATAGTGCAATATCTTGCTTGGTGTAGATCTGGGCTGTGTTTGTCCTTCCAAAGATCTGAATCACTAACGAAGCTCCTGGACGGTTGAAGATTTAGATTCAGTCCACTTCAGAGGAGCTCTGCTTCAATTTGGAAGCAGAGCTCCTCTTTACAAACCAGCCCAATTGGGTCCAAGGTTTGGCTAGATTCAGTGCAATCCCCCTAGTTAAAAGCACCGGACTTGTTATGGACTTAGAATAATAACTCCTCTATAAAACATACTTTAAACATAAGGAGAGGAAGATCCTTGAGACTGCAGCTATGCAATGCTCACACTATCGCCAGCAGAGATCCTTTAGTAACGGTGGCATTTTATTGTCGAGAAAGTTAAAGAAAACACGTGACTCCAGACAACAGCAATTAAAAGAGCAGTCAACAGCCAGGCTCACTGAGCCTCAGTGTTGATTAATTAGGTTCAAAGTGGCAACATGAACTTAGCAGTCTCTAGAGGAAAAAACCACTTAGCTTTAAAAAAAAATCAGCATTCGTGTTTTACACTTGAGAATCAGCTAAGGAGATGTGAAAGCAGGAAATCTATTATTTGGCACTGATCTATAAAAGACTATACCATTTTATTGCAGATAGACTGGACGTAATTAGCTTTTGTTACTTAATAAAAACAAACACTAAAAAACCCAACCATTTCACTTTTACTACACAGAGCTGTATTATTACAACACTAACAAAAAATCAAATTCTGAACAGATCCCATCAAGCTACATTAAAGTAATCTACATAGGAAAGAAAGGAAAGGAACCTCTCGTGCAAGCACTTGAGTCATTGCTGACTCCTAGAGGGAAGCCTGCTTTCGCTGATGTTTTCTTGGCAGACTTTGTTGCGGGGTGGTTTGCCATGGCCTTCCCCAGTCATGGCTACCTTTACCCCCAGCTAGCTGGGTACTCGTTTTACCGACCTCGGAAGGATGGAAGGCTGAGTCAACCTGAGCCGGCTGCCTGAGAACCAGCTTCCACTGGGATCGAACTCAGGCCGTGGGGAGAGTTTCGGCTGCAGAAACTGCCGCTTACCACTCTGCGCCACAGGAGGCTCCTTAATCTACATAACTGATCATGATATTTAAGGCACAACCCTATCCATGTTTAGATGGATAAAAAAAAACCACAGCTCACAGCATTCCCTGCCAGCCATGCTGGCTTGGGAAGGCTGGGAGTAGGACTTTCTGTTTTGTCTAAGTGGATGTGGTCTGAGCTGCACGTGACTGACCTGGAAAGCAGTCATGGGATTCCGACAGATAGCTCAACAATCTTGGAGTTGGGGTGGGTAGTTCAATGAAAACATTGCAACAATGTGAAGCAGCTGTGAAAAAAGGCTAATTCCATGCTAGTGATAATTAGGAAGGAGACTGAAAATGTAACTGCCAATATCATAATGCCTTTATGAAAATCTATGATGCGATTACAATTCTGGTCTCGACACCTCAAAACAACACTGCAGAACAGGAAAAGCTGGAGAAAAGGGCAACCAAAATTGTGGACTGGCTGGAAAAACTCTCCTATGAGGATAGGTTACAATGTCTGGGGCTTTTTACTTTAGAAAAAAGGTATGTAAAGGGGGATATTATTATTATTATTATCATCATCATCATCATCATCATCAACAACAACAACATTTATATACCGCCCCATAGCTGAAGGTCTCCAGGCTTCATGTTATCTGAAAGACCGTATTCTCCCTTATGAGCCTGCCCATGCTTTGAGATCTTCTGGAGAAGCCCTTCTTTCAGTCCACCATCTTCTCAGGCACACTTGGTGGGAACGTGGGAGAGGGCCTTCTCGGTGGCTGCTCCGGTGCTCTGGAACTCTCTTCCCGGGGAAGCTAGGCTGGCTCCCTCCTTGATGTGCTTTCGGAAGCAGGCAAAAACTTGTTTGTTCTGGCAGGCCTTTGGTGAATAAGCTGGGCCTCCATCTGTGCATCATTGCACATAAAATACATCATTGTCATGTATTTTAAAAGTTTTAGCATTTTTATATTAGATTTATTTATTTATTTATTTAAGCATTTTGATCCCGCCATTCAGCCAATAATGGCTCTCATGGCGGCTTACAAAAATTTCAAACTTTTGTATATTTCGATTCATAGGTTTTAAAATGTATATTAAATTTTGTAAGGCTGCCTTGAGCCCCAGTATTGGGCAAAAGGTGGGATACTACTAGTAGTAGTAACTTTCAGAGTCTGCAGCACTCTAGCACGTCCATAAATACCAGTTACTAGGGAACAACAGTGAGAAAGGACTATTACCATAATGCCCTACTTGTGGGCTTCCCAGAGGTATCAGGCTGGCCACTGTGGGAAAACAGAGGCTGGACAAGATGGGCCTTTGATCTTATTCCAGCAGGGCCGTCCTTATGTTCCTATTTCACTGAAATGTAGCTGTGCACTTGAACTTGAATTTCATACACTGACATCTCCACTCAGCATTTGTAAAAAATAATATTCTATTATTGAATTACAAAAAACAAACAAACAAACAAAAACCCATGCCGAATACTGGACTCGCCTCGCTTTCCCCAGTGTTGAGGGCCCAATTTCAACTGGGCTGCCACTTTGAAGAACCACAAGATGGAAAGATATTCAGTGCATCATTCACCTAGTCCAGTGGTTCCCAAACTTTTTCAGGTAACCACCCCCCTGGTTCCACAAACTCATGTCCAGTGCCCCCTACCCTATACTATAAAAATCATTATTCAGAATAGCGGTTTTCAACGACCCACTAAGAAAGATAATAACAATAAAATTCAAAACAGTAACAATTAGTTGAATATTTATTCAAAATCCAATTACATTTTTTTAGTTTATTCAATTAAACATAATTGATGAACTTGATCCCGTGATATCATCTTTTCAAAGTCTGATAGTGAATTAGCAAGAATATTAGATATCACAGGACCTTAGATGATGAAAGTAGTATATTTGGGTAGGGTCATGCCAGGAGAGGCGCTCCATCAACCCGAGTTGTCCGGAGCCATGCTGCCAACAAGACCGTCCTCAATCCACACATGTATTAATGCCCTTTAAGAATAGTCCTTTTAACGATGAATTGAAATGTTTCAAAAGCACAAAAACGCTAATAAAGAGACATTCCCTGCTTGGTGTGCCCTGTCACGCCAGATGCAAAACAGAGGCATTCACTCTCTTTTCCCTCCCTCCCTCAGCAAGCCTGGGACACATGCTTCCCATTTAAAGGGGCCACACTCCTCTGGATCCTGCTGGTCTGGACACCTGGGCTGAGCAGCGCCGCCCAGGCGGAGGAGCTGAGCTGAGGAGCTGATAATGAAAACGGGGCCGTACTGTGCATGGCCCCTTTAAATGGGAAGCACCCGCTGCAGGCTTGCCGAGGGAGGCAGGGAAAAGAGTGCACACCAAGCAGGGTATGTTTCTTCATTAGTGTTTTGGTGCTTTTGAAACATTTCAATTCACCGTTAAAAGGACTCTTCTTAAACGGTATTAATACATGTGTGGATTCTTCCCCTATATGGCTTGGGACCAAACTACCTTCTCCCATAAAAAGGTCCCAGGGTTTTAAGACCTTCTGGAGAGGCGCTTCTCAGAAAAGGCCACCTCGAGCGCCCCCCCTGCCACCCCTTTGCCTCTTAGCGCCCCCCTGCCACCCCCTTGCCTCTTAACACCCCCTATGCAATCCCACTGCCCCCAAGGGGGCAGTACTGCCCACTTTGGGAAAAACTGACCTAGTCCATCTCCTGACATAAACAGCATGTTCTATGCCTATCATGCTTGACAAGGAAAGAAATTTAATTCCCTTCCTATTTGTTCCTGTGCTCAACAGCTCTTACAGAACGATCATGTGTTTATGATATTTAACTAAATCTACCTCCATATAGTTTAAATAGGGATCAGTGGATTTTCCCTATTTTGTGGTTGTTGTTGTCTGGGTTCACTCTGCCTTGTGTATTTTACTCCAGCTGATTTCCAGATTAATTAGAAGAATTTCTATGTTTAATTCCAGAACTGAAGCATGTGTACCTTGCCACAGCTTTCAGTTCCTTTAGTTTATTTTCATAATTTTGCCTCTTCGTTTTGCATATACAGTCATTAATGTAAAACAACGAAAATAAAAACGGGAAACAAGGAATTTTGATGTGATTGTATCGGGATTATTTTTGTGATATGTGATGCACTCCAGCACACACAAAAATAATCCTGATTAAATCACAAATACAATCACATCAAGATTACTTTTTGTGGCATGTGATCAAGTACAGCACAAAAAATAATTTTGATGTAATCAAAGGAATTGTTTTTGTGTGCAGTGTTTTATCAAGATGAATGAATGCATCAACAGCATGTGCAGGAGCACTAGCAGCAAAGTGTGAACGCACAGTGCTCCGAATAAAATTTTGGAAATGTAAAAAAATAGGACGTAATATTTCCACTTTGAAAGAAGGTCATGCAATTCCAGGGGGAAATGGACGGGAAGAATTTCAGAAGCATTCCTGCTTTAAGGCGATGGTTTCAGGCCAAGTTCTCCATAGGAAGGTTTTCTCTTTTCTTTTTTGACTTATTTGAAAACTGAGAGGTGCTCCTATGGAGTTACATTGTGTGAATCAGTTGCTGCAATTTCATGAGATTGAGGCAACTCAAAAAAGTGCTGCTAACTCTGTGTGCAGCCCTGGCATGGATGTGGCAGTTTGTGCAGAGTGCCTTTGTGTGGCTAGGAGCCAGAGTTGGTTCCTAGCGTGCTCATCACCTGTTGGACATCCAGATGACAGTCATTTCTCCTCTAGCCCCGAGAAGATGCCAAGGATTTTGTTCTAGGATTACCAGACTGTTCACCATCCCTAACTTTCTGTGTATATGTTCATCCTGGTCCCTCAAGCAAGGAGCAACTGTAGTACAAAGGACTATTGGTTATGGCTAAGTTGTCTGTTTCCTTCTGTAGCATTCCCAGAAGTCTAATGATAGAAATGTGTTTGTGTCAGCTTGAAAGAGTCCACTCTGAGCTTCTCTGCAGGAAAGAGGAAAGAGCAGGTCAGAGCCCCAAGTAGGCAACATTTGACAAATGTCTTGCACAAGATTTTGTTTATTTCAAACCCGCTCTTAGGGCTACATAATGCCAATTACAAGTGGGACCTGCAACAAAATGTAAAATGGAATGCTCCTGTTCAAGGTTCTAGACATACCATTCTGTTCTCCCTCCGCTTGGTTTTCTGACACCCCCCCTTGCAAAAGTCAGCATTACATGCCAAGTGAGTCTTCACTGGACTGTCTGGGGTGGTGTGGGGGGAAGGTTTAACCCCCTGGATTAAGCCATTTAAGTATAATCAACCCCTTGTATGTGAAATGCTTTGAACATTCTTAAAGAACTATATAAATACTAAAAAATATAATTAGAGACTGGAAAGAGAACTTTTAAAAACTTTAATAGCTACATTTATTATTATGTATTAAATTTATATTCCACCTTTGCACCAAAATGGTGCTCAAGACACCTAATAATAAAATACAGATTTACTATGCTAATTTTCATACTGATAGTACTGTTTTCCTTTTCTAATTTATTATTTTCACACTACAAAATCAAAGAAAAGCTCATGGATCTCTCAGCTCTGTAAAGAGGAAAAACTATGAGTACAAAATCTGGATAATAATTAAACAGATTACAGATTTACAATTTCCCCCAAGGGAAATTAAGTATATTAAATTTAAGTCTATTAAAGGGGGCAGCACTGAGATTCAAATTGCTCTTAAGCGAGGAAATGGAAGCTGCAGATAAGGATACTGAAATACCAATTTAGGGCAGGGGAGAATGTGTTTGTATTTAGACACAAAATAGGCCAAATAATGTGGCACTAACATTATGTTCTGGGATCCTTTCTAGAAATACCAATTTAACCAATAGGAGTTGCTCTCATGTGCGTGGGGAAACAATGGAAGCTTCAGAACAATACAAATACCTTCCTGACTTCCAGGTCACCATGGGCAATGTCTAGTGCTGCTCACCAGTGGGACCCACTGCCATTTCCATTCCATGAGTGGCCAGTCCTGAAATGACCGGAAATGCTTGTTTCTGGAACAGGTCAGGTCAGCAGAGCTCTCTTATGTAAGGTCCGCTGACCAGCTCCATTCCAGAATGAGCATGTTTGCTTGTTTTCGGTTGCCCCCAGAATCATGAAATCTCTGTTCAGCATATGCTGGGCATTGCTTGTGGAAGGGAATCGACAGGGGCTGGCCACTTGCAGATGGTCCCCATGACAGACAAGCAACCTACAAATTGGCCAATATGAAGCCTTGTTGGGAGTTGTGGTCTAATCCTAAAGCACCCCTCACTTCAAGGTAAATGAGTAGGTTAAAGTATCCCGTGATTATCCTGTGTGGACACGGCTGTGATTCAATGTTCCAGAAATATAAGTTGAAATTTAGTAACAGTGCTCTTTTTATTAAGTGTAAGCCCCCTTTTTCTTCAAGTTCCTGAAGTGTGTAGTTAATTCTTTGAGCTTGTTGTGCCCTTTTAGTTCCAAATACTAAAATGTCATCAGCACAATAAAGAACACCTTTCAGTCCATCTAACATCTGTGACCTCAAAGCTCTTGAGGTGAAGGAGTTATACAGCGATATCTCCCAAATAGGCTGATGAAAGTTGTTAATTTGATTATTGCGTAGCTACAGGAATCTCTTAGAACCTTGCTTTAGCATCTAATTTTATGAAAACTGTAGCCCCAGCTAACTGTGCCAAAGTGTGGCCTACTTATGAGCTCTTCTTTTATTTTGCTCACCAGTATATGTATGGCGTATGAAAACTCATCTGCTTCCAAATGTATTTATATTCATCTGACATTTTGCAAAGATCCTTATAGACTGCAGGGTACATGTTCTGATGTCCGGACAAGTTACATTGCTTTAAATGGTGGTATCCATAGCAATAATACAGCAAGATTCTAGATCACTTAGTCTCTTGTCCTATAATTTTTCCTTGTTTTGTCGTTTTTGTTATAAATAATTCTAAAAATATTGAGAGCAGTATAATTTCATCTGTACTACATTTGGTAGAGGAGGGGAAAGTTCCATGTCTGTGTGAATTGTATTAAGTTGTAACTGCTGCTGTATGTCTATTTTATTAAAGGTAACTGACTTACAATTGATTTTTTATCTCTGTCATCCAGACATCCATGTCATAGGAAAATTCATTGAGTTTTCAATGAAGACATACAACTTCTTCTTCTACAATTGAAGTTTGTTCTATAATTTCATGGAACCAGCACACTGCTTTAGAGTAGCCCTTCTTTTTGAATCTTTGGCGTATTTGCTTCTCTAGCCAGACAAGCTAGGTGTTGGAATTTTACTGTTATCTGCTGGTTACAATTCTTTGTTGCTGTTTGACCAACATGGACTGATGAGTTTGCGTAATGGCCTTTTGAAGAGTTAGAGCAGGATCCAACTGTAATTGTCATGAAGGCCTGCTATAAGGCAATGGGGTTTTCTTTAAGAATATAATTCTCGTAGAAGTCTACAAGTGTGTTGTCCTGTCTCAGCAACCCTTTTCAAATGGTCCACTTATAATTATGCTGGGAGCGCTGCCAGCACGAGTAATGGGCTCTTCAAGATCACTTTTACTCACAGTCGGTTGATAAGGAGTTGTCCAGGAAGCAGTCCCCAAAAGTCACACTAGCAGAGTTCCAAGTACATATCAAAACAAGGGTTGGGCAACGTCAACATCAGGATCAGTCCGAGGGTCGAAGAAGGACCGATTTCCAAGGCAGAAGACAACAAACACAGGAAGTAGTCCGAGATGTTGTATCCAGCAAGACCCTGGGGAGCCTTGCTGGTTTATATACAGATGCTAGTCTGGACACACCCAACTGCCAGCTGCAGAGCTTTCCGATGCAACTGGTTATAGAAGGGATCCTTTCACAGAGCTGAATTCCTTGCTTGTAACCTGGTGTTTCTTTGAAGATTCTGCACCTGCTCTCTGCACTTCATTCATCATCGCTCCCAGGGGTTGGGTGGTCTTGTCACATCTGGCTTAGTGTCCAACTTGTCCTGGGCAGGAAGTGGGGGAGGGAGGCTCTTATCAAGCACTTCAGAGGGGCCAGCCTCTTCCTCAGCCACATGTCTGCCAACCTCCTGCAATGCTGCCTCTGGAACAATCTTGGGGGAAGAAGAGTTCTTGAGCTCAGGTAAGCCCAGTTCCTCCTCAAAAGAGGACTCCTCAAGGGAGTCATGACATGTGTGTAAAAAAAATGTGAAGAAACAGTCTACAGATTCTGAGGGCCCTTGTTGGTAGTGGTTAAATCTAAAACACATTTTTCTTCCCCAGTAAATGGTCCCACCATTTTACTATACTGAGCTTTGCACTCTTCAGGGAGTAGCACTGACATCTGGATTCATCAGATTGATCTCCCATAGAACAAATTAAAGTACTTACTTGGGGCCTTGCTAGACGAGGCCTTAGCGCACTTTGTGGGCCGGTTTCCCTGCTGTGCGTCCACATGACGCACAGGGGAATCCGGCGGCAGGGGAATCCGGCGGAGTGCAAAGCTTCGCCGGCGGAGGGCGACGAAGGAGACGGGGAGGGGATGGCGGAGGGCGACGAAGGAGACGGGGAGGGGATGGCAGAGGGCGCGAACGGTAGATGGAGATGGAGAGGGGGGCGGATGGGGGGGCTTAAATAAAAAAACCCTTACCTTCTCCGGCGGCTTCGGGGCGCACGCGGCCCCTTTAAAAACAAAAAAAAAATGGCGGACGCTGCAGGGATCCCAACATCCCTGTGCGTCCGGCGTCTGGAAGCTGCGGCGGTGCGCTAATGACAGCGCACTGCCACCCCGCCTCCCTGCCAGCATAAGCCGGCAGGTCTAGCAAAGCCCTTGGTAAGCCTCAGGTTTTATATATAAACTAGAGAATTCTCTGAACCAGTTGAAACACCTAATCCATTTAGGACATACTCCAGGGGACTGGAAATCCAACTGGTTCCATTCTGGCTGGGGCATCAGACATCATAGGATTATCTGCTGTGTGTGCCTGTGAGTTTTTTGGTTGGTGTGTGTGTTATCACTCTTTTGCTTTGACTGCAGCGATGTGCACATTTAAAGCTCACGAGAGTGCCATAATTTATTCTCTTTCTTAGGCAGGATGAAATGCTTGACCTATTGTTTTAACCTCTCTTTCCAGATGCAGCTCATTCTGGGCCTCTGTAGTCCTGACACTATCCTTACAGGTTGAGGCAACTCTATCATAGTCCTCCCTGGTAATATGTCTCTCCTTCTGCCTTCTGTATGTATTCTTTTGATTGCCAGCTCATCAGAGAGCTCCCCTTCCACTGTTTGTCTCCTCCTTTGTTCTTTGTCTTAATCTCTGTAATTCTTGGCTCAGTAGTTAATTCTGGGCTAATGCCGCCGCCACCCCTTTCAGGAGTTAGTTTAAAGCTCTCTTGATCAGGTTCATGAGGCTTCTGCCAAAATAATTCTTCCCAGTCCCTGTGAGGTGCATCCCATCATCTACAAGGAGTCCTTCATATTGGTATTGTTAGCCAGCTGTTCACTGTCAATATCCTTCTTTCCCTACCAATGCCTTGACATTTGACAGGAAGGTCTGATGAAAACATCAGTTATGTCCAAATCCTTCACTTTTCTATCCTTCACTTTTTGAGATCTATTCAAAATTTCTTCTGGCTGTATCATGCATTCACACATGGATCAGCAGGAGAAGATAGTAGTTTGGTGAGATTCAGTAGCCTCTTTGTTCCATCTTGAACACATGATCCAGTAAGAATTCTCAGAACTACTGTCTATTAACTTTGCAAAATCATGGTAGATGGGTGAACTGCCGGATGACTGGAGAAGGGCTGATGTCCCTATCTTCAAAAAGGGCAAAAGGAGGAACCTGGGAACTACAGACCGGTTAGTTTGACATCCATTCCTGCGAAATTTTGGAGCAGATGATAAAGAAGTAAATCTGTAAGCACCTAGAAGCCAACATGGATTTGTCAGGAACAAATCCTGCCAGACTAATTTGATCTCATTTTTTGATCGGGTAACCTCTCTTGTGGACTGTGGGAATGCTGTGGATGTCATATATCTTGACTTCAGCAAAGCTTTTGAAAAAGTGCCCCATGATATTCTGATTAGTAAACTAGCTAAAAGTGGGCTAGATGGAACAACTATTAGGTGGATCCACAGTTGGCTACAGAATCGGACTCAAAGAGTGCAGTTTAGAAGCAGGGGGGGAGCAGATTACAAAAGAAGAAAGTTTAGTGGGGAAATCAAAAGCAGTTTAGAAAATAAAGCAATCATAGTAGCAGTCAGATGACTCAATCAGGTGACAGCACCCTAAAAGAAGAGACAAAGGACCCTTTAAATGACCCCCCCATAAACCCCCAGATCAAATCAAAATCCACAAATCATTGCTCTCCTTTGCCACTTTGAGCTGCCTGGGGATGCCCAGATATTCATGGATTGTGCAGGGTAGTTCATTTTGGCATCCGTTCACACGGATTCGATTTCCCCCCCATTTTGCAGAAAAATACGCAAATAATTCTGTAAGAAGGTTCGCAACAATTTACATAATTTATGTCAGTATGTAACCTTTAGCATATTGTTCCCCATTCCGCTCAACTTTTCCCCACATATATTTTCCAACATGCCATATGTCTCAGTAAAAACTTGTGTATTTTCCTGCGAATGAATTTGCGTAAATTTCAGGAAAGTAAAAAAATAAAATAAAATCCAGACACCTGCAGACCCTGTGCGGCCTGGAGAGACCCATCTGCGGCAGATGCCGCAGGTCAGAGTCTTAGAACTCTGAACTCATTTTAGTCCATCTCAAATTTCTCCAACATCCCCAAGAAGTTCCTTGCAAAACGCAGCTGATTGCTCACCTTGTTTGCTCACTTCGAGGAAACACAGAGCAGACATGTTCTGATTAGCCCAGCTGTGTTGTATTTAAATTGACCCTCCACAACCTAGGAGCTGTCTTCATACTAAGCGGTGAAGGGGGGATGTTGATGAATAGGTGGGGTTATTTGAGGAGGGGGTTATCACATGGTTCCCTGGGAACGTAGTACAACATGCATGGCTGAAGTTGTGGTGGCCATAATAAATGAGAGTTCATCCAGAACTATTCATGTGCCTACACAAGCAGCTCCTGGTCTGTTGAACACTGGTGATACATGCATAGAACTTATTTAATTTTTTTGAGCCAGAGAAGGATTTCTGGGGAAATGGCACCGAATTTCTGCATTTATGAGCCAGACAAATTCTTATGCCAAAACAGATAATTGTGAACATAGGTGTTGGCACTACCTTTAACTAGTCTGCAATGAAAGCTGGAGCATTTCAGAGGATCAATTGGCCTTCTGCACACACAGCTCCTAAGTATGTGTGGTCCAATTTCTCTATCGAGATGAATGGGCATGTGCTGTGCACAGGAATTTTGAGGGGTTATCAGAGTGCACATGTAACTCTGGATCAGAACAAACCTTCTCTGCTTTCTTTGATTCTTTAATGCACTCCTTTATTTGAGTGATAAAAAGCAATAGCATGTGTCAAACATATACTTTTGGAAATGGGAAATTTCACTAGTCCTTGAATGAGGCTTTAAAGAGCCAGAAAGCTTCTCAATGCAAAAGCAACTGTGATTGATAAGGGGGACAATGGACAAAAACCCTTGACTTTATTAACTTACTGACCTAGAAACTGCAACGGGCAGCAATTTAGCACAGCAGAACAGAGAAACACTTATTACAGATTCTGTTCCTCTGAAAGATTCACAAATCTGACTTCCCCACCCAAAGCAGCTATTCAGTAACTTGGACACTTTGTTTAAGTCTTTATATTCCTGACTGCCAAGAGTCAAACAGAAGAACAAAAATGCATATAAATAAGTCTCTCATTTGTTATCCTTTTCTGTTCCTTCCTCTTCTTTCTTTTCCCCTGTGTTAGGAAATTTACTTAGGCCTTTTCCACATATAATAAGATCTTATTTATTAAAATGTTAATTTACTTGGATGTTATTAATGACAATAATTTGCATACATGCTTGTTTTAATTATTTTGATAGCTTTAATTATTCTCACAGATATGAGAACACAGAACGTTAAGGGCGTGTTAGGATGTAACATTAAGCCATAGTTTAGTGTTATGCGAAGCTCCTTTAAGCTCCTGGGCTTCCCTTTCCCCGTCTTCCTCTGATGCAGCTGTGAGGAGATGGGAAGCTTTTGCTTCCATTTTCAGCTAACTATGCTTCAACTTTATGTATGAGCCTAGGAAGGAAAGGAAAGGACCTTCTCGTGCAAAGCACTTGAGTCACTGCTGACTCCTAGAGGGACGTTTCGCTGACGTTTTCTTGGCAGACTTTGTAGCGGGGTGGTTTGCCATTGCCTTCCCCAGTCGTGGACGAGCCTAGACAAATTGTAATTAAACTAAACTATGACTTAGGAAATAAGCCAACCTCAATCCATGATCATGATCCCCCCTCCCAAACCATAGTTACATTCCAGGTTAGCACATAACAACAAAGAGTTGCTGAAACAGAAATTAAAGTGAGGAAGGAGCACATGAACCTAAGGTTCATGCAGGCAATGCTAAACCATAGCCTGAGGCCAGCCATTGTCTTGTTGCTTTCCATGGGAAAGTTGAGCATATGCTTAAGGTGTCTTCCTCTTGGATCGATGACACTTGAAAAGATGGACTATGGCCACTCAAATTATTAGACAATTCGTTTTTACATTCTCTTAAATAAGAGGCTTATCTGTTAATAGATGCAAGTATATATAACATGCTGAAATGCGCAGTCATCTCAAAAAAGAATAGTTATCAAGGTGAAATAAGTGGCATTAAAATTACTATGTCTAGAAGTAGCTACCAGGAAATAAATATATTAAATATTGGCCTCGAACATCCTTCTTTTTGGGAGATGGGCATTGTATAAAGTGCCTAAAGGTCAGTCCTAATTTAGAAAATAACAAGTTTATTTCATTTTTATCCTGTCCTTCCTCAAAGGAGAACAGGGTAGAAAAGAGGATTCTTCCCCTACTAATTTATCCCTACAACAGCCCTGTGAAATAGATTGGGTTAAGAGACTGTGACTAGCTCAAGGTACAATACTGTTTTATATCAAGTCAGCATAGGCGTGCGCAGCACATTTCATTAGGAGGTTCAGCCAGGGGTTGGTTTTTTTAAGGTAAACATTGATTAAATATATAGTAATAAAGGACTTTTTTCCATTCATCAAACAAACAAAATAAACGAAAACTGAAGTAAACTGTATTTTTTTTAATTAACAAGTAATCTGTACTTTAAAAATACACATTTTAAAATGGAGACTCTGAATACTGTTTTTTGCTGTAGTGATAACCAGGCATATATAAAGATATAGTCAATTTTCACCATCTTTAAATTTAATCAGATAATGACCTAATCCAAACTTACTAAAACAGATTCACATTTAAAACAGATTCTATCACATTAACAACAATGAGTGTCATCTTAAGTTCCAGCACCATACAGAGAATACACCATACATCAAATGCCCTAATAATGATTTTAAAAGATTGCCCTGTGTGCTGCTGAGCAAAGAATTTGGAATGAGGTCCAGGAGAGAGACTTCTGGGGTGAATATAGTGAGGACGAGGGGTGGCTGCGAGCCTAGCATAAGAGAGGGCTGGCTGGAAAGATTTGGAAAACTTGGGGGAGTGTAGGAGATCTGGAACTAGGGGCATCTCTGGAAGGCCGCGAAGGGGCTATTGGCAGAAGACAGGAGATGAAGGAGAAAAGAGAGGATGGGAAACCGTCACAAGGGCACATCACTCTTCTTTACTGATCAATTGTAAGCCGCTCCGGGAGACTTTTAGGCTGAGGTACGGGATAAAAATACTCTAAATAAAAATACTCTAAATAAAATAAGGGCAAAAGAAGAGGATTGGCGTAGGGGGAGCCCTGGGGAAAGAAGAGAGAGAAATGCCCCTATGTGTGGGGCTAGAAGAGGGAGAGAGGGTGCAGACAGGAGAGGTATGAGTGTCCCGGAGGGGAAAGGAAACAGAGGTAATGTTTAGCCTTGAGGAGAAGCCTGAGGGGAGACATGATAGCACTCTTCAAATACTTGAAAGATTGACACACACAGGAGGGCCAGGATCTCTTCTCGATCATCCCAGAGTGCAGGACACGGAATAATGGGCTCAAGTTACAGGAAGTCAGATTCCAGCTGGACATCAGGAAAAACCTCCTGACTGTTAGAGCAGTATGACAGTAGAACCAGTTACCTAGGAAGGTTGTGGGCTCTCCCACACTAGAGGCATTCAAGAAGCAGCTGGACAACCACCTGTCAGAGATGCTTTAAGGTGGATTCCTGCATTGAGCAGGACTTGATGGCCTTATAGACCTCTTCCAACTCTATTATTCTATGATTCTATGAAAACAGTAGTGTAGATCCTGCCTGAGACACCTGGGCCCTGTACACCTAGGAAACCCAATGCATGTTGTTCAGTATCTAAATTATAGCCAGCTCTTGCCAGGGCTGGTCCAAGACATTTTGCTGCCCAAAGCGGAATAGCAAATGACATGACCCCCCACCCCACCCCTAAACTCACAGTGCCAAGCCAGTAAAGTCATTTTGGCACTTGAGGCCAGTGGACAACAGCTTATTATGCCATAATAAAGTTGTGAGTCTTCCAGATCTCACAGGATACTTTACAGCTTTTAAACACAAAAGAAGAAGAGGACTATACCACAACCTGGCCTTGTGGGTCATGTAACCAGCAAGTCCAGTCCAGAAAGGAAATCCAGACACAAGCAATTCAAGCCAAACCACACCACATACCCACATACTGTATAAGAAGTCCTACAATTCTCAGCATACCCCAGCCAGCCATGCTGGCTAGGGGATTCTAGGAGTTGAAGGACTTTTTTCTGTCTAAACATGCATAAAATTGTGCCTTTAACTTATCATGTCACACTAACAGGAATACAGGAATCAAATAGGATTTCCTTCTTCAGTGGGACACACTTACTTAGGAGTAAGTACCATTTTGTTATAGGAAAGGATAATATATTTTTAATTAAAATTTAAAAATAACTATCACCTGGTACAGAGTTTTCCTATGGAAGACCTGGCTGGTTCACTGTTGTAATTATTTGATTGGGACTGAAGTAGAGGGGCACTAATTTTGCTGTACTTATTGTCTTTAACTATGGTTAAATATCCCAGTGTGGGATGTACTTACTGTCTTTAAATATGGTTAAATATCCCACAGTTACCTTGCTATTCTATTTCTACAATTCTTTTTCTCCTGTCCTTTCTTCATCCTCTCTTCATTTTCAGGCTGCATCCGGTGCACATTTACCTCAGAGTAAGTTTTATTGATCTCAGTGGGGCTTACTTCTGAGTAGACATACATAGGATTGTGCTGCAGCTCTGTTTTAAAGTGACACAAGAGACACACATACCATATTTACCAAAAGAATGGCTTGAAAAATAAATATTGTAGAGCTAGGAACAGTGTAGGCCCCTGACTGTAAGCCCCACCGCTGGCCGGCCTTCTCCCCCTCACCTCCTTCGCACGTGGTGCTCTTCTCTTCCTCCTCGTTGCTGCTGCCAGCTCTCCTCTGTGAGGAGAGCTGGCAGCAGGTCTCTTCCAGTGGTCTCTGTGAATTGGAAATAGGAGAGCAGCCCTTCTCCCCGAACATCTGTCTTTGCCCCTGAAGGAAGGTGCCTGCCTGACGAGTGAATTGCGGAAAGCGCGGCAGCCCCTCGCCCGCCGGCCACTCTCCCTGCTCTGGCCCTTCGCAGGGAAAGAGAAAGGCGGAAGGAGGTAACTGGGGAAAGCAGCGGAGAAACGCACCCACAAAGGTCTCCGCTCTGCAGGGAAGCCCAAACGGCACTTACTGGCCCCGCCATACACCTAGCCAGGCCCCGCCCCCACCAGGCCCAGCAGCAGGAACCGCAGCTGCGGCCACAACGAGGCGCGGAGCCGGAGGAGGAGCAGGAACCGGAGTGGGGTGGGCGCAGCCGCTGGAGGCTTCTGACGGGCGGCACTGCACATTTCCCTCTGACCCGTCTCCAGAGTGACGGCGCCTGGCTCGGCCCGCAGCGGCCTCAGAGGGGGTTCAGCAAGGACGGGGCAAACATGGCGGCGGCGGCACATTAGGGGGTTCAATGGAACCCTCTGCATCCCCTGTGCGCACGCCAATGCAAGTCAGACTATTGATCCATCTAGTTCAGTTTAGTCTAATCTGACTGGCAGATGCTCTTCAGGGGTCCTTCCCAGTCATACTTGGAGATGCCAGAGGCTGAACTTGGGACCTTCTAGGTACAAAGCAAGTGCTCTGTCACTGACCTACAGTCACCCTGCAAGCTTCATCACTGAGCGGAGCTCTAAATGTAGGTAGTAGACATTCTATCTACTACCACACTGGCAAATCTAATGAGTGCTTTATCTGAAGGGTTGGGTCAATTATACCATCCAGAAGAGACTCATGGCTGTTGTGGAAGCCCTCAAATCCCTTAGCGCATGCTCACAAGAACACCCTCAGAACACACCTTGGATGCACTTATGTACAGAAAGGCAACATAATCCCACCCACTGTCTGATTTAGCATTCCACCTATTAAAGCTACCTGATGTGGACTATCATCTAAAGAAACCAGTGTGTCTGCATAGGAAGCTCTCTGATGAACTGAGACTCAAATGGAGCATGTTTGGAAAGAGGGACACATTACCAAGGAGAAGTACAATAGAGTTGCCTGAAACTGTAAGGATGATGTCAGGAAGGCTAAGACCCAGAATGAGCTAAGGCTGGCAAGGGATGCTAAAATAACAAAAAGGGGCTTCTTTGGCTATGTTAGAAGACCAAGGAAAGGGTAGATCCTCTTCTTATGGAAGATGCTGAATTGTTAACAGGTGAAACAGAAAAAGCTGGATTACTCTACTTCAAATTCGCCTACAAAGGTAGTTGTATTCAACTTGAGATAAGTAAAACAAATGATATAAGGAGAGGCTCACATCTCAGAGTCAATAAGAAGATGGTTAGAGAATGTCTAGCTACTTAAAACAATTTCAGGTTTTCAGGACCAGATTAATTACATTCCTGAGCGCTGAAGAAGCTTGTGGATGTTATTTCAGAACCACTGTATGTAATCTTTGAGAATACTTGGAGGACAGCTGAGATCCCTGAAGACTGTAGATAAGCAGAGCATCTCGCCATCTTCAAGAAGCGGGGAAAGTTGGATCCAGGGAACTACAGACAAGTTAGCCTTAAATAAATGAATAAGATATGAGTTGCCAAATGCTTACGTGCGGGTACAGTGTATGGGCATACTGCCAATATACCCTCATTAATGTATGGTATGGGTGTATTGGCAATGATTGGCATGAAAACATTATCATGGAGATTGACTTTTACAAAAAACAAAGCATGGGGCTGGACCCAGTGTTAGGGCATCTCATAGGGGATTGCCCCCTGGTGATATGGGGTGGCACAAGGCTTACCTCAGTGGTGGTTTATAATATGAGATAGCTCAAAGCTTATTTTGAACTGCTTATTCACCTTTGTACTGAATAAGGAACTAAATATCCTGGTGAAGTTTATTTGAACCGCGTTCAGAAAAGTGCTGGAGTTAAAACCGGCCTCAAAGAAATGCAAGTTTTAGAAATCTTTCAAATTCTTCTCTTGCTCAGGCTGAAATCTGAGCTAGAGAAGAATTATTGGATTTCTTGCTTCAGAACCTACAGCCCCATACATCTTAACAAAGCAGCTTTTCTTCATCAGCTTTGGGGGTGGGGGGGTTGCAAAGGCAAAAGCCAGAAGTCGGGAGTAGGGCTCCTTGCTGCCTGCAGGGAGCTGTTCTGTTCTAGTAGCTTCTGGTGGGGGAGGGGCAAAGACACAAAATCTGAGGGTGGGGCAGAGTTGTCCATCCCTTGTGGAGGACCCATGGGGGTTGTAGAGGAAAATATCTCCATTTGTGTGTATGAGGGGAACCCCAATGAGAACTGCCCAAGGAGCTTTAGCTATTGGACAGTATAAAAATGCAATAAATAAATAAAATAAAGCAAGGCTAACCCCCTCGGGTTCTCCATGGTGGTGAAGATGGGTTCACTATACATAGGCCAGGTCTACACCAAGCAGGATACAGCACTATGAAAGCAGTATATAAGAGGCAGGAGCCACACTACTGCTTTATAGCAGTGCTCTAATCTGCTTGGTGTAGATCTGGCCCAAGTCTCCAAAGTGTATTTTCCCCAACCCATAGAAAAGAATAGGAATAAAAAAATGCTACTGAAATGCTCTGCCTGGTTCTTCCATATGGTATATATATTTCTTAGTTAATCCAAGGGAAGCTTTGGGATCTGGACGCCCGACAAAGGGGACTCAGTTGGCACTGAGAAGAATGGTTGCTCCTCTCAGCGGTATCCACTTGCTGCCCACATCCCTGCTGTTATCCCTGACGTGAGATTGGGGGGCTACCAGTGGGGATTCCGTCTGAGAGGCTGCGTGGGCTAAGTGCAGAACCTCCATGGGCCAAAGGTTCTGCATTCCATGTATTCTCATGAAGGAAGGCTACAATTCTAACATTCTTAGCAGATATTTGTTTCCCATGTGAAACTAAGCACGCCCCTATATATGCATGTAAGAAGATAATTGATAATTTATTAATTCTTTGTGTCATTAACCATCTTTCTGAAGGAAGTGGTGTGTCTGCAACAGGAGTCTGTGGGCATCCAAAGCAATACTGGGGTAACTCTCAAATATAAGAAAATGTGTATTTATTGAGATTTTTCTAAGGGCAGAGAAGGTTTAATTATTCAAATGCACATTGCTAATGTATCCATGTAGTTCAATGTAAACTTTCCCAAGAAATAAAAATATAATGCAGTCTTAACATCTGCTTTAAAACTTTAATCTACAAATGAGAATATAGGTTTCTTGAACCCCTGGATAACATTAATTGTTGCTGAATTTGGTAACATTTTAACTTACAAAGTGAAATGCAATTCATTTCAAGTTTGAGAAACCTTTCTGATATCTGCTGCATAACAGCTGTGTCAATGTGCTTACAGTAGATGCGGCATTTAATTTGTTCCAGGGTTACTAGGTTAAGCCCTGGAACCTTTTTCAGTGCCAACTCTGGCACACATACATTAGTAACAAAGAATAGTGTCTCCCACTATTCCAGGCTCGGCGTATGAAAACAGAATTTGAGATGTAGTTAGTTCTACATAGCCAGCCACTTCCATTCTGGAACTGGCAAACACATCAACTCCTCCCACTCACCTCCTCCTCCAGCACAAAAACACAGCCACAGTCAATGCTCCACATGAAGGTCTCCTGCCTTCCTGGTTTACCAGGTTCTGCTCCTGCAGCTTGTGGTTAGTTGCCCAAGAAAGTGGGACGTCAATAGGTTGCCTATTCATAAGTATGAACTTGGGAGTCCCTTTCCCAATCCAGCTGAACCTGGATTGGAGGCAGCAGTCAACTACTGCTGCCTCCAAACAGCCAGTCTATGCTACCACCCTGAGCTCCTTCCTCAGCTAGGATGGGAAGAAGGGAGCAGTCAGATGCTGGGTAAAATTGAAAAGCACTGTGGACTACCCCTGCAACTGCCAAACACGATTCCTCACCCCATAACATAGCGCAGTTTATATATTGTCATTATCATCACCAATCAATTTTGAAATCAATATTCCCGTGACAGCAATATAGCTGGCACAGCAAAGAAAACTGTGGTTGTCTCAGGGAATTAGAGATGGAGCACATATTCATTAAACAAAAAAACTGAGGTTTACAAAACAACGCTAAAGCTCTAGAGCTTTCAACCAAGCACCAAAAGAAGGGAAATGGGGAGTTAAGGTTCACAAGCCTTAATGCCACATCCTCCCCAAGGAAACAGAAATTGCAAGTGAAATTCTCATTCTCCCAAAGCAGATAAACCATGAGGACAGGATGGAGAATATGATATGCAGAGGTGACTTTTGGGTTGTGGAAAACTGATGATGAACAACTTAGGGCCACCTACTTCTCTTTTTTTTAGTGCATCTCATGTTGAGACTTGCAACCCAACACATCTGACAGGCACCAGGTTGGGGAAGGCTGTTCCAGAGCAAGGGCAGGCAAAATGTAGATCTCCAGAAGTTCAACTCGTAAAAGCTCCTACCAGCGTGCTCAGGAATGCTGGGAGTTGATGTCCAAAACATCAGGATAGATCTATTTTCTGCCAACATCTGTTCTAAAGTATGATGTCTTCCAGCATCGAGGTACTGTATGTGATTCATCAAGAAACTCCAAAAGATGTGCATTACTTTAGATAGACTGTCTTAAACCAAATGAAGCGACAATGAATGAATCTTGAATACCCAATCCAGACAGTTCTTCAGACATTAAAATGAGTTTTCAACACATGGCAGGCATAGGGTTTTCTAATTATTGTATATTAGATATATGGTGTTGGGGGACTAACAAAGAGGATTTTTCTTACATGTTCAGCAGTGTGAGTTCAAAGTCAGAGCTAGCACCTAATACTTTTATGCATAAAGATTATTTTAAAATTAATGGTGAAAATGATTTTTGTCTTCTCCGTAACACATAACATAGGAGTTGCAGTGCAACACATCTGCAGAGCAGCAGGCTGGGTAAGGTTGGTTTACATTGGAATCCTGTACGTCTTCTCAGAAGTCAGTGTCACTGAGTTCACATGGGTTGACTCCCAAATGGTATAGGATTGCAAACTAATCTCATCTGTGTTGAGATGGTGTTCAAGACAGCCAAACTAAACATTTTCTGCTTCTCTATCACTTTGACAAGATGATGTATTGTGGAAGGACTGTGAGGAGTGAGCAGTATGTTTTATATAAACACATTTTAAGGAAAAAAAATCTTTGGCTCTTTAAAGGGTAGGATATTGACCAAAAATGGGAAGTGCCTGGCATATGTTCTGGTTCTAGATCTGTAAATATAGAACAGTGTTCCCCTGAACATGAGACATCCTGACTTGCAATGATGGGAGTTGTAGTTCAACATCTTTGGAGGGCACTAGGTTGGGGAAGGGCTGCCCTAAAAAAAGAGAAGTAGGTGGCCCTAAGTTGTTTGTCATCAGTTTTCCACAACCCCGCAGTCACCTCTGAATATCATATTCTCCATCCTTTCCTCGTGGTTTATCTGCTTTGGGAGAAGGAGAATTTCACTGGCACTTTCTGCCTCCTTAGGATGTGGTGATTTCTTTCTGGCACATATAAATTTCAGGAAGATTGGTGAAAAAAATCTCAATGTTGTGAATGTTAGAATGGCCAACCAACCAATTACCACTTTATAATGGTAGAATGCTTTGCTCCCCTGTAGAACCTTAACTAAGAGTGCATGGCTGTGTGTTCTTAAATAACATTCTATTTGCTTAGTAGAAATGTCGGCAAAGTGTGCAGCTTCCATGAGGAAAGTGAACACTCAATTTGGCTTGGCCTAGCTGCGGTGGAAATTCAATTGTCTTGACAAAAACAAAGAACTGAAACACAGATATTATAAAAGAGGAGTGGGAGTAGCAACCGGAAGGTGTGTAAAGTAAGTGAAAGGGTATCCAAGACACAGATGGAGGAGACAGTGGACTGAGAAGCAGGACCTGATGGAAAGGTGTGTGTGTGGGGTGGGGGAGGGGAAAGAGGATCAGTTCTGCAAGCAAAGACATAGGAATGACATGTTTGCAACTGTATGCTCAAAAGTACATACCTGGAGATATTTATTGATATAAAATACTTAACTTTTGAAGGAAAAAAAGCCATAATGTGAACAGCACCTTCAAAAGAAGTATTAATTTATGATAAGGGTCATTTAATAGTCAATGACACTGTTTATTTTGTGGTACTCACAATGAACATAAGAAAAGCCATGTTGGATCAGACCAAGGGTCCATCTAGTCTAGCATTTCTGTTCACTCAGTGGCCAACCAAGCAGGACATGAGTACAACAGCACCCTCCCACACATCTTCCTCAGCAACTGGTGTACATAGGCATACTGGAAGAAGTATAGAGCCATCAGGACTAGTAGCCATTGATAGCCTTCTCCTCCAGGAATTTTAAACTCATCCAAATTGGTGGCCATCACCACATCTTGTGGTAGCAAATTCCATAGTTTAACTATGCACAGTTTGAAGAAGTACTTTTTATCTGCTTTGAATTTCCTACCAATAAGCTTCATGGGAGGACCCTGACTTAAAAGTATTTTGAGGGAAGGAGAGAAATGTCTCTCTATCCACATTCCCCACACCATGCATAATTTTGTACACATCTTATCATGTCTCCCCTTAGCCTCCCTTTTCCCAAGATAAACAGTCCCAGCTGTTGTAATCTTCCCTCACAGAATCATAGAATAGCAGAGTTGGAAGGGGCCTACAAGGCCATCGAGTCCAACCCCCTGCTCAGTTGCCCTTTTCTGCACAATGATTTTTCATCAACGCACAAATCAAAAGCAGAACATGTAAAACTAAGGACAAGTGGCTGAAAGCACTAAAACAAGCAGTAAGAGATGTTGGAACGAATGGCCATTTGTAGTAAGAAAAACGAACGGCCATTTGTAGTAAGAGGAAGAACAGTATTATGCAGCAGACTGTATTTGAAGGGTGCAGAATCTCTTTCAACCAGAGGGCTGAATTCTATTTCAGAGAAGCCCTCAGGAGGCCGCGGGCAAAAGGAGTGCTCCCCCCCCACCAATAACAGCATATTTTAGCTTAAAGCTCTTACTCCAAGTAACTAAACCTTAGAAGGGACATTTCAATCTTTCATAATGGAGAAAGAACTGCACAAAATGAACATCTGGCCAAAAAATTGAAGGTGGGATACTCAAGTAATGAACAGCAGCATGTAGTATTTCTGGGGGGGAAAGTAGCCACTATGAAGCAAATAATGAAGAACAGCTAAATGTTGCAGAACCCAGATCGTGTCATTCCTTGAAGGCATCTGTTCAACTGTTTTTTCAGCTCGTTGTACAATGAGGTGAAAATTGTTTAATGCAATGCTGCCACTGTCATAGGCACTGATTTCATTGATACATCAGAGAATATATCTGTTTTTTCTAGTTACAGACACCCTTAATGGAGAAGGTATGGGACTGACTGTGGCGATCACATAATTGTGGTTATTTGTTCAAAGCTCTTTGTCATACCTGAACATTTGACTCCAGAAACAGCAGCCACAATATATCACAGCATTCACACATACTTCCAAATCTTACAGCAAAAATCAACACAACACACAGCCTATGCTGTGGTATCTTAAAGATCAGGTGAATGTCTGATATGACTCCAGCTCCTGAACGACTTGTGAAAATTATCAGGTATAACTGCATAAAATTAATGAACTAATGCACTAAAAACCAAAACAAAATAACCTCGAAGTGCACATCCTTAGGGTTCCTTTTGTATGCACAATAAGTTTTAGTTGTCCAGGTTTTGCGATCTTGGAGATATGGCACTGCCAGACACACATCCTCTTTCATTGTTATAGATAATATTATAGTACTGTGTTTCTTGACCTGCAGTGATTATTTCTTAGACCTTTACAATTAATTACTAGCCACTGGTACAGTGCAACATAGAAAAATAAAAATTTAATGAGAAATTACATTTACCTGCAAATCAACTTGTGGTTGCCATTGTAAAATGCAAATTTGAAAGTGTTCCCATGCTTTGATTTTGTCAGGTTTTGGAATCGCTAATCAGCAATCTTTTCTGAGTGGAAAACACTTTCAAATGCTTCTCTTATAATTTTTCCCACATTTAGCTGTATTTTTCCTAGTCTAATAAATAAGCCTAAGAAAGGAGATACATTGAAGTTGTTCATCAATAGCACAGACTGAGTAGGAACCTAAATCACAGGCCATGGCTAGACCAGGTGATCTCCTGGTGATTGCCCGGGATCATCCCTGAGCATCCACATGATGCACAGGGCATCCCGGGGGCAGGGAGGGATGATCCTTCCCTTGACTCGGGATATCACCCTACCCTTTCCCCCCGCTTTTTCTGAGGCATTGGGATGATCCCAAGACCACGGAACGTGTGGCCGGGTGTTGCGGGTTGTCCCGGCTACTCGCAAGTAACTGTGAGGAGCCGGGAACCAGGCACAGAGCTGCTCAGGAGCTCTGTGCCCATCGGGGGAGGAGTGGAGGGAGGATGAGGTTTGGGTTTTTTAAACACCTTACCTTTTGTTCAAGCGTTTGTGCGCTCCTTTTCCTTTAAAAAAAATCCAAAATGGCGGCCGCAATGTCGCGCGCTGCATGTAGACAAGGGCGATGATCTCGCAATCATAAAATCGTGAGATCATTGCCTTCCAACCCCCTCGTCTAGCCAGGGCCGCAGTCTCTATTACTATGGTCAAATATATTCCAATTAAATTATAGTAATTATTTCTAAATTTGCATCACCAAATATAAATTAGCAGATGCACATTTTATGCAAATGTGTATCCTCATTTTTTGATTATGTGGAACCAATTACCTAGGGAGTTCGTGGGCTCTCCCAGACTAGAGGCCTTCAAGAGGCAGCTGGACAACCATCTATCAGGTATGCTTTAAAGTGGATTTCTGCATTGAGTAGGGGGTTGGACTCGATGACTTTATAAGACCCTTCCAACTCTATTATTCTATGATTCTTTTTTGAATTTAGAATTTCTTTTAATTTCTTTTAATTCTTCTTCCCCAGTGATTTGATGAAAATGGTTATCAGACATTTGCCCACGTTCCTATGCCATCAGCAAAAGTGTTTTTGGGGGGCTGGAAGGCCTTTGTCATTTAACTTATATGAAAAAAATGTGAAAAGCTGAAAGGAAAAGAGCAAACAAGTGAACTTCTTTCCTCACTGGTCTTTATCTGACTTCTACCTTTACTTCTATAAAAAACAATGCAATCAGAAAGCCCATACTCTGCCACCCAGATGCCAGCTATATGCACCATTTCAAAAACAACAGCTGTAGCGTACTGTGGTATAGGGAATATCCAAGAGACAGTTACATGCCCTTTATTTGTACAGTGCTTTTCTACAAAAATGATTACTACTACTATTTTATATGTATACAGCTTGCTGGTATGAATTGGTTATAGAATCATAGAATGGCAGAGTTGGAAGGGGCCTATAAGGCCATCGAGTCCAACCCCCTGCTCAATGCAGGAATCCACCCTAAAGCATCCCTGACAGATGGTTATAAAATTGATTTTGTAATTAATAGTGAGGCTTACATTTCAGCTTCACTACCTCTTTTGCATGGCATAGTCCTATCTACTGCCGCATTTCAGACCTGGTTCTTATTACCGTGCTAATGTGGACAGAATTAGGAATGGTTTGGTACTGTGCTGACTCTAAAATTGCACAATGAAATGAACAGCTTCCAGATGTGGAACTGTGTATTTTGATTTGTAAGGAAATATTCTAAGTGTACGTGTGCACATGCGTGCATACAAACACACACACATCATTACCATGAAAATAATGAATTTGCTCATGTTCTAAATGTAGTGCAGTTTGAAAGGGCACAAAAACAGCATTATTGATCCAAGACATGAGCTTGACCACCACTGGAAACCAGCAGCAGTGTGTAGAAAAATGTGTATCATCAGAAAGAGAAAGTAAAATACATTTAGAGTGAGAGGGAAAGCCTCAAGAGGAAAGGCCCCAAGGCAAATGTTACTTACATTATTTCAGGAGAAAAGGGAAAGAAAGTAGCAGATATCGCATCAAACAAACAAACAAAAGACGCCTCCTTCCAGTATGTCTATGCTAGCAAAAATATTCAAAAGAGAGCTCAGAACTAGGGGTGTGCACGGACCCCCCGATCCTCTTCGCTGCCGATCCACAAATTGCGGATCAGGCCCGCTCTGCCCCGCCTCGATCCGCCTGGGGGCCACTCCGCTCCGGAGCTCCGGCTCCGAATCGGAGCTCCGCAGTGGCGGGGAGTGGCATCAGGTAAGGCCCCCCCTCCCTCCTCCCGCTTACCTGTGTCTGTCGCGGCCCATCCCAGCTTCACTAGAGCCCGTGGCTCAACCAGGAACTGTAGGTCCCGGGGCTTACACTTCCTGGTTGAGCCGCGGGCTCTAGTGAAGCTGGGATGGGCCGCGACGGACTCAGGTAAGGCCCCCTCCCCCTTGGTCCCTTACCTGGCTCTGCCGCCATCGCTGCACGGGCGGCGGCAATGGCAGGGCCAGGTAAACCCCCCTCCCTCTCCCTTACCTGCGTCCGTCTGCGGTCCCGCAGCTGCTTCAACTGAGCCCGAGGCCTCAACCAGGAAGACTAGGCCGCAACTCGGCCTAGTCTTCCTGGTTGAGGCCTCGGGCTCAGTTGAAGCAGCCGCGGGACCGCGGACGGACGCAGGTAAGGGAGAGGAGGGAGGGGGGGGTTTACCTGGCCTTGTCGCCATCGCGGCAGGGCCAAGTAAACCCCACTTACCTTTTTGGCAGAGCTCCGGATTGAGGCGAAGGATCCGCCTTCACCTCGATCTGCTCCGCAACGCTCTGCAGGTCCCCCAATCCTCTTCGCCTCTGCCTTAAGGGTAGGCGAAGCCCCCTGCTCCGCTCCTGCTTCTCCGGTTCGAGGAGAAACGGAGCACATCCCTACTCAGAACCTATGGAGATTATTTCAGGACACTGCCATTAATATTTATTCTGCTGAATTCATCCACATATAAATATACCTAATTTGCAATACCTAATTTTCTTTCTGCTGTACATATTTAATTATTTGGCACAGAGTTCCTTCCTAAAAATAGTAATGATATCTCTACCTCAATCCAGAGGGAGAGGTGGGTATTTATTATTATTATTATTATTATTATTATTAATAATAATAATAATAATAATAATAATAATAATAATAATAATAATAAAGCTGAAAATATGTGTGGGGGATGTATGTCCAGAAATGTTTACCCACTTCCAGATAAGTTAGAAACTTGAAATTTGGCATGCTGATAGGTCTGGCTGTACAACATTCCAGAAAAATGAAACATGAAATTTAGGATTTTAAGTATTTTTTAAAGAATTTAATAATAATAAAACACCTTAGGCTTACAGCTACAACTCCCAGCATGCCTTGGGCAGGAGGCCAGACTTACCGGCCTTTGGCCACTGCGTGCCTTTCACAACCCCGACTCCTAAGGTCAATCTTGAGCAGTCAACCCAATTCCGCATTGGGTTGCGGAAAAGAATGAAGTCAAAAGAAGAGGAATGGGTCTCCCAAATATAAACCTATATTATGTAGCAAACAGGTTAAGACATATTGTAGAAGCAATTATAGGAGCAGGAGATTTAGATTGGATGGAGGATAAAACTACAAGTAATGTAGAGATGAGGTTGGAAAATGTTTTTTTTAGGGAAGGAGGGAGAAAATGGGCTGAAAGTATAGGTAATTCGCTCCTGAGGTCTCACTGGGAAATTTGGAGTAAATTTAAAGGGGAGCTGCTTCCGAGCAGCTCCCCTTTGTCACCGGTAATAATGTTAAAGAATTTCCCGGAGGAACTGAAGGGCAGATTAAGTAAATTATTAATAGAGAAAAATAAAATGAGATTAAAGGATTGGCTGAGAGAAATGAATACAAGAGAAGATATGGAAGAGGTTTTAAAAGATAAAAAATTAACTTGGTTAGAGTATAGGCAATTAGAACAGTGGACTAAAAAGTGGGTAAGAGAAAATAGAGATGGTAGAGAATTGATGAAGTTTGAGGAACTAATAGTTAAAAGAGAAAAATGTAAGGGAGGAAGTTCAGCGTTAAAAGGGTTAATGAGTGAAATATAAAATATTGCTGGAGAAAGGGTCGATGGACAGTTCAGGAAAAATGGTATGGGAGATTTGAATGTACAAATAGGACAACAGAGCTGGGAGGGACTTTGGAAACAAAGAGTATTGAGAAATATGTCAGTGAGAATAAAAGAGAATTATTTCAAAATTATGTGGAGGTGGTACCTAACCCCGATTAGACTGAATAAGATAAATAATCAGCATTCAGCAAATTGTTGGAGAGGTTGTGGGGGAAAAGGAACGTATTTACATATGTGGTGGGAATGCAAATATCTACAAAAATTGTGGAAGATGGTGTTTTTGGAGATTGAAGAAATTGTGGGAATGAAGATAGAACGAACACCAAAAGTTGCATTACTGTCACTATTTGAAGATTTAAAATGTAAAAAAAAAAAAAATAAGGAATTGATAACGAATTTGCTGACTGCAGCAAGATTGATTGTAGCTAGGAACTGGAAAATTCAAGGGGATTATTGTATTGAAAAATGGTATAAAGAAGTATGGGATATAGCTATTAATGATAAATTGACTTGTAATATTAAATGGAGAAGAGGTATAGCTAAAACAAATGCTTTTGAAGGAATTTGGAAACAGTTCCTAATATTTGTGTTTTTTAAGGGAAGTGGGAAACCACCAGCAGAAGAAAGTATGAGATTTTGGAATCAGGAATGAGATCCCGAGGTGGGGGGGTGCACTTATATGTTAAGTTTGATTATGTTATGTAGTTAGGATATTATGTATTCAACATTTATTCAACATTTATGTAGTATGTTGTTGTTTTTAATTAATTGTAGTCAACATTTATTCAACATGTATGTTGTTGTTGTTTTTTGTATTGCAATGATGTATGTTTAATTAATGTGAAAAGCAATAAAAAAATTATATATATATATATAAAAAAAACCAATTCCGCATAAAAGGAAACAACCCACATAAATGTGCCGCATCTATCTGCTGCCCATCGTGCTTGGTTTTAAAATCATAATGAGATATAACAGTGTGACTTTGAGTGGCCAAACTCTGAACATGCTCAAAGGCACCCCATCCTGATATCGCTGCCTTCTCAGAATCTGGGGGAAGTTACCTTTGTTGATGAGGAAGGGGAGGCACTCTGTACATGCCCAGAAACAAAGGGGGGCAATTGCCCAGCCTGGCCCTGGCCCTTCAGTACAGGCTCCTGATGGAGCACATGGTGGGCAAGAAGCATGGGTGGAGGCAGCCGTAGCAGAACTTGGCCGGAGCTGGGTGTGTCCACTGACAGCCACTTACTTCTCCTCCCAGGCAATGCTACTCCTCAACACTCTATCGAGGAGCAGCATCAGCAACGAAAGGAAGGAAGTGCCTCTCAGAGGATGCAGGTACCTGTGGGTAGCCAAAGGCATGCTGGGAGGTGTAGTATTGGCATGTAGAGTGGCTGATTTTAAATAAAACATGGGCTAGCAAACCAGGTCACTATCTCTCAGTCCTAATCCAGCCCCCACTTTCCTGACCTCTCACTAACTGTCTTAGTTCTCCTTCTACCTGACCTTCTTCAACTGCTACTAACCCCGCCCACCATTCCAGTCTAGCCTCAACTATCAATCATCTTCCATTCACTGTTTCAATGATATAGTCAGGTAGGGTGACCATATGAAAAGACGGACAGGGCTCCTATATCTTTAACAGTTGTGTAGAAAAGGGAATTTCAGCAGGTGTCATTTGTATGCATGCAGCACCTGGTGAAATCCCCTCTTCATCACAGCAGTGAAAACTGCAGGACTATAGCTGGAGTGACCAGATACAAAAGAGGCCAGGGCTCCTGCAGCTTTAACTGTTGTGATGAAGAGGAAATTTCACCAGGTGCTGCATGCATGCAAATGACACCTGCTGAAATTCCGTTTTCAATACACTGTTAAAGATACAGGAACCCTGTCCTCCTTTTCATATGGTCACCCTAAGTCAGGCTTTTACATAAAAACCATAAACTTTATTCAGTAATTCCTGCATCTGTCTTGGAATGTTGTGGTTTAGTTATAACAGAGAAAAAACACAGCATAAAATTTGTTCATTAAGTTAAAAGGCCTTGGAAAACAAAATATTCACTTGGCACCAGAAAGCCATTAATGCAGTTACTAGGCAAGCCTGCCTGGGAAAAGGAAATCCATAAGCAGGGTGCCACAAGTAAGAAGGCCCGCTCTCCAGTTGTCTCCCACCACACCTCAGACAGTGTTCAAAGATTATCATGTTATTCAGGGAGCTAGGCTTATGCCTACAACTCACAGCATGCCTTGGGCAATTTAATTCATTTAAAAGTTAACTCAGAGGCCTAGCACCGGCCTACTACTTTAAGATGATTACCTCACAGACATATATCTTAGGGCCCCCGAACAATGCCGGGTATATTAGCTAGTTATACCAGCAAGTGCTTGGCACATTACCAAGTAGCAAACAAGAAGACAAGTCTCTTTACCAAGGACTCATGATCCAAAATTTGATGCGGATGGAGGGGAGGAAGATGGCAGTGGGGGTAACAAAGGAAGAATATGCATTCAATTTCATATACATAGGCTACAGTGCTATACACATTTACCTTCTGAGTAAACATGTATATCATTGCACTCACAGCCTTATCATCATCATCATCATCATCATCATTATTATGGGATGAAGACTAAAGTGAGTTAGCAATCTCTTTAGCAGCCATTGCTGTGGTGAAGACTAAAAACAGGAAGTTGAAGTGAAAATGACAAGTAACTGGAAATGATGTTTTCAACAGCCCTCAAAGTGACTGATATAAATTGTCAAGCTTGGTATAAGTTATGCAAGATTTTCCAAGGAAAAGAAACTGAGCATTCCATATCAGCATTATGTTGCTTGTTACAAGATTTTTCAGCCTGTAAGATCAAAGTATGATTTCAATCTCATTCTGTGATTTCTATCCAGTTCTCTTATGGTGCCAATTATTTCATTTTTCCTTGCTGATCCACTGTACGCATTATAGTCACCATGCAGAAGTGTTACTATGCATGCTGAAATGCTCAATAGTTTTCACACTGGGGTCAAAAACCTGGTAACCTCCAATTAAATGGTTTGGATATCACTCCGACAGACTCCTCTGTTTTCAACAGATTGCTTTCATGTCAAACTCCCAGGCCTAATCTGGCTTGAACGCTGTGAGCCAAGTCTGTTAACGGCTTGTTTGTTGTTTGTCCACAGACAGCAGATGAGTTTTTTGGATAAGAAAGTTCTCCTCCCCCTAAGTCCCAAAATTCAGCCACAAATTCTTCGAAACAAATATCTCATGGAAGTGCCAGCTGTGCTCTTGCTGTTTCAACTAGTTGCTGTGGTTACTGTTCTTGTCTTCTTATTAAAGGAGAAAAATGTCCTCTTCATTCTTATGTTCTTCATCCAAAAAAACCTTTATCCCCTAGTTATGAGTTTTGTTTGTTCATTAGGTCTACCTAATTTAGGGTGACCATATGAAAAGGAGGACAGGGTTCCTGTATCTTTAACAGTGTATTGAAAAGGGAATTTCAGCAGGTGTCATTTGCATGCATGCAGCACCTGGTGAAATTTCCTCTTCATCACAACAGTTAAAGCTGCAGGAGCCCTGGCCTCTTTTATATCTGGTCACTCCAGCTATAGTCCTGCAGTTTTCACTGCTGTGATGAAGAGGGGAATTCACCAGGTGCTGCATGCATACAAATGACACTTGCTGAAATTCCCTTTTCTACACAACTGTTAAAGATATAGGAGCCCTGTCCTCCTTTTCATATGGTCACCCTAACCTAATTTATTTGCAAAGTGTATTACAATGTATATTTACATATTTGGCATCCACCTTTCCAAAAATGGCCAGAAGCAATTATTTAGCAGTTAAAATGTATACCACAGGGCAGAAAAGTAGCACAATATCCAAGAGGTCACCAGCACAGATAACAAGCAGTGTTAAGGAAACAAAGAAAAGAAGGCTTCCTTTCAAAAATGGAAGTATTGCCCAAATGAGAACAACAAGGACTTGGTAGGCTCCCTGCTGAACCAAGTCCATGCAAGTTCTCTTCAAAGTAGGAGGATTGGGATTCCACAGCAAGCTCCACAGATCACCTAGAGCAGCCTGAAGAGTCCTGTCATAGTGATGCCTCACCTGGGGCTATGAAGAACCCTTTTGACCCATTCCCAACTTTCTTCCCTTGCCCCATGACTCTCCTGAACATAGGCAGTGGCGGGAGATTCAGAGTTGTCAGAGTACCTGCCTGGCTGCCAGAAGACTCTTTCATCCAGGGCCTACTCAGGAACAGGAACAGAGGGGGCAGGGAAAGCCCCAGCTGGAGACAATGAGGAAGCAGACCCAGTTGCAACTGCCAAACCAGGAAGAGAAGAAGCTGGCAGTAATACATAAGCCCTCCATAACCTCCCAAACCTTTGCTAGGGTAACAGGTTTTAAAAACCTGTTTTTATTTGATTTTCTTTCAAACTAGAACAATGATAGTTAAACACATAACCGTAGGCCTTTGGTTTATCAGTTGTTGACCATGTTGAGAGGTCTAAACATTACATTACTCAGTAAAACATTAAAAACATGAAACTATATGATTTCCTAATTGTTCTCTCCTTCAGGATCTTAATGTTTATCATAGAATCATAGAATAGCAGAGTTGGAAGGGGCCTACAAGGCCATCGAGTCCAACCCCCTGCTCAATGCAGGAATAAAGCACCCCTGACAGGTGGTTGTCCAGTTGCCTCTTGAAGGCCTCTAGTGTGGGAGAGCCCACAACCTCCTTAGGTAACTGATTCCATTGTTGTACTGCTCTAACAGTCAGGAAGTTTTTCCTGATGTCCAGCTGGAATCTGGCTTCCTTTAACTTGAGCCCGTTATTCCGTGTCCTGCACTCTGGGAAGATCGAGAAGAGATCCTGGCCCTCCTCATGAGTGCTATCATGTCTCCCCTCAATCTTCTCTTCTCCAGGCTAAACATGCCCAGTTCTTTCAGTCTCTCTTCACAGGGCTTTATTTCCAGACCCCTAATCATCCTGGTTGCCCTCCTCTGAATACGCTCCAGCTTGTCTGCGTCCTTCTTGAATTGTGGAGCCCAGAACTGGACGCAATACTTTAGATGAGGCCTAACCAGGGCCGAATAGAGAGGAACCAGTACCTCACGTGATTTGGAAGCTATACTTCTATTAATGCAGCCCAAAATAGCATTTGCCTTTCTTGCAGCCATATCGCACTGTTGGCTCATATTCAGCTTGTGATCTACAACAATTCCAAGATCTTTCTCATTTGTAGTATTGCTGAGCCAAGTGTCCCCCATCTTGTAACTGTGCATTTGGTTTCTATTCCCTAAATGTAGAACTTGGCATTTATCCCTATTAAATTTCATTCTGTTGTTTTCAGCCCAGCACTCCAGCCTATCAAGATCACTTTGAAGTTTGTTTCTGTCTTCCAGGGTATTAGCTATCCCACCCAATTTGGTGTCATCTGCAAATTTGATCAGCGTTCCCTGCACCTCCTCGTCCAAATCATTAATAAAAATGTTGAAGAGCACTGGGCCCAGGACTGAGCCCTGCGGCACCCCACTCGTTGCCTCTCCCCAGTTTGAGAAGGTTCCATTGATAAGTACTCTTTGAGTCCGATTCTGTAGCCAACTGTGGATCCACCTAATAGTTGTTCCATCTAGCCCACTTTTAGCTAGTTTGTTAATCAGAATGTCATGTGGTACTTTGTCAAAAGCTTTGCTGAAGTCAAGATATATGACATCCACAGCATTCCCACAGTCCACAAGAGAGGTTATCCTATCAAAAAATGAGATCAAATTAGTCTGACAGGATTTGTTCCTGACAAATCCATGTTGGTTTCTAGTAATCATTGCATTGATTTCAAGGTGTTTACAGATTGACTTCTTTATAATCTGCTCCAGAATTTTCCCAGGGATGGATGTCAGGCTGACTGGTCTGTAGTTCCCAGGTTCCTCCTTTTTGCCCTTTTTGAAGATAGGGACAACGTTAGCCCTCCTCCAGTCGTCCGGCACCTCACCCGTCTTCCATGATTTTGCAAGGATAATAGACAAAGGTTCTGAGAGTTCTTCCGCTAGCTCCTTCATTACTCTTGGATGCAGTTCATCGGGCCCTGGGGATTTGAACTCATTCAAGGAAATTAGGTGTTCTTTGACCATTTGTTTATCAATCTCAAACTGCAATCCTGCCCCCTCAACTTCTGCTTCACTTTTTCCAGGGGGGTCATAGATCCGCTTTTGGGAGAAGACCGAGGCAAAGTAGGAATTGAGCACTTCAGCCTTTTGTTTGTCGTCTGTTATCAATTTGCCATCCTCATTAAGCAGTTGAACCACCATTTCTTTCCTCTGTCTTTTACTACTCACGTATCTGAAGAAAGCCTTTTTATTGCTTTTAGCATCCCTCGCTAATCTCAGCTCATTCACAGCTTTAGCCTTCCTGACGCCATTTCGGCACTTCTGCGCCACTTGCCTGTACTCTTCTTTTGTAGCCTGGCCTTCCTTCCACTTCCTATATGTATCCCTTTTTGTTTTCAGTTCATCAATAAGCTTTTTGTGGAGCCACATTGGTTTCCTCTGTTGTCTTCTATCTTTTCTCCTTGTTGGAATTGTTTGTAACTGTGCCTTTAAAATTTCATTTTTTAGATACTCCCACCCATCCTGCACTCCTTTTCCTTTTAGGCTCCCTTGCCACGGGACCTTACTTATTATAGTTCTGAGTTTATTAAAATCAGCTTTCCTAAAATCCAGAGTACGTGTATGGCTACGCTCGACTTTTGTCTCCTTCATAATCAAGAATTCAAGTATGACGTGGTCACTTTCCCCCAGAGTTCCCGTAACTGCCACTTTATCCACTAAGTCATCCCTGTTGGTCAATAACAAGTCAAGGATTGCTGACCCTCTAGTTCCTTCCACCACTTTCTGTAGGAGAAAGTTATCACCCACACATGTCAGGAATTTCTTGGAAGGGCCGCTTTTGGCAGTAATGGTCTCCCAACAGATATCAGGGTAATTGAAGTCCCCCATCACTACTACATCACACTTCCTTGAAACACTGGCAATTTGTTTCTCAAAAGTTTCGTCCTCGTCTTCTCCTTGATTGGGTGGTCGGTAGTAGACTCCGATTATCATATTCTTTTTATTCCTAGCCCCATTTATTTTAATCCAGACGCTCTCGACGGGGCTCTCAATCTCATCCGCCTGTATTTCTGTGCAGGGATAGGTATTTTTAACATATAGTGCAACTCCACCTCCCTTTCTATTTCTTCTGTTCTTTTTGAACAAGTTATATCCTTCAATTGCTATATTCCAGTCATGGGAGTCATCCCACCAAGTTTCAGTTATACCTATCAAGTCGTATTTGCCTTCATGTAATAAGAGTTCAAGTTCATTCTGTTTGTTTCCCATGCTCTGAGCATTAGTATATAGACATCGAAGACCATGTGTTTTATAGTCTGGCTTTGTTCCTACCTTGTTGCAGACACTATTTTGGGACTCTGTTGGAGCTGTTCTCTGTACTGTGGTGCATTGGCCTTCATCCATTGTTGCCTCAAAATTTACGTCTCCCACCCCCGCAAGATTCAGTTTAAAGCCCTCCTGATGAAGTTCTTCATGCTGTGGCCGAACTCATTCTTTCCAGCCCTTGTGAGGTGCAACCCATCCCTTGCCAGCAGTCCATGTTCCAAGTAGCATAGCCCGTGGTCCCAGAATCCAAAACTCTCACGACGGCACCACTTTCGAAGCCAGTCGTTCATCCGGAGTATTTTTCTTTCCCTTTCTAATCCTCTTCCAAGAACCGGGAGGATGGATGAGAAAACTACCTGGGCCCCAAAGTTCTTCAGTTTCCTTCCCAGAACTTCAAAGTCTGAAATGATTTCTTTGTAGCTCTGCTTGGCGGCATCATTTGTTCCCACATGGATGAGAAGAAAGGGGTATGTGTCCGTGGGCTTTATGAGCTTCGGTAACCCTTCAGTCACATCTCTAATCTGTGCTCCAGGGAGACAGCACACCTGGCGAGTCCATGGGTCTTCACGACATACTTGGGTTTCAATCCCACGCAGCAGGGAGTCTCCCACAACGACTACTCTTCGCTTCTTCTTGGTTGACCTACCTTCTGTCTCTTGGTCACTGTTGCATGGTGCCTCCTGTACTTCTTCCTCTGCAAACTGTCCTTCAGTCTCATTCTCCAGAAGCTGAAAGCGGTTGCTTAACTGCAATGGCTCCACCGGTGCAGAACGCCCTCTAATTCCTCTTCTAACTGTCACTCTTTTCCAGGGAGTTTCCTCTTCATTGGCTTTCCTCCCCTCAGCATACTCCACTTCTGCTTCAGCTGGCTGTTGTTCTTCAATCTCATGTGCTTCTTGTTGCTGTTGCAGTTCCACCGTTCGGTCTAAGAACTCCTCGACTTCTCTTATTCCTTGGAGGGTGGACACTCGCTGCTCAAGTCCTCTCACTTTTTCTTCCAAAAGTGACACCAGCTTGCACTTGTTGCAGGTGTACGCCATGTGGAGCTCAGGCAGAAACACGAACATTGCACACCCTTTGCAGGTCACTACCTCTAGGGACTCCTTTCCATCCATAATGTCGATTTCTGCTTTTGTTTTTTTCCTTTTTGATTATAGTAGAATTGCCTTTGCTTTGTTGTGTCCTCTCTGAAGGTACACAACTATATGAGGATGTCTTAAGGGAAAGTAATCTTTTGGGGGGTTTTTTGCTTTTGTTTGGTGGTGGTTTTGTGGGGTTTTTTTTCTCTTTATGCTTTTCTTTTTTCCCCCACCTCTTTTTTATTTTTATTTTATTTATTTTTATTATTATTATTATTATTATTATTATTATTATTATTATTATTATTATTATTATTTAGAGGCCTCCCCCTTGGCCTCCCCTGCCGAACTCCTGTTTGCTCTCCCTGTTCGCTCGCTCCCGGGAATCTGGCTTACTTTTCTAGCTCCTCCTTGAGCTGGGCCAGCTGCTTTTCCTTGCTTCTGCTCAGCTCCAAGTCAGCAACCAGAATGAGGTCACTGAAAGGCCAACAACAATCAACAGCAATTAGGCACTGATTGCTGAGACCAACTGACAATCAGGCCACTCCCCCTTCAGCTCCTGCAGCAATTATAAACACCAACCTCTCACTCAGCACTCAGGAGCACATGGCAAGCACACGGCCTCTTTGAATTGGCAGCCTCCTGGGTTTCCTTGAGGCTTCTCTTGTTCCCCTTTCCTTGGTCTCCTCTTCCCCTACACTCCCCCTGCCAAACTCCTGTTTGCTCTTCCTGTTCGCTCGCTCCCTGGGAATCTGGCTTACTTTTCTAGCTCCTCCTTGAGCTGGGCCAGCTGCTTTTCCCTGCTTCTGCTCAGCTCCAAGTCAGCAACCAGAATGATGAGATCCAGTGCATCATTGGCACTCTGTGTGATCCTGGAATAGTTATATCAATTGTGCTGCGTGGTTTTATCCTGGTTGTGCTTTTTATATTGTATTTTGTATTTGTATTTTTAACTTGTTGGTTGTTTTATGATGGTTTTAATTTTTGTGAACCGCCCAGAGAGCTTCGGCTGTTGGGCGGTATAAAAATGTAATAAATAAATATATATAAAACACTTAGGTATGTTTCCATAAAGGCTTCAGCTGATACAGGTTGCTAAGCCCCTCGCCCGACTCCTCCGGGCTTTTCATGGTAATCCTACCCCCCTTTCTGCCTCTTCGTTCCCCCCCCCCACGAAGGGGGCAGCATCACAGTCCGGAGCATGAGCGAGGCACAGCCGGGGCCCTTGGTGGCCAGGTGGGAGGCCTCTCACCTGCTGCGAGCCGAGGCCCCGGTCTAACCTCATGCGAGCGGGGCGGGCGGCCCAAGGCTGACAGGAACCCCGGGGAGAGGGTCCGGAGCATGAGCGAGGCACAGCCGGGGGCCTTGGTGGCCAGGGGAGAGGCCTCTCACCTGCTGCGAGCTGAGGCCCCGGCCTAACCTCATGCGAGCTGGGCAGGTAGCCCAAGTCTGACAGGAATCCAGGGAGAGGGTCCAGAGCATGAGCGAGGCACAGCCGGGGCCCTTGGTGGCCAGGTGGGAGGCCACTCACCTGCTGCGAGCCCAGGCCCCGGCCTAACCTCATGCGAGCTGGGCGGGCGGCCCAAGGCTGACAGGAACCCCGGGGAGAGGGTCCGGAGCATGAGCGAGGCACAGCCGGGGGCCTTGGTGGCCAGGGGAGAGGCCTCTCACCTGCTGCGAGCTGAGGCCCCGGCCTAACCTCATGCGAGCTGGGCAGGTAGCCCAAGTCTGACAGGAATCCAGGGAGAGGGTCCAGAGCATGAGCGAGGCACAGCCGGGGCCCTTGGTGGCCAGGTGGGAGGCCACTCACCTGCTGCGAGCCCAGGCCCCGGCCTAACCTCATGCGAGCTGGGCGGGCGGCCCAAGGCTGACAGGAACCCCGGGGAGAGGGTCCGGAGCATGAGCGAGGCACAGCCGGGGGCCTTGGTGGCCAGGGGAGAGGCCTCTCACCTGCTGCGAGCTGAGGCCCCGGCCTAACCTCATGCGAGCTGGGCAGGTAGCCCAAGTCTGACAGGAACCCAGGGAGAGGGTCCAGAGCATGAGCGAGGCACAGCCGGGGCCCTTGGTGGCCAGGTGGGAGGCCACTCACCTGCTGCGAGCCCAGGCCCCGGCCTGATCTTATGCGAGCTGGGCGGGCAACCCAAGGCTGACAGGAACCCCGGGGAGAGGGGACAGCAAGCAGCAGCAGCAGCAGCAGCAGGGAACACACTGTCTTGACAACTGCAAGCACAGCTGCCCCTTGGTAGGCCAGGTGAGGTGCTGGCTTGGTGCAGCGACTGGGGCACTTTCCTTCAGCTCTCCCAACAGCACAACCTCAGCCCCAGAGCACACCCAATGCCTAAGCCCCTGAGCGCTCTGCACGAAGGAACTGAGAGGTGGCATCTGGCTGAACCTTCCAACCACCCACAGCCAGTATTATGCACTGTGACACCTGCGCATTCACACTGCTGCCACTTCCGCATGGTGGGCAGCCTCTGCTGCCTCCTCTCCTTTGTGCCGTGTGAGACAGCTAGCGTGCTTCCAGCCACAGCCTTGAGTTTTGCCAAAACCAGAACTTAAGAGCCTCCATGTACTTGCAGACTTTTAAACTTCCAGTTCTGTTACAGTCCAAGTCTAGATCAATTGGTCTGATGGCAACTATGGCTTGGGCCCCCAGTGCTCAATTTTACGGAGCATGACAGGTAAAGATGCGGACATTTGCCCTTGAGGGCACCACTGTGCATGGAACACCACAGCAGCCTTCCAGCAGGTGCCAGGGAAGGAAGCACTGTCCCCCTGATTCTACTGAAAGAACCACTTTTGCCAGGCCAGGTAAGTGGGAACGGAGTCGTTGGGGTATGATGAGGTCTAAATTAGGCTCAGGACAACCCAAGCTGACATATCCATGTGCGGGTTTGTGTTTTAAAAACTGAGCTTTTATCCCCCTACCCTTTTTTTAATCAAGGCAAATTCCAAAGCATCCAGGGTGCAGGTGGGATCGTGTCATTTATTTCTATAAAAGACCAGTAGCTCACTGGGCACACACTGACATTTATGGTGTATGTTATCGCACATTGCCGTCTGTGAAGGACAAATAAATAATGGCTACCCTCTAGAAATGCAGCGAGAAAAGGTCAACTAACATCCTGAACTTTCATGCTTTATTCACTATGTGAATAAACTATTGCATTAAGAACCAGTCCTTTTATAGTGCATTAAGAATCAGTTCCATTCCTTTGTTTCCCAAAGGCTTATAGGCTATTTTGCCAAAGGAGAAGTTTCACCCCTAAAAATGTAAGTAATCAAAGCCTTTGAAAAATTATCCTAACTTAATCCAACTTGGTTCTAGAAAAGAGTTCCAGCAATTGGCTATCATCAGTGGATATAAATTGGGCTTCATTTGGCCCATTTATGGTGGGAAACTATGCAGCATCATTAGAATGTTAAGATACCTTTGATATAAACCAGGGAGCTCTACAGCAGGGCTGGGAAGACATTTTGTGGCAGAGGGGGCTGAAATGGTCCCGTGGAGAATGCTTTGGAGCAGCTTCCCCCAGCAGGCCCTCCAGATGTTTTGGACTCGGTTTCAGTTGATTTTATTGGATATAAACGGAGGTTCTTATAACTTTGGAAGACCCAGGAAAAAGACAGTCACCGGAAGAAGAAAAAGTTAAACAACCCACTCAAATCGGTTTGTCAAGTGCACAATTCACAGCAATGGTTTTTAGAACCTTTGCTGTAATCATTTTAGCACCCACTGTGAATAAGTCTACTTGATTAGTTACATTAGGATCTGTACCTACAATTAGTTGACACACCAGCTATTCCTCCCAGCAAAGGAGCAAATCATTTTTTCCCCTGGGACTGGCATTTAGTTTACAAATATATGTTCTACTTGTGGAGCACCACATATATAAAAGCTTTGAAATATGGGGACATTTATATACCTCTCATTCAGATAGACAGAAGGCATACTCTGGAAGCGTAATTTCGTAAATGCCTTCCTTAGATCCAAGTGAGTCAAGGAATTAAGTTAATTAGAGAAAGATTGCTTACCCTTGTAAAGATTGTGCCACCTGCTAAATTCTGTTGGTTGAATGGTTTCCACATCTTTATTAGCATCCTGGGAGTATAACCCATCTCTAATTTTAACCTTAGATTCACTTAGATGAAAGGAAGTCAATGAAAGAGAAAAATGGATCAGTTTTTCAAAAATGGAAGGCGTCCAGCCATCCCTGTTCTTCTGCTTTAAATAGCAAAGTTTAGCTGACTGGTGGTCAGGCTCTGTTCGCTCGGACAGACATTGATGGTAGCCCCACTTCAGCATGAAGAAGAGCAGCTGACTACGGCTCCCATCAACTCCAGCTAGCAGGCTCAGTGGTAAGAAATGCTGGGAGTTGTCATCTAAAACATCTGGAGGGCACTCTGGGGAAGCTTGCTTTAAAGCCTGCACAAGTGGGTGGGGCTGTGGTGGGTGGGGCGAGGACACACACCCATTCACACATGCTCACCCACACTCCCATTTAGCAATCAGGATCCAGCAGGCAGAGTGGGGAAGAGGTTAACGCTTCTTTTCCCCAGCAATCCTGATCAAGGTCGCCATTTCCCCATTGCTGATAGCAACAGGAAAAAACAGTGATCTATTCCCCACAGCCCAGGGCTACAAGGAATAGTGGGCGGGGCTTTCAGGGGTGCTGCAGGCCGCGCAGAGATTGGCTGCGTGCTGCCCATATGTGCTCTGCAGGGCACCTTAAGAAGCCGTGCACGAGTAGGAACTTCTTCTCCATGAGGACAATGAAGTTGGTAGCCTGGTAACAGCCAGAGAGGCATGAGTTCTGAAGAAGAAGCTCTGAAAGCAATGTGATAAGCAAGGTATGAGAATCTGCTCTATAAAATATTCTTTAGAATCAAAACAGTTTAGAGTAGAAATTATTTTTGAATATTTGGCTTTTATTTCTATGCTTAGTAGAATTATGGCTTATTTCTTTATCTCAAATACAATAAAATATTTTTTTAAAAAAACATATTCATACGTTTCTGAATGACCTTATGACTATATGATGACTATATGATGTTCCAACTGGACATCAGGAAAAACTTCCTGACTGTTAGAGCAGTACGACAATGGAACCAGTTCCCTAGGGAGGTGGTGGGCTCTCCCACACTAGAGGCCTTCAAGAGGCAGCTGGACAGCCATCTGTCAGGGATGCTTTAGGGTGGATTCCTGCATTGAGCAGGGGGTTGGACTCGATGGCCTTGTAGGCCCCTTCCAACTCTGCTATTCTATGATTCTATGATTCTACTTTAGTGTTACATTTGCAAACATTTCTGTCAACAACCAAAGTTAAAACCGTTATTGTCATGGTTCTGTATTCCTGCTCGCCATGCAAATGTTTCATCTCCAGCTTGGAGCTGGACAGGGGCAGTGATTGTCCATGCTGTCACCCAGTTTCAGAGAGCTCAGTGCAAACACCAAGGAAGGTCTCACGTCCCTCTCCAGCCCTAAGCTATTAAAGAAGGTTGGGACACTGAGCCCCTCAGCCAGACAGCCCCCAAACGAGCCACGGCCTCCCTTGCTCAAGCGTTTGGAGCTGGAAGGGGCAGCAGAGGTGTTTTTAAAAAAGATGTTGTGGTTGTTATTTTAATACTGTATTGGTTTTATATGCTCTTTTAACTAGTTTTATGTATTATATTGTATTTAAAGTTGTTCCCCGCCTCGATCCTGAGGGAGAGGCGGGTAAGAAATATTATTATTATTGTTGTTGTGGTTGCTGTTATACCTGATCTCCTGGTGGAGACATAGCATGAGGTCATCCAGTAAAGGACTTGCAGTCAGAAAAGATATTTGAGGGAAGTGCAGACTGTATCACACAGAGTATAGCCAAAGTACAGCAAAAGCTACAAAAGTTAATTTTGTAAAGTTAATTTCAGATACATTGAATGTCTCACTTTTTCTTTATTCCAGTGATTTTAACATTAAGATGTTATGTACAACAGTTGTCTCTTAATTGTGTGCTGTGAAAGCAGACATGTGACCAAGGCCATGTTTGGGTGGGCACGCACCCTTAGGGGTGGGCATGTTGGTGGGCATGCCCCTTTGTGGGCTGGACATGTTGGTGAGCACCCCCCCTTGAGGCGGCCATGTTGTCCTCCTTTTGGGTTTCCAAAATATGGTCACCCTATTCTCTTGGATGGTATTGAATCACATCCCCTTCTGTGGGGATGCTTACAAGAATGCCCTAAATTGGGATAAGGGCCAGTCCTGTTTGTCCCATTTCTTGAATTTCTCTAAGAGTGGATACTGTTCATCTTTGGAGAGATCTGAGGGAGAGGGACTTGAGAGGTGGAAAACCTTTCCAGCCCTACCTGGAGAGGCTGGGGATTGAACCCAGGATTTTATTTATTTATTTATTATTAATTACTTTTCTATACCGCCCAATAGCCGGAGCTCTCTGGGCGGTTCTGCATGACAGGCAGTTGCTCAACCACTGAGCCACGCCCCTATAAAAGGGGAGGAGTGGGACCCCCCAAAAGCGTGGGTGGGTGTATTTCTGACAGGCTGAAGCCTAATACAAGGCTGGAGCAGCCTTCTTCCCCAGAGGGAAATTTTCTCCCCCAGAGGGAACTCAAACTGCCAACCTCTGACTGCATAGCTGGGTTCCTTTCCCCATTGTGCTATACTGCTTGTTTGGGAAGAAAGTTCAGGAGCGGTTGTGCTGTTCAGCTGCCTTATATGATGTAAATGTAAATATATATGCAAAGTTATTGTTTATAGTATGTATAAGGTTCAGGATATAAGTTGGCCTCAAGGTACTTACAATTAGTAGAAGGGGATTGAATGCCTGTGTGTTGATTGGATGGTTCAGGGGGGAGTGCAGATTGGCTGAGTAAGAGTGGGAGGAGCTGGAGAATATAGAATATAGCAATTGAAGGCTATAACTTGTTCAAAAAGAACAGAAGAAATAGAAAGGGAGGTGGAGTTGCACTATACGTTAAAAATACCTATCCCTGCACGGAAATACAGGCGGATAAGACTGGGAGCCCCATCGAGAGCATCTGGATTAAAATAAATGGGGCAAGGAATAAAAAGAACATGATAATCGGAGTCTACTACCGACCACCCAATCAAGGAGAAGAAGAGGATGAAACTTTGAGAAACAAATTGCCAGTGTTTCAAGGAAGTGTGATGTAGTAGTGATGGGGGACTTCAATTACCCTGATATCTGTTGGGAGACCAATACTGACAAAAGCGGCCCTTCCAAGAAATTCTGACATGTGTGGCTGATAACTTTCTCCTACAGAAAGTGGAGGAAGGAACTAGAGGATCGGCAATCCTTGACTTGATATTGACCAATAGGGATGACTTAGTGGATAAAGTGGCAGTTACAGGAGCTGAGATTAGTGAGGGATGCTAAAAGCAATAAAAGGGCTTTCTTCAGATACGTGAGTAGTAAAAGACAGAGGAAAGAAATGGTGGTTCAACTGCTTAATGAGGATGGCAAATAGATAACAGATGACAAAGAAAAGGCTGAAGTGCTCAATTCCTACTTTGCCTCAGTCTTCTCCCAAAAGCGGATCTATGACCCCCCTGGAAAAAGTGAAGCAGAAGTTGAGGGTGCAGGATTACAGTTTGAGATTGATAAATAAATGGTCAAAGAACACCTAATTTCCTTGAATGAGTTCAAATCTCCAGGGCCCAATGAACTGCATCCTAGAGTAATGAAGGAGCTAGCGGAAGAACTCTCAGAACCTTTGTCTATTATCTTTGCAAAATCATGGAAGACGGGTGAGGTGCCGGACGACTGGAGGAGGGCTAACGTTGCCCCTATCTTCAAAAAGGGCAAAAAGGAGGAACCTGGGAACTACAGACCAGTCAGTCTGAATCCATCCCTGGGAAAATTCTGGAGCAGATTATAAAGAAGTCAATCTGTAAACACCTTGAAATCAATGCAGTGATTACTAGAAGCCAACATGGATTTGTCAGGAACAAATCCTGTCAGACTAATTTGATCTCATTTTTTGACCAGGTAACCTCCCTTGTGGACTGTGGGAATGCTGTGGACGTCATATATCTTGACTTCAGCAAAGCTTTTGACAATTGCCCCATGTTATTCTAATTAACAAACTAGCTAAAAGTGGGCTAGATGGAACAACTATTTGGTGGATTCACAGTTGGCTACAAAATCGGACTCAAAGAGTGCTTATCAACGGAACCTTCTCAAACTGGGGGGAGGTAACGAGTTCAATACTACAGGGCTCATTCCTGGGCCCAGTGCTCTTCAACATTTTTATTAATGATTTGGATGAGGAGGTGCAAGGAACGCTTATCAAATTTGCAGATGACACAAAATTGGTTGGGATAGTGAATACTCTGGAAGACAGAAACAAACTTCAAAATGATCTTGATAGGCTGGAGTGCTGGGCTGAAAACAACAGAATGAAATTTAATAGGGATAAATGCCAAGTTCTACATTTAGGAAACCAAATGCACAGTTACAAGATGGGGGATACTTTGCTCAGAAATACTACAAACGAGAAGGATCTTGGAATTATTGTAGATCACAAGCTGAATATGAGCCAACAGTGCGATATGGCTGCAAGAAAGGCAAATGCTATTTTGGGCTGCATTAAGAGAAGTATAGCTTCCAAATCACATGAGGTACTGGTTCCTCTGTATTCAGCCCTGGTTAGGCCTCATCTAAAGTATTGCATCCAGTTCTGGGCTCCACAATTCAAGAAGGACGCAGACAAGCTGGAGCGTATTCAGAGGAGGGCAACCAGGATGATCAGGGGTCTGGAAACAAAGCCCTATGAAGAGAGACTGAAAGAACTGGGCATGTTTAGCCTGGAGAAGAGAAGATTGAGGGGAGACATGGTAGCACTCTTCAAATACTTAAAAGGTTGTCACACAGAGGAGGGCGAGGATCTCTTCTCGATCCTCTCAGAGTGCAGGAGACGGAATAACGGGCTCAAGTTAAAGGAAGCCAGATTCCAGCTGGAGATCAGGAAAAACTTCCTGACTGTTAGAGCAGTATGACAATGGAATCAGTTACCTAGGGAGGTGGTGGGCTCTCCCACACTAGAGGCCTTCAAGAGGCAGCTGGACAACCATCTGTCAGGGATGCTTTAGGGTGGATTCCTGCATTGAGCAGGGGGTTTGACTCGATTGCCTTGTAGGCCCCTTCCAACTCTGCTATTCTACGATTCTATGATTCTATGAAAGGACAAAATTTCAAGATGAATGCATGCCATTTTATCAGGCAAATATGGAATATCAGATAAAATGGAGCTAGCCTCTGTCACACCTTGAACATTTTGACAGGCTACTTCTAAAAAATGCACCTGTTTGGGAAAAGGTAGAAGTTTCTCTGAAGTGGTTGGAGGAAAACGCAACATGTAAAGTAAATAAGAGTGCTTTGTTTGATCAGGTCTTAAAATTGAACTTGTATGTAAATGAGAATTTAGCAAATGTGAGTTGGGCAAGTTTGGGTGGAATTTTTGGACAGTTGCAGTATTTCTGAGGAACAGTATTCAGAGTTAGTCAAAATTGCTGAGTTTATATTTCTATCCCTGGACATAATGCAAATGTAGAGAGGGTGTTTCCCCTCATGAATATTAATTGGACAGAAGAAAGAAACAGGCTAACAACACAATCCATTGCAGCAATCCTTCAAATACAGTATAGCATGTATTTGTCATCTGTTCAGAATTTAATAACACAATTAAAAACTAGACAAAATTTCTTGATTCTGTGCACAGTTCAGAAAAATATGAATGGTTTGATAAACAAACCAAAAATTACAACATGTTTTATTTAGAGGAATCATTTTCTTACTTCAAGAAGAAGCCTTCTCTTCTCAAGGCTAAACAAGCCCAGTTCTTTCAGTCTCTCCTCATAGGGCTTTGTTTCCAGACCCCAGATCATCCTCATTGTAAAGACTGAGCATGGTTTTCCATGAGCTGTTAACACCGGTTAACACCGAATTTAGCATGGACCCAAGCCAGGACAAAGAGGATGCACAAATGTTAAAGCAGAAGGCTTTATTAAGATTAAGGGTATGGTAAATACATGGGAAAAACAATGACGAATAACTTGAAATATGCATAGCATAAAAAACTCAGTAACATATAAAACAATAAAACCTTAACTGTTGCTATCTACTCTCAGTAGGGCTTCACGCCCTTCATCGGGTTCTCTCCACATCCTTTCGCCAAAAGATCAGTACTGGAGGGTTGGGGGTGGGTTCTCAGTTATTTTCTTTCTCTTGATTTCAGAATTGCAGGGCATCTCTGTCATTCTTTTTGCCACTTTTCTTTAATCAATTATCATTTTTTCAAAGGTTGTGTTAGATCTCTCTGTTAAGCCCAGATGGGGAACGGTATCTGGCAAAAGTCACACTCCCCTCTGCTGTTCTGGTCTGCCCTGACACAGCGCCCTCAGCTATTCTAGCCTGCCCTGCTGCAGACTCTTCGAAGTATGCCCTCAGGAAGACAGACCCCTCGGCTGCTCTTGCAGATCCTCCAACTGTTCTGGCCGGCCCTTTGACTATTCTTGCTTGCCCTAAGACATAAATGCTGGAAGTGCCAGGTTAATAAAGGTTATTTTATTAATATTTATGTATTATGAGTTATGTCAAATGACTTATATATTTTAAATCCAAAAATAAATAAATTCATTAAAAAAATTGTCCTGGTGTTGAGGATTCAGAATATGACAACCCTAAGCAGGTAGAAGAGAAAGACTGAGGAATTCAGGCCAGAGGAAGAGCCAAGGAGGCGGGGACTGAACCTTCCTTTGAAGATTTGAAACGTTCTACAAATCAATGCGCAGCCAGATCTTTGGAGCTTGTGAGAAGTCAGGTGACAATGGTTGTTGGCGATGATATCCCTGCATTCTCCCAAATAAGCTTTCATATTCAGAAACTCTGTCTTCTGCAATGCTCTTTAAAAATACTTCTCATAGCAGTGTATGAAAACGGGAGTTTTATTTGACATCTAATTGTTTATTGTAATGAAGCTGCTACATACATTTAGTTGTGCTGTGGAAATTGTTTCCCCTTGTCATGATATCTGTGGCTATAAAAATTAGATATAAGCATAACATTTTCCCCTCCCCCAACTGATCTGCCTTGTCTGTCTCTTGCTGGGTGAAGAAAATGATATACAAAAAAAGAAAGAAAAGAAAAGAAAAAGAAAAGGCTGGAAACTGAATTGAGCAATTCTTCCTTTGGGAAAGAGCAAATACTTCGAACGTGCTCAGATTTCAAATGAGATGCTGAAAGGGCCCATTTCCTCTCTGCATGTTATCAACATACCACACATTTGAGAATCTCATAGTACTTGCCCAACCTAAGGCTACCCTCCGCCTCTCCAGGATGGGATTAAGAGATAACCACGGGCGAAACAGTTTATATAATCAGGAGTTTCCGTGCTGACACTAAGGAAATTAAATTAATGGAGATGCTATTCAAACACACATGGAAATATGGAACTGAAATAACTCACCATGATTGAAAACTTGAATTAATTCATGCAAGCATGAGAGTTTTTCTGCCTTCATGAAAAACGATTTGATAGGCAGACACTTTCTGTAAAACCATTCATGCTTGGTAGCCAGACACTGGTTTTAGTTAATGGCTCCTTGTTTTAGGAATTTTAGTAAACTTTCAAAATCTTAAAGTTGATCAGTGCTGATTAAACTAGGAGGGAAACGATGAGGGAATTGTATAGGTATATATGGTAAATAAATATATAGATATATATCTAGAGATGCTTCAGTAATTCAGGAGGTTTTATTGGTGACAGAGAGATTGTAGTTCTGCAGATGCAGACAATTATCCAGAACTCACCTTCTGTGTAATTTGTTTTGCTTTGGGTGGGGTGGGGTGGAGGGAGCTGCATCAGGCTGCAGCAATCACCTAGCAGCAGCCATTTCATCAGTCTGCAGCAGAGGGAGAGTTGAGAAGCAGGACCAGCTTTTGACACCGCCTCTCCTTGAACTGCTTCTCTTCCAGCTGGTTATTATAAGAACTTTTAAACTAAAAACTAATGCATGAGCTTGTGTTTCTCCTCCTCCCTCCCAATCCCTTTTCCTTTTGTGTTGTGTCTTTTAGAGTGTAAATCTGAGTGCAGAGACGGTCTTATTATTAATGTTTGTAAGCTGTTCTAGGAGTGCCCATGGGGGCTGGTAGGACAGGGGACAGGGCAGCTAACAAGTAGGTGGAGCCAAGAGTTTATAGTAGGTGAGCTCAAGGAGTAGCAGTAGGTGGTACCCAAAGGTCACAGTTAACCACAGTAGCAACCCACTGCCCAAAAAGGGAAGATGAGGCCTTTGATCTGCACAGCAATAAACAAAAATAGTCCATTGGACCTATTGTGTACATGCGCACACACACACAAAATAGAAAATGGAACAAGCTAACTTCAAGATCCTGCGGGTTGTAGGCAGCCCTTTGGACTCACATTTTTGTGTTCCTTGAACAAACTCCAGTGTGCAGCAAAGAGAAACTTTACATAACTTTAAGATCATGAATATAAAGCAAAGTCGGGGGGGGGGGGGAGAAGAGACCCTCACAGCAATATGGGAGTATGCCCCCAGACTCTGTCATGACAGCCCAGCCATCACAGAATCATAGAATAGCAAAGTTGGAAGGGGCCTCTAAGGCCATCGAGTCCAACCCCCTGCTCATCCTCTGACTTGGAGGATAAGTCCCCAGAAGAAACTCCATCTCCTCAGCCTCAGAGTTCTAAGACTGCAAAATCAGGCAAGGACCCAGGTGTGGTGGAACTGGCTGTGCTACATGACTTGTCAGCCTATATAAGGCTTCTGTTAATTTTCAATCCTTCTGAGAAAACAAACTCCTACTGTCCTAGTAGGAGAGAGCAGCCAGCAGGACCTGCTTGTAGCTATTTAAGGTCTTAATTGCATCTGCTCTCTGTTTAAGAGGGTTTCTGGTGTGACACTGCTGGTTGTGCCTTGATTCCTTGACAACTGCTTAAGCTAACATTGCCTGCTGTGACTTCACTGGAATGATCTCCCTGATGAGGCTCGCCTGGCGCCACCACTGTTATCTTTCAGGTGCCAGGTCAAGACTTTCCTCTTCTCCCAGGCATTTAACAGCATTTAACAACGCTAAGTTTGTTTTCTAACGGACCCCAGAGCTGTTGTTGTTTTTTAAATGGATACTGATGTTTTTATACTGTTGTTTTTATGTCTCTGATGGTTTTTAAATTTTGTATACTTTTTAATGTTTACTGTTTAACTTTCGTGAACCGCCCAGAGAGCTTCGGCTGTGGGGCGGTATATAAATGTAATAAATAAACAAACAAACTTCCCCTCCAGTCAGACTTTGTGCACATGGAACGGGAGAGGACCCTACCTTGTCCTTTGCCTCAGGCAGTAAAATGTCTTGGGCCAGCTCTGTCACCCTTGGCTTACTTTTAGGACATGGAGGAAGTGAAAAAAGAGCAGCAAAGGAGTATTGCACCAATGTGGAGGTGTAATTGTGAAAACAAAACAAACAAAGAAAAAATCCAGGATGATCCTGTGATGACTATAGGCTAAGGGCCTTCAACAAGCCAAGCCATGGGTCCTCGGCAAACACAGATAATGGCTGTATTTGGGAGGCAGCCAGAATGGTCCTCATGAACGCTCTGCTTGCCCCAACAGCTGACTGCAAGGAGGAACCCACAAGCAAGGCCGGTAACAACACAAGCCAACAACAGTGAGTGGCATAAGAGCAGGAAACCTAATATGCAATTTGGTGTGTGTGTGTGTGTGTGTGTGTGTGTGTGTGTGTGTCTCCCCCTGCCCCATCTTTCATGGGCAAAGAGGCAAGATGCTGCCCTGCCACACATATTAAAGAGCTGCCCCTGATGTGGACTTTCAATGGGCTCTGTGAATAGCCCATTTGGACAGGGTTCTCTGCCTTGTATGAGCCTCGTGTGGCGCAGAGTGGTAAGCGTCAGTTACTGCAGCTGAAACTCTCCCCACGGCCTGAGTTCGATGCCAGCGGAAGCTGGTTCTCAGGCAGCCGGCTCAGGTCGACTCAGCCTTCCATCCTTCCAAGGTCGGTAAAATGAGTACCCAGCTAGCTGGGGGAAAGGGAGCCACGACTGGGGAAGGCCATGGCAAACCACCCCGCTGCAAAGTCTGCCAAGACAACGTCAGCGAAAGCAGGCGTCCCTCTAGGAGTCAGCAATGACTCAAGTGCTTGCACGAGAGGTTCCTTTCCTTTCCTTTCCTTTCTCTGCCTTGTATGTGTATCAGTCATAAATGAATGGCCGTTTGGTTCATGAAATGAGACTTTTACCTTTCCCCCTGTAACTCGGCTCTTTTAGTACAGGGACTGTCAAGCCAAATTGAATGCAGCTGTAGAGGCACTGCAACTGCAGCCGCCTAGACTGCTGCCAATGCTCTGATTAAATCACATTTGATTATTGCTAATATTTGGATTAAATGCTGCATCTTTTCTGTCAATCCTTTTGCATTTCTTGATCAAAGACTTCCCTTGAAGCCTTTGGCACAAACCTCTAGACTCCAAAGCCCAAGGGTGCGTGTAACTGAAATAGCAGCACAATCCCCTTCTCTTTTGCACCTACCTCCACTTCCTTCGCCTGCCTCTGTTGTCTGCCTTGTGCTGATATCTGTGTCATAAAGCCTCTTGGGGCAGAGATCTGTCCCCTCTTTCTCTGTAAACTGCCATCTACATGGATGGCATAATTGTCATCAATAATTTATAAAGTCATTTTCTGTCATTTGTTCTCCTAATCTTTTTTATCCCAATTTCTGTACCTACATCTCTGTGCACAGCAGTTTTAGTATAATTAAGAATACAGAATATGCTGAATCTTGGTTTGCAATGTCTGTAGGACAGAACAATGAATTAGTCATATGCCAATGACAGTAGTGCATATTATCCTACACATAATGGGAAGTACCTGCTTTTCAATTTCATCTTCCAAGCTTCATAGATTTCTTTTAAACACATTACTCTGTTCATTTACTAAAATATAAAATCATTATCCTAAAACACAACCTCCACCTTTTTTGAGGGCGCTGAAGGCCAGTTATTGTGGCCTTTTTGTCTCTAGTTGTGGTCTCCTATTTCACAGCCTCAATTAGAATCTTACCAATATTTTGTCCAGAGTGAACGGTATTGTCCACAAAAGGCTCAGGTGGTTATTAGACACAGCATCATTCAACTCACTTTTGAATGATTTCCAACCCTGTGCCAAACTGCAATCTAGTGAAAGTCTTGGGAATTTTTTTGGGAAAACTATAGTCAGGCTAAAGTAAAACCAGTCCATTGCAGACAGCTTTGACTTGGGATAAAGTTAAGCTCATGCAGATTTCCCACAAAGACGGTAATATCAGGGCTAAGATTAATGTCCTCCTGGTTCACTTTTCAGATTGAGAGTACATATTTCAAGTGGGGTCAACCACCTGACACCACCTTAAACCTGCCAGTTACTCTTTGCGATCACCCCCCCACACACACACTTTGTTACTTCTTCAGTGTTATGTAGATATGTTATCTGTTTCATTCCTCCTCCATTCATCCTAGGCCACCAAGCAAGATAAAACACTTTAAGAACATAAGGAGAGCCCTGAGGCTGGATCAGACCAAAGGTCCATCTAGTCCAACACTCTGTTCGCACAGCGGCCAACCAGCCATAGGCCAGGGATGAACAAGCAGGACATGGTGCAACAGCACCCTCCCGCCCAAGTTCCCCAGCAACTGGTGCACACAGTCTTATTGCCTCAAATACTGGAGATAGCACACAACCATCAGGGCTAGTAGCCATTGATAGCCTTTGCCTCCAGGAATTTATCCAACCCCCTTTTAAAGCCATCCAGATGACCATCACTACATCTTGTGGTAGTGAGTTCCATTATTTAACTATGCGCTGTGTGAAGAAGTACTTCCTTTTGTTTGTCCTGGATCTCCCACCAATCAGTTTCATGTATTTTGAGAGAGGGAGAAAAATGTCTCCCTGTCCACATTCTCCATACCATGCATAATTTTGTATACCTCTATCATGTCTCCCCTTAGCCTCCTCTTTTCCAAGCTAAACAATCCCAGTTGTTGTAACCTTCCCTCATAGGGGAGATACTCCAGCCCCTTAATCAATTTAGTTGCCCTTTTCTGCACTTTTCCAGCTCTATAATATCCTTTTTAGGTGTGGTGACCAGAACTGTACATAGTATTCTAAGTGTGGTCGCACCATAGATTTGTATAAGAGCAGTATGATACTGGCCGTTTTATTCTCAATGACTTCTTTGCAGCGGCCACACTTTGAAAACATTTTGAAAACTGTATATGCAGTGCATCCTGGGCCCCAACAGTTATCAAAACTGTTATAAACTGTTTTAAAGCAGTAGTGTAGATCCTGCCCTGTTAAATCAGGGACCATTTACTGGACATGATGATCCCATGACATCATGTCATGATGGCAGCCAGATCTGGCTATTTGCTGATATCACAACAGGCAAATTAAGTCCCTTTAGATGAGGGCCAGGCTTCCTGTACTAGTATAACGGCAAACTTAGCTGACGAGGGATCACAAAAAAACATTTTCACAATGGTCCCCGCAAAATCAGCAGAAAAGGGCTCCTTTTTCTATCTTGATTTTTGCAAACTAGATGCCCTCTTTTGGCTCAGCTCCAAGAAATACACAATATTACTGGCAAAATTCTAGACACATCCAGCCCTCATGCATCCTTTCTATTATTTTCCAGAAGAATAGATTTACAATTCTAAATCATCTGCTGCTATCTAAGGCTTACTCCTCACAATGTATTGTAGTGTATGCCAAGCTGGAAGAAGGGGAGATTCAAGAATACTTATTATATATTGTTCTAATGGTCCTACATATAATGGTAATAGAACTTTGTAGAGTCAGCTACATGTAGCAAACTCTTTGGATGATTCTTCCGCCCATGTGGGTTCAGTGATTTTCACCATACCAGCACAAACGGGGACGGGACGGGGCGGGGGACTGTAGCACAGTACAAATCACTGGAATAATGTGAAACAGCTTGTCATTTTGTTGCTTTCCAAGTGGCTCCAATATGGTTATTTTGCACGGAAGAACTGAGCCTCAATACTCCAGATATCATCTGTATTTACACATGAATCTCTCTGTAAACTGGAGTTGAATTAGTATTTGTCATTTAGTTATTAATTATACTTATACCTCTCTTTTCAGGAAAGATTGGCTCCAAAGCAGCTTACAATTTAACAGAAATCGCAATATTCAAAAACTGTGGGAAAACACTTATGCCCCTCAGGACACAGTGCCACAGGTGCCAGTTGAATATGCAACCCTCACTCAGGGGTTGTTGTGTTTTGTTTTATGAGAGGGTTAAACAACTTTCACATAAACATGATCTGTTTTAGGGTTATACAGGAGTTGTTTAACACAGATGCTGGGTTCGCACAACCCAACCCCGAACAGTGGTTGCATAAAATGGCAGCTGCACTCACCCCTCAGGCCCCACAGCTGTTGAGTCACGAGTTCAGCACTTCTGTCACCAACCTTAAAGAAGTCATTCCGGAGCAAAGAAACTTCAACAGGAGATTAGAGTGAGAGACGTCTGAGTTAGAATTCATCAACAGGTTCAATTCTATCACAAGAGGCTTGACTTGAGATAAAGGACTTCTTTAATCACAATACATGTGTTAATTGGCTTTACCTAGTGGCAGGATGTTTATGTTGTCACCATGAACTGATTTGTCAATGACCACTCTGAATAATGTGATTGTCACTGTCAGTACCTTCTGCATGTAATTTCTTATAATTCCCTCCCCACAATACACAGTGTGGCCTCATCTACACCAAGCAGGATGTTGCACTATGAAAATAGTATATAAAAGGCAGGAGCCACACTACTGCTTTATAGTGGTATTGAAGGGCACTGGCAACTGTTGGGGCCCATTGACTCATACCATATACTGCTTTCATGCTGCTTGGTGTGGCTCCTGCCTTTTATATACCGCTTTCATAGTGCAATATCCTGCTTGGTGTAGATGAGGCCTAAGTTAGGGATGTTGGAGAAACCTACAATGGCACCAAATGAGCTTGGATTTTTTATGAAACTGATCAGCAGATTCCCCAGCGGACCAACTTTCCCCCTGTTGGGCGAAGTCCAACTTGCAGACCATTTTCTTAAACTTTAGGGATTTTGTGCAAATTTCATTGTAGAAAAATGCAAACAAACAAACAAAACTGCCCAAAAATGCATATTTCCCCCATATGCAGAAGCATGAAAATGCACATTTGGGGGGAATTTGCAAATTTGCACAAATCCATAAACTTTTTTTTTAAAAATCTGATTCTGGTAATGGCCGGGTGACAGAATGATAGGCTGGAGTGCTGGGCTGAAAACAACAGAATGGAATTTAATAGGGATAAATGCCAAGTTCTACATTTAGGGAATAGAAACCAAATGCACAGTTACAAGATGGGGGACACTTGGCTCAGCAATACTACAAACGAGAAAGATCTTGGAATTGTTGTAGATCACAAGCTGAATATGAGCCAACAGTGCGATATGGCTGCAAGAAAGGCAAATGCTATTTTGGGCTGCATTAATAGAAGTATAGCTTCCAAATCACGTGAGGTACTGGTTCCTCTCTATTCGGCCCTGGTTAGGCCTCATCTAGAGTATTGCGTCCAGTTCTGGGCTCCACAATTCAAGAAGGACGCAGACAAGCTGGAGCGTGTTCAGAAGAGGGCAACCAGGATGATCAGAGGTCTAGAAACAAAGCCCTATGAAGAGAGACTGAAAGAACTGGGCATGTTTAGCCTGGAGAAGAGAAGATGGAGGGGAGACATGATAGCACTCTTCAAATATTTAAAAGGTTGTCACACAGAGGAGGGCCAGGATCTCTTCTCGATCCTCCCAGAGTGCAGGACACGGAATAACGGGCTCAAGTTAAAGGAAGCCAGATTCCGGCTGGACATCAGGAAAAACTTCCTGACTGTTAGAGCAGTGCGACAATGGAATCAGCTACCTAGGGAGGTTGTGGGCTCTCCCACACTAGAGGCATTCAAGAGGCAGCTGGACAACCATCTGTCAGGGATGCTTTAGGGTGGATTCCTGCATTGAGCAGGGGGTTGGACTCGATGGCCTTGTAGGCCCCTTCCAACTCTGCTATTCTATGATTCTATGAATGAAAGGTGCCTGACAATCTGTGAAAAAGCGACAGAACGGATTTTACACATTCCATACACCCCTGCGTAGATGTAGTGTATGTATACCTGAAACTCTCAAAGCACTCTGTGCATCTGATGATGTGGGCTATAGTCCATGAAAGCTTATCCCAGAATGTATTTGTTAATCTTTAAGGTGCTACAAGACTCTTTGTTGGTTTTGCTTACAATTAAAATCTACTCAGAGGTAGACTATAATAGGAGAAAAATGGCAGTCTCCTCTAGTCCCTGACAGTTGGTGATAGTCTACGTTCCAGGCTCTTCCCTCCAAAGGGAAGGGACAAAAGCAGTTGCAGATGGACCCAGGAATTGGCTGAAAGGAAAGATACCAGCCCACAGAATCTGCCCTCATATTGAACTGCAGTATTTGCAATAAGTTTGCCTCAGTACCTCATCCTCCCCTTATGTAGCTTGCTCTGAAACTACTTTGCCACCAGGTCAAAAGAGAAACCAAATACTTCACATATTTTTTAAATACTGCCGAAGGTCTGAAGAGAACACAATGCTATGTGGCAAACATTGCTATTAGATATAATGGCTGTACAGAAATATGGTTTTTAGCCCTTAAAAGTTGTTCTGTATTTTCAACAGCAAATTCCAAAATAACATGGAAAAACTGTGTGCTTGGCATTTCTGAAAACCTTGGAATTTAGTCACAATTTCTGCTTTGGAGATATTTGGTTGAAGCCTTATACGACAGCAGAACTACCAAAATGGGGCAGCAACTCATCACCCCTTAATCTCACATCAGCACCATCCAAGTGAGGAGCGATGGAATTGCTAGATTGCTTGATTTAGACAAGGAAAAATCAGCTTCTATCTCTAGTCAGCCACAAAGCTTCCTGGGTGACCTTGGGCCAGTAACTCTTCTCTGAGCAGACAAACATTGCATCCTATGTTGGTCCATTAGAAAAACAAAACACCAAAGGTAACACTGGAGTAATATCTTTATTAGGACCAACTAAAAAGTTACAAATAAGTAAGCAAGATTTTGAGTTTAGAAGAAATCTTCATCACATTGGGTACAAATCGTCTTAAAATGGAACGGGGGAGGTGTTATTCAGACATAATTAGGCTAGGAGGCCATCTTGGAGCAAAAAGATCTCAATTGCACTGAAGGTTAGAGGGACAAAGAAAGGTGGTTGCTCTTTCTTTGAAAATATAAACAACTGCAGTTATTTGGAACAGATAGCACAAAAAGGAACAGAGAGCAGAAATAAAGAAAAATGCAATAGTCATAACAGCAAAAAGAAAACAGGGTAGCCCTTGTATTTTATTTATTTATTTTTAGAAAAAACATTTACTGCCTTTCAGTGTTCACATTTGCCCGAATGCCAATACATACCTTTTAATACAAATAATAACAATGTTTGAAATGGTTACTTTAAAAAACAGCATCAAAAGAGAAGGATTAACGACCATTAAAATCTTGGTGGAATAAAAATATCTTCGCTGCCCACCTAAAAACCATCAAAGTTGGGACCGATTGAACTTTCCTCAGAACAATGTTCCACAACCATGGTGCTGCCAGTTCCACTGAAAAAATGGTTTTGTATCACCACAAAATATGCTTCCCTTGGTAGTGAAATACAGAGCAGGGCTTTTGATGATGACCACAACTGATGGACAGGGTCATGTGGGAGGAGCTGACCCTCCAGTTATCCTATCCCCAAGCCAGTTTAATAAAACCTAATGTTAAATTTTGGATGGTGCACAGGGTACAGAATCAAAATTAGCTAGTGTTAGATAGCGGGTGGTTGGGTGCTTTTTGTTGTTTCCACCATAAATGACAGTATATTCCTAGAATTCTATGACATTCAGTATTTTGGATAGCTGCATCCAGTATTTCTCAGAGAAAACCACCCAAGATCCTTTCACACCAAGCACGATCTGACTGTTTCAGTTTTCCCCATTCTATTTTAAGGCAAATACAGTCCTCATCTTACTTGACATCCTCCATCACCCTTCTTTTGTTCCTGTTTTGCTTGACATTCAGTCTAATTAAGGGTTTTGTTATTCTTGAAAGCTATACAGCTTTTCCGTTGGTCTTAATAAGGATGTTATCCTTCAATTATTTTGGGATTATTTCTCAGCATTATCTCACAGGGGTGTTTCAAAGATAAAGTGTGTGTGTGTGTGCGGGGTGGGGTGGGGTGTTACCCTGAACCATTTATAGAAAGGGAGGGATAAAAGTGAAGTAAATACATAAGTGACAATAATTCACATAAACAGGACTTAACATTAGAAGGGAAGCAGGCAAACACGGTGCCCCCGGAGCCTTTAGGCAAAGGTCAGAGGGCCAGCCAGCTGGGCAGCTGTAGCTGCATCCAATATTGTAGAGCCTACATTTAGCAGGGGGTGTGTGTGGACTGATCAGGGGTAGGCAAATTATTATTTATTATTATTATTATTATTTATTTATATAGCACCATCAATGTACATGGTGCTGTACAGATAACACAGTAAATAGCAAGACTCTGCCGCATAGGCTTACAATCTAATAAGTTGTAGTAAACAATAAAGAGGGAAGGAGAATGCAAACAGGCACAGGGAAGTGTAAACAGGCACAGGGTAGGGCAAAACCAACAGTGTAGAGTCAGAACAAACTCAATATTTGAAGGCTATAGGGAAAAGAAAAGTTTTGAGCTGAGTCTTAAAAGCAGTGATTGAGTTTGTAGTTCTCAAGTGTTCTGGAAGAGCGTTCCAGGCGTAAGGGGCAGCAGAAGAAAAAGGACGAAGCCGAGTAAGGGAAGTGGAGGTCCTTGGGCAGGCGAGAAGCATGGCATCGGAGGAGCGGAGAGCCCGAGCGGGGCGATAGTGTGAGATGAGAGAGGAGAGATAGGCAGGAGCTAGGCAGTGAAGAGCTTTGAAGGTCAGTAGGAGAAGTTTATATTGGATTCTGAAGTGAATTGGAAGCCAAATTCCAGGGGGCAGGGCCTAGCATTGCCCCTGTGGATCCCACCAGGAGGTGCACCACTGCCTCACCTGCCTTGTGGTTGCCTGATGCCGCAATCCAGTGGAAAGGCCTCTTTTAAGATCAGTGATTTGCTGCTGAACCTTTGTGGGGCAGTGGTAGCAAGAAGAGTTAACTTTGCTTTAAAACAACCCCAATTTTGCCACCACCACCACCACCACTACATCACCAAAATTTGGTGGCTAACTGCTGACTTTCCTTCAAAAGGCCACATCACAACATTTTAGTAGCAGGCTGCAAACAGGTGAAGGGCCCATATGTGGGCCATGTGTTGTCCACTGCTACACTAGATGACGTTCCAGCTCTCAGGATTCTGTTCTATGCCCCTTTACAGAATCACAGTGCAGCTGGTTTAACCAGGAACACAGCTGGAAGAAATTGTTTCACTCCAAGCAGCAGGGGCTACTTCCAAAGAAACTTCCGTTCTTCTGTGCACTGTAAAGTAAAATGGCTCATAGAGAACTACTCTGTTAGAGCCAAGCTAGTGGACATCCTGCTGCGCTTCTCCCTTCGGCCCCATCCTGGCCCTCACTCCTGGCCCTAGTAAGGTGACTTTTCTGTAGCGTGCCAATGCTCCAGCATTCTACACATTTCAGCCCTTGCTTAGCACTTAAGGAAAGGATTCTTCTTTATTCTTGCACCCATCTATGGCAGCCTGATAAATAATGCAGCACACCTCCCTCAGATGGCAGAATAAAGTGTCAGCGACAACTTTTTCTCATGTGAAGTGTTCCTCCGCAGGTATTAATTAGCAGCCACGGTGTTCAACAAGGCTCAAATGTTCAGCAGAAATGGTGACAAAAGCATTGATGACATTTCTTCTACACACAGAGAAAGTGCCCTAAATTCACACACAGTGTTGCCGGTCAGCAGCATTCCTTATTCTGAGAAATCACTTCATCTGGTTCAGTAAACCAGAAGCAGGTTATCAGGGAAAATGTGTATATTGGATATGTGAAAGTCCACTGTTATTACAGTTCACTGGAAAAACCCAGGGCAGACTTGGACTGGAGGAAAGGAACAAGTGCATCAAGTGCAGAGAGAATTGTCCCTGGATAGATTACTGGTCCATCTAGGCCCAAGGGCGCAAGGCGTGTAGGCAGCCAAGATGAACAAGAAAAAGGGAGAAACACCTCAGGATGCTGTAGACAACTTTATCGTGAACAAGCCCAATGCGTTTCGGCCTCTGGCTTTCTGTTAGGCCTTCTTCGGGGGTGGGGGTGGGTTGTAATTATGTCTGCAGAAATTAATTACAACAGAATTTCTCTTATCTATACACTGGCGACAAGAAGGGATGAGCTGAAGTTGCAGCTGTTCCTGAGTCAGTCTGATCTAGCAACAGTAATCTATGCAATGGTTACATCAGAGTTAGACTACTGCAGTGCACTCTATGTAGAGCTACCCATGAAGAACATCTGGAAGCTTCAGTTGGTCCAAAATGTGGCAGCTAGACTGCTAACCAGTGCATGGTATTGTGATCAGATCACTCCAATACTGAAAGATTTCACTGCTTGTCAATTGTTTTCTAGAACCAATTTCATCCGGATTAGCAGCATTGTCTGTTCATGTATGCCTTCATGGATTTACGCATCTGGACAGGTAAGAGCCTGAAGGACTAGCAACGCCAATTTGATGACTACAAGAGAAGACTTCTCTTGTCTTCTCCACTGTCTACTCTCCTTTAGGGTGACCATATTTTGGAAACAAAAAAGGAGGACAACCTGAACATAGCCTTGGTCACATGTCTGATTTTACATACAGAGAAACCTGTTCTATATAACATCTTAAATATTAAAATCACTGAAATAAAAAGTGAGACATTCAATGTATCTGAAATTAACTTCACTCACTTCTACTTTTATAGCTTTTGCTGTACTTTGAAGCTTTTCGTGTCATACAGTCTCCCCTTCCCTCAAATATCTTTTCTGACTGCAAATCCTTCACTGGATGACCATAGTCTCACCTTTCCTAATATTTAACACTCTTTCCCCGTCACCTTTCTCATATCCATACTCACAGATTTAACATATTGCTACCACTGAACAAATGAAGCAGTTGACAAGTGAAGAAAAATCTAGTACAACAAACGAGGAACCTAGCTTTCAGAAAGAGTATAAACTACTATTCCTCTGCAAACATTAGCCATGGAACAAAATGGACTCAAGTCTTGTTGCAGTCATTTCTCACTTGAGAAACTAATCTAAAAATTTGTCATTATACCTCTGGTTCATTTGCCATGTAAACAAGACTATGGTCAGTAGCAATACAAAGAGAGCCCAGAACAGATGCTCATTATCACAATGCTAGACAAGGATCTTACCCTCCTTTTATCCAAATATCTCCTGAATTTACACTGCCTCAGTCTGCACAGAACAGAAATCCCAATCAGGAACCCACCCAAAAAACTGCCCAAAGAAAAGGCAGAAACAAGTCCCACTGATTTCAATAAAGCTTACTCCCAGATAAATGAATATAGGATTGCAGCCTGTTCATCTTATTCTAGCAAGTGCAAGCTCCTCCTGTCAAGAATAACTGTGCACCTACTTCATTCCAGAATGAAATTAAGTCTACGGCAATTAAGAAATTTTCAAGGGATGAAAGGGGCTATACAGAGTCCATGGTTTATAACTGGGTCTCCAGGGAGCGTTTTCAATATAATAGAAAGAAAGTCTCATGGCAGGACCTATCTAATGTCTCCATGGATTTAGATGCTAGTGAGACAGGAGGTGATTCCACAGGCACATCAGGCAGTGAAGGATCCCATAGTGGCATGTGACTGCGAATGCCAGCCCCCCCCCCCAAGAGTCAATTTTTTCTCGTTCCATACTTGTTGCAGAGGACGCAACAAGATTTAGTGGTCAAATTATGCTCTCAGGAGGAAAGAAAGGGCTTGTATGTGGGATTAAGCTTTGTTTCCACCCCAGGATATAACACCTTCTGTTCCCACATTGATCTTTTCTGTCTTTTTCAGCAATTAAAATTAAGGGAAATTTTTGGTGAGAAGCAGACTATCCCATTCTTTTTTTGCCCTTGTTCCAAATTTGTGCCCACTACTTCCAATCCCTATATTCAGGTGTATGAGCAATTTTTCTTGAAGGATATTAAACAATTAGAACAGGTCTCATTTAGAAGATAGCATAATTTATCTAAAAAAGGCCAATTTATTTTGAACCAATTGTTCAAGTATCAATCCTTAGTGATCAAAGATGCTGACAAGCATGGTGCTGTTGTACTGTTGAACAAGGAGTATTATTTAAAGGAGGTGCATAGACAACTGCGGGGTGAATCCTGCTGCAACCCCTTTCCATTTGATCCTACCAAACACATCTCCTCTATCATCAGGATTGTCGTAGTTGAAGCCATGCTCATGGGACTTACAGATGAACAAACATCTAACTTTTTACAAAATGCCTACCCTAATGTACTTCCGAAGATCTATAAGCCTGGTTTTTCTCTGCCTGGCCATCCCATAGTATTGGATTCAAACTCTGTGTTAGAATCCTTGTCCCAGTACATGGACCGCTTCTTACACCACTTTGGGTTTAGGATGCCATCATATTTGAAGGACACAAAAGATTTCATGAACAAGGTGGATGATATGACAATCCCTACACATGCCTCCTGAGTTACTATGGATGTAGTTGAGTCGTATCTCAATAGTAGGGATGATCCTTCTCCTCCAACATATTTCCTTCTAGAACTTATGGACATTATCCTTGAAAAATTTTTTTTTAGGTTTTCTAATCAGTTTTATTTTCAAATTAAAGGGGTTGCTATGGGTAGTCCCTTTGCCCCTAGTGAAAACATGTTCAGGGCCTTTCTTGAGGAAACCATAATCTGCAGTTCGAGTAACAATCCATTTTACAATGATGTCCTTTTTATAAACATATATTGATGACATCTTTTTGGTATTTTCCCATCAGCACAGAGTGGAGATTTTTTCCCCAGTTGGATAAACACTATACATACTAGTATAAAATTCACTTTCCATCCAGTTAAGCGTCGGATTTCATTCCTAGATACAGAGGTATACAGGAACAATTATATTTTCTCTGTTATACTTCTCACGCTACCATTCATCTCAATTACACAGGCATCTACCATTGGGCCAGTATTTATGTCTCAAAAGAAACTCCTCTCAGGATGAGGAGTCTGCTAACATAAAAAACAGGCTAAGACAAGCCGCTTATGGACAAGGGGTGTCCCATTACAGTTGTTATAATGATGCTGAAAGGCGAGCGAATGCAATCCTAAGATCAAAGTTATTGGGGGATCTTCTTAGGACTCCTGAGAATAGGATAATATGTTCCTTAACATATTCCTACTTATCCTATGCCATCATGAAAATTATACATAAACATTGGCACATTGTGAGTCATTTACCTGGCTGAAGCAATACACCACAACTTGGACTTAGACATACAAAAAATCTCAGGGACTATTTGGTGCATTCTGATATTGATCCAACCATCTTTACAGATTGCAAAATGTATAGCCATTTTAAATGCAGCAGCTATACTGTCTCTGCATTATCTATGCAAACCGACACATTTGAGCATCCAATTGACCCCTGAAGTTTAAAGTTACGTCATTTTTCTAACTACACCACAAAACCAGTCATCTATATTATTTTTTGTTCTTGTGGACTACTGTATGTAGGAAAAAACCTCACGTAGTGTTATAACAAGAATAATAGAACATCGTTCAAAGTTAAAACATCAGGTTTTGTATGCACCATTAGCACACAATTTTATTGAATATTCTCACAATTAGAATGAGTTCAGATTTCCAGTAATCACAAATACAGTTGGTACAATCATGCCAACCTTCTCCTAAGGAAGGAAGCTGAATGGCTTTTCAGGTTGGACACTGTGCAGCCCAATAGTTTGAACATGAGTTCAGAATTGGGATCTTGTTTGGGAAGGTGATTCTACTTACGGTCTCTTGTTGCAATTTTTTTTTTAACCTCTATTCTACTCTGTTCTACTAGGGCTGTGCAGGGACCCCCGATCTTCCTTAGAAGCCGATCCAGAGCCCCCGAAGCAGCCCCGATCTGCCTCGGGGCTGCCTCGGGGGTTCCCAATCTGCCTCAGCACCTCAGCCGAGGTGAAATTCTGGCCCTCCGAGGTGAACTCTCCCCACTTACTTGGGCAGCGGACAACAGGGGCACCAAGTAAGCCCCCCTCTCCACTTACCTGTATCTGCTGTCCACTGCTGCTGCAGCCAGGTTGCGTGCGGTGGCTTCCACTCCGATGACGCTGAAGCCTGAAAGTAGGAGTGGAAGCCACTGGATGCAAGCCAGTGGAGGTGGCGGACCCAGGTAAGTGGGGAAGGGGGGCTTACCTGGGTGCTTCGCCGCCACCAGCTTGCGTCTGGCAGCGGCAGTGGATGGAGGTAAGGGGGGCTTACCTGTGTCCGCCGCAGCCACCACTGGCTTGCGTACGGCCGTGGAAGCATGTAAGTGGGGAATGGGGGGGGCGCTTACCTGCTGCCTCCGTCATCTTTCTTCTGGCAGCTTCCAGTGCTGCAGGAAATGAAAGGGAGTAGGCTGCGCGATAACTTAAAATCGCGCGGCCTACTCCTTTTTATTTCTGGCGGCAGCACCAGAAGCCGCCAGAAGAAAGATGGCAGCAGTGACGGAGGCCGCAGGTAAGGAGACTGGTGGGGTGCTGGGGTGTGGGTGGCTCTGAAGTGCTGAGGTGTTCCGAAGCTTCAGAACCAATTGGCTTTGGATTCGGGCTGCCTCGGCTTTTGCCCGAACTGCCTCGGATCCGGTTTGGAAGGGTCCAAACCACCCTGATCCGCTTTCACCCTGATCTGCTTCAGAATCGGGGTTTGGATCTGAGGCAGTGCACAGCCCTACTCTGTACTGTATACTATTGTTACCTGTACTTGCACCTTTAAAGTACATGTATATAAAATAAAATGACTTGAAGGGTAGAATGAGTACAACTGCCTGCAGAACTTACTACCATTGAAGCTGACTGATTGAGTTGCTGGGGATTTGAGATTTGAACATGCTAATGCTTTTTTGTTGGGCTGTTAGCTTTATCATGTTTTTGAAACTTTGTATTTGTTTCTCAGCAAACTGCCTTTAGAGGGAATAACGGACACGGAATAATGGACACAGAATAACGGACACAGAATAAAGGACACAGAATAATGGGCTCAAGTTAAAGGAAGCCAGATTCCAGCTGGACATCAGGAAAAACTTCCTGACTGTTAGAGCAGTACGATAATGGAATCAGTTCCCTAGGGAGGTTGTGGGCTCTCCCACACTAGAGGCCTTCAAGAGGCAGCTGGACAAGCATCTGTCAGGGATGCTTTAGGGTGGATTCCTGCATTGAGCAGGGGGTTGGACTCGATGGCCTTGTAGGCCCCTTCCAACTCTGCTATTCTATGATTCTATGATTCTAATAAGGTATACGGGTCAGAGAGACTTCCTAACTGTTCACCTTATCTTTATTCCCACGGTGTTTGCCTATTAGTGGCGGAGAGTCCTAACAGAACAGTTTTGAGCTCTATTTGATGCTGTTTTCATGTAATTGTGTAACTTCACATAGGGAATACATATTATATTGTACTAGGTATGTTTTTCAGTTCTTATAAAGTACTGCTTTTCTGAAGAAGCTGGACATGGTGAAGCAGGATTAAAATTAAGTCAAACCTTTGCTCATCTGAAAAAAAACTTTGCTCATCTGTGGTTAATAATATTCAAATTTTGTAGTATTTTGCACTTGCTGAATTTCTATCACGTGTGTTTTTTGGACCTGTTTAATTACCTGCATGACAGTTTGCCTATCTTTGCTTATTTTGTACTTTGTTATATAGTTATTTTCTATTGTATTGGTTTGCTTTGATCCTTTGTGTCACTCATTATAATATTTTTGTGCAGTTGTATGCTTTTTAGCATTTATTTTTTGGAACACAGCAATTCATACATATTGTGTATGCATTTCTCCCATATATACATTTTTGAAAGCATTTCTGATAACGAATGCATTTTTGTATGCATTTTCAGAAAGGTAAGCAATAGCAGAAGTGTAAACACAAATGTATGCTTTAGGAGAATTGAGAACACAAATCTGGAGGCCACTGCATTAGGGATGGATGGTCTATGGTGTATGTTTACATTGTTTTAATATTTAGGGTTTGGAAATAAGAGGGTTAACAAAGGCAGAAAGCAGACTGACATCCCCTTTATAGTCAGAGGTAAGCTTGCCAGGTATAAAGCTTCCAAGCAACTTTGCAGCGGGCACCTTCTGGGAAGTTCTGGGTACTTACATAGGGTGGACACTTATGCATCACCAAAAAAGAGGAAGTGGATGACAAAAAGCAAAGCAAAGAAGATGACATTGTTTTTAATTTAATGTGCATATGCTAATTTATATGTACAAACATATTTAGAATATAGTTACTCTAATTTAAATATAAATATGAAGTGCATCACCATCATGGAGAAGAAAACTATGATCAAGTGAGCTGTGTGCCTGTTCAGGCTGTTGCCCAGGTGCTTAACTGTGGATGAACAAATTCATGACACCTGCTCTTTCTTCTGACAGGGCTTTATCTCTATACGATTAATGTGGACTTAGACTGAAAAAGCCCTTTTTCTGACAGCTCTTTAGAACTCCATATTTCCAGTAAAGCCAAAGACACTAAAATGTGCATTAATTTGAAAATCCTGCATGCAGACTAAGTGCTAAACAAATCAGAAATAATACCACAATTAAGACATCAATGGAAAGCAACGTTTTGTATGCACAGACTACAGATGGAAGCCACAAGGCCGCAAACACTTTGGTTACTCTATGTCATCATTTCCATTATAATAAATCTCTCAGAGGTTCAGCTATAAAATCATTAGTCTGGAATAAGAGCATGTTGGGTTAGCCTTCGGACTGAAAATGTATCTAGCTTTACTGGTTAGTGTGTGTGTGTGTGTGTGTGTGTGTGTGTGTGTGTGTGTGTGGATTTAAATAGTTTCCGCCACTGAAATTAATGCAGATTAAAAATAATAAGATAAAAATGGCAGCCTGATGTGTTTTGTGCTTTTCCACAAAAGAAGACATTTAGAAATGTAGAAATAAATCATGGACAGGCTCTGAAGGTTTCTGCTCTTTTGGCAAACAAACGTTAGTTAAAATTCACAGACCATTTTATGGAAGAATCACGTACTATGTCAATGTCACCACTCCATAACCAGCAGTATTCAGTGCGAAGGTGCCTTTTCATATATGAGGAAAGGACCACATGCCAGAGGTGTCTTTTATACTTCAACAAATTGTGTTTCTTGAAGCAAGAAAGAACTTCGGATTAGAGTATTGCACAAAGATATATGTAAAATTAAGGAATGTTGAATATGTAACATTAGCTAGCAAGAGCAGGGTTGTAAATTGATCTTAAACAGGTGGAAGGCATCATACCCCAGCCTAAGGTGGGCTGTTCCACCACCACTACCAGTAGCACCATTTTGTGTTTGTGGGATTTTGTTTACTCTGGGTCTTTTATATAGCAAGAAAGAATGGTTAAAAATGCCATTCTGGTGTCTAAGAGATGGAGCTATGAATCAGGAAGTCTCCAGTGAGAATCTCACTCCTGCTATGAACTCAGCAGGCTCCTTAGGCAAGACACACACTCTCAGCCTCAGCTCCTTCCATCTGCAATATGGGGGATAATAATACTTATCTACGCAACAGGATTGTTATACAGATTATTGAGAGAAGGTATGTGAAATATTCTGAACGCCAAAATTTTAAGACTGGGGCTACAATGGGGCTCCCAGGTCCAAAAAGGTTGAAATACTGCAGGTCTAATGGACAGGATATAAAGGTTGAATACAGTCTATGAATACACTGAATCACACTTGAAGTTAATGAACACAATCCCATGACCTGGAAGCTGTAAGGGGGAGGGAGAGAAAGCAGGTTTAGTTGGTGAGAGTGAGCGAGCGAGTGAGAGAGTGAAATAAAAGTGCTCAAGAAACCAGGGAGGTAAAGGGGATTGACGTTAAATACTGATTCAAGGTAATGATTTGGGCTTCAGGTTTGCAGTACCAGCAAATATTTGGCTTCTCTTCACAGTCATTCCACAAAACAATTTTAGCACTTTAAAACCATTTAAACATTACTGTGCACACAGATTCCAAGTGCCTGCATAGCCTCATATAAACATAGAAGTTCATAATAGCAAGCAACATTAAAACAAAATCCATCACGCAAGGACGCCAAATACCTACCTTTGAGTCATAATCTTATAGGCATCTGGCAGATAACAACGGATATTCTCCATCTGAGCAGGATCAGAGTCACAGATTTTATCATCTGTCCTGCCATAGTTGGCACTTTCAATCATGATAACATCTGTTCCTGGGCAGCGCAGTTCTATTGGGTAGCTTTCACAGGATAGTTCCCTCCGGACCACTGCCATAGGAACAGGGGCACGACTAAAAGCTGTAGAGAGAAGAGAGACACTTATATTTAATACGAACAGCAGGACTCAAAACAGATTTTGTTCCATAACAGAAAGACAGGCGTTTGGGAGTCTTTTTAATTCACAACATTGTTTTCTAAAATAAACATCTTACAGAATTACAAGTAATTGTAATTACAAGTACATTGATGGTGCTATATAAATAAATAATAATAATAATAATAACCCCCCTCCATGTAGCCTTTTAAACTCATATTTGTGCCTATTCACACATGATAACACTCAAAACTTAGATAAGCTTCTTATTAAAATCTGCTTGGGACAGGTTTTTCTGCAGCAGCACAACTAAATTGAGTAAAATGTGGTCAGTCCAACAGATTATACATCAGATTATCCCCTAAATCAGCTGTTACTAAATAGATAACATTTTAAAATGCCATGTTCCAGCTACACCTTTTTAAAGTGACGAGACAATAGGGGCTAGGAATGTTATAACACACTATTCCAAAAATCTCCCATTTAAATGTGTATTGTTTTAGATCACAATGTAGCAGTTGTTATATTAAGTCATAACGTGATAAATGTAAAAATCATACGTGAATAGACATAAATATTTCATAGAATCATAGAATAGCAGAGTTGGAAGGGGCCTACAAGGCCATCGAGTCCAACCCCCTGCTCAATTTAAAAGGCTACATGTTGGTGAGGAGGGTTCATTTATTTATAAGACTAGAATGAAGCTGTTATGTTTTCATATTTTGGATGTAGTTTTTTGTAATTTGTGTTACATATTGTTTCAATATTGAGCCTTTAAGCTGCATCACGGGCAGTATATATTATGGCTAGATAGTATAGTATTTGTTTAATACTGTTTGATATATTGGGTGATCTTTTACATTGTATAACTTTGTATTTGTTTTCACAGAAAGTACCCCTCGGTAAAGTGTCTTCTTTACTGCCCGAGAACCATATTCACCTGAGGTGTCATTTCTGATGGTGGTGCTTTTTCCCCTCACCATTAAGCAATTGCAACCTCTTCTCCTCACGCAGAGTTAAGGAGAAGGGGTCACAGCGTGTCGGCATATCTCCCACAAGGATTAACGTTGCATGCCTCTCTTTTTACAAATGAAGAACTGGTGCCAGCAAACTAAAATGAATGAATACATACATCCTCTTCCTCTCCACTCAAAAAACTGCTCCTTATGTTTTCTAAAGCAGCAGAAACCCTTCCCCAAAACAAAATTTTTTTTAAGGGTACATATCAGATTCAGATGAATCCTAAATTCTAAAACAAATGAGACTGATTCGGACAGATTCAGGATTTGTTGAAAGCCAAGCAAGGGTCTGCCAAATTGTTCCAAGGTGAAACTGGGTCCTCAGGAGTGAGGTCCTCCCCAAGGTGGGGAGAGAGGAGGGGAGTAAAATTTTGTGACTGAAAGCTCTAGCTTCCAATCAGGGAATAACTTTCGCAGGGATCTCTTTTTTACTTGCAATCACAGTGCTTTTAGGAAGGGTTTAGAAGGAACACAGCAGAACACATCCTGTGTTTTCACTGCATTTTGTGACTGAATCTGTGGCAACAGAGGCAGCCGCTGCCGCCGTGTCCAGGGCTTCTAGGAATGTATTACTCGAGAGCCAGCACTAGCTGAGAGATGCCTGTACTCTGTTGCTTACTCCATGGGTAGCAAATGTGACACAAACTCTCCAAGCAGGTACGTGCAGCTCCTTCAAGGCTTCTGTTAGGGTCTCCAGATATGCTCTGCGGGGTACTCAGTTCAGCACTAGTATAGATCAAAAGGCCAGGGAGCGGGGCGTTGCTGCAGTCTATGGAAAGTCCATCTCTTTTTCCACACTTCCTGTCCATCTGAGTGTGACTCTAGAGTGCCTGTATCTCCTGTTGGGTGCTCAAGAAACATTAAGGATTCTGTTGGTGTACTGCCCACCCTGCTGCCCATCAGGATGATGGTGGTTTCAAGGCGGAGGATTTTTCATCTATTGCCTTGTTGTGATCAGACCACTTCCTACTGATGCATTTAGGCTTGCATTAAACTATTCCTTTCTCCAGGGGTGGGGGACCTATTAGGATGACCTGTCTCAGAGCAGATTCCAATGGATTCTAGAGGGCTCTGGGGGACTTTCCGGCTGGTATGGTTAGCGCTACTGTCAAAGACCTGGTCGTTCTGTGGAATATGGAGATGACCAAGGCAGATGACACAATTGTTCTTGAGTGTCCTTTCCAATGCAGCAACATATCTGTCATGATTTAGATTCTACAGTTCCTGGCAATTCAATCCATGAAAGGTATCCAGGGCACCATCTGGACAGATATTGTTGGATGTCTTTCAGTTTTTAAGATGCAAGGTGCTTGGTAAAGTTTTCCCAACTACCAGTTTGCTTTACCCTTGCTGTGCATGGCTTATTACCTCCAGTAGGGAGGAGGTGGCTGGCTACATTTGAGAGGTTATTATTCTTACCTATGGGAGGGAGTGGTCTGGCCCAGCCTCTTTAAAAGAGGCAGTAGTGAGACCACTTCTGGAGGGGTGGGGAATCCTTGGACCCGAAAATCTGAATAAGTATAACCGGTGACTAAGGCAGGATCTATACTACTGCTTTAAAATGTTTTGTAACAGTAGTGACAACTGTTGGGGCCCAGGACACACACCATATACCGTTTTCAAACCGTTTGTGTCATAACTTGCTTGGTGTAATTCTGGCCTAAAATTCCCTTCCTAAGCAAGGTGCTCGAATCTGGTGGCCAATCAGATCCAACCGCTGGTTTTAGCTGTTTAATTATTTATCTCTTTTAAATGCTGAATTTTTGTTGTTGCTTTTAAAGCAACACATTTTAATGTGCTTTAAATGTGTTAATGTGTTTTATTTATGTGTTGTACTTCATTATTTTAATCTTTGGTTGCAGTGATTTTGCTTTTATTGTGTATGTTGCCCTGAGAGCTTCAGCTATAGGGCGATTCATAAAGAGAATAAAATAAATAATAAATGTATGTATGTATGTATGTATGTAATGCTGTGCGTGTAAATACAAAGATACAAATACAGACACACTGTTGCCATGTGTGCAACCGATCACTAGGAAAATGCATTCCCCTAGAGACTTTCTAGATTCCAAGTAATGGAACTAGGAAGGAGGTAGGATTGCCTTCTTTGAAGTTTTCAAAGGATATTCTGAAGCAGATGTCTCACCTTCGGGGCTGCGGGTACAGGCCAGATAAACTGAGGGGTACTATTATTATTAATTAGCCTGTGGCATGCTAATTACTTTCTCCTAAAATAAAACTGAAATGTTCAACCATATTACGCAATATTGAAGACCTAGAGTCAAGAGAGCCACAATGTAATTAGGAATTGGCAACATATAAAAATTAATTCTGATTATGTTTCAACCCCACAGCTATCTCTGTTTGGCAAAGTCTACCATGTTCTGTGACAAGCTGGCTAGCCAGCTTCTAAGGCTATAAGGATTGGGAGCAGAATTAGAGAATCCTGCATCATTGTTTTATACATTAAGGGCACAATCCTATGCATATTTAGACAGAGAAAAAAAATCCTAAAACACCCAGCATGCTCCAGCCACCATGAGACAGTCTGCCACTTTGCTGAGACAGTGGCAAACTGAACTGTTAAACCAGTATCTGACATTTTGGCTGGATTCTGGAGCTCTGGTTGTCAGCCAGCTATTCTGGCAATCTGGATTATTCTTCAGGGCAGTCAATGGCCATCTGTGCTTTGTGACAACTACCCATGGTGGGTGAGGGTGTGTGTGAAATGGGTTAGGGACATTTGTATTTGTTCCAATTTTAGGTCTTTGGCTCAAATGTGAGCTGTTAGCAGTTTTAAATGTATGAAATCAACACCGCGCTAATCAAACAGCTTTAAACTGAATACAACAGAATTATCTTTGAGGTTTAAAACACAAGGCAGGCCCAGGAAAGAACATCTCCCCCCCCACACACACAGCCCCAAATAAATTTTAAAAAGATGCTGCCTAATTTGTAAGTTACATTCATAAACAAAGCAAAACGGGGGGGGGGGAACCTTTGTAGGCATTGCTTGCTGCTTTTACATTGTGATTATAAAGGGGAATATTACACTGAACACATTAAACTATTCATTGTTGGTACTGAATTTTGTGCCAGTTATGCAAGTTTTAGTAAAAAAGCATAGTTGGTTACAAAAATGTCTGGAGTAAAAGGTACACATTTCCCCCATTTTAGTATTAACCCTTCATCTTCAGCCCTGATTTTACACACAATAATATAAATACATTAAACTTTCCCTCATGGAAATATTGTTTCTTCACATTCCCTAAACCACTGCCTTACAATTATTTTGTGAATATGGTCCCTAAAAATCTTGCAATGATTTCCTATGACCATTCAGAATGAACCAATATGCCATTCAGCTTCCTTTTAATATTGGCTTTGCAATATTGCTGAATAAATTATATATATATATATATAAAGTGTTATCTTTTAATTCTATTCAAAGCTTTATATTATTGCACAAACAATTCATCCTTTTCAGTGTGTTTAGAAAAGATGCCAAAGCATTTCTCCACTCCTCCCCCGTAACACGTGATTATTTTAAGAGGAAAAGGGCTTTAGTGTGGCAAAAAAGCTGACCTGCCCCTGTCCAGCGTAACAGCCTCAGAGCCTGTTAGATGTTATACTCATCCCATGAAAAGTAGGCATACGTAAGCCAGGCTCTGGCAACTGAAAATGACGGAAGGCTTCCCAAAAGATAGGCAGTGACAGCTGGAGGGAATCGTAAAACAATCCCATTTGCCCCCACCTATTCTTTATCTGTGCTTCTTTCTATTTTAGCAGCTAAAAAAGTCCATGGAGTCAAAGCCCAAAAGTAATGGGCTTGAAGTAGGAATCCATGGAGCACACGGCACTCAGCTGTAGGCAAGCTCCCTTGCCTCGTCTTCTTTTAATTTGAAACTATTACAAGTGTGTTTATTACTTTTACATTGCACAACGCTATTAGTGCATTCTTGTTGATAGGATTTTCTTTAAAAAAAATATTCAATGCCAAAACAAGGAGCATTTTAGTTTTGGGAAAAAATAATGTGCAGAACTGCTGACATGGATATGAAAGACAGGCATGCATATAGATATTCCGTATCCTCCCAGAGTGCAGGACACGGAATAACGCGCTCAAGTTAAAGGAAGCCAGATTCCAGCTGGACATCAGGAAAAAATTCCTGACTGTTAGAGCAGTACAACAATGGAATCAGTTACCTAGGGAGGTGGTGGGCTCTCCCACACTAGAGGCCTTCAAGAGGCAGCTGGACAACCATCTGTCATGGATCCTTAAATGTGGATTCCTGCATTGAGCAGGGGGTTGGACTCGATGGCCTTGTAGGCCCCTTCCAATTCTGCTATTCTATGATTCTATATAGATAAGCTAAATGAACATATTTTTCTTGTGCCCAAGCAGAAGTGGGGTGGTTGTTGATGAAAATAATAATTTCCACCATGTAAAAATGTGAATCAATTCAGATATCTTGAGAAGTCACAAATTTAACTTGAGATGGATAAGCCCAGAGAGCTTCGGCTATTGGGCGGTATAGAAATGTAATAAATAAATAAATAAGCCGTTTGTTTTCTAGAAACAGCTGTACAATAATACAATTTACTGCAGATAAGAGAATCAGAGGCCTTAGCTAGACCTAAGGTTTATCCTGGGATTGTCCCGGGGTCATCCCTGTTTATGTAAATGACACACAGGATATCCTGGGAGCAGGCAGGGACGACCCCGGGATAAACCTTAGGTCTAGCTAAGGCCAGAGATAAACAAGAGTTGGAAAAAAGTGGCCAAAGGATTGACAGTTTTCTCTGCCTTTCTTTAGGGAAGGCTTCAGAATTCTCCTCAGAACATGAGTATTTTTTACGAAATTAAGGTAATGTGCAGCCAGGATCTAACATATAGATGGGGTGGCAACATGGTGGTGGTGGTGGTGGTGGTGGTGAGACCACTCCCTCTCATACCCCCTCCCATCCATGCATGAGGTCATTGCTGTTGCAGCAGATAGAGCAGACCTGATCTTCTTGCCATACGCTCAGGTGTTGTGATCAGGAGGGAAGAAAAAGCTGGGGAGTGCTAGTGGTGGTGGTGGTGGTGACTGGAGGACCAGAGTTCTTCAGCCCTCCCTCCAAACCAAATCCCCAGACAGGCCATTAAAAATATTAAGATAGTAAGAGTATTAATTTATTAAGAATAAATTTAGCAACATTCGTAACATAAAGGGTGGGTATCTTTGAAGCCAATACAGTTGGAAGAATTTTAATCATAGAATCATAGAATCATAGAATAGCAGAGTTGGAAGGGGCCTACAAGGCCATCGAGTCCAACCCCCTGCTCAATGCAGGAGTCCACCCTAAAGCACCCTGAAGCCTTATTAATTAATTGCTTAATTAATAAGTAAGTAAGTAATAATGGTGTATCATTCACTCTGAGTTTAATTTGCTATCATCTGGAATTCAGTTCATTTGCTAGAAACAGCTGTACAATGACACAGTGAGTATTTCAAACATACCACAGAGCCTTCTACCACGTAAATTATGTGTGACAAAATCAGGGCTGAGTACAAAAATGGGGAGGAGAACGTGGGCAATGAACAGAATGTATTGTACAAGGGACCAAGTCACATGCCACAGGCAGCCACACTCTTTCTTCACACTCTTTCTTGCTCCTTTCAGCAAAAAGCAAAAAGAAGAAAAAGTTGGGTGCAAGAGGGTTTAATTTGCACATGGAAGGGAGTAGAACCCTCCTTGCCTTAAACTCCTCAGGTTCACCATCCAAACTTCTATTTCCTGTAACCTATCAGAAGTGAACTGGGCTGGAAAAAATAGTGCCGGGGGCAACTAAGCATGAAGTGGTCAGGTTCAGCTCCCCTCGTACACACTCCATTTTAATGTAAACATTAGTGTTCCTACTCCCCCTTTAAACAAGAATGGCGCAGACATATTATTAAGCGTATATGGTAGATGCTGGCATTAAAATTCATTTTGTGTTACAATCAGCATGAACAAGTAGGTATTTGCTTTCTGCACCAAGCCTCACATGACAGTTCTTTACATAAAGCCCTTTTTTGTGGAGGGTACATAAGCATGCATTCCAAACACACAAAAGTAAAATAAGATTTGTCCATATATAAATGGCTAAAATAACTTTAATTTGAAAGCATTCTCTATTGATAAAAACTGTTACATTTCATTTCTGGAAGAAACCTGAGGGCAACAAATGTACACTAAAAGGAACATTATATTCTTCTACTATTTCCTTGGGGGGAAATTTCTCAGCAAGATTTTATAAGAGCAATTCAAGCACGCATACACACACAGGGCCAATGATAAGACAAATGCACATACGGAGAAAGACTATTATTTTAACTTCTTTAGCACAACTGGAAAGATGGGATTGGTGGTTTTGCTTACATATAAAACTTGACTGCTCCCAAATGTGAATAAAAAGTACCTAAATGTTCCACAAATTCATAAATTGTACATAAATTCCATGTAACAATACTTTGCAACCTTTCTAACCAGCTAGACTATTATGAAGTGGCCTTGAGTTTTTCCTTCCCTGCATGATGTCTGCAACAGAACTTATTTAAATATCAAAGTGTGCATTGACCACAAGATTAAACTCTGAGCCTGATTTGGCATTTTGGAAAATGACCTGATTCTGTCCAAACCGATTCAGACTCCATCTGCTTCAACTTGGATACTGAACTCGAGTTGGGATTTGGAAATTTGAGGCTTCGTGCAACCCATAAGAAGAGACATGCTGGATCAGACCAAGGGTCCATCTAGTCCAACATTATGTGCACCCAACCAACTGTGTGTGGAAACCCAGAAGTAGGACATGAGTGCAATAGCACCCTCCTAGGCCAGATCTACACCTTGTGTCAAATCACCTGTCAGGGATGCTTTAAGGTGGATTCCTGCATTGAGCAGGGGGTTGGACTCGATGGCCTTGAAGGTCCCTTCCAACTCTGCTATTCTATGATTCTATGTTTGCAATCTCATCATGGTAACGCTGTATCCCTCTTGCATGTTTATACCTTGGAGGACTCATATAATGATAATGTGGAATAAAAAGCAGGAAATAGCACTATGACATCGGTATATGGAATGTGTAATGTGCCCCTGCAGTTATCAGTGCACTTCAATACTGCTATAAATCATTAGTGTAGATCTAGCCCCAGTTACGTTTCCCAGCAACTGGTGTACATAGACATCCTTCTTTGATACTAAAGGAAGTGTACAGACATCAGGCCTAGTCCCCACGGATTGCCTTATCTTCCATGAATTTGTCTAATCCCCTTTTCAAGACATCCAAATTGGTGTCCATCACTACATATTGTGGCGGTGAATTCCATAGTTTAACTATGTGCTGTGTGATGAAGTACCTCCTTTTATCTGTCCTGAATCTCCCACCAAATAGCTTTCTGGGACGACCCCGGGTTCTAGTATTATGAGATAGGGAGAATAATGTCTCCCTATCCCTATCCACCGTGCATAATTTTGTTACAGCTCCTCCCCTTACTTGCCTTCTATCTAAGTTAAACAGTCCCACACATTGTACCCTTTACTCAAAGGAGAGTTGTATAAGGAGAGTATCATATTGGCCATTTCATGTTTAATTCCTTTCCTAATTATGCCCTAACAAGGATTTGCCTTTTTCACTGCAACCGCACACTGGATTGACATTTTCACTGAGCTGTCCACCAGAACCCCAAGATCTCTTTTTTGGTCAGTCACCACTAGCATCAGTGTATATGTGAAGTTGGGATTTGTTTTGTCCCAACATGTTTGTTTTTATTTATTTATTTATTTATTTATTATTTATACTGCCCAACAGCCTAAGCTCTCTGGGCAGTTTACAACTAAAACAATAAAATCCACATTAAAACTTTAAAATCACACAAAACCATAATAAATTACAGTCCAGGGAAGGCTTGTTTCAAAAGATATGTTTTTAGGAGGCGTTTAAAAGTATCACTTCATACCTGCTTATAATGTACTATATTTGCCATTTAGATGCTCATTCTCAAAGTTGGGAGATATCCTTTTGCAGCTCTTCACAGTCCTTTTTTTTTTTTTGCTTAACCACCTTTAATAATTTGTTGTCATCAGCAAAGTTGGCCACCTCACTGCTCACTCATAATTCCAAATTATTTACGAAAATCTGAAAAGCAGTGGTCCCAATACAGATGCTTGTGCAACTCCACTGTTTACATCACCCTATTGAAAGAATTTACCGAAAATGGAAGGGAGAAGGACTATGTAAGATGCCTTGGGTTCCTTGCAAGAGGAAAAATGTGAAATATAAATTTAATAATAAATATATTGATTCCTACTCTGTTTTCTGCTCTTTAACTAGTTACTGATCCATAAGAAGACCTCTCCTCTTATTCCATGACTGCTAAGTTTGCTCAGGAGTCTTTGGTGAGGGACTTTGTCAAAAGCTCTTTGGAAGTTTAAGGCCTTAGCTAGACCTAAGGTTTATCCCCGTTCATGTAAATGACACACAGGGGATCCTGGGAGCAGGCAGGAATGACCCCGGGACAACCGCAGGATAAACCTTAGGTCTAGCTAAGGCCTAAGTAAACAATGTCTACTGGATCATCCCTTTCCACATGTTTATTCACACTCTCAAAGAACTCTAAAAGGTTACTGAGACAGGACTTACCTTTGTGGAAGCCAAGTTGATTCTTTGTCAGCAAGGCTTTTCCTTCTATATGCTTACTAATTTTTATCTTTAATAATGGTTTCGATCAATCTTCCAAGTACAGATGTTAAGCTAACTGGTTTGTAATTTCTTGTATCCCTTGTAATGCTAATTTTTAAAATTAGCCATTCTCCAGTCCTCTAGTACAGAGAACAGTACAGAGGACATTTTGTTAGCAATTTCACATTTTACTTAGAACTAGAACAGATAGCATCCAGGTTTGGTGATGTATTAGCTTTCAATTTGTCAATAAGGTCAACTACTTTGTCTTTTGCCACCACTATTTGCTCCAGTCCCTTCAACTTACTTCCTGAAAACATCAGTTCAGGCACAAGTATCAATCCTACATCTTCTGCAGCAAATTCATTCAGCTTCTTCACAACTTCCTTAACCTCTTCTAGTACTGTGTTAACTCGTCATCCAATGGTCCAACTGCCTCACTAGCTGGTTTCCTGAATTCTTTATTGTTAACTTTGATATTGTTAATGATATACTTCTCAATATTCTTTGTTTGCATTTCTTTTGTGTACATTTGTGTTCCTTTTTGTTCTCATTTGGGCAAGTGTTCATTTTTTCGAGGAAGCCTTGTTTTCTGTAGTAGGTTCCTTGACACTGCCACTTAACAATGCTGGTGACCTCTTGGACTTGGAGCTACTTTCCTCATTTGTAGTATATATTCTAGCTGAGCTTCTATTTTTGTGGTTTTGAATAATCTCCAACGGACCAAAGAGATCTAACGCCCTTGACTCCCCTATTCAACTTACTTTCACCAGTCCCTTCATTTTAGAGAAGTTTCCTCTGTTGAAGGCAAATGTAATTGTGTTGGACATCTTTGGCAATTTTCCACTTAAATACAGCTGTGGGGACAGTAATTTAGGATGTTGATAAATTTACCTCTTTGTCCTGACTGGAATTGCAATGGGGTGAAAATCTGCCCGGGCCCACGAAGGCAGCGGACGCGCCTGCATCTGATCATCACAGCCATATACCTGGTGGATATTGCCCCAATGCTGCCACGGGACAAAGAAGGCACAGGTCCAGGTGGAACTCAGTTTCGCCCTGACCTGTGCACGCCCTTTGTACTTTTCTCCTGCTGTGTTAATGGTGGCTGCCATTAGCACAGTGAGGGGAAATATGCACTTTCCTCAAGGCTAGTGAAGGGAGAAAGTACACAATTTCCCCAGCCTTGGGGGTAATTGCACCCCCCTTCCCCCATGCCAATGGGAGCCTTAAAAGGCCTATTAACAGCCAAAGGCTGGGGAAATCACCTATTTCCCCCCTCTACTCTGATGGTGGCGGCCTCAGGAACCGTGCCTTTGCCTCCACCCACCCTGCATCAATTGTGGCCTTAAAGGCTGTCTTAGCACCTTTAAGGCCATGATTGGCACGCGCTGGAGAAAGGCAAAACATGCTCTTGGGGGGCTCCGGAAAGTGCACAATTCCTCCGGACATGCTAATAGCATGCTGGGGGAATTGTGCACTTTCCAGAGGTCCTGGAGAGTGCACTTTGCCAAACGCTTGGCCAGGCCGACTTCTGGAACAGGGCCAGCTGAGCAGCACTTAGCAAACTCATGGGGAAAGCGCCCCACGAGTCCTCTATCCCCTAGACTGGGATATGTTTTTATCCAATCAATTGAAGTAACCCATTAAAGTAACCCATTATTACAACTCTTCCTCATCTGGATGCCTCCCTGATTTGATTTCCCATCTTGCAATCACCCTGAAAATTCTGGTCGGGAAGAGGGGGGGATAGTTCCCAGTATGAAATTATATTCGGAGTCTAGCCTTGTTACCCACAGGGCTTCTGTGGAGGGCTCTGTCTCTTTTAGGTTTTCTAGCCTCCTTGACATGATGTCCTCTTTGACATACAGAGCAACACCACCTCCATTACGCCCTTCCCTGTCCTCCATATTGCCAGGCTCATGCATTGCAGGACAGGAGCCCTGAAGTTAACAGTCAGAATCTGATCAGAAGTGGTCCAGAAGGGTTTGGAACCCAGTTCAGTAGTGAGAAATCTGGGGCTAAGAGTTTGGCTATGCCTAGCTATTCATGTAATGGCAAGAGAAAAGTGGGGAGATTGGTTTGGGCCTAATCAGCCTGTGGAATTCAGAATGAGTTAATCTCTGTCAGTTTTCTCAGAGGAAAACAGGGAGGAATTTAGTCGCTCCCATGAAGCTGTAGCTTTTGAACTTGAATGTCATGCCAACAGTTAAGAAAGCTAACAGTCTCTCCATGAAAAACTAGCAGAAGGGGCAGGGATTTTCGAAGGTGTCCCATGGGTTGAGACATCAACTCAAGAGGGTGGAACAGAGACACCCTGTTTGACATAGGGGTTGTTTATGGGCTAAAATCCTCTGTCCATTAGATTGCCAGGAGGTGTGTTAGTGCAGCTCCATCCTTGCTATTAAGCAGATGGCGGCTGGGAGGCTTTTCTGAGACCATCCTCTTTACTGTTCATCTTTTATTGTCCATCGTTACTGCTTGTCATTTACTGCCTGTGACCCTTCATGTTTGGGTCTGTGAGAAATACTTCGCACCTGAATTGTTGTAAACACTGTCAGTTTGAAGTCACATAATTCAGAACCTACCATGGAATGTATTATTATACTTCTCATAGAACCTGAATTCTAGTTTGCTATGGACTGGGTATCTCCATCGTCAATACTCCAGAGGGCCCTGCTGGCTTGGACTTTTCTATGCCTTGACCCATGTAGCATGGAGATACCAAAGTGGAAGCCAGAGTTGTCTAAATGTCTCTGTGTGAGGGGTTTATTTTAACTTACTCTTGAACCTATGTTTTGACTCTTAGTTTTGATAGGCCTGGACCCATGCAGCATGGAGGTACCAATTTTGAAATTTCAAGGTTGGACTAAATCTCTCTCTGTGTGTGTTTATTTCCAAGTCCTTTTTAAGAACCGTTGCCTTTGATTGCCTGGGATGGTTTGAACCCCTTGCCCTATATTCAGAACCGTAGAGACTGCAATGGGGAAACCAAGTTGTACTGATCTCTGACATGGCTATAATTATTAGCTATATGATTTCTGGAGAGTTGCAGCCATTAAGCTTTTGCTGTGAGATTTAAGAAGCTCACCTATGAAACCTGATTTTTCTACCAATAAAAGTTCTCACTGTTTCTGATGTTTGGTGGTTGTTGTTGTTACCTTGCCAGAATATGTTTATGCCAAAACATGGGCATGTGACACTGATAGTCACATGCCTATAGACACTTCTGACATCATTCATAGATGATCATATCTCATAAGTTCTCTCCATTCCATTAGGTTTCTGTTTATGCCCCCCTATATATCTTGAGTTCTCTCCTTTAAAACCAGGCATTCCAACTCTCCCATCTTGGTTTGGGGGCTGTACATGGTGTCCCTCTACTGAGGAGCCTGGCAGGTGCATCTTCTGCTATGTGCATCTTCTGTGGCCCTTAGACCTCTTTTGATTCTAAGCACCATTTCAAGTGCCGCTTGTCCCAGAATGTTCCTCAGTACTTAACAACCTGGAACACTTCCTCCTTACACCACCATCTAGCAGCCAGACCATCTAGCAGCCAGGACAGGTTGGAAGGCTTAGCCTAATGACATCTCTCCCTGCCCACTACTGCAACTGTGGGAGGGCTTTCTGGTAATCCAGGCTGAAGGAAGGCAGCTGTGTTCCTGGACAGGTGAAGTGCCCACCTCACAAAATGCATTCCAACTGGCATTGGACTTGAAACCGCTGGGGTGTGTGTCTGTTATCTAGCTGGACTTGAATACTGTTCCTGCAAGTGTAGTAGTCGGAAGCCCAATGCAGATTATTTTATTAGCCTTTAGAGATGAGCTTTATTATTTATTTATTTATTTATTACATTTCTATACCGCCCAATAGCCGGAGCTCTCTGGGCGGTTCACAAAAATTAAAACCATTCAAAGTATAAAACAACAGTATAAAACCATAATATAAAATACAATATAAAAGCTCAACCAGATAAAAACAGCAGCAATGCAAAATTACAAATTTAAAACCATGTTATTTAAAATTTATAGATTGTTAAAATGTTGGGAGAATAAAAAGGTCTTCACCTGGCGTCTAAAAGCATATAATGTAGGTGCCAAGCGAACCTCCTTAGGGAGCTCATTCCACAGCCGGGGTGCCACAGCAGAGAAGGCCCTCCTCCTGGTAGCCACCTGCCTCACTTCCTTTGGCAGGGGATCATGGAGAAAGACCCCTGAGGATGACCTTAGGGTCCGGGCAGATACATACGGGAGGAGGCATTCCTTCAGATAACCTGGCCCCAAGCCGTTTAGGGCTTTAAATGTTAATACCAGCACTTTGAATCGGGCCCGGACCTGGACTGGCAGCCAATGAAGCTGGAAAAGGACTGGCGTAATGTGGTCTCGTCCGCCAGTCCCTGTTAGTAAACGTGCTGCCCTGTTTTGCACCAGTTGAAGTTTCCGGACCGTTTTCAAAGGCAGCCCCATGTATAACGCATTGCAGTAATCCAAACGAGAGATTATCAGAGCATGGATAACTGTAGCTAAGCTATCTCTGTCCAGATAAGGGCGCAGCTGGTATATCAGCCTGAGCTGATAAAAGGTGCTCTTTGCCACTGAGTTCACCTGTGCCTCAAGTGACAGTTCTGGATCCAAGAGCACCCCCAAACTACGGACCCGATCCTTTAGGGGGAGTGCAACCCCGTCCAGGACAGGGCAAACATCACCTCACCGGACAGAAGAACCACCTGCTAACAGTACCTCCGTCTTGTCTGGATTGAGTCTCAGTTTATTAGCCCTCATCCAGTCCATTACCGTGCCCAGGCGCTGGTTCAGAACAGTCACTGCCTCACCTGGGTTTGATGAAAAGGAAAGGTAGAGCTGGGAATCATCTGCATATTGATGACACCTCAGTCCACATCTCCGGATAACCTCCCCCAGCGGCTTCATGTATATGTTAAACAGCATAGGGGGTAAGATAGAGCCCTGTGGAACCCCATGGCTTAGGAGCCACGGCACAGAGCAAAAATCCCCCAGCACCACCTTCTGGAATCGGCCATCCAAGTAGGAGTGGAACCACTGCAGCGCAGTATCTCCAACTCCCAGCTCAGACAACCTATCCAGAAGGATACCATGGTCGATGGTATCAAAGGCCGCTGAGAGGTTCAGGAGAACCAACAGGGTCACATTCCCTCTGTCTCTCTCCCGACAGAGGTCATCCCACAGGGCGACCAAGGCAGTTTCCGTTCCAAAACCAGGCCTGAAACCCAACTCAAATGGATCTAGATAATCCGTTTCATTCAAGAGTGCCTGGAGTTGTCCTGCAACCACCCGCTCAAGCACCTTGCCCAGGAAAGGGATATTAGCCACCGGCCTGTAGTTGTTAACATCCTCCAGGTCCAGGTTAGGCTTCTTCAGGAGTGGTCTAATTACCGCCTCTTTTAAAGAGGCCGGCACCACTCCCTCTCTCAAGGAGGCATTTACAACCTCCTGGACCCAGCCGGCGATCCCCTCTTTATTTGATGTAATGAGCCAAGAGGGTCAAGGGTCAAGCACACAGGTGGTCGACCGGACTTGGCCAAGCACCTTGTCCACATCCTCGGGCCTCACTAACTGAAACTCATCCAATAAAACTGAACCGGACGGCGCTCCGAACACCTCTACTAGTGGTGCTGCAAAGTGTGGTGTCCAATTCATGACGAATCTGAGCGACTTTATCTTCAAAGTGCCGTGCAAACTCGTCACAGCGTGCTACCGAGGGTTCCACCAGCTCTCGCCCTGGCCCAGAGTTGAGAAAAGAAAGTAATGGGGAGGAGGTGTTGGGGTGCTACTATTGAAATAATTATGGGCAGGGGGAGAAATGGCCTGGGGCCAGCTAAGGAGATGTAGGAGCAGACAGTCAGTGTTCATTCCTTCATCAGATTTTCCTCCCAAATGGGTGGATACTGGTTGTCTTATCAGCATGCTGTCAAGTCTGCTGGTGCTATTAATTAATGTCAGGTCATTTCACAATAAGAGCGCTATCATCCATGACTTGATTATGGATGAGAAAGCCACTCGCTGGGAGAGTCAGGTGGGGTTAGTTTATCCCACCTGTGTCCACCTGGGTAATTGGTCCAGCACCAGCCTAGACATGAGGGTTGGGCACAGTCCCCCCCACCCCGCCTCATTCCATAATCTACCAGAGTTCCATCTCATTCTCTAGACTTTCTATTTGGGTGAGTCCTGATTTGGAATGTCTGTACCTGGTGTGGAACTTTGAGGACAGATTAGGGATTCTGTTGATGTACTGTCCACCTCACTGCTCAACAGTCGCCCTGCCAGAGCTAACAGAAGTGATGTAAGACTTGGTGTTGAGGACACCCAGGCTGTTGGCCTTGGGTGACTTCAACTTCCATGCTGAGGCTACAGTTTCTGGAGTGGCTTCATGACCACCATGTGGCTATCCTAACATGCCACTGTCCCAATGCATGTGGCAGGATATACTCTCAATTTGGTTTTCACTACTGGGCAGGAGGGTGGTGATCTGGAAGTGTAGAACTTAACACTGGACCCATTGGCATGGTCAGATCACATACTATTGAGGTTTAGAATTCTGAGAACACCAAGAGTAAATAGGGTTGTGTATGTACAAAGAGTTTTGGTTGTGGATATATTGTCTTTTACATTGTTCAAAACTGCACAGATACATTTTTTAGGCATTAACTAGCTTGCCAAAGAAATGCTGTCATGTTTGGAGTACGCATGCATACAATTTAAACTAAGGAGCAATATCACTTGAGGATATGAAAACAACAACTTTGTTTATAGTTAAATCACCAATCAGTGAGAAATGCAAATGCATGCTATTACCATCCCTACCTGGTGAATCAAAAAAGACTTTGCAGAATAAAGCCCAATGCAAATTATTTCTCAAATTAGCAATCTCCAGATGAAACACATTTGAAAGAGAAATATGAAAAACTCCTAGTTTGAAACAACGTTATGATAGAATTTACACACCCATTAGGTGATGTTATTTAGTGATTAATTCAGAGGGTTGATATACTGCATTAATAGTGAAGTATCACATGACAGACTGGTAGTTCAAAGCATAAATCAATGTGAAAATGAAACTCCAAATTTATGTTTTTTCTTCTTCTTATAGGATCATGTTAAGTGAAAATTTCACATGCCTTTGCTTGCATCTTGCTAATTACATTATCACAAATTTATCTTCATGGGGATAACTTCGTACACACAGTACCAGCATTGCTACCAGCATTCAGAGACCTACAGGTCGTCTACACCAGCTGTTTATTGCAGGATTGCATTGTAGTCGTCACTAATGGGCCACATGACCTTCACCTGCTCCCGCGGTGACCTTCGCTCCACCTCTCACTTTACGGGAATATCCCTGACTGCTTTTGTCAGGGTTTCTCTGGTTCTCTCATTTCCATTGCGAAGACCGTTTGTGGTTCTGCCCCCCACCTGTTTGTGGGGTCGTTGCTGTTTGCCATGAGTTCCGGGCTCAGTGAACAGCTAATTAGCTGTGAGGGGCGTGTGCATGGGTATCAGCGTGTTTTACCGCCAACTGTTTTTTTAAATATATATATATATATATATATATATACACATACACACACACACACACACACACACACACACACACACACCCCATCATATCTCTGCGCAGGAGCGCATATTCAACAGAATTCCTATTCCCCCCCCCCCCCGTGTGTTGCTATGTGTCTGTGCTCCTGTGCATTCCTCACAAATATTTTTTTAAAAAAACACTGTGCCCCACAGCCATCTACCTAGTCCCACCCATTTGCACTGATACACATGCAGAACTGCCGAAATGGGGCCCATGTGCTCCCGCAACAGCACTCCTCTAATTGCAGTACAGATCAGTTGTCTGTGCCCCGTGAGTGGCGGTTGTGGAAGTGGAGAACCTTTGGGAGCACACCTCTTCCGTTGCGAAAGGGCTGCAGGTGTAGATAAGCCCCTGGACTAAACTCTGTTTCCTCCAGAAACAACTTCCAGCAAAGCAGACACCAAACAACACATGAAAAGAGTAGTCAGGCAAATCTGTCAAAGGGCTATATTTCCCCTCTGGGATGATACATTCATTGTATTATTCCTCTCTAATCTGGGTTCTGGGTTTCCTCTGAGCAAAGGCTGGACAGAGAGAGTGCATCCTTGTTGGTTCTGTTGGACCTTTGGTCAGCCTTCAATACTATCAGCAACGGTATCTTTCTAGACTGCCAGGCTGGGATAGGGGGTGGCAGGCACTGTTGTGCAATGTCTTTCATAGATCACAGAATCATAGAATAGTAGCGTCATCGAGTCCAACCCCTCCTGCTCAATGCAGGAATCCATCTTAAAGCATACCTGACAGATAGCTGTCCAAGGCCTCTAGTATGGGAGAGCCCACTACCTCCCTAGGTAAATGGTTCCATTGTCATACTGCTTTAACAGTCAGGAAATTTTTTCTGATGTCCAGCCAGAATCTGGCTTCCTGTAACTTGAGCTCATTATTCCATGTCCTGCACTCTGGGATGATCGAGAAGAGATCCTGGCCCTCCTCTGTGTGACAACCTTTCAAGTATTTGAAGAATGCTATCATGTCTCTTCTCCGTCTTCTCTTTTCAAGGCTAAACATGCCCAGTTCTTTCAGTCTCTTCTCATAGGGCTTTTTTTTTATTTATTTATTACATTTCTATACCGCCCAATAGCCGGAGCTCTCTGGGCGGTTCACAAAAATTAAAAACATTCAAAGTATAAAACAACAGTATAAAACCATAATATAAAATACAGTATAAAAGCTCAATCAGATAAAAACAGCAGCAATGCAAAATTACAAATTTAAAACACCAAGTTAAAATTTATTTATAGACTGTTAAAATACTGGGAGAATAAAAAGGTCTTCACCTGGCATCTAAAAGCATATAATGTAGGTGCCAAGCGAACCTCCTTAGGGAGCTCATTCCACAGCCGGGTTGCCACAGCAGAGAAGGCCCTCCTCCTGGTAGCTACCTGCCTCACTTCCTTTGGCAGGGGCTCGCGGAGAAGGACCCCTGAGGATGATCTTAGGGTCCAGGCAGGTACATATGGGAGGAGGCGTTCCTTCAGATAACCTGGCCCCAAGCCGTTTAAGGCTTTAAATGTTAATACCAGCACTTTGAATTGGGCCCGGACCTGGACTGGCAGCCAATGAAGCTGGAAAAGGACTGGCGTAATGTGGTCTCGTCGGCCAGTCCCTGTTAGTAAGCGTGCTGCCCTGTTTTGTACCAGCTGAAGCTTCCGGACCGTTTTCAAAGGCAGCCCCACGTATAACGCATTGCAGTAATCCAAACGAGAGGTTATCAGAGCATGGATAACTGTAGCTAAGCTATCTCTGTCCAGATAAGGGCGCAGCTGGTATATCAGCCTAAGCTGATAAAAAGTGCTCTTTGCCACTGAGTTCACCTGTGCCTCAAGTGACAGTTCTGGATCCAAGAGCACCCCCAAACTACGGACCCGATCCTTTAGGGGGAGTGCAACCCCGTCCAGGACAGGGCAAACATCACCTCGCCGGACAGATGAACCACCCGCTAACAGTGCCTCCGTCTTGTCTGGATTGAGTCTCAGTTTATTAGTCCTCATCCAGTCCATTACCGTGCCCAGGCACTGGTTCAGAACAGTCACTGCCTCACCTGGGTTTGATGAAAAGGAAAGGTAGAGCTGGGAATCATCCGCATATTGATGACACCTCAGTCCACATCTCCGGATAACCTCCCCCAGCGGCTTCATGTATATGTTAAACAGCATAGGGGATAGGATAGAGCCCTGTGGAACCCCACGGCTTAGGAGCCACGGCACAGAGCAATAATCCCCCAGCACCACCTTCTGGAATCGGCCATCCGAGTAGGAGCGGAACCACTGCAATGCAGTACCTCCAACTCCCAGCTCAGACAACCTATCCAGAAGGATACCATGGTCGATGGTATCGAAGGCCGCTGAGAGGTCTAGGAGAACCAACAGGGTCACATTCCCTCTGTCTCTCTCCCGACAGAGGTCATCCCACAGGGCGACCAAGGCAGATTCCGTTCCAAAACCAGGCCTGAAACCCAACTCAAATGGATCTAGATAATCCGTTTCATTCAAGAGTGCCTGGAGTTGTCCTGCAACCACCCGCTCAAGCACCTTGCCCAGGAAGGGGATATTAGCCACCGGCCTGTAGTTGTTAACATCCTCCGGGTCCAGATTAGGCTTCTTCAGGAGTGGTCTAATTACCGCCTCTTTTAAAGAGGCCGGCACCACTCCCTCTCTCAAGGAGGCATTTACAACCTCCTGGACCCAGCCGGCGATCCCCTCCTTATTTGATGTAATGAGCCATGAGGGGCAAGGGTCAAGCACACAGGTCGTCGACCGGACTTGGCCAAGCACCTTGTCCACATCCTCGGGCCTCACTAACTGAAACTCATCCAATAAAACTGAACCGGACGGCGCTCTGAACACCTCTACTAGTGGAGCTGCATTAAGTGTGGTGTCCAATTCATGACGAATCTGAGTGACTTTATCTTCAAAGTGCCGTGCAAATTTGTCACAGCGTGCTACCGAGGGTTCCACCATCTCTCGCCCTGGCCCAGAGTGTAACAGGCCGCGAACCACCCGGAAAAGCTCCGCCGGATGACACTGAGAAGACGCAATGCTGGTGGAAAAGAACTGCCTCTTTGCCACCCTCACCACCACAGAGTAGGCTCGATAGTGAGCTCTAACCCGTGTTCGATCAGACCCAGCACGAGTTTTCCTCCACCTGCGTTCTAGCCGTCTCCCCTCTTGCTTCATTGCCCTCAGCTCAGGTGTATACCAAGGAGCTGACTGGGCTCTGCTCAGAGGCTCTGCTCAGAGCTGACCGGGCTCTGCTCGCGCTTGGGCGCGATTGTGTCAACCGCCCGAGTCATCTCTGCATTCCATAGAGCGACCTGGGCTTCAACAGGAGCACCAGCCATACCAGCAGGAAAATCCCCCAGAGCCCTCTGGAATCCATCTGGAACCCATAGCCTCCGGGGGGGAGGACCATTTTAATAGGCCCCCCACCCTTGCAGAGGGGGAAGGCCGCTGAAAGTCTAAACCTCAATAGAAAGTGATCTGACCATGACAAGGGGGTAGATGTTAATTCCCCCACTTCCAGATCACCATCCTCCTGCCCAGTCGAGAAAACCAAGTCAAGTGTGTGTCCCTTTGCATGTGTTGGGCCAATGACATGTTGAGACAGCCCCATGGTTGTCATGGCGGACATGAAGTCCAGGAGCCTCAGCATGGAAGTTGAGATCCCCCAGAACCATCATTCTGGGGGTCCTCAACACCAGATCCGAGACAACCTCCGTCAGCTCAGGCAGGGAGACTGTAGGGCAGCGGGGTAGACAGTACACCAACAGAATCCCTAATCTGTCTTGAGTACCCAACACAAAGTACAAACACTCCAGACCAGCACTTGATTGAACAGGAAGCCTAGAGAGGGAGATTGTATTTCTATAGACCACGGCAACCCGCCTCCCCGGCCCTCAAGTCGGTGCTGGTGTTGCACCGAGTACCCAGGAGGGCAGAGCTGGGTGAGAGTAACCCCTCCCAGTTCACCCACCCAGGTCTCCGTGATACATGCCAGGTCAGCCCCCTCATCCAAAATCAAATCATGGATGAGAGAGGTTTTATTTTGGACCGACCTGGCGTTCAGCAGAAGCACAACCAAACCCGAGGGCAAGCTGGTAAGGCTGCCAGGAACCATTTGGTTGGGGGGGAAACCAGAAGAGGGGATAGCTGTAAGAAATCTAGCCCCTCTTCTCCTCATCTGGCCTGTTATTCCCCCATTGCCATACCAGACCCCTGATCATCCTTGTTGCCCTTTTTTGAACCCCTCCAGCTTGTCTGCATCATTCTTGAAATGTGCTGCCCAGAACTTGGACGCAGTACTCAAGATGAGGCCTAACCAGTGCTAAATAGAGGGGAACCAGTACCTCGTGTGATTTGGAAGCTATAGTCCTATTAATGCAGTACAGCTTTGGTCCTGCCTAAAGGCTAGGTTCCACAAGGTGGTGTTGGGAAATTATTGCTGGACCCTTTGGCTGTTGGTCTCCATCTTGTCCCCTTTACTAGTCAACTTGAACATGAAATTGTTGGGATGCAGATGACACTCAGCTCTATCATATCACTACTTTTCATCACATGAAAATCTCCATGGAGAGGTGTTGGAGATCCTGAATTGATGTCTGACTACAGCTATGGAATTGGGCATGCCTTGTTCGCATCCAGATTAGATTATTGCAATGTGCTGTACATGTGGCAGCCTGTGAAAAGTGCTCAGAAACTTCAGCCACTGCAACATTCAGTGACCAAAGTGTTATCTAGGGCTCACTTTTTGGAGTCTATTACTCCAGTCTTGTTCAATGTAAATTTGCTACAAGTTCGTTTTTGGCAAAAATCAGAATGCTGCTTATTACTTATAAAGCCCTGAATAGTTTGGGACCAAGATATTTAAAGAACCTCATTTTCCCTCATGAGCTTGCTCAGCTACTGCAGTTATCATCTGAGGCCTTGCCTGGCATCTGATTGCCATGGAGGCTCAATTGGCTGTGATGTGGGGCAGATCCTTTTTAGTTGTGGTACCAGAGAGTAGGGTTCTCTCTCCCAGGAAGCAATTCCCACCCCCAACCCCTTTTTTTTTAATCAAGTATATAGTTTGATCTGACTCCCCCACCCCCCCGCCCATGGCTGTTGCATATTTTCATTAGGTCTGGTTTTAGGCCTCAGTTTTTATTTTATTTTATTTTAATGTGGCTGAGAGATGCCTTGGGGATAAGTTACTTCCCATTCTCAAGAAAGCCATGTAGACAATGTATTACTTCTAGAGGGACATTTGTCACTGGAGAGCAGATTTATGGATCTCTGCATTTCTCACAATGACTCTGTTCACGCTAAGGTGGTTAAGCATTTTGAGCTAAACATTATGGCTTAGCATGTTGTCTGAACAGACCCTGTATTTAAAAGATCAAACATTTCTCATTTTCAGAGCACTGGCAGAATAATCAATGCCATATTTTTTTCAAAACTACAAGTCAACAGGAGTGGTACATTTCATCGAATTCTGTGGCAAAAGCAGAATTGGATGAAACCCAACTTTTCTTCATGCACTTACCTTGGACTGCGGATGCCAAGAGCATTGTGAGGAACAGCAGCTGTGGTGACCACATGACTATGGACCAAAACTTAAGGCTACTTCAGCAATGAAAGTTTCCAAAAGAAATGGAGCAAGCTTTCTCTCTGCTGGCAATTCTCCAGGAGGTATTCACTTTAATCCAAATTTGGGGGTGGGGGTGGGGTGAATGGACTAGCCCCAAACCAACACCCTCACCCAATATCCAAAACTCAAGACCTAGAAATAAAAAGAAAATGCAAGATTAGTTAAACATTAGCTTTCGTACTTAAGACAATCACTTCTAACATATGTTACACCAAGAGGGCAAAAACACAAATCCTTCCCAACAGGCTTTTGTTACATGTGTATTCACTAGAAATATGTCAAGACTGATTTTAAAGTATTGTATTTTTTATAAAGTAGACTATTTCTAACATAGCTCATAATTGCAGTTAATGCTGCTTAATACATACATATTGTTGCACTTCTTAGATGCATCTTAATAATAATAATTCAGAGGCTTGGTGGGAAACACAGAATAATTCTGAAGTGCACTCTAAAATAGATCTGCAGGTTAAAGCGCCACCTGAGCACCTGTCACATACTCTTTTATTATTCTGTATAACTATACCCAGCTATACTTTAATTCAATCAATTAGCCATGAACCACCTTGAGGTTCCTTTTCATTCTCATAATCAAGCTACTGTTCCCTTTGTATGTAGCAGAGAGCCACTGACCCTATGTTTTTACATCTAGAACTGCTTTTGAGTTTGGGCATCAGTGATTATTCTTACTCTTTGTTTTAATTATGGGACCCATATGGACAGACTCCCTGTCACAGCTCCAAGTTCAGTATGGGGATTGCTTGACTCTCAAATCCATTCCTTGTGATCTTTCTTAGCACACTTGCTCCCCTTCTCTGGTGCCCACCTTACATTTTCAGGGCCAGAGATCCTCTTTCTGTCCGGTTGAACCACTTTGTTGCCTTGATTGCCCAGACATTGCATCACATTGCATACCCATACAGAGCTTGACCCCTGATGAAGCACCCATTGAGGCTTTAGACAGCTTCCATACATGGCATAGCCTTAACCAAACTGTGGGCTCAATACTCATCCCTCTGGGGAGCCATGTGCCATGGGAGAATGTGCCATCCCCTATGAGTTGCTGACTCTGCATACAGTGGTTCATTGGTTATGTGAACAAGCTGGGAGTCTTAGGCATTGTGCCAAGATTGTCTCAAGGCCTCAGTTTACCTCCTGGATGAGGGGTATAATGTATCAGAGAATTGCATTAGGTGCAGGTGTGTGTGTGTGTGTGTGTGTCTGCCAGTTCAGGTAATGGATGAAGAGGAAGAAGGAAGATTGGCCAACACATTGAAAGAGGGTGAAAGAGCCCCTCAATTATGGAATGATCTCCCTGACGAGGCTCACCTGGTGCCAACATTGTTATGTTTTCGGCGCCAAGTCAAGACTTTTCTCTTCTCCCAGGCATTTAACAGCATATGCTGAGAGTTTTTTTAACTGACCCAGAATAGTTGTTTTAAATGGATATTGTCTGTTTTTGTTTGTATTTTATGCTTTTTATGGTTTTAAATTTTGTATATTTGTTTTAATGTTCACTGTTTTTAACTTTTGTAAAGCCCCTAGAGAGCTTCGGCTATGGGGCGGTATATAAATGTAAATAATAATAATAATAATAATAATAGAACACCCCTAGACCTGTCTCTCAAGGCTGTTAGTCTCAAGGGAACAGGGATTGGAAACTCTTTGGGGCCTGCCTGCCTCATCTACCCAGGGATGGTGGTGAAATGGCAAGGCTTACTGTGGAACATAATTCAATGTGCAGGCTTTGAGGAGCCATGAGCAGGAAGGTGTGCCTGCTCTTGGTGCTGAACCAGGGTGAAGTTGAAAAGGCAGGGATGAGATGGAGGGAGAAGAGGGCTCCAATTTCTTATTCTTAAGGTTAATGCCCACATTGTGGATGGCGGTTAGTTGAATAGTTTGAACTCATTCTTTTGCAGATCTTTTTAATAAGTTGCTAAAGTTGTGGTCCGTGTATGAATGCTACATGCTTTGTAAATATTAGTTTTGCAGCTTATACAAAGCGTGTGTGCTTGCAATCAGATGGATGTAAAAAAATGCAACTTAAAATATTTCAAGGTGTGTCTGTAATTGACAGTATAAAATATGAATAGGTATGAAATTAATTTCCTTGGCCCATAAATAAATAAATATCCAGATAGGCAGCAATTTCAATGGGGATGTTCTCCAGAATAAAATTAAACTTAATTGTCTTTCAGATCTATAAGATGTAATAAATTTCTATTAATGTTCAGGAGCAAATTCTGCTTAATGATCATTCCTATTTTTAGCTGCAGTGGTGACATAAAATTTAAATGTAAAACCGATTTATGTTTTACACTAGAATGGTTTTCTTGCAGACTCTCCTTGAATTAACCTTTCACACCTTCGAAGCTGCCAGCAAACAAGCATAATTGCCACTCTTGAATGAGAATGTCTTTTGACATACAAAATGTTTACATGTGTCTAGTGACTTTAAAACCACTAAGAAGAATATGCTAGGAAGAATATAGTCAATGAAGATTTTTCAGTAGATATAAACGCCATGAGAAACATTCTTATATTGCCTTTACGTGGAGACACATCTCAGGATCAGTCATAAGGACCAACGCACAAGTTTGGCAGGCAAACAAAACCATGTTGGGCAGAATTTGAGCTAATTCAAAAGTTCCACGCATGCCAAAGGACGGCCTTCTATACGTCCTTCCCTAATAAAATTTGCCCTATACAAGGAAAGCTAGCAGAATACTGGCTCCTTAAGAAATCTTTATATTTATATAGGTATATTTAGACCAACATTTTTATAGTGAAGATTAAAGTGAAATTATAAAATATATACTTAGGTATTATATTAGCCAGCGTATCAAATAAATGGATTTTTAAAATCCACTCTTAGCAGCAAATAAAACCTGTCCATCTTTTGTTATTGAGCATTTACCCAGTTTCTGTTAACTTTCAAGCCAAATGTTTGCAGAAATTAAGCATTTCAACATACAGAAAGGCATTCCAGTCTTGCGAATGTCAATGTGATACCTTCAACTCTCTTGGATAGGAGGTTTAAGGGAATAGCTTATTTCAACAGATTATGGCCTTCAAGTTCAGAGGAAATGGAAACAATGTGACATCGTAACGTCTTACTTTCTTGTAATATTTATTGAGAACTAGAGATGGTCGGTTGGCCGGGGCAAGTAGGGCGCCCAACTCCTGCTCCCTTCTTCCCTCCTCCCTCTTCCCCCGTTAGCAGGCATTAGTCGTGTGCGGCTGACGGTGTGCTCGCTTGCTTGTTTGATGCAATCGCACCAGCTGCTGTGCTGCAGGGACTAGCAAGGGGCTCTTGGTCATTTCAAGCAAATCCGTGTGTGTGCGCGCGTGCGTGCAACTATCATAACAAAAATGGCTTCCTTCCGAGAGGGCTAGGAAACTGCCTCTGCAACTGGCAATGACATTAAAATAATTGAAATGCACATAGGCTTTGTGCATATGGCAGCCCATCCGATCTGACTGCAATCCTCTCAAAATGGACAGGGTGGAAGGGCAGCTCAGTTTGGCTGGGCTGACTCAGGTAGCCTGGCCAGCAGTCAGGGGCTAATCAGAGTCAAGGAGGCCGCATGTTAGGCCCCTGACCAAGGCAGCAGCAGCTGTTCAACCCCAGCAAATATCTAAAAAGTTTGAATTTTGTGTAATAGAGCAATATGTTCAAAAGGAATTAATAACTGCAACTGAACAGCTTTTGTTCATTAACTCCTCATTTCAATAGGGATGAGGTCATTCGTTAGGCAAGATTAATTACTTCTTGGCCTCAACTGTGATCTGTAAATTGGCTCAACATAGACAAATATTAAAACTTTTTCTTCGCAATATCCGTATGAAATTAATGTGGGAAGGACTTAGCTTAAACCTTTGACATAGCTTAAACTTACACTAAGCTTAAACCTTTGTAACTATGCTCAACCTGAGTATTACAGGATGGCAGCCGATCTACACCAAGCAGGATATAACACTTTAAAAATGGTATGAAAACAGTATATGTAACGTGTCCTGGGCCTGAACAGTTGTCATAACCATTATACACCATTATAAGCAGTAGTGTAGATCCTGCCAGGGTGTTAAAAAGGAGCTCAGTGCACCTCCAAGTAGATCTGGAAATTCCTAATTGAAACTCTGGAGGCCAGTCATGTACTGCATGTCCCATGTTGCAATGGGTTGGGCAAGGGGGGTAGCAAAACATACTTTTCTGTGTTGTGGGTCTGAGTGTGTCATCATCAATTATTATTATTATTATTACCATTTTGTGTGGCCATGTAGATTCCCCCCACTGTTTTACAGTCATGAGTTTAAAGTAACTTGACCCTCTGTGAAATGGGAATTGTGCCTGGTTCAGGAGAATGTGGGTCCAGAGGAGTGCTTTTGTGTGGCTGTGTGAATCCCACCCACCCCTTTGCACTCATTATCTTAAGCTCATTCGCCTCAGTTTACCCTTTCTGTTGGGGATTCAAAGGCCTGCTCCACCTCTGCTGACCCCTTGACTCCACCTCTGCCGATCTGTCCTCTGCCCAAGCAACCAACCATCACTGTGGAGAACCTCCAGGAAGAGTTAATCAATCGACTGATCACTTTGCATCCTGGAAGATAGTCTGGATATTAGGTTCCTTTCCCCCAGTTTCTGATGTGAATGAGGATATTAGAGACAATATAACTTTATATTGCTAAGAACAATGTGGATATGAGCTAAAATTGTATCTAATTAAAGTTTATTTCTCTTTATTAATAGAGATGTTTGAGCTATGTTTTTGAACTTTATTTCTGTATGTTAACTGATGCCTTTATTTTATTGTTAGGTCTGTTGACTGGATCAATACACTGACTGATTTAATAAAGTTTCAACTGGACACTGATACTTTGACACTTCTATCTAAACCTACACTGGAGCATCAGGGCTATGTACTTTCCCTTTTAGCCTGTAGATTGGTCTAAAAAGGATCAGGGACACAGACGCTGTGAAAAATGACCCAAAAAAAAAGAAAAAGAAAAAAAAAGAAATACTCCCTCATTCTTTGGCCTCCACTGATGTTGAATAATGCATACTCACAAACCAGATGTAATAGTTCCACAGAATTAAATGTCACAATACAAAGACATAAAATATTACTTAGCATATTAAACACTTGTATCCCCCAAATGAAACCCAATAGGGTGTGTGTGCGAGCAAACACACACACGCTGTGTCCTTAGATGAGCTATGCCAGGCTATAATTAAAACTAAGCAGATTTCCTTTAATTTTGGAAATAAGACTGTTTTGAGCTTAGCATTATTTATTCTGGAAAGGTATGTTCCTCCTCATTTATATTTCACTTACATCCACTAAATTACACAGCTGCAGAAATGCACGCTCTAAGACAGGGGCAAACCACCTTTTGCCCCCAAGTGCTGCATGCAGTAGGCATGGCAGGAGGTGTGGCCAGAGCCAGCCAGGCCCAGGGTCTTGACCCCCCCTTCCCCCTTCACTCACTCACTCACTCACTCTCTCTCTCTCTCTCTCTCTCTCACACACACACACACACACACACGTCACACAAACTCACATACACACCCTTCCTCATTCTCAGGCACGTGCAAACAGCCACCTGATTCTCACAGCACACCCAAGCATGACCAGGTGAAAACACCCCCCCACCCCTCCCCCTTGCCACCCCCCCCATTCGCCTTCCCCCATTGCAGGACGGAGGTCTGAGAAGTGTGAACCTTCCCTCCCAGTGCGCTGAGCTCCCCTTGCTCCTCAGCCCTCCATGCTGCCCAGCAGATGGTTGCCAACACCACCATTTACCGCCTCCCCAGCAGACTGGCGCTGGGACCAGCTGAGGAGAGGACGGCATCTCTACACCCTCCCCTGCCAGTTTCCAGAAAAGTATTGAGCGTTGAGACAAAAACAAGTATTGAGCGTTGAGACAAAAAATACGTATTTCAGGCATTCAGAACCAGCACAGTGGGCAGGCAAGTGGATGGCAGGGAGGGGCCAGCAGGCACAGGCTGCCTCCCGTAGCCCGGCGGGGTGTGTGTGTGTGTGTGCTTCAGGTGCTGGGCAGCAGGAGAGAAGGGTGAATGTTGGGATAGGTGGCAGACCCTGACGGAAACAGGCCACAGGGGCACTCTGGCTCATGACATAACACTCCTCGCTATTTAAACAGGTCCAAAATGGAACTCCTCCCTGTTTTGACTGTACTGCAACTCTGCTTTGGGGTAAATATGCACAGGATTACACAGCAAGTAGCAATCAATCAAGGCTAAGCATCTGTAGATAAGGGGGAAGGATTTGTGGTGCATGACCTGAAACTGGAAATGCATGGCAAGCCTTAATTTATGGCTTATATTTAGCAGATCTAAACACACACACACACACTATCTTATTTAATCTTTTAACACATAGATCTTATAGTCCTGATATAGAGTAAAATAGGCCAATATGGTGCAAATGTTCATAGAATCATAGACTTGAAAAGGTCCTTAGAGATCATCTAGTCCAATCCCAAGCTCAATGCAGCCTCTGGAATGCAGGACGCAGATACAGCATGAATTTATTTATTTGCAACATGTATATACTGCTCCACATCTAAACAGATTCCAGAGCAGCGAATAATAAAAGATAAAAAGAATAAAAACACAATTAAAACATATAAAGACTAAAATAATGTATTAAAAGTTTATTTAAAAACATGGTACAATAAAAACCATGGCTGGTCAATCATGGAAGGCTTCTTGAAATAAATATGTCTTCAGCAGGCACAAAAGCAACACAATATTGATACCTGCCTGACCTCAGGGAGTTCCACAGAAAGGGAGCCACCACACTGAAGGCTCTGCTCCAGGTGGACTCCAGTCGGGGCACAAGTCCATGCGGAACCACCAGGAACATCCCATCTGATGACCTCAGTGACTGGGAAAGTAGATAAAGGACATGGCACTCTCACAAATAACCTGGACCTAAGTTGGTTAGGGCTTCGTATACGAGTAGCAAAACCTTTAAACTGACCCAGTTGTGAACAGACACCCAGTGCAGGGTAACGGAGTTACATGCTGAAATCGGGCAGCTCCTGACAACAGCGAAGCTGCTGCATTCTGCACTAGCTCAAGTTTCCAGTTTAAAGGCAGCCCCACAAGGAGCGCATTGCAGTAATCCAGTCCTGAGGTTACTAGCGCCTAAGCTTACTAGCATCCCTGACAGATGGCCATCTAACTTCTGCTTAAATACCATTAGTGAAGGAGAATTGAGCCCCTCTCAAGGCAATCTCTTCCACTGCTGAATAGCTCTCACTGTTGGGAAATTTCTCCTAATGTTTAGTTGAAATCTGCAATTTCCACCAACTGGTTCAAGTCCTGCCTTTGGGTGCAACAGAGAACAAGCCTGCTCCTTCAACTGCATGGCAGCCTTTCAGATATTTGAAGATCACTTAATCATGCCTCCCCTTAATCTTCTTTTCTCCAGGATAAACATACCCAGTCATTTCAAACATGACTCACAGGACTCCTTTCCAAGCCCCCTCACCATCCTGGTCTCTCTTCTCTGGATGTGCTCTAGTTTGTCAATGTCTTTCTTAAAATGTGACACTCTAGAATGGACACAGTTCTTTTTGGGGGTTACTCAGTGTTATATAGATTTTTATAATAGGAGATAAAGTTATTAACCTCACTGCTGTTTTGTGTATGTCTTCCAAGTTCATGCATATAAATTATGGAAATAGCCCTTTTTAGTTATCTTTTTCAAAATATTTTCACTTAAAGATTTTTCAGCTTCAAAAAATTATTTTATTGCTTATGGCAAGGCCAAAAACATTCTCCCCCAAAGCCTTGAACAAAATACTTTAAAGTACTATTAATTACAGCCAACGTTCGGCAGTTTTAAGTCCTATTGTGCCCACAATTCTTAAACATATTCTGTTAGCACTTACGAAGTTTCTGTTGCACATTTGTAGATTTTAAGATTTTGTTGTTCAATTAACATAAGCTTCTTAATAAAGGGACATGGTTTACTAAATAGCCAACCAAATATTATAAATACATTCACTTCTAGCCAGAAAAGCAGGATATCTTGCCTTCTTGCTCTGCTTGTGAGATTTCCAAAAGCATCTGGCTGATATTCATTTTTTTTTTTAAAAAAAGGGATGCTTCACTGTTGCATGTATGTTTACTTAGAAGGAAGTCCCACAGTGTTCAATGAAACCTATTCCCAGTGAGTGTGCAGAGAATATTGTAGCATTAGTCGTAACCAGCAGGGCTGTTCTTTAGCAAGCTTTTCTGAAGGTCGGTGCTCCCTTCACATGTCAGTGGACCAGTCTACTGTGTTGAGGAAGCCTTGCTGAACAATGTGGCAATGCTGAAAGTGCAAGTTTAATTCTGCTGATGTGAGGTAGTTTGGGCCATGATATTTTCAGCACAGTTCATTAGTGTGAAAGGATAATAAAATAAAGTGGAGGAATTGTTACAAGTTATTAAAACATATCAATTGGTACCTCAACCGAGAGGAAACTTCAGGATGACAATGACTTATGGATCCTTGTTTCTAATGTTCATTTATTCCATAAGCCAGCATATTTCATGTTAGGGATCATTAGGAAAGGGATAAAAGATAATAATCTGCCACTATCATACTGCCTTTGTTTAAATCTATCATGGAATCCCAGGTGGAATAATGTGTACAGTTCTGATTGCTGCCCCTTAGCAAAGCAGGTATTATGGCACCATGGTTTCCATTTTTTCATGTGTGGAAACCATTCAAACTTCAGATCAAATTTTAATGAAGCACAGATGCCTATATATATTTTTTCCTGACTAATAGATACACCTCCTTCATATAGACTACGTAACTTATACAGTATAGCCAATCTTTCATTAGATAGTGAGCTGGCTTCGCCTGAGGCTGTTTTACTCTAGCGGTCAACCACGACATACTGAGAATTATAACCATTGAATTTCTTCCACTGTTACGCATTATCTTGTTTTTTGGTGTCTCTATTTTAATTTTATTTCAAAATAAAATAAATTCCATGGAAGAAAATGACAATGTAATGCTGGGAAAAGGTACAGGAAAAGGCAGCCAAAATTATCAGTAGGTAGAACAATTGCTATAAGAAGAAAAGTTGTCATGTTTGGGGCTATTAAGTTTAGAAAGAAAATGATAGAGTTGCAGAGAAAGTGTAGAGAGAGGGGGGGAGAGGGAGGGAAGGAGAGAGAAGGGTTTCTTCTTCTTTCAGAATACTAGAACTGGAGTCATCAAATGAAGCCAGATGGTGGGAGATTCAGGACAGATAAAAGGAAGCACATCTTCAAACAATACATAATTGTCCCCCATGCTTTTTAACATCTACATGAAATTGCTGAGGGAAGTCATCAGGAGGCTTGTACTGAAGCTTCATCAGTATGTGGATGATACTCAGATCTACCTCTCGTTTCCATCCACACATCCCAGGGTGGCCATGAAACTCTTAAACTAGTATCTGGAGGCTGCTTTGGGATGGATGGGGTGAACAAGCTGAAACGTAATCCAATCAAGATGGAAGTACTGTGGGTTTGGAAAACAACTACTTTGGATTGAGGTTTACAACTGGCCTTAGGTGGGGTTGCACTCCCCATAAAGGATTCCAAAGCTCGCCCTAGAAATGTAGCAAACAAGACAGCAAACAGTTCCTAGCATTAATAACTCTTCTTTTGCACCCTCCTGAGCTAAGACTGAAACTTATATTTTAAAGCTAAATCAGAACATGCTAACATTTCTAACTCCTCCTTGAATTCCTCCTACATGCTACATGCATGTAAAAAGCTAAACTAAAACATTTGTAAGTTCTTTGGGGGCATATGAAGGATTAAACATGCTACCTAAGGCATCTCTATCATTTATTTAATTTATTTTTTTATCGTCTTTTTACCCTGCTCCTCAGCCAAAAAAGGCTCTTGGAGCAGCTTACAATCAATTAGCAAAGAAGACAGTCTCTGCCCTCAGGCTGACAATCTAAAAAAGACATGACACACAAGGAAAAGGAGTTGGGGAGGGAAGAGAAGAGGAGAGAGACAGAGAGAGATTAAGTAGACCAGCAACAGGGCTGACGGGATTGTCCTGCTCCTGAAGGAGGGGAGTCCAACTGGAGCAGGCCCTGATGTTTCCTCTGCCTGCTCCTGTCTCCCTTGCGCAGGTGGCCTCAGCTTTTTACCACCTTTGACTCGTGGTCTGGCTATGTCCCTGATTTCAGTCATCTATGCTGTGGTAATCTCCAAATTTGATACAGTCTATTTGGGGCTACTTTTGAAGCTTGTTCAGAAGCTTCAGTTTGTGCGAATTGCGGCAGCCAGGTTGATAACTGGGACCAGAAGGTCTGAGCATATAAAACAATTCTGGTTTGCTTGCATTGACTGCCTTTATGTTTCTGATCCTGATTCAAGGTGCTGGTTTTAACCTATAAAGCTTTACACAGCTCAGGACCGCAAAACCTGATGGAACACCTCTCCTGACATGAACCTACCTGGATGCTACGATCAACACCTGGGGCCTACCTCCTAGTGCCTCCTCCAAGGGAGACTTGGAGGGTGGCAACAGGGGAGAAGGGTTTTCTCAGTGGTACCCCCCGCCAACTGTAGGATGAGCTCCATATTGAGTTTCATCTTCAAAAATGAGACTAGGACCCTTTCTCAGAAACAAGACTAAGTTCTGTCTTCAGAAATTATTTGAAGTCCTCACTCGAGAGAACAAGAAGTAAAATTATCTGAGAGCTTAAGTGTTGAAGAGTTCCATAGTTACCCAAATTATTTGGTCTAGAGGTCCAATGAAGGTGAAAGAGTGAAGTGAAGCTAAGAAGAAGTGCAGGAAGCGCTTCCTACCTAAAGCCTTTGTATATTTGCTCTGGTCTCAGGTGAGGGCCTCAGTGGCTAGTGAGACAACCATCTTCCAATCAGAAATGAGGTGCATGATGGTGAGACCACCCATCCACCAATTAGAAGTGAGATGTCTATCTATCCCAATTATTTCATGTTTTATGTCCATGTGTTTCCAGTATACTAATTGAAGGGTTAATTTTAACCTTTATGATAATTTTCCAATATTCTTGCATCAAACAACATTATCTGGATTAACATGTTTCTCATGGTCCCTTGTCTTTGAACTCGTGGTCATCTTAAGTCATCTCACAGTCATCTGTGCCATCTGCAGTCCTCCCAGCCTTTGTTAATGTCATTGTTGTGATTTCTGCACCAATAGGCATCAGGTAAGGATGTTCCCAGTACTCCTTATCTCAGCTGCTGCAGAGCATGAGCTCATTAGCACATTCTTTTGATCAGAATCAGCATCTAAGCATGTGTTGAAGGTAGTCTTCTCATCTTTGCATCAGTAGTTCCCAAGCCTTAAGTCAAAACATAGCTCCCTGTGACCTTGAAATGCAGCCATACTGTACAGAGCTATTCCTTTCAGTGCTAGCTTTTAAATAACTGTCACAGCCTTCAGCTCAAAGATGCAAACTGCCATCACAAGTTTGGGGGCTTCTTACACATAGGTCAGGGGTCCTCTCAAATCAGTCTTTTAGGGGATTTTCTGTAGGTCTCCCCATAACTTTCTGTCAGTTTATGCTAGCATTTCAAGACCAAGCCAATGAGTTGTCATTCAGCACTTTGACGTAGTTTGAAGCAGCTCGAGGCAGCCCTGTCAATCTCCCTTTGGCAATATAATTTAACCCTTAACATAAAACAAATTTATAAAACAAACATTGTTTGAAAGACTATGCATCTAAGAATAACACGTAACTTACAGTTAAAAAAACGTAAAAACTACATGAATAGGTTGTACATATTTTAAAAAAACCCACCCAAAACCAAATGAACCTGAAGGTCAAAGAGAACATGACCTCAAAAATTACATTGTAAACTAACAATGTAAACTACATATCTATAACAAACATTGTTAAAAGACAAAACACCAAGAAGTGAAACAGCCTAGAAAAAAATAAGAGCTACCACAAAATCAATTATGATGGTTAAACAGCCATCACGTAAACAAAAAGTAAAAAATAGACATACAATTTTCAGCAATGATTCACCAATGCTAAGGACAAACCAGTGACTCCTATTGCAAGGTGGCCCAGTGGTCTTTTCAGCACCAGATGAAAACCTTTATGTTCTCCAAGGGGTTTTAGTCCTTTTACTTTGTTTTCAAATGTGCAGTTTAATAACTTTGCACTGCTGCTGGCTTTTACTGTGGTTTTATTATGCCATTTTTATTCTGTTTAAACTTTTAAAAGTTATGTTATATTTTATTATATTATTGCATTATATGGATTTAAGTCTTATTTTGTGAACTGCCAGGACAGCTTCAACTATTAGGGCAGCATGAAAATGTAATATAAATAAATACTAAGAAATGTAAAGTGATCCTGATTGGTGGGTTATATGATAAAAGAAAGAAAGATAGATAGAAAGAAAGAAAGAAAGAAAGAAAGAAAGAAAGAAAGAAAGGGGAAGTCCTTGTCTATGGGCAGTTCTAAATTGGGGCTTAAGGAAAAAGAAAGAAAGTCTCTGTTGTTGTTGTTGTTGTTCTGGTCGGATTATTGGCTTTGTAAGAACGGTAACAGTTATTTAAAAGGAAAGTGTGGCTTGTATGAAGTCAGCCCCCATATCATTAGAGCTGACAGCTTTCACAAAGCAACCTTAGTGAACGTACAGAATAAAATCCCTCAGGTAGTGGCAGTGGGATGGCATTACGTGGGCAGTGGGCTGGCAATAGACATTTCACCTCCACAGGGTGAGGTGTCAAGAGTTTCAGCATCTGAATTAGAGCTCTGCGGGACAGGAGGAAGATTCAGACATGAACAGCAATTTCCTGTTCTTGATTAAAGAAAGATGCCTAAATATTGAGCTGTCAAAGAATGATATAGAGGGAGCACAAACGCTATCCCAGTGGATACAATAGTCCGATTCACTACATATACAAAATGAGAAGCAGGATCAGCCAAAGGCATTTTGCCACGTGAGATAAACTCCCCCCTCCTACCCTTGTGCTGCTTCTTCCTTTCCCATCCCCTGCACTTGCTGATGCTCTCCAGGCACCTGTAGCCCTGCTGTTTTTCTCACCATAGCAAGGTGGCAGCTGTGCTCCTGCAGCTGAGTCTGCTGCCCTCCGAGATCTCATCCCGCAATGCCTTGCTCTGTTAAGGATGTAAATATCCTTCCCCAAACGAGCAGGGCATTGGGGGCAATGTCTCAGAGGGCAGCAGGCTCAGCAGTAGGGTTACCATTGTCACGTTGCCGGAGCAAGACAGTTGGGCACAGTGGGAAACCATCTATTTGGTTGATAGGCAACTGTCTTGCTTTGTTTAGCTAAGTAGGCTTAGAAGACAGCTCCTAGCCTTCACAGTCATTCCAGGTGTGAAGACTTTTTCTTTTCTTTTCCTGAATAAAGGCTTTGTGGATTGCACAGCCAATCTGTGTTGGCCTCACATTTTGGTGGGAGGGCTTGGAATCCTGATTCCTAAGAAGGGCCAGCTGCCGTTAGGCAGAATGAAGTAGCTGTCTCAGGTGGCAGGTGCTGCAAAGCAGCAGCAAGGAAAGGCCTCGGTGCTGGGTGGATAGCCAGGGGCCTGCAGGTAGAGTGGAGGATACTGTCCCATCACCAATGTTGAAGGAAGATTCTACTACCAATCCAGATGGTTTTTGTACATGGAATGGGAAGGGGCACCATCTTATCCTTTGACTCAGGAAGCAACGTGTCTTGGGCCACCCCTGCTCCAAACCCCTTATCTTGGTTTCAGTGCATCATATAAGATTCCTCTGACATAACAGATTCTTTCTAGGTATTTCACATGACAGAAAAATGAATGACTCCTCAAAGCACTGGGCAGGCACACAACACTTAAATGAATAAGGACTACCCAAGGCCAGGAAAAGAATACAGCTGTGGCCTCAAACCACTTTTGCCACAGTACTCCGAAATATATACTGTGAGATTTCAGGTGAGATGAGGATATTAGCGCAAGATACATTGGAGTCTACATCTCCACTAGTACCCATTACTAGAGATTGATTTTGTAAATTCCCATGGTGCAGGGATTTTTCTTTTTCTTCACTGAATGCTTTCCACCACAAAGGTTTAGTTTATTAAAGGCACCAAAGAACTACTTTAAAAATGTAGCAGAAACAACTGAATTGCTCAGGACTCAGCTGCTGTTGTACTAATTTAATTTTATCAGCACCTGCTATCTATTTAAATAGTAATTTGCAATTAACAAGAAATTTTCAAGAGGGGCCAGTGTAAAGACGGACACTAATATAAACACGAAGCACTGAATGATGCTAGTTTTTAAAAAAAAATAAAGGAGAAATTATTTTCCTTTTAAAAATGCTGCTGTTTGACTTTACTTCCCTTATGAGGGCCAACTAAACAAAGCTCAGCATGAACATTACAGCATATAATGGTGACCACTGCGTGCTCTAGGAAATTATTGGCCATGGCAGGCTGGTGGTGGGAGTTAATTGGCTAACATGCATGGAGGGCAACAGCCATAACATTGTTGAAGACTTGTGTCTTTCAAATTTGTGATTGGGAAGAGACAGGACAGGGATACGTTTAGTAAAGACATTTTAGGGTGATTGTTCATTGTTTCACTTGAAGAATGTGTGTGTGAAAAGTGATGTGGAAACTAGATCTCAGTAAGCTGAAACATGAGAACAAAAACAACCCTACCATACAGGGTTGAATAACTAATATAATTACTAATATAATATTTAAAGTGTGTTGAATGCTTTAAACCATTTTTAATGTTGTTGTTGTTTCTTTATATCCTGCTTTTTCTACTAAATGTACTCAAAGCATCATACAACATTACCATAAAACCATCTATTTATTGTTCGTTTGTTCCTAATCTAAAATCTCCAAAAGTTCTTCACCGATTGCTTTGAAATTTTGACATAACGTTGCATTCGAAAAAATATAGTTTTTATGTAACTATATTATAGATGGGGACAAAAGTGTGTCTTAGAATCGAAGAAATAGGGTATATAAAAGCCCAGAGGCCTCCTCCAAGCCACTTATGCAAATAGGAGAGAAGTCATTGTGACATCACCAACCAGTAGGCCAATCCACTGCCTCTGCCTTCTCTCCTATTTGCTTAAGTTCCAAGTTCTGAAGAAAGGTAACTGCCAGGAGATTCCGGCTTAGCAGAGGGGCCAAAACCCACTAACCTCCTCACCACACCTGTGACAGGTAAAAACATTCTTTTTTTGAAAAACATCGCCATCTGTTGGACGTAAAAGCAACACATGCTATACTACATATTATACGATTCCATTTCAATGTTTCCAATTTTCTGCGTTTCAATTGAAATATTTCGTTAGTTTTTAAATTTTTACCTTTGTTTTTTAGTTCGTCTTTCTTCCTTTTTTAATGTTTTGCAATTTTATATGTTTTTGTTATAACTTTCTATCTTCTTTTTCAGTGCAATCAATCTGCTTTAGTTCATCCAAATAATGCCTCGCAGAAGATCACACTTAGGTCGTCGTACTCGCGGAGCGAAAGCAGTGCGACGAGTAATTGCAAATCTGACTGAGGAAGAATGGGCATCAGCGAACGAGCAAAAAGGACAAAGAATGGCTCAAATACGTGCCAAGGAAGCAGCCGAGCGACGTGCAGCCAGACTTGAGGATGCACGGTTGCGAGCACGGCGATCGCGTTCTACAGCTTCAGATCTGCTTCGTTCTCAACAGAATGAATGCAACAGGCTGAGAGTGGCTGAAAGACGTCAACGAGAAACAGCACATCAGCGTCAAACACGACTCTGTGGTAAACAATTACACGATTACAATCGTCTTGTATTCCGGTACAACCCAGCTGATGATTATAGTTTGAGCCAGCATGTTCTCATCGGCACTATGACTGAAGTGTGTCCTTATTGCAAGGCTCTGAAATTTAATGGAGAAACAAAAGGAATGTGTTGCGCTGCTGGAAAAATTAAACTGCCTCAACTTGGAGAACCACCAGAGCCATTACAAACTTTGCTTGCCGGATATACCGCAGAATCAAAGCATTTCCTATCTAACATCAGAAAATACAACTCATGCTTCCAAATGACGTCGTTCGGCGCAGAAATCGTAACAGTTTCATTTATGCCAACTTTCAAAGTCAAAGGACAAATTTATCATAAAGCCGGCTCCCTCCTTCCGTTTCCAGATAGTCAACATAAATTCCTACAAATGTATTTCATCGGTGATGGCAATGATGAATTGAATGCACGCTGCGGAATTTATACCGGCATAAAAAGGTCCATCGTTTCCAAACTGCAAGAGCTTCTTCACGAAAAAAACAATTTAGTACATTTGTTCAAAACAGCAATTGACATGATGCCACCTGATACACACAACATTGTTATTCATGCTGACAAAACGCCTGATGGAGAACATGTGCGAAGATTCAATGCTCCAACTATAGACGAAGTGGCAATTGTTATAGTCAGAGATCAATTCCAACCTAGAGATATTGTTCTTCATCGGAGAAACGATCAATTGACAAAAGTTGCAGAAACTCATCGATGCTACGATGCCCTGCAACATCCAATAATTTTTTGGGATGGTGCCGATGGATATCACTTCAATGTTAAGATGATAAATCCAGTCGGTGGCGAAGAAACAAATATGAAATGCAGCGCAATGAACTATTATTCATACCGATTAATGATCCGAGAGAATGAAAACAATCACATTTTGAAATGCCGTCAAATGTTTCACCAATACATCGTAGATATGTATGCAAAAATCGAAACAGAACGTTTGATATTCATCCGTTTGAATCAGACCAAGCTTTGCTCTGAAGAATACGTTCATTTGCCAGATGCAGTTGTAAATGACGGTAATACAACTAACGTTGGAAGACTAACGATTTTGCCATCTTCATATACAGGCAGTCCACGTCATATGCATGAGTACGCTCAAGATGCAATTGCGTATGTTCGACACTACGGGTGTCCAGACCTATTCATTACATTCACATGCAATCCAGCTTGGGACGATATACAACAGCTCTTACTTCCTGGCCAATCGCCGGTGGATAGGCATGACATCACAGCACGTGTTTTTAGACAGAAGCTGAAATCGCTGATGCATTTCATGGTAAAACATGAAGTGTTTGGGGCTGTGCGCTGCTGGATGTACTCAGTAGAATGGCAAAAGAGAGGATTGCCACACGCACATATACTAATCTGGCTCTATAACAAAATCACTTCAAACGAAATCGACGATGTAATATGCGCTGAAATACCCGATGCCGACGTCAATAAGGATTTGCATGAAGTTGTAACGAAAAATATGATACATGGACCTTGCGGTACACTGAATCCACATTCACCATGCATGATAGACGGAAAATGCTCTAAGCGATATCCTCGAGCATTAGTATCCAACACAGTTACAGGAAACAATGGATATCCTTTATACAGAAGAAGATCAGCAGAAGACAGTGGTAAATTAGCAACCATCCAAATGTGAAACGGTTACATCGAAGTAGATAACCGGTGGGTTGTTCCATATTCGCCTTTGCTATCAAAAACATACAAAGCGCACATAAACGTGGAATACTGTAACTCCGTTAAATCGATCAAATACATTTGTAAGTACGTGAATAAAGGCAGCGACATGGCAGTTTTTGGCGTGCAACCAGAAAGAAGTGATAGGAATGCGGCCATACATATTGATGAAATCACACCGTATCAGGCTGGAAGATACATAAGCAGCAATGAATCTGTATGGCGAATTCTTTCATTTCCCATACATGAACGAAGTCCAGCTGTTGTTCACTTAGCAGTACATCTAGAAAATGGACAACACGTTTATTTCACAGCTGCAAATGTGCAACAAATAGCCCTGAATCCACTGGCTACAACATTAACTGCTTTCTTCACCTTATGTCAAAATGATGCGTTTGCAAAAACACTGCTGTATTCGGAAGTGCCTACGTATTACACATGGAATGCAAGTAGAAAAACATTTGAACGACGCAAACGAGGAGAACGAGTCGACGGACAACCTGGCATATTCAAAGAAACTACGATAGGCAGACTGCACACCGTGCATCCCAATCAAGATGAATGCTTCTTTCTTCACAAGCTGTTGGTAAATGTGGCCGGTCCAACGTCTTTCCAGCAACTGAGAATTGTCAACAGTGTTACACATGCCACCTTCCGCAGTGCATGTCAAGCTCTGAATTTATTGGAGAACGACCGACACTGGGATGTATGCATTAATGACGGGTGCAACACGTCACATCCAAATCAAATTCGTGCATTGTTTGCAATCATATTGACCGCCTGCTCTCCTTCATCTCCAACAGTTATGGGAGAAATATAAATCGGACATGGCTGAAGATATTTTACGTCGAATACGCAACGAAAATTCAAATATGAACATAGATTTCACAGCAGAAATCTACAACGAAGCGTTGATAATGACTGAAGATTTGTGCTTAGAAATCGCGAACAAAGTTCTCAATCAACTGGGAATGCCATCACCGAATCGATCTGCTCCTGCTTTGTTCGATGTAAAATTGCGTCGTGAACAAAATTACAACATGGGTGGTCTTTTGTCATATGTGCAATCAAATATTCCTAAGCTAACGCTTGAGCAAAATCACATTTACGATCAAATAATGCAAACTGTAAATAACGGGGTTGGAAAAATCTTCTTCTTAGAAGCGCCAGGAGGAACTGGTAAAACGTTCCTAATTAGATTGATTCTGGCAACAATTCGATCCCAAAATGACATAGCCTTAGCTCTTGCGTCGTCCGGGATAGCTGCGACATTGCTACAAGGTGGAAGAATTGCTCATTCCGCTTTGAAATTGCCATTGAATATGCAATTCATTGAAACTCCCACGTGCAACATTTCCAATCCGGCATGGGAAAAGTATTGCAAAAATGCAAACTTATGGTTTGGGATGAATGCACAATGGCACACAAAAAATCCCTCGAGGCTCTTGATCGATCATTGCAAGATTTGCGAGGAAACATCAGACCATTTGGGAACGCAATAATATTGCTTGCAGGAGATTTCAGGCAAACATTACCTGTAATTCCTAGATCAACACCAGCGGATGAAATAAATGCTTGCCTGAAATACTCTACTTTATGGCGACACGTCAAGACGTTAAAATTAACTACAAATATGCGTGTCCAGCTGCAAAACGATCGATCAGCTGAGATATTCTCACGTCAATTGCTGGAAATTGGGAACGGAAAGGTGCCAGTTGATCTGACCTCAGGACGAATTTCATTGCCTCATAACTTCTGCAATTTAGTGACGTCAAAAGAAGAATTTGTTGGAAAAGTATTTCCCAATATTCAAACCAATTATAAGAATCACGATTGGCTGAGTGAACGAGCTATTCTTGCGGCCAAGAACAAAAACGTCTACAAACTTAACAATATTATTCAGTCTAACATTCAAAGCGAGGCAGTCACATACAAGTCCATCGACACTGTTGTGGAAGCAGATGAAGCGGTTAATTATCCAACAGAATTTTTGAATTCACTCGATCTGCCAGGGATGCCACCGCACGTACTGCAATTGAAAATCGGCATGCCAATTATCATGTTGCGAAATATCAACCAGCCAAAGCTTTGCAACGGCACGCGGCTTGCAGTAAAAAAATTACTGAGCAACGTTGTAGAAGCAACAATCTTGACAGGACCTTTCAAAGGTGAAGATGTCCTCATTCCTCGCATTCCTATGATTCCAACGGATATGCCATTACAATTTAGGAGATTGCAATTCCCAATTCGATTGGCGTTTGCAATCACCATCAACAAAGCTCAGGGCCAATCTTTAGAATTGTGCGGTTTAGATCTAGACACAGATTGCTTCTCACATGGACAATTATATGTTGTGTGTTCTAGAGTCGGCAAACCAGACAATCTCTATATCTACACAGACAATGGAACAACAAAAAATATTGTATATCCACAAGCATTGTGAAATTAAACATATTAGAAACGTCCGCTTTGTCTTTTCTTTCTTTTCCATTTAACCACACTGAACCACAGCAACGCGTGGCCGGGTACAGCTAGTACAAAACAATTGTAAAACTAAAACTAACAAACCATTTTAAGCATTGCGACTAGCACAGGGCTCACTACTTGTGTCAAACAGCAGCTGCCTCAGAAAGAACCACGGCGGGGGCATTCCAGTGGATAGGGGAGGGGAAAAGAGAGCCTGGGATCCACAGTATCCTATGGCCTCCACAGCGTCGGTCCCACCCCCAGCAGCACAATTTCTCTAGATAGGCTGAGAAGCCCGACTAGAGGAAAAATCAAGGAGAATGGAGAGACAAAACCAGACTCCTTCCTCCCCCTCCTTCTGCTCCGCTAGGCGTTTGCCTGCAGGATGTTGGATAGTCAGAGCACTCCTACATCGGAGCGCTCTTTGGAAGAGAATAGGATGGCACCCGTACATATAATTATGAGCAGTTTGCTGAAACAAGCAATGGTTTCCTCTGCTCTCTGCCAATGTTGTTGCAGGCAAGCTATCCTGCTATACACTAATCTTATTTCTGTACTACCATTGTCATGAATTATTAACTCAGGTCTAGACTCATAACATAGGGCATATGTTGTTGATAAATAAACGAGGAGACAATGTTGTGGTGCTCCCCCACCCCACCCCACCCCACCCCACCCCACCCCACCAATATGACAGATTCCTTCATTTATTCCATTTTCACCCCATCCTTCTTCCAGGGACTTCAGAGCAGAACACACGGTCCTCCATCTCGGCCCAATTTTACCCTCGCAACGTTCCCAGCTAGCCTGAGCTTCATAGCTGATTGGGGATTTGTACCTTGGTCTCCCCAGGCATAGCCTAAGGTTGCAATCCTATACCTGGGAGTAAGCGCTACTGAAATCAGTGGCATTTACTTCTGAGTAGAGACATACAAGATCACACTGTGACACTTTTATCTATTACTCCACACTGGCTTCAATGCTAACAGCCAAACCATGAAGTGAAAGAAGGAGAAAATAGGGGAGCTTTCTTTCAGTTTTCAAGTTTTGCAACATCTGGCAAATGCCAACCTGCAGCAGGAGGCCTAATGCTATAATTTGTTACTTCTTCACATTAACTATTCAGTGCTATAAATCAAACTCTCCATGTTCTAATATCCGGTAGTAAAACATCACAGTTTTCAAACAATAACATCTATTTGCATTTATTTGCAATGGTTTTTTTTCCCGCTGAATAAATCCCTTCACTCTAAAGTAAATTTAACATGAAAAATATTTATTTCAACCTACACATTATGCAACCAAGGTTCTAAAGGGAGTCTTTATCGAAATAAAATCATTATAAATACTAGACTCGAAAATTACCTCAAACAGAACAAGTAGCAGTGGCAGAATTAAAAACCAGCCTCATCTAGTTCCCTGGCTCCTCCTTTCCACCACAGAGCTCGGGCATGAGAGATCCCAGCTGAGCAGGGATCTGAACACAGGTCTTTCATATCCAAGCTCATAGTTCTAAGCATTTTACACTACCTGAGAAGGCTCTGTAAAAAGCACACATTTTCCATTCTTCTGACATGTTCAACTGGAATTTGACAGTGGCATTTGACCATTTCGTCAAACCTTTTTCGTCCCTAATCTCATATCAGACACAGACATGCTTTTCCTAATAGTCTGTAGACTGGAAATCAAGTGTTTGATCTGATCTAGTTCAGTATTCTCCACACTGACTGTCCAGGGCTTGAGGCAAGGGTCTTTTCCTGCTCCACCTGGAGTTGCCAGGGATTGGTTTTAGATGTATGATGTCTCTGTGTGTATTGTCTGTTGTGAGTTTTTAATGTTTTTTTAAATTTGGCATATATTACTTTCCTTCCCCCCATGACGGTGTCTACAGGGCCACTCCATAGGGGCTCCCTATCTAGGCTGTCAGATTCTGCCTCACAGGGAAAACAATGGTTGCTGTTCAGCTGCTGATCAGAGAGAAGAGCTTTTGCCTGCAGGGCAGTGGGGACACGGCTACAGTGGAAGCTGGTGAGTGATGCAGTCCTACTTCCTTCTGGGTACACATGATGCCCATGCTTACTTCGGAATAGGCATGCTATTTGAAAGTGCTCCTGAGTTATTTCTTCCTGCTTACTTGGGGGTAGGCATGCAGAGGCTTGTCCTGCTTACTTTGGAGTAGACCTGCTTACAACGGTGGCCAAAATTGTGGACATTTTTTGCAATTTTCATGTTTTGCAACTTTGCATGCTTATAGAAAATGTTCTGTTTCACAAAATTCAAATGTTTATATATCAATTGAAAGAGAATTTAATGCTGAATTCAATACAAAAAACAGAATGCAAATACCTGCAGCACAAAAAAAGTTACGCTTACTTTAGTCTAAAAACAAACACAGGTGTGAGTGAGTGAAGAAGTGGATTTATTTATTTATTTATTTATTTATTGGAATTGCAAACCCTACTGGCCAATCACAGTCCTTGTTCTGGGGACCAATCACATGGCAGTAGCTGTGATACATCCTGTTTCAAGTTGGGGAAAGTCGGTTTTGCTGTTTGTTCTGTACCTGAAGTGCAATTGGAGATTGTGTGAATATTTCAAGTATTTCTCAAATTAAAAGTGTACGTACATACAACATAAATAGAGCAAGGGCGCCAAAGAAAAGAGTTGATTGGACACCCAGGAAAAGAAGCAGGGTGGTTGTATTACGTGAATCAGGTCTTTCATTTGAATTTGATGAAACAGAACATTTTCTATAAGCATGCAAAAATTTCAAAAAATGTACACAATTTTGGCCATCACTGTATGTCTGAATAGATATGCTTCCTACTATAAATTTGTATCAATTGTGTGTGTGTGTGTTTTTCTTTGTTTCCAGTCCCTTCCACTTTTGCCTTGGCAATGCCAGCTACTGGAATGTGGCATCCAAGAACTTCTTTGAAATGGAATTTGGCCCTCATGCTGAGTTAGTCTCTTCTGTTATACACACTTACCTGGCAGTAAACTCCATTGAAAGCAGTAGGACTTACAACTGAGTAGACCTGTATGGGATGGCACTGTAAAGCTCTCACGTTATTACAGCATGAATTTGGGGAACTAGATGAAAGAAATAACAGTGTTTATGGCAGCTTGGAAGACTTATAGTGCAATACATTACATGTACATTAATGGTGCTATATAAATAAATAAATAAATAAATAATAATAATACTCAGATGTAATCCCACTATGTTCAATGGACCTTATTCTCAGCCTTACAGTGCAAGCCTATACATGTTTATTTAGAAATACGTCCCACTGAGTTTAATGGAGCTTACTCCCAGGTACAGGAGCTCTGTCCTCCTTTCCATGTGGTCACCCTATGATAATGATTTGACTTCCAGCAGTACTGTTATCTGAGTGATAACAATTTTCACAATTTTCTCTGTTGTGGGCTCCCGGTTGTGGAATGCCCTCCCCTTGGAGGCCTGACTGGTGCCAACGTTGGCCTTGTTTCAGCGCCAAGTTAAATCGTGGCTTTTATTAAAGCCTTTGAGGGCTAAATTTGCCTAAGAGCTACACATAGTTTTAATTGTTTTTATTGCTTTTAAACTTTCTACTGGTTTTTACCTTGTTAATACATCATTTATTGCAGGGGTCCCCAACCCCTGGGCCACGGACTGGTATCGGTCCATGGCCTGTTAGGAACCAGGCCGCGTTCTCATTGACAACAATGCAATTTCTACATTGACAAGTAGACTGGACATAAGCAACACACTTCAGGTGTCACTGTCTCCCATCACCCCCAGATGGGACCGTCTAGTTGCAGGAAAACAAGCTCAGGGCTCCCACTGATTCTGCATTATGGTGAGTTGTATAATTATTTCATTATATATTACAATGTAATAATAATAGAAATAAAGTACACAATAAATGTAATGTGCTTGAATCATCCCCAAAACATCCCCTCAACATCCCCCCCCCAGTCCGTGGAAAAATTGTCTTCCACAAAACCGGTTCCTGGTGCCAAAAAGGTTGGGGACTGCTGATTTATTGTACACCATTTATTGTTTTATACTGTTTGAATTGATTTTATCTGTATGCCGCCCTGAAATCCCAATGATATAGGGTGGAAAACAAATCTATATAAATAAAAATGTAAATGTCCGTTCGAAACAGACGTTATATCTCTGAAAGTTCTTCACCGATTGCTTTGAAATTTTGACACAACGTTGTATTCGAATATGCGAGCGTTGTTATGTAACTATGTTCTATATGGGGTCAAAGGTTTGTCTTAAAATCGAAGAAATAGGCCTCCTCAAAACCAGTCCTGCTGATCATTGTGACATCGCCAACCAGTAGGCCAATCCGCTGCCTCTGACTCCTCTCCTATTTGCATGTTTTCTCACAATTGGCTGAGTGAATATAGATGTCACATGTGTGACAGTTACACGTTCTGAAGAAAGGTAACTGCCAGGAGTTTCTGCTAACCCTCTCACCGTAAAAACATCCTTTTTAAAAAAACCAAACAATCTGCTTTACTTCATCCAAATAATGCCTCGCAGAAGATCACACTTAGGTCATCGTACTCGCGGAGCGGAAGCACTGTGACGAGAAATTGCAAATCAGACTGAGGAAGAACGGGCATCAGCAAACGAGAAAAAAAGAAAAAGAATGGCTCAAATACGTGCCAAGGAACCAGCCAAGCAACATTCAGCCAGACTTGAGGATGCACGGTTGCGAGCACGGCAATCGCGTTCTACAGCTTCAGATCTGCTTTGTTCTCAACAGAATGAACGCGACAGGCTGAGAGCGGCTGAAAGACGTCAACGAGAAACAGCACATCAGCGTCAAACACGACTCTGTGGTAAACAATTACACGATTACAATCGTCTTGTATTCCGGTACAACCCAGCTGATGATTATAGTTTGAGCCAGCATGTTCTCATCGGCACTATGACTGAAGTGTGTCCTTATTGCAAGCCTCTGAAATTTAATGGAGAAACAAAAGGAATGTGTTGCGCTGCTGGAAAAATTAAACTGCCTCAACTTGGAGAACCAGCAGAGCCATTACAAACTTTGCTTGCCGGATATACCGCAGAATCAAAGCATTTCCTATCTAACATCAGGAAATACAACTCATGCTTCCAAATGATGTTGTTCGGCGCAGAAATCATCACAGCTCCATTTATGCCAACTTTCAAAGTCAAAGGACAAATTTATCATAAAGCCGGCTCCTTCCTTCCGTTTCAAGATAGTCAACATAAATTCCTACAAATGTATTTCATTGGTGATGGCAATGATGAATTGAATGCACGCTGCGGAATTTATACCGGCATAAAAAGGTCCATCGTTTCAAAACTGCAACAGCTACTTCACGAAAAAAACAATTTAGTACATTTGTTCAAAACAGCAATTGACATGATGCCGTCTGATACACACAAGATTGTTATTCATGCTGACAAAACGCCTGCTGGAGAACATGTGCGAAGATTCAATGCTCCAACTATAGACGAAGTGGCAATTGTTATAGTCGGAGATCAATCTTGACAGGACCTTTCAAAGGTGAAGATGTCCTCGTTCCTCGCATTCCTATGATTCCAACAGATATGCCATTTCAATTTAAGAGATTGCAATTCCCAATTCGATTGGCGTTTGCAATCACCATCAACAAAGCTCAGGGCCAATCTTTATAATTGTGAGGTTTAGATCTAGACACAGATTGCTTCTCACATGGACAATTATATGTTGCGTGTTCTAGAGTCGGCAAACCAGACAATCTCTATATCTACACAGACAATGGAACAACTAAAAATATTGTATATCCACAAGCATTGTGAAATTAAACGTATTAGAAACATCCACTTTGTCTTTTCTTTCTTTTCAATTTAGCCAGACTGAGCCACAGCAACGCGTGGTAGGGTACAGCTAGTGCTTTAATAAACAAACAAACAAATAAACATTTTGTAGCCAGTAGCTGCTTCCACTTACACAATGTATTTAGGCCCATCCCAGCAGAAGGAATCCAAGGTGATTTCTTGGATTCGCCTTTAAGCAACCAACCTTGCTAAGAATCAAAATGTTTTTTCCTCACAGTAGCTGCCCTGCCCTGCTGTTAAGAAGCAATGCCTAGTTTAATATGGCAAAGACTGAATTGCTCGTTTTTCCTCCTAAACCTTCTCCTCATCTCTCATTCTCTCTTACTGTCAATGATGTTATGCTTACTCCGGTCAAGGAAGCTCGTAGCCTTGGCTTTATATTTGACTCCTCGCTCTCCTTTATTCCTCATATTGAGGCAGTAGCTAAATCTTGTCGTTTTTTCCTGTATAATATTGCCAGGATTCGATCATTTTTGTCTGTCTCTTCTGCCAAGACGCTTGTTCATGCGCTGGTTATTTCACGGTTGGACTACTGCAACCTTCTTCTCTCTGGCCTTCCTTCTTCTCACATGAGTCCGTTGGTTTCTGTTCACCACTCTGCCGCAAAGATCATCTTCTTGGCTCGCCGCTCTGACCATGTTACTCCGCTTCTGAAATCTCTTCATTGGCTTCCAATTCACTCCAGAATCCAATATAAACTTCTCCTGTTGACCTTCAAAGCTTTTCACGGTCTAGCTCCTTCCTATCTCTCCTCTCTCATCTCACACTATTGCCCCGCTCGTGCTCTTCGCTCCTCTGATGCCATGTTTCTCGCCTGCCCAAGGGCCTCTACTTCCCTTGCTCGGCTCCGTCCATTTTCTTCTGCTGCCCCTTACGCCTGGAACACTATTCCAGAACATTTGAGAACTACAAGTTCAATCGCAGCTTTTAAAGCTCAACTAAAAACTTTTCTTTTTCCTAAAGCTTTTAAAACTTGATGTTGTGTGGACTTTATACTGTTAGTTTTACCCTACCCTGTACCTGCTTACCCTACCCTGTGCCTGTTGGCATTCTCTTCCCCTCCTTATTGTTTTACTATGATTTTATTAGATTGTAAGCCTATGCGGCAGGGCCTTGCTATTTACTGTTTTACTCTGTACAGCACCATGTGCATTGATGGTGCTATATAAATAAATAAATAAATAAATAATAATAATAATAATAATAATAATAATAATAGCAGCTGATGGCAGATGTGAGGAGGACTCCTCCAACAGGTGGGAAAAGGAGGCAAGGGCCTTCAGCTCCAAAAATAAAAACCCAGAAGTTCTTGCAGATAGGAAAGGGAACCAGAGAGGAGCAGCTGGAAGGCGGGGGAATGGTGAAGGAACAAGGGACACAGCACGTTCCAGAACCCAGACCTGGCAGCTCTTCACAGCCATTTGGCAGCAACCAAGGTTGCCCCTCGCTTCAGGGAAAGAAAGAACTGAAGAATGCGATTTGCCTTCCCTCCTATTCACATGATCGTAGGGTGGGGTGGGTAGGGGAATTATCCTGCAGGGAGGGGTAAGAAAACAACGACATGTGCTTCCCTCACCCAATCCTGCAGAGTGGTTCCTTTGTCATCCTCCTGCAGTGATGGCTGTATATTCCAGTGGCTGCCACCGGCAGAATCAAGTCCCACCAGCCGCTCCAACCATTGCTATGCCACAGTGACCATAGAGTTCAGCCATGCATGCTAGAACATTGTTGGAAGTTCCAGACGATCTAGGCGGCTGTCCCCATGCCCACCACTTTTTTCAATGTAATGCTGGAATTCATCCACAGACAACATGGTAAACCTCACAGATGACATGGTAAGCCACTCCAGGGGCCCTTAGCCCCACTGCAGAGAGTGGGTACCCAGGGTGGGTACTTTATCAGTTGTGGAAGGGGGATGCACATCACATGACATGCTAACCTCATGTGGGATGCTCCTGTTTGCTTTGGTGCACTTTCCCTGGGATGGAAAGACAGACAATCCATTCTCCAATATTTTTGGTCTTAACCCTCTTTCTCTTCATCCTTTTTCAATGAACCCCTGCAGAGCCACAACTCTGATGTACTGCAGAAAAGGTCATTCTCACCTATACGCAGTGGGGCTCTACAGCTTTGCACTGCATAAAAGAATCCAGCTTGTCTTTCATCTGGAGTCTCTCTCCCTCTGAAGTGCCCCCAAAGCCCCTGGTACTGTGGTCCAACAGAAAATGGTCACAGGGATGTCTTTCATGGTTGGAAAGTACTAAAATTAATTTCATTAAGGTACAGTTTCAGATCACTTAAAAAAATCTGACTCTAAGTCTGATGATTCTACAAGTCAATATAAAAACAAGTATTAATTATTTTATCTTAAATTAAAAGTTAATTTATACGCCATACAGGACTTTTAGGAATTGAAGTTCAGTGATTCCAAACATTATTCAATATGATCAAGTAGCAATATTAACAGTCATGATTCTATGGTCACTGAGATCTAGTGGCAGTCAAAACAAACACTCGGAAATAGAGCAGAAGGCTATAGAGTTCTCACTAAAAGAATGGCTTCTTAAATTAAGACATGTGGTAACATAGGATAATGCTACAAAGAATTTTATGGCCCCTTAAAGACTAATACATTTATTATGGCACAAGCGTTTGTGGACTGGAGTCTACTTCATCAGATGCATGAAGTGCTATGCTCAGCTACAAGTACACGTACACCAGGTTGGGGGTGGGATTGTACACAGTGACGTCAGAGAGAAATGAAACACTACAAGTCTGGCAATGATTGCCTTATTTACAGTGGTCGTTCACAAAACAGTTGTTGCATAATAACACAGTTAACTTTCATTGGTGAATAGATTAACACAGGAGTCGTCAATTTGTGGCCCTCCAGATATTTTGGCCTATGCTAGCTAAGGATAATAATAATAATAATAATAATAATAATAATAATAATAATAATAATAATAATTTTTATTTATTTATTTATTTATTTGTTACCCGCCTCTCCCTCCGGATCGAGGCGGGGTACAACACAAATGCAAATGCAATAAATAAATATAATGAAAACATTTAAAATGAATACATTATTAAAAGGGGATGTGATTTGTAGGCAAAAACATCTGGAAGGCCACAATTTGCCTATCCCTAGAATAAGGTATGTGCGGTGCAATTCTATGCATTTCTGCTCAGACATAAGCCCCATTCATAGAATCATAAAATAGTAGAATTGGAAGCGGTCTGTAAGGCCATCGAGTCCAACCCCCTGCTCAATGCAGGAATCCACCCTAAAGCATCCCTGACAGATGGTTGTCCAGCTGCCTCTTGAAGGCCTCTAGTGTGGGAGAGCCCACAACCTCTCAAGGTAATTGGTTCCATAGTCGCACTGCTCTTACAGTCAGGACATTTTTTCTGATGTCCAGCTGGAATCTGGCTTCCTGTACCTTGAGCCCCTTATTCTGTGTCCTTTCATCTTGCTCCTGTTCTCATTTGTGACCTGTTTTTCCTTTTCGTTTGAATGAGAAAAGTGTGCATTTGTGGAAAAGTTTACATTTTCCAAATGTGTGAACTTTCTCCCCACTGACTAAAGTGTGAAAATGTGTATTTATTTATTTATTTAAAAGTCCATTTTTTTCAATCTGATCACAAGTTTGGGAACTTGCAAACTTTTTTTAAAAACACTCCTGGTTGTTTTTGGGATTTTCACACTGGACACATTTGAATGATTTGTGAAATGAAATTCCTATTCCTCCTTATTTGCATTTTGTTGATTATGCCACAAAAAGGAGCACATGTCATGCATATTAGGTGGTCATGTAAAGATGTAATAAAGATAAAATATATAAAGTTGATAAAAAGATATGAACTGCCAATAGATTCTCTAGTTTTAAAGTTGGGGATAAATGTAAAAGGTGTAGTTAATTTGATTCAAGTTCTTAATTTAATTAAAATTGTAAAATCATAGGAAGTATGCTGATCACTGTTAAGGGCAACGAAAACAAGTCTATTTACAGTCCAGTGGCATGTGTACACTCAATTCCAACCCATCCCATTTTGTTTTTCATTTCCCAGAAAATCTGCATTTAAATATGTATTTTCAATTCCTCCACCCCCCTCCATATTTCTAAATATATTTTATGCTTCAGCCAAGAATTGCATCTGAACATTCAGGAAATGTGAAAGCTGGTGGATAATTATGTTCCAATCCACACATTAGTCCAAGAGTCAGTTCATATTGGAATCTACAAAGACTGGATTCCTCAAATACCCCTAATCACTGTGTAGCAAATTCCAACAGTATCTGAACAAAGAAGATTGTGGCAGTTAATTTTGAAATCATATATTATAAATGCTATTGGATAGGACAATCTGACAGCTTTTTAGAATGCTGATATTCAGGTACTGAGTAAAGACAAATATTTAAAATTTAAAGAAATAGTTAAAGTTTGTTTAGGGTTAGGGCTATTGTTTTGGGACATATATACAGGATTACAGCTAAATATAATGTCCTCTGTCAGTTTGATTTATCTTTATATAATGTTTATTAAGATGTATAATAACTATTAATTATGTCTAAATTATGGAAAGTAAAGGAGTTTAGAACATCTACATTATCAATGCTATATACAAAATCTTCTCAAAACAATTCCCTCTGGACTTCCTAGCATAAAGGATAATTGGAGACTATGTGTTATTCGGTACAAATAGCAGAACAACCTTTAGTATGGAGCCACTATTGATTGAGGCCTTGATATAACAGTATAAACACAATTCTCACTTTGTATACCATAGCACATTTACAACCCGCTAACTCTATTCTATAAAATGAGAAGCAATTTAGAACCCTGAATACCTTTTAGAACAGAACGCCAACACTATTTTTTAAAACTGAGGTACCCTGTGAAGGCACTTATGAGTACAGGGCTTCCTATCTGAATTCATGCAAAAAGTTAGCCCAGGTAAATAGGCATGCCATGAGGAATCAAACCACAGTAAACGCCCTTGTTTGACTCCTTACAAGTGGGACTGTGTGAAGAGGGTCCTGACTGCCCTGATCTTTAATCATCACTACCCCCTCCCTGTTTTTTTTTCAAAAAACAAATGGGGGAGCGCTGGGAGCAATTGCCCCAGTCTCACACATGGAGGGGGTCACCTCAAAGTTGATCATCTACATTGGTCAATAGGCATAGCTGCATTGGTGCCAACTTCTTCTCTGAATCTTACTGACTTCAGGGTGGATTCCTGCATGGAGCAGGGGGTTGGACTCAATGGCCTTATAGGCCCCTTCCAACTCTACTATTCTATGATTCTGTGACTTGAACTCCATAAATATAATGGGGGAAATCACAAAACCAATGCCACCATGGGATAGTAATTAGATGATGACGACGATGATATTGATGATGATGTTTCCATTTCTGAACTGCTCAATAGTTGAAGCTCTCTGGATGGTTCACAAAAATACACACCACAATACAAGATAATGAAAAATAATATAAAATCTCTAACATGCATAATTTAAAACTCAACTCTACTTCTCCTTTCCACCTGATTCCAAGGAAGCTGTTTCGGTGTTAAACCAGTTTCTTGTGGCAGTAATGGGTTGCATGAGGGCAAAAAAAATGAAGGTTAATCTAGACAATACAGAGGTGCTCCTGGTCAGTCGAAAGGCAGATCAGGGAATAGGGATTCAGCTTGTGCTGGGTGGGGTTACATTCTTCCTGAAGACGCAAGTTCGCAGCTTGGGTGTACTTCTGGATTCAGCTCTGACCCTGGATGCCTAGGTTTTATTTTATTTTTATTTATTTATTATTTCATTTATATCCCACCTTTTTTCCTGCAAGGAACCCAAGGCGGTGTACATAATCCTCCTCTCCACTTTATCCTCACAACAACAACCCTGTGAGGTGGGTTGGGCTGAGAGTCTGTAACTGGCCCAAACTCACCCAGTGGGTTTCCATGGCCGAGTGAGGACTAGGACTTGGATCTCCTGACTCCCAGTCCAACACTTTAGCCACTACACCACATTGGCCAGGAGTGCATTTGCATAGTTAAAGCTAGTGCGCCAGCTGTGCCCATTCCTAGGGATCTATGACCTGGCCACAGTGACACATGCCTTAGTTACATCCCGATTGGATTACTGTAACGCGCTCTACGTGGGGCTGCCTTTGAAGAGTGTTCAGAAACTTCAGCTGATTCAAAGAGCTGCAGCCAGATTGTTGACCGGGGCTGGTTACAGGGAGCAGACAACTCCCCTGTTAAAACAGCTCCACTGGCTTCCAGTCTGTTTCCAGGTTATAATGTACAGTATAAAGGCCTATACATTTTGTGTCCAGATTATCTGAAAGACCGTATTCTCCCTTAAGAGCCTGCCCGTCCTCTGAGATCTTCAGGGGAGGCTCTTCTCTCAGTCCCACCATCATCACAGGCACGCCTGGTGGGAACGTGGGCCTTCTCGGTGGCTGCCCCAGGGCTCTGGAACTCCCTTCCCAGGGAAGCTAGCCTGGCTCCCTCCCTGGTGTGTTTCTGGAGTCAAGCTCAAACTTTTCTGTTCTTGCTGGCCTTTGTGGGGGGGAGGTAGTCTGCACCTCTGTTTATGCACTGTTTATATATTGGAATTTTTTAAAAAATATTTGTATTTTAAATGTTTTTAAATGTTTTAAATATTGTAGCATGTTGAATTATTTTCCAATTTTTGTATATCTCTATCTGTTTTAACTGTACATGTTTTAATTTGTAAAGTTTCCTTGAGTCCCAGTATTGGGAAAAAGGTGGAATAAATAATAATAATAATAATAATAATAATAATAATAATAATAATAATAATAATAATATAATAATACAATTTAAACAACTAAAACAATTACAATAAGATACTGTACCTGCTAAAAACAACTGACATAAAGCCCCATCATATGCCATCAAATGTAAGGGACAGTCTTAAACTGATGCCAAAAGGATGAGAGTGTTGGTCCCAGGTGGAACTCAGTTGGGAGAGCATCCCATAATCCAGTGGCTACCTTCTCCTTTGTTGCCACCTCCCAAGCCTCCCTCAGAGGAAGCACTCCAAGGAAGGCCTCAGAAGTTGATCATAGTGTCTGGGCAGGTTCAGGTCGGAGAGGCGTTTCGTCAGATATTGCTGTTTCAAGCCTTGTAAGGCTTTATAAGTTAAAACCAGCAACTTGAATCAGGTTTGGAAACATACAGGCAGCCAACGCAACCAGGCCAAAATTGGTGTTATATTCTCACACCTTCTGGTCCCTGGGTGCCGCATTTTGCACAAGTTACAGTTTCTGAACAGTGTTCAAGGGCAAGTAATCTATCTTGGAGGTTACAAGTGCATAGACTTCTGAAGCCAGATACGGGCGTAGCTGCACCATCACCATCAGTCTGTGCCACTGAGGCAACTGAGGGCTTTGCTAGATGATGCCGGATAAGCCGGCAGGGAGGCTGGGCGACGGCGCGCTAACTTTAGCGCGCGCCGCCCTGCCTCCTAGACGGCTGACGCGCAGGGACTAAGGAAGCCCTGCAGTGTCGGCCATTTTTTTTGTTTTGTTAAAGGGGCCACGTGCGCCCTGAAGACTGCGGACAAGGTAGGAGCCTTTTTAAAAAATTAAGCCCCCCCACCCTTTTTAAATTAAGCCCCCTGCCCCCTGCCCACTCTTTCCCCGCCCTCCCTGTCCGTGCTGTCCCCTGTGTTGCCGTTTGCCATCTCCCTCTCCTGCGGTCCGGCCTTCCCCCCCATGTCCCCCCCGGGATCCCCCCCCCGGCCCAATGGGCACAGCGCTGAGCGCTGTGCCCAGTCCGTGGCTTTTCCCAGCTACTCGCAAGTAAGCGAGTAGCCACAAAAAGCCACGGACCTTGCTAGACGTTCCGCAGCTCCAGCCTCAGGCTGGGGCTGCGGAAAAGGCGCGCCATAAGCGACTTCGCTTATGGTGCGTTAACGGAGGCTTTGGTGCGGCCTGGGCCCGGATTCCCCTGTGCGTCATGTGGATGCACAGCAGGGAAACAGGGCCTCAAAGCGCGCTAACACCTCGTCTAGCAAGGCCCTGAGTCTGAAGTGACAGTGATGGCTCGCTCCCAAGAGAACCCCCAAAATACAAACCTACTTCTTTGGGGGGAGTGCAGCCTGGGAGGATCGAGAAGAGATCCTGGCCCTCCTCTGTGTGACAACCTTTTAAGTATTTGAAGAGTGCTATCATGTCTCACCTCAATCTTCTCTTCTCCAGGCTCAACATGCCCAGTTCTTTCAGGCTCTCTTCACAGGGCTTTGTTTCCAGACCCCTGATCATCCTGGTTGCCCTCCTCTGAAATCGCCTGGATTCTTTGAACCGCAAATTAATAGTTATCCTGTGCCTGATTCCTGTTTGTCTTTGAAATTGCTACTCACTTTGTGTGAATAGGAATAGGAAACTTGCACAAACAGAGCATCAACAGAACAGGAGATTGGCACAAATCTTCCCAAATTTCCACAAACATTACACAATTTGCAGAAATTTCCTCTTTGGACTAAAGCAGGGCCGAATCAGTCTGCTGAAGAAATTTGTGCAAATTAGTAAATTTCCACAAATCAAACTTGGACCATGACAAATGTGAGCACGTGTCGCACAATTTGTGAATATTTGGGGCAGACACGTGCTTTCGCTCACATTTGGGGTTTCAAATGGGTCATGCTCGCATGTTTTGCGACCGAAGCACAATTCTCATACATCTCTAGTTTTATATGGATTTAGCTTTAGCATATCAATCCTCCTCCTCCAGCTCTTTGTCACAGCCAGTGGAGGGTGGTGGCTCCAATTTCAGTAGAGCTGTGAATCCATTGTGGGTTTCAATCGGGAGCAGCCAGAACTAAGACCTCTGAAGTGAGCATCGGATTGCAGAGCACTTCTTTCCAGTTTGCTGTTTTAGACTTTAAAAAAGCTGCTGAGTGACCACACTATTAAAAATTATATGTGTTTACTCAGAAGTAAGTCTCTCTCTGTTTAATGGAGTTTACTCAGAGGTAAGCATGTATGGAATTGTAGTATGACTTGGATGTAAATACAGTTGAAATCAATGGGATTTACTCTTGAGTAAGGGAACTAGCAGCTCTCTATTTTATGAACTTGGAGATGCACAGCTTCGCATGATCAAAGTAAAGGAAAATTGATCCTTCACAAATGCAAACAGGTGGACTTTCGCATTGGTGGACTATCAGGAAAAGGGTTTAAGGGTGGGAAATTTAAAAATACCTAAAAAATCAAGGAATGAACTGATCTGATTTGAACTTGGCATGCTGACAGCTCTCCTTAAGAGCTCTCAAGGTCCCAAGTTTCAGCTCTTTATCTTTAAAAATGAGGGAGCTGCGGGTAAGGGTGTGTGGGCATTTTCCGCATTTCTTTTAAGGTAAAAATGTACCCCTGGTCATGCCTACTCAGGAGTAAGAACATAAAGTTAAATGGGACCTCTCTCCCTTCCCCTTCATGGTTGAGTGGAGAACCACCCTGCCCTCCTCTTTTGTTAGTGGGACCGCCCTTAGACCCACACGCCCCCAACAAAGATGGTCAGATAGAACACAATGACAGCAATACATGGGAGGAAGGAGTGCATTTATTGCGCATGGAGGGGAAAAACAGACTTTTCCTGCTCCAAAGGGAGAAGGCGAGGAAGATGCGAGATGAGCGCAGGACAGGGACAATGTCATGTGATGACCAGGTTGCAAAACCGCATAACAGGCATAGCAAGTGTGCAATAAATTGATGGTGTGATGGAGCTCTTAAAATCAAGGATGGGGAATTGCAGCCTCAGTAGTACTCTGTTATTTCCTGGTTGGGCGTAGCATTAGGAAAATATCATGGCTGGGTTTAAAGAGGATACAGCAGTTGACATTCTCTCCAGGTGAGCAGGCAAAATGGTAAATTGCATGGCTCAGTAGATATAATACAGTCTTGCTCCAGGGTCAGCCCTGAATATATTCTTCCTGTGTATCTTCAATTTCAGTGTTGCATCCAGCCCTGATAATTAATTGCTGCAAAACAGAAAAGTTCAACTTCAACTGCTTTGTTTAATTATAGTTATATGAAACCTCATGGTTTATTCACTGCCAGATGCACTCGAACATGTGTTGTACTTATGCATTTAGTTCCACACAGCATACTTTTAGTTTTAACATTTTGTAAGCAATCCTCTACTTGAAAAGAGGAGTGAACAGGAAGTATAAATGCAGTGGAATAAAATGCAGAGCTCTGATCTCTGAAAACAGAGGTGTTTCTATGTCAGTGTTGAAACAAACTTTTAACTTTATCACTTGCCTACACAATAAAGGACATTTAACTTTTTTGCACAATTAGCACACATCCAACTTTATTCTAAAGGACATCAGCTAGCATGATTAGGGTTGCCTTAGCCTCCTCACCCCACCCCAGCCTTCCGCGCCAACCACCCAGAGCAGGTTTTCAGCATGTGGCAGGGAAGGGGAATCTCCCCCTTCCCAAGTCCACTGACCTCTCCCAGCAGAATAACAGCATTGGGTCCTGCCCATAGTTATTAAGTTGTTGTATGTAACACAGGTACTCTTACACAAATTAACATTTTTTTTCTTATTGGGCATATTGCTTTTTCTGAACATTTACAACACAGTTTATTGCACCACAGAAATTTATTATCCCTCCATCCATAATCCTACCACTGTAATGATCATTTCATTAATTGTGCAATTGATTGATCACAGAAGTGTCATGCCCACTTAGGGAATATGATGCTTGTGAAGTTACGAAATGAAATGTAACTTCCCTGACATGCAACTTTTAGAACTTCCTGTAGAGGTGATGGGTCCAAAGGGGTCTCTCTAGGCAAGAGTCAGATATCCCCACCCTCCACTAGTTTTGGGCTTGTACTTTAAGTGACAGGTGGAGAACCAGAGGATGTTGGTGGATTGTGTTTTCCATCAGCCTCAGTCAGCGGGGCCAATGGTCAGGGATAATGGGAGTTGTCATTCAACATCAGGAGAACCTTAGGTGCCCCATGTCCTGCTCTGTCTGAGCTTCCATTGTCTACTTTGGGCAACAGCTTAGGCGAGGAGTCATGACATGGATCATATCTGGTGCTTATGTTCATTTCATGTCCATGAGAAGCAGCCCTGGAACTAGATAGCTGACAAGTTATTTGAGCACTCCTGAGAGCAACTGGCAGGGATTTATAGTCAGGCCTCCCTCTGGAGGCTCCACTGCCTTGATTGTTATATTTGGCTGTTGGCTTCTCCTGGGGAGTGAAGGCCAGAGGGGTGAGGAGCTGGCTGGGAACTGCTCCATGGGGTCTACTTGTTCACTAGAGGAGCCTGAGCTCTACTCCTCAGATTCAGGTGGCTGAGGCACACCCTAGGGGTCATGTAGCTAGGATATGAGCTCAAAAACAGTGGGCACAAGTTCAGAAGGACCACAGACTGGTTCTGATACCTTTTCGGAGTCACTGTCTGAGTGTTCTCTGTCCCCACCCATTTGACACAATTAATAGTAATTCCTTATTTTGTCCCCTCCTTCACAAGGGTTACAGCAAAGAGCATATCTGGTTCATTCACACCCTGAAACTCATCTGGAAGACATAATGTCAAGCCCAAGTCCTGCACAAATTCATGTCAGTTGCTCTGCTCACATCAGGAGCTGCTAGGGCTATAACCAGGAACCTACAGATCTGTGGACAGCTTCCCTGTGTACTGAGGTACCAGGCTACAAGTTCGGTCATTTCCCAAGTTAGTGGAAAGTTCTTGTTTATAGGAGTTACTCGGCATGCTGAAGCTGGCCACTGGCTCTTCCACAACAGGAAGGGCTATGAAGGCTTGGACTACATTTTCTGGCTATTATCTTCTGGCTTGACTCCTGGCTCCCACAAGATGGCTGTTTATAACTCAGCTCTGGCTCTTTACAGTTTCTTTAGCCACCATATGAGCAATTTTAATATGCTATTTTAATCTTTTTATCATATCGATGTTTTATACTGATGTTCACCACTCCAGAACTTATTGTAGATATAGAGAAGAATATAAATATTGTAGATAAATAATAAATAATGAAAAAAAAATGCTGCAGGTACCATATGTATTCTTAATGTGAAAGTCAAAAGTCAAAAATATTATTATTATTATTATTATTATTATTATTATTATTATTATTTTAGGATGTTTTAACAATGTATATTATGTTTTAATTCAGTTTTATGTATTTATATTTGCTGCTGTTTCCCGCCTCAATCAGAATGGGGAGGCGGGTAAGAATTATTATTATTATTATTATTACTATTATTATTATCCCATTCAAATATCTTGGACATCCCAGATTAAGGTCATGATCAACATACATTATTTTTAGGATAACATTTCGGGAACACTAAAATCGAAAGCAGGGAATTATACATGCATTGTAGGCGGGGGGGGGGGGGGCAAGGTCCATGGAAATTTTCCTGTAGACTACTCTTCACATAATTTGTATAAGAAACATAGAAATTAAAATGTAAATGGCATTTGCAAAGTCCATTTTGATAACATTAGTCTTTTGTTGTTGTCCTAGAATTTTTCTCTCCATTGCATGCTATCCAGGATTTTTAAAACCAGATTATGTATTTTAATTCAGTCTGTGCAACAGCCTTGAAAAGGTGTATTGACAATCAATGGCTTTAATGTATTTTAGAAGATTATTATTATTATTATTATTATTATTATTATTATTATTATTATTATTATTTATATAGCACCATCAATGTACATGGTGCTGTACAGAGTAAAACAGTAAATAGCAAGACCCTGCCGCATAGGCTTACAATCTAATAAAATCATAGTAAAACAATAAGGAGGGGAAGAGAATGCCAACAGGTACAGGGTAGGGTAAGCAGGCACAGGGTAGGGTAAAACTAACAGTAGAAAGTAACAGTAGAAGTCTGCACAACATCAAGTTTTAAAAGCTTTAGGAAAAAGAAAAGTTTTTAGTTGAGCTTTAAAAGCTGCGGTTGAACTTGTAGTTCTCAAATGTTCTGGAAGAGCGTTCCAGGCATAAGGGGCAGCAGACGAAAATGGACGAAGCCGAGCAAGGGAAGTAGAGGCCCTTGGGCAGGCGAGAAACATGGCATCAGAGGAGCGAAGAGCATGAGCGGGGCAATAGTGTGAGATGAGAGAGGAGAGATAGGAAGGAGCTAGACCGTGAAAAGCTTTGAAGGTCAACAGGAGAAGTTTATATTGGATTCTGAAGTGAATTGGAAGCCAATGAAGAGATTTCAGAAGCGGAGTAACATGGTCAGAGCGGCGAGCCAAGAAGATGATCTTTGCGGCAGAGTGGTGAACAGAAACCAACGGACTGATGTGAGAGGAAGGAAGGCCAGAGAGAAGAAGGTTGCAGTAGTCCAACCGTGAAATAACCAGTGCATGAACAAGCGTCTTGGCAGAAGAGACAGACAAAAATGATCGAATCCTGGCAATATTATACAGGAAAAATCGACAAGATTTAGCTACTGCCTCAATATGAGGAATAAAGGAGAGCGAGGAGTCGAATATAAAGCCAAGGCTACGAGCTTCCTTGACCGGAGTAAGCGTAACATCATTGACAGTAAGAGAGAATGAGAGATGAGGAGAAGGTTTAGGAGGAAAAACAAGCAATTCAGTCTTTGCCATGTTAAGTTTCAAGCGACGATGAAGCAGCCAAGCTGAGATATCTGAAAGACATGCCGAGATACGATCGTGAACATCAGGAGAAAGTTTCGGAGATGACAGATATAGTTGTGTATCATCGGCGTACAGATGATATTGGAGGCCATGAGATTGAATAAGCTTGCCCAAGGGCAACATGTATAAGGAAAACAACAAGGGGCCAAGCACCGAGCCTTGCGGAACCCCTACTGAAAGGGGAAAGGAGGAAGACGAGCTGCCATTAGTCAACAGTTATTTATTTATTTATTTATTACATTTCTATACCGCCCAATAGCCGGAGCTCTCTGGGCGGTTCATGAACATGCAAGGAAGTGTATGGTATGGTATAATGCGTCATTATTGTTGAGAAGTTCTCTTTGTTCACTTGACATTGAAACTAACATGCAAGCACAATTCAGTCAGATACTGAGAAAAAACTAATCCTATATGAGCAAGAAGACTGAAATTATTTGCTCTAGTGTGCTTACAATTCCCCCCTAGTTTTTGGATTACAAATACAAAAGTTTCAAATCAAATTTTCTGCCTATTTCATCACTGTGGCTTCTAGCTAGTGAAAATAGCCTGGATATTCTTTTAATTTATTGATTTAATTTATTTACAATATTTATATACAGCTCAATTACCTAACACAGATTCCAGAGTGGTGACCGTAGGTATAAACTGTAAAAGAAAGATTAAAAAAGCTATTTAAAATTGTTCTATTTTAAAACAAAGGAACCAGAATATAGTGACTAGTCAGTTGAGGAAGGCTTCCCGAAACAGAGTTGTTTTCAGGAGGTGCCGGAAGCATCATCATGTTGGTGCCTGCCTGACCTCCAGGGGCAGATATTTCCACAGAGAAGGGGCCACCCCTCTAAAGGCTCTTCTCCTGGTGGATTCCAATTGGGCGAGAGGTCCACGTGGAACCACCAGGAGCATGCCCTCCAATGACCTCAGTGATCAGGCAGGTTGGTAAGGAAGAAGGTGCTCTCTCAGGTATCCTGGTTCCAAGTTGTTTAGAAATTTGTACACAAGTACCAAAACCTTAAACCTGGCTCTGTAGCCAAGATGTAGCCAGTGCAATTCCCTCAGCAAAGGAGTTAAATGCTGAAAAGAAGCAGCTCCTGACTACTGAAGTAGGAAATGCTTTGAAAGAAAGCTACTGCGTTAAGGCAATATTTCCCCCTGCCCTTTCAATTAGAGGAAATAGGATCTTAGGCTCACAAAAGGATGTATTGTGCATATTTGATTTAGCCCCTTCTGCCACCACAGGAGACAGGCTGTATTGTCCTTTTATTCACCCTTGCCTATGTATGCAATGGTGGCTCCAAGCACACCTGCTGGTCAGAGTCACCGACATATAACGTAGGTCACAGCCTAGCCCCAACTTCCACGTGTGAGCCATGGATGACTCAGGAACATTCACTAGACATAATTCTGCAAATGCATTGTTTTGCACTGCTGTCACCTGAAAATCCAGAGACAGTGTAGGATTATGGAGCACTCCCAAGCTATGAAGTTGATCTTTCAGGGCGAGTGTTATCCCATCCAGAAATACCTGGTTTTCAGTAAGGGAAGGAGATCTCTCTGTCCGAAATGTTACTGACATCATCCATATAAACTCAAGCACAATGAAATCTTCATAATTTCCAGAATCACATATTTTGTGCCATCATCAAGTTGTACAAATCTACTCCTTGATATGTTTTTGAGTGCTTTCAGATGATGCTGTTATTGTGAATCACCATTCACGGACTTTTTACAGGGAGTTCAGATGGTCGTCATCTTCTATTTGTAATCCTCCCACAGTCTTTCCACAATAAAGCCATTAAGGAGAAAAGAGAACAGCTGCACAATGTATTTTTATTGACAGTGCTAGGAGTCCTCCTTCTGGAAGCACCTTTGGTCTATTCCTGCATGGTTCAGGTTCCAAACCAGACGCTATGAGAGATCTCCTCTGCCTTTTTGGCACTGAGTGCTTGGTAAAGTGTCAACTTCACAGGGTTCCCATACAGCATTTTGAAAACAGCGACCATCTGTGCCATAGAGAGTCCCCTTTCCATATGCATTATATCCCAGGCAACCCCTGTCATTATTTGGTTTTAATTCCATTCCTTCTGGGGTGGCCCACTGGTCATCAAGTGATGCCAACGTTAATTCAGCCCCTATTGTATCAACAGCTGGCACCATGCCCAGGATATTTAAGAATGTGAAGGGTCCTTCTATTGGCAGTGATACTTTTCATTGCATGGTGGTGCAATGCTGAATAGTTGTAAAGACTTTCCCCATCAGTGGGCCACATACTGGTGATCTCTGATCTCAATATGCTAGTTGATTTGGATGTTTTCTTATTATTAACAGTATATACTTATGTTGAATAATATGTATTTATTATTATATTTCATGTATCTACCTATTTTAAAGAGGGGAGATGTGGTGTTTCGTTCCCTTAAGAAAATTGTAGGAAATGTTTATCTACCAATGTGAAAGTAAAACCAGCCAAGACTCCCTTAGTGCTTGAGAGTTCTGGTCATCTTAATAAACTGTGGAGTTTATAGAAGACTTGCATGACTTGAGATTTATCTAAATGCAAGTGTAAGCAATAGAGATTACAATGTAAATGATTACAGATGCTCAATTGATTGTTCTGTTTAATATGGATAGGTTCCTTTCCAACATGGTGCTTATTTCCATGTTCATTTATTTTGCATCAGGGCAACAGAAGAAAATTACATTTGATTCCTGTAGTCTTGAGAGTGCCGTGCTTTAAGTTAAATTGTGCAATTGCGCATGCTCAATATTTCTTTTTTAAAATCCGGGTTAGGAAACAACTTCGTTAGCTCTAATATAGCACGAATGTAGGAGCAATTGTAAAGGATGTAAGGAAAGGAAAGGGGGACTGGAGAAGAGAAATGTTAGTTGTGTGTGCTTGAGGAAACATAGCTAAGTACAATTCATGCAGTTCATGACTTTAGATGTGGTTACAAAATTTTATATGGCATTACTAATAGACTACTTTATATAATTATTGGTAATTCTTGCACCTGACATTTGGGAACCTTTTGCTTTTTCCAGTCAAGCCCAAGATCAGTGTATACTGAAATACCTCATAGAGTCAGGGCACAACATTGTCAATTTATAGCCAAATTAATACTTGACAATGTTGGACCCAGACTCCATGATGTATTTCAGTATGATCTTGGGCTTGACTGGAAAGCCTTTTTTTATTACAACCTACCTAAATGATGCTAGAAAATGTTGGTTGCCTGCATCTAAATTTCATTATTTTAGGCTGCAATCATAGAGATGCTGGATCTCCCCTCCCTGCTCCATGGAAAGATCAGGAGAGGTAAAGAGTGGGTGGATTGGGGCATGACATGGATGGAACTGGGAGGCTCTCTGAACACAGTCTCCAGAGTCCCCCCAGCCCTCTGCCATGCCCCCAAATGGGCGAATGTTTAGACGAGCCCACAAGCTATTTTAAATATTTCCCCTCCCATTGTGTAGGGATTCCCCTAGGCATGGGAGAACCAGGGCTGCTTTTGCTCGCTGAAATTCTCTGACTTTACTTCAAAGCACAATTCGGCTTGCTCCTGTTATTGTTTGTGACCTGTTTTCCCCCCTCTTTTATTTGAATGGGAAAATGCGCATTTTTCAAAACTTGCACATTTGTTAAAGTGCACATCATCATCATCATAAGTTTATTGTACTAGCCGAAGGCCATGACAAATACATCCATAGAAAAGCATACAACTATAAAAGTACACAATAGTTTAAAATAAATGCAGGTTGCTTACCTGTAACCGTAGTTCTTCTAGTGGTCATCTGTGCATTCACACTATGGGCTTCTGCACCTGCGCAGGACCAGTGTCGGGAGCTTCAATAGCTGAGTATGACTTTTGGCGGGATCCCCGCCCACCATCCTACTGCGCATGTCTAGGGGGTCCCGCCCTGCTCCTCAGTTCCTTGAGACCGCGTCAATAGAACCAAGGATAGCTATACATATATGTATATATGCATACCGCATAATAATGTGTGTGTGTGTGTGTGTGTGTGTGTGTGTGTGTGTATATATATATATATATATATATATATATATATATATATGTTCATACAGTAAATGCGGTTAGACAGACATGCATGTCTATGTATATGCTTAAGCAGGAAGAACAAATACATGTGTGTGTGACAGGTGTCACATTATAATGCAGTATACCTCAAGCCTGAACGAGACAAGAGGGGATGGTGGGTGGGTTGTGTGAATGCACAGATGACCACTAGAAGAACTACGGTTACAGGTAAGCAACCTGCATTTCTTCTGCGTGCTCTCTGTGCATCACACACTATGGGCGAATAGCAAGCTGACTTACCGGAGGAGGGTAGTCTCGTTGGTCGCGCTGATGTCACAGAAGTGAAGATGACAGCTCTACCGAAATTGGAGTCAGCTCTGGCTCTGACATCTAGTCGGTAGTGTCTGATGAAAGTAGAGGGCTTCGACCAAGTGGCCGCTCTACAAAGTTCTTGGAGTGGGACTCCTCTGGAAAAAGCCATAGAGGTGGCAATGCCTCTGGTGGAGTGTGCTGTCAGATGATTAGGTATAGGTAAATTTTGCAGTTGGTACGCAAGTCGGATTGTCTGGGTGATCCATACTGCAAGTCTTTGTGATGATACAGGTGAGCCTTGGTTTGGCTTACCATACGCAACAAATAGGCGTGGGGTAGTTCTAAATGACTCGGTTCGAGATTTGTAAAATGCAAGGGCTCGGCGGACATCGAGACAATGCAAAGTTGTTTCTAGTGGAGAAGAAGGCTGCTTGAAGAAAGAGGGAGAATGATATCCTGATTGAGATGGAAAGATGTCACAACCTTTGGAAGGAATTGTAGATCTGGTCGAAGCGTGACCTTGTCAGGGTGGAATGACAGATATGGTGGGTCGACCCGAGGGGCTGTGAGTTCAGAAGCTCGACGGGCAGATGTGATAGCCACGAGGAAAGCTACTTTCATCGAGAGGAGGCGCATGCTGATGGATGCTGAAGGTACGAAAGGTTTCGCCGTTAAAGCTTTTAAGACGACCGACAGGCTCCATTGTGGAGTGATGCGTCTTATTGGAGGAAATAAATTTTTAGCACCTTTCAGAAATTGTTTGATGAGAGGGTGAGTGAAAACAGAATGTCCTTGAATTGGAGGATGCACAGCGGATAGGGCTGCTAGATGTACTCGGAGTGAAGAATTTTTAAGACCTGAATCCACAAGATGTTTAAGAAAGAGGAGGATATCCTTGATGGAGCAGTTCAGTGGGTCAAATTTGTGTTGTATTGCAAAGGATCTGAATCGGCGACGTTTGGTTCGATAGGCTTTACGAGTAGATGGTTTCCTTGCTGAACGTAATATGTGTTGTATCTGGGGGGGGATATCTAATGATGATTGTTGATTTTCCATGCAGTTAGTTGAAGTGTTTGGAGATCTGGGTGGTGAATGTGTCCGTTGTTCATCGTGATGAGGTTCGGTATCGTGGGCAGGTGGATGTATGTCCGGTTCAATATGGAGAGAAGGGGAGCGAACCAGGACTGGCGAGGCCACCAGGGGGCTATGAGAATTGCAGTCATTGGCTCCGTCCGCAGCCTGGCAATAACTGTGTTGAGGAGCGGAAATGGTGGGAATATGTAAGCAAAGGTGTGTGCCCATTGAATCTGAAAGGCATCTCCGAGAGAGGATTTTCCGTGCCCAGCTCTGGAGCAGAAGAGTCGGCAGACAGCGTTGGTCTGAGAGGCGAAGAGATCTATGGATGGAGTTCCCCATTGGAGAAACAGTTGGAGGAGGATGGCCTGGGAGAGTTCCCATTCGTGGGTCAGGGAAAAGGTGCGACTGAGGGTGTCTGCAACCTGATTGGACTTCCCCGCAATGTGGATGGCCGTTATCGAAATGTTATTGGCAACTGCCCAATTGAAGATGTTGAGGGTTATATTGAGGAGTGTAGTGGAGCGTGTCCCTCCTTGTTTGTTGAGGTACCATACGACTGAGGCATTGTCGGACAGGATCAGGACGTGCTTGTGTTGGATGTTCGGTTCGAAAGCGATGATTGCTTTGTATACCGCTAAGAGTTCGAGGGCATTGATATGCAGTTTGCGCTCGCTGGTAGACCATCGACCTTGGGTGTTGAAGTGATCGGTGTGGGCGCCCCAACCGAGGTTGGACGCGTCGGTTGTAATTGTGATGTCTGGTTGAGGTTGTTGAAAGGGCATGCCTTGACAGAGATTGCGTGCTTGAGTCCACCACAGTAGGGAGGAATGAACGTCTGGTGGAATGATGAGGTGAGTACGACGTGGATCGGTTGTGCCGTTGTAGGAGCGTATGAGGTATGCTTGAAGAGGGCGCATTCGTAGGCGCGGCCACTGTACGATGTATACAGTGGATGCCATGAGGCCGAGGAGGTGTTGGACTGTCCAGACTGTTGGAGAAGGTCGACAGCGAATTGCGTGTGTTTGAGCGATGAGGGTAAGTAGTCTTTTTTGAGGTAGATATGCTGTGGAGGTTACTGAGTCTATGTCGACTCCGATAAAAGAGATGCGTTGGGAGGGAAGGAGGTTCGACTTTTCATTGTTGACACAGAGGCCTAGAGAGGCGAGAAGGTCGAGGGTGTATGTGGTGTCTTGGCGGGCTGTTGAGGAAGATGGAGCCGTCAAAAGCCATTCGTCGAAAGACTTTAATTCCTTGGGTGCGAAGATGTGCACACACCGGTGCCATACACTTTGTGAATACCCTTGGGGCAGAAGAGAGTCCGAAGGGAAGAACTGTAAACTGAAAGACGTCGGTTCCGATGGCGAAACGGAGGAGTTTGTGATGGGATGGGTGAATTGCAATGTGGAAATATGCATCCCTTAGGTCGACGGAGGTGAACCAGTGGTTTTCCCAAAGAAGGGGAAGGATGTAAGCCAATGTGGTCATTCTGAATTTTCTTGGTTGAATGTATGAGTTGAGATTTCTGAGGTCTAAAATAGGGCGTAGTCCGCCGTCGGCTTTCGGTACGGTAAAGTATCGGGAAAAGAATCCTCGGGTGATGTTGGTGGAGACTTTGCGGATGGCTCCTTTGCTGAGGAGGAGACGGGATTCGTCTACGAGAAGCTGTGATGGGGAAGTAATTTTTACGGTACCGAGAGGTGGAATGTCTTGAAGTTCGAGGCGGTAACCTGTTAGGATTATGGTGAGAACCCAGGTGTCGTTTGTGATGTTGGACCAGGCGTGGTAGAATGGTTTTAGTATGGAGCCGAATATTGGTACTAGTGGAAGAGAGTGGTTGTCAAAGACGACGTTTGGGAAAGGCATCTGTTTTGGAACGGGGCTGACGGAATCGTGGAGAAGGTATTTGACGCTTGGGTTGGTTGAATTGTTGCTGGTAATGATTGAATTTGTCATGATGTTGCTGTTGCTGATGGTGTTGGTACCTTGATGAAAAGGAGGTTTGTGGGCGATGCCACTTTCTTTTATAAGACGGAAGGAAAGAGGGTTGGGAAATTCCCATTTTCCGTGCCGTGAGGCGAGCTTTTTGAATGGTATCCATTGCTTCGTCGGTGGTGAAATTGAATAGACCCTCACCATCAAATGGAAGGTCCTCGATTCTTGAGCGGGTTTCAGGGGTCAAACCGGCAGCACGAAGCCAAGCATGGCGACGGAGAGCGACGGAACCAATCATAGACTTGGAGGCGCAGTCGGTCAAATGACGAGAAGCGTTGAGTTGGAGACGGGAAATTTTAGCCGCCTCGGCGTGGAAAAGCTGGGCGAGTTCCCTTTGGTCACCTTGAAGGTATGATGTCAGAAAGGCCATTTTGCCCCAGAGAAATATCTGGTAGCACGCCATGAGGGCGGTATAGTTGGCTACCTTAATAGTCAGAGCCGCAGATGAATATAACCGTCTGCCTATTATGTCGAGTCGACGAGATTCCTTATCGGAAGGTGTAGTGTGGGTTTTAGTAGAATGACCCTGTGAGGACTCAACAATCACGGAGTTAGGTTTAGGGTGGCTAAAACGGAAGAAGGCGTCCTTCTCTTGCACCCTATAGAGACTCTCGAGTCGCCTAGATGTGGTACCGAGAGTGGTTGGTGTCTTCCAGGACTGTCGAGCAATATGCAGGAGTCTCGGGAAGAGTGGTATCGATACCGGAGGTGTACTGTACGGATAAGCGGAGTCAAAAATAGGGTCAGAAATGTCATCAGATGGTTGCTGAGCATCTATGTCAAGGGATTGGGCCATGCGAAGGATTTGTTCCTTAAAATGGTCGGTATCGTCGGAAGGAGACGCGTGTTCAGTTGTGTCGACGGCGTCAGTTGGTGATGGTACCGATCTCGGTACCGATACGACCGAAGACGAATCCGATTGATAGTCATTGTCGGAAGGAGAAGGCAATCTGCGTTGATCATGGCGTCGTTGTTGTATTTGTAGGGAGCGTTGTAACGATGCAAACCTAGGAGGTACCGGCGGAGGCGGTGGAGATTGTGAGCGCGGAACTGGTCTTTCGCGATATGGAGAACGGTGATATGCCATGGTGAACTCTTGGTCCCGACAGCGGTCAGGTTGTCGATCTCGACGATGATACGAGTCGCAAGGCCCTAACATGGACCAATTGGAATCGGAGTCCCAGTCACGGAGTGGAGAACGTGACCTGTACGAAGGAGGGCGAGTGGCCGCTTGAGTAGAAACCTGTTGCTCGGAAGGTTGTGGAATTGGTTGTGCCAATGGGATGGCTCTAGATGATAACGGGGAGTCCCGGAGTTCACCCTCTGACATCGATGCCGTAGGCAACGGTACCAAGGGGAGTGGCGGTGATGTCGGTGGCGGCGGAGGTGGCGGTACCGACGGTATTGGTTGCGACTGTGGAGTTGGAGGGCGAGACGGAGGGCGTGTCTCCTTTTCTCAGTGAGTTTTTTTCTTTTGCTTTCCGTTGTCCGCCTTATGGTCCCTTGCCCTTTTTGAGAGCTTTTTAGCTGCTACAAGGGTATGGGATTTCCTGCCCGTAGGTGCCCGTTGTTCCATGATAGGAGATAGGGGCTGGGCAGTCGATGTCGAGGCCTGCGGAATTGGTTCATGAACCGATTCAAGGGCCTTTTTCCAAAGTAGAGCCTTCAGTCGATCAGCTCTATTACGTCGAGACTGTTTGGATAGCTTCATGCAGCACGAACAGGCTTCAACGATGTGCGACTCGCCCAAACATAAGAGGCGCAGGGAGTGTCCATCAGAAAGAGGGACCTTTCCATTGCAGGAAAGGCATCTTTTAAATGGGCCTTTGTTAGAGTCCGACATTAGAATGGAAAACGAAAGTAAGAATAGGAAGACTAACAGTGTTGTTGTTGTTTTTTAGGGAGAAGAAAGAAGGAAGGATAAAGAATATGGATAGAGGTAAGAATGTACGAAATCTCAGCTAAATATTCTCTTTGAAGACGAGCGAAGCTCCGGACGTGCTGGTAGCAGCGCGGTCGAAAGAGAACTGAGGAGCATGGCGGGACCCCCTGGACATGCGCAGCTATTGAAGCTCCCGACACTGGTCCTGCGCAGGCGCAGAAGCCCATAGTGTGTGATGCACAGAGACCACGCAGAAGAACCAAGAGAACCATACAGACAACCTTAAATTTACTGTGTCTAAAGCTCTCATTTCGCTCAGCATTCTGAGTCTCCATGGCAGTTTATAGCAATTTTATCTAGTTCTCTCTTCCTAATCTTTTTCGCTGCCAGTGCAAACAGGGCCACTTTATGAGTGACATAACTGTTGGTGTCGCTAAAGAGGAAGAGAACTGTTTCTGCTTGGGCATTCCTGCCTCCATATGTCAGCAGCGGTTTCAAGAGTCTCTCTCTTGGGTCCCTATACAGAGGGCAAGTTAACATATAGTGTGCTATGTCTTCCACTTGTTGTTGGCCACAGATACATAATCTCGATTCAAATGGTACCTTGTGGTAGCGTCCATCGAACACTGCGGTTGGCATCACTTGAAACCTCAATTCAATGAAAGCATTTCTCAGGGGCAGTGGCCTTAATTTGAACAGATAACATGCTCTATAGTGTTCTGTTTTTAGAAGAGGGAACCACCGAGAGAATTTAGAGTTTTTAATAAGTTGCAGGTCCCTCCTGGAATCTATCCAAAAACACCAATCCCTTAGTTGCTTCTTATCCATGCCTTGAGCAAACTTTAACTCAGGGAGACGATAACTATGCAGGAGCTTTTGGAATACTGCCGTCCAATGACAATTATTATCCATTTCTAGAAAACACTTAGTAGGAAGACCCTCATTTTGCAAGATGGCGATTCGTTTAAAATATTTTAGCTGCGCACTCTCAATTCTTGCCCTAACTGAAGGACTACCAGCTTCTGTGCGCAAGAAAGCTGCAGGGGTACCAGGTGGAAGAAAGAAAAGTTTTCGAAGGAAGTTGTTCTGCACAATCTCCAAGGCTTCGGTCGTGGTGTTGTCAGACCCCCAGATTTCAGACCCATAAAGCAGCTGTGTTATTACTTTGATGTTAAAGATTTTTAGGACAGTTTCGATCAACTGTCCCCCTTTATTATAATAAAACTTCATTAGAGCCCCTATAGTTTTTTGTGCTTTCAATTTCGCTGCCTCCCTGTGCCCTTTCCACGAGAGGGACTCACTAAAGAGAATGCCCAGATATCTAAATGAGCGAACCTGGTCAATGACCTGTTGGTCCAAAGTCCATCTGTGTGTAGGTCTTTGGCTTCCATTATTAAAGACCATTATTAAAATGCACATTTTGTGAATGCGAATGCAAATTCAGGAATTTGCGAACATTTGCATAGCACACGGGTTCCTATTTGTGTTCATGTTTGGGGTTGCAAATGGGGCATTTTCAAGTGATTTGCAGACTGAAATGAAAGTCTCATGCATCCTGGGAGGAAAGAAGAAGCGAATGCCACCGCTCCCTCTCTTCCGCCCTGTTGGCAGGAGCCCGCAGAACATTAGAGATCTTGAAGTGCTCCAAGATAATGATAGGATTGCAGCCTTAATCTCTTAACACATAACCCCACAATCTCTATTTTAAGGCATTCTTAAGGGTCACTTCATAATTTGAACACAGTCTATTTGAAACATTTATAATGAGTCTTAAGTGTGCTCAGTTATTAATCCTTCACTATAAACACCTTGAAAAATAATTACACGCTCTGTCAGAACTCTCTAATATATCTTCAGATCTAGCTATAAAATAGCTACCCAAACTCTTTCCCCTTAACCTCTGCCTCCTCTCAAAATTACCTTGAAAGGTTTATTAAAGGACATTAGTGCCTGCAAAACCCATCAACTGGTACCTTGCTCAGTCAAGTGCTGTCTGTTTAATTCTCATCAGTAACTACTAGTGACTGCATATTACATAGCAACAAAGTCTAGATTTTCATTTATTCAATCCATTTCATAACCACTTTTATATAATAATCAAAGTAGCTTATGAATATATAAAATGAAAAGTATGTACCACTAATTTGAATGAGCTTTACACCAGATAAGTAGGTGTAGGATAGAGCCTTAATTGCCACCTAAGGATGCAATCCTATACATGAGAATAAGCCCAATTGTACTCAATGGAATTTACTTCTGAGCAGATGCGTATAGGATAGCACTGAAGAGTTCCAAGTACTAAACCCAGGAATTCCAGAGACTTTTCTGCCACAGGAAGCCAAAGCCAGAAAACTCCATGTAACTGAAATGATGTACACAACAAATCATATTATATGTTTAGGTGGCTAGGGAGTTACCACACAGTTGGTACTATGAACATAATATTTAGACCAAAAATAAAGTTCAGCAGTACAGAAGGAAAGGAGTCAGACATGTGAAAGTCCAGAAAAATGAAGGTGGAGGTGGTGGTGGAGGAGAGAAAAAAAGGAACTTATTATGAAATATTTACCTTTTCAGGATGAGTGAAGTATTTTTTAAAATTGTCATTTAAAATAATATTTGACAGTGAAAATAGGAACAGTGGGAGAATACACTTAACAAACAACTCTCTGAGGACTTGCTGTTGGGAAAAGTATTTGGTCCAAATTAGAGGAAGCTACAAACCATATTGCTCATAAAATGGTAGCAGCCTTTGATTCTTCTTATTTGCCTCCAATTGCTCTATTTTCTGCATGAAAGACACTGATGAATGTTTGGAAATGCACACACAAACAATCAAGGACTATATAGAGCTGTGATAGGGTTGGAAAGCTTCTTTCAATTAATGCACGCCTTCTGTTTTCTGAAGTATATGAAGCTCAAAGTGAAAGTTCAGAATAAGGAGCCACAGATCTTTCAAACACCGATTATAATCAGGGAAATAAACTTCAGCTATGCTAGTATCCTCAAGGATATGTTTAATGAGCTAGAACAGGATAAAGTAAATAAATATGGGTTCAGCAGAGTTTTGTTTTTTTCTACAGTTACTATGATACTTGCAGCCTATCCTTATGCCCTTACATTCAGAAGTCAATCTCACGGAGTCCAGTGGAGCTTAATCCTCCAGTTTAGATTACCCTCAAAGGACAGCATGATTTAATGAATGGGCATTGCATAAAGAATCCACTAGATTCCCTCTGCAACATAGGTTCTCTCTGAGGACACTGGAATACTAGCAGCATTGTATCGAATATCAGACCGGGTCTGTGAGGGCAGCAGATGCCTCCGCACCCAATCCTCATGGGCCCAGTCAGACCTGCCCAGTGCTAGGACAGGCCCATGCCTGAATGCTCTCAAGCCTTCGAGAGCGGTTGGGCATGGGTCCGCCATGATCCACATCACTTGCCCCTGCTGCATTAATGAGGGCCACCATTAATGCAGCAGGGAAAATATGCAATTTCTCCAAGACTGGGGAAATAGCATATTTCTCGTCCTACACACACACACACACACACACATCAATCAGGGCTTTAAAGGCTCTCTTATGCAAGGTGGCTAATGGCATGGCTAGAGGAATTGGGCACTTTCCAGAGGCTCACACAGCCTCCTGAGCATTTGGCAAAGGCTCACCTGGCCTGCCTCCTTGAAGCGGAGCCACGCAAGCAGGGTTCAGGGGGCTCACAGGTCGCGGGCCCCACACATGCACAGCATGATTTTGCCAGCAGTTGCTGCCATAGACTTCAATGGGGCAGGAAAATATTAATAATTTTTGAACTACTGCTCAGAATTTCAGCAAATCAATGAAGGACTATCTTTCCTGAGAAGACCGAGGAAAGTACATCAGCAAGTTTTCAACAACATTTGATATGAGTATATATTATATGCCTGTCTGAAAATTGGAGCAAAGGGGGGGGGGTAAATGTTTCTATTTTCAGAGTAAAAATTGCTGAACAGATCCAGGAATTTAATTCATCACATCAGTTTTAAATTGGGCATATTCGTAAGTATCCTTAAGTAGATCAAGAATGTCATATGTCATGGACCCGAGTTTTTTAAATTAGCTGCTAAGAGGTCAGGCCAGTGGGATTTTATTATTATATGTCAAGCGCGCTCAGCATTCTGACCATGGAGGAGGGACAGCAGGAAACTGTTGACTAAGAAAGAGCAGTGATGGGGGTGGGGAGAGAATTTCCCATGGCAAAACCCCCAGCATTTATCTTTCTCCAGAAAATACGTCTGCTTCATAGGTTCATTAGTAACAATGAATGTATTCCAATTACAAATACAATATTCGGCAGGTTATTATCAGGTTATTATCTGCAGCAAATATGTAAGAAAATAAATATGTGCCATTGAGATACATATATGTCTTAGTGTGAAATGGAACTAAGGCCTAATCTGCACCAAGCAGGATATTGCACAATGAAAGCGGTATAAAAAAGGGCAGGAGCCACACTACTGCTTTATAGTGGTCTGGGCCCATTGACACATACCATAGACCGCTTTCATACCACTATATCCTGCTTGGTGTGGCTCCTGCCTTTTATATACCGCTATATAAATAAATAAATAATAATAATAATAATAATAATAAAAAAATTATAATTTCATAGTGCAATATCCTGCTTGGTGCAGATTAGGCCTAAGAAGCAGTTGACTGAAGGTGCCTCAGTAACTGCAGTAGAAGAAGGTTGAGCTGTGATGAAAAAGATGAGCAGTTGTCAGTATATCATGCACTTGAAGGTCTCTATACATGCTTGCCTGGACTGCCCATAAATACTGTTTATTCATGCATCAAGGAACTGTTCCATTGATCCTAAAGTGAAGATGTTACGAGATTCTTGGCAATATTTGGATGCTGGCATGTCTCAAGTGAACATAGCAGTGGCAAAGCAAGACCAAGGCCCTTTCTACACCTAAGGATTATCCCAGGGAAATGGAGGGAACGTCCCTGCCTGCTCCCAGGATCCCCTGTGTTTCATTTGGACATACAGGCATGATCCCGGGACCATCCCAGGAAAAAAGGCAGGTGCAGACACGGCCCAAGTCAACAGCGTGAGCCAGCAATAGTCGCTGCTACTGAAACAACCCAAGCAGAGGAGCAGAGAAAAGAGTAGTGCTGCCAACCCAATCATCCCCAACCTCCCAACTCTGGTTGCTCCATTGTTCTCTCTCCTTCCCTGGAGTCCTGTCTCTTAACTCCTACCAAGTACAAAACAACTCCTTAGAGTTACAAGCATGGAGGTGTAGAGTTCCAGTCCCTGCCTTCCCCTTCCCAAATCATCTCTAAAAAATAAGATTCCCGACCTTCTTGGCAAACCCCTCAGTCTTCCTGCCTCCACCAGCTAAGGTTAGCTTCTGTAGCAGCAGCTCAAGGGGAGGAGACAGGTGATCAGACCCACCTCCAACCTCCCCACTACCTCTTCTCCAGCCTCACTGTCCTACTATGCAGTCTTATGTAGAGTTAATCTGAAGTTAAGCCCCACTACATTCAACTTCATTTGCAAAATGGTGATAATACCGGATGCATTGCAGGGTTGTTGTCAAGATTACTGTAATAACGTTGGTGAGGTGTTCTGTTCTAGAAAAGCTACAGAGAAAGAGAAGGGGGTTCTGACAGGCAGGGGGAGATTTCTAGGAAGGTAGGAAAGTGTGTGTGTGTGTGTGTGTGTGTGTGTGTGTGTGTGTGTGTGTGTCCTCTTTCTGGGATTTCCTGCTGCTGTAAGCAATCAGACTGAATCGATTTTGATTCACTTGTTTGGAGGGCAGCTTACGTCCTCCCCACTTTTGCAGCCCCCATTATTCTACTGCTTTCAGCTGGTTTCAATAGTGGCCACGATGTAGCATCCTTCCCCAGCAGCATGTCCCCAGAACATGCTAGGAGTGCATGACCCGGCAGCTTTAAGAAATAAAACAATTAAATATAAGAACACAAATTCTGGACATGTTAGTTGAGATCTCTGAAAATCCAAAGACAATTAACAATGGCGTGCATAATTTACAGCAAGGAGTAGGTGAAAAGGAGCATGTAGCATTGCCAATTTCCATCCACTGACATTTCATTAAAGAGCTCAGTAACAGTGTAACAGGTAGGAAAAGGTCATTTGGGGGATTCTCCTGAATGTATGCAAAATAAACATAATTTAAGATACTGACATACAGGTCGAACAGGACAGAATATATGAATTTACAGACATAACATTTATATGCAAATTTAGGCTCTAGCAATTCAGATGATAGGGTGTCCGGACAAAGAAGACGGAAAAATTTGGAAGCACGGAGAAGAATTTTTAAGATTTAAATATTTATATTGCAAACAAAGAGTACCTTCCATCAGATCAGGGAGTTATTTTCCCTTGGTTTATTATGCAGTGTTACAATTATTATATTTTACCTTCAAGGAGATTGATTTTTTCCCCTGGTCAGAGATAAGAGCATGGAACCCCTGCTATTATCTGTAAGCTGAGACCACAATCACCCATGCTGGGAAGAGCCTGGTGTGGCAGAATCCAGCCATTCTGCATCCCATTGTTATCTCCAATCTGAGATTAGAGGTAACAGTGGGGTTTCCCTTGGTGTTGTATATGAGGTTCAGAAACCCTGCTGTTATCTCCGATCCCAGTGGGACTCGCCTGTGCTGGGGAGAGAGGCTGCTCTTCCTGGCACATCCCAAACTCAGCCACCCCTCAGCCCTGCTGTTATCTCTGATGGGAGATAACAGAAGAGGATATGGGGCAGCAGGACTCACCTGTGACGGGGGAAATAGCAGCTCTTGCTAGGCCAGGCTGAGTCTGGATGCTCCGCATCTCGAAATGCCCATTTAGTTCCAATCTCTTCAGATGGCACACCATGGCATTTAGGGGGGCCCTGGGAGTCACATGGAGCCAGGGGATCTGCAGCTGCCCCTCCCAGCTTCATATCAGCCTCTTTCTTTATGCTGGGAGGATGCACAGAATTCTGTGCCATCACGGGGTGGGGGGAATGGGGTGGGTGGGAAGAGCCATGCATCGCTGATGTGAGGTTACCAAGTGGGACCATGGCCCCTTATGTCATCCAGCCTGTCGTGGGCCTGCTAGAAGGCAATCTAGCCCCCACCTGTAACTGTATGTCTGTACCAAAGGATTCAGCCAGCACAGAATGCAGAGGTCTTGCTTCTAAGGCCCAATTCAAGATGCTGGAGTTTACCTTTAAACCCTAAATGGACCAAAAAATCTGCAGAAGCACCTCTCCCTGCACCAGCCTACCTGTGACTTAAGATCTTGAGGCTCTTCTCCAGGTACCTCAAGTGTCAAACAAGGAAAGAGCCCTCAGTCATGGAAATCCAACTTTGGAGTAGCCCTCCCCATTGAGTTGTGACTGACACCTACATTGTAATTATTTCAGTGCAAGCACAAAACCTTTTCACCAATACATTTTAATTGGTTGATTTTGTCTGTTCTATTATTAACAACTTAAGAAGAGCCATACTGGATCAGACTAGGGTCCATCTAGTCCACACAGTGGCCAACCAGCTATCAACCAGGAACTCACAAACAGGACGCAAGTGCAACAGCACCCTTCGGCCCATGTTCCCTTCTGCCCATATTCCCCTTACTGCCTCTGATACTGGAGGTAGCCCATAGCCATCAAGACTAGTAGCCATTGATAGCCTTCTCCTCCAGGAATTTATCTACCCCCTTTTAAAGCCATTCAAATTGGTGGCCATCACTGCGGCTTGTGGTAGAGCATGCCATAATTTAACTATGCACTGTGTGAAGAAGTACTTCCTTTTATCTGTCCTGAATCACTCACCAATCAGCTTCATGGGATGACCCCGGGTTCTAGTATTTTGTGAGAGGGAGAAAAATGTTTCCCTGTCCACTTTCTCCCCACCACAAGTACTTTTGCACACCTCTATCACTGTCAAGGGGCAGAAGGGCTTCAGAAGATGACATTGAATGGGCAAGTTGATTTGGAAGGAAATAGTCATTCAAGAATTTGGGTCAAAAGCTATTAGGGCGTTAAAAGCAGTTTCATCCTATTAGCTCCTCAGCTAAACCATCTGCAGAGAGCTGTTTCAGTCTTACCCTGCCGGGTGGGGTTGTACGATACTTTCAGGGAACACAACCTGTCTTTTCTGCTGATCTGCACCTGCCGATTTCACAATTCTCAAAGAATAAAAGAAAATATGTCCTTATTTTGCAGCACCTGGTAATGCCATGCACATATTATATGCTCTTTATACTTCATTGGCAAGGAATGATAATGAACAAACAGCAAGTTCTCTGACATTATTTAAACACTTTAGATAATGTCTAAAAGGAGTGTATTTTTTTTTAATGCTTAAAACTAGGGGTTAGGAAAAAGGAATTCTGATACCAACTTTTGACTCACATAAAACTCGAAGCAAATTCTACAATATCATCCCTTCCCTTTTTACACACATCAACTGGGCCGATGGAAATGGAGCCATACTGCTGCCCCTGCCTCTAACATGGTGTCATTGCCATAGATCCATTCCCTGAGATCCATACATTTTGTACAGACGTCTGGAAATGAGCCCATACTTGTGATTGTAGATATCTTCCATTTAGCTATGCAATGTCAGCAGACTCCTTCCTGCACACATGCAAATGCAAACCCACAAACATGCCTACAATTGGCAGCTATGGCATGGGGCCTTTCAGAAACATGGCATAGTTACTGCAGAACAGCTTAAACAAAAGAGGGTGCCTCCAGTGGCCCTGAGTCATGTAGGCAAGGTGAGACCTGACCTTGTCTTATTAATCAGAGCTGCATAATATTCTGTGAGCCTTGAGCCAGGCAGGATGTATAATTAACAAGATATGCAAGCAATCAGTTCCAAAGTAATTTCCCCTCGGAATAGACAGAACACACCTTTGAGGTGTAGGTATGAAACTGAATGGGCTGAACCGGGTTTCACAGGAAGTGGCCCATTCACACAATCTGCCCCTTTGTCATTGGGATGGCTCTAGCAAGTACCAGACTCTAATCTTTTCTTTACATTCCAGGAACTGTCATCATTATCAATGCTTCAAAGGTTTTTGTACACCTAATATGGTTTGATCATACAGGCATGATGTCAAATATTTTGTTTACAATGTATAAAAACTCAGTTTTTTGTGCAACGAGGGGTGCCTATTTTGGGGGTTAGTGCCTGCTATGGCTTGTAGGGCATGTTCTACCACCTCTCACCAGAAGAAAATTGGACTCTTGGTTATTCTGGGATCCATTGCCAGAGTTCTAGCTGATGCTTCCTTAAAAGCCAAACCACAGCCTCCTGCTCACCCTCAGATAATTGCAGAGAGAGAAGTGCTCCCACGGAAGTTACAGGAAACTGAGGTTCTTTCTCTCTCCCACAGCCTTGGTTTACCTAGGTTAGCTTTAGCATGGCTGTTTCGGTCACAGCACAATACATCTCAAGCCTCATTTTCAAAGGACATGTTTCTTCTGTTGCCGCTCAGACCAGAAGTTTCAATGCGCTCTAATTTGTCGGCCCACACGAATGAGCACACCACCCAGGGAAAGGTGTCTTTCTGCCTACAACTCTACAGTTGTAGCCTCTATCCCCTCTTTTTTCTTTAAATCCACCCCTTCTCCTTCCTCGCACCTCCAACAAAGGAAATCAAACCAGTGGTAGCTTCATGGAGACGTAGAGAGCCCCATCTGCTCTAGAACCACCCTGGAGATTGCTAAATAACTAGGAAGATACATGGACACGGATGATGCTAGCTGAAGTGCTCTGGCTCACTAGGTGCAGACTTTTAATTAAACCTAGGACTTTAATCCAAGTACTGGCTATTTATTTCCATACATGAACACAAATGGAATTGCCTTCAATTGCCCTTGAAAAATATTCACTAATTCTGACACCTTTGAGTGGAATTACTTCTATGTCTTACATTTTTGTTTGTAATCTTGCCAGATTCTCCACCCCTTTTGGCCTAGGGGCACCCAGGGAAATGCTAATTTCTCTTTGCCCTCCAAGGAGCATAACTTTGCTTCCAGGCAAAGGAAGGGGAGATATTTTCTGGACAAATCCAATGGAAGAAAGTCAGCCAAGATTAGGGTGACCATATGAAAAGGAGGACAGGGCTACTGTATCTTTAACAGTTGTGTTGAAAAGGAAATTTCAGCAGGTGTCATTTGGATATATGCGGAACCTGGGGGAATTTCCTCTTCATCACACCTGTTAAAACTGCAGGTGCCCTGCCCTCTTTTAAATCTGGTCACTCTAGTATAGCTCCTGCAGCTTTAACTGGTGTGATGAAGAGGGAATTTCACCAGGTTCTCCATATATACAAATGACACCTACTGAAATTCCCTTTTCAATACAACTGTTAAAGATACAGGAGCCCTGTCCTCCTTTTCATGTGGTCACCCTAGCCAAGATCCAAAAAGGCCTGGTTTCCTCCAGCTCACAGTGATGCATCCAGGAAACCCCTCAAATGGCTTTGGCTTTCTTCCTCTGAGACCCTCTAACCCAATGTTAGGATTCAGAACTCTGTACTTGCAAACTTGACAGGAGAGAGCTCTTGGCCATAGGATCTGTCTATACCCGAGTTATTCAGTTCAGCTTTGAGTCTAAAAGCAAGGCTGTCAACCAAGATGATGGACACCAACCCCTTACCACCCTAAAACCTACTCTTGGCACCATACTATTGGTCCAATTGGGATGAAATGTTGAAGGCAAGCTAATACTGGGCCTAAGTGCTGATGGCTGAAGCCCAGGCCCAAGCTTTGCTCATGATTGGAATACACTGTGTGTGCATACAGTAACCTCTTTCTCTGCATGGATCTGGAGGTCTTCTGTACTTTCTACCAACATGGGGAAATGCACCCCAGAAGGACTGGATTTGCAAGGGTATAGAATTCCCTCTGGGTGGCCATTCACAGGTATTTAACAAGGCCATTATGTCACAAGCCAGCCCAAACAAGAGCTAGCCACACAATGGTTGTGGAGAATGGCTGGAGGCTTTTGACCTTCCTCACAGCTTCAGGCCAGGAGCTAACCATACTTAAAGCATAAGTAAGGATACTGTTGTTTTTATGCTTTTTATGTTTTTAAACTTTGAATATTTGTTTTTAATGTTTACTGTTTTAAACTTTTGTAAACCACCCAGAGAGCTTCGGTTATGGGGCGGTATATAAATGCAATAAATAAAATAAATAAATAATTTTGAGTGGATGATGTAAGAGATTACACTATTTGTACTCCAGATTCAAAGTTGGATATTACTGTCCTCTAGGTGCAAGTGTCCTCTAGGTGCAAGTGGATTCTGCAGGTTCTAGAGCAGCCATGATGGATTAAGATGGAGGCTGACTGTGTGGAAAACCCCAGCTCTGAATAAACTGTTTGGAGTTTTCCACAATCTTAAATGTCAGCTGAAGTTAGACCTTGGGCACCTGGACTGAGAAGGACAAAGACTACTTAATACCCACTAAGATGCTGAAGGGGAAACAACAGGCATCATTGCAGATGTTGAATTACTTGGGCTGCTTTAGAAGACGTTGATGTGGAATGTGCTGATGAAGCAATGGAAAAATAATAAAGGAGCCCAGACAATTTATTTCCTATAAAGATTGTGGGCTACGCAGGGTGGAATAACATGTCCATCAACACGCTTCACTATCAGATTGACGTGAGATGTGAGATGATCCCATCTCCGTTCAGTCGGAAAAGGGCTTCCAGATTCCACTTTGCTCTGTTGTTTTATTCGCCCCGTTCCCCCTCCCTCACTTCTTCCTTTTCCTTTTGTTCTGAATCCGATGAAGTTGAAAGTATCCATGACCCAATTCAAGTATCCATGAAGCTGAAAGTAACCATATGATTTTTTGCTTTTCATACTGGAATAGTTTAAAGCAGCTAGGAAATTTCTATGATATGGAGTAGGGGGAGTCTTAGGAGGGAGATGCAGGCCTAGCATTACTATTCAAATTGCTTTGATTGCTTTGTTAATGTCATTTCCAGATCGTCCTTATGCCATTCTTAAATCATTGATATTGTTTTGATGTTTTATTGATTGCTATCGTATGCCATTTTCTTGATCATTCATAATCATCCATAATAGTAGTAATTTATAATACTATCTTCTTCAGGAAGATCATATTATTTGCAGGTATTGTATATCAATAAACTAATTGATTTGTTTCAATTAAAAACCTGAGACTGGGGTCTTTTATATTGGTCATACCCTCTGATCCACTGGGTTGCAAATGTGCAATCTGAACTCAGATTAGAAACAAAGGATCATAGAGTTGGAAGGGGTTATTCAGGCCATCAAGTCCAACCCCTGCTCAGTACAGGAATCGGATTTAAATTGAATACCTCGAGCAATGGAGAACCCGCCACCTTCCCATGCAATTGATCCCATTGTCTGATTGCCCTGACAGTTAAGTTTTCCTGGTGTTCAACCCAAATCTACCCTCCTGTAACTTAAGCTTGTTACTTCATTCCCTCAGTCTTTGATGATAGAGCATGGATTGGAGCCCTGCTCTGTGTGGCAACCCTTTACACCCCCACCCCTCAGTCATCTTTTCTCAAGGCTAAACATTCCCAATTCCTTTAATATTTTCCCACATGGCTTAATTTTTAGTACCCTGATCATCTTTGTTGTTCCTCTCTCTAAAACTTGTTTACATTTATTTGAAACCTCCTTAAAGTATTGTGTTCAGGACTGGATAGAGTATTTGAGGTGGGGTCTGACCAGTGCAGAGTAGAGTGGAAATAGTACTTCCCATGATTTTAGAAATTATATGTATATTGGTGCAACTGAAAAGTGCATTTGCCTTTTTCGCAGCCACATCACACTGATGACCCATATTTAAGCTTGTGATCGACTACAATTCCAAGATCCTTTTCAAACGCAGTACTGCCAAGCCAGGTAGCCCTCATCTTATACCTGTGCGTTTGATTTCTTTTTCCTAAATGAAGAAGTTTGCAGTTGTCTGTTAAATTTCATTCTATCGTTTTCTGCCCAGTCTTCTAACCTATCAAAATAATTTTGAATGTTGTTTTTGTCTTCTAAAGTATTTGCTGTTCCAACTAATTTTGTATAATCTGCAAATTTAATAAGTGTTCCCCCCACCTCTTCCTCCAAGTCATTAATAAAAATGTTGAAGAGTACAGGGCACAGGACCAAGCCCTATGGCACCCTCACTCAATACCTCCCTCCAGTTTTATGACGAGCCATAATCCTTGAATATGGCTCCCCAGTTAGCTGTGGATCCACTTAGTAGTGGTGTCATCCAGCTCACACACAACTACCTTGCTAATCAGAAAGTTACCTGATTGAAAAATGAAATAAGATTAGTCTGGCAGGACTTGTTATTGACAAATCTATGCTGGCTTCCAGTGATTACTACTTTAGCATCAAGGTGCCTAGAGATTATGCACTTTATGTGCCCTAGTCTAGACCACTGAATTGACAATTACCACAGTTCTCTAGGTCTCCAAGGGAATAGTTAATTCCTTTGGACTCTCATCTGTTCTTAGCAAGGTTTTGATCCACTGTATCGTGAGGAAGTAGATACTTGTAGGGGATGCACTTCCTTCTAGTTTTGGTGCATTTTTTAATTATAATTTTCACATGCATTGCAGATAAAACTGTGCACAAATGACCATTTAAAATTATCCATCCTATTTGGGGGCAGAGAAAAATTTCACTAAATTTCCCCAGGGGAGAAGAAATTCTCCAACCAATGCTCAATTCAGCTGTCATCTATTGTACTGGACAGTCCAGTATTTTAAAGTTCTGTCTGAGTCTTGTATGGGTTCTGGCCTGTCCTCTAAAAATCCAGGATTCTGCAGGGATGCCATGCATGTGTGCGGGTGTGTGTGTGTGTGTGTGTGTGTGCGTGCTAGTCATTCTTGTGTTGTTGTTGTTGTTGTTTGGCAGAGAATGTCGCAGGTGCTGCTGTCTGCTTTGTGTGTGTGTGTGTGTGTGTGTTATTGCTGGCAATGGCAGCTGCACACCCCCATTACAACAAGCCGAGGGATGTAGAGGATAAAAGAGAGGAGGAGCAAAAGCAGTGCTGGGTTCTCCCTGGGGTCATGCAGGAGCTTTGCTTGGCATTGCCAGAAGCTGAGCTACTGATTTTCTAGGCTTGATGCCCTCTGATAGGAATGAGTACGCTTTTGTGTACGCACACAACTACTTTGCTCCTCATGGTGCCAACAAACTTCTAGTTAACTATAGTTTCCCGTTGTGTCCAAACCTGGGAACTATAGTTGCCAGCTTCAGAACAATCCAAGATATTAAACCAACTTTAAACATGGATTAATACGCTGACTTGTTCTGTAGCTAGTAACATAGTTTCGGGGTTCAGAAAACCAGGGCTGTGGAGTCGGCACATAAAACCTCCGACTCCGACTCCTTTATTCACGGCACCTCTGACTCCGACTCCTTTAATTATATATTGATATAGGAAATAAATTTCCTATATATTTCCTACATCGACAGCAAGCACGCAACTTTTTAGAACCCTAACCTGTTAAAGCCCGGGTCTAAAGGCTATAGCTAAGACATTCTGGTTTTTTTTATTTTATTTATTAAAGAAGCCCAAAAATGAAAACAATAAGGTTATTTATTTATTTATTTGCATTTATATTGCCCCATAGCCAAAGTTCTCTGGGCAGTTTATCAAAAGACTATAAAGTAATAGGATATGAAACTATAAAAGAAAAATCAGGAACAACTTTCTCTACTAGTTCAAAAATCTAAATTATATACTTTGATATCAAAGTCAAAACTACAAAAAAAGTAAAAAACAATTGAACACCTAAAACAACTTAACAAATGACCATTTTAAAAGAAATGAACTCAGGTACATAAGTAACATAAACCTTTTTCGAGATTAAAGTATCATTTGAATATAAAATTCAAGTGAATATACATATCGCAACTCTATATACAATTTAAATGTATTTGGAGTCGGAAAATTTTTACCGACTCCGACTCCAGTAACCCAAGAATTGCTTCCGACTCCGACTCCACGACTCTGACTCCACAGCCCTGCAGAAAACTGAGTTTTCCTGTTTGTTGAAAAGGGAAAATCTGCTTTGCAGTCTGATTGCTCATGCCAGAAAGGCAGCAGTGAAGATGCTGCATGCATGGGGAAAAGGCTCATTCATATACTCAGATTATTAAGCAGAGGTATTATGCTAAACACAGCCAATGTTGTCTACATTCTGCTTTTTAAAGAACTAACTCAATGTGCATTTTTTTAAAAAAATATATAGCACTTCTTACATTATTGCACAATTCATGAAATATTATGTAGACAAATTCCAATTATGATCTTAACTTTGAACAATGCATTTGTGTGGAACAGAAGAGATAACATCAGCAATTATCAGTCAAATGCCCAGGCATCTCAGGCTTTGAAGGTAAGCTTCCTAATTAAATACATTTTGAAAAAATTACCAATGCCAAGTTTTCATGTATTTTTCTTCCTATTGATTTTTTTTTTTTTTGGTAATGTCATATAATGGCAATCTAGTAACAAAAGCCTAAACATATCGACGCTGAGCAAGGGCCGGGATCAGAATCTGGTATCCTTAGGCAGTTGCCAGGGATCAAGCACCTTGGCAAACTTACCTCAAATTTCTCATTAAAAAAAGTTTCCCAGCACTGAAACAAATGCTGGGGTTGTGGGGTGAGCCTAGCCAGTATTTTATTTTCTTGCAATGCCTCCACTGTAAAGTTACTCTGAGGCACTGTGGAGGGAAATGGTGGCTAGATCTACCTATCTAGCACTGCTCAGAGGGGCCACTTCTGTCACCTGCCACTGCCGGGTAAGACCATTGTGGCCCACCATCAAAAGAGGGTGCCACTAAAGGGTAATTTGCCCAGCCCCCCCTCCCCATGAATCTTGAGTGGAGTACTGAAAATACACTGTGTTCAAATCGTACAACGCTCTTTAAAAGTCCAGTGTGTGGTGGGGTGTCAAGGCCTCTGTTACTAAAAACAGAAAGTGAAGTGCAGAGTTAAGGGCCAGTTTACCATTAGGACAGTTAAAATACCTAAATGCAATAAATGATGAGCAAAACAATTTCTGCCAGCTCTCGGTAGCAATAAATACAGTATTGGACTTGGTACTTTGGTTGGGATAGAAACCACCATATGTAGTCTTCCACTCATCTATATAGGCTTTAACAGGGCCAAAGCTCTGCAAACTTCCCCTACAGTCGCAGAAACCTTTAGAGTGATGGAGCATAAGAGGATGTTGACAAAAGAAAATATTGCCTCCACCTCCTGTGCGCATGCATGGAAGCACATTCCACTCTGCCATGTCGGGTGGAGGTAGAATCTCAGCCTTTATCAACAAGGCTGTTTGGAAAGTTCCTCATATAAGTAAGACGCAATCTATTGCACCAATGACTGGGTCTTTGGTTTGTTATTACAGTGTACATTCCTACAAGAGAAATTATTTTTCATGTCAACCTAATAGAACTGTAATAATTCGAAGGATTCTGATGGCGTTCCCAAATCCCTTCCCTATAAAACAAATAAATAAATAAATTGCAATTTTGCTTGTATGGGACACTCAACAAAAGAAAAGACCAGCTCTGGATTATAGTGCAGATGCCTTACAAGGATAGTAATCACATTGACCTCAAAAGGATTACTAACAAGTTTTTCAGTAGATTGCAGATGTAGTTCATGTTATTTAAGTAAAAACTAAGAACTCAACATGAGCTAAGGAGAAAATTAAGTAATGTTACTATGCTTGCTCAATTAGGAGCAAGCTTGGTATCCCTGATACACTTGGGGAACATTTTATTGCATTAGAGAAATAGATTAGACGTTATCATCAGAAACATTTCCCAAAATCACACACACACACCCCCGCCCGAAGATGCTCTGCACATTTGGGCAGGGCGCTTCACAGTTTCTGTAGAGGCTGAAATTACAAGGAACAAGATTCGGCATAGACCACACTCCTGATGAACAACCATCACTTCAATGGTTTCTTGGTTGGGAATTTCTCTCCATAAATATCTTTGCTTGGGAATGTTTATGTACAATAGAAGATATATTTCTACCATATGTCTATTGATATCCTGCAGCTGCCTGTATAATTTAAATTTAAATGCTCAACACTGCCATGTGCAATCATTTGAATATTCCACTAATTGCATGTTTTCAGATCACTTAAGTATCTTAAATAAATGTTAAAATTATATTTGGGTATTCTCACCCTCCCAAGTTATAACAGGAGCAAATGACTCTTAATTTTCACCATTTCATATAAAAAATAATTATTGCTCTGAAAGTCACCTAAATTACCATCTACTATCATGTTGGGTATGGATTGAACAGGATTTGTTACACTTTGGCCATATCAATGAATTAATTGCACAGGATCCAAAAAGTAAAGAGTTATCTTTGATATCAGCTCTTACAGTCAGGAGCCGCTACCACTTTCATTATTTTATGGCCCCGTCATTTTGCTTCTACGAGGCTCCTTGAGATATAAGAGCCTTACAAGCTGCCACAATATCTTTGCCATGTTTTATGGCTCCAGAAAGAAGCTTCCAAAAATCAATTATATCTCAAAGTCAAACTGTAGTGATGACTTCAGCACAGGCTTTACGGATTCTGCTTCAGCACTTCATTCATGTTAATTTTCTCTTTATTAAAATCCAAGCTTTTTGGAGCCTAGAAGCAAAATTGTCATATTCAGTCAACATAATGCTTTACTGTCAAAGAAGTCAGCCTGCATAAAACTCAAAACACTTAACAGTTCAGAATAATGTGCATTGTTTGCCGGCCTCCAAGGAGCAGAACGCAACATGCAAACAGGCAGCCGGCTGCCCGGCTGCAACATTCAAGAACAAACCATCCGGTGCTCAGAGCACCCAGCTCTTGGCATACAGAGGGGGAAGGGTTCAGCAGACAGGAGCCTCTGTTTGCTAGCTATAGGGCCTGTTAAAAACCTGCTAGCTGCCAGGCTCCTCTGCCCTAAACTTTGTATGTTTCGTTGAAAAGGGACTCCGAGTCATAAACTGTGAACAAAAGATTTTTGAAGGCAAAGAAACCACTGAGATGGATTTATTTTTATGAGCAGGTATAGAGAACCCAATGAGCTGGTGTTTTGGAAGCAATGCAAATGCATGTTAACATGAAGGAGGGCTCTGTAATATTATCCACTTGCCCTAAACATATTTCTTCAAAGAATAAATTCTCAAGGCACTTTGAAGAAAAAGTTGCTTGTATTCGCTCAGAACTCGATGCCATGTTATCGCAGAGCCTGGGGAGGTGCCCCGTCTGGACATGCTTCCTGGGATCAGATCCAGTTGCTGCAGCCTGATGATGTGGACAAGATGCTTGAATCAGTCCGTCCTGCCACATGTAGGCTTGACCTTTGCCCATCTTTGCTAATATGATCTAGCAGAAGTGGTTTGATTGGGTGGGTCCAGGGGGTGGTAAATGTTTTACTTTGTCAGGGGGTGGTGCCTGCTGCCTTGAAAGAGGCTGTAGTGCACCCTCTCCTGAAGAGGACCTCCCTGGACCCAGAGGTATGTGAGAACTACCACCCTATCACTTTTTGGGCAAGATGCTTGAGCCTGTGGTGGCTGGGCAGCTTCAGACATTCTTGGAGGAAACTAATTATCTGGACCCATTTCAGTCTAGCTTGGCACTAAAACAGCCTTGGTTGCTCTCACTGACAACCTAGTCTGGGTGAAAGACAGGGCAAGTGCTTTCTGGATCTCTCAGCAGTTTTTGATCATGGTATCTTACTGGATCGGCTGTGTGAGATGGGAGTAGGAGGCACTGTGTTCCAGTGGTTCCGCTCCTACTTGCAGGGCCGATTCCAGAGAGTGGTATTGGGGAATTCTTGTTCCACCCCATGGATCTATTCTATCCCCCATGCTGTTTTACATTTATATGAAGTCACTGGGAGAGGTCATTAGGGGATTGGGTGCCATCAGTATGCTGTAGATACTCAGGTTTAGTTCTCCTTGTTGTCAGAGTCAGCTGGGTTGGTGAAGGTGCTGGACCAGTGCCTGGAGACTAAGGGCGTTGCTAGACGTACCGGGTGTTCCGTCGTTGAGGAGCGGTGAAAGCGGCTTTTCCCGTTCAGCCGTGACGCCTCATGCTCCACACCTGCCTTCGATTTGTGGCGGAAGTTTGCGCCGGTTGTGCTGCTGCCGCCGCGAGAACGGTTGCGCAGCCACACCGGCCTGATTGCCGCGGCTTTTTTTTTCGCTCGCTGCACGGTTTGCGCACGTCCGAAAGACCGCAAACTTGCGCAGCCGTCAGCGATGCCGCCGCCGGCCCTGGCGGCGGCAGCGGCGGCAGTGCCAGTGCCAGCCGAAGTGCTGCTGGTGCTGTTGAGGGTCAACATTGATGCGCTCACTTCCTGATGGGGGTCGTGGCGGGTGTCATATGACCCGAGGTCAATCGTCTGCATGGCCACTCTGTGCCTACATCTCCCATCATGCCTCTGAGGTGTCGGCGGCGATGACCGCCTCTGTGCCCTGTGCCCCATCCCAAGGAGCCAACCCACATCTGGCCGTAGCCATGGCAGCAGCCCACAAACAGCTCTGCCCTCTGCCAGCCTGGTACCCACACTAACAGGCAGCGTACAGCACCGCCATTATGCGGCCACGGTAGCTGCCCACCGCAAGGAGTCACCAGCCACTTTTCCGGTCCTCCGTTCCTGCGCAAACTGTCACTGGGGAAATAAAAAAAAAAAGCCGCTCCGCCGCGCTGCCCCAGCTGGCGGACTGCGCGCAAATGGCGGAGGCGGCTTGACCGAAGCCGCTGACCACTCCCCCTTAGCACGCCTTTTCCTGCCCAGTGCGGACCGCAGTGACCTCACATCCTCCCACACGTACTCCGAATTACCGCGGGACAGCAGGAAAAGGCGCCCTAAAACTCACTTTTTTAAAGTCGGGAGAAAGAGGCTTCACCGCGGGATAACGGCGGATCCTCGTGAACGTCATCTGGAAGCCTCGACGTGACTGCGGAAGGTAACGCGCGCTAGAGCCTCGTCTAGTAACGCCCTAAGTGTAATGGGCTGGATGAGGGCTAATAAACTGAAGCTGAATCCTGATAAAATGGAAGCTCTGTGGATTGGTGGTTCCCAAGTCCGGGAATTGGGTAAATGACCTGTTCTGGATGGGGTTGCATTCCCTCTGAAGGAGCAGGTGCGTAGCTTGAAAGTCGTCCTAGATCCAGCCTTGTCACTGGAAGCCCAAGTGGACTCTGTGGCGCAGAGTATTTGGGGTGATTCGCCAGCTATGGCCTTTCCTGGGCAGGGACAACCTAACCACAGTAGTCCATGCACTGGTAACTTCCCAATTAGACTACTGCAATGCACTCTACATGGGGCTGCCCTTGAAGACGATTGAGAAGTTGCAGCTAGTGCAAAATGCAACAGCTACGCTGCTTACCGGAAATCTTGTAACAACCATATAACATGGGTTTTAAAAGAATTGATTGGCTGCCTATATGCTTCCGGTCAGAATTCAAGGTGTGGGTAATGACATTGAAAGCCTTAAACGGCATTGGACCTCGGTACTTGATGGAACACATCTCCCTATATATGCCTGCTTGAAATTTGAGAGCTGTTGGACCTCCTCTGCGTCCCACCAACACGAGACATACATTATGGTGGGACATGGGAGAGCTTTCTCTGTTGTGGCACCCTGGTTGTGGAATACCCTCCCTTTGGAGGCCCAACTGGTGCCGACACTGGCTTCATTTTGGCGCCAAGTTATAACATGGCTTTTTAACAAAGCCTTCAAGGGCTTAATTCCTCATGGTTACACATAGTTTAATTGATTTTAATTGTTTTATTGCTTTTAAAAAATTCTACAGGTTTTAATTTGTTAATGATTTAATACATTTTTAGCTGTGTAAATTATTTATGTTTATATTGTTCTGATTTTATCTGTATGCTGCCCTGAGATCCCAGTGATAATAGAGTGGGGTACAAATGTTTTAATAAAATAAATAAAGATTTTGCCTTGGTTATTGTGGATTTACTGTGTAGATAGACTGAATTTCCCTTATATTATTGATTATCAGGCAGAGATAGGAGGCTCCATAAGGTTTGTTTTTTATTCATATGACCATCTCCAGCTGTTCAAGAAAGACATTTTTAACTCATTCATATGCCATTCTCATTTTAACTCATTCTTCAGCTGTTCAGAGACACTTTTATTAACAACACATGCAATACATGTGACAAAGTCTAAAACTGATCAGAATATGTTCTAAAACTATTGCATTGCTTTATTAATTTATATACCAATTATAAAAAACATTTCAGCCCTAACAAGAACCGCCAAGGCAGTTTGCAATACAATGAAAACCAATAAAATCACTAAAAAAAAATTAAACAACTAAAAATTAAGAAGCTAGAAAATATAGTAAAATGGCAATTATTTATTTATTTTTATGATTATGATTATTATTAACAATACTTAAATAATTGCCATTGAAGGCCAAACGGAATAAAAACGTTTACTGCCCATGTAAAAGCTTTAGAGATGGAGCTGGTCTAACACCTTTCAGAAGAGAATTCCACAGTCAGGGTCCTGCCGCAGGACCCACCACCATTCCCCCTTTTGGTGGTGGGATATAAAGCAGGTCTCTTAAGGTTATCATAATCTTTGGAAAGGCTCATATAACAACCTTTTAGACATCCTGGCCACAAGCCATTCAGGCTTTATAGGCAGAAGCAGCACTTTGATTTGGGGCCAGAAATGAATGAGAAGCAAAGTAAACTGATATAATATGGTATGAAAAGTGAACTCCAGAAAGCATTGTGGCCACTACATTGTGCACCAGTGGAAGTTTCCAAATACTCTCCAAGAAAGAAAACCACATGCCTTGCCTTGAGGACGGGAGTTGGGAGCATGAGCCTTGGTTCTAACTGAAAAAGGTAAAGTAGGGCTTGAGATTTCTTTCTGTCTCATTCAGTATTCACGGATGAATTCCAGTTATTGAGCACTGATGATATGGACATGGCGATTGGATGTGTACAGCCATATGTGACCTCAACCCTTGCCCCTTATGACATTGCATCAAGGAGGAAGGAATTGCCCAAGGAGGGAATATCCAATTGCATGCACTCTTGGATTGGGCTGGTTTTCTAGATTTATTTCAGTTGGGCTTCAGTCCTGGATATGGTCCTGAAACATCCTTAATAGCTCAGATGGATGGCCCATGTTAGGAGAAAGATATAGGAAATGTCATCCTGTTGATTCTCCTGGATCTCTCAGTGGATTTTTATTCCATCAACCATGTTATATTTCTGTATAGAATGTCTAGTTTGGCGATTGGAAGTATCATGCTAAAATTTCTACTTGGACAGGCAATTTCAAAAAAGTGTGTTGCTCAGCCTTCTGGAATATTATGAGCTCCTACAGGGTTCTACATTGTCCCTCATGCTCTCTGATATCTACGTGAACTTGATGAGTGAGGTCATCCAGAGGTTTAAGGTGAGGTGTCATCAATATGCAGATGCCCCCAAAAGCTATGTCTCTTTTTTCATCCAATTCAGGAGAGGCCCTGTTGATGTTAAACCAGTGTTTAGGATGTAATGGCTGAGGGCCAATAAACTGAAGGTCTATCCAGACATGATGGAGGTCTTGTTAGTGGATGACTCATCTGCCAGGATTAGTGGTATTCCACTTATGTTGGATGGGACTGCACTTTCTTGAAAGTCTAGAGGGACTCCTGATCCACTTTTGACATTGAAGGTCCCGATTGCTTCTGTGGCATGGATCACCTTCTATCAGCTTTAGCTGGTGTGTCAGCTGCAATCCTACCTGTACAGAGAGAACCTGACCTTAAGTGATTCATGCTCTGGTAAAATCCAGATTAGACTACTATAATGTGTTATACACGGGTCTGTCTTCGAAGATGGTTTGGAAGCTACACTTGGTCTAAAGACAGATACAAAGATTTTTAAATGGGTCAGGGAATTATGATCACATTACTCTTATGCTTCACCACATGTAACAGCCACCACAAGGATGCCACCTAAAATGATCTTCACACAGTGACTGATCCTAGCAGGGCACATAATATTTGGAAGCACTTTCTGTCTGGAACCCAGACATAATGTTGAGAAGCTCTTCTTTAAAAGTGTAATGGAGGCTTAGAGACTCACAACAACATGGCCAAGCATTTTACCCCAAGTGTTTCAGAACATTATAAGCTAGACAGGAATCAGTTGCCATTTGGAGACTGTTTCTGGCAGCATCCTCGGAGTGACTGATGAGGGATGACAAGCTGCTGACCACTTCCAAAAGAGAACTGCTATCTACCAGCCAACTAAATGTAAAAAAATGTTAAGAATGCCACAAAAGGAAAGTGTTGCCACAGAATCCTATACTGGAATCCTGGGAATGGTATCAGAGTAATTACATAGGTAGACATGGTTCACAAGTGTCAAAGGGCATTTCCCAACTGCTTCACTTCTATGTTGACTTGGATGTCAAGACAGGTACTATGCAAATCAGAGGTAAATGATGGGTTCTAGGAATGTGTGCAATGGAGTTGGGGAATGGTGTTGCTCTCGTGTTGATAAAGTCGTGTTTCATATGCACACATACATAACAAATGTATGTGATGATCAGAGGTCTAGAAACAAAGCCCTATGAAGAGAGACTGAAAGAACTGGGCATGTTTAGCCTGGAGAAGAGAAGATTGAGGGGAGACATGATAGCAGTCTTCAAATACTTAAAAGGTTGTCACACAGAGGAGGGCCAGGATCTCTTCTCGATCCTCCCAGAGTGCAGGACACGGAATAACGGGCTCAAGTTAAAGGAAGCCAGATTCCGGCTGGACATCAGGAAAAACTTCCTGACTGTTAGAGCAGTGCGACAATGGAATCAGCTACCTAGGGAGGTTGTGGGCTCTCCCACACTAGAGGCATTCAAGAGGCAGCTGGACAACCATCTGTCAGGGATGCTTTAGGGTGGATTCCTGCATTGAGCAGGGGGTTGGACTCGATGGCCTTGTAGGCCCCTTCCAACTCTGCTATTCTATGATTCTATGATTCTATGAAATGTGAAAAATAAAAAGCCGAGGATGCTAGTCCAAAAAAAGTCGTGTTTCATATGCACACATACATAACAAATGTGAAAAATAAAAAGCCGAGGATGCTAGTCCAAAAAATTACTAATCAACAATTTATTTATTAACAGTTTGGATCAAAAGTTAATTAGTACCCTATGATTGCTTTTATGTAACGAAGTATAGTTTTTCAAAATCTTGTTATGGTAGGACAGCTCCACCATGTGTATTGTAAATTCACTTTATAATCTCTACATATCCAGTATTTTTAACATTAGAATATAATTTTTTGCATTTGTGTTGTACCCCGCCTCAATCCAGAGGGAGAGGCGGGTAATAAATAGATGATGATGATGATGATGATGATGATGATTAATTCTTGGGCACAGCTGACAGTGTGCTGGCAGAGAGGGGAAACCTCTTGAAGGGTGGTGCATAAATAAGATAAATAAGTAAATAAATCGTCGCTTTTTACTTAATACCAATGCCAACCACCTTGGTTTTGGAAACTGAAATAACTACTGACATCAAGCACACGGTTTGTGAAGTCATTTAGCACTCACACAAATAAATATTATAAGTCCAAACATGGCCTGTTTTCAGCTTCACATTTATATCATAATGACCATTTTATTAATTTTCTGAATCATATCAGTGAAAAAAATCACTTCTCACTGGGGATTCCAGAAGCAAGCAATTTATATGGTTCTCGTCTAATAGATGTAATGGTATTAGACGTCCTTTCCAATTTGCGTTTCATGCTGATCCTACCATGCCCTAGTCAGAACGCCACAAGCTTCATGTTCATTAAATAAACAAAATTCAGTAAACAAATGCTTTGGCTAAATGATGCCTTCGGTACGTTGAGAACAAGAATGCAATTAGCTGGAGTGTTTACAAAATTTTAATCCTGGGGACTGGACTCTCAAATTGCTGTTTACACTTGTTTGGCTGCTTCCATTGCCAAGAATAAGTAATTTGACAGATTTTATAAAGCTTGGAGACGACACACATAGCAAAGCAGTTAAGTGTTCTGTTGCACATCTGAACAAGCCCAAAGAGCTCACTAACATCCTGTCTTCTCTCTGAAATGTTGCAGGTTGTAGTACTTATCTCTATTACATGATTACCATATTATATACCTTCTACTCCATCTACAATGAACTCAAAATGTAATGGTACAAGGATCCTCAAAGCACGAGTTTCAACTTCTTTACTCACACAAATTTGCATTCAAACCACTTTGTGGAAAATGGCAAGAGGAAAATATGAAATTTCTTAACTTTTCCACATTTTGACATGGAAATTAAAAGTGTGAATTAAATTGAGGGGAGATTTATCTTGTTTTTCAAGTGTCTTTAAGAACGTAAGAAGAGACGTGCTGAACCAGACTCACACAATGGCCAACTGACTGCCAACCAGGAACTGCACAACAGTACCCTCCTGCCCATGTTCCCCAGCAACTGTTGTATATAGGCTAACTGGCTCTAATGTTGGAGGTAGGCATCAAGACTAATAGCCATCGATAGCCTTCTCCTCCAGGAAATTATCCAACCCCCTTTCTATCCTGCCTCCTGCTTCCTCTAAGGATATTGGACTGGTGTATTCTGGAGTACTGCAGTCCATCCTCACAACTACTCTGTCAGATAACTTGGGAAAAGCGATCATGACTGTGTTCCAGTTGATATTTCTCAAGTTGTACAGTCATGGGTTATCATGAGAAAAATGGGTTTCCTTTAACAACATACATGCATGTCATCTCCATTCAATCGCTTGTTCCAAGCTCAGGAAGCAATCCTTAACAGAAATGCTTTAAGAGAGTTTATGAGGTGTAATAAAGCAATTTTGATCAGGGTTAACAAATCTAGAAATGATGCTATCCAACCTATTAGCTATTATTGTCAAACTAGTTAAGTATGGAAATGGGACTGTAAAGTTTCTGGAAGTGAGTGACTTTTATCAGCTTTATCAACACGAATAATCTTTGAAAATGAAGTGGCCATTGTAAGACAACACAGTTCTCTTGTAAAACTCAGCTATCAGGTCAGCTATACCCAGCACTTTATTATTAGGAAATCATTTAACTGTTTTAAAAAGCTCTTCAAAAGTAATTGGTGCCTCCAGTGTTTCCATAACATTTTGAGAGACTCAAGGGATATTTAATTTAGTTAGAAATTGTGTGATCTTTTCCAGATTTGGTTCTTCTGATTTATAAAGTTTTCCCCCCCTCAGAATTTCTCAAATTGATTAGAAATCTGCTTTGGTGGAGTAGCCATGCTTCCATTATACATAATTGGATGTATCAGCCAGTCTTTCTGCTCTTTGGACAATAATCTTACCAAGACATTAAACGTTTTGTTGTCCAGTTCAAATTTCTTTTGTTTTAAAAATGCATTGATGTTTATAACCTATGTATTTCTTTCATTTCAAATAGGTTTCTAAGTATTTCAATGACTCCTAGTTTTCAGGATCTCTCTTCTTTCTAAATTCTCTTTTCAGCTGGATTATTTGATGTAACAACATACGCTCCAGCAAATTACCCACCCACCCACCCCATTCTAAGATCCCCTTTTAGAAGCTTTCTCTGTATCCCAAACCAAAGGCCAGGTTGTGTCTAGGATCTTATTTATTGGGGAGGTTTTTTTTGTGTTAGGCTTTGACTGACCTCATCTACCAATTCTGCATTTTGAAGAAAATATTATTCGGTGTCCAATACCACTGCCTGTTAGGCTCATACAAATGCCAAGATAAAGAGACAGGGGAATAAATAATTTGTTTAACTGTAACATCTGATACATGTTTCAGAATATTAGGTGGAACAAAAAAATCAATCCTTGAATATGAGTTGTAAGGTTTAGGGGGGGAAAGGGGTGTAATCATGTTCTTTTGGATGATTAAAACCTCTAAGCATCTATTATATCAATCTGGTCTAATTGATAAAAAAATGGGTAGTAACTTACTGGCAGTTTCTGATTATCTATCCAATTTTGAATTATTTATGCCATTAATATCATATCCTATAATCACATTTTCACATGCACTTAGGCATGCCCACCCAAACATGGCCTTGGTCACATGTCTAATTCTACAGTCATTACACTTCTGGTTCATTAGCTATGTAATCAAGACCTTTGCGGGGCTCCTGATGAGGGAGGTAAGAGAAGGGGCAGTGAAGCAGGAAAAGAGGCCCAGAGCTGCAGCCCCGAAGGTGGCAGCTGTCTGTCTAGTGTGGTCCAGGGAGCCTGGACTAGTAAGCATGTGTGGCTGGCCTGAGGGCTGCAGATGTGGCAGTGACCTGAGAGGTAAGGGCATGGGCGAGAGACCATAGGAAGGTGCCGGGCGGGGCTGTGTCTGCTCTCTGCCAGGCCGTGGGGTAGGCAACGACAGAATGGGGTCAGGCCAGACTCAGCGGTGGAGGGGTCTGGAAGGGTCTGGGCTGGCCACCCAACCTCAGGCCTCTCCGCTGCTGCCCCCAGCCCACTTCCTGGGCTGAAGGCGCCTTTCCGGTACCGCACAAAGGGGAGCTGCTCCACAAGGATGGCCAAGGGGATAGTCTCATAAATGAACAGCCAATCTCTGTGCCCCTCCCTATTCTCTCCCAGCTCACAGAGCAGCAGCCACCATCCCTACAACCCTTGGCACCTACTGGGACCCCCGTGGAATGCTCCTTCCGTCTGCCCGCCTGTCCGCCATTCTCTGTGCTGCTCCAGGGGCACCAGGTGGGCTCGGGGCCACCCCGGAGGAGGAACTGCATGGCCAGGCTCAAAGGCAGGCAAGGAGGGCAGTGCTATGGCAATGCCTTCACCACTGTGGCTCCAGGACCAGGCCTTCCTCCCTCTCTCTCTCTCTCTCTCTCTCTCTCTCTCTCTCTCTCTCTGGGGAGAGTGTTTGGAGTGGAAAGTGCACGTGAGCAGCCTGCTGACACACTCGCGCCTTCACGGTGCACCCCGCTCTCCCTCCCCCCATCACTGGCCTCAGTCTCAGTCACAGCATCCGTCCCTTCCCTTCCTTCGAGGTGGGCTGGAGCTAGCTGGGAAACCTTTCTTTCTTCAAGCGGGGGGCACCACTGCAAATGAGGCCAGACCTGCCTCCTCCTTCACCACACTCAGAATCCCCCTCACCCCTTAGAGTGGGTCATGGGCTCACCCTCACACCCAGCCCTCTCAGGAAATCCCCCCAGACACCCCAGGAAGGAGGGGAAAATGGAGAAATCCAGGAAAACCCAGCTAATTGGTCACCCTAAGCCATAAACCTGCAATGTGGTCATTCATTCCGGTCTAGTGATGTCCCCAAGTTTAATTCTACAAGGGATTATCTCTGTCTGCTCTAGAATGATTCATTTGCAGTTTATATTTCTATAGTGTTAAATGTTATCCCTGGAGGTGCAGAATAGTCACCTCTGTTTCTGCCAGACAATTGTCATTACACTTCAGATTGCAGGGGCTTGATATCTGATTGGACTTGCACAGCTCCAATCAGATATCAGGGAACCTACTTTCACAGCTCCAACAGAATCAAGTGATAAAATCAATACTAATACATTTGAAGTACTGGGTATGAAAAGTAATTGAATTTCATGATTAAACAATTTGAAAAGTCTACAACTAAGCTTCCATTAATGACCATCTGAGATCATTAGGGTTTCCTAGAAGCTACAGGAATTCTGTGTCTGACAGCAGCACTTAGAGAATATCAAAAAAATAACAGCCCCCAAATCCTATACATTTTCAGGAAAAAAAACCTATTGTGTCAACCTCAATATAGCTCAGAATGAGATTTAAATCCTTTAGAAGTATCAACAGCTCTTACCTCTAGAATATTAAATATGAGAGCAAGAAAGGGGAATTGGATTATAATAACATGAAGCTATTTGAGATTATAGCTAGGGGAATGGGTTATTTTCACTCCAGGCCAAATGAAAAAATGCCATACTGAAGATGAATGAAATATGAATTATTCCAACTGGAAGTGAAATTTAACATGTAAAATCTCCTGGAAGAGCAGCTGGGATAACAGCTATAACTAAGTTATGCAATTTCAATAGGGCAGACTTTGAGGGGATATGAGGGTTAAATTGGACAAAGTAACTTGGGCTATTGAAATACAGAGGGTACAACTAGAACACCTTCAAATCAACAAAAGAAGAAGTAAATAACTGACTGAACATAGCCAGCCTCATTGAAGATCTGCCTCATGAAAACCCCTCCTCCCTCAACTGTCACCACCAGCAGCCATTCCAGCAGGCTGTACTGAGGAAGATGAGAAAGCAGAGAGGGAGCACTCTTCGGTGTGTCTATCATGCGACAGAGAAGAAGGCAAAAGAATCTTACTTTGCCTTTGCTATCTCATTTGATCTGTCGCCCAGCAGAATTATTCCGAGTGGTTAAGAGTCTGTTGGGTTTAGTGAAACCAGGATTGGAACTCTCGGTCATCTGCTGTAATAAATTCACAAGGCACTTTGAGGAGAAAGTTGCTTGTATTCACTCAGAATTTGATGCCACAGTTATCTCAGAGCCTGGGGAGGTGTCCAGTGCCCCACCAGCTCAAGGCTTCTGGGATCAGTTCCAGTTGTTGCAGCCTGATGATGTGGACAAGATGCTTGGATCAGTCCATCCCACCACATGTAGGTTTGACCCTTGCCCACCTTGGCTAATATGATCTAGCAGAGACGGACTGATTGGGTGGGTCCAAGGGGTGGTAAATGCTTTACTTTGTCAGGAGGAGATGCCTGCTGCCTCAAAAGAGGCTGTAATGCACCCTCTTCCTAGACCCCGAGGTATGTGAGAACTACCGTCCTATCGCTAATATCCCCTTTTTGGGCAAGGTGCTTGAGCCTGTGGTGGCTGGGCAGCTTCAGACGTTCTTGGAAGAAACTGATTATCTGGACCCATTTTAGTCTGCATTCAGGCCAGGGCCTGAAACTGAAACAGCCTTGGTTACTCTGATCGATGACCTACTCCGGTGAAAGACAGGGGAAGTGCTACCCTGTTGATCTTCCTGGATCTCTCAGAGGCTTTTGATACTATTAATCATGGTATCTTACTGGATTGGCTCTGCAAGATGGGAGTAGGAGGCACAGTGTTCCAGTGGTTCCGCTCTTACTAGCAGGGCCGATTCCAGAAAGTGGTATTGGGGAATTCCTGTTCCACCCCATGGCTATTAAGCCATGGGGTGCCACAGGGCTCTGTTCTATCCCCCATGCTGTTTAACATCTATATGAAGCAGTTGGGTGAGGTCATTAAGGTTTTTGGAGTTGGGTGCCATCAGTATGCTGATGTTACTCAGCTCTACTTCTCTTTGTCGTTGGAGTCAGCTGGGTTGGTGAAGGTGCTGGACTAGTGCCTGGAGGCTGTAATCTCCAGGCACTAGTGAGGCAGGTGGCTACCAGGAGGAAGGCCTTCTCTGCTGTGGCACCCTGGCTGTGGAATCAGCTCCCTAAGGAGGTTCGCTTGGCACCTACATTATATGCTTTTAGACGCCAGGTGAAGACCTTTTTATTCTCCCAGCATTTTAACAGTCTATAAATAAATTTTAACTTGGTGTTCTAAATTTGTAATTTTGCATTGCTGCAGTTTTTATCTGGTTGAGCTTTTATATTGTATTTTATATTATGGTTTTATACTGTTGTTTCATACTTTGAATGTTTTTAATTTTTGTAAACCGCCCAGAGAGCTCCGGATATTGGGCGGTATAGAAATGTAATAAATAAATAAATAAATAAATAAATAATCAGCTGGCTGAGGGCTAATAAACTGAAGCTGAATTCTAATGGGCTGGCTGAGGGCTTATAAACTGAAGCTGAAGCTGTGGATTGGTGGTTCCCGAGTTTGGGAACAGTGATGTGTTCTGGATGGGGTTGCACTTCTTCTGAAGGAGCAGGTGCATAGCTTGGGGTACTCCTAGATCCATCCTTGTCACTAGAGGCCCATGTGGACTCCGTGGCCCAGAGTACTTGGGGTCAGCTTCAGCTGATGCACCAGCTACGGCTTTTCTGATCCAGTATGGCTTATGTTCTTAAGTTCTTATATAGGGTGGGATACAAACCTAGACTCATCTGCACATTGTGAACTCAGGATTTAGTCTAACCTGATGCTCATCCCTAGTATATACCTTGTTTGAATCCTAGACAACAGAAGATTTGAAGAGATGCATTGAATGTTTGAACCACAAGGCTTAAGGCCACAACTTGGAGCCACAAGATTTAATACGAATGTGTCGGCCATAAGGCCTGCTTGGATTCTGCTTGAGCCACATGGTGAACACTTTGATTATTGGAGCCAGAAGGCATATACTTGGACGTTGTTTGAGTCATAAAGCGTATGTGGATTTCTTTGAGCCACATGGAAAATACTTTGCTGTTTTGAGCCACAAGGCATGTGCTTGGCTAAGAACATAAAAGCCGTACTGAATCAAGGGTCTATCTAGTCCAGCATTCTGTTCACACAGTGGCCAACCAGCTGGCTCTGAGAAGCCCACAAGTAGAACAGTGCAAGAGTACCATCCCGCTCAAATTCCCCAGCAATAGGTATACAGAAGCATACTGCCACCAATTCTGGAGGTAATATATATACAGAGAGAGCCATCATGACCAGTAACCTTATCCTCCATGAATTTCTTTCATCCCCTTTTAAAACCATAAAAACTGGTGACCATCACTATATTTTGTGACAGTGAATTCCATAGTTTAACTAACCACTTCCTTTTATTCATCCTGAATCTCCCACCAGTCAGCTTCATGGGATGATGACCCAGGGTTTCAGTATTATGGAAGAGGGAGAAAAATGTCTCCCTATCCATTATCTCCACGCAATACATAATTTTGTACACCCCTATCACTTCTCCCCCTACTCACCATTCTTTCTAAGTCCCAGACATTGTAAACTTCCCTCATAAAGGAATTGCTCCAGCCACTTAATCATTTTAGCTGCTCTTTTTTTCACCTTTTCCAACTCTACAATATCCTTTTTGATGTGCAGTGACCAGAACTGTACACAGTACTCCAAGTGTGGTCACACATTAGATTTGAATAAGGATGGTATGATATTGGCAATTATAGTTTCGATTCTTACCCAAATGCAAAGTCTATTTTCACAATTTGGAAAAAGTGGCAACCCAGGCTGTCTCCAGCGTGGTCTCCCCGCACCCCATTACAAATATATCCAGGTAATTTAGACAGAACTATCCTCACTAGAATTTCTGAATGAGAAAAGAAGGGATATTTTTGATTGAGAGATTTTTATGCTCAGGATAAACCAAAAACAATAGAACAACTCAGAGCTGACCTAGGAGACCTAGGATGGCTACAAGAAGTACAATTATCCCACCACCTCAGAGATCCCAACATAAAGGCATATGCACTCAGAACCTTAACAGGATTTGAACAAGCATTGCTAATGATAGGGAGGGAGACAAGGGAATTGTATCTTTAGTTTATGCTATCCTAACAGACACCCGTGGACTTGAAGAAAGTGTGGGAAGGAGATTTTGGGAGTTAGATGATGCTAGCTGGAATAAATTATGGGACAACAGGCCACTTAGATCAATATCAGCCTCTATTTGAGAAACTTCTTTGAAAGTACTGCACAGACAGTATCGCAAACAAATACAGCTAGCACATATTACTTCAACATGCAGCCCCCTTTGCTGGAGAGGCTGCGGGGTAAAAGGCACGTATTTTCATTTATGTTGGAATGGTCCATATATACAGGGATTCTGGATGTTAGGACATAGAGAATTAACGGTTATTACTAGAGAAGTGATTGTATATGATCCAGAATTATTTTTACTATCAGTATACAAAGGATGTAATGTATGTTTGAAATGTAAAGATTTGTTATCATTTTTGCTAATTGCCAGACAGTTTATACAGCAGTGGAAAAAAACTGAACAATCTGAACTTATTATCTACATGGTACCGAAATATATGATCCGTGGCAATATAAAAACACACACACACACACACACACTTACGATTTGCTTCTATTCCAAGGAAAAACAGAACCGCTAGCTTTTTATGCTAGACGGTGGAGATTCATTCAACAGACATCACAACTGGACTTACAACAATATACGGCCGCTTCCACTTTGAGCATTTAGACATTATAACAACAAATGAGGGTCACAAAGCACACTTATTAATTAGTATATTCGTTTATTCAGTTATTTCCATTTTTCTTTCTTTTTTCTTTCTTTTGTCTTGTTTTCTCCCCTAAAATTGTATTAATCTTTCCACCCTCTTTTGATAACAGCTTTTTAGATATCAATTGTTAGGGGACTGATTTACTTTATGTTACATTTAAAAACATATTTTTGACTCTTTTCCTAATTATGCGGAACATGTAATTTTCCTTTTCACAGCAAATGCAACAGTTGTCAACAGTTGTCCAACCACAACTCTAAGATCTATTTCTTAGTCAGTCATTACTAATTTGGATCCGATCAGCTGAGGTCCCATATTCCACCCCACCCATCCACTCGGCAGCACGTATCACTTTACACTTGCTTACATTGAACTACACTTGCCACTTTAATGCCCTTCGTGTCAGCTTGGAAAGATCCCTTTGGAGCTTTTAACACTTTTTGTTTTAACCACCCTATGTAATTGCTGTGTCACCAGCTTTTTTTTTTTAAAGAACTCTAGGATGGATACCACTTGGGGCCAGTGATTTATTAACTTTCAATTTGTCAATCAATTCAAGAACTCCAGCTTTTGTCACCACTATTTGTCTCCGTTTCTCAACCTCCCTTCCTGAAACCGTCAGTTCAGGCACAGGCAGCTTCTGCCGTGAAGACAAATGAAAAGAATTTGGCTTCTTCACAAGCTCTTTCCCCGTCTTCAGCATCCCTTTAACTGCTCATCCAATGGTCCAATTGCCTCTCTAGTTGGGTTTCCTGTTTCTGATGTAATTAAATAATTATTTATTGTTGCCTTGATGTTATTAGTAGTGTGCTCCACGAATTATGTTTTTGCATCTCTTATTTTCTGCTTGAATTTCTTTTGTTTACGTTTCTGAAAACAGAAATGCAGCACAAGGGCCCCAATCCTTGCTCTCACTTTCTGTGTGGTTCAAAAAAGACATACAAGGAGCGTATTCACACTGAATGTGCATTCACACTATGTATGCTCATTAACACGGTTATGAGCATCTAGCCCTCTTAAATTATTCTCATCATATGCAAGCTTTTCAGAGGAGGAAGAGAAGCGAGCACGAGCTGGCTAGCTACACCCCTCCCACGCCATTCTCATCACTGTCTACATGTGAAGGTGACTGTCTGAAGAGGGACTCAGGTCCCTATTTGGGACTCAGGTCCCTATTTGGGTTCAACTGCTGGGAACAGGAGGCTTATAAAGAAGCCATGGGATAAGAGTGAAACTTTGGTTCACAAGTAGCCCTGTCTTTCCTCAGGAGCAGAATGTTTTTCTGCCTGGAGCCTGAGATGTAGATAATCATGCTGACAAAGCAGTGGTAAAGTTTTGGAACAATGGACCAGTATGAGAAGTTACGATATTTATTACTCCTCACAGCTAAGCATCTCCGTGAGTTTGAAATGTTCCTGAATGCCTTGATAAAGTTAGGGTGGCATCAGTTGTCTAAAACTATGAGGAAAGTCTGCTTTCACAGGTTTTTGCCCACCCAGTATGTCTTTCACCAACCCATAACCAAGTTTCTAATTGGAGACTGAAAAGAAAGAAAGACAGAAAGAAAGAGGCCAATCGTAACGCAGGAAAATTTAAGAGAGTCAGTGAATCAAAAAGGGGCTGAACACTGGGAGAAGGGCTTTGTTTTCAGTTCTTCCTTTTTTGTTTTCCTGTTTTGCATAGCTCCAGCTTTTGCTACCAGATTTTATTTTATTTTATTGCTAATTTGGGGGCGTTTGGGGCCATAGCTTGCATGCATACTTTCTTTTTGAAAGAACAGGGATTTTCTTACTTTGACCGTGTCACTTCTTCAGTTTTTCAGGCTGCAGCTGGCTATCGTTTCTGAACTAGCTTTTGAGACTAGATGCCTGAGCTCCTGAGCAGCTGGATTCAGTTTTTCCCCTACTATTTTATTTTACTCACTCACTGGTGAAGCTCAGACTTCACTACCCTTTTCCATTTTTAAAACATTTTCTCCACTTTCTACCTGGATTAATTTTCCTACCTGGACTTTGTTGAGTCCTACGCGTTAGATTCTGGGAGAAGTCTCTTTCAAATTTCCTCTGGTTCCATAAAAGCCTGTTCTTCAGATCTGTGCTTGGGATAGGTAGCCGTACATTCCTTTAATTCCCCTTCGTTCCTTTGAATTTGTATGACATATCAGCCAACAGAGAGAAAACAGTCCATTCGACAGAGGGCAAAACCACGGGCCACCTTTGGGTGACACGGAAGTGCCGCTCCATGGAGAGGATGGCCTTCTCTCCATTGAGTTGTCGTCTCCCCCCCCGCCCCCGCACGCTGCCCCTCCCCTGTCTGCTCACATTTTCTAACGGGGGCCTGGAGGGCCATGCAATCGTGACAAGATCACACACAGTGAAACAAAATTAAGCCAAGCAGAAAGAAAGAGAGCGACTATAAAAGAAAATAGTAAAAAGAGAGAAGAAAAAATGTGTAAAGGAGATTAACAATCTCAGAGAAGCTTCCCAGTGAGGCTACATATTGTGGTCGAAAGAGTACTGAGGGGAAAGGGCGGGAACCACTGGAGCATGTGCAGTCGAGGCGGGGAGAAGGGTTCCCACCCAAAACGCCTTCCTAGGTATAGAAGTTTCCCGAAGTGGGGCCCCGCGCAGGCGCAGAGTGCAAACGTGTGATGCACGGAGACCACAGCAAAGAACCCTAGTATATACCCATGCGGGCCATTTCCAGGAATTGTTAACATGGATGTTAAACACTAATATTGGAACTACATGTGTGACTCCAGCATGAAGGGAGCTTTCCCTGGTCAGGACACCAGCATGAGGTGGCATGCTCTGATGGTGGAGAAGATGAAGGAGGCCCAGGATAAGAGGCACATGCCACCCACACCACATGGGATAGAGGACCACTGCCACACAGAACACAAATTGACAAATACAGAGTGGGGGTAGGATGTGTGTGTGCATGCACACCGCCACAAGAAATGAAGCCTAGATTTATTGATTTATTCAGAGAATAACAGCTAAGTTGAAATTAGTTCAATTGTTAAGGAAAGAATTTCATGAGAAAAGGTAATAACTAAAGATAATAACAACAACAATACTAGAAATTATGATTGGAGTGCAAAATGTACTGGATTAAGCAAGAACAAAACCATACTGGAACCAAAATGGAATCCAGTCCCCACCCCCCACCCCCAATGTTCAATAGGGGGAAAGAAGAAGAACTTCACTAAGGTATGGTGAGGATGAATTGCCTGATGAGAAAGCAAAGCAAGAGACACAAACAAAAATAGAGGAATGATATTACACACATAGACACGCACAAAAGAGAAAAAAAACTGCAGGTCAACTGGAAGGAACTAAATTCAAATTACTGGATATCTTTTTCCTAACTAGAGAAGGGGAAAATGGATTCACTACCTACCTAATTCTACACAAAGACATTCACACAGAGACTATACAACACTGAAATGGCTGAGAAATCAAAGTACGGTATCTTAAAACCATTTTTGCAGGGAAAAGACTGACAAAAAATTGATTTACACTAGAAAGGAAAGAAAATGGATGATTTTGAATGAATAATAATAAAAAAGACCTAAAAGCCAAGTTACTATCCATCAACTAGTAAGAAAGATCTTTTCACTTCACTTCCTTTATTCAAAGCTGTTACACCGTATTCAGAAAAATGGAAAGCAGTGAGAATTTTTATGAACACTTAATAGAACTCAGTCCCTACCCCAAAGTTCAGTGATTGGAGCCCATGGTAAAACATGCCCTAAGATCAGAAGGTGAACCTGTCAGCTGGATCTTTGAGAATCCTTGGAAATCCTTCTGGTAATAAATGCTTTTGAGTTAACTTTTTAGAAGATCACTTACTAAAGCACCAAAGATAAAGATAAACCAGGCAATTCCCATTTCACATCCATTTTGGTTGGCTCCCGTTATTTAACATGTTCCCCTCATTCAGATTCAAAAGCAGTTTTTATCCAAAACCAGATTTTATTGTTCTAAAATCTAGATCAAATATAGTCAAAGTATAAGCACATATCCCTCCTCCTCCTCCCTTCCAATCCCCTTTCCTTTTGTGTCATGTCTTTTAGATTGTAAGCCTGTGGGCAGGGACTGTCAAGAAATACTTTTGTAAGCCGCCGTGAGAGCCTTTTTTGGCTGAATGGCGGCATAAAAATCCTTGAATAAATAAATAAATATCTAGGAATAAACAAAATGGGAACAACTGGCCACATTATGTATTTGCTTTTGGTTGTCCTATGAATTGGTGCTTTCTGATTTTGTGCCATGCCTTACCTCGAGGAAGATTCATCTGATGAAGAAGAGAAAGGGGAGAGCCAGAGTGAGGCGGGGAGCAGGAGGCTTTGGCCAACAGCACTCTCCTGGGACCACTGGAAGAACAGCCTGCAGGGCCAGTGCCAGACTATTTAGCGCCCTAGGCTGTGAGTGGCTTCCAGCCGGGCGCACTGTTCCAAAGCCGCCGCCCTGCCCCCCAACCCCAGCATCCTGGCTTCGAAGCCAGCATATAATCAGCATATAAAAGATGACTGTTGATTTTATTAAACTTCCTTAAATACACGGACATAATATGGCTCAAGGCAGTAAAGTGCACCACAGATGGAGGAATGCTACTGGGGTCAATAGAGCCCTGTTCGCGCATCATCATTATATCCTAATTACCCACGTTTAGTTTTTAATCGGTTTTTAATGCTTTATGTGTGTATGTTCTGTGTTTTAGAGTTTTAAATTTTGTATACTTGTTTTTACCTCAATTTTAGAATTTCTGTAAACCTCCCAGAGAGCCCTGGCTATGGGAGTGGTATATAAGTGTAATAAATAAATAAATAAATAAATAAATCATCTCCCCAACGCTAGACCACAGATGCAGGCAGGCAGAGCAAGAGAGTAATGGATGGGATCTGGATGCCTCTTGGGGCATCTCTCATGGAGTCGTGCAACCGCCCCCTTCTCCCGCCAATCCATTACCCGTGCTGTAGAATGTGAATGACTTGCACAGTTTAGAGGGAGAGGGTTGGATGGGGATAACGGCAATGTGCACACACTGACCCCTATTCCCAGCAATGCCTCTATCTGCTACCTATGTGCACCCATTGTGCGCGTGTTGCCAGCAGGAAAACAGGACTCTGTTGAGCCCTGTTATAGTCCTCTGCAGCATCTGCTGTGCCCACGCTTGACTGGATTATTAAAAAAGAAGACGATCATATTGCAAGGATCTTTTGGTTTTACTGCTTAGTTCTTGCTTAAATTCAGAGCCCATTGTAGTTTTCAAAAATGTACACTTAAAACAAAAAAACTGCTTTAGGCATGCATAATACAGCACAGTCCTAGGCCAGATCTATACCAAGCAGGATATGACACTTTGGAAACGGTTTGAAAACTGTATATGGAATGTGTCTTGGGCCCCAAAAGTTGTCACTATTGTTATAAACTGTTTTAAAGCAGTAGTGTAGATCCGGTCCTGCAACAAGACCTATACTAAACTGGAGTTATAACCAAATGATCATTTGCAACATTCACTTAAAAGACAGAGGGAGGAATAAAAATAATCCACCTTGATTATTTTAAAGAAATGCATAATATTAATACAGGAATAAAATTATAAAATTCTAAATTCAGTTTATCACAAGAAATGTCAGCAGCTACAAATAGTAAGAGTAAACCAATTCAAGCTTGGGTTGTATGTTAACAACTCCTGTAAAATTCTCTCTATAGTGTAATATGTTTTGGAATCAGTGTATGAAATTGAATTAAGTTGTTCCACCAATGGAACAATTTCTGTCAACTGAACCAGGAGAAGGGCCATTCTCCTTCCCCTCTGCACCCCCTCACATGATGGGAGGAGAAAGTCCCATTAAACAAGGGGGAGCCCACCTGTGTGACATTGGCTGGGTTCACACAACACGCTCACCCACCATAGGTTATTGTGTTGTCTGAATGCAGAACATTTTCCGCAGGGTGGGTTATTGTGTTGTCTGAATGCGGTATGGTTTGTTTTTCTCAAACAAGCCACCTTGAGAACCCATGGCTTGTTGTTGGGTTGTTCAGGGGACTTAACAAACCACACTGCATTGTTAACAAACAAATGCCCCTATCAAGACAGGGTGGCACTGCTAGCCCACCAAGATGACACTTCATTCTGAGTGACTCCTTCTGAAAAGCCCCCACCTCTTCCAAAACTCTTCTCCAGGCATCTTCCCAGCTTCTCAAGGTCATGCTGCATTGGGAGAAGCAATTCCCATCTGCTCTTCTCTGAGAACACTTGACAGAGATAAGCTTGCACAGATTCTGACATTCCAAATTAGTACTAATAAAATCCAAGCTAAAAACTACAAGGTCGCATGGCAGTGCCAAAACCTACTCCTGACAGACCCCGCAGAAAAAGCGCTGAATTCAGACGTGATAACCCACCCTGTGGGAAAAGTGCTACATTTAGACAACATGATAACCCCATGGGTCAACAACAACACACACTGGGTGAATTAGCATGTTGTTTGAACCCAGTTATTGGATTCCACCCTGAATATTTTGCCCCTACCATTTTCATATGCATTTTTACACAAGTAGCTCTACAATAAGGCAATCTGCATGGAAATAGGCTGAACAAAAAAAGAAGCAAAGAAAAGGACTGGATAACCCAGGGGGGAAAACCCACCTCTATGCTATTCCATCATGACATTTCTGGTTTTGCACTCTTATCATCCTAGACAGGACCAGCACCATATCTCTTGGTGCCCTTGGGCACGCCTCCTTGCTGTTTTCCGTGCCCCTCACCCCTCCTGCCACCAGGCCCGCCTGCCCGCCCCCACCACCAGAGCCACTACAAGAAGGCATTATAAGACATTGGAAATGTTAAGATAGCAGCTTCATTGGATAGATAATAAGTAATCAAATATTTGGAGACAAATACCCACTGCATGCTTTCCTTCTAGTTTAGATCAGTCAAGACATTTATTTAGTAGGGCTACATGCAAATTTACAAAATGCACATATTTAATGCAATCATGCCATAACCTCTTAATATTCATTTCCCCTCCAGAAATTAGATTGTTACTGTAAGATGGCCATCAAAATACCACACTTTTTAATGAGTATACACTAGTATTGCCGATGAACTGCCAGTTCAGAAATGCAATCAACCAATGCATTACAACAACAAAAATATAAATTATTATCTACATCTCACAAAATACCTAGAAATCACTACATCATATGCACATGCTATAAAATGTTCTAGGCACTGCACATATTTCTAAATATCTCCTAACATCTAAAGAAAGCACATTAAAAAGAATTATGGTTGAATCTACAAAATGAAAGCTATAAAAGCATGATCTGTAGCACAATATGACTAAGCTCATGTCTTTCCAAAAATATTTTGCAGCAGTTAAATCCAGATATAATAGATACTGTAATTACCTGAATTTGTTCTTTAGCTGCTAAAAATCCATATATCTTTTCTGCAGACTACCAAATTCAGCATTTCTGAGGGGAAAAGAGAAAAGAAGAAATTATGCTTACATTCAGTGGTCTTCTAGAAATTATCACAATTATAGAACCGTCTTCATACTTGCAGTGATCTAGGACTCTATCTTCCTGTGGAAATATTTTTCCATTTCATAAGTTCACTAGTAAAAATGAATGTACGCCAGTTACAAATACAATATTAGGCAAGGTTGGCAGTTTCAAAGATGTAATTAATGTTTTCCAGGTAATTATGCCTAGCAAGTATCTGAGAGAATACATTTCTGTCACTGAAATGCGTGTGTGTGTGTGTGTGTGTGTGTGTGTGTGAAATGGAATTAATAAACAGTGGCAGAGGAACTGACAGTGCCCCCACCAACCTCAGTGGAAAGGAGTTTATTTATTTGATTTGTACCCTGCCTTTCTGCCAAGGAAAATGGCATGTAAGAGTTGAACTTTGTTGAAATATATGAGTGATTGTCATGATATCATTCACAGTTATTTGTGTGGCTAAAATTTATTAGTGTGTCCACTGTTTTAGGTTTTCAGGGAAGTATCATCTATACATTTTTACAAGTGTTTCAATAAAAAGTCTACACAACATAACATTTTAAGAAGTGGGCTTTAATTTTTACCTCTCAAATATTTCAGGACAAATACTTTTGGTGGATTGGGTCAAAATATTAAAGTGGGATACAATTTTAAGTTGGATCTCTATAGGGCAGGGTGGGCAACTTGTGGCCCTCCAGATGTTTTAGCCTATGGCTTCCATCAGCTCTACCCAAAATAGCCAATGGTGAGGGATGATGGCAGTTGTAGGGCAAAACATCTGGAGGGCCACAAGTTACCCAACCCTGCCCAAGGGCATCAGAACATTTTCCGATTTTTCCCTAGGCAAATTAACCTAATTTGCATTAGATTTTTTTCTGTTATGAACTGATTTTTTCTATGTAAATTAAGTTAATTTACATTGGAAATTCATTTCCCCCCCCAGAAAACGCACATCATTGCATGCTTGTCTACAAAACTTGGGCTAACTGTTTCCAGTACAATTATACTATATACAAGGGTTTATTATTATTATTATTATTATTATTTATTTATATAGCACCATCGATGTACATGGTGCTGTACAGATAACACAGTAAATAGCAAGACCCTGCCGCATAGGCTTACAATCTAATAAAGTTGTAGTAAACAATAAGGAGGGAAAGAGAATGCAAACAGGCACAGGGAAGTGTAAACAGGCACCGGGAAGGGTGAAGCTAATAGTATAGAATCAGAACAAACTCAAAGTTTAAAAGCTATAGGGAAAAGAAAAGTTTTTAGCTGTGTTTTAAAAGCTGTGATTGAGTTGGTGGTTCTCAGGTGTTCTGGAAGAGCATTCCAGGCATGAGGGGCAGCAGAGGAAAATGGGCGAAGCCGAGCAAGGGAAGTAGAGACCCTTGGGCAGGCAAGAAGCTTGGCATCAGAGGAGCGAAGAGCACGAGCGGGGCAATAGTGTGAGATGAGAGAGGAGAGATAGGCAGGAGCTAGACCGTGAAAAGCTTTGAAGGTCAACAGGAGAAGTTTATATTGGATTCTGGAATGAATTGGGAGCCAATGAAGAGATTTCAGAAGCGGAGTGACATGGTCAGAGCGGCGGGCCAGGAAGATGATCTTAGCGGCAGAGTGGTGGACAGAGACCAGCGGACTGATGTGAGATGAGGGGAGGCCAGAGAGGAGGAGGTTGCAGTAGTCCAACCGAGAGATAACCAGTGCGTGAACGAGAGTCTTGGCAGAAGAGACAGACAAAAATGGTCGAATCCTGGCAATATTATACAGGAAGAAACGACAAGATTTAGCTACTGCCTCGATATGAGGAATAAAGGAGAGCGAGGAATCAAATATAAAGCCAAGGCTACGAGTTTCCTTGACCGGAGTAAGCGTGACATCGTTGACAGTAAGAGAGAATGAGAGATGAGGAGAAGGTTTAGGAGGAAAAACAAGCAGTTCAGTTTTTGCCATATTGAGTTTCAAACGGCGATGAAGCAGCCAGGCTGAGATATCTGAAAGACATGCTGAGATACGATCGTGGACATCAGGAGAAAGTTCCGGAGATGAGAGGTATAGTTGTGTGTCATCGGCATACAGGTGATATTGGAGGCCATGAGATTGAATAAGTTTACCCAAGGGCAGCATGTATAGAGAAAACAGCAGCGGGCCAAGCACCGAGCCTTGCGGAACCCCTACTGAAAGGGGAAAGGAGGAGGACGAGCTGCCGTTAGCCGACACGCTGAAAGAGCGACCCTCTAGATAGGAGGCGAACCAGTTATAGACAGAGCCACAGAGTCCAAGGTCATGGAGGGAATCTAAGAGAAGATCGTGATCAACCGTGTCAAAGGCTGCAGTTAGATCAAGGAGAATAAGGACGGAATAATGGCCCTTAGACTTGGCAGTGAGAAGATCATTGGTGATCTTGGTAAGGGCTGTTTCAGTGGAATGCAAAGGACGGAATCCAGATTGAAAGGGATCCAGAGCAGAGTTACTAGAGAGAAAGTCAAGACAGCGAGAGTAGACCACACGTTCCAGAATCTTTGAGACAAGGGGCAACAGAGAGACAGGTCGGTAGTTAGACAGAGAAAGTCGATCAAGAGTGGGTTTTTTGAGAATGGGAGAGACGGTAGCATGTTTAAAAGCAGAGGGAAATGAGCCAGAGGACAGAGAAGAATTAATGATGTGAAGCAAGGACGGGAGGATAGCGGGGATAAGATTAATAAAGACGCGAGAGGGAATTGGATCACGGGAACAAGTGGAAGGCTTCGACGAGCGCAGTATTTTAGACAGTTCATCAGCTGAGACTGAGGGGAACGCCGAGAGAGTTGCAGGAGGAACTGACAGGTGAGGCACAGGAGCTGGGAGCGGAGCAGAGCTGGCCAGATCGGAGCGAATAGTTTGGATTTTAGCATTGAAGAAAGAGGCAAAGTCATTGGCAGACAGAGAGGCGGGGAGAGATGGTGGATTAGGTTTCAGGAGAGAATTGAAGGACTTGAAGAGCCGCTGAGGGTGTCTAGCATTTGACTGGATCAGCGTTGAGTAGTGCTGCTGTTTGGCCAGTGAAATGGCAGAAGAGAAAGAGGAGAGAATAAATTTGTAGTGGACAAAGTCCGCCAAGTCCCTGGTCTTACGCCACAGGCGTTCGGCTGCCCGGGAGCAAGAGCGAAGGTAGCGGAGGAAAGAGGTGAGCCACGGTTGGGGTTGAGAGGGGCGAACTATCCGAGTTGTAGATGGAGCAAGATTATCAAGAGTTGAAGACAATGTGGAGTTAAAGGATAAACTTTAAAGGTTTAAGATAAACAATTGTGAAATACCAATTTCCACATAAAGATCTAAAAGCAGCTTCAGATTTCGAAGAGAAGTGAAGGGAATGAACATACATATAACTCTTCTTTTTTTTCTACTTCTGCTATCTCTTCTGAAAGGATAATTTGAGCATTTTCTTTCACAGCAAGATGTAGGAGCAAGAAAAAGAAAATGTAACATCATGGGGAGGTGAATAAAAAAATTGACCTTTATTTATTTATATATTCATTTATTTTGAAAATTTAATCAAATGATTTCCAGACTGTGGAATGGCCTGCCGGAGGAGACTCGTCAACTTGGTAGTCTATTAGCATTCAAGAAAGCTATCAAGACTGATCTCTTCCAGCAGGCCTATCCAGGGGAATTTTAGGATGTTTTTAGAATGTTTTTAGGATGTTTTAACAATGTGTAATATGTTCTTAATTCAGCTTTATGTATTTTATATTTACTGTTGTTCCCCACCTCGATCAAAATGGAGAGGTGGGTAAGAAATAATAATAATAATAATAATAATAATAATAATAATAATGGATTGCAGTTTGAGATTGATAAACAAATGGTCCAGGAATGCCTACTTTCTTTGAACGAGTTCAAATCTCCAGGGCCCGATGAATTGCATCCTAGAGTAATAAAGGAGCTGGCAGAAGAACTCAGAACCACTGTCGATTATCTTTGCGAAATCATAGAAGTGTCCAACGACCAGAGGAGGGCTAATGTTGCCCCTATCTTCAAAAAGGGCAAAAAGGAGGAACCTGGAAACTACAGACCAGTCAGTCTGACATCCATCCCTGGGAAATTTTTGGAGCACATTATAAAGAAGTCCATCTCTAAACACCTTGAAAACAATGCAGTGACTACTACAAGCCAGCATGGATTTGTCAAGAACAAATCCTGTCAGACTAATTTGATCTCATTTTTTGATAGGGTAACTTCCCTTGTGGACTGTGGGAATGCTGTGGACGTCATATATCTGTCAGGGATGCTTTAGGGTGGATTCCTGCATTGATCAGGGGGTTGGACTCAATGGCCTTATAGGCCCCTTCCAGCTCTGCTATTCTATGATTCTATGATACAGGTCTGTAAAAGGCTAGTCAGCAGTCCTTATCACACTGGCAATGGCACAGGCTGGAGCATTCTCCCCCTCACTTTTGCAATCCCTGGGCAACTGGGAGTTGTTGTTATTGCTATTATTATTATTCTATTTATTTATATCCCGCCTTTTGTCCAATGCTGGGCCTCAAGGCAGCATTACAAAATTTTAAACATATACATCTAAAACCTATAACATATACATCTAAAACCTATAAAGTTAAATATATATTTAATATATTCCAATTTAAAAACATTTAAAATGACAGTCTTAAAAGTCCTTGGCAGTTTTAAGTTGAATCACCATTCTTACTGACAGGTAGGCAGGAAGACAACAAGCTTCCTAACACTGCACAGTGTTTGGCTAGGGCCAGGCTGGTGCCAGAAGCATGAAAAGCAAAAGTCTGTGTCACTATTTCAGTATAATTTCTAAAGCCACCCAAGATATAAGAGGAACAAAGAGTTAACAAGTGAAGGACTAAGGCAGGTCCCATGTGGTGCTATTCCCACAGCAAGACCCTCCATCAGCACCGTGTGAATGCAATGCACGTGCATGTTTTTGTTAAGTAAATAAGAGCCCTGGAGAAGGAGGACCATCTCTTCCTGCTTTACCTCTTGACAAAAAACGCCTTTGATGATGCTATTTGCATTTCAAAGGAAACTCCCACTGGTGTCACCATGACAACAAATCTGGATGCCCTACAGTTGACACAGAGTCATAGAAGCCAAACATAGTCAGATTGGATTTCCCCTCTGTCTTTCCATTAATATCTTTTAATACCTTTTAAAGCTAGAGCAGATGATGAGCATTTAGCTGCCATGAGGATGATTCTGTGCTGAACATAGAGCCAAACCATGTCAGTTGACTCGAGCATTAATAATACTTAACGTTTTTATAGATATTTGGAGTGACCAAAGTGCTTCAAGTACGTTATCTCAATAATCCCTTATAGCAGCCCTGTGAGGTAACTCAGTATTATCATCTATATATTACAGTAAATGCTAGGGGCTACCTGGCTCTAAGAGAATATTGAATTCTCATGGCTAAGAAGTGAGTTTATTTATTTATTGCATTTTTATACTGCCCAATAGCCAAAGCTCTCTGGGCAGTTTACAAAAATTAAAACCATGGAAACTATTCCAAATATAAAACAAACAGTATAAAAGCATAATATAAAATACAATATAAAAACACAACCAGTTAATGGTAAAGGGAAGTTTCAAAGGAGGGCCTTATGGTGCAAAGCTCAGTCTCTTAGGGCCTAATCTACACCAAGCAGGATAGTCCACAATGAAAGCAGTATGAAAGCGGCATATAAAAGGCAGGAGCCACACGACTGCTTTATAGTGGCACTGAAGTGCACTGACAACTGTTGGGGCCCATTGACACAGGCCATGCCATATACTGCTTTCATACCGCTTTCATAGTGCTATATCCTGCTTGGGGTAGATGTGTCCTGGGCCCCAACAGTTGTCAGTGCACTTCAATACCGCTAATAAAGCAGTAGTGTGGCTCCTGCCTTTTATATACCGCTTTCATAGTGCAATATCCTGCTTGGTATAGATCAGCCCTTAGCCACTACAGGCCTTGCTAGACCTACCTGGTAATCCGGCCTTCAGGCATGGCGAGCCCGTGCTACAATTAGCATGGGCCGTCGCGCCTATCCACATGTCAGATGCGACGGGGAAAGGAAAGCCCCGTCGCGTCCTCCATTTTTGAAAAATCTTAAAGGGGCCATGTGCCCAGGAGCGCACCAACGAAAAGGTAAGTGGTTTTTTTAAAAAAATAAAGGGTTCCCCGCTCCCCCCTGCCCCTGATTTCCCCCCCACAATGTCTGATGCCCCCGGTTGCCAGTCCGCCCCCCCGGTTGCCCGCTCGCCCCCCCCGTTCGCCCGCTTGCTCTCCTCGCCCGCTTGCTCACCCACTTGCTCGCCCCCCTGTTCACCCGCTCGCTCACCCCCCATTCGCCCGTTTGCTCTCCTTGCCCGCTTGCTCGCCCGCTTGCTCGCCCCCCCCACGTTCGCCCGCTTACTCTCCTCGCCCGCTTGCTCACCCACTTGCTCACCAGGTCCGATGCCCCCTCCGCCCCCCCCCCCCGGCTGCGATCTCCCCACCCTGGTTCCACTCTTTCCCCCCATCTCTCCTGCTGGGTCCGCTCTTTCCCCCCTAGCCCCCATCTCCCCCCACCGTGATTCCCTCGCCCCTGGCCCGATGGGCACAGCGCTTCTATGGAGCGCTGTGCCCAGTGCGCAGCCTCTCCCGGCTACTCACGAGTAAGCGAGCAGCCGGGAAAAGCCACGGACCCTACTAGACTTTCCACAGCCCCGTTCTCAGCCCGGTTATCCTGGGTCAAGGGAGGGTTTAGCCCAGCCTGACCCCAGGATCCCCTGTGCGTCGTCTGCACGTACAACAGGGAGCCTGGGCCTCACACTGGGCTAAACCCTCGTCTAGGAAGGCCCTACATCACACTAGAACTTAAAGAGCGAACATCCCAGTTAGTGCTAGATAAAAGAGACCTACCAGTAGTGGCAGGCGGGAAGGGGGTGATGGGGCAACTGACCCTAGATAATTGTTTATGTGGCTATTAAAAGGCTTGCCTATGACCTCTGCCAGAGGATCTAGCCATGAAAAATAATTCACAGGACAAGCCGATTATGCAAAATTCAACAAGACTGTGGAAATCCATTTTTGGATGATACACATCAACAAGAAGAACTCTGCTACTGATAAAGTAGGTACTTACAACACAATACTAAAAATGTTTACTTAGAAGTCAGTCCCATTGAGTTCAGTGAAGTATACCGCCAGAGTATAGGACTGCAACCTCAAAGTAATACAATTCACCTTAAAAGGGATAGCATTTCTGGTCACTCTCTCAATTTGGCTCTGATGAGAGCACCACCGTGATTCTCCTCCACCCCTACTTATTCCATTCAACAAAAGAACAGGTTGCTTACCTGTAACTGTGGTTCTTCGAGTGGTCATCTGTGCAGTCACACATATGGGCTCTGCGCCTGCGCGGAGCCCGCCTCAGAAAGAACTTCTATAGCTAAGAATCTTGGCGGGAACCCCTCCCCCGCTGCGATGTGCGCATGTCTGAGGGGTTCCCGCCCAAATCTGAAATCTCTTCATTGGCTTCCAATTCACTTCAGAATCCAATATAAACTTCTCCTGTTAACCTTCAAAGCTTTTCACGGTCTAGCTCCTTCCTATCTCTCCTCTCTCATCTCACACTATTGCCCCGCTCGTGCTCTTCGCTCCTCTGATGCCATGTTTCTCGCCTGCCCAAAGGCCTCTACTTCCCTTGCTCGGCTTCGTCCATTTTCTTCTGCTGCCCCTTACGCCTGGAACAATATTCCAGAACATTTGAGAACTACAAGTTCAATCGCAGCTTTTAAAGCTCAACTAAAAACTTTTCTTTTTCCTAAAGCTTTTAAAACTTGATGTTGTGTGGACTTTATACTGTTAGTTTTACCCTACCCTGTACCTGCTTACCCTACCCTGTACCTGTTTGCATTCTCTTCCCCTCCTTATTGTTTTACTATGATTTTATTAGATTGTAAGCCTATGCGGCAGGGCCTTGCTATTTACTGTTTTACTCTGTACAGCACCATGTACATTGATGGTGCTAAATAAATAAATAAATAAATAAATAAATAAATAAATAATAATAATAATAATAATACAAACCCTCAGTTCGAATGAGACCCCCTTGCGGCCTCAGTACCGAGGGATACTGTTTTCAGCTTGTCTGTATGAGATCCTTCGTACTTCCACCTAGAGGGGTAGGTGGGTGGGTTGTGTGACTGCACAGATGACCACTCGAAGAACCACAGTTACAGGTAAGCAACCTGTTCTTCTTCATCGTGGTCTCTGTGCATCACACATATGGGCGATTAGCGAGCTAAACTTACCGGAGGTGGGGAGGTGGTTCTTTTAGTTGCAGATGGATGATAGCACTGCCCTGCCGAAAGTGCAGTCCGCACGTGCTCTGATGTCCAACTTGTAATGTTTCACGAAGGTGGTTGGTCTTGCTCATGTCACTGTTCTACAAATTTCTGGAATTGAAATTCCTCTTAGAAAAGCAGATGATGTCGCCATTGCTCTTGTTGAATGGCCTCTTACTGCTGTTGGAGGTTCCAATTTTGCCAATCTGTACGCTAGTTGAATTGTCTGTACTAGCCAGGACGATAGTCTCTGTGCTGATACTGGCATGCCCTTTTTGCTTTGGCCATAGCATACAAAAAGGCGGTTTGACTTGCGGAATTGTTCTGTCCTCTCTTTGTAGAAGGCTAGGGGGTGCCTTACGTCGAGCATATGTAGGGTCTTTTCTAGTTGTGACTTTGGGGATGGAAAAAAGGTAGGTAACACTATGTCTTGGTTTAGGTGAAAAGTCGATACTACCTTTGGAAGGAAGTGAGTGTCTGGTTTAAGTACGACTTTGTCTCTGTGGAAGATGAGAAATGGTTTGTCTATGCGGAGTGCATATAATTCACTGGCTCTTCTGGCTGATGTGATAGCTACTAAGAAAACTACCTTCCATGTTAGTAGCTGTAGGTTAGTTGTAGCCAGTGGTTCGAATGGTTTTTGTGTTAATTGGTGTAGTACCACCGAGAGGCTCCACGACGGGCATGGAGCTTGGATGGGTGGGATAAGATTTTGCAGGCCTTTTAGGAATTGCTTTACACTGGGGTGTGAGAAAAGGGTGTATCCTTCAATTTGATCATGGAATGCCGAAATGGCTGCTAAGTAGACCTTAATTGAAGCAAATTGCAACCCTCCTTCCTTTAAATGTATTAAGAAGGATAGGAGATGCTGAATCGAGCAGCTTGATGGGTTGAATCCTCTTTTTTCTGCAAATTGAGTAAAGGAATGCCACTTTCTATTGTATGATGATCGAGTTGATGGTTTTCCAGATGAGTTTAAGATGTCTTGAATCTTTCTTGTAGTATCGGCGTCTACTGGGGAAGTATCCTCCAAACTGTGAGGTGTATCGATTCGATGTCTGGGTGCTGGATCTTGCCCTGGTTCTGGCTGAATAGGTCTATCTCACCGGGAGGTGGTAGAAATTGTGTTGAGACCTGTGTAGAAGCGTCGTGAACCAGTTTTGTCTGGGCCACCACGGTGCTAGTAGGATGCAATTTGTGTTGTCCTCTGCTATCTTGGCTAGGACTCTGGTGATTAATGGGAATGGGGGGAAAATGAAATATAGGTGGTAGGTCCAATTTTTCATGAAAGCGTCTCCCATTGACTTCCACCCTTTCCCCCCTCTGCTGCAGAATTTGTTGCAAACCTTGTTGCTCTGTGTGGCAAACAGGTCGATGTCAGGTTGACCCCAGATAGCTATGATGTCTGCTAGGATTGTGGGGTGTATTTCCCATTCGTGTGCCGTGCTTGTCTGTCTGCTCAGCCGGTCCGCTAAGTCGTTGTCGTGACCTGGAATGTGTACCGCTGTTAGCAATATCTTGCGGCGTATACACCATTCCCATATTAACAGGGTTAGTTTCGTCAGTGGGAGTGATCTGGTTCCGCCTTGTTTGTTGATATAGTACATTATGGTTGTATTGTCGGATGTGACCTGTATGTGGTGACCTCGAAGGTTTGAGTCGAGTGCTCTCAATGTCTTTTGAACTGCTTTGAGTTCTAGAAGATTGATATGGGCTTTTCTCTCCCTTATTTTCTGTCCATATTCCCTGAACGTTTAAGGGTCCACAGTGTCCTCCCCATCCTGATTTGGACGCGTCTGTCATTATGATCTTTGTCGGTGTGGAGATCCCGAAAGGAATTCCCTTCGATAGGTTTTGTTGACGGGTCCACCACTTGAGAGATCTCTTGACTCCGTGTGGCAGCTTTAGTTTGAGTGTCCTTGTGTCGTGCCACGGTTTTAGGATTCTTGTGAACCAGAGTTGAAGGCGTCTCATTTTTAGACGTGCGAATGGAATAATTAAGACTGTTGATGACATGAAACCTAACAGTCTTTGAAGGTCGTAGGCGTAAGTTTCTGTCTGCTGTAGAACTTCTTGCGTTAGAGTGATAATGTTCTCTGCTTTTTCTCTTGGCAGGAAGACTCGTCCGGATGGGGAGTGGAGTAGTGCTCCTATGAAGAGGATTGATCTCGTTGGATTTAGATTGGATTTTTTCCTTGTTTATCTGGAGACCTAACTTGTGGAGCAGATGTGTCACTTGGTCTATGTCGTGGAGTAGACTTTCTCTTGAGTGGCCAACCAGCAACCAGTCGTCCAGGTATGAGTGTACGTGGATGCCTTGCTTTCTTAGATGCGCGCACACTACCGCCATGCATTTTGTAAAAACGCGTGGAGCGGATGAAAGTCCAAAAGGGAGGACTGTGAATTGAAATGCCTTTGTTCCAATTGCGAAACGAAGGAATTGCTGGCTGTGCTGGTGTATGTCGATGTGAAAATATGCATCTGTTAAGTCCACTGAGGCAAACCATGCATTCTTGGTTAGGAGAGGGAGGATTGAATTTAAAGATATCATTCTGAATTTCTTTCTTGTCAAGAATAAATTTATGTCTCGGAGGTCCAAAATAGGACAAAGCCCTCTGTCCTTTTTGGGGATGGTAAAATAGCGCGAGTAAAACCCTTGGTTTCTTTGTGCTTTTGGAACTGGTCTTATTGCCCCTTTTCGAAGCAAGGACTTGACTTCTGCTTTTAGGGTGAGGGAGGGGGGCGTTATCCTCACTACACCTGTTGGAGGCATGGAGGTGAACTGCAGGCCATAGCCCTTTTCTACAATGGCTAATACCCAGCTGTCCGTGGTTATTTCCTTCCATGCATGTTTGTTTGCAGTGAGTCTGCCTCCAAAAGGTGTGGTAGTAAAGTCCTGTTGATCTGCGCTGTTGGTTGGCCGCGAGTCAAAGGCGCCGCTTGTCGCCATCAAATCTTTTCCGTTGATAGCGCGGTCTTGTCTGTCCTGTGAAGTGGCGTCTATTTGGCTGTGTGGGCTGTTGCTGCTGCTGTTGCTGTGATCTGAAGTTTTGTCTGTTTGGCTGGGATCTGTTTGGCTGGAAAGACTGTTGTCGGTAGCAATGTCTTGGTTTTGGTTGTTGTGGGAGCCCAATGCCCATCTTTCTTATTTATTTATTTATTTTTATTTAAGGATTTTTTTTTATGCCACCATTCAGCCAAAAAAGGCCCTCACGGCGGCTTACAAAAGTATTTCTTGACAGTCCAGGCTCGTGGTTTTGGCTTTTCGGACTGTGTCCATGGCTTCATCCGTGCCAGCATTGAACAGACCTATGCCATCAAATGGAAGGTCCTCAATATGCTGATCGTAACCAAGCATGTCTCCTCAAGGCGATCGCTCCCACCATCGCCTTGGTGCCGCAGTCTGTTTGGTGTCGAGCTGTCTGTATCTGCTGTCTAGCTAATTTGGTGGCCTCAGTCTGAAATACATGTGCCAGCTCTTTGTATTCGTCTGGTAAATGGTCGCATAGTTTGCCCATCTTTTCCCAGAGGAAAAGCTGGTAGCGACTCATTGTAGCTTGGTAGTTTGAAATTTTTAAACTAAGCGCTGCCGATGAATAGGCTCTGCGTCCCATTAGATCTAACTTGCGCCCTTCCCTGTCTACAGGTGCTGCGTGTATTCGTGTGCGATTCTGGGTCGCCTCAACAATAATAGAATTCGGGGGTGGATGGGTGAATAGAAATTCCACGTCCTTTTCTAGGACTCTGTACATGTTGTTTAGGCGTTTTGAAATTGGTGCCATCGATGCTGGATTTTTCCATGATTGTTGGACTGTTTGAAGGAGCGTTGGTGCGAAAGGAATTGACACTGGAGCTGTGTACTCGGTGTGGATGACATCAAACACCGGGTCTGTCCGTCTTTGGGCTTGCTGGTGTGTTTCCATGCCCAGGGATTGAGCCATCCTCTGCATGTGGTCTGCAAAATGGCCCAGGTCTTCTGATAGCAAGATTGGTTTATTGGGTCCTAGAGTTGTGCCCTGTGAGGCTGTCGATGGTGCTATCGATGCGTGTCTGAACGGTATCTGTCTGTATCCGAGCCTGGTGATGTCGGTTGATGTAGTCCTTGGGCTTCTGTACCTTCTTGAATGGCTGCTGGAGATATGGGCTGCCAAACTTGCGAATGAGTTGCTCTGGGTGGGAGTGGAGATCGATCTGGTGCCTGCCTCGGTGTCGAGGAGGCTCTGGCTCTTGATGTCGACGTCTGTTGGGCAATCGCATGCTCTTGCGCCTGGCCGACAGTAGATGTCACGGTTGGTCTGCGCTCCCTGTGATAATTATGGTGATACTGGTCTCCTTGCTATTCCTCGTAATATTGTGGAGGTCTTAATGGTACGTATTGTTGGCGCTGATAGTCCCATTCGTATTGTGAGGCGTGAGGTCGGTCTCGATGGTAGGGATAGTGATAATCCTGTTCCTGACGATACCGACTGGCAGAGGAGCGTATCGATTCCGGTGGGCTACGTTGTCCTGGTTGGATGTGTTCCGCAGACTGTAGTCTGGGGGTCCTCGGTGAGCCCCTGATAGACATACTTGGTTGTCTCCCGCCCTGCCCTTGCGTGGGTGGGGAATCTCTAATTTCTCCCTCTTATGTTGAGGGTCGGTTTATGGTGTCTCTTCTAGGTGTCGATGTCGACGCCGACGGTTGGGTTACGACGTCGACCCTAGGCGTCGACGTCAGTGAGGTTAATTGGGGTTGAGCTGTCGACACTAATGGTGGCGTCTTCGATGTCGAAGCCCCAGCATGCATTTTTCTTCTCTTTTCCCCCCAGCTCTCGTTGTCCGGAGCGCTTTCTCTTCCTCTTTTTTGTCTCTGCTGCCTTTGGCTGTTTTGTCTTTTTTGACGGTTCCTTAGCCAAAGATGTTGTTTGCGCTCTCCCTGGGGTCGGAGGGTTAGTTTGTTGTACTATCCCTGACCTTGTTGGTGAAATGGGAGGTGGGCTTTGTAATGCCTCTCGTGCTAGAGCTGTAGTCGGGAGTCGCCATAATTGGGGTCTCGACTGCTCTTAATGCCCTGTTCCAGAGTTCTGCTCTGAGTTTGTCGGCACAATGCTTGCGCGTTTGTCTTGAAAACGCTTCGCAAGCTAAACAAGTTTCCACTTTGTGGCTTTCTCCTTGGCAAAGGAGACACAAACTGTGTCCATCGGTGGTTGGGAGTTTGCTCCCGCAGCGTGTGCACTTCTTGAATGGGGCCCGGAGGGCCATGCGCCCGAAGGTGATCAAAGATCGCAAATCTGAAGATGTTCTCTACTGATTTTCTAGTTTTAAAACTTAGCTATTTTCTATTTCTATTTCTAGGTAACACGAAGGGCGTTACTAGACGAGGCTCTAGCGCGCGTTACCTTCCGCAGTCACGTCGAGGCTTCCAGATGACGTTCACGAGGATCCGCCGTTATCCCGCGGTGAAGCCTCTTTCTCCCGACTTTAAAAAAGTGAGTTTTAGGGCGCCTTTTCCTGCTGTCCCGCGGTAATTCGGAGTACGTGTGGGAGGATGTGAGGTCACTGCGGTCGGCACTGGTCAGGAAAAGGCGTGCTAAGGGGGAGTGGTCAGCGGCTTCGGTCAAGCCGCCTCCACCATTTGCGCGCAGTCCGCCAGCTGGGGCAGCGCGGCGGAGCGGCTTTTTTTTTTTATTTCCCCAGTGACAGTTTGCGCAGGAACGGAGGACCGGAAAAGTGGCTGGTGACTCCTTGCGGTGGGCAGCTACCGTGGCCGCATAATGGCGGTGCTGTACGCTGCCTGTTAGTGTGGGTACCAGGCTGGCAGAGGGCAGAGCTGTTTGTGGGCTGCTGCCATGGTTACGGCCAGATGTGGGTTGGCTCCTTGGGATGGGGCACAGGGCACAGAGGCGGTCATCGCCGCCGACACCTCAGAGGCATGATGGGAGATGTAGGCACAGAGTGGCCATGCAGACGATTGACCTCGGGTCATATGACACCCGCCACGACCCCCATCAGGAAGTGAGCGCATCAATGTTGACCCTCAACAGCACCAGCAGCACTTCAGCTGGCACTGGCACTGCCGCCGCTGCCGCCGCCAGGGCCGGCGGCTGCATCGCTGACGGCTGCGCAAGTTTGCGGTCTTTCGGACGTGCGCAAACCGTGCAGCGAGCGAAAAAAAAAGCCGCGGCAATCAGGCCGGTGTGGCTGCGCAACCGTTCTCGCGGCAGCAGCAGCACAACCGGCGCAAACTTCCGCCACAAATTGAAGGCAGGTGTGGATCATGAGGCGTCACGGCTGAACGGGAAAAGCCGCTTTCACTGCTCCTCAACGACGGAACACCCGGTAGGTCTAGCAACGCCCGAAGTTGTTCCCGACGATGCAGCCGCTATGGCGGTTGAAGAAGAACTGAGGGTTTGGGCGGGAACCCCTAAACATGCGCACATTGCAGCGGGGGAGGGGTTCCCGCCAAGATTCTTAGCTATAGAAGTTCTTTCCGAGGCAGACTCCGCGCAGGCGCAGAGCCCATATGTGTGATGCACAGAGACCACGATGAAGAACATGATGCATCAAGCTGCTTCTCTGACAAACGCTGCGCAGTACAGCCCTATACATGTCTACTCAACAGTATGTTCAATGGGAATTATTACAAGCTACGTCGTAGTAGGCCTTATTGTGGCATAAGCTTTTCTTTTTCTTGCAAGGATGGCAGGAGTTTTGCACTGCTGTTCATGATTAGGAAAGAGATAAAAAAGGCAGAGAGGCACTGGCAGAATTGCTAGGGAGGGAGGCAAAAGCAAGGCTTACACACACAAACACAAACACACAATGCAAGAAGGGGGGGCTGTTCTGTTTTATAAATAATATTCCCTCCAGAAAGGGTTTCTTGGCTACTCTAAATTTTGTTCTCACCTCCGTCTCCCACCATTCATTTCATTCAACAAGAGAAAAGGGCCCCTCTCAGGACACTGGGACGCCAATTTCAGCAGAACTCCCCAATGAGCTGAACGCTGCTGCTGCTGCTCACCAATTCAGGCAGGGCTCTTCATGATAGCATTTTTCAGAGCACTGAGGTAATGGTGGGGTGGGGGGAGACTCTCCCAATTCACTACCCCCTCAAGCCCCATAGTTTTAGGTGCATGTGCTGGTTAAACCTCAAAGGTACCTAAAGGTGTGGCCAGTGGTGAACATCCCCTATAATGCAGAATGTTCTGTTCTGCATTTGAGTAACTGCATGTCAACTACATATCAATGGGTTAATTTATGAATATATTTGTATTTCCAGCTGCCATATCCCTAAGACCCAGTGTAGCTAACCCCCCAAATAGTTGCATGCGCGCGAACACACACACACACACGCACACACATACCACATTTCGATATTTTCTTTAAAAGTAAACATTCTGCTTCATATACACAAGCTATAGATAAGGTGATCAGTAAAATAAGGATTCCATAAGGTTAAATGGAAACCAGAGGGGTGGTTGGTTAAAACCTTACTAAAATTGAAAGTGTGTTACCAACCTTCCTGAAAATTGGACATGCCACACAGAAATGCCTGAAATTTCCAGGAAGTTTGGTTACAGATTGAGAGAGAAAGGGCAGTTAATGGGGAAGGGGACTCTCAGTCATGCAAAAGTGTTTCTGAAAATGTGTTGGCAACTGTTTGTGCCCATGTCCTGTAAAGCCACTATTTCCTCCATAATTTAAGCATTACTGTTTTCTTATTTCTATTCTACTGTAATTGGTGGAATGGAGTTTTTTTAATTCAGTTTTTTAAAGTGATTTTGATTTGCTAATAAAAGCCTATGAAAGTTCATAACATGGCACTTGGAATGTTGAGGGTGTGTGTGGGGGGGAGAGGATAACTTCTGTGTGGAGTAAAAACAGAAACAGCAAGCATCAGCAGCAGTGAATTTCTGGGACCTCTGTGTGTATATATGTGTGTGTGTGTGTGTGTGTGTGTGTGTGTGTGTGTGTGTGTGTACATGGACAAGCAATCCCCTCAGCATGACGGGACCCTACCACTCTTCTTTACTGGTCTACCCTCCTACCTGTTTCCCTTCATCCTTAATCATTTGTGTTACTAAGGACCATTTTTGGGTTCAGTTGCTGGGAACAGAGAGTTTAGAAGGAAGCTATAGAATCTTAAACAGGACTGTCTTTCCTTGAGGGCAGAATGTTATGCTGACTGAAGTCTGAGAAGTAGACTCAGCCTGGTTCTTGACTCCCTTTTGGGAGGAGAAGAGACTATTCTGGCTATCTTTCACCAAGCCAGGCACTTCATCCTCCCCACCTGGATTTGGGATTGAAAGACCCAGGAGAAGTGTGGGTGCATAGAGGGTAAATTGTAAGGAAGCAAAATTTGTGACATTGCACAATATCATGACTAATCACAGCGCATGTCAGGCTTAGCTACCTCTTTTCTGTATTTGTGGAGTTTGGACCAAGATGAGAAAGCCTTACTTTCCGGTCTTTTGAACCAGCAGGTTTTTTGATGATTGAATTTAGAACAAGGGTGGGCGATATGTAGCATTGAGGTCATATGCAGCATTGCAGCCCTCCAAACTGGTAATTTATCATGTTTTTAGTGGCATCTGGAACAGCCATTTTACTCTTTTAGTACTAATTTTGACTCTTTTGGTGCTCTGTAGCTGCTCTGGAAGCCATTTTGTAAAATTATGAATATTTTTTTTCAGTGCTGTGCAGGGTGTTATACGTTTGTATGGCCTGCAGGGGATGTTCTGGGCAGCAAAATGGCCCCTGGACCTCTTGAAGTTGCCCACCCGATTTAAAATATGAAAAAGAACAATTACCTTTAAGTAAAATATATTTCTTTTCTAGGGGCTTGTCTACACCTAGGGAGGGAGGGGGAGGATCTCACGATATGCTGATCTCCTCCCCCGGATTCACATGCAGTGCAGGACATCCGGGGACGAAGCAGGACATTGCAGCCGCCATTTTTTTTTTGAAGCAGCGGGGCCGGGTGCGCAAAAGTGAGGCCTTGCTCTAATGAAAAGTACAATTTTTATTAATAATAATAATAATAATAATAATAATAATAATAATAATCCCCCCTTAAATCAGCCCCCAAACCCCTTCCCTACCAACCCTGGGGTCTCTCCTTATGGGGACAGAGCCTCACCATGTGGCTTCGTGCCCGTTTCTGATGCTGTGCTTACTTGCAAGTAAACAGCACCAGGCGGGACAGCTGCCGCGGTCTTGAAGTGGTCCCATGACCGTGGGGAAAATTGGGAAACTGGGGGACCAGTTATCCTGGGAAAATGGAGGGGTTGTCCCTGGTTGCCCCTGGGATCCCCTGTGCATCATGTGAATGCGCAGGGACAACCTATGGACAACCCCAGGATAACAGTCCCATGGAGACATGTCCTAGATCTAAGCTCTGGCATAATTACATTTTGTTACTTCCTGATTGCTTGGTTAACTTACTGGCAAAGTGCAACTCTAGTCCTTGGATGGGAAGTATAGATACAGACTGAAGACAGAAAATAACTTAGGAAATATCGCACAGATCTTTGAACTGGAATAATGAATCACAAATGCTAGAGTCTTGTAGCTGTTGTTTAAGAGAAGGCAAAAGAGCTAATCAGGTAATGATAGCTGCCAATGGGCATGGCTAGACTGGGCGATATCCCGGGGATTGTCCCAGGATCATCCCTGTGCATCCACACGAAGCACAGGGGATTCTGGGGGCAGGGAGGGATGATCCCTCCCTTGCCCCAGGATATGGCCCTACACTTTAATCCTGGTTTTTCCCACAGTGTTAGGAACATCCCGAGACCACGGGAGGTGTGGGCTGCCATTCCGGTTTCATCCTGGCTTCTTGTAAGTAACCATGAGTAGCTCCGTGCCCAACGGGGGTGGGGTGGGGTGGGGGGAAGCGGGAGGGGTTTTGTTTTGTTTTTAAAAACGCCTTTTTCGTAGGAGTGCTCCTGCACTCATTTCGGATAACAAACAAACAATATGGCGGGTGCGATGTCCTCTTCCCCCTGGGATGTTGCGCGCTGCGTGTAGACTGAGGGGGAGGATCTCGTGATGACCATATCATGAGATCTTCCCCCTCCAGACCCTAGGTGTAAACATGCCCAATGTGTCTTAGCATTCATTTAGTGCTAGTGGACAAGAATCACTATCTTCCATTTTCATTCAGAATTTTATGAGACTCTCTTCTGTATAACTCATTCACTGCATACTTTGGAAAGAAAGGAAGAGCAGCAGAAAGGTGCATAGCAAATAAAGCTTTTAGCCTTTGTGAAGATTTTCAGAACATAAAATATTCAAATCTCCAGCATCTTAACCTACAGCAAGAGCTACAAACAATTGTATCTCGGGTTATGGATCCTATTCACTGTCCATTATAAAAACATTAGTGTCTACCATTATGGTCATGTATCATAGCAGTGAACACAATGGCATATAACTGTCTAAAACAGTACGTTACGGTAGCACAATAAAAAAGGTTTGATATTTAGCAGCAGAGAGAAAGGACATTTCAGCTTCATGCAACTTCATCTGGGGTGGCAGGAAGAGAAAGAGTGGTGTGGGGAGGGAACTATCCTGTATTCCATAAAGAAAACAGCCAGGCTCCCAATCTGGGCTCTCCACAGTGTTAACTGGTTAATGAACCAGAGGTAGATGGATTGCCTGTCCTCATTTTAACACTTCTACATTACAAAAACAACAACAAACCCAGCTCATTTCTCTAACCCTAGAATTACTTGGAACTCTTCCAGTGCCACATTGCCCTGAGCAATTCTTGCTCTACTTCCATCTCTTCCTCAAAGGCTTAACTGCTTTCAGATTTGCTTTGTGAATGTACAAGGAGCTTAAAAGCTTGTTCTGACAGCTAGCCCTTTGGGCTCATCTTAAAACAAATTTACTTCTGTCAGAGGTAACATAGAATATATTTTCTATCATTTAAAAGAAATGTGTTAAGGGAAAAATTAAAGTAAATTTCTCCTCGGGTTCACACAGCAACTGCATTTCATTTAAATAATTTAGATGGCAATTCTGCAAAATCGAGACACCTGCACTGGAAGATTCCTTTGCTGAATATACACAGCCTTGCAGTTAAGCACACATCTATTGGTGTGACACAAATAACAAATGACTCCTGGTGAACAGCATTCCCGTCTAATGTCTACTGGGCTTCCCTTGGTTCTTTCTTTTTCATTTACATTTTTACAGCTTTCGACATCCTGGAAATCCTGGGTAGCTCAGATATTGAGCAACTAGAATTCCCTTTTATTTTCAAGGTAAGTGCTGTAATCTCACTTTATCTGGACCAGATTAAACATAATGGTAGCAGATCCTTGTGGTTCAACCTGGTTCTGCTCCGATGGTCTTCTGAACAGCAATAAAGACACCCAGGGCAACGGGTGCCATCCTTCCCCCATCATTCGCTTCTCACCTCCTTTGGCGCCTTTCCCTAAGCCTCTGTCTCCAAGCTGAGCAGATTTCCAATATTGGAACTCAGGGTGGGGGTGGCGGGACACTGAGAGAGAGGGGACTCAGGGAGGTAAGAAACAGGCAGCGCGAGGGCCTGCATTTCTCACTCACCTACGCTGCTATTGAAATCAGACTCTCACCCACTTTTTCTGTGATTGGCACAGATCCTTGTTTAAAACCAAGATCCGCAGCTGCTCCGTGTCTAGTGTGGCCCTCAGATACCTTGAATGTGTAAACACTCTTAAAAGGAAGCCCTTTTCAGCAGGAATGTTGTAGCAAGTGATTATTTTTGTTTTGCTTCCACTGTCTCCAGTTCTCGATCATTTTTGTCACCTGTGCTGAACCTCCTTTTGTATCTCTGCTGCCTCCTCCTTCAACCATGGTTGCATTTTATATGACAAGTTTACTCAGTGAAGGATCTAAGCATCCAGGAAGAGAAGGTTGTAGAAATTAAATGCATGTTTTTCCAGAACTGCTGTTTTATACATTGTTAATAGCACTTAGCATGAAAGGACATTTGTTAATATCTGGACTGGGAAGGGGCAAAGGTTCAGTTCTGCAGAATTGATGCAGCAAAATCAGATGACAGTGACTCCTTATCACTTTTTTATTGGTGTATTGTGAGGCTAGCCCAGGGATATGCTCCATTTTCAGTACCAGATCTATTTATTTAAAGTTGACATCCATGCAAAAAGAGAATGTTCTAAGCCTTATTGAATGCTCACTGAGATCTCATTCTAAAAAGTATAAAAAAGTCTTTGTAATACAGTTTTTCATCTAACAATGCTCTGAATGTGATATTATTTGGGAGTTGAATTAACATTTCAAAACCAGATGAGCAAATGGAAAATGTAACTGAAGGTAACAGTTTTTGTTGACCATAATCCAATGCAATCACATTTGCGAAGAAAGTGGGTTTTTTATTAGGTCTATAATGTTCCCTGACAACTACCATATGTTTGTTGCCTTTTGCGTGTTAAGTGCTGGGAGTTGTGATCCCAGCAAATTGGGGTCTTTGGCAGCTAGCATGACAATGTCATGATCCCATGCAGCTGTTAAATTTTGGCTACATGACATCATAAAACCAATCAGGAATGGAGGCAATATTTCCTGTTCTCATTCTGAATAGATAACTGTATTCTTGCTTGCAGCCTCTTACAACCACCAAATTGGAGAGGGAGCGGTTTTTACAGGAAGTTAAAGTATTGAATCATGCATGGACGTAAGAAGATATGGTATGGTCAGCTTCACAATTTGCATTGCTAGCATTTACTAACAACAACAAAAATAAAATAAAATGATTAATTAGCACTGGTAGTCCAAGGATGGACAACTTATGGCCCTCTAAATGTTTCCGTCTACAACTCTCATGATCTCTCAGCATTGGCTAGAGCTGATGGGACTTGTACACAAAAACATCTGGAGGGTCACAAGTTGCCCACCTGGGTGGTAGCCATATACAGCAGTATCTAATTTGTGTGACAGGCATTTCTTAACTTAGACAAACTGAAAATTTTGAGACACAGAGGGCAGAATGAGATGAATTTTCAACAGTTTTTGATTGCTCTGCAACCATGGCTGTATTTGGTATATGTTAACTATGCCAAACCAACTTACTATTTAAAGTACTAAAACTGTCACAAGGTGAATATAAGTTAAAAACAAGGGAAGAATTGTTGAAAGAAGGTCATGCATGTCAATGGTTTTCTTATGCACAAATTATGGAAAGGTTCAAAATAGATAAGAATAATCTTTTGAACAAACAAAATCTGAATTTGAAATGGCATTACGTACAAATGATGAAGATGTTATTGCAAAGATGTATAAATTGTTTTTAAGATATGAGATGGAAGATGAGCAAGTAAAAGATTGTATGATAAAATGGGCACAACATTTTGGACATAACATCTTAATGGAAGAGTGGGAAAGTATATGGGGAAAGGGTTTAAAATTTACATTATGTGCAAGATTTAAAGAGAAATTTTATAAGATGATGTACAGATGATATATATCACCTGTAAAATTAGCTAAAATGTATAAGGGTGGTCAGGAAAATGTTGGAAATGCAAGGAAGAAGAAGGAACTTTTTATCATCTTTGGTGGGCTTGTAAAAAAAAGCCAAAACATTTTGGACCCAAATACAGTCTTCAATTAAAAAAAATATTAAAGACAAATATCGAACTAAAAGAGAAGGGAAGAACTTTATTTCTGTATTTTGGTCTGGAGGCAGGGACCTGTGGGGAGAGACTGGGGCAGCTGGGCGTGTTTGGCCTGGAGAGGAGAGGATTGAGGGGAGACATGATGGCACTCTTCAAGTGCTTGGGAGGTTGTCACACAGAGGAGGGCCAGGATCTCTTCTCGATCCCTCCCAGAGTGCAGGACATGGAATAACGGGCTCAAGTTGGGGGAATCCAGATTCCGGCTGGGCGTCAGGAGGGGCTTCGAGCAGTGCGACGGTGGAATCAGTTGCCTGGGGAAGTTGTGGGCTCTCCCACACTGGGGGCCTTCAAGGGGCAGCTGGACGGCCATCTGTCGGGGATGCTTTGGGGTGGATTCCTACATTGAGCGGGGGGTTGGACTCGATGGCCTTGTAGGCCCCCTCCAACTCTGCTATTCTATGATTCTATGATACAAAGGTGAAAGAAGAAAGTGCAAAAGCTGGGTTGCAGTTAAATCTCAAAAAAACCAAGATTATGGCAACCAGCTTGATTGATAACTGGCAAATAGAGGGAGAAAACATGGAGGCAGTGACAGACTTTGTATTTCTGGGCGCAAAGATTACTGCAGACGCTGACTGCAGCCAGGAAATCAGAAGACGTTTACTTCTTGGGAGGAGAGCAATGACAAATCTTGATAAAATAGTTAAGAGCAGAGACACCACACTGACAACAAAGGTCCGCATAGTTAAAGCAATGGTATTCCCCGTAGTAACCTATGGCTGCGAGAGCTGGACCTTAAGGAAAGCTGAGCGAAGGAAGATAGATGCTTTTGAACTGTGGTGTTGGAGGAAAATTCTGAGAGTGCCTTGGACTGCAAGAAGATCAAACCAGTCCATACTCCAGGAAATAAAGCCAGACTGCTCACTTGAGGGAATGGTATTAAAGGCAAAACTGAAGTACTTTGGCCACATAATGAGAAGACAGGATCCCCTGGAGAAGAGGCTGATGCTAGGGAAAGTGGAAGGCAAAAGGAAGGGCAAGATGGATGGATGATATTCTGGAGGTGACAGACTTGACCTTGGGGGAGCTAGGGGTGGCAACGGCCGACAGAAAGCTCTGGCGTAGACTGGTCCATGAAGTCACGAAGAGTCAGAAACAACTGAACGAATAAACAACAACAACATGATACATGATACAGCAAGACTCTTATACGCACAAAACTGGAAAAATGAAACAATGCCAACAACGGATGAATGGATGTTAAACATGCTGGAATTGGCAGAGATGACAAAACTCACAGCGATTATGAGAGAAAGATCAACAACTATGTTTATGTTGGAATGGAAACCTTTGATAGAATATTTGCAAGAGACAGAGGAAAATGATGGATTTTCATCATTTGTGGATTTTAGCATTAAGACGGGGAAAGGAAAGAGAGAAAAGAAAAGAAAAAGAGAAGAAGTAAATTTGATTGATGTATCAATTGTAATTAAAGAATTAGAGAGAAATGGAGCATGATTCTGTGAATCCAATGTATGAGTTTCAGATAAGTCATAAGAAAGAATTGAATTTGATTAACATATTAATAGTAATTAAGAAGTTAGCATTTCTGGCATGAAGAGGGCCAAAAATATACTTTAACCTTATCCTTAAATGTTTCTTTTATTGTATTTTAGTGTAGTTGTTTTGTGAATACCTTTGTTTGTATGTATTATATGTGGTGCAAAGATTCACATTGTAAATATAAGCGGCAAACAGGAAAAGGAAAATGCACTTCTGGAAGTGGAGGAAGCAGCCTAATGTGAAGCGCTATTAAAGGTCTGATGGATGGGCAGGGCGGAAGAGCTCAGGGATAGCTCAATACATTTTGCTGCCTGAGGTGGAACAGCAAATGATGCCTCCCACCCCTGACCCCCAGTGCATAGTACTCGGGCTGCCCATTTGAAGTTGAGAACCTCGTAAGGGCCTCCCCCTCCTCCTCCCCCCCCCCCCGCACCGCTCTGGCAGGAAAAATACAATAATCAATCAATACTTCATCAAATAACTAAAAATCTGCTGTCCTTTCATGACACCTCAAATTATCTGCCTGAAGCAGTGCCTCACTCTGTCTAATGAGAGGGGCGGGGCCGACTTGTAGAAGATACCTGCCCGTTCACAAATAAAGGGCAGGTTGTATTTTAAGCACATTGGAACTGACAGTATCAGCTGCAAACCCAGCATTCCGGGGGCTCCCGGGCTCATCCGCCTGTATTTCTGTGCAGGGATAAGTATTTTTAACATATAGTGCAACTCCATCTCCCTTTCTATTTCTTCTGTTCTTTTTGAACAAGTTATACTCTTCAATTGTTCTATTCTACTCATGGGAGTCATCCCACCAAGTTTAAGTTATACCTATCAAGTCTTATTTGCCTTCATGTATTACAAGCAAGTTCGTTCTGTTTGTTTCCCATACTCTGGGCATTAGTATAGGGACATTGAAGACCGTGTGCTTTATAGTCTGGCTTCTTTCCTATACTATTGTGGAGACTATTTTGGGGCACTGTTAGAGCTGTCCACTCTGTTATGTCGCATAAGTCTTCATCTATTGTTGCCTCCAAATTTACATCTCCCACCGCTATGGGATTCCGTTTAAAGCACTCCTGATGAAGTTCTCCATGCTGTGGCCAAACTGCCAATTCACCTTGCCTAATGGTACAGCCGTTCCTTGGTCTGGTCCTTCTCCTACTTGCAGTCCTCTTAGTATTACGCGGCCTCTGGCTATCTCTGTTCTTCAACTTTAGGTGGGGTTGAAGCTAACTCTTCTTGGGATTAGAAAATAAGACTTCAGAACTCCTAGAGAATCTCTTTTCTTAAAGGTAGAGGGTGCAGGTTAGTGGAAAGTGGCTAACAGATAGTTTGTGTGTGTGGTGGGCTAATTTGGAGTGGGGTGCCCTCCAAATAGACAAGCTGGAGCGTGTTCAGAGGAGGGCAACCAGGATGTTCAAGGGTCTGGAAACAAAGCCCTATGAAGAGAGACTGAAAGAACTGGGCATGTTTAGCCTGGAGAAGAGAAGATTGAGGGGAGACATGATAGCACTCTTCAAATACTTAAAAGGTTGTCACACAGAGGAGGGCCAGGATCTCTTCTCAATCCTCCCAGAGTGCAGGACACGGAATAACGGGCTCAAGTTAAAGGAAGACAGATTCCAGCTGGACATCAGGAAAAACTTCCTGACTGTTAGAGCAGTACGACAATAGAATCAGTTACCTAGAGAGGTTGTGGGCTCTCCCACACTAGAGGCCTTCAAGAGGCAGCTGGACAAGCATCTGTCAGGGATGCTTTAGGGTGGATTCCTGCATTGAGCAGGGGGTTGGACTCGATGGCCTTGTAGGCCCCTTCCAACTCTGCTATTCTATGATTCTATGATTCCCTTACACATTCCCGCTATTTGGATTCACCTAAGTATTAGCAGTTTATCTTTTCAGGGCAGAAAAGACCACATAATTCTCATTTGTTGTTGTTTTCAAGCGTGAAACAGTCAGGATTGCTATTCCTCCTCAGCTGATTCTATTCCAGTTTTGTATGTTTGCACATTGGTGAAGACAGAGGAAAGGGGGGGGGAACCTTTACCTCAATGTTGTCTCAGTGCTCTGAGAAACTGGGAACCCTGAAACAGCTTCTAGCTATTCAAATAATAAGTAACTGAAACACAAGCAAACCAAATAATGAAGATTGCTTGGATGAGGTCCAGAAACTGCTACATTATTTGCTCACACACCATCTATTATAGTTACAATTTATTATAGAGTAGTAAAAATTTATAAGGCAACATCCTGTGTTGTTTCCCACTGGGATAAATGATACAAATGTACTATTAAATCTCAACGTCTTCACTCGTATGCCAAGCTTTATTCCATTTGTGTTTTCATAATGTGTCAACAAACTGCCACTCAGTAAAGCTTACCCTGTATTTATGATAGAAATGTAAATCTTCTGCAAAGCAGGGTGCTACGAAAGCTAACAACCCTTATCACTTCTCACCAAGGGAAGTGCTCCCCTCCCCCCCAAGGATGGCCTGGCGCACTCAAGCACACAGGAATGAGGAGTCTGATGTATTTGTCGTGGTGAATCTCCCTCCACTAAAGTGGGAAAAGTGCTCAGCCTCTCCAAAGGACTAGTGAAGAATAACCAGACACAACTGTTTGTTTTTAAGTACAGACCAATACCAGCATTTATACAGCTGTTATTAAAATGTCCAGTTCAGACAAGCCCAAGTCCAGCTGGTAATAATTCAGCACAATTCACAGGTTCCAAGTCTGCAAAAACAGAATGTAAGATTCAGTCTCTCCACCTGACCCAATTATTTATTACTTTATTTATTTATTGTTCACAACACGTACTTCACAGTTCAGCTGTGAACCGTGCACGGCAAGGAACAAAGAAGTAATACAACCTCATGGGGACTAGAAGTTAAGAGTTGACCGAGTGATCAGGTAAAAGAGGTTCAGGGGCTCACAAATTGTGTCTGAATTTAGTACACAACCAATAATTTCTACTATCCAGGTGTGAAATGCAGTCCCATCAAGATAAATACATATAATATCTAATAAAATGCATATCATGTTTAATTTAAAAACTTGGGTATGTTTAGCATGAAGGAGAGATGATAAAGAGGTGATATGATATCCATATTCAAACATCTACATGGCTGCCACATAAAGGTTAGAGCAAATTTGTTCTCTGTTGCTTGAGAGGGTAGAACCCAAACCAATATATTCAAATTACAAGGATTTAGACTAGGGGTGTGCACGGACCCCCCGCTCCGCTTCTCTTCCAGATCCGCGATTTGCAGATTGGGCCGCTTCGCTCCGCCCCCGCTCCGCCTATGTCTGCTCTGCTCCGCTGCGGAGCTCCGGATCTGGATCGGAGCTCTGTTCCCCCCCCCCATAGGCTTGCATTAAGCTAAAAAAGTATACAACTTTTTTTCTGTTAAAGTTAGAAACCTCAAGTTTGGTACCATGACACCTCATAGAGGTATACACACACACGCCAAGACTCAAGGCAGTCCCATCATCCCCTGATTTTGGGGGAATTTATGAAAATCGGGCACCCCATTCACACCCCTTTCGATAGCTCCGTCAATTTGCAAGTTAGAAACCTCAAACTCACCACCATGATAGCTTATCCAGGGATACAAATGCACACCAAGACTCAAGGCAGTCCCATCATCCCCTGATTTTTGGGGAATTTATGAAAATCGGGCACCCCATTTGCAGACGTGGACTGTTCTCTGACATTTGGACAGATAAAAAAAAGGGAAGTGGGCACACTCACAGATGCCATCTAGACCCACAATCATGCCAAGGTACAAGGCAATCCCACCATCCCCTGATTTTTGGCGGCGCTTAAACCTGCAGACAGCTCAATGGGGCCATTTCAAAGGAAATCCCAAGATGCCATGAATTGGGGAATAGAGATCAACCTAAATATGAATCTTCTTCCACACTTGAAAAATGGATTTGGAACTTCCAAAAGTCTAATTGAGCGCAGGAAGGACTTCTCCCCTGAGTCAAACCCAGAAAGGAGGGAGGGAAGGCAGGCAGGCAGCAGACATTTCTGGGGACATAAGGAAGTGAGCCAAGGATAAGTCAGTAATGCATATAATGTGAACCGCCCAGAGAGCTTTGGCTATTGGGCGGTATAAAAATGTAATAAATAAATAAATAAATAAATATAAAATGGAATAAATAAATAAATAAAGGAGGGGTGGAATTAAAAGCAGCAGTATTGCTGAATAAACAACAAGAAGAACTTTTTTAAAAAGGCTATATCTGTCTTTTACCAGTAAATGGGTGTGTGTGTGGACGTGCCCAAAGGGGGAAGCATCAGCCAATTTGACTGGTCCTGTCTAGGTACCAGTCTTTTAAGAAGCAAACGCTCACTTCAACTCATGATAGGCATTGCTCCACTGGGTTACTCTTTGGAGGGCTCTGATGGCCCTCCAAGTACAGGAGAGTGAGGGCACGTCCACATGCCCTAGGGGAGCTCATCCCCTTGCACCACATCTATTCAGTTGTTCCCCAAAGTTAAGGTGGGTAGCAGTGCTGTGTTTTTTCTATCTCTTATTATTGGCTTAGTATATGATTTCAGGTTGTGTTTGTGCATTTGGTGGGGCTACTGTTTTAAAAAACACTGGGAAAAGTCCGTTCAGACTAAGAAAGAGAAGTTCCCAGAATCTCAAGTTACCCGTTTTGCCTATCCCCTCCTCCAACTTTGGGATCATGTGATCATGACCGGGAGTTGACTCTGCCCCTCAGCAATCGAAAAGGTAATCTTTTCCCCGCCTTTACCCTACTTTTTTAAAAATTCCAGCAAGCGAACCGCACCACACAGAGAGCTGAGAGTAGGCTCAAAATGACCCCCAGCCATGACTCTCTAAGCACAAGAAGTTTCAGAAAGAAAGCTTCAAAAACAACACAGTTATCCCCTTTTCTTTTCCGCAATGCAATCCTATGGGCGAAATGTTTCAAAATGGCGATTGGATTGGTTCACGGAAAGAGGAGCGCTCCGAAAACGGGTGCTTCTCTTCGCCTTGCTTCTAGGGGTCCGCGGTCTGCTTCTACTCCGCCTCTGGGCAAGGCGGAGCAGGCCAATTCGCTTCTGATTCTCCGGTTCTAATCGGAGCGGAGCACATGCCTAATTTAGACCAGTGAAGTCTTGTGACCAATATGACTGGTGGGCTGGTGGGTAGCAGAGCCACAGAGCCAGGGCCGGATTAAGGTCATGATTCCCTGACTATGGAATGAACTTCCAACTCAGGCCGCCTGGCCCCAACACTGTCAGTCTTTTCAGTGCCAGGTTAAGATTGCCCTCTACTGTGCATACAATCACTATGGCTCCGTTCAGACAACACGCTAAACCATGCTGCTTAACCACAAAGTGGTTAATGCATTCTGTTAACCATTTTGTGGTTAAGCAGCATGGTTTAGCGTGTTGTCTGAATGGGGCCACGGAGTCAACAATAAGCAATAATAATACAAAAACACTTTTACTACAATCTTTTTATTATATATATGCTTTCCTAGAAGCAAAAGTCTCATATCTCTTTCCTGGTAGAGAACTTAAATACAAACACAAGCTTCCCAGAAAATGTAAACACACATTACATCTCTCTCTCACACACACACCCTCTCTCAAAAAAGAGAGATACAATGACACACTGACTCATTCAGACACAACAGACAAACAGGACATACACTCATATACAGACAGTTCCTGCCCCAGACATTTTCTTACCTGATGAGGACCAGCAAATACCCTCTCATTTCTCACCAGACAATCTAGACTAGACGATACCTTCCATCCTACGCTATATCACACCATGAGGGTAAAAATGGGGCGATGATAAATATTACAAAAGAAAGTAAATAATTCTATATTAGAATAACAAGTATGCACATCAAAAGTCTGCCTAGCATTTAATTGGCCGTCTGCACCTTGCATTACTCTGTAGAAGCAAGATGCATCCAGTATCCCACTTGGAAATTTATCTTCTCCAGACCTTACGGGGGAGCCTGAAGACTGATACCAAATTTTATTAAGCATTTAAAATCTGAAAAAACTTCCACTTGATTCCCATATACCCCACCCTTATGGCTCCATCTTCTGCATTAACATCAACTCAAAGAAACTTTATTAACACTAAAAACAGCAAAGAGCCTGGTGGCATTTTAAAGGCTAACAAATTTTTGCTGAGTATTATAGGGATTTTCAGGTTTTTATACAATACGTATGGTGTGTGTGTGTGTGTGTGTGTGTGTGTGTGTGTGTGTGTAGAGATGTAAAAGAAGCCATGGGGGGAAAAACACGTTTTTTTCGGGGTTTCGGGAAAAAACAGAATTTTTCAGAAAAATTGAAATAATACATTACCACTTTTTACATATTGAAAGTCACTTTGTTACTTTAGGAACATAAAATGTAATTATGTCCAAGTTGATTTGGCATAAAATTATTACATTTGGTGTATTAAAAGTACAGTGTATTCAAACAATAATTACACATTTAATTTACTTTTTAATTTAAAAAAAAATGGTAAGAAATGGAGCTACAAGCTCCTGAACTGTTAGGAACCTCTTTGATTCTGCCAGTTTATGAGGAGCAGGCAAAAAACAATTTAAAAAAGCCACAACAGAAGAAACCACCAACATTAGTAACAAAGAAAATTATTTATGTCTCCGCTAGTCCTCCGGTGCCAAGACATAAAGCCCCCATTCTCATAAAAAGAACTCAGGGGGGGGGGGGGAAGGGGGGGACATGAAATTTAATCAGACTCATTTTCTGACCTATAGCTATCACTATCAGTTTCAGTCTCTGCTTCAGTGGTAGCGCCCCCTAGAGGCAGAAATGCATCTTCCTCTTGCCCTTGAGAGTTGTAGTCTCAGTTTGCAACCTAGGAGTTGCTTGTCCTTGGTGCACAGAATTTGTAATAATCTGATACTGTACAGTTTTTAGAAATAATTTGGAGAAGTAAATATCTGAACTCCTTGTCTTAAACATTTTATTCATCATGCTAAAATAAAACATTTTGTAATCCATTTTTTCTTCATTTCCTCCCCCCCCCCCCCATTTTTTCCAATTTTTCAGAAAAGAAACCAAAAAAGGCTTCGGAAAAACACGGGAAAAAGCAGTGGGTTTTTTGTATTTTTCCGGGCTTTTTCTGGGCCTTCACATCTGTGTGTGTGTGTGTGTGTGTGTGTGTAAACATTTGGAGAGGCCACCAGTGAGGGAGGAAGCAGCAGCCAGGCACCTCTCCACCGTGCCTGGGCCCAGCTCCAGCTGAGAGCCCCCTCCCTCCTGCTGTCAACTGTAACTGCTGAACTTTGCAACTAAGATTGTAGTGCCTGAATTTGCTTTCCTTTCCCCCCTCCTCCTCCTCCCTGCCAATCCCCTTTCCTTTTGTGTCATGTCTTTTAAAGACTGTCAGGAAATACTTTTGTAAGCCGCCGTGAGAGCCTTTTTTGGCTGAATGGCGGCATAAAAATCCTTAAATAAATAAATAAAATAAATAAACAGTGAGTTCAGAAGGAAATAACATGCAACAAGTATTAAATGAAGGAAAGTATCCTTTTCATTAAATACTTCACAGTCCTGTCCACCACCACCCCAACTACATTTCCCTAAAAATAAAAGATGAATAAAAGCCAACCACGCAGTCCACTAGCAGACAAGATTACAAATCTGACCTTCTGTCATACACTGCTCTTCCCCCAACAGTACAGGTATAACAACCATGGACTACTTTGCAGTGCTGATGTAACCAAAAGTCAGACAAGGCAGTAAGTTCTCAGAATATTCAAAATCCATCTATTCGCATGCTGTAACAACAGCATTAATAATAATCCACAGAAACACTCCTTTGAAGTCCCAGCAACAACTCACACTGCAGAGAAGGAAACTGAATAAACTATCTTTGAAATCATGAATTGCAACTATGGTTGGAGCTTCCCCCCGCCCCCCGGGTGGGAAAATGAGACAACACAGGCCACACAAAAGCACTTCTTTGGATGCATCTGCTCCTGCTCCAGCACCAACTCCAATTGTACAGAGAATCAAGTAACCTCAAGATCATTAGTGGGATGATAATGATGATAGATAACAGATACAATCAGATCCACAAAGAAGAGCAACCTTTGGCCTATGATAACAAGTTTTGAAAGCATCTAAAAATCCATGCCTTTGTATATCCAAAACAAAGCATCCACCAAAGGAGGCCTACTCAGAAGCAGCACAGTACAAAATTCAAGGTCATGCATATTAAGGAGGAGTGGATTGCTCAGGAGAAAACATGGGTAGCAAGTTACAAGAGCGTCCAGAATCCACCCCTTGGCATGTAGTAGTGGTGGTGGTGATGGTGATGACGAAGACGATGATGATAGCCCTTGGAAAGCCAGCAGGAAACCATTGCAGAACATACAGACACTCCGCCATCACACACACACACACACACACAGAGGCATTCACTCTCACATAAAACCAAGCCATTCACACACTGTACTGAAGTTTCTCTTTTAAACTTAAGTACTCCAAACAATTATTGTAGGGCTGTGCAGGGACACCCCAATCCGCCTCGGAGGCAGATCTGGAGCCCCCAAAGCAGCCCCAATCTGCCTTGGGGGCTCCAGATCCGCCTTGGCACTGAAGCAAAATTCAGGCCCACGAGGCGACTTGGAGTTTTCTGGGTGCCCCCTATGAAGCCGGGCTGCGAAGCCAGCACCAAAAAACTCTCCCCACTTAACTGGTGCCTCCACCGTCCACCACTGCAGATGGCGGAGGCACCAGGTAAGCCACCCTCCCCCCTTACCTGCTCCGCTGTCCGCCACCGCCGACTTTGCATCTGGCGGCTTCCACTGCTGCCAACGCATAAGACGGGAAGTAGGCTGTGTGGCCTACTTCCAGACTTATGCGTCGGTGGCAGTGGAAGCCGCCGGACACAAGGGCGACTGTGGCAGAGTGGGGGGCTGGGGCTGCCTCCCAAGTGCCAAGACGGCCCAAAGCTTTGGAGCCAATTGGCTTCAGCTTCGGGCTGCCTCGGCCTTTGCCCGAACCACCTCGGATCCGAATCACCCTGATCCGCTTCGGATTCGGGGTTCAGATCTGAGGCAGTGCACAGCCCTTGTTTATTGCTCAATCCGCAGATCATTGCAACACATACAAGCTTAAAATTTTACAATACTGTTATACAATATCAAACGTTACACATAAGGTTAAAACAACAGAACCATGAAATTCATAACAATTCTTAGCTGAAATGATGTTAAGGTGGGTGAACGACAAACATACAGAAATCTTTAATAACCTGTCAATCAAATTGTATTCATATCTCTGAATCTTTATAACACTACATCTACATCTAGTAGCTTTTACTGCAAATAGTGCAACCCTCTGTATCACGTATGGGTTGGCTGAATATAACAAATGTCTCAATCTCTCCTTAACACCTCTATATTTTACTTTCTTTAAAAGAGGCTCTAAATAACTTTTTCTTATGTCTGTATATAACAGCCAAATACGTAATGCACCGTGTCCTCTACAACTGGATCTCCACAAACACACAACCTGTCTTCTGCTGGTATGCCATGAAATCTCCCCCATTTCATCATAGTATCCATTTGTTCAAATCTTAGATGTGTAAGGACTTTCCAATGTTCCATTTTCATGGATACGGATAACTATTTCTTAAACTGGTGCAGATATTTTGTGCTAGCTAACCATTTCGCTGTTTTTGAGGGTGTGAGCGCAGTTATATTGATTTGCACTCCTACATCAAACACTCTTTGTTTGAAAATATTTCTGCTAGCTGTCAGTGTTGGCATTCCTATGCACAGACACACATATGTCCCCCTTTCTTGAGGCTTCAGTCCTACACATGCTTACATGAGGATAAGTCCCATTGAATTCAATTAAGACTTACTTCTGAGTAGACCTATATAGGCTTGTTCTACATACTGTATCCCATCACAGCTAGAAGGCACTCCTGATCAGACTTGGGTTTTGAACCGAACAGGCCGCCATGGCTCCTCTCAGTAAAACACTCTTCTGTTTGCAGGCATTTGTGCATGTGTGGTGGCCAGCAAGGAAAATATCCCAGCAGTTCCTGGGGAACGTCATGAGGATGAGTGGGTTATTATGCATGTCCAGTGGTCACCCAGGCTAAAACAAGGAGTGACTAAAGACAGACCCAGTGCATTGTGCCTCCTCTGAAGCAGGCTCAGAGGTTGGTGACAAGGGACAAGCCTTCTCAGCCCCCAGCTATGAGCCCCCACACTGTCATCTTTTCAGTGCCAGGTAAAGACCACCCTCTACTCCCAGAAATTTAATGCCATGTTCTGAGGCATCTATATCTGCTGTTTTAGAACAAGTTTATTAGGAAAAACATTGATTATTTGTCTTTACATTGTTTGGATTTTTCTGTTGACATTTTAGACTTTTTTATTATGCTGTATTTTGAATGGTTATCAATTGTTGTAAACCACTCAGAGAGCTTAGGCTATGGGGCAGTATAGAAATAATTAAATAAATAAATACCCAGGCACAGCCACTTAGCAGGGGTATGTTAGGCCCTGAACCACTGCTTTCCACCTCCCTCCTTTCTCCCTTAACTGACCAAAACCAAGGACTGACCAAAACCAGTGATGATAGCATGCTTGCTGCTTGCTCAGTGATTGTGATGGTTGTTGCTGTGTTGCATGGACCAGGAAAGGCCTCCTCTTTTGGCTGTGTCATTTTTACCAATTGCGCCTGCCTGCCTGCAGCCCTATAGCCCCCTGAAAGAGGGCTGTCCATTCTATCCATCGGATGGAGAGTGCCCCATCGCAGGAGGAAGGGGCAGGCATACTTCTGTCCTTTGGCCTTCTGGTCAACTCTGGCTTCAAACTATAAGAACTGCAAAGGTGTGTGCTGGTTAAGGAGGTCTGCCCCCTAGTGGCAAACTTCAACCACATGGACACATTTAAATTAATGACAATTAATTAATGCTTTTTTAGGAACAAAATAACCCCCAAGGTACATGCCCCTTAGCATACATACAGTTTCAGGTTTCTACGTTTCATAGTATGGACACTATGGTGGCTTTTATTATCAGAGATGCCTTATTGTAAGACAAAGCACGGTATAAATCAAGGATATGCAACCTGGTACCCTCCAGATGTTTTTCTTTAAATCATTTTTTCATTATTTGATGAGCATATATAGCCCAAAAGCGTTACATACAGACATCACATCTAATAAGAAGAAAAAGAAAAAAAGGAAAAAGAAAAAGGACAAAAGGACAAAGAACAAAAGAATACACACAACAAGGTTAAGGTGTATTTTCGGCTCTCCAAACATCAAAACTGTGAATTATATTCTCTCCTTGTTTAATACATTTAACACAGTAATCAAATTCTTTTCTTTCTTCTAAGTTAACTATATCTCATATGTTGAATCCACAGACAAATACATTGTTTTTGTGTCTCTTGCAAAAATTCTATCAAAGGTTTCCATTCCGATATAAATGTGGCTGTTGATTTATCTCTAACTATCGCTGTAAGTTTTGCCATTTCTGCCAACTCGAATATCTTCAATATGTATTCTTGCATTGTTGGCGTTGTTTCATTTTTCCACTTCTGTGCATATAATAATTTCGCTGCCGTTGTCATGTACAAAAACAAAGTTCCCCCCTTCTCTTTCAAGTGATTGTCCATTAGCCCTAATAGAAAGGCTTCCGGTTTCATTTGTATATTAGTCTTTAATATTTTCTGAATTAAAGAGTGTATTTGCGTCCAGAATACCTTAGCTTTTTTGCAGGTCCACCGAAGGTGATAGAAGGTTCCTTCTTCCTCACATTTCCAACATTTGCCCGAAGCTCCCTTATACATTTTTTAGCCAGCTTTGTATGCCATCTACATCATCTTATAAAAATTCTCTTTAAGTCTTGAACATAATGTAAATTTCAAACCCTTTCCCCACATATTCTCCCACTGTTCCATTGAAATATTATATCCAACATTTTGAGCCTATTTTATCATACACTCTTTTACCTGCTCATCCTCACTTTCATACTTTAATAAAAGATTATACATGTTTTGAACTACAACACCCGTCAGCTCCATCAAGCAAAGCCAATGGTCAGGGATTGTAGAAGTTGCAGTCCAAAACATCTGGAGAGCCCAGGGTCGTCTACCCTAGCATATATATTTCAAATAAGATGCCCCAAGAATGTTGATAACCCTGTAAACTTTTCAGCTTACAAGCATCTAGTACACCTGAGTGCAAGATACTGAGGAGATGGAACAGGAAGCAACAACTAGGAATGAAGGAATCTCTCAATTTCAGTTTCCTCATTTTTCCACTCTTCAGTTCAGTTTGTCTTGAACTTTGAGAATTCTCCAGTGTTAAGATTGGTTCATCCTGAACTATGAGAATTCTTTTTCTTTAAAAGTCTGCATGAAAATTCGTAAGCATTTTTGAGCATATTTCTCCTGACACATGCATTTTATGCAATCCTGCCCAAACACACACACACACACACACACACACACAATTTTTGTATGCAATTTTCCTAATATAATGTATTTTGAATGTTACTTTAAATAATGTATGTATTTTTGTCCATGTTTTTTGATTGGAGAACTTCATTGTAAAATTCAGAGAAATGGGAATTTTGAAGGATAACTGAGCTTTAGATGGCATTATGGTTTAAAAGTGTGAAATTGGGTATATTCACATTAAAATGCAAATTGAACAAATGTGTCCCCTTATTGCAGACTTTTCTTCTTCATTACTGGACTACTTCATTACTGGACTACTTTTCATTACTGAAAAAACAGCACTGGATGAAACCGACCTTTGGTCCAGAAAGGCAATTCCTATTTCCAGACCATTTGCAAAAGCAAGGGTGGTATCTGATGAAAGCCGCTGCGCAAGGCGCCCCATGTACAACATGTTGTCAGCCCCCCGCCCCGCTCCCTAGTCCAGTTTGCAGAGTGCCCTAGCAAATGGTTGCCCCTCCCCTCTGTGATTCCCCTCCCCCTATGATTCTATGATTCATCCCAAGTCACACAGCCTGGAGTCGGCAGCTTTGAATTCTAGGCTACATTCCACATTCTCCCCTTTTCCTTCTTGACTAGCGGAGACAGCTGCTGCCCTAGTCCTGGCTTGTTGCTAGGCACCTTGAGGTGAATCTTCTCCCTTACTGACTCTTCTCATTCATTTCCTTTTGGAGCCTGATGCTTGCCGGGGGCACCATTAAAAAGGCGCCACTAGCATAAAACCGCTAACATGAGCTTACTTTGCTTCCTTCAGAGATACCTCTGCAAAGTGACAGTCGTTGCTGTGCTTTGCCCAAATTTTGCCATTTGCTGCAATGCCTTTGACAGCTCCTACGTGTTCAGCAACAGCAGCCACTGAATAATTAAGGCAAGTCTCAGAATCAACAGCAATGTTTTCCAAACACTTCCAGGACCTAATGCCTAAACAGAAGCCGGAACAAGATGAGAAACAGCTGTACCTATTTTAAAATGAAACCCTTTATTTTTCTCGATGAAGTGATACTTGGGTGCTAACAATTATTTTATATGTTTAAAAGATTTAAATACTACCTTCTACAAGGTTTGCAGGGTGGTATACAGAAACAGGTAGAATCAGAAAAATCTAACAAATAATACAATAGCACCATTTCTAAAGCACATTTCATGGATTGGCAGGTATGGAGTGATTAATATCCCCTCCTGTGCGTTGATTCTCTCCTTGGAGACGGGGCAGGGATGGTCTATGCAGCATCAGAGAGGGGAGGAAGGCTGGTGGTTTTGTCACGTCGGCCGAAGAGCCCTATAAGAACAAAATGCCGAAGCCTGCGCACACCACAGTACAGACTGCTATAGGAGGTTTCCTTTGCCTTTCACTGTAGAGATTGTATTTATCTGCAAATTTTATATACCGCCCTTCAGAAATGTCTTTATGGTGGTTTACAAAATACAAATATAAGAGCAATAAAAGAACAATCAAATATTGAAAAACCTTGGGACAACAAGAAAATCTTTGCCTGTCATGGTAGAACACACAGAAAATATTAAGAGGTGTGCTGGATCGGACCAAGATCCATCAGACCAAGATTCTATTCACACAGTGGCCATCCAGCAGCTTCTGGAAAACTCCCAAGGAGGACACAAGTGCAAGAGCACCCTCCCACCCATGTTCCCCAGCAACTGGTGTACATAGGCACACTGCTTCTGATACTGGTGGTAGCATATACGTAGCCATGAGGACTAGTAGCCAATTATAGCCTTGTCCTCTAAGAAAGCCAGGTGAAATTTTGAATTTCCACAATGCATCCAGAATGCAAGTTCTCAAAATGTAAAAGCAATTGACAGGCAGATTTCCATCCAAGTTTATAGTATCCAAGTATTACCAAACTGTGAATGATCACCTGTGATCATTCTTCATCCTTGCTTTTGTCCATGCTGCTCAACATACTATCCTAGATACTTCCCATCCTTGTGAAATATTGAAGCAAAGTAGCAGCCACTAGTTCAACTTTTTGTTCTCAACCAATACCTCTCCTGCATTTAGTAGTGCAACCTATTTCCAATCATTTCAGCTCATTTTGTGCCTAGGTATTTGGAAATCATCAGAATATTGGAATATATTAAGTATTAATATATTCTAATAAAAGTATACATCAAATGAAGTAAGATATGTCACTTTGGACTAAGAGGAGAAATAATTTCAATTTTTTTACAATGCCTTAGGCATACAAAGTACGGGATTCCTAATTCAGCACAGGAAGCATTAAAGGAGAAATCATTTCTGTAAGATTTCTTTATCTCAGTGCAACAAAATACTAGAAAGTACTATTTGTATTCCCTTGACTCACAGGTACTACCAGCATATTTTAGTATCTTTTGGGAGTGGAATTCCGGAGTACCCAAATATACAAATTCCAATACTTTCCTCCTGCCACTGAAACAGCATCACCTTTCTTTTACTTTACTCCTTCTTGTTAATCATCACCATACTAGATAATCCTCTTACATAGAATCATAGAATAGCAGAGTTGGAAGGGGCCTACAAGGCCATCGAGTCCAACCCCCTGCTCAATGCAGGAATCCACCCTAAAGCATCCCTGACAGATGCTTGTCCAGCTGCCTCTTGAAGGCCTCTAGTGTGGGAGAGCCCACAACCTCCCTAGGTAACTGATTCCATTGTCATACTGCTCTAACAGTCAGGAAGTTTTTCCTGATGTCCAGCTGGAATCTGGCTTCCTTTAACTTGAGTCCATTATTCCGTGTCCTGCACTCTGGGAGGATCGAGAAGAGATCCTAGCCCTCCTCTGTGTGACAACCTTTTAAGTATTTGAAGAGTGCTATCATGTCTCCCCTCAATCTTCCCTTCTCCAGGCTGAAGATGCCCAGTTCTTTCAGTCTCTCTTCATAGGGCTTTGTTTCCAGACCCCTGATCATCCTGGTTGCCCTCCTCTGAAGACGCTCCAGCTTGTCTGCGTCCTTCTTGAATTGTGGATCCCAGAACTGGACGCAATACTCTAGATGAGGCCTAACCAGGGCTGAATAGAGAGGAACCAGTACCTCACCTGATTTGGAAGCTATACTTCTATTAATGCAGCCCAAAATAGCATTGGCCTTTCTTGCAGCCATATCACACTGTTGGCTCATATTCAGCTTGCAGTCTACAACAATTCCAAGATCCTTCTTGTTTGTAATATTGCTGAGCCAAGTATCCCCCATCTTGGAACTGTGCCTTTGGTTTCTATTTCCTAAATGTAGAACTTGGCATTTATCCCTATTAAATTTCATCCTGTTGTTTTCAGCCCAGCACTCCAGCCTATCAAGATCACTTTGAAGTTTGTTTCTGTCTTCCAGGGTATTAGCTATCCCGCCCAATTTTGTGTCATCTGCAAATTTGATCAGCGTTCCCTGCACCTCCTCGTCCAAATCATTAATAAAAATGTTCAAGAGCCCTGGGCCCAGGACTGAGCCCTGTGGTACCCCACTCGTTGCCTCTCCCCAGTTTGAGAAGGTTCCATTGATAAGTACTCTTTGAGTCCGATTCTGTAGCCAACTGTGAATCCACCGAATAGTTGTTCCATCTAGCCCACTTTTAGCTAGTTTGTTAATCAGAATGTCATGTGGTACTTTGTCAAAAGCTTTGCTGAAGTCAAGATATATGACGTCCACAGCGTTCCCACAGTCCACAAGGGAGGTTACCTTATCAAAAAATGAGATCAAATTTGTCTGACAGGACTTGTTCTTGACAAATCCATAGTGATCACCGCATTGATTTCAAGGTGTTTACAGATTGACTTCTTTATAATCTGCTCCAGAATTTTCCCAGGGATGGATGTCAGACTGACTGGTCTGTAGTTCCCAGGTTCTTCCTTTTTGCCCTTTTTGAAGATAGGGACAATGTTAGCCCTCCTCCAGTCGTCCGGCACCTCACCCGTCTTCCATGATTTTGCAAAGATAATAGACAAAGGTTCTGAGAGTTCTTCCACTAGCTCCTTCATTACTCTAGGATGCAGTTCATCGGGCCCTGGAGATTTGAACTCATTCAAGGAAATTAGGTGTTCTTTGACCATTTGTTTATCAATCTCAAACTGTAATCCTGCACCCTCAACTTCTGCTTCACTTTTTCCAGGGGGGTCATAGACCCGCTTTTGGGAGAAGACTGGGGGAAAGTAGGAATTGAGCACTTCAGCCTTTTCTTTGTCATCTGTTATCAATTTGCCATCCTCATTAAGCAGTTGAACCACCATTTCTTTCCTCTGTCTTTTACTACTCACATATCTAAAGAAAGCCTTTTTATTGCTTTTAGCATCCCTCGCTAATCTCAGCTCATTCTGAGCTTTAGCCTTCCTGATGCCATTTCTGCACTTCTGCGCCATTTGTCTGTACTCTTCTTTTGTAGCCTGGCCTTCCTTCCACTTCCTATATGTATCCCTTTTTGTTTTCAGGTCATCTCTAAGCTTTTTGTGGAGCCACATTGGTTTCCTCTGTTGTCTTCTATCTTTTCTCCTTGTTGGAATTGTTTGTAACTGTGCCTTTAAAATTTCCTTTTTTAAATACTCACACCCATCCTGCACCATGGGACCTTACTTATCATAGTTCTGAGTTTATTAAAATCAGCTTTCCTAAAATCCAGAGTACGTGTATGGCTACACTCAACTTTTGTCTCCTTCATAATCAAGAATTCAAGTATGACGTGGTCACTTTCCCCCAGAGTTCCCGTAACTGCCACTTTATCCACTAAGTCATCCCTATTGGTCAATATCAAATCAAAGATTGCCGATCCTCTAGTTCCTTCCTCCACTTTCTGTAGGAGAAAGTTATCACCCACACATGTCAGGAATTTCTTGGAAGGGCCACTTTTGGCAGTATTGGTCTCCCAACAGATATCAGGGTAATTGAAGTCCCCCATCACTACTACATCACACTTCCTTGAAACGCTGGCAATTTGTTTCTCGAAAGTTTCATCCTCGTCTTCTCCTTGATTGGGTGGTCGGTAGTAGACTCCGATTATCATGTTCTTTTTATTTCTTGCCCCATTTATTTTAATCCAGATGCTCTCGATGGGGCTCCCAGTCTGATCCGCCTGTATTTCTGTGCAGGGATAGGTATTTTTAACATATAGTGCAACTCCACCTCTCTTTCTATTTCTTCTGTTCTTTTTGAACAAGTTATATCCTTCAATTGCTATATTCCAGTCATGGGAGTCATCCCACCAAGTTTCAGTTATACCTATCAAGTCGTATTTGCCTTCATGTAATAAGAGCCAATCTGAGCCAAGATTTCTAAGGATGACAAGCGGGTGCTTCAGGCTTTTGTTCCATACAGCAGAGAACAACAACAACAACAACAAAACTTTCAAAAATGTAATCCTTGTAAGACTTTGACAACTTAAAACCTAGAAACCCCAAATCTACCCATTTTCAGTCAGAGCTGTATACTTGATCCTTAAGGCAAAGTCCAAATTCTGTTCCATGGTAACAAATTCTGCTGAACAATAGCTGAATTTTGTGACTTATATATATATATATGTATGTATATTACAGAAAACAACCAAATGTGCATCAACTCTCATTGTTTGCAAAATTTATTCTGCTTCTTTGAGTCATGGAGAATGACTTAAATATGGCACTGAATGCCTGCCATAAGCACTGAACATATTCCAATACAATAAAGCCATGGGTCACTTTAGAAACGGACCCAATCATAGTGGCATCTGCTTTGTTGTACATGAGGCACCTGCTTAGAAATGTCACAGACCTGCAGGAACTCTTGCATTCCATGTCTCCTTGGCTTCAACGCTAACAATTCTCTCTCTCTCTGGATTTATATGCCAACCAAGGATAACACAGATACATCTGATGAAGTGGACTCTAGTCCACAAAGACTTATGCAACAATTAATGTTAAGACTTATAGCTGGCGTTGTTGCAATAGACCAACGTGGCTATCCTTCAGCAGTTAGGAATATTCATTAACTCTTCCAGTTTCTGATGTTCAACAGGCATTGCCCACATACTTTAAATCATATCTCCATACCATATAAGCGGGAAAGTTATTTTGCTTCCCCTAATGAAAACTAATAATCCCATGAAGCTGGACAATGGAGGGAAGGGGCTGGTGCACTTTCACACCCCTCCACACAATGGAATTATTAATTATTAAATTATTATCAAGAGGTTCCCTCACTCAGGTCCCAAGAGTCTTTGTAGATAGAATTGTAAATTCTATTGTACATAGAATTGTAGATCTATTGTACATAGAATCCTAGAATAGTAGAGTTGGAAAGGGCCTATAAGGCCATCTAGTCCACCCCCCTGCTCAATGCAGGAATCCACCCTAAAGCATCCCTGACAGATGGTTGTCCAGCTGTCTCTTGAATGTGTCTCGTGTGGGAGAGCCCACAACCTTCCCTCCCACTCAGACAGTTGTCTCTTCCTAGAGCTGAGAGGCAAAGGGGCAAGTGCTTCCCACAACCCTTTCCAGGCTCAGAGTCTGCCACGTCCAGTCCCTATAGCAATCTTTACCAAGTTCAGCCCAGCCAAAGATGAAACTGCTCTCCCCTCTGTGGTGGCTGGTCCATTAACCAGGTAGACACATCCAGAGAGTGAAGTGCAGGAAAGCTCTCGCTTTGAGGGCAGGTCTCAAAGTCAAAAGGCTATTGTGTAAATCCAGCATAGCTGTAGTTTGAGCAACTTTGTTTTGTTTTATTTCATCATCATTATCATCTTATTTATATTCCACTTTTCCACTCAGTGAGCACGTGAAGCCCCCGCCAGTCCCGGTGAGCCTGCGGCTATTGCTACTATATGCAACCCCTATCACTCATGGGCGCAATTAGCGCTTCTGGGGTCAAGTGCCCAAACTAGCAAAAACAGTAGTTTCTGGAAGGGGCAGGTGCACCCTTCCAGAAACTGGCATGTTTTCTAGTTTTAGTGTTTTCCCCTGGAAGCGCTAATCACTCCCATGAGTGATAGGGACAACTCACACACCACTAGCGGTAGGATGGCTATGTGTGCCACTGGCAGTGCCGGTGGCCACATGTCCACCAAAACCAGCAGGGGCTGGCCACATGGGGGAGACTTCCAATGGATACTATCTAGTGTTCCCAAAGGGATTAACAAAACAGTAATAGTCATGATAAAACAACAACAACAAGCACTGCAATACAAGTTTACAGTCAAACCAAACCAGTGTTTGGACAAAATGACTCATATCTAAAATTCCCTTATAAAACTTTCTGCAGCAACTTCAGGCATCTCTCTAAGAAATGTTACCACATGTTTTATTGATCAAAGTCTGCCAAACCTTCTTAGAATTGTTTCTTGTTCTGTAGCACAAATATGCATTGCATGGAAGTTGTTTTGATTGCTAAACATGTGTCTTCACTCATTTTATTTGTGTTCTAAAGCACTGTAATGGCAGACTGAGTGGATAAAGAGACTAAGCACAGTTAAGCATACCACTGGGAGGTCTTCAGAAAATGATGCATGTATGAATATATAAACATTTTCATGTCACTCATTCTGAAAATTTCCGGTTCTCTCCAGCCCATGGGTATTAACACCAAAGAATATCCGATACTATAGAAGTCTAAAAACAAAAACAAAAAAGACTTAAGAAAATATCACATCTATGAAATATTGTTATGACTTTAAATAATATTACATGCATGTGTCTGGGTTTTTAAAAAATAAATAAATTTGTCAAGCTCAATCTTGTTGAAGTTCTCATTTTTCCATAGCCAAACTTTTCCCATCCTGGTACTGTACAGGTTTTTTAACCTGCATAGAAATTCATGTAGGTTCTACGTCCATTATTCAGATGTATGCATTTTTGTATGCCTGCACCCATTGGATTAAGTGTATTTGTCCACATTTTACAAACGTACGGAGTTTTCTGTGTGCATTTTTCAAATGTGCACATGGATGCATTTTTCCCCGTTTGTTTAGCAGAATGCATCACACACTCACAGTGTACACTTTTCTTACCATCAGTTGTATTGACGTCTACATTCAAGTCCACATGGTACAAATCTGGTAACTCCAGGTTAGGGAGTGGGTGAAATGTGCCTATTTCTTAAAAAAATGAACGGGGGAGGTGGCATGGACAAAGAAATGAAAGGTGCTTCCACCTAACATCTATTCAAAGGGGAGAGGGGAAAACAGCTTTATTTTGTCTTTATACTGTTGCCTTTAAAAAAAAAATATTGATTTTTTTGCAACATGTTGGGTGATACTAAAATGCTCTTATGCCTCCTGATCTTTGCTCAGCAAATGCCAGAATAGTAGCCATGTTAGTGTGTTAAAGCAAATACCAAAAAAGATTTGGAAGAGACAAAGAGGTAATCTAGTCTAAAATACTGCTGATAGAGGAAATCTACTGCTACAGCACCCCTGATAGGCGGCCATCCAGACTATGCTTAAAAACAATTAACCAATGAGAGACCACCACATGTTAAAGCAATAATAATAATAATAATAATAATAATAATAATAATAATAATAATAATAATAATACTCCCTCTGGATCTATTCCAACCAGCTTGTGCCATCAGGTAGTTCTTCCTAACATTGAGTCAAAATCCTGTTCCTTGACATATGTATGAATTTATCACAAGATGTAGAGATAGCCACCAACTGGGGCAGCTTAAAAAGAGGATTAAGATTTATTATTATTTATTTAGTATTTATTTATTTATTTATTACATTTCTATACTGAGGAGCCTTATGACAAAGGTGAAAGAAGAAAGTGCAAAAGCTGGGTTGCAGTTAAACCTCAAAAAACCCAAGATTATGGCAACCAGCTTGATTAATAACTGGCAAATAGAGGGAGAAAACATGGAGGCAGTGACAGACTTTGTATTTCTGGGCGCAAAGATTACTGCAGACGCTGACTGCAGCCAGGAAATCAGAAGACGTTTACTTCTTGGGAGGAGAGCAATGACAAATCTTGATAAAATAGTTAAGAGCAGAGACACCACACTGACAGCAAAGGTCCGCATAGTTAAAGCAATGGTATTCCCCGTAGTAACCTATGGCTGCGGGAGCTGGTCCATAAGGAAAGCTGAGCGAAGGAAGATAGATGCTTTTGAACTGTGGTGTTGGAGGAAAATTCTGAGAGTGCCTTGGACTGCAAGAAGATCAAACCAGTCCATACTCCAGGAAATAAAGCCAGACTGCTCACTTGAGGGAATGGTAGTAAAGGCAAAACTGAAGTACTTTGGCCACATAATGAGAAGACAGGATCCCCTGGAGAAGAGGCTGATGTTAGGGAAAGTGGAAGGCAAAAGGAAGAGGGGCTGACCAAGGGCAAGATGGATGGATGATATTCTGGAGGTGACAGACTTGACCTTGGGGGAGCTGGGGGTGGCGACAGCCGACAGAAAGCTCTGGTGTGGGCTGGTCCATGAAGTCATGAAGAGTCGGAAAAGACTGAACGAATAAACAAAACCTCCCAATAGCCGGAGCTCTCTGGGCGATTCACAAAAATTAAAAACTAAGGAGGATAAGGCTACTATTCCTGATGGAAATATATTCCCTCCAGTATTGGAGACAGGGTGCTTCTATATATCAGTTGTTGGGGAATGATTGTGGGAGGGTTCTAATGCACTCATGTTCTGCTTGTGGGCTTATTTATTTATTGCATTTCTATATGGCCCAATAGATGAAGTTCTCTGGGCAGTTCACAAAAATTAAAACCACCAAGAACAATTCAGTTTCCCACAGGTTTCTGGTGGGCCTCTATGGGAACAGAATGTTGGACTGTGGGCCTTTGTTCTGATCCAGCAGGGCTCTTGTTATGTTCTTAAAAGTCCTACCTGTAAGGGCTTATCTACACCAGGCAGATATCCACTATGAAAGTGGCATGAAAGCAGTATATAAAAGTCAGGAGCCACACTACTGCTTTATAGTGATATTGAAGTGCACTGACAACTGTTGGGGTCTATGACACATACCATTTACTGCTTTCATACCACTTTCATAGTGGAATATCCTGCTTGGTGTAGATGAGCCCTAAGATTTGTTCTGTTGGAACAACAGAAAACAAAGTTGCTCCATCATCTATGTTGCAGCCCTTTAAATATTTATAGATAGCAGTCAGATTAGGGCATATGCGGGATGAAACAAGTGGGGCATCAACCAGAGTGGCACTGGTAGAAAACCCAGAATGGCTTTGATCGAGCATAGGCTCTAGTTCATTTGAAAGCCTACTACATGGCAATGAGAGTGGTGAAGTAATTATATTTCACTGCCTCCATTGCATCTGCTCAGAGTTGCCTAGCAGAGCTTTTTCCAGGTGGTCAGGGGCCTGTTATGCTCTGTCCCAAAAATATAAAAGGTGGACCACTTGATAGCCTGCTTTGACCAATTTGTGCAACACTTTGCAGAGAAAATTAATGTATTCATTCCAACTTGGATGTTATAGTTGATACAGATTCGGTGGATGTACCTTTGGCTCCTGCTTGTCTAATTACAATGGATATTCTCAATTTGAACAGCCTGAGAATGTGGACAGGGTCCTTGGATTGATGTGGCCTGCCACTTGGATGCTGGACCCCTGCCCTTCCTGGCTTATAAAAGCAACTGTGGGATAGACTGGGTGAGTGGTAAGGTCATTGGTAAGCTTTGACAAAACAAGATTTCAATCCTTCTTTATGCAGATGATGCCATTCTTAAATCTCATTCTCAGGTAGGATTGTGTAGACTGTTAAGGCAGTTTAGTCACTACTATCGAAATGAACACCTTTCTATTAATCATGACAAAACTAAGATAATGGTGTTTGGTAAATCTAGGCATGTTTATAACTGGAAAATGGATGGGAAAAATTTAGAACGAGTTCCTTCCTTTAAGTACCCTGGGGTTATATTCCAACAATTAGGGACTTGGTCCCTTCAAATACAAACTAATGCTTTGCTGGCCGATAAGAATTTAGAATTATATTGGGTTAGGGTCCTGCCACAATTACTTTATGGGGCCCCATTGTGGGCACTAGCCGAATTGGATCCAATAGGAAGAGCCCAAAACAAATTCCTGCATAGGCTTCTTTCTGCCCCAGTTTCTACTAAATTGGCAACAATCCATGCTGAATTGGGACTGATGTCAATAAAAGTTGAAGCCCTTAAATTAGCTTTGTTTTTTTTTTGGTTAAAGGTGATATTTAAACAGGCTTCTGAATTTATACTCACTGCAGTTGAGGAAGTGGGCTCTATCTCTTTAAAACAAAATATTCTTCTTACTATTTCAAATATGGGATTTTCTACACCCTTTTTATTGTCACTGCGTTATGATGGAGCAAAGTCAGCACTTTTGCAATGTCTTAAAGATATTGAAATTTAGTCTCAAATGGCTGAAATTACAAGTTGCGCATCTAATATCCCATACTCACTACCTTTGTCATCCACCTCCAGCCACATTCCAGATATCTGTTTTATACTATGGTGCCCAGAACTGGAAACAGTACTCCGGATGAAGTCTGACCAAAGCAGAATAGAGGTGTACCATTACTTCTTGTGAACTGTACACAATACTTCTATTAATGCAATTAGTAAAAAGTGTGTGGCTCGGCTTGCATTTGCTGATGTGCCAGGGAAATCCAGGGAGCCCCAACAGGGCCATATTTCCCCTCAATGGACATCCCTAGTTTGAGTTCACAAGGGCTCTTATATGAAACATGACTAGAATATCCTTCTGCATTAATGCTGTTAAATTTCCAGGATTTTCTGCCACTCTAAATGTGATGCAATAACAAAGCATGTGTAGACACACTAGAAAAATGCACAGCTGTGTTGCAGCAATGTGTGTTATTTGTGCAAATTATAATCACGCACCACTGTGCAGCTTTGACTCCCACCCCACTCCGGGAAAGATTCCTGCAGACGCCCATGCTTGTTCCGATATTGCTCTTCTTTGAACTCAGATAGCAGGTTATAACAAGCTGAAGGAAGTCATGATTACAACAGATGTAATTGTATGCTTGATTCCATAAGAAGGAACCATATGTATTCTAGGCTTTCACTTTAATAAGTTCTAGCTGAGGCCTAAGGCTTTAGTTTTTCAAGTAGGCCACAAGGAGCAGATGGAAGGATCTTAAGCAGACATCTGCTTTGCTCACCTTTTTAAACTAGATTCATCTACTTAGCCTAAGAAACTCTCTGTTTTACTTTGTCTCCCGGAAAAATCCTTATTTATTTATTTATTTATTTATTACATTTTTATACCGCCCAATAGCCGAAGCTCTCATCCTTAACTTCTCTCTCTGGGACCTAATGCTCTTCCGGCTTCGCTTAAATCTGCTCCTATATTAAAAGAACTCTTTGCAGAACTAGGAATTTAGCAGGTTAGAAAATATAGGTGGAAATGATGCACAGCACAAAGGAAGACTGTCATTCTAGACAGTAGTCGTCATTCATGAACCCCAGGTAAAAGGTAAATGGAATACTATTTATTTACAGCATTTTTACCCTGCTCTTCAGACAAAAAAGGCTCCTACAGCAGCTGACACAGATTAATAAGACAGTCTAATAATAAAACCACCTTAAAAATTAAGTGGGAATGATTTAAAGTTGTAACAAACCCAACAAACATTCCAGAAGCGAGGAATATTCAAAATGCATTGCACACTTCCTATTAAACCATCACACCACAACAGGCAACACACACAGTTAATGTTAATTAATTTGGAGGTTGTTTTCCTGCAGCACTACTGATTATTCTAGGCTTGTAATTTGCAATTCAACTGGGCATCAGTAAGGACTGACAAGTCTTATCAGCAGCAGTATGTAAATGCAAATGGGCATTTTGAAGGATTCTATATCCATTACTTTCTGCATCATTTTCATATAAGGAAATACTATGTTTTCAATGCATTTCTGAACTTCTCCTGTGATCAGCTTCTTGTAACAGAACATGTCATTCCCATACTGCTAGAATTCATTTATAAGACTAAAACGTTTGGTATATCAGTAAAAAGAAGGTAAACCAAATCTTCAGTTTTCCCATGAAAAAGAGCCCTTTTGATGAAGTAAAACTTTTTGCCAAAAAGGCAAAATTCTCTCCTGGAATTTTACTGTCCAGCTGAAAGGAGCTTTGCTCCTAGTGTTCTTTTAGAGGAAACTGACCAGGCAGTCCTTTCAGACCAAACTGTAGAATTTCCTGGTAAGGGTGCTGCTGAAATTCTCTTCCTCCAGTCCTCTTCCTGGATTATGGGGTTCAGGATTACCTGATTTTATTTCCCAAACTGAATGAGTCATCATTATTCCCTTTGGATTCCCCCCACCCTGAAACTCAATCTTGATGTAATTCTATCTATGGTTATATCAACATGCTCTTTATGTTTTTGTCCTAACAGCCGGCAGTAAGGAGCCTAGGTGTACACTTCGTTTAGAAATGATTTATCTGATGTAGGGAGGTTCCCTGAATACTGAATTCTAAGTAAGAAGCTCAAATAAAGCATAAGAACACCCTAAGATTTTATCACTACACTTAGTGATTATGGAAAAGCTAAACATTCTGAAACTTCAAGTCAAACCCTGAGATTGGGCAACCCTGGGGTCTGCCCCAACCACTAGAGTTTAGGTTCAAGCAAATTCGGAAACAAATGATTTTATCTCAGGCCTGCTATGATGTATCCTTGCAAAGTTTCCAACCAAAGGTAGAGAAGGATACATCCAGATAACAAACTGTAGCTTTACCATGTCCAGCTAAATTACATTTTAAATCCTTACTTAGAATAACAGGATGATGGAACCGACAGTGAAAGCTTCTGGATAATCCCATGTTTGCCTGGATTAGTAAAATTCTGTGCAGATTACAGCAGTGATAGCTTGGACACTTTAGTCATAATCATAAGAACTGACTCACATGCAAGAGAACCAGAGGCACAAAACATCTCTCTCCTTCCCACTCTCTCTCCCCCTCCTACTCACACACTCACAGAGTGGTTTACAAATGTTTAACCAGCTGCTTTTTAGTACAACTGTCATCATATATGTCTGAAATATATTAACTATCACAAAATCTATTTATGTTGAGGGGAAAGGATTCAACTGAATCTGCAAACAATCTAAAGCTAACTACTATACACAGTACTTTACTGTTAAATAATAACGTTACTGTGCAGTTCACAGTTCCTGAGAAGACGGAAAGATGAAACATGATATCTAAAAAATAAAGGAAGCCATTCTTAAATCCACAACGGCTATTCATGCTTTAGAATTTAGGGAATATGAATGGATTTCACCTGTTCTGATATTGTTCCATATGTATGCTCTGCCCTACTTTTTAGCTTGGAGAACCTTAAAAAGTAATTTTAAAAATGACATGAATACAACTATTTTAATTGACACAGAGGCACTTATAGGCAGGGTGAAGTCACATCGGGACCCTGGACGAAGCACTGTGGAAGGTGCTGGCTGGACCTGTTGCCTCAGCGGAGCGCTTAGACTTCATGAAGGCCAACCGGTCTGGTTTTGCTGTTGATTGTGCCCCTCCCTCCATTGTGCTCTTAAAGGCAATTTGGTCTCTAGTTCCTCTGCCTTTTCTAAACCCAGCTTGTACATCTGGCAATTCTCGCTCCATGAATTGCTGGAGTCTACATACAGCTAAAAAGCAAGCCCTTATACATAATCTAGTTTCAAAACATGAAACTTCAGAAAGCAGCTATCACTGTTGCATAACACTTTTCTGGAGATGCTAGGGATTGAATCTGGGGCCTTCTGCATGCCAACCATGTGCTCTATCACTGAGACACATGCCCCCATATTTTGTTTTACACCAGACTCTACAACTGGGTTACACATGCCATACAAAGAAGTGTGAGAACTCTGGATATACTAAGAAGCTTTACAATATGCTTAGCTCCAACTGCAATCAAGCAGTCACAGCACTTCTTCCAATTGGCCAATCCAAAGCCCAAGAATCTCAGAAAAACTACTCTCTGTAAACTGACCAGTCTAGAGCCTTGGTGGGAAAACATGTCTAATCCTGAAGCATCCTCACCTGGAGCTAGATCAGCAGGTTATGCATACCTGGACATCCTTCATGATTTAGTTTAATCAAGCAGCCAGGAACCTCCTTGAGGCTCCCTTTCATTCTCCAGAACCAAGTTATTGATCCCTTTGTATTCTTTGTTTTGAAGTCTATAAATGTGTCCTCAACAGTACACTGTACGTGCAAGGATGTGAGGACAAGGTGCACTCAAGAGAGAGGTAGTTGGTGAAGCTGGGGAACATCAGTGGGATGCCATATTGCAGCTGGTGATGGCCCCGAAGCCCTTTGGGGGGGGAGGCATCAGCTTCAGCATTGCTGTCCTCAGTCAGGTGAGCCTCATGGTTTAGAATCTGAACAGATGGGCAAGTTTTGGAGATCTCAGGTCAGGCTGCCAGATTCAAACCCAAGTGGCATGATCCAGCAGCAACTAAGCATTGGCATAATGGTTCCATCACAGCTCTGATGCCAGGAAAGAGAATACATATTGCCCACCAGAGAACTTTTTGCAGTACCAACACCCACATGGGGTGGCGGGCTCTGGGTAGAGAAGCTGAATATGAGCCAACAGTGCGAAATGGCTGCAAGAAAGGCAAATGCTATTTTGGGCTTCATTAATAGAAGTATAGCTTCCAAATCGCGTGAGGTACTGGTTCCTCTATTCGGCCCTGGTTAGGCCTCATCTAGAGTATTGCGTCCAGTTCTGGGCTCCACAATTCAAGAAGGATGCAGACAAGCTGGAGGGTGTTCAGAGGAGGGCAACCAAGATGATCAAGGATCTGGAAACAAAGCCCTATGAAGAGAGACTGAAAGAAATGGGCATCTTCAGCCTGGAGAAGAGAAGATTGAGGGGAGACATGATAGCACTCTTCAAATACTTAAAAGGTTGTCACACAGAGGAGGGCCAGGATCTCTTCTTGATCCTCCCAGAGTGCAAGACACAGAATAACGGGCTCAAGTTAAAGGAAGCCAGATTCCAGCTGGACAGCAGGAAAAACTTCCTGACTGTTAGAGCAGTACGACAATGGAATCAGTTACCTAGGGAGGTGGTGGGCTCTCCCACACTAGAGGCCTTCAAGAGGCAGCTGGACAACCATCTGTCAGGGATGCTTTAGGGTGGATTCCTGCATTGAGCAGGGGGTTGGACTCGATGGCCTTGTAGGCCCCTTCCAACTCTGCTATTCTATGATTCAATGATTCTAAGATGAAGGAGGCCAGCAGAAGAGGAAGGTACCATCCACAGCAGACAAGGATATACAACAATGATGTATGATAATTGTGTTTAATTTTAGTTATAGGAAGGAGAATAATGTGAAACACGACAGAGACATTGAGCAAGAAATGGATTTTAAGTCATCCGTTTTCCTAAGCAGAATGGCACATTGGATTGCCTGCCTCCTTTTACAAGAAAAGTAAGGCACAAACAGGGGTAGGGGGTGCATGTGGGCACAAGCACAAGACACAAGGAATAAAGAGTAGATTTACTGTTGTTCACAGAATAATAACGTAAAAATAACTAATTTGGAATTAGAAAGGAAAGAATTTCATGAGAAAAGCTGGGAGATAATAATTAATAATAATAATAAAATTAAAAATATGATGTACATATAATGCAAAATGTATTAGCACCATGCTGAATTTCTCAATCTATTTATTTTCAACAATTCTTGGGGGGAGGGACAAAAAGAAATTTCATCCAAAAATGTGCGAAAGGGTGAGAATTTCAGAGAAATTTCTTAGTGTGCAGGTCTTCAGTATTTACCATATTATAAGGAGGTGGGTTGAGGATGGGGGTCATGCACGTGCTCTTTATTTTACAATTTTTATTCCGTTCTCCACTTGCAGCCTCTCTGGCTGCTTGAGCTTTCTGAAAAGCCCTCTAGAAGACTTAACCAGGAGGACATCAAAGGAGTTTTAACAACAACGAAACAAAATCAAAAATGCCTCACTTAGCTTAAGAACACTCAGCAGGCAGCAGCACTGCAAAGCCCCAAGGGAAGAAGTCCAGGTTAAGTCCTCTAGAGACTTTTCAGACATCTCAAGCAGCCAGAGAGGCTGCAAGGACACAGCAAGGCCTCTACGTCTCATGCAGCAGAACCCATTTCTAAGTTTCCCAATTGCGAGTGCCTGTATGCCTTTACAGGCTAAGCACCAGACTATTCCAAATCTCAAGACTGCTTACTTCACTCACAAAGGCAAAGGCCTCAGCTAGGGATGTATGAGAATTTCAGTTTAGTTTAATTTATATTTACTTTATTTGTTACATTTACATACCGCCCCATAGCCGAAGCTCTCTGGGCGGTTTACAAAAGTTAAAAACAGTAAACATTTAAAAAGTATACAAAATTTTAAAACATAAAAACAACAGTATAAAAACAACAGTATCCATTTAAAACTCCAGCAAAGGAGATCGTTACCTTGTCGTGGTGCTGGAGCTTGAGCACCTCAAGGATGCCATGAGCTAAACCATGAAGGGACACCCAAGACGGGAAGGTCATGGTAGAGAGGTCAGACTAAATACGATCCCTGGGGAAGGTAATGGCAATCAACTACTGACTGTAGTTCAGATCACGAACTTCTTATTGCACAATTTAGAATCAAACTAAAGAGAATAGGGAAGACCCACAGATCAGTTAGATATGAGCTCACTAATATTCCTAATGAATATGCAGTGGAAGTGAAGAATAGATTTAAGGGACTAGATTTAGTAAATAGGGTCCCGGAAGAACTATGGACAGAAGTTCGCAACATTATTATTATTATTATTATTATTATTATTATTATTATTTATATAGCACCATCAATGTACATGGTGCTGTACAGATATGGCAACAAAAAACGTCCCAAAGAAAAAGAAAACCAAGAAGGCAAGATGGCTGTCTGCTGAGACACTGGAAGTAGCCCAAGAAAGAAGGAAAGCAAAAGGCAACAGTGATAGGGGGAGATATGCCCAATTAAATGCAAAATTCCAGAGGTTAGCCAGAAGAGATAAGGAATTATTTATAAACAAGCAATGTGCGGAAGTGGAAGCAGACAATAGAATAGGAAGGACAAGAGACCTCTTCCAGAAAATTAGAAACATCGGAGGTAAATTCCAGGCAAAAATGGGTATTATCAAAAACAAAGATGGCAAGGACCTAACAGAAACAGAAGAGATCAAGAAAGGTGGCAAGAATATATGGAAGATCTGTATAGGAAGGATAATAATATCAGGGATAGCTCAGACGGTGTGGTCAGTGAGTTAGAGCCAGACATCCTGAAGAGTGAGGTTGAATGGGCCTTAAGAAGCATTGCTAATAACAAGGCAGCAGGAGACGACAGTATCCCAGCTGAACTGTTTAAAATATTGCAAGATGATGCTGTCAAGGTGATGCATGCCATATGCCAGCAAATTTGGAAAACACAAGAATGACCATCAGACTGGAAAAAATCAACTTATATCCCCATACCAAAAAAGGGAAACACTACAGAATGTTCCAACTATCGGACAGTGGCACTTATTTCACATGCCAGCAAGGTAATGCTCAAGATCCTGCAAGGTAGACTCCAGCAATTCATGGAGCGAGAATTGCCAGATGTACAAGCTGGGTTTAGAAAAGGCAGAGAAACTAGAGACCAAATTGCCAATATCTGCTGGATAATGGAGAAAGCCAGGGAGTTCCAGAAAAACATCTATTTCTGTTTTATTGACTATTCTAAAGCCTTTGACTGTGTGGATCATAACAAACTGTGGCAAGTTCTTGGTGGTATGGGGATACCAAGTCATCTTGTCTGCCTCCTGAGGAATCTGTATAACGAACAAGTAGCAACGGTAAGAACAGACCACGGAACAACGGACTGGTTTAAGATTGGGAAAGGAGTACGGCAGGGTTGTATACTCTCACCTTACCTATTCAACTTGTATGCAGAACACATCATGCGATGTGCTGGGCTTGACGAATCCAAGGCTGGAGTTAAAATTGCAGGAAGAAACATTAACAATCTCAGATATGCAGATGACACCACTTTGATGGCTGAAAGCGAGGAGGAGCTGAGGAGCCTTATGACGAAGGTGAAAGAAGAAAGTGCAAAAGCCGGGTTGCAGTTAAACCTCAAAAAAACCAAGATTATGGCAACCAGCTTGATTGATAACTGGCAAATAGAGGGAGAAAACGTGGAGGCAGTGACAGACTTTGTATTTCTGGGCGCAAAGATTACTGCAGACGCTGACTGCAGCCAGGAAATCAGAAGACGTTTACTTCTTGGGAGGAGAGCAATGACAAATCTTGATAAAATAGTTCAGAGCAGAGACACCACACTGACAACAAAGGTCCGCATAAAGCAATGGTATTCCCCGTAGTAACCTATGGCTGCAAGAGCTGGACCATAAGGAAAGCTGAGCGAAGGAAGATAGATGCTTTTGAACTGTGGTGTTGGAGGAAAATTCTGAGAGTGCCTTGGACTGCAAGAAGATCAAACCAGTCCATACTCCAGGAAATAAAGCCAGACTGCTCACTTGAGGGAATGGTAGTAAAGGCAAAACTGAAGTACTTTGGCCACATAATGAGAAGACAGGATCCCCTGGAGAAGAGGCTGATGCTAGGGAAAGTGGAAGGCAAAAGGAAGAGGGGCCGACCAAGGGCAAGATGGATGGATGATATTCTGGAGGTGACAGACTTGACCTTGGGGAAGCTGGGGGTGGCGACGGCCGACAGAAAGCTCTGGCGTGGGCTGGTCCATGAAGTCACGAAGAGTCGGAAACGACTGAACGAATAAACAACAACATCCATTTAAAAACAACAGCTCTGGGGGCCGTTAAAAAACAAACTTAGCGTTGTTAAATGCTGTTAAATGCCTGGCAAAGAGAAAAGTCTTGACCTGGCGCCTAAAAGATAACAGTGTTGGCGCCAGGCGAGCCTCATCGGGGAGATCATTCCACAGTCCAGGGGCCACCAGGCCGCCTCCCTTGTTGCCATCCTCCGAGCTTGTTCAGTTCACAAATCACTCAACAATTCCCTGTTTGAAATCCTGAACATGAACGTGCATGGGAGCACATGTTCATTGAAAATATTCACCAATTCCTGAACTTGTGTTCACAAAATGCACAACTTTTGAAAAATGCACATTTTATGTTTGAGTGAACGAAAACAGGCCACAAACGAGAATGGAAGAGAACTGAAATGAGCTTTGAAGTAAAGTGTGGAGAATTTCAGGGAGCTTGAGCATCCCTGGTTCACCCAACCCTAATCTCAGTTAAACATCCAAAAACTGTTCAATTCACTTACTGGAATTGACTAAATCCCAAGACTAAACCAAGCATCTCCTTGGTCTACAGCTAACAATACCAAGGCAACTCTATGCTTCCAAACAAGAGGGCACCACTCACCAGGTTAAATCATCTGAAGAAGACGAACATGAAAATGTTTCTGATTGTCCCAACTAGAGATGGTATATTTAAAGTACCGTGTGTTCAAGCCATTATTACAAACTGAATTTACTTTTTAATTTTTTAAAAAAACTTTTTGGTAACAAATGGGAGCTACAAGCTCCTGAACTGTTAGGAACACCTGAACTGTAAGGAACCTCTTTGGTTTTGCCAGTTTATAAGGAGCAGGCAAAAAACTAATTTAAAACAACAACAGAGGAAACCATCAACATTAGTAACAAAGATCATGATAGCCAATCAAAGAGGATAGAACATGATAGCCAATCGAAGAGGCTAAAGTGCAACAGTGAAAAGGGACACACCAGAGATTTCTGGGGAGGAACACTGTGTATAGGTGTTTCTACGCAAATGCTAGAAGACTCTGAGCCAAAATGGGAGAATTGGGCCTTTGCTAGACCTACCTCTTCATCCGTGCAGCAGGAAGAGCGAGCCCTTGCTGCAGCTACTAAGCTAGACGTCAGATGCGACGGGCTAAAGGAAAGCCCTGTTGCTTCCGCCATTTTTTTGTATTTAAAGGACCAGATGTGCACAAACGCTTGTGCGCTTAGGCAAGTATTTTTTTTAAAAAAAAAAGCCTTCTCCCCGCTCTCCCTGCCCCCAATCTCTCCCCCCCCAATCTCCCTGGCTCCGATCTCCCCCCCCCCAATCTCTCCCCCGGCTCCGATCTCTCCCCTGCCCCGATGGGCACAGCGCTCCTGGAGTGCTGTGCCCCGTGTGCACAGGGGCGAGCCCAAGCGTCAGCCCGGGCTAAACCATGGTCTAGCAAAGCCCTTGGAGTGCTTGGTTTCAAAGGAGAACCAGGACATAGTGGGCATTACATGCTACGAATGTGCTATCGTCCCTCAGACCAAAATGCTCAGTGACCTTGAGATGGAAAAGGAAATCAGGGAGGCCTCCAAACAAGGAAATTTTGTAATAATGGGTGACTTCAATTATCCTCACATTGACTGGATAAATGCATATTCCAGTCATGACAAAGAGGTTAAATTTCTTGATGTCCTAAATGACTGTCTCCTAGAACAGATGGTCATGGAACGGACCAGAGGGAAGGCAACTCTGGACTTAATCCTAAATGGTGTTGCCCAGAGCCTAATATAAGATGTAACTATTTGTTCATAAATAAACATTTTACATTAAACCGTCAACCTGCTATTTTTACGGAAAAGCCTTTTCCAAATCTCCTTACCTTTTCCCTCTGCTGTAAGGGAAAGGTTATACTTTTCTTTTTACTCCTCCCTCAGGTATTTAAGTGGTGGTGCTTAGCCTGAAGGAGGTGCTCCTGTCAAAGCCTTGTGTGTGAAGTGGCGGCGTCGCACCTACCAATTTGGATGGCTTTAAAAGGGGGTTGGGTAAATTCCTGGAGGCAAAGGCCATCCTTGGCTATTAGCCCCGATGGTTATGAGCTACCTCCAGTATACGAGGCAGTAAGCCTGTGTGCACCAGTTGCTGGGGAACATGGGTGGGAGGGTGCTGTTGCACCATGTCCTGCTTTGTTGGTCCCTGATTGACAGCTGGTTGGCCACTGTGTGAACAGAGTGCTGGACCAGATGGACCCTCGGTACTTCTTATGTTCTTGGATCCTGCCAGGAAGGTATTGACTGCTTCAGCTCTCTCCTTTTTGACAGCACCACTCAAGATTAGGTGCTGCTTTAGGAACGGAGTAGCTCAAACCAATAAAGCTTCCACAGTTAAAATATTTCTGAGTTACAAGCAAGCCCCATTTTTAAAAATATTTCACTGGTAATTGGTCTATTTTATTTAACAGAAAATCTTATCTAGTTAGCAGCCAATGCACATACCGTTCCTTGGCAGATATTGGAAGGTAATTACTTCCTCTTTTCCTTTAGCTCTACAAATGTACAGCAAAATTTCCTATCCTTCATATTCATTAGGGATTTTCTGTTCATTACATTACAGTTTCATTACAGCATGTACGGGAGTAGAGTACTTCACTCATGAAAATAGTAGTACATCCCTTCTTGTAATAAAAACTTTCATATTTTATAAATCCGTTGGGATCCAAAATGCTTCCTTGATATTGTTTATGGCTTACTGAATCAAGTGCTATGAGTCTCATTAATCTTTGCTACTCAGTTTTATGACCTGAGCTGAATAAACATAAAGCACCACTTGCTTCCCAGTTCTGAACTTATTTACTGGTGAGTCCTATTTATTTTATTTGGGCTTCCTTGGAAGTGTGTGTAGGATAACTCGTATCGTGACAATATGACAGGAAAAAAAACAGATTTGTCAGGATTTTTGGTAACAAATCCAGGAAGGGGGGGAATTATGAACTTGGAAAAAATCTGTATTTTTCACATCCTCCCCAGCCAAAGGGCAGCTCTACTTTAATCAGAATTAACAAGTCTTATACCTCTGTCCTTTTTAAAGATAAAGAGATGAAACTTGGCATGATGATAGCTCTTAGGTAAGGCTTTATTCTTGCCAAATTTGAAGCCAATCTATTCATCCATTGTTTTTAAGAATTTTTTAAAATGTGAGCTTTTAAAATTATTTTTTTTATAAAAACATCACTTTTAAAGATAAAGGGATGAAACTTGGCACCATGATAGCTCTTAAGGAGGGATTTAGCCATGCCAAGCTTGAATCAGATCCGTTCATCCATTCATTTTTAGGATTTTTTTAAAATTCAAGGTTTCAACATTATTGTTTTAAAAAACTGCTGGAGCTGTATCCTTCAAACTCAGGTTGTCAAACCTCATCTTTGGGATCTTGCACCTTGAGCAATTTCAGCCCTTGGCATCAAGGGGATTTCCAGTTTTTGGCTAAGAAGTGCTCGGCGAGCAGGGCACCTTTCCAGCAGATTTGGTGGGCAGCCAATGAAGTTGTAGAAGGACTGGCGTAATGTGATCTCGCTGGCCAGTCCCTGTTAGTAGGTGGGCTGCCCTGTTTTGTACCAGCTGAAGTTTCCGGACCATTTTCAAAGGCAGCCCCACGTATAACGCATTGCAGTAATCCAAATGAGAGGTTATCAGAGCATGGATCACTGTAACTAGGCTATCTCTGTCCAGATAAGGGCGCAGTTGGTATATCAACCTAAGCTGACATGTTGGGAAATTAAGCCTGACTCGGAGCATACCAAAATGTCCACCAGTACAAGATACATTGGATCGATAATTTTGATAAAGAATGGAAGAAATAACTATGTTGAGAACCTTATGGAGAGGTTTTAAAAAACATTTATTTATTTATTTATGGAATTTTTATACCGCCCAATAGCCGAAGCTCCCTGGGCGGTTCACAAAATTCCGCCCCCCATAGCTTCATTTCCAGACATTTCACTTCTCTAGTCTTTTTATAAAATTATTTTTCTTACATAGTTTTTAGAAATCATTGAGGGGGGGAGTAAAGGCTTGGCAAAAATAGATAAACACCTTGTCTTAATTTTAAAAGAAAATATTTCATAATCCAAAGCAGTTCATTAATTCCCATTTTCCAAAAAAATAAAAATAAAAAAAATGGGGGAAATGGGGGAGCGGGCAGAATCTGTTTCCCCCGCCCCAAACTTTTCAATTTCCGCCCCCAGCCCTTCACATCTCTAGATCTAGCTAATGGCTGCTGACTCACTCTGATCTCTCTTGAAGGCTGATACCCCTGCAATCCTCCCCAACTGGATCCAACTACTCGTGCCCAGTCAGTCTCACAGAAAAAGTATGGAAGAAATCACCTGACCATGACTTTTTCATAAATAAATTCCTGGGTTCTGAGAAGCTCTGGGGAAATTCTTGACAATTAATTGTTGGTGGGGTGGCATTCAATCCCCATAAAGTGTACTGAGCCAAGACAATCTTCTGGAACTTCTGGATGGAAGGCACTGTTGTTTTCCCACAAGGCTCCAGAATAAAAATGGATTGTTTCGTGATGATAACGCATAAGAGTATGGCGCCATCACAAAGTCAAATCAGAGTGAGGGAAAGGCTTTCTCTCCTCATTCTAGAGCCATGTGTGTGGAGTCCACCAGCAACCAAGAAGAGACTGTACGCTGCAACCAGACAATACAACATATGGAGCAGCAAAAACAACTCGGGGGGCATTTTCATAGCCACCCTTCCCCCAGTTAACCAAATGTATTGTTGGTATTTTCTCCACCATATAATGCCCCATTTAGCTTTATTTATCCAGGTGCCAACCCAGCATGATCCTTAACATTGCTTGCACATCTGCTAATAATACTCTGAATCTGATAAGTATAAGAAGGATTGAAAAAAGCTCCAAAAATGCTGCCTATATAATTTTATAATGCATAAGTAATAATACCAACCCCAGAGACGGAGCAGCTCAATCAGAAAAAATGCAGAAGACTTCCAAATGTAAGAGAATCTTAAATCATTAATGAAACTAAGCTTTTAATATATGTAAATTAAATTATATATGCATATTTCCTTAGACCAAATTTAATGTGCATCCTTTATTCAGGATTCAGTGAGGAAGAGACAACTTACATTTTTTATTGCTCCAGACCACAAAATCGTAATTTATGTTCCCTTTTAATAATATAAAACCTGACAGCCAAGCCAGAACACTGGGATGCTGCATTCCTGCACAGTTCTGAGAGATGAAAGTCATGCTGGTTTGTACTACAGGAACTGCAGCTCCCACTAAGTTAAAAGAGGTTTTGTTCTGCTTTGCTACTGCTATGCAAAGTTTGACTACTAGCTTATGTCAATGTAGTGGGCACAATCCAGCCAAAGTGAGGCACTTTTAACTCACCAGCCCTTGAGAACACTTCCCCCCACCCTGCATGAAAAGGGCAAAAGGCAAGCAGCTCACAAAACTAGGATGATGGAAATCCTTCCCTGTGTGAGAGTTCCAAAAGTGAGGCGCTGCCGCTAAAAGGGCCCTGTCACCAAAAGGGCCATCAACTCTGCCCCTCTTAGCAGTGGAACACAGAGAAGGGTCTCCAAAAATCATTACAACTGTTGGCAGATTCCTATGAGAGGAGGTGGCCCTTCAAATATCCTGGTCCCAAGCTACGGCCTAAAAACAGCTATCAGAGGCAGTAATATACACCAGTTGCTGGGGAACATGGATGGGAGGGTGTTGTTGCACTGTGCCCTCCTTGTGGGTCTCTGGTCTACAGCTGGTTGGCCACTGTGGAACAGAGTGCTGGACTAGATGGACCCTTGGTTTGATCCAGCAGAGCTCTTCTTATGTTCTTAACTTAGAAGCCAGTGCAATTTGAATAAGACCGAAGTAAAGTGCTAAGAATAACTGTTCTGGCTGCAGCATTTTGTACCAGCTGTAAATTTCTAAACATTCTTCAAGAGCTGCTCCATGTAGAGTGTATTGCATAGGGCGACCATATGAAAAGGAGGACCGGGCTCCTGTATCTTTAACAGTTGTATTGAAAAGGAAAGTTCAGCAGGAGTCATTTGTATATATGGAGAACCTGGTAAAATTCCCTCTTCATAACAACAGTTAAAGCTGCAGGTGCCCTGCCCTCTTTTGTATCTGGTCACTCTAGTATAGCTCCTGCAGCTTTAACTGTTGTGATGAAGAGGGAATTTCATCAGGCTCTCCATATATACAAGTGACACCTGCTGAAATTCCTTTTTCTATGCAACTGTTAAAGATACAGGAGCCCTGTCCTCCTTTTCATATGGTCACCCTAGTATTGCATTAATCTAGTCTAGGTGTGATTAAGGCAATCATCTTTAACCACAGTTGCCTCACAAAAAGCACAGGAAATACTCCAGAACTGCAATGCATTTGTTCCAACTCAGGGAAGGTGACAGGGAAGTTCCAAAAGACACTACTTGCGTCCCTGAGTAAATATTAGCATTTGAGACCAAAAATCTGCATCTGTTGGCCAATTAAGGCAGTTCAGTTTGGATAAATACAACTCAGTATTTAAGGTCATATTTAATAATTGTCACATTATAACTACAAAAGAAGAATTGCAATTAACAATTTATTTTCAGCTACACAATTATCTGGAATGAGCTTGTTCTATATAATGAGCAAGAAAAAATGTTTTTGAAAGTGCATCTTTAAGAAACCTTCCCTCATGCATCAATGTTAATTTGAGCCAATAGTTAAGAATCTGTAGCAAGATTCTCATCTTAGTTGGCAATATTGTATCTTTGGGGGAGCAATCCTATAAGATCTGTCCTGGGTACTTAGGATTTCTCATATGCCCCAGTAAACAGAGTAAACAGAAAATGAAAACAGACATATTCGAGCTTCAGACAGCTATGAAACATCCAAAAGGAAATAGCAGTCAGGCATTTGGAGATGCAGGCCTTTGCATCTAATTAATAGTTCTGTGAAACTTTAAAATGCCCATTCTTTATCTAATAATATGCAATGAAGTATTACCACTTTGCTCAATTGAAGTGTGTCATTCTAGGGGAGTTTTCCTCAACCTGGTTCTCACCAGATACGGTGGACTACAACTCCCCTCAACCCCAGCCACCATGGTTGGAGGTGCCAGATTGAGGAAGAGGGAGAAAATATCTCTCTATCCACATTTCATAATACTAGAAGCCAGGGTCATCCCATGAAGCTGACTGGCGGGAGATTGAGGACAGATAAAAGATAGCACTTTTTCACACAGCGCATAGTGAAACTATGGAATTTGTTGCCACAAGACGTAGAGATAGCCACCAATTTGGATGGCTTAGACAAATTCATGGAGAATAAGGCTATCAATGGCTACTAGTCTTGATGGCCATATGCTACCTCCAGTATCAGAGGCAGTATGCCTATGTACACCAGTTGCTGGGGAACATGGGCAAGAGGGTGCTGTTGCACCGTGTCCTGCTGGCTGGTCTAGAACAGAATGCTGGACTGGACGGAATCCTTGGTCTGATCCGGCATACTTCTTCTTATGGACTCGTGATATGATTAATTTGCAGATAAATGCATTTTTTTAAATAAGGGGATGGCTTGGGGGTAAAATCTTTAAAATAATCCTAAAAATCAGCAGATGAACGTATGTGCTTCAAAATTGCCATGCATCAAGCCCTGCTTAGGTTCTTCACAATGCAAAGTTGCATTTGTGTTTGTTGAAAAATGAGGAAGTTATAGCACTTTGAAATGACTGGAAGTCACATTTCTAAAAATTCATTGCAAGAAAATCGATGGACAGATCTTGGACACGCATAAGCATCTCCATGGTATCTGTAAGCTCGCCAAATTTCATTTTTCTATCATTAAAAATAAAAAAGTTATAGACTTTTCTTTAGGTCAATGTAATCCTATGGCAAAACAAAACGCGGTTTGAGCTAAAATGGCATCCGAAGCTCTGAATACTTCTGAGGCGTTTCGGATCAATCCAAACTGCTTCGGATCGTTTTAGACCTCCGCCAAACCATTTCGGAATGGTCCGAAACACCCCTATCCGTTTCAGATTCAGATCTGAAACGGTGCACAGCCCTACTGCAATGCGTTATACGTGGGGCTGCTTTTGAAAATGGTCCAGAAACTTCAGCTGGTGCAAATCATGGCAGCAAGATTGTTAACAGGGACTGACTAACATAACCACATTGTGCCAGTACTTTTCCAGCATCACTGGCTGCCAGTGCTAGTATTAACATTTAAAGTCCCAAACAACTTGGGGTCAGATTATCTGAAGGAACGCCTCCTCTCATATGTGCCTGCCAGGACCCTAAGATCATCTTCAGGGGTCCTTCTCCATGAGCTCCTGCCAAAGGAAGTGAGGCAGGTGGCTACCAGGAGGAGGGCCTTCTCTGCTGTGGCACCCTGGCTGCGAAATGAGCTCCCTAGAGAGGTTCGCCTGGCGCCTACATTATAATCTTTTCAATGCCAGGTGAAGACCTTTTTATTTTCCCAGTATTTTAACATTTTACCATCTTAGGTTTTAACTTTCCTGTTTAAATCTGTATTTTAAATCTCTATTGCTACTTGGTTTTATTCTGGCTGTGCTATTATATTGTACTTTTATATTGTGTTTTTACATGGTGGTTTAAGTTTTATACTTCAAACTGTACTTTATAGTTTTGATTTTTGTTAACCGCCCAGAGAGCTTTGGCTATTGGGTGATATACCTGCTCCTGGTGGTTCCACCTAGATCCATCCTCCGTTTGGAATCCACCAGGGGAAGAGCCTTCAGCGTGGTGGCGCCCCTCCTGTGGAACTCCCTGCCTCTGGAGGTCAGGCAGGCTCCAACCTTGTACTCCTTTTGGCACCTCCTGAAAACATCTTTATTCCAAGAAGCCTTTCTTTAACATGCAGCCTTGGATTTCTGTGTTATTGTTGTTTTTTTGCTTCTTTTTAAATTTTGTTTTAACTGTTTTATTCTGTTTTTATTTTCATTTTACCTTGTACACTGCTCCGAAATTTTTCAATGGGGAGCGGTATATAAATATTCTAAATAAATAAATAATAATAAATAATATAGAAATGCAATAAAGAAAGAAACAGGGGGGCGGGGGTCTGGCTAGTCAAAAGAGGTGCTGATGGTGTGTGTATGGGGGGAATAAATAAATAAAGTGGAGGCATCCCTTTTATGGAACTTCTTCCCCTGAGCCTATCTAGGGTCAGTTTAAGATCTTTTTATTCTCCCAGGCCTTTTATGCTTTAAAGTTCTTAATTGTTTTTATCTGCTGCTTTTAATTTGTGTTTTTAATTGTGTTAATTGTTGCTTTTATTCTGATTTTGTATGGTTCTTATTGTAGTTTTATCTTTTTAACTACTCTTGGAATCAACTAGTTGAAGAGCAGAATACAAATTCATAATAAATTCAATAAACAAAACCTTTTTTGTTTAACATGGTATATTAAGGGTTTTCCATATTCACATCCTCTAAAATACTGAGAAATTACAGCTGCTACAGAAACATCCATGTTTGTTTAATTAATCTCAATTTTAAATCTAAAGAAATAGTAATACAGAAGCTAAGACAACTCTTCATTGATTAGGCTCTGTAGTGTTTTAATTCCCAATTCCATTGAACCCTAACATTCTGAACATCTAACTTACTACATTCCAAAGACTTTTATAAACAGCTATTATAAGTGAAAATCCAATCAATACCTCTCTCAATATAGGAGATGCCAAAGCACTCAATGCTGATGGCCTGTACATAGACACTAAAAGGTGTGGTATTTAAAGATATTGCCACTCAGCACTAGTTGGTAAATGATATCTAAGCCACAATATTGAGACGGGTAAAAAAAATTCAATTGTATTAAATGTTCTAACGTATAAATTCCACTATCAATCCATTTTTTCCATAATGGTTTGACTCATGAAGCAAATTTAGTATGAGTATATGGATCAAATTGCAGCTGATGACCGACTAACACTGATGAGACACTAAAACAACCCATGGGCTGTCATTCACAAGCAGGAAAGAACATGTGGGTTCCCTCCGTCCTCCTTTCATGGGTTGCTTTTTGCCAAAGGAATGGTCCCAGGCTGCCTGAAAGAGGCAGTGGTGAAAACTTTTCTGAAGAAACCCTCCCTGAACAAGGCCTATCTCAATAATTTTAGGCTGGAAACAAATGCTCCTTTCCTAGGCAAAGTTTTTGAGTGGGTAGTTGTTGATCAGCTCCATATACTCTTAGATGAGATGGTTTATCTGGATCCATTTCAGTCAGGGTTCAGGCCAGGTTTTGGCATGGAAATAGCTTTGATTGCCCCATATGTTGACCTATGTCAGGAGATAGACAGAGGAAGTTTGACCATGTTGATACTCCTGGATCTCTTGGCAGCTTTCGATACCATTGACCATGGAATAATAATAACAATAACAACAATAACAACAACGGCAGCCTTCTGGGATGGTTGTCTGAGTTGAAATTGCATTGCAGTGGTTTCACTCCTACTTGGATTGGTGGCTTCAGAAGTTGGTTCATGGAGGATAATGCTGTTCAACATCTACATGAAACTGTTGAGTATGGTCATCCAGAATTTTAGAGTGCATTGTCATTAGCATACTGATGACACACAGCTCTATTTTTCCTTTTCATCTTCTCCAGGTGAAGCTGTGTTAGATCAGTTGCTGACTGCAACAATGGACTGGATGAGGGGTAATAAACTGGAGTTCAATCCAGACAAGAGCAAGATGCTGTTAGTGGGTGGTTCTTTTGACCAGATGGAGGGTACTCGCTATTTCTGGATGGGGTTGCACTCCTCCTGAAGAAGCAGGTCTGTAGCTTGTGGGTTCTCCTGAAGCCACCTTTGTCAATTGAGGCTCAGGTGGCTTCAGAAGCACAATGTCTTCTTCCAACTTTGGTTAGTGGTCCAACTGTGCCCCCTATTTGGACAGCAATAACACAGCTTCAGACTTCTATGCTCTGGTAACCCCCAAGTTAGATTACAGCAATGCAGTCTATTGTGTGCTGCCTTTAAAGATGGTTCAAAAGCTGCAGCTTGTGCAAAATTTAGCACCAGAATGATAACATGGGCCAGAAGATTTTGGCCCACTTACACTGGCTGCCTGTACATTTCCAGACCCTATTTAAGGTGATGGTTTTGACCTGTATACTATGCTCATCATCTAAGGCCCTCCTGCAGGGAGGCTCAGAAGGTGGCAACAAGGAAAATGGCTTTCTTCCTGATTACAGAATAATCTCCCAGCAAGGCCTGCCTGGCACCAACATTGTTATCTTTTCAGTGGATAATGGAGACTTCCCTCTATTCTCAGGCATTTGATAACACGAGATAAGGTTTTTAAATTGAATCCTGGGACTTCTTATAGTTGATGGTTTAAAATGTTTATGTAATAAATGAAATTAAATAAATGAAGTTGCTGAGATAATTTATACGAAGACTTTTTCCTGTTGATTTTTATCTCTTAGCTGAGCCTATTTGTGGCATCAGACCTTTTCAAAATTTGCTTTCATCTGAATATGCACATAAATACATGTCGTGCTTCATTTTTTCTCTAAGAGGTTTCTTTTTTGCTTGAAAGGCAATTTATAAAGGCAGTTTATTAACGTATTTTATAAATGTATCAAATCAATAATCATGGGGCCTTTTCCTCCCCCTCTTGGCAGTGGCACATGTATGTGCCCAGTACAGGTGAGTGTTGCATCCCAACTCATACAAAGGATCTAAAATTAAGCTCATTCGCTTAGGTGTGCAGTTGGAGGCCAAAGTAATTTGTTTTCTTTTTACTACAATATTCAGTGGACTAATTCTCTTTCACATGAATTCCTCTCGCACAGCAATGCATTCATGTTACATCTTTATCTCATTGTTCCCCTCTACGCATGGAAGAGCTGCAGAACTATCTCACTATAATCTATTATTCAGGAGAGGTCTTCACCGAATAAATGTCTGTTGAGAGCCTTAAACAAATTTCATTGGGAGCACCACCATCTGCACCTACATTATATGCTTTTAGACGCCAGGTGAAGACCTTTTTATTCTCCCAGTATTTTAAGTCTATAAATAAATTTTAACTTGGTGTTTTAAATTTGTAATTTTGCATTGCTGCTGTTTTTATCTGGTTGAGCTCTTATATTGTATTTTATATTATGGTTTTATACTGTTGTTTTATACTTTGAATGTTTTTAATTTTTGTGAACCGCCCAGAGCGCTCCGGATATTGGGCGGTATAGAAATGTAATAAATAAATAAACTCAGTAGGTTATTTTACCAGGTATCATTGTATATGTAGTCAAATGTTTAAAAAGAAAAAAAAATACATCCTGTGTTTGTTTAGTAGCATTCAATAATTAATGTTCACTGTTGAAAGCATGTTACTTTTCTAGATATTTCTTCAGAGACATCATGATGGTCAGCTTCACTTTGGATTTCTGCTTGCAGGGATGGGTAACTTGTGGACTTCCAAATGTTTTGGCCTCCATATCCCATCAGCCCTGGCCAGCACAGCCAATAGTCTAGGATGATGGGAGTTGTAGGCCAAAACATCTGGTGGTCCACAAGTTGCCCACCCCTTGATTAAACTCCTTGATATTATGGTTTTATACTGTTGTTTTATACTTTGAATGTTTTTAATTTTTGTGAACCGCCCAGAGCGCTCCGGATATTGGGCGGTATAGAAATGTAATAAATAAATAAACTCAGTAGGTTATTTTACCAGGTATCATTGTATATGTAGTCAAATGTTTAAAAAGAAAAAAAATACATCCTGTGTTTGTTTAGTAGCATTCAATAATTAATGTTCACTGTTGAAAGCATGTTACTTTTCTAGATATTTCTTCAGAGACATCATGATGGTCAGCTTCACTTTGGATTTCTGCTTGCAGGGATGGGTAACTTGTGGACTTCCAAATGTTTTGGCCTCCATATCCCATCAGCCCTGGCCAGCACAGCCAGTAGTCTAGGATGATGGGAGTTGTAGGCCAAAACATCTGGTGGTCCACAAGTTGCCCACCCCTTGATTAAACTCTTCTAGCTCATGCATTTTTTAAAAAAAAATTGTATCTACCATACTGCACAAACTACAAGCTGCCACAGGATAGGTGCATATAACCTCTCCCACTTCAATGGATGTGACTGCAAAATGATCAGTAATCTACTCTATGATTTGTGTCCTAACAATTGGGATCTGGCGCATTCTGCCATTGGGTAACAGGGCACTAATGCAAACTATTTTGGGAAGCTCAGCTGTGATAGCCTTCTACACATGTAGTTTATATGTTGTATTCTTGTTGGCATCACCCTAGCACTTTTTCCAATACGTATTGTTGCTCTCAGAAAGACTGTATAGGCAAGAGGCTCACGGCAGTGGGAAGTAAGAGGATACTGAAGCTGGTGCCCTGCTTTATCTGTAATTTGTAGTTCAGTGACCAGGGCATTCTCTACTGTAACTTAATCAAAAGAAGTTGCCCTCTCGCAGTCTATGAAGATTGGGAGTTCCAGTTACATGCAGAGGCCCTCATCACGATGAAGTCCCCACTCCAGGCAGGCAGCCCACAAGGATACCTTAAAACTGCTCAATCCAGAGCCTTGATGGGAAACATGGGACCAATCCTGAGGCATCCCCACCCACAAGATAGATCACCTGGGCCTCGCTTGTGGTATATTTTCCTTCTGTATTCTTCCACTTAACTATTTCTCTGAAGCATGGCTTTTGTAATGCTCGGCCAGCTTGCTTTAATCCAGTACAGAAGAGCTGGGTGCTTCCTTGAGGTTCCTTTTGTTTAAAATCCATAACTGCCCTTGAGTTTGGGCTTTCAACACAGTCTTGGACTGTGTGACTGTGTGTAGACAGCTCCAAGAGCTGCCCGGGGTTCACAGGGGTTTTGACCTGCTCCTTGTGATCCTCCTTAGCACACTACCTCTCCTACTCTGGTGCCTAGCTCATGTTTCTATGGACAGAGCTTGGATGCTTTGAATCAATCCACTGCTTTGTATGCCTACATAGAGCTTCACTCCCTGGGAAACCATCCAGTGGGGCTTCCACTCACGGCAGAGCTAATCATCACACTGTGACTTCAGTATTTCTGCCTGCGACACTTGTGAGGGGTCTGCTCCACAATCACGGGTTGCTGACCTTGTTCTAGGACCCCCAAAATCCTAGGGAGGTGTGCCTAACAGTGTGAGACAAAGTGGCATCATAATTTCCTATGAGCTATTGACTCTAAGCCCAGTGACATCTTTGTTCGGTGGACAACCTGGGAGTCTAGGATCTTGTGTTGAGGTTTTTCAAGCTCTTGAATCAAGTACAACCACTTATACCCACATGGTTTCTCTCCCCTGCCTCCCCCCCGCCACACCTTCTGTGTTTATATTTTTTCTTGGAATAGTCAGCGTCCAAGAAGAGACCTTATTTTTATGTTCTCCATCCCAAATACTATTTTTGAACTTTATTCCACAACATTTTGCAGGGCTTTAGGGTCCCTGATAACAGCTTAGTCAGCCGTTTAGTCTCACCGGCATCAGCTTCTATTGTGTCAGAACCATCTTGGAATACACCAACCCCTTTAGGCTATTTTGGGGGGGCTTGATGCTCAGAATTATCTAGAAAGCAGTGAGCCACAAGTTGCCCACCGCTTGCTCTAGGTGAACATATAGCAAAAGACGTGTATAATGCCTCTGCAGCAAGACCTCTTCACTGATGTAACATAGTGGCTAAAAGACAGCTACAGATCAGTATGTCCCTGTTTGAAACTTGCCCTCAGGTGGTCTCAAGCAAACCAAGGTCCCTCTCAATGACAACAATATCTATTCAAGGCTTTGAAAATTCAAAAGCCTTTCATCAATCTCTCTCTATTTCTGATGTTCAGATATGAGGGCTGACACTTGTGTAGCCAAAACCCTCAGGATACCTCCCTCCTGTGTGTGGCACTCATATCCCATGCACAGGAAGGAAGGAAGGAAGGAAGGAAGGAAGGAAGGAAGGAAGGGAAGGAGGGAGGAAGGGAGGAAGGAAGGAAGGAAGGAAGGAAGGAAGGAAGGAAGGAAGGAAGGGAATATCGGGAGAGTTAACAAAGCTCTGAGGTTTGCTGAAGTATAGAAAATGTTTGGGGGGAGGGGAATAGCCCTGTAAGGACTAAGCATGCTCAATGGCCACAGGATGCTGACAGTGTTGGGTGGGGTGGGGGTGGATATGGAGGAATGGAATGGAATACCATGGAGGAAGACATGGCTGACTGACAGGATCATTAAATGGGAACACGCCAGGCTGCAACCTTTTGTTGCAGGTTAGAGTGCTTGTGAATGCTTGGTGTTATTATAAAGGCATTAACTGATTATGGAACAGTCCTAAACATAATTATAACATTAATGCACAACTGCAGAATTGCTTTTTATTGAAAATGTGCATTTTAACTATTACATTAAACAGAAATGAAAATAATAATAATGAAAGCTAATGAAATAAGAAAAGCAGTTACAGATGATAAAAATACTATAAGGCATCTGTGAGAGAACACTGAAAATGTTTTCTATCTAAATAATTGAAATATTCAGACCCACAAGACCGAGATTTTGATGATGCCGGAGTTAAAAGACTCTCCATTTACCAAGGCAAAAAAACAATATCAGGCTTATTATTATTATTATTATTATTATTATTATTATTTATTTATATAGCACCATCAATGTACATGGTGCTGTACAGATAACACAGTAAATAGCAAGACCCTGCCGCATAGGCTTACAATCTAATAAGTTGTAGTAAACAATAAAGAGGGAAGGAGAATGCAAACAGGCACAGGGAAGTGTAAACAGGCACAGGGTGTGAAAAATGTCCAAGTTCCACAAAACTTTAGATTACCTTTCCTGGTATATTAGCTTTTCTATGAATGAGCCATACCAGCACCAACACCACCAACAACAATATGGAGGGAAGACCCACCGCCAAGCGATTTTCCGTAAAAGCAGCAGCAACAGGAAATGGTGCTATAAGAGGTTTATGTAATAAGTCCTTTAACTCGTTGTGAAAAATGCTTAACAAATCAATTCTAGTAAGTTATTTACTGCTTTGATGAGACTAGTCCCAGAATACAGATATGACTCCACATCTCCACCACATGCGATGGGAAGTGCAGGAGCACGGCTGATGCAATTGTGCTCTTTTTCAGAAAAGCACCAACTTTACTAACAGTTGTGAACAAATACATGGTGATCATGTCACGCACACATATGTGTGGGCATAGCTGAAGTGAAATATTTTTTTCTGTTTGAGCACAGTATAATAAATACCAACTTAAAGATATCAAGCCAGGTGATATAAAACATTAAACATATCAGGATAGCATTGAGCAATCAGCAATTGTAATTTTCAGAAATGTGACAGAACACAGCTGCACATATGCACAAACAATTGAAAAACATGTCTATATTAGCCATATATAATATTGCACAGGTTCAAAGGAACCAAGTAGAAAAATGGACATACGTTGTTTAAAAGTGCTGTTACTTTTTATCACACATCGCTGCTGAACAAGATAGTTTTAGATTAACCAGCTTAACTGCTGGAGCATTTTCTCAGAAGCTCACAGACAGGAACAGGAAATGGCAGTCTTTTTGAACTTGCAGCGTTTCTGACATTCCTTTATGCAATGACAAAAGATTTTAATGATTTTATGAACTGTGGTCATATGATCTTGTTTGATTTTCTGTGTAAGTCACAATATTTCAGTCAACTGTGCTGCATGCATACACATATGCATAACACACCCCTCCACATATCTGGAAATGATCACTAGCTATTAATTTATGAGTCTGACCCATTTTGCACCAGACCGGGTTTTCATGAGTCACATAGATGGCTTGCTTTACTTTCCAGAATTTTATGAAAATTTAGACATACAAAAATACATAAAATAAAATAATACCAGCCTAAACTGCGCATTTCTCCCATAGGCTAAAGTATTTTTTGGGAAGGGGATTTGTGGATTTTGTGGGAGATTGCACATTTTTTGCAAGTGTGATTTTGCTCAAATGTAAATTTGAAGAAATGCTAATTTGCAGAAATTTGAGCAATTGGAAAAAAAATGGATTCCATCATTGAGCAGACGACAGAACAAAAAGCACCGGGCAATCAGCGGAATGCAGACAGAGCTGGTTCTACGAAATCTGTGCTTGACTAATTATTGTTATTATTTATTACATTCATATCCCAGCTTTTTTTCCTCCAAGGAACTCAAGGTCACATACACAATCCTCCTCCTCTCCATATTATACCATGCTGAATTGGTTGACAATGCACACACATGTGAGATATACTCCAATACCTGAAATGAACACTACAAATTAGCTCACAAATGGTGTAAATCTGGTGTTTTTATGAAAAAGCACGATTGCTATTTGAATCACTTCAATCAGCTTTACATCTACTGACATACTGTGTCATATACTTCCATATATGAAATTGACTCAGAGTACAACCACTAAAATCAATGGGTCAAATTCCTGTTAATTAGCTATGACTAATTTAAGTTCCACTGATTTCAATATGTCTACTTTTTTATTAAATCTGGATCCAACCCTAAATATTAGTCTATAAATGGTGTAAATTTAGTGCCTTTATGAAAAAGTGCAAAATCATTATAAGCGCCATTGCATTTTATACTATGTGCAAATGGCTGTGCATGCACATACAAATGAATATCACATGCTTCCATAGTTGAAGTGATACTTCAAGATCTTTGGGAAAGGTTCTTCTTTCAAGACCTCAACCTTCAGAGGCACATTTGATGAAGATGTGACAGAGGGCCTTCTCAGTGGCCACTCCCAGGCTGTGGTGCTCCTTCTTAGTGGTGCTCCCCCTCCCGATTATGGAACTCCCTTCCAGTAAAGACCTGCTCTCCCCCATGCTAGGTTCACTCCCTGACAGCTCTCCTTCCACTGGCAGTCAAAAACTTTTGTATTCAAGCAGGCCATTGGCATGTAAATGAATTTGTTGGATTGGGTGCGGTTTTTAATGCATTATTGTTGCATTTTTAATTGTGTTTGAATGCATTATTTTATTATTATTTTATTATTGTAAACTGCCTGGAGTGCCATTGGTTTCTTGGTAGGAAGGTGGGGTACAAGTTAAATAAATGAACAGCGGAGGCTGGTGGCTCCAATTTCAGTGGGCTGTGAATCCATTCCAGATTTTAGTCAGAACCATCCAGGACTCTAAAGGAGCTGTCCATGGTGCTGAACCCTAGGTTGGGCTGCAACTCCTATCACTGCCAACAGCATATCCATCAGCATCCTCTTTTTCAGAATTGGGACAGAACACATGAAATCCACAGAAGAACTCCAAAACAGTTGCAGCATTTTGAAGCAACTGAGAACTAATGAATCTTGAATACCTAATCAAGGCAATTCTGCAGACTCCAAAAGTAGTTCTCAATGGCATACGGCTTTCTGTTTGTTAAATGCCAGGTACATGGCGCTGGGGATTAAAAGGCAGGATTATTCCTGCTTGTGCTCAACCCTGGGTGATCAAGGGCAGAGCTAGCACCTAATACTCTCATGTGTCAAGATTATTTAAAAATGCTGAATATTATTTTTCTGCTCCTCTATGTCATCACTGATTTCCATGTGTGTGTGCGTGTGTGTGTGGTGTAAGTGGTTACCCTCTTCAACAAGGAAGGAAGCTAAGATGTCATTGTAATATGCTCACATCTTGCTGTCCGCATGCAGGCAGTTGCATTTTATCATGAGGACAACTGAGGCTGTTTCTGTTGCATCTGGTGCATGTTAAGACTCTAAGGGCCTTATGCTGTCATAGTGTATATTGGCGGAGAACAACGCTAACAGGCAAGCAAACCACATGCCTGCCTAATAAAGAAGTTACTATAATGCTGTATCCAGGAGTTATCAATGGAATGGGATTGACTGTATGGGAAGGTTACGGTAATATTGTAACTGCATTAATAGATATTTAATAAACAAACAAAAAACTATATATATGGTTAAGGCTATATAGCTTTCAACCAAGCACCAAAAACTGTCCAGAAGTTCAGACAAATTTTATGTTACGTTTCGGTTGGAAGTTAAGTCCTCAAAAGTAACTTTGGCTGTTGCTATATTTCTTACAGTGGCAGCCAGGATTAGAGCTCTCTGTGTATTAGACGAAAGTTGATAATAGCTCTAACTGTCTGATGTTTCATGTTTGATTCTTGTTTTTTCATGGATCTATGGATCGCAATAAAGAAGTATGGTATGGTATATTGTTTTAAATTATTATTATTATTATTATTATTATTATTATTATTATTATTATTATTATATATATATACACACACACACACACGATTATGAATGGCTTACTGTTTTGTTTTTAATATTGAATAATTTAAAAGCTGTCAGTTTAAAAGACTGACAGCAAACTTTGCCAATGTCCAGTCCATCTGTGAGAGCACTTTTAACAAACAACAATAAATGCTGTTTCTTTCAGTCGCAAACAGACCACAAAGTAAAAGCTTGGCATTTATTTCCTCTCCTTTTCCTTAATAAATGCACAACAGACACAAAGTGATCAATTAATAGGAAGAATTTAACTAATATTAGCTAACCAAATTATCTTGCTATTTGAATGCAGTAATCACCCCTTTTAATCCAATGCAGATTTTACAAAGGAGGAACCAAAGATCTAGCAATATATATAAGGCAGAGATGCGAAACAACTTCTGATAGCATGGTAGCATTCCTGGGATTCTTACAAAAGCATATCTTAGATCATGAAAAGCAAATCTTGAAAATAATTTAGAAAATAGGCCTTTGAATCTACTTTTGCCAGTTTATATGGATTCAGAGATATTTTACCATCTTGCTTTCCGCTTTACCACCCTACACTAAAGTTGTTGTCTTCCATGCCTATAACTCATGTCCTGTCAAGTGAAGGACAAGCCTGTCCAAAGGCCAGATTTATTAAAGGTTTAAAGGGTTTAACAAATGGCTGATCCCACCTCTTTCACTCTATTTGTGAAGATATTTCATCCACAGATGGTATAACCCCACCTCCTCTCCCTCAACCCCTGCCCTCCCCCAGGAACTATGTTGTCTTGTAGACCAGCTGTGATCCTCCAGATGTGGTCAGACTCCAACTCCCATCATCCCTGGCCAATGGTTATGCTGGCTGGGAGTTTTGGGAGTCCAACAAATGTCTGAAGGGCCACACCGCTGCCTTACACAACACTCATGAGCTCCAATGCAGAATGTTCAAGTCACAGAATGCAGGAAAGACTTCTCTACTTATTTCATTGCCCTGGGAATTTTGAGAAGGGAAGCAAGAACAAATTTATTTTAGATTTATTCAGTGGGCATGGTTTACACACTGAGAGACCTACTGCTCTCATCCAAAAGTATTTGTTTTCCTGAAAGTGTACATTTGGAGCTGCCATTCTGCAGTCTCTGTAATAACAACTGAAGTACAGGATGAAACTACTGTACCATTTGCCATTGTTTCTGATAATTTCTGATTGTTTCTGATAATCATCTACAGGGGTCCTTCTCCGTGAGCCGCTGCCAAAGGAAGTGAGGCAGGTGGCTACTAGGAGGAGGGCTTTCTCCGCTGTGGCACCCCGGCTGTGGAATGAGCTCCCCAGAGAGGTCCGCCTGGCGCCTACATTGTACTCCTTTCGTCGCCAGCTGAAGACCTTTTTATTCTCTCAGTATTTTAACACTTAATTTTAACTTAAATTTAACTGTTTTAACTCTGTATTTTAATCTTATATCAATTTTTGCTGCGTGGTTTTATCCTGGTTGTGCTTTTTATACTGTATTTTGTATTTGTGTTTTTAACCTGTTGGTTGTTTTATTATGGTTTTAATTTTTGTGAACCGCCCAGAGAGCTTTGGCTATTGGGCGGTATAAAAATGTAATAAATAAATAAATAAATAAATAATTCGCCCTTTTGGCCTTAAGACTCCTAAATCCAAATGCATTCAGTACAAATGTCATTGTTATTCTCTTCTGCTTTATGCTAATTCCCAAATCTTGCAGGACGTGATTTCCCATCATCATTGCTCCCCCACCCCCACCCCCTGCCTACCCTATCCATCAGCTAACAAAATAGAAGGACAAAACCTACTTCATCCCTTACATTCAGTAACTGGGGTACACCAGCCCTCACCATTTAATCCTGTGTAAAATGGAGATACACCTCCTAAACATTCAACCATATGCTCTATGTACCATAGCAAATATTGATAGTGTATCCGTGCTGTCACATACAGCGGGGAAGAGGTTCTGAGTCTCCTTACATTATTTTAAAAAAATGTTTGCCTCCTATCTTTAGAATGTCTACAAAGTTTCCGTTTCTTATGTATGGATCTCTGGGCAATAAGCATGGCTTGTACTGGCTGTGTGCAAATTATTGTGGTGAAGAGGAAGATATAAATAAAGCACTTTTTTTGGCAAAACAGAATTGGTGGGCATAGTGAATGGCTTTGAGATTTATTATTTATTTATTTATTTATTTAATTAATTAATTAATTACATTTATATACCGCCCCACAGCCGAAGCTCTCTGGGCAGTTTACAACAATTAAAAATAGTAAACATTAAAAGCATTTAAAAACATAAAAACAGTATAAAAAACAGTATCCATTTAAAAACAACAATTCTGGGGTCCATTAAAAACAAACTTAACGTTGTTAAAATGCCTGGGAGAAGAGAAAAGTCTTGACCTGGCACCGAAAAGATAACAATGTTGGCGCCAGGCGAGTCTCATTGGGAAGATCATTCCACAGTCGGGGGGCCACCACCGAGAAGGCCCTCTCCCTTGTTGCCATCCTCTGAGCTTCCCTCGGAGTAGGCACTCGGAGGAGGACCTTAGATGTTGAGCGCAGTGTACGGGTAGGTTCTCAGATTTCCTTCTGAGAAGATGCATTTGTGACTGCAGTATAAGAAAATTCATATCCTCCCACCTCTTCACTGATTCTTAGTCCTAGAGCTTGATAATTTATACTTTAAACACAAAAACATACGGTTGTGGACCTTAGATTTGCAGTTGAAGTGAAAAGCCAAAATTATATACAAACATATATGCAATGGATCTCTTTTAAAAATAACATGGTAAGATAGATGTTAGACCCAGAAGATGGTGTCCCATCTGAAGCCTACCAATCTGCTTCATGATCAAACTGACCCCAATTCCACCCCCATTCCCAGCTCTTTCTTTCTGACCAACCCCATAACCATGTACCTAGTGATGATGGGAGTTGTAGTCTGACACATCTGGAGGGCATATTGGGGAAGACTATTGAAGGGGTTCAAGGATACCTTAATAGGAGTACAACCAGAAAGTAGGACAATGCCATCCCACCCTTCCTAACATCACACACTTTTCCCAACATTGTATTGATGCAAGCTTCTACTTGCAACAAAGCAATTGAATAATCAGACAAGTCCATTCCTCTTGCATAAAGTCCCATTCCAAAGGAGTTTTTCAAATAAAATCAATAAAACCAAATGCATTTTTCCAACCAACACAGAATCATTTTAGTTGAAACTGATATATCCAAAATTGAAAAAAAAATAGTTTGCTAAATAGATTTGTAATTTTGACACAGAATGAAAGATACATATCTGATGGAGACAATTTTATTGAGACTGCTTCAGTTGGATGAAGTTCATGCCAACACTGTTATCTTTCAGGCGCCAGGTCAAGACTTTTCTCTTCTCCCAGGCATTTAACACCATTTAACAACGCTAAGTTTGTTTTTTAACGGACCCCCAGAACTGTTGTTTTTATACGGATACTGTTGTTTTTATGTTTTAAATTTTGTATACTTTTAATGTTTACTGTTTTTAACTTTTGTAAACCGCCCAGATTGCTTCGGCTATGGGGCGGTATAAAAATGTAACAAATAAATAAATAAACATGCAACTCCTCAAATTTCTTTGTGAGACTGAAATTCCTGAAGAAGATGCTACATGGAAATCTTTTGCAAAACTTTATGTTTACAATCCCTCAGCACACTTAACAGGAAGTTAATTCTACTAAACTCAGTGGGATTTCCTAGTAAGTACGGTTATGCTTGACTTCTACAGTTAATGTAGTCATTATATATATTTTCTGCATTGCAAAGAAAATATGTGGAGTCAGTTTATTTTTTTCAGACAATTAAAAGTGCTATGAAAGAGGCATCTCTAACCATGGTTTTGAACGTGCAATTGAGAACTCAACTACATGTTATGTTAAAGATGAATCTAGCACCTATGTCTTTTTATTTTATTTCTTTCCATTTGGAGCAGGGGCATTTGATTAGTAAACCCATTAGTAATCCTCCAGCATGACTTAGAAAAGAAGTCCCTACTGGTGACAATGGCTGCAGGGAGTGGGGTGATTACTGGTAAAATGGTGATGGGACTGCTGGGGGGGACGGACACACACACCAGAGAACGGAGCAGGCCTGGCATTCCCCTTGGGGTGGTGAGAAAGTGAACAGGCTTGTACCAGGCCTGATCCCTTTCCTGTTCAACTGAATCGTCGCTTCAGCACCACCATGAGCAGTGCTGAAGCAGTGACCAAACTCTCTTAGGCCAGGAGCCCAGGCAGGTGAGGCTGTGGCTATATCCCTCCTCTCTCTCTCTCCTCAACCCAGCAGTTACTTCCCTAGCACCAGGCGCAGCATTCTAATCAGCTGTGCGGTGGCATGTGGCGGAGATACCATCTGCGGCCGAATGTCATTATAAGAGTCCCATAAACTCTCACTACATGTTAAAAAATGTTTTTTTTAAAAAATGAAATTGAATTTTGAAAAAGAAATAGCATTCCACGAACTACAGTACAAGAGGAATAGAAAACCATCAATGTTTTGATTGAGTTGTCTATATCTATATCTATATATATCAGAAATAGTGTGCAAATAAGGTTGCCAGTTTTTCAGAGACATTTAGAGTGAGCAAGAATTTTGTGGGGTCTTTTTTTTGCTTTTACTTGTTAAATTGCTTTTTCTCCCTCAAACTTTCAACAATCTCCTTGAAATTTTCAATATATGTGCAACCAATGCTTCTTTCTGGCTCCTGAAAATTTCAGAAAAATTGGTGAAAGCATTTCAGTTTTAGTGTTAACATTAGAAAGGGTCTCCCTGCCTGATTACTATTTTACGTGGTGAAACTCTTTTGTTACTGATGGGTCTTAACAAAGGAGACACTAGCATGTATTCTTTAATTGGGTAGTATATAATTATTATGAATACATAGTACTATGGCAAAGTGTGTAATAGACATTCCCCTTGATCTAACACACACACAAAAGTTTCCTAAAAGATGGAGTACAGATGGAAAAACTGGCCAAAACACTCTCAGCCAAGTCTATGGAAGTGATCAGCTGCGCCAGTTAACAGCTGATTCGAATGCTGCTGCTGCTGGTGGTGGAAAGGAAGAAACTGCTGTGTTGAAGAGAAAGACAGGAGGAATGTTGCCACAGCCTCACTTGCCTGAGAGAGTTTGGTTGCTGCTTCAGCACTGCTCAAACTGGAAAGCACTAGTCAAACTTTAAACTCCTATAAATGAGCCATCCCTACCTTTTCCACCTCAAAATCAGAAAGGACCAACTGTCCTCTCTGTCACAATCAAGTTCCAGATCAATCTCTTGGGCTATTTTTCAAGTATAAGCCATTATCATCTACTGCCCCCATTCCTAGAATTTCTGGTTATAATGGTGAAATGCAATTCATAGATCTCATGCTTAACATAGTGAAACAACTGCAGCCCTATAAATCATAAAGTAATTAATTTGATTCACATGGGACCAATTTATTCTTAAATTTTTGTATTTTGGATGAAAATTACTCTCCTGGCAGTTGCTGATCACTCACTAGAAAATTTCCAATTCTATATGGAATTCTTCTCAGTCCATAAGTTGTTGATATTTATCTGTATCATAAAGATGGAATAATCAAAATAGATGTTAAGGGTGAAACTGGTGGAGCCAATATATTTAACAAGGTTTTCCATTCAAGACTTGTCTTTGTAAAGGGATTTTTAATTTCATGATCAATGTGCAGAGCAAATGGGAAAAGAGGCACAGATTTTAATGATGGGAAATAAATCTTCAATCATTTCACAGATACACAACTTTGGGGGTCTTTGTTTTGCAATATTTGAAGGAGTCCGATTAGAATCATGCCTTTGCCAGGACTTCTTTATTTCTATACAATGGGATTGATCTTGTACAACATTATCAGTCTTCCAAAAAGACTCTCACCAGCTCTCTAGCAACAAGTAATCTGGAAAGTAAGAAACCCTGGGGGCAAGATAATATATTGTGAAGCTTACAACTCAATCCCACACAAGTTAGGCACACTGAAACCTGCTGATTTCAATGGGTTTAGGTTCACCAAGTTCAGCACAGACTCAGGGTATTAGCACAGTCCTGTGGTCAGTAAATGTTGCTTTCGGTGTTCAAAATGAATACTGTAAAAGTCCTGACCAATTTGGGGGCAAATGGGAGGGCAATTCCCCATCCCTACTTGTAATACTCTAAAAGTGTCCCATGATGCCTCACCTGCTGCCTGCTTTTTCTCCTCAGCAGCATAGGCACATGGGAGGGGGATGGCAGCTCGAAGTCTCCTCCTTGTTCTGAGCCGGCTCCTCTTGGAGTTGCCCCTTGTAGTATGGCAAGAGCCACTAGAGCCTGACAAAATGGAGAGGGGGGCGGCAGGGCCCAATCTCCACCTGCTCCCGCTCCCCACCCTCCCATTTCTGAGAGAGAGGTAGTATCAGGCAGGACTGCTGACAAAAGGCTGGGGCACGTGTCATAAGCAGAGCCAAAATATCAGAATTGTGTCTAACATTTAGGGAGGCGCTCTGGATTTGAACTAACCCCAAACCCAAGTAGAACCAGGCTGCTTTGGTCTGGTTCTGGTGATTCTGGAGGCCAAGCGGCCTTCTATCTAAAACCACCAGAATTGGAGCCAAGTGAGGCTTTGTTACCGACACATGTTTTGGAGATGTAGGAGATGTGGACACTTTGTATTTCCTGCAAATAGCATTTTTTAATTCTGTTTCTCGAAAATGCTGAATGGGAGGAGGCAAAAGGAGTGCAGTTGAGTGACTGACAAGGAAGTAATCCTAGGAACATGTTACAAGAGGCTCCAATTACTGTGTTTTGGGGAAACAGATTACGTTCTGTTCAGTGTTTCATAAAATACTTGCTGACTTCTGTTTTCTCTTAGTTGTAGAGTGAAGCAGCTTGAGAGTAGGAAGTTAAGTGATAGGTTCTTATGTGTTAGGGTAGGGTGGGTCACTGGCTTCACGTTTGTTTTTTCATGATTTCATTCTTTCTGCTTTAACTCAATCCTTCCCTCGGACTTTGTTCCTGCAAATCTTTTCCTTTGGAGATACCCTTTGATTTCTATGTCATTCTGTGTTCTTGTTGTGTGTGTCTCTGTATATAATTCAGCAGTGAATCCATTTGCCTTGTCCCCAGTTAGGAAAAAGAAATTAAATAATTCAAATTTACTTGTTGTCCTGCAGTTTTTAATGTGTGTGCGTGTGATATTAACCCCTCCTATCTCTGTCGATGCCCCCTGGCTTTGCTTTGTCATCAGGCAATTCATCATGTCTTAGTTTTTCTTGCCCCCTATTGAATCATAAAAACATATTTGTTGGACTTGTCCTTATCCTTTTGATCCCATTCTTCTTTTGTTCCTGGTTTCATTCAATACATTTGCTGTTGAATTATAAGGTGTTTAATTATAATATCTAATCTAATCTAATATTGTTCATTGATTCACTTTTCTCCTAAAATTCCCTGTTTCGTGTGTCTTAGACAGCACTCTGACCTTGGACCCAGGACTCTGAGCTCCGCTCCCTTGCCTCCTTGCAGCCAGTGCAAAGAGAACTGGGCTCGCTGTCTCGCCAAGCTCGCAACAGCAACCTTGAAGAGGAGGGAAAGGGCGTAGCTCTGTGGGCAGGGAGGGGAAGGGACTGTGGGAGCAGGATTACAAGCTATCCCTCCCTGCCTCCTTCCTTCCCCCTCCACAGAGCCCTAGCTAGACAGGCAAAAATGCCCGTCTAGCAAAAATGCTGAGTGGGAGAAGCGCGGAGGCGAAGACCGCTTCTGCAGCTCCTCTCACTCAGCATAGGATCCCTGGCAGCCTCTGAGTTTAGAGAGGATCGCACCCTCAGGAAGAGAATTCAATCCAACAAGGTAGGGCAATGATAGGACTGGGTGATTTCCACGCTTTCAACACCATGCTTCACCCTGAAACAGCCTTGTGTTTAAGCACCCTAACTCCCTAACCCAGCTTTCCCCAACATTGTGCCCTCTAGATCTGTTGGATTACAACTCCCATAAATCCCAGTCAGCATGGCCAATGGACATCTGGATGGCTCCAGGTTGATGAAAGCTCCCTTAGCCTATCCTTCTTAAATTTTGCTGGTTTCTTACCTAGGGAGAATCCCATGATGTGTGCCATTTTCATAACAATTGCCCAAAAACCCACAGGGGGAGGGAGGTGAGGGGAGGTGAATCACTTTCCACCAAAAAATATTTGAGGACTCTCCTTTCACATGAACTGCTGTACCTTTCCTTCTAAAAAATGTGGAGGTTTCTTACTAAGGGCCACTTCTATGATATCATTTTCAGAATATGTGTAAAGCAGTAGAGAAATGAGTACACGCCACCCAGTGGGGGGGGGAGCAGGGAAAACATGCCCTAACATGAAGGAGCTCATTTGCATATAGTGTTGTGCATGCAACAGTCTCTGGCTGCAGAAGGAGGAGCTGAACTTTGACATGGTTAGTGTTGGAGGTGGTTCCTGGTTTGGGCCTGCTGAATCAGCTCTCTTTGCAGTGCACCCCAGTTCCGGTTGCTGCCACCTACCATCCACCTTATTGCATGCCTGGAGGATCCCTATTCATTCACTGTCTCCTGGGCTTGTGAATAAGGCTAAAGGACACAGGCTTCCATCGGCCTACCTAAACCTTGGGAGGGAAATGTGTTAATCAAAAGATTGTCTCCCATCTTCTATTTTTGTTGCTTGTTGTCAAACTGAATAAATACCAGTACTTATACCTCAGGTGTGTGGGTGAGGTTGCTACTCAGACATCTCTAAATTGGTGTCCCAGGTTTCCTGGGTGGGGGCTTGAGCCTGAGCTAACCTTAAGGGAAAAACAAACAACCCCTAGACATAGAACCCGGCCCTGGGTACCGACCCAAGGGTTACATATGTCCTTAAAGAAACTCTGATCTTTGGACAGCATTTGATGCCAGAAACTCATCATAACACTTTATAAATTGATAATACGCATACCAGCCCCGAGATCTTATACTATGTTGAACTGAATAATGCAATAAATTATTTATCTAGAAGACTATTCAACAATTCAGCAAGCACCCAGTAGCACACACTGACCTTTTGATACATTTCTGCAGTTCTTGAGCATATGAAATTAACCAGCATAATCTCACCACAAACGCATTTCCATAATTAAATATTTTCACTACTTTCGAGTATAAGTAATCAAACTTCACTCATCTGTTACAACAGGGGTGCAGAATCTCTGGCCTACAAGGCATCCCAATCTAGCCACACAGCCTCTTGTACTTCCTAAAGGGGATGGGCTTAGTCTCCAAACCACCCCCTTCCTTGAAGGAATCCCCTCAGAGGACGGACAGACAGACACACATGCACATGCACACCCCTATCTCCAAACGCAGGAGAGAGCAAGCTGTGCAGGGAGCATGTTCTGCTGCCCTCATCGCCACTGCTCTCTCCGATTTCAAACTGGAATGAGCAGGAGGGGTGGGGGGGTGGGGGTCTTAGGCCTTGCCCATGCCAGGGAGAGCAGCCACTCTTCTCTGAAGGGGTGACCCCACCTCCCTCATCCCCACAGCTATAATCGATCATACAGGGCAGCCTGGGCCTGAATCCCTTTCACCATGAGGCGAGAAAGCATTGTTCTGTGCCTCCTTCCAGCATGAAGAAAGAAGTGGAAAAGGTTTGTGTGTGTGTGTCAGGGACTGTGCCCCCTGAACTGATGTTTGTCACTGACCCAATGCAGAAGGCATGGCATGCCCTGGATTTGGCCTTTGCCTCAGGATGTGCAGGCGGTGGCCTGGATATTGAAGGTGAGCGTGGAAATCACCCCACTGTCAAGGTTCGGTCACTTTCTGGTAAAGTGTGGTCTCATAGTGCCAGTCCCTCCTTGCAGAGGTGTATGTGGGGTGGGGGGTCCATTCAGATGGCCTGCCCCAGAGACTGATAGGATCCAATGGATTTCTGAGTGCTCCAGGGGATTTTCCAGAGCTGGTGGTTCTGCTGAAGCCTTCGTTACACTATGGAATGGCAACATGTGAGGAGCTATCAACGGAATTGCTCTTCAACACTGTTCACTGGAGAGCTCCAGACAATGAAACAGGTCAGAAGATGTTTGGAGCACCAGTGGCAGAAGACTCAACATGAGAATTATTGGAGCACATAATAACCATGCCTACTGCATGGCAGCGAAGACGGCAACAAAAGCCTACTCCCCTGCTTCCCCGAGTGGCTGTCCAGCGGAGGTTTTCCAAGGGGTTCGGCAATTCTTTTCATCTACCCCAGTGATCCACTCTGGGCACCCTCAGAGGCTCGCAATGACACATCTGCCAGACACTTTAACAATAAAATCACTCATCTTCATACTGGCTTGAAGACGACTCTTAAGAGAGTGTCAGCTGAGTGCATTGTCTTGACCCATCTATAGATTCAGTTTCAGGTTTTGAAACCCGGAGAGGTGAATGAGACACTTGCAATTGTGCAACTTACCCCCCGCTCTCTCGACCTTTGTCCTTCAGGCTAGCTACAAGGGAGTTAACCGGATGGATCGGGGAGTGGTGAATACACTATGGCGTGACGGAGCATCCCCTGCAGCTTTGAAAGGAGGTGGTAGAATGCAACTCATGAAAAAACCTCCCTAGATCCAGAGATTTATACAGCCAGTCACAAATGCCCTGGAAATTCAGCTGCAGGCATTCTTAGATGAAACTCATTACCTTAATCCAGCAGTCCCCAACCTTTTTGGCACCAGGGACCGGTTTCATGGAAGGCAATTTTTCCACGGACCGAGGGGGGGGGGGGTTGAGGGGATGGTTTTGGGAAGGGCCCCCCCACTCAATCGTCCTGGCTTTGCTTTGGCTGGGTGGTCACCCAGCTGAAGTGAAGCCAGGATGCTGGGGTGGGCGGGTGGCTTCAGAACGGCACGCCCGGAAGTCGCTCTCCCAGAGTGGCTTCCGGCCAGGCGTGCCGTTCCGAAGCCACCCCACCCCACCCCACCCCACCCCAGTGTCCTGGCTTCGCTTCAGCTGGGCAAGCGAGATCGTGCTCCGCGCCCAAGTATGCTGGGGTGGGGGTGAAAGCAGCTCACCTGCGCGGCCTAGTTCCTAACAGGCCACGGACCGGTCTGTGGCCCGGGGTTTGGGGACCCCTGCCTTAATCCATTCAAGTCTGTGCTCAGACCCAGTTTCAGAATGGAATCAGCCTTGGTCAATGGATTACCTTCTCTGGGTGAGGGATGGGGAAGTGCAACCCTGTTATTTCTTCTTGATCTCTCAGCAGTTTTGATACCATTGACTAAAGATGTAAAATTTCCAGAAATTTTGAAGCCATGGAGAAAAAAAGTTTTTTCCTGGTTTTTTTTTAAAAAAAAAAACAATGGGAATTTTCAGGGAAATTGAAAAATTTATAATATTAGCACTTTTTACAGATTGAAAGTCATTTTGTTACTTTAGGAACATAAAATGTAAATAACCGATGACCAGGAAACCTAGCAGCCCACCTTCCTCTATCTATACCCACTGTGATCTTCAGGGCAACAGGCTGTGTTGGCCGTGGCACAACCAATAGAATGACACCCTGCAATATTTTAAAATATTTTAAAATCCTTCTGGAACACCCTCTCCTATTCAAGAGGCAGGAAATGTGGTGTGTTTTAAATGCTTCCTGAAAATGTACTTGTTCACGCAAAAACTTCCTGACTGTTAGAGCAGTATGACAATGGAACCAGTTACCTAGGGAGGTTGTGGGCTCTCCCACACTAGAGGCCTTCAAGAGGCAGCTGGACAAGCATCTGTCAGGGATGCTTTAGGGTGGATTCCTGCATTGAGCAGTGGGTTGGACTCGATGGCCTTGTAGGCCCCTTCCAACTCTGCTATTCTATGATTCTATGAAATGTACTAGTTCACGCAAACTTTCCTGTAGTAATAATAGCTTCATCGTGATACTGCTCTGTTTTACTGTCTCTTTTTATCAGTTTTTTTAAAAAAATATCTTTGCTGTTCTAAGTTGAATTTTTTTAATGAATGAAATATTTATTAATAAGAAAGTTAATATAAAGAGCAAATACAACTAAGAATAAATAGATAAAATCAAATAGGCTTTAAAAGAAGACCGATGTATTTTTAGCCCTAATTTGCAATGAAGACATATTTTTTTTACAACCCTTTCAGTAATATAGGAGGAATCATCCCTTAAGGAGAACAATACCAGATCTTCAGAAGATCGTCCCAAAAGAGTTCTTAGTAGAGGGAGCATCAGTGTCTCTCTGCAGTCTCTACAGGACTACAAATTACAATGCAGGACTACATGATCAACAGACTATTACTCTGATTTTAAAGGTTTTAATTCATCATCATCATCATCATCATCATCATCATCATCATCATCATCATTATTCCCCTCTTATTGTTCACCACTCAAATATTTTATTGATATAGTGCAGTTTAAAAAATCTGTAAATAAATATTATTCCAACTCCACACAGGCTCAGACATTTGTTAATCAAGATCTTATTAAATCATCTGCTTAACGAGGATGGGTAGGCAGTCTGGCTGCAACACCTGTCACTCCATTGATCACTAGGGTTGATTTGGAATTTTTAAAACTTTATATTGTATTACATATGCATTTTTAAATGTGGTTTTTAAATATTTCTATATGTAAACCCATTATAGGTTTTATAATATTCAGCGGAATACATTACTAATAAATATATAATCAGAAAGCCTTCCTAAAAAAAAGAAGAAGTATGGATGAGCTTCAAATCATTTAAAAGACTGAGATGGCAATTGTATACATGGAAGTAAATCCCACTGAACTTACTCTTGAGTAAACCTGCTAGGATCAGGCTGTGAAAACCAAAGTGCACAAGGCATTAGTCACATATTTAAGCAAGCAGTTTTAACCTGTCACATTTATTTTGGAGACAAAACACCAATAGGATCCCAATCCAGTACATGTTTCCAAGCCAGATCTGGGCCCTGCACCACTTTTTGTGTGTGTGAGGGAATCACCCCCTACCTGGTTGCTATTTGCTCCTGAAACAGTTTGGGGGGGGGGGAAGCAGCCAGGAGACAGCGCATTTCAACAGAAAACTGGTGTGGCACTACAATCTGGATCTTTGCCCTTTATAGCACTTTTTTATTATTAAGTAAGCCATCATCACACGGAATACAACATAGTAGATGTGAAGGTAGCAGAGCAAAACCATGATTGGGTTAATTAGTTAAGAAACAGAAGAGTGTAAGGGTTCGAGTTATTTGGCAAGTATTACAGCACAAAAAGGCTTTAGAATTCCTCATGTGGCGAGGGGGAGAATCTGATGGCACTGAGAAATTTTGAATCACTTTGGATTGACAAAGCATCAGTGACACAAATACTGGTGAGATGCTGATAAAAAAAGTTAACATGGTCTTTGAAAACCCCTTCAGTTCTACACAGCAGTGAAATCTATTCAGAAAAACAGGGGGGAGGGGCAGCCTTTAAAATAGCTTTTGAGAGCTGGAAGTGTGGAAAACAGGGAGCCATTGAAAAAGCTCCGTACAAGGTCAGTTATCAATGGAATGTGTTTTAGCATTCAGGATACCCACCCATGCAGAACATCAAAACTGGGCAATGATCCCTGCCCCATTCTTAAAGCTCAAGCCAATGTTCTGTTTCTGAAACACTACGGCACAGTAACACACTCTGCCTCTGCAGCTCTTTCAAACAGCAACACAAACCAATCTAAAAGAATGGAGGTGTGATTTCAATGCAACATTTCCCTTCTCTGTGGCACACTGTAACAATTCTCGAGTCCTTCAAAGATATCAGCTGTTCTAAAGCTCATTGCACTAAAATGTGAGGTTTCAACGTTTTCTTCATTTGTCCAGGAAACTAGAGATTTATGAGGGGGAGCAAAGAAAGTTGTTGCTACTTTATACTAACTTCCTGAGCTTCAACGCTGGAAGCGCTACTTCTGGACTCCTGCCATTCTTGCCCAAAGCACAATATTCTGGAGCATCTTTGTCTTTCAAGATCACAGCATGTTTTACAACAGCCAGAACTACATACGGCTCCTATTACACAATATAAGAACACCAGAAATAATGTTCCACTTCGGACAAACACTGCACCAATCCATTATTTCTGCTAACCCTAATTTAGAACCCAAATAATAGTTTTAGCTTCCAGAACATACAAGCCCTGGTTTAAAGCTGCTTGTCTGTTTTCATTTTCTGTACTCTCAGCACTCAGCATCGTAACTTCACTCATCTCCACTAGTGCAGCAGCTTCTGGAGGCAAAACCATAGCCACAATTATGGCTTGTCCATTCAGACATGATGCCAAACCATAATTAGCAGAAACCACTTGAAACCTTGGTTTCTGACTCTGGTAAGCCAGTCAATCACAAACCATGGCTTATCAATTAGTTTAGTTTCCTTAATGATGGTTTGGTGTGATGGCCGAACTGAACTACTATCTTACTTTTCATTCTCTCTCCCTCACATTTTATGTATTAAAGCGATTGCCCCTTTAGTTAAGGTGAATCGCCAAAAGAAAAAGAAAAAGGATCCATGCACTTAGAACTTTAACAGCATTTGAATGAGCAATGTTAATGGTAGGGGAAGGAGGGAAGGGAAAGGTATCTTTAGTTTATGCTATATCAATAGACGTCCAGGCGGGCACAATGGAGGGCTTGAGGAAAGTGTGGGAAGGTGATTTCGAAGAACTAAAGGAAGCTAGATGGAACAAATTATGGAACAACAGATATTTAGATCAATATCAGCTTCTATTTGCGAAACTTCTCTGAAAATATTGCATAGATGGTATTAAACACCAGTACAACTAGCGTATATCACTAAAACTTGCAGTCCCCTTTGTTGGAGAGGCGGCAAGATAAAAGGCACGTACTTTCATTTAGGGTGGTCTTGCTCATATATACAGGGATTCTGGAGAGCAGTACATAGAGAATTAATGGTTATTACTAAAGAAAAAAATGTATATGATCCAGAATTATTTTTATTATCAATATACAAAGGACTTAATACTGGATTGAAATGTAAAGACCTAATAATATTACTGTTGACAGCTGCTTGTCAGACAATTACACAGCAATGAGGGGGGGGGCCTGGACAATTTGAATTTAACTGCATGGTATCAAAATATATGGTCTGTGGCAATATCAGAAAAGATAACTTACGACTTGCTTCAAATTCAAAGAAAATCAGAATCAACATCATTTGATGCCATAGGGGGGAGATTTGCTCAATATGTACCACAACCGGATGTATAATAATGTCTGCCTGCTTCAACTTTGAGTATATGGACATTGTAACAACAAATGAAGGGTTACAGCACATGTATATATATTTCTCCTTTTAATTTTCCTTTTCTCCTTTTAATGTTTCTTTCTAATTCGATTAAGCTTCCTTCCCCTAGTAATTATATCAATCAACCTTTTTTCTTCTTCTTTTTCTTTGTATATTATACATATCCATATAATTGTTGGTTTGATATTAAGTGTTAGGGGATTGTTTGTACTCATTTTCTTTTCTGTAACACTTTAAATATTTTTTTTTATAAACCTCAAAATTCTAGTTTATAAAAAATGACACTTGTAGAGCTAATAACTCAAAACATGGAATCCATAATCTACATGATGACATTTATAATTGTGCAAAAAATCAAACCAATCGGATACAAATTGCCACAGGCAGAGCAAGTTCAAAAGTGCGAAAAATTGACACATTTGTACTTTTTACTCCAGCTGCAGCTCAGCATATCAAACATTGCTTTCATATTCTGGGCAAAACCACTGATATATTTTATTCAGATTTGCTGAGGAAGTGTGCCTTTCATTGGTTTGGTGAAACTCTGACCAGCAGTTTTAAAATTACTAATGTTTTTCTGCCCCATGAAAGCCTATGGCAGCAAAGTTTTCTCAGGCATGTTCAGTTTCACTCTGAAGCTAGAATGCTGCCACTACTCATTTGTTTTGAATTCAGTGTTCCTATGAGCATTCTCACAGTGGAGGAGGGGTAGAAGGGAACTGTCAACTGAGATAAGAGGGAGGTAATTTTGAAGGCTGAAGGGATCACTCTCACTGTTGAAGAGAGAGAAAGAAGGGAATGGGTATGCTGGAATCCTGTGCAGGGTTACTGAGAAGTAAGCTATTCTGAACATACAGGAACATATATATTCATTTCTATACATCTATTCAATTAATTACTTGTCTGTGTTTTGGTTTTTAGTTTGTGGTGTGCCTTAACATCGGTTAAGGCATGAGCCTTAGTTTCCCATTTCTTGGCTTTGTGGAGCTTGACTCAACATGTGATAGCCTTAACTCTGGTCTTGAAATGGCAAGCTTTTTGATAATTGAATAAATGTATTTATTGAAAGCATGTACAGCCCACCTTTTCCCATGGCTTAAGGAAGTATACATTAATTAAAACAAACTAAATAGCAGCAAAACAAGGGCACATTCCTCTCTTTGAAGGAGTTTTCAAAGCAAATCAGCCTTAACAAGGTGGGAGAAACACTGAGAAATGATTTTGGTAGAGTGACCATACGAAAAGGAGGACAGGGCTCCTGTATCTTTAACAGTTACATAGAAAAGGGAATTTCAGCGGGTTTCCTTTATATATATGGAGAACCTGGTGAAATTCCCTCTTCATCACAACAGTTAAAGGTGCAGGAGCTATACTAGAGTGACCAGATTTAAAAGAGGGCAGGGCACCTGCAGCTTTAACTGTTGTGATAAAGAGGAAATTTCACCAGGTTCCACATATAAACAAATGACACCTGCTGAAATGCCCTTTTCAATACAACTGTTAAAAGATACAGGAGCCCTGTCCTCCTTTTCATATGGTCACCCTAGTCAGCACCCTTTCTGCAATTGGTCAGCTGGGGTTGCTGGCTCCTGAAGGAAACTCCCCTCTACACACACACACACACACACACACACACACACACACACCCCACATCACATTGCAAAATGGAATTATTTTTCTGAGCCCTTATAAAGATGGTAACACATTCACAACCTTTCCCTCACCCCTATTTTTTTTGACGGGGGAGGGCTCTTATTTATTTGTATCCCACCCTATTATCACTGGAATCTCAAGGTGGCATACGGATAAAATCAGAACAATATAAACATAAATAATTTACACAACTAAAAGGGTATTAAATCATTAACAAATTAAAACTGGTAGAATTTTTTAAAAAAACAATAAAACAATTAAAAACAATTAAAACTATGTGCTGAAATGAAGCCAGTGTCGGCACCAGTCAAGCCTCCAAGGATGTTCCAGTAAGTAGTCTAACTGCTGCATTTTGCACCAGCTGCAACTTCTGAGTCGTCTTCAAGGACAGACCCACATAGAGTGCACTGCAGTAGTCTAATCGGGAAGTTACCACTGTGGCTAGGTTGTCCCTGCCCAGGAAAGGCCATAGCTGGTGGATCACCCCAAGTACTCTGGGCCACCAAGTCCACCTGAGCCTCCAGTGACAAGGCTGGATCTAGGAGTACTCCCAAGCAACGCACCTGCTCCTTCAGAGGGAGTGAAACCCCATTCAGAACAGGTCGCTTACCCTATTCCCGAACTCGGGAATCACCAATCCACAGAGCTTCTGTCTTATCAGAATTCAACTTCAGTTTATTAGTCTCATCCAACCTATTACAGCCTCCAGGTGCTGGTCCAAACACCTTCACCACCCCAGCTGACTCTGAAAACAAGGAGAACTAGAGCGGAGTATCATTTTCATACTTTTGACACTCAACCCCCAAACCCCTAATGACCTCACCCAGCGGCTTCATATAGATGTTGAACAGCATGCGGGATAGAATAGAGCCTGTGGCACCCCACATCTTAACAGCCATGGGGTGGAACAGGAATTCCCCATTACCACTCTCTGGAATCAGCCCTGCAAGTAGGAGTGGAACCTCTGTAACACAGTGTCCCCTACTCCAATCTTGCAGAGCCAATCCAGTAAGATACCATGATCAAAAGCTGCTTAGAGATCCAGGAAGATCAACAGGGTAGCACTCACCCTGTCTTTCACGTGGAGTAGGTCATCGGTCAGAGCAACCAAGGCTGTTTCAGTGTCAGGCCCTGGCCTGAAACCAGACTGAAATGGGTCCAGATAATCAGTTTCTTCCAAGAACGTCTGAAGCTGCCCAGCCACCACACGCTCAAGCATCTTGGCTAAAAAGCGATAGGGTGGTAGTTCTCACATACCTCTGGGTCCAGGGAGGTCCTCTTCAGGAGAGGGTGCACTATAGCCTCTTTCAAGGCAGCAGGCACCACCCCCTGACAGTGTGAGGCATTTAGCAACCCCTGGACCCAAACAATCAATCTACCTCTGAGAGGTCATATTAGCCAAGATGGGCAAAGGTCAAGCCTACATGTGGTGGGACAGACTGATTCAAGTGTCTTATCCACATCATCAGGCTGTAACAACTGGAACTGATCCTAGAAGCCTTGAGCAGACGGGGCACTGGACACCTCCCCAGGCTCTGCGATAACTGTGGCATCAAGCTCTTGTGCAAGTATGCCAGACTACCTGACCACTATTTAATCAAGCATAGGGATATCCCCTCGTCAACATCCTTATCAATTTCATCTCCACTTCAGTACTTCAGTGCAAACACTTTTTAAAGGCTGCTTTGTGTTCTACTGAAGTAAGAACGCCCAACTCTAAAGCTCCTCCTTTCCTGCACCCGCCAGCCACTTTTGGCTCCTCCAATCCACCCTTCATATTTGTCAATTCCTTCCACTGGTATACATTAGTAGCTGTCTCAACAATCCATGACAAAGTTGCCCTGCTGAGTTCGAACATCACAAGAGTCCACCATGGATATGAGTAAACCAACAAGAAACCATGGGTTCTCAGGGTGGCTTGTTAATGAAAAGCCACCCCATGGAAACTGCACTGGGTTCACAGGACACAACAACCCACCACGGCTGATGCCCCTGATCAGCCATGGTGGGAGCCCAAAGAAAAGTCCAACTCCCTCCCTAACCTGTGCTGCTCACCCTCTGGGATGTCAGATAAAAGATATGTGGCTGAGGATATGTCACTGGTCCCTGAGTCAGCACATCCACCCTGCTTGGAAGCCTTCATCACTCCTGGGTTGAAAGACTGCGTAGGTCTGGAAGCCATGGTCTTTGTGGCCAGCACAGTGCCACAAAATCATCTCCGCTCCCAACTCTTGAGATCCGTCGCAGCATTGTCAGGAGTGGAAACCATATAGAAGCCCTCGAGGGCATGGTGTCTTCAGCACATTGTGTCCTATTGCTTCTGGAGAAGTGTCCATTGTCATAAACCAAGGAAGTTTTGCATTTTGCAGCATGGCAACCAGATGTATATGCAGGCTTCTGAAGCAGTGAACAATCTCTTAGAACACCTGTAGGTGAAGCGTTACTCCTTGCACCACTTTCCAACAGAACCAATTGGCCAGGAAGTTGGATTTCCATGCCAGGTGCTCAGCCCTGAGTGAAGTAAAGTTCTTTTCCACCCAAGTTTATTTATTTTATTATTACATTTATATACCACTCCCATAACTAGAGCTCTCTGGGCGGTTAAGTCAGTATCAAGTCAGTACCAAGTCAGTATCAAGTCAGTACCAAGTCAGTATCACACATGCCTCTCACTTTGTTCTTTCTTGTCTGTTCACATATGATTTTGCAGCCGTGTTGTCTGTCCTCCCAGAACATAGAAGTGCTATATCAGGTTTGTGCTCTTCACTTGAGCCTGGACATTCTAGATCCTTCTCTCTGGTTGCAGAACAACAACTCTCTGGTTGTCTATGTAGCGATACAAGTACATTCCTTTCTGTCTCAGGTGATCCTCTAAGGATGCCAGGATTTTGGTAAACACATGTATTGGCAGCTTGTAGTGTTAAGCAAACCCAGGGACTTCCGATGGCTGTGCCTGACTGACACATACAGACAAGCCTCTGATAGGTTTTCCATCAAGGTAGCTACTATTGACTTCAGTGGCTCCATCCTAAAATGTTGTTTCTTGATGAATTTGTTCAGCCACTTCAAATCCAATACAACTCTTATATCCCCATGTTTCTGGACTAGCCCCCTCAATTCCTTATACCTCTGTGGGACAGGCACGATATCTTGAATCTCCAGCAAGTGTTGAACAGCAAGCTTAAAGAGATAATGTTTTGTAGGATTTTTGAACTTCTAAGTAACCCAAAAATTGTTTCTGGAATAACGAGCAAACTCCAGGGCATATCCCTGTGACACTGCCAAAACATCTGTTGTCATTACTGACCACTGATGGACAAACTGGAGAAGTCCCTCCCTGACAGGACCCCTGGCATCATGAAGAACGTGGCTTCTTCGTCCCCTTGCATGGATCTGCTGATGTGCTTGCAGACTATAGCCTCATCTACACCAAGCAGGATATTGCAGTATGAAAGCGGTATATAAAAGGCAGGAGCCACACTACTGCTTTATTAGCGGTATTGAAGTGCACTGACAACTGTGGGAGCCCATTGATATATACCATAGGCCGCTTTCATACCGCTATATCCTGCTTGGTGTAGATTAGGCCTATGACTGCTTTTGGTATGTCCCCCTGGTGGACGGCCACTTTGACTTACAGCTCAAAAAAACCTTGAGAACCTGGAATGTGCAGGTATGAAAATCAGCCCTCTTTTCTCCTCGTTTTTGGACAATGGCAGCAGCTTCTTTTTGTCTTTCCCTTCTGCCAGGACTAACTCCAGGATGGTTGTACTGCCCTTGAAGGCTCAGATGTGCTCCTGGATCCACCCAGGATAAAATGCTCAGGTTCTGGCAGTGGCCAGGAGTGCTTCTTAACCGCTAACCTGCCTTGGGAGAGGCCGCAGGGTAGGCGAAGCCTTTGGTCCCTGGCAGCTGTGTGAGGAGGGTTATTTATTAATAAATAAAATAATTGTGCTCAGATACTGCTTGATAACAACATCTCTAAGTGGTTTGCATGCCAAAGTATTAAACATCACAGTTAAAGTAGTCAATAAATAACAATTGTAGTTACAACAAAAATAAATAACTGAAACAATAAAAATAGTTTTAAAAAAAATGGAAAGCAATCAAATGGAGCATCATCATGATAGCAATTAAAACCAGGGGAAGCTTGGGTTTTAGGAGGTATTTAGAACTCGCCACACGTTCTGCCTCCCGCACCACATGGGAGAGGCCATTCCAGAACCATCGCATTCCATTAATCATGGAATGACCAGCAAGGCCTCTTCTGAGGCTCCTAAAGGTCAGCTGGGTGTATATAAAGGAAAGCAGCCTGCTAGGTACCCTGGTCCTGAGTTGTTTAGAGCTTTTTATGTTATCCATAGAACCTTTAAGATAGCGAAGAGAGTGGCCTGCTCAGCTTTTTTTCACACAGAAGTCACGTGAGTATGGCTGAGTGCCACATGGGAACTGGTTTCCCCTACCCCACATGTTACCCCACTGGGGAGAGGATGTGGGGGCAGGCAAAGCCTTTGGTTTCCAGCAGGGTGGATAAAAATCAATGTTTTTTTAAAAAAATTAAAAAATGGATTTTTTTATTTAAATCAGATTTTTTTAATAAGAAGCTTTTTGAGGAAAAATCTATCTAAAGATAGTTTTCTATTTAAGATACATTACAGTCCAAAGGTTATTCATCATGAAATAAGGATTTGTTTTTAATTATGTAGCATGAGGCTACATAATTACATTCATGCAATGTTTAATTTTTTTGGTAAATGAATTCCATTAATCCATTCACAATGTCATGCTCTTCCAGAGGTTTCTGTAAGATTATTGGGCAATTTTTCTACCTAGAAGATATCACAGATGCTTGGTTTTACAGTTCTCAAAACTGTGAATTTGTGTCTGCAGAGATCACAATCCCATTGTTCCTTTGCAAATTATGTACACAGAATCAACCCCTTTACCTCCTCTTAAGTGCTAAATTTCAAAAAATTCAACGAATATTATTATTATTATTATTATTATTATTATTATTATTATTTATATAGCACCATCAGTGCACTTTGGGGGGGAGTCATATGATTAAATTGAGGGCTTCTGAATAGTGATTTAAATTGTGATTTAAATCATGATTTAAATCAAATTGATTTAAATCAGATCCACCCTGGTTTCCAGAAGCCACACTGGGAGGATCCTCCTCCCAACACAGCAGCTGGGAACTGGCTTCCCCTTCTCCATGTTTTCTCCCTCTCGGGAGAGAGAGTTCAGGGTAGGCAAAGCCGCTCTGAATCCCCTTGTTATCTCCATTCACAGATCAGAGAGGAAAAGGGGATTACTCTCCTCCTACCTTCTCACCAAGCCCCTGAGCCTCTAGGCGGGGGGGGGGGGGGGGAGGGGAAAGCATGGAGAGGGGATGGGGCTTGGAGGGTGTCGAGCCCATGGAAAAGCCCAAGCCATTTACAAGCTAGACGAATAACTTCCACACACTGGACTAGGTCCACAACTGGAGTCTACACTCACCTGATTTAACCTAGCGTGACCCTATGAAAAGGAGGACAGGGCTCCTGCATCTTTAACAGTTGTATTGAAAGGGGAATTTGAGCAGGTGTCATTTGTATATATGGGGAACCTGGTGAAATTTCCTCTTCATCACAACAGTTAAAGCTGCAGGTGCCCTGCCCTCTTTTAAATCTGGTCACAGTATAGCTGCAGTATAGCTCCTGGAGCTTTAACTGTTGTGATGAAAAGGGAATTTCCCCAGGTTCTCCATATATACAAATGACACCTGCTGAAATTCCCTTTTCAATACAACTGTTAAAGATACAGGAGCCCTGTCCTCCTTTTCATAGGGTCACCCTATTTAACCCCTGGTTGTATGTATTGTACGTGTACGTATTGTATCAGTTGAAATAATATTGTCATGAATTCTTGTTACTGTTATAACTTTGTTAATTTTATCTAGTAACAAAGGCAAGCTTCAAAATAGGAGCTTCCTGGCTCATAGTTTACATTCTTAGTTCAATTCAGATTATTCTCCAAACATGACTTCACTTCAATTTTTGCCAAAATATATTGGCAAATGATGGTTAGGGGTGGCCCCCAAACCAGCATTATTGTTTGAAATGTATTTTAATCTTATAATCAACTTTGCTGTGTGGTTTTATTCTGATTGCGCTTTTTATACTGTATTTCGTAATTGTGTTTTTAACCTGTTGGATGTTTTTTGTGGTTTTAATTTTTGTGAACCGCCCAGAGAGCTTCGGCTACTGGGCGGTATAAAAATGTAATAAATAAATAAATAAATGAGTTTCTGGTTTTGATTTGGAGAACAAGCACTATTTTGTGGGTTCAGTATTGCACTAAACTACAGTTAGTGCCACTATGGTGACCATATGAAAAGGAGGACAGGGCTCCTGTATCTTTAACAGTTGTATTGAAAAGGGAATTTCAGCAGGTGTCATTTGTATGCATGTCACACCTGGTGAAATTTCCTCTTCATCACAACAGTTAAAGCTGCAGGAACTGCAGCTATACTGTGACCAGATTTAAAAGAGGGCAAGGCACCTGCAGCTTTAACTGTTGTGATGAAGAAGACATTTCACCAGGTTCCCCATATATACAAATGACACCTGCTAAAATTCCCTTTTCAAAACAACTGTTAAAGATACAGGATCCCGGTCCTCCTTTTCATAGGGTGACCCTAGTTAGTGCTAAACTGCAAACTGAAATGTGTGTTAAGTGGGAAAGGGATGCGTACAGCTTGCTTAAAATTCATCAAACCAAGGATCTTTGAAACTGAAACTTTGCCACTACACCACAGCCACTCTCACATCACCCAATAAAAAGAAGTTGATTAAGCATACAAGTTTTAATAGATCAATCTGTCACTTAAGTATGCAGAGGTAAAAACTATAGCTCCAAAATAAGACACACGTGTTCTTTATTTTTAGATTATGCACACATTTGCATAATTTGGGCATCAACTTAGAAGAGGCATTACTTTTTATGCATGAGAGAAAAAGGAAACCTTCTTAAGAATGCGCTTGGTATCTGCAGTTTTTATAAGCACATATTTAATAGATTAGACCAAACAAACAAATTTGCTACCAAATTTGGGAGGGCAGAATCTTTTTAGTCAATTAAGGGTTCAATCCTATCCATGTTTATACAGGAAGAAATCCTACAATTCCCAGCATTTTCCAGCCAGCCATGGCTAGCTCAGGAATGCTGGGAGTTATTGTAGTTTTGTCTGTCTAAGTACACATAAATCTATTAATCATTGCAATTCTAATGGAAATACATATCTATGTCCTTGCAATGCCAATACATCTGCTCATTCCATGTTCACTAATCTGTTTTTCTTTTTAAGATCCTGATCCGCCAATCAGTTAAAAGACAAGTTTAAGAGCATTTAGCCATGGTTTGCAATGAAGTCAATTCACTGGGCTTTGTAATTGCTTCCTTAACATTTGTCAAGTTTCCTAGCTGAGTGTTTCAACAGCAGACAAATACACTAATATCATACAGATTAAGTTCTTCGTCTGTATTCAAAGAATGAATTGTGAACCGCCCAGAAAGCCTTGGCTACTGGGCAGTGTATAAATGTAATAAATAAAAATAAATAAAATAAAGTGTGCTCACCATGTAATTTAGACCTACAAATAATGGCTCAAGTAGTCAAGAAAGCCATTTAACAGGCCAACCTATAGATGTCTACTGAGAAGTAAGTCCCACTGAATTTAATGGGTCTTACTACCAGGTACGTGGATATGGGATTGCAGCCCCATTGTCTTATTTTTCAAAGTACAAATTAATTAAGTCTTTTGGCGATATATATAAATTGCTAAGATTCAAATAAAAATGGACAATAGATATCCAACTGAAGAAAGGCAACATATGATTGAATACATTTGCAAAAGAATGTAACAAAGGTTCTTGTTGATGTTACCATAGTTCTATTGACCTCGAGATCCATTTGATGCTCTCAGAAGGGAGCCAGCCACATTAAAAAAACATATTTCCAGGCACCCTAGATATTTAATTCTCCTTAGACAAAAGAAATTTAACATTTTTATTTCCCAAAGTTAAGCTTTTACCCTGTTATTAATTTTTTGGGGTACATTTATTAGGCACACTATCTGACCCTCAAATAGGGTGACCATATGAAAAGGAGGACAGGGCTCCTGTATGCATAGAAAAGGGAATTTCAGCAGGTGTCATTTGTATATATGGAGAACCTATGCCAGATCTACACTAAGCAGGATATGACACTTTGAAAACAGTTTGAAAACTGTCTATGGAGTGTGTCCTGGGCCCCAACAGTTGTCGCTATTGTTATAAACCGTTTTAAAGGAGTAGTATAGATCCTGCCCTGGTGAAATTTCCTCTTCATCACAACAGTTAAAGCTGAAGGAGCTATACTAGAGTGACCAGATTTAAAAGAGGGCAGGGCACCTGCAGCTTTAACTGTTGTGATAAAGAGGGAATTTCCCCAGGTTCTCCATATATACAAATGACACCTGCTGAAATTCCCTTTTCAATACAACTGTTAAAGATACAGGAGCCCTGACCTCCTTTTCATATGGTCACCCTACCTTAAAGGATAATTTCCAATTGTCCTTTTAGTTTCTTCATGAACCCCACTAAACTAAATGGAGATTACTCTTGAGTTGCCCACCCCACCCGGCACTCCAATCACCTTGCAAATTTCCCAATCCAAAGTCATGTCTATTGTCAAAAGCCTATGGGATGAGAACTGCTTTGTTTGCCAAACCAGATCCCTGCTTTTAAAAGAAGATAAATCTTTCCCATGCATTAATTATATCAGCGGTCAACATATACATGGGGATGGTCACTAGGCATGAGCTCAGGGGAACATCACAGAGGAGCCTGCATCAGCATTTTACATCTAAGAGACGAGCTAAAGAAGGGCTGTCTGCCCTCACATACCTATTTAGTTAAGGAAGCCTTTCCCATCGGGTTGTCAAGTTTTGTTCTAACCCTGGGAATTCTATGTGATCGGGAAGAAAATCGCAGTAGAATCATCACCCATAATGAATGGGTGCAGTCTACACAAAAGAAAGGAAATGCATCTTTTTCTCTGGTTAGGATTGCAAGAGAGCAGCAACTTCTGTATTGTTGGTCAGCTGTACAACTAAGACTGCTACAGCCAATGCAGAACACCTCCGCAATACGATAACCAATGGTAGTTCAAATAGCTAACTCTGCACAGCGTTGGTTATTTGCATTGTTATTTCAGCCAAATAACCAACCGTTGGTTAAAAACCTCCCTCCACACAACACAGTAATCCATGGTGGGTTAAATAAACAACAGTCGACTATTTAAGCCACCATTGGTTATCATGTTGTCTGAACCCAGTTATTGTCAGAGCTTCAGGGAGCCAGTTTAACCACACTGGCTCTCTGAAACTCTGACTCTATGGGGCAACTTGAGGATAACTATACTCCCCCCACAAATTAGGCGTAGTTTGAGGAGCAAGGTAGCAGTTATTTCATTGAAAGCTACAGATAGCAACATACTTCCAGCTGTTGCAGGTACCATGTACCACATTGTTTCCAGAAATAACCCTTTAGCAGATGCTTTACAGTGGGGAAACAGAGGCCTCTGCCACAAATTCCACACTAATACAGTATCATCAGGCCCAGGCTGAAGCTGCAGGAAGCCATACATAGATTATGCAGTTGTTTTCCCCAGCATAATAATTTTGAGATTAGTTACTGAACTGAAAAATCTGGAGCCTAAAGTGCAGCAGGCAGAAGGTATTGCCTATCAACCAGCAAAGGGCAGGAGGCCAGGGCCCTCATATTTAGACCATGCCTGACTAACCCAGAGGCTTCATACTCCCTGCCAGTCATTGTGGCTGATGTTGAACACCAACAGAGTTGATTCACTCTATGCCTGAAGGAGGCTCTAAGGCTTGAGCACAGAGACCAGCTACAAAAGGTCAAAGCCTCAAGGCCATGAACTCCTGGTTCATGTCCCAAAGTCCCCAACACCTTCCTTAAAAAGTTTATTATGCTCTGGGATTTGAAATGCAAACAGTCAAACAAATGAAAAGCAAACCCTTTGATATTCCATATCTTGGGCACTAATTTCAAAACTCTCCAAGCCTCTATGTAATTTGGGATTTGTGAAAATAAAGAACTAATTAAACAAATATTCTTGCAGATAAGTCTGATGGATTACATTTCACAATGACAAAGCCTGAATTAATTAAATGTTAGTAAAATACTGGAAATTTGTCCAAACTGTCTGATGTTTGGTATCGAATATCTTAGGGTGACCATATGAAAAGGAGGACAGGGTTCCTATATCTTTTAACAGTTGTACAGAAAAGGGAATTTCAGCAGGTGTCAATTGTATGCATGCAGCACCTGGTGAAATTCCCTCTTCATTGCAACAGTTAAAGCTGTAGGAGCCCTGCCCTCTTTTGTATCTGGCCACTCCTGTATTTTACTAACATTAAATTAATTCAGGCTTTATAATTTTCTATACAACTGATAACTTTTCATATGGTCACCCTAGAATATCTATACAAGTTGACTGCAATATACTGACCAAATAGCAGTTCACTTCACTCAGAAATGGCCAAGATATAGCCCTTCTTGGACAAATTTCTAGTGTTTACAACTTTTGTTTTACCCCTTTAACTGTTTACAGTCCCTGCACACAACACTAAAGAAATTGCACGGGTCTTGCCCTCCCTCCTTCTGTGAAGTGGTGTCAGGTCAGGTCTTTCTGAAGATATTAGGTTTTCAATTCCCAGTTTAAGTCAGTTGGTTAAATAAGAGCAACTCAGCTTGTAGTGCATAATCAGTGCCTCATTGGACAGAGTCTGTTCCCTAAACAAAGATGGCCACCACCAACCCGAGGAGGAGGCTGCTACGTGACAAATAGATAGCACAGACGTAATAGCTACACTAGGGGCCTTGCTAGACGAGGTCTTAGCGCGCTGTGAGGCCCGGTTTCCCTGCTGTGCGTCCAGATGATGCACATGGGAATCCGGGGTCAGCAAGGTCCGTGGCTTTTTGTGGCTACTCGCTTACTCGCGAGTAGCCGGGAAAAGCCACGGACTGGGCACAGCGCTCATATGAGTGCTGTACCCATTGGGCCGGGGGGGGGGATCCCGGGGGGGGGAGAGAGGGGGTGGAAAGCCACACATTGGGGATGGCACGGGGCGAGGGAAGGACAGCCGGGGATGGCACGCGGCGAGGGACAGACAGCTGGGGATGGCACAGGGTGAGGGAAGGACAGCCGGGGATGGCACGGGGCGAGGGAAGGACAGCTGGGGACGGGATGGGGGCGAGGGATGGACAGCCGGGAACGGGATGGGGGCGAGGGAATGATATTTTAAAAAAAAACCCACTTACCTTCTCCAGAGTCTTCGGGGCGCACGTGGCCCCTTTAACAAAAAATAAATAAATGGCCGACGCTGCAGGGCTTCCGGAGTCCCTGCGCGTCGCACGTCTAGGAGGCGGGGCGGGGGGCGCTAAAGTTTGCGTGCTGTCGCCCTGCCTCCCTGCTGGCTTATCCGGCATGGTCTAGCAAGGCCCTAAGACACAGGGTGGGTTTCCAGTTTCATAGACCTTTTTCCTCTCCCAGGGCCAGAAGTGAGAAACACCCTTAGAAACAAATGAAGAAATCCAAGATTTAACCATCACAGATTGGGCACTGTCATCCTCAAAATAGTAGCAGCAAAGAGGGGAGGGCACATTCTCTAACATAGGTTTTATTTCATGTGAAAAATGTAATTTGCTTTCTTTTAAAAAGTTGTTTTATACTTGTATGATGGGGTCATAGCAACAAGGGCACTGTAGTTTGACAAAAATGCATCAGTGAGGGCCAAACTTTTGTGCAAGTCAGCCACAAGTCCTATGGATGAGATAGTGCCACTCTCGCCTACGTTAGAGCACAGATCTAACGTCACCACCACCATGCTTTGATACAGTTCTGCCTCTAGTCCACTGAGCTGTGGCACAAGCAGTCATTAGCACAGAAGAGGCAGGCTGGAGTACAAATCTGATTCTGCTGTAACTAGGCCTACTTCTGCTTGTAAGTGCCATAAACTGCCAGCTGCCATGCCACGTACAATACCTGTGCTGAAGATTGGCTATCTTCTGAATATTAACTTGGCAGACATGAAACATATATTGCTTCCCTATAGATGTTCATCCAAAACTAACCATTTGTAGGAACTGCACCAAATATGCATGGCACTATTAAGGAATGATTCAAACATTGTCATGCAAGGAAAAGAACCAGAATATTAAGGAATTCAAAGGAACACAAAGAAGGACACTGAGAGAAGGCAATGGACATCTCTGGCCTTAGCTAGACGGGGCTTTATCCCGGGGTGAACCCTGGGGTCGTCCTTGTGCGTCCACATGATGCACAGGGGATCCCGGGATCATCCCTCCCTTGCCCCGTGATAGAGCCCTCCGTTTTGGGCCTGGTTTTTCTGCAGTCTCAGGCTGAGCCCAAGACTGTGTGGCCAGGTGCCGCAGGTTGACCCAGCTCCGTGCGATTACTCACGTGAAGCAGGGAGCTGCGCCCATCGGGGGTAGGGTGGGGGGAGCGGGGAAAATAATTTAAATTTAAAAAACCACTTACCTTTAGCGCATGAGCGTTCATGCGCTGCTGTTCCTTTTTAAAAAATGGCGGATGCAACACCTCTCCTGCTGAGGTTGTTGCATGTCACGTGTAGACAAAGGAGGGATCTTGCGTTCAACACAACACAAGATCTTCCCTCCTCCGTCGCAGGATAGCAAGTAGGTCTAGCTAAGGCCTCTGTTTCAGTCCAGTTAAGGCAATAGTTATGGAAAGCAATGATTCAACAAGACCTACAAAAATTCAGAATAGTTTCCATAAAATGGTGGATTTTCAAACAATATGCAATGTGAAAATTATTGTATGTGTGTATTCTGATTAAGCAATAACTTTCTCTGAGAGGGTAAGAATGGTTGGGGGTGAGAACTACTCCCTCCTAAATGGGATTCTGTGTCACTTCCTCTTGTTTCAAGGGTTTAGCAGGTCAATAAACTGCTAATATTTGGAGTTACTGTAGCTCTTTAGAAAATAATCATTCCCAGGTGGGGGTGGATCTACAGAGCGCAAAATCCTTTGTCAGAAACTACTATTTCCCAGTGAAGATTCTCCCACCACCAACTACTGAAGAACAAATTGTGAGCAGTCTGGCAGTTCCCTTGTATCCAATGGATGATTTCAAACTTCTAACAAGAGAAATCAATTCTATTATAATATGTTGTTTTCCATACAAAATCCTTAGGCTAAAGAGAACCTGGGCTATAACTACCAGTTGGTGCACTTAGGCAAGTCCCAGAGTTAGTGTTGCTGGGTTTATTTGTGATAGGAAGTGCACCAATTCCATCTTTCAGGCATCTATTAGGTGACTGAGCTCTTGGCTGCTTCCAAATAATTAGTTACACTGCTGACCTCAAGGGCAAAGGCCAATGCACACTTAAAGAATCGGTAGAGTCCGTCCATCGTAATTCTTTGTAGCTTTATGCTATGACACTTGATGGACATTATCCTGAAGATGTTACGGCCTGTGGACTACTAGCCTTATGAAATACAGACTGTCAGGAAATAAAAGACATGGATCAAATCTCGTTTTCCCAGCAGGACTTGAATATGCTACATGGGTGTATTTTCTACTACTCAGAAGAGAAATGCTACTCTGTCATCCCCCTCAAAGTCAGAAAGCCCAGAATGGAGCATCACTGGGAAAAGTCAACCACTTCTTCAGATCAACCTATCTCAGAAAGCTTTGTAGGCTAAAATACTCCAATGTGGTGCAAAACTGGACATATTTTCAGACAATATAGTTCTATTCCTGTCCTCTGAAACCCCATACATCTTAATAAACGAAAGAACTGTGACTCTTCTGTTTATTTTTAACTTAATTTTAATTAAGGTGATCTGATAGACCGATGTTTTCTCTTAAAAACAAAAAACAATGGTACTATGCAGCTCAATTGTGAATATCAGTCACCTCTTCCTTCTTTAGCAGAATGCAACACAATAGAGTTCCTTTGAGTATGCTAAAGCTAAATAAAGGAATACCGCTCATAACAAACAACAAAACAGCAGCAGCAGCAGCTAAAGCCTCAAGAGAGGGATTGCATCACCTTGGTGATAGTAACAGGGTGGATTCAGAACTGTGAGGACAGTTGATTTACCATAAGAAAAAAAATAGAAGGTGTGAAACACAACATCTACCACTGTTTTATAAACATTCCTTGGCCCAGAGAAAGAATCTAAACAAGAAAGAGCCTATTTGGAGAAGGAATTTGTGGGAAAGGGTACAGAAGGCCATTTACATGCACACCTAATGGAGTGCTTTGTGAAAGGTTTTTCTAAGGAAAACTAAAATCCCCCCCCCTCTTTATGCACCCAAATATCTGTCAGTGCCAATCAACTGATCTCTGGTTATCCCCCTAAACTGCTAATGGTAGAAAGAGCAACCGCGGATGGAGAGCAAGAATGCCAGCCAGCCTTCCTCGAGGAGTCTCAATACAAGCAGGTCTCTGGTGTGAGATGGGGACGCCCTGCCAGTTGCAGCCAGGGGTTTGTCTTATCTTCCACCCATACATTTTTGTCCATAGTTTACAAATGATAATTCCCGCAGAGAGGGCTGGCATGAACAATATATTTAAAAAAAACTGAAATGGGAGTCCCTTGTCTTTGCAACGGAAAATGGAAAGCTACACATCTGGGCCACTGCATCTTTATGGCGGATAGAAAAAGAAGAAGCTGAGCCGTTGCCATTGGCGACATTGAATTCCCGCCTGTTAATGAGAACAAAACGCCAGGTAGGGCCAAGACTTGGGGCGCTGCAAGGCAGGCTCCATTAGCAGGCATTGGAGGAAGGGGGGGCAGGGATGCCTCCCAGAAGCAAAGCGGGGGGCCCTCATGGCCCGGTATAACAAGCCAAAGAGGGCTGCATGGCCAAGGCAACAGAACCATCCATCTATCCATTCATGCACTGAGCGGGGGAGGGAGGGGGAAGAGGACGCCTCCCCTTCGTGTACCCAGCGCGCCCCTTCCTTGCCCCCCCCCGCTAGCCAGAGCAAGAGGCGAGGGAGGCTCCATTTCCTCTTCAACCCCCCCACCCCATTTAAAAAGATGGAACCTCTCAGCGTACCTGCGACCCAAACGAGAGAGGGGAGGGGGAGCGAGGGGTGCCATCCTCCCACGGCTTCACCGCCCTTGCGTCCCAGCACGCAACGATGCCCCCCCCGTCCCCCGCCGCAGAGCTGTGGATCTGAACCACTCCCCCCCCCCAACACACACACACACACGTCCGTCCGTGCAATTCCCAAAGGCAGAAAGCCGAAGGCTGGGCATTACCTGCCGCCAGCGAGGACCCGGCTGCTGCTGCTGCTGCTGCAGCGGAAGGGGGGCATGGTCGTTTCGCCCGGCGCAGCCCGCACCGTCCCTCGCCTCGCTCCCCCTCCTCGCTCAGCGCTGCCCAGGATGCCACCCAGACGCCCCGCATCCAAGGGCCATTTCCCGGGGAGCCTCTTGGCGCATGCCAGGCGCAGCCTCGCGCCGCCTCTCTCGCGCCCAGCAAGGCAGAACACAACACCGCCAGCCCCCGAGGGAGGGACGGAGGCAGGCGGGGAGGGAGGGAGGGAGAGACGCGGGCGGGCGGGAGCGAGGGAGGCAGGCAGGCAGGCAGGCAGGGACGGAGGGGCGATGGGGGCAGAGAGCGGCACCAGCCGCGGCAGAGGCGCGCGAAGCGAGGCGGCGGCCGGCGTTGCTTACCTTGCAGAGGGCTCTGCACGAGCCTGTCCCGAGGCGCCGCGCCTCCTCGAGCCCCGGCGCTGCCGGAGAGAGTCCGTTCTGGGCTCTGCCGCTCCCTCCGCCGCCACGGCCAGCCTGGCGCCCTGGCGCGCGCGCCCCCCGCCGCTGCGGCTGCGCTCAGTGCTCACAGCCGCCGCTGCTGCAGCGCCGTCGCCGCCGCCGGCCCGGGCACGGGCAGCCGCCGCCCGCCGCCGCCGCCGCCATCCCTTCGGCCGAGCTACAGGCGGCCGCCCGCCCTGCCGCCGCCGCCTGCTTTCTCCTCCGACAGAAGCCCGGGCTGGCCGCCACCGCCCGCCAAAGCCAGAGGCAGCTGGGCCGGCCGGGGGCTGCGGAGCCCCAAGCCAGGGGGCCGCCGCTCGCCGGTCACGTCTTGGACGCAGCAGCGGCAGCAGCGACGGACGCCGGAGCCCCCTAGAACTAGGCCCGCCGCCCGGGCTACGCTCCCCTCCCTCAGGGGCGCAGGAAAGGCCCTGGTCCCCGGCGCAGGCTGCTCGGAGCCCCCCGACCCAAGCCCCACAGAGAGAGGGGGAGAGGCGCTTGGAAAACCCGGATCTGGAGCGGCCGGGGGCGCAAGCTCCACCTCCAGCTTGGCGCCTACGCGAGAGGAGGGGGCGAGGAGGCAGTGGGAGGGGGCTCCGTCAGCCCGCCGCGCCTGAGGAAGACGATCGCCCGGCGCGGGGGCAGAGGCCGCCTGCTGCCGCTGCTGCTGGGCGTGGGGCTGGGGGCCCTTCTCGGCGCCGGGCTTCGTCCGTGCGCCGCCCCGCCCGCAGTGGTTCGACTCGGACTGCAGAGAGCCCCCGCTTGTTTGCGCCCTCCTTCCTCCGTGTCGTCCAGACCTTCGGCCAGACCGTGTCGTCCAGGCTCCCGTCCACCTTTTCAGTCCTCTATGCGCGTGCCGTTGTCTTCCTTTGAAATCTCGCTTGGGTGCGAAAGAAGCCTAATGGTAGGGCCGGCAGACCAGTGAGGCAGCAGACGCGAGGCGCTGGCGGCAAGGGCTTGGAGCAGAGCCGGGGACTGCGCCGCGCACCCTAAACATTCAGGTGTCGTATAGCACCATGCTCCCCTGGCAGGATTGAAGAAAGAGGCCGCTTGGCTGTTGTACGTGGAATATCCCGGAATGCCTGCCGCGGATAGTGGTGCAGAGTGCCTTCTACCAGCTTCGGTTGGTGGCCCAGCTACGCCCCTATCTGGACAGGGATGACCCGGCTTCAGTAGTCTATGCTCTGGCGACCTCCAAGTTGGATTATTGCAATGTGCTCTTTGTGGGATGGCCCTTGAAGCCTGTTCAGAAGCTGGAGATTGTGCAAAATCAGATTAGTAACAGGGACCAGAAGGCCTAAGCATATAAATTCTGGACTGCATGCATTCACTGCCAATATGTTTTCAAGCCTGATTCAACATGGTGGTTTTAACCTATAAAGCCTTATATGGTTTGGGACCCCAATACCTCATGGAGCGCCTCTCCTGACACAAACCTACCCAGACGTTCTGGTCACTGCTTGAGGCCTTCCACCCAGGGAACCTCAGGAGGTGGCAACAAGGAAGAAGGCCTTCTCAGTGGAGCCTGCGCAAGCATGGGAGGCTCTTTCCACTGAAGTCTGCCTGGCACCAACACTGCCAGTTTTTCGGCACCAGTTTAAGACTTATACTGTACTATCACGTTGGAAGGATAATTGCTCACCTCCTTTAGTACAACACCATCAACATTTGAACGGGTGTGATATATAGACACCACTTGCATGTGCATACATACATGGATGTTTGGTCTGCTTTTCTTGAAACCTATGCATAACTCTCCTTTTTTAATGAATGGTATATCTGACGAAAAAACAATGACATTCCTATATATGTAATATTTCTTTGTTTTTGTTTCTCATTATTTATTTTTTGTTCTGTTTTGTTAAATTCACAATAAAAAAGAGAAAAGAGGGCCAAAAACAGAACAAAAACAAAACTGCCCTCTGCTCCCAGGCATTTGAGGGCATAATGGGGGCATTTATGTCAGTTGCTTTTATCAGGTCAAATATCTTACTGTAAATGTTGTATCAGGTCCAGTACCTTACTATAAAAACAATGTTCAAATTGTTTTTAAATTTTGTATGTTAAAGATTGTATGTTATGTTTTTATTATTGTGTATATTTGCTGTTTGTAATTTTGGTGAACCACCCGGGGAGCTTCAGCTATTGGGTGGTATAGTGATGAAATAAATAAACAAATAAAAATAATAGGAGGGGTGTCGTCTTGTTCTTTGCCACAAACAGCAAAACGTTGTGGGGTTGTCTTGAAAAGAGGGGATGCCATAGAAAGTTTCTCTTTCTGTGAGATTCTACAAGAGCACCTGAACTTTTCAGATCTGGACCTCTCTTTAACTAACCTGCAACACAGACCCGCTTTTAATTGTGTAAGACGTGTTTCCCTTCTTGCTCTGTTTTCTCTCCTCTCTTCTTTTTCTCAATCTACCATGTCTTGTGCCATTCCCCACTCTTAAAAAAAACAATTTAAACCAGGAGTGGGCAGCTTGTGGCCCTCCAGATGTTGCCCCAAACTCCAATCATCCTTCACTGTTGGCTAGTTAGTCTAATAACATCTGGAGGGCCACAACTTGCCCATCCCTGACTTAAATAATAATAAAAAGGCAGTAGCACCAGTGCTCTGACTTAGATTAGGCTGGGATGTGAGGGCAGGCTACAATCAGCCATGGAGAGCCATGTGTTCTCACTGTATCCCTCCCAATGCCCAACAACACAACTGTCTCCAGCACATCTGGCTGCACTTCTCTTTCAACTGAAGCATCATTCCTTCTGGATGCTCTCTTGTAATTGAGCTCTGACCAATCCAAAGCTCTCATAGTGTGGATGATTAATGAAAATTAAGAGTGGGTTTTTCTAAATTTAAATGAGATTGTTTAATTGAAAAACAAAAACAAACTACTATTTTCTTTTAAATATTTGGGGTTACACTTTGGTGGGAGTTTTGCCTGAAAATATCATTTAGCTGACACCAAATTACCAAATTCTAAAATTATCGGTCAGCTTTGGTGCTTTTTTTTAATACTAGATGTGGCCACCAGTAACCTTTTGCCCTTAAAGGGTTACCGGTGGCCAGTATGGTATATGGGACTGGAATTTGGAGAGAAGGAGCTAAATTAGAATTGGAGGTTCTTCAGAGCAAATTTCTGAAGAAGCTCTTGAGACTTGCCCAGGTTCTCCATCTGCCCACCTTAGAGCAGGACATGGGCTGCCATCAGTGGCTGCCAGTATTGATCTACTATATTTCACATATTGGGGTAGGTTAAATGGATTGGAGGATCATAATTCCACCAAGTAATGTGGGCTAGATTAGTTTAAGGGACAGGGCTTTGGCACTGTGATGTAAAGATAAATTGAAGGCTTGTAATTTCTCTATGGAGAAATATCTGTCTTTTGATCACCAGGCCCTTTGGAATTGGAGCTTTGATCATGACACCTGTGAGGATAGGGAAGTCATGATCAGCATATGCTTCTTACCCTGATATGCTCTTTTTAAGATCAACCATTCAAGGGAACATTATTTTGAGACTCTGACTTTCCTGCAGTTTCGCAGGGTTTTCGCGGATTCTAGATGATGCCTTCTGCATATCTTGAAGGGAGATACTTGGGAATTAGTGGAATGGAAAAATGTGTTTTTAGTTGTAATCAGATTGAAGAACTGGTATATTATTTGTTGTTCTGCCCTTGTATCTGGGCCCTGGGGGGAGGGGAATTCTTCTCATATATTCTTCGGTGATACATTGATCATTTATTTATTTATTGCATTTTTATACCACTCAATAGATGAAGCTCCCTGGGTGGTTCACAAAAATTAAAACCATTCAAAGTATAAAACTAACAGTATAAAAATATGATATAAAATACAATATAAACACAGCCAGGATAAAAGCAGCAGCAGTGCAGAAATACAAACTTAAAATACAAATTTAAAACAGCAAAGTTAAAATTGAATTTATAGACTGTTCAAATGCTGAGAGAATAAAAGGTTCTTCAGCTGGCGTCTGAAAGAAGACAGTGCAGATGCCAGGCAAACCTCCTTAGGGGGCTCATTCCACAGCTGGGGTGCCACAGCAGAGAAGGCCCTCCTCCTGGTAGCCATCTGCCTCACTTCTTTTGGCAGGGGCTCATGATTTTGTGGTGAAAATATTGGCTGACGATAGCTATACACTAACGTATATGGTATCCCTATTTGCTGTGACAGCAAAGAAGATATGTTCCAGCTTTATAAAAGAAAATGTCAGTAGCCCTTATTTATAAATTTAGGCCTAACTTCCCTTTCTAAAAAAAAAAAAAGGCCTATGGCAGTAAGGCCTAATGGTTGAAGGCTATCCTATACACTGCTTAGGGTCCAATCCTACATTGCAATGATTGTAAGTTTATAGCCCTCCTATGCAGTGTGGGGGCGGCAGCAGAAGCCTCAGGATAGCTTGTATCCTGGCCTTTCCAGACTCCTCCCCACTCTGTCCACTGAAACATCCCCTCTCCGAGGTCATATACTTGTCCTTAGAGGCATTCGGTGTGATTCTTTCTGTGTTAGCTGCAAGGGAGAGGGGGCAGAGCTCCAGTTCCCAGGTACAAGGTCAGAGTGCTGTCCCCAACCTTGGATGTGGGAATCCTAACTATCGTATGGCCCACAGATGCTGATAGGGATCCTTTGAGAGGGAGTGCTACTTTATAAAAGAGGGCAGTTCACAAAAATTAAAAGCATGAAAAGCATAATAAAACAACCTACAGTCTAAAAACACAAATACAAAATACAATATAAAAAGCACAACCAGGATAAAACTGCACAGCAGGAATTGATATAGATTAAAATACAGAATTAAAAAAGTGAAGTTTAAATTTAAGTTAAATTTCGCCTGGCGCCTACACTGTATTCCTTCCATCACCAGCTGAAGACCTTTTTATTTTCTCAGTATTTTAACACCTCTCTGGGGAGCTTGTTCCACTGCCAGGGTGCCACAGCAGAGAAGGCCTTCCTTCTAGTAGCCCCCTGCCTCACTTCCTTTGGCAGGGGCTCGCAGAGAAGGACCCCTGAAGATGACCTTAGGGTCTGGGCAGGTACATACGGGAGGAGGTGTTCCTTCAGATAGCCTGGCCCCAAGCCATTTAGGGCTTTAAATGTTAATACCAGCACTTTGAATTGGGCCCCGACCTGGACTGGCAGCCAATGAAGCTGGAAAAGGACTGGTGTGATGTGGTCTCGTCGGCCAGTCCCTGTTAGTAACCGTGCTGCCCTGTTTTGTACCAGTTGAAGTTTCTGGATGGTTTTCAAAGGCAGCCCCACGTATAACACATTGCAGTAATCCAAACGAGAGGTTATCAGAGCATGGATAACTGTAGCTAGGCTATCTCCGTCCAGATAAGGGTGCAGTTGGTATATCAGCCTAAGCTGATAAAAGGTGCTCTTTGCCACTGAGTTCACCTGTGCCTCAAGTGACAGTTCTGGATCCAAGAGCAACCCCAAACTATGGACCTGATCCTTTAGGGAGAGTGCAACCCTGTCCAGGGCCGGATCTACACTACTGCTTTAAAGCGCTTTATAACAGTTTTGACAACTGTATATGGAGTGAGTCCTGGGCCACAACAGTTGTCAAAACTGTTATAAACTGCCTTAAAGCAGTAGTATAGATCCTGCCCAGGACAGAGTGAACATCACCTTGCCGGACACATTAACCACCCGCTAACAGTACCTCTGTCTTGCCTGTATTGAGTCTCAGTTTGTTAGCCCTCATCTAGTCCATTACCATGCCCAGGCACTGGTTCAGAACAGCCACTGCCTCAGGAACATAAGAAACATGGCATTCGATGAGCGAAACACACAAGCGGGGCAATAATGTGAGCTGAGAGAAGAAAGATAGGAAGGAGCTAGATTTTGACAAGCTTTGAAAGTCAACAGGAGAAGCTTATATTGGAATTGGGAATGGGGAATTGGGTTGACTATTCGAGACTGAACTTATGAGTCTGGGGCCATAGCTAGACCTAAGGTTTATCCCTGGATCATCCAGGGGTCAAACCTGTTCATCTAGGTGACACACAGGGGATCCAGTGCTCAGACAGGGGCGAAACCTGGATGATCCCAGGATAAACCTTAGGTCTAGCTGTGGCCTGGGTTGTTAAAGGCATACAGCGGCCATCCTTCCATGCACTCACAATGGCTACCAAAGGCCAGTAAATCTGGCCTCCCACCCAAGACATGCTGGGAGTTCCACCCAAGGCATGCTGGGATTTATAGGCATAAGCATAGGTTTTTTTTATTAAATTATTTTTTAAAAAATACTTAAAACACAAATTTTTGTGGTTTTAGGTTTTTCTGGTATGTTGTACAGCCAGACTTATCAGTGTGCCAAATTTCAAGTTTCTAACTCGCCTGGAAGTGGGTAAATATTTCCAGGCATACATCCCACACACATACTTTCCACTTTATAGGTAAAGATAATATATCAAATTGTCTTGTTTGATCAATTAGATTACTGCAATGCCCTCTACATGGGGCAGCCTTTGAAGACGGTTCGGAAGCTGCAGCTTGTGCAGAATGCGGAGGCCAGATTGATAGCTGGAACAGGGAGGTTTGAACATATAACACCGATTCTGGCCCGCTTGCGTTGGCTGCCTATACGTTTCCGAGCCCAATTCAAGGTGCTGGTTTTAACCTATAAAGCCCTACATGGCTTGGGACCACAATGCCTGATGGAACGCCTCTCCCAACATGAACCCACCCGTACACTGCGCTCAACATCTAAGGTTCTCCTCTGAGTGCCTACTCCAAGGGAAGCTCGGAGGATGGCAACAAGGGAGAGGGCCTTTTCGGTGGTGGCCCCCCAACTGTGGAATGATCTCCCCGATGAGGCTCGCCTGGCGCCAACACTGTTATCTTTCAGGCGCCAGGTCAAGACTTTTCTCTTCTCCCAGGCATTTAACAGCATTTAACAATGCTAAGTTTGTTTTCTAACAGCCCCCAGAACTGTTGTTGTTTTTTAAATGGATACTGATGTTTTTATACTGTTTTTATGTTTCTGATGGTTTTTTAATTTTGTATACTTTTTAATATTTACTGTTTTCACTTTTGTGAACCACCCAGAGAGTTTCAGCTGTGGGGCGGTATATAAATGTAATAAATAAATAAATAAATATTGTTAATTCCTGGGAAGATCTTGTCTCAAAATGTCTTTACCAGGGAACATGACCACATAAGGACACCATTGACACTGCCTCCAATATTTATTTTAAACTGCTTTAAAGGTATTTTGTGCCTTGATGGGGGTTTAAGTACTAATGAGAAAGTACTTTTTAAGTCCTTGCCCTTACTACCTTCAATGAGTCAGAAATCAAATACTTATCCCAAATAAAATTGGTATTCCTAAATCTACTTCCTAGCACACTTTTAATGCTCCAAATGACCTGCACAATAATCCAAACCATTTGTATAGCTTGAATACCATGCTCATTAACTATATAGATTTAGAATTTAAGACATTAAAAGTTAGTAATTGGATATATTACCTCTGGCAACACGTAGAGGTCTATGGATGAACTGAAACCAATGAAGACTTGTACCTCACAATTTCTTCTTCATATCAGCCATAAATGTACAGGTTGTCATGATCAGTGTTCCACACACAACCCAATCTCTGCTCCTTCCAAATATTATAAGATATATTTATGTGATTGTCTTTAAAGCTGGATGAAACATAAATGGCATTAAAGAGGATGTTGCAGGTTCCAATGTTTCCCCCCCCCCCCATACTGTGAAAGTTGCATTGGTGAAAGGATTTTTGATCTCATATAGATGTTTTAATGCAAATGGAATTTCCAAGATTGCATTAACTGGAAAACCCTGAACTACTATATCCCTTTCCTGTGAAAAACTACTCAACAATTTAGATTTACTAATTGATGTAATTGAAATGCTCCATAACAGATTTTTAAATTCTGAACCCCTTTTCCCTATCTGGCCCTTTTGTTCTTCTATATGAGATCATTAATTACTTTTTGCCATTTAAAAAAAAAGAAAGTGATGGGATTAAATTGGAATGGAAATTAATACAATTTTGAAGTAATATGATTTTCATGGCAGCAATCCTCCTAAACCAAGAAGAGTGGAGAATCCTATGGTTGTAGTTCATGTTCAATTTGCATTGTAATTAAGAATTTGAAAATACAAACAAAACCCAGATCTTTATGGTTAGGGGTGATTGTTATACCTAAGTATTTCTATGCCGTAGTTGCTCATTTATTTTGAGGTATCTTCATAATGTGGTTTCACGTTTGGCTATCCATATTTATACCCAAGATTTCAGATTTTTCACAGTTAACATTAGAACCTGAAACTTTACAATATCTGCCTACTTCTAGCTACTTATGCTAATTAGGGTCTTTTGCTAAGATACTCCTCTGAAAGTAGTAGGTTTCAGGTATATATCAATTAACATTTTTCTTGGGTTTATCTAATGGATCTACATCTTGACAGGAAAGTTGAAAGTGGTTATTAATTTCCTTTGAAAGTTTATATAGAATATATTATTTATTTATGTATTACATTTTTAAACCGCTCAATACCTGAAGCTCTCTGCTATCTTTCATTGCTATCCCTAATATGAAAAATTAGTTAGGCATCTGTGGTGGCAGATGCTTAACTAGGAATCTTGAATTTTGGTTTCCAAATCCATAATATTTTTGGTTTAAATAAATCAAGTCACTTTGTAAGTTTCAAGAAGATCAAGTTGATTAATTTCCTATATATAGAAGGCAACATTGTTTATGTTCAGGTTCATCCAGACCCCTCCTTAAATACCTCTATCAAAGGAGAGTACACTATTTCATGAGGCAGTCTGTTCCACTGTCGAACAAGCTTTTATTGTTAGAAACATTCTCATACTGTATAGCCAAAATCTGCTTCCTTGCAATTTTCACCCATCAGTTCTGCTCCTGCCCTCTGCTGCATCTTCTGCATGACAGCTCTTCAGATACTCAGAAAATGCAATCATGTCTCCCTTTAATCTTTTCTTCTCTTAGCTCTTCCTTCATAAGACGATCTCTAGGCCTCGTACCAGTTTGATCACCCTTCTCTAGAGCAGAGATGGGTGACCTGGTGTCTGCCTGATGTTTTGGAGTACAACTTCCATAATCCCTGACCATTGGCTATAAGAACATAAGAAAGAGCCCTGATACTGTCTCAGACCAAGGATCCATCTAGTCTAGCATTCTGTTCATACAGCAGCCAACCAGCTGTTGATGAGAAACTCACAAGCAGGGCAAGAGAGTAACAGCACCCTCCCGCCATCCCCTCCCTCCCACCATTCTGGCTGTGCCTGATGGGAATGAAAACCATTAAGATAAAAAGAAATGAAGCACACACGTGTTAAGCACCCACATGAGGAGAATTTAAGTTAATTTATTTTAGTGCTGTGCTGAAAATTTCTCCCACAATTTTTTTTTACCATTCTCATTCAATTTGATAAAAAAGAAATTGCTTTCAAAAAGAAATTCAAAGGAGAAGAAATTTCAGAGAAATTCTCATGGGTTTGGTTCAGGGCTCTTGTGCTTTCCTTACTTATAAGACGGCTGATGAGTGTGTGTGAGTTTCCTTCAGCCTTTCCCCAGTAAATTGGGGCCCAGCCCTGGTTGCCCTGAAAAGCCCCGTTTTTCCAGAGGTCTCTGGGGTTTTCCAGGTCATCTGGTCACCCTACCATAAGGCCTTTTCAGATCAGGAAGTACAGGTAACTTAGAGACTGTAGAGCAATGGGGAGATGGAAAAAATAGTCAGTACGCTTAGCCACCTCACAGTGATTAGGTAAGGTCAAAAGCCAACACACATTCAAAATAAACTAGCTGTACCCGGCATAACATACGCCGTTGTAGCATATCTTAAAGTTTATTAATTAAATATCATCGCGGGGGTGCGGGCTGCTTGGAGGCCACCGATATAGTGCCGTCTGGCAGACCTGGGGGGCAGGGAGGTCGGGAGTGCAGGTGTCCCCCTCTCCCCGGGGTTCCTGTCAGCCTTGGGCCGGCCGCCCAGCTCGAATGAGATTAGGCTGGGGCCAGGGCTCACATCAGGCGAGCGGCCTCCCACCCGGACACCAAGGGCCCCGGCTGTTCCTCGCTCATGCTCCGGATCATGGCACTGCCCCCTTCGTGGGGGGGGAGCAAAGAGGCAGAAAGGGGGTAGGATTACCTTGGAAAGCCCAGAGGAGTCGGGCGAGGGAATTGGCAACCTGTATCAGCTGGCATTACACATTGTTACTGTTGCTTAGCAACCTGTATCAGCTGAAGCCTGTACGGAAACATACCTAAGCGTTTTGTATATATAGATTATTAAACACCCTGAAAATGAGCGAGAAAAATGGAAGCCTCTTTCATGAGGAAGCAAACTTTTCAGGAAATTGGAGGACAGATTTTGGCACTGTTAGCTCCACCCTTTCCCTGGAGCTGGATAAAGCACTGCCCCCCCCACAGACACTACAAGAGCGGCGTTGCCACCACTTGCATTAGAGATGAGTTGTATCCACAATCACCCCTAAGAAAAGTAGGGAAGCTGCTGAATGCTGAAGAGCAACAACAAGAGCTGAGCCAAACTTGCTCAGAATACATGTTTCTCAGAAAAGTCCTGAATTTTTTCTTTTCCTAACCTCTAGAGGAAAAAGGGCATTTTACAGAATTTTCTCCAAATTTTCTTCACCTTTATATTTTTGTGTTGGCTGCGTTCCCTTCCTCACCCCCTGCCATGCCCTGGAATGATGCTAGTATATGGGGTATCATGGAGGACGCATAATGGGGCGGGCAGGCTGCCAACACTGTTGATGCTGTTGCCACTCGCAGTGGCAGTGCAAAAAAAGCAAACAACCCCCAAAAGCCTTAAGCAAAAAATAAAGGATCTGTTCTACAATCCTTGCCAATGGTGATGCCTACCTGTGAGAAATTGTTGGAGAATTTCTCCTCCCCCTGGAGAAATTTGGTGAAATTGTCTCCCTAAATTTGGTGAAATTGTCTCCCTAATTTCTCTGCCTACAAGTAGGGTGGAGAATTTCAAGCTAATTCACTCAGGTCATCATTTAAATTCCTAAATCATCAGTTGAAGCCAAAACAAGGGCATAAGAGAGCTAAACCCCAGGAGTGAAACCCTTTAGAAACGGAGAGTTTGTGCAGTCCTGCTATAATAGAGAAGCCTCCAAGGAAGGAGGGTAGGGGAGACCAGATCATTAGACACATTGACCGCTGGGGATGTGATAGATGTGTAGACAACGGCCCTGTTCAGGCAACACACTAAACCATGATGGTTAAGCATTTTGAGTTAAATATTATGGCTTAGTGTGTCGCGTAAACCATAACTTAGGGTGTCATGTGAACCATTCCTAATTATGGTGGCCACCTAACCACAGTTTAAACATGCTCACTAACCACTTGCTGCAAAAGGGTTAGTGGCCGAACCATGGCTTAGCATATTGTCTGAACAGGCCCAATATAGAAAAATTGCCTGCCTAGTGTGAAGGTGGTGGATATTATCCAGATAGCTGGGGAGGAGTCAGCAGCTGAGGTGCATGTGTGGGGAGATGTAGTTGTAAAGTCCTGAAGTGAAATTTAGGTTTCCAAATAAGAGGTTAGAAGTCAGGACTTTCTGTGAAATACTACCTGTTCCACATGCAGGGCCAGTTAGACAGGCAAAGATGTGGAGGCTCAATTTGTGCCCAAATTGGGACAGAAATGAAATAAAACATGATGAGACATGATAGCCAGTCCGAGAGGCCTAAGGGTCATAGTGGGAAATGCACTTGCCAGAGACACCATATATACCTGTTTCTTTGTGAATTGTAGAAGCCTCCAAGCCAAGTTGGAAGAGTTAAAGTGCTTTGTTTTAAGAGAAAACCTATATATAATGGGAATAACCCGGTGGAATGGAGAGAACAAGTGGAATACTGTCATTTTTGGATATAAACTTGAGGAAGAACAGGGTCGAACTTGCTGGGGTGGTGTCCCTCTGTATTTCAAAGAAGGCATTATGTCAAGCCAGCTTGGAACCTTTGACAAGGCAAACTCTTGCACCATGGGTGGCAATGCAAATAATTTCATACTGGGGACATGCCATTCCACCCCCGTCACCCAGAATGTTCAGGGTGATTTTGAGATGGAAAATGAAATCAGGGGTGCATCCAAATGAGGAGGTGATGTAGTAATAGTAAATTTCTATTACCTTCACATTGATGGGATAAATGCATGTTCCAGTCATGACAAAGAGGTCAAATTTCTCGGTGCCTCAAATGACTGAACAGTTGGTCATGGAACTGACCAGAGCGGAGGTGACCCTGGCCTTAATACTAAGTTGTGCTGCTCAGGACCTAGAGTGAGCTGTGAGTGTTGTTGAATAAATTGGAAACAGTGGCCAAAGTGTATCATTTATTTTATAGTGGGAAATTGCCAAAGAAGTCCAACATATTTTACCTCCAACAGAGAAACTTCTCTACAATGAAGGAGCTGGTAAAAAGGGAGATGAAAGGGCAAGTCAAAAGGGTTAAATCTCTTTAAAATGCTTGGAGGTTATTCAAAACCACAGTAATAGCTGTTTTTATATGGATACTGTTGTTTTTATGCTTTTTATCTTTTTAAACTTTGTATATTTGTTTTTAATGTTTACTGTTTTTAACTTTTGTAAACTTTCCCAGAGAGCTTGGGCTATGGGGCGGTGTATAAATGCAATAAATAAATAAAATAAATAATAGAAGCTCAGCTAGAATGAGAACGGCCACCAATGCCTATGTCTTGAAAAAGTTGTGAAGGATAAGCCTATCAATGTCTGCCAGTCATGATTGCTATATGCCACCTCCAATCTCAGAGTCAATATGCTGGGGAACACAAGCAGGCGGGTGCTATTGCACTTATGTTCTATTTGTGGGCTTCCCACTGTGTGAACAGAATGCTGGACTATACGAACCCTTGATCTGATTCTGCAGGGCTCTTATATTCTTATCCTTATGCCATAACTTAATTTATCCTCCCTGGCCAAAATGGAGATTCTAGGAGTCCAGGTGCTATGGAGACAGTTAAAACAGGAAGGAGGCTGAGACACTTCATAATTGTTCTGGCTTTCAGTAGAGCATGTTATGTTGGAACCTGACTCCAGTCACTGGTAGTTCTGCCACCTGTCCTCTGACGAAGACAGATGAATCTCTGGAGTTGTTGGTGCTCATAGACGTAAGTGTGATCCCCATTCCCTTCCTTGGAGTGGTTGAAGCTCATCTTGTTTTTTTGGTACATGGATTCTCACTTAGTTCAGTGCATGGTGAACCTTGGTCTATATCTCTGCTATGCCTGCTACCCATCTCCCCACAAATCAGTGTGTACTACATGTGTACTCAGTGGAACGAAGTACATGTCTCTGCTCTTTATCAATTTGCTGGCTTAGTTTGGCCCAGCCAGCCCACCGGCCACCTTCTAACCAAAATCCTCGTGTTGACCCTCAACCTACGCTTCTAGTCAATGCTGCCATTGCTTTTATTGCTTCTTACATTTTATAATAATTTTGATACATTTCTTAATTCTTTATTAATTTTGTTGATTTTTTTTTTCATTCTGCTAACTATCATGGATTGTTAGTAAAAATTCAAATGAAGAAATAATCTTACACTCACACTGGAGAAATACCACTCCCTTATGGGTCAAATGGGATTTAAATACACACATAAAATTGGGGGGGGGGGATTAGGAGAAAAATCCAGGAGGAATAGAGATGTACAGATTTTGAAGTTAATGCAAACGTTTATGTTTTCATCAGAGATGAAGGATGCAATCCTACACCCAATTACCAGGGAGCAAGCCCCATTAAATTAAGTGGAACCTACTTTTGAGTAGACCTGTATAGAATTGAACTGTACATTTCAAAAGCAATCATTTGGTATTGATTTGATAAGGGTTGGCACTGATTAGATAAGGATGGTATTTTATTTTTTTTAATGTTTCTATACCTCCACAGCAGTATATGCTGTGTAGTTGCTTGCCTCCCTGCCCCTTGCCATTGTGATGTTGCGCCCAGTTGAGTACGTGCACGTGTGCTGCGCCCTGCCTTTTCTTTTCTCAGAAGGTGCCTGGCTGTTTGCAATTTCCTGGGGTGCAGGTATTGTTATTCAGCTGATGTAAACTGCTCTAACTAGCTTTCATGACTAAGGAAAAGGAAAGGAACCTCTCGTGCAAGAACTTGAGTCATTGCTGACTCCTAGAGGGACGCCTGCTTTTGCTGACATTTTCTTGGCAGACGTTGTAGCGGGGTGGTTTGCCATGGCCTTCCCCAGTCGCTGTTACCTTTCCCCCAGCTAGCTGGGTGCTCATTTTACCAACCTCGGAAGGATGGAAGGCTGAGTTGACCTGAGCCGGCTGCCTGAGAACCAGCTTCCGCTGGGATCAAACTCAGGCCGTGGGGAGAGTTTCGGCTGCAGTAACTGCTGCTTAACACTCTGCGCCACATGAGGCTCTTTCATGACTAAAGAATGGGGTAAAAATACTTTAAATTACTAAAAATAAAGGACAATAAGCGTGAAATGGGTCTTATCATACCAACCCCAAACAAGAATCTTGGTCAAACAAGGTTGATAAGGTTGAAAGGGGACCTGGGAGCAGGGCAATGAGGAGCATTGGAGCATTGGAGCACTCCAAGACAAAATACAGCAAATAATGGACTTGCAGACAATGACCTGGTATGCATGGCCATTTTCCAATAAGACACCATAGTTCACAGCATCTGCAGGCTGCCATGTCATTTGAACCTGGCGAGGGTTCAGGTTGTTGGTAGGGTTCACAAACCACCTGCAACCCTAACGTACCCAATGGGTTCTGAAAATGTTAAATGAAAAAGTAATTTCTGAATCCCCTTACCTTGTGTAATTCTCAATATTTCTCAATCCTCCCCACCTTTAAACTAACACATTTTTTGGCTGGGGATTAAACAGGGTAATCCTATGCTTGTCTACTCAGAGAGAACGTCCCATTGTTTTTATAGAGCATATTCTCAGGTAAATGCATATATATGGATTGTAACTTAAATTAGGATAGGGTAACTACCCAAATTATTTATAACTGGTTTATCAAAGATGTACATGGCTCCTTCCTAGGAAAGCAAGCACTTCTTCAGGAATTACAAGGTCTATCATAAATCATGGAATAGCAGAGTTGGAAGGGGCTTACAAGGCCATCGAGTCCAACCCCCTGCTCAATGCAGGAATCCACCCTAAAGCATCCCTGACAGATGGTTGTCCAGCTGCCTCTTGAAGGCCTCTAGTGTGGGAGAGCCCACAACCTCCCTAGGTAACTGATTCCACCGTCGCACTGCTCTAACAGTCAGGAAGTTTTTCCTGCTGTCCAGCCGGAATCTGGCTTCCTTTAACTTGAGCCCGTTATTCCGTGTCCTGCACTCTGGGAGGATCGAGAAGAGATCCTGGCCCTCCTCTGTGTGACAACCTTTTAAGTATTTGAAGAGTGCTATCATGTCTCCCCTCAATCTTCTCTTCTCCAGGCTAAACATGCCCAGTTCTTTCAGTCTCTCTTCATAGGGCTTTGTTTCCAGACTCCTGATCATCCTGGTTGCCCTCCTCTGAACATGCTCCAGCTGTGTTCAGCTGTGCTCAGGGATACCTGAGTTGGGAAGAAGTTGTTTCATAATATTTACTTTTCAAAATAGGGAGCGTTGGGGTGGGTGGGAAGGAAGCATGGAATTGGGCTTTAAACATGCTAGGACATCCGGGAGGTTAAGACTAATGTTACTCTCACTCACTCACATAAACAGGAACTTTACCAGTGAAATCCAGTGCTTGAGCGGGTGGTTGCAGGACAACTCCAGGCACTCTTGAATGAAACGGATTATCTAGATCCATTTCAGTCGGGTTTCAGGCCTGGTTTTGGAACGGAAACTGCCTTGGTCGCCCTGTGGGATGACCTCTGTCGGGAGAGAGACAGGGGGAGTGCGACCCTGTTGGTTCTCCTAGACCTCTCAGCGGCCTTCGATACCATCGACCATGGTATCCTTCTGGATAGGTTGTCTGAGCTGGGAGTTGGAGGTACTGCATTGCAGTGGTTCCGCTCCTACTCGGATGGCCGATTCCAGAAGGTGGTGCTGGGGGATTATTGCTCTGTGCCATGGCTCCTAAGCCATGGGGTTCCACAGGGCTCTATTTTATCCCCTATGCTGTTTAACATATACATGAAGCCGCTGGGGGAGGTTATCCGGAGATGTGGACTGAGGTGTCATCAATATGCGGATGATACCCAGCTCTACCTTTCCTTTTCATCAAACCCAGGTGAGGCAGTGACTGTTCTGAACCAGTGCCTGAGCACGGTAATGGACTGGATGAGGGCTAACAAACTGAGACTCAATCCAGACAAGACGGAGGTACTGTTAGCGGGTGGTTCATTTGTTCGGCGAGGTGATGTTTGCCCTGTCCTGGACGGGGTTGCACTCTCCCTAAAGGATCGGGTCCGTAGTTTGGGGGTGCTCTTCGATCCAGAACTGTCACTTGAGGCACAGGTGAACACAGTGGCAAAGAGCACCTTTTATCAGCTTAGGCTGATATACCAACTGCGCCCTTATCTGGACAGTGATAGCCTAGCTACAGTTATCCATGCTCTGATAACCTCTCGTTTGGATTACTGCAATGCGTTATATGTGGGGCTGCCTTTGAAAACTGTCCGGAAGCTTCAGCTGGTACAAAACAGGGCAGCCCGTTTACTAACAAGGACTGGTTGGCGAGATCACATTACGCCAGTCCTTTTACAACTTCATTGGCTGCCAGTCCAGGTCCGGGCCCGATTCAAAGTGTTGGTATTGACATTTAAAGCCCTAAACGGTTTGGGGCCAGGTTATTTGAAGGAATGCCTCCTCCCATATGTACGTACCCGGACCTTAAGATCATCTACAGGGGCCCTTCTCCGTGAGCCCCTGCCAAAGGAAGTGAGGCAGGTGGCTACTAGGAGGAGGGCTTTCTCCGCTGTGGCACCCCGGTTGTGGAATGAGCTCTCCAGAGAGGTCCGGCAGGCGCCTACATTGTACTCCTTTCGTCGCCAGCTGAAGACCTTTTTATTCACTAAGTATTTTAACACTTAATTTTAACTTAAATTTAAATTATACTGTTTTAACTCTGTATTTTAACTTTATATCAATTTTGCTGCGTGGTTTTATCCTGGTTGTGCTTTTTATACTGTATTTTGTATTTGTGTTTTTAACCTGTTGGTTGTTTTATGATGGTTTTAATTTTTGTGAACCGCCCAGAGAGCTTCGGCTATTGAGCGGTATAAAAATGTAATAAATAAATAAATAAATAAATAAATAATAATCCCTTCTACCAGCTATAAATGATAGCTATGTGGAAGACAGAAAATGAGAACTTTTGCTTCAAAATCTAATTTCTTTAATAAACCTATCCAATTCTTTAAATTAAGCAAATGCAAGTTTTGGGAGAGAGAAAATACTAATTTAATTCCAGTGTCTTCTAATTTCAAACAATGGACAAGGGCCAAAACCCACACTCAGTCTAACAGGCATTTACGGTTAAAACGTTATTCTAAGATTCAGATGACTGAAAGTGAAAATCTTGTTCCAATATTGACTTCACCAGACATGGCGTATTATAACAAATCATACAATGATGAGGTGTCTCCAAACTCTCTTAAGACCCATTGATTTCCTTGTCACCATTCACCAACACTCACCAATTTCATGCAAATTTGATACACACAGGGCAAACTCTTGACTAACATCCCTCCCCAAAGCAGGTCAGTCTTGTAATTCTATCTTGGAAAATGGCAGGTTAGACCATGAGAAGTTCGTCCAGACATCACAGAAATCTGATATTATTTGGATGAGCTGATAATGTCAAGGTCCAGTGTTTCCTCCCTACCAGTTATACATTTGGAACATGAGGGCAGGCCAGCAGGAGATTTGGCCATTTTTGCTGCTTTAAAATGCTATGTATAATAGATGGGGAAGCTTCAAGCCCTCATATTTAAAATTACAGCTGGCAGTAGACTATACAATTACCAAGAAATTTCAAGTACCATGAGATTTTCTATTGGGACTCCCTTTCCACATTGCTTGACTGACTTGAAGAGACTTATCTATATGTAGTTATAAACTTAGCTGGTGATTGTAATGAAAAGTTAGGTAATGAAGGTGAGCTCTTGGCAGCACTATGGAGACAGGAGAGGGTGACAATTTTTTCTTGCTTCCCAGAAGGTCCAGAGATACCCTCATTAATGCAAATACTACCTCATTAATAAACTGTTTGTATAAAATTAATTATAGATTCACTAATGGATAAGGATGGACTCACCTCTGGCTGTTCTCACCGTCATTCCCACCAACACTCACGCCCACTTCCTGCATTAGCTGTAGGGCCACCCATCACCTTAGCCAGCCTCCGTTTGGCTCAGGGTTTTCAAGGAATGAAATGCTGCATAAATGTGGCTATAAAAGGGTCATTTATGCATCATTACCAGTGTAAATGGTCCATTTATGGCCACCATTTATGCAACATTACATTCCCGGAAATCCCTGAGCTTGAGGCAAAATGGCAGCTCACTAGGGTGACAGGTGACTCTGTGGTGGCACTCAGCAAAAGGAGTCTGGAAAGCGGTTCCAGGAGGCCGAGTGAGACTTCACACACACACACACACACACACACACACACACACACACACACACACTTGGACTCCTGCAACATCCCTAATAATGGGAAATGGCCTGATGACACCTGTAAGGGTAAGGCGAGGGTTAACTGGGACTTGGGACTGGAATGTCTTTTAATTTGTAAATTTTATGGTTTCATAGGATGAGAGATAAGGAAACCAGGCAGCTGTATGGGGGAGAAGACTGGAGCCAGGCTGGTTGTAACTGTCTGTCCTTGAGTGATTAAACGGCCCAAGCGAGAGGTGTGAAGACACTCCACGCATCAAAGCTGAAGGGAGGGGGGAAAGGAGTGAAAAGGATGGTATAAAGATATCCCCTGTGAAGGGAACCGGGAGTGTCGGCTGAGATCGGTCTGGGGTGACGTATGACATTGTAGTTTAAGTTTTTAGCTTGCCTGCACTGGGTTCCTATATATATGCATGCTTTTATTATAATTTTATCCTGCTAATCCCATGTATTCCTACCCTTTTCCTAATAAATGGTCTTAAACCTCACGTTGTGAGCTGTGAGTGTCTGTGCCTGGGGATCCGTGCTAAATCCAGTCAAGAAGCCAGCTGGGTGCTGGGCGCTCTTCCTTTACATGGTGGGCAGCACTGGGATTTGACACGGATCCGGAGGGGCAAGATGCTGGTAGGAAAAAGGGGATAGAGACGAGGCATAGGTACGAACCCAGTGTGAGCAAGGTTGAGTAGGCAGCTGACAATGTCTTTGGACCGTGGAGCAGCAGCTCCAGGTGTGGAGTTGTTGGGGGCGACTTCTCGGGAAGGAGCGGAAGGGAATCCCATCGCAACTACTATTGAATGGGTGGTGGAGGGGACGCCTAGCTCCGTGGAGAGGGCCCAGAGGTGGCACGTCGAACAGCTCTGGATGCCGGGTGAAGGGCAGGAAGGAACGTGGTACGACGTCCGGCCCAAGGCCCCATACCCTCAGGGGATGGAAGGCGGAGATGGGCCAGGCATGAAGGCGGAGGAGGAGAATAGCGAGGTGAAGATGCGGTGAATGTATACTGAATGCTTGGAGCTGGTGATGCACCATCTGAAGGTGGTTGAGATGGAGAGAGAGGGGGCCCAGGGGCAATCGCCGGCGGGATCGTTGGGGCACCGATTCAACCAATGGGCGTTCCCAGTGTACCAGGAAGACGATGACGTGGGGGCTTTTCTGGCGGTCTTCGAGGATACCTGTGACGAATTGGGGGTTCCAGCCACCCAAAGGATGAGTCTGCTGTGCCCACAAGTCTCCAGAACTTTGAGGGAGTTGATAGTCACTATTCCTCGCGAGCTACGGCAAGACTATGGGCATTTTAAGGCAGTGGCGAAGGAGTAGTATGCCCTCACAGCGGAGCATTGTCGCCAAAAGTTTAGGCAGCTCACCAGAAATCCAAAGGAGACCTTCGCAGCTTTTACTACACGAATGCTGACCGCAATGGAAGCCTGATTGGAGGCGGAGGGCATCCGCAACCTCAAGGCGGCGAAAGATCTGATGGCCAAAGAGCAACTCTATCAGCAGTTCCCCGAGAAGTATGATGCCTGGATGGGGGAAAAGAACCCCAAGATGCCGATGGAGGCTGCCCAGATGGCGGACTGTCTGCAAGTATTCGAGCGGAAAAGCGTTGGGGGAACCCCCGGGTGGCGGAGAAGGGTCCGGAGAGGCGCCTAGGAGGAGCACCGGTGGAGAAGAAGATGGCCTGGCCCTGAAAAGAGCGCCGAAAAAAGGGGAGTGCCCCTCCCATGGCAGTGACGGCGGCAGGTCCCCAAGTGAGCGGGGGGTGCTTCTACTGCAAGGAGCCCGGGCACTTGAAGAGGGAATGCCCTAAGCTGGCGGCGAAGCAGGCGGGGGCTGGCGGTGGCCCAGCTCCACGGCCGGTGGTGAGAGCGGCGGCGGCCCCACCAGCACCGGCATCCCTGTTGTCAAATTGGAGCGACGACAGTGAGGGAGAAGTTGCCGACCTGGAGTGGGAGTACATGAGCGCCGAACCGGCCGGGGTGGCCAAAGCAGTGGCGGGTCTGGAGAAGCCAGGCTCCTCTTGTGCTGTCGCCATGTGGTTGGTGACCCCAGCACAGCTCCAGTGGAGTCGGAAGAAATTCTGTGAGTGTGTGGTGGTCGATGGGAGAACGGTGTGGGCTCAAAGGGACACCGGCGCGGATTTGAGCAGAGTACATGTGGGCCTGCTCAAGCCGGAGCAAAAACTTCCGGGCCGAACTGCGACAGTAACCCCTTACGGAGCACCTCCTTTTGAGGCGCCGCTGGCTCGAGTAAAGATTAAGCACCGGGGGTGGAAGGGGGAGTTGATCATACCGAGGGGCCGGCTTTCTTACTGGGGAATGACTTGTGTTTTAAAGTTACACAACTTGCTGTGGTTACTCGGGGAAAAGCCGCCTGGCAGAGGGAGGATTCGGGAAGTGAGACGGAGGATGCCCCTCTAAGCGGGTTGCCCGAAGCCGGGGGGGAGGGAGAGAGTCCCGCCCCGGAGGGCCTGGACACCCCGGAGTTCCGACAAGAACTTCAGCAAGACTCCACCCTACAAGGGTGCCGGGAAGCGGCTGGGGGGCCAACCGAAGGATGGGGGAAGACGGGCACGGCGGTGTTTGCCTGGGAAAGGGGATTGTTATACCGGTGGTTCTTGCCCAAAGGGGGGGCGGGGTGGAAAGGAAACAACTGGTGGTGCCCCAGTCATCGCGAGGGAAGGTGCTAGAGGCGGCCCATGAATTGCTATGGGGAGGCCACCTGGGCATTCGCCGGACCTTGGAGCGGGTGAGCCGGGACTTTTACTGGCTAGGAGTAGTCCAGGAAGTACGGGACTTTTGCTCCACATGTGCAACCTGCCAACGAGTTGAGTTTCCCCGGGACCATCCTAAAGCCCCACTTCACACTTCGCCCATTACCGAAGTGCCGTTTGAAAAGATGGGGGTGGATATACTGGGGCCGTTCAGCCCGGCAACCTGGACGGGAAAGAAGTACATCTTAACCCTGGTAGATTACGCCACCCGGTTTGTGGAGGCAGTTCCCCTTTCCATCATTTCTGCCCCGCAGTTGGCAAAGGCTATGATGACAATCTTCACCCTCTTGGGGGTCCCCAGAGTATTGGTGCATGATTTGGGGGGGGATTTATGTCCCAACTGCTGAAGGAGATATGGAAGCTGGCCGGGGTGCAACAGTGTACTTCCGCGGCGTACCATCATGAGGGGAACGGGTTAGTAGAGCGGTTCAACCAAACATTAGGGAAGATGCTGAAGGCGTATGCTGCCAAGCATGCAGCAGATTGGGACCAGGCTCTGCCCTACCTACTTTTCGCCGCCCGAGATGCTAAAAGTGATAGCTTGGGGTTTTCAGCGAACGGTGTTCGGGCGGGAACTGAGGGGCCCGCTGAAGCTGCTGAGAGAGGGGTGGGAAGGGCGGACCAACCCCACACCTGTTTCGGTAGTGGCATATATGCAGGATTTGCAGAATTTGCTGAGGGAGGTAGGAGAGGCTGCACAAGAGAACTTAGCCCAAGCCCAACAAATTCAGAAAAGATGGTACAATAGGAAGGCCAGGCAACAAGTATTCCAGGAGGGGGATAAGGTGCTAGTGTTGAAGCCATTGAAACCGGAAAAGCTTGCGGTCAGGTGGGAAGGCCCTCTAGTGGTGGAGAGAAAGTTAAATGAAGTTAATTATTTGTTAAAGGATCCGGCAACTCAACGCCGCTCGAAGGTATACCATGTTAACATGATGAAGCCGTTTCAGGAGCGAGCTGTTCGGGTGTGCCCGGTCGAGAAAGGGGGTCCGCTAGATGGGGAGGCAGGAATGGACGTATTGGCTAGTTATCAGGGAAAGGAGGGGCTGGCCGACATTCAGATACCGGAGGAATTGGGCTCGGAGCAACGAGAGCAGCTGAAGCAGTGTTTGGGGGAGTTTGAAAAGTTGTTTTCAGGACTGCCGGGATGGACGTCCCTGACGACCCATTCTATCTGCACCGGGAACCATCCAACATCTTTACCAGCGGTTGAACGGTCGGCAGTTGGAGATAGTAAATAAGGAGATTGAGGAGATGTTAGTGATGGGGGTTATTAAAAAAAGCCACAGTCCCTGGTCCTCCCCCCTCATCCTCGTGGCGAAAAAAGATGGCTCGGTCCATTTCTGCGTGGACTTCAGAAAGCTGAACAGTATCTCCACGGTGGCGGCGTATCCCATGCTGCGCACGGATGACTTGATAGAAATGCTAGGGAAGGCCAAATACATCTCCACATTGGATCTAACCAAGGGATATTGGCAGGTGCCACTAGATGAGGACGCTGCCTTGAAGTCCGCCTTTTCTACCCCTAGGGGGCACTATCAGTTCACGGTGTTGCTGTTCGGGCTCTCGAATGCCCCGGGAGGCTTTCAGAAACTTATGGACCGGGTTTTGGAGGGGTTGGGGACCTTTTCGTGTGTTTACCTGGATGACGTGGCGGTGTTTAATGACACCTGGGAGCAGCATTTAGAACATCTGACCCAGGTGCTGGGGCGGCTGCGGGAGGCCGGGTTAACCGTGAAGGCCTCCAAATGCCAATTTGGAAGGGGAGAAGTGATGTATTTGGGGCATCGGGTGGGGCAGGGAGCGTTAAAGCCCCTGGAGGCCAAGGTGGAGGCAGTCCAACAGTGGCCTACCCCCCAAACTAAAAAACAGGTCCAGTCTTTCTTGGGGTTAGCAGGCTACTACCGTAGGTTCGTTCCCAACTTTAGCCAGCTAGTGGTCCCCCTGACCGATTTGTGTAGGAAGAGACAGCCGGTGAGGGTGCAGTGGACGGAGGCCTGTCAGCAAGCATTTGAAGGGTTAAAGGAGAAGTTAAGGCGCGCACCCATTCTTCACGTGCCTGACTTCGATCGGCCGTTTGTGGTGCAAACGGACGCCTCCGAAGCTGGGTTGGGAGCGCTGCTGCTTCAGGAAGGAGAGGGGGGGCAACTCCAGCCCGTCGCATTCATCAGCAAAAAACTGCTGCCGCGAGAGAGGGCACTGGCTACTATTGAGAAAGAGTGCTTGGCCATTGTGTGGGCAGTGGGGAAGTTACGCCCCTACCTCTGGGGTCGACCGTTCCAAATACAGATAGATCATTCCCCGCTGTGCTGGTTGTCCCGGGTGAAAAATACCAACCAGAAGTTGTTGAGGTGGAGCTTGGCGCTACAAGATTATGAGTTCACCATTTCCCATATTAAGGGCAAGGATAACGTCGTGGCCGATGGGTTGTCCCGAAGCTTTGGGCGAGAGGGAGAAGTGGAGGAACGGTGTGTGAAACCCCTGCCCCTGCATGGGCACAAAAAAGAGAATAAAAGAAAAAGGGGTCAATGTGTAAACCGGGAAAAGAAAGGGGGGAGATAGGATGGAATTTTCTAGAAATTCCATCTTAAGGGGGGAGGTGTAAGGGTAAGGCGAGGGTTAACTGGGACTTGGGACTGGAATGTCTTTTAATTTGTAAATTTTATGGTTTCATAGGATGAGAGATAAGGAAACCAGGCAGCTGTATGGGGGAGAAGACTGGAGCCAGGCCGGTTGTAACTGTCTGTCCTTGAGTGATTAAACGGCCCAAGCGAGAGGTGTGAAGACACTCCACGCATCAGAGCTGAAGGGAGGGGGAAAGGAGTGAAAAGGATGGTATAAAGATATCCCCTGTGAAGGGAACAGGGGGTGTCGGCTGAGTTCGGTCTGGGGTGACGTATGACATTGTAGTTGTAGTTTTTAGCTTGCCTGCGCTGGGTTCCTATATATATGCATGCTTTTATTATAATTTTATCCTGCTAATCCCATGTATTCCTACCCTTTTTCTAATAAATGGTCTTAAACCTCACGTTGTGAGCTGTGAGTGTCTGTGCCTGGGGATCCGTGCTAAATCCAGTCAAGAAGCCAGCTGGGTGCTGGGCACTCTTCCTTTACAACACCAATAATATTTTTTCCTTATTTTTCCTTATTTCTCTTTAAGAGGCACTAGTAATATACATTACGTTTGCCTTTCAGTATCTCAGTTGAAAATACTATCTGACTTCCTTTGGGCTATATTGATCATCAACCAATTTCTGTTCTTCTAAAACAGACATGTGATAGATTACAGCTAAACTAAGTTGATTTACTAAGTCAGTCCATGATAAAAAGGAAAGAAAAGACTGTTGTGATGATCTCTTCTTGATCATCCCAGAGTGCAGGACATGCAACAATGGGCTCAAGTTACAGGAAACCAGATTCCGGCTGGACATTAGGGGAAACTTCCTGACGGTTAGAGCAGTACGACAATGGAACCAGTTGGACAGCTATCTTTCAGGGATGCTTTAAAGTAGATTCCTGCATTGAGCAGGGAGTTGGACTTGATGGCCTTCTAGTCCCCTCCCAACTCTACTATTCTATGATTCATATGAACTCGTTTCTTCTTTCTTAACTTTAGACCCATGTACTAAGAGATATTGCATTCCAAAATTGATTAACCTCAGATTCTGAATATCTTTAGCTCCTTAGGGAACAATCCTATTGTATCCATCCTTGATACTTGGCTACTAGTCCTGATGGCTATGTGCTGCTTCCAGTCTCAGAGGGAGTATGCCTGTTTACAACAGTTGTTGGGAAACATGGGTGGGAGGGTGCTGTTGCATTGTGTCCTGCTTGTGGGTCCCTAGTCGACAGCTGGTTGGCCACTGTGGGAACAGAGTGCTGGACTAGATGGACCCTTGGTCTGATCCAGTATGGCTCTTCTAATGTTCTTAGTTTCTTACTCATAAGTCTCCAAATTGGGAGGCTTACAAGTATCCCGTACAGAGCAGGAGGTGCAGCAGAGACAATCCTCACCTCCACTATGCCCCCCTCTCTGGAATTTAGCTAGATAGGCTTTTTCACCTGTCTAGCTGTGGCGATGAGGAGGGGCAGAAGCTGTCCCTTCTCTTCCACTTCCACTGGCAACCACCCACCCCTTTTCCTCCTCTCCAAGGTTGCTGGTGTGGTTCTCCCTGTGCCGGCGGCGAAGGAGCAGGGAACTCAGACCTTAGCTAGACCTAAGGATTATCCCAGGCAAATGGAGGGGTCATCACTGCCTGCTTCCAGGATCCCCTGTGTGTCATTTGGATGCATAGGGATAATCCTGAGACAATCCTGGGATATAGGCCTGGTCTAGCCATGGCCTCAGAGTCCTGGGTTTGAGGTCGAAGGGCTCTCTCCAACTCAGATCCAGGAATTCAAACTATCCTCTGGCACCTCAGACTTTAGGGACCATAGGATTGCGCTCTTAATCAAACTGATTTAGGGAAGAATACAGTACACCTGAAGGGACAGTAATGGTTCGACAAGGAATGTCAACATGAAAAGTGATAAGAAGAAGAATGAAAACAAAATTTATTCCCCAAATCTTGGAAGTGTTCTTAAAATCTTATAAGGAATATACATTGCTCCAAAGAAAGAAAGAAAGAAAGAAAGAAAGAAAGGAAGAAAGTGTATTTATTATTTATTATTATTTATTTATATAGCACCATCAATGTACATAGTGCTGTACAGATTACACAGTAAATAGCAAGACCCTGCCACATAGGCTTACAATCTAATAAAGTTGTAGTAAACAATAAGGAGGGAAAGAGAATGCAAAAAAAAAAAGAGAGAATTTCAAGCTCTGGATGGATCTAGCTCAGGCAATGGAGCTAAAATATCATGCAACATTTTGGCAAACCTTCTATTTGGATAAGAGGCCTAATAGAACTGATATGGTTCCAAGTGCTTCACAACAGAAATGGGTTATTTCCATTCTGTTAAAAATACTGTCTAAAAAGTCTAGGCAAGTCTGTGACTCTTTTCATCCAGAACTTCAGGGGGAAGCCCTGGGATGGCTCCGCAATGGCTGCTGCATCCTGTAAAGGACCTAGTGCCACTGCAGATCCACCCTGGGGGCTTTCCCCTCATCAAGACAGGGCTCAAGCTTCTGTTATGTCTCTTATGTCCAAGTTCTCCCTTAAAACCAAGCACTGTAACTCCTCCATCTTGGCTCAGATGCTTCTAGCATTTCCAAAGAAACACCTATACTCAGTATCCCTCTCCAAGTGTCTCTGGTGTGTGCATTTTCTGCTATGGCCCCCAGGCCTTCTGATAGGCTATCAAGATTTTCACCTTCGTCCCCTCAGGATGATTCAACCCAAACTGGATGTTTCCCAGCATTTATCTGGTTTTGCCCAGCATTCAGTTTAAAGGTGTTGATATTAAATGCCAGCAGGCTGCTTGTCTAAAAATGTTCCCCAGTGCCTAAAAAATCTAAACTGCATCCTCCCTACCCCCACTGTCTCATCCATGTACTTTTACCTGCCTTCCTGGTCCCGCATGTTGAGCAGGCCTCGTTTCAGAATGAGCTACCTTGGAGTATCAGAGAACGGCAGATGGGAGTCACTTCTCCCAACCCAGTGTGACCCTGAGAGGCTGGGAAGCTGGCTGGAGAACCCGATAAGGTTTTGGAAGAGGTGGGGGCTTTGCAGAAGGAGTCACTCAGACTGAAGCATCATCATGGTGATAAAGTCTGAATTTGAAAGGGAATTATGTACAAATGACGAGCATGTTGTTGCAAAAATGTATAAACTAGGCTGCCCACACCCTCCAGAAAATTCCGGAAACCTCCTGGGAAAGCTGGGGGTCCGGAGGAACTGGACTTGGGGCCCAAAATACCGGGGTTGTGGTTACTGGGCCCGCAGCAACCCCAACCCCAACTTACTGGGCCTAAATTTCCCCAGCGAGTGGCGGCGGCCATCTTGAATCTCGCCTGAACTCACGCGAGATCTCGGCAGCTGGCTGGGAACTCGGCAAGACCCAGCCAACAGCCGAGATCTCGCGTGAGTTCGGGCGAGATTCAAGATGGCCGCCGCGAGGGGTGGGCGGTGAGGGCGAGGTGAGTGGTTGGGGGCTACGTGCAGGAACTTCCATTAATGCAGCCTCCAGCACCCCACCCCCCAGTGCAGCAGCAGCAGCAGCAGCAGCAGCAGCAGCAGCAAGAAGAAGCAAGCAGGAGGAAGAGAAGATAGAGTAGGAGTTAAGACTGAGGTTTGTGTATGTGTTTGTGTGTGAGAGAGAATGTGTGGGTGCATGGGGGTCTTTGAGTGAATGCATGTGTGCATGCGTGTGCATGCGTGTTTTTGGAGTGAGTGATGCTGAGTGTGTGTGTGTGTGCGCACGCACACGTGTGCTGGCAGTGTGAGTTTATTGATGTCTGAATGGGATGCCTGGTTGTTTGACTGAATGAATGCATGTGCATATTTGCAGTGGGGGTGGCTGTAGTTTTCTGTGAGTTGGGGGGATGATTTGGAGGTGATGTTCCTATTAAATAATGCATTTTAGACCCAGAGACCTTCCTTTCCAATTTGTTTACTATAATTGGCATGATGTATATTTTGTAACAGTGGCTGACAATTGTTCATCCTTCTTAAAGAAACTTTTAAAAAATTAACAGGGCTGCTATCATCATCATCATCATCATCATCATCAATCTCTCTTTTCTTGCTTGTGGTGGTTTTTCTAGATGAACATGATGGGCTTTGCCAAGTCATGTTGTCTTTTACTGATTTAGAAATGTCCTGACTATTGAACATGTTTTAAGTATGACTGCTTTCTGAATGTTGGCGTTTGGTAGGCCTAATTTTTTAAGGTTTTCTGTAAAAACAACCACGATGTCATGCTGGTGACTGATGTGACTAACAAATAATTGTACATTTTTCCTGTTGCCGTAGTTCTTTAACTTCCATATCCAGTGGTGTTTATTTTTCTTTTCTGCAACATTTTTGTCATTAGGTATTGCAATTTCAATGTAGGTGTGTTTTTCTCGGTTGTTTTTGACTGTTATGTCTGGTTGAAGTTGAAACAAGCTAAGACACGCTTTAATCCATTTTGTTCCATGGCTAATGTTTGCAGGCTAATAGTAGTTTATACTCTTTCTGAATGCTGGTTGTTTGGTTGTTGTATACTTGCCAACTGCTTCATTTGTTCAGTGGTAGCAGTATGCAGTAAGGTGATGCGGAAACAATGTTAAATGTTAAGAAAGGTTAGACTATGGTCATCCAGTGAAGGATTTGCAGTCAGAAAAGGTATTTGAGGGAAGGGAAGACTGTATCACACACAGGGCTCATCTACACCAAGCAGGATATTCCACTTTGAAAGCGGTATAGAAAAGCCAGGAGCCACACGACTGCTTATAGCAGTATTGAAGTGTACTGACAACTGTTGGGGCCCATGACACATACCATATACCACTTTCATAACACTTTCATAGTGTTATATCCTGCTTGGTGTAGATGTGTCATGGGCCCCAACAGTTGTCAGTGCACTTCAGTACCACTATAAAGCAGTAGTGTAGCTCTTGCAGTGCAGTTGAATACCTCTATAAAGTAATAGTGTGGCTCCTGCCTTTTATATAACGCTTTCATAGTGGAATACCCTGCTTGGTGTAGCTGAGCACACAGTATAGCAAAAGCTTCAACATACAGCAAAAGCTACAGAAGTAGGAATGAGTGAAGTTAATTTCAGATACATTGAATGTCTCACTTATACTTTATTCCAGTGATTTTAACATTAAGATGTTATGTAGAACAGGTTTGTCTTAATTGTGTGCTGTGAAATCACACCTGTGACCAAGGCCATGTTTGGGTGGGCACGCCTCTTTGGGGGCTGGACATGCTGGTGAGCACGCCCCCTTGGGGGCTGGACATGTTGGTGGGCACACCCCCATGGGGCGGCCATGTTGTTCTCCTTTTTGGTTTCCAAAATATGGTCACCCTAGTATAAACATTTGTTAAAGTTTGAGACAGAGGATGAAGAAGTAAAGGACTGTATGATAAAATGGAGCCAAAGCTTTGGATATAATATACAAATGGGACAATGGGGAAATATGTGGCTAAAAGGTTTAACGTTTACATTAAGTTTTAGTCTTAAAGAGAACTTTTAGAAGATGATGTATAGATGGTATATGTCTCATTCAGAATTGGCTAAAATGTATAAAGGGGTCTCGGGAATCTGTTGGAAATGTGAACAACAAGAAAGAACATTTTATCACATATGGTGGACTTGTAAAAAAGCTAAGAACTTTTGGATACAAATTCATTAATTCAGAAGATATTAAAGATACAATTAAAACCAGAATACTTCTTTTTGGGTTAAATGGACAATCAAATAGAAAGGAGTTATGAAACTTTATTCCTATATATGGTAACGACATATTATTATATGCACAGAACTGGAAAGGATCAACAGTACCTACAGTGGATGAATGGCTGGTAAAGATGTTGGAGTTTGCAGAGATGGCGAAACTTACGTCAATAATTAAAGAAAAGTCAACATCTAGGTTTAAAACCAAATAGAAACCTCTTATAGACTTTTTGCGGGATCTAGAAAAATGATTTGTTTATCTGTGGATTCAACGAATAAGAAAAAAACTTTAAGATATTAAAAAGGGGGGAATTTCTCTTTTTTATGATTAAAGAGTAAGAGAACATATTGTTACTTATTTTTGCTGTGGAGAAAATCGGAAACCCATTTTAAATGTATGTGTTGTTTTTGTGATGTTTGTTGACTTGTTTGTTTTTTATGATTGGAAATAACAATAAAAAAGTTTATTTAATGGAATAATCAGAGGCTAATGGACTCCGATGGATTCCAGAGGGCTCTGGGGGATTTTCCTGCTGATATGGCCGGTGCTCCTGTCGAAGCCCAGGTCGCTCTGTGGAATGCAGAGATGACTCGGGCGGTTGACACGATCGCGCCCAAGCGTCCTCTCCCTCTGAGCAGAGCCTGGCCAGCTCCTTGGTATACACCTAAGCTGAGGGCAATGAAGCAAGAGGGGAGATGGCTAGAACGCAGGTGGAGGAAAACTCGTGCTGGGTCTGATCAAACACGGGTTAGAGCTCACTCTCGAGCCTACTCTGTGGCGGTGAGGGTGGCAAGGAGACAGTTCTTTTCCACCAGCATTGCATCTTCTCAGTGTCGTCCGGTGGAGCTTTTCCGAGTGGTTACACTCTGGGCCAGGGCGTGAGATAGATGAACCCTCGGTAGCACGCTGTGATGAGTTTGCACGGCACTTTGAAGATAAAGTCGCTCAGATTCGTCATGAATCGGATACCACACTTAATGCAGCTCCACTAGTAGAGGCGTTCAGAGCGCCGTCTGGTTCAGTTCTATTGGATGAGTTTCAATTAGTGAGGCCCGAGGATGTGGACAAGGTGCTTGGCCAAGTCTGGTCAACCACCTGTGTGCTTAACCCTTGCCCCTCGTCACTCATTACATCAAATAAGGAGGGGATCGCCGGCTGGGTCCAGGAGGTTGTAAATGCCTCCTTGAGAGAGGGAGTGGTGCCGGCCTCTTTAAAAGAGGCGGTAATTAGACCACTCCTGAAGAAGCCTAATCTGGACCCAGAGGATGTTAACAACTACAGGCCGGTGGCTAATATCCCCTTCCTGGGCAAGGTGCTTGAGCGGGTGGTTGCAGGACAGCTCCAGGCACTCTTGAATAAAACGGATTATCTAGATCCATTTCAATTGGGTTTCAGGCCTGGTTTTGGAATGCAAACTGCCTTGGTCGCCCTGTGGGATGACCTCTGTCGGGAGAGAGACAGGGGGAGTGCGACCCTGTTGGTTCTCCTGGACCTCTCAGCGGCCTTCGATACCATCGACCATGGTATCTTTCTGGATAAGTTGTCTGAGCTGGGAGTTGGAGATACTGCGCTGCAGTGGTTCCGCTCCTACTTGGATGGCCGATTCCAGAAGGTGGTGCTGGGGATTATTGCTCTGTGCCGTGGCTCCTAAGCCATGGGGTTCCGCACGGCTCTATCTTATCCCCTATGCTGTTTAACATATACATGAAGCCGCTGGGGGAGGTTATCCGGAGATGTGGACTGAGGTGTCATCAATATGCGGATGATACCCAGCTCTACCTTTCCTTTTCATCAAATCTAGGTGAGGCAGTGACTGTTCTGAACCAGTGCCTGGGCACGGTAATGGACTGGATGAGGGCCAACAAACTGAGACTCAATCCAGACAAGACGGAGGCACTGTTAGCGGGTGGTTCATCTGTCCGGTGAGGTGATGTTTGCCCTGTCCTGGACAGGGTTGCACTCTCCCTAAAGGATTGGGTCCGTAGTTTGGGGTGCTCTTGGATCCAGAACTGTCACTTGAGGCACAGGTGAACTCAGTGGCAAAGAGCACCTTTTATCAGCTTAGGTTGATATACCAACTATGCCCTCATCTGGACAGAGATAGCCTAGCTACAGTTATCCATGCTCTGATAACCTCTCGTTTGGATTACTGCAATGCGTTATACGTGGGGCTGCCTTTGAAAATGGTCCGGAAGCTTCAGCTAGTACAAAACAGGGGAGCCCGTTTACTAACAGGGACTGGCCAGCGAGATCATGCAGATATATATACATTATATGCTTTTAGACGCCAGGTGAAGACCTTTTTATTCTCCCAGCATTTTAACAATCTATAAATACATTTTAACTTGGTGTTTAAATTTGTAATTTTGCATTGCTGCTGTTTTTATCTGGTTGAGCTTTTATATTGTATTTTATATTATGGTTTTATACTGTTGTTTTATACTTTGAATGGTTTTAATTTTTGTGAACCGCCCAGAGAGCTCTGGTTATTGGGCGGTATAGAAATGTAATAAATAAAATAAAATAAAAATAAATCATATTATGCCAGTCCTTTTACAACTTCATTGGCTGCCAGTCCAGGTCTGGGCCCGATTCAAAGTGCTGGTATTGACATTTAAAGCCCTAAACGGTTTGGGGCCAGGTTATTTGAAGGAACGCCTCCTCCCATATGTACCTGCCCGGACCTTAAGATCATCTACAGGGGCCCTTCTCCGTGAGCCCCTGCCAAAGGAAGTGAGGCAGGTGGCTACTAGGAGGAGGGCTTTCTCCGCTGTGGCACCCCGGTTGTGGAATGAGCTCCCCAGAGAGGTCCGCCTGGTGCCTACACTGTACTCCTTTTGTCGCCAGATGAAGACCTTTTTATTCTCCCAGTATTTCAACACTTAATTTTAACTTAAATTTAAATTTTACTGTTTTAACTCTGTATTTTAATTTTATATCAATTTTGCTGCGTGGTTTTTATTCTGGTTGTGCTTTTTATATTGTATTGCATATTTGTGCTTTTAACCTGTTGGTTGTCTTACTATGGTTTTAATTTTTGTGAACCGCCCAGAGAGCTTCGGCTATTGGCCGGTATAGAAATGTAATAAATAAATAAATAAATAAATAAATTTTAAAAAGTGTAATCTTGGTGGGCTGAGCAGTGCTGCCCTGTTTGGATAGGGGCATTGCTGAAAGGCCAAAGCCCCTGTCTGTCAAGTGGTCTGGAGGAGGTCACACCTCCCTTTCTAAGCAGAGGAAAAGGTGAGGAGCCTTTGCTAGGAACATGTCATCTCATGGCCTGAAACCCCTCTGTTTGGATCCATCACTCTCTGGAGCCCTTTCTACACCTAAGGGTTATGCGAGGGAAATGTGTGGCATTTGGATGCACAGGGATGATCCTGGGACAATCCTGGGTTATAGGCATGGTGTAGACATGCACATGAAAGCACTCTGCACATGAACTGGATTTTGGATTACTAAGAACTTGCCACAAAAAATACTGTGAGGCTTTTCATAGACTTGAATTCTTATTTTCTTTGGATTGTGTGTTTTTGTTGGTTGACAGCTCAATGTAGCAGCAAACTGGGCTGGAATTTGCCTGTTGGACTTTTCTTCTGCTGAATCAAGCAGCAGAGAGTTTCCAGTGCTAAAGCAGAGGTTTTACTTTTTCCTGAGATCTTGTTTAGGCTTTGACCATGTCCCCTTGAGTTACCAATGCATGATCCACAGTTGGACTGGTTCCTTTATGTGGTTTGTTAAACTTTTCAAGAATTTCCCCCTGTGATTGCCTGAGGGATCATATCAGGAATCTTTCCCCTCCTTTGTTCAGGTTTGGAATCCATTTATAGAACCATGGAGATGGCAACAGGGATACCATGTTGCTATTGTATTGATTAGCTTTTGAGTGTTTTGGAATTTCTGGGAGCCTATTGCTCTGACCGCCATCTATATGAATTTCTGAAGTGTGTAACCATTAAGATTTTACCATGGGATTTCCTGCAATAAAGAAGTCTCACTGATTTGGGTGTCCCATGTCAGTTTGCCAGAATGTGAGCTTATCTGAAGGACTGGGAGACCTGACATTTTTTCTGTGCCCACCGATGCAAGTTCTGTTGGGTTGTTTCTTTCAAAGTTGTGCTTTTTTAATTGTGTTTTAATATATTTGTGTTTGTGATTATTTTAACTAAGCTTATTTTAATCTTGATTTTATTTTGGGTGTCCAAGAGGTGCTGGTGGGCACCAGTGTGCCCATGGACACCTCTCTTGGTGCCCCCAAAGCTCTGTGCCCCTCATGATCTTTATTATATTTCTTAAGAAGTTTAAATTATTATTTAACTGGGCGGCTTGTATGCTACAATGTGAAGCACTGCCCTTCAGCACTATCTTTATTTAGGTTCAAAAGAGAGCTTTTGTCTTTTGGAGCTCAGACCCCACTTTTGCTTTGTACTTCAGACTGCAGGTGGATACATTACATTTCTTTTACTCTCACTAGTTTGTCTTCTGGGAAATGAACCAGCCATGACCAACATAGCAGCCATTTCATGAATGAGCAACCCACCCACCCCCATGGCAGCCATTTTTTTTGAGAGACATTGTCTCCAAATTCCAAATACGCCCATGGACCCAAAAGTTTGGGGAGCTCTGATTTATTACTGTTAGCCATCTTGAACACCATTTTTGAGTGGAAAGACAAGATATAAATAAAACAAATAAATGAGTATTTTATTCATTCATTTATTATTATTGCATTTATATCCCGCCATTTTTTCCTCCAATGAACCCAAGGTGACATGCATCCTCCTCCACGTCTCCATTTTATCTTCACAACAACAACCCTGTGAAGTAGGTTGGGCTGAGAGTTTGTGACTGGCCCAAAGTCACGCAGTTTCCATGGCTCAGTGGGGACTAGAATCTGGATCTCCCAACTCCCAGTCCAACTCCCAATGGGTCTATTAGCATGACAACGTCTGTCACTGTGTATGTTGTGTGTGCATAGGTGGTGGGAGTGATATACTGCTGTTCACCATGAAAATGAACAGGTAGGTTTCCTGGGAAGCAGCCAGGAAAAGTTTGGGAAGCTGGGAAACTGGCAAGGGGTGTGTGAACTGGGGAAAGCAAAATAAGCAGTCTGGGGCAAGATATTTATTATTATTATTATTATTATTATTATTATTATTATTATTATTATATTTATTTATTTATTTATTTAGCACCAGAAAGCTTCTCTGTCCTGAGGATCTAACTACACATAGATATGTAACTTTTAATTCTTTCTTTATATATATATAAAAGCTTCAGGTTAACAAACCCTCCACACATAAGGAAGAGAGATTCTAGGCCTGCCTGCTACTTGCTGTGCTAGTTTTATTCTTTCAGAGATTTTTCTTCTTTTTCACACAAGGGAACCTTCAGACAGTGATGCCCACATGTAGCCTGAAGTCATTCAGTCCATTCTGCCATCTTGTTCTCACCTCTTTTAGTTGCATGTGCAGACCAATCTTAGCCTTTTAGAAAAATAGAGCAATTTCTTCAAAACACACATACGTATGAATTAACATGAGGAAGGGCTAAAGGTTTCCTCTTACAATTCTTCCACAAAGGTTTTTAAGACTGAATTATCAGAGTGTATTTTGGTCCCTGTGAGGTACCAGTTTCCCTCCTCCTTCCATGGCTGCAGCAACTGGAAGAAGAACATATCTTAGTTACAGGCCAGTTCAAATTCCTGTCATTCAATCTTTCAGCTTTCTAATGTAAATGCCAGGTACAGTGTCAATTACTGCTAATTGTGTGGATGTTGCATGTAATTTAGACACCTCTCCTCTAGGAACTGGGCTGACTCCAAGTCATTAGGATCAGGCAAGCAAGGTTAATGGCTTTTGGTTACCTTTCAAAGGATAATAAAATAAAAGGAAAACCATTCCAAAAGCAATCTTGAATAGAAGCCTGAGGAGCCCTTCTGCAGTGTGATACATAAGGTTGTGAAGGGCAATGAGATGAGTAGCTTTTAGCCTCCAAAAAATGTACTTCAATGAAATGGTTACATCTGAGACACAGGACCAGAATTTAGTTTAATATAACACAGAGTAATTGTCTTGAAAGTTATCTTTGACTTTTAAAATGTCTTGACAGTTGGCCTGATTGTGATGTCACAAGTGCGGAAATAGACATTGTAAAGTGTGGTGGAAATGCTTTGGGCACATTTGTATCAGTCTAAGGCATTTGCTTCAAGGGCAGAAAATGTGTGTCAGGTCTAGGTACAAGGCTGGCCTTGTACCTAGTGGTTAGATTTATTAGGAAATGGTATGAAAATGTCAGATGTTCTTTGCAAGCTTATCTCTTTTAGGAGTTCCCATAGAAGTAGCTTGTTCACTCCTTTGGCCTTAGCTAGACCTAGGGTTTATCCTGGGATCATCCCGGGGTCATCCCTGCCTGTTCTCGGGATCCCCTGTGTGTCATTTACATAAACAGGGATGACCCCGGGACGATCCCGGAATAAACCTTAGGTCCAGCTAAGGCCTTTAACTTGGCCTTGAAGCAGCTGGTTCTCTGGGAACTTCAGAGTGTTTTGGAAAAGATGGGGGCCGCTCTTCGAAGTGGGTTGTAACATCCCGCCCTCTTGGCACGTGGGCATGGTTCACAGGTCAGAGGACCTGTCTGTCAAGTGACTTTGAATAGGCCTTAAATGCTGGTGAGAAGCTGAAAGAGCTTTGCTAGGTTTCATCTCTCGACGCAATGCCTGACCTCCCTCCTGCTTGGGATTCCATCTCCACTTGGGACTTTGAAAGCACTCTGCACATGGACACTTTGCTATTTGGACTTTGGATTTCTAAGAACTGTGCCATGAAAAGCAGTGAGGCTTTTCATAGACTTGGACTTGCATATGCTGTGGATTCTGTGTTTGTGCCCAGACTCAGGTGGCAGGGAGTTCCCAGTCCTTAGCAGAAGGATGGGACTCCTGGCCCTGAGGCTTAACCTTTCCTGAAGTTGTGGTAACAGGGTCAGCTCAGTAGTGGTAGGCTGAGACTGACAAGTGCATGACGGCTCTGGTGGCTCAGAGCAACCTTTCCTGGGACTTTGTTTTAGGAGATTGGCCATGTCCCTTTGAGGTGCCAGTGTATGTGGTGTCTGGAGAAGCTCAAAGCTGTTATTGGTGTACCCTATTCACCCCCCCTCCCCAAGTGTTTGCCTTAAGGATCATTTCAGAAAAAAAGAGCCTAAAGCTTCCTAACCATCGTTCAGCTTTAAGTGTGTTTTGGAGACTCTGTAACCATTAAGCTGGTCTACTGTGTGATTTCCTCAATAAAAGAAGTCTCACTGATGTGTGTCATGTCAGCTTGCCAGCACATCTGAATGCCAGAGGGAACAGGCATGAACATGACAATGTGTGTTCAGACATTTCCATCACATTTATAGCACAATCCAGCCCTAAGATTCCAACTAAGTCCCAAGTGCCAGCAGATCTTGAAGGTAGACCAGTGTTGTGGTCTCTACACAAGCATAACACCAGGGTTTATGCCAGCATATTACACTGGTATAACTGCCATTCTGTCAGCAGAGGAGTTGGCACCAGGCAGTGTCAAGGGCCTGTCAAAGCAGAAGTAGGTCTTAGTCAAGACAGTAAGTTGACTCAGACTGCAGTCCCACCACTGACAATGACATAATAATAAACTGGGAGGAAAGGTAGTATAAGTTATAATATCCCTGTTGAATGCAATGGAGAGTAAAATAAGTAAATCTTGGGGAACCTATAACTCAGATGATAGATCATGAGGCTATATCATTCTGACAAGGGTCAGCCCTCCTGTGAAGCAGGATGAAGCACGCTGTTCAGGCAGCATGCTGCAAGGAGTGTTCGGATGGGTCGCTTGCTGCCACCTTCCTATTCTGAATGCCATTTTTGCATGATTTGTGCTTGCAATGTTTGGGGCAGTGGCACGGCTATTGGTGCTCCTCCGCCCGTATCTTTGCTGCTGGGCACTTCAGCTTCCCCCCCCCCACCTGCCACCACTGCCCCTTGCGCACACATCACCAGGTTTCTCCCAGTCCACTGCCACTCACATTCTGGTGATGGAGGTCCCCCCTCCATCACCTCCACCCCACCTCACAGGCAGACAGGCAGCTGCCAAGGTGCCAGCTCCACTGCTGGGTGTGCATACATGGTGTGTGTGTGTGTGTGTGTGTGTGTGTGTGTGTGTGTGTGTGTGTGAATATAACCCAGAAGCCAATGCCCACCATGCTAGGTTGCTGTTGCTTTCCCCCATCTGGACTCCAGCATGCTGCGGCAGAGGAAAGGAGAGGCTGGGGTGAACGTCAGTCTCTTCTCTCACACAGCACAGCACCTGAGTCTGGGTGGGGAAAGGGAAAACAGTCACCACTTGAGGATGCAGCAGTTCCTGGGTGAGCCAAGTCCCGCCCCCATCCTCCTGACTCAAATTGGAGTCACAGATTGTGTCTTTTCTGAGAAATCTGCTTGCCTCACAAGGGGAAGGGAAGGACAAGAACACATGTGTGGAATAGCTTGGACAGCACCACAAGGACAGCATGTGGCAGCGCCACAGTATATATAAACATCGACAGTTTCAGTCCTTATCAAAGCAAATGGCAAGCAACAGCTGTTTGAAATGTAATCTCTCATTAATATATACACTTCCGCTGCATCTCTCTTCATTCCTGCTGTTTTTTCTTATTATTATTCTCTCCCCACACCCCTTTTAATGCATGTGCTTAATCCATTCCAAAGGAAAATGTTACTGTAAACAGAACAGGATGCAACCTGAAAGATGCAGTGGTGAAACCATTCCTGAAGAAATCCTCCTTTGACCCAGACCATCTCAATAACTTTAGGCAAATCTTCCTTTCTTGGATAAGGTCCTTGAGTGGGTAATTGCCAACCACCTCCAGATGCTCTTGGATGAAATCAATTACTCATTTCACTACAGGTTCAAGACAGGAATGTAAACAGCCTTGGTTGCTTTCTGTGATGACTTACGTTGCGAAAGAGACAGGAGAGGAAGTGTGACTCTGTTGATTCTTCTTGATCTCTCAGCAGCTTAGGATACCATCAGCCATGGTATCCTTCTGGGGTGATTGTCTGAGTTAAGAGTGGGAGGTACTGGATTGCAGTGGTTTCATTCCTACTAGGAAGGTTGGCTCCATAAGGTGATGCCTGGGGGATATGGCTCAGCCCCAAGGATTCTCTGGTATGGGGTTCTGCAGAGGTCAGTTTTGTCCCCCATATTTAACAACTGCATGAAACCATTAAATGGAGTCATTCAGAGTTCTGGAATGCATTGCCATCAGTAAGCTGATGACATGAAACTCAATCCTTCCTTTTCATCTTCATCAGGTGAGGCTGGGTATGTGCTGGATTGGTGCTTGGCTGTGACAATTCACTGGACGAGGATCTAATAAACTGAAGCTCAATCCAGACAAGAGTGAGATGCTGTTGATGGATAGTTGTTCAGTTTGAACTGAACTTCATCAGGAGGGCTTTAAACTGAATCCTAAGGGGGCGGGAGATGTAAACTTCAAGGCAACAATGGATGAAGGCCAAGGCGTCACAATACAGAGAACAGCTCCAATAGTGCCCCCAAAATAGTGTCCACAACAATGTAGGAACAAAGCCAGACTATAAAGCACATGGTCTTTGATGTCTATATACTAATGCCCAGAGCATGGGAAACAAACAGAACAAACTTGAACTCTTATTACATGAAGGCAAATACGACTTGATAGGCATAACTGAAACTTGGTGGGATGACTCCCATGACTGGAATATAGCAATTGAAGGATATAACTTGTTCAAAAAGAACAGAAGAAATAGAAAGGGAGCTGGAGTTGCACTATATGTTAAAAATACCTATCCCTGCACAGAAATACAGGTGGATGAGACTGGGAACCCCATTGAGAGCATCTGGATTAAAATTAATGGGGCAAGGAATAAAAAAGAACAAGATAGTCGGAGTCTACTACTGACCACCCAATCAAGGAGAAGACAAAGATGAAACTTTTGAACAACAAATTGCCAGTGTTTCAAGGAAGTGTGATGTAGTAGTGATGGATGACTTCAATTACCCCAATATCTGTTCGGAGACAAATTCTGCCAAAAGTGCCCCTTCCAAGAAATTTCTGACATGTATGGGTGATAACTTTCTCCTACAGAAAGTGGAGGAAGGAACTAGAGGATCGGCTATCCTTGACTTGGTATTGACCAATATGGAGCCAGGTAAGGGGGGAGGGGGGCTTATTCTGCCTCCATTTTGTCCCCTTCCCCACTTACCTGTCTCTGCCCGCTCCCCCCCTTACCTGGCTCCGCCATCTGCCACGGCTGAAGTCCGTATGGCGGCTTCAACTGCTGCTGGAAATAGGCCGCACCGCAGCCTATTTCTGGTCTTAGGCCTGGGCGGAAGTTGAAGCCGCCACACGGACCGCTGTGGATGGCGGAGCCAGGTAAGGGGGTGGGGGGCAAAATGGCTTCCAAATATTGATCTGGACCTCCAGATCTCACTCCAGATCCAGTTCTGGAGCAGATCGGGGGAGGTCCAGATCAACCCAAACCAGTTTGGGCCCAATCTGGAATTGGATCCAATCGAATTGGATCTGAATCAGGCTCAATTCGGATCCAATTGGGATCTGAAGCAGTTCAGGGAGGGCGTGCACAGCCCTAGCAACCAACCTTAACAATGTCCCTGCCCGCTATGTCTTTAACAGTGACAGGAGCCAGAGCAAGGTCTCTGGAACCAACCCTAGAGCATGCGCAGGGTCTGCAGTTCTTAATGTCTCTCGATTCTAAGCCATTAAGTTTTAAAGCCACTCAAACTTTGGATTGAACCCTGAAAAAATAGGTAACCAGAGGAGATATTATCAAATCGGAATTATACAGTGTGACACTGGGCTCCAGTCAAAATTGTGGCAGACAAATTTTGGACCAATTAGTTTCTGAAACATCTTCGAAGGCAATCCAATGTAGAAAGTATTACAGTATTTGAATTGGGACATACAATGGCTAGGGTGAGCCTCAGCTGGCAAATTAGGCAAACTGGTAGAAAGCTCCTGGCCACTACTTCAGACTAAATATCTAGCGACAGCTCGATCCAGAAGCTGCATACCTGGTGTTTCTGGTGGAGTACAATTTTGAGTTCTATACCTTCTAAAAATGTTGGCAGAACCCACCACCAACAGCGCACCATATTTGTCTAAATTAAATATCCACTTGTTCATCCCATCCACTTCTGTACTTATATCAGACACTGTTTCAGGACTTCTGCTGCTCCCCTGGGATCAAAAGATGGAAAAGGCAGCCTGCATACTGACATTTCATCCCAAACTTCTAGATTCAAAGCAGTGCCTTCTAGCCCTTGGCAAGTTGTCAGAGAAAAAGTCATAGTTGATGGTACTAAAGCTGCTGAGAGGTCAAGAAGAATCAACATGGTCTTACTCACCCATCCATCTCCTAGCACAGGCCATCTACCAGGGCAACCAGGGCAGTTACAGTCCCCAACTCCCTATCTAGGATTGTGCTGTTTTGGGCTGCAGTGTTAGAAAGAATCTTATGATCCATCATAGCTACATAAGTGGAACAGAAAGGGTGGGGTAGTGACCTTTGGCTGTCCACTGGGTTCATTGGAAATATTCAGACATATGCCACCTTTTTTGCTGGTATAATGTTACAACTAGGGGTGTGCATGGACCCCCTGCTCCGCTTCACTTCCAGATCCGTGATTTTCAGATCGGGCCGCTTTGCCCCACCCCTGCTCTGCCCATTTCCGCTCCGCTCCGCTCGGAGCTCCGGATCCGGATTGGAGCTCCGTTTCCCCCCCTATAGGGTTGCATTGAAAGCTAAAAAAGTAAACAACTTTTTTTCTGTTCAAGTTAGAAACCTCACGTTTGGCACCATGACACCTCATGGACGTATACACATGCACGCCAAGTTTCAAGGCAATCCCATCATCCCCTGATTTTTGGGGAATTTATGAAAATCGGGCACCCCATTCAGACCCCTTTCCATAGCTCCGTCAATTTGCATGTTAGAAACCTCAAACTCGCCACCGTGACAGCTTATCCAGGAATACACATGCACGCCAAGACTCAAGGCAGTCCCATCATCCCCTGATTTTTGGCGGGGCTCTAACCTCTAACACATCACCCATAACCCTAAGTCACACCCTTTCGATAGCTCCATCAATTTGCACGTTAGAAACCTCAAACTTGGCACCATGATAGCTTATCCACGTGTCCACATGGACGCCAAGTTTCAAGGAAATCCCATCATCTCCTGATTTTGGGGGAATTTTTGAAAATCGGGCACCCCATTCAGACCCCTTTCGATAGCTCCGTCAATTTGCACATTAGAAACCTCAAACTCACCAGCATGAAAGCTTATCCAGGGATACATACGCACGCCGAGACTCAAGGCAGTCCCATCATCCCCTGATTTTTGGGGAATTTATGAAAATCCAACACGCATTCACACCCCTTTCCAATAGCTCCGTCAATTTGCACGTTAAAAAAACCCCTCAAACTCACCACCATGACAGCTTATCCAGGGATACATACGCCGCACGCCGAGACTCAAGGCAGTCCCATCATCCCCTGTTTTTTGGCGGGGCTTAAACCTGCAGACATCTCAATGGTGCCATTTCAAAGGAAATCCCAACATGGCATGAATTGGGGAGTATGAATCTTCTTCCACACTTGAAAAATGGATTTGGAACTTCCAAAACTCCAAGTGAACGCAGGAAGGACTTCTCCCCTGAGTCAAAGCCAGACACACACAACATCCCTGCAAGGTGGGCAGGGGAGGAGAGAGGGAAGGCAGGCAGGCAGGCAGCAGACATTTCTGGGGGCATAAGGAAGTGAGCCAAGGATAAGCCAGTAATGCATATAAAATGGAATAAATAGATAAATAAATAAATAAATAAACGAAGGAGGGGTGGAATTAAAAGCAGCAATGTTGCTGAATAAACAACAAGAAGAACTTTTTTTAAAAGGTTATATCTGTCTTTTACCAGTAATAGGGGGACGTGCCCAGGGGAGGGGGAAGCAGCAGCTGCCAATTTGACTGGTCAACCAGTCTTTTAAGAAGCAAGGCTGTCAGTTCAACTCATGAAAGACATTGCTCCACCACTTAGAAGTAGAACTGTCACTTCAACTCATGATAGGCATTGCTCCACCGGGTTACTCTCTTTGGAAGGCTCTGATGGCCTTCCAAGTACAGGAGAGAGTGAGGGCACGTCCACATGGGATGCCCTAGGGGAGCTCATCCCCTTGCACCACATCTTTTCAGTTGTTCCCCAAAGTTAGAGTGGGTAGGAGTGTTGTGTTTCTATCTCTTATTATTGGCTTAGTATATGATTTCACAGGTTGTGTTTGTGCATTTGGTGGGGCTACTGTTTTAAAAAACACTGGGAAACGTCCGTTCAGACTAAGAAAGAGAAGTTCCCAGAATCCCAAGTTACCCGTTTTGCCTATCCCCTCCTCCAACTTTGGGATCATGTGATCATGACCGGGAGTTGACTCTGCCCCTCAGCAATCGAAAAGGTAATCTTTTTCCTGCCTTTACCCTACTTTTTTAAAAATTCTAGCACGCGACCCGCACCACACAGAGAGCTGAGAGTAGTCTCAAAATGACCCCCATCCACGACTCTCTGAGCACAAGAATTTTCAGAATGATAGCTTAAAAAACAACCCAGTTATCCCCAATTCTTTTCCGCAATGCAATCCTATGGGCGAAAACCGCCGTTTGACCCGCGCTGTCCCTGTTTGTAATGTTCGTTTACCCAATTTTTAAAAAAATATAGCACGTGACCCGCACGACGCAGAGAGGTGAGAGTAGTCTCAAAATGACCCCCATCCACAAGTGTCTAAGCACAAGAATTTTCAGAATGATAGCTTCAAAAACAACCCAGTTATCTATGGGCGAAATGTTTCAAGATGGCGATCAGAGCGGTCCGCCTGAAAGACGAGCTCTGAAAAATGGGCGCTTCTCTTCACCTTGCTTCTAGGGGTCCGCGGTCCGCTTCTACTCCGCCTCTGGGCAAGGCGGAGCAGGCCAATTCGCTCCTGCTTCTGTGCTTCTAATCGGAGCGGAGCACATGCCTAGTTACAACATCACTGGAGAAGGACCAGAATCTTAGCGAGCTTAGGATACCAGATTGCAGTCTTCTCCTGACCTGTGCATATCCCAGCACCAGCCATTTCTGGATCCAATGTCAGCAAAGTTGTGCACCAGCTGGGTTAAACCAACCGGGAGGGAATCTACACGTCGTTGTGAGGGCACTTACATGCGCCCCCAGTGCGCCCCCATAACGACTGTGTAGACCGAGAAAGTAGAGGCGGAGAAGGCGGCGGCTGGAGAACCGGCCGGCGGGGAGGCGGCGGCGGCCTCCTGCTGCCAGGGTAAGAGCCACCCGGGTCGGAGAGCTCAGCTTCCGCTTCCGCCGAGCTCTCCGACCTGGGTGGCTCTTAGCCCGGCAGCAGGAGGCCGGCGGGGAGGCGGCGGCGGCAAGGACACGGCCGGTTCCCCAGCCGCCACATCCTCCGCCTCTTCCTCCGTGTCTTCTTTCTCGGGCTACACAGTCGTTGTGGGGGCGCACTGGGGGCGCATGTAAGCGCCCTCACAATGACATGTAGATTCCCTCCGGATCTCATTATATTGGTATAGATCCCTTCTGCCCACAAAGATCTTTAAGAGCTGCTGGCACAGGGGACTTCTTTGGTATCCTATTGCCATTTTCAGCAAGTGTAAATGACTTAGCACTTAGCAAGTGTAAATGGGACATAGAAATGTACTTTTAATCTAGCAAGAGGGAGCAGCAGCAAGACAATAACTTGCATATTTTTATGCATATGCTTTTGATTCCAGTTTGTGTCTGCCTTTATTCATATTTTATTATCCTTTTATCTGAAACCTATTAAAATTCAATGATAAAAACAAATAATTTAAAAGTCACATTGATGCATAACTACAAAAGGATGTGCCACAAAAGTAATAGCTAGGGAGACATCAGAAGTTTGCTTCCTATACCTCATTCTCTAGGTATTTAAAATTAAATCATTTAAGTAAATGAAATGTTTTTAAAGCGTCACTGAAAAAATGCAATTAGAAGCTCAAACATCATCAGTATGACAACATGAAACTTTTCAAATTACCCTACAAAATGAGAACAGATTCTTAGTCGCATTCAGAAGTATCTTATTACATGCTTGGTCAATTAACTTTAACGGAACTCATCCTGCATTTAAAGATAAGTATAAGCTCACATTCTCTGGTGAATCACATCCTAAGTGATCCTCAGCACCTTCTAGAGTTATCTGCATTGAATTTTCATCCTCAAAATAGTTAGGGCCGAGGTGACAGGGGCATCTTTCACTGGAGAGAACATGTACTCTTGTTTCTTCTTTTGGTTGCCACAATCCTCTGGCATTCCTCTGAAAACCTCCACCCATCTCTGATCTATTTTCTGCTCCCTGGAGACAATCTCATTCCTTGTTGTAAAACACAGAAGTCACCATGCAGTTTGTCAGTGTCAATCTCAATATGGAGTGCTGTAGCAAGAGTCTCTCAATCTGCCCATTTCACATCGTTGTGAAATGGAAGCACTGTCATTTGCTTGTTTTAAAAGTTATGTTTCAACATCATACCATTTCTCTAAGTATTCAATGTACCATGTTAATATCATATTCGCTTCCTCTCTGAATGTTGGGTTGTCAGCTGGAGTGACATTGTCCAAAATGACTGGGTTGATCTTCTAAAAAATTTGTCCTACTCTTCAGTTTTGAATGAAGAGGTCTTCCAAGACACCATGAAGTTTTGTGCAGCTGACATTGTTACATTCCAATTTCTTCACAGCAGCCTGAAAGATTCCCATCAGGTTGTGCAGAAAGTCGTAACAAAGAGGGAGAGCTATGGGCATGGGACAAGGCAGTGGAGAAGAAAGTATGGATAAAGTGGTTACATGTGCATCAAGATGTTTAAGCAGGAAGGTGCAGGAGATACAGAGGGGGGGGGCTTAGTAAGGAGAGAGGGATACCATGGAAACTAGTCCTAGGTAGATGCTGCAAATTTAAGTTAGGAGACTAGAAGAGGTGCTACAGCAGCGTGAGGTGGGTCAGAAAGAAGGAGCCAGGCATTCACTCAGGCTCCTAGCTCTGGAGATTCCCCCATTCCCCTATTAAATCTGCTTTCCTAGAAATTTCCTTTATGATGGAGAATACTCTAAGTGGTGGAGGGGTACTGGGCACTAAAATGTTCTCCAGCCCTGCTCTGTGGCAAAGCATGCAGCAGTGGCGGAGCCAGGAGAAAGTCTCTCTGCACCATACTGGGGATATAACTTTTCTCTTTTAAAAATTAAGCAAAATATAAATGAAACTGTGACAGTCAGTTGTGGTGGTGAAGGGCATTCAGACAGTGGTGCAGTGTTTTTTTTAGTTTATCAAGAGACTCATCCCCCCCAAATGTGGTGACAATGACTGAAATTGGGCAAGTTATCATGGTATTTTCCACCATTTAAGTTATGCTAGAAATTTTGGAAACCACAGGTCAGTATATCAGAAATTAAAACTACTTCATTACTACCCGATGCAAATGGGGTGCAAACATCAAGTAATCCATAATAGGATCTGCCACGACACAGGCTCTGAACACGACCTCACGTCTGCCACCACTTATTATGGGGCGACACAGGCTCTGAGCACCAGACCCGGCCGAGGCTACTCCCTGCTCAAGCTAAGCACCACCGCTTGATACGCCTGAGGCAAGGAATAAAACCCACCTTCCTCCAAACTATGTGGAGAAAGGGGTTTAAATTGGAGAAGGATTTTTAACATATATAATAAAGCGCTGTGAGTTATATCTGCTTAGGTGAATGATTGTCAGAGTGGGTGTTATATGTGTAAACTTAAGATGATAAATGCCAAACAGACACGTGAGACTTTTGTGGTAGTTTAAAAACAAAACGATCAAAATTTATTTTTAAAAGTTCGTAAGCTTTGTTTCAAATAACAACATTTAAAAAACTTTTTGAAACCTTTCATACAATCCGGTCACTCATTCACATTCGCGCTTTCCTTTTTCTCACACAATCACTCTTGAACTTTCTTTATTATCAGTATTGATTAATATACTTCCACTACGTGCACACCATACTGTAAAGACACCACTCACTACATTGACTCTCAAATTTCCCATAACTTAAGTACCATAAACACAGAGAGCACTATAGACTCTATAACAAGACTCTATAAATTTCGGAGACTCTATAACAAGTCTCCGAAAAGCTTTCCTGAAAAAGAACTCTCAGTCCCCTCAGTCATTCCCTTATATATCACTCCTTCCCCCTCCCAAGACATTCTAACTCCGCCCACTCAGGCCAACATTCTAAAAACCACAGACATACAAACTACAGACAAACCTTTGGGAATTGACTTGTGGGGTGTAACGCCATAGGATCCACTAACTGAATTCCTGCACTGAGCAGGGGGTTGGATTTGATGGCCTAAATAGCCCCTTCCAAGTCTATGATTCTGTGATTCATTAAAGAAAGGCTTTGAGTTGTGATGTAGAAACACGTGTCCTCAAAGTATACAGTGAGTTTTCCTCCTTGACCAAGAAGATAGCGTCTCTTATGTCCTTTCTTGAGTTAGTAGAAATTGAATATGAAGATGTGCTTCGCCATATACTAACAAGGTGATTATCACTTCTACACATACTACCGTGTTGGCCAGCATTGAAGGCATTCTTCTTGTTGGAGGTAGCTTCAACTGATCACCCAAACCATCAAGAATATCACCCAGCCAGATACTGCCAACTTCTGATAGATGTACACTGTTGGACCTGAACAATGCTACCCATTTAAAGGAGATGCTTGGATGCTGTTATTACATGGCCCTCACACACCACTTTCTTCTTGGCTCCAGGGAGAGATACAGGTAAGAAATTGGAAGCAGTGACAACCATCACTTGCCCAGTCCTTACTGCCAAGGGAAAGAAAGGCAGAGCAAGGGCTTCTCCCCACACAGGCATTTCCCCCCACAATTTTAGTGGGGCTTCTGCTTCCAGATTCTTTGTTGCATTAAGTCCAGCTCTTTACATGTGCTTCCCTTCCCTTCCCCACTTTCCCCTTTATCTGTGAGTTCTGTATGTTTCATTATACAGCGCTGGATGGCCCAACTGTTATAGCATGACTTCCTCTTTATACAGACAAATTCAAACTGATTCAAACTGGATCTTTTTATTACCTCATTATTTCCATTTCAAATTAAGTCGTGGAAATGGCAGGAAAGCACAGGAGAGGTGCTGGAGGTTGACAACGTCATGTAAAGGACCTGCAAACTTCCATGAGTGGCCATTCTCTATCACAGGATAAAAGGCCCATGTTGAGAAACCCCAAGTGTGTAGAAGCAGTGGTGCTCTTGCAGCAAGCAAGTGCTGTGTCTTCCTGCTCACCCTCCCCCCTCTCTCTGTATGACATAGGGAGGATTTGTTTCACTGAGCTGAATTTCTACCAGGAGGGAAAACTCAGGTGAGCAAATGAGAGGAAGGTGTGGCTGCTCCTTCTATGGCAAACACTCTGTATTGCATCGCTCAGAGAAACAGAATAAGTTAGCAGGCAGAGGTAGCAGCTAAAGCTTTCTCACTAAGGGAATGTCTACACCAGCCCTTTTAGCCCAGGACCATCCTGGGATAATTCCTGTGCATCTGAATGCCACACAGGGGATCCCGGGAGCAGGCAGGGATGATCCCTCCATTTGCCTGGGATAACCCTTAGGTGTAGAAAGGGCCCAAGCAGCACTAAGGGCCTAACCCTCCCTGCACAGCGTCCAGAGAGGATGAGCAATAGAGAGGAGGTTGGAGGAGCCATTGCCTTCTTTCCTTGCACACTTCTCTACAGCACAGCTCAGAGGAGGAGGCACCAGAGGGGAGGTTCTTTCCAGCCTCTGCTGTAAGGCTGGGAAAAGGAGGAGAGATGGTTTACTGTTTCATCCCTTTTCTTCACCAGCGGCAGCTGCTGACTGGCAACTTTTCCTTTAAAACAGAGGTGGCTGTGCTAAGCATGCGTAAAACAAAAACAAAAACAAAGGGTGTGCTTAACATAACCTGCAGCTTGCAGGTTGACCTGGCAAGCATTGGCTCAGCTCCTCACAGGCTTTCCTAACCAGGGGCGTAAGACTTTGCAGTTTCCGCCATTGGGTGGGTGGGTGGGTGGGGATGTCTGATCCAAACCAAAGGAAACCGGGAGGCAATCCAGGCTCCAGAGTAAAATTACCTTGAGGCACTTCCTTCTCCTGCACCTCTCCCAGCGCTGTCAGTAGATAATGTATAACATATTTAAATATGTTGAATAGCAACATAACTAATGTATTATATAGTTTTGTATGTAGTATTTAAAAATGATTAATAAACCATGAATACCAGTTCACTAGATAGGCAAATCTACTTTAATGAAATGCAAAAGGAAATTACTAATTATCATTTCATCTGTAAACATCATTTACAATGACTAAAATTAAGAGCAGATGCTATTAGACATTGCATAATTCAAACAAAATCCATGTATTATAATAATGAATGAATCATCAAACACTTATACAGGTAGCCTACTTGAATGACTTCTTCCTTGCTTTAATTTTGGAAAACATATCAATTAAATTATCAAAAGAGAATTGCTTAGCAAGCTTAATTTCTGCTGGAACCACGTGGTAGATCTTAGGCAATCTTTTACCAGTTTCAGTTTATTTAAGTTTTACTTTTGCCTGATATAACTAATACAGGGATGCTAATGAACATTCTTACTATATTTTTTATTCCATTAATTTCCTGCATTTTTCATTCTCCAGAGACCTCAAAGCAGCATTGTCACCCTAGTCCTTCCTCCTCCCACTCAGGGCTGTTGCTTGTCCAAACTTACAGCCAAGAAATCCCTCCAACTGGCCTTCAGGGGATTCTGGGAATAGGCTTCCGATTTCACTCACATGGCCTGCCCTTGCTGGCTTGGCTCTTAAAGAGACAGATTGCAAGAGGCACTACCATGTTTGTCTACTAACCTATAGGCTGACCATATGAAAAGGAAGGCCTAATCTATACTAAGCAGGATATTGCACTATGAAGGCAGTATGAAAGCACTATATAAAAGGCGGGAGCTACACCAAGCAGGATATAGCACTATGAAAGCAGTATATGGCACGTGTCAGTGGGCCCCAACAGTTGTCAATACCGCTATAAAGCAGTGGTGTGGCTCCTGCCTTTTATATGCCACTTTCTTATCACTTTCATAGTGCAATATCCTGCTTGGTGTAGATTAGGCTGAAGACAGGACTCCTGTATCTTTAATAATTGAATATAAAAGGGAATTTCAGCAGGTATGCATGCAGCACCTGATAAAATGCCAGTCTTCATCACAACAGTTAAAGCTGCAGGAGCCCTGCCCTCTTTTCTGGGTGGATTTGGGCTTTTTAAAATGTTCAGATAAGTTAGTCTATGAAGAAGCAGACTTAAAATTAATCAGTAGTGGACACACCCACACACCCACACACACCCAACTTGTTTTGGTCAAGAGCTAAAGTCTGCAATCTTGTGCACCCTAATCTGGGAGTAAATCAATTGAACATAGTGGGGCTTCCACCATGAGTGAGCCTGCCTTCCACAGCAATGTTTATCTGTCCCTTGGTAGGAATAACAGATCTGAATCAAGGTAGAGGTTATGCCCACACTTTTCCTTGCAAAGAAAAAGGAAACATACATGTAAGTAGGATGAGAAGAAAACAGACCACTGTAAAGTCCTAAAATAGTCAAAGAGCATTTACATTGGACCTGCAGCAAGACAAGGATAGCATAAAAGAGATAAAGATACAGTGTGGAACTGGGTCTGATGACATACAGGGCAACCAGGGAGGCCTGTGGGCAAAGGAGTAGCTTGAATTATGGTGATTTAGGCCTTAGCTAGACCTAAAGTTTATCCCGGGATCGTCCCGGGGTTGTCCCTGCCTGCTCCCGGAATATCCTGTGTGTTATTTACATGAACAGGGATGACCCCGGGACAATCCTGGGATAAACCTTAGGTCTAGCTAAAGCCTTAGTGGCAGGGGCACGATCGAGCTGGATAGTATTAGAAAACAGAAGTTGATGGATAGAAAAATTAAGAACAATGCAGATATTTACCACGTCTAAGTACATGTAGCTGAAGCAAGAACAATCTTCAGGGAGAGAGCTGCTTGGGTTAGGATATTTTCTTTTATTGACTAACCTGAGCAATGTGGAGTTTAGGTTTAGAAAGGGGGATTTTTAGTGAGTGCACTGACTATACCAATGGTTCAAATTACCAAACATGGAGAAGGGAGAGGATCATAAATAAGAAGGGAGAGGATCATAAATAAAACTAACAGGGACTAGGCTCTAGCAAGGCTGGAACAAGAGCTGGGTCCTCCTTTGGTTGTCACTCTGTCAGAAATTGAGCCCAGGCAGAACTTGAATGTGGAGATGGCAAACTAGTGAGCTTGAATGAGGTTTCTCTGGGGATTACTCGTGTGCTTGCCACAGGAAAGGGTATTTTTTAAAACAAAAGAATTGTCACGTTTCTCAGAAAACTCCTGCTTTCGATGGGAGGCAAATGGCGAGGCTTGCTAAGTAATCCACAAAGCTTTTATTAAGCAACAAACATCTCTTCTACCCGAAGAGCGTCTAATCTCTTGGAAACTTCCCCCCAGGCAAAACTATGCAAACTGAGCAAGACAACTGTCTGCTCAAGAAGAATAGGAAGCCACTTCTCAAACACCGTAACTTCAGAGAGCCTGGTGCGGAGGCAGGCTCTGGCGCAATCCTAGCTGGACTGACTTTCTCACGCCTTCCTTCCGCTGCATGTGCTTGAGCATCCAGTGGACCCTAGCATCAGCTAGCTTGTTGGGACACTCTCCCCCGGAAGAAAGCTCACTTCCCACTGAGTATGTAGAATTGGGCCTTGAGGAGATAAGCTCTGGGAGATACTCACTTTGTGACAGGGAGAATCCTAAACAAATTGATGGGCCATGCTGACTCCTTCAGTGCCCTGCAATGGAGCCATCCCATGATTGAAATGGAAAGAAGAAAGATGAGTTTTCTGGGCCTGCCAGTACTGAGCCCTCCAGGCTTTACATTTGTGCCCCTAAAGTCTTCCACTATCAGCACTAAGGCTCAGAGGCTGCTGCTTCAGAAACTAGATTCTTGCACTTAGAATGGAGAAATGTAGCCATGCATACTAAAGTAACCTGCCCATGCTGGGAATAGGGGCACTGTGAAGGGTGCTTTTAATTAAGGAGGAGCTACAGGATTGTAGTGTAGTGAGGCAGGAATTGTGAGGCCAAGAACTAGCTCTAAAGGCTTGGGGCATACTTACATCACCCATACACAGCTACACAGCACCTTAAAACATTAACAACAACAACAACACCAAAAACGTCTGTGCACCAATGAGTTGCTGAACCCTTCAGCCATCACCTCACCACCACCTTTTCTTCCCCTCCCCAAGGCCCCTTTTCAGACATGACTGAGTAACTATGAATCTAAGAGCTAACATGCTGGGGAGAATACTTCAGCAGCATCGCCTTTTTGGCTAGGTATCTGGGGACGTGGTGTGCGCCTGCTTCTACTGCTCCCATATCCGAATTCCAGGGTCTTGTGAGACAGCTAGCACCCAAAGATTCCCCTGCACAGACTCAGTCCTCGGCCTCAAAGTGCAGCCTGACCTTCACAGATGCAGAGAACGCTGCCCAGATCCCTTAACTGGAGGGGTGGGGAGGACTCGCAGCCCTTTTCTGATCAGTTTTCCCCATTCATTCCAACTTCAGGAAAATGGCCTAACATGAGTTCTCATGGAAACCAGTCACGAGGTTTGTCAAGTCCATTACTTCAGGGCAGCCCACAATAGTCCTAATGAGTGATGATGAACTTATTTGACATGCAGAGGATTGGCAAAAGCTGCTCTGGTAGAGGACATCATTGCTCTTGCTGGGGGGTGGGTGGGGAGAAAAGGCCTGCACTTCACTCCTCTACATCCTGCTTGGACTATATCCCATTTCAGCACTGCATGACTGTAGCAACCACACGTCCCTCCCAAACCTCAATGGGTCTACTCTCAGAAAAGCGCACAGAGCATTGTGACCTCGGTTTGTTAGAAAAACAAACCCCCACAGAATTATTGTTGTTGTTGTTGTTGTTGTTGTTGTTATTATTATTATTATTATTATTATTATTATTATTATTTGTATCTTGCCTGTGACCTCGGTTTGTTAGAAAAACAAACCCCCACAGAATAATAATAATAATAATAATAATAATAATAATAATAATAATAATTATTTGTATCCTGCCTTTTGCCCAATACTGGGCCTCAAGGCGGTCAAGAAGGTAAGAAGGTATGAAGGTAAGATGTATGGTAGGAGGGTAAGAGGGTGAAACGAGTGGTTGCCGTTCTCCCTCCTGGCGCCATCCAAGCTGACAACGTTCCCTATCTCTTCCTCCATAACAACAGTGCAACTTTGGCAAGCAGGCAGCTGGATGCAGCCAGCAGCAGTAGGAACACACTGACAGGATATCGCCTGACTTGACAAACCACAATAAAACAAGTCATAGTGGCTTGTTATCATGGGTTGTTGTGTCATGTGAGCCCAGCATGATGGCTTAAATAAAGGTTGTTAACCACAAACAACTCATGGTGAGAAACCACAGCTTGTTGTTGGGTTGTTGGCTGTGGCTTGTGTATGCCATAGGCTGTCATGTTGTGAGAACCTGCGGCCATGGTTTGTGCATGGCTTCTTCCAAAAAACTACTCATTTGGGCAAGAGTGGCAAAAAAGCTGACCATTCCACTTACCTCCTGATCTCGCTAGCCATTTTCCAACCATCAACATTTGCCTATCCGCTGAGAGAGAATTTGTCCAACCTCCTTTTCCCCTCCAGCAGTTTGGTGCATCCCTGGAAAGCACGGTGTGATCTTTTTGCATGTGGCCAACCTGCTCTTATCTGCAATGAGTGACCTTGGAAAAAGGCAGCTATGCTTCCAGGTTTGGACTGTTCCAAAATAACTCCACTTCTCTACCCATGTCACAACTCTCCTCAATGTCCCATGCTCAGAAAAGCCTTGTGCTGTCATCCTCCCTTTGTAAACAAAGTCATGGTAGTAGTCTAAAGACAAGCCCAATGTCTCCTGTGCATCTGGGCATGGGAACTGGTGAGCTGCCAGCTGCTGCCAGACATGTCCACTATGTAGCTCTGTACCCACTTTTAAATTACTTCCTACTACCAGATTTGGCTAAGAACCATGATGGCTAGGAAAATTCCACACTCCCAAATGGAGGAGCAGGAGGAAGAGGTGGAGGAGGAGGACTGCTGTGCCTCGCTGTTCTCACCTGCTGTTGAGCTCTTCTCAAAAGCATCAGAAGTGACTCAGTTAATGCAGGAACCTTCTCAGGTGCAATCTTCCCAACAGGCCAAAGCCAAAGACTACATACCACATTTTGGACTGATGTTGAACTATCTGTATTCATCCACAAGGTCCAGAGGCACAGGAGAACCTACAAAGCATCAATCACAACACTCTGCTCCCATGATTTTCTAAGCAGATGACACTGTGATGCTTTGCACGTAGCTCTCCACAGTGCAAGTAAAAGCTGCAGGGGCTGAAGATAAGGAAATAACAGCCCATGACATGCACTCAGGAGTGGGGTGGTGTTGAGCCACTCACCATGCCATTTTATGAGAACTTGGTGACAATTCTGTTGGTCAGGAGGTATGTGGCACCAGGCTATACTGCTGGCAGTGGCATCCCTTTGTCACATCCACTGAGAGTTAGATATCACTCCCCCACTCCCTGAAGCCTAGCCTTTCATCTACCAGGAATTCCTCCTCACCAACACCAGGGCTGTGAGGGAAAGTGTATGCTTCAGAGAGAGAGGTTACCATGGGGTGGGACACCTCTGTGGCATGTTCATCTGTCACAAGTACACCAAAGTAGTGTCACATCTCATCAGGAACAGTTTCACAACTACCAGATGCTGCACCTCCTGAAAAAGTGCTTCAGATGGAACCCATCCCAGAATGGCCTCATTCAACTTTGGTGGAAGGTTCTTATGCAAAGAGAGGGGGTTGGCCATTCTGGGAGCTGACTGCCATTGGCCTTCCTAAACACGCTTACTAAGGAGTAACCTGGTAACACAATAGAACTTTTTTTAAAAAAAATAGATATACATAAGGCAATATCCAGTGTGACACTACTGCTAGCATAGATTATGTCACTCTGGTGTAAATGACCTCTAATGTAAAGCCAAGAGCACTCGCTCATGCAACAGGCTCCCCAGAAAAACCTGCCATGCCTGCAAGCTCGACTGGCATTACTCTAGAGGTCATTTATGCTAATATGGTACGGTCTATGCTAGAGAGTGTGTCGCATTGGATATTGCTCATTGGACTGTAATATAAGTGTATAAGTATTGTAGTATAAATATTTAATGGCATGGGAAGCATTTGGCCAGTAATAATGTCCTGTTTAATCGCGCCTTCCCGCCTAGCCCATGGAGAGCAGTATGAGATCTGTCAGGGCTGCTTTAGGGTGGATTCCTGCATTGAGCAGGGGGTTGGACTCGATGGCCTTGTAGGCCCCTTCCAACTCTGCTATTCTATGATTCTATGAGATCCAAGGGGCAGGGGAAGGAGAGGGCAGAAGAGCAGAAAAAGAAAATCCAGGTTTACGGAAAGGAAATTTCTTGTTTTAGAGGAAGGAGATAAGGACACTGCAGGGGAGATGTATAACCGCAGTTCCTCAGGCTGCTGCCCTAGGAAATGGGGTTGGTTGCTGGCCGGGGGCGCTTCCAGGTGAGTCTTTTATCATGCTATCACCCTGCCACATTCACTGAATTTTGTGGGGGTTCCAGACAATGACATTTTCCAGTCATAGCCCCCCTCCCCCCTGTTTTCCCATCACTTCTTCCTGCTTTTCCCTTACTGCAGAAAAACTGTTAAGGAAAAAAAGACGGCATTGCTGCACAATGCTAGGAGCCCTCCATCTGGAAGCACCCTAGGGGCTAGTAATAATTCAACACGATGGGCCAGTGGGGGCCTGCTACAATTGGCCAGGCAGGTCATCCTACCTCCACTCTCTGCTGTGATCTGAGGAAGAAGCTCAAGCACCCAAACAATAGCTATGTGAGCTAAGGCGTGCATCGTAAGAGACAAGGAAGCTGCAGCCCCTCCTCCCTGTAATTCAAGAACTGCAGAAGATCCCAATTAACATTCTGTTCACCCTTGCTTTAAACCTGGTATGTGGGATGGAAGGAGCAGCGCTGGGGATAAAGGCCAATGTATTGATAGAACAGTAGGGTCTGCTGGGAAGCACTTTCGGTGCTTTTCATTCAGAGCTACTTATTCCTATCTCCTGTTGTGCTCGAAGAAACCAGATGCTGGCTGTGTAGAGCACTGATTATGAAGCATCCATAATGAAGCATCGAGTGACTCCACATATGGCCTCATTCAGCTTAGAACTAAAAGTACTGCTATAATGTCATTAAGCTCTGACCCTTTGGTAGAACCAGCATTCTGTTCGGCTTCGCAGTATTTAAACTGACAATGGGACAAAGGAACCATTGTGACCTCCACTATAATCTTGTCTGTCTTTCTGCACCATTTAAAGTGACTGCATGTGCAATCAGACATACAAACAAGCTGCGGCAGCTGAGAACCTCAAGGAAACTAGCTGATTTAAATGAGAAGTTTATCTTCGTTCAATGTACATGTTAAGGTGAGTAGTTATCTCTAGAGTTTGGGAATGCCACTGTGATTGACCTGCTCCCTTCTCAGCTCAACTAATCTGGGCAGGAAAAGGCAATCCAAAAGGGTGGGTGGAGTCATCTCCCACCTGGATGCTAACGGTCAGTCTTACCTCAGTGCACCACTGAAGCAAATAAAAAAGAAGTGGAACAAGCTGAATTGAAGAGAGGCAGAAGGGATGGGGCAGTGAAACAAGACTTCTGTCATAGAGCTCATCTACACCAAGCAGGATATTCCACTATAAAAGTGGTATATAAAAGGGTGACCATATGAAAAGGAGGACAGGGCTTCTGTATCTTTGTGTAGAAAAGGGAATTTCAGCAGGTGTAGTTTGCATGCATGCAGCACCTGGTGAAATTCCCCCTTCATCACCACAGTTAAAGCTGCAGGATCCCTGTCCTCTTTTGTATCTGGTCACTGTAGTATAGCTCCTGCAGCTTTAACTGTGGTGGTGAAGGGGGAATTTCATCAGGTGCTGCATGCATACAAATGACACCTGCTGAAATTCTCCCTTCAATACAACTGTTAAAGATACAGGAGCCCTGTCCTCTTTTTCATATGATCACCCTATATATAAAAGGCAGGAGCCACACTACTGCTTTATAGCAGTATTAAACTGCACTGACAACTGTTGGGGACCATTGATACATACCATATACCACTTTCATAATGTTATATTCTGTTTGGTATAGATGTGTCATGGGCCCCAACAGTTGTCAGTGCACTTCAATACCACTATAAAACAGTAGTGTGGCTCCTGCCTTTTATATACTGCTTACATACTGCTTACACAGTGTTATATCCCGCTTGGTGTAGATCTGGCCCCAGTCTGCTCAAAGTGTGCTTCTACTTGCAGAGCAAGGGGAAGGAGAGTGAGAAATGTCTGTCAAGGATTGAACAGAGGTAATAGAGGGGAAGACAATAACTTTTTTTATGTAAACTGATAAGTAGGATAAATAATGCAAGTCACATTGCTGTGACAGTGGAAGGAAGGTCACCTGCCTCTAGCCCTCCCTCTTGTCTCATGTTCCTCCCCTTAATGACCACCTTCTCCCCCCCCCTGCTCTCCACAAATCTCTACGCCTCTGAAGAACTTGGGCAGTGATGTAGAGTGATGGGCAGTGATGTGGAGATGAATTGATGTGATGCAACCTTGCCAGTCTTCAAGTCCCTTTCTTGACCTCACAGGGTGAATCCAAAAGGAAAGTAGACACCAGTATATCTGACACTTGGATTCAGGAGTTTGTCAGAAGATATTTCGGTTGTCCAGTTTGACTATTGGGGCCCAGCTAGTTTTGTTGGTATGGATTCCTGTTCACTTTCATCTCTCTCATTGGGAAGAGGAAGCTTTTTTTGATGTTGAACCACTGTTGAAAAGAATTGTGTAATCTTGATAGACAGAGTGAATTGATTAATTAAATGGAAGACCATCTCCTCTGAGACCAGTGACATTGTTATTCAACCTGAATGTATGAATTGCCTTTCAAGAAGTGTATCAGTGACTTCTGAATTTCTGTGGCATCTCTAGTTATTCTAGGCTAGGGACTCCCCCATCAAAGTCAATCCGATTCCAGGACAGATGTTGTGGATCTTCTGCAGCTACTGTCATGTTTGCCAGAGTCTGAAAAATGTGATGTTCTCCATAGTATAATAACAAAATTGACAAATCACTTGAGTCACCACAACCACTCCAATTAAATTGCATATCCAGTGCAATGAGGAAGGAAAGAAAGCTCTTTCCAAAGTACTTGCTTATGAAAATCACACTCATCTTTATTCTGTTTCCATAAAGGTCTCAGAGTTTCTCAGAGTTTCAAATGTACACAATAAAATTATGACAGTAAAATGCAAATGCTAAATACCTGTGTTGAAATTACACTGCAGTTTGTATACGAGGCATTCATTATGAGACAGCAAGGTGATATAAATGATGTGAAAGCATCTTTGAGATTTCTGTAAACATACTTAAAGAGTAAACACAAGTTAATAAATAATAATTTTCACTTTGGTTCTCCCCCGGCCCCAACCCCAAAGGGTAACCCTGGTGTTTCTGCTTTTGCCTCTGATCTTGTACTACTCTGGCAATCATAGTATTCAGTTAGGACAGATATAGTCTTATATGCAGTTTATACAAGTGAATAATATGGCAATATTGCTGCACACACAACATTGCTGCATCTACAAATTTAATACACCAAGAAGATTAAAAGTGCATAACAGTCAAGCAGAAATACAGTCAACCTGGAAAATGTACTAACTATTCTTTAGGTTGCTAGTAGCTTTGTGGGGGTATTTCTATGTTTTGAACCACCCTAACAAAATATACAGTGTGAAAGATTAATTCTACTGTGCAATCCCTTGATGGACTGTTAATCCAAAACCTACCTTTCCCAAGTGAAAATGGCAGAGTCTTGTGGCTTCTTAAAGCCTAACTAGTTTATTATGGCATAAACTTTCATAAACTGGAGCCCACTTCATCAAATTGAAAGAAGTGTTATCCTCAGTTGACAGGAGTGTGTGTTATATGCCTACTATGTCTATTACACACACACACACACACACACACACACAGAGAGAGAGAGAGAGAGAGAGAGAGAGAGAGAGGTACAGAGAAGAAAACATTGCAGACAAGTCTAGCAAAAGGACTTAAATTGCAAGAGGCAGTAGACCTACACAGCCCAAATCACAACAGTGACTGATTCACCATAGCAGAAATTGGTAATAATTGGAGAGCCCCTTTAATTAAGGTGAGTTGCAAAAGGAAAGAGGTTCTACCATCATAAGCCTCAAAATTCTGCTGCATATAGAAATGACACCTATTGAGCTAATAATGTTAAATTTATCATCCATGATATACATGAAAAGGTCTACAATTGTGCAAAACCTCAAGCCAGTCTAATAAAAAATGCCACAGGTAGAGCAAGTTAAAATGTTCACAAAATTTATAATTTGCATTTCCCCCCTCCATGCTCAGCATATCATAAATTTGTTTCAATTTTTGGTGAGAAGTACTGATATACATTATTCAGGCTTGTCAAGCAGATGTGTCTTTCATTGGTTTGGTGAAATTCTGAGCAGCAGTTCAAAGGTTATTAAGGCCTTTTTGCCCTATGAAAGCCTATGGCAGCAATTGCTGGCAAAGTTATATTGGGAGTGCTCAATTATATTGGGAGTGCTCTGAAGTTAGAGTGCTGCCAGTGCTCCAGAGTTTTCAGAGGACTTCTGTTACAGTGGACTTCTATGTGCAGAGCCTATTCCTTTAGTTATGGAATGTGACCTCACAAGTGCGACTACACCTTACTACGCAGATTGGGATCCTAGCATTGGGGTGGGGTGGGGTTAGGGAGACTTTAAGCCTTCCCTGACCCTGGCAATGTCCCCGTCTGGATCAGGCCTCCCATGCTTCAATTTTCATTGCCAAAAAGGCATCCAGTAGTACGGTTAACTGCAGACATAGGGCAAAGGGTTAAAGCCCTGTACTGACCTCATATGAGGTCCCATAAGCTTACTTTTGAATAAAAGAAAGAAAGAAAACCTAGCCATATCTTTCAAGCAACATGCAGTTAGAGATGTTGGGAGGGCTTGATGTGGAATGCACAGGTGAAGGAAGCAGAAGGATCAAGGTCTCACAGCACCTTTCTGAAAGTGGAAATGCAGGGCAAAGACCGCACTCCTTGCTCTTGCTTTCTGTGTGGGAAGGACATGCAATGATTGTGTCGCATACTAGGGATATATTCACACAATACCCTGAATGTGAGTTCACACTCTCTATATGCTCATTTAGACGATGGTAATAATTTAGCCCTAATAAGTCATTCTCATTGCGTGTACACTCTACAGATGAGGAAAGGAAGCATGGGTGAGCTTGCTTGCTCCACCCTCCCTTGCCATTCTTGTTGCTTTCTACATGTGGGGGGCAACTCTTTATAGAGAACAGCCTCCTCTATCCATGGAAGTTCTCTCTAAGTTCTTAGAATACTGATTCTTGAAAAGAAATCATGCATATGATTACCATTGTTTATGGTAATTTATAATCCCATTTATCATATCACTAAACTTGCAAAAAAGCAGATTCAAATACATTGGGGAGAAGGTAGGGTTGCCAACACTCAAATTATAAATTTCCTTTTCAAAAACCAGGAGAATTCAGTGATCAAAAGACCTGCCAGATTAAGACTAGAGCTAAGGCTTTCTCATATTAGCTCAAGCTCCACAAAGCCAGGAAACTATGATTGCTTACAACTTATCCTCCATGCACCCATACTTTTCCTTTCTCAGCAAAGATGCCCAACATTGTCCTGGTCCTGTATTCCTTATGAAGTATCTAGCCACATGCCCTAGCGGACCTCATCCCCTTGCACCACATCTATTCATTTGTTCACCAAGGTTAGGGTGGGTAGCAGTGTTGTGTTTCCTATCTGTTATTTATTTGCTTAGTATATGATTTAAGGTTGTGTTTGTGCATTTGGTGGCGATACTGTTTCAAAAAACATTGGGGAAAGTCCATTCAGAGACTAAGAAAGAAAAGTTTCCCAGTATCCCAAGTTACTAAGTATCCCGTTTTGCTTATCCCCCTTCCCTCCAATTTTGGGATTGGAGGATGCTTCATCAGGTGATCATGATTGGGAGTTGAATCTGCCTATCATCGCTTCAAAAAAAGTTACCCCTCCCGCTTTTTTACCCATTTTTTTTTAAAAAATATAGCAAGCAAACCACAGCACGAAAACTGCTGAAAATAGGCACAAATGACCCCCACCCATGACTCTCTAAGCACATTCAGTTTCAAGGATGTAGCTTGAAAAACAAAAAAGTTATATGCTAATCTTTTCCACAATGCAATCCTATGTGGAAAATATCCAAAATGGTGGGCGGAACGCTCCGTGTAAAAGCGAATTATTTGCTTTCGGTCACTTCTCTTCACCATGCTTCGCTAGCCACCTGATCCGCTTCTCCTCCGCCTGTAACGGAGGTGAATCAGGCCGCTCTGCTATTGCTTCTAAAAACCGAAGAGAAGCAGAGCACAGCCCTAGTTGAATATAATCTTTCTAGCTATGCTGTGATAATTAAATACTATTAACCCCCCACCCTTGTCATGATTAGTCCGAACTGACTAGATTTGCTAATGCTTTTTAGTGATTTCACAGTGGAGGTTTATTTTTGAAGTATTGTTACGCTGAGATCAGCACCAGAGTATCCAGGGAGACTGAAATGTTTTCTCACTGATCTGAATATTCTCATTATTAATGTCAGGTTTATGTCCATTTCTAATGCAATGATCACCATGAGGTACACCGTTTCTTCCTTTATGACTGCAACAATCTAAGTAAATGTAAAGTGATGTAGGTTGGGGTAAACTCCCCCCCTCCATTCATGTATATGCTGATAGAATGGATCTTGGGGTTGTGATAGACAACTCAATGAAATTGTTGACCACTTTTGGGCATAATTAGAAATTGTATTGAAAATAAAACTTGCAATATCATAATGCCCTTGTACAACTCTGTGATGTTTCAGTATAATTTTGTTTCCGTTTCACATGGGGTGATTGATTTCAAGTTTAATTCAGGGTAAGTCCATAACTTGAAATCAATCTGTGCAGAATTGAAATAAAATTATACTGAAAGAATGAATCCAGCTTTATGCTAAGCAAAAAGATTTCAGGGTGATATCTGAAAAGTCATAGCTGTGGAAATACTTCTGTATGTGATTTGAATTTCAGTGAAATTCTGCAGGAAGTTGGTCTGTGATGTGATATCCAGGCTTCAAATGCTATATATTCAGATCATGATGTTAATTTTCATCTTTCCACAATGATGCACAGCAGTGTTTTATGTTCACAATACTCAAACTTTGCCACTAAAACTTTGAGTAATATCAAGTATTTTATTTTAGCTCTTCTTTTATTATTGCTCATCTGGAGTGTACTGGAAATGGCATCTTTTTTTGCCTACTCATCCAACATCCTGTATGCCCAATTCTTATCCTTCAACTCTATATTCTAAGCACAGCTCACAAACACATAACTGCCCTTTTCCTTGACCAGATCCTGGCCTGGAAAACACAGAGGGCTCAAGGAGCTGTTAATTCCCCTAATGGCAAGTGTGAAGAGGATAAATAGCAGAGAGGTGGATGGTACAGCTTGGGCAGAGAGTCCTTCTTGGGCCTAGGGCTAAGTGACAGGGCCAGCCACTCAACTGCTGAGACAGAGCTCTGTGAGGGCAGTGGGAGAACGGTAGCTGACAGCAAGTTACCATTTTAAAAGCCCTTTGCAAGGAGTCAGGGCTCGAACCTTTGGCTAGCTCTTGCAGTTGTATTAGGGTAGGGGGTGCACATTTGCTGGTCGTATTTGCTGTCACATTTGCCATGCTAGGTTGGTGTTCAGTATGTCCCTGAAGAACACAAAGGAATAAATGGAGGGATGGTCCAATGCTCTACTGCAAAGGGACCCCAAGCCCAGCTTTCTTCATCCACCTCCTCATTTAGGGGGGTGGTAGTGCAAATTAGGGGTGTGAGAAGAGAGTCTGGCTCTGGTGCTGTGCAGGATAAAGAATCTTTAATGGTATTGTCAAAAATTATTATTTTTATTTAAAAAGCTCAAGAAGCTCAACATTTGGGATGCCAAGATCCTTCGTCAGGAGCAAATGTCAACACTTTTTCTGTGGAGCGTCCTCATCGAAAGCTGTGTTTTCTATCCAGAAAGCTGCTCGTGCCAAGCTGGGGGTTGGACTTGATGGCCCTCCCAACTCTACTTTTCTATGATTCTATGTTGTCATGGGGTTATGTCTTGCTGTTGATGTCGAATGACTGATTCAGAATTAGTCCATATCCTGTGCTCTGTTGTGGCTGTGAGGATGGATCAGCACTTCATTGTGTTTGTATTTATTTATTTATTTCAGCTCTTTTGCTATTTTAGCCTTATGCCAGTGAACGGGGGATTTTGCTTCACAGTCAAGTCTCCCCTTTCAAACCTACACCATCCTCACAATAGCCTGCAATGGCTTTAGTTATGTTCTGAACACAAGGTCAAAGATCAAATGAGTTTTCGTTTTGTTTTGCAAAATACTGCTCATGGATTGGATCTATCAAGAGTACAGCTTTTAATACACAAAAGAAGCGCAATAGTGTAGCTCACAAATGACTTTTAAAATACTTAATTTTTCATAGCCAGGGTTTGTTACAATATGCTATCAATGGAGGGGAAAAGACATTCTCCATTTGTGCTGAAAGATCATAAGAGGCTATTGCGTTATGCTCTCAACTCTAATCTGTACTATAAAAGAGACACCTGTATGAGAAAGAAGGCAAAGTATTCCTCCTCACAGCCTCGCTCCTCCTCCTTCACAATTGTGTCAGCACCTGTTAGCTTGGAAAGCTCACTGCAGAGGGCAAAGTCGTAGGTCATTACTGAATGAAACAACAAATGAGACTTGCAGGGGCTACAAAATAAGTCATCAGTCCTTAACTGTTACAACAGTGCCTTCTTGGAAGAGACTATGAACTTGGGGTGAGTTAGGCTTGCACTCCTAAATTGTTGACAATACAAATTAGGCTTCTTCCCTGGAACTTGAGATCTGCACTATCAAGCCTTGCCTGCAGAAGGGAGAGATTACAGGAACACAAAGCAGATATGAATACTGAGGGGAAAACTCAACAAAATTCAAGGCCAAACAAGACATGACAATATTCATGTAATATGGGCCTTCCTTGTTAATTTTATAAATAGTGGGCATGGTGGAGCAGGGTTGGATTGGGTCTGTGGCATGGAAGATTAGGGCTGGGGAAACTCTAAACCTTTGGCCCTGCTACAGTCCTGCGGTTCCATTACCACTGTTTGTTGTATGCTATGATCTCCTTAAGCTTTTTTTTTTTTTTTTAGTCCACGCAGTTTCTCCTTACACTGATGGGGAGCATGAGAATAGCCTCACTGGGCTACAGGTTGATCCAGGGATACAGGTTGCCATGCCTGACCATGCTCAGGATTGCTTGTGCCTCTGGGCAACTCACCTCACTTCCAGTCCATGGAGTGCTCCAACCCTCACACTTTCCCTCTCACCCTCCTGGGGGCAGCCGAACAATGTCTGACTAGGGACCATCTGCTGTGAGAAAAGCTCCTTGGGGGAAAGGGATTGTGATCCAGCACCCTCTTCTTGTGTTTCCTGGGGCTTGTCGTGACGAGGGGTTTGCCTCAGGGTGGATCCACAGTGGCGGCAGGTGATCTACATGATGCAGCCGCCATTGCAAAGCCATCCAGGGGCAAAACCTGAAGCTCTGGATTTAAAAAAGTTGGTCACTTTTTCTCTTGGAGCGAGGTGACGATGACATCTGCCATCTGCTGCCTTGCGTCGGATCTGCGGTGGACACGTGCTCCAGCCAACGGCAACCCCTGATAGGTTGCCCGGACGGGACAGGGACTTGGGGCAGTTCAGTGAGCTGAATGGCTCTGGGCCGCCTCCACAGACCTTGCAGAGCTTTGTATAAATAAATTACTTAATGAAAGGAAACTCCGGCTAAGTGTGGGGCAGCCAAGCAAGTCGACTGGCCGCTGGCCTGCCTCCTCACCTCCATGAGTCCGTGGAGTAGCAGTTTTAAAGTTAAAATAATAATAAAATTGGATCCAAGTGCAGCACGCCAGGAGAGGTGGGAAGAGGAGGCTGAGTGAGCCGAATGGCCACTGGGACACCTACGCACCTCTGAAGATTAACACAAAACTGGGGCGTGTGTGTGAAATGGAGCACCTACTTCCTTCCTTTGTTTTCAGCTGGGGGAAGGAGGAGGAAGAGGGAAACAACGGGGGGGGGCAGTAGTAGTGCCCCTGGCGCCCACGCAGTGAAGCACAGCAGCACCCACCAGCAGCTCCTTCCTAAAAACCCCACACTTGCTCTCCTTGCTATGCAGATAATGGGAAGGAGCCCAAATGCGGGAGATCGAGGGCTGGGGATCGCAGCGCGCCTCCTTCGAGACACGGCCCTGGAGATCCATGTGCAATAATCCTCGCAGATTCCCTTTGGCCCTGAACAGGCTGAAGCCTGGGATCTTCCTCCACTTAGGTGATGCTGTGGCGGGGAGTATAGATAAGGGAACAACAGTGAGCCATGGAAACTTTGTAGCAACATGGAGGATTCTGTGGGATTCCTCGTCTGGGGTGCTCCATGGAGAAGTAACAGGGCCATGGCAGCTGGAGATGTTTTGGAAACCAAAGTGGGGCAATGGTGAACATGCTAGGAAAGTAGGGCTGCTCAGTTCAAGGTTGCACTACCAACTACACACACGTTAGATAAAAAAAGTGCATCACCTGGAGAAGGGGCTGGGGGCTGTGAAGCATTGGGGGCTTGCAGGACTGGGTTGACACTTCACTCCTGCCCCTACTAGGGGCAGGCAGTTAGTGCACTACTTCAAGCCCGTGTCAATGAAAAATGCATCATCTGGAAAAGGGGTTGGAGGCTGCAGGGCAGTGTGGGCTTGCAGTGCGCTTTAATCCTGTGTGGATATTTTTCTGCAGGGTTTTAGGGGAAAGTGTGCCACATATGCTGAAGTCCTGGGTAGGTGCATGCGCTGTAAGTTTGCTTTGGTGGTATGCAGAGGAGCGTGTGCAGGAACAAAGCCAGCAGCTCAATCTGTTTCTAGACAGATCTCAGAAATAGAGGATGAACACGAGAACCAGAGTGCACGAAAGTAACCCACAGTGCTGGACAGAGGACATGATAACCAAAGATGGGTTAAATAACCATCAAAGTGGGTTATTTTGACCAAATAAGCCATTGTGGGTTTAAAAAAAATCCTGATAAATGACATGATAATTCACAATATGTTAAATAGCCCATCATGGCTTATTTAACCCATCTTGGTTTATTGCGTCATCGGAACCCAGTCCATGACTTGATCGGTATAAATGAAAGTTGGTGGGATGACTCCCATGACTGGAATACAGCAATTGAAGGATATAACTTGTTCCAAAAGAACAAAATAAATAGAAAGGGAGGCAGAGTTGCACTATATGTTAAAAATACTTATCCCTGCACAGAAATACAGAAGGATGAGCCTGGGAGACCCAGCAAGAGCATCTGGATTAAAATAAATGGGGCAAGGAATAAAAAGAACATGATAATCGGAGTCTATTACCGACCACCCAATCAAGGAGAAGATGAGGATGAAACTTTTGAAAAGCCATTTGCCAGTGTTTCAAGGAACTCCGATTTAGTAGGGAAACCTTTTACAGCTGCAAGGCCACGACAGGGAGTGAGAGAGCTACTCCCATGAGAAACTCTGGCAGAGATAAGCTTGCAGAGACATTGACATTCTAAAACTATTCCTAATCAATCTACCTACATTCAACAAGACCTCCGGCCCTTATACCTGACACCATCATACTCAGCTAGGTGGATCGCTGAATGTAGAAGTTAGTGGTACCACCAATGTACAAGGGAGGCTGAGGCAAAGGAACTGGCAGATCACCTAGGTATTAATCATTCTCTCCCTATCACTTGCTCCATACCTCAAAGACCATCTAGGTTTTGACCACTACTGTTAGCTCTCTTGTCCTATGAGACAACCCTCCAACAAATATGTCTGCCATCACCACTTGCTGATTTGCACCCCCATTCTTGGGAGCAATTTATGATTGGTTTGTTAAAATGATGTTGCTTAGGGTCATTGTGATATACTAAATTAGCTCCATTTTGTACTACTACTGTTATGCTACCTGCATTGCTGCTGGGTGGCATAGCTACCAACTAATTATGCTGATCAAAGCTCATCTTAGACTGGACCACTGTGAGGAAATTCTTAATGGGGGTTGCAATGTCATACAAGAAACATATTTCAGATTGAGACTATTAGGACTATTGTTGATACAGCATATGACCTTAATCCCATTCTCTCATGGGATGTATTTATTTATTTATTTATTCAAAATATTTATATAAAACCCTTTACTTAAAAAAAATAGGATGGTTTACAAAAATATATACTAGCATTAATGGGTAGCATTATGCAGTTTTAATACCAGGTAGCTCACACTCCCTGTTAAGCAGATTTTAAAGTATTCCTATATACACAATAGAATGAAAATCACGTACTGCTGATGGATTTAAAAATAATAATCTGTGCACCAAGAGATGTTTGCAGAAAGTGACAGTGTCTGAATACTTATCTTTCACTGCAGGTACTGCCAGAAAAGTCTTGATTTTGTGTCAGCTTGGATTAAGTATAACCAGTTTTTCTCCTCTGTGAAGAACTGTGCGGTGAAATTTTTCTTAAAGTTGCTTTTATTCAAGGTCTACCAAGAAGAATTAGTGGATTTAACTGTCTTTTACTGTATTATTCTTCCTATGCTTCATTTAATTTTGTGTTGGTCTGCTAAATGTTGAGAAAGCAGGTATTACACCTGGAATATTTGATTATACAATGTCTTGCTTTGATGGATGGAAATCCTTCATAACAGCCCATGGTGAGCAAAACTTAGTTGCTAAAGAAGTTAGAAGATCCCATTTGCATTAATGACAGATTCCTCCTACTGAATTCTTTCTATGGTAGGGTGACCAACCCACCTGGAAAAACCCAGTTTGACCCAGTTCTGGGCTTCAGAACTGGGCCTCTGGGCAGAGTTTTACTCCATTGAGTAAATCTCTGGAAAATTGGTTGGGCTGCAACACTCACTGTCTCCTGGGCTGGCTGAAAAGACAGCCTGGGATGCAGCCAAGAAAGCCACATTGAAAAACCAGGAAGTGATGTGTGAAGCCACACCTCTCATGAAACTTCTGTCGATGTCCTGGATGTCTTGCAAGATTAGAGAATTCTGGGAAAGCCGGGGCACACGTACAATGCATGGCAAAGAGAAAGACGACCCCGGCTCAGTGGCAGCAGCCGCAGCAGCAGGACTAGGGCCAGAAGACCAGAAGTGGTGGCAACCACGACAGAGGAGGAAGAGAAGAAGAAGAAGAACAGAGCTGAGGAAGAAGGAAGCAGCAGCCACCAGGTCCAGCAGAGGAGGAGATGGAGTGGTGGTGGTAGGCAGCAGTGGCAGGGCCAGGCCAGGCCAGGCACAGCAGCAGCAGTGGTCAGTGAAGGAGGAGGAGAAGCGGTGGTAATGGCGGCGGCAGCAAGAGCACCACAGGGAAGGTGAGGAGGTGGCGGCACTCATGGCTTGCTCCTGTTAGCCCTCAAACCCAAGAGCTGGACAGGCCACTCCCTCAGTGTATACTTTGCCAATGAACACACCGGGTTGGAGAATGCAAGTTAAAGTTTATTCGTAAATGTTGCAACATTGGAGCTCCACTGGGAAATGCAAATTAAGAGCTTCCAGAACAAAGGGGTCCTCTGGAATATATAGGCTCTGTTACATCACTTGTTAGTAACATAATTGGTCAGTGCTCTTATCTCTAATGGACTTTACTAGTCTGTGCTCTGTTAACAAACTAATTTATTTATTTATTTATTTATTACATTTTTATACCGCCCAATAGCCGAAGCTCTCTGGGCGGTTCACAAAAATTAAAACCATAATAAAACAACCAACTAGGTTATATTGCCAATACAAGGTAAGGTGAATGCAATTCATACATCACAGCTTACTTTCGATGCTGATTGTTTGAAAGTTTTTCCTTTGTCTAAGAGGCACTTGGAATCCGCCATGAAGGAATGTTGGGGGGCAGTTCTTAACCTTTCACCTGGCGCATAGGCTTATTTCACAGAATGAAATTCCCTTTTACACACATCACTCTCGCCTGTGCTCATGGCCCTCTTTTCAATCAGCTGCAGCACATGGCTTGCCTGGGCTTACTCCCTCCCTGCCTGGGCCAGTGTGACTCTGTCTTTTGGCCACGCTGTACGTGGCTTGCCCCAGCTGCTCCCTCCCCACCCAGGCTAGCGTGGCCCCTTTCTGCCATGCCGCCCACGGCTTAATTGGTTGCCAGGGCGTGCCTGGGCCAGTGCAGCCCCTTCCCGCTGCAGCGCACAGGGATTCATTTGCTGTCCAGGCCTTAATTGGATGTGTGTGTGTGTAGAGAGTGGGAGGGGGTGCCTTGGGTGTGTTTTAAAATATATTATTAGTTTTGCCATGGGTATGTTGGTGTGTGTAGATCTCTATTTTATTTTTAACTTTGGGTGAGTGTGTATAGGTATTTGGTTGGTTTTTGTCTTGGTATTTGTGTGTTGTTGTTGTTGTTGTTGTTGTTGTTGTTGTTGTTATTATTTTGCCTTGGGTAGGTGTTGTATTTTTAATGCTATTTTATTTTTTGCCTTGGGTGTGTGTGCATGCCTGTGTGTAGATTTTTTGCCTTGTGTGGGTGGCTGTGGATGATGACGATGATGATTTTGGATTTGATGGGTATGGGGGTAGATTTTTATTCTGCTCCCCTCTGGTTAAGTGTGCATGTGGAGTTATTTTTTTAAATTGTTTTGGGGAGGGTATGGGGTTTTGGGGTGAGTGTTCCGGGGTATGTGGATTTTAATTTTTATTGCCTTTAGTAAGCATGTCTGAGGTGTGTGTATGGATTATGATGATGATGATGATTCCTTGGGTGAGTGTGTGTGTGAAAGAATTTTTATTTTTGACTTAGGTAAGTGGATTCCGCACCATCAACACAACCTTTGTTGCTGTAATAATAATTTAAAAATGTGGCTCCAAAACTGCTTTTGTGCTGATGCTGATGTTGATGATGAGGATTACACTACATGCAAAGGGCCACACTCTCACAACTTTCAGCTTGCTTCCAAACATTGCTTTTCTGTATTGGTCTGAGATTATGATTATGATACAGTGTGGCTTTGTGGATTCCTCCCCACCCACCCACACCTGGTGAAATTCCCTCTTCATCACAACAGTTAAACTTGCAGGAGCCCTGCCCTCTTTTGTATCTGGTCATGCTGGGAATTGTTCTGTCCCAGCAAGATAATATGTGAGCATATAGCGTGGCTTGTCTGAGTGTGCTTTGATCACCTAGGCTCTGAAAGCATCTTTCTGGAGAGCACCTGCTGGTAGCATGATCCACGGGGCCAGGCTCTGGTGAGTGCATAGCTGTCCTTAACAGGAGGGGCTTGCACTTTCTAGAGTAAGGTGAACAGATGTGAAGAGGCTGCGATCCTATAGTCATTTATCTGGGAGTAAGCTTTATTGAAATCAATGGGACTTGTTTCTGAGATTTCTTTGTGCAATTTTCTTTGGGTTCCTGATAGGGATTCCTGTTCTCTGCACACTGAGGCAGTGTAAATTAAGGAGATATTTGGATAAAAGGAGGGAAATATCCTTGTCTAGCATTGTAATAACGGGCATCCATTCTGGCCTTTCTTTGTATTGCTACCGACCATGGTTTTGTTTACATGGCTAATGAACCAGAGGTATAATGACAAATTTTTAGATTAGTTTCTCATTGATAAAGCAGAGACAAGTTAAGAGGTGCTAGTGAGAAGTGACTGCAACAAGCCTTTAGTCCATTTTGTTCCATGGCTAATGTTTGCAGGGTAAATAGTATTTTATTCTCTTTCTGAATGCTAGGTTGTTGTACTAGATTTTTCTGCACTTGTTAAGTGGTAGCAGTATGCTGAATCTGTGAGTATGGATATGAGAAAGGTGATGGGAGAAAGAGTGTTAAATGTTAGAAAAACTGAGACTATGGTCCTCGAGTGAAGGATTTGCAGTCAGAAAGCTTTAAAGTACATAGTTCTTTAACTTCCATACCCAGTTGTGTATATTTCTCTCTCTATTCCTTTTCAACAACATTTTTGTTATTAGGTATTGCTATGTCTATGAGGTAAGTGTGTTTTACTTTTTTGTCTATAACTGTTATGTCTAGTTAGTTGCAAGCTATTGTCTTGTCCATATGAATTATTCTGTCCCAGTATATTTTATGATCTGCATTTTCCAAGATGGTTTTGGGTGAGTATGTATAGTATGGTGTAGGTTGTTGGATGAGGTTGAATTTGACAGCCAGTCGTTGTTTTTGCAGTTCTATTGTCTCTGTCTGTATAATCCATTCCTGTCAGAATTTTACATCCTCCTGTTACATGGTCTATTGTTTCTTGGAATTGATGGCATTTCCTAAATGAATCGCCAAACCAAACCATCCAGCCTTAAACAATCTCCCCCTCCCTCCCTCTCCCCCCTCTCTCTCCCACTCTCTCTTTGCCAAAGTCTCCTGATGGTCCAGCTGGACTGTGCACTTGGCCGTGAGTATTGCTTATTGCTTGGGCATGTCCGGTGACTCTTACTTTAAAATCCTCAGCAACCAGCCGCCTCTACCTCCTCTCCTCCTGCACAACCGCTCGACTCTGATGCACTCTTAAAACACTCTGGGTGGCAAGCCAGCCTCTCAGGGCCAAGCTACAGGTGCATCTGGGTTGCCTTCAGCCTCTTTCTGCCTTATGCCAGCCAGCCAACATCTCCAGCCTCAGACAATCACCCACCCCTCTCTCTGCCAAAGTCTCCCAACAGTCCAGCCAGGCTGTGCACTTGTACCCTGTGGCCGGGGGTAGGGTGACAGCTTATAGCTTGGCCGCTTCCGGTGACTCTTGCTTAAAAAAAAACAATGGGCGGGGCTCCGTTTTCACCACCTGAGGCCAGCAGTGAAAATTGAGCTGCCTAGTTCAGTGCTGGGGGCGGGTGCTGGGAGACGCATTCCCAAAGTCCGGAACGTGTCTTCCAGCTCCTCCACCCAGTGCTGATTTAGGCTTCTCCTGCGCTCTGGCGCCATCACGCAGAAGAAGGCCTGCATCAGCACTGGGGGGAGGAGCTGGAAGATGAGTCCTGGACTTCCGGGAATGCGTCTCTCAACACCCGCCCCCAGCGCCGAACTAGGCAGCTCAATTTTCACTGCTGGCCTCAGGTGGTGAAAACAGAGCCCTGCCCATTGCCTCTTGGCACCCTGATGCTTGCGTCAAGGTGATGAGAGGTAAGGGGCGGTGCCCCACCCATTGCCTCTCATCACCTTGACACAAGCATCAGGGCAACGAGAGGCAAGGGGGCAGGGCTTTGTTTTCGCTCCCAGTCCTGGGCGGCTGGGCAGCAGCCCTCCCAGAGCCGCTCTAGGCTTCTGTTGGGTGGGCACGATTGCACCCGCCCAGCCAAAGCCTAGAGCGTCACTGGGCCTGGTGGCCAGTGCATGCATTCTCGGACTTCCGGGAATGCGTGCATCAGCCCCCGCCTCCCCCCAGCACAGGAAAAGAGTGAAATCGGCCCGGGAGGGCAGAGGACAAGTTCCATCCTCCAGCTCACCCCCCCCAGCCAAGGAGGAGGAAGAAGAGGAGGAGGACAAGAAGGAAGAAGAAGGAAGGAAGGAAGGAAGAATGAACAAACAAGCAGCAAGAAGAAGCAAGCAGGAGGAGGAGAAGCAGCAAGTAGGAGAAGAAGAAGATGAGGAAGAAGAAGAGGAGGAGGAGGAGGAGGAAGAAGAAGAAACAGCAGCAAGGGAAGAAGCAGCAGCAGGTAAGACTAAGTTGTGTGGGGTGGGGGGTGCGTGCGTGCTGGCAATGTGTGTATTCATGTCTGAATGGGGTGTATGGGGTGTTTGAGTGAATGGATGTGTGCATGTGTGTTTTCAGAATGGGTGATCTGAGTGTGTATGTGGGTGTGCGTGTGTGCTGGCAGTGTGTGTATTGATGTCTGAATGGGGTGCATGGGGTGTTTGACTATGAATGAATGAATGTGCATGTTTGCAGTGTGTGGTGGGGAAGGGCTGTAGTTTTCTGTGTGTGAGTTGGGGGGGATGATTTGGAGGTGATATTCCTATTAAATAATGCATTTTGACCTATAGACCTTCCTCTCCAATTTGTTTGCTATAATTGGCATGATGTATATATTGTAACAATGGCTGATAATTGTTCATTCTTCTTTAAAATCTTTTTTTTAAATTACAGGGTAGCCATTATCATCATCTACCTCTCTTTTCTTGTTCGTGGTGGTTTTTCTAGATGAACATGATGGGCATTGCCAAGTCATGCCGACTTTTACTGATTCAGAAATTTCCTGACTAATGAACATGTTTCAAGTATGACTGCTTTCTGGATGTTGGTGTGCATGTAGGTTTTCTCTAAAAAAATAAAAAAAATGAAGTGATGCTGGTGACTGATGTGACTAACGGAATAATTGTAATCCCCCCCCCCACCCTGTTGCCATAGTTCTTTAACTTCCATAGCCAGTTGTGTATATTTTTCTCTCTTTTCCTCTTCCTTTTCTGCAACATTTTTGTCATTAGTTATTGCTATGTCAATGAGGTAGTTGTGTTTTTCTTGGTTGTTTTTGAGTGTTATGTCTGGTTGAAGCTGAAACAAGCTAAGAGGTGCTAGCTTTTAGTCCATTTTGTTCCATGGCTAATGTTTGCAGGGTAATAGTAGTTTATACTCTTTCTGAATGTTTGTTTGCTTGTTTGTTGTACTAGATTTTTCTGTACTTGTCAACTACTTCATTTGTTCAATGGTAGCAGTATGCTGAATGTGTGGTAATGGATATGAGAAAGGTGATGGGGAAAGGGTGTTAAATGTTAGGAAAGGTTAGACTATGGTCATCCAGTGAAGGACTTGCAGTCAGAAAAGATATTTGAAGGAAGGGGAGACTGTACCACACGGAGTATATCAAAAGCTTCAAAGTACAGCAAAAGCTACAAAAGTAGAAGTGAGTGAAGTTAATTTCAGATACATTGAATGTCTCACTTGTTCTTTATTCCAGTGATTTTAGCATCAAGAGGTTATGTAGAACAGGTTTGTTTTAATTATGTGCTGTGAAATCAGACCTGTGACCAAGGCCATGTTTGGGTGGGCACGTCCCCTTGGGGGCTGGGCATGTTGGTGGGCACATCCCTTTGGGGGCTGGACATGTTGTCCTCTTTTTTGGTTTCCAAAATATGGTCACCCTAGGTGCCTCACTACTTCTGATCAAAGGATAGATTGACAGTTTTTGAACTGGTTCAAATACATTTATCTTTATTTCCCTTCTCCTTAAGTTTGAAGGTAGGGGTTGTTACTTTTCTCTTATTACCAATCAATGCTGTCTCTTGTATTTACTTTTAACACCCCCGCCCCATTCAGTCAAACAGGAACTGGGGAGGGAAGGAGACTGATGGGAAGAGAAAACTGAATGAAACTCTATTAGTTGCCATGGCAACAAATGGTTTGCTGTTGAAAGTATTTTATCAGCTATTACTGGCTCCAGGCTAGAGGTTGCCTTGAGTGCCCATAGAGGGATAGCTACAAAATTCAATATGTGATGATCCTACCCATACATACAAACACAAAATAACAACTGAGTAGGAATGAGTCTATATACAGCCCCTTGATTTCACTTTTGCCCCAAGTGTGGTAAAAATTTAGAAGTCCTGATGAAGGAAATGAGACCCAATGAGTTCCTTGTTATTGGTCAACTGATCTGGAACTTTTGCATATTGATGCAAAATAAAAACTGCAAAACTAAAGTTACTGGTGTAAGCCCCACAGAACACAATGTGTTTTTCTTTTAAGTAAACTTGCATGACTGTACTTATTCCCTTTAGGACAGTTCAGTTCCTATCAATGCAGTCAGATGTTCACCAGCCTCATGTCAATACTTCATACAGTGATGGGAATACCATATTTCCCAGGTGAATTTCTGCCTGCATTTCCAGGAGGCCACTGAAGTAGTCTTCCCCTTTTCTCACTCCCCATGACTCAAGGCCTACACAGCATAGTTGTTCTAAGTATTGAGCCTTTGGGAGTTGGGAGCACTCCTTGAGTTTTACTGAAGAGCTTGTTTGGTGGGTGGGGCTGGGTGTGGGTGTTAAACTTTTGGGAAATCAGCATGTTAAGAGAGTCCTTCTCACATGCCAGGTTCCCAGCAGAATCAACCCCACCATCCCACCTTTCACAGCAGAGTCAGCAAACCCACCCACCCCAAACCCATCAAGCAACATCATCTTTTGTTTCGTCTCCTGAGCCACTAATAATACGAAGCAAATTCCTGTCCCCCGCCAACGTTCTAAACTGGCTGTGGGGTGTGGAGGCGAGAGCTTGCTCCTGAACATGCTTTAAAACATGGTTTGAACTGTTTTAATTGGTTTTAATGCTTTGAAATTATATATTGTTTTAACTTGGTTCATGGTTTAATTTGTTTTTAGCTGTGTATATTTATTGTTTTATACTGTATGCTTTTATCTGTACGCTGCCCTGAGATCCTAATGATGTAGGGCAGGATACAAATGTTTAAAATAAATAAATAAATAATGCCCAGGCTTATAGTTAGTCACACGGATTATCATGGCATGTTAAATAAGCTTACTTTTACGAACGAATGAAATGGGACTTTAAAAATGTTTTGAATGGGTAGTTCCCCACTAACTCCACTACAAGAAGAGTAGAAAGCCAGCATTGTTTACCCACCTGTCTCTTTAGGAATTGTACCGTATTTTGAATATGTGGCTACATTTAGGGTCCTAGGTGTTGGGGGATGCAGCCAGGGGCTCCTAATGCCAGTTTTATTGTGGGCAACATCTCAGTTTGCTTCCCTTAGTTCCTTGGCTGGCATAAGCTGGAAAGAGACCCAAGAGAATAAAGTGATTCCTTTACACTTTGCTGGAGCCTCTGGCAATTACTGTAGTCCCTCTATTGCCTTGAGAAATAAGTAATGGGATGGCAGGCAGTGCTCTGCATTGTGGGGAGGATAGTGGAAACATTTCCTGCACAGGATATTTCTGTCCCAAGAGATTCCTCGCAGGTTTGTGATAAATCTCCCTCCTTTGCTGTCACAGAATACTCTGAGAAAGAGAACTTCCTCTTCATTAATAAAATGTATATGGAAGGTATGAGTTGAGCCCGGGGGATTTATTAGCAATTCTATACTGGGGCTTGTGCTGGCTCAAGGGCCACTGGGTTGAACTGATGTATGACAGTCATCGTTTGTGAATGCAAATTTGGTGCAAATCATAGCATTATTATTTTTACCATTATGAAAGATTTGAAAATTAGCTAATGGAAGAGTCTTTGGGTCACTTCTAAAGGTTCCTTCCATGATTTCACCATGCTATGTAATTCCCTACACTTGACTACAAACCTCATGCAATACTTTGCCTGAGGTTTTCATGGGTGTCAAGCAGAGGTGTTGCTAGGCACTAAAAACAACAACCAGGGTATAGGCCCAGAGGGTACAAATTTGCATGTGTGTTTGTCTATATAATTTATATCGATATCTATTTGAAATAATTGCTAGGATTTAAATTGTACATAAATATACCAAAATGGCTGGCAGTAGTCTTTCTTTCTTTGTTCCTTCCTTTCTTTTCCCCTCTCTTTCTTTCTTTTTTTTTTAACATAGTTGTACTGAGCACATGATTTCACCTCAAAACGCCCATGGGAAGGGAAACAGACTTGTTTCTGCTTCCTTTCTAGGGATATTATGCAGGAAAAGAAATGGCCTCTCTCTCTGTGTACATGTTTTTGTACACTGTTGCTGGAATGAAAAGGAAGTGAAAACAATGTTGTTTTCATTTCCAGGGGGATTCTCGGGGTTGAGGTTGTGCATTCAGCAGGCTCATTCACTCTCTTCACCGTAGTGTGCCCCTCTGAACCCCCACTACATGCGACAATTTCAGGCCTCACAGAACAGGTGACTGTGGGTTGTTGGTGAGGGCTGTTTTAGAGTTGTGAGTGGTTTGTTAATTATTCCAACAATCCACCCTCACTGAGTTTGGACAACACCTCGTAGCTTGAATATTCAAAATGGCCACTGGCATGTACCACGACCCTCCATGGCTTAAATAATTGTGTGAATAGGCTCAACATCTAAACAGCAGCTGTGGAGGCATAAAGGTGCGCTAAAATCCTTTTAGTGGGTCCCAACTAAAATTAGCATTGCATTGCTATAAAAAATGTAGAAAGAAACAACAAACCAGAAACATCTTCTTTTTGAGGGATGTAGTTATCTCTAATTCTCATGCAAAATATAACTTAGAAATGAATAAAATTATATGAGGTAAACAAAAAGTGTTCCTAAACACTCCTAATAGCATTATCTTTTTATTAATTTAGCATTTTATTCCACACTTTGACCGAGGAGCTAAGAGCAGTGTGTGTGACCCACATTTTTATCCTCACAATACCTTTGTGAGGTAGAATAGATTGAGTGACAATGACTGAGGCAAGGGTGCACAGTCTGCTTTGTGGCTGAGGTCAGCATTTGAACCAATTGCTGTCCTCTACACTGCACTAATTCCTATTAAATTCCTTTATTTAAAGTGAGTCACAAAATACAGTTCTGCCATTATAAGGCTCAAAATTCTACTGTTGTGCTAATAATGTGGACAAGACACCTGTTGTGGTAATAATGTGGAACCTGACATCCATGATTTACCTGATGAGGTCTACAGTTGTGCAGTATTTCAAAACAATCCAATAAAAATTGTCACAGGTTCAGCAAGTTATAAAAGTGCTGAAAACTGCAAAATTTGTACTTTTTCCTCCAAGCACATATTGCTCTCAAATTTTGGTGAAATTCAGGTTTGTCTAGGAGATGTGACTTTTATTGGTTTGCTAAGTTCTGCACAGCTGTTCAAAAGTTATTAAGATGGTTCTGCCCCTTGAATGCCCTACGGCAATAACTGGCGGCAAAGTTCTGTTGGGGTTTTCCTCAATTTAATCTGAAACTAGAATGCTGCCAGTACGCCCAGTGTTTTCAGAGACATTCTACTCTACTTCTGTAAAGCCCATATCACCACAGCCGGCCGCTAGAAGTCCTTCTCTTTCCCCTCTTTTTCTCCTTCAGCCCTTTAAGTACAGAGGGGCTCATGTATAATCGGAATATGGGTCATGCATAGTGAATCCCCACACACACAAATTTGAATGTGCCATGACCCCACTCCCTCTCTTGTGCTCCCCAATTGGCCTCCTCTGTTACCTTCCCCCTCTCCCCACTGGCAGTGACCATCTAACTGTGAAGCTGCACCCAGCACCCGCCTTCATGCCACACTGATTGGCTAAGCAGGGCTGTCTGTCTGGCAGAGGGGCTGCCTTGCCTATTTGGTGCAAAGGAAATTAACTGCTATGAAAGCTTGAACTCTTTTGAACTTTCTAATTTTTCTGCACATCTACACTGCTCAAGCTTCAGTTTAAAACAAAAATGAGCAAAATAGGTCTGGTAGTTCTCGCATACTAAGCCGTATATTCTTATATACGATTGCCAATCCCTATTCTTTTAGTTATAGAATGTGATGTTACAAAGGTAGCCTATAAATTACTACACAGACCAGGACTATAAAGTGGGGAGGAGGGTGGGGGGGCTTTTCTTATTATTATTCCCAGATGAATTTTAAACCTAAGAATTTTAAGATTGTTGTGATTGTTATTTTATTATTGTATTGGTTTTATATGCTCTTTTAACTAGTTTTATGTATTATATTGTATTTAATGTTGTTCACCACCTCGATCCAGAGGGAGAGGCAGGTAAATAATGATAATGATAATGATAATGATAATAATAATTGCCCTGGCTGTGGTCCCAGTCTGGATCAGGTGCCCATGCCTCCAATTTACATTGCCAAAAAGGCATCCTGTTTTGATATAAATTGCAAGCAGAGGGCAAAAGGTTAACCTCCCTGACCCACCCACCCCCATTCTATTGTCCTGATCCAGATAAGGTCCAAGCACTTACTTTTGAATAAAAATGGGGAAAAGATGTTTCTTTGAAGTTAATTTAGTTTGACCATTGGGGCTGGGGGCTGACATGCTCCACCTGAGCAGAAGGATCAGACCTTACACCATCTTTTTGAAAGAAGAAATGCAGCACAAGGGCCTTGATCCCTGCTTTTCCTTCCATGTGGTGGGTAAAAGAAACACGAGGACTGAGACCAATGTGCTGATTTTCTGAAAGCAGAAATTCAGTGTGATGCCCTGTTCCCCATCCCTACACTGCCAAGTTGCACCTTCTCTTGTGGCCGTTTAACAATCTATAAAATAGGTGTATTATTTTCAAAACTTACTTTGACATTTCCCATTATTGGCAATGTCATCAATCATTAGGTGCTAGGAAATACAGCTACAAGCATTACAACCCAGGTCAGCAGTAACACTCTCAGCCCTGCTCCATCAGAGCAGGGAAGACCTAAATCTCCCACTTTTTAACCTATCCTGCCAACGAAGAACATAAGAAGCGCCATACTGGATCAGACTGAAGGTCCATCTAGTCCAGCACTCTGTTCACACAGTGACCAACCAGCTGTTAGCCAGGGACCAACAAAGCAGAACATGGTGCAACAGCACCCTCCCACCTATATGCAACAGCACCCTCCCACCTATATGCAACAGCACCCTCCCACCTATATGCAACAGCACCCTCCCACCTATATGCAACAGCACCCTCCCACCTATATGCAACAGCACCCTCCCACCTATATGCAACAGCACCCTCCCACCAGCAACTGGTGCACGGGGGGGGCAGGGGGGGCAGTTGGCATGGGCCTACGATTTTGAGGGGGCCTACTCCAAGTCCCCCAGGTAGAGGCAAAGATGTCTTATGTACATCTTGAATGAAACTGCTTGCCATTACCTTTTTAATAAATTGTTCTAGTTTATATGTATTTAGAACTGACTAAAAATACTTAATGAGGAGTTTGAAATGGGGCCTACATTTCCCATATGGCCCGTGCCTATTACCAGCTTTGCCTGGCCCTACTGGCTTACTGCCATGGATATTGGAGGTAGCACATAGCCATCAGGACTAGGAGCCATTGATAGCCTTCTCCTCCAGGAGTTTATCCAACCCCCTTTAAAAGCCATCCAAATGGGTGGCCATCACTGCAACTTGTGGTAGTGAGTTCCATAATTTAACTATGTGCTGTGTGAAGGTGTACTTCCTTTTATTTGTCCTGAAACTCCCACCAATCGCCTTCATGGAACAATCCCTGGTTCTAGTATTATTGGAGAAGGAGAAAAATGTCTTCCTATCCACATTCTCCACACCATGCATAATTTTGTACACTTCTGTCATGTCTCCCCTTAGCCTCCTTTTCTCCAGGCTAAACAAACCCAGTTGATGTAACCGTCCCTCGTAGGGGAGATGCTCCAGCCCCTTAATTATTTTAGTTGCCCTTTTCTGCACTTTTTCCAGCTCTATAATATACTTTTTTAGGTGTGGTGACCAGAACTGTATGCAGTATTTTAAGTGTGGTCGCTCCATAGATTTGTATAAAGGCAGTATGATACTTGCAGTTTTATTTTCAATTCCTTTTCTAATAATGCCTAACATGGAGTTTGCCTTCTTTATCGTGGCCAGACACTGGGTTGACATTTTCACTGATTTGTCCACCACAACACCAAGATCTCTTTTTTGTTTGGTCACCGCCAGCTCAGATCCCATTGGGTTACTTGAAGTTGATACTTTTTTGTCCCAACATGCATCACCTTACACTTGCTTACATTGAACTGCATTCTGCCATGTGGATATCCACTCTCCCAGCTTGGAGAGATCCCTTTGGAGCTCCTCACAATCCCTTCTTGTTTTAACCACTTTAAATAATTTGGTGTCATTGGCAAATTTGGCCACTTCACTGATCACTCCTAATTCCAGACCATTTATGAAAAAGTTGAAAAGAATGGGTCCCAATACCGATCCCTGTGGGACCCTACTATTTACTTCCCTCCATCGGGAGAATTGACCATTTATTCCTACTCTCTGCTTTCTGTTCTTTAACCAGTTACTGATCCATAGGAGGAACTCTCCTCTTATTCCATGACTGCTTAGTTTGTTCTGGAGTCCTTGGTGAGGGACTATCAAAAGCCTTTTGGAAGTCCAAGTAAACAATGTTTACAAGTTTGTTGATACTCTCAAAGAATTGTTGAAGATTAGTGAGACAGGATTTGCATTTATGGAAGCCTGTTGATTCTTCTTCAGCAGGACATGCCTTTCTATGTGTTTACTAATTTTGTCTTTCATCATGCTTTCAACCTGGAACGGATGTCAAGCTAACTGGCCTGTAATTTCCGATATCTCCCCTCAATCCCTTTTTAACAATTGGTGTTACATTGGCCAACTTCCAGTCCTCTGGTACAGAGTCTGAGCTTAGGGACATGTTGCATATTTTGGTGAGAAGGTCCGGGTCTGGTGATTTATTTGCTTTCAATTTGTCAATAAGGTTGAGAACTTTGTCTTTTGTCACCACTATTTGCTTCAGTTCCTCAGACTCCCTTCCTGAAAACATCAGTTCAGGCACAAGTATCTGTCCTGTATCTTTTGCAGTGAAAACCAACATGAAGAATTTATTCAGCTTCTCTGCAAACTCCCTGTCCTCCTTTAGTACTCTCAGTGGTCCAACTACTTCCCTAGCCAAATTCCACAGGAGGAAATACATTTCTCAAAAAGAAAGTTATGGAAAACTGGGAGGTAAAGCAGGGACACAGGGTTCAGCTCTCCTTACTCATGCACACTCTTGGTTATAAGCCTCACCTACGGATGTTGGAGAAATCTGATTCAAATGAGTTTTGATTTCTATGAATCTCACTTGCGGATTCCACAGTGGACTGGCTTTTTCCAAGTTGTGTGGGTTCTGTGGATTTGTAGACCTTTCTTTTTAAACAACAACAACAACGACAACGTCTTTGTGGGGAATTTGTGGAAATTCACACTAAGGTACACTTGTGCTAATGAACATTAGTGTGAGTATACACTTGTGAAAGTGGAACAAAATTCTTGCACATCCCAAAAAGAAATCTGATTTTGTCAATGACTGGACAATGGAACAAAAGATGCCTGACAACCCACGAAACAAAGACTGAACAGATTTAACAAGACCCCATACTTTTCTACTCTCACCCCATGCTTTATAGGTGTATATGACTGAAGATGCATCGCTTTATCATGGCCTTTCCATGACGTGCAAGCCTGAAACCTTCAAAAACCGTTGGAACAGCAAAGTTCGTTGAAACCTGACTTAAAATCTAAAATGTTATCATTGTATCTTAACAACAAAGAGGTTAATTATACTGAATAATGGAATAAAATTGGGACGTACTATGAACTTAATGAAGGTTATATCTGAGTAGACATACTTAGAATTGCACTGGAAGTGTATTTCTGTCAGTACTGGAAGAGTATTTCTGTCAGTTTCCCTGGGAAATAGGATGGATCTTCTCTATGAGGTCCATCACACATTTGCCCTGGTTTGCCCTTGAATTATCCGCCTTCATTTCTGTAGCATATGAAAGCCAGAGCACTTACACCTTTGCACTTTTATGTGTTATTCATCTTTACACTTCTCCTCTCCTGTGCACCAGCGTATCGCTGTTGTTCCATTGAAATGCACTCTCAGATCTCCTTTGCACCTCCACCTACAGTTCATTGGTTGGTGGTAGTTGGACACCTCACCCTCCCTAGTAATTGACATGGGGCACTCTAGGTCTTGCACTGCTTTTTTCCTAGGAAGTAGCTTCTCTTGTTGCTGAACTCACTTTGGGAAAACTCTGTGTCTCTCCTATGTACTTTCGTGGTTATTCCCTGTTGCCTAGGCTATGCCCGTTCCCCTCACCATGCCTGGAAGCTTTGGAGCGGGAACTGGAGGGATATGTACATCCCATTGATTTCAACTACATTTACATCCAATTCATACTAAAATCCCATGCACGCTTACCTTTGTGTAATCCCCATTGAACAGAGACAGACATACTAAAATGGGGTTTACTCAGAGGTAAGCATGCATGGGATTTTAGTATGAATTGGATGTGAACCGCCCAGAGAGCTTCGGCTATTGGGTAGTATAAAAATATAATAAATAAATAAATAAATAAATAAATAAATGGGATTTTAGGATGAATTGGATGCAAATGCAGTTGATATCAATGGGATTTACTCCTGAGTTAGGGAACCAGCAGATCACTGTTTTATAAACTTGGAAATGCACAGCTTTTTGATCCTTTGCACCTGCGGACTACCAGGAAAAGGGTTTAGGGGGAATTTTAAAAGTTATAAAAAATCAAGGGATGGAGCAATCTCATTCAAGCTTGGCATGCTGAGAACTCTACTTAATAGCTATCACTGTGCCAATGTTTATCTCTTTATCTTTAAAAGTAAGGGAGCTGTGGGCAAGGAGGGTGCATTTTTCACATTTCTTTTAAAGTGAAAATGTACCCCTGGCCATGCCTACTCAGGAGTAAGAACATAGAGTTAAATGGGACCTCTCTCCTTCCCCCTTCACGGTTGAGTGGAGAATCACACCACCCTCTTCTTTTGTGGTGTGATGGAGCCCTATCTGAGCCTCTCTAAGTGTTAAAGGCAGTATATCTGTCTAGGTAGTGTATCTATCTTACCACATAGTCATAGAGGATAAAGAGGCTCATTATTCATGGACTGGTATATATTAGGGTGACCATATGCCCAGATTTGCCTGGATTTGTCTGGGTTTTTGATGACAAATCCGGGAGGGGGGGAAATCCGGATTTTTCCAAAGAGCAGCTCTACTGGGAATTAACAAAAATGCTTATAACTCCGTCATTTTTTAAGATAAAGACATGAAACTTGGCATGATTGTAGGTCTTAGGAAGGGCTTTAGTCGTACCAAGTTTAAAACAGATCCGTTCATCCATTGATTTTTTAGGATTTTTTTTAAATTAAGGTTTTAAAATTATTATTAAAATTGTCATTTTTAAAGATAAAGAGATTAAACTTTGCACCATGATAGGATTTAGGTAGAGCTTTAGCCACACCACATTTGAAACAGATCTGTTCATCCATTGATTTTTTAGGATTTTTTTTAAAATTGAGGTTTTTAAATTATTATTTTTTAAACTGTCATTTATAAAGATAAAGAGCTGAAAGTTGGCACCATGATAGCTTTTAGGTAGAGCTGTAGCCATACCAAATTTGAAACAGATCTGTTCATCCATTGATTTTTAGGAATTTTTTAAAATTTGAGGATTTAATTTTTTTTTAAAAAATATTATTTTTAAAGATAAAGACATGAAACTTGGCACCATGATTGTTCTTAACAAGGACTTTAGCTATGCCAAGTTTCAAACAGATCTGTCAATCCATTGAGTTTTAGGTTTTTTTTTAAAGTTTGAGGTTTTAAAAATATTTTTTTAAAATGACATTTTTAAAAGATAAAGGGATGAAAGTTGGCACCATGATAGCTCTTAAGGAGAGATTTAGCCATGCCAGGTTTGAATCAGATCTGTTCATCCATTGTTTTTTTAGGATTTTTTAAAAAGTTCAAAGTTTTAAAATTATTGTGTTTTAAAACTGCTGGAGCCATATCCTTCAAACTCAGGTTGTCAAACCTCCTCTTTGGGGTTTTGCATATTGAGCAGTTTCAGCCCTTGGCATTAAGGGGATCTCCAGTCTTTAGGTAAACTGCCACAACACCCACCCTAACGTTAGAGTAGAGAAACTTGTGACAATTAAACACAAGCTTTTTTAAAAAATTGAAATTAAAAAAAGCCAGCCATCCGGCCGGCCAGTAGCAAGCCCTGTTAACAACAACAGCAGCTTGCAATGAGTGAAGATACAGTCAGAAAAGATATTTGAGGGAAGGGGAGAATGTAACACACAAAGCATAGCAAAAGCTTCAAAGTACAGCAAAACCTACAAAAGTAGGAGTGAGAGAAGCTAATTTCAGATACATTGAATCTCTCACTTGTTCTTTATTTCAGTGATTTTAACATTAAGATGCTATGTAGAACAGATTTGTCTTAAATGTGTGCTGTAAAATCAGACATGTGACCAAGGCTATGTTCGGGTGGGCACGCCCCCTTGGTACTGGACACGCCCCCTTGGGGGCGACCATGTTGTCTTCCTTTTTGGTTTCCAAAATATGGTCACCCTAGTATATATAGGAAGGGCTATGGTGTCCATGGGGATTTATTTATTTATGTAGTGGGGCTGTTGACAATTGAGGAACAGTTGGACTAAGATTTGATGGACTCTATGAGCTTTATCACACCAGTGTTATACTGTGCAATCACTGCGAATTGCATGCAAAGGACTCCGAAGTTTTCCAGCTTATAATCGGCTTTGATTGTGAAGTACTCCCATGCATCCTGCTTTAATTGTGCTTCTTAACCAAAAGAAGTGCAATATTTTCTACTAGTTTTTGAGCGTATCATTTGTTGTTTTCTGAGTGGCCACTGGGGCGCAGGAGCAGGATTTGAAGAAAAAAATAAACAAATGCTTTCATTTGCATAAGCTTTAAAGAAAAAGATATCAAAATTGGCACAATAATAGATGTTAAGGAGAGCTTTAAACATACCAAATTTGAATTGGATTGGGTCATCCGTGGATTTTTTATGATTTTTTTTTACATTTCTCCCCTTAAACCCATTTCCTAGTATGCAAAGGATCTTGCCGCCCGGTAGCAACAACAGCAACAATGCTGACAGTTTAGCGCTGTAGGGGATAATTCGAGGAAACAGGTACATGGGATGAAGCTCTATGAGCAGTGGATATTGGCTGCTCCAAAAATAGTATTATTTGGGCAATAAGAAATGTAGAAACGGGGGAAATGCTTTTGTCTGTTATAATCCTATAATGATATTGTTTTGATTGCTTCAGTTAGATTTGAAACTTTGGATTTATTTTGTATTCAAAAATTCTAAATAGTATGTGATTTTTTTTTTTTTAAAAAGAAACAGAGAGAGAGAGAGAGAGAGAGAGAGAGAGAGAGAGAGAGAGAGAGAAACAATCTACTTCCTTCTGAAGTTCCTTGGCAGTATTGACTGGAGGAATTGTAGATTTGTCAAGATAATTACCTTCATCTGCCTCTTGGCTTTCAGATATTAACCGCTCCTATGCATTGGCAAAGTAGAGTAGGAGATGGAGGCACGTCACACATGCAATAATAAGCCTAGCAGTTTCAGTGTTCTGTAACAGGAATCCTAGATTTGATTAAATTCAAATGCCTACTGCCCACATCTATCTTGTCTACTGCCTACATCTATTTCACCTTGCTTTTAATTTGTTTGGCAAGTTACTCTCCCCCACCCCTGATTTCTGTTTCTGTTTGATTTTATGCTTGCTTGCTTTTCTTGTATTTTATCTGTTTTATTATTTCCTCTAAACCCCTGCCCTTCAAAATAAACAACTAAATAGTTCTTAGAGAAGCATGATGCTGGAGTTGTCCCCCCACCCCCTTTCTGGCTTCTCCTTGATAAAGCAATTATAGGATGGGACTGGAACCATAACTACTACACCAATTTTAAATAGGGACATCAAATTTTTGTGTTAAAGCTTTGCATTACTGCTAACCAATGGACAATTAAAGTTGGCCTGCATTGAGTCACTAATGATACCACCTGATTTCCTTTCCCTAGCAGAGGCAAAAGAGCTACTCAGGGTTGGCCCTACTTGACTGATACTGGGATTGTCTCACTGCCTAACTCCACAAGAATACTTTTCTGGGGTAAGGAAGCTTTGTATACATCTCAGCCTCACTGCTATTTTAAATAGATTCTTGGTTGCTGGTTCTTTTCTCCTACTAATTCATTTTTAATCTAGAATTCCTTCTGCTATGAATAGAGTTGCCATGGCTCACACTATTAATCCATCAATCCCTTATTTCCTTTATTTTCCCAAAGGAAAAGTCTCGCTAACAAAAGAGGAGGGCGGTGGAGTGCATATTCCATTTTTCTTGGGTCGGGTGCCTCTGATGGACCTTGGAGTTGTCATTTGTGGCTCCTTCAGGGATAAAACTTATTTCTAGAACTTAATTATTTACATCTTAGATTTGCACCCTACCTTTCTACCAAAAATGGTACTCAAAGTGGATTACAGAGACAACTAAAATGGTTAAAACAATACATTAAAATGCAATATAAACATAACAATTACAGAATAAAAATGGCACCCACCCCCACAGACCCACTTATAATCCAGAGGCCTTTGTGAACAAAGTGGTCTTTGCCTGCCAGCCGAAGAAGAGGGAGTGAGCCTAGCTTCCCTTGGGAGGGAGTTCCGCAGCATGAGAGCTCTCTTGTGATGCCCCCAAATGCACCTCTCAAGCTGGCAATCTCAAAAAAAGGGCCTCTCCAAAATATCTTATGGGAGAAAGTGTTTTTGCAGGTAGCCTGGTCCCAAGCCATATAGGGTATTATTTATCATCACTTTGAATTCTGCTAGAAACAGACCAATAGCCAGCGATGTTGCTGTAACTACAGAGTTCTTCTTCGTGGTCTCTATGCATCACACATATGGGCTTTGCGCCTGCGCAGAGACCAGACCGGAACCTTCTCTAGCTGAGTGGAACGTTTTTGGCGGGAACCCCTCCCCCCACGCTACCGCGCATGTCCATGGGGTTCCCGCCCTTACCTCAGTTCTTCGTCGTCCGCCGTTGTGCCTAGACCGAAAAACTTTATCTCTAGCGTTTTCTCTGTTGATCTATTTAAAATACTTTTCTAGCTTACCTTTTCTTCAGCTTTCTTCTTTTTCGTCCTTTTTCTCTCTTTATCTATAAAAAAAAAAAAAAAAAAAAAAAAAAAAAGATTTTTGTAGTTAGATTTCTCCTCAGCGACTTCGGTCGTGTGAGGCCTTTATGGCAATCAAAGCACCATTTAGAAAGTGCGTCAAGTGCGGAGCTAAGCTCCCTCCGTCTGACGGCCATTCTTTGTGCATTATCTGTTTGGGAGAGGGACATGTGGTAGAGACCTGCCACCATTGTATGTCTTTTACCAAACAAACCAGAAAACACCGAGCAGACCGACTCCGCTCCGTACTTTGGGAGAAGGCTCTCAAGGCCACAGAGGCCCCTTCGATGGAAAGAACGGCGGTTCATAAGTCTGTTGCCCGTAAAACGGCAGTTACAAAGACTGTTGCGGAGAAACCGTCAGACCATAGCACTGAAGTGCAGACCAGAGCAAATAGGGCTGAGATACCCCTCACGCCTGGTCGGTCTTTATCGAGTTCTATGGCTAAGACAATCCCTAAAACAGCCAGAACTCTGATATCTTCTTCTGAGCCGGAGAAGAAAAAGAAGAAGAAGAAAAAGAGGGATGTGGAGAAATCCACCGTACCGTCACCTCGACATCGGGAATCGGCCAAGAGCCATTCCACGCCTCCTGCCGTACCGACCACTTCGATACCGAGGTCACCTTCGGTACCAAGATCTATGTCAGTACCGACGGCCACGGTACCGACATGTCCTCCAAGTTTATCAGAGGGTGAAATTCGGGATTCAGTGTCGGTAACGTCCGCTCGGCAACCTATGAGGCCGCAAGAACTCGTACAGCCTTCCCCAAGACGGACCTCAAGAACAGATTGGGACAGAGCATCGCAGTACTCTGATTCCCAGCCTAGATATTATGACTGGGAAAGATACCGTCCTCAACAATATTTTCAAGGGGATCAAGGTTACTACCAGCAGGAAGGTTATTATGCACAACCTCCTCCAACAACAAGAGTCTGCCAGTTGCCTCTGCCTTCTCCATCCGCTCAGTTAATGTCGACGGTATCGACGCCTCGACACCGTGCACAGCAAGCAATACCATCTACTGCATCCGCTACTGTGCTACCGCAAGACGAACAACATGGTCTGCAAGTGGTGACGTTATCATCACCAGAGGATAACTATCCTTCCGATTCTGAATCTGAACATTCAGTTGCTCCAGCTGCCCCTTCACCTGACGATGCAATCGATGATACAGACCCGTCCTCTCCTTCGGACGATATGGTTCGTTTTTCGGACCATATGCTTAGGATGTCCAGAGCATTGGGACTTGACATACAGGAAACAGATGAATCGGTAGTCGACCCAATTTATGATGTCTTTCAGTCGACAACGAACCAACGTTTGGCCATTCCTGTTCCTCAAGCCTTGAAACAAACGGCTCAACTGTCATGGAAAACCCCTGCAGTGACACAGGCAACATCAAAGAGATTGGAGACACTCTATAAAGTTAAGGAAGAGGATGCACAATTTTTGCTTCAACATCCTAAGCCGAATTCCATTGTAGTGGAATCGGCACAGGGACAGTCACAAAAGACTCATTCTGCACCTGTCGATAGAGAGGGGAGGAAATTGGACCAAACTGGCAGGAGAGTTTACTCGTCCTCATCTTTGGGCATCAGAGCATCGGTGTACGAGGCAACGATGGCGAGATATCAGATTTTCCTTTGGGAAAAGATGGGTTCTATATGCGAACATCTTCCGGAGGATAAGAAGGAGCTCGCAAGAGTATTCCAAAATGAAGCGACAGCCATAGCAAGGCAGCAATTGTCTACCGCTCGACATCAGGTGGATTGCCACTCAAAGTCGATGATGGGGGCCATTTCTTTGAGGAGGCACGCTTGGCTCAGATCAGCCAATCTTACTCAAGAAACGAAAGGGAGGATAGAGAGCATGCCATTCGATGGCGAAGGTCTATTTAATACAAAGACCGACGAGACGCTGGACTCTATCTACAAGGCGAGAACAACAGCTAAAAAGATGGGGTTTACTGCTCCTCCTCCACAGACTCAATACCGACAGAAAAGATGGATAAGACCTCTTCCACAACAACAACGGCCCCAATACCAGCAACCAAGGCAGCAGCAGCAACAACTTCAAAGGAAACGGCCTTATCAGAGCCGTTTCCAACAGGAAAAACGTCAGCCCGACTTCTCTAAGAAGCAGCGGGTTTGACTCCTCGGCTCCAGATCCACCCCCTTTTGCGAACCGCCTAGCACCCCATTACCATCAATGGGAGTCAATAACATCGGACTCCTGGGTGCTCACTATCATCAATTCGGGCTATGCCATCGAGCTCGATGCCCTTCCTCCTTTTTCCGGCGTGAAAGTAACGACTCCATCCCCTCCTCTGCTACTCGAGGTACAGACCTTGCTATCGAAAGGAGCCATCTCTCCCGTACCTACAGAGGAAATCAACCAAGGTTTTTTCTCCCGTTACTTCACGGTCCCGAAGAAAGATGGAGGTCTTCGACCGATCATGGACTTAAGACAGCTGAACAAGTTCATCACCCCGAGGAAGTTCCGTATGACAACGGTCGCTTCAATTCTGCAGCTTCTACAGAAAGGAGTTTGGTTTGCAGTGGTGGATCTGAAGGATGCGTACTTCCACATTTCCATCAGGAAGTCGCATCAAGCTTACCTTCGGTTTTCGATCGGAACGTCCCAGTACCAGTTCACCGTTCTTCCGTTCGGATTGGCCACGGCGCCGAGGGTCTTCACGAAGGTCATGGCGGTGGTATGCGCCCACCTAAGGCAAAAAGGCATCTATGTTTATCCATACCTGGACGATTGGCTCCTCGTAGCGGACAGCAGCGAGGCGCTCCAGTCGGATATACTAACCACCCTCAACCTGTTGGACTCGTTGGGGCTGTGGGTCAACCACGAAAAGTCCATTTTGACTCCACAGCAGAGATTGGACTTCATAGGGGTAACCCTATCCTCTCGAGACGGGAGAGCATACTTACCTTTAACCAGGGCAAACACCTTGCAGCAGTTAGCCATCGACATCGAGAGCCGGCGGAAAGTATCGGCTTGGACAGTCCAGAGACTATTAGGCCTGATGGCAGCCACTACGGCAGTCATCAGGTTTGCAAGACTCAGAATGAGGGTATTGCAGGCCTGGTTTTTAAGAACTTTCGATCTCAGGCTCAATGCTCGACGAACTTACCTTTCGTTACCGAAGCAAGTCAGGGCATCGCTGAAATGGTGGTTCTCGATGTCGACTCTTCTCGAAGGCGTTCCATTCCAACAACAGGCGCCTTCGGTAACGATCACCACGGATGCATCCTTAGAAGGATGGGGAGCCCATTGCAGCTCCTTAACCTCTCAGGGTCGTTGGCCTCGATCACAGACGGAGCATCACATCAACCATCTCGAACTCCTGGCAGTAGAAAATGCAGTAAAAGCATTCGCACAGATGATCGAGGGCAAGAATGTCTTGATCACGACAGACAATACTACTGTAGTGGCATACATCAACAGGCAGGGTGGAACAAGATCACACCCCCTGAACCGTTCTGCACTCAGGATATGGAACTGGTGCATAAACAGAAGGACTTACCTGACTGCGATCCATGTAGCCGGCAAGGAGAACGTCTTTGCGGACTCTCTCAGCAGATCCTTCCATGTCGACCACGAGTGGGAGCTCGACGTAGAAGTGCGGGAAAGCCTTTTTCGGTACTGGGGCCGTCCTGTTGTCGATGTCTTCGCTACCAAGGACAACGCAGTCTGCGCCAAGTTTTGCAGCAGGGCAGGAAAAGGAAAGCGCTCTCTAGGAGACGCTTTCACCAGGACTTGGAGAGGAAATCTCCTGTACATGTTTCCTCCCTTTCCACTTTTGACAAGAGTGATAGCCAAGATCCAGATGGACAACTCCGATTGCATCCTGATCACGCCGTGGTGGCCTCGACAGACGTGGTTCTCCCACGCTCTTCGGTTATCGAGAGGGGATTACATCAGGCTCCCGTCGACACCGAAGTTACTGTCTCGACACCAGGGCAGGGTTCGACACGCAGATCTGTCGACCCTCAAGATGACTGCATGGAGGATAACAGCAACTCCTCCTCTGCAACTAGAACTTTGACTGTGGATCACATTATATTGGCAGCGCTAAAGCCTTCCACTAGGAAAACTTATGCAGCAAAGTGGCAAAGATTTCGGAACTTTGCTTCAGTACAAGATCAAACACCAGAATCTTGCCACTTGCCCTTCATCCTTAATTATTTATTGACACTTTTCCAGCAGGGACTTAAGCTCGCATCCATCAGGGTTCACCTTGCTGCGATTACATCTTTTCACCGGGGTGTGGATGGTTTTACACCTTTTACCCATCCAACAACCAAGAAATTTCTGAAAGGTCTGAAGAACACGATACCGACTGTGAAGACTATCGTGCCGCCTTGGAGCCTGTCAGTTGTGCTGCAAGCATTGACACGCAAGCCCTTCGAGCCCATGGCTTCGACAGACCTTAGGCTGCTTACTTTAAAGACTGTCTTTTTAGTAGCCATCACATCAGCAAGACGTGCAAGTGAGCTTAGAGCTCTTAGGATAGATGTTCCATACACTATCTTTCATAAGGACAAGGTTGTGCTACGCACAGACCCAGCCTTCTTGCCAAAGGTAGTGTCTACTTTTCATCTGTCCCAGCATATTTCTTTACCTGCTTTCTTTCCTAATCCAACTACACCTCTTGAGTCTTCTTTGCATACTCTGGATGTAAGAAGGGCTCTTGCTTTTTACAAAGACAGGACAGAGACATTTAGAAAGACAAAGCAACTGTTTATTTGTTATGGTGAGCCTTCTAAGGGACTCCCTGTCTCCTGCCAACGACTGTCACGCTGGATAGTGGAGACAATAGAATTGGCCTACTCTATTGCTGAATTAGAGTTAGTGAAACCTGTAACAGCTCATTCCACCAGAGCTGTTTCAACGTCGGTGGCTTTCACCAGAGGTGTTCCACTGACTGAAGTCTGTAGAGCCGCAACGTGGTCTACTCCATCCACGTTTGTCAAGCACTACAGTTTGGACACCCGTGCGAGGCAGGACTGCTCATTTGGGAGGACAGTGCTTTCAGAGATCTTCAGATGATGCACCAACCCACCTCCAAAGGTATGTCAGCTTGCTATTCGCCCATATGTGTGATGCATAGAGACCACGAAGAAGAAATGCAGGTTGCTTACCTGTAACTGTAGTTCTTCGAGTGGTCATCTATGCATTCACACAACCCACCCACCATCCCCACTTGGTGGTGTGAGACTTACAAATGACACTGTTTTATTGTGGAATGTACTTTACTTTATTTACACTCATGTTTATGGGGGCACAACGTCGGACTCCTGTAAACTGAGGTAAGGGCGGGAACCCCATGGACATGCGCGGTAGCGTGGGGGGAGGGGTTCCCGCCAAAAACGTTCCACTCAGCTAGAGAAGGTTCCGGTCTGGTCTCTGCGCAGGCGCAAAGCCCATATGTGTGAATGCATAGATGACCACTCGAAGAACTACAGTTACAGGTAAGCAACCTGCATTTATGTGCTTCCTGTAACTGACCCCAGTGAATAGTCTGGCTCAGCATTCTGGACCAGCTGAATTTTCTGAACTATTTTTGAAGGCAGTCCCATGTAGAGTGTGTTACAAACAGGATGTAACTTAAGGCATGCACGACTGTGACCAGATCAGGCATGTCTAGGAGGAACAGGTACAGTTGGCGCATCAGCCTCAGCTGTGTAAACACAATCCTGGACACCTTTGAGACCTGGGAATCTAGGTTCAGGGCTGAGTCCAGCTTACTATCTAAATGGCCGATTTAGTGCAGAGGGAGAACACATCAGGGCCATTCATGACAGATGATGCTGTTGCCAAACTGCAACAACTCTGCAACTTCCCTCTGGAAAAGGCACATTTTTGGAAAGCCCTTTTAGTGCATATTTCCCCCCTTAAATGTGGTTCCTGAGCAGTTCCTCCATTGTGGTTCCTCCATTTACATGGAGACACATTCAGAAGAATTTCATGAAATCGGCTTTGGTCCACAAGAAATGGGAGGGAGTCTTCTTGAGGAGAGCATGGCTGACAGACTGAAACGTTGCATTGTACAATGCACCATTTTGCTGCAGGTCCCACTTGTTCTTCTTAATGTAAAATTATCTTTACATGTTCACCACGTCCCATTAAGGATCTTGAGCATGCTTTTTGACAATTTGTAATAGAGTCTATCAATTCCTCATGGAAAAACAGTAGCTTGAATACTAATTAACTATGGGCGTTGCTAGACCTGCCGGGATAAGCCGGCAGAGAGGTGGAGCGATGGCGCACTAACTTTAACGCACGCCGCCCAGCCTCCTAGACGGCCGAGGCGCAGAGACGACGGAAGCCCTGCAGCATCGGCCATTTTTGTTTGTTTGTTAAAGGGGCCACGTGCTCCAGCTGCCCCTTCACCTGACGATGCAATCGATGATACAGACCCGTCCTCTCCTTCGGACGATATGGTTCGTTTTTCGGACCATATGCTTAGGATGTCCAGAGCATTGGGACTTGACATACAGGAAACAGATGAATCGGTAGTCGACCCAATTTATGATGTCTTTCAGTCGACAACGAACCAACGTTTGGCCATTCCTGTTCCTCAAGCCTTGAAACAAACGGCTCAACTGTCATGGAAAACCCCTGCAGTGACACAGGCAACATCAAAGAGATTGGAGACACTCTATAAAGTTAAGGAAGAGGATGCACAATTTTTGCTTCAACATCCTAAGCCGAATTCCATTGTAGTGGAATCGGCACAGGGACAGTCACAAAAGACTCATTCTGCACCTGTCGATAGAGAGGGGAGGAAATTGGACCAAACTGGCAGGAGAGTTTACTCGTCCTCATCTTTGGGCATCAGAGCATCGGTGTACGAGGCAACGATGGCGAGATATCAGATTTTCCTTTGGGAAAAGATGGGTTCTATATGCGAACATCTTCCGGAGGATAAGAAGGAGCTCGCAAGAGTATTCCAAAATGAAGCGACAGCCATAGCAAGGCAGCAATTGTCTACCGCTCGACATCAGGTGGATTGCCACTCAAAGTCGATGATGGGGGCCATTTCTTTGAGGAGGCACGCTTGGCTCAGATCAGCCAATCTTACTCAAGAAACGAAAGGGAGGATAGAGAGCATGCCATTCGATGGCGAAGGTCTATTTAATACAAAGACCGACGAGACGCTGGACTCTATCTACAAGGCGAGAACAACAGCTAAAAAGATGGGGTTTACTGCTCCTCCTCCACAGACTCAATACCGACAGAAAAGATGGATAAGACCTCTTCCACAACAACAACGGCCCCAATACCAGCAACCAAGGCAGCAGCAGCAACAACTTCAAAGGAAACGGCCTTATCAGAGCCGTTTCCAACAGGAAAAACGTCAGCCCGACTTCTCTAAGAAGCAGCGGGTTTGACTCCTCGGCTCCAGATCCACCCCCTTTTGCGAACCGCCTAGCACCCCATTACCATCAATGGGAGTCAATAACATCGGACTCCTGGGTGCTCACTATCATCAATTCGGGCTATGCCATCGAGCTCGATGCCCTTCCTCCTTTTTCCGGCGTGAAAGTAACGACTCCATCCCCTCCTCTGCTACTCGAGGTACAGACCTTGCTATCGAAAGGAGCCATCTCTCCCGTACCTACAGAGGAAATCAACCAAGGTTTTTTCTCCCGTTACTTCACGGTCCCGAAGAAAGATGGAGGTCTTCGACCGATCATGGACTTAAGACAGCTGAACAAGTTCATCACCCCGAGGAAGTTCCGTATGACAACGGTCGCTTCAATTCTGCAGCTTCTACAGAAAGGAGTTTGGTTTGCAGTGGTGGATCTGAAGGATGCGTACTTCCACATTTCCATCAGGAAGTCGCATCAAGCTTACCTTCGGTTTTCGATCGGAACGTCCCAGTACCAGTTCACCGTTCTTCCGTTCGGATTGGCCACGGCGCCGAGGGTCTTCACGAAGGTCATGGCGGTGGTATGCGCCCACCTAAGGCAAAAAGGCATCTATGTTTATCCATACCTGGACGATTGGCTCCTCGTAGCGGACAGCAGCGAGGCGCTCCAGTCGGATATACTAACCACCCTCAACCTGTTGGACTCGTTGGGGCTGTGGGTCAACCACGAAAAGTCCATTTTGACTCCACAGCAGAGATTGGACTTCATAGGGGTAACCCTATCCTCTCGAGACGGGAGAGCATACTTACCTTTAACCAGGGCAAACACCTTGCAGCAGTTAGCCATCGACATCGAGAGCCGGCGGAAAGTATCGGCTTGGACAGTCCAGAGACTATTAGGCCTGATGGCAGCCACTACGGCAGTCATCAGGTTTGCAAGACTCAGAATGAGGGTATTGCAGGCCTGGTTTTTAAGAACTTTCGATCTCAGGCTCAATGCTCGACGAACTTACCTTTCGTTACCGAAGCAAGTCAGGGCATCGCTGAAATGGTGGTTCTCGATGTCGACTCTTCTCGAAGGCGTTCCATTCCAACAACAGGCGCCTTCGGTAACGATCACCACGGATGCATCCTTAGAAGGATGGGGAGCCCATTGCAGCTCCTTAACCTCTCAGGGTCGTTGGCCTCGATCACAGACGGAGCATCACATCAACCATCTCGAACTCCTGGCAGTAGAAAATGCAGTAAAAGCATTCGCACAGATGATCGAGGGCAAGAATGTCTTGATCACGACAGACAATACTACTGTAGTGGCATACATCAACAGGCAGGGTGGAACAAGATCACACCCCCTGAACCGTTCTGCACTCAGGATATGGAACTGGTGCATAAACAGAAGGACTTACCTGACTGCGATCCATGTAGCCGGCAAGGAGAACGTCTTTGCGGACTCTCTCAGCAGATCCTTCCATGTCGACCACGAGTGGGAGCTCGACGTAGAAGTGCGGGAAAGCCTTTTTCGGTACTGGGGCCGTCCTGTTGTCGATGTCTTCGCTACCAAGGACAACGCAGTCTGCGCCAAGTTTTGCAGCAGGGCAGGAAAAGGAAAGCGCTCTCTAGGAGACGCTTTCACCAGGACTTGGAGAGGAAATCTCCTGTACATGTTTCCTCCCTTTCCACTTTTGACAAGAGTGATAGCCAAGATCCAGATGGACAACTCCGATTGCATCCTGATCACGCCGTGGTGGCCTCGACAGACGTGGTTCTCCCACGCTCTTCGGTTATCGAGAGGGGATTACATCAGGCTCCCGTCGACACCGAAGTTACTGTCTCGACACCAGGGCAGGGTTCGACACGCAGATCTGTCGACCCTCAAGATGACTGCATGGAGGATAACAGCAACTCCTCCTCTGCAACTAGAACTTTGACTGTGGATCACATTATATTGGCAGCGCTAAAGCCTTCCACTAGGAAAACTTATGCAGCAAAGTGGCAAAGATTTCGGAACTTTGCTTCAGTACAAGATCAAACACCAGAATCTTGCCACTTGCCCTTCATCCTTAATTATTTATTGACACTTTTCCAGCAGGGACTTAAGCTCGCATCCATCAGGGTTCACCTTGCTGCGATTACATCTTTTCACCGGGGTGTGGATGGTTTTACACCTTTTACCCATCCAACAACCAAGAAATTTCTGAAAGGTCTGAAGAACACGATACCGACTGTGAAGACTATCGTGCCGCCTTGGAGCCTGTCAGTTGTGCTGCAAGCATTGACACGCAAGCCCTTCGAGCCCATGGCTTCGACAGACCTTAGGCTGCTTACTTTAAAGACTGTCTTTTTAGTAGCCATCACATCAGCAAGACGTGCAAGTGAGCTTAGAGCTCTTAGGATAGATGTTCCATACACTATCTTTCATAAGGACAAGGTTGTGCTACGCACAGACCCAGCCTTCTTGCCAAAGGTAGTGTCTACTTTTCATCTGTCCCAGCATATTTCTTTACCTGCTTTCTTTCCTAATCCAACTACACCTCTTGAGTCTTCTTTGCATACTCTGGATGTAAGAAGGGCTCTTGCTTTTTACAAAGACAGGACAGAGACATTTAGAAAGACAAAGCAACTGTTTATTTGTTATGGTGAGCCTTCTAAGGGACTCCCTGTCTCCTGCCAACGACTGTCACGCTGGATAGTGGAGACAATAGAATTGGCCTACTCTATTGCTGAATTAGAGTTAGTGAAACCTGTAACAGCTCATTCCACCAGAGCTGTTTCAACGTCGGTGGCTTTCACCAGAGGTGTTCCACTGACTGAAGTCTGTAGAGCCGCAACGTGGTCTACTCCATCCACGTTTGTCAAGCACTACAGTTTGGACACCCGTGCGAGGCAGGACTGCTCATTTGGGAGGACAGTGCTTTCAGAGATCTTCAGATGATGCACCAACCCACCTCCAAAGGTATGTCAGCTTGCTATTCGCCCATATGTGTGATGCATAGAGACCACGAAGAAGAAATGCAGGTTGCTTACCTGTAACTGTAGTTCTTCGAGTGGTCATCTATGCATTCACACAACCCACCCACCATCCCCACTTGGTGGTGTGAGACTTACAAATGACACTGTTTTATTGTGGAATGTACTTTACTTTATTTACACTCATGTTTATGGGGGCACAACGTCGGACTCCTGTAAACTGAGGTAAGGGCGGGAACCCCATGGACATGCGCGGTAGCGTGGGGGGAGGGGTTCCCGCCAAAAACGTTCCACTCAGCTAGAGAAGGTTCCGGTCTGGTCTCTGCGCAGGCGCAAAGCCCATATGTGTGAATGCATAGATGACCACTCGAAGAACTACAGTTACAGGTAAGCAACCTGCATTTATGTGCTTCCTGTAACTGACCCCAGTGAATAGTCTGGCTCAGCATTCTGGACCAGCTGAATTTTCTGAACTATTTTTGAAGGCAGTCCCATGTAGAGTGTGTTACAAACAGGATGTAACTTAAGGCATGCACGACTGTGACCAGATCAGGCATGTCTAGGAGGAACAGGTACAGTTGGCGCATCAGCCTCAGCTGTGTAAACACAATCCTGGACACCTTTGAGACCTGGGAATCTAGGTTCAGGGCTGAGTCCAGCTTACTATCTAAATGGCCGATTTAGTGCAGAGGGAGAACACATCAGGGCCATTCATGACAGATGATGCTGTTGCCAAACTGCAACAACTCTGCAACTTCCCTCTGGAAAAGGCACATTTTTGGAAAGCCCTTTTAGTGCATATTTCCCCCCTTAAATGTGGTTCCTGAGCAGTTCCTCCATTGTGGTTCCTCCATTTACATGGAGACACATTCAGAAGAATTTCATGAAATCGGCTTTGGTCCACAAGAAATGGGAGGGAGTCTTCTTGAGGAGAGCATGGCTGACAGACTGAAACGTTGCATTGTACAATGCACCATTTTGCTGCAGGTCCCACTTGTTCTTCTTAATGTAAAATTATCTTTACATGTTCACCACGTCCCATTAAGGATCTTGAGCATGCTTTTTGACAATTTGTAATAGAGTCTATCAATTCCTCATGGAAAAACAGTAGCTTGAATACTAATTAACTATGGGCGTTGCTAGACCTGCCGGGATAAGCCGGCAGAGAGGTGGAGCGATGGCGCACTAACTTTAACGCACGCCGCCCAGCCTCCTAGACGGCCGAGGCGCAGAGACGACGGAAGCCCTGCAGCATCGGCCATTTTTGTTTGTTTGTTAAAGGGGCCACGTGCGGCCCGAAGACTCCGGAGAAGGTAAGCCGTTTTTTTTTACTTAACCCCCCCCCCCCCCCAAATCCGGTCCTGATCCCTTCCCATGCCCTCTCCCTCCGTGTGTCCCGTGTTGTCTGTGCTCCCTTCTCCCTCCGTGTGTCCTGTGTCATCTGTGCTCCCTTCTCCCTCCGTGTGTCCCCCCCTGGTCGATGGGCACAGTGCTGAGCGCTGTGCCCAGTCCGCGGCTTTTTGCGGCTACTCGTGAGTAAGTGAGTAGCCGCAAAAAGCCACAGAAGTCTCTAGACGTGCAGGCCCGAGCTGCAGAAAAGGCGCGCCATAAGCGACTTCGCTTATGGTGCATTAGAGGAGGCTTCAGTGCGGCCTGGGGCCGGATTCCCCTGTGCGTCATGTGGACGCACAGCAGGGAAACCATCTCTCAAGGCGCGCTAAGGCCTCGTCTAGCAAGGCCCTATATAGACTATGCAATCCCATACATGTTTACTCAGAAGTAGGTCCTACTGGATTCAGTGAGGTTTATTCTTAAGTATGTCCATAGGATTTAATGTTTTGGTAAAGCAGGTGAATTTTACCCTGCTTGGCTTTGGTATTAAAAGTTGCTCCACTTAAAAACTGATGAGGAAGGCATTCCTAAGTTTGTAAAACAGTAGGATTACTCAAGCGCAAATTCTTATCACATATCCAATAAGGTTTTATGTGCCTTGTAAGAGCAGTATTACATGTTTTATGTTCTTTCAGTCTTTAGTTTAAAGTACATTTAGTTTTCTCAACACAGATAACATAGATAATTTCACAATCACTGGAGATGTGTAAGCAATACTCTGTTGCAATAACCCCATGAATATTGGTGCCATTATTGCCCTTGTGGTTTGGATGAAACATTATTCTTCCTGAATACACATGGTTCTCATTTGGGAATATCTGCTAAACAGAATATAATTATCCTTATTTTATTTAGATGTGTATATCCCGCACCCAGTCCATTAGAGATTATCTGCTATTAGCCAAGTGCCCTCCTCTGTGTGACAACCATTCAAGTATTTGAAGAGTGCTATCATGTCTCCCCTCAGTCTTCTCTTATCCAGACTAAATATGCCCAGTTCCTTCAGTCTCTCTTTATAGGGCTTTGTTTCCAGGACCCTGATCATCCCTGCTAATAAAAAAAACCCCTGTGCTTTGACCCCGTGAGCCCTTGTTTCACTATACCACTGTTTTGTAGGACAGAAAAGGGTTAAGCTTCGTACACCTCCATTTCCCAAAGGGAAAGAAGATGGAAATTCAGTATCTTTCTGCAGCAAAGGATGATGATGAGGTACTGAGGGCTTGAACTAAGCATGTGGGATGAGCCTGGGGAACAAATAGGACTAAACACAGGGAGAAGAGCAGACCTATCTCCCAAGACACACTGTCAAGACAAGAGGTAGCTTTAGCTGGTAGAGATAAAACTAATAGAAACAACAGCAAAACTGCTAAGCTGCACATGATCCATTTTTATCCTCTGATGGTAGTTTCACAGAGCTCATCATCCTTTATGTTTCTAATAATACTCTTTGGGACTATGATAACTCCTGACTTTGTTTCTGTGTTTGCATACCAGAAAATATGCAAAATGAGAACTTATCACATCATCTAGACTAGTATGCCTTCATAGAAATATAAGACGCTTACAAAATATGCAGGCATTTAGTTGCTACTGGAACCATAAAGGCACAATTCTATTTTCCTTCTAATAAGCTCCTTTGCTTCAATATCAGATACTGCAAGCTCACTCAGAGAGCTAGGTTTAAATAGCGATATTGAATGTAGACAGCATTGTATTCCAGTTCCTTTAAGAAAAGTTTGCGTCTGATGCTAAATTCTAAGAGGTTTTTTTATTTTTAGAAATAAAGATGGTTATGAAATACATTTTGCTCTCAATCCAGGATTGCTGTCAGTCCATGACCTGGTCACCTAGGTGGGATGATGAGGTCAGAAAGATGGGAAATTGGTAATAGCTGTGCATAATTCAGTCTCTTCTCTGATATCACTGTGTTTTCAACCTGAAATTTGTCATCAGCTTGAATTCTGCAAGCTTCCTTCAGCTTGAAGTAGATTGGCTTGGGGGTTGTCTATACATGGGAAAAGCCCCACAGCAGCTGCGGATCTGTGCTGTGTCGTGTAAACAACGCAGGAGCAGCTTTGCAGCTTTCCTGCGAAGCTGCGGTTTGAAAAAGTCAGGATTTACCCCAACTTTTTCAAATGGAGCGCTGTCTGATGTCATTCTGGGGCCAATTCAGGGATGGTGACTGTTGGAAGGTGACTGGTGATTGGTCACCTTCCACCTGGAAGAGGGTGGGGGCAGTTCTGGTAGCTGGATAGTCACCAAGAAACTCCTGCTCCCCTGGGAGAGGGAAAGTGCAGGGTTTCAGAGGGAAGCAGCACCAACCTTCTACCATGAAGACAACCCTCTGGAAATGGCTGCACTATTTCTGGGGTGGGTGGGGATGGGGGAAAGTTCAGTTTATTTTTGATTCCTATCCATCTTTGGAAAGTGACCACCCTCTCCATCCTAACCAGAAACCTCACCCCCTGAATACTTCTTGATTAGACTACTGCAATGCATTCTACATGGGGCTGCCCTTGAAGACGACTTGGAGGTTGCAGCTAGCGCAAAATGCAGCAGCTAGACTGCTTGCAGGTACATCTTATAGAGACCACATAACACCAGTCTTAACGGAATTGCACTCGCTGCCTATATGCTTCTGGTCGGAAGTCAAGGTGTTGGTAATGACGTTTAAAGCCCTAAATGGCTTGGGACCTCGATATTTAAGGGAGCACCTCTCCTTATATGTGCCTGCCCGAGACTTGAGAACTGTTGGAGGAGCCCTTCTCCGCATCCCACCAGTGCAACACATACACTATGGTGGGACATGGGAGAAGACTTAGGTAAGGAGTAGGAACCCATCTCTTCCCCCATGGGAGATGTTTTCTCAAGGGTAACTACTAAAGAAAACTCTTTTCAATAGGAAACATATGATAGCAATACATAATAAATTATAATACCAGCAGTCAATATGCCAGAGTCATATCCAAATATAGTAGGGACTAGCTTAGCTTTCTGAAAAAAGCCAGATTTTGGTTTGATGTCTAAAATTGTACAACGCTGGAGTCTGTTATTCCACAAAGTTGGCACTAGTACCAAAGATGCTTTCCTTCCAGGGGACAACTACCTAAATTGGGGAGTGGCATCCAGAGCAAGGCTCCAACGTTAAAACAGTTTACATGGTTATATGATGTGTCATTCTGTAAGCTGCCTTAAATTCATTATTTTGGGAAAAGGCAGGATTGGAGTTTCATAAAAATAAATAAATGCAGTGGCACATACAGAAGGCAGTCCTTAAAATACACAGGTGTTACCAAGGAGCTCAGTTGCACTGATATTTTTGACACATCTCGCAATACCTTAACTCTAGAATTTCCATGTTGTCCCAGAAAGCTGGGTAATATTTGGTTTTGATTCATATTCATTGCTTCATTTGGGAAGCTGATTTGTTTGCTTTCTTTGTGGGCATAGGTGGCTTTCTTTTCTTCCCACTTTGTAGAGTTGTTTTGTTTTGTAAATGAAGCTTTGTTAGCATTTCCATTCATTTAAATAAGGAAATCATAATGCACCTATACATTTTACATTTTTTAACAGAACTGGATGGTGTTTACAGGGAGGATAGCCTCTTCTGTGGCAATGAAGCCTGCCAGCTTTCAGAGGAATAGGTCTTGGGGTGGGGTTGTGCTAGGCTCTTTACTGTTTGGAGGAATTAATAATGTTTCTTGTGCCTTGCCACTGTTTTTTTGTTAGATAAGTAATGCATGAAATTCATCGGGAATGAAGAAGTGCCCATTGGTAATATCCCTTACATGTACATCCACTATATTAGTATGTGCAGGGATTCAGAAACTATCCAGTATCCCCTGAAATCTATCTTAGAGGTTTCTTTCAATAATTATATTTATGCTTAATTGGCATAAAGTCACAGAGGATGAAGAACTGACCTGAGTTAGCTGCAGGGGTTCTGAGAAAATCAGTCCCTTTGGAAATGTGTATCTGTGGTTTAATTAAACAAGGTGCTGCTCTCTCATCTTGCCGGTTGTTGATTCTCTCAAGTAACTCGAACGTCAGCCAAACTGGCTTAGTGAGGCTGGCACGGTGCTGAAGGCAAAGTGTGGCTTGACTGGCATGAAATGTTGGAGGCAGGCAAGGCAGCACCCTTGGCAAAATGTGCAGGTGGAAAGAGGCACAGAACCTAGATATTTTTTTCTCAAAGTCCCTCCCAAATAATTTCACTGGAAAAGGAACAGGATGCGAAAGAAGTCGAACCAATTAACAGGAGCCTTTAGAGCTGCAAGCCTTCAGGCAACGTCAGGCATTATTATTCCATTGACAGGTAGATCTGTCAATTACTGTGCTAGCTTGCTCTCAGACACCCTCCGCTCACTTCCTTGACTCTTCCTTTTAAGGAAAAAGCTCCAGAGTTGGAACAAAATTATTACAAAATTAGACATAGGCAAAGCCAAAAGAAGAAGAAGAAGAAGAAGAAGAAGAAGAAGAAGAAGAAGAAGAAGAAGAAGAAGAAGAAGATAGGACTTCCAAAATGCAAACGAAGCTTTGCTAAGCAGCAAAACTTCATTTGCAAAGCACTTTGCTGTCTGTTCCAGTTTTAAAGTGGCTATGAAGCACCCATGATTAGTTTCAGATCTGAATGGGATCCAAAGTGTTTGCACAGTCCTACTAAGAAAACCTCTTCGTCACAGTGCCAAACCGTTTGGATGGCACCGTTGGATGAAGCATATCTAAAAGGTGAAACCTCTGTTGGAGTAGCCACTTTCATGGAGTCCCCCTCCTGGTAGGACAACAGCTGGATCTAATAGAATCCTCCTGGTACTTTTTAGATACCGCACCCAGGAGGGATACATCCAATGTAGAAATGGAGGAAACAGGAAGGATCAAGCTACTAGGCCAACTTTAAATTTTGGGACATCCCATGAGCTTAAGGTCCAGCATAAAGGATTCAAAGCTGATCCCAAAAGCTCACAATGAAGAAGACTGGGATAATGTTCCTGGAGGCTTTCAAGTTTCCACAACTTAACTGGGCTGGGAGCAGGGCCATCACAATTGCCCTTCTGCTCCCTCCCGCTGTAGTTTGCCACCTAGCCTTTGAAAGCACCCCCTGTGGCCAGAACTAAACAGGTTTGGGTGGGTGGGTGGATGCTACATATGGAGCTTTCATACATAAACTGAAAGCCATTTGCCATAAAGGTGTTTACCTTTATTTGGTGGAATGTGGTTTTAGTGTGGTCTGCCTACTTCTCTCCAAGCAAAGAAATCGACTCCAGATTACTAAACGTGGTGATTTAAGACTCATGTTAAGTGACTTTAAACCAGACATTGGGAAACTGGTATCACTTCATCAAGCCCATCCATCACATTAAGAGTTTACAGAATAGTGAGGTACTCTGCCCTAGTTACTAAATGAGATGTCTGATATTCTTCCTAAATCCCACCCATTCATTGAAGTCATCATGCAGGGCTCTCTTACAGGTGCTCCTCTTGGAATTACTTGCAACTTATGGAGAATGTGTGCCTTCATCTAAACAATGTCATTTCTGTGCATGCATTGAGTTGATTGGTTTAAACCTTGAATAAATTGGTGCATTCATTGCTATTTTCTTTGTATTTGTTTCTGCTGCCTCTCCGGCTCTGTGCAGAGGACGCTGCAGGTCCATCTTTTCTCCTCCATATGCCAGCGATAGGTGAATATCTTTTTGGATCACCTCTGTGGGATGGGTATGGGGGCAGTATACCTCAGTGGTTCCATTCCTACCTATGAAATCAGTCTCACAGAGTGGTGTTGGGGGAGTGCACCTTGACCCCTAGTACTTGTGCTATGGGGTGCCTGAAGGCACAATTTTGTCTCCAACATTATCCAAGTATAGATGAAGTCATTGAGAGCTATCATCCAGGATTTGGAGTGCGATGTCATCAGTATGCAGATGACAGCTCTATTTCTCTATAACTTCTAAATTAGGCATAGCCATGCAGACTCTGGATTAGTACTTGGTCACAGTGGTGGGCTGGATGAGAGCCAATAGCTGAATTTGAATCATGTCAAGACAGAAGCACTGTGGGTGGATGTGTCCTGGGTCCTGGAAATAGGTTAGTTGCACACAGCCATTAGAGGTCAGTGCATTATGCCAGCCTGTCTGAATAAAGTCTTGCCTGTTAGCACCCCTAGGCATGGCTCCTGCAATAGTGTATCCCTATATCCCCCTTAGGGAGAGGTTTTTCCTCTCTATTTCCCTGAGTGAATTCCACTGACAGGGTGCTGCATCACAGCATAAAATCATAGAATCATAGAATAGTAGTTGGAAGGGGCCTAAAAGGCCATCGAGTCCAACCCCCTGCTCAATGCAGGAATCCACCCTACAGCATACTTGACAGATGGTTGTCCAGCTGCCTTTTGAATGCCTCTAGTGTGGGAGAGCCCACAACCTCCCTAGGTAACTGGTTCCATTGTTGTAATGCTCTAACAGTCAGGAAGTTTTTCCTGATGTCCAGCCGGAATCTGACTTCTTGTAACTTGAGCCCATTATTCTGTGTCCTGCACTCTGGGAGGATCAAGAAGAGATTCTGGCCCTCCTCTGTGTGACAACCTTTAAAGTATTTGAAGAGTGCTATCATGTCTCCCCTCAATCTTCTCTTCTCCAGGCTAAACATGCCCAGTTCTTTCAGTCTCTCTTCACAGGGCTTTGTTTCCAGACCCCTGATCATCCTGGTTGCCCTCCTCTGAACACGCTCCAGCTTGTCTGCGTCCTTCTTGAAGTGTGGTGCCCAGAACTGGATGCAATACTCTAGATGAGGCCTAACCAGGGCCGAATAGAGGAACTAGTACCTCACGCGATTTGGAAGCTATACTTCTATTAATGCAGGGGGAAGGGAGCAGGCAGATAATATATCTATAGTTATTTCAGCAAGAATTACCTCAGAATATCTACTTCACATACACAACAGCTCAAGGGTGTTGGGGAATCACTACCAGAACGAAGCTATAGCCGCTAGACTGGAGACCTCCTATGTTTAGGGACAGTCTACCAAATAAAACATGTTTGCATGGTAGACTGAATATGGAGGTGTTTTCTTTTCTATCTTCCTCTAATGCAGTGGTTCCCAAACTTTTTCAGGTCACCGCCCCCTTGGTTCCACAAACTCATGCTCAGCGCCCCCTCCCCTCCCCTACACTATAAAAATCATTATTCAGAATAGCGGTTTTCAATGACCCACTAAGGAAGATAATAACAATAAAATTCAAAACTGTAACAATTAATTGAATATTTATTCAAAATCCAATTACATTTTTTAGTTTATTCAATTAAACATAATTGATGAACTTGATCCAGTGATATCATCTTTTCAAAGTTTGATAGTCATTTAGCAAGAATATCAGACATCTCATTTAGTAACTAGGGCAGAGTACCTCACTGTTCTGTAAACTCTTAATGTGATGGATGGGCTTGATGAAGTGATACCAGTTTCCCAATGTCTGGTTTAAAGTCACTTAACTTCAGTCTTAAATCACCATGTTTAGTAATCTGGAGTCGATTTCTTTGCTTGGAGAGAAGTAGGCAGACCACACTAAAAACACATTCCATCAAATATGATGTTGGAAATGCAAGCAGGAGCTTCTGAACCACTCTCCATAGTGCAGGATAGCGGGGCACACCAAGCAGGGTATGTCTCTTCATTAGCGTTTTGGTGCTTTTGAAACATTTCAATTCACCATTAAAAGGACTCTTCTTAAACAGTATAAATACATGTGTGGATTCTTCCTCTATATGGCTTGGGACCAAACTACCTTCTCCCATAAAAATGTCCCTGGGTTTTAAGACCTTCTGGAGAGGCGCTTCTCGGAAAAAGACCACCTCGAGCGCCCCCCTGCCGCCCCTTTGCCTCTTAGCGCCCCCCTGCCACCCCCTTGCCTCTTAACGCCCCCTTGTGCAATCCCACCGCCCCCAAGGGGGCAGTACCGTCCACTTTGGGAACCACTGCTCTAATGGTTTCTCTATGTGAAGACTCCCCCCGCCCCGAGAGGTTAAAAAACATGTTGCTTGAACTTGTACAAACCACTTGTACTTGTTGCACAGGAATTCAGTCACCGTGTGTGTGTGTGTGTGTGTGTGTGTGTGTGTGTGTGTGTGAAATCTTAAGGGGGGCAGGGTTGGAGAAGCACTCCAGGAGAGAAACTAGAGTAGAAACCCCACCTGCAGGTGCAAGTCTGCCTCCAAATGTGATGTTGAATGGCAGATTGCATCTGAACACAGAGGTCCTTTCTACAGTCTATGTATCTTGGCTTCTCTCTGGTTGCAGCTTCCCCCAAAATAAAAAAGCCGATATAACCTGGGTGAGTCATTGTCTTTCAGCCTAACCTGCCTCAAAATGAAAGCTTCAAAAAGCTTAACCTGTGGCAGGGTAAACACTGGATGACGTCCAAGGTCTCTTCCTGGTCTGTCATTCCATGTGAATGGTTTTGGTCACTGGTGGGGACTTGTAATGTGGAATGGTGGCTTCATGATAGTTGCATGATAGTTATTGCATAGACTACATGTATCTATTATGGTGGACAGACAAATCTGGAACTTAGGTCCACCATTCTGCCACTAACAGCCACTGTGCACTGAACAATAAGTTGAGGGTATCTATACAGAGCTTTTACACTGGTTCTACTTCACCCCCAGATTGATCGTGTCAAATGACACATGACCCTCTCTGTAGCTAGTGTGGCATTTCTTGCCCTAAATCTGTTTTCCCCCAAATTCATTTTGTGATGGATTTTCTGTCACTGCAGATCAAGTGCAGTTTGGGACTCCATGTGATCTCAGCTGGCTTTGGCGCGGGTTGGTGGAAGTGGCACTGATTGGCTGAAGGGAAAGTTGTGTGACGTGGGGGCAGGGGTAAGAGCAGAGGGCTAAATGTGGCTCCCTTTGCCCTTTGCCAAGTGCAGAAATGGGGAGGGGAGCCAGCCCTGTCACTGTGGAACTGCACCGTTGTGAACATCGCGGCCTTTCCACTCTTTACAGCTGCACTATTTTGCAGTTGTGCACTTAGGGGTGCCCCTCCCACTGCAGGGAGAGAGAGGGGTGCAACAATGGATGTTTACATGTCTACTCAGAAGTAACTCATTCATTTCTCTATATGTGCATGCAAGTAGGGGCGGGGGAAGCCTGTTGATTCAAAGCTTTGCAGCTGTGCAGGAGCACAGCTGAGAGAGGGAGGCACCCTTTCACTGCTACGGAGTTGAGTAGAAGAAAAAAATTACTTTCAGACCCCATTGTTAGTCACTATTTGCTGCACATTGTAAAGGAGACTGGACCCAGCCAAGCTGGCCTTCCACTACATTTTGCACAGATCCCCGGAAAAACACACACAGCTCACAATCTGGAGGGTTAAGCCCAATTTATTTTATTAGGAAAGAGGCAAGCAAACAGGATTAGCAACTAAAACTATGAATACATGCAGATATATATTGAACCCCCAAACCAGCAAAACTAAAACTATGTTACAATATCATACGTCACCCAGCCATGGAGTCAGCCAGCTCAGGACAAAGAACCTATTTCAAAAGTATCCCTTTATAGAAACTATCTCCACTCTTCCCCCCACCCTTCGGTTCTCCCTGCGATGAAGTCTTTCACACTTCTCCTGAGATGTTAATTTCGCTCAAGGTCGCCCGGCCTGGCCCCGAGCGGTTCCAGGATGTACCCGTACGCCCACATGCAGCTGGCCGATTATCTCCCCGCTCCTAAAAATCATAACAATGGGACACTTTAGCATTTTTTAAGAACAGCCATTCCATGCATGATGTACCCCTTCCTTACACACATTACAGCTGTGTAACTGATCCTGTGAAGTTTCAGAGCAGGATATTCTACATTCAATCCTGCCCATGTATCGTGGTGATTGTCATTTTGCAACTGCGATACTACAATTTTGGGGGTGGGGGGATCAACAGTGAAAGCAGTGCCATGTAGACAGCTATATGACCTTCAAGGTCCCTTCCAGCTTAATTATTCTATGCGGATAGTATTGGTTGGCAGTTGGGTACTTAATATCTTGTGGAATGGTAGCTTCAGCTGCACAATAGCTTCAGTTGCAAAGACTCCATGTTTCTATTGCAATGAACAGACATATTTGGGACTTCAGTGTTTTCACAGAATCATAGAATAGCATAGTTGGAAGAACCTACAAGGCCATCGAGTCCAACCCCCTGCTCAATGCAGGAATCCACCCTAAAGTATCCCTGACAGATGGTTGTCCAGCTGCCTCTTGAAGGCCTCTAGTGTCTTCTGTTTTGTTAATTTGCTCCTGAGAATAACATTTTTTATTTTGGTGTTCTCATTGTATTCTGAATCCTAAAAAGAATAGTTGCCTCTTGGCAACACAGGGTGTGGCACTGAACACCTGTAATTTCTCAGCATTTTGGAGCCTGACTGAACATGGGAAACCCTTAACATTACATGTTAAACTGTAAGGGTTTTTTAAAATTATTATTTAATAATTTTATTCATAGTTATTTATATTGTATTGTTTTATTGTTATATTTTAGTGGAAATGACTGGTTTGATAATTTTGTGAAATCTACATATTTATAAAATAAATACATTAAATGAATGAATATAAAAATAAGTGCCCTCCCAAGGGAGACACCTGGTGTCTATGAATGTTGCATTTTTGATACCAGGTAAAGTCTATTTTATTCTTCTAGGCATTTACATTTTTAAAAAATACCCTTAAATCAACATGATTATTTTAAATTATCTATTCTCCCTCATGTCTTATCTGCTATTATTTGCTGTTTTTGTGACATCATTGTGATGTTTGCAACCTTTATGCTGCTTGTTGAAGGCTGTGGGATAGAATTTTAACTCCTGTGTACACCAATTTACTTGGCCCTCCATTGTGGGCAGATGGCTTGTGCTTGACCTTCTCCTATTTTACCCTCTGTGCTCAAGTCTCGGCTTTGCAGAACAGGAGGGAGAAGATTTTCATCTCTTCGCCATGCCATATTTCTTTTAGTTTAGTTTAGTGGCCAGCAGAAGATAATCGCTGAGGGAAGGCAATGTTCCCATATAAATGTAGAATCCCACTGTGCCTTAACCAGAACCACAATGATATACCAGCCCCTTGCTGCCTCCATGATATGATTTCAGCGGAAGGCCAGTGAATCTGTCATAAGCAGCCAAATGACATGCAGGTTGAATGGAAACTCTAAATCCCCTGCTCTTACCTGTGCAATGCTGTGTTTCAGACAACCTGGGGAAGGAATCTGGTTATTTCTGGGGCTATCACTCATGGAAGGAGTGATAGCCCCAGGATCTCTTCTCAATCCACCCAGAGTGCAGGACACGGAATAACGAGCTCAAGTTAAATGAAGCCAGATTCCGGCTGGACATCAGGAAAAACGTCCTGACTGTTAGAGCAGTACGACAATGGAATCAGTTACCTAGGGAGGTTGTGGGCTCTCCCACACTAGAGGCCTTCAAGAGGCAGCTGGACAAGCATCTGTCAGGGATGCTTTAGGGTGGATTCCTGCCCAGATGGAGTGTATGGGCTACCTTCCAAAATGGTCCCAGAAATCTAATGTGAAGCATGGTGTTAAAAATAACATCCATCAGTATTGGGATTTAATGGAGTATCTAACAGCTTGTAATCCCCTCCCCACATTTGATTACATGTTAAATGAATAACAACATCAAAGGACTAGCAATATCACTGCCCACTCACCAGAAAGATTTGTAACAGAAGTCCTGTCGGCACCAACATCTCCTGATGTGGTAAGCCTTAGAGGTCAGTGGGACATACTGGGCCCAAGGAGGCTCCCTTCAATCTCCAGATCTCCCAGGGTGATGAGCCATGAGAGATTGTATTGGGTAATCCTCCTTCCACTTCATCAATGCCTCAGCATAGTCACCACAGTACAGCGTGTCTATCTATCCCTCTAGACACTGAACCTGCCAGTTGTGACCAATGGATACGGGCAAAGCTTTATGCCAAATAAAACTGGTTTTTGACTCACCCACTCCATTCTTGCAGCGTGTTTAGGACTGGAACCAACAATTCCTATACAGCCCCAGTGGAGCTGCAAGGCATTGGATGTATGGACCTTCCCAGTTGCAGGCAGTACAAGACGTCATTGCCTGCAATTGAATACTGCACCTACTGGAGATGTGGCTACCTTAAAAAGGCATGTCCATGTCTTTATCTGATTGGCTGAGCTGCCAGTGCCAGGCAGCCAGTTGAACATCCACCTTGTGCTCCATTCCTCTGAGGGGTGAGGTCAAAATTAATTTCCTCCTGCACCAAGTAAGCCATGGAGCATAGTTATTGCAAGATTTCCCTTATTTATTTATTTATTTATTTATTTATTTATTTATTTATTACATTTCTATACCACCCAATAGCCGGAGCTCTCTGGGAGGTTCACAAAAAATAAAACATTCAAAGTATAAAACAAAAGTATAAAACCATAATATAAAATACAATATAAAAGCTCAACCAGATAAAAACAGCAGCAATGCAAAATTACAAATTTAAAACACCAAGTTAAAATTTATTTATAGACTGTTAAAATGCTGGGAGAATAAAAAGGTCTTCACCTGGCGTCGAAAAGCATATAGTGTAGGTGCCAAGCGAACCTCCTTAGGGAGCTCATTCCATAGCCGGGGTGCCACAGCAGAGAAGGCCCTCCTCCTGGTAGCCACCTGCCTCGCTTCTTTTGGCAGGGGCTCGCGGAGAAGGACCCCTGAGGATGACCTTAGGGTCTGGGCAGGTACATACGGAGGAGGCGTTCCTTCAGATAGCCTGGCCCCAAGCCATTTAGGGCTTTAAATGTTAATACCAGCACTTTGAATCAGGCCCAGACCATTCATACCAAAACCATTCAGCTGCAACTCCATTCTGAACGTCTTCAGGGGCAGGATCTACACTACTGCTTTAAAGCGCTTTATAACAGTTTTGACAACTGTTGGGGCCCAGGACACACACTCCATATACTGTTGTCAAAACTGTTATAAAGTGCTTTAAAGCGCTTTAAAGCAGTAGCGTAGATCCGGCCTTGTGCTTGCTCTTTAATTAAGAATTCCGCAATACAAATGTAGCGCTTCACAGTTGCAAAATGCCTGCAACTCAGTTTTTGACCTTTGAAACTCCATCAAACTATATAAATACAGTATAAAGGATTGTTAACAAACAGCATGCTAATGTCAATAGGAGGAGCACTTGCTGCCTTCCCCTGAGCACATGTTCCCACCAAAGGAGCAAATATTCACACTGCTTGTTTGGGGATTTGCATATGACAGGTGTACTCTAGGCTTCACATCCTTTTTGGCTTTATTTTTACTTATGCCAATAAGGTCAGCCAGTTTAAGGCAAGTTCTACGCAGATGCCATGCTTGCTCAGGACACACACCTCTTTAGACCTGTTTGCAAGCTCCATGTTCAGAGAATAAGCCCTTCCAGAACACGAATGACTGGGGTTGAGGTGGGGAGATGACCCAAATGTGCTAGGGGAACTGTTTCCCATGGTGGCCCCAGCTGCTGTCGGTCTGTTAGGGTTGGTGCAGGAACTACCACACTAACCAAAATACAAGGGACCCAGCAGGTATAACTGGAATAGTTTAGTCAAGGTGGTGCCCCTGCAATGTACTTAGGGAGCTAGAGAGAGAAGATCAGAGCTTTCCCAGGAAATGGAGGCCTTTTCTACATCTCCCAGCCTTCCAGGAGGGAGGGAGGTGGGAGGATCTCACAATATCCTGATTGCGAGATCCTCCCCAGGGTGCACACATGACATGCCAGAAAGAAAGAGGCATGTTGTTACCACCATTCCCCCTACCCCGAGCAGGGCTGGTCACACAAGAGCGAGGCCCTGCTCCAATGAAAAAGTGTGTGTGTATGTGGAATGAATGCTCGCCCCTTAAACCCCCTGCCATCGCAGGGGATGGCGGAATTGCTCACCTTCCCACCCGCGATGGGCACAGAGCCGTGTGGTGTGGATCCATGCCCATTTCTGGTACCGTGCCTACTCTTGAGTAAGTGGGCGCCAGGCAGGACGGGCGCCCACACCCCTGGCAGTTTTGGGACGGTCCCGAGACTGCAGGAAGAATCAGGTTTTCCCAGGGTTTCTTTGAGCTCCATCACACCTGCACGTTTGCCCTGGTTTACCCTTGAATTATCCACCCTCGTTTCCATAGCGTGTGAAAGCCTGATCAACTTACACCTTTGTGCTTTTATGTTTCATTCATCTTTACACCTCTCCTCATGTGCACACCACTGTTCTTCCGTTGAGATGCACATCCCCGCCCCAGATCTCCTTTGTACCTCCCCCTACAGTTCATTGGTTGGTGGTACTTGGACACTGTGCCCTCCCTCCCTACATTGTTATTCCCTGTTGCCTAGGCTATGGCTGTTACCCTCACCCTGCCTGGAGGCTTTGGAGCATGAACATAGTAAAATCCAATGGAGGCTTACCTTTGAGTAAACCCCATTGAACAGAAAGAGACTTACTTCTGAGTAAACACAAGTAAGACCTCAGAAGTAAGCATGGGGTTGCAGTGCACTTCTTTCCAGTTTGTGGTTTTAAGACTTAAAAAAGAAAGCTTCTGAGTGACCACACTATTAAAAGTCAGTTCTATATGTGTTTACTCAGAAGTACGTCTCTCTCTGTTCAATGTCAGACAAGGGCCAAGACTATCCTGGAACAGGATAAACCTTGGAGGAGGAGGATCCTGTCACTGGCTCCAGTGTTTGTGGGGGTCAAGGGGAATCAGAAGAAGCAGATGGCCCTCCTGAGACCTACTCAGAGAGGCCCTGACACTGAAACTGTTCAAGGTGCAAGACCTCAAGAAGGAGGTTTGACAACCTAAGTTTGAAGGATATGGCTCCAGTGGTTTTTTAAAACAATAATTTTAAAACTTGAACTTTAGAAAAAAATCCTGAAAATCAATGGATGAATGGATCTGTTTCAGTGCAGAATGATTGTATTTTAACCCCTTAGTTACCCTTTGCCAAAGGAACAAATTGGTTTAGAAGTTTGGTTCTGTTAGCAAACAAAAGCCAAGAAAAAAAGGGACAAATGTTGAAACAAATGTTGTAAACCGCCCAGAGAACTTCGACTTTGGGGTGGAATAGAAATAAATAAATTGCCCAAAGCAAAGCTATAGACAAAAAGGAAATTTTATTCAACAAAAGAAAAAGGTTCCAATCCCTTTTACACCATATGCAGGTCCTTCTACAGAGAAATCTAAAAAACAATATAAAACATTTATAGACTTGAAATATTCCCTGTGTTCAATAGTATATATGATATCAGTGATACAATTGTTCATCACAATACAAAAATGTAAAAAAATAATCAAAATCTAAAGAGAGACTCAAAGTATACACACTGTGTACAAACATTCACATCTCTTAGAGATAAAGTGACTTATTTAGTTTAATGCAACAAGTGTTGTTTGCTCTTAACTTGTATGGTGACCATATGACAGGAAAAACCCAGATTTGTCAGGATTTTTGGTAACAAATCCAAGAAGGGGGGAAATTATGAAATTTGAAGAAAAATCCAGACTTTCCCCACCCTCCCCAGCCAAAGGGCAGCTCTACTTTAATAGGAATTAACAAAAATGCTTATCTCTCTGTCATTTTTACAGATAAAGAGATGAAACTTGGTACAATGATAGCTCTTAGGTAGGACTTTAGCCATACCAAATTTGAAGCAGATCCATTCATCCATTGATTTTTATGATAGTTTTTACAAATTGAGATTTTAAAATTAATTTTTTCAAAAGCTGTCATTTTTAAAGATAAAGATATGGAACTTGGCACCATGATAGCTCTTAGGTAGGGCTTTAGCAATATAAAATTCTGCATTGCAAATGGCACTTTTCTTTTCCTTTCAAAAGTAAAGGGTTACAGCAATCAACATCTGAGCATATGCAAAGATGGAGGTGCATAGATGTTTCATCATGAAGAACCTGCATGTATAGAAAATACATTCCAAATCACATGAGGTACTGGTTCCTCTCTATTCGGCCCTGGTTAGGCCTCATCTAGAGTATTGTGTCCAGTTCTGGGCTCCACATTTCAAGAAGGACGCAGACAAGCTGGAGCGTGTTCAGAGGAGGGCAACCAGGATGATCAGGGATCTGGAAACAAAGCTCTATGAAGAGAGACTGAAAGAACTGGGCATGTTTAGCCTGGAGAAGAGAAGATTGAGGGGAGACATGATAGCACTCTTCAAATACTTTAAAGGTTGTCACACAGAGGAGGGCCAGGATCTCTTCTCGATCCTCCCAGAGTGCAGGACACGGAATAACGGGCTCAAGTTAAAGGAAGCCAGGTTCCGGCTGGACATCAGGAAAAACTTCCTAACTGTTAGAGCAGTGCGACGGTGGAATCAGTTACCTAGGGAGGTTGTGGGCTCTCCCACACTAGAGTCATTCAAGAGGCAGCTGGACAAGCATCTGTCAGGGATGCTTTAGGGTGGATTCCTGCATTGAGCAGGGGGTTGGACTCGATGGCCTTGTAGGCCCCTTCCAACTCTGCTATTCTACAGTCAGAGCTGGTCATCTACCCAAGCCATAAGGTACGAAAACAATTTGTAGTGCATTACGATTTATTTATTTATTTATTTATTTATTTCATTTATATACCGCCCAGCAGCCGAAGCTCTCTGGGCGGTTTACAACAGCTAAAACAGGAAACATTTAAAAAGTATGCAAAATTTTTAAAAAACTCCAAAGGAAATGCAAATTTTGCTAGTTGATTCCCTTCTCTTTACCACTGTTGCACTCTTCTTTTTCAAGAGAAGTTCCCACTTCCCCAAAACTTATTACTGCAAGTTCAACATGGGTTTCCACCACTGTACTGCAGAGGGATCACTTCCATTTCTTTTATTGTTTACTGCCTATAGATTAGTGCTGCTGCCTGAAATTTTCAAGGTATTAACTGAACTGAATGTACTCAGATCGTTTCCAAAGGGATGAGAGTAGAGTAGACCTAGGCAGAACCATGACAGGAAAATCTCATCAAGAACAAGAAAGAAGAATGGCTGACTTATTGGGTCCCCAAGGAAATCATCAGGGAAAGATTTAGACTATTTGTGCACCTGCTTCAGACGTGGGCATAAACCAGGCCTGGGGATTCAGCCTGTCGGTAATCTTTACATCATGCAATGTTACTTATTCCCCAATCAGAAGACCTATAGCCACAAAATTACTTTAAGTGAGTCTTGCTTAAAGAACTTTGCAAGGTGTTTGAGGGCAGATTCAGTCAGCTGCTATTAATCAAAAGAGATTCAACTATGATGGAGCTGAATGATTTATTTTTGAACTGTTCCACTTCCACTGAAAAACTTGTCAAAGTTTATGCTAAAATGCTGGGAGCAATTTACTCTTGTATCTTAAGAGCTGAAGGGTCCTGTCCCAATGGTGGCACCAGAAAAAAATCGGGGGGCGGGGGCACAGAAGGGGCAAAGCATATTTCTAGCTGGGTGGGCTGCGTCCCACATGTTAAGATCTCTGAAAGAAAAATAACGATATATCTCACACTAAAATTGCCATCCTAACCATATATAGTGAAATAAATCATATATTGATTAATTTAGATTTTTTTTAATATAGCATGTATTAGCCAAATTCAAATTACCATAAGGAAAAAAGGCTTTCAAACAAGGTAGAGTCACTACACAAGTATTTCCTTGACATACAGATTAGAACACCTTCTTTAGAAAACAGTTACTTTTGAACCAGGGCAGGAAGAAGCAGTAAGGTAGACTCTTCGTGTAAGGAACATAAGAGCAAACTGAAATCCCTGGGCCCTGTACGCCTAGGAGACCCATGTGAAGTAGTATCAATTAATTAATTAATTATGGTCACAGACCAGCAAAATCAATATGAGACACACAAAAGATAGTTAAAAAGTGACATGAAAACAAAATACAGCTTTGTAGAGCTCCTTCTCTCAGGAGGAAAGTGAAGTAGTAGTCTAAAGACCTGAAAAACGAAGTTTTTGAAGATGAAGCTCCTGATGAAGCTGTGTATATGTGTTTTCATTGCACTCCATCACCTTTGTAATATGGAATAAAGAAAAAAGAGGCATTGAATATGGTGGAATTGATTTATGAATAAACATTCATAGGCTTGCACTGTGAGTAAATTCTGCACCCCCCATTCCTGTCATAATTCTCTGAGGAGAAAAAAGGAAGACGTGGAGAAGGTCAGTGGCAGCACCAGGAAAAAAAATTCAGAGGGCACAGAAGGGGCAAAGCATATTTCTAGGTGGGCGGGCTGCGTCCCACATGTTAAGATCTCTGAAAGAAAAATAATGGTATATCTCACATTAAAACTGCCATCCTAACCATATATTCTGAAATAAATAATATATTCTTTAGTTTTTTTAAAAATATAGCATATATTAGCCAAATTCAAATTAGTGTAAGGAAAAATGCTTTCAAACAAGGTAGAGTCACTACACAAGTATTTCCTTGATTAAACAGACAGAACACTTTCTTTAGAAAACAGTTGCTTTTGAACCAGCGCAGTCAGAATCAGGAAGGTAGACTCTTAGTGTAAGGGAAGAGCAAACTGAAACACATGGGGCCTGTACACCTACAAGACCCAGTGCATGTGAAGTAGTAGTCTAAAGATCCAAAAGATGAAGTATTTGAAGATGAAGCTCCTGATGAATCTGGGTGCTTTTTAAATTGCAATCCATTGCCTTTGTAATATGGAATAAAAGAAATAAGAGATATTGAATATGTGGATACTTTTGAAATGAAAGCCCTGTATGATAAACTGTAAAATCATACAATCCTGAGAAAGTGGACACATAACGAGGTATCATTCATAATTCCCTAAGCGTTGGGGTAAACCACATGTTATTATACATTTTCTTAATCCTGATTAAAAAATATAACTTTTTTGTTCTTGAGTCTTCTTTCGAAAGTCGTATAGTTTTTGAGTAAATCATGGTTAAACGTCACACATAACCAATATGAACACTGATTTTATATGTTCAAATGAAAGTATCTCAAACACTAATGGAGTTAACAAAAATGTGTAATTACAAAAAGTATTCATCATTAAATTTGAAACATTTCAGGAAAAAAAATCATCTCTGTAGCATAAACGGGTGAGAAGTTATGCATATTTAAATGTGTCAACTACATAATAGCATGGCAGCCATATTGATGATGTCATCACACAGCCCCCACCACTGGAATTTTGTAGGACTCACTTTTCTGAGACACTTATGTCATATATAAACAAAAAATATTCACTAAGCTTTTGCACTCGCTGGGGAAAATAAATCCTGCCAGGCTCTGGGACTGATAAGGTGATCCCTCAGGTAGCCTGGACCCAAACCATGTAGGGCTTTAAAGGTAATGACCAACACTTTGTACCTCGCACAGAAACTAATTGGCAGCCAGTGGAGTGATTTTAAAGTTGGCAAGAGCCTTAGTTTCCAGTTTTCTGGGTTTGTAGAGCTTGAGCCAACATGTGCTAGCCTTAACTCTGATCTTAAACTGACAGATATATTTTTTTAATTATTGAACTTCCCTGGGTTTAAAAAGGAAATTTATTATTACCATGTTCTGAAAAAACCAAAACTACAAAGAAGTCATTAATGGAATAGCTGTGTACAAATGAATAAATATGCCCCTGTATATTCAGGATGATTCCTTTAGCTTCAAAATTACCTCACTTTTATCTCAGTTGACACTTTCCTGCTACTCCTCCCCCACTGTCAGAATACCCACGGGAACACTCGAATTCAAAACACAGGAGTACTGGCAGCATTCTAGCTTCAGAGGGAAACCGAACATACCTGAGATAACTTTGCCTGCAGTTGCTGCCGTAGGCTTTCATGGGGTAGTCATAACTTTTAAACCGCTGTTCAGAATTTCACCACACCAATGAAAGGCACACCTCCTTGACAAGCTTAAATTAGCACCAGTAGTTTTCTCCAGAACGTGAAAGAAATATATGATATTCTGAGCCACTGCTTGGAATAAGGACAAATGTGTCATTTTCCAGCACTTTTTAATGTACTGTACCTATAAAGAATTTGTATTGTATGAGCAGCAACATATGGATGCTTATAATGGTGGAACCTTTTTTGTTTTTTTGGTAATTCAACTTAACGTGCGTGCATGTGTGTACACATACTCAGGAGGGAACACACACAAATCAAGGGAACCTTCTCACAGCTTTACCAAATGAAAGTTTGATTAGCTTCCCCCCACCCTCACATCACAGAGTAATGTAGAAGTCAGAAACTCAAAATTACCATTCTCAGCAGCCAAATCCTCTAGGGATTAACAAGCCATACTGTAATGTGATTAGTCAATTCATTGTACCCATAACAAATACTATGACTCAAAATTCATCTCTTACAAATCTGTTTTCTCCTGCAATTACTATTTCTTTGTATCATCTCAGTTTTAAAATACATATGTATTTGGTTGATTAAATGGCTTGTTTTAGCATATGGATAAATTCTTACCAGCGATTGTTGAAGTAGGATACCTCGTATTGGGAAGCAATATTTGTTTTAATCATATTTATACAATTAATACTAATACATCAATAAATTAAAGGAAAGGCATAGACAGGAAACAGTTTTAAGGTTGCTGTTCTTGTGACTTTGGGAAAGAAGAGAACATGAGAAAGAAACATAAATTGATTAACTTTGCCTGGCCTTTATTCATTCACTATGGCAGAATCTACACTACAGCTTTAAAAAAGTTTATAATGGTATTAACAACAGTTGGGTCCTAGGACACATCCTATACATGATTTTCAAACCGTTTTCAAAGTGCTATATCATGCCTGGTGTAGATCTGGCAATGAGACTCTTAAAAATCAACACAAAGTAAGGACTAGGATTGGAGCCTTAGAATTCAGATTTTGAGGGACCAAGCTGCTTCTTGCGAGACCATGGAGGACGGGTGAGGTGCTGGACGACTGGAGGAGGGCTAATGTTGTCTTCTTGATCATCCCAGAGTGCAGGACACGGAATAACGGGCTCAAATTTCAGGAAGCCAGATTCCAGATGGACACCAGGAAAAACTTCCTGACTGTTAGAGCAATACGACAATGGAACCAGTTACCTAGGGAGGATGTGGGCTCTCCCACACTAGAGGCCTTCAAGAGGCAGCTGGCCAGCCACCTGTCAGGGATGCTTTAAGGTGGATTCCTGCATTGAGCAGGGGGTTGAACTTAATAGCCTTTATAGGCCTCTTCCAACTCTACTATTCTAAGATTCTTTGATTCTAACTTCACTGTATAAGGAGGTTCACATGAGAGGAGGGGGTTGTGTTTATGTGGGCAACTGTATGGATGTCTGGGTGGGTAGGCATGCATGTGTATGTGTGTGTGAGCCTGTGCTGCCCCCAACCCATCAGCTGCCCCCAACCCATCAACTGCACGTGGCCCTCATGAATGAAACAGTTGCCACCACTGCCCTAATGGAAGATCTTTGCAGGCTTCACTGCCACAGAGATAAAGGGAATGGCAGGCACCCTTCCCCACCGGGATGGGAGGGCAGGCTTCCCTAAACCTCCTCCCAACAGATGTGTGTTCGCATGATATCGTAAGTGTCAAAAGCAAAACCAACAATACTGGTCTTCGTTGATCCTAGCCATAACTCATAAAAGGCTTTAGATGTTGTCCTTTTGTAGGCTCATTCTCTGTCATCTAGAGAAAATACAGATCCGCAAAGCTGCTTAAATTTTAAAGGGGTCTATGTTAGAATATGTTAAGGTTTCATACAGTTTTAAATAAAACACATTTAGGTAAACAATTTTCTAACTGGATGTATTTGCTGCTGAGAGCTGATTGAAAATTGTAGTATTTGGCCCATTAGTGAACTTGTGGAGTACCAGATTGGGTCTTACCCCCCAAAATCTCTGTGCATGGGGATTCCTTGTCAGAATGTTGCATGTTCAGCATGGAGGTCTTGCCTTCCAGACTTTTGGAGAGGTGTTTGGCTGAGCGACCTGCAGGCAGTGTGAAGCAAGGCCATAGGCCACAGGTTATCCTCCTATGAAATCTTCCCCAATAGGAAGCAGGGCCAGCCCTACTATTAAGCAAAGTGAAGCAGTTGCCTCAGGCAGGAAATGGCTAGTTGTTTAGGGAGCAATCCTATGGCCCCTAGACATTGTCTGAGGCACCATACGATACTGGGGATTCCCCCCTCTGAAGTCAGAGACAGTGCTCTGAGCTTGAAAGGGGGAGTTGGAGACCCTGCCCCCTTGCAGTCAATGTGGAAAGAACTGGGCCGAAAAGAGGATGTTCCAGTGGGCAGGGAGGGGAGGAGACCGGAGAGGCCATGATATGAGCTCACCTGAGTCTCTGCCAGCCTCCTTCTCTCCCCCTTAGAAGTGCTATTGCACACTTAATGTATCATGATTGTATCATACTGCCAGGGAGAGGGTGAAGTGTTTGTGGAATGTTCTGCTTCAGGTGCCAAAATAATTTAGTGGGCTTTGGGCAAGAAGTACCTTGACTTGGGGGTGCACAAAAATGTCTTGAGAATAATAATAATAATAATAATAATAATAATAATAATGATGATGATGATGATAATAATATATTTATTTATTTCTTACCTGCCTCTCCCTTTGGATCGAGGCGGGGAACAACATTAGAACAGGAATCAATACATCTTAAAAATTCATGATTTAACATTGATCTGGATAGGCCTGCCGGAAAAGGCTAGTCTTTAAAGCTGCCTTAAAATCACACATAGAGTTAATTTTACGAATCTCCTCTGGCAGGCCATTCCACAATCTGGGGGCGACAGAAGAAAAGGTCCTCTGGGAAACTGATGTCAGCCTAGTTTTAGCTGACTGAAGTAAGTTCACCCCAGAGGACCTGAGTGTGCAGGGCGGACTATATGGGAGAAGGCAATCCCGCAGGTAACCTGGACCCAAACCATTTAGGGCTTTAAAGGTAATGACCAACACTTTGTACTTTGCCCGGAAACTAATTGGCAGCCAGTGGAGTGATTTTAATGTTGGGGTAATATGTTCACCCCTAGATGTACCGGTGACCAACCTAGCTGCCATATTTTGAACTAGTTGAAGTTTCTGAACTAGGTACAATGGTAGCCCTATGTAGAGCGCATTGCAGAAGTCAAGCCTTGAGGTTACCATTGACCTAAAGACCTACTGTCTTTAGGTCTTCTGACGCTAAGAAGGGGCGCAGCTGGCGTATCAGCCAAAGCTGATAGTTGGCACTCCTGGCCATCACATCCATCTGGGCTGTCATTTGGAGCAACGGATCCAGGAGCACCCTCAAACTGCGAACACAGTCTTTCAGGGGGAGTGTAGCCCCATCCAGAACTGGTTGACACACCTCCAAACCTAGGTCAGAGCCCTTGACAGCAAGCACCTCTGTTTTGTCTGGATTCAGCTTCAGTTTGTTTTTCCTCATCCAGCCCATTACTGCCTCCAAGCATTTATTCAGAGGAGACACACTATCCTTAGCTGACACTGTTATTAAAGGCATAGAGAAATATATTTGGGTGTCATCAGCATACTGATAGCACCCCTCCCCATGCCTCCGGATGATCTCTCCCAGCGGTTTCATGTAGATGTTAAACAGCATTGGGGATAGGATGGCACCTTGTGGTATGCCATACAAAAGCTCCTTTTTTGAGGAGCAACTATCTCCAAGCATCACCATCTGGAATCTACCTGATAAGGCAGGGCTCCAAATTGCATGGAAGCTTCTATGCAAGTTAAGACAAACTTACTCAAAAACTGTCTTCTGAAGGTCTGAAGGGGAGCCCAGGGCAGGGGCTTGTGTGCATACCCTCCACACTTTAAGCTCATATGTGTTCATAAACCTAGAGTAGGGTTTATGAAAGTGAACAGTGAAAGACTGACAGTTTTAGGAAAAAGGATCTGACTGATTACTCTTCCGTTTATGCCTTCTTCCTCTGAATTCACATGATTTTTGCCACGGGATGCTTTTGAAAAATATTCTTTGCAGCAGCAAATTTTTGCTGGTTGAGATAGATTAGAATAATAAAAGTCTTTATATTCTTCCTTTTGAAGCTGATTTCTGAAAGGAATTATATATAATTACTCACACATTAAATTATTAGAAAGAAAATAAAGAGAAAGGCAACTCTCAGGAATAAAGCAACTTTTAGAATAGAATTATGCTGTGTTCTCTAAAGAGGTAATTTTCTGAAGGTTATCAAGCCTAAAAATGCAAATTGTCAGTACTCAGAAAGAGATCCACATTGGTCCACGTTAGTGGGTTTGATAAAGTGCAGAGGCTTTTGAAATAGTTTTGTATATCTTTCCATTGTAATTCTCAATTATCTATTCTGCTGGGCTGAAAGAGCAAGATATTAATAGAGATTTAGTCTCACTGATTTCCCAGTTAAGTCAATGGGAATTTTGCACAATTTTCATATGGATGCTATTAGGTTGGCACAATGTACTTTTCCGGATTCCACCTAAACATTAGAAATCAGCTCTTTGTGATGCAAAGGCATTTGCCTTGCTGGCATCACAGCCAGCCAGCAGCACACTCCCTCCTTCAACCCAACTATTGCTGGAAAATCCCAAACAAGTCTTGTGTGCCAGAAGGACCACTCCACCTGACTGCAGCTCAGTGAGTTTGAACCCATCCATGGAGGTTCAGGCATGAATGTGTAATCTGCAGCGAAAAGCACTCTAGTGGTATATGCCCCAAAGCCCGCCATTTTGAAATGAAGTGCAGGGCCCAGGAAACAAGAATGGGGGATCTGGATCACCATCAGCTGGAAACACCCTCAGCCCAACTTGAAGATACCCCCCTCCATGGCAGTGCTGAAGGAGTATCCTGATTTAGGATGCTGCCAATTACTTGTGGTGGGTATTCTCAGAGTAATTCCACAACCAACCTTCCCAGCCTTTTTGCCACCACCTGTTCGGTTGCGATGCATTCTTTCTGGCACCTGTTAACAACTCCTGTCAAGCCTGTACCCAACTGAAGGAAATACTAAAAAAGAAGAGTACTGAATGGCCATTCAAATGTATTGGTTCATTCCAAGGCCAGATCTACACCAAGCAGAATATAGCACTATGAAAGTGGTATAAAAGCGGTATATGGAGGCAGGATCTACACTACTGCTTTGCAGCGGTATCACTTTCATAGTGTTATCTCCTGCTTGTGTAGATGTATCATGGGCCCTGACAGTTGTCAGTGCACTTCAATACCACTGTAAAGTAGTAGTATAGATCCTGCCCAAGTGTCCATAGGAAATCACAGGAAGATTTTAGGCACCATCTTCACAGCAAAATATCTGCAAGAAATAAGCATTCTTTTTCTTAGGCCATGGCTAGACCAGACGTATATCCCGGGATCGTCCTGGGTTCATCCCTGCCTGCTCCCGGGATCCCTTGTGTGTCATTTAGATGCACAGGGATGACCCCAGGATAAACCTTAGGTCTAGCTAAGGCCTTAGAAAACAAATCAAAATCAAAATACTGCCTTACAGAGTGTAAGGCCATTTGGAAGGCAATGGAGAGTACTGTTGGGATGTTTGGGAGGGAATAGCTCAGAAGATTTTGAGTGTGTGCCCTAGTATGCCTGCTATAGCAGAACACATGAGGGAAAGCCTCTGCAGGACTTGACACATTCCAGGAGGAATTTAAAACAAACCGAAGAAATGATTATTTGAGGGTCAAACTACATGTTATGCTGAATGCTTTCTGTGTAGCTACGTCATTTTTCTTTAATTAATTACTAGTTACGACAAATGTAGCGCATAGCGAGGGAGTTGGGGAGAAAAGTCCCCCCTCCCCATGTGCTGCATCTCCAGTAGAAAACCAACATGCTGGTCAGTGATTTGTTAAAGAAAACACAGACTCTCATTCAGTGTAACGTGTGGTTTGGCTCTACCAATTGCAAGTTTTCATTGACAAATCACTGACCAGCATGTTGGTCGGTCCTCTACTGCCCTCTATCTTCTATTCCCTGCTGGTTTTGTTGCTCTAGCACAGGGGTGGAAGAACATGCTGGCCTCCACCGTCCCCCAAGTTCATTGAAATGTTTTTTTGGGTGGTGCTGGTGGTGGTGGTGGGGATGGCATCCACAGTGGCTACAGAGTGCCAAAGGAATCAATATGTAGGCATCCACAGGGGGTGTCGAATGATCCCCTGACCTCCTGAAGTTGCCCCCACCCCTGCATGAGCAGAATGGATGGCTAGCGCAACAAGAACTAGCAGTTCCTGAATGAAGCATGGAAACAAGCGGAAACACTCATTTCCAGAATAGAAACGGCTCCTCTTGCACAACTGCTAACATGGAGGCACTGTAGGAGTGCACTGAGAGAGGCTGGCCTGACACCTTGGATTCATGAAAGGATCAAGAGATTATCCAAACCACAATAAAAGATGGATAGATGTTTGTGAATGAACTAATTAATTGATTTGTTCACGCATTTGGAATTTAGAAGGTAACATTTAATTAAATGCAACTATAATTTATTATGCATTTGTAACAGAGAGGCGGTAAAGGAAAGAACATTTTCAAACATCACATTATTAGGGATGGTAACGTATCCATAGTTCTTGTGTTCATGACCCCAGTAGACCAGGCACCACACACAAAATAAGGCACAGGGAACCTAGTTCCCTGAGGGATGTCTTCTTTTCCTTTTTATATTTCAGATATTTTGTCTCAGAAAGTCATTGTAATCTGTCAGGCTCAGTTTTCCATGCAGATTTTGTAATGGCGTTGATGCAGACCATAACCCTGAGCCCACTTTGTTTGATTCTACCCCATCTCACCCCCATGAAGTGATTCCCGTAAAAAACAAAGGACAGTATCTGAACTTGGATGTGTACCTTAATGTGTATTTTTTGTGCATCTTCATGAACATTTGATTTATGGCCACAGTTTCAAAAAGCAAGGATATCTAAGCCACTTTCTGGTTTTTCAATAAATATCTGAGACTGTGAGGCAGAAAAGAATAAGGGGACCGATTTTGCACATTCCCAATTTAATTAATGACTTCCCAGCTTTGGTCCCTCATTGTCTTCCTGGCCTTTGGAATTTCATTTGGCTTTGTTACCACCGCTGTCTTTTACTACTAGTCCAAATTTAAATGGAAGAGACTGCAAATGCTAGGTGGCCATTACAATGTGCAGGAAAACATGGAAAGGTTTGTTAGGGTCATGTTACATTCATCTGTGTAATCTGTAACTTCTAGCCTGAAGCTCCACTTGCACACATGCAGTCATTTAAGGATGGGTGAGAAATTAATTTGGTTCATTTTCATATTAATTTTGATATGGATTTTGTGTTTACTTTCATGAGTTTCCAAATTGCCTCCAATTTTCAATGATTTTCAGCATTTGCTGCCAGCACATTTTGTTCCAACACTGTTCTTTCCGATTTCTTTACCCTCACAGACTTAAGTCCCATTTCCACTTGGCTTGGATGTAGCAACCGTGAATTTATGTATTATGAATTCGCCATTACACTCAGAATTGATGGCAAGCTTTGCAGCATGCACAGATTTCCCCCTAAATTTCCAGCCATCCTTCCACCTAGACCTACTTGAAGCCGCTGCCACAGCTCTGGTTCCAAGATGAAGAGGCGGGTCCATCTTGATCCTGGGGTGGGATTAGTGACAGGCAGGAAGTAAACGTCACATCACATGATCATGCATGCAGGCCATGTGAAACCAACCAATCAGAAACGGGGCATAATTTGGTGACGCATGACATCATGCCACACTACATGAATCCAAACTAAAGCTCCCATGATGCACCTTGATATTGTGAATGTACAAAAAATCCTATACATGCAATGAGATTTCATATTAAAGGAGAACTCTCATCCAAGCTCTCATGGACAAATTTATTGCTTTTCAAGTGAATGCGCTTGGGGTAAGTTTGCCCATCACTACTCCCTGCTCTTCTGGGATTGTGCTGTTTTATCATTTTTGGGGAAAGAAGTAATAATAAGAATTAGGAATGAGAGACAGTGTGGTGTAGTGGCTAAAGTGTTGGACTGGGAGTTGGGAGATCTGGGTTCTAGTCCCCTCTCGGCCATGGAAACCCACTGGGTGACTTTGAGCCAGTCACAGACTCTCAGCCCAACCCGCCCCACAGGGTTGTTGTTGTGAGGTTAAAAATTGAGAGGAGGAGGATTATGTATGCCGCCTTGGGTTCCTTGGAGGAAAAAAGGTGGGATATAAATGCAGCAAATAATAATATCATCTTAAAGAAATTGTATCCAATGCATGTAGCAGGGAATACTCTTGATCTGGTTTTCACAACTGGACATGAAGATGGTGATCTGAAAGTGGGGGAACTTACATCAGTCTCTTTGTTGTGGTCAGATCACTGCTTGCTGAGGTTTAGACTTACAGCAGCTTTCCCCCTCCACTACGGTGGGGGACCTATTAAGATGGTGCGCCCCCGGAGACTAATGGATCCAGATGGTTTCCAAAGGGCTCTGGGGAGTTTTCTGGCTGATAGGGCTGGCGCTCCTGTCGAAACCCTGGTTGATCTGTGGAATGCAGAAATGAGGGGGGTTGACACGATTGCTCCTGAGCGCCCTCTACTGAGTAGAGCTCATACGGCTCCACGGTATATCCCAGAGCTGAGAGTGATGAAACAAAATAGGAGACAGCTTGAGGGCAGATGGAGACGAACTCCTGGTGGATGCATCCAAACACTGGTAAGTGCCTATAGTAAGATATATTCGGGGCAGTGAGGGTAGCAAAAAACCAATACCTTGCTGCCACTATCAAATCATCTAACTGCTGCCCAGCAGAGCTTTTCAGAGTTGTCCGGGTGCTATTACATGTTGGCCCTAAGGACATGGTAGAACCATCGGAAGCCTGCTGTAATGAATTTGCTAGGCACTTCCAGAATAAAATCTTTGGCATCCACCAGGACTTAGACTCCAGAGTTACAGCAGGTGAATCTAGTGAGGTATCCAGAGTACAGCCTTGTCCAGTTTTCTTGGATGAGTTTCAGTTGGTGCAGCTTGAGGGTGTTGACAAGGTGCTTGGACAGGTTCATGCAACCACCTCTGTGTTGGATCCTTGCCCCTCTTGGCTAATTAAAGCTAGCAGGGATAGAACAGCTGGCTGGGGCAAGGAAGTGATTAATGCCTCTCTGTGAGAGGGAGTGGTCCCAGGCCATCTGAAAAAGGTGGCAGTGAGGCCACTCCTGAAGAATTTATTTATTTAAAACATTTGTATCCCGCCCTATATCATTAAGATTTCAGGGTGGCATACAGATAAAAGCATATAGTATAAAACAATAAATATACACAGCTAAAAACAAATTAAACCATGAACCAAGTTAAAACAATATATAGTTTAAAAGCAGTAAAAAAAACCCAGTTAAAACAATGTGCCGTCTTCGTGAATTTAACCATTAAAGGCTTTGTTAAAAAGCCATGTTTTCACTTGGCGCTGGAATAAAATCAGCGAGGGTGGCAGTCGGGCCTCCAAGGGGAGGGCATTCCACAGTCAGAGTGCTACAACAGAGAAATCTTCCCTGGACCTGGAAAATCTTAATAACTACAGGCCGGTGGCAAATGTTCCATTCCTGGGCAAGGTCCTTGAGCGGGTAGTTTTGAGCCAGCTCCAGACATTCTTGAATGAGACTGATTATCTAGATTAGGGTGACCATATTTTGGAAACCAAAAAGGAGGACAAAATGGCCGCCCTCAGGAGGCGTGGCCACCCCAACATGCCCACCCCCAAGGCGGAGCCAACTCAACATGTCCGGCCCCCAAGGGGGTGTGGCCTCGGTCACATTTATTTATTTATTACATTTTTATACTGCCCAATAGCCGAAGCTCTCTGGGTGGTTCACAAAAAGTAAATGATAGCAACCAATGAGTGCCAAAGGCACACAACTACTATAATAATGTATTAAATACTAAAAAAAAATTAACACTTATATAAAACTATTTCTTTATTTTTATAACTTAATAAACAACCACAACAGTCATAGAACACATTAGAATAGTGGTTCCCAATTGGTGGTCTGCGTAACCCACCCAGGAGGTCCACCATGGCTTGGCATTTGAAAAACAATATACAATTGTAGAAACATATAATCACAAAATCTCAGCAATACCACCTTCAAAGCAGTTAGCTACAATTCACAGGCAAGTTCCTTTTAAATGCAATCTCAAACACGTCACTTATTTCAGCTCACCCTAAAAACCGTGCCACTACACAGTATAGCATAAGTATATGGATTTAAAGCATCCATTTTTCAGAAGCAGGTAAGATTCAAGGCTCAAGTACATTTTACACAACTGTTTCACATGCTAAGGAAATTTTGCAGAACTGCATCACATGCAAGTGAAATGGCCCAAAGTTATTTCCTTGTCTGGAGAGCTATGTAGAAACAGTGAGTAGCAATGAAGATGCAGGGCAGTTGTTAGATATCAAGATGTCTATCACATGAAAACACTTTCAGACAACATGTAAAATTACTGGCAAGAAAATGATAAGGTTTAGAATATGTCTAAAGTCATGAATGGCCACCTTTATAACTTTGATCTTGCATTTGCAATGCAATGCATAGCTACTGGGTTTAAAGGCCCAGAGCAGTTTCCATTAAAGATAATGGTTTTTGCAGGTTCAATGCTAATCTATTATCTCCATGGCACAAGGAATTATATTAGGGCGTGGAAAAGTAAAGGATAACTGGCATTATTAATATCATATTATCAGCATCAACAGCAAGAGACGGAGCCTTATTAATATTAAAATCACCATGCATTACACACCAGCAAGAGACGGAGCCTTATTATAGCATCACCACCCATTATCAACAGCAAGATTATTATTATTATTATTATTGTTTATTTATATAGCACCATCAATGTACATGGTGCTGTACAGAGTAAACAGTAAATAGCAAGACTCTGCCGCATAGGCTTACAATCTAATGATTGTAAGGAGCATTTTTAACATTATCACCACCCATTATCACATCACCAGCAAGAGTTTTATTAGCATCACCACCCATTATCTGGACACGTAGATACTGGGAAATAAGTTTGCATGGTCTTGCAACTAGTTTCCCTGGACCCCAAGCCTTGGTCAAATGTACCTGTTTCCCCACACATCCAGCATGGGAGCCCAGCCATCTAGCATGGGGAAAAGTCCTGCAATAATAATAATAATAATAATAATAATAATGGAAACACACTCTGTGTACGCTCAGAGGAGCTTTAATATACTTCATTGTATTTAGCACTTTAAAAATATGGACAAATGGAAGAGAAGGAGCATTTTTAACATTACATCACCATTATCCATTTTTCAGGGACAAAACTTGTAAAATAGCCATTTTAAAGTGGCTGAAGCAATGAAGCCCCTCTCTCAAGCTCTAGCCTCCCCCCCCGCCTTTCCCTAGCCCTGCGTCCCAGCCTCTCCCCCCTCCACCTCACCACCCCCATGCCAAATTAGGGAGGATGGTGGCCTTGCCTTGTCCTACCTTTTCCCACGTTGTTGTTGCAGAGTTGCCTCCTCCCTCCTCACCTCGTGTCCTGCTGCTGCCTGGTGCGTGGCTGGTGGATGTCCTCCGTCTTCCTTCCGCTTCCACCACGCTGCTTCCCCCCCCCCACTGCTTGTTCTGCCCCCCCCCCGTTGCCTTGCCATTTGTCTTGGTGGCGGCCGGAGGCACATTTCTCTCTCCCCCCCCCCAAACAAACAAGAGGGTGTGCAAAGCAAGGTTGAAATGATGCAAAGGGGGTATGTATGTATGTAACCTTATTATTTTCTCCCCTTTGTTCCACTGACTTGCTCTGCGCCGGGACGGGACGGGATGGGACGCGCTGCCCGCCTCATTGCTTGTCCTTGCCGCGGCTGCGGCCGCGCCGGGATGGGCCGCGCCAGGCCGCGCCGCGCCGGGCTGTGCCGGGCCGCGTCGCCCGCCTCATTGCTTGTCCTTGCCGCGGCTGCGGCCGCGCCGGGATGGGCCACGCCAGGCCGCGCCGCGCCGGGCCGCGCCACCCGCCTCGCTTGTCCTTGCTGCGGCCGCGCCGGGATGGGCCGTGCCAGGCCGCGCCACGCCGGGCTGCGCCGCGCCGCCCGCCTCGCTTGTCCTTGCCGCGGCTGCGCCGGGATGGGCAGCACCAGGCCGCGCCGCACCGGGACGGGCTGCACCGGGCCGCGCCGCCCGCCTCGTTGCTTGTCCTTGCCGCTACGGCCACTTGTGTGTTCTTGGCGGCTGCCTACGCCCGCCTCTGCCTCGCCAGGGCCTCGCCAGGGCAGGGCCTGTTGTTTGATTCTAAAGATGGCCGCCGCTGCACCCCAAAAAAAGGCTGCAGACAAGTAAGGGTGGCCGCGGCCGAGTCCCCCCCCCGCCCCGGTGTTTCAACGGCCCACTCCGGATCCTCCGGATCGTGCTGTTTCCCCGGTGGTTACCGGAGTAATCCGGTGCCTATGGGCACCCTAATCTAGATCCATTTCTGTCGGGATTCAGGCCTGGTTTTGGCACAGAAACAGCCTTGGTCACCCTGTATATGACCTATGTTGGGGGAAAGACAGGGGGAGCGTGACTCTGTTGATTCTCCTTGATCTCTCAGCGGCTTTCGATACCATCGACCATGATATCCTTCTGGAGCATCTGGCTGAGTTGGGAGTGGGAGGAATTGCCTTGCAGTGGTTCCACTCCTACCTGGCTGGTCGTCTCCAGAAGGTGGTACTAGGGGAAACACTGCTCGGCTCCATGGATTCTCCAGTATGGGGTTTCGCAGGGGTCAGTTTTGTCCCCCATGCTGTTTAACATTTACATGAAACCGTTGGGTGCGGTCATTCGGAGTTTTGGAATGCATTGTCATCAGTACACTGATGAAACACAGCTCTGTTTCTCCTTGTCATCTTCAACAGGTGAGGCTGTGGATGTGCTGAACCAGCGCCTGGTTGTGACAATCTACTGGATGAGGGTTAATAAAGTGAAACTCAATCCAGACAAGACTGAGATGCTGTTAGTGGGTGGTTCTTCTGAATGAATAGTGGGTGTTCAACCTGTTCTGGATGGGTTTGCACTCCCCCTGAAGGAGCAGGTTCATAGCTTGGGGGTTCTCCTAGAACCATCTCTGTCCCTTGAGGCTCAGGTGGCATCGGTGGCACGGAGTGCCTTCTACCAACTTTGGTTGGTGACCCAGCTATGACCCTATCTGGACAGGGGTAACCTAGCTTCAGTTGTCCATGCTCTGGTAACCTCCAAGTAGATTACTGCAATGCGTTCCACGTGGGGCAGCCTTTGAAGGCAGTTCAGAAGCTACAGCTTGTGCAAAATGCAGCAGATTGATAACTGGAACCAGAAGGTTCGAGCATATAAGACCAACTCTGGCCTGCTTGCATTGGCTGCCTGTATGTTTCCGAGCTGAATTCAAGGTGCTTATTTTAACCTATAAAGCCTTACATGGCTTGGGACCACAATACCTGACAGAACGCCTCTCCCGACATGAACCTACCCATATACTACACTCAACATCTAAGGTCCTCCTCCAGGTGCCTACCCCGAGGGAAGCTCAGAGAATGGCAACAAGGGAGAAGGCCTTTTCAGTGGTGGCCCCTCAATTGTGGAATGATCTCCTCAATGAGGCTCGCCTGGTGCCAACATTGTTATCTTTTCAGCGCCAGGTCAAGACTTTTCTCTCCTCCCAGGCATTTAACAGCATTCAGTAGCATATGCTAAGTTTTTTAACTGACCCCAGAATACTTGTTTTAAACGGATATTGTCTGTTTTTGTTTGTATTTTATGCTTTTTATGCTTTTAAATTTTGTATATTTGTTTTTAATGTTCACTGTTTTTAACTTTTGTAAACCACCCAGACTGCTTTGGTTATGGGGTGATATATAAATGTAAAAAATCAACATCATCATCATCATCATCATCATCATCATCATCATCAATTTCACCAGGTTATCATATGCCACATCCACTTACCTTTAAAATGGATCATGTCTGAAGAAGAGAGGGCCTAGTTCTGCTGGACCACCCTTACAGCCAAGTGAATCACACTGCGAAAATAGAAACCCATGAGGTGCCTAGATGTGATCGATGGTGGATTTAAAAACAAAACAAAACAACTCTTAGATTTCCAAAATAGGGGAGGAAAATAAATTTCAAATCATCTGGCAGATTTTTTAAAAAAGTTTTATGTAGACTAAGGAATAGTCGATGGATTCTTCCCGCTTTATAGTTCCCACCCCACTACACCATCAATGTCATGCTTTCTTTTTCTCTTTTCCTCTCACTGCCATTTCCTTTTAAAACCCATCCGTCTTTATTTTCTTTATATATTTCCAAAACAGACAAATAAATATGGATGTAAATTATTTAATATGCATCCTTACGGACTCGGAACTTAACGCACCATGGGAGGAAATTATGGGAAATGGGTGGCTATGAATAGTTGTCCTGTATCATCAACTGCATAATTGGGAGGGATAATAACCAAAAACAAACACTGGGGGGAAATGACCGTGAATCTAATCTTACAGCCGGAAGACACTGAGCGGCATGGAGAAATTTCTCTTGACACAGAAGAGAAGCTGAAAACACAGCTTTAACAGGAGAAATCCTTTCGATCAAAGGCAGGCCGCTATTAAGACAACAGATAGCGCTTTAATCCAGGTAAAATTGAAATGAAAGCTGAATTTAATAATGACAGGTGGATGCTTGCTGAAGTTTGAGTAAAAAATGTTGACACTAATCCATGATCATATTAGTCCTACTAAAAATGGCTACAAATCAAATCATACTTTGGAAGACCTGAAGCAAGACGCAGCCTGACGTCTGAAATTACTTCCGCCATTCCGTGTCACCAGAGTCACCCTTGGCTATGTGGGAAAGTCTATGCTGCAACTCCTCCCTGTGCCAGCATTGACATTGGAAAAATACTAGTGCTGCAGCATGGGCTTCTGCTGCATGATCCTGGGTTTCTCATGTGGGCATCTCACATGGGACAGCGTGGGGCTGCTTTGGCTCCCACAGCACCACAGTAGAAGAAGATGGACTTCCTTTTTGAGATGCAAGGAAAGACGGGCCCTATTCAGAGGCAACTTGAAGAAGGGTGATTAGGCTAATCATGGTGTATGGTAGTTACCACTAAACACGCTGCGTGCTCCTGCCGTACATACATGGAGCCATGCCCCACAGCATGGTTACCCTGCCTAACTACCCTCCACTCTAACCAGCCTTCTTGAATGCACGTAGCTTCTCCTTGCGCTGCTGTGGGGGGTAGGAGTAGTGGCTCTTCTGCAACTGGCTGGGAAAAGGTTTTCATGCCTGATGGTACTAAGGATACCCTGGGTTTTGGGGCTGCCCCAAGAAGGTACTGGTTCCTCTCTATTCGGTCCTGGTTAGGCCTCATCTAGAGTATTGCGTCCAGTTCTGGGTTCCACAATTCAAGAAGGATGCAGACAAGCTGGAGCGTGTTCAGAGGAGGGCAACCAGGATGATCAGGGATCTGGAAACAAAGCCCTATGAAGAGAGACTGAAAGAACTGGGCATGTTTAGCCTGGAGAAGAGAAGATTGAGGGGAAACATGATAGCACTCTTCAAATACTTAAAAGGTTGTCACACAGAGGAGGGCCGGGATCTCTTCTCGATCCTCCCAGAGTGCAGGACACGAAATAACGGGCTCAAGTTAAAGGAAGCCAGATTCCAGCTGGACATCAGGAAAAACTTCCTGACTGTTAGAGCAGTACGACAATGGAATCAGTTACCTAGGGAGGTTGTGGGCTCTCCCACACTAGAGGCCTTCAGCCATCTGTCAGGGATGCTTTAGGGTGGATTCCTGCATTGAGCAGGGGGTTGGACTCGATGGCCTTGTAGGCCCCTTCCAACTCTGCTATTCTATTATTCTATGAAGGTTGCCACCTTGGCCTTAGACCATGTCTGCATCCTCATTCTCTTGTGCTTCTCCTCCTCCACTTCCTCATTCTGGGAGGGGCCTCCAGTTGGGGTCAGGGTGTTGTGCTGGGACTATGATGCCTCTGAGGGGTCACCTTCCAAGTACAAGTTGCTGCTGCCACTCACCTCCATGGGGCATGCCAGACCTACCATTCCATCTGGAGTGCCTGGGTACTGCAGTGCTCTGGATGCACTTGAAGCATCTACCCTTCTCCCCTGTCCCTGGGGCGCAAGTTGCTCTTTGGGATTTGGGCATGCAGGACACTGGTAGAATAGTATGGCAGGGTTGAGGGATGAGGGCTTTGGCTCTGTGGGAATGTGCATAACTGGGATGCCTGTTGGGGGTAATGCGCCTCTGATGGCATTTGGCAGGTGGGGATGGATGGCAACAGGGCTGGCTAGCAACTGCTGCATCATTGTCACCAGGCAGATTTCAAACATGGAGCTCTTGCGTGACGTGATGGCCAATACAGCTGCTCCATTTTAAGCCACTCTACTTGGTTAACCACAGGGGGCCAACAGAAAACGCAGTAAGCCCTGGTTAGGGCCGCTAACCCTTTTGCAGCATGTGGTTAGTGAGTGTTGTTAAACCATGGTTATGGAATCACTATGGTCAAGAAAATCACCCTACACACAACATGCTGAGCCATCAGGCTTAGTTCACAATGCTTTACCATCATGGCTTAGCATGATGTCTGAACAAGGCCACTGTGTTGTGCCCTGCATGTTTCATGAAGGAGTAGCTGGATTCCGCTTGTACCTAAAATTATACATCAAGTCCCCTTTCTGTCCTTATTGGATGATAGAATCGTAGAAGGCCATCGAGTCCAACTCCCTGCTGAATGCAAGAATCCACCTTATATCAATTTTTTAATTGTGAATTTTAAACAAAGCAAAAATCATAAAAGATAATAATAATAATAATAATAATAACAACAACAGACATATGCAACTACATACTTCAGAAGCCTCAGTTTCAAATATCACAAAATTCTAAAAGAAAAAAAGGGAAAGTAGCATAAATTACACATAAATGCCAGTGATGGCAGACCAAATGTCTGAGTATAAGTGCATTCGTAAATGGTGCCTGTATACCATTCTTTCAAATGTTGCTAATGTTGTTAAGCCAGCTTTCTGGCTTAACCACCATGGTTAAAGCCATGGTTTAAGGTGTCTTCTGAATGGGCCCAGTGTCTTCAATACATTGCATTATAAGCAGTGTGGTTTTGTCTTTCCAATGTTGTAGAATCAGTCTTTTGGTGGTCAAAAGGGCACGAAAAATCCATTACGTTGATTGTGGATTTTTCAAGAAGCCGGTAGGTAATTTAAGATGACATGTACATCTAAAAATATTAAAGAACTTTCTAATACAAAATATATGCGTCTGATAATTTCCTCCCAAAAGGAGGCAGCGACTACTGGACATTTCCAGAACATATGAACAAAAGAAGCATTAGCTGTATGGCACCTCCAACAATTAGTAGTTTCAGACAAACCTTTATTGAGCAGACACTGTGGCATCCAATAGAACTGAAACAATATTTTTTGCTGAAGATGTAACTGGAGATCCATTGACATATCAGATACTGATGCCAAAAAGTGGTCCACTGATTCAATAAAATAGGATGTTCCAATTCCCTGTTCCATACCTGCTGAAGCCCCAATGAATCATATTTATTCACAGATAATTAGTATTTATAAACATGAATCGTGGGTCAATTTACCTAGTCAGCTGCAATAAATGTTTCCAATACAAGGGAGATTCTGAAGCAGTAAAAGCCGCAAAGGCCAAATCTAGATTCTAACAAATGTTGCAGTTGCAAATACTGCCATTCAGCTGTGACAAGTAACTTAAATTTTTCTCACAAAGCTGAGTGTCCTGCACTCTGGGGTGATCAAGAAGAGACCCTGGCCCACCTGTGTGTGACAACCTTTCAAGTACTTGAAGAGTGCTATCATGCCTCCCCTCAGTCTTCTTAGCATTTGCTTTTTTTGTACCCACATCACACTGTTGGCTCATATTCAGCTTGTGATCTTCAACAATTCTAAGATCCTTCTCGTTTTTAGTATTGCTGAGCCAAATATCTCCCATCTTGTAACTGTGCATTTGTTTTCTTTTTCCTAGGTGTAGAACTTGGCATTTATCCCTATTAAATTTCATTCTGTTGTTTTCATCCCAGGGATCCAGCCTATCAAGATCACATTGAAGTCTGTTTCTGACATCCAGGGTATTAGCTATCCCACCCCATTTTGGGTCATCTGCAAATTTGATAAGCGTTCCCTGCACCTCCTCATCCACATCATTAATAAAACGTTGAAGAGCACTGGGCCCAGGACTGAGCCCTGTAGTAGCCCACTCGTTAGTTACTTCTGCACAGTTTGAGAAGGTACCCATCATCATCATCATCATCATCATCATCATCATCATCATCGTATTTCTTACCCGCCGCTCCCTGTGGATCAAAGCAGGGAACAACATCAAATACAAAAATTCTTTAAAATATATAAAACTGATTAAAAACATGTAAAACCAATACATTAAGCACTCTTTGAGTCTGATTCTGGAGCCAACTGTGAATCCACCTAATAGTTGTTCCATCTAGACCACTTTTAGCTAGTTTGCTAATCAGAATATCATGGGGCCCTTTGTCAAAAGCTTTGCTGAAGTCAAGATAGATTATGTCCACAGCATTCCCACAGTCCACAAGGGTGGTTACCCAATCAAAAAAATGAGATCAGATTAGTCTGGCAGGATTTGTTCTTGACAAATCCATGCTGGCTTCTAGTAATCACTGCATTGTTTCCAAGGTGCTTAGAGATTGGCTTCTTAATATTCTGCTTCAAAATATTCCCAGAGATTGATGTCAGACTAACTAGTCTATAGTTCCCAGGTTCCTACTTTTTGCCCTTTTTGAAGATAGGGACTTCACTCCATGAATTCACAAAGATAATAGACAGTGGTTCTGAGAGTTCTTCTGCCAGCTACTTTATTAAGCTAGGATGCAGTTCATTGAGCTTGGGAGATTTGAACTCGTTCAAAGAAATCAGGTGGTCTTTGACCGTTTGTTTACCAATCTCAAGATGCAATCCTGCCCCTTCAGCTTGTACTTCCCATTTGCCAGGGTGTGTGTGTCATAGACCCGCTTTCGGAAGAAGATTGAGCCAAAGTAGGCACTGAGCACTTCAGCCTTTTCTTTGTCAATTCTTATCAATTGCCATCATCATTGAGTAGTTGAGTCACCATTTCTTTCTTCTGTCTTTTACTATTCATGTACCTGAAGAAAGCTTTTTTTGGAAGCTTTTAGCATCCCACACTAATTTCAGCTCATTCTCGGCTTTAGCCTTCCTGATGCCATTCCTACACATCTGTGCTACCTGTCTGTACTCTTCTTTATAAGCTGGCCTTCCTTCCACTTCCTCTGAGTGCCCTTTTTTGTTTTGAGGTCATCTCTAAGCTTTTTGCGGAGACACATGGGTTCCTTCTGTTGTCTTCTACCTTTTTGCCTTGTTGTAATTGCTTGTAATTGAGCCTTTAAAAACTCCCACCCATCTTGGACTCCTCCTCCTCTTCCTGTTGTTGTTGTTGTTATTATTATCATTTATATACCACCCCATAGCTGAAGCTCTCTGGGCGGTTTACAAAAGTTAAAAACAGTGAACATTAAAAACAAAATATACAAAATTTAAAACCATAAAAAGCATAACATACAAACAAAAACAGACAATATCCATTTCATTAGGCCGACTTGCCATGGGACCCCACTTATCATTCTTCTGACTTTATTAAAATCGGGTTTCCTAAAATCCACAGTTTGTGTATAGCTACACTCAACTTTTGCTGCCTTTAAAATCAAGAACTCAAGTATGACACTTTCCCCAGAGTTCCTGTAACTGCCACTTTTATCCTCTAAATCATCCCTATTCGTCAGAATCAAGTCAAGGATAGCCAATCCTCTAGTTCCTTCCTTCACTTTCTGTAGGAGAAAGTTATCAGTCACATATGTTAGGAATTTCTTGGAGGGGCCGCTTTTGGCAGAATTTGTCTCCCAATGTATATCAGGGTAATTGAAGTCCCCCATCACTACTACATCACACTTCCTTGAAACACTGGCAATTTGTTGTTCAAAAGTTTCATCTTTGTCTTCTCCTTGATTGGGTGGTCAGTAGTAGACTCCAACTATCTTGTTCTTTTTTATTCCTTGCCCCATTAATTTTAATCCAGATGCTCTCAATGGGGCTCCCAGTCTGATCCGCCTGTATTTGAAACCCCCCATCACTGCTACATTACTGACTAGGTGGCCGGTAGTAGACTCTGACTATCACGCTCCTTTTATTCCTTACCCCATTTATTTTAATCCAGATCCTGTTGAAGGGTCTCCCAGGATCATCCTTCTGAATTTCTGTGCAGGGGTGGGTATTTTTAACATATAGTGCAACTCTGCCTCCCTTTCTATTTCTTCTGTTCGTTTTGAACAAATTTCAGGTATACTGATCAAGTTGTATTTGCCTTCATGTATTAAGAGTTCAAGTTCATTCTATTTGTTCCATGTGCTTTATGGTCTGGCTTCCTTCCTACATTGTTGTGAAGACTATTATTGGGCCATGATTAGAGCTGTCCTTGTGTAAGAGCAGGCAAACAGTTATCCAGGTAATCTACCTCTCAGGGTAGTTGTGAGGATAAAATGGGGGCAAGGGGAATTTATGCCACCAGGACCTGCAACCAGGAAAGGTTGGATATAAATGTGATGGATAGGCAGAAAGACAGAGAGATACAGCACTTCACCCCTGATAATTAATTAATTTCTTCTTATATTCAGAAACTAATGTTCAAGTGCCAAATGCTTGTAAACAGTATACATTAAATCACACATGTATAAATTGCAATTTGCCAACAAAGCAGAGGTGAAATTCCACTCTCTGCTTGCCAGAGTGGCCCTGTTCAGGTGTGCATCTGAACATGTGGGGGCTTAAAGTGGGTTCTGGTACTGCTCCCTATGTCCGTGGGTGCACTGGCCCCAGTTCAGACCTTGCCACGTTGAACCGGCAACGTCTGAAATTAAGTTCTACTCATGTTTGCTTGAATGCAAGTAGAAGTCTCTGTGCAATGCCTGGCCCTGATCCAGTTGTGAGGCTGGCAATTATATAGTCAATTACGTTGCAGATCGCCCTCGGACAGGAGTGAGGAACTGCTTGTTTTGGGTCCTGACTGTGTTTACTGGGTCATACTGGGACATGATGAACAATCATGTAAGCAGACCAAATAGCATGGACTCTCATTAAGCCAAGCAGAAAATTCTCTGCTCCCTAGTGAAACATTTAGTGAAAACAAAAGTTCCGCTTAAAAAATTAATAATTTAAATTAGTAATCTGAGTGCTCAGAGAGGCCAGGAGCTCTGGGTTACAGCTTGGCATCAGTTCAAGTGACAGGATTAACGTGTGTGTGCTCTAGAACCAGCTGCTTCCTTGGCTGCCCTCTCCCATTCTATTGTTATGGGGTTCTTATCAAAAGTCTGTGAGTACAGATATCAGTACGGGTTGCCCTGAGGTAATACTCTTAAGACCTGACAAAAGACTGTCACATTTAGCCTGTAATAGCAGATGTCTTGTCTCATCTGGAGCTAAAATGGCCCAAGATGGTATGGGGTGACAGACAGAGATTACTCATTTTTATCTGCCTGCCCCCCCCCCATCAAAGGGAGGAGGCAAGCTTGGGGTGTGCATGAAAGGAAACAAAAGCCAAGACAGCAGTTTGAGTCAGACAAGGATGAGAACTGAGCTGGAGCATCTCTGGGTATAGGCAGGTTCCCAGGAAGATCTGAAGTGGTTATAGCAGATTTTGGCATATATGTTGTTGCATTAAGCAGTGAGGCTCCACCTATGCTCAACCTGTATATTTGTCAATAAACACAAACATTACAAAATGCCATTACTCCTTTAGTAGCCTCATTACAATGTAATCCAAAAATGGGATAGGCACAACATCCCTGGAAATTCTCAGTGCTCTGAGTATAATAAATAAGTGTGAGAGCCAGTGTGGTGTAGTGGCTAAAGTGTTGGACTGGGAGTTGGGAGATCCGGGTTCTAGTCCCCACTCGGCCATGGAAGCTCACTGGGGGCATGCCTACATCCTGGGATCTATGCCACACAGGGGATCCCAGGAGCAGGCAGGGACGATCCCTCCATTTTCCTGGGAGAACCCTTAGGTGTAGAAAGGGCCTGGGTGACTTCTGGCCAGTCACAGACTTTCAGCCCAACCTACCTCACAGGGTTGTTGTTGTGAGGATAAAATGGAGAGGAGGATTATGTACGCTGCCTTGGGTTCCTTGGAGGAAAAAAGGTGGGATATAAATGCAAAATAATAATAACAACAACAAACAACAACAACAACAACAATAATAATATGGAGACCCACCAGCTGCCTCAAGTCCCATCTATACACATTTAATGAGAATGTTTTGTGCAAGAGAACAGGCAAATCCCTGAGCTGGCAGGATCAAGCAGGTTTACTTCTACTCCACGATCTGCTTATCATCTCATCTGAGGGCTAAATAAGAAATCACCCTGCCAGTTGCTATTTGCTTTGGACAGCAGGGACAGGCTTTGGGGCATGTGATGGAGAAGGGCAGGACCAATCAGCACAGCCTTGCTCCCACCCATATCCCTCATACAATGGGGAATATATGAAGGAGACAAACGAATCCCCACCCTCTCTGGCTGACCCCTTCCCCCTACCAAGTCTGAATGGTTTTGTCAGCCAATGAGCAGAATGTCTGCCCTGCCCTGCCCACTCACCCCCCACCCCCACAGCAGGGTCGCTGCTTTCTTCTTCTTTACTCCCTTCTCTGCTTGGACCTCTGTCTTCTTCCTCATCTCCCCACTCCCCAGAGCCGATATCATGGACTCTTCTCCTGCACCAGATGCCTTAGTAAGTTGGTGTGGCAGGGAGATCCATGGATCCACACACTTGGGACATTACCTGCTCACTCAGTTAATGTTTCCAAGGGGGCAGCTATGTTAGTATGTTACAACCCAAGGGCAGTCTATATGTGGGGGCATCACTCTGGAGCCAATCCAGGGGCGGTCCCAGCTGGAAGGTGGCTGGCAATTGGTTGCCTTCCACCAGGAAGGAGGCGAGGGGCGGCTCCGTTATGGGGGTGGCTGCCAGAAACCCTAGGCTCCCTCCTCGGCGTTAGGACCTTAAAGACAAAGGTTAAAAATATAATAAAACATACTAAATGAGCCAGCCTTCAAGTTAATGTTTCCCCACTCAATTAATCTGGTGGCTGTGCCTTTACTTTTAAGATCTTCAAGGCAATGACAAGAGGGTGCAGCTACAACACTTTCTGTCCTGTTCCTCCACAATTTTATTTATTGGTATGTTTACTATAACACTTGTTCGTTGTGAATATTTACTCTTTTCTCCCACTCCATGTAAAAGAGGGAAAGTCTACATTTGCCTCAAGGCTGGAAGGGAAGGAGAACAAAGAGAAGGGAATGTTGGGGGTTCCTGTCTCAGTTTTGAAACTTAACTGTACGTCTACAATTTCAGTCAGGTGTATTAATTTCACCAGAATCATCAATCATTATGAAAAGAAGATGAAGATGTTTTTCCGAGGTGAAACTGATCTGCTAATTACTCCATAGATTATTTTTACAATTATGTTTTCATTTAAAAATCACTACAGTAGAATAGCGTATATTGGAATAGACAACCTGTTTCTTGGATCCTCTTGACAAACTCAGTTACGCTGCTCTTATTCTTAATTCCTTTCTCAGATGTGGTGAAATTCATTTTGTTAACCTTGAAATAAAATTAGATTAATTATCCCACTTAGTATTCAAATTAACACTCTGTTATGGGACTGATGAGAAGACCCACCTTGCATTATAAATTAAGTATTACCTCCTATATCTGGAAAATACATTTAAAAAATAAGGTGAGACGCCTTCGCAAACAGATAACTAAGCCAAGCAGGAGCAACCTGCAAAATCTTTCAGGTAAGCGAACGTATTGACCAAGATTTACACACGTCACATGTGAACAATAGTACATTGGCTTCTATATCATTAATTTTTATTTCTATTGGTCAGTGCTTTTGCCACAGTGTTTGGGCTCTAACCACCCACCTACTGTTAATCCAATCCGACATGCTTTTCGCTGCCATGAGCCCCAAACTCATGATCCACCCCAAGGGAAGAGGAAGTGCAGCAGGAAGCAGATGCAATGGGTGGTGGTGGTGGTAGCGTTCTGATGCCATAGTGAGGGAGCAACCCAGGCTTGGGTGTCTTGTGGCGTTTTCCCAAGGGCAGAAAGCCGGGTGAATTTTGTGCCTACCTGTTTAAGGCCAGCATCTGGCCAGGCATCTGGGAAGTTAGGCAAGGAATGGAGCAGAGGCACAAGGCTTCATCCCAAGGAGGAGATCCAAGGATACAGGTACAACCTGGTGCTGTAAAGATCATGAGGTGGGCCCCAGGCAAAAATCCCTGAGTATGAAATTCCACAATCAGGGTGCCACCACCGAAAAGGGTTTCCTTCTTCTAGCCACCCACTTTGCTTTGTTGGGCAGGGCAACCTGGAGGAGGTATTATTTATTTAAAATATTTATACCCCGCCCTATATCACTAAGATCTCAGGGCGGCGTACAGATAAAAACATACAGGATAAAACAATAAATATACACAGTTAAAAACATTAAACTATGATCCAAATTAAAACAAGAAATAATTTAAAAGCAATAGATACAGTTAAAACAGTTAAAACAATGTGCCAGTGAGTTTAACCATCAAAGGCTTTGTTTAAAAGCCATGTTTTTACTTGGCGTCGAAATGAAGTCAATGTTGGCGCCAATCGGGCCTCCAAGGGGAGGGCATTCCACAGTCAGGATGCCACCGCAGAGAAAGCCCTCTCCCTTGTCCCATCATAACGTATATGTTGTATTGGTGGGATGTGGAGAAGGGCTCCTCCAACAGATTTCGAGTCTCGGGCAGGCATATATAAGGAGAGGCGCTCTCTCAAGTACCAAAGTCCCAAGCCGTTTAGGGCTTTAAATGTCATTGCCAGCACCTTGAATTCCGACCGGAAGCATATAGGCAGCCAGTGTAGTTCCTTTAAGACTGGTGTTATGTGGGCTCTATAAGATGTACCCGCCAGCAGTCTAGCTGCTGCGTTTTGCACTAGCTGCAACTTCCGCGTAGTCTTCAAGGGCAGCCCCACGTAGAGTGCATTGCAGTAGTCTAATCGGGAAGTTATCAGTGCATGCACTACCGTGGCTAGGTTGTCCCTGTCTAGGAAAGGCCGTAGCTGGATCAGCCGAAGCTGACCCCAAGAACTCTGTGCCACGGAGTCCACCTGGGCCTCCAGTGACAATGATGGCTCTAGGAGTACTCCCAAGCTACGCACCTGCTCCTTCAGAGGGAGCGCCACCTCATCCAGAACAGGTCGCTTACCCAATTCCCAGACTTGGGAACCACCAATCCACAGAGCTTCCATCTTAACAGAATTATGCTTCCCCTAACCTGTCAGATGCCACCCCTGACCTTCCAGCCCTTATGACTTAGGTCAGCAGTTGGCAAAATGTGGCCCATGGGCCATCTGTGGCCTTCCAGGGGCATTTCTGCAGCCTCTGCATGTCCCCCCTGCTGCCGCCCCCCTCCCCAGTCCCTGCTGCGCTGCCCTGGAGCAGCAGGCTCCTGCCAAATGCACAGCAGGAAATAGGGTGCCCTGAGGAGCATCCCCGTGCCACGGTCTTTCCCAGGAGGACTGGGCTCCTGCCTGCCTTCCAAACAGCTGCTCAGTGAGCAGGTGGGAACCTGATACTGCAGGGGGGAAAGGGACCATGGAGATGACTCCTAGTATGCTCCCTTTCCCTGGAGTATCGCTGCAATAGGGTAGAGGCTAAATCTTGCTCCCACTGAAGCAATTATCCAGGCGAGGAGGCTGTGAGAATTCTCTTCCCCACGTATCCCCTTTCTCTGGAGAACTGGACTTCTGCCAGCCCACCAAAGAGCGGTTTGGCAGAATCAATTATACGTATTTTATGGAGTTTGCATTTGTGTTGTACCCCGCCTTGATCCAGAGGGAGAGGCAGGTAACAAATTGATGATGATGATGATGATGGAGCTCAGTGCTGCAGGGATGAGGATGTTCAAAAGGTGATCATTGATCCTGATGGTTGATTTCTGGTTCTGGTTGGGAAACATATTGATAAAGCAGTTGCTAGGATTAATTTCTATGGTTCTCCGGTTTCATAAATGTTTTAGCAAATTGGTTGATATTGCCTATTATTATTTGATTATGGCTGGAAATTTTACTGGCATTTTAGATCATTGCTGAATAGAAGCTTGCTGGCTCCTAACAAGCAAATGGTGGTGAGATGATGGGCTTCTTTACATTTAGCAACAATCTCACAGGCTTTGTCTTGCGGAGTCTTATCAGCACAATACATGTGCCCCCCTGCCTTGTTTTTGGCCGGTTCCTTCCCATATGTTTCATTTATACCACCAGCGGACGGTGCTGCTTTATTGCATGACTAGCTGATATGCCCGGCGTTGCTCGGGCCGGTGAATAGTGTTGATAACACACCACTGCTATGGAGTCACATAGAGGATAAAGCAATTTTCAACATCTCCTGCTGAAGAAATTTTATTTATGCAATGTCCTGAAGGAATAATAGCAATTTGCATTGGTCATGACCATGAGTCATAGTTTGGTGGCAAGAGAAGACTCTTGGGAGTTCCACCCAAGGCATGCTGGGAGTTGTAGGTAGGGCTGTGCAAGCTTCGGTCCTCGGATTCAGAAATCCAAATCCCAGAGGCCATTTCATGGCGGATCTGCCATTTTATGACGGATCCGCCATTTTCTTGGACAGCCCTAGGCCCCCCATACACCCTGCAACTCCCAGCATGCAGTGCCTGGGAGGGCTGTACTTACCTGGGCCCAGGAGCAGAAGGAATAGAGGAAGTCGCTACCGCTATCACCAAGTCCTCTGCGCGATCGCCGGCAGCCCCTCGCCTCCCTCACACGATCGGCTGCTGCTGCCTCAATCTGGAAGTCTCCATTGACCCTGGACGGGTCCATGTGACTTCTCCAGGTGCCCTACAGCTGCCTGCTTCATAAATTGAAGCAGGCATAAACTGAACTGGGCTGAGCACTTGCCCCCTTCATCAAGCTTGTTTCAGGGCATGCGCGGAGTGCTTCCCTTTCCTCCCTCCCTTCCTCTTAAGGGTGAAGGCTGAGCGTGTGCTTCCTTCAGTTTCTGAGAAAACAGCGATATCAGGACAAGGTGCCTTTGAGCATGTCCAGTTTGGCCTCTCAAAGACACGCTGTTGTATCTAGTTATGATTTTAAAACCACACATGGCAGTTGAGAGGAGACACCGCAAATGGATGCAGCCCATTTATGTGGGTGGTGTCCTTTGATGTGGACTTGGGTTGACTGACTTTAGGAATCACAGTGCCCACCAAAGGCCAGTAAGTCTGGCTTCCCACCCAAGGCATGCTGGGAGTTCCATCCAAGGCATGCTGGGAGTTGTAGGCATAAACCTAAGTTTTTATTAAATACTTTAAAAATACTTAAAATCCCAGAATTCATGTTTTTAGATTCATGTACACGAAGACCTGTCTGGGTGAACAGCATTAAGTCAGTACCATATGTGGAAGTGGGTAAACATTTTGGGACATACGTGACACACACATACTTTCCACTTTATAGGTAGAGATTTTGATTTATTACAGGCATTTTTTAGGTTTTATAAAATGGAAGATTCCCATTTGAAAATGGTGGGAGAGGCATTGGAAGTTGATGATATCATGAAAGTACCTGCAAACTTCCATGAGTGACCAATCATGAGCATGAACTAAATCACTCATGTAAAGAAGCTCTTACACTTCAGACTTACATGGTTGAACTCAGTTTGATTGATGCTTGGAGAATTTTGTATCCTGGCAAGAGAGACTACACTTTTATTTCACCTGTCCATCATAACTACTTTTGATTAGTTATGATGGACAGGTGATTAGGTTTCTTTCTTTCTTTCTTTTTTGCTTCTACATCTTTGCTGTCTCAACTAAATGTTTGTTAGATTGATAAACTGGTAGTTTCAGGCACACACACACACACACACAATGCTTGGAGTTGCATTTTTCAGATTTGCCTACACTGCCCTTATCTCTGGCACCTTAATATTTCTCTTAATAATGATGAGATGTTTAAAAATCAGATTTCTGCCAAGCTATTATAAAATTAATGAAGGTGGTATAATTCAAGTATTTTAAAATTAATGAGGGCACTGTTGATTCTTGCATCACTGAGTGGGAGGCCAGTTAAGCTTTTATAAGGGGCCAAATTATTGCCTGTGCTTCCAATAAGGATTTTAAAAAATGCAACAAATATCTTTAAATATGATTGAAATCTCTTATAACCCCGTTTGTCATTTCCCCAACTGGACAACTTTATCAGGAGCAGTAGAATATTAAACATGAGTTGCATACTATTCTTTCACAACAAGCAGAATTTGTCTTAACCTGTTTATGACAGGCATATTGGGAAAATGGTGAACATCCCAGTGAGATCCTGGCATATCATCTTAAACAGCAAAAAAACAAAAACAAAAAACAAAAAACCATTGAAATGTTATTTCAGCTATTAAAGATGTGACTGGTACCGCTCCCATAGGTATAAACTCACATTTTAAAAAAACTTTTACACTGATTTGTATAGTACGCGTAGTGAAACTTTGGAGCAGGATATGGACACTCTTTCCCCCCTCATGTTAATCTTCCTTGCTTAGCTTCCTCGCAACAACAGCTTCTCCTGGCTCCTTTGCATATCAAGGAAATCATGAATGTAGTTACGAATATGAATACTGGGAAATTGCCTGGTCCAGATGGGTTTCCAATTGAGTGGTATAAAACATTCTCCAGCCTCTTAGCTCCAAAGCTTTATCAACTTTATAATCATATTTTTGAACTGAGCTCCCTTCATTGTTAAATGATCCTTATATATTATAGCGATTCCTAAGCCTGGGAAGGATCACACCCATTGGGCTAACAATTGACTTATTTTGTTAATTAATGTGGATATTAAAAGATTAACTGCAATTTTAGCCAATAGATTGCAACAAGTTATTACAACACTGGTTTGACTAGACCAGGGGCTGATCCACACCAAGCAGGATATAACACTTTAAAAACAGTATGAAAACGGCATATGTGATGTGTCCTGGGCCTGAACAGTTGTCATAACCATTATAAACTGTTATAAGCAATAGTGTAGATTTTCTGCAGGAGGGATTTATTAAACCCAGGTGTGTGTGTGTGTGTGTGTGTGTGTGTGATAATCTTAGATTAGATGTCAATCTGATAACCTTATATTCTGAAAGAACTTCCCTGGCTGCTATTGTTTCTTTGGGTGCTGAAAAGGCCTTCAACAAAATCCATTGGAAATTTATGTTGGCTGCATTGCGTAATTTCGGCTTTCCTGTAGAATTTTTGAAATGGTTTAAAATTTTATATTCAACCCCAAGAGCAAAGAGTTATGACCAATGGTTTGGCTTTGCTTTATATTATCACAACTATTTGTTGACCTGTACTAGATTGTTGTCTTTTCCACTTAGATTAGATTTTTCACCCTGGACAAGTCTGGAATATTCCTGTCTAGAATTAATGACAGTTTCATCCATTTTCCCAAACTAAACTGATTCAGTTAAAAATCAGTTAAAAATGTTTTTGTGGTGGATTTGGATGGATAACTTGATTTTTTACCTTGGATCAATTATTGGGTGCTGATGATGACTTTTTGTCATTTTCAGCTTTGCCTGGCAAATACTATTTGCTGGCTATGGCTGAATGGCAATTGCAACATTTGTTAGAATCTGCCTTTGGCTCTGCTGTTTTTACAGCTTCAGCGTCTCCACTGCTATTGCAAACACCTGTTGAGGCTAATCAGTTATATCAACCATGTTTCATGTTTATAAATATACTTATTATCAGTAAATGAATATGATAAAGGGTCTTAAGCAGGAATGGAATAGGGAATTGGACTAATCAATGGATCACTGCTTTAGCGTCTGCATCTGAAGTGTCCACAGATCTCAGGTTACACCTTATTCAGCAAAAACTCTTGTTTCATGTGTATTAGATGCCACAACATCTCTTTAATAAGGTTTGTGTAAGTCAGCTAACTGCTGGAATTGTAATACAGCTAATGTATCTTTTAACCATATGTTTTGGCAATGCCCAATGGTTGCCTCCTTTCTGGAGGAGGTTATTATATGGATAAACTTTGTATTGGAACACTCTTTAATATTTACTGATGTACATGACCTCATTTATTATTTACTTGCTTCCTAGAAGTTAACACATGGTCCATGTAGGAAGTCAACACCTAGTCTGCATAAATGGATTCTTTTCACTCTTTTGACAGCTTGAAGACTGATATTACAACACTGGAAGGGTAAATGCTCACCTCTTATAATGCAATGGATTGAAGACCTAACAAAGCGTTCAACATTTGAAGGGGTAATATAGATGTGCCACTCATGAATGGATACATATATGGATATTTAATATACTTTTATTGAGGTATATTCATAGTTTAATATTTAGAGAAATCTGTATTTTCAAATATTTAAAATCATGTAGTTATATTCTTTTTTCTTTGTTTTCCTTTCCTTTTTTGGTTTTGTTTTGCTTAAATTCACAACAACAAATTATTCTTTTTAAAAAAAAAAAAGTAAAGAGGGGTGTTTGTGGACTCATCCCTGCTTGCTCCTTTCCCCTGGAAAATCACTCTGATGAAGGCAATATTAATGCCTCCCCTCCCCCACAGTGATCCTCAGCAGCATCACTGGGATGGGAAGGAGGCTTTAACTTTACCCCCATCCCATTGGGCTGCCCCTGGTTTGCATGAAAAAGATTCCAGGTTTGAACCCTGTCTCTGTGTAGGCTGGGAAAGCCCCTCCCAGAAACCCTGGAGAGCCACTGCCAGTCAGTGGACAACACTGGGCTAGATGGATCAACACTGGGGTGGATGACACAGTATAAGCAGCTTTCTATGTTCCTATGTACTCAGTGGCCTCAGTTAGACCTACCTGGTCTAGTGTGATGGAGGGGTGAAGATCTCGTGATATTTTTATCGTGAGATCTCCCCCTATGTTTACATGCGGCATGAGACGACCTTGGAGGGAGAGGATGTCGTGGCCGCCATTTTGGTTTTTTTCTTAAAGGAACAGAGTGCATGAATGCTCGTGTGCAAAAGGTAAGGGTTTTTGTTGTTTTTTTACAATTATCCCTGCTCCCGCCACCCCACATGGAGCCGGGACAAACCGCGATGCCTGCACACACATTCCATGGTCTCGAGATCAGCCCGATACCGTGGAAAAAGTGTGCTCAAAGGCAAGGGCGAGATCCCAGGACAAGGGAGGGATCATCTCTCCCTGCTCCTGGGATCCCCTGAGCATCATGTGAATGCACAGGGATGATCCCGGGGATCACCCCAGGATATCGCCCAGTCTAGCTATGGCCAATATCTCTGGGATGATTTAAACCCTCCCCCACCTCAGCAATCTATGTTTGGATTATTTTAGTGGGAAGTGTGTCTGTATGGCACCTATGATGTGTATGCATGAGTGTGTGACCCACACACACCAACCCACTACCGAAGGGAAGTAGCCCAGCCTTAGGTCTTCTTCCTGCATCTCAAGGGCTGAGACTTACAAGACCTGGCACCCTAGAAGCAAAAAGGGGCTATACTGTAGAATTTCCAGAAGGGAACCAGTGTGCCCTAATACCGGCCATGAGCTTTGCTTAGCTTTTATGCTCCTTCCCCACTGTGATAGGATTGCTCAGGAATGTAATTATTGTAGCGTAACTACTGTAACTACATGGGGATAAAGGACCTTGCTGCTTGCACATTCTGGAAAAGATAACAAAATGAGCATTAAAGATCATGTAAAATAGTAAGAGTTATTAACATAATTAATGTGGCCATCTTTCTTTCCAGTTTCAAACAATTCATCATGTTCATTGAGGGAAGCAGGGCCAGACAGAGTGACATTGTTGCTGCTTTTCAGTGGCTTTGTGCTTGCAGCCCCAGCACAGTAAAAAATCAAAGACTTTGCGGTAGCAGTCAGGATTTCTCCTTTAGAGCAGCAAGCAATGGGAACATGTAATTTCAGCAGTGGAACCCTTAAACTGTCTCCAGCTCACTCAGGATGTGACCAGTTGTGTCTCAAGGATATTTACAATCTATATTTTCAATTCCTTTTCATATTATATATAATATCCCGGATTATTTTTTTTAAAATAAACTGGGGGCAACAGTGATTAGGTTCCTGTTATAAAAATGGATCCTGTTATAAAAATGTCTATGGCACAGGTGATGTTTATGCCATTCTTCTGTGCATAGCTTAGCCTCCTTTCTACCTCATGACAACAGGGAACACGTGTGCTTTTCCTTTGCACAGAAAAAGAGCTCTTCTAAATGCCTGCAAATTCCTACTGTGATATTATTAGATCAAATTATTTGTTTGGTGTTTACAGAACAGAGTGGAGTAAATTACCCCTCATCATGCAATCTATTTTCTTCATTTCAAAATACATTCAGACACATTTCTGGGGTGAGTGGATGTTAAATTTAAGCTAAACCCCAGCCATGGTAAATTAAATTGCTTTTAAACAGCACAACCTAGTTTTCTTAATGCGTTGGTATTTGCTATGCAGGAAATGGGTTAAATGATTTTGTTTTATTACATTAAAGTTTCCTCTTCCTTGGACATAAAAGAAACTGAGTTGAATTATGTTTCCAAAGACAAGGGTCACCTCATTTAAACTTCTCCACCTACTTCATCAGCTGCCTTGGAGATACAGGTATTGTGAAGTTAGACTGGAACATCTAAGTGGTGAATTGATCATAGAATCATAGAATAGCAGAGTTGGAAGGGGCCTACAAGGCCATCAAGTCCAACCCCCTGCTCAATGCAGGAATCCACCCTAAAGCATCCCTGACAGATGGTTGTCCAGCTGCCTCTTGATAGTTTCTTACTCTTATCTAGTGTAAGTCTTTTACTCTCTCTGAATTGTGGATTACGTATTTAAACAAAGGAAGGGCAAGTATGGGATTAGGCAAGAATATCTATGGCTGTGCTCATCATTGAACTATTCTGCTCTTTCAAATATTTTGTGTCTGAGCATGCGATTACATTAAAATGAATTGACAACTGGCTTGGAGAAAGATTGTTTGGAGAAAGATTGGGGGAGTGTGAATCTGTTGATTCACCTTGATCTCTCTGTGGCTTTTGATACCATTGACGATGGTATCCTTCTGGGGTGACTGTCTGAGTTGGGAGTGGGAGGTACTGCAGGTTCTGCTCCTACTTGGTGGCTTGGCTCCAGAAGGCTATGCTTGGGAAACATTGCTTGGCCCTATAGATTCTCCAGTGTGGGGTTCCACAGGGGTCAGTTTTGTCTCTCAGGCTGTTCAACATCTACTTGAAACCAATGAGTGCAGTCAACCAGAGTTTTGGAGTGTGTTGTCATCAGTATGCTGATTACACACAGCTCTATTTCTCCTTCTCGTCTTTATCAGGTGAGGCTGTGGATGTGCTGAATTGGTGCCTGGCTGTGACAATGGACTGGATGAGGGCTAATAAACTGAAACTTAATCCAGACAAGACTGAGATGCTGTTAGTGGGTGGTTCTTTTGACCGGATAGTGGGTGTTCAATCTATTCTGGATGGGGTTGCACTCCCCCTGAAGGAGCAAGTTTGTAGTTTGGGTTTTTTCCTAGAACCATCTCTGTACTTGAGGCTTCAGTTGGTGGCCCAGCTATTCCCTTATCTGGACAGGGATAACCTGGCTTCAGTTGTCTACGCTCTGGTAACCTCCAAGTTAGATTACTTCAACGTACTTTACGTAGGGCTGCTTTGAAGATGGTTCAGAAGCTGCAGCTTGTGCAAAATGTGGCAGCCAGATTGATAATGGGAATCAGGTGGTTTGAACATATAAGACTCACTCTGGCTTGCATTGGCTGCCTGTATGTTTCCAAGCCCAATTCAAGGTGCTGGTTTTAACCTATAAAGCCTTACATGGCGCGGGACCACAATACCTGATGGAACACCTTTCCTGACATGAACCTACCCATTTGTGACTGATCTGTTCCGCAATTAGAGGAGTGCCATTGCGGGAGCACGTGTGCCCTGTTACGGCAGTTCTGCATGTGTATCGGTAGAAGTGGGCAGGGCTACACAGGATTGTTTTTACTGTCTCCTGAGGAATGTGCACCAGCGCAGATACACAGCAACACATGGGGGGATATGAACTGTGTTGAATATGCGCTCCTGCGCAGAGATATCTTTGTATTAAAAACAAACAAACAAACAAACCCACTTGGTGGTAAAACCTGCTGATACCCATGCACACAACCCTCACAGCTGATTGGCTGTTTGCTGAGCCCAGAACTTGTAGTGAACAGCAATGAACTTGCGGGGGGGGGGGGGCGCACCGCAAACATTCTTTGCAGTGGAAGTGAGAGAGCTGGAAAAAAATGACAAAAGCAGTCAGGGAAACTGAGAGGTGGAGCCGAGATCGCCGTGGGAGCAAGTGAACGTCATGTGACCCGTTAGTGACGACGATGATACAACCCTGCAATAAATGGCTGGGGTAGATTTCTCCACCCCCAGGTGAGTGTTCAAATAATTAAAATGTGAATTCCAGGGGATACAGACCAGGATGGAGATTTAATAGATTTTAACAGATTTTTTTCATGGAAAAAATGGAAAACAAATAAATAACAAGCTAAGGGTGTTGCCTAGTGCAGTATTATGTCATGATGAACATTGTTGCTTATTCTTCTCTTTGCACAGAAACTTTTAAAACAGGAGATTTCATCTTCTAGGCCAATTCCTAACCTAGGAACCGTAGTCCTCCCTCCACTCGGATTCAGATCCACTTTCTGCTTCAACTAGCACATCCCAGCTGCTCAATTCCCAACATCCCACCCTCCAATAACATAGTTCACCGTGCAGTGTCCTTTGATGGTTCTTCCCCCCTGTCTTCTGGCTTGGTCCTCACTCCTACCTCCTGGTTTATCAATTGGTTCTGAGCTCTTGGCTCAGTTCAGGCTGCTGCCCAGGGCCCGGCCCTGATAGAGAGCAATTTGATTTAGCCAAGCCCATTTTGAATTGAGAAGAGGCGTACCATCTCTAATATCCTGTTCTTTGAACAGCCAGTTTCTCGCTGGCAAATCACAGGGAGTTCTATTCTCATGAAAGGTCTGGATAAGTAAGTGCATTAAACACCACTCAAGTGAAATTTTCTCATTTTGATGATTGGCTGTTGTGCTGCATTTTAAGCCATGAATGCTTATCTCTGCTTGCAGAAGCCATTTCCTGCAGCGGAAGTAGGGAATGTCATTAGTGTACCCAACCCTCTTATAACCCACAGCACATCATTAAATAATCTAATGATTGTATGGCCCATTGACCTCCATCATTCATTGGTTAACAATGTTTGTTAAGAGCAGGCACTAGGGAAATTGCTGCAGTATTGTCATTCCTTCTCTTGCCCAACTCCCAGCTCAACTTTTATACAAAATACAAAGGACTTGTAAATTGCTTCTAATGATATAATCTGATGTTCAAACAAAGCCCCTGCACCCCCACCCCACCAGTTGCTAGTACAGCAATCTTCTTATCAAAACAATATTTTCTATGCAGCAAATTCTTTTCCTTAAGGTTGGTATTCCTACACACAGTTTTGTTGCTTTGTGAAATTCTGGCATTATGCTAATGTTAGGCTATGGGAATCAGATGACTGAACTGACTTTGTATCAATTTAAACATCAACTCTTTCTCAGGCTGGGCTAATACAGAGATGCCCTCTAGGATAACTGTTAGTACTTTCAGACATATGTAGCATTTATTATTGGGCTGTGCACTGCCTTGAGGCGAATCCCCGAAACCAAAGCGAGGCGGGCTGATTTGGCCCACCTTGCCTCGGTTCCAAGTTGGTTCTGGGTCAGCCCAAGGCACCCAAGGCTGAAGCTGATTGGTACCAAAACCTCAGCGCTCCTCAGGCCACTTCAGAGTGGTGTGTGCCCTCCCACCCTCCTGGGAAAGCTGGCGTATAGCTATCCCTGAATCCATTGGACTCACCTTCCTCTCCTCGGCCTCTCTTCTCATCTGCCACCACCATATCGCCGCCACCGCCAGGACTTACCAGTCCTCGTGAGATCCAGGCCGTGATTTCAAGATATCATGGGGGCTCTGTTTTTTGTATATATATGGCCACAAACTACACTGGCCATAAAGGGAAAATGGCCCTTTGTGGCTGCCGTAGTTTGTAGCTGTAGATATACTATGATCATGGCCTGGCTCTCAGGAGGAAGATAAGTTTCCAGATAAGTTCTAATGGCGGCGGCAGCAGCTTTGGGTTAGAGGGCAGCAAGGGGGAGAGCAGGGAGTTGGGAATCCCATGGACTCCTGTTCAGCCTTGCTCCTGGCTACAAAACCGTAAGTTGGAAAAGCAGAAAACATGGTGGAATTAATGATAATATAGATACATTTGAGTGTTTATGTTTGTGTTTTTAAAAGCGCATTTGGCTCATTTGGTTTTTCTAAGGAGAAAAGATGAGTGCTGAATTAGGGTGAACATATTTTGGAAACCAAAAAGGAAGACAACATGTCCAGCTCTCAAGGGGGTGTGCCCACCAAGATGTCCGCCTCCTATTGGGGGGGATGCCCACCCGAACATGGCCTTGGCCACATGTCTGATTTTACAGCACACAATTAAGACAATCCTGTTCTACAAAAGAACAAGTGAGACATTCAATGTATCTGAAATTAACTTCACACTCCTATTTTTGTATCTTTTGCTGTATTTTGAAGCTTTTGCTATACTATTTGCTATACTTCCCTCAAATATATTTTCTGATTGCCATCACCTTTCTCATATCCATACTCACAGATTCAGCATACTGCTACCCACTGAACAAATGAAGCAGTTGACAAGTGCAGAAAAATCTAGTACAACAAACTAGCAAACTAGCATTCAGAAAGGATATAAAACACTATTACCCTGCAAACAGCCATGGAACAAAATGGACTAAAGACTTGTTCCAGTCACTTCTCACTAGCACCTCTTAGCTTGTTTCAACTTCTGGCTTATCAATGAGAAGCTAATCTAAAAAATTGTCATTATACCTGGTTCATTAGCCATGCAAACAAGACCATGGTCAGAAGCAATACAAAGAAAAGCCAGAATGGATGCTCATTATCACAATGCTAAACAAGGATCTTTCTGTCCTTTTATCCAAATGTCTCCTGAATTTACACTGCCTTAGTGTGCAGAGAACAGGAATCCCAATCAGGGACCCAAAGAAAACTGCCCAAAGGAACCTCAGAAACTGTGGCAAGGCAGTTGTAAAGGTCAAGCCTCCCTTCGAAGACCCTGGAGTGATGTTGTGCAGCCAAGAACATGCGTATTTACTCAGAATTAAGTCCCACAGAGTTCATGAGATTTACTCCAAGGGTTCCAACTATGTTTACATAGGATTGCTGCCACTTATTAATATCACCACTCACCCTCAGTTTCCATTTGTAAAAGAATATTAATGACTCCCATTGCAGACAGAAGATTCCTGACATGTGAGACTAAAAGTGAAAAAGGATGAGTTGGCAGAGGATAACATTTCAATAGGGCAGTTGGACTGCAATCCAATTACACTTTCCTGGGAGTAAGCCTCACTGAACACAGATGGGACTTACTTCTGTGTAAACATACACAGGATGTTACTGTTAGGGTAACCATATGAAAAGGAGGACAGGACTCCTGTATCTTTAACAGTTGTATTGAAAAGGGAATTTCAGCAGGTGTCATTTGTATATATGGAGAACCTGGGGAAATTTCCTCTTCATCACCCCAGTTAAAGTTGCAGGTGCCCTGCCCTCTTTTAAATCTGGTCACTCTAGTATAGCTCCTGCACTTTAACTGTTGTGATGAAGAGGGTATTTCACCAAGTTCTGCATGCATGCAACTGGACACCTGCTGAAATTCCCTTTTCTAGGCAACTGTTAAAGATACAGGAGCCCTGTCCTCCTTTTCATAGGGTCACCCTAGGTACTGTTAAACATTTGAATCAACAGGGCATAAAAATGCTTAATTTGAACAATATCATGCCCACAATATTTAATGGGAAGTAAAAGTTTTAAATTCCTTTATGCTTCCAAGCCGGAACTAAACTTCTTTTTCCAAGCGTTTTCGCTTTCCTTCTGTTCCCAAAAACAGGTGTGCCCCCTGCTCACAAATTTTCTAAAGCAAGTACTTGGACAACAAAACAAACAATTTTCCCCCAAAGAGCTAAACAAAGTGATGACTACCTATATTAGAAGGTAAAGTGCCCAAAATCTTGAGTGAACTTTGGTTACAGCCCACAAAATTCCAAACATGTGCTTTCCTATATATGTCTACTCAAGAGTCAGAAGAATACCCCATTGAGTGGGGAGGGTGGGGAGTAGTGTGAGCCAGGCTGAGAAGGCTTTTGGAGGAGGCTTCTCAGAGGGGAGTGAACCCAGCTCTTGTTCAGCAAATTAACCCCTACAGCATCCCAATCCCATCCTTCTCACTCTCCACCTATCCCTGGCCTGCCCCTTAAACAGATGGATGGAGACTTCCCCCTCAGTCATCATTCACTGAAATAAAGCCCTGGGTGAAGAATGTTGAGAAGGAGGGACGCATTCTCCTGTAAGTCTCTCTCTCCTAGGGTGACTCTATGGAAAGGAGGACAGGGCTCCTGTACCTTTAACAGTTGCATAGAAAAGGGAATTTCAGCAGGTGTCATTTGCATGCATGCAGAACTTGGTGAAATACCCTCTTCATCACAACAGTTAAAGGCGCAGGAGCTATACTAGAGTGACCAGATTTAAAAGAGGACAGGGCCCCTGCAGCTTTAACTGTTGTGATGAAGAGGAAATTTCCCCAGGTTCCCCATACACCTGCTGAAATTTCCTTTCTTAGGCAACTGTTAAAGATACAGGAGCCCTGTCCTCCTTTTCATATGGTCACCCTACTCTCTCCGCTTCCCCCCTTCCTTGGCTCAGGTCTTTTCCCACCATTTTCTTTGCTCCTCGGACTCCCCTCCTCTTTTTGCTAAGCCCAAGTCAGTCAGGGCTGCACAGTCTCAAAATGCATTGGATGTCGGCATCTTCTCCCCTCTCCCCAGGAAACATCCACCCTGCTCTTACAGAAAGACCTTATGTCAAGATAGGGGGTGAATGTGTGTGCGTGCAGCACAACAGCAGCAGTCCTGTTTTCACAGGCCGATGAAATTAAGGTCATGGCAGCTCTGTTTTTACTATATCTATGGCTGTGAACTATGGCATTAAGGGCTACTCCTCTTTATGACCTTTGTATTTTGTGGCCATAGATATAGGAAAATTTGAGAGCTGCCATGACCTTAATTTCATAGGGGAGGGTGGAAAAAATCTGGAAAAAAATTTGGTAATCACCAAAAAAAAAAAAAAAAAAAAAAAAAAAAAAGAGAACCGTGATTCTATTATCCTCTCCACATTCAGAAGACCTTAATGTTTTACTGCTTATTTGGGTCATTTCACTTTATTATTCTTTTTCCATCTTCTTTTTGAGAATTAGAGTAGCAATGCAGTATAAATAAAAATTCTGTTGACTGACCAAGTGCTTCCATGCTGTGTTGGCAAAAGTGTATAACAGGGCTTCCAGTTCAACTAAAGGGATTCTCCCGTTCAACTAAATTGATTTTTGACAGTGTATTTCCCCTCTGCAAACAAACAAACATGCGACAGAAGATAGAAAATAGGAAAATCCTAATTTTATTAGAAACTATTCAGTAACTTTTTAATCTGGTTATGGACAGAAATGTTTTAGTACCATTGTTGGCATTCATGAAACACCATTTTACAGAACTGCAGAGCAGGCACTGTAAAAAGAAAAGAAAAGAAAAAAAGGAGATAAAGCAAGAAAAAATGCACCAGTTTCTCAGAAAACAATTTTAATAAACTGAGCAATCTTAAAACCTTTAATACTCAAATATTACACCCCTCTCTAGACAGGGATAACCTGGCTTCAGTTGTCCAAGCTCTGGTAACCTCCAAGTTAGATTACTGCAATGCACTCTACGTAGGGCTGCCTTTGAAGACAGTTCGGAAGCTGCAGCTAGTGCAAAATACAGCGGCCAGATTGATTTCGGGAACCAGAAGGTTCGACCATACAACACCTGCTCTGGGCCGCTTGCACTGGCTGCCTGTATGTTTCCGAGCCCAATTCAAGGTGCTGGTTTTGACCTATAAAGCCTTACACGGCTTGGGACCACAATACCTGACGGAACGCCTCTCCCGACGTGAATATACCCAGTCACTATGTTCAACATCTAAGGTCCTCCTCTGGGTGCCTACTCTGAGAGAGGCTCGGAGTGTGGCAACGAGGGGCAGGGCCTTTTCGGTGGTGGACCCCAGAGTATGGAATGATCTCCCTGATGAGGCTCGCCTGGCACCAACGCTGCTATCTTTCTGGCGCCAGGTTGACTTTCCTCTTTGCCCAGGCACATGGCGGCACATCTTAATCACTCACATGTTTAGTTTTTTAATGGTTTTTAATGCTTTATGTGTGTATGTTTTGTGTTTTAGAATTTTAAATTTTGTATACTCGTTTTTATCTTAATTTTAGAATTTCTATAAACCACCCAGAGAGCCCTGGTTATGGGAGCGGTATATAAGTGCAATCAATCAATCAATCAATCAATAAAAAAAAACAAATATGTGGCTAGAAGACAACTGATATTTATTGTAGTTTATTTTGTCTCCTGAACAGTAATTAATTTTGGATTCCTATATGTTCTCTGCATTTTCCTTTACAATTTCTGAGACCATAGGATCTGTATCACAGATTAATATAATAATTTTGTGCACAATACGTAAATCTCTCTCTCTCTCTCTCTCTTTCTCTTTGAGTCATGTGGGATGGCACATCAAGGTTTACTGTGGAAGACCCTAATCCCAGAAGAAGTACTGTGCTAAATGATTTATAAACTATAGTTCATGGATTTATAGAATGAAGAGCTGAAAGAGGTCTCAGGTCTCTCTGTGTATCTGAAACCTGTTTTTCCATATCCTGGGAATAAGCCCCTCTAGAATATGAATAACCAGGGTTGGGAGAGGATTTCGCTGTAATGCTTGGACTAGAAGGACTAGTATGGAAGCAAAGGCAATTAAAACCGGCATGAGTCAAATGACAGGAGGATTCCTCTAGCCATGACTTAAGGCTCAGATACCTCATCAGGCAATACTGGGCCAAGACAACCTGGGGCTTCTTGGCTGGTCTGAGGCACTCCAGAAAACGGTGTGTGCGTGGAAAGTAAGTTATAAGCAAGCACAATTTGTGACATTGCACAACATCATTACTTATCATTGGCATGTGTGTTATCAGTCTTAGCTTCCAATTTACTGGCTTTGTGGAACTTGAGTCAACAAGAGATCCTTAACTCTGACCTTAAACTGGCAAAGGTTTTTTGTTTTTTGTTTTGTTTTACATTTCTCTGGTTTTCAAAAAGAAAATTTATCAGTACAGTGGTATGAAACACACACACCAAACACAAACAAGTCAGTAGCTGGGTAGATAAGTGCAAATGAATAAATATGTCCCTCTCTGTTCCAAAAGGTTTACTTCTGAGTAAGCCTGCACAGAATTGCAGCCTACCCTTTTCATTTCCCTCCCTATCTTCTCTTCATCTCTGATCCATTTGTGACACTACAAGCCCTCAAATGTTCCTCACTCTTGGCTCAGTTGACAGCTTCTGCTACTCCCCACACACTGTCAGGATGCTGATAGGAGATCTGCAATGGGCATGCTTGACTTATGGAAGAAAAAGATCCCATTGATTTGAACGGACTGGGTCTCTAAATAGCTAATTAATAGATAAATTAACAGAAATCCTCATGTGAGTTGACCCAAGCCAGTTTATTGCTAACATCCATAGCTGGCAGGATGGGTTAACAATGAGAGGGACCCTTCCTCTACCAATAAGGCTAGATGTTTCATAAGGCAATAGAGGACCAGGACAACATAGGGCATCTTTGCTGACCAAAGAAAAGTGTGCTTGCGTGGAGGGTAACTTGTAATCTGAAGTGTAGGTTTGTCAATACTTTGTTGCCACTATCAAATCATCATTCTGCTGCCCAGTGGAGCTTTTCAGAGTTGACTGGGGGCTATTAAATGCCAGCCCCAAGGACATGGTAGAACCATATCAGGCCCACTGTAATGAATTTGCTAGGCACTTCCAGAATACAATCTTTGGCATCTGCCAGGACCTAAACTCCAGTGTTATAGCAGGTGAATCTAGTGAGGTGTCCAGAGCACAGCCTTGTTCAGTTTTCTTGGATGAGTTTCAGTTGGTACAGCTCGAGGATGTTGACAAGGTGCTTGGACAAGTTCGTGCAACCACCTCCGTATTGGATCTGGACAGGGATAACCTAGCTTCTGTTGTCCATGCTCTGGTAACCTCCAAATTCGATTACTACAATGTGCTCTACATGGGGCTGCCTTTGAAGACGGTTTGGAAGCTGCAGCTTGTGCAAAATGCAGTGGCCAGATTGATAACCAGAACAAGAAGGTTCAAACATATAAGACCAAGTCTGGCCCACTTGCATTGGCTCCCTATACATTTCCAAGCCCGATTCAAGGTGCTTGTTTTAACCTATAAAGCCTTACACAGCTTGGGACCACAATACCTGTCAGAATGCCTCTCCCAACATGAATCTACCCGAACACTACATTCAACATCTAAGGTCCTCCTCCGAGTGCATACTCAGAGGGAAGCTCGGAGGAAGGCAACAAGGGAGACGGCTTTTTCAGTGGTGGCCCCCAATTATGGAATCTCCCCAACATTGTTATCTTTTCGGTGCCAGGTCAAGACTTTTCTCTTCTCTCAGGCAGTTAAAAACATATGCTGAGTTTTTTAACTGACCCCAGAATAGTTGATTTAAATGCATATTGTTGTTATGCTTTTGATGGTTATAAGTTTTTGTTTATTTGTTTTTAATGTTCACTGTTTGTAACTTTTGTAAACTGCCCGGAGAGCTTCAGCTATAGGGCAATATATAAATGTAATAAATACTACTACTACTACTAGCTAAAAACTTGTCGACATGCATGCACTGTGATACTATTGATCAATATTTTTACATCTCTAGTTATGACAGTTTGCTTTCTTTTTAGTATAAAAATATCAACGGGTTTCAGCTGCTACAAACAGGAGGACAGCAGCCACAGCTTTCACAGAAAAGCAATTTCCTACAGCTCAGGAGGCGTGCCACCCTGACTGCCAGTACCTTCTTTGTCACATATTCTTCAGTCTATTAAATTATCCACGGGTGTTAACTCATACAAGAGGTTACATGGTGGCAGTACTTCAGCTCCGATTCATGCCAATCCTAGCTGCAGGGAAACAAATTCAAAAGTTAAGAAATGGGCCAAGTCCAACTTTAAAGTAGCTTATTGATGTTGCCTTTTGAGGCCAACACGACAAAAGTGTGTTCTTAGGGGCCTTTCTGACTATTTTTGGCAATTCAGATACATCAACCTGAATATGCATGCTGAAAAGAGCTACAGCACTCAGCCTCGAGAGTCTAATCAATATGGCCACATAGCAGTGCCGCCTTTCAGCTTCTGCAAAAACAGACTAGAAAGGAGCAGGAAGTCACGTGCTTCGTTTTCTGAGCTTTGTTTGAGAACTCTCTCAGGGAAATCTCTCTTCCCACCCCGCAAAGACTTCTCTTCTGGCTCATAATACAAGTCGTCTCCACCAGACCCCTCCAAGTAGTTTAGAAAATGGAATCTTTAGAGCTTTGTAGAAATTTGATCTGGAAACGCATATGTCACATGGGCTTGTCAGATAGTGCCAGTAATGTCAGTAACACTCTTCAAGAGTTATGGAAAACTCCCAAGGACCATTTTTAAGGGCCAACCTAAGTGTTAGCTTTAGTACATAGCATGCAGTTACGTCAGTGTTTTTTTCTTACTGGTAAATGTAGGGGCTTGATCCACATTGTGACCTTTGCATGGACTGTATGCATAGGGGAGCATTATTATTATTATTATTATTATTATTATTATTATTATTATTATTATTATTTGTATCCCGCCTTTTGCCCAATGCTGGGCTTCAAGGCGGCCTTACAAAGTTTAAAACATACATGGGGGGGGGGGGAACTATAAACATTTAAAATACACAACAAAAATACAAGATTGTAGAGAATTAACAAAGTTTGAGGAACTAATAGTTAAGAAAGATAATGAAAGGGAGAAAAGAACAGTGTTAAAAGGGTTGATGAGTGAAATATACAGAATATTGGTGGAGAAAGGGATGGTGGATAATTCGGGTAAAATGGTTGGGAGACAGATTTGAAGGTACAAATAGGACAACAGGGTTGGGAGGGATTATGGAAACAAAGAGCGTTGAGAAATATGTCAGTAAGAATAAAAGAGAATTATTTTAAAATTGTATGGAGGTGGTACCTAACTCCGGTTAGATTGAATAAGATAAACAATCAGCAATCAGAAAATTGTTGGAGAGGTTGTGGGGTTAAAGGAACGTATTTGCATATGTGGTGGGAATGTAACTATGTTCAGAAATTGTGGAAGATGGTGTTTTTGGAGATTGAAGAAATTGTGGAAATGAAGATAGAACGAACACCAAAAGTTGCATTGCTGTCACTATTTGAAGAAGATTTTAAATGTAAAAAGGAAATTAAGGAACTGATAACGAATTTGTTGACTGCAGCAAGATTGATTGTAGCTAGGAACTGGAAGATTCAAGGGGAATATTCTATTGAAGAATGGTATAAAGAAGTATGGGATATAGCTATCAATGATAAATTGACAAGTAATATTAAATGGAGAAGAGGTATAGCTAAATCAAATGATTTTGAAGGAATTTGGAAACAGTTCCTAATTTTTGTGTTTTCTAAAGGAAGTGGGAAACCACCAGCAGAAGAAAGTATGAGATTCTGGAATCAGGAATGAGATCCCGAGGTGGGGGGGGGGCACTTGTATGTTAATCTTGATTATGTTATTAAGATAAGATATTATGTATTCAACATTTCAACATTATGTAGTATGTTGTTGTTGTTGTTGTTGTTGTTGTTTTTATGTGAAAATGTAAATGTGTATGTTTAAGTATTGTAGAAAAATAAAAATTTATATATATAAAAATAAAATAAAATACACAACAAAATTATAAGAGATTAACATAGATGGAGGGCCAGATTACTCTCCAAAGGCCTGCTGGAACAAAAAAGTTTTAGCCTGCTTCCAAAAGCCCATCAAGGAGGGAGCCAGCCTAGCTTCCCCGGGAAGAGAGTTCCAAAGCACTGGAGCAGCCACCGAGAAGGCCCTCTCCCATGTTCCCACCAAGCGCGCCTGTGAAGATGGTGGGACTGAAAGAAGGGCTTCTCCAGAAGATCTCAAAGCACGGGCAGGCTCATAAGGGAGAATATGGCCTTTCAAATAACCTGGACCTGAGCCATATAGGGCTTTATAGGTCATGACCAGCACTTTGAATTGAGCCCGGAAACAGACTGGTAGCCAGTGGAGCTGTTTTAACAGGGGAGTTGTATGCTCCCTGTAACCAGCCCCGGTCAACAATCTGGCTGCAACTCTTTGAACCAGCTGGAGTTTCCGAACACTCTTCAAAGGCAGCCCCACGTAGAGCATGTTACAGTAATCCAGTCGGGATGTAACTAAGGCATGTGTCACCGTGGCCAGGTCCAACATCTCTAACCCTTTGCTCACTGCCATGGTGCCAATCCAAATCATTTTGCTATTTTTTAATTATTGTTTATTGCATTTTTATCCTGCCTTTTTTCCTCCAAGGAACCCAAGGCGGCATACATAATCCTCCTCTTCTCCATTTTATCCTCACAACAACAACCCTGTGAGGTAGGCTGGGCTGAGAGTCTGCAACTTGCCCAAAGTCACCCAGTGGGCTTCCATGGCTGAGTGGGGAGTACAACCTGGACCTCCTGACTTCCAGTCCAACACTCTAACCACTACACTACACTAGTAAAGCAAGTTGTGCATGTGCACTGTACAAGTACTTCAGAAGGCATCATGTTGGTTGGTAACTTTATTGGACCAAGATGCACTTGCAGTACAACACTGACAGTGTCACGTGAAGCATGAGCACTAGATATCATTGATTGATCTTCATGATCAAAATGGTCAATGGCAGCTATAGTGAAACTCTCGGTATCAAGATGGCTTTGGCAATGATGTATTTCTATCTTCACTTGTTTGTATAGTGTTTGCTGCTAATTGGTATCTTTTCCACAATACTTTATTGTAGCTCACTGACATCAATGCTTTGTTTATGCATGTAATTCTCTACTTTTGCACGTGTCATATATTGCATGACCTAACATAATGTGAAGAGGTTCTGTTTCTTTTGATGATGAAGAGAATAACATTCGCACAAACAGCCTTTTTTCAATTCACTGAAAGTAGGAGCACCCTCTTCCTCATTACATTAATCATCATCACTTCCCTTTTCTGATGGATTTACTCTGAGTCCTCTTCATCTTTTGGAGAAATGCAATTTGACACCAGTAGTCCCTTGTTAATGTTAAAAAAAATGCGGATAAAATGTTAACATTTCATCTGGCATCTCAGTAGCCATCCAAGACGTCTTCAGTTCTTCAGAATCACAGAACCTGTCTGCAAGTCCAAAATTAGCTTCCTTTAAGGCCTCTCTGATGTCCTTTCAGGCTGAATTGATGTTATCTACTTTTTGCATACATTGGACTATTTCATCAATCCCTTGATTTGCTGAAAACACCACCAAGGACTCGTTTTTACTGTCAGTTGAAGTGAAGCATATGTCTCCACCATCATGGTTTTTGTTTTGTTTGTTTTTTTAGTCTATGGCCATTTCTACACCTGCCTTTTTTCCAGGGATCGACCTGGGATCATCCCTGTGCATCCAAATGACACACAGGGGATCCCAGGAGCAGGCAGGGACGATCCCTCCATTTTCCTGGGATAACCCTTAGGTGCAGAAAGGGCCTCAGTGTAACTTCGTTGTTTCTAATTATGTCTCCTCCAGCCAATTTATTTATAAGATCTTGGATTTCTGACAGTGTGAAACCATATCCTTCTTTAAGCTTAGGACTAATAATTTTATTGCCTCTTTCAAAGGCCATATCTGTGGCTGAAATTGTTTTTTGGGATTCAGGATTACCATATTCATACAATACCATATTCATACAACTTTAAATATCCTTCCAAACATATTTTGTCTTACAGTATGTCTGCACCAAATGCTTGAGTATCTGATTCCAGATCTGCCACATGAGTGTAAATGTCATCTTGAAAATAAATAGTTGCAGCTAAAAAATTCTTTGCTCTTTCTTATTCACTTATTTGAAACTTCTCCTGCCCACCATGACTTTGTTGTCCAGATTATACATCTAACATGCATTGATGGCACAACTAAAGATGGAGACGCTCATGGTGGAACTGCTGGCCTTGCTTTACGTGATGTTCCAGCAGTGGAAGTTTCACTGCTGACTAAATCTTCATGCTTGCTTATTGCTCAGCTATTTTATCAAGAGGTTTTTTTAAAAAGTGTATGCTTTGGAGCACTGGTTAGTCACATGAAGGAAGGTGTCATTCCGAGGAAGAGGGAGATGATCCATTCGAAGGGACCCATTCCTCAAATGATGAAATATCCTCTTGTACCGAGGATGTGCCATCAGGGGTCAGGGGCTTGTGGTAGTGGGAGATTCAATGTTTGGTTTCAAAGGAGAACCTGGACGTAGTGGGCATTACAGAAACCTGGTGGAATGGAGAGAGCCAGTGAGATATGGTCATCCCTGGTTACAAACTCTACAGGAAGGACAGGGAAGGGCATACTGGGGGCGGTGTTGCTCTGTATGTCAAAGAGGGCATTGTGTCAAGTAGACTAGAGCACCCAAACAGGGAAGACTCTTCCACAGAGGTACTGTGGTGACAATACAGGGCCTTAAAACTAATTTAGTGCTAGGAAGGTGCTATCACAGAATCATAGAATCATAGAATAGCAGAGTTGGAAGGGGCCTACAAGGCCATCGAGTCCAACCCCCTACTCAATGCAGGAATCCACCCTAAAGCATCCCTGACAGATGGTTGTCCAGCTGCCTCTTGAAGGCCTCTAGTGTGGGAGAGCCCACAACCTCCCTAGGTCACTGGTTCCATTGTCATACTGCTCTAACAGTCAGGAAGTTTTTCCTGATGTCCAGCTGGAATCTGGCTTCCTTTAACTTGAGCCTGTTATTCCGTGTCCTGCACTCTGGGAGGATCGAGAAGAGATCCTGGCCCTCCTCTGTGTGACAACCTTTCAAGTATTTGAAGAGTGCTGTCATGTCTCCCCTCAATCTTCTCTTCTCCAGGCTAAACATGCCCAGTTCTTTCAGTCTCTCTTCACAGGGCTTTGTTTCCAGACCCCTGATCATCCTGGTTGCCCTTCTCTGAACACGCTCCAGCTTGTCTGCGTCTTTCTTGAATTGTGGAGCCCAGAACTGGACGCAATACTCTAGATGAGGCCTAACCAGGGCCGAATAGAGAGGAACCAGTACCTCACGTGATTTGGAAGCTATACTTCTATTAATGCAGCCCAAAATAGCATTTGCCTTTCTTGCAGCCATATCGCACTGTTGGCTCATATTCAGCTTGCAATCTACAACAATTCCAAGATCCTTCTCGTTTGTAGTATTGCTGAGCCAAGTATCCCCCATCTTGTAACTGTGCATTTGGTTTCTATTTCCTAAATGTAGAACTTGGCATTTATCCCTATTAAATTCCATCCTGTTGTTTTCAGTCCAGCACTCCAGCCTATCAAGATCACTTTGAAGTTTGTTTCTGTCTCCCAGGGCATTAGCTATCCCACCCAATTTTGTGTCATCTGCAAACTTGATCAGCGTTCCCTGCACCTCCTCGTCCAAAACATTAATAAAAATGTTGAAGAGCACTGGGCCCAGGACTGAGCCCTGCGGCACCCCACTCGTTGCCTCTCCCCAGTTTGAGAAGGTTCCATTGATAAGTACTCTTTGAGTCTGATTCTGTAGCCAACTGTGAATCCACCTAATAGTTGTTCCATCTAGCCCACTTTTAGCTAGTTTGTTAATCAGAATATTATGGGGCACTTTATCAAAAGCTTTGCTGAAGTCAAGATATATGACGTCCACAGCATTCCCACGGTCCACAGCATTCCCACAGTCTACACAGTCCTATCGTTCCCCCAGACCAAAATGCTCAGAGTGACCTTGAGATGGAAAAGGAAATCAGGGAGGCCTTAAAATGAGGAAGTGTTGTAATAATGGGTAACTTCAATTATCCTCACATTGACTGGAAAAAATGCATATTCTAGTCATGACAAAGAGGTTAAATTTCTTGATGTCCTAAATGACTGTGCCCTAAAACAGTTGGTCATGGAACCGACCAGAGGGGAGGCGACCCTGGACTTAATCCTAAATGGTGTTGCCCAGGACCTAATATGAGATGTAAATATTGTTGAACCAATTGTTAGCAGTGACCACAGTGCTATCACATTCAATATATACTTAAGAGGGAAATTGCCCAGGAAATCCCACACAGTCACATTTAATTTCAAAAGAGGAAACTTCTCTAAAATGAAGGAACTAGTGAAAAGAAAGTTGAAAGGAGGAATCAAGAGGGTTAAATCCTTGCAAAACGCATGGAGCTTACTCAAAAGAACAATAATAGAAGCTCAACTAAAATATATTCCACAGGTTACGAAAGGTAGCACCAAGTCCAAGAGGTCACCAGCATGGTTAGCAAGCAGTGTCAAAGAAGCTATTGTAGAAAAGAGGGCTTACTTCAGAAAATGGAAATCTTGCCCAAGTGAGAAAAATAAAAGGGGACACAAGCTTACACAAAGGCAATGCAAGCAAACAATAAGAGATGTAAAAAAAACATTTTGAAGAGCACATTGCTAATAATATCAAGTCCAAGAATAAAGAATTCATTAAATATATCAGAAGCAGGAAACCAGCTAGGGAAGCAGTTGGACTGATGGATGACAATGGAGTTATGGGAGTACTAAAGGAGGACATGGAGATTGCAGAGAAGCTGAATGAATTCTTTGCATTGGTGTTTATGGCAGAGGATACAGGACAAATGCCTGTGCCTGAACTGATGTTTTCAGGAATGGAGTCTGAGGAAGTGAGGCAAATAGTGGGGACAAAAGATAAAGTTCTCAACCTTATTGACAAATTGAAAGCAAATAAATCACCAGGCCCAGATGGTATCCATCCTAGAGTTCTCAAAGAACTCAAATATGAAATTGTGTACCTCCTCGCAAAAATGTGCAACATGTGCAACAAGCTCAGCCTCTGTACCAGAGGACTAGAAGATGGCCAATGTAACACCAATTACAGGCTGGTTAGCTTGACATCTGTACCAGGTAAATTGGTTGAAAGCATTATTAAAGACAAAATTAGTAAGAATATAGAAGGGCATGTCCTGCTGAAGAAGAAAACACGGCTTCCACAAAGGCAAGTCCTGTCTCACCAATCTACTAGAATTCTTTGGGAATGTCAACAAACATGTAGACAAGGGTGATCCAGTGGACTTTATTTACTTGGACTTCCAAAAGGCTTTTGATAAACTCCCTCACCAAAGGCTCCTGAATAAACTAAGCAGTCATGGAATAAGAGGAGAGGTCATCTTATGGATCAGTAACTGGTTAGAGAACAGAAAGCAGAGAGTAGGAATAAATGGTCAATTCTCCCAATGCAGGGAAGTAAACAGTGGGGTCCCACAGGGATCGGTATTGGGACCAATTTTTTCAACTTGTTCATAAATCAGCTGGAATTAGGAGTGAGCCGTGAAGTGGTCAAGTTTGCCGACGACACCAAATTATTTAAGGTTGTTAAAACACAAAAGGATTGTGAAGAGCTCCAAAGGGATCTCTCCAAGCTGGGAGAGTGGGCATCCAAATGGCAGATGCGGTTCAATGTACGCAAGTGTAAGGTGATGCACGTTGGGGCAAAAAACCCCAACTTCAAGTATAACATAATGGGATTTGAGCTGGCCGTGACCAAACAATAGGGTGACCAGATGCACCGGGAAACCCCAGAGACCTCCAGAGAGACGGAGGTCACTGGGGCAACCGGGACTGGCCCCCAATTCACCGGGGAAAAGGGCTGGATGATCCATTCCTGGCACAGCAGAGGGCTAGATCAGCGTTGGGGGCGGGGACTGGAAGACTCCCAGCCCCTGCCTCCCCACAGGGCCGATCTATCCCTTCTGCTGTGCCACCCCTTGGGTCTCGTCGCATAGAATCATAGAATAGTAGAGTTGGAAGGGGCCTACAAGGCCATCGAGTCCAACCCCCTGGGAATCCACCCTAAAGCATCCCTGACAGATGGTTGTCCAGCTGCCTCTTGAATGCCTCTAGTGTGGGAGAGACCACAACCTCCCTAGGTAACTGATTCCATTGTCATACTGCTCTAACAGTCAGGAAGTTTTTCCTGATGTCTAGCCGGAATCTGGCTTCCTGTATTTTGAGCCCATTATTCCGTGTCCTGCACTCTGGAATGATTGAGAAGAGATCCTGGCCCTCCTCTGTGTGACAACCTTTTAAGTATTTGTCGGCACTGCTTTGAAGAACAGCTTTTCTTAATTACTCATTGAGAGTTTATATAACTGACATTCTTCTGTAACTCACCATACATAGGAGATCATTTTGCTCTCGAGAAAATTGAATCTCTTACTTGAGTAAGTATATCTACTTTTGTAATATAAAATACACTTCTTGGTTTTATTATGTTTTAATTATTTTATTATGAATTATACTGCATCTTGATGTCTTGTTGCAATGTATTCTAATGTTTTTTGAAGTATATTGTATGAGCATATATGATTTTACAATTCCTTACTCTTGAAACTATTATTTATTATTTTTAACGTGTTCATTGTTTTTAACTTTTGTAAACCACCCAAAGAGCTTCGGCTATGGGGCGGTATATAAATATAATAAAATAAATAAATATATCATATTATATATTCTTTTAGATTGCCCTGAAGAGGACTTCATAAGTCCGAAACGCGTTGGCATATACAAATAACTATTTCCTAGACATATCTCCATTTCCACCCCTTGCCCTTGGCTTTTTTTCATGTCTAAGAGAAGGTGAAACAGCTTTTCCTCTTAGTAGGTATAGAACAGTATTTTCCGCATAAATAAGTTCCATTACTTTCATGCAGCACAGTTTCATCCATTATCTGACCTATACAATCCAAGAAACTCATCAGAATGTGAAAGTCACCGAGCTTCAATATAACATTTGCCATAACATTCCTTTTCCCACTGAAGACACTATTTTAATAGCTTTCATCGACAGTGTTTAGTCGCATGTCTTGGTGGGAGTAAAGTCTTATTGATGATCGTCTAAGATGATAAACGTCTCCAGCTCCAGCCCACATGCACAGGAGGATACACCAGAAGTCCATTTCAGTTCTCGAATCACTTGAAAATGCCCAGTTCGCAGTTCTGAGCACGAATGCGGACAGGAGCACATATTTCCGCAGAAGTTCACAAATTCCAGAGGTTGTGTTCATGTTTGTAAGAGGCGCACTTAAAAAAAAAAAACACGCTTTTAAAAAATGCACTTTTAAAATTAGCATTTTTATGCTTTAGTCATTGGGGGAAAGTGGACGCTTTTGAAAAATGTACAGTGTTACTGTTTGAAATGTGTACTTTTCTCACTCAAACGAACCAAAAAACAAAGAGCAGGCCACAAATGAGATTGAAGCAAGGCGAACTGAACTCTGAAGTGAAGTTGAGAGAATTTCAGCAAGCTGGAGCACCCCTTTTCCTCCCACCCCTACATACTCCCACATTCCCTCTGCCCCCAACCACTCTCTGAGTCCCCCCTCTCACAAACGTACCCCCCCTGCACACTGACACTTACCTGGCTGCTCCTCTGTGGTGTCCATTGCTCATCAATCAACTATGTCTGCAATCCTATGCACACTTGTGTGGGAGTAAGACTCCTTGATCATGGTGGGACTTACTTCCAAGGAGACAGCCATAGGGTTGCGTTAAGTGAGGCCTTCTATGTCCCCTGGCTAGCTGCAGCAGCCACTTTACCAGGTCCAACTGTAGGCAGGTCACCTCATGAAGTGGAGACCTGCCACTGCAGCCACTTCTCTTATAATATTTTGGCTGACCTTGCAGGCACTGCGTGGCTCCTGAATGTGAACGGCAGGACGAAGAAGTGGTGGGCCCTTTGGAGGGGGATAGCGGTGCAATTCTTCCCATATTCTGCTGCCTGCTGCACCCTCAAAAGGCTGCTCCATGGTGAGGCCAGCCCTGCTCTTTACAGGCTCTGGGAACAGGAACGGTTATCCATTTCCATCCAGCAGTAAGTGGAAACAGGTCACTTCCTGTTTGGTTGAAACAAGCCCTCTCCCCCTTTCAGAGCCTGGGGAGAGACCTCAGCAACTACGTGGGGCCATTTAAGATCCCATAGTGGGGGTTTGTGGGGCCTAGAGTGGCAATTTGGGAAGGAGAATTTAAGCTTTCCTCTCTTCCACTTTCATCCTGAAATTCCACCATCATCACCCCACACAGAGGATTAAAAAAGGAAGAGATGTCCCTATTGGGATCAATGAGGGGGAATTTGCAGACAAAAATGTGGTATTGTGGTAGGTTAGTTACATGTTGGGAATTGTAGGAATGGCAAAAAAAGAAGCTGGGAGGAAGTGGCAGGAGGGGTTAGGGTGGTTGCAGGGTGACTGTATTTGTCTTCGTTTCAATGACATTCTAGATTAAAGATTGTGATTATTACAAAAATGGAATTTGGTGGTGAAAGTGGGTCTAGCTTTGACTCTAACACCACCTTTACCCAAAACTTGGGGTGAGCCTGTGATTCCACTTACTTCATGTAACGTTTAATACCTACTGTATGTACTGACTATTCATGATGACAAACGTCCAGAGGCAAGGAAGCATGCATTACTCATCCATTGCTTGGGAAAAGAAGCTCAGAGAATCTTCTGTAATTTACCTGTTGTTTGATGATAAATATGAGACAGCTTTGGCTGCTTTAAGGAACTTTTGGGGGCCTGAAATTAATATTGTGGCAGAACGCTATAAATTTCACCAGCAGGGACAGAAGCAAGGAGAAACTACAGATCGATCTATTGCTGTTTTGAGGGAAATGGTTGCTACTTTTAATTTCAGGGATATGGTAGAAGAAATGATTCATGTTCAATTAGTGGAGAAGACAGTGAAGCTTCGCATCAGGGGTCGCCTCTTGTTAGAAACTGATCTTTCTTCTCAGAAAGCCATGGCAATTGCTAGTCAGACAGAAAATGCAGTGGCAGAGGCAAAGGTCAAGGGAAGATAGAGCCAGTGCAGGTGGTGCAGCCTTTCCAAACAGTGCCAACAGCCCTCAAAATGTGTGTGCCATCAACACAACATAAAGCAAAGTATGCTCACTGCCCTGCAAGAGAAGCTCATTGGAGACTGTGCAAAAGGAAAGGACATTTTGCTAGGGTATGCCAGAGCACCCAGGCTCAACTGTCTATAAATGAAGTTGCTTTACCAGACATTACTGTTTTAAATGTGGAAGACCTTGCTACTACAGTCCCTAAAATGGTATGCGTGGTTACAGTGGCCTCATCTACACCAAGCAGGATATTGCACTATGAAAGCGGCATATAAAAGGCAGGAGCCACACCAAGCAGGATATAGCGGGACGAAAGTGGTCTATGGTATGAGTCAATGGGCCCCAACAGTTGTCAGTGCACTTCAATACTGCTATAAAGCAGTAGTGTGGCTCCTGCCTTTTATATACCGCTTTCATAGTGGAATATCCTGCTTGGTGTGGATGAGGCCAGTGTCTGTCCCTGCAGAAAGGAATTGTCAGGGCATTGAATTGGCATTAGATACTGGCTCTGTGGTCTCTATACTGCTCAAGTCCATTTATATCCTCCACTTCACTAGCTCACCACTTACAGTGCCCAAATTGTGTCTCATAAGTTCCTCAATGAATCCAACTCCAGTTCTTGATTGTCTAACAGCAAAAGTAACATTTTGTGTGGCAGCTGAGTTCTGTGTTGTACTGTAGGGAACCCCCATCAAGGGCAGCGATCTGTTTGTTGCACTGTGTATGCAAGTACTTAATTGGAATATTGCCCCAATACCACCCAACAGTACTACAGCGCATGCACCACTTGCAACTATAATAACTCGCTATGTGACACCAGTTCAACAGCAATTACGCTGGTTACCATTTTCTGAGAGAGACGTCTTATCACAGGAACTTAAAAACGGTTAGAGCACAATCCTACTGGATTCACTCTGAGTATTCGTAAGCCTCCAAATGTGGAAGCTTACGAATATCCAGTGCAGAGTGGGAAGTGCCTTGCACCTCCCAGTCTGCATTTTAGCTGATTTTTCTCATCTAGTGGAGGCCCCAGGGTACGGGGGGAAGGAGACTGGGGATGGCTGGGGACACCTCATAGCCCCAGGTCCCCAGACACCTCTATCCACACTGGCTGCAAGGGGGTGAGGGAGGAGGTGGGCAGCACAGTTTTCTGGCTCTGAGCTTGGGACCAGGAAACTAAAATATCCCAGGGGGCATAGGGTTGCTCTCCCCATGCAGAATGACATGATTGAGGCTATTGATACTTCTGAGTCAGTTTCCCAAATTGTTGTGATCAAATGGAAGACAGGAAATATCCATCTTTGTGTGTACTTGAGGGAGCCAAATGAGGCAGTGGTAGTTGATAGCCACCCACTCCCTCATACAGAAGATATTTTTACTGAACTTCGGGGAGGAGAAAGATAGAAATAGAGGTTACGAGTTCCATCCAACTGGAGTGCGATGTAACCACCCATATGGGTTTATTTACCTGCCCTAACTTGCCATCATTGTTCCTCAAACATCGCCCCTTTTCTCTCACCTTTCCTTTTCTCTTATTTCTCTCTCTCTCTCTTCCCTCCCCTGTTGCTAATTTCTGGGGAAGGAGTGGTTATAACCCAGGATGTGGAAGGGAGGGTTACACAGAGGTAGAGGGTGCCTCATGGGTAAGGGAAGGTATGCTATAATGGGGAGGAAATGCCACCAGAGTCGTGGTGGGCCCCAATGGCTACCAGCCATTCCCCTTTCTCATTCCCACCCCACCCCACCCCGCAGGTTCCTGGTGGACTCGCTACTGCACCCTCTGGCCTAGTGTTGTTGTTGCTGAATACCAGGTTGGTTCAGAAGACCTCAATCATCCACGATATGATTATGGGTGAGGAAGCCACATGTGTGGAAATACAATTTTTTTTAACAAGGTTGCCATTATTACTATTATTATTATTATTGCTCTAGCATCAGAAATGTAGCAGCTGTGGAATGTGGAAATAAAGTGATGCATTTTAAAATACAAAGGGAGCTTTAAGACCATTACATCCAGCATCTAAAATTACTTAACAAGACCATTGTAACTTGGTGCCTGACTGGGTAGAGAGAGGTGCCCAGCAGCCAAACACTTCATTTTGCCGTCGTAGACAGTGAGGCTCCTGGCAAGGGCTGAGCAGGTACACTGGCTGCTGACATGTTCAATGGAGTGGTGGAGGCCTTCCTCACCTGTTGCTTCTTCCAAGCTGGCCCAGGTTCCTTATCTGAGATAGGGGGACAGAAGTGGTTTTGCTGCCCAAAAGGGCTGTGAGCAGTAGTGTCTGGACTAGGGGGCAAGGTAATATGTGAGCACATAGCATAGCGTGGCTTGGCTTGTTTGAGTGTGTCTGGATCTCCTGAGCTCTGAAGGCATCTTTCTGGAATGCATCTTCTGGTTGTATGATCCATGAGGTCAGGCTCTGGTGGGTGCATAGTCCTCCTTGACAGAAGGGGCTTGCACTTGCTAGAGAAAGGTGAACAGATGTGAAGAAGCGGAGGTACCTCTTGTTCTTTTGTGTTCAAAAGCCACAAAGTGTCTTGTGGCATCTTGAAGACTCACAAATTATGCAAACGATATTCATCTTGTGTGTGACTAACAACTTACTCCACAATTGCAGAAACCTCCCACTCCTAACAATGTCCTCGCTCCTCTGTCAATGGTCTTGTTTTGTGTTTATGTTAACACTTTAGGATTGCTTGCCCTATTGCAGTCAATGGGACCTCTGTGTAGACATGTATAATATTGCACTGTTCAACTTGCTTAAATTCTATCGCAGTGAAGATTCATCACGAACAGCAATAAAATACTAATGGCCCTGCAAGCACCTTCATTTAAGGCTGCAATCCTATATTCATTTATCTGGGAGTAAGCTTTATTGAAATCAATGGGACTTATTTCTGAGTTTTCTTTGGGCAGTATTCTTGGGCTGATAGGGATTTCTGTTCTCTGCAGTGTAAATTCAGGAGATATTTGGATGAAAGGAGATAAACCAGAAGTTGAAACAAGCTAAGAGGTACTAGTGAGAAGCGATTGCAACAAGCCTTTAGTCTATTTTGTTCCATGGCTAATGTTTCCAGGGCAATAGTATTGTATACTCCTTTTGAATGCTGGGTTGCTAGTTTGCTGTCCTAGATTTTTCTGTCACTATGAAGGCCATGTAGTGGTGGGCATGCCCCCTTGGGTCTGGCCATGTTGGGGTGTCCTACTCTTTGGTTTCCAAAACATGGCCACCCCACAGGAAGAAAGCGGCCTTTCTTGAGTGGACAAATAGGAAGGGCAAGATTCAAGCCACTCCTGTCCTGCCACTCGGAGTTCTTTGCTCCTGATTTCAATTGTCCACATCTCCAGTTTATTTATTTATACTGTATTTTTTTATCCTGCTTTTCGGACAATTGTCTCCCTACCCTGCTCATAGCAATACAAAGAGAGGGCGGGGGCAGGCCCAGCCATTAAGCTTAAAAACACACAAGGCAAGGGGAAAAGGCGAGGAGGGAGTCAAGGAGATCAATTTTTCAAGGGCAAAATAACATAGCAGGCATTTAATAATAGAATAATGTATCAGAATAAGGGAAGCAGGCATTTAAATGCACTTTGGGCTAGGCTGATTTTTGCTTGCTGGAATCACTGTTTGAAGAGCAACTGGATTCTGTTGTTCCATTTTTTTTTATATATGAAAAGGCTGGTGTCAGTGTGTTCCTCCCGCTGCCTCCTGCAGTCCCAACAGGGCAACTGTCAGTTGGAGCCAAGGGTTCTTTCTGCAAGCAAGGGGGAAGCAAGCGAGCACCTGCCACTGCTCCTTCTCTGGCCGATGGGCGGGCCAGGTTGGTCCCCACCTCTTGGCTTCAGGTCATTCCTGGACAGCAGGGGGGAACAGAGGAAGCACAGAACTCCCCATCGTGTGTAGCTTTAACCTCTGTCACTGTAAATAGACCTGCTACTGATGTTCGACACTCTGAGCTGCCCAAACAATGTGAATATGGTTCTAACCATGAGAAAATTTCAACGCTAGCAATACTTCCCCCTCTAAAATATTTCATATAAAATTATGCAAATAATAATAATAATAATAATAATAATAATGCATGTAAATACTATTCAATAATTAATTGAATAGTATTTAGCTGGCAAAGGCTGCTATTGTGTCATGGCCACCATGAAGTCTCATTCGTTCCTGCAAGTGGGAGCCCGTGAGGACAATAGACCAACCTCCACCCCCTCTTCAGGCCATTATTGGTGACCTTGAGAACTCATGGTCCTATCAGAGCACAATGTCTGCATCACATGGCTGGTGTCTGTGGCCAGGACTTAGGGTTTTGACTAACAGAGTGCAGAATGTGAAGCCAAGCCCTAGTCTCTTCCCTAGGCAGCAGCAGCTGACTCAGCTGTGTCTGTGTTTAATTTTCATTTCTGAATACTGTGTATGGGGCAGGAGGGCAGGGGACAGCCTGCAAGCCTGGCAGTCCACTTGAATCCTTCCAAACCCTCAGCAGACAGCAGCAGCAGACAGAAGGAAGGAAAGGTTTTTCATTATTTTTTTACAAGTTGCCTCTGTAAGTCAGCTTTTAAAGGTCTACCCTTTGTGAATATTGCCCCCCACAACCCCTAACTTTTAAAAATTCAAAAAATAATAATATATCAGATGCACTTTTGAGCATTGGGTACAGCATTTTTTTATAGTAAAATAGGGTTTGTTTCTTCTATTTTGCTCCAAAATTTCCCCAACCCTCCCTCCCCTTTATCCTGGGGAGGGGGGTATTCTATATCCCCTCCCCAGGCCCCCAGATCAGCATTTATGGGCTCTGTCAATATATTCCAAGCCTGAAAGTATTCTGTGGCCAAATTAGTTTGAGAAACACAGTTCTGAGGTACTGGTGATGCAACTGAGAGATCTCAGAGTTATTTACAGGAACGAAGATTTACTTATTCCCATTTATTGATTTATTGATACACACCCACACACCCACACATACACATGCACGCGCACACCCACACCCACCCACACCCCAAAAGGTCTCCAAGGCAGATCACAACCATAAAATAACTACAAAAGGCAATTATAACAATAAAATCAATGAACGATTAAAAGCATAAATAGAAACAAGTAAAACCTAATTCAACAGCCAGAAAGAAATTACAGATTGGTATTTGTGCAGCCAAACGTGTTACAATGCTAGAAATTAGCGGGGTATCTGCTGTCAAATTCCTCAAGCTTCTAGTAAGCTCTACCATGTCTAATGCATGTGACGTTTGCACTACATACGGAAAAGTAAGTGCCAAACAATATAGAACATCCTAAAGGCAGGAGCCCAAACCACATTGACATTCTTGTCCTCCGTTGCTGAGACAACCCACTTTTGTTTCAAACTCCGCTAGCATACTAACACCTGTTTTTAGTGCTGCCAGCTCACAAAGCCCTTCCTTATCAAATAATTATTTTTGTTTAATCTTATCCTTTCTCAGATCTTCATTAGTGTCTGTCTCCAAAATCAGGCTGCCTTCTTTCCTCCTGTGGTTATGTTTCACCTTTGCTGAATTCAGTTTGATGTAGCCAGTTCGTTCCGCGTACTGCCTCGCCACTTGTTGAGCGCCCCTTTGCTGAGACTTCTTGTGCTGCAAGAAGGGGCAGCAAAGAGGCATCTTTGTATGTCACAGAATAACTTAGTGGGATGAGGAAAGTCTTTGGTCTCCATGGCTCATGCTACTCACCAGCTTCTTACTGTTTCTTCTCATACATGCCAGTCTCACCAGAGCAGCCTCCCCCAACCTGGTGCCCTCCAGATGTTTTGAACTACAACACCAATCAGCCCAAGCCAGCATGGACAATGGTCAGTGATGTTGGAAATTGTATTCAAAAACATTTGAAGGGCATCAGGTTGGGAGAAGGCTGTACCTATGAAACCCTCAGAAGTGTATCCTCCATGTCTGCTACCTTCCCACTGCCTATGATATCTCTGTCCAACCTCAAACATTTCCGGACTTTATTTATTCATTAAATTTATTAGACACCTTTCTCAGAAAGAGACTCAACAGGGATTAAAACATACAAAAAATAAATACCCAGAGGCCATGGCCATGAGCAGCCCGGCTCTTGATTCTGAGGAGGGCCCTCGCAAGGTCTGAACAGCTGACTGCCCACACCACCCTTACGTCAGGTTTACTGCTTCATGAGTCTTCCCAGGGGTGCAAGATTCCCGAGCCAGAGTTCCTTGCAAGATGCGCGAAATACAAACAATGCAATATTCTGTTATGCTTTCAGCACGATGGATGTGTTAGTATGTGCAAATTCCATCCAGTTCTGAGATAAGAAGCAGAGCAGGAGTCAACACATATATATTTTTTAAAAGTCCTCATGTGGTTTCTTTTGGGGTCAGCTTCCCCCCCCCTAATTAAATTGGTCCTGGTTCGGTTCTGCTTTGGGCCAACAAAGGATGGATAACTTGTCTGGCACACCTGAAGCGTTTAATTTGTAGTTACCACTAGAAAAAAAAAGTATGGAGAAAGGAGCGGAGTTAATAGAGGAGAGAGAGGAGGGCTCCACACACACCCCCCACAGCATCTTCGCCTTTATTCACCTTCGTGAAGCCCCTGCCCTCACCTGTTTGCAATGAGGATAAAAGTGGTGCCTCCCTTCCTTCCATGAGCTTCAGTTGGGCTATGACTGCTGTAAGTGCAGAAATATAAGAACTTGCCCCGCCCGCTGGGGCATGGTGTCTCCGTTGCACTGTCAGCTGAGGGCGCTGCCTGAGGGCCTCGCTGCGGGCCACTTCAGCAAATTATGAGGCCGGGGCCTGGAACCTTGGATATTTGTTCGCCTGTTATGGATGTTACTGACTCTGGAATGAGGATCCCTGCTGCATCTTCCTTGAATTAGGAACTGAGAATGAGTAACAGACTATGAGTTAGCCTCTTGGAGAGGATTTTTGGGGCGTCTGGTAATTTATTACGACAAAGGGGTGATAATTTTTTTTTTATTTATTTATTACATTTTTATACCGCCCAATAGCCGAAGCTCTCTGGGCGGTTCACAAAAATTAAAACCATCATAAAACAACCAACAAGTTAAAAATACAAATACAAAATACAATATAAAAAGCACAACCAGGATAAAACCACGCAGCAAAATTGATATAAGGTTAAAATACAGAGTTAAAACAGTATAATTTAAATTTAAGTTAAAATTAAGTGTTAAAATACTGAGTGAATAAAAAGGTCTTCAGCTGACGACGAAATGAGTACAGTGTAGGTGCCAGGCGGACCTCTCTGGGGAGCTCATTCCACAGCCGGGGTGCCACAGCGGAGAAGGCCCTCCTCCTAGTAGCCACCTGCCTCACTTCCTTTGGCAGGGGCTCATGGAGAAGGCCCCCTGTAGATGATCTTAAGGTCCGGGTAGGTACATATGGGAGGAGGCCTTCCTTCAAATAACCTGGCCCCAAACCGTTTAGGGCTTTAAATGTCAATACCAGCACTTTGAATCGGGCCCGGACCTGGACTGGCAGCCAATGAAGTTGTAAAAGGACTGGCATAATGTGATCTCGCCGGCCAGTCCCTGTTAGTAAACGGGCTGCCCTATTTTGTACCAGCTGAAGCTTCCGGACCGTTTTCAAAGGCAGCCCCACGTATAACGCATTGCAGTAATCCAAACAAGAGGTTATTCTTCTTTCTCTTGTTGAATGGCTTAATGAACTCTCTTCTTGGAATGATTCAGAGCAGAGGAATTCTGTTAAAGCTAATTAATTGGTTCTAAAAGGAGAGAAACTGGAAGATTACTTTAAAGTTATTTTGTTTCTTTTTGAGACTATATAACATTGGGCTATTAAAAATATATGGAGAAGGAAAAGGTGGAAAAATGCAAACAAACATAGATTTTCTAGAAACAAATGAGATTTTAAAAGGCAGAAATCAGTGATTCTGATCAATCTTTGCAAAACATTCTTCATTTGAATGCAGTTGGCACTCTGGTCTGCTGAGGGCACAATCCTATCAGATTAATGCCTGCTAGATAGGAACCTTCAAGATCATATGCTTCTGAATATCCAGCATCGCGCCAGGCTCTTGCCAGCACTGTGAGAGGATTTTAGCTTTTCTATTCTCCTTCCCTGTGCTTTCTGCTAGGTGGGCTTCTGAGGCCGTCTCGTTGGTGACCATGGGCGGGGATGGGAGCTGAGAGGCTGGTGGATCCACAGCTCCTCCCTTACCTGCCCACTTGCCCCATGCCCATTTCTTCCCCTCCTGAGGCTGGGACACGACCTCTGCAGAGGAAGCCACTTTTGTACAGGGGGCAACAGCTCCATTTTTATGTAAAGTTAAAATATCAAAAGAGCCTCATGTGGCGCAGAGTGGTAAGTGGCAGTTACTGCAGCCGAAACTCTCCCCACGACCTGAGTTTGATCCCAGCGGAAGCTGGTTTCAGGCAGCCGGCTTGGGTCAACTCAGCCTTCCATCCTTTTGAGGTCGGTAAAATTAGTACCCAGTTAGTTGGGGGAAAGGTAACAACGGCTGTGGAAGGCAACAGCAAACCACCCCGCTATAAGGCCTGCCAAGAAAATGTCAGCGAAAGCTGGCATCCCTCCAAGAGTCAGTAATGACTCAGAACTTGCACGAGAGGTTCCTTTCCTTTCCTAAAATATCGAAAAGCTACTTAAGAGAGAAGAAAACTAATTTATCTAGACTATCTAAACATGAAATAAGGTAACAACCAGTTTCAAGTTTGGGCTTGAGATGGATTGTCCTAATGAAGTGCTTAATGAAGGTGAAAAACCATGGGAAATGATTAAACTAATATCAAGACAGTACGGAGAAATCGGAATAGAGGAAGATTTTCAGAGGAAAAACTGGGGACCTGGTTATTATTTTTTTGGGAAAGAGACTTCTGAAATTCTTATTCTCCAGATTTGTCCCTGTACCTTGGAGCTCTGTCTTGTTCCCAATGTGGAAGTGATACACTATGAATCCTCAGTTGTTGGTGTCATCGTGTGATTTTTAATTTCAGTATTAATATGCAGTTTGCTGCAACTTCCAGCCCTCACCCCCCACCTTCCCCAGGTGTATGTTGGTCAGTAGAGTCCATGATATGAAATTTCTACTTTCCTTAACTACATTTTCTCCTCCCTATAAATTCCGCATCTTTCTTTATTCATTGCCAATGGAACCTTGGTGTTAACTGGTCTGTAATTAGCAATTTGACTGTAAAATATCCATGCTATTTGTTCTAGCAGATAAATAGGCAATATATATGAGTTTTGCACTTTTCTTTTAATGAGCTACCAGCTATGGTAACACTGTGACCTATACCCTTGATTTAATACCATTAAGTTATAAATCCATTTCATTGCCAAATTCGAAATCATAGCCATTATACATGAATATCTAAATGGAGAAATACCACCCCATGGTCATTCCTATTTATTTATGGAAGAAAATTTATATCCCACCCTTCTACTGTAGAAAAGAGTGTTCAGGGTGACTTGCAACAATTAGGCAATTAAAAAATGCAGTAGTAAAAACAATAAAAGCAGAGACAAATAAAGCAGGTAGAAACCTAAACCTAATTGGATATAATTATGTAAGTGTCCTGCCTCTATTTTCTGATTGGATTAGTAAATTAGTAAATTATTATCGAATGTTATAATTTTAAGGACTATTAAGGGGTTTTATTTGTATCATCCACATCATTTATTTTTTTAATTGGTGCCATCAACATATAAGAGATCAGGTCCCTGCCCTGAGGAATTTACTGCCTAAATTTTAACACGGGGTACAACTGAGGAAGGGAGGGAAGCAGCTGCAGGGGATAAACAGGGAAGGGCACACACAGCCGCTTCAGTTCGATGTAAAGCTATATGTGGAATGTTTGGTCATCTCTTTGCCTTCCCACCCCACCCGAAAAGGCAGCAGTGAGTGTTTTTTCTGCCTCTTTTGCAGGGTGGGGATTCTGATGGACGTTTTGGTATGGCATTTCCATTAAGGAAGTTACAAGGTGGCCAGGGCAGGGCGTCTGTGTGTTCTTCCTTTGACACTTCTCCTTTTGTGGTATTGCACAGCCTCCCCAGCTGTCCATCAGCGTTGTTGTTTTTAAGATGTGCAGTTTGCAGGGAAATGTGCAATTGGAAATCTGATAATGTGCTGTTGGAAAAACTGGTAAAAAAAATAAGACACATGTTATGTGTTTATTAAGAACTTAACAATAGACAAAGTCAGGGATGGCATGCAACGCAAATTATATAAGGATGCAGGTGAAAGAGCCCTTGATGGGGTGACTGATGTTGTTGGGTCCTGTGAGAGTGTTGCCTGAATAGATGTGGGGGCAGAGTTGGCACTTGGGTCCATTGCAAGGTCTGGCCCCTCCGTCTGTGTCTCTGTCCATTGTTATCTTTTCAGCGCCAGGTTAAGACTTTTCTCTTCTCTCAGGCAGTTAACAACATATGCTGAATTTGTAATTGACCCCAGAATAGTTGTTTTAAATTGATATTGTTTTTAAATCAATATTGGTTTTATGCTTTTAAATTTTTGTATATCTGTTTTTAATGTTCATTGTTTTCAACTTTTGTAAACTGCCCAGAGAGCTTCAGCTATGGGGCAAAATATAAATGTAATAAAATAAAATATATGCTGGGATTACTACTATAAAATGCTTAATACAAATTTGATTACATCAAATTTGATTAATGCTTAACTATATTAAATACCATTGGAAAGAATGCATGCATTAGCATCTTTCCAAACAGCAACTATCTCACAGATGAGGGCCAGGATCTCTTCTTGATCCTCCCAGAGTGCAGGACACGGAATAATGGGCTCAAGTTACAAGAATCCAGATTCCGGCTGAGCATCAGGAAAAAAATCCTGACTGTTAGAGCAGTATGACAACGGAACCAGTTACCTAAGGAGGTTGTGGGCTCTCCCACACTAGAGGCCTTCAAGATGCAGATGGACAACCATCTGTCAGGGATGCTTTAAAGTGGATTCCTGCAATGAGCAGGGCGTTAGACTTGATGGCCTTGTAGGCCCCTTCCAACTCTACTATTATTCTATGATTCCAACACCTTCTGAAACAATTTAGATGAAAATAAAACAACTGCAATCAAAACAGAACACCCAAGAGTAAATGTCAGGGGTAAAGAAATACAACACACAGAGAGAGAGAGAGAGAGAGAGAGAGAGAGAGAGAGAGAGAGAACGTGTAAAAATGAGTGACTTTGGAATATGGGTATAATTTAGAATCAAACACTGGAGTAAAAAACCTGCGAGTTACTCTTCACTGATAAGTTAGCAACAGACAGAAATTTAAAAGTCACAGACCCCTATAGTAATAGTTTTTATAGACACCTCCTCCTAAGGCCCAAGACTTGGGTACTGCTTCTGATTGGGTCTTCTGTTGACCCCCACCCCCTTCCTATGCAGTATCACATCCAGTGCAGTAAAGTAAGATCAGAGGTTCTCCCCATGCTGTGGCATAGTTCTTGATTCTAACCTCAGCATATGTGAGTTATCAAATATGGGTTCTTCTCCCTGTAGGCTCTTTTCCCCCCAAAGATAGGCACAGAGGTTACAACCAACCTGAGACTTAGCAGGTAGATCACCCAATATAATACATTTCAGCATGGCATTAAGAGCCCTGTGACTGAACTCACATAGAAAACACACACCATAACCACAGCCACACTGGTTGCACCATTGCAATGCACCAATGGCCCTGTTCAGAAGACACCTTAAACCACGGCTTTAACCATGGTGGTTAAGACAGAAAGCCAAGCTGTGTTCAGAAGGCACCTTAAACCATGGCTTTAACCACAGTGAAAAAGGCAAAAAAGCCTTATTCACCATGGTTAAAGCTGTGGTTTAAGGTGTCTTCTGAATGGGCCCAGTGAGTGCAACCCTTAATCTCTCAAGCAGTTTATCTAATTCTGCATCTCTGCAAATGTTTATATCTAGGGTGACCATATTTTGGAAACCAAAAAAGAGGACAACATGGTCGCCCCCAAGGGGGCGTGTCCAGTACCAAGGGGGCATGCCCACTCGAACATAGCCTTGGTCACATGTCTGATTTTACAGCACACATTTAAGACAAATCTGTTCTACATAACATCTTAATGTTAAAATCACTGAAATAAAGAACAAATGAGAGATTCAATGTATCTGAAATTAACTTCACTCACTCCTACTTCTGTAGGTTTTGCTGTACTTTGAAGCTTTTGCTATATTCTGTGTGTTACATTCTCCCCTTCCCTCAAATATCTTTTCTGACTGTATCTTCACTCATTGCAAGCTGCTGTTGTTGTTAGCAGGGTTTGCTACTGGCCTCAGATCTGTTTCAAATTTGGTATGGCTAAATCTCTACCTGAAAGCTATCATGGTACCAACTTTCAGCTCTTTATCTTTAAAAATGACAGTTTAAAAAATAATTTTAAAACCTCATTTTTTAAAAAACTCCTAAAAAATCAATGGATGAACGGATCTGTTTCAAATTTGGTGTGGCTAAAGCCCTACCTAAATCTTATTATGGTACAAAGTTTCATCTCTTTAACTTTAAAAATGACGATTTTAAAAATAATAATTTTAAAACCTCAATTTTTAAAAAAATTCTAAAAAATCAATGGATGAACGGATCTTTTTCTAATTTGGTGTGGCTAAAGCTCTAACTAAATCCTTTCATGGTGCAAAGTTTCATCTCTTTATCTTTAAAAATGATTATTTAAAAAATAATAATTTTAAAACCTCAATTTTTAAAAAATTCTAAAAAATCAATGGATGAACGGATCTGTTTCAAATTTGGCATGACTAAAGCCCTTCCTAAGAGCTACGCTTGTGCCACGTTTCATGTCTTTATCTTTAAAACTGACGGAGTTATAAGCATTTTTGTTAATTCCCAATAGAGCTGCTCTTTGAAAAAATCCGGATTTCCCCTCCCCCTCCCGGATTTGCCATCAAAACCCCCGGCAAATCCTGTCATATGGTCACCCTATTTATATCATAATGTGAACCAGGATTTGGAGCTCCGCTCTCCACCCCACCCCAAATCTATCTACCAACTGTCTGTTCTGTCAAACATAATGTATGATTCAGGTAAAACAGTCCAGCACTTAGCGACATTTCATTGAAACTTGTTTATTTGATGTTACTTTGTGCTGTTCTATACTGCATAGTTTTATCTGATTGTTATGGGATTTTCTTTTAAAGTATTAGTTATTATATCACTTTAGATTATACTTTGTAAACTGGGAATCACACAGTCAACAGGAGGAATAGAAATATTTTACATAAAGAATAAATTTGGCTACTGCTTCGTGTTGAGTGTACAGTTGATGGCAATTCTAGGTTTGATCCTGTGTCCTTTTAAGAGAATTAATTCTTGCAAGTAATTTCCTGCTGTTCCTGAGAAATAAAAACAAAATAGTATTCTCTCAGAGATTAATTCAAACATGTATATTAATATGAATAATTTACATGTACAGTTCATACTGATTCTTGATTATTTGTTTACATTACATCCAGTTTAAATAATTTTAATTTCAGCTTGCAAATGATAGAATCACAGAATAGTAGAGTTGAAAGGGGCCTTTAAGGCCATCGAGTCCAACCCCCTGCTCAATGCAGGAATCCACATTAAAGCATCCCTGACAGATGGTTGTCCAGCTGCCTCTTGAAGGCCTCTAGTGTGGGAGAGCCCACCACCTCCCTAGGTAACTGGTTCCATTGTCGTACTGCTCTAACAGTCAGGAAGTTTTTCCTGATGTCCAACCGGAATCTGGATTCCTGTAACTTGAGCCCATTATTCCGTGTCCTGCACTCTGGGAGGATCGAGAAGAGATCCTGTCCCTCCTCTGTGTGACAGCCTTTTAAGTATTTGAAGAGTGCTCTCATGTCTCCCCTCCATCTTCTCTTCTCCAGGCTAAACATGCCCAGTTCTTTCAGTCTCTCTTCATAGGGCTTTGTAAATAAGATGCAAAGGTTGCATACCTGCAATAAAGACTCTGGACTTTTAGGGAAATGCTCTTGGATATCACAACCGTTCTAAATCTGGGTAAATAAAAAACATATAAAAGCCAGATATGTTTGTAAAGGTTCAGCAGTGTAAAATTGCCATTTCTTTAAACTCTGAATTAAATCAGATGGTTTAGGCTGTAACTCCCCTGAGGATGAAACGTTGTTAGACTTTGATTTGTCCTTGGGTGTGGAAGATGCAATCACAATTTGATGCTGAAAAAACTCGTTAGAAGATGGAAGCAATTTGGAAAGCAGCACCAGGTTCCCATGGAATGAAAGGGCAGGTTGTTTGCTTTCATTACTATCAAGTAGATTTTTCATTTTTAAAAAGAGCAGCTTAATTTTTTCCTGCCATGTTTATTTTATTTTATTTTAAAAAAAACTGAAATAGTTTTTAGTTCGGTTTCAATCATTCTTTTAGACGGAGTTGCAGTAGACAAAGCCAAGCAGTCTCTCTCTCTCTCTCTCACACACACACACTCATACACACATTTAAATTTACAAAGGAAGGACGGAACCTGGCTTCTGTCAGCAGCAGCTGCCTCCTTCCCTCCATTTAAAAACAACAGCAGCAACCAACTGTATTGCTTGGCTAGAGGTGGTCTGAATTCCCAATCTCTACACAAAGAAATTGCATAGGAAGAGCCATCCTGGATCAGACCAGGAGTCCAACTAGCACAGCACTGTATTCACGCAGTGGCCAACCAGCTGTCAACCAGGAACCCACGAATAGGATGCAGTGCAACAAAACCGTCCCACCCATGTTCCCCAGTAACTGGTGTGCACAGGCTTACTGCCTATGTTCATTACTTGATAAATGCAGCATGAAGAGAGGATTTGTATGTGTGAATGCTTTGCCCCAGATCGCTAGCTCATGGTTTGCTATGGGGAGCTAATCAGCCCATATCTGGAAATCCGGCAGAACGTCGGAGAGGATGGCCCTGCCTGCCTGCTGCTTCATTTATTAGTGATTGAGAAAGCCTTAGAAGAAGGAAGGAAGGAAGGAGAGTGAGCGAGCAGGCAGGCAGGCATGTGCAGAAGCCATCCCCACACCAGTCACTGCCAGCAACACTAATGGAGGTTGAGAGGAGACTGGCCTGCTGCACAGAGTAAGTGAAGGTCTTGCTCTTTCTAGGGGAAGGGAGAGAACGTTGCGTTTCGCAATCCCCTCCCCTTAAGGGAAAATTACCTCCATTATAGAGAAGAGGGACAGTAGAGGCAGATGGAGTGAAATTGTCTCTAAACAATAAACAGAGACAGTCTGATGAATAAACATTTCTGGTCTATGCCGCCTTGAGGCCCAGCATTGGGCAAAAGGCAGGATATAAATAAATAAATAAATAATCTGAAGAAGTTAGCTAGGATTAAGAATGTGTCACAGCCTTGATTTCAAATGTGGGTTAACTAGTTTACATTTTACTTAAATGAGTTCCATAATCATTTGTATCTTTGTTGTTAATATTATTAAATATTGCCTTATCCAAATAAATGGTAAAATGGTGCAGTTGAAATAATTACATATTATGATATCTCAATCTGGTCAATAATGCCAGGGTTTTTTTTGCATTTAAATACTTAGAGCTCTGAAATCTTGGGTCATTATTCATCAAAAGACAGAGGGAGTTTAAGGGTTATTGCAATGATTATTTAAAAGCTATTTGAAATGTAAAATTGATTGCAAAAGTACCAAGATATTGGCATTTATTCATGTCATTAATCATGGCCACCATTTTTAAAGTTGGTGGACAAATGTCAAGATGGCCCACAAGCTTAGTTTCATCCTAGGTATGCGCACGCACACGCGCACACACACACACACATACATATTTTCCAGTCATAAAAAGGGGGCTCTGTTAACTATGAAACCCCCCCAAAACTATGATGTACTCCAAGCGTATTCCAAAGTTTTATGATAGTTTTGTGCCACAAATCCCAGTTTTTGATGCCACCCACAACTATGCATCAAGTGGTTTGTCATTAACATACCAAAAATACCAACATTGTCATATCAGCTCCAAATCTGTGCCAAGGTTTTGTGCCATTTTGTGGCACAAATCCTGCCTTTTGTGCCACTAGCCAAAGCATGAAAATATCATACCCTAAGGTGTGGCCTGGCCAATGCAACCCCCCCTTCTCATATCAACTCCAAACCTGTGCCAAAGTTTTATGCCATTTTGTGCCACAAAACCTGAATTTTGTGCTAGCACCAAAATCATGAAAAGAACATAGCCTGCCTATTGCTTAAATTTCCAGTTTCTATTATCACCTTCAAAACTTAACATATGGTAATGCCAGTATTTAGTGAAGACTTGCAGAGCTCAGTGCAGCCTTCTCTCTTATGAAGAGGTGGTCTTTCCTTTTAAAAATGTTTGCCTGCTAGCCAGCTGTTAAAGGCACAAGGTTCCAGCCAGAAAGTCCTGGCAAGCCTATCAACTGGGTTCAGACAACACAATAACCAATGGTGGTTTAAATAGTCAATGGTTATTTATTTAACACACCATGGGTTATCGTGTGGTGTGGTGGGAAGTTTTTAATCAATGGCTGAAATAACCAATGCTGAGCAGAGTTGGCTTTTTGAACCACCATTGGTTATTGTGTTGTGTGGACCTCCTGCATTGGCTGTAGCAGTCTTAGTTGTGTGGTTGACCACAAAACCAAGTAATAATCCAGACCAAAGCTCCAGCAGACAAGTTTTCAGTTCAAGGAAGTTCAGGAAAATGCAAACGTAGTCTAGATAACAGGCACAGGGTCAAGGCACAGGCAATCAGTCCAAGATTTAGAGTCACATGAAGCAAGAGTGGTCAAACACAGCTAAACAGTCCAATACATACATAATCTAGTAGCAGAGTCAAGCAGGAATCCAAGGTCATAGCATGGGTTTTTTTTTTTTTTTTTTTTTTCAAGAACAAGGCAGGAGAAGCTGGTGAGATGTTGCTTCCAGCAGCCCGCCAGCTCTCATTGCTGGCTTTTATTCACAAAGGCTGCTAAGCCCCACCCAGGCTCAGCTGTTGTCCATCAGAGTTCTCTGACCAGAGGCCTACTCAAGAGGGTTGGTACCAGTGTTTGATGTGATGTCTCCCTGCTTTCTGGGGGCTCTGCTTCCTCCTCTAGTTCCACCTCGGTTCCAGGTCAGCCCAAGTTGTCCTGAGACCAAAGCAGATTGGTACCAAAGCTTTGGGGTGCCTTGGGCCACTTAGTAGCGGTGCAGAGCCCTCCCTCCCTATGTCCCAGGAAAGCTGGCGCAAGGCCGGCCATGAGTCCATTGGACTCACCTCTTTTTTCCTGCTCACCTCCTGCCACTGCCACATCATTGCTGCCACTGCCGTATTGCTGCCTGCTGCATCGCCGTCATGACCAGGAAATGTGGCATCGTCCTAAGAGGGAAGCCACGTATTTTGTATATCTATGGCCGCAAACTACGGCGGCCATAAAGGGAAAATGGCCCTTTGTGGCTACCATAGTTTGCCCCCGCAATATTGCGAAACCACAGCCTGGCATTTCCTGGTTGTGGCAGCGATGAGGTGATGGTGACAGCGATGGGGGTGATACAGCAGTGGCGGCGATGTGGCAGCAATGCGGCAGCAGGTGAGTGGGTAAGTCCCGGCGGTAGCGGCTCTGGGTTGGGAGGGGCGAGGGGGTCTGTGGGGCCAGCACCCAGGGACTAGCAAGGCCGAGTCACCTCAGGGCCCCCAAATCTCGCATCAGCACTGAGGCGAAGCACCCAGAGTCAGGGCCATTTTGGGGGCTTCAAAATGGCCTCTGAGGCAAAGCGGAGGGGACGGACCGTTCATACCCCTTGTGGAGGCCAAAACATGCAGCTCAAAATATACAGTGTATATGAATTGAATATAAGTTGCAAACCAAACACTCATTCTAAGTTCAAAGTACAGAAATTGCAATCTTGTTCATAGTAACTTGTAATCTTTATAACTGGGTGATCCATGTCCAAGTAGCATAATTAACACTCCAAAAACAACACTGTCATCTCTTTTCAGCTAATGATGTCACCCAAGTACATTTTAATGTGTGTGTATGAGAGAGAGAGAGAGAGAGAGAGAGAGAGAGAGAGAGAGAGAGATCTCCATCAGCAGTTTTAAAAAAATTCTCAACTTTTGACTTTGTCTTTCAAATAAGACCTTTTAAGTAAACATTCCCAGTATTGAAGCTGTTGTTTGACTTCTTTGTGAACTCAGTCCACTATTGTTCTGGGACACGCTAGTGTACACCAAGCAAAACCCCATTATAACAGGCATCAATTAAAGGGGCTGCCCACATTGGAGGAAATTTTGCTAGGAGACATTCCCACCCACCCACCCACCCACCCACCTCCATTCAACTTCTGGATCACAAGTCAGGCAGCATATCTGTATGTCATTGAACTGTCATTGCTCTCAGTAAAAATTTATAAAGATTTTGTGGAAGGTAAGACCAGGTTCACCTGAATAAATGTGGATAGGATTACATAGAAGGATGTCAGCCTCCTTTGTTATGGTCATAAAGTGTCCCTTAAATTACACCATTATAATGTGCATCTGTTACCCAAGTGACACCATATTCTGTCATGTGTTCTTCCAGAGGTAAAGGAATGACCTTTGATGGTTAAAAGGATAGTGATAGTATGGAAAAGGTGCAGAAAAAGGTAACCAAAATGACCAAAGGACTGGAGCAACTCCCCTATGAGAAAAGGTTATACCCTATTTCTTCGATTCTAAGAAGCACCTTTTTCCCCATATAAACATCTCTAAAAATGGGGTGCGTCTTTGAATCGCGGGTGTGTCTTAGGGTTTTTTTTCTGTTGGTGGTACTGAAATTAGTGTGCGTCATACAATCGATGGCGTCTTACAATTAAAGAAATACGGAACATCTGGGACAGTGTGTGGATCTACACTTCTGCTTATATCGATTTTTTGAGCCTTTGTAACATTGCAACTTGTATCGCTACCTTGTATACCGTTGCTCAGTAGCATTACTTACCTTTTCTTGAAATGTTGTTGCAGAACACACTGTTCGTTGCCCCGTTGTCTGTGTTGTTTCTTCTTCTCCTTTCTGTGATCCTTGCAGTTCCCAGACTGTCCTTTCTCTGCACCTCCCACTTCCTTGTTTTTGTGTTTTCCACGCGTTTCTACCTAACATTCCTTTATGCGCATGTTCTTAATTTCAAATCTTTGTGGCGGGAGTTCTTCAGAGAGAGTGGTTTGTGGATTGTTGGAGTTGTCTGTCTCTTGAGGAAAGTATAGGGATGTCTGTGAATGGAATGTGTTAAATCTTTCTCATTTTTAAAACATTATTTCCGTGGCATTACATGCAACCTACCTCGGGTAAAAACTTTTTTAAAAAAATTATTAAAGGATGCGCATATGCGCATCCTTAATTTATTTTTTTTTAAATAAATTAAATTAGAAATGAGCATATGCGCATCCTTTAATAATTTTTTAAAAAACGTTTTTACCCAAGGTAGGTTGCATGTAATGCCATAGAAATAATGTTTAAAAAATGAGAAAGATTTAACACATTCCATTCACCAGTTCTAACAACGGTTACTGAAGGTGCGTAGAGGAAGTTACATCAGACAGGAAGCCCGGTGAGGGATCATGTGACATTAGTTTCGCAATGCGACACAGAAGACATCGTAACAACTGAGCACATTGAACGAAGTCTAACGACACAGAAGTGTTACAACGAAAGGTAAAACGGTACAAAACCTTTCTGCATAATGATATAAGGAACACATCACGTGATCACTGACATCATCCAGAGCTATCTATAACGTTACAGTTACAGTAATGTAGATTCGGCCACTAGTTTAGCTTAGAAAAAAGATGAATAAGGGGAGACATGACAAAGGTGCATAAAATTATGCATGGTGTGAAGAAAGTAGATAGGGGAAGTCTTTTCTGAAGCTGATTCACGGCATATGAAACAAAGTACTTCATCACACTGCACATAATTAAACGATGTAATTTTCTACCATACAATGGCCACTAATTTGAATGTCTTTAAAACATTCTTTTTCTCCTCTTCTTTGGCTCTCTCTCCCCCCCACCCCCCCCACCCCCGTGCAAGCCTATACTTCAGAGAAAAGTTGGGCATGTGTCCTTCTGCTTGCCCCCTTCCTCCTCCACTGCAGGGCTGCTGACAGGAATGGGCATCTAGGCAATCCTTTGGACTGCACTGCTCTTCCTGTATGCCACATATGATCATAATTCTTCCCCTGATTTCAGTTTTTTTCAGATACAAGGATTAATGCAAAAACGGGTGTTAAAACAATCCCTGGTGTTTGTTTTTGGAAGAGTGCTAACAGACAAAAGCAGACAAGCAGACAAAAGCAAAGTGGATGGGAACTATATTTTTTCTGATAGCAAAGGACATTCAAACAGCTCAGAAGCCATAAGAGGACCAAGCAAGTTCTGGTCATAGAATCATAGAATAGCAGAGTTGGAAGGGGCCTCCAACCCCCTGCTCAATGCAGGAATCCACCCTAAAGCATCCCTGACAGATGGTTGTCCAGCTGCCTCTTGAATGCCTCTAGTGTGGGAGAGCCCACAACCTCCCTAGGTAGCTGATTCCACCGTTGCACTGCTCTAACAGTCAGGAAGTTTTTCCTGATGTCCAGCCGGAATCTGGCTTCCTTTAACTTGAGCCCGTTAGTAGTACAAGTATGACCATCCATCAAACTCCTAAGCCCCGCCCCCTGACAGGTGCCCCTCCCCTTTTAGACCGGAAGTCCCGCCTTAGACGGAAGTCCCGCCTCCGGAAGTCCCTCCTCCGGAAAGAGTGGTCACCTGACATGGATCACATGACCCCAGCGGGGTCATGTGACCCCTCTAGGGTTGCGTCAGACCCCCCTCGACCAATAGGAAGGGGTTTTAGAGCCCTAACCCTTACGGGATTGGAGAAATCCCCCCTAGATTGATATCTCGATGTTGATTGGTCCAAAGGGGGTCATGTGACCCCTCTAGGGTTGCGTCAGACCCCCCTCGACCAATAGGAAGGGGTTTTAGAGCCCTAACCCTTACGGGATTGGAGAAATCCCCCCTAGATTGATATCTCGATGTTGATTGGTCCAAAGGGGGTCATGTGACCCCTCTAGGATTGCGGAAGGTTGGGCTCGACCAATAGGAAGGGGTTTTAGAGCCCTAACCCTTACGGGATTGGAGAAATCCCCCCTAGATTGATATCTCGATGCTGATTGGTCCAAAGGGGGTCATGTGACCCCTCACGGAAAGCGGAAGGCCGGCCTCGACCAATAGGATGGGATTTTAGAGGGTGCATGTGGTCCTGTAAGGCCAACCCCCTCGCTCTAGACGCGTATAGAAGGGAGCCCCCCATTTTGCCTGCCCAGACACGTTTTCCTGCATAGAGAAGATGGCGAATCCAACCCCAGCCAGCGGATCTTCAACAGTGCCTCTACAGACCCCCCGGAGGAATCAAAACAGAAAGATGAATAAGATGGCGAATCCAACCCCCGCCAGTGGCTCTTCACCAGTTCCTCCACAGACACCCTTGAGGAATCAAAACAGAAAAATGAATAAAGCCTCACGTAAACGGTATATCAGCTCTAGTTCTGAAGATGATGTTTTCCTCCCATGTAAACGTCTAGACATGGAACAAACGGATCAGCCTGAGACACTCCAAATGTGGCACAGCGTCTTAGAAGTAATATCTGCAGAGAACCTTGAGGTAATCAAAAATCAATCTATCCGTCTCTGTGCAATACTTACCTGTGGTATAAAGGCCCTCATACATGTTCTATTTATAGGCATCCGCTGTGAAAACACCCAACACAGAAAGTTCAGAGGTGCCCCCAGTTTCGGCCTTGATAAATATGTCTTCAAATGGAAATGCTGAAATAGAGGTGTGTGATTAATTCTATAATTTTAGACTGAAAACTCTGATGTGTATCTTTAATATACTAACCACCATCTTATAATTATTTTTTCAGGATTTTAATCTTACAGCTGGTCAAACAGGACCCGTCCACATGTGTGAGATTCTCGGGCTGCAAGCTAGTGAAATAGCTTATACCTCTCCACGAATGAGACGCAAAGCTATGGATATGCTAGTGCGATCTACAGTTTTTGCAATTTTGAGACATTGTTTAAACCAGTACCTGCATGAAACCTGCATGGGGTGTACTTTGAAGGCGCCTGGACAATCCGCACACGAGTGTCTAGTCTGGCCCAAAAGTGTCATATCTAGAAAATTGCGAATTGTATGTGGGAAAATCAGTTTTAAAAGCATATTACATGTTGTCATTCTAATCGGTTACAGTTTAAACTGTCTTGTTCTCACACCAAGGCACGTTGATCAAATTTTGATATTAATTACAAAAATTGGGAGGTCACACAACGCCTTGAAAACATTAAATACACTCCTGAAACCAGTACATGAACCGTTTTTAAATCGTGTCGTACATGTTATTCAGAAAAGAAAATATCAATACTTCATGCAGTAGGTATAATAAAAGTGATTTATTTTTTAAAAAAACATTAGTGTTTGCCTGTTTTGTAAAAAAGAAAAATCATAAGTTGATCCATGCAGGGGCATTGCGTTGCCTTTGCTTTTTAGCACTTCTGTGAGAAAGGATAGGTGTGTGAACTGTTGTTGTTGTAAGGCTCTTGGGGGATTTTAGCTCATCCAAAGCTTCTCTGTTAGCAGGGTTGCCCACTACTGAGGTTGGAACGTTCAGTTCAGCCAGTGCCCTCATAAAAACATCCCAGCCTTTAGGAATGCGTTTGTTTGATAGGGCATGCGTTTGCATGGCTCCCTTAACCAAATCCATCATATTTGAACCAGATATAACATCTCCCTTGTACACAAAGGTACCTTTCTCATCCCATGAGGAAACAGCCTTGTTTTTCTTCATTTTGTTTAATAGGAGTCTTCCATGTTTTTTATATCTAGCTGGTAGGATGTCGAGTACTTCTTGGTAGACATGGTCAGAATCCCCGGGCGCATCATCCATGGGTGGCGTTGTATGTTCTATGGTCTGTGTTGTCTGCGGCAGAAATAAGTTTAGGGTTTCTTTCTCAGCCTCCCTCTGTCTCACATGTGTTAGATATTTTTGAAGCAAAGAATCATACTGTTTGGCTTTTTCATATTCAGTTAAACCCTGTCTGTTAAGAATGTTCTGCATTTCAACATCCAGAGAGTTTATTGTTGCACTCCTAATGTCCTCTTCCTTAGATTGGCCCTTTAGTTTTTCTAGTTGGTGGCTGGGGATCAAATACATCTTTTCAGCATACTCCATTAGCGACTGGTTAAAAGACCAGTGATCAGGGGGATTGCAAAACTTAGTAAGGGTCCAAGAAACCCACCAGATTGTTTCACCAGATACTTCTTCCTTCTCAGCGATATTTTCTTGTTACTCAACTTTTTAATAATGGCCCTCTTCTTTCTTAATACACGTACCTGCTGAGGAGATAGAGGTATGTTGCCTTTTAAAGTATTGAGGGCTATTTCCGCGATGGCGGCGACCAGGTCATCAGAAGCCGAACATAAAATAGCTTTTCTCTGACGCGGAGAGGCCTTAATAAGATGTTTTAAGAGAAACAGATTTCTTTTTACACGGACTGACATGTTGCCTTCCAGTCGGTCTGTACATCAATATTTAGTACAACACTAAAGGCGACGCTTTTTGTTACCCCCTGCAGTTTTTTTCATAGTGTACACTACTGGGAGGTCTGGTGGGAAAAGACCTGTTCTTAGTCTATAAGATTCAGGGGTAGTGGCATTTAAATCCACCACCAGATAACCATAAGGTTTGCTTGTAGAATCTGCAAAAGCTTCCATGAAGAATTGATTGTTTTGAGGATACATTTGACGAGCTAAAGTCGCAATTTGTAATTTATCTCTAGGGTTTTTGAACAGTACCATATATTTGGCATTTAGGCTGATGGTACGGTTGTTTTTTCCCTTGCAGAAAATATTCTGCGTGATGAAAAATACACTCAAATTCCGGTGATGTACGTACTGAGTAAAGGCCTTTTCAACTTCGCTATTATCAGACGCAGACAGCATGAGATCATCTATCACCAAAAAATTTACTTTATTGGGGGGTAACAAATCAGGATCATCAAGTTTCTCAGGCAGACCCTCCACAAAATGGATAAATGAGTATTTACACAAGAGATTTTTGTACAAAGGTTGCCAACAACCATAACACCATACAATATTTTCAGGTACCACAGAAAACACATTATGAGCATTGTCCAACATATTTTTGATAAAAAAACTTTTCCCACAGTTGCTAGGACCGGCCAAAATAGCTGAAAAAGGATGCAGCCACCGTGTATCCATATTCAAAAACCATAAGGTAGAGTGTTAAACCCTTCAGTAATAACTCTTTTGTCGTATACCACCTTTTGAGTTTTTTTAAGAGTCTTTGATTCAAGGGACCAATTGGCTTTGTGCCTTACAATCCCTGGCTGTTGCACAACAATTTCATGAGTCGGCCCCTGGTCCCTGTCTGAGACGTATGCAAAAACCAGGTCTTTGAGACTGTCGAAATTAATTTTTTCACAATTAGCCGTGTTCAATGTGATCCCTTTGATTTTGAGAAAAGCTTTTCCTTTAGAATTTTTAAAACCATAAGATTTAGGACCTGCTGACACATACTCGGTGATAAAATCATCTGCGGGTATTTCACTTGTGAGGTCTCCTAAATAATCACCTAGGGGCGGTACCCACTCTCCAGGACGACTGACAAAAATCACAGAATCTGTGTCATGGTATAAGCACCGCTCTTGCAATCGGTCTAACACTTTGTACAGTTCAAGACGCGCATATGCCGTTGTAAATGCGGCTATAAACACGTTCTTCCTGCCTGTAACCGTGGGTCGTGTTACAGAATGTTTCCAGGACACACAGACAGCCTCGTCATCAATAAATTCACACATTGAAACATCATAAGCATCAGAAAACAGCAGCTGAAATAACTCATCAGGATCTCTCACCAATTGTGTGTTTGGCAGGTTTGTCCTCTGTCCAAATTTTCCCCACAGAGAATTTAAATATAATTTAGCTATCTGCCTCTTTGCAGGGTTCACTTCAATCTTATCTGAACGTAATTCAATCCCTTCATTTCGGGAATAATCAGCTATATATCGATTTTTATCTTCTGCAGTGACACACCATTGGGGATACCCTGAAGCTTCCTGTTTCTGGCGTAGATGCATATCAATATAATCTGAAAACAAGCGATTGGTCTTATTTTCAAAATGCCAGACTTCAAAAATTGCCACCACCTTGTACCCCTTTTCTATAGCAACATTAAGCTCGATTGTACACCATGTTCCTAATAGGGCCCGTTCCTCATCTGAATGTTTACAAGGTGTCCGTTGGTGAGTTTCTGCACAGGTTGCACACAGCACGAACATGAGCTTACCATCAACCTTGGCCGGGAGGACAGGAAAGAAAAGTCCCCTGGGTGGATAAACTTTAACCCTTGCAAGGCCAAAGTAATCTGTGAGTGGCTTAAAGTTCTCATAAATTATTTCAGGGTGGCCAAGAGGGTAATGCTTGTTTTTGTTTACATAAGGATACAGACTTGTAAAATCATAGTAATGGATCTTTTCCCCTTCTTTAGGTTTATAATAGAGGGAGATCGCATTAGTACGTCCCCCAAAGAGGGCGTCTCTAGGTTCTATAGGTTCTGGGAAACGAGCAGCAGTAAGAAAATTCTTGAGGTCCTCATCTGTGCTTAACATTTGTCGCCACTCATGTTCCCAGATGGCTATGACCTCAAACCCCATTAATTTCAGCGTTGCAGTCCTTTTTTCTGTGCTGTTGTATAGGCTTCCATAGGTCTTACCCATTAGAGGGTTATGATCCGTTGGAGAATAACACAGTACACAGCCGTGCCAAAAACACCCATGAAATTCAAAAGCTGTTTTCTTATTGTCTATGACTGCATAGCCATCGAGAAAATAATTATCGACTTTGAATTCGCCGCCCTTTAAGGCGTGCTGGATCTGGACATTGTCTTTATGCTCTATGTAGCACAGCCACTGAATTGCTGAAGAAGAAAATCGCTTACATCTGTTTACATAATTGTCGTGGGCGGGTATTGCAATCTTATAATCCATAAACTTGAATCTGTACATTGCGAAACATGTGCTGGGTAAGGTGGGGTATTGAATAGGATCTATAGCAAACCTTTGCTGTACCCATTTCTTACCTTTGCGCACCAATCTCACTGTCTGTGTCATCTCTATGATCTCATGTCTATACTTTGTGCAGGCCTGTTCCAAAATATTAACATCTTGTTGGCAGTAAAAAGCTAACTCTGCCTGCATATCAAAGGTTTTTAGTCTGTTTTCCTCATACCAGGCTAAAAAAGCCTCTCTTTCCCCAGGCATCATGTGATTCACACCATAGTCCTCTGCTTTAGGCATTGGACCCACATAATCCCAATTCTCTGGTTTGTTAAAATAATGGGGGAAGTAACCCTTGCAACTATCAAACCCTAGAGCCTTTGGAAGCTTAGCGAGGGCCATGGGTAGATGACAGAGGGAATCAATAAATTTTATATTTAAACCCTTCACGGTGATACATATTAATTTTCCACCTTGCGTAATAAGATCTACTTCAAGCTTTTCTTTTATCAGCTGGCTGAGAATAAAGTAGCCATCATACCCCTTAGAGTTATGGGCTATAAATGTACAGTTTGAGAACTGTGTGCTATCTGTGAAAGTCTGGATAAAGGTAGCCAGGCAATCTTCACCCTTAAATTCCCATGTTTTACCTGCTAAAATCCACGGAGTGACATCCCCGTAGGGTTTCGCAAGCCTTTTTCTTTTCTTACCGGTAGATGATTCAACCTTAAAGGTTCCTACCGTCTCACCTGCAAATGCCTTTGCAAAACAATAATTAGGAATGTGAATGCCTGTAGATTGTTGGGCTTCAAAATCATAGAACACATATTTTACAGACACCATGGGTTTCTTAAGCTTGGACATGTAACACAGATGCTTTTCGCCATCAATAAAACCCCAACACACTCTGCAAAGTCTTCCAAGACAGTTTTGAAAATCGTGAGTTAATTCCTGGTAACTTTCGCATCCTCCGCAGTACATTCGGCGGACGCACTCTACTTTACCGCCCAGGGCTAGTTCTTTATGTTTACGGAGACATACCGGTGATCTACAGATTCGTTGGCAATACGTACAACGCAGTATTTTTACAACATTACTGGCGCAGTCTGCACTCAGACAGAGTCTACAAAAATATAGACAGGCATGAGAATGCGTAAATAGTGTAGCACATTTCTCACAGTAATTCTCTGCCCCAAAAACAGCTTTTACGCTACGTACACCGTAATAATGCTCATCGTGTAGTAACATTGAATAGGTTTTACCATATCTGACACCGGTTGGTTTGAATATACCCCAGCCGTTTTTTGTGTATCTTATGACCTGTATGTTTACCCTCAAATGATTTTCAATCAGTGAAACATCGCTGAGTGTGACTTGTTTCTGGGGAGACCACCCCAAATCCTCATGTAGTTGTCTGGCCGCAGACAATAATTCTGCATCTGTGGGGGCTTTCTCAGCCATGACCGCTAAGAGACCCCCAGCAAAGCAGAGATTACTGCCTGTGTAATTAAAATCTACCAGATGTTGACGTTTTCTATGTATAATTTTACTATTAGGAATAGAGCTTATTTTCCGCCTTTTTCCACCCCCACGTGGGGCCCTCACTATTGTGATAATTAAACGCAGTGTTGTATCCCCACATATTTCAGCATTGCTTTGCATGAGATTGCTAATATGGGTTAGAAAATCCTCTATATTTAAAATAGCACGTGGTCTTTTAACTGAAAAGAGTGGAAAGCTTAAACCTCCACCATCTAAACGCAATTGCACAAAATCCCCTGGTGAATATCTCCGGCTGACGTCATTGAGGATTTGTTGTATAGCATCGTATAGGGCCCTAACAGCCTGGGAAAATGAAGTTATGCGGTCTAGATTAACAAATCTGAATTCTTCCCCTATGTGTAGGGCCCTGTACTGGCCCCTCTCGTACTCCCAACGCCTCACACGCTCTGCATATACCTGTGGTTGTTCCTCTGAACCCTCTGAGTCCTGGATGGGTTGGGACACCCCTAACGTATCGCTGTCTGCTTCACAAGAGGGTGTGGGGGGTAGGGAGTGATATATCTCTGAAGACTCAGCCTCTGGATCTGTTTCAGAAATTGGTGGTGAGGTTTGTCTTTGCTTTTTACGTGTCACAAGTGTTTTTTTAGCTCTGTTTAATATTTTACACACCCTAGCCCTCCAATATGGCAGACGTTTGTAAAACCCCTTTCTCAGAGCCCCCCTTTTCCAAAACCTCTGACCACCCCCTACTTGCACATGTTTGAAAAATGTATGGTTCGGCCGCGCGTAACTTTGATGTTTTTTAATATTCTGAGAATTTATGACGGAACCCCCACGACCACGGGCGGCGAGTTCCATAGCTCTCTGTACCAACAGGTCACCTCCTTGCTGTGCAATTTCAAATGCTGATTCAACCCAGGCTGCAAGTTCTGTGACAGTCAACCCTCGAAGATATTCAAAAGTTGGTAAGACTAGAGGGTCTTCATTTCGCTGCTTTTTTGTTTTTGGACCCCCAACACCGTCAGGTTCTGAGCGAGCTCTTTTCACAGCCGCATTTTTCATCTCTGAAAAAACAAAAGACATCTACATTAACTATGTACAATCATCCTTAACACATTTTATTTATCTACACTGTGACACCGCTGCTACTGTCTTGGTCTTTTTAAAAAAGAGTCTTACTTATTGCGAAATCTTCTGCAACAATAGTAGACTGTACCTTTATCTGTCTGTATTTTGACATGATGTTTAGCCTTATGGGTGGCTTTCTTATACTCTGGCTCCTGAACAGTTGAGTTTTTTTCTAAAAGCAAACAAACAATAATAAAGATGTTTTCATTTATGCAAGGATGTATTGTAAAATATTTGGTATTTACCACACATACACACACACACACGCATATAGATAACTATTACCTAAATCCCTCAATGCATCCTGAGATGACACAACCACTGGCCTTTTTAAAGGGGTCTTAGTTATTGCGAAATCATCTGTAAAAACAACAGCAACCCATATTTCAGAAGCAGCTACATGTTATTACCTTAAAATATTTTAAAACACAAAAAATAACTTACCCCAGTCTTTATCATCCTGATTTTGGAGTGGTTCCGATCGTATATTCTTATCCATTTTTTCACTTAATTTGTCGCTGGGGATATCTATACATGAAACATGGTTTTTTGATATGCCGGTTAGTTTATACATACGCAGACATGTAGGGGCAAGCCCGCCACCATGCATTGTATACTTATTTCTAACATTGGTCTGCAGCAGCATGGATGGGCAAACAGCTAGGCTAGTACATGAATATTTGACCTTGTATGATGGACAAACAACTGGATGCAAGAACCTTGCGGTCATACAGAAAGCAACCTCTAAAATCCAAGAACGGATGAAAAATGAAATTACACCATTGATAAGGATTTTACAGATCCGTTCTCCAGTTGAGGCAATCCAGATTTTCGACAGGGTTATGAATGAGGCATTTTCAGATGGAGTTATAAATTTTGGCAGAATCTTGACTATTTTTCTTTTTGCAAAAATGCTGATTGAAAGTCTACAAGCATCAGACCTACACATGACTAGAGCAGACCTGGAACATTTTTCTACATGTGCCAGTGACTCTATGAGGCGGCTGAAAATTTTAGTGAGTTTTCGGACACATCGATAGTTATTTAAATATTGCATTGCCTTTATATTCTTTAAAACTGTTATTTATGTATTATATTGCAGGAAAATGGATCTGAAGACAAGAAACCATGGTTATCCCGCTACACTTTGAAGATATTAAGTGCCTGCAGATATTATTTCTCAGTAAAATGGTTGCTCTTGCCTGTTTGAAAATAAAATGTTTTTTTAAAACTATACCTGGACCCTTTTCTCTTTTTTACTTATGTCTCTTTCCCAAAGTTAATGGAACCTAGTGAAATTTTTTCTAAAACTATAAAATAGTTGTATACCACAGTATTAGAAATGCTGAAGGTCATGATTTAAAAGGAGAAATTATAATCATAGAAAATTAGTAAAGGAAAAGACAAGTTTTACGTTATGAAGGGGAAAGACAGAATCATGTACATTGTATTTTAAATCATATGAATTACACCTTCGTATAACATTAGTTTTCTAAGAAAACATGTGCCTAAGAAATGTATGTGCCTATTTAGACATTTCTCTTAAATTACAGCAAAAAAAAAAAAAAAACTAGCTATATCTACACAGACGTCAGACCCTTAGATAAAATACCCCCAAACATACAGGTAAATAATACTCACGTGTTTTTGTTGCGCTGTATCTGCAGGCCAGGTTCAGGAAAGAGCATACCCATGCAGCGTCTTTTATAACCCCATGTCTGGGGGGCGTCTTCTATAACGATTGGTTCCCCTTGGGATAGTTTCTAATTGGTCATTAGATACATCATGTGACATAGGGCATCTCCACCCCCCGCCACACACACCCCGCCCTACCCAACCAATAACGGGCTCCCCCTAGGGAGAGATTCTAATTGGACATTGGGGACATCATATGATATATGACCATGCCACCCCCCCCACCACCCCACCCACCCACCCACCACCCAAAGAACAAACAAAAAAAAAGACCCTGAAAATCAAGCTTTTTTAAGTATAATTAGTAAATTGTAGGTCAGTCATATTTATTAAAATATTCTAGAAGACGGTTTTAGGGTGTGTGCGTGATCTACTATTGACCAAGGTTTGATTCTCCAACATCTGCATGAAATAAAAGTTATAGGAGCTCGAATAGGCAGGCTTTTATTGATTTAAAATTGACCTAATTTCAAGAGAGAGGTTATGGGGGGGGGGGGAATTGAGGTTACATATACTGATCCCAACTTTTTAATGGGGTAAAGCAAAGAAACCAAAACAAAAGAATAATAAGGTATTATTTTTTAAGCCACTCTTTAAGCCACACAAACAAATTTGTGTGTGTGTGTGTGTCCAGTGTTAGGATGCCCCAATGTTGTGTTCCAGATGTAATTGTCCATTTAGAGATAGGGTATATTTCTTTTTGAGACCTTTATATGGCTCCTTGAAAAGTTCAATCACAACTTTTAAAGCACAGCTAAAACCTTTTTTTTTTTTCCTAAAGCTTTTAAAACTTAATTTTATTATGATTTTATTAGAATGTAAGCCTATGCATTAGGGTTTTGCTATTTTATTGTTTTACTCTGTACAACAACAACATGTACAGTGATGGCGCTATATTATTATTAATAATAATAATCCTTAGGATTTATTACAGTTTGTAAAGCTTATTTTCTCACCCAAAAGCTAAAATGACAATTCAAGAATGTTTTGTTAGGCCCAGTTTTTGTGCAGCCGTCTGGAAAAAGGCTGTTGATTAATTTTATTGTCTGTTGGGATTTTTTAATATTACAATGTAGGGTGTCTCAGAAATATAGAGTTTATTATTGGCTGAGGTTACTTCAGGTCAAACAATACGGTGATTCTCAGAAACACTGGTTCTTGGATTTTATCTTCTAATCAAGATTAAGTAAAATTATAATGATGAGTCTATCACCTAGCCGATGTCACCTTTTAAGCCTCTTAGAATGTTTCCCCTGAGAACAATGGATCGTCACATTTAGGACATTTCCCAATCACCCACCCCAGACTAGGAATCTCAAAATGATGAGTCTATCACCTAGCCGATGTCACCTTTTAAGCCTCTTAGAAAGTTTCCCCTGAGAACAATGGATCGTCACGTTTAGGACATTTCCCCATCACCCACCCCAGACTAGGAATCTCAAAGTGATGAGTCTATCACCTGGCCAGGTCACCTTTTAAGAATCTTAGAATGTTCCCTCTGAGAACAATGGATCGTCACGGAAACCTTTTAATCACATTCAGGACATTTCCCCATCACTCACCCCAGACTAGGAATCTCAAAATAAGGTGCTGTTTTTTCCCCAGTCCTAAAAATAAATTTTTTAAAACATATTTATTTTTGTGATATGAAACACCCAGCTATAAAAAAAGAAGAAGTCTTTTTTAAAAACAACAACAACCCCCCCTATTAGAGGTGGCTTTTATTGTGAAACTCATTACATGATATACAGCATTGTGATGTTTGGAACATATCTGATCTATGTCTGTACATATTCTTCTGGATTTTTAAAGATTGCACCACCATCCGGTCATTTCTTTCCAAGTTTCGAGAATACAAGTCTTGAATCTGTCCAAATGTTAAACCCTTTGAGCGCTGTTGAAGAAAAAATATACAGTGGTACCCACAAACCATCGAATCTGGGGCTTGAACTTGTCTTGGTTGATACACAATCTTGGTTGCATTCTTTCTTAAAAATGACAAAATAGTTTTAGGAAATTGTTCATAGTTGGGGGGATGACCGTAGGAATCAAAAAATTCCCCTCCCGTGCCTTCTGTCAAGTAGATAGCCAACCAATGCTCTCCAGGTAATTTATGAGGATGTGTGTTCACCACCAATGATACAGGTCTCTGTTGTAACCGCAGTCTGGGTAGAATGTCGCAGGGAAACACGCCATAGAATGACCGTTTAGTATGGGGGTTTGAACTGAGTTCATGTGCTAACTGGATGCTATCCATGTTACATATAGTCAAAAAGAACATTCCGTCGGTTATTAATCTGAATTAAGCTATCAAAAACCCCATAAACAATCATATTTATAGTGTCAGGCAGGGCTCTACTAAAGCGAAATTCCGCCCTCAGGTTTCCTGTTTTAATCAAAGAATAGTGGTCACCCCCCTCTTGATCGGGGGTTAGATCAAATGCAAACAGGGTGTAACCTCTGGCATACTCCTCACGGTTAATTAAAAGCGCCCGGTCTTTCATGTGTTTGCCAGCCGCCTGTACAAGGCTCATGTATTCTCTGACACAATTTCCGTCCTCAAAACACGGTTGAAAAGGTTTGGTGGGTATCTGTTCTCCATCCAGGTAAAGGGCCGCGAAATTGGTATTAAAATGTTGAAAATTAAATGGGTTTTTATGATAATCACCGCTATAAGCGTCATTGTCGACCATACCGATAATAACTTGCTTAGGTAATTGACCCAAAAACAGGTTTTCCTGATTGGCTACACGGCTCCCTCTAGGAATGCTAAACACTTTCATGCTGACACGGTCCACAGGATATTTGGCGTTAGAGGTCAGCAACGCTTCGGCATGGCCCAGACGTACACCTGGAGCTACTCTGACTTTTTTAACAAAAAGTGAGGCTGCCACAATTTGAAGTTTGAAAGGCCTAGCTGCAACGTCAGACATTAAGCAGAAGGCATCTTTGCTCCGGGTAAGTTTGATTTTCACATCAACCCCATTTAAGAGCAGCTTTTCTTGGAAAAACAGGTCGGAGTGGAGATGACCCAACAGATCTATCTTCCTGCTTTGCGCGGTCAGATTTGCCCTTCTAATAAAACCGGTATTATCTCCCTCCAGATCCGCAGATTCATGTTCGCCAGCGACATCTTTGAAAAACAAGGCTGTAGAGAATTGTGTCTCCAAGGTAGCCTGACTGTAGTTTAGCACAGCTTCAAAATACCCTCGATAGGGATAGGAATTGTTGCTTTGGCTTATTAAACGATCGCCAAGTGTCACATCCAGCTGACTAAAGAGGGATGCTATTGGATAATTCACCAGGCCTACCTCCTCATTTACAGCGAGGTTGGTTCCGTCAGGATTGACAATTTTGCAACACACATAAAGCAAAGTGTTATTTAAGTCCATATAATCTTCCCCATTCCCTGGAATGTAGAAATCCAGTGGTGCAGAGTCTGAAAGGGCAGAGAGAGGGGGTACCTCTATAAACAGGCTTCTCTCAATACTGGTCTGTGTTGGGCCAATGTTGAATAAATCAAGTTCAGATTTAGCGCATTCTTCAGAGCCGCAGTGGATGAAAGCCATGGCGATGATTTTAAAATATATCTCTTTTAGCTGTAACAGACCGTCGTCTCTTTGATACAACACGTCTCTTCTGACGTTTCTTTCCTCTTGGTCGTTTTCTTTTAAGGGGGCGGGGTGGTCCAACCAATCTAACCCGTGAGGCCTTTCTTTTTAGAGGGCCCCGCCTTTTAATGTACAGCAGGCCTGATCCGTCTTGCGGTGTTGGGGTGTTCACTCTGTTCAAAACCTCATGTGTAACATGTCCTATCATGTCTTTAGCAATATTACGTGCAGCAGTTTTTGCATGGGGTTTAATGATGTCTATACCTCTTCTCAACAGGGGCATAGCTTTTCGGAAAAGGCTTCTGAAAATACCACCAAGCCCTGCGCCATACATCACGGGGGCCCCATGGTAACCAGGCAATGCATAGCCAGCCTGTGCCTTATAATAATTCCTATAAACAGCTGGATCACCATAGCTTTTCAGAATGGCCATTTTTTTTAAAATACAAAAGCTCTCCGTGGGCGAAAGTGCAACTTCACAGACACCTTCCCAAAACAAAATGCTACGTTTTTGTTCTGGTCGTTCTTTATTTCTATGGTGATGGTGTCAATGTGGTCCTTGATTACAGGCAGGTAGTGTGGTTTGTCATAACCAATGGTTACACAGCGGTTGTTCTTTCCACTCACGGGTACGCAACGCAGTAACGGTACATAATAGTCTCCTACTATCTGGTGCTCCACTATATCTGTGTACACGTATAAGGTATTAAAGCCCTGGGTAATGTCCGCATGAAAAGGGAATTCTTTGACTGGCATACCAGGCTTTGCGCCTAATATGTGGGCCAACTCTGCATCACATTGAAAGATAACACCTTCTTCGGGGTTTAGACTGACTTTTCTAGTCACAGAGTCGTACTGTAGGACCACTTTATCCCCCCCATATATAACTTTGTTCATCGCATTAATCAGCTCGGGGATGTCTGCATAATAACCATTGCACACAACTAAATGATGCATACTTTCCTTGTCAGAAATGTCAAATCGTCCGCAGGTTGTTAGAGTCTCCCAGGTGTGTGGATACTGTATTTCAGCTAACCCCACTTCCCAGGGCCCCTGGAGATCCAGAGCTCTTGCTAGTTGTATAGTGTATGCAGAACTCTTGTTGTTTGGAAAAGCTGAAGCACAGGCGTTGCTGGGCAAGGTAACGTAAAACCCTTGATCACCCATACTTCTTCTATACAGGTTCACGTAGATCAGAAGCGTTCACCCAGCTGTTGAACTTGCTAGGCCAACCTAACCATTTAACTAGGTGACATTTTCTTTGCCCCCTGCCTTTTGTGGCTAAGATTTCTTCAATCCTATATGCCCTATTCGACCTGGCATTCACTTTTTGTAATTCTTCAGGATAGAAGGTCCCCAGCACTGCATCTCCTTCATAATCTTTTAACAGATATACAGGTCTCTTTGCTCTTTTGATGACTTCATCCACGATAAATAACTCCGTGGTAAAATTCTGTTCATAGCCCTTAGCAAAAACACCCTTACATTTAGATACACGTACATGATCCCCTTTTTTGAAAAGTGGTAACTCTGCCTTTCTCTCTATATCGTGAACATATACGGTTCTCCAAACAGCCAAGGAGTTAGACTTATTAACATCAACGGGCCTAGTTTTGATAGTTCTGTGAAAGCTATGGTTATAACTTTTTAGGAATTGGGGCAGGACATCTATATATGTGTATGTGTTGTTAGCTGTGAAATACCTCCACATTTTTGTTTTTAAAGTCCTATTGAACCTCTCCACAACCCCAGCTTTGACTTCATTATTGGTAACAAAATGGTGTACCCCCTGTTTCTTGAATAGCTGCTTAACATCCCTGTTTAGGAACTCACGACCTTTATCTGTCTGTATTTTGCCAGGAACTCTTCCGTCTCGTGTGAAAATAGCTTTGAAAGCGGCGGACACCTGCCTACCTGTCTTGTCTTTTAGAACCTCTGCCCAACCATATTTAGACAGAATATCTATAACCGTTAAAATGTATTTGTAGCCCTTGTTATATTTAGAAAATTGCTGCATATCGACTAGATCGGCCTGCCATTGAGCATCCACCTCAGACACAATTGTTCTATTCCTTTTAAAATGGATCCTGGCTGGTTTATGCAGGGTGTAAGCATCCTGATCTGACAGCCATCTGATAACATCTCTTCTGCTCAGGTCTTTGCACTGTTTTTTGGCCTCCTGAAATAGGGAGTTCACACCACCCAACCCCCCTACGTGTCCGGGGTTATAATAAATACCCCTTAGGATTTCTTCATGATCTGCCATATTATAGGTTAACACAAGAATGGTAACGTAAGTTTACAACAAAATGTTTTTATTGACTCCGCGGCATCATTTTTTAAATTTCTTTTAGTTTTCATTGTTCAGATTTTTTGGAAACACATGATATGCAGGAAATGTTGACTGCTCGTGAAGTGTCAATCTGCATTTTCTCAAAAGCACCATGGGCCTGTGTAAAAACAAAAATATAGGGGTTTTTAGTAACCAATCTGGCCTTAATACTATGAACAAAATTCATATATAAAAATACTCACATTCTCCGTCATAACGTCCATCGGTTCTTCCATTGGCGGATATGTATCAGGATCTTCCTGCTCCATTTTCTCTTCAGACGGTAGAACCAATTTCATAAGGCCACTGCCATCCACAGCTTCATCATTGTACTTCTCCGCCTTTAGGCGCACATTTTTTAAATCACAGCCACAATCACACTCTGTATCAGACCATTGCTCGGTACAATCCATTCTCCAATCACCCCACTGTGAGGTTTCAGGAAAATAATTTGGCTCTGCCGGGTGCACAGATGAGGGTAAACTCCCGGGCATTCTCCAATCGAGCCATTGTGAGGTTTCAGGAAAAGAATTTGGCTCTGACGGGTACACAGATCCAGGTAAACGCCCAGTTGGCGGGTATGAGAAAGACCGAAACAGCTCCGGCTTTTGGGGCTGAAGAGGCAGGGGTGCCAGTGGATAAGAAAATCCAGAAGGCCCAATGGATAAGGGTTCACTCATTGTGGTATCAGAACTATTATTTATAATATTCTGTGCTGGCGTTGCAATTTCTCTGTCTTCTGGAGGATATGTGACAGCACGACTCACCCCTTTCTTTCTGTTTTGATTCCTCAGGGGGGTCTGTAGAGGCACTGTTGAAGATCCGCTGGCTGGGGTTGGATTCGCCATCTTCTCTATGCAGGAAAACGTGTCTGGGCAGGCAAAATGGGGGGCTCCCTTCTATACGCGTCTAGAGCGAGGGGGTTGGCCTTACAGGACCACATGCACCCTCTAAAACCTCATCCTATTGGTCGAGGCCGGCCTTCCGCTTTCCGTGAGGGGTCACATGACCCCCTTTGGACCAATCAGCATCGAGATATCAATCTAGGGGGGATTTCTCCAATCCCGTAAGGGTTAGGGCTCTAAAACCCCTTCCTATTGGTCGAGCCCGGCCTTCCGCAATCCTAGAGGGGTCACATGACCCCCTTTGGACCAATCAACATCGAGATATCAATCTAGGGGGGATTTCTCCAATCCCGTAAGGGTTAGGGCTCTAAAACCCCTTCCTATTGGTCGAGGGGGGTCTGACGCAACCCTAGAGGGGTCACATGACCCCCTTTGGACCAATCAACATCGAGATATCAATCTAGGGGGGATTTCTCCAATCCCGTAAGGGTTAGGGCTCTAAAACCCCTTCCTATTGGTCGAGGGGGGTCTGACGCAACCCTAGAGGGGTCACATGACCCCGCTGGGGTCATGTGATCCATGTCAGGTGACCACTCTTTCCGGAGGAGGGACTTCCGGAGGCGGGACTTCCGTCTAAGGCGGGACTTCCGGTCTAAAAGGGGAGGGGCACCTGTCAGGGGGCGGGGCTTAGGAGTTTGATGGATGGTCATACTTGTACTACTCCCGTTATTCCGTGTCCTGCACTCTGGGAGGATCGAGAAGAGATCCTGGCCCTCCTCTGTGTGACAACCTTTTGTGTCCTGTTCAGCCAGCTGAGGGATTGTGTGTGAGAGGGGTTGATTTCATTAATGATCTCTATTTCTGAAGTGTGTGTGTGTGAGAGAGAGAGAGGGGCGGGGGCTGCCAGGTCAGAACCATTCACACAGCCACCTTGAATCCAGACCCTCAGCCAGCAGGTAGGTCGATATAGGTGAGGTGAATTTTACTCTTCAAGGAGCTGTTGAGTTCTTGGGTGGGAAACCTCTCTGCATGAATGCCGTAGGGAATTATGTCGAACATTGCCACAGAGACGATGATGCCTGGGAGGAGTTCAATGATCTGAGGAACAAGAAATCATTATCTAATGAAAGCAAAGAAATAATTTGCCACCTGCTATTTACAGCACATAAAAAGTTACAAATAAGGGGTTAATGTACCTGAACCCTTCTGAAGCTGACCATTGTAAGATTCTGTTTACTGAGCAGATAATGTTTTCAACCTGTTTTTCAACCGGTAAACCATAATATTCAAGCTAAACATGCCAGTTTCCAGGACACTTACCTTCACTCCCATTTGTGAATTACTAGTGAGTTCTTGATAGATTTATTCAATGTTAAATATTTTTTCTACACAGTCTCTTCAATATTTTATCATGTTATTTATGAAATGGAAGAGTCACAAAACAATACCATAAAACTACCATAAAATGTTTGCATAGGTTTGTAGGGATGACAAGAATTCAGCAAGACCCACCTGCGGGTGTGCCATTTTCATGTTTGAGATTTGTGCCCCCAAATTAGAAAAACAACAACATTTATCAGGTTTCCCCTGGTGTCCAGGTATGTCCCTCACATGATTGGGCTGGCAACACCAAACTTGGGATTTGTGGCACAAAACTGGCATGAAACATTGGTACAGATTTGGAGTTGATATGACAATGTTGCATTTTTTGGTGTGTTAACTACAAAGCCACATTTGATGTATCAGTACACAGTGGTAGCACAAAATTTGGGATTTGTGGCACAAAATGGCACAAAACTTGTGGCACAGGCTGAGAGGTGTTATAATAAAGTGGGAATTTTCACATCCACCAGGTCACACGAAAGGGCATGCTATTTTCATGCAATTGGTAGCAGCGCAACACTTGGAATTTGTGGCACAAAATTGGAACAAAACTAACACAAAACTTTGGCTCAGACTGGGAGGTTCTATGCCTACGTTCGTTTTTTGATATATCAGTACACAGTTATGGGTGGTGGTACAAAACTTTAGTACACGTTTGGAGGAGTTCCTAGCTTTGGGGGACTGACAGTTAACAAGAGCCATCAAATGATCCTCTAGAAATGACTGGACTAAAGTTGGTGAGATTGCAATGCATTTATAACACTTAGGTGGTGTGCATGTCTTATCTTAAAATTCCCATGCTTTTAAAAGCATGAGCAAATTTGTAAGGGCTTTCACGCATCTTAAATCAAACTTATTATTATCAGATACCCATAACATTTGCATTAATGCCTAATCACGTTTCAGTATGAGTTTTGAATATTATGTTCCCTAACATTGTTTCTGTTTAATCAAATATTTTTCTCACTGCAGAATTTGTTCTCTCCTGTTAATGTATCTTGTTGAAATGCACATCTGTTTCCTGTGCTGCACTATCAATTGCAATCAATCACTCTTAGGAATAAATGTACAGACTTCTCTCATTGCAACATGAATGTATTAAACAGATATACTAGTGACCAGGTAATCATTAATTTTGTAACATGCAAAATTGCCAGGCTATATATTTTAAGTGCAGTCACTGGTTTGCAACTTTTTGGCTGGCATGATGCCTATTTATTTATTTATTACATTTCTATGCTGCCCAATAGCCGAAGCTTTCTGGGCAGTTAACTGCTTAATTAAGTGCTTCCAGGAAATTAAATAAAATGGGCACCTGGAAGCATTTCTAGAATTTGTGTCACAGTTAAGACCGATGGCAAATTTATACTCTAACATGGTACCTTAACCAGTATTTAAAACAGCAGTCCTGTTCAAATGACATGCTAAGCTGTGGTGGTTAAGGATTTTGAGCTAAACATTATGGCTTAGCATGTTGTGTGAACCATTCCTAACCATGGTGGCTACAAAAACAAAGTTTAAACACGATCACTAACCATTTGCTGCAAAAGGGTTAGTGGCCTAACCATGGTATAGCGTATTGTCTGAACGGGCCCAGCATGTACTACTGCTATTCACAGTTCTGGATTCACATGGCTGAACTCTTCAAGAATATGGAGCGGTATATAAATTTAATAAATAAATAAATAAATAAATAAATTTGTATCTGAATTTTTAATAAAGTTATAATATAGTTTTAAGTAGATCAGCAATTGTGTTTCTAACTGAAGACTGACTGCAACTACATGGCCCCATTGCTTCATGTGAAAAATAAGCCAATGAAGTTATTCAACTCTTAAAACCATATTTTATGGCTGAAAGCTGGGACCCATCACACAAGACTGTGAACTGGATTATGGCCACTGATGCTGAGGTACTGATGAAAAGAACGGAATGAATCTTTCCCATTTATTTATTTATGTATTTATTTACTGCATTGATATCCTTATCATCCTGTCTATGAGTGATTTCCCAGTAGCAAACCATGACATCCCATGCTGGGTTGTACTGTTCAGTGTAAAACAATGGGAAATGTAATTGCATACAGCAGAGACACAGGTTTCTGCCAGAAGTATTATAAAACACAACTGACAGAAAAATGAGACTTCTCTCTCTCTCTCTCTCTCTCTCTCTCTCTCTCTCTCTTTATTCTGCAAGCATACAACTAATAGCACTTATGTGATCTTGAGAAGCTGCTAAATCCGTTTAGCATGGAGGAATTCAAATAATCCTCATTCAATTGCTTTGTTTTCAGTCTCTAGGGCAGTGAGCCCCTGCCCCTCTTGGGTTTTTTGTTTGGTTTTTTAAGGGTTGTTACGGAGGCAGGGCTCCACAGCCTCCACAGACGCTTCTTGCTTCTTGTGAGGCAAGTACCTGCATAAGCAACCTGCCCAGGAAGGAGATATTGGCAGGTGAATGATACGGTCTCTTGGGTCCAGGGAAGTTGTCTTCTCTTGTTCATGAGGTTGCATTACAGAAGGATGCCACACTGGAGGGTAGGGCATTTGGTGGGGGAGATGGTGGACACGGCAGCCACCCAGCCCAGCATTTCTTTCTTCAGTACTGGGCCCTTAAAATGGGCCATAACATAAAATAAAATGATGCCAGTATCAGCCATGATGGACGGGCCCTTAGGGCCCCAAATTTGCTCCATTCTGCCACATGCTGATGCCAGGCCCTGTCATTCATCATGGTGACGAGGACAGTTTCAATGCCAAAACAAAGACTGAGGAGAGATAGAAATGGATGTAAATATACAGGCTCATTCAAACGCATCTGGAGTTGTGAGGCAAGTACCTGCATAAGCAACCTGCCCAGGAAGGAGATATTGGCAGGTGAATGATACGGTCTCTTGGGTCCAGGGAAGTTGTCTTTATCTGGATTACTAAACAAACAACCCACTCAGTACTTGGATGTTGGAAAAGTATTCTCAATGGTTGCAGGTACTTAGTTCAAACCAAGAGTCCTGGTGGTAAAAGTCTTTGCACGCATCAAAACAGAGGGTAGGGTTTCCCTCTTATTTGATAGGTTTAAGTTATGGGCGGCAAATAATTGCTACAGATTTAGGAATTTGTCTTCAAGTACAGGGAAGAAACTTAGGAAACAGCTTGTAAATAATGACTAGACACCACTGTGGTATCAATATTTTCAGATAAGACACTTAGGTCCGCCTGGCGCCTACACTGTACTCCTTTCGTCACCAGCTGAAGACCTTTTTATTCACTCAGTATTTTAACACTTAATTTTAACTTAAATTTAAATTATACTGTTTTAACTCTGTATTTTAACCTTATATCAATTTTGCTGCGTGGTTTTATCCTGGTTGTGCTTTTTATATTGTATTTTGTATTTGTATTTTTAACTTGTTGGTTGTTTTATGATGGTTTTAATTTTTGTGAACCGCCCAGAGAGCTTCGGCTATTGGGCGGTATAAAAATGTAATAAATAAATAAATAAATAAATAAATTTATCTTACAAGGAATGACAATCACACAGATTATAGATTTGACTTTGTGAGTAACTTGGTAACATCAGAGAATAAATACATACATTCCAGAACATACCATTTTATGAGGTCCTTTAAGAAAATAAGGTTGTTATGGGAAAGGAATTTAAGAGTGGTGATTGGAGAAAGAGTTCATGGAAAGTTTTTGATATGAACAATTTTTGAGTTTGTATTAAACTAAAAGAGGTCCAGTTTAACATTCTGTTTCATTGGTATATGACTCAGAAGATTAAACCATTTGGCTATTTGAAATGTGGTGAATTGGATCACGTTCTTTGGAGTTGTCTTAAAAAGCAAGCATACTGAACTCAAATTTAAGGTTTAATTGATCAAATAATGGGGATCAGACTTAATTTGGATGCCTTATTAGTACTGTTTAATTATATAACTGACATTTCAAATAGAAATCAGTATGCCTGATTGCCAATCTTTTGATTGCTGCAAATATTGTTTTGGCAAGAAATTGGAGAATGACAATTCCAAGTACTAGAAAATGGTTACTTAAAACATTAGAATTGGTCCAAATAGATAAACAGACTGAGAATGAAGTATAGAAGAAATGGGCAAAAAGAATCTGATTTTTCTTTAAAATGGCTTTAATTTTATTACACTTTGAAATAGAGTTTTAAGGTCAAGTAACTTAGGTGTATTTATATTCACAGGGAAGTAGTCTAATCAACTGTGGTTCATAAAGATATGTATAAATGAAGTGCTTTATATATTGACTGTATTTATGGATATGATTGTAGATGTTGGATATTATTTAACTAAAATAAAATAAATAGCTTCACACTATCCATCTTTCATTTTATTTTTTCCTTATTTAGTCATGTGGCAAAAACTAAGATTACTTACCATGTAATTCCATTCATGCCTACTCAGAAACTAGTTACATTAAATCCAATGGTATTTACTCACAGGTAAGTTTTTATAGCAGGGGTGTCAGCCCAGGGGCCAGATTCTGCCAGTGAGGCCTCCCAGCCAAGGCCCTTCTTCCCACTTAAAGCCCCGCTCTCTCGCTCCTGGGAGAGTCCATATGACCCTCACTGTTACCCATTGGGAAAGGCAAGGGATGTGTGGAGCAAGAGATGAAGAGGGAGCTGAACTAGCTTTGTGTGTGTGTGAGAGAGAGAGAGGAGTAGCAAAGCCCACTTTGGGCTTGGGCCACACCAACTGCAGAGATATATTTGGTGGCAATTGAATGTGCCAGCTAAAAAAGGTTCCCCACCCCTGATGGATTGAGTTGCAACCCCTCATATTTAAGGGTGCAGCAGCTTTCAGCTTTATTTCCAACACTGGGTATACTTATAATTTATAGGTCTGTGGAGGTTTGGATGCAACACACGCCTGTCTTTGCTCCACACTGTGCCAAACCATTGACAGATCTCTTACGAAAAAAACAGACAAGGACCTGTGATGGGATGTCAGAATGCCAACAAGTTGTACAGACTTAAGTAGTTATTTTATCAAGATCACTGGCACTTAAGGGGCTGGACTTTAGAAAACCTTTTATTTTAGCAATGGATGCCTTGGAGGTGGGTCTCGGGGCAGTGTTTTCACAAATTTATGGTGGCTTGGAGCACTGTGTGATGTATTTAAGTTGAAAGCACTTTCTTCTGGAAATTACTCAGCAGTGAGAAGGCCATGAAGTGGGCGATTCGTGCCTTACAATTTAATTTATTGCACAATCCATTCTGCTTTGTTACAGATCACATGGCACTGAAGTGGTTGCTTACTATGAATAGGCATAATGCCTGGGTCAAGTGCTGGATGATCTTAAACCACATGATTTTCTAGTAGAGCATCATGTGGGACGAAGTCATAAGAACACCTTTTTTTTGCCTTGCTGAGTAGTGGAACAAGCAAGCTGTGTGGTAGAAGAAGAGGTGTCTTTGGCAAGGAAGGGGCTGTGTGAAGGTCTGGGTGTGATGCACACTGGCTTCCACTCCGCACAGCTGTTGAGCCTGCTGGAATTGAGTACAGCTTAGGCAGGCTCGGCTTGTGGCAGTGCCTGGACGTCTGGTGCTCCACTGGCATTTAAATGGAGCAAGCAGCAGCAGAGACAGCAGCAGAGCTTAATGGAAGTTAGACCAAGCAGTGAGGGAGGAGGAGCTGGCAGGAGATTCGGCCAAGGAGTTGAAGAGGCACGGCCCATTTGTCTGCTTCATCCCACGTACCTGTTTCCCTTGAATTATCCCCTACAGCATTTAGCTGTTGTTGTTATTATTATTGTTGCTAGCTAAATCACACCCCGGGCAGCAGCGCTCCTAAGATCCTTTGTGTACCAGGAAAAGGGTTTGGGGTGGAATGTAAAAAATTCATAAAAAATCAATGGATGACCCAAACCGATTCAAATTTGGTATGCTTAAAGCTCTCCTTAATATCTATTACTGTGCCAATTTTGATGTTTTTATCTTTAAAACTTACACAGATGTAAGCATTTGTTTAATTTTTACTTTAAACATATCAAATCCTGCTCCTGAGCCCCCAGTGGCTGCTCAGAAAACAACAAATGATTCGCTCCAAAAGTAGTAGCAAAATAGGTTGGGTCTTTTGGCTTTATAGCACGATTAAAGCAGGATGCATGGGAGTACTTCACAGTCAAAGCAGATTATAAGCTGGAAAACTTCAGAGTCCTTTGCACGCAATTCACAGTGATTGCACAGTATAACCCTGGTGTGATGAAACCAAAAGAATAGGGAAGGGATCTGAGAGATACTAGATGCAAGGGTCTAGTGATGAGTCAAGTTTGGAAAGGAAAAAAGGAAAACAGACAGCAGAACCAGCTGAAGAGGGTGGGGGGATAGATTTATGTACCAGCATTAGTTAAAACTGTGCAGGAAAGTGCTGATGGTGATCTGGGTTTCGTAACCTTGCTGGATGGTTGAGAAGGGAACATCTCTCTCTCTGTGAGCAAAGAGAAGCTGGTTCTGAGGGTTTTTCTTTATGATAAAAGCTTCCACCCACACGCTTCCCCTCCAGGATGTAATCTGACACATGGCAAGCCAGAAAAGGAGGTTGTCCTATTAGGGAACATGGATCAGGGGGAGAAATGGATTTCACCCAGTTAACTGAATGGATTACTCTCTAGGAGTGAGTCTTCTCAGACCTGGTCCCTTTCTTCTACCTGCTCAGAGAGGGTGGGGCCCTAACTGACTGACTGAAGCTACAAAGGCTTCTGCTTGCTGGTGGAGGTGCCCAGAGACCATCTAGATGGTGTGCAGGATCTATTCCTTTTAGATCTGGTCCTCCACTTGGCTCATTTTTACCTGGCCTGGAAGGGCAGGGGTGGGACAGGCAGAATCCAGTTATGAAGGCTGCTGAAGCTGCACCCGAAGCTGTAAAAAGACCATCAGGATGGGGGTCTTGTTTAGTGTTTGTGGCTGGGGCTACACTTAGCTTTGATAAAAAATATCATTTTTTGCTGCTATTTAGTTTTAAAAAAATTCCTCTTTTGTTGGGCCTTAGTATGATGGTTTAAACTTAGCAGATTGTAATCTAGTATGTGATGTTTTTGTGGGTCTACTTAATTTTCGTTATGATTTGTAATTGTTTGACTTTTCTGAAAGTGTTATTTATTAGGGGTGTGTGGAGCGGATCTGCTCCACTCCAAAATTCAAAGTGGAGCTCCAATGATCAGCTTCTCTGCTTCAATTTTTGGAGCAGCTCCCTTGCTCCGCTTCATCAGATTATCCATTGAAGCTCCGCTGCATTTTCAGATAACCGCTCCATTGTAGTCTATGGAAAAGTAACAAAATGCTTACACCAAGGGCAATACCAACGAGATTGTCCTCTCATGGAATGTGATTTGAGGAGTGCAGTGGAAGAGGATATATGATATCACTTGGCATCAGAAGGTGAGGGTCATGTTAGGATGCCTTTACTATTAGACTGGGGTTATTTTCCAGAAAAGTGCTTCATTATGAAATGGAAGGCATTTTTCATGAAAAGCTGTTAAACAGATGTTTCCCCCCCCTAATTTGAATATATTGAATCCAAATATTCTGTGTACTAAACTGAAGTCTCATGGGAACACCTAATTTTTTTTAATTCAAACAACCCGATTCAACCGGGACTCAAAGGGTTGACATGACAACACTCTGTTTCCTAGATAGGGTGGTTGCCTCAGGAGATTTGAGTTGTACAGGCTTCCTTCCCTCTTCATCTAGTACAGTAGCTTGGAAGCAGCTATCATCTCTATGAACATATAATTCATCTGACTGGAAGAGGGGTTTCTACAATGAGTGTGAGTGATCTCTGGATGAATGATTTTGTGTAGTGATTTCCCCTCAGTGATCTGACCTCTCCTCTCTTCTCACCCAACCCCACGGAGGATCTGAAGGGTTCACCCAACACCTCTTTGCTAGCTCCCAGGCAGTTTTGGAGTTCCTCTTTAAGCCTTTCAGGTCTCCTTATGCTAGATAACTATGGCCATATCTAGACCTAAGGTTTATCCCTGGATCGTCCAGGGGTCAAACCTGTTCACCTAGGTGACACACAGGGGATCCAGTGCTCAGGCAGGGGCGAACCCTGGATAATCCCAGGATAAACCTTAGGTCTAGCTGTGGCCTTAGAGACTTATCTAGGGTGACATGCTGTGTTTTATCTAGGGTAACTCATTTGGGGGCCAGGAACTCCACAGGTGAGGCGGTATCATATACTAGGGTGATCATATGAAAAGGAGGACAGGGCTCCTGTATCTTTAACAGTTGCCTAGAAAAGGAAATTTCAGCAGGTGTCATTTGTATATATGGAGAACCTGCTGAAATTCCCTCTTCATCACAACAGTTAAAGCTGCAGGTGCCCTGCCCTCTTTTAAATCTGGTCACTCTAGTATTGCTCCTGCAGCTTGAACTGTGGTGATGAAGAGGGAGTTTCACCAGGTTCTCCATATATACAAATGACACCTGCTGAAATTCCCTTTTCTAGGCAACTGTTAAAGATACAGGAGCCCTGTCCTCCTTTTCATATGGTCACCATACATATACACCAACTTCCCTAGGAGGTTCTACATCAGTTCCAGCAGGGCAACTGGTTTGTAAAAAGCTCAAACAGAATATTCAATCAGTTTGCTCCTGGCCAATCAAGAATGGCTGAATGATGTAGGAAAGAGGGGAGGAAGACCTCCCCCCCACCCAAAAAAATCAGCACCCAGCAAGTGGGCTTTTTCGTTCAGTCTGTGGGTCCACATTGCAGCCCAAACAATGGCAATATTATACTTGGCCTTGATGATCAAGTGAAACACAATGTGTTGATTGCTGCAAGACAATGAAGAGATCATTTCGATGAATGGAAAGTGCTCCAGACATTGAAAAGATTCAATGTACTCTTTCCTGTTTCATCCATTTCAACTCTTCATGCCATTGCAACAATAGATATGGCTACAGAGGCAATACAAGCATCTCTGTTCAATGCTGAACAACTGGGTCAGAAGCAATTGATCGGCTTTGTTTGGGAAAGACTCAGATGCCAACAGAGGATGTTTGCAACTGAAATTCCATGCTCCATTAAAGAAGGTAAAAGCCTGTCTTTACATGGTGCAGAAACAAACTAACAAGAAGCAAGTCACCATAACAGCTGATTGGAACATCTTGCATCACTTAATCATGGCCTATGAAACTGGAAGAGCAGCAGAACTCCCCACCCCTGCAAAAAATTGCAAGATGAACTGATGCCATGGCCAACTCTGCTCCCAGAATTGATGCAATAATGTTCCACATACAAAGCGCTCATTATCAATCAATGATGCAGAGGCAAGAACTTGTACCATTCCATACTTACTTGCACTAGAGAAAATGGCATGGACAAAGTGCAATGGAAAATGTATGCTAAAGCTCATATCAGTATCTCCAATAACTGATGCTTGTGAAGAACTCATTACACGTCGATGCCCCACTGGATGCTGATCAAACGAGTGTAGTTGTATGCTGTGATGCCTGCATGAATGAGGTGCTTGTATGAATGAATAACATTATCACCCCCAACATTAAAATTATTTCCACTAGTTTTGATGGTGACAAATGTTCAAAGTATGAAGAGCACAAACAAGGGCCTCATTTATTGAATCCAGCTTAAAATGCCCAACATGTTTCAGACAAAATCCTTCCTCGGGGTAAAATAATGTCTCGGAATTCTGGCTAGGATTCTAATTCTTAGACATTGGATTACCCTGAGGAAGGACTGTCCTAAATGTGTTGGGCATTTTAAACTGGACTCAATCAATAAGGTACTTCGAGACACACTCTCCCTTGTGTGCTTCATACTGTGCCCTCCCTCTCCATTATTTCAAAGTATGAAGGAAGAGGCCTCATGATACAGTACGTACAACCTGTAGTTACATGTACTTAAAAATGATTGGATAGCCTATGTAGAACTATTTTATTTCGTTCTGGCGAGCAGTAGATGATAATGTTGCAAAATTAGTCTGCTATAAAGAAAAATACCACTTTCAGGTGCCACTTTGTTTTGTTTTTAAATTTAAAATATAAAAAGGTCAAAAATTGAAATTGGTAAACAGATTTTTTAAATTCAGTGCATTTGAATTAGGTAGAAAAAAATCATCATCTCTGGTCATGATGTCCATCTTTAGAAGACTTCATCAGCAGAAAGTCCGAGTAATTGAAAGGAGGACAGATTCCCCAACAAGCCCCAAAGCAGAGGCCCGAAGGAAATATGGATAGAGAAAGGCAACAGCTGAAGGAAATGCAAGCGGAGGGCAAAGAGCTGGGGGTGGTGGTGGTGGAGGAGATGGTCATTGGCTAGGAGACACTGTGTGCCAATGGTGGAAAGGAAGAGCATTACAGGGAGCCACAGAATATCAGAAAGCAGGAATATGGTGGGGCAAGACCTCAACGAAGGTTGAAAAGATATGTGGGCAAGGGAGAGATGGAATGGACTTCGCCTATTCACTGGAAATGCTGAAGGATACTATAATAAATAGAGTTGGGTCAAACTGTTTGCTCCCATTTGCAGAGAGTGAAGTTGGTCATGCTGAGGATTGTGGGGGAAAGAAGGGAGTTGGCCAACTTCCCACTGGCGCTCCCATCCAGGTGTTTGTGTGGCTGGCAGCTGCCTGCTCGCCCACACCAGCCCCTGGAGTGAGGGCAGGAAGCATTGCTCCCCCTCGGAATCAGGAGCCTCTCTCTGTAGATAAATATATATAAATATATAAATAGTAGTGTGTTACCACAATGAATACCTGGGGGGGAAAAAGTCTGATCCCATTCCCTTAAATTTGGTACGGTCTTTTCATGGGTGGAAATAAGGTCGAGCCCCACCAAATTATTATAGCCGTCACCACTTCCAAGAAGTGTTCCACAAGGAATTGTCGAGAATCCCGAAGGGCTGCATTGTACTTTTATCTGGAAGAGTTGACATGCCAGTCAGTTTTCCAGAGCAAATACATCAACAGCATAAGACGTTTCTTTCATGCTCTATCAGAGGGAATTGGTAGCTATTTTCCAAGTTTGATTTTAAACAAAAGGAATACTTGCATGTAAGTATGATTTGTTGTTTGTACTGTTCCTCCTTCTGATTGCATTCATGAATTCTATGTTTAAAACAGCATCAAATTATAGGGACGTGGGAAGGAATCTTTCCTTTATGAAAGGACACAATTGCTTCATTTCACGATACCTGTACATGTTGTTGGTTTGCATTTCTTTCTTTCCATGATATAATATTCTGCTTTTAATCAAGAAAAATCCTACCTGTCTTTTCTTTGTTTTAAAATTTCATGCATTCTTACGAAATATGTATTAAAAAAAAAAACTCAGATGATGGCCCCATATTTGTATTATTTCTACACAGCTGATCCTTTACTGAAAAAAGCATCTTTAATGATAAACTCTAAGAACAGAAAGAAAGAAAGAAAGAAAGAAAGAAAGAAAGAAAGAAAGAAAGAAAGAATTGTGTTGGATCAGCCTAAACGCTCGTCTAGTCCGGTGTCCTGTTTCCCACAGCAGCCACTCAGGTAAAACCTACAAGCAGCCCTTTTCTCACTGTCGTTCCAACCACTGATCTTCTGAGGGATGCTGCTATGACCTAAGCCAGGGAGAGGCAGAGTCACCCAAACCCTTAAACGGTAATAGCAGGTCCATGTACTGAAACAAGTTTATGGCGGCAGATGCAATGTCACATTTTATTGTATTACTTTTTGTTGGTAATACATTTTTAATTCTGTCAGCAACACTGAGAAGTTTGTTTTAGGATGGCCATAAACAAAACAAACCGACAGACTAGTAGGCTAGCGTGTATGTGAGGGGGGCTCACTTCCAACCACTTTTTGTGAAGGTGCCAATGTCCAGCCCCCACCTGAACCAGATACAGACAGGAGGAGGAGGGAGGGAGGGAGGGAAGGAGGAAGACAGACAGACAGACAGACAGACCTGGCTCTAGCTGATCCTCCTACCTAAATATTGAGTCATATTGAGACTATTTCACAGATAATTAAGAAGAGACTTTAAGATCATGATCGGGAAGAGAGAATCCACAGAACTCCTCCTCCTCCTCATCTCCCACAGAAAAGCAGCCCTTCGAATGCAGCAGCAAGTTCTCAGAACAGCCCAAAATGTAGCCCTTTGCATATCCACCACAAACATCCCCCAAAACTACATGCCTACCCAGAAGTGGTGAGAAGCAGCACAATTAAAAAATCCATCTTGCATATATAATGTTGGTGGCCAGTAGAATTTTTTTTAAGAGTGCACTGCAAACACAGTGCATAAAGAAATAAGGGCATAAATGCATGCATGCACGCACGCACGCACGCACACACACTCCTTCTCTTGTTTGCTTACTTTCTCTGGCTCATTCGCTCACGCTCATTTCCTCTTCTCTTCTTAAAATTAATTCAACCCCCCGAAATACTCAGTCTCATGATGCTCCATTCTCTCTCTCTCTCTCTCTCTCTCTCTCTCTCTCTCTCTCTCTCTCTCTCTCTCTCTCTCTCTCTCTCTCTCCCCCTCCACCAGCCATGTTCTTGCTCTGCAACTTGCAGACCAGATGACCTACTACGGTTGCAAAGCTGGTGGATGGGTTTTTTTTTAAGATGTCACGTTGCTGCTGCTTCACTGATTGGTGCTTAGTCAGGGCTGGGCAGAAGGGGAGCAGTGGGGGCAGTTGGCATGGGCCTACGATTTTGAGGGGGCCTACTCCGAGTCCCCCTGGGCAAAGTTGCTTGATTTTTCTATTGTTGATGATGAATTTGCCCAAAGAAAAGCACGTAAAACATTTCTGAATGTGAAGAAGTGATGTCTTATATACAGCTTGAATAAAAGTGCTTGCCATTACCTTTTTTATAAATAGTTCTAGTTCATATGTATTTAGAACTGATTAAAATACTTAATGAACAGTTTGAAATGGGGCCTACATTTCCCATCTGGGCCAGGCCTACTACCAGCTTTGCCCGGCCCTGTGCCCAGTCACATAGAGCACCCCACAGCAGTGCCCAATAGCCTGGCTGAGTGGCTCTTCCTCCTGCTACACAGGCAAAGAGAGCCTCTCCAACGATTTCTTTAAATTGGTAGGGGATTGTTTCCTGAAGGTGCCCTACACAGACTCCCCCCCCCCCCCATTGCCTTCATCATTGCAGTGGAACAATCTGAACATGCACAGTTGACGCACAGGCACAGTTTGCAAATGGAAGCCATTGCCAGGCTTTGGCAGGAATGGGATGGCCAGAGACAGCCTGATGTGACAGAACAAAGGATTGATGATTATATGTGTGAAAGGCTTTTGTTTGGGGGGCATCTGTGGGGGCAGTTCGCTGCCGCACTTTGACTGCCAAAGGCACTGGGTAGGCGAAGTGGTGCCTGTGGAGCCCAATGTGCCTCCAGGCACTTTGCTTGGAGTTCAGTGAAGTGCTCTATACCTCTTACTTTAAAAATAATAACAACACCTTTTATTGGCAGTAGGAATCGCTTCACAGCAACGTGAAAGTTGCCAGCCACTGCCTTTTTCATTTTCCACGAATGCCTCTGGGGGCTCAGAGTTTTTCTTGGAAATTGAAAATGGTGGGTGGCTGCATGCCAATGCTTCCCTCTGCAGTGTACCAGGGCACCCAAAAAAGGTTGGGGAAAGAGAAGGGGGGAAAGACAGCTGGGGTTTCTGGAGGGACCCTCAAAAGGACTGAGTGAGGCTTCTCATGTGAGGAGGAGAGAGGGACATGTGTGTATGTGTGATTGGATGCATACATGGGCTCATCGTGTGTAGGCATGTGTGTGCATGAATGCGTAGAGGATGGATAGCTAGGGACGTGTGGTGAGTCTGTGGGTATTTATTGGTGGTGGACTAGGATGGGAGAGAGACAGGGAGAATGAGTTGGCTGGGGAGAGGAAAAGAGTTTGGCTTCTGTGAGATAGGGGTTCTGTTGGTGCTGAAAACTAGGGTCAAAGAGTTGTTTAGCGTGTTACGGCTCAAACCCTACCTCTGCATTCTACTCAGTCTTTGAGGCAGGTCACTTGAGCCATTTTGGCAGCCAGTTTGAGATGGTGCCCAAGGCAGTTTCTTAAATTGCTAAGTGTGCCCTAGGGCTCAAAAGATTGCTAAGCCATGTCTTAGAGAGTCTATTGGTTAGATCTGTAACCCATCTTGGAAAATTTCTGCTATGCAAAGGACAAAAACTGAACATTTCTGCATTTCCCTCCATTCTAGCTAGCCTCAGTTACCTGCTTGTTGGTAAGAATAAATGCCCCCCCCCTTTCAACAGGTAGTGCATTTTATTGCATTCATCTACGCTTTTCCTACTTGGTTGACATCTTTAAGGTATTGAGGAAAATCTGAGACAAATGCATTTACTTACCCATTCTAATGTTAGGCATACTGGTACTTATTTTTGCATTAATGTTTGGTGTCATGTTAATCTTAATGCAGTTTTTCCACAGTTAGTGATAGTTTTGAATCATATCACTGTATAAAGAATGCAGCGCTTGAAAAAGATTCTCAAGATGTTTTATGTTAATTTCATTATAATGGACTTCAGCTAGGCAATTGTAATGGCAGTAATTTCCACTGCTTTTATAAAAACTGAAGTTGGGTTGAAGGGAAACCAATAACTACTCCAAACACAAACAACTATCAATGGCTACAGTTCTTGGCAACAATAAGTGTTCAATTACCTTCCGTTAAAAACTAACAGAATGAAACTACACACTCATTAGAAATTACCAGAAAACCACTCCTCCCCCACAAAAAGTGATAATATGTCTGCAGCTTTACTTTTTGGTGGGTGGAGGCTGGAGATAAGGGAGTTCCAACTCTTAAAGTGCATTTTCTCAATTACCCCTGTTTTCCCAATGTATAGAGACAACAATGTTAAGAATCCATTAAAACCACAGCAATAGATTTTGTGAGAACAGCAGTCCGCCTGCTCAAGGGCTTATAGGTATGTGCAGGTTTCCCCCACCCTTTTTGGAAAAGGGGTACAAGGCTTTGGGAAGGCGAGGCAGGTGTGCTTTGTGCAACCCTAACCAAAGAAGAGCAACCGTTATTGTATTACTGTTGTGTGTGTGTGTTTTTAAGTCCTACTTTGTTCTAGTATATTGGTCATTGTTGTGACTTGTGAGATATGAGGCATGCAGGAGACCGCCAGCAGTGTCAGTAAGAGCACTATAAAGGCTGAATCAGAAGCAGCAACTGTAATGTTGACTTAGAAGGCATTCTGGCATGAGGATTAGACCACGGCAGTTGGTTTAGAACTCCCAGGGATGGGGTTGAGACTGTGGAGATGAAAGTGTTTCTGATTAGGGCTGTGCACCACTTCGTATCCGGATCTGAACTGACTTGGCTTCTGAAGCAGGTTGGGAGCTCTGTGCACAGCCCTAGTTCTGATGCAGCATGATACACAGATAGGGATTGTGGGGTGGCCAGCTGGATCAGGTCCCAGAGAAGGCAGACCTGGAGAAACTACTGGGCTTGTAGAGCAGCAAAGAAGGGTAAATTAAAAGGAGAGGGGATGCCATAAAGGAAAGGGTAAGAAGGCCTAAATCACAACCCGTAGTCTTCTCTCCTGACCTCAAACTAGCCCACCAAGGCTAGCCTAGAGTGAAACTAAGGAAGAGGTTACCTCTATCCCTGCCCCAGCCGCTGATTCACCTTTCTTCTTCCTTGGCTGAGGAGGGCCCCACTATTAGGGATTTGGTGGTCCACACAGAGCAGGCAGGGGGAACCACCAGTGAATTTGGCTTGCTAGGCTGACCCATCTGCTCCACAGAGCCTCAGACAAGGCTCTTCCCCTCCCAAAGACCCATCTCTCAAGGCTAGCAGGGAGGGGGAAAGCCCACTGTCATTTCCAATCAATTATGAATGATTATAAATAAAAGCCACTCACCCTCCCAACTGGTGTTGGGAGGTGTAATACCCCTGTTTCCTTTGACCAATGAGTGGAGATCACAGTGGAGGATTCCTCTCTGTGCTAGCTTTGCACACCCTAAATCCTCCAGAAGGGGGCAAGGATTAGTCCCCATTGTCCTGAAAGCACCACATAGCCAGAAAGCACTACAGAAGCTTTCCCAAAGAGTCCAACGTTGTACTATTAGTATGACTTCCAACAGGCGTAAGTCAAGCTACAGCTGCAGAGCTCACAAAACAACTTCTACTAAACCCATGGCTCATGTCGCAGGACTAAGAAGCCTGCTTCAGCCTGAGGACTGAAACCAATTTCAGAGAAGTTCTTGAGGGCCACATTCCAGTGAGGGGCCAAAAGCAAAGGGGTCTGGGACCATATACAATACAGACCTATTTTAGCTTAAAGCTCTGACTGCCAATAACTAAAGCCTTAAGAGAGAGATTTCAGTCGCACACCAGACCCACAGTCTGAAGGGCTAGTACCTGGGGTAGGCATCCTCAATTATACCTCTCACAATTCCTGACTATTGGCCATGCTGGGGCTGATAAGAGCTTTATCACACCAGCATCATACTGTGCAATCACTGCGAATTGCATGCAAAGGACTCAAAAGTTTTCCACCTTATAATCTGCTTTGATTGTGAAGGACTCCCAGGCATCCTGCCGTAATTGTGCAATAAAGCAAAAAGACTTGCCGTATTTAGCCCCTACATTTTGAGCGTATCTTCCAAGCCGCCACTGGGGCGCAGGAGCAGGATTTTAAAGAAATCCTTACATCTGCGTAAGCTTTAAAGATAAAGACACCAAAATTGTCACAGTAATAGATATTAGGGAGAGCTTTAAGCATACCAAATTAGAATCGGATTGGATCATCTGTTGTTGTTTTTATGATTTTTTACATTTCCCCCCTTAAACTCACTTCCTGGTATGCAAAGGTTCGCTGTTGCCTGGTAGCAAAAACAACAACAACCGCGAAAGTTTAGCGCTACGGGGATAATCTGAAGGAAGCAGGTACGTGGGATGAAGCTTTAAGAGTTATGCTAGGCTAGTGGAACATTTGAGCTGCACACTAGCACCGATGTTGCCATAATTTCTGGTAGCTAATCAAAACTATGTCATGATAGCCTAAAGGTCTAGTGCGCAGTCATCCATGGGAAACACGCTGTATATGAGTCTTATCCTCCCTGTAGAATTGCTGAATGCAGCAGATATATCAGTAGAATAAACAAAACCTAAAGTGTATTGAATTGCATTTGCCCTGTGGCCAAGCACTGAAGGTACATCAGAGTAAGCCACATGGAAACAGGATACTTGCTCAGGTATAACAAGGGGAAAAGCTATTTTGGATCAAAAATCTCAAAAACAGGAAAGGTTTGAGAGTTAAGCTGAAGGGGGGAAATGCAAAGGTCCATACAGAGGAATCAGGCGAGTGTCTGCATGAATTATCTGCTGTCCTAGGAGGGAATGTGTTTCTCTGGGACTATAATGAGATCAAACTACGTTTGGTTCCTGATCCTACTGATAAACCATGCACCTTAAAAATCAGTGTGTAAGCCAAAGAAATGCTTTTCACCAACAGGGCAACCTTGGGAGATGCAAAGAGGTTCAGACACCAGATTTTCATACCTAGAACGGGTTTTGTGGATGACACCAACAGGGCCGGTGCTACCATAGAGGCCACTCAGGTGGCCGCCTAGAGCGCCAAGGTAAGGGGGGCGCTGAATGCCGCACCTGGAAGCCGCTCTCCCACAGCAGCTCTGAGAGGGCGGCTTCTGGGCACGCCGTTCTGAAGCCGCCCGCCCGCCCCAGCGTCCTGGCTTCGGCTGGGCGCCCACCCAGCCGAAGCAAAGCCACACCTAACCCCCCCACTCCAGCATCCTGGCTTCACTTCAGCTGGGTGGGTGCCGAAGCGAAGCCAGAACGCTGGGGTAGGGGGGCGGGCGGCTTTGGAACAGCACGCCCAGAAGTCGCTCTCCCAGAGCGGCTTCCGGCCAAGCGCGCCGTTCCGAAGCCGCCCGCTGGGTCCCCACCCCACCCCAGTGTCCTGGCTTTGCTTCGGCTGGGTGGGCGAGATGGCGCCCCATGCCCAGGTACACTGGGGTGGGGGTGGGTGGGTGAAAGCAGCTCACCTGCCTAGGGCACAAAATAGTCTGGCACCGGCCCTGGACACCAAATGAGAAGAAGAAGATACAATTCTTTGCAGAACCAAACAATCAAGGAAGTCAGTTCCATCATATCTGGGCTGAAACAATAAAATCAGGAGAGTGATCATGGTACCAGCAATCTTTGGGGCAACAACCCTAGGGTGGATGGTGGAGGCTTTAGGCAGACTGAACCATATCAGAGTTTTGAATGCAAAAATGACTCCACATGTGGCCTTGGAGGCCTCTTAATGGGTATTTTCCCAGGCCTGGCACAGACTAGCATCAATCGTAACAGCAAATGCACTTTTAAAAAAAGGAATGAGGTAGCTTGCCCCATTGCAAAGAACTGGAAAAGAGGGATTACTTTCACGGAAGATAATCAATGGCTATCAATAGCTGCTAGACATGCTAGCTATGTATTACCTCCAGTTACTGGGGAACACCAGTGGCACAATGCTCCTGCACTCATGTCCTGCTTGTGCTGCTCCCATGGGCATCTGTCTGGCAACTGTGGGAATCAAATGCTGGGTTAAACAGGCCTTTGGTCTGACCCAGCGTAGCTCTTCTTATGTTCTTAATGACTGACTCTTGTTCTCTCACCTGTTCTGATGTAAGATGGGAAGTGAGACACTTATATCCCCACTGGAGTAAGATCCACAAGCCACTGAGGTTACATTTTTGAGAAGGAAACAGAAATCCTTAGTTATCTACTCAATTTGGCTCTGACGTTCTATGGAATTGCCATTACTCTCTCACAACTTCTTCTGTTTACTAGGATAACCGTTCTGATCCCTGGCTCTACCAAAGAATAGCAAATGTTCCCTTAAAAAATCTGGAATGTCTCTCTTGCTGTTGCTTGTAAGCTAAGAATGTAACTGAAGGATCCCCATTGACCTAATTATTAGTTTCTTTTGAACTACAGCAGGTTTTGTGCAGCACAGCAAGCCAACGGCCAAGGTGGGGTAATCCTTCATGAAAGGAACTGAGATATCCCCTGGACAGGACATGGCAGGCCATTGGGCTCCTTTAATCTTTTATAAAATCTCTTGCAACCTCAGTAGGCTGGCACATGTTTCCAAATGTTATTGATACGCTGCTTTTCCTAACCCTATCCTTTTCCTAACCCTGCTTTTGCCCCACAGTAGAGCAATGAGTGTACATTTTGTGCTCTGAAGGAAAATAGTACTATTTTTTTTTTGCAGATTTCCCATATGTATTTATTTATCTATGAAATTTATATACTGCACAACTGGTAAGTGCTGTTTGGGTGTTTTAAAATTATAAAAAATCAAAACAATAAAGTAACAACCAAAACAATAAATACAACAATATATGTAAAATCCTAAAACATTAAAAAATATTAATGAGCTAGCAGTAAAGTTAATCAGAGAAACAGACTAAAGTTTCACCCTACCAAAAAATACCCCTTTATCATGGTAGAATGTGTTTTTTCCGGTCGGGCCTAAACTGAAGAGGCACTATTGTGCCTCTTTAAATTGTTCAGACATGTTTAAAAGGCAACCCACCCAGCCACCCCTACACACACTGTGATTCCTAAGTGGGCAACCTTTTGTCCTACAAGGCCTGAGGGGGGAAGAGGAAATGAACCTGGGGAAGGCTGAACCTGACACAAAAGGAGTGCGGCTTTTGTCTTGCAAAGAGATATGGGGCCAATCTACACCAAGCAGGATATAACACTTTTAAAATGGTATGAAAATGGTATACGTAATGTGTCCTGGGCCTGAATAGTTGTCATAACCATTATACAACATTATAAGCAGTAGTGTAGATCCTGCACTGCTGGGCAGGTGAGGAAGAAGCAGGGTTTGCTTAGAGGTGATTTAGATTGACCCCCAAACACATAACAATATAGACAACTGGAGATGGACTGAGGAATCTGCCAGCCAGGCTGTGAGCTTACTGATGTTACCTGGTTGAGTTACCTCACTGGAAAATCCTGGTGGGGGCTTGAGCCCCCCCCCCCATAGTTTACAGCCCTGAGTTCACTCACAGTATCAGTCATGACCCAAATCCTTTCATTTTCAGCTGTATTGTTGTTTGCAAATTCCTTTCCTCAAGTATAGGTACTTTCAGAAGCAGAAGAGGCTTCTGTTATACAAGACATTATTCACCTGCCTAATATAAACACAAAACTGGTGGCAGCAAAATCTGCAACCATTTTGGAAGTCGTCATTAAAATGCAACTTATTATGATGGCCTGAGTCTTAGTTGCTGTTGTTTTTAATGAATTTTAGTTTGGGAATTCTATTTTCTCGGTAGTGTTTTATGCTTGATGTAAATAATCTTTATAATGTTTAGTCTGACAATTGTTCTGCTGGGTTTGATGTATGATGTATTAATTGAAGTGGTAGAGCATAGACACAGGTCTACCCTTAGTGAAAACTAGGTTTTAGTCAAAAATGCTTGCATCACTAACAATTGTATATAACGGGTGGGGACCATGAATATTCGTCAATGCTGCTAATTGCAAAGATGGCAGTGTGCAGTTTGTAAGAGATAAAGGAGCCAGCTGGCATGCTTGTTTATTTAAAACAGTCAGCTTCTCTGATAGATTGCTGCTTTTCACTCATTCCTCAGGATTTACATTTTAAATTATCAGGGCTCTAATAAGCCAGCATGGCGTCTCATTATCAAAGATTTATCTTCGGGTGTCTACCCAAAGGGAAAGCAGTCTGTGACTTTCTCTCTACCTCATATCCTTCAACTTAAGTACCTGCTGATTGTTTTTATTGGTGCTCACTTCAAAGTTTTTCAGCTGCATTAATACAAGCTTTATCTCAGGAATCCACAAAAACAAAACCAGAAGCTTCAGATGCATCTGAGAAAATTAGGAGCATGAAGACCTGGATGGTTTATTAAAACTAGCCTCTCTCTTTAACAGTGCTTAATTAAGAGCTAACCAAAATGTTTCACTGGGAATAGCTACATGAAGGGTGCACCTCCGAAGATTTGGGAAAACAATACCACTCATTGGATTTGCTTTTGAAACAGATGCAGCAGCTTTGGCTGCTGCTAATTTGGGCATGCTGAGAGCATTAGGAAATCAAGAACCCTGTCTGCATCCTCTCTCTGGATCAGGTGCAGTGCAGTAATTAAGGCATAATCAGAGCAGCAGCAACAACACCCTGCTGCTTCCCCAATCAACAAGCAGGTAATAATGGCATTGTAGATTAGACAGCAAGTTGGAAACCAACTTAGGTAACTGCACCATAAAAAAAATATTTGGAGAAATTAGCTAAGCATGGTCAATGCTGCCTGACATCTCCCTGGTATTATATAGAATCATAGAATCAAAGAGTTGGCCATCGAGTCCAACCCCCTGCTCAATGCAGGAATCCACCTTAAAACATATCTGACCAATGGTTGTCCAGCTGCCTCTTGAATGCCTCTAGTGTGGGAGAGACCACGACCTCCCTAGGGAACTGGTTCCATTGTCGTACTGCTCTAACAGTCAGGAAGTCTTTCCTGATGTCTAGCCAGAATCTGGCTTCCTTTAACTTGAGCCCGTTATTCCGTGTCCTGCACTCTGGGAGGATCGAGAAGAGATCCTGGCCCTCCTCTGTGTGACAACCTTTTAAGTATTTGAAGAGTGCTCTCATGTCTCCCCTCAATCTTCTCTTCTCCAGGCTAAACATGCCCAGTTCTTTCAGTCTCTCTTCATAGGGCTTTGTTTCCAGACCCCTGATCATCCTGGTTGCCCTCCTCTGAACACGCTCCAGCTTGTCTGTGTCCTCCTTGAAATGTGGAGCCCAGAACTGGATGCAATACTCTAGATGAGGGCTAACCAGGGCTGAATAGAGAGGATTTGGAAGCTATACTTCTATTAATGCAGCCTAAAATAGCATTTGACTTTTTTGCAGCCATATCGCACTGATGGCTCATATTCAGCTTACTATCTATAATTCAAAGATCCTTCTCTTTTGTAGTATTGCTGAGCTAAGTATCCCCCATCTTGTAATTGTGCATTTGGCTTTTATTTCCTAGATGTAGAACTTGGCATTTATTCCTATTAAATTTCATTCTGTTGTTTTCAGCCCAGTGCTCCAGCCTATCAAGATCCCACCCAATTTTGTGTCATCTGCAAATTTGATAAGCATTCCCTGCATTTTCTCGTCCAAATCATTAATAAAAATGTTGAAGAGCACTGGGCCCAGGACTGAGCCCTGCGGTACCCCAATCGTTACCTCCCCCTAGTTTGAGAAGGTTCCATTGATAAGCACTCTTTGAGTCCGATTCTGTAGCCACCTGTGAATCCACCTAATAGTTGTTCCATCTAGCCCACTTTTAGCTAGTTTGTTAATCAGAATGTCATGGGGCACTTTGTTGAAAGCTTTGCTGAAGTCAAGATAGATTATGTCCACAGCATTCCCACAGTCCACAAGGGAGGTTACCCGATCAAAAAAATGATATCAGATTAGTCTGATAGGATTTATTCTTGACAAATCCATGTTGGCTTCTAGTAATCACTGCATTGTTTTCAAGGTAGTTACAGACAGACTTCTTTATAATCTGCTCCAAAATTCTCCCAAGGGATGGATGTCAGATTGACTGGTCTGTAGTTCCCAGATTCCTCCTTTTTGCCCTTTTTGAAGAAATGGACAATGTTTATTTATTTATTTATTTTATTTCTTTATTACATTTTTATACCATCCAATAGCCAAAGCTAACCCCATTGTTAGTCCTCCTCCAGTCATCCGGCACCAAACCCATCTTCCATGATTTTGCAAAGATAATAGACAAAGGTTCTGAGAGTTCTTCTGCTAGCTCCTTCATTACTCTAGAATGCAGTTCATCGGGTCCTGGTGATTTGAACTCATTCAAAGAAATTAGGTGTTCCTTGAACATTTGTTTTTCAATCTCAAACTGTAATCCTGCCCTTTCAGGTTGTACTTAACTTTTTCCAAGGGCGTCATAGACCCACTTTTGGGAGAAGACTGAGACAAAGTAGGAATTGAGCACTTGGGCCTTTTTTTTTGTTCATCTGTTATCAATTTTCCATCCTCATTAAGCAGCTGACCCACCATTTCTTTCCACAGTCATTTACTATTCACATATCTGAAGAAAGCCTTTTTATTGCTTTTAGCATCCCTCACGAGCCTCAGCTCCTTCTCAGCTTTAGCCTTCCTGACACCATTTCGGCACTTCTGTGCCACCTGCCTGTACTCTTCTTTTGTAGCATGGCCTTCCTTCTACTTCCTATATGTATCCTTTTTTGTTTCCAGGTCATGTCTAAGCTTTTTGTGGAGCCACATTGGTTTCTTCTGTTGTCTTCTATCTTTTTTCCTTGTTGTAATTGTTTGTAATTGTGCCTTTAAGATTTCCTTTTTTAAATACTCCCACCCTAATCCTTTTCTCATTAGGGTAACTTGCCATGGGACCTCACTTATCATAGTTCTCAGTTTATTAAAATCAGCTTTCCTAAAATCCAGAGTACATGTATGGCTACATTCAGTTGCTTCCTTTATAATCAGGAACTCAAGTCTGATGTGGTCACTTTCCCCCAGAGTTCCTGTAACTGCCACTTTATCCACTAAGTCATCTCTATTGGTCAATATCAAATCAAGGATTGCTGATCCTCTAGTTCCTTCCTCCACTTTCTGTAGGAGGAAGTTATCACCCATGCATGTCAGGAATTTCTTGGAAGGGCCACTTCTGGCAGTATTTGTCTCCCAACAGATATCGGGGTAATTGAAGTCCCCCATCACTACTACATTGCACTTCCTTGAAACACTGGCAATTTGCTTTTCAAAAGTTTCATCCTTGCCTTCTCCTTGATTAGGTGGTCGGTAGTAGACTCCAGTTATCATGTTCTTTTTATTCCTTGCCCCATTAATTTTAATCCAGATGCTCTTGATGGGACTCCCAGGCTCATCCGCCTGTATTCCTATGGACTGTACCCTCTCTGCTTAGAAGCCCTTGAACTCAGAGACTTCTGAGATTTCTGTGCCCCGCTGGGCTGAATTTGGCAGGGCAGGAGTAGCAGCAGAGGTGCTGTTTGCTTTCCCATCAGTTCATCTTTGAGTTTGTGCTAGGTAGACTTTTTAGCTCGTCTAGCAAGTACACTTCAGAAGAGGAGGGAAAGAGGTTGGAGATACTCTGAATAAATTATATTTTGGCCTCTCTCGTCTCCTCTCCTCCCCATTTCACCAGAACAGTTCCTTTCCCCCCTCTCTTAGATTGATTTACCGATCCTGGAGAGGCAGCTGGTGTGGTTTTCTCCACGTTGGCTGCCAGGGAACAGGATGGGGTCAAATCTCCGACTCCCAGTCTGGTGTGTGTGTGTGTGTGTGTGTGTGTGTGTGTGTGTGTGTGTGTAGAATCTGAGCCATCCTATGGTCCCTGGGATGATTGCCCATGGACCATAGGATTGCTCTCAGACTTTTATATCCAACAGCCAAAGAGAGTTTAAGGCTACAATCCTATAGCTACCTTGGAGTACATCCCATTGAACTCAGCAGACATGTATAGGGTTACACTGTGCAGAGCCATCTCTCTCATGAGGCAAGGCGAGACTCTTCACCTCAAATGGCAGGCTGGGGCCAGGGCCCGTCTGTCCAGTGTTTGGCTCATGTTGCGGCTGGGCCAGCCCCAGCCCTCCTGCCTGGTCTGCATCACCGCCCACTGCAGCAACAGCCACGTCTTCCAGGCCAGCAAGCTGGCCAACCACTGCTGCCTGCCCTTGAGCTCTGCTGTCACTGCTTTTGCTGCAGCAGCGTTTGTGAGAAAATGGCCAGGGAAGGCAGGGCTCTCTGAGGTGCCCACCCCATGCCTCACTGCTTGCTCTGAGAACAGATTCCTTTGTGGGCCGATGAATGCCTGAGCTACCACACCTTGGCCATGACAGCAGCAAATACACTTTAAAGTTACTAGGAAATTACACAACTTTTTTTTAATTAAAAGGCAAGATGGGGAGAGGGGGCAGTGGTGTGTGTGTGTGTGTGTGTGTGTGTGTGTGTGTGTGTGTCTACCCACTACCCCAGGTGGTGCAGTATGTTACCCTGGCACTGTAAAAGTGTTAATTCTGATAGTTTATCAGTATACAATACTTCTATTTACTACATAGTCCAAATTCTTGATTTCCTTTCCATTATTGTTTAAACTTTTACTGTTAGCATTTCTCAGGAGACTGCTCCGGTTATGAGTTTGCTTTGTGCCATGTTCCAGTCTGCCTGATTTTTGGATTAACTTGGAGAGTTTCAAAAATTAATTTTGGAATTGGCACATACTTAGTTTGCTCCAGTTTTCAATTTGGGTTTTATTTTCCTTTCACGTTACCACTGCACACAATTGCATATGCTCATTGATGAAATCACACTTTGAAAAGCAATCATGACTACATCAGGATTCATTTTAGGCCCACGTACATTGGAGCACTCCTGTAGCCAGATGTTTAAAAAATCTGGACTAAACGCTGCAGCGAGTTGTAGATGCACAGCAGCAGTCCGAAGGAAGTCTGGAAAACAAAAGAAAGAAGCAGCAGCTTTGTGTACGATGAATAGATTGGTGCTGCTGCAGAAACAAGATTAAGTGTTTTGGAACCCCAAAATCTGTAGAGAAATCCAAAATTGGCCTAAGGGGGTTGCTTTAGATTCTGATTAAGCTTTTGTCGAAAAGCTGCCCTCCCCCCCCCCGCCCATTTTAGCTTAGCACTAATTATAATTGTGTAAAAAACATTACAGGCTTTATAACACAGAATTTTCATTAGCAGTCTGCTGGAATGTGACACCACACATGTTAGCAAGAATCTGTTGCCAATCCTGCCTAGTACAAAACCAGGAAGAAAATGACTATTTCTTCACTGTTATTATTCAGTGCAGGTAAGGCTATATTTCCCAGTAGAATCATTAAAGGCAGACATTTCCTGCAGCTGTTTACCACCCTTAAGAGGGCAGTTTTCAACATAACTTAAACTGCATAAAGTGAAAATTTTAAAGTTTATAGATCAAAACAAATGTGGGGGGAAAAAACAATGTGGCGAACCTTTTTACACCTGAAATAAAACTCCAGTTGTATCTGTACTAGGGTGACCGTATGAAAAGGAGGCTGGGGCTCCTGTATCTTTAACAGTTGCATAGAGAACAGAATTTCAGCAGGTGTCATTTATATATATGGAGAACCTGGTGAAATTCCCTCTTCATCACAACAGTTAAAGCTGCAGGAGCTATATTGCAGCTATACTGTGACCAGATTTAAAAGAGGGCAGGGCACCTGCAGCTTTAACTGCTGTGATGAAGAGGGAATTTCACCAGGTTCCCCATATATACAAATGACACCTGCTGAAATTCCCTTTGCAGTACAACTGTTAAAGATACAGGAGCCCTGTCCTCCTTTTCCTATGGTCACCCTAATCTGTACTAAAGGTGTGTGTGTGTGTGTGTGTGTGTGTGTGTGTGTGTGAGCATGTAGTGTAGTGTTTGGGCTGGGTGATTGCTCACCTGAAAACTCACTGCAGGTCTCTAGTGCCTGATGAGCAACTTGATGACACCATTTTGTATAGTGCTCACAAGGAGTTGGCAGAGCCAAAGGGTGGAGGGATGAAAATAACTAAGGGCATGAGATGCATCATCCCACCCTCTTTATTTCTTCTCAGCTTCTCTAACTTTTTCTTTTCATGTCTCCAGCACAATTCTGTTTGCAAAAGATTCTGTTATGTACTTTGGATGGGAGTAATGGCTACAGATGGTAATGTTACAGTTGCTGGGGTGGCTGGGGCTCTGATTTCACCTAGCCTGTGCACGTTCATACTTGACCAAGCCAGATGAAGTGCCATCACGTTATTATTAGGTGTAGGGGTACTTTGCTACAACATGGCGGTCTGGCTACCAGGTTTAGCTCTTTACTGGCAGGTGACCAGCCTTGGAGGCAGGTGACCAGCCTTGGAGGCCCCCACACTCTGCTGCTTCCATCACTGTTACTTTTTTTTAACTTGAATTATTTTCAGTTATTTTATCCTACTTTTCTATAATATAGCAAACAAATCTACAAAATTTAAATCATGATAAAACTTTTACAATAAAGCAGTAATCTAAAAATAAAATGGTAAAAAAGGACCAAAAAAAAAACAAGTTCAGTACAAAAATAACACTTTCCCTTAAATTGAAGTTACTTATGACCCCTTCTCTGAGGACACAGAGAGGAGGTTGTACCACCCATGGCTGTTCATGAGGTTATAAATTCTTCCCTAAGGGAGGAAGTGGTACTGAGACCACTTCTGGAAAAAAAAATCCTTGTTCCTAGAAGATCTGAATAACTAAAAGCCAGTGGCTAACATCCCCTTCCTGGGCAAGGTGCTTGAATGTGAGGTAGCTGACTAGAGGTGGTAAGCCTATATACACCAGTTGCTGGGAGGGTGCTGTTGTACCCATGTCCTGTTCATGGAGTCCTGGTCGACAGTTGGCTGGCTACTGTGTCAACTAGTTCTCTACTCCCTATTTTTGGGAACTTTTTCTCTATGGTTTGTCTTCAGAACACAGGTTTGTCAGATAAAAGGCCCAAGTCACCAGTGGCTATCCTGGCTCTCTGCCAAAACCTGTTAAATGTAGATATTATATAGTAAATTATGCCAATAAAGTATTCTGTGTTCTGGCTGCTTTCCTTTTGTTCATAATCACAGCTTCAGAGCACATGCATACAACAGTTCTCCACATCCATTGAGATCTGTTTCCCTACTATATGTTATTCATATATCTGGGCAATGCTGGGTAGATTTTGAAAACATATTTTTAGGTTTGCATCTTTTTTTAGCTGGTCGAAAGGGTGATGGTTTTTGAAGTTTAGACGGCTGTTCTGGCCAAGTCATGATGCGAGGTGTAGGCATTTCAGGTAAAAAATGGGGTTTTTCACGAAGCTTTAATTTAAAATACAGTTCTTATTAACACAATTTTCCATTTATTCTAACAAAACAATTTACTAACTCAACCAAACTAAAAAAAAGCCAACCAACCTAAAAATGAATAAGTTGCAGATAAATTTATTATTTCTCAAATAAATGCTATAAATATTATTCATGGACCCGAGCAACACCGGGCATATCAGCTGGTGTGTAATAAAAAGGTGTTCTGTGAAGCAGGTTAGGTTGAAAGGTAGTGATTGGCCCAGATTATCCTGTGAGAAATGGGAGGCATTTGCTGGTCTTCCTCAGGAAGCAAAACGTCCTGGACCAGGGCTGGCTGCGTGTGTGTTTGAATGAGGCAGGGGATCACTCTATGTCTCTTTCTTGAGTGTGCGTGTATGTGTGTTAGAGAGAGGGCTCCATCACACCTACTTTTTTACCCCCTGGTTTGTATTCATGATTTTCACCTCCATTTCATTAGCGGGTCAAGCTAATGGTCCCTTTCACGTATGTTTGTGGTATCGCCAGTGTACCGCTGAAATCTCCTTTCGCTTGTTTGCTCTTCCTCTCCACCCCACCCCTTCTCCTTCCACCTCCAGTTCATTGGTTCTTTTTGTTCAACTGAGTCAACACGAGCCTGTTCATTTGACATGGAGTGCTGGAGGAGGAGAACCGCCCCACTCTCCTCTTTCATCTGCAAGACCTCCCTTCAAAGCACACACACCCAACAAAGGACATAGCGGGAGGATGGCTATACACAGGGGTGGAAGGGCGCTTTAATCCCGCATGGAGCAAATAAACCAGACTTTCCCCACTCTAGAAAAACATAGAAAATGGAGGGGAAGAGGTGGGGTGACTGCAGGACAGGCACGATGCAGGACAGGCGCTGCAAAATGGAAAACCAGGAATTAGGAGAGTGCAGCCCAGAGAGAGAGAGAGAGAGAGAGAAGAAAGAGAGCTTCGATGTGTGTTTATGCTGTCTGTGTGCTGTAAAAGGAGAAGCTTGTCTTTCTATTTGATTTCCTTACCACAGGTTTTAATTTTAGTATGACTGTTAGAATTACTATAAAAAAATCCTTAATTTTATTCAAAGTGATATTAATCCTTTCATTTCATCCTTTCATAGTAATCCTTTCATTTGGAATAGAAAAAAAGTCCAAAATTAAATCATACATCACACAAAAAGAAGATTGGTTGCTCCAAATTCTACCAAATATTACCACGCTGTCACATGGATGGCTTTATGTCTATACACTGTTAACTCATGTTGCGATACTTCAGCAAAATAGTGTTTCTATACCGTTATTAAAATGAATTATGATGGATTAAAAATCAATTTAAAGTCAAATTTGATGATTTAACAAGAAAGGCTCTAAAACATATTTAGGATACATATACAAAAGATCTAATGCCAGTGCTATATGCTGAAGCAGGGTTGGGAATTGCCGGCTTGTAGGTTGGCCACGGCTGACAGCTACCTGCTTTCTGGCAGGCCCACCCACTTGGATTTAAATTTGCCTTTTAATGATGTGCTACTTTTAATGATGTATTGGTTTTAAATGTTTTAATTAGTTGTATAATGTTTGCATTTGTGTTGTGACCTGCCTTGATCCAGAGGGAGAGGCGGGTAACAAGCACATTTATTATTTATTATTATTACAGAACCTTTCCCATCTGCCCCATCTGTCCACCCCCAACCTCCTTCCTCTTTCTTGTCCTCTGTCTTTCTTTCTCCTTTCCCTAGTAGTGACCCAGCTTCCACCACAAAGGGAATGAGAGAGAGAGAGATGGAGGGAGGGAGGGAGGGAGGGAGGGGGGGGCAAAAGCTGATGTTCCCCACCCTTAGGGTGACCCTATGAAAAGGAGGTCAGGGCTCCTGTATCTTTAACAGTTGTATTGAAAAGGGAATTTCAGCAGGTGTCATTTGTATACATGGGGAACCTGGTGAAATTCCCTCTTCATCACAACAGTTAAAGCTGCAGGTGCCCTGCCCTCTTTTAAATCTGGCCACTCTGGTATAGCTCCTGCACTTTAACTGCTGTGATAAAGAGGGAATTTCACCAGGTTCTCCATATATACAAGTGACACCTGCTGAAATTCCCTTTTCTAGGCAACTGTTAAAGATACAGGAGCCCTGTCCTCCTTTCCATATGGTCACCCTACCCACCCTTGTCCCACAGCTTCAATTACATATTTCCATATTACTGTGGCACAAACAGTTACTAACTGGATAAGAATATATCTTGCTAGATTCTGTGATTGGCATTTAGGAACTCGCTGTATAATTTTTAATGAGATACACCCTAAAATTCTAAAATTCTCCATTGAATTCCTGCATGCAGAGTAGAGCTCCATGAATTAGCTGTTTGTCCTTTTTCCATTGATGTTCTCCAGAGTTCTTAATGCTGCTTGATATATGTATTCCCATCTGTTTATTGTTATGCCGCTAGTTAAGCATTGACCAATGCTAGGAGTGAGCATTTGCTTCATAATGTGTGAAAAATGGAAATGAAAGGAGCCGATTAATTTCATTTGTTTCTTGTTGTGAAACAAGTGCCAGAGTAATGAATGAGCGCTAAATGGCCATATATTCATTTGTTTTCATTTTCTCCTGGCAGCCAATAAGTCAGATGGAGGTTATGAGCAGGGGGTGGTGGTGGTGGGGAAGCGAGGGAGCTGTTCATAGATATGTTTGTTTACAGTTATTTCCAAGTTCTGCATACCTAGCTGTTCATACAATCAGAAGAAAAAGAAGCCATGAGGTGTGTGTTTTTAGGGTCTATGGACCAATGCGTGTGTGACTCTTGAGCTATCTGTGACTCTTGAGGTATCATACAGCTCCAGAGTTTGTCTCGTCACACTCCGGGGAAACTTCTTAACCCAGCCTAAGACCAAGGCCATAGCTAGTTTATCCCTGGATCGTCCAGGGGTCGAACTTGTCCATCTAGGTGACACACAGGGGATCCAGTGCTCAGGCAGGGGCGAACCCTGGATGATCCCAGGATAAACCTTAGGTCTAGCTGTGGCCCCAAACACACACACACAAAACCCTGAAAGCTTTTATAGAATCATGAACGTCATAAGCTTATAGTGAGACTTTTGTGACAAAAAAGACCTCCTCCCAGCAGATGCCTCAGTGTTTAATAAAAATGTTGCAGAACTCAACCACATCTTTTAAATTTTGGAGCTGTTCCTCTGGATGATGCATCAAAGGGAATTGGGCCCACTGTGCTCCGCCCCTATTGCCCTGCCGTCCAGATGGGAAACCCAGAGGAGCAAGAAGAACACTGGCACAATCAGTGGACCTCAATATCTGGGTGGTGTCACAGGGCAGATCATGATAGACGGAGCCAATGGTTCATGAGAGGCAAAGGGTTGGATGGTGTCTCTGGCCCATGGAACTACATCAGAAAACATTCCTTTACGTTCATCTTACCTTGTTCCACCAGCAGCAAGCCATGCACTGCATCCAAAATCAGAATCCACCCCTGACACAAGCATAACCACCACTTCAAGATTGTGAGTGCAAAGGTGGTGGGGGTGAGGAAGAGAATTTGCACAGGCACAGAAAAGCAGTCTTTTGGACCCACATTCTCCTGCTTCAGCAACAACTCCCGTTGTACAGCGACTCAAGTGCCTTTAAGGTAAATCATGCGAAACAGTGCAAGAGAATCCTCAGTCACACAAAATGATGACATCTTCAGAACCTCACAGAAAAGCACTTTTTGGAATCCAGGGGTAACCCATTGCAAAAAGTGATGACTTCCCCACAGCCGCAAGCAAAAGCATCCAGAGTGCTGGTAAGCACAGCCATCAAGTTCTCAGGATCCAAACGTACTTGACTCTACCTGAGGATAGCCCGCTCCAAACCTCCTCAGAACCAACAGCAAGAAGCAAATACACATGGTATAAAAATAAAATACCTACTTTGAAACCAGAAGGAAAGGAAAGGAACCTCTCGTGCAAGCACTTGAGTCATTGCTGACTCCTAGAGAGACGCCTGCTTTCACTGACGTTTTCTTGGCAGACTTGTTTGTAGTGGGGTGGTTTGCCATGGTCTTTCCCAGTCACGGTTACCTTTCCCCCAGCTAGCTGGGTACTCGTTTTACCAACCTCGGAAGGATGGAAGGCTGAGTTGACCTCAGCCGGCTGCCTGAGAACCAGCTTCCGCTGGGATCAAACTCAGGCCATGGGGAGAGTTTCGGCTGCAGTAATTGCCACTTGACTAACACATTCTGACTGTATCAAAACATCACCCACTGCTTATTTTTAAAGATTGGAGAGGTTGGGCAGGGCAGGGCACACCACACCCTGCCTTCTGATTAGCAAGCACTGCCGCTGATGATCGAACAAATGATAGTTGTTAGGTAGGGTGACCGTATGAAGAGGAGGACAGGGCTCCTCTATCTTTAACAGTTGTATTGAAAGGGGAATGTCAGCAGGTGTCATTTGTATGCAGGCAGCACCTGGTGAAATTCCCTCTTCATCACAACAGTTAAAGAATGACCAGATACAAAAGAAGGCAGGGCTCCTGCAGCTTTAACTGTTGTGATGAAGAGGGAATTTCACCAGGTGCTGCACGCATACAAATGACACCTGCTGAAATTCCCCTTTCAATACAACTGTTAAAGATAAAGGAGCCCTGTCCTCCTTTTCATATGGTCACCATACATATACACCAACTTCCCTAGGAGGTTCTACATCAGTTCCAGCAGGGCAACTGGTTTGTAAAAAGCTTTTGTGTCCTGTTCCTTGAAGGTAAGGGAAATGGAAGAAGAGTCTGGGGTGGGTGGGTTGGAGAGGGGAGGGCTCCTGACTCAAAAACGGCCAACGTTCTTTTGATTTAGGGATGGGGAAGAAGTCAATAATTTTCAAATTAAGCTGAGGAGAGTTCACCCATCTCTGATTCCTTTTCCTCAGCTGTACCTCATCAAATTTCATGACAGGGAGCCCTTTGGTCCATTTGTTTTTTGTTTGTTACATGTACAGCTTGCCCTTCCTCCAAGGAACTCAGGACAATGTATGTGATTTTTCCTCCCATTTTATTTCAAAACAACTGTGAACCAGGTTAGGCTGAGAAATAGTGCCTAGCCCATTGTCTCCTAGTGAGTTTCATGTCTGAATGGGCATGTGAACACTGGTCTCCTAAATCCTAGTCTGGCCTTCCCCAATCTGGTATTTTCCAGATGTTTTGGACTAAAACTTCCACGATCCCGAGCCAGTGTGTCCAGTCATCAGGAACACTGGGAGTTGCAGTCCAACACATGTGAGAGGGCACCAGGTTGGGAAAGGCTCCCCCTAGTCCAAACACTCCGGCCACTATCTTAGCTCTCAAACCAGAGTCCAGTTTCCTTAGCAACTGCCTGCTGAATTTCTAACTTAAAGAAAAGCAAATGTTCTGCAAGCAGCCCTCTGACAGGCAATAAAACAGGTTAAACACCAGCTAGATTTATTGGATAATTATTCACCAGTTTACCAAAAACAAAAAAAGATTGTAAGCTAATTAGTAAAAGTCTTGTGCAATATGAATCATCGTTAATCATCTGACCACAACTGCTACTGCTTCTTCAGAACGTACCTTTAGAAGAAACCAAACCTGGGGACAGAAGGAGGTCAAAGGTGGGAGGGGCGAGAGATCCAGAATGGAACACACAGAAGGTGCAGAACATACATCTGCTCGCAGTGGGACGTGGTGAGTGAAATGGTCGGAGTCGGGCAATTTCAGTGCAGAGCGTGAGTTCTGGGTCCTTGGTGGAGAATAAATTTGCTGCATACATTAAGGGAAGAGTCAATCCAGACTTGTTCACATTTACATTGGAGTGGATAATGCAGCAAATTCTTCTGCTGTTCCCTCAGAAGGGAGGTAGATTTACAATGACATTCCCATTTCTTTCAATCTACCTTGGAGCTTGTTTATATGCATTACCGTGAAGCACAGCTTTGCAGAGACCACCTGCAGGGCTATGATGAACTCGGCAGATAGTGCTTAATCTCAAAGGGTGTTTTAAGCCACCTTAATCATGCACAGAATTTTGAACATCTTATTTCTGCTACAGCATCCACTGTGCAGCTCTATAAAAAAAACCTTCCTGCTTAATGTCCAACTGGAGTCATTGGTCAAGTTTCGGACAACTTTAATCGAAGGCAAAAGTGTCCAAATGCAGGACTAGTTGATGAAACCATGCTCAGAGAACCAAAGGCCCAAAGGGGCCACTTAGCCCACCCATTAAAGCAGTAGACCTCTAACGGGGCTGTGACACTTGGCCCAGCTGGGCCACCAAAGGCCCGGCAGAGCTGAATTGCTCACTCAGCTGCAGCCAAAACTGGAAGGCCTGAGAAGACCAAGGCTCATGCCGCTGCCATGCTGCTACAACATCTGAGATGGCAGGACGCCAGAAGCAGCCGAAAAACCATGCTTATACTCAGAAATAAGTCCTGAGTTGTGACCATGGTACGGCAGGCTTAATACACACCCCACCTGATTGCAGTCGAGTGAATTGACTACCCGTTCAGGCCAGCCCTATGCAAGTTTTGTCATTTGTGTCTTTTCATTTAGTGTGGACTCTAGCTTCAGTGGTGAAGGAAAGGCACTTAGTACACATACTCAAAGTTTCTCCAGAACTTAACCCTAATTTTGAAAACAGACTCCTTGGCTGAATCCTGGTGCAGTCTTGGCACAGATAAAGATATTGGGAAGACGTTACAGTGAGAGCTTGTGCATAACAAGGAGGAGGTACCGGAGAGTTGCACAAAGCAAAACGTTTTAATTTTTTTAAGAAGAGTGGCTGGAGGATGGAGGGCTGAGGAGGGATTGTTGTATAGAACACAATAGATAGGGGGACTGTTAAGTGCTCAGTGATGAAAGAAAAGCATTCTGCATATGCACAGAGGCACTTTATATTTAAGAATATAAGGAGAGCTGTGCTGCATCAGACTGAGGTCCATCTACTCCAACTTTCTGTTCAAGGTGGCCAACCAGCTGCCCATGGAAACGCACAAGCAGGATGTGAGTGGAAAAATACCCTCCCACTCATGGTCTCCTGCTGCTAACACTGGTGCAATGTAAATCCCAGTAATTCTAACTTTGCATGCATTAAGGATGTGCAATGAATTCAAACCAAGTTTGAAGACCAAACAGAATTGGACAGTCTTTATATCTCAAAATAACATATTTTGGTTTAGTTTCACTAAATGCTGCTGCAGGAGGAGGAGGAAGGGGGTGTGGATCAATGACTTTCAGGCCCACTTTCTAATCCTAGGGTATATTTGCAGCATGGTCTCCCATCACTCTGCTTTGGGGGAGGGCAAGGATGGAACCATGAGATGGCCTTTTTCCAGTACCTAAACAAGACAAGACAAGACAAGACAAGACAAGAGAGGAGTCCTTACTATATATGAACATAATACATAAGACCTTTGATTGTGAGGAATGATACATACTCCAGAAAAGGCTGTACAAGTCATAACTGTATTAGCCAAACAATCAATTATATGTTACATATAGTATGAACATTGATGATGTATATTAATAAATTGAACATTATACAAATTTATTAACATAGACTTAAAGCAAACATATTTGTTATAGGAGAACAAGCCAGTATGCAGAATAAAACGACAACCTGGATTGTGATAAATGTTTCAACTCTGCATGATGCAACCTTGAAACTTGAATAGATGAAAGGTGCTTAACGTCCCTCTCGCTACGCATTGGAGGTTAGTCTCTTCCTGGAGACACCTCTATGACCCGTGCATTTTCATACAAATTTATCCAAAAACTGTGGTGTGTGTGTGTGTGTGTACGTGTAGGTAGCAAAGTGAAAGCAAATCATGCCCTCCTCCAAATTGGAGGACTTCCCTTCCCTATGAACAGCTGCACATCCTTCTGAAATTTGCTGGTTTCTTATTTCAGGACACCTCTATGCCATAGGAACATAGGGAGATAAGAATGTCCTCTTTTGGAGACCCTCAAAATGTCAAGGCCTCCCTTGCACAAAACCTCCTGTGGCTCTCAGTCTGCAATTTGGCAGGCATGATCCCCTCTGATGAGGCAACGAATCATGACATTTTAATACATTTTTTCTAAGGAGTCAAAATTTCTTGTCAGTTGCCTTTAAAAGAAAATAAAAATATAAAGGAAAATAGCAAATAAATAAATAAAACTCTGCACCTATTTTTCTGGAATTGGACAGGTGTAACCTCCCCCTAAGGGGCTACTATAACTGCAATTATCATCCAATTCTGACCAAGACAATAAACTTCCAGGTATATAATTTTCCATTATAGTCAACAAGAAGCACAAAGCCTCAATTTTCCAAATCTTGGCTCAGGCTGAAGTGGGCTGACTCTAAAGTGGTCCAAACAGAAGCAGGATGTTTTCCAAATTGCAGAATCAGGGTCCAAGTTGAAAGGGGGCGGGCAGTGGACACCATGTATGTATGTATGTTTCTACCTCTCTTGCGCTCTCTCTCTCTCTCTCTCTCTGTGTATACACACAATAATAATAATAATAATGATGATGATGATGATGATGATGATGATGATGATGGGCCAATAAGGCCATCGAGTCCAACCCCCCACTCAATGAAGGAATCCACCTTAAAGCATCCCTGACCGATGGCTGTCCAGCTGCATCTTGAATGCCTGTAGGGTGGGAGAGCTCACCACTTCCCTAGGTGATTGGTTCCACTGTTGTACTAACAGTGCTTTTACAATCACCTTACTGGGGCTTTCGATGGGCCAACTGAAAGGGTGTGCTATAATGTCTTTGATTACAATAAACACTAGGTACAGAGTAAGGTACCGATAGGCAACCTGGAGGCCTCTGGACGTTTTGGACTATATCTCTCATAAAACCTACCCCTGGAGTATGGCAGTTGTATATATCTGGAGTTCTCACACCTCTTTACGCAATGAGGACAGGCCACTCCTAGTGTACACTGTAAAACAAAGATAGCAAATACACTGGGGACTATTATGCCCTGCTTCCTCAAGCTTCTGCTTGGTTCACCTTTCCAGGCAAACCGGAAATAACTGGGGACAAGATGCTAATGCGATACCTAAAATGGCAGCGAGGCTGAGCTTCTCAGTACCATTGTATTCCTGTGGGGTGAGCAGGCTGTGCCAAAAGACAGTTGTCTGCTTAACGGCAGCTAGTGAGTTTGTGGAAGGGGAAGGCTTGAACTGGGGACTTCCTGATTCACAATTTTTATTTATTTATTTATTACATTTTTATACCACCCAATAGCCGAAGCTCTCTGGGCGGTTCACAAGAAACATGGTCTCTAAAAGGCTGAAAAGTTACAAGGGGTTGTGATTTGGATAAACTTCCTGACTGTTAGAGCAGTACAACAATGGAACCAGTTCCCTAGGAAGGTTGTGGGCTCTCCCACACAGATGGACAACCATCTGTCAGGGATGCTTTAGGGTAGATTCCTGCATTGAGCAGGGGGTTGGACTCGATGGCCTTGTAGGCCCCTTCCAACTCTGCTATTCTATGATTCTATGATTCTAAATATAATTTGGCTAATTATTCCTCCAGTTATCAGAGGCAGTATGCTGTTGCTGGGGAACAGGGGTGGGGTGCTGCTGCTGCTGTTTCACTTGCCAATACCCATAGGAAACACATGGGTTTCCTATGGGCCTGTATGAACAGAATCCTGGACTGGATGGACCCTTGGTCTGATCCAGCATGGCTCTTCTTATGTTCCTTCAGAACTTTTTCTATTACAGATATTAACTGAACTTTAAACCACATTGCTAACAACAGTGCAATATTAAATATTAATATATCATTTAAAAGAGGAAGCCATTATTTCTTTGCAAGTTCTACTTGTGAAAGTTATCATGGTTGGGGATATCACAGATGTAGCCCCTCTCATTTGATCGTTTCTCTTGTGTCATGATGAGTCTTTCATTTGTAAGTCAAGGGCTGCTACAAAGGAAGAATGTGTCACTGTCATAGTTAATTATTCAATACATGATGATAATTGCTCATCTTCCTGGCTGTGGTGCTGTGTCATGTAACCGATAGTGTCAACATTCTCAACACTGGAGTGCTTAACGCAAATGTGCAAGTTTTTTTCCTAGCTGAAAATAGAATATCACATAACGCAGAAAAGTTATTAAAATGACAACTAAGTCACAAAACCAGAACTGATGAGAGCTTATTAAATATCACACAACACCGTGCAAATTAAGCAAGAGCATTGCTATCTCAGGTTTTCAGTAAAATAATGCCATATCAACTTATATCCCCATACCAAAAAAGGGAAACACTAAAGAATGTTCCAACTATCGGACAGTGGCACTTATTTCACATGCCAGCAAGGTAATGCTCAAGATCCTGCAAGGTAGACTCCAGCAATTCATGGAGCGAGAATTGCCAGATGTACAAGCTGGGTTTAGAAAAGGCAGAGGAACTAGAGACCAAATTGCCAATATCCGCTGGATAATGGAGAAAGCCAGGGAGTTCCAGAAAAACATCTATTTCTGTTTTATTGACTATTCTAAAGCCTTTGACTGTGTGGATCACAACAAACTGTGGCAAGTTCTTGGTGGTATGGGGATACCAAGTCATCTTGTCCGCCTCCTGAGGAATCTGTATAACGAACAAGTAGCAACGGTAAGAACAGACCACGGAACAACGGACTGGTTTAAGATTGGGAAAGGAGTACGCCAGGGTTGTATACTCTCACCTTACCTATTCAACTTGTATGCAGAACACATCGTGCTGGGCTTGGCGAATCCAAGGCTGGAGTTAAAATTGCAGAAAGAAACATTAACAATCTCAGATATGCAGATGACACCACTTTGATGGCTGAAAGCAAGGAGGAGCTGAGGAGCCTTATGACGAAGGTGAAAGAAGAAAATGCAAAAGCTGGGTTGCAGTTAAACCTCAAAAAAACCAAGATTATGGCAACCAGCTTGATTGATAACTGGCAAATAGAGGGAGAAAACGTGGAGGCAGTGACAGACTTTGTATTTCTGGGCGCAAAGATTACTGCAGACGCTGACTGCAGCCAGGAAATCAGAAGACGTTTACTTCTTGGGAGGAGAGCAATGACAAATCTTGATAAAATAGTTAAGAACAGAGACACCACACTGACAACAAAGGTCCGCATAGTTAAAGCAATGGTATTCCCCGTAGTAACCTATGGCTGCGAGAGCTGGACCATAAGGAAAGCTGAGCGAAGGAAAATAGATGCTTTTGAACTGTGGTGTTGGAGGAAAATTCTGAGAGTACCTTGGACTGCAAGAAGATCAAACCAGTCCATATTCCAGGAAATAAAGCCAGACTGCTCACTTGAGGGAATGGTAGTAAAGGCAAAACTGAAGTACTTTGGCCACATAATGAGAAGACAGGATCCCCTGGAGAAGAGGCTGATGCTAGGGAAAGTGGAAGGCAAAAGGAAGAGGGGCCGACCAAGGGCAAGATGGATGGATAATATTCTGGAGGTGACAGACTTGACCTTGGGGGAGCTGGGGGTGGCGACAGCCGACAGAAAGCTCTGGCGTGGGCTGGTCCATGAAGTCACGAAGAGTCAGAAACGACTGAATGAATAAACAACAACAATGTGATGGCATTTTGATCCATACCTAGTAGTACGCACCGGTGTAGATAATGAAATAAGTCATGATCTCTCTTTGTAATAGTGAACCAATTAATAGACTAGACCCTTGCTTTGCATATGACTAGAAAATAACATGGTAGATATAATTTATTTCATGACAGGGGTGGGTTCCCTCTGTTTCTGGCTGCCCTAGATGGCAACAAGGGGGGGGGTCCATTTTTGTGTGTGTCATAGTAGTATTGGCAAGCGCCAGGTCTGTGATTTTTACTGTGTAGTCTATACACATCAAACCTCATGTGAAAATCATGCAAATTCAAGAGAATCCACTTTTGTTCTACTATATCTGACTCCTACCAAGATCCCATGAAAAAGCCAAGATAGAGGGTGCCGCTCTCACTGCTGACCCCCGACTCCAAAACTGCAGTTGCAAAGCGACAATACCTGGGCAGGATTGAACGTGGAATACCCTGCCCCACAAATTCGCAGGATTGGCTACATGGCTGCAATTCCCAGCAATTAGCAACTAATGATGGGGCTCTGAAACTAATTTCCCCCGTTCTGCTCGATTCCGTAGCAGTGAAAGGATGCCTCCCCGCACCTAGGCAGCTTTGAACCGACAAGCGCCCGCCCTCTCTCAGCTGTGCTTCTTCGTAATTGCAAAGCTTAGAATCAACGAGCACCCCTCCCCCTCCCCCTCCCCCACTCCTCTGCGCATGAAGTGAAATGGAGGAGTTACTTCTGAGTAGGCATGCAAACATCCACCCTCATGCCCCTCTCTCTCCCTGAGGTGGGAGGGGTGACCCTAAGCCTGATATTGTGAATGACTGAGCAGCACTACTACTACTACTACTACTACTACTACTACTACCACCACCAGACTCTTACATCTCTTTTCCGCTCCTTGCCTCCTGTAGATGTAGCTGTCTGAGGAGGGTGGGCAGGAAAAGAGAGGAGAGAGATCCTTACTACTGCTACTATTACTACTACTATTAGCAGACTCTGCCCTGGTCCTGCCCCTGAGTGAGTGGAAGCAGCATTAGCAAGCTGGTGCTGCTTTCCTCCCCAAGCCGTGGCTGCAGCCTAGAGAGGGGCAGGGAAGGAAGGAAGAAGAAAGAGGGGGAGAGAGAAGTGTTTACAAAGCACTGAACCTTCAGTTCTTCGCACATCCCAAGGCTCAGAGCTTTATCACACCAGCATTATACTGTGCAATCACTGCGAATTGCGTGCAAAGGACTCAGAAGTTTTCCACCTTATAACCTGCTTTGATTGTGAAGCACTCCGAGGCATCCTGCCTTAATTGTGCTATAAAGCCAAAAGTCTCACTGTATTTAGCCCCTACTTTTTGAGCGTATCTTCCGAGCCGCCGCTGGGCCGCAGGTGCAGGATTTTAAAGAAATGCTTACATCTGTGTAAGCTTTAAAGATAAAGACACTAAAATTGGCACAGTAATAGATATTAGGGAGAACTTTAAGCATACCAAATTTGAATTGGATTGGGTCATCCGTTGTTGTTTTTATGATTTTTTACATTTCCCCCTTAAACTCACTTCCTGGTATGCAAAGGATCGCTGCCACCCAGTAGCAACAACAAAAACAATGACGAAAGCTTAGCGCTACAAGGGATAATTCGAGGGAAGCAGGTACGTGGGATGAAGCTTCTAGTTTGCCCATCCCTACTTCAGAGTAAGCACGATTACCCAGTGCTCAATGAATATTTAAAGCAAGAGACAGCGATGGTGCCCATGTTCCCAACACAGCAGTTTTTAGCAAAGGAATTCTCCCAAAGTACCAATTAAAAGCAACGACTTACTTCTGAGTAGACGTGGTTAGACCTCTGCTCTCACCCCACCTGACTCTCACTTGTGCCAATCAGCACCCAAAGTACACCCACCGTCCTAAGCTGCAATTCACCCCACCAATGACACATGCACAGAGAGAACTATGGTGACGGTGGACCAAAGTTAAAATATGCAGTAAAATAGGGGAGCAGTTTTGGAAAGCATGAAGTGATTGCAAAAGAATTCAAGCCCCAGGATTTGCGGGCAAGAAGAAACCAACCGCTATGCTGGGGAAGAAGGTTTAGAGGTTCATCGGATGAGCGTTTTACCACACGCTCGCCACTGCCCACTTACGGATGGGCTGCCTCTCATCGTCTGCCTCCTGCACACCTCCCACTCCTTCTGCTTATTTTTCCATTGCAAAATAAACCTGTTTTAATCCGACTTTGTTTTTAAAATGGAATGTGTCGTGATCTCCTGCTGTGTGCAGGAAAAGCACCGTGATTAAAATGGCCCCTACATGGGCCACGTGGTCTTTGTTTATTTCCTCTTTTCCCTCAGGGAAGAATGAGGAAATAGGGAGAAGCCACAGTAAGGAAATGCAATTTCCCCCCATGTAATGACACTCTTAGTGATGGGCAATCAGTCGGACATGGGAAAAGTGAGATATGCAACAGTGGGTATACTCAGGCAACACCCAGCAATGCCCCCCCCCCCGACTATTGAGTAGGAATGAACAGGAATGCAACTGTGGAGCTTACCTATTTCAAACATTTATATTCTGCTTTTTCACAACCGTGAGGTTAACGATCCACACAGCAGCTAACAAAAATGCAAAACAAGATCAAACAACACTGAAACAAGAGAATTAGCTCTAAACAATAAGTAATTGGCAATAAATTCACAAATACTAAAGCCACAACGAGCAGTAAAAAAAAAAAGAGTGTTTGCACCATAATTAACAGCTAATTCACTCAGTTGTCCCAAAGGTTGTGTGAAATGTTGTTCTCTTAGTTTGCTGCCTGACTCCTTTATTGTATTTTTTTCAAAAAAAAATTCTGAAAGAATGTATATAAAAGCATCATACAAGAAACCCCATTTTTGTAACAAGGAGAATATATGGATGAATATTTCCATTAACTGTCTCATTCCGCTATTGAATAAACAATGCCTAATGCTCCACAAAGTTATTATCTAACAGATGACCTTCCCAAATCCTTATATTGTTTGTTCATTTTGTCATTTCAGCTATTTGCTAGCTCCTTTCCATCCTTTAATTTTAGGAGCAGCACCCTTCTTCTGATTAGCTGCCAAATCAATTCTACCAGCACACAAAATATTTTTAATAAATTCAAGGCCACAAATTTCAGCCTTTCCCTTCAGAACAGAATGAAGTATGGCTAATGTGTATAGCCTAAATGTGGGTGAGCAATTGATGGATGGCATGAAATTGGCTCAGGGATAAGTACAGCTACTCCTCCCAAAATCAGGAAATGGGCCAGCTCATTGAAAAGCCAATTCACCCCGCCCCACCCACGTCGGTAGGAATGATGGAGCCTTGCATGCCTCCATGATCCCTAGCTGTAAAAAAAAATCCTTCAAGGAGCCAGAAGAAAACCTCTCCTGGCGATGCAAAGCTGTCATTTGCAGCTAGTCATGGAGGCTTGCAACCCCCTGTGATCTCTGGCTGTCAAAGGTTAGCATGTCACAAAGATGTGTCCTGGCCACATGAAGTTAGCCCTTGACAGGTGGGGACTGGGGAGACTTGGGGCGGATCCACACGTCGTTCCGAAATCGCTTAAGTTCGCCTTTTTAAAGAACGTTCCTAAATGAGGCGGCTCTTTCTTATTGCTTGATGCGGCTTTTCTTTCATTTCGTTTCGTCTGTGCGGTTCACACTTCTGTCTCTTCCATCCCAACTGGGCGTTTCTTAGGGGCTGGCTTTGGGGGATGCTTGTGACGTTCTCTCTTGCTCCCCCTCTTTTTTAAATAATTCCTCCAAGCCCAGAATTCCCTGTTTGGTCGTTCGTTGTGATCTTTGTGGAGAAGATGGATAGCCAAATGGAGTTAGTCAGCATCATGGCTGTTTCCATCAATTTACTCCTATGTGCTCTTCAAGCACTGTCTGTGATCGAGGATAATTACCACCGTCGCCGCTCGCAACTCCTTAAAATCATGAACATGCACCAGAGACGGAGGATGCTGTTCTTGCAGCAACTGGAGCAGGAGAGGAACTTTGTGGTGTTAGGCACCGAGTTCATTCGTCTCCCTGCTTTTTTCAGACGCTACTGGGTCCGTCCCAGTAGCAAGGACTGGTGGGACAATTTAGTTCTGAAAGTATGGAACGATGAAAGGTGGATCGAGAGTTTCAGGGTGACTCGAGCCACGCTGTTTGAAATCGTTGCTGAGCTGACTCCTGCACTCCAGAGGAACCAGACGGCCATGAGGCAGCCCCTTTCCGTGGCTAAGCGTGTGGCAATTGCTATTTGAAAGCTGGCTAACCCGGGATTCTATAAAAATGCAGCAGAGCAGTTTCGGGTTGGCCGCTCGGCAGTTGGCGAGGTCTTTGTTGAAGTGTGCTTGGCAATGGAGCTAGTTCTTCTTCGTCGCACAGTCTATCTTGGCGATCATCGAAAGGTATTTTTTATTTCTCCTAAGTAAAATTGGATGCACAAGTGAAAATGACGTTCAATTTTGCTCAGTGTTTCAGCATTCCCATTTTGTAATTTTTTAAAATTGTTCTCATCTATGCGCATAAGTGCATATTCGTTTAATATTCTCCTTACAGAGCGCAGCGGAGTGCGTGTATAGTGTATAGCCGCAGAGCGCTGGAAAGTGTGCTTTGAACTCTATAGGCAAAGCTCAATTCTGGCACGAAAAGCAGCCTCCATTTTCCCCCTACACCTTTACAGCCAGGTATCCATTCTCCTCGCCATTCCCAGTTGTAATTCTTTTTTTCAAGTGTTATGACCCATGCGCATAAGTGCATATTCGTTTAATAACATTATCTATGTTAACATTACTGGTGGTTTAAAAATTGACTATCATTTTTAAATACAGGTAATGGACGGCTTTGCAGCATTGGGATTTCGGGGAGCCTGCAGAGCCACCGATGGATGCCATATTGAAATAGTTTGTCCCATAAGACAAGGCAACGATTTCATCAATCGCAAAAACTATTATTCCATGATTCTGCAGGGGACTACGGACCACACTGGCCACTTCACCCATATTGACGTGGGGTGGAGTGGAAGGACCCACGATGCCCATGTATTCAGAAATTCATCCTTCTTTGAGGCAATGGATGCAGGACTTTTTTGCCCCTCAAATGAGGTCTGGAGAATTGGGGACGTCGAAGTGCCGCCTTTCATTGTTGCTGATGGGGCTTATCCGTTGCAGAAATGGCTTATGAAGCCCTATGGTGGTAATCTTGAGCCACCGCAAGCTCACTTCAACTACTGCCTCAGCCGTGCCCGGAACGTGGTCGAACGTGCCTTTGGGAGGCTGAAGAGCAGATGGAGGTGCCTCAGTTCTCGGTTGGAAGTTGCGGAGGAAAATGTTCCCTCAGTTATTACGGCTTGCGTAATTATGCACAACATCTGTGAAGCCAGAGGTTACGCAATCATTAACAGAGACGGACCTCTAGACCGTATTACACTGGCGACCCTAGGACAACCCTATGTTAATGATGCAAACGAGTGTCTAGCTGAGGGAACTGAGGTTAGGGATGCAATTTCCACATACTTGTGGCGCCAGAGGGAGTTGCGTCGGTAAAATTAAACTGAACTATAATTGCAATGTTGTTGCTGTATTCTCTCTCTGCGACTTTATGTTTTGTATAACGTTATTTCATATTGAATAAAATCATGGTTTTGGCAGCTGTAGTTCCGTTTTACATTATTATCCCTGCGCATGTCCGATTATCTGCAGTTACTTCACCGGGTTTGTAGGGGACGTAATTCAGGAAGCAAACCACTTCCTATACTATACCTCGTGTATAGTAGAAAATGGCCCCCAGGAGAGTTGCTTTTTGGTAATTCCATGAAATAGAGTTGCTGCTGGAGGAACTGCAAAAATCAGGCCATGCAGAGCGCCTAATGCGCAGCTCTAATTTAAAAACGATTCATATTTTTAAAAAAGCAGCCCAAACTCTGACCGGCGAGGGATACCCACGGAGCGCCATCCAAGCCCGCACAATATTCAAAAATATAAAGGCAAAATTCTTTGAGGCCATGGAAAAACACGAAGGGCGACCCCCAAGCCGTAATAGACCCCCTCATTTTGATGCTCTTTTTAGGCTGTGGAAGGAGGCAGGGGAGCCAAGCTGGTTTGAAAGGAGACCTGCTAGTAAGTTTATATTCTTATGTAATATAATGCATTTTTTATTTTTAAAGATTACATAGTTTTTTCATATGCTGCTTCATTACAATTTCAGTCCTGTCTGATAACCTGGCTGTATCTGCGGCAGTTTGAGCACTACAATAACAATCATGTTACTGTAATGTTAAGGCAATTACTATTGCTGTACTTATGAAGTTGTGCCATTACATAACATATATAGAATGTAAACAACGTAATGAAACAGCAATGTAAATTTGTTAAGTAAAGACAAGAAATGTCAATACATATTGTAATTAAAAATAGTGCTTTTCCAGTTAAGAGAGCACATTTTATTTTTTAATTCAGTACATCATTATCTTTAACTTTATTTTAAAAAATATTTAAATAGAATAAAATAGCTATGATTTTCTATTGCCAAACGTTAACATTAACAATTGTTCAATACTCTAACGTACTACTTCTTTGTTTACTTTTCAGACATGCAGCCAGCTCACAGCCAGCAGCACTCGGATGAGCCACCACTGTCACCAGCAGTTGCTGAGGCACTGTCACCAGCAGTTGCTGAGGGCCCAGGTCTATCCCTGATTCCAATGAACTGTAGAATAATTTAACACACGAAGGTAATGAGTGATGATCCCTTTTTTTCATAACTAAAAGTACATGCTTCCCCTTTCAGGGACATCAACCCTCCATCCTCCTGCAGCTGAGCAATCAGGGCAATCATCCAGCAGTGACCCAGTGCTACAAGCTGTCCTCCGGCTGGAGGGTTCGTTTCAAAGAACAAGTAAATATGTTTTTAAAAAATAGATTTTAAAGTGTGAATTGTGAATAACCTCTTTCCTGCATAGAATATTAATGGTTATACTTACTCTATTCATAGTGCGTCGCTTGGAAAGGAGAGTCTCCTTATTAGAGGAGGAGAATCGCCATTTCAAACGCACCATTGGGCTCCAGGTGCTCCAAGAAGGTCCACCAGAACTACCCCCTCCAAAATGATCAGTGATCAAAAACTGTTTTGTAAATTTATTTTTTTATTTTAAAAAATAACTTTATTATGTTGTATTAAAGAAATGAAAGAACTGTACAGTATAAAAAAGTTTATTTCCATGCACTTAAAAAATAGTTGTTGCAAACGTGTTCTCTCCTTTATTGTAGTTATAATACTAACACTTTTGACTTCTAGGCCTTAAAACCCTAACATATTTTTTTTAAAACAAAATTAGAACTATTACAGTAGAACCACAGTTTAAACGAAGCATTTACCAACTCCATAAACATTTAACACGTTAAAATTGGTTAGATGAATAATATTAAAGTGATGGTGAAAACACAATAGGAGATTTAATAAGCCTTCTGGGACTTACAGCATCTGCTAAAGCTCCATTAAACTACTAAAGGTAAACGTGCCAAATACTAAAAAAAACTTTACAAGTACAGCAACCCTTTAACAACATCATAAACCAGATACATTAACATTTAAAAAGTTTTAGGTTACTTCCACACTACTTTGACAGGTATGGAGAAAACACCAAGGGACGTTTAATCAGCCGTCTTGGACGCTCAGGATTTTCTACACCTCTTTTTGGAGTAGATGTAGCAGATGCGGAATTATTAGACATAATTTCCTCATTTTCAAGTATCTCATTTACATGCTGAGCAGCACATTGCATCTCAGCTATTTCTGCAGCCTGGATATTTCTCTGTCACGCCATGCTGTTGGCATCTGGAATTTTATCAACCAGGCGTTCCAAAATAGATGAGTGATGTGCAATAGAGTTTATCAGGATCTTCCTGTCGCGTTTGTATTCCTCATCTGATTCCAAGGACTTGCGTAAGAAATCATTAAAAAACCTTGAATCTTCCTGCATCATTGCTCTTGTTTTGGCACTTTCTGACGAAGAGTGCTGCATTAACCGTTCAGCAATATCATTTGCTGTACATCGGGTTTTTCGATTTCTAATCATCGCAAGCCTTGTGGCAGGCGACAAAGTGGCCTGTGTATTTGGAATCCCTGTGTCTGATAAGAAAAAAAAGGAATTGAAGTTAGAGGTAGTGGTTGTTGGCATTATCATGACTTAGAATATTAATTTCTAAACCATAAAATATGATGGATGGTATAATGTTAGATTTACCAGTTCCAGGGTGCTGGGATGCTTGCTGTTGTGCATCAGCTGCAGTGCTGCTGGTTGAGGCTGTTTCTGTGAATATAAGTTGAAAAAGATGAACTCAGTTTCTCTTTCCATACTTCACATGTTCACAATGGTTCATGTTATTAAATTGAGGAATATAAATAGTTACAATGTTAATATTCTACATTAGAATGTTTTTTAAAAACACAGTAATAAAAAGTAACAGTATTATTAAATGTGATTATTGCATTGGAAAACATATGATTACTCGTAGCCAATGCTACCCCGGGGAAAACAGGTTCAAAACCCAAAACATTGTCAGCCCATCTTTAACAGATCCAAACCTTGCTCCACAGTAATCGGTGCTTGCTCTTGATCTGTCACTGTGCAGCTCATATTTGGATCCGAATCCATGCTGACCTGTTCATCTGTGAGTAGTAAAAAAAAGCAATACTTAATACACACTTCTCCTGTAGGTAAGGGAGAAATATTATATTAACAAAAAAAATACTCACCATTGTAAAGATCTTCAGTATTCACTGTTTCCAGAGGCACATTTTCTTCTTCCTGTGAGGACACATAACTGATGTTCGATGAACTTCCGGATGAGCTGCTGCTGCCTGATGACGGCATGGTCCTTCTAATTTCTAAACTTGATACTACATGCTTAGGTCTCATTGTAGCATCACCCCTGAGAATGCTGTGTAGCTGTGAGAAGTAGGGACATGTGGTTGCATTGTTCCCTGACTTTGCATTGTGCATGATGACTCTGCAGTACTCAAGTCTCATAGCTTTGCTTTTCCTCCTGCACTCTACAGCTGTTCGGTTGTGCCCCCTCTTTTGTAGTTCCTGTGCTATCAATTCAAATGAATCAATGTTCCGATGGGTTGCCCTCAGTTGCTCCTGAAGTTTTTCTTCCCCCCATATGTCAAGCAAATCGAGAATTTCTGGGTGACGCCATGAGGTGCCTCGGCCCTTACTGCCACTTGCCATTCTCAGATCTAAGGATTATGAAGAATATTTTTTTTTATATAATATTATTAATTAAGAAAGATAACTCTTGCTTAAACTCGTTAAGTCCTTGATTTGGTTTTAATGTTAGGTCAATGATCACTTAGCAGAATTGCTAACAGAATGTAGTTTTTTAATATGTCACCAAACATAAAGCAACTTTTAAAAGTATTGCACTTGGAATAACTCTCTTCATAAAACCATTACCTGAAATATGAAGAACTATACAAAAGTAGGTAAAGTTCCTGAACTGAAATATCAGTTCTAAGAGATACATGTAAACTTCAGCAGCAAAAAAAGGAACACTGTGATTTTACGAAAAAGGCATGCAAAAGCTTTATAAGTAAACATTTCATTCCACATTAGAGTGCAATAATCTATGTAGGGGCGGGGTGGGTTTGTGTGTGGAGGGGAGAAACTTAATATTAATTACATTTCAACATCTAGACATTTAAACAGCATCATTTTCTTCTAAAGAAACAAGTAACATTACAAATGAGAAAGCCAAAAGAGTGAACGACTGAGGATAATGTATACCTGCCCCCTCCCCCCTCCCTCGCTGGAAAGCTGAAGAGGAAAAATGGAGGCTGCTTCTCGCGCCGGATTTGGGGCTTGCCTATATTAGCCGGCGCTCTGTAAAGGGGGAAAAGGTGGGATATAAATAAATAAAAAAGAATTACAACTGGGAATGGCGAAAGAGGGAAGGCTGAGGAGAATGGGAAAAATGGCTGCTTTTTGCGCCAGAATTGAGGGTTGCCTAGAGTTCAAAGCACACTACCCTGCGCTCTGCGCCTATACACTATACAGAGACAACGCTGCGCTCTGTAAAGCGCCTATTAAACGAATATGCACGTATGCGCATAGTTCATAACCATTGACAAAAAGAATTACAACTGGGAATGGCGAACGAGGGAAGGCAGAGGAGAATGGATACCTGCCCCCTCCCCCTGCCTGGCTGGAAAGGTGAAGGGGAAAAATGGAGGCTGCTTTTCGCGCCAGAATTGAGCTTTGCCTATAGAGTTCAAAGCACACTTTCCAGTGCTCTGCGGCTATACACTATACACGCACTCCGCTGCGCTCTGTAAGGAGAATATTAAATGTATATGCACCTATGCGCATAGGTCAGAACACTGAAAAAAAGAATTACAACTGGGAATGGCGAAAGAGGGAAGAGTGTACAGCCGCAGAGCGCAGGCAAGTGTGCTTTGAACTCTATAGGCAAAGCTCAATTCTGGCGCGAAAAGCAGCCGCCATTTTTCCGCTTCACCTTTCCAGCCAGGAATGGGGGATGGGGCAGGTATCCATTCTCCTCAGCCTTCTCTCTTTCGCCATTCCCAGTTGTAATTCCCAGTTGTAATACCTGCCCCATCCCCCATCCCTGGCTGGAAAGGTGAAGCGGAAAAATGGAGGCTGCTTTTCGTGCCGGATTTGGGGCTTTGCCTATACTAGCCGGCGCTCTGTAAAGAGCCTTTTAAACGAATATGCATTGATGCGCATAGATCAGAACAAATAAAAAAAAAATTAGAAATGAGAAAGCCGAAAGCGGAAACGACTGAGGTAAATGGAACCGACCTCACCTGTCCTCGCTTGCGGAAAAGTTGATGATTAAAGATGGATGGTGTTGTTCGGACAGGAAATGTTATCGGAAGAGGAGAGGAAGTCAAAAGGCAACAAACAAAGTAAGTCTGGGGGGCGGGGCGGGGCGGAAAGGGCGACTAATTGTTTCACACCTTGGAAGAAGGGACGCCTTAAACTGACCTAAGACGGACTAAATAACAGCGCCCAAAAGCCGGGAAAAGGCGCTTTGAAAGTACGCCTGTGTGTCCCGATGAGCTTTGGGGCGCACTCCAGACACAAGCAAGCGATTTCGGAACGACGTGTGGATCCGCCCTTGTAAACATCTAGCATCTGTCAGCATTAGATCCTGCGCTCGGCCAGTAGATCTCTGTAGTGCTGGTCCTGCAAAACACTTGAAACTGACAGCCAGGGGTTAGAGCCGCACAGCGTTCCCCCCCCCCCCCAGTTCCTGGCTGTCAAAAGCTAGCACTGCACATCCAGCAGAACTCTCCTGGCAGTGCCCAGCACTCGGCAGATCCTTGGAAGCAGCTGCCTACTGCCCAGGAGCTCTTGGGTGGCGAGGATCTTCTTTGCAACCTAAGATGGGAAACCCAATGGCAGGGAGTGTCCACACACCGCACGGAGGCCCTTTGGGAGCAGCCTCTTCCAGTCCTCTTATGCCGTTCAATGACATGATACTGTAACTTCTTTTAATCCCCCCTCATTCAAATTAATCTCGAGGATACATTAACACAGCATCAAAGAACAATTAAACACGTAATGAGGAAGGTCCTCCTCAACCTTATCTGAACCACAATGACAAAAGCACAAGTGACAAGGTGTCTTGGCTAGTCTACCAGCAAGGACTGCAGAGGGCATTAGCTGAAACCTGGCAAAAGATAGTTCCTTCCTCAGGCTGAACTTTTCAGTTTTCAATAAATAGTCCTCTGGACATGTATGGCAATACATTTATGTAGAGGAGGGTTATGTACACCGCCTTGGGTTCCTTGGGAGAAAAAAAGGCGGGATATAAATGCAATAAATAAATAAAATAAATATCAGTGGGAAAGGAGAGAGGTCTTTGCTGCAAATTATGCTTCCACACTGAACAGAAGAAGAAAATGAAAATTCCATGCTCCACAGCCATCATTTCATGCTAGGGAGCATGGGATTGTCATTTTCTCTGGCTCTTGATGTGATTTGGAAGGCAGAGAACAAACCACATAATATCAGGCGGGAAATGAGACTGATGTGCACGGCCAGGAGGCATTCATTCCAGCAAAGGACAGGGCCTGCAAGGTTTCTCCTTTGTCTGGTGAGCCCCTGCCCCCTGCCCCCTGCCCCCGTGCTACCTGTTACTCTCTCCTCTTTACAAGGGTAAGGGTTTTGTCACTTGAGAAAGGGAGGGATTCTTTGTTCTCAAGGGGTTTTTTTAGCACTTGAAAATCCTCAAGGTTTTTCAAACATTCAACCAGAACTCTCGAAAATCCCAAATGTTTTTCTAAGCAAACCCAAGGAGGAATTTCCGTTTTCATTCATAGAGTACCCAGTGACTGTCTGTGCTTAAAAGCAGTTTTCAAAGGCTTCTGTGCCTCAGTTTTCACCTTTGGGCATCCGGTGGAATGGATTGCTGATCATATGCCTTATGAGGCCACTGCAAGGCACTAATTTATTTCTGCTGCTGCTTTTATTTTAGTTTTATTACATGCTGCATTGTTTTAGCCCTTACTGCTGGGTTTCTTCTGTGCTCTTTTAATTATCGTTGTTTTATTGTGATTTTGTACTTTATGTTTTTAATTTACATGTACATGCCCCAGAGAGTTTGGTTACTGGACAGTCTAAACGTGTGATGAATAAATAAAATAAATATGTAAAATAAAATAATAATGATTATGAGGCTTCCTGAGACCCTCAGACACAAGTTGCTCTGTTAGAACCAATTTTCTTTCCCAGCTGCTATCATTTAAAGATTTACTATGCCAGTGTGAAGGCATGAGTTTGCATAAGCATCTCACCCAGACTTTGCACGTCGAACTCTGAACTCTGGCTAGCATCTTTCAGAATAACCACTTTTCTACTGTCAGTCCTTTATCAACACAATCTATGCCTTTCCCCCCCAACTATGTAGGGGGAAAGACTGATCTTCCTTAGGCATCCAATTTGTCACCCCATCATTTTAATTTATGCTTTTTTACCACCGTATTCAATCCCATTTTCACTGCAGTTCTTGCAGCTGGCAGTAAACTACAGTGCAAATGTTGACTTTTCCACAATGCTGACACCACGTTAAATACCTGTCTGTTTCTGGCAGTTTTTCCCTCCCTTGATAGGAACATTTTAGCCAGTGACAGAATCCAAGGCATGCTGCCAGGCACCTTAAAATGTGTGAAGAAACCTCATTGGTATGCTGCATGTTACTTAGAAATCAGCAGATCAGTAAGGCTGTGGAAAAGAGCGGATAATGTTAACATCCCCCAAATAGTATCACACACACACACACACACACACACACACACACACACACAGGCAATTTTCCCATGGTGGTTGCATTTTATAGTAGAGGGAAAATGGTGATATTATTACCACTCTGAAGATTTATCTACACACTGTGATGTTAATTTCCAGTCTATTGGTGCATGACTAAAGGCTCAGGCCATAGGAGAGGTCTTGCTGTGTGGTGAGAATTCCTACAGGCTGTTACACTTGGAAGATGGGGGTGCATATGACCAATTTGCCCCCATGCTATTGTGCTTTAATTAAGCGTACAGGGATCGATCTTTGTGCAAAAGGAATACAACAATTAAAATCTAAATAAAAAGAGGATTCCTGATGCTACTGCAGGCTGAATTGCAGGCATTCATAATTCAGACCATTTTGAGTTGCCCTGGCAGGGTGGAGGGAGGATTCTGGGCTCATCGAAGAATAGTTCCTTAGAGGGGGAAATGCTTCAGGTGTAGAACACAGTGAGGTGAGATACAGGAGAGAGGATTCAGCTCTCTCTGTGTGTGTGGGTGTGTGCTTGGGGAATTGTTCAGTGGGTGTGTGGGTGTGTTTGTGCAATTAAGAGAGAGGGGGCTTGTAGGTTTTGGCCCATGGCTTTCATAAGCCCACATCTCCCCCCCGCCCCTCCCTCTTACACACACACACACACTGTGACACCTTCATGTGGCTGCTGAATGCACAGTTAGAGGAATACTGAGACTCAGGTCGGCACTATATCAATGCTTAATAAGATATATGTTTTAAATTTCTAAACCAGGAATCCCCGTCTTTTTCTGTTGGTGTGCACATAAGGAATTCTGAGAGGGTGTCATGGACAGTTTCACAAAATGGCTGCCATGGTAGTGGAGGTAGTGGAGATCATGCCCACTCACAAAATGGCTGCCATGGTGGGCACAGTTCACCACAAAATACCAATTTCCCAGAAAGCAAACTAAAAGAAAAGTAACTTAGCCAAGAAGTAAGTTTAAGGCAGAGGTGGTTTCTGAGCTCTAAACCAATTATATTCTGGTCCAACACCCATTTCAGAGAAGTCAGTCTGATGAGACTCAGAGCTCCATCACACCAGTATTATAGTCTGCTGTCACGGTGAATTGCATGCAAAGGACTCAGATGACGCCGACCATGTCGTGATGTAATTGCGGTTCTCCCCCCTCCCCCGGTCTTAGCGATGTATTTTGGCAAGCAGAAAGTCTGGTTCTTACGGTAATGTGAAAGCACACTGCTCAAACTTCAACGTGTATTTTCATCCATCGTTTTCAATCCAATGTTCTGTGGGCATGTTTTCAAGGGGCGGTATTGCTGATGAAAGTGTGTTCAACGGGTGGTATTGATGATGAAAGAGAGAGGTGTGCCTTTTCTCCAGTGGGTGTTTTTAAATTCAAATTCAAATCCTTTCCTCCTCCTGCTTCCTGGCTGCTGGGTTGAATGAAAGAATGGTCTATTGCACTTTCATTTCTCCACCTTTGCTTCATGACTTGCTTTGGGGGGGGGGGGTGAAGCAAGAGGGAGATGCATTGGTAACATTGTAGAAGGGGGAGAATAAGCACACCCAGGCAGCTATGGTCTTTCTTTCGATTGGAAGTGCGTGACAAGGGGAACACTATGCAACCTCCAGTGACAGGTGATAGGAGTTTTAGTTGATTAATCAATTAATCTATGGATTAAATTTGCATTTGGGTTATAAGCAGTCCTTCTGGAGCAAGAAGAGGTCCCATTGAACTCTGTGTTCTTACTCCTGAGTAGGTATTTTCACCTTAAAAGAAATGTGAAAAATGCACCCTCCCAGCTAGCAGCGCCCTCATTTTTAAAGATAAAGAGATCAAAATCCATGCAGTGATAGCTGTAAAGGAGGGCTTTCAGCATAGCAAATTTGAATCAGATTTGGGGCATGTCTAGATGAGTCCTTATCCCAGGAATCGCCCCAAGATCATCCCTATGTGTCCACATGACGCACAGGGGATCCCGGGGGCAGGGAGGGACAATCCCTCCGTTTCCCTGGGATTACAGGGACGGCTTTTAGCCCGACTTTTACCATGGACTCGGGATCATCCCAAGACTGCAGGAGGTGTGGGCAGCTGTCCCAGTTTCATCCTGGCTCCTCGTGAGTTAATGCGAGGACCCAGGCATGGAGCTCCTCAGGCGCTCTGTGCCCATTGGGGGTGTGGTAGGGGAGCATAATAAAAAATAATAATAAAAAAACTGACCTTATCGTTGAAGTGCTTGAGCACTCATCTTCAATAATAATTTAAAAATGGCACCCGCGACATCCTCCTTTCTCCTGTGACATTGTGTGCCATGTGTAGACTGAGGGTCTACACAGCATATCATGAGATCCTCTCCCTCCCCCCCTTGTGTAGACATGCCCTAGGTCATCCCTTGATTTTTTATGATTTTTAAAATTTCCTCCCTTAAACCCTTTGGAGCTTATAAGTGCAAAGGATCATAGGATCGTTGTACCATTCCTTTGATCATGTGAATCTCTGCATCTTCAAGTTCATAAACTACAGATCTGCTGGTTCCCTTACACAAAAGTAAATCCCATTGATTTCAACTGCTAACATCACATGCTGGCTTACCTTTGAGGAAACTCCTTTGAACAGAGAGAATCTTACTTCTAAGTAAACACATATAGAACAGATTTTTAATAGTGTGGTCACTCAGAAGCTTTCTTTTTTAAGTCTTAAAACAGCAAACTGGAAAGAAGTGCTCTGCAACCCCATGCTTACTTCTGAAGTCTTATTTCTGTTTACTCAGAAGTAAGTCTCTCTGTTCAATGGTGTTTACTCAAAGGTAAGAAGCCATCATCTGATTTTACTATGTTCATGCTCCAAAGCCTCCAGGCAGGGTGAGGGGAACGGCCATAGCCTAGGCAACAGGGAATAACAATGTAGGGAGTAGGGGTGTGCACGGACCCCCCGCTCCACTTCACTTGCAGATCCGCGATTTTCAGAGCGGGCCGCTTCGCCCCGCCCCCGCTCCGCTCCGCTCGGAGCTCCGGATCCGGATCGGAGCTCCGTTTCCCCCCCCATAGGGTTGCATTGAAAGCTAAAAAATTATACAACTTTTTTTCTGTTCAAGTTAGAAACCTCACGTTTGGCACCATGACACCTCATGGACGTATACACACGCACGCCAAGTTTCAAAGCAATCCCATCATCCCCTGATTTTGGGGAAAATTTTGAAAATCGGGCACCCCATTCACACCCCTTTCCATAGCTCCGTCAATTTGCACGTTAGAAACCTCAAACTCGCCACCATGACAGCTTATCCATGTGTCCCCATGGACGCCAAGTTTCAAGGCAATCCCATCATCTCCTGATTTTTGGGGAATTTTTGAAAATCGGGCACCCCATTCACACCCCTTTCCATAGCTCCGTCAATTTGCACGTTAGAAACCTCAAACTCGCCACCAGGACAGCTTATCCATGTGTCCACACGCATGCCAAGTTGCAAGCAAATCCCATCATCCCCTGATTTTGGGGGAATTTATGAAAATCCAACACCCCTTTCCATAGCTCCGTCAATTTTGCACTTTAAAAAAACCCCTCAAACTCACCACCATGAAAGCTTATCCAGGGATACATACGCACGCCAAGACTCAAGGCAGTCCCATCATCCCCTGTTTTTTGGCGGGGCTTAAACCTGCAAAATTTGGAACTTCCAAAACTCCAATTGAGCGCAGGAAGGACTTCTCCCCTGAGTCAAAGCCACACACACACAACATCCCTGCGAGGTGGGCAGGGGAGGAGGGAGGGAAGGCAGGCAGGCATGCAGCTGGCATTTCTGGGGGCATAAGGAAGTGAGCCAAGGATAAGCCAGTAATGCATATAAAATGGAATAAATAAATAAATAAACAAAGGAGGGGTGGAATTAAAAGCAGCAGTGTTGCTGAATAAACAACAACAAGAACTTTTTTAAAAAGGCTATATCTTTTACCAGCAATAGGGGGACGTGCCCGGGGGAGAGGGAAGCAGCTGCCATTTCAGCTCAAGAAAGCCATTGCTTCACCAACAGCTCTGAGAAGTAAACGCTCACTTCAACTCATAACAGGCATCGCTCCACCACTAAGAAGTAAACGCTCACTTCGACTCATGATAGGCATTGCTCCACCGTTTTACTCTCTTTGGAAGGCTCTGATGGCCTTCCAGTGCAGGAGAGAGTGGGGGCACATCCACGATGAGATGCCCTAGGGGAGCTCATCCCCTTGCACCACATCTTTTCAGTTGTTCCCCAAAGTTAGGGTGGGGAGCAGTGCTCTCTTATTCTTGGCTTAGTATATGATTTCAGGTTGTGTTTGTGCATTTGGTGGGGCTACTGTGTTAAAAAACACTGGGAAAAGTCCATTCAGATTAAGAAAGAGAAGTTTCCCAGAATCCCAAGTTACCCGTTTTGCCTATGCCCTCCTCTAACTTTGGGATCATGTGATCATGACCGGGAGCTGACTCTGCCCCTCAGCCCTTTGAAAAAGATATTTTTCCCACCGATTTTTTAAAAAATTCTAGCGCGCGACCCGCACCACGCAGAGAGGTGAAAGTAGTCTCAAAATGACCCCCATCCACGACTCTCTGTGCACAAGAATTTTCAGAATGATAGCTTAAAAATCAACCCAGTTATCCCCAATTCTTTTCCTCAATGCAATCCTATGGGCGAAAACCGCGTGCTGCCCGTTTGTTTACCCGATTTTTAAAAAATTCTAGCACGCGACCCACACGACACAGAGAGGTGAGAGTAGTCTCAAAATGACCCGCATCCACGACTCTCTGTGCACAAGAATTTTCAGAACGATAGCTTAAAAATCAACCCAGTTATCCCCAATTCTTTTCCTCAATGCAATCCTATGGGCGAAAACCGCGCGCTGTCCGTTTGTTTACCTGATTTTTAAAAAATTCTAGCACGCGACCCGCACGACACAGAGAGGTGAGAGTAGTCTCAAAATGACCCCCATCCACGACTCTCTGTGCACAAGAATTTTCAGAATGATAGCTTAAAAATCAACCTAGTTATCCCCGATTGTTTTCCGCAATGCAATCCTATGTGCGAAATGTTTCAAGATGGCGATCGGAGCGTTCCGCCTGAACTAGGAGCTCTGAAAAATTGCCGCTTCTCTTCGCCTTGCTTCTAGGGGTCCGCGGTCCGCTTCTACTCCGCCTCTGGGTAAGGCGGAGCAGGCCAATCTGCTACTGCTTCTCCGCTCCTAATCGGAGCGGAGCACATGCCTAGTAGGGAGGGAGGCCGCAGTGTCCAGCTACCACCAACCAATGAACTGTAGGAGGAGGTACAAAGGAGATCAATACGCAGAGGCGATGGGTTTTGTGAACTGCCCAGAGAGCTTCGGCTATTGGGAGGTATAGAAATGCAATAAATAAATAAATACCAGCAATGCTCTACAGGAGAGGTGTAAAGAGGCTTGGGACATACAAGCGCACAGGTGTAAGTTTGCAAGCTTTCATACGCTATGGAAACGAAGTGGGATAATTAGAGGGAAAACCAGGACAAATGTGTAGGTATGTTGGAACTTTCAGAGACAAGTAACTTCATCACAAAACTGAGCAGAGGGCAGAGGTGCGGTCTGAGCCCCAAACGCTAAATCACATAAAAACACAACAAAATACCCATTCCACTGAAGGCAGACTGTTGATGCTCAGAGAAACACAAAATACTTAGGAAAAAACACCAATCCAACAACAGAGCTATACCCAAATAACATACAAAATACACCCACGCAGACACCACAGGGGGTTGGACTTGATGGCCTAGTAGGCCCCTTCCAACTCTGCTGTTCTATGATTTTATGATACATGGTGCAGACAAAGCAACCCCTGCTCCCCACCTTCCTCTACACCCCCTCCCTGAAGCTCCCTGCCAGCTCTAGCTTGTCTTTTCCTTTTTCTGGGTGACTGGCATGCAGCCACCCAATATTTTTATTTTCTATGGATGCCTCTGGGGCCATATGGGGCCATATGGGGCCCAGAGGCATTCATGGAAATAAAGATGCAGCTGGAGGCTGACACTCCAATTTTCAGCATGCCAGTCTCCCAGATAATAATAATAATAATAATAATAATAATAATAATAATAATAATAAATGAAAACATCCTTTTAATTAAAGAAATAAAATAAAAATCAGGAGGGGCAGGAAGCTGGAGGGGTGGCAGCAGGCGCACTAAGTAGAAGTTCTAAACCCATATATCTGACTACAAATCTCCAAATTTGATTTCAAGCTCCAGAATGCAATCTTGTGCCTGTTTGACCAAAAGTAAAACTAGCAAATAACTAGTTTGATCAGAACGTCACATCTGCTGTGCTGTCTGTAAATCCAAATTAATTCATTTTAGACAGAGCCAACATGTATTTAGAAGCTAATTCTATGCACATTCAGTCCCAGGACCTCCTCCCTTCACTTGCTGTATCATGATAACACAGACATTTGCCCCAGCGCCCATTGGTTCCCAGCCTGGTGTCTTTCTCTGAAGCCTCCATCAACTCATCTTGCAGCCATTTCACATTCTCACCTAATTCAGAAGAAGGCCTATTGGGGCAAGCAGCGTCAGCATAAAGTTCACTGCACCAGAAGGCTTAGATCAGCCCTAATGTAGACGCCCTCTAAATATGGTTGGACTACAACTCCCAGTATTTCTGGCCTTTGGCCATGCGGGTTGAAGCTGACAGGAGGTGATGCCAAAAACATCTGGAGGGCAGCTAGTTGGGGAAGTCTGGCTTAGAGCATCCTGTCAAGGCCCAGTCACGCTCGGCATCTTTGGCGTATGTCAGGAGTGAACTGCGGACTCCATTCCAGCATCTGACATCCACTATGGAGCTTAGTAAGGATCGAATGATTCAATCACCCAGAAGGGAAGCGGCTTCTGGCACTGCCAGAAATGTTTGGGGGGGAAAGCAAGCAGCTCAGGCATATTTATACTGTGTGGCTTCCCACTAGGGCTGCCCACCACAATACGCAGCCTGACTCAACAGTGAAATTTCGATAGGCATTGAATTTGGGGTTGTAGTGGGCTTCTTTGTTAATTGAAACTTTTAATAACCAAATCAAATTTTTCCTTTCACTAGAAACTATGTTTAGAAAATTGATCATTTTCTATAAAGAATGTGAACAATTCTCAGAGAACACATTTTGAGGGGAAAAGTAAGTCAGTGAAACATTTTCCAAGGGGGGGGGAATGCCTCTTTAAAACCAGCTATAGTTCTTAGTTACGTTTTTTAGCCCTTTCTTATTTTAGGGATGTCAAATGCCCCACAGCTTTGGTGTGGGAATGGCACTCTCTCCCAAAATCACGCAGTAGATCCAATTCTTAGCTTTACAATCACTTTGGCATGAGAGGTGCTCTGTAATTGCATCCTTGTTATCATTCATTCTCAAGATTTCCACTTTCATATGCACACAGATGGCACCTAAATAAATTAATCAACCCCTGCAATTATGCATTTGGATGATTACCTTTTAGATGCTCTGAGCTAGGTGACAATTTCCGTCTTTCAACTGAACGTGAAGAATAAAATACTTTTATTTGTGTGCCCCCCCCTCTCTTAATTTCTCCTTTGCCTCAAGTCTTGGTTCTGTGAGTGCCTTCACACTACAGATGCTGTTGAATGACAACACCACTATTGTATGATAATGGTAGGCTGCATTCATAGCACCGGGGGTGGAGGGGTGGAAGAGAACCATTTACATAGTAAGTGAGTTATTGAGCGTTTGCCACACCCTAAGGGAACAGAATCCCAGCGTATCCCAGGGAGACCCAATAGGCACCCACAGAGCAGTGCAGGGGCTTGGAGAGCTTGGGTAAAGGGTACATCCGGAATAGTTTTCAGCTTTGTTCTGAACAATAGCTTCAATATATATGCAGAGAGAGTATTATAGCTCTGCAATTAGCAAACAATGAGCACTTTGCATGTATTCAAGATTTGTGTACAATTTCCATGGTGCGTCCACACTTAGAATATTGTGGTCACCGCACCTAAAAAGGGATATTATAGAGCTGGAAAAAGTGCATAAAAGGGCAACTGAAATGTTCAAGGGGCTGGAGTATCTCCCCTATGAGGGATGGTTACATCAACTGTGACTGTTTAGCTTAGGAAAAAGGTGAGTCAGGTGGAGGCATGATATCAGGGCTGGTCTTAGAGGTTGGCGAGCTGAGTGGTCACTCTGGGTGCAGAGCTGAGGGGGGCAGCCAAGTTGAGCTGAAGGGTTCACCAAGGTGGGCTGGCGGGGGGGGGGGGGGCAAGCTGAGTTCAGTGGCTGTGTTTTTGTTTTAATATACTTTCTGCAGTGAGCTAGGGTGGCAAAAAGAGTGTGTCTGTAACCTTTCTTTCAGGTTTCTGGTTCTTTTTTAGTTTTCACTTTGATGTCATTTGCACCAGGTAAAAATTAGCAGAACACAACTTTACTTTGAGGCAACATTACTGAGCACTTAAGCCTTCAAATACAGAAAACACTATAAGCACTATATAAATAAATAAATAAATAAATAAATAAATAAATAAATAATGCTGTAAGAAGTCAGCTGGATACCTTTCTTATTTAAAACTTTTCTTTATTATTTTTTAAAGGTAAAAATAATGGCTATTCTAAAACAAATAGTGCTTACCAAAAGAAAGGAACTGCTAGAACACAAAAACAAACAACCAAGAATAAGTACAATCCGTGAGAGTTCTGCTGTGCCGCATCGTGCCCTGCCACTGCTCAGAACGTGGCTTTTTGAACTTCGGCATGTGCAAACTGTAGCACAGTGGCTGAGAGATCAAGACTTTGAGCAATATTCTCTATGGACATCACACCAGCACCAGGCCCCATAAATCTTCTGGCTGGCCCTTCAAACCTTGCCCAGGGTGTTATTTATCCTAGGCCCCACCCTGCATGATAGAGGTATACAAAATTATTCATGATATAGAGAATGTGGATAGGGAGACATTTTTCTCCCTCTGTCGTAATACTAGAACCCAGGGGAGAGAATAGGACTAAGAAGTCACAGTGTCTGCAGGTTCAGACTAGTCCCAAGGTATAGCATGAGATGATTATAGCATGAGATAGTTTTTGTGAACTGCCCAGGGAGCTTCGGCTATTAGGCGGTATAAAAATGCAATAACTAAATAAATAAAAATAAATAAATGAGTCAGCTGGTCATGTAAAAGCTCCATCCCGCCTACATATTTTCCCTGGTTTTCCCTCGAATTATCCCACTTCGTTTCCATAGTGTATGAAAGCTTGCAAACTTACACCTGTGCGCTTGTACATGCCATGTGTCTTTACACTTCCCTGTTACCCCAGTGAGATTCACTCACACGCCTTGTTGTTTTCCCCATCGTCTCCACCCATGGATCTCCTTTTTATCTCCCCCTACAGTTTATTGGTTGTTGGAAGTTGGACAACTCCACCTCCATTCATCCTGTCAGAAAACGTCCCTCCCCCCTTTCCATGAACTGAATGTGTATGGGCATTGAGCAGTATCACTATCACACATCTGCCACTTCCAAATGCACGAAAGAACGTAGGTTCAGTGGTTCGATTAATGGCGGTTGCAAGATTCTCATTTCAAGGCAATAGACTTAACGTCCCTACCTGCAACCCCCACTCCTCCTCCTAGAACAGCTAATGCATGTTTCTATTGTGCTGACACTCATTGCCAAACTTGGCTGTGTCCAATACTTTACCCAGTACATCACACTACCCCTTTTCTCAGAACATTTTTTTTGGATGGTCCCATCTCTCCCGGGTATCCTTCCTCCCCAAGTCAAGGTCCACTCTCAAAATTTCTTCATCAAGATATACCAGTGGATGTTCAGTAGGATTTTAAATGCCTATTTTTTTCCTGAACAGGCTGTCCAAGAGTTTGGGGGAGCCCAGGACCAGCTGGACACCCTTGTAGGGTGGGGGTGGGAAAGAGCAGTGGAGTCCTGCCACAGCAGAGACACCCCCTGTCTGACCGAAGGAGTCTTGGCAGGGAAAAGCCTCCCTTCACCCAAGAAACGAACAGCAGGAGGACACATGAACAGTTTTTATGAGCCCCCCACAAGCACCAAGACAGGAGAGGACCCCAGGTGGAGGAAGGGAGGAAGGAAGGATGGATGGAAGGTGGGTCCTGCATCTCTTCTTTTAAGGGGCTCAGAGGACCTGTCCAAAGGACAACAGGTCTAGAGAAACCCTGATCTTCTATGCAGTGTTTTTTGCTGCAGATATTTCTACTGGGTTTTTTATTCATGCCTCTTTTTTATTTCCACTATTTCCACAGAAGTAAGCCCCACTGAATGTTTTCCTCTGAGTAGGCATGCATTGTACTGTTAAGCTCCATGTACACATACTCCCCTTGGTGTCTGCACTTCAATCCTTTTTCACTGCAGATTTAGGGAATAATGTAGGGATGGGCAAACCTGACAATTTCGGTGCCTCCCCACCCCCAATCTTAAATTTGGTTCATCCTATACTTTGAGATTTTTTAATTTAAAGTTCACATGAACATTTGTACAGCTGCTATTACCAGGACAGTTGGTGTCATGGGTCAGCATGCCCTCTCCTGTTTGCAGTCCACTTCTCTGAAGGATCCTTGAAAAACTGGCAAAGTTGAAGTAGCCATTTTGATTCAGATTTAGGATGAATTTGATGTAGAAATTTGGCAAAGAAGAATATTTGTGGAGCATTTTAAGGGTGTGACAGAAAGGCTCAGGATTTAATGTGTTGAACAGGTTCCGGAATACCCATTGCTTTAAACTTTTGAGATGTTTGGACTATGCCTTTGGACTTTAAAAAAAATCTTTATTATTAATAGCCATTTGAAATTGTTACTCTGAAGAGGTGTATGGTAATACTGTAGGAAATATGCTTGATGCAAATACCTGCCTTTTTTCCTTCATCAGTGAAACCTTTCATGATTCAGACAATTTCTGAACAAAATTGGTTGCTTGACTCTGTTTGCACCATCAAGCGACCTCCTCACCATGCCCAATCTACAAATGGGGAAGTAAAATTGGGGGAGAGGCATTTTGGCTGAGACCCCATAGGCATCTTAGGACTGGAAAAAGATCTATAACTCACAGCATCCACCAGCTGGTTGCAGGATGCTGGTTGTAGGACTTCTTTTTTCCTGTCTGAATATGCATAATAGGATTGCACCCTTAGTGTGGAGCTCCTGTCCCTGTCATGTTGTGACATTCTACCTTGTCAAAATTGACTCTTGTTTTAAACAACTGGAGGCCAATGTGATTGATGGGCCTTTACAAAATCGCTTTTCTACTGGCATACGTGGGCTGCATGAGCAAAATGTCACTTGAAATGGAGGGAGGAATGCAAACGGATATTAATGGTTTCCTTAGCTCAAGTACCGCAATCTTTATTTGTTGAGGATTACAGTGGGGGGAAAAATCATGGTTCTAGCTAACTTCCATGCTGTTTCTAAGGTAACTGTGTTAACCTTGCACTATGAGAATTCCATGCAAACAAAATCCATGAATGATGAGTCAGTGTCAGAAGTCCTCCCAGCTATGTCTGTATACTACTAATCATAAGGGCACAATGCGGAGGGCCTTTCTCTTCACATCAGCAAAACAGCAGTAGGAGTCATACTATTTATTTGTCAAGAGAACGAAGATCCAAATCAGAATCCTGATGAGTGTTCATCCAAGGGCCACTGGTGTCATTATGCGTATTGTAGGATCAAAAAACCCCTGCAGTTTTAGGTGCCTGAGAATTTACTCCTGCACCAAGAACATGAAATTTGCACTTAAGGTGCCCACTTTAGCTTCTGCATCAGATCAGCACATTCTACAGCAGAGATGGGGAACCTCCAACCTGTACGCAGGTTCCCCATCTGGCCCGTGGAGGCTTCAGCTCGCTCCCTGGGCCCTGTCCACTCCCCTCCTCAAGCCCTTCTCCTCACCAAGCTCCTCTCCCTGGATGCCCACCCTACATTCTCTCCAATCCAGGAAAGCACATGTCAGGTAAAGCCCGACCTCCACCCCACCCCCACCCCAGTTGAGCTAGCTTTGAAGTGGCTGCGCTTGAACCAGGCCTTTCCCCGTTGGGAAAGGTGGTGACCACAGCACTCCGGCAGCCTGGATGGGGTTGCTTCACCCAGCCGGAGAAAGCCCGCACTTAGGAAAGACAGTCCCTGGCTGAAGTGCCATCTGGAGCTTTGGAGGGAATCTACACGTTGTACTGAAGGCGCCTGCGTGCGCCTCCAGTGCGCCCTCAAAACGATGGTGTAGACAGAGAAAGAAGAGACAGAGGAAGAGGAGGAGGAGGAGGAGGAGGAGGAGGAGGCTGGGGAACCGGCCGCGTCCTTGCCGCCACCTCCTCCCCGCTGGCCTCCTGCTGCCGGGGTAAGAGCCACCTGGGTCAGAGAGCTTGGCGGAAGCCGAGCTCTCCGACCTGGGTGGCTCTTACCCCGGCAGCAGGAGGCCGGCAGTGAGGGAGCAGTGGCGGTGGCGGCAAGGACGCGGCCAGTTCCCCAGCCGCCTCCTCCTCCGCCTCTTCCTCCGTCTCTTCTTTCTCCGTCTACACCATCGTTTTCAGGGCGCACTGGAGGCGCACGCAGGCGCCTTCAGTACGACGTGTAGATTCCCTCCCGGCTAGTATCTCGGCCAGGAACTAGATGACGCCAGGCCTGTGGCCGTGCCCCTGATTTAATCCAATCTGCGAAGGACCAAGAGAAAGTGTGGGTGTATGGAGGCTAAGTTGTCAGAAAGCATAATATGTGAGATCAAAGAACATATTTATTGCTTGCATGACACAAAAGCTAAGCCAAGCTGCCTTAAATCTTCCATGGTTTCCCCCCCTGTAATGTAAAGCCTAAGCACCTTAATTATCCTCTTAAACCATAGCAGTTTTGGATCCTAGAATTTTCTTGTTTTCTGAGAGTTCAGCACAGCCCTAAATTACAAGAAAAGAAAAGAAAAAAAGGGCAATAACCTCAAGCCACTTTGCTGTTGTTGACAATGAGCTACCAGTAGTGTAGTGAGCCAGGCTTGCAATAACACAGGACCATCACCTGCCACCCTCCATCCACCGCAGAACCCCCGGCTCCCTCTGAGCTTAGCTGAGCTTTCCCAGCTTTCTCTAACGTGGGAGAGGCAGAGTGCAATGAGGCAGCGGGGTCAGAGCACTCAGTGTCGTGTCGCCCCCTCTGCCTGCACGCGCCTCTTCATAGACTGACTGCACAGGCTTAAGCATTTTAGAGGGTTCCACACATTCCAGAACGACATGCAGGAACTCTGAAAACCAAAATAAGCAAGCACAAAATTACTGCAAAACTGTTTCATTTGCTTCATCAACAAGCATTATTAAATTTTAATATGTAAAATGATCCAATAAAACTAATGAAGTTGGTTTTTCTAGGGAAGTGCTATAAAGAACAGCAGTTTCTCTCTCTCTCTCTCTCTCTCCTTAGAAAAGGGAATATATGCATTTTGTATAGTTTGTTTTATAACACAATAAAAACAGGGTTATTGCATTTCCTGATAGTACTTCTGCAAATTCATAGCAAAGACAACAAGTATAATGATTTTTAAATTCATCACGGATAATGTGAGGTTATAAGTGTACATTTAAACTCACTCAGGTGTGTAGTCACTCTGAGAGCAATGAGGCTATATGAATGAGAATCAAGTTAAGCGTGTGTGGTGGTGGTGTACATTCAGAGTCTATCAATTTCCAGTGTGAGGTTGCTTTCAATAGTATTGTAGGTACTCTTTAAATGTTACATTAGCACCAGAAGATATTTCCCATAGATTCACGCCATGGCACTAGTGTTTAGAGGCCTGAAACCATTTGGGTGGGGCTTGTCACATGGGCCTTCCCCACAGAATTGGGACTCTTCTGACATACGTAATGAGCTGCAGTCCATCCCAGCTATCGACACAAGAGATGTGTAGGCCCCTGGGGAGGGGGAACCTGCTTTTTCCACAATGACCATTTTCGGGGGGGGGGGGGGGGCTGAAAAAAAGGAAAAATTGAACCACTCTGGATTATGAAATATTTTCTTTTAGAATTTAAGAGAAAGTATCTATATATTGTTACCCAGCCTTTATTCCACCCAAAATGATTTCTAAAAACTACATAAGATCTTCACCAAGCAGAACCTTGGAAGCGGTTTGAAAACGGCACCTGGAGTGTGTCCTGGGCCCAACAGTTTTCAAGACCATTATATACTGTTATAAAGCAGTAGAGTAGATCCTTCCAAGAACTTTCTATAAAAGTGTTCTTGGAAGGATAATAATAATAATAATAATAATAATAATAATAATAATAATAATAATAATCCTTCCAAGAACACTTTTATAGAAAGACTAAAGATGTAAAATGTATGAAAACAATAAAGCCATTGGGGGAAATATTTTTATTTCTTTCCCAACAGTTATTTCTTTCATTTCTTATTAAAATTATTGATTTAAAGTATACTTTACTGATAGAATTTTATGCTAAGTTTCCCAACATGTGAACTGAGTCACCACTGTGCATTCTTGATAGTAAATGTGCATACTTGATACTTTGGGTTTTGTTCTACAGAGTCCTGTTTTTCTGATGCTGTAGCAGTCATTTAGTTAATTCTTATCTATTCAGACAATAATTACTAATTTACTGAGTTTATGTTTAAAAAAGTTTTAAAATATGATGTTAATTTTATGAGCTACAGTCGTGTGAAAAAGAAAGTACACCCTCTTGGAATTGTATGATTTTACATATCAGGACATAATAACAATCATCTGTTCCTTAGCAGGTCTAAAAATTAGGTAAATACAACCTCAATGAACAACAACACATGACATATTATACCGTGTCATGATTTATTTAACAGAAATAAAGCCAAAATGGAGAAGCCATGTGTGAAAAAGTAAGTACACCTTCTGATTCTATAGCTTGTAGAACCACCTTTAGCAGCAATAACTTGAAGTAATCGTTTTCTGTATGACTTTATCAGTCTCTCACATCGTTGTGGAGGAATTTTGGCCCACTCTTCTTTACAATGTTGCTTCAGTTCATTGAGGTTTGAGGGCATTTGTTTATGCACAGCTGTCTTAAGGTTCTGCCACAGCATTTCAATCGGGTTGAGGTCTGGACTTTGACTGGGCCGTTGCAACACCTCGATTCTTTTCTTTTTTCAGCCAATCTGTTGTAGATTTGCTGGTGTGCTTGGGATCATTGTCCTGTTGCATGACCCAATTTCGGCCAAGCTTTAGCTCTTGGACAGATAGCCTCACATTTGACTCTAGAATACTTTGGTATACAGAGGAGTTCATGGTCGACTCAATGACTGCAAGGTTCCCAGGTCCTGTGGCTGCAAAACAAGCCCAAATCATCATCCCTCCACCACCGTGCTTGACAGTTGGTATGAGGTGTTTGTGCTGATATGCTGTGTTTGGTTTTCGCCAAACGTGGCGCTGTGCATTATGGCCAAACATCTCCACATTGGTCTCGTTTGTCCAAAGGACATTGTTCCAGAAGTCTTGTGGTTTGTTAAGATGCAACTTTGCAAACCTAAGCCGTGCTGCCACGTTCTTTTTAGAGAGAAGAGGCTTTCTCTTGGCAACCCTTCCTAACAAACCATATTTGCAGTCTGCTGCAGTTGGCAGCTTGAAGAGGAGAAGCAACTTAGCTCTCTGAGAAGCCATTGAGCAACATTGACTAACTGCGATTGGTCTGTTTGAATTTTCAGCATCTGCTCCTCCCCTCCTTTTCAGGTACTTCAGCCTCCAGTCTGCTGGAGGCGCGAGCCTTCGGCGAGAGCACAAGGGCTCTCGGCTCTCGGCCTGTGGCTCTCTGCCGTGGGCGCGAAGCCGGTCAAGCAGATCTTCTACTCCGGAGGAAAAACCCCAGCCACGGTCCGGTCGCTGCCACTTTCTGATTCAGGTCACGATCTTCTCATTGTCTCCTCTCAGTTCTTTTCTCCTCATATCTGTTCCTTATGGCTCGTTCCAATCTCGTCTCTCCCAACTTAGTTCCTATCCGGTGTCTCCCCTCTTCTCAGCTGCCTTTTTCGTGTTCTTTATGGAACTGTCGCTCTGTTGCTTCTAAGGCCCCTGTCATCCAGGACTTGTTTATCTCCAGGTCTCTCCACCTCCTTGCTCTTACTGAGACCTGGCTTCCTGCCCATGATACTGCCATCTCTGCTGCTCTCTCTCTTGGAGGACTCTCTTTCTCTCACACTAGTCGCCCAGAGGGTCGGGGTGGTGGTGTGGGTCTTTTATTATCTAGTTTGTGCCAGTTCCAGCCTCTTTCCATTCCACCTTCACATTGCTTCTCCTCCTTTGAGGTACATGTGGTGAGGCTCTTCGCTCCACTGCGACTGCGGATTGCAGTTCTGTACCGCCCCCCAGGCTCGTCCTCAAAATTTATCTCTGATTTTGATTCGTGGCTGTCCTTTTTCCTCTCTGATAACTGTCCTACTCTTATCTTGGGTGATTTCAATATTCATGTGGATGACCCTCAAGATGCTGCAGCTCTACGATTTCGCTCATTATCTTCCTCTTATGATCTTAAGCTTTGGTCTGATGCACCCACACATTCCCTTGGACACTGTCTGGATCTTGTTCTCACTTGGAATTGCTCTGTGTTGGACTTTTCTACTGCTCACTTTCCGTTGTCAGATCATCACCTAGTTTCTTTCAATATTACTCATAATCCTCCTCCTTCACGTCCCGCTTCTCGCTCTTGTCGTGACTTGCAATCTATCAATTATGAGGCTTTTTCCCAGTCTCTAGCCTCCTCCCTTCCTTCTGTCTGTTCGGCTGTCTCCTTGGACTCAGCTGTCTCCTTCTTTAATTCCTCCTTATCTTCAACTCTTGATAATCTTGCTCCATCTACAACTCGGATAGTTCGCCCTTCTCAACCCCAACCGTGGCTCACCTCTTCCCTCCGCTACCTTCGCTCTTGTTCCCGGGCAGCTGAACGCCTTTGGCGTAAGACCAGGGACCGGGCAGACTTTGTCCATTACAAATTTGTACTCTCCTCTTTCTCTTCTGCCATCTCACTGGCCAAACAGCAGTACTACTCAACGCTGATCCAGTCAAATGCTAGGCATCCTCAGCGGCTCTTTGCATCCTTCAATTCTCTTCTGAAGCCTAATCCGCCATCTCTCCCCGCCTCTCTGTCTGCTAATAACTTTGCCTCTTTTTTCAATGCTAAAATCCAAACTATCCGCTCTGATCTGGCCAGCTCTGCTCCTCTTCCAGTTCCTGTTCCTCATTTGTCAGCTCCTCCTGCAAATTTCTCTGCGTTTCCTTCGGTCTCTGCGGATGAACTGTCTACAATACTGCGCTCTTCGAAGCCTTCCACTTGTTCTCGTGATCCAATTCCTTCTCGCGTCTTTATTAATCTTACTCCTGCTATCCTCCCTTCCTTGCTACATATTATTAATCTCTCTCTGTCCTCTGGTTCATTTCCTTCTGCTTTTAAACATGCTACAGTCTCTCCCATTCTCAAGAAACCTACTCTTGATAGGCTATCTCTGTCTAACTACCGACCTGTCTCTTTGTTGCCGTTTGTTTCAAAGATCCTGGAGCGTGCGGTCTACTCTCGCTGTCTTGACTTTCTTTCTAGTAACTCTGCTTTGGATCCATTTCAATCTGGATTCCGTCCTCTGCATTCCACCGAAACAGCCCTTACTAAGATCACCAATGATCTCCTTACTGCCAAGTCTAAAGGCCATTATTCCGTTCTTATTCTCCTTGATCTAACTGCAGCCTTTGACACGGTTGATCATGATCTTCTCTTAGATTCCCTTCATGACCTTGGATTTTGTGGCTCTGTCTATAACTGGTTTGCCTCCTATCTAGCGGGTCGCTCTTTCAGCGTGTTGACTAATGGCAGCTCGTCTTCCTCCTTTCCCCTTTCAGTAGGGGTTCTGCAAGGCTCGGTGCTTGGCCCGTTGTTGTTTTCCTTATACATGTTGCCCTTGGGCAAGCTTATTCAATCTCATGGCCTCCAATATCATCTGTACGCCGATGATACACAACTATATCTGTCATCTCCGGAACTTTCTCCTGATGTTCACGATCGTATCTCGGCACGTCTTTCAGATATCTCAGCTTGGCTGCTTCATCGTCGCTTGAAACTTAACATGGCAAAGACTGAATTGCTTGTTTTTCCTCCTAAACCTTCTCCTCATCTCTCATTCTCTCTTACTGTCAATGATGTTACGCTTACTCCGGTCAAGGAAGCTCGTAGCCTTGGCTTTATATTCGACTCCTCGCTCTCCTTTATTCCTCATATTGAGGCAGTAGCTAAATCTTGTCGATTTTTCCTGTATAATATTGCCAGGATTCGATCATTTTTGTCTGTCTCTTCTGCCAAAACACTTGTTCATGCGCTGGTTATTTCACGGTTGGACTACTGCAACCTTCTTCTCTCTGGCCTTCCTTCTTCTCACATCAGTCCGTTGGTTTCTGTTCACCACTCTGCCGCAAAGATCATCTTCTTGGCTCGCCGCTCCGACCATGTTACGCCGCTTCTGAAATCTCTTCATTGGCTTCCAATTCACTACAGAATCCAATATAAACTTCTCCTGTTAACCTTCAAAGCTTTTCACGGTCTAGCTCCTTCCTATCTCTCCTCTCTCATCTCACACTATTGCCCCGCTCGTGCTCTTCGCTCCTCTGATGCCATGTTTCTCGCCTGCCCAAGGGCCTCTACTTCCCTTGCTCGGCTTCGTCCATTCTCTTCTGCTGCCCCTTACGCCTGGAACGCTCTTCCAGAACATTTGAGAACTACAAGTTCAACCGCAGCTTTTAAAGCTCAACTAAAAACTTTTCTTTTTCCTAAAGCTTTTAAAACTTGATGTTGTGCAGACTTCTACTGTTACTTTCTACTGTTAGTTTTACCCTACCCTGTGCCTGTTTACCCTACCCTGTACCTGTTTGCATTCTCTTCCCCTCCTTATTGTTTTACTATGATTTTATTAGATTGTAAGCCTATGCGGCAGGGTCTTGCTATTTACTGTTTTACTCTGTACAGCACCATGTACACTGATGGTGCTATATAAATAAATAAATAAATAAATAATAATAATAATAATTTGTTCAGTCTTTTTCTAATTGTACTGTCATGAACTTTAACATTTAACATGCTCACTGAGGTCTGTAGAGTCTGAGATGTAACTCTTGGTTTTTTTGCAATTTCTCTGAGCATTGCATGGTCTGATCTTGGGGTGATTTTGCTGGGACGTCCTCTCCTGGGAAGATTGGCAACTGTCTTGAATGTTTTCCACTTTAGAATAATCTTTCTCACTGTAGAATGATGGACTTTAAATTGTTTGGAAATGGCCTTATAACCCTTCCCAGATTGATGGGCAGCAGCAATTGCTTCTCTAAGATCATTGCTGATGTCTTTCCTCCTTGGCATTGTGTTAACACACACCTGGATGCTCCAGACCAGCAAACTAAAAAAACTTTGGCTTTTATAGAGGTGGTCATACTTGCTGATGATCAATTAATCACGGGCATTTGATTAGCAGCACCTGTCTGCTACTTAGCATCTTAATTCCTATGGAAGCAGTAAGGGTGTACTTACTTTTTCACACATGGCTTCTCCATTTTGGCTTTATTTCTGTTAAATAAATCATGACACGGTGTAATATGTCATGTGTTGTTGTTCATCTGAGGTTGTATTTACCTAATTTTTAGACCTGCTAAGGAACAGATGATTGTTATGTCCTGATATGTAAAATCATACAATTCCAAGAGGGTGTACTTTCTTTTTCACACGACTGTAAGTAAGTTATACATAAAATAACTTTAGGAATAGAAAGGCTGCATCTTTCCACCGTGCCTGGGTCCAGCTCCAGCTGAGAGCCCCCTCCCTCCTGCTACCAACTGTCTCTGCAGAGGCCACCATGAGGGAGGAAGCAGCAGCCAGGCATCTTTCCACCGTGCCTGGGTCCAGCTCCAGCTGAGAGCCCCCTCCCTCCTGCTACCAACTGTCACTGCAGAGGCCACCATGAGGGAGGAAGCAGCAGCCAGGCATCTTTCCACCGTGCCTGGGTCCAGCTCCAGCTGAGAGCCCCCTCCCTCCTGCTACCAACTGTCTCTGCAGAGGCCACCAGTGAGGGAGGAAGCAGCAGCCAGGCATCTTTCCACCGTGCCTGGGTCCAGCTCCAGCTGAGAGCCCCCTCCCTCCTGCTACCAACTGTCTCTGCAGAGGCCACCATGAGGGAGGAAGCAGCAGCCAGGCATCTTTCCACCGTGCCTGGGTCCAGCTCCAGCTGAGAGCCCCCTCCCTCCTGCTACCAACTGTCTCTGCAGAGGCCACCAGTGAGGGAGGAAGCAGCAGCCAGGCATCTTTCCACCGTGCCTGGGTCCAGCTCCAGCTGAGAGCCCCCTCCCTCCTGCTACCAACTGTCACTGCAGAGGCCACCATGAGGGAGGAAGCAGCAGCCAGGCATCTTTCCACCGTGCCTGGGTCCAGCTCCAGCTGAGAGCCCCCTCCCTCCTGCTACCAACTGTCTCTGCAGAGGCCACCAGTGAGGGAGGAAGCAGCAGCCAGACATCTTTCCACCGTGCCTGGGTCCAGCTCCAGCTGAGAGCCCCCTCCCTCCTGCTACCAACTGTCTCTGCAGAGGCCACCAGTGAGGGAGGAAGCAGCAGCCAGGCATCTTTCCACCGTGCCTGGGTCCAGCTCCAGCTGAGAGCCCCCTCCCTCCTGCTACCAACTGTATCTGCAGAGGCCACCATGAGGGAGGAAGCAGCAGCCAGGCATCTTTCCACCGTGCCTGGGTCCAGCTCCAGCTGAGAGCCCCCTCCCTCCTGCTACCAACTGTCTCTGCAGAGGCCACCATGAGGGAAGAAGCAGCAGCCAGGCATCTTTCCACCGTGCCTGGGTCCAGCTCCAGCTGAGAGCCCCCTCCCTCCTGCTACCAACTGTCTCTGCAGAGGCCACCATGAGGGAGGAAGCAGCAGCCAGGCATCTTTCCACCGTGCCTGGGTCCAGCTCCAGCTGAGAGCCCCCTCCCTCCTGCTACCAACTGTCTCTGCAGAGGCCACCAGTGAGGGAGGAAGCAGCAGCCAGACATCTTTCCACCGTGCCTGGGTCCAGCTCCAGCTGAGAGCCCCCTCCCTCCTGCTACCAACTGTCTCTGCAGAGGCCACCAGTGAGGGAGGAAGCAGCAGCCAGACATCTTTCCACCGTGCCTGGGTCCAGCTCCAGCTGAGAGCCCCCTCCCTCCTGCTACCAACTGTCTCTGCAGAGGCCACCAGTGAGGGAGGAAGCAGCAGCCAGGCATCTTTCCACCGTGCCTGGGTCCAGCTCCAGCTGAGAGCCCCCTCCCTCCTGCTACCAACTGTCTCTGCAGAGGCCACCATGAGGGAGGAAGCAGCAGCCAGGCATCTTTCCACCGTGCCTGGGTCCAGCTCCAGCTGAGAGCCCCCTCCCTCCTGCTACCAACTGTCTCTGCAGAGGCCACCATGAGGGAGGAAGCAGCAGCCAGGCATCTTTCCACCGTGCCTGGGTCCAGCTCCAGCTGAGAGCCCCCTCCCTCCTGCTACCAACTGTCTCTGCAGAGGCCACCAGTGAGGGAGGAAGCAGCAGCCAGACATCTTTCCACCGTGCCTGGGTCCAGCTCCAGCTGAGAGCCCCCTCCCTTCTGCTGTCACCTGTAACTGCTGAACTTTCCAACTAAGATTGTAGTGCCTGAATTTGCTTTCCTTTTCCCCCTCCTCCTCCTCCCTCCCAATCCCCTTTCCTTTTGTGTCATGTCTTTTAGATTGTAAGCCTGTGGGCAGGGACTGTCAAGAAATACTTTTGTAAGCTGCCATGAGAGCCTTTTTTGGCTGAATGGCGGCATAAAAATACTTAAATAAATATATAAATAAATGTTCCTAAATCAGCCCGCCCAAACCTGGTGCTCTCCGGATGTTTTTGATTACAGGGCCCAGCATTCCTGACCATTGGCCATGCTGCCTGAGGTTGATGGGAGCTGTAGTCCAAAATATCTGGAGGTCACCAGGCTGGGGAAGGCTGTCTTCAAGCAACAAAGTGACTTTAGATCTATAAAGAAAGCTAATAAAATAAATAAATAAATAAATATTTCTTATTTTTCCATTTCCCCCCAAATGTCTGTTTTTTCCAACCCCAACCCCACTCCGAACCCCCCCGCATTTTTCCATGGCCTCAAAATTTCCAGAAACCTTGCATCTTTAATCTGGACAGTAATACACACGCTGATACAGACCAACTCTCAGGTTCCTTTTAAATGTTGCATCAGTGCCATTAGTCGTACATGTGGAAAAGCGCCTCCCACAGCACTGGTGTAATATTTAAAAGACCCCTGTAAGGCATCAAGGGACTCTAAGCAGGGCCTGGGGAAGCTGGGCTGAAGAGCTTTACTCCCTGGGTCAGTGGGGCAACTTGCAGGCTGAAAAAGTTCCTGACCTGGTCTTTCCTTTGCTTCCCTGCCAGTCATAGTGCACCTTATTGTCCTGTGGAACCAAGACAGGGCTGGCATTATAGACCCAGAGCAACTGTTGTTGTTCACAGTGCTCCTTAAGTAACACAGACTCTTTTGCACTGCCCTCCTTCATACCCCATTTGTCTGCTGGATCAAGAACATGAGCAGCTTTAACCATACCTTCCGCCTCTGGCTCTTTGGCCCTTGGTCTGCCTCTCCTAAAAAAGGGAGCTTCTCTCCTTCTTTCTTGAAGTCTTATTTCTATTTTTAAGGAACACATTTAGATAAAGAGGAATTCTGCACCCTTCCAGTTTAGTTCGACTAGCTCCAAACAAGCACACAAGCCAGCATTCGCCTCGGAGCGGGAAGAGAAAATGTAGCAAAGGTGTGAAGTCTCTGGCCACAGGTGTGGAAACACTGGCTCTAGACCTCGGTCTGTAAAGCATCTCCTGCTTGCAACTCTCAACTGAATGCCACTGTGGAGCCTCTGACCAAGCAGCTGCCAAATTTGGTTCAATGGAGAAGCAATCCTATACATGTCTACTCAGAAGTAAACCCCACTGAGTTCAATGGGACTTGCTCCTGGATAATAGCTTCACCCCACGTACCTGTTTCCCTCGAATAATCCCCTACATTATCCCCTACAGTCGTTGTTGTTAGCTAAATCACACCCCAGGTGTCAGCAAGAAATGAAACCAAGAAATGCGTTTAAGGGGGAAGTGTAAAAAATTCATTAAAAATCAACGGATGACCCAATCCGATTCAAATTTGGTATGCTTAAAGCTCTCCTTAATATCTATTACTGTGCCAATTTTGATGTGTGTGTGTGTGTGTGTGTGTAGATCTGCTAGTTCCAATATCCCTCTTTTTTCAAGAAGCCCCCAGATCAGGGCCATCAGCTATGCCAGCCTGGAGCTGGTGTCGGTAATCCTTCCCACTGGTTTCAGGTGGAGAATTCCCCATGAATAAAGATCTGTCTGCTTGCAATTTAAATCAAGAATATTATGAGACTGTTTACTCACTGGAACTACTTACGGTTTTGTTGCAGAGTTAAGTGTTGGAACTCTACATAAGGAGCTTTTCCTTTCCTGCTTTTCTGTATTTTCCACTACATAACCTCTAGCTGGTGCTGTCGTATAGCAGAATAACACAGTTATACTAGTGGGAACTTGTGCTTTGTTTTGGGATGAAAGAAATACTGCTTTTTCACTGCTGAAGGGAAGAGATCTTAAAAAGCTGAAGCAAAACTGGAGTTACAGCAGCATCTAAAACAGCTATGTTTTAGTGAGTGAGGAACTGAGGAAGTGTACAATAAAAGTATCGTGTGGAAAAGGCCTATGTGCTGATTTTCACCTCCAGAGATGACATAAATCACACTTGGCATTCAGAGCCATCAGCCATTGTTGGCACACTACCAGAAGATGGTCATCTTAACTCTTTACTTCAATGAAACTGTGGTTAATTAATATATAATTTCAGTCCTGGTCTCTAAATGGAAGACTGTTATATTGGCTGGCCTACAATAAACAGTTATGTAGTTTCTATTTATATAGGTTTTCTAATAAACCTTGTTGAACTTTACGTCTCAGCTATCTGGTGTGAGTTCTATTTAAAATGTGCATAAATTAAAGTTGAGGTTAATAAATGAGTTAAACTCTGCAAATTATAGTGCCTCCAAAATTCATTTAGCGAAATTCATTTTGCATACAGAATCACTTGGACAAAGCAGATGTGGAAATCAGAAGTGGTGCTGTGGAAAAGCAAGTAAGGTAGGCATCCCCCCCACACACACACACTTAATCGCAGGAATAACAAAGCATTGCAACTTTATTCTGATCAAAGTGCCTGCATTGAAATAAACATAAAAGCAGCAAACATACGTCACCAATAACATAGCCTGGTGGGAATCTACACTGGTGTTATTCTAACGTTTTGAATGGGTTACTGTGACGCACAGCGTCACGTGACCCTGGGTCTCCAACGTTGCAAATGAGTCGTACTTACAGGTTCTATTTCTTAGTTCCAGCGTGGCTACAGATTCATGTGCCTCGTCCTACCAGTAATTCTCCTCTCCCTCTTCTCTGAGCAGAGCTGCTGGGTTTGCTCCACCCACTTCCTGTTCTCCTTCCTTCGCCCTGTTTGCTATCTTATCTGCTACAGCAAATAAATCACACCAGCGTTATACTGTGCAATCACTGACAATTGCAAGGACTCAGAAGTTTTCCACCTTAGAATCTGCTTTGATTGTGAAGTAGTCCCATGCATCCAGCCTTAATTGTGCTCCTTTTGCAAAAGATTCGCCCGAGCCGCTGCTGTGGGCGCAGGAGCAGGATTTTAAACAAATACTTACATCTGCGTAAGCTTTAGAGATAAAGACACCAAAATTGGCACAGTAATTCAAATACCAAATCTGAATCAAATTGGGTCATCGGTTGATTTTTTATGATTTTTTTTTAACATTTCCCCCCTCTGCAAAGGAGCTGAGGAGCGCTCAAAGGATTGCTGCAGCTCCGTGCAGGAAAATTAACAAGGGTCCAAAGTCCAAAACTCATGACCAGCGGGGCTTAAATGGGGCTGCTGCTTAAATGGGGTCTCCCATCCAAACTCTGACCAGACCCAGCCCTGCTTAGCTTCAGCAAAGTGGCTGGCTCCTATGCATTCAGGGAATTCCCTGGGACTTGTGTTAAGATGTTTTGGGAGGAGGTTTGTGTGTGCTTATGACTATTGCCTTGCCCTGCTCTGCCCTGCTGGCTAGGAATGAGGCAGGCAGTGGGCGGAGCAAACCCAGCAGCTCTCACAGAAGAGGGAGAACGGAAGGATGGAACCATGTGCCCTGAAGTTCCGTTGCAGCGAAACGTAAGTCACGCTAGTATGTCCCGTGATACAGAGAACCGATACAGAGAACCACGTTAGAAAGGGACACTAGCAACGTTATAAGACTAGTGTAGGGTGACCATATGAAAAGGAGGACAGGGCTCCTGTATCTTTAACAGTTGCATAGAAAAGAGAATTTCAGCAGGTGTCATTTGTATGCATGTCGCACCTGGTGAAATTTCCTCTTCATCGCAACAGTTAAAGCTGCAGGAGCTATACTGCAGCTATACTGTGACCAGATTTAAAAGAGGGCAGGGCACCTGCAGCTTTAACTGCTGTGATGAAGAGGAAATTTCACCAGGTTCTCCATATATACAAATGACACCTGCTGAAATTCCCTTTTCAATACAACTGTTAAAGATACAGGAGCCCTGTCCTCCTTTTCATATGGTCACCCTAGACTAGTGTAGATCCGGCCCTGGTTTCAGTTCATTCCTACTGAACCTGCCTGTTGTGTCCAGTGACTTGGATTAATACCAAATCCATCCAAACCAAACCATCTTTCCCACAGAATTCCAGCAATATAGAGTAGGTGTAAAAAAGCATCCCTCAAAACCAGTTGGGGAAAATGTTCAAACAATTCCTACTCAGCTCCAGTAGACAACCGGCTGGTCTCAAGCTGCAAGGGAGTGGATACAGCTGCGGCTGCAGCAGCAAATCACTGAGAAAATGGCGTTGGCATCATCAGGACCCCACTGGCCCTCTCCTCCTCTTTCTGGTCAGCATGATCAAGCCCCATTGGCCCTTCCCAGTCTTGTGCTCATTCTGGCAGTGGGTGAGCCAACCACACCTGACCTGCAAGCCAGGGAAGGACCTTTGGCTTGTATCCTGGATTGGAGTTTCTGCCAGGCTTTCAGACTGGCCAGAACCCCAATTGCATTTCTGAAAAACTAGCCTTTTTGTTTCTCAAGGGCTTTATAACTTTGAATTGTCTCTCGCTGGGAGTCTCTTTGAAATGCAAAAATGAAACTTACTATAAAAGGTATGTGTTAAAGTATTTTAATTGAAGACATGCATTTAATTTTGGAGTGGTTTAGAACTGAGAAGAGGAAGTGACAGAAGTCCACCTAAGGCAGGTTTACAACTCACATCTGCAAATCCACCATGCAACAGCTCACATCTTTGCCACTCAGCATCAGGGCTGAAGGCACTTGCTTTTAATTGTCTCTTATGCGGGAGTCTGTACTAACTGGGAAAGCAGCAGCAGCTCAGCACTCCCTCCCTTGCAGGTTGCCAGAGCTCAGGTTTCATGGTTTTGCTCTCTTCACAAAGAACATGAATCACCTCTCAGTCTGGGAAAGCAGATGCCAGGAGAATCGACCCCCATCCCTTTCTGCCCCCTTGAAAGAACACCAGTGTGTTCTCCATGTTTTTATCTCTATTCCTATGGAAGGGAATGACTGAGGGACAAGCACCAAGAAAGAGATAATAAATGTGTACTTGAAAGCAAGTGGGAAATGCAGTAACTTGGCACTGGTGGTCAGTTAAGAAAAGATGCTTGAGATAGATTTTTCTTTTATAGAGAGAGAAGTTGTAAGTGTCAGTAGGTTCCACCCCCTGTTTCAGCAGGTGCCATCCAGATTTCTCCCTCGTAGATGTCTTAGGCGATCCGGCAGTGGGCCAGGGCTAGGGGGAAGACAAGGTGGAAGCGTCCAGAGGCTGGGGCTGAAAAGTCAAAGTGCTCAGATGTCGCAAATAATGGGCAGAACTTTCCCTGGGCCTATTTTCTAAAAGTGTCTCTGTGGAGCCTGGTGACCTGAAGAAAAAGGGGAAAGAGAACGTCTTTTCTAACATGAGAGGTGCCTCAGGCACAAGCTTGCTTGGCGTGAAAGGCCTCATCTCTTCATGTTGAAGTTGTCACTCCAGACCTGAGAGGTTGGGTGGGGGAGAGGTGGTGCACCTGCTCAAAGGCCCCCTCGTGTTCTGCGTCTTGGGCATCACATCGTTTCCCTAATTAAGTAGAATTTTGAGGCTTATAATGGCAGAACCTCCCCAGCCCTTTTTTTTCTGACACAACTTAACTAAAGGGGCATATCTGTGGTCCTTTAATACACATACTTTTCCTAATGTAATGCCTTTTAACTATATTTCCCCGTTATAGGCATGCACAGCACATTTCATTAGGGTGTGCACCGAGGTGTTGTTGTTAAAGACAAACAGATATTGAATACTCAGTCATAAAGGACATTTCCCCCCTCATTTATTAAACACTGTAGACATTGATGCCCTACTCTGCATTCGGCTTGCCTGACCATGGGAGGGCCATTGAGGGGTGGGGGAATGAGGAGAAGCTTCTCAAGCCCCAGCATTGATGGGGGTTTGTGGTGACACTTGCCGGAGGCGGGGCTTACGAGGCGATATTAGCCTTCAGGGCCCCTCCTCCTGGCCTCTGTAAAGCACAGCTTCTGGCAAAGAGGCTCCCAGCAGAGCGATTCCTTTGCGCTCCAGCTGCCAGGAGCAACTGCGCTTTCTCGGAGGCAGCAATTCGTTGGCACGGCGGCGAAGCAGCTGGAGGGCAGCCGGAGGACCCTTCCTGCTGCATCTGGATCCCCCATCAATGGCCCACTCAGTGCCCCCCTCAATTTGGCGCTTATGGCTTGAGACATTAGGGTGTGTCCCCTTACGCATGCCTATAGCATCCATATATGTGCATTTTTGTGTGAACGTTGCCCTACTATATACATTTTGTATCCACTTTTGACTGGAGAATTCTATCGCTGAATTTGGAGAAGTGCAAATGTCAAAGGATAACTGAATTTCAGTTCACATAATGGCTTGAAAGTGTGAAATTAGTTTACATTAAAATGTAAACCAAAAGAATTTGTCCCCCATCCCTAGCACTAAGAGCACTTTGTTTGCCATCAATAGTGTTATTTTAATGCAGTCAAATCTGACCTGACACAACTTCTCTGTATATGATAACTGATTAGTGAAAGTTCTCAGCCATGGATCCTACAGTCCATTTCAAGTGAAACAATAACAACAACATACCACCATGCTGTCAAAGCACGTTGGGGAAACAATGGCTGCAAGCGATTGTGGGGGGGAAATAGGAAAAGTGTTCAAAATGGGGTTTCCGTGGATGCTTTTATCCCTTCTTCTCACCTCTATGAATAGCAACTTTTGCATCAAAAACCAAACCCATTGGATGAATACTGCTGTTTTATACTGTTGCTTTTATATTTTTGATGGTTTTTAAATTTTCTATACTTTTTAATGTTCACTGTTTTTTACTTTTGTAAACCGCTCAGAGAGCTTCGGCTATGGGGCGGTATATAAATTTAATAAATAAATAAATAAATAAAATTTGGCACAGTACTAGTTAATCTTCATTGAATCCTCAAGTGTAATTTGATGCAGAAGCGCCTGTGAAGTGGCGATGTGTTGCTTGTACTGCATCGGAACCGTTCCATTTCTTTTCTGATTACTAATCCCCATCTTTTGTGGTTAACAAACAGCAGAAGGATTTAGCAGTACTGGGTGAGAAGTGGGAGAAGAAGCAGGTGATACGGTTTTTAAAATATATTCATTTATTTTGTCAACATAACATTTCTGCAAATTAAAAGAGATTTTATTTCATGTCGATGCTGTATGGGGACCATTTTGATAGTAAATGCATTTATGTGCTAAAGCCTCAAAATACATTTTCCTTTGCATTAAATATTAATGGTATATGCCTTGTTATTTCTCACTAAAAATTGATTGCATCAATTAGCTGCTTGAAATCTCCCTCCAGCTCTGCACAATCTCCCCGTAGCACCATACAAATCTTTCTCCAACCTTTAGCTGCAGCTTGACAGCCCTGATATAAACTGATTATTAGTGTGTTTTGAGAAAGGGTAAGACAATGTCCGCAATGACTAGAGTTCTGCCTTATGCGTTCAGCAGCTATCATTTTACATGGAATCATGCTTAAGTAATAACTTTGGTCATGACCACCGTGCAGGTGGGCCATTGCGCTTTCCCCAGCCATTCCCCCATGTGATATCACCTGTGCAAGCGTTTCCTGCCCCAAACTCCATCCCCTAAGTAGCCTAAGATAGAGCTGGCAAATTTGTAGCCCTCAAAATGCTGTTGGACTGCAACTCCCAGCATCCCTCACCATTGGCTATGATGAATAGGGACAATGGGGTTGCAGTCCAAGGCCACACATTCTCCATCCCCCTGGTTTAAGGGCACATATAGGGATGAAAATCTATCTCTTAAGCCATTTCTGTGGCCCAGTAGGAGGCATGCATGGAGAACCCATGGCTATCTAGTAGAAGAATTCAAGCAATTATCCTGCATAAACTATCATGCATGGAGAACCCATGGCTATCTAGTAGAAGGATTCAAGCAATTATCCTGCATAAACTATAATCAGAACCCTCCACATAATTCAGTTGACCTGTTGAGCAGAAAAAGCTATTTGGAAGGCCATATCTCAGTGGTGGAGCACATATTTATTTATTTATTTATTTATTACATTTCTATACTGCCCAATAGCCGGAGCTCTCTGGGCGGTTCACATACATAAAGTCCCAGGTTAAACCTTAAAGGATTTCAGGGGGCAAGTCTAGGAAAGATTTATGTTCGGGATGCTGAAGAGCCGCTGCCAATTGGAGTAGGCAGTCCTGGGCACAAGATTGTGCTCGTCGCGAAATCTGGACAGCACGCTGAGGATCCCTCGCATGCTCTCATGTATGGTCAGGTCAGCCTGCTGGGTGCCCATGTCTGTCTTCACCCACACTGGATGAACCACAGAGATATTATTTACCTAAAAGTAGAGCTGAGGCCTGCAAATAAATCCAGCTCAATGGAAAACAGGTCTACCTGGCTATCAGTATACAGGAGCAGAAGTCCTCCATGTGAGGGCGAACTGGCCAAGTCATGAGGAGGAGCTCTAGGTGCGTAGCCACGTTCCCAAGATGGTTGATAATGTGGATGGTAGGGAGATGTTTCTCCTGCAAGCATTAGTGGGAGAGGATATGGCAATGGGGTCAGGTGTGGCCCTGTGATCCGAATTTTGCAGAATTACAATGTGTAGGGGGGGGCAGGGGGCATGTGAACCTCCCTATTGCTCAAATCAGGTGTTAGGGGACACATGAAGAGAAAAGTCTAACGAGGCCAGCACATGGCCCTTAAATGATGCTTCTCTAGGCAGTGTGGTATTTCATGCATTTCATCTCACTCTATAATTTTTCCTGAGGTGTCAGTGCAGGTTTCCTTTTGGCATATTTTATGCTACAACATTGTATGTGTGTGTGTGTGTGTGTGTCTGTCTGTCTGTCTGTCTGTCTATATCCAATGTAAAACCTGCTGTTGTTGGATGCAGAACGCCATTACAGTGCCTTTTCTTGCCTTAAGATCTTACAAACAATGCCATCCTTTTAAGCTGCAATCCTACATACACATACCTGGGAGCAAGCCCCATTAGACTTACTTCTGAGTAGACATGGATAGGTTTATGCTGTTAAACTCCTATAAAAAATCCATAATGATCTTACACAGGGCAATTCCTATTTGTAATATAAAAAACATGTAATTGGATGCACAGGAAATGTGGGTGTTTTAATTAATTTGGGTTTTGGAATGTAAGACTATTCTGTATTCCCAGAATTAATATTGTCAATGATTGGCTGAAGTTAGTGTTTCTTAATTATTTTGGAATTGCTTTTCAAGTCATAAAGGAGAAAGGTGATTTCATATGCAATCCTATGCACATTTACCTAGAAGGAAATCTCATTAAATGCTGTGGGGATTATTTCCATCTAAAACATGCCTGGGACCTCATTTCCTCACTTAATTTCTAGCAATGTTATTGCTTCTGCTTGGGAGATTCTGATGCCAGACAGATTCTCTCTCTCTCTCTGTCTCAGATTTGACAAGCCCTCTCTGTCCCCATTGTAAACATATTCAATAAACATTATAAGATAATACAAGAATAAAAGCTAGATCAAAGTCCAGGAGAAGGAAGTCAAGAGGGATATTAAATATTTGGTGTAATGATTAGCGGTTTTAATTCCATTATTTTGATATGGAAATAAGGGAATGGTTAGTACCATGAACCTGCATCTTTCTTCTTTTGGACTACTAAAGAGAGAAGTGATTTGTTAAGAGCAAGATTCAAAGAGCGGCACTAAGTAAGCCATTTGCAAATTGGGAGATTGTGATTGATTGTATTATTTTAAACATTACTCTTCTCCGCAATACCCTCCTGGGTCAAAAGGAAGGGAAGATGGGCCCTACTCCTGACAAATACTTTCACACTGTGCTTCCTCTGTTACCTAAGTGATCAGTCTATTGTGTTCTATGTCATACCTTCTCAAAGTTTGTGAAATGACAGCCCACCTTCACACTTAACAGATCACCATGCTCACCTTCCCCACTGTGTGTATGGTCTGTAATGAGTCCCCGTAACTACATACATTGGCCCTATAACCACAGCTACATGTAGACTCCAATTTTTGTTACAGCTAATATATGCGCTGGGAGAGTTTTGAGTCGTACAAAATCCAAATGGATAATGTATGCTCCAGGCCATGTGTGAACTGGCTTTCATCATAGCTTTTGGCATTCAGAAGTACACCACATCTAAACATGGAGCCAGCCCACAGGCCCCAGCCAGAGTCAGGCAAGGAACTGGAGTCTTCAGCTAATATCCCTCCGCTGGAACCATTAGAAGAGCAACCAGGACCCTCCGGTGCCATTCCTGAATTCCCCCAATGCAGGATTCAGAGCCTGAGATTATTTATCCCACTGAACAGTGTAGGCTGAGACACAAGCAGCAAAAGAACAAAAGAAAGCCACAGCATGGGGCCTCCCTTAAAAGCAACACGCCAACCTATTAGCCTGCTGTGCTGATTAACAAATAATATTCAAATGGAGATCTCTGCTGCAAACAACAGCACTTTAACTCTCGTGCTTGGCCTTGCTCTTCTGGACCTTTGCAGATCCCTACAGCATTGACTACCCATCTGGTCCACCCTTTCAGACACTCCCTTGATGCTCAGTATGACTGACTCCTCTGGACTGAATTCTTTGACCTCACCTCCATCTTCGCCTGCTAACCATACTTGGAATCTCATAGAATCATAGAATCATAAGAATAGCAGAGTTGGAAGGGGCCTACAAGGCCATCGAGTCCAACCCCCTGCTCAATACAGGAATCCACCCTAAAGCATCCCTGACAGACGGTTGTCCAGCTGCCTCTTGAAGGCCTCTAGTGTGGGAGAGCCCACCACCTCCCTAGGGAACTGGTTCCATTGTCATACTGCTCTAACAGTAAGGAAGTTTTTCCTGATGTCCAGCCAGAATCTGGCTTCCTGTAACTTGAGCCCATTATTCCGTGTCCTGCACTCTGGGAGGATCGAGAAGAGATCCTGGCCCTCCTCTGTGTGACAACCTTTTAAGTATTTGAAGAGTGCTCTCATGTCTCCCCTCAATCTTCTCTTCTCCAGGCTAGTTTCTCTCTTTGTGACTCCTGGGACTATATGAACTTTGACTGGGGCACTTGCCAGCCTTCAAGCAGGACATCGCCTCTCACCCAACCTCTTGGCATTCCGGGGTGTTCTGACCCTTGACATCAAGGTTCCATTAAACTACTATGACAATTGCTTTCCTATGAATGTAAACAGCCCACTTTAAAGGATATCCAAGTGATCAGCTGCAGTCCAATGTTTGTCCAACAAAGGTACACTGCTTTTGTACAGGGAGGTGCCATTGAGCTACCCTGTCTAAAAGATTTAAGAAGACCATGATAGTGCAACTGGCTTATCTTAAAAGCATTCAGCTACATTGTTCTTAAACATGGATGTTTTATCAAACCACCAAGTATTGGACCATAGAACCCAGCCCACATGAAGTCACCTATGACAATCCTACAATGCAGCCCAGCCTTTTGATTCCTGCACTGAAGACTGGTGACTGAGGTCAAGAGACAGTGGCTTCCCCAGTGTCATCCATGGATTTAATAACAGAGGCAAGATCATATTTTTATTTATTTATTGCATTTCTATACAACCTTTCTAGAACCAACCAAGGCAGTTCACAACAATTAAAACAAAACAAAACAGGAATAATAAACTAATACAAACATAAAACATTTAAAAAAATGTAAAAACAATTTTTTAAAAATGCTATGCCTTGACTGCCTTTTTGAATGCGCAGAGAGTTGGGACCAGCCGCAACTCCAGAGGGAATTTATTTCAGAGTCTGGGAGCAACACAGGACAAAGTCCTTTCCATGTGCCCAACAAGTGGGCCTCTGTAAGTGAAGGAGTCTTCAAAAGGTCCTCTCCAGATTATCTTAATAACTGAGCAGGTTCCTATGGAGATAGGCAGCCCTAAGCTATTTAAAGCTTTAAAAGTTAACCCCTAACAACTGGAATTGAGCTTGGAAAACAACTGGAAATCAGTACAGATCTCCAGTATTGGAGTGATGTGATAAGATATCTGGGCATTCTCTTTAGTGAGTCCCTCTCGTGGAAAGGGCACAGGGAGGCAGCGAAATTGAAAGCACAAAAAACTATAGGGGCTCTAATGAAGTTTTATTATAATAAAGGGGGACAGTTGATCGAACCTGCCCTAAAAATCTTTAACAGCAAAGTAATAACACAGCTGCTTTATGGGTCTGAAATCTGGGGGTCTGACAACACCATGACCGAAGCCCTGGAGATTGTGCAGAACAACTTCCTTTGAAAACTTTTCTCCCTTCTATCTGGTACCCCTGCAGCTTTCTTGCACTCAGAAGCCGGTAGTCCTTCAGTTAGGGCAAGAATGGTGTTTTTGGGTAGATTCCAGGAGGGACCTGCAACTTATTAAAAACTCTAAATTCTCTCGGTGATTCCCTCTTCTAAAAACAGAACACTATAGAGCATGTTATCTGTCCAAATTGAGGCCACTGCCCCTGAGAAACGCTTTCATTGAACTGAGATTACAAGTGATGCCAGCCGCAGTGCTGGACGGACACTACCACAAGGTACCATTCGAATCGAGATTATGCATCTGTGGTCAACAACAAGTGGAAGACATAGCACACTACATGTTAACTTGCCCTCTGTATAGGGACCCAAGAGAGAGACTCTTGAAACCGCTGCTGACATATGGAGGCAGGAATGCCCAAGCAGAAACAGTTCCCTTCCTCCTTAGCAATACCAACAGTTATATCACTTACAAAGTGGCCCTGTTTGCACTGGCAGCGAAAATGATTAGGAAGAGAGAACTAGATAAAATTGCTATAAACTGCCACGGAGACTTAGAGTGCTGAGCAAAATGAGAGCTTTAGTCAAGAGGCAGCTGGACAACCATCTGTCAGGGATGCTTTAGGGTGGATTCCTGCATTGAGCAGGGGGTTGGACTCGATGGCCTTGTAGGCCCCTTCCAACTGTGCTATTCTATGATAGTAAATTTAAGGTTGTCTGTATGGTTCTCTTTGTTATTTGAAACTATTGTGTACTTTTATAGTTGTATGCTCTTCTATGGATGTATTTATCATGGCCTTCGGCTAGCACAATAAACTGATGATGATGATGATGATGATGATGATGATGATGATAAATAAGAACATTCTGTTTGCAATAGTGGCCAGCCGGAAGCCTTGGTGGGTGCTCACAAGTAGGACATGGATAATGATGGCTTCCGTTGTTGTTTGTCCTAGTAATGCCGTAAGAGGAAATAAAAAGAATGGAAAGGAAAAAGTGAGAGGCCGAGTGGCAGAGGCATTATAATATTCATGTTGTGCAAATTTATCCTTAGTTTCTGTCTGTATAAATGGCAATATATGAAAGACTTACAGTTTTGAATAGCAAACAAATCACCTTAACTGAACACAATTTTCATTTGAAAACAAGCTGTGGAGTTTACAGCTGAAATCTTCCTGAGGAAAATGGCCCTATGATTTATAAGTACTGTAGGAATGAGAAGCAATTTGCAAGGTTGCCCATGAATAATGCAGGATGACAATGGCACTCAATGAAATCACTGGGAAAATGAAGTCCCCTAAAACCTCTTCATGAGTATATATAATGTGTACATGTGGATATATGAATGTGCTTTAATTTAAATAATTTACTACTACCAGGGAAATTGCAAAAGGAGCCACTGATCAATGATTATTGTTGTCATTAACTTCATAAGAAATCTCCTTAATGAATAAAACACATTAAAGTCCATGAATATGGAAGATGATTTTGAGGCCAGAATGAGGCTGAAGTGGTCTCCTGGATGTGTCAGACTCAAACAGAGTTTACACAGACTGGCTCAGCTGAGACAGAACTGAAGACATTGCATGTCAGCTGATCTGCAGGAACCCTTCTGCTATATGTACATATTTTTGATGTGTTGCCTTATCATGAGGACCAGTAAGCAATTCCTGTCCATTGTACAAAAGCACTAAGCTCTGTCTTGTGTACTGTGGAACCAAATCTCTCCAAGTTTGATTTTTTGCCTCAAAAGTAGTGATTTCTAGACTGAAACCTGTTTTCTGAAAGTCTTTAATCCTATCTTTGATATGTTCACAGCCAATGTGGGAAGGTCCTCACATGCAGTACACTATCCCTGATTGACTGGGAACACCTGATGAAAAATAGCCACTGAAGCAGCAGAAGAAGGGTTAAAATGTTCACAGATAGTTTTCTTTCTTGTGTTGCTCTTTCGTTGGGCATTTTTCTTTTGTTTCATTCCACCTCAGGTCACCCTAGCAAATCAGAGGTCATATATCAAATGTAAAATTACAAAACTATTTTAAAAATGAAGTTTCTCAGCTTCCCCCCGCCCCTAATGCCCAGAAAATTACTAAAAGCAGAGAATCATTTTATTGTTATTATTCTGGCAAAGATATGGAAACATTTAACCATGTCATTTTGTCCCACAGTCATTTCATATCTTATTCTGTGGCTAGGGTGACCCTATGGAAAGGAGGACAGGGCTCCTGTATCTTTAACAGTTGTATTAAAAGGGGAATTTCAGCAGGTGTCATTTGTATATATGGAGAACCTGGTGAAATTCCCTTTTCATCAGAACATTAAAGCTGCAGGAGCTATACTAGAGTGACCAGATACAAAAGAGAGCAGGGTTCTTGCAGCTTTAACTTTGTGGTGAAGAGGGAATTTCACTAGGTGCTGTATGACACCTGCTGAAATTCCCCTTTCAACGCAACTGTTAAAGATACAGAGCCTTGCCTGCCTTTTCATATGGTCACCCTAAAATGACCAACTTCCACCCAAACCTATTCCCGTCATCTCAGGTGGTTTAATTCTTCACAGCATGGCTCCAAATATAGTAGCTCTAATGTTGGAACTGTCCAGTGCTCAGCTTGGTGGATTTCTTAGCCAGGCCCTCAATCATCCTAGGGATCCTGAAATCTCCTATGCTGTCTTCATTACACAGCTGACAATTTTTGAATAAAATGCCATGTGTGCAAAGTTCTGTTCAGTGGACTTGCTGCCTTTGGTTTTGACACAGCAAAGGCACACAGCACTCTTGTCGGAGGTTGGAACTGTTCAAAGCCAGAGCACTTTTGAAATTAGGCTGACGCCCACATGCAGCTGTAGGGTCACAGGTGTCCACTCCTGAGCCAAACCTTTGTGTTAATAGCCATCTAAGTTCATGGACCTCATCTGGTTTCCTAACATTCAGAGGTACACTCACTGCTCTTGGACATCTTTTGGAATGAGCCTAAACCTGTTTTGTCAAAAGCTTCCAAACTGGTGGCCAGTGCTCTATTCTGTAGCAATCCTAGGGACTTTGCCTTGAATGTGGAGGTTCCATGGGCCATCAGGTTAATAGTTAGTGATCCAGTATGCCTGACTTCACCTTTCTCTTGAGTAAAAACTATTGAGGCTGTGACATTCAGTGGTACTACTTATGAGTTGGCTCCTATTTTTTTGAAATAAATCTCTTTGTTCAATCTCTAAGAATAGTGTGAGATATCAGAACAATTTTGTGCATTCTTAAACAGAGGTCTAAACATATTGGACTTTGATGATGAAATATTCAAGTTATTGAAGAGCAATCATGGGCTGTAGGAAACAACCCTTCATAGACTTTTGTAAACCACTTAGAGAGCTTCAGTTATGGGGCGCTATATAAATGTAATAAGTAAATAAATGTAATAAATAAATAGACTAAAAAGAGCAAAGACTTTAAAAGGTGTGTGATAAAGAGAATGAGCTAAGCTTCTTCTTCTTCTTCTTCTTCTTCTTCTTCTTCTTCTTCTTCTTCTTCTTCTTCTTCTTCTTCTTCTCCTCCTCCTCCTCCTCCTCCTCCTCCTCCTCCTCCTCCTCCTCCTCCCCCCCCTCTCTCTCTCTTTCTCAAAACTACTGCTATACTTACATCTACCAGACTCTTGAAAGAAGACTACTGCTGTAAGTGAATTCAAAATGGCATTGCTGGGGAGGAAATTACTCAACTGTAATATTTCATCTGCTGAACTGGTTTTAATATAGTTAGGAAATCACTTAGGAAGAAAACAGATGGTAGTTTTTGCTTGTTTTTAAAACTTGTGGGCCAAGCCTGTGTTTTTCTTGCCAAAGGCACTCTTACTGTTTTTAGGAGCAGGCATTTGTTTGTTTGTTTATTTATTTATTTTATTTTATTTTATTTATTTATTTATTTATTTTATTACATTTATATACCGCCCACAGCTGAAGCTCTCTGGGCGGTTTACAACAATTAAAAATAGTAAACATTAAAAGTATACAAAATTTAAAAAACATAAAAACAGTATAAAAGCAGTATCCATTTTAAAACAACAATTCTGGTGTCCATTAAAAACAAACTTAATGTTGTTAAATGCTGTTAAAATGCCTGGGAGAAGAGAAAAGTTGACCTGGGGCCGAAAAGATAACAATGTTGGCGCCAGGCGAGCCTCATCAGGAAGATCATTCCACAGTCGGGGGGCAACCACTGAAAAGGCCCTCTCCCTTGTTGCCATCCTCTGAGCTTCCCTCGGAGTAGGCACTCGGAGGAGGACCTTAGATGTTGAGCGCAGTGTATGGGTAGGTTCATGTCGGGAGAGGCGTTCCATCAGGTATTGCGATCCCAAGCCATGTAGGGCTTTATAGGTTAAAACCAGCACCTTGAATTGGGCTCGGAAACATATAGGCAGCCAATGCAAGCGGGCCAGAATCGGTGTTATATGCTCAAACCTCCCTGTTCCAGCTATCAATCTGGCCGCCGCATTTTGCACAAGCTGCAGCTTCCGGATCGTCTTCAAAGGCTGCCCCATGTAGAGGGCATTGCAGTAATCTAATTTGGAAGTTACCAAAGTATGGACAACTGAAGGTAGGTTATCCCTGTCCAGATAGGGGCGTAGCTGGGCCACCAACTGGAGTTGGTAGGAAGCACTCCGTGCCACCGAGGCCACCTGAGCCTCAAGTGACAAAGATGGTTCTAGGAGAACCCCCAAGCTACGAACCTGCTCCTTCATGGGGAGTGCAACCCCATCCAGAACCGGTTGAACACCCCCCATCCGATCAGAGGAACCACCCACCAGCAGCATCTCAGTCTTGTCTGGATTGAGTTTCAGTTTATTAGCCCTCATCCAGTCCATTGTCGCAGCCAAGCACCGGTTCAGCACATCCACAGTCACACCTGATGAGGATGAAAAGGAGCAGTAGAGCTCCGTGTTGTCAGCGTACTGATGACAGCGCACTCCAAAACTCCGGATGACCGCACCCAACGGTTTCATGTACATGTTAAACAGCATGGGGGACAAGACCGACCCCTGCGGAACCCCATACTGGAGAGTCCACGGGGCCGAGCAATGTCCCCCAAGCACCACCTTCTGGAGTCGACCTGCCAAGTAGGAGCGGAACCACTGCAATGCAGTGCCCCCCACTCCCAACTCAGCCAGACGTTCCAGAAGGATACCATGGTCGATGGTATCGAAAGCCGCTGAGAGATCAAGGAGAATCAACGGAGTCACACTCCCCCTGTCTTTCTCCCGACATAGGTCATCATACAGGGCGACCAAGGCTGTTTCCGTGCCAAAGCCAGGCCTGAAACCCGACTGAAATGGATCCAGATAATCAGGCTCATCCAAGAGTGTCTGGAGCTGGCCCGCCACCACCCGCTCAAGGACCTTGCCCAGGAATGGAACATTTGCTACCGGCCTGCAGTTACTAAGATCTTCCGGGTCTAAGGAAGTTTTCTTCAGGAGTGGTCTCACTACCGCCTCTTTCAGATGGTCTGGGACCACTCCCTCTCGTAGAGAGGCATTAATCACCTCCTTGGCCCAGCCGGCTGTTCCATCCCTACTAGCTTTTATTAGCCAAGAGGGGCAAGGATCCAGTACAGAGGTGGTTGCGCGGACCTGTCCAAGCACCTTGTCCACATCCTCGAGCTGTACCAACTGAAACTCATCCAAGATTACAGGACAAGACTGTACTCTGGACACCTCACTAGATTCACCTGCTATAACACTGGAGTCTAAGTCCTAGCGGATGCAAAAGATTTTGTTCTGGAAGTGCCTAACAAATTCATTAGAACATTGAGAAAAGAAACTCAGACTGATGGTTTCAGTTTTATCTCTTGTATTTTTGTGAACCGCCCAGAGAGCGGTCCATTGGGCGGTATAAAAATGTAATAAATAAATTTTTAAAATTTTTTTAATTAGATTTCTTAGACTACATCTATAACTCATAAAAGCATCTCAAATATATCACTGCTATTTACATGTCAGTGAGTCTGAACGCTCTAGTGACGGTATTCTCACTCTTCTTTTTTCTTTTGGAGTGTTCACGTGACCCCCTTATGCATTCCCAAACACGTGAGAAGGCAGTCAGACCATACCCACCAGCCCTGCCTCTTGCACCTTGCTGGCTGCACAGTCCACGTCACTGAGAAGGGGCAATAGGTTGGGCTCCTCTGCATGCCTGGCACAGATGGTTCCAGGGTTCTCTCTCCCACAGAGAAGCCAAACATATGTACATCTGTGCCGTTACGTGACTTCTTTAAATGAGATTAAATGTAAGAGGCAGTGGATATGCCTGAGACAGGGGGATGCTGCCTGAGGATTGCTGAGTAAAATGGTAACTATGCCCTTCCAAAGTGCTCCCTTGAGAGGAAAATGATGCTGTTGTAAGCGAAAGTAAGAGAACGACGAAAGAGGAAACTAACTTGCAGCTCATCCCACAGCACCGTCAAAATGGATTCTTTAGCATCTGGGAGGAGGAGGAGGAGGAGGAGGAGGAGGAGGAGGAGGAGGAGGAGGAGGAGGAGGATACATTTGCACAGCCATTTCAAGTGTTCAAAGATCTTCTCATGCATTAGTTGCAGTCATTACAACAACCCTGTGAGGTATTAGAAGTAGTAGCACTAGTAGTCCCTTAGGCACTATCTTACACCAACTTTCTGGATGAAGATGACAATGTCAGCCGCACACAGCTTGCTGTCATTCAAGCCACATCTCAACCTGCAAGTCAGCTTGACATTAAGATCATTGGTTTGAGATTACTGGCCTCAACATTACTGAGGACTGAATTTAATGTTACTTTGCCTTGCTTGTGCCTTTAGAGAGGAAGGCTAAAAGCGGCTGCAGGGTGCTAATGATGTCAGGCAATAATTTCTCCCTTTCTCAAATGTTTACTCTTCAGGGACATTTCTATCTGCGACCAGCACACACTCATGAGAAGAACTGAGCCTAGTTCTTCTCATGAGATGCCAAACCTTTGTCCAGGGGCAGATCTACACTAATGCTTATTACGTTTTTTCCTACCACTGGAAACATTTTAATTTGTTTCATTTTTAAACTTAATGGGGCACACTCCAGTAATGTTGCGTTACTAACCTTTTGCTTTCCCAGTATTCATTGATTAGAGCAGGATACACTGTGTTTTTTTTATCATTGTAGATTGTACTTCCTCTTCATGGTTGGTCTCTCTGCTCTGCCCACTTCCTGATCTCCTGGCTTCGCCTTCCACCACCACCACCTCCTTTGATTTTTTATGATTTATTTAATGGAAATTAAACAAATGCTTACATCTGCATCAGTTTTAAAGATAAAGAGTTTAAAATTGGCACAGTGGCAGGTCTTAATGAGGGCTTTCAGCATACCAATTTTTAATCAGATTGGGTCATCCGTTGAATTGTTATGATTTTTTAAATTTCCTCCATCAAGCCCTTTAGAGCTTATAGTACACTAGTTTTAGGTGCCAAAAGGGAGATGCAACAAGGGAGAGGGCCTTTTCGGTGGTGGTCCCCCGGCTGTGGAATGCTCTCCCCGATGAGGCTTGCCTGGCGCCAACACTGTTATCTTTTAGACACCAGGTCAAGACTTTTCTCCCAGGCATTTAACACCATTTAACAACGCTAAGTTTGTTTTTTAACGGACCCCCAGAACTGTTGTTTTTAAATGGATACTGTTGTTTTTATGCTGTTGTTCTTATGTTTTAAATTTTGTATAATTTTAATGTTTACTGTTTTTAACTTTTGTAAACCGCCCAGAGAGCTTCGGCTATGGGGCGGTATATAAATGTAATAAATAAATAAAATAAAATAAAATAAAATAAAAGGAAGTATCCATGCCCCCAGGAAAGCGATTGGCTGACCATCAAGGATTGAAAATTCAGGGAGACAAAAAAATAATGATGTAAGGGGCCACATAAGAAGTCTTGCAATGCTATTCAAACTTAACAATGGAAAAATACAACAAAAGAGGGAAGGTAAATACATTGATGATAAAACGTTACAAACATAGCATCATGTGACCCAATAAGTTATCACAACTCTTCCTTAACATTTTAAACCATTAGTGTAGATCCCACCCAGGCTATACTACATCAGTCTGCATGCTGATATGATGAAACGCTCATCCCTCTAAGAACAAAATCAAATCCCAAAATTATGAAGATTTACAGCATAATCCTATATGTGTGTATTCAGATATAAGCCCCACTGACTTCTGTGGGGCTTATTCCCATGTAACTGGATACAGAATTACAGATAAAGTCCCAACGCGATTCCCTGTCCTTTCTCTACTCACAGCTTTAGTTCATGAAGAGGAAAATATACTGCAAGAACTAGCCCTAACCCTATGGCAAATTTAGGCCAGACATTAAGGCAATTATTACTCCCTGCCTCTTTTCACAAACTTGCTATAGGCGGATCAGGAACAAATGGTTGGTGACCTATGCAACTGAACAGAGAAGTCACCCTGACATGATTAGGGTGGATTCCTGCATTGAGCAGGGGGTTGGACTCGATGGCCTTGTAGGCCCCTTCCAACTCTGCTATTCTTTTATTTATTTATTTATTTATTTATTTATTTATTTATTACATTTTATACCGCCCAATAGCCGAAGCTCTCTGGGCGGTTCACAAAAATTAAAGCCATAATAAAACAACCAACAGGTTAAAAGCACAAATACAAAATACAGTATAAAAAGCACAACCAGGATAAAACCACGCAGCATCTCTTCTCCTCATCTGGCCTGTTCCTCCCCTAGCACCATACCTCCCCCTACCCGTGACCACAGTTATGCGAGCATCCCCATATCCCCCAGAGCTCCCCAGGCACATATTAAAAAGTAATTAAAATGCTTTTTACAAATTGCTGCTGGTTGGCTGATTGGTGGTCTTCAAACAGGTACACGCAGTACGATAGCTCCTCTGTGCGATGCAAAGTGCATCGCCAAGGCGCTGCCTCTGGCAGGCTGGAGAAGTACCTGTAGAGAAAGGCGGAGCACCTGGTCAGCTGACGTTCAACAGGTGAGGAGAGGGACTGCAGAGGAAAGCCCCTGCAGCCTCCGTTCTTCTTTCCCCCCCACCAGCCAAACACACCTATGATTCTATGATCAACTGAGGCTATCTGGCTTTATTCTGTGAGCTGGGTGAGAGTCTTATTACTTACAGGTAATAAGTGGTGGTAAGTCTCAAAGGTTAAGCTTCAGTTTCACTAAGGCCTCAGTTTAAACAATACGTTCCTTATGTTTTGAGCTAACAGGGTAAATTCATAGTTCAAGCCGCCTTCCTTCGAATACCTACTAAATTGGGCTCATAAAATTGTCTGTTCCCCATCTGTAAAATACAATATCACTGTGCTATTGAGCTGCAGGTATAAACTATGCAGAAGCCTCTGCTCTGAAATGCATTAGATATGCACAGTTACCTCTGCCTCAAGGTAAAGTATAAATGAAGGGGAGAAAGCCAGGGTGGCACAGCTATATATTTTGTAGAGAAACACTGAAGGTCAGAACACCACTGACTGAATGGAGGAGAGTAGATGGAAAGACAGAAGATAAAGCAATTACGGAAGCAAAACACATCAGGTCAGGAGCCAACAGGGAGACTATGAGAGATGGAGGCCCTGAATGTGAATGAACTGATGTCTAAACAGAGAACAAAATACATCTGGAGAAAGGTTCCATACATTTTAACTTTAAAATAACTTAGCTGGCAGGAACTGTCATGAGATGATCAAAACACCTAAATTGCTGCTGCATACTTAATTCTGAATATGACTGTCAGTCTGCCTTACCTAATTTCCTGTTTTTGTCATGGGGTTGAATATGATCTTTTCCATTCCAGTATTCTCTAATCAATGTTGCTTTGATTCATGTGACTGGAGGAAGTCAAAGCTGAGGTTTTCCCGTGTGCTCAAGTCCTTGTTAAACACTTGATAGAGCTGAGCAAAACCCGCTTCACTTTCATTATTGTCCATTTTTGGGTGTGCCCGAGTTCTGTGCACTAGAAGGAAGTGTGCTAAAATTTCTAGAGGCTGATGTTTAATATTCTAGGTAACTGTGCCATCCTTGTACTAGCCGACAGGATACAGCAAGAGGAAGCTCCCAACCCTGTGAATAGGGAATTGTGCACATGTTCCAGTCAGTATACATATTGCCCAACAACCTTGGGGACTATGCATATGGTAACAGGATTTTGTAGATTCCTTGATGCAGATATGGGGGCTGTCACAATTAGCTTCTGCACCTCAGAATTTACCAGTTTATCACTATGAAAATGTAAGGTAGGTGACTGCCTAAGTTGTAGCCCTCTTCTTACTCTGTTAAAGCTGCATGCACATTGATTGGTCCATATAAACAAACAAACAAATAAATAAATAAATAAGGGTATCTATGTTTATAAGTAATGTTTTAAAAACATAATAAAATGATTAAAAATCTAAATCAGGATTACTTTTCTAGTTGATCAAAATGGTTTTAATCTCCAGGGCCTGATGAACTGCATCCTAGCGTAATGAAGGAGCTGGCAGGAGAATTTTCAGAACCACTGCCTATTATTGTTGCAGAATCATGGAAGATCGATGAAGTTCTGGACTACTGGAGGAAGGCTTACGTTGTCCCTATCTTCAAAAAGGGTAAAAAGGAGGGACCTGGTAACTACAGACCAGTCAGTCTGACATCCATCCCTGGGAAAATTTTGGAGATTATATTTATTTATTTCATTTATATCCCATCTTTTTTCCTCCAAGGAACCCAAGGCGGTGTACATAAGCCTCCTCCACTCCATGTTATCCTTACAACAACAACCCTGTGAGGTAGGTTGGGCTGAGAGTATGTGACTGGCCCAAAGTTACCCAATGGGTTTCCATGGCAGAGTGGGGACTAGAACCCAGACCTCCCGACTCACAGTCCATCACCTTAGCCACTACACCACACTGGCTCACACTGGCTCACAGTTAATCTGTGAGCACCTTGAAAACAATGCAGTGATTACAAGAAGCTAGCATGGATATGTCAAGAACAAATCCTGCCAGACTAACCTGATCTCATTCTTTGTTCAGGTAACCTCCCTTGAAGACTGTAGGAATGCTATGGACATAATCTATCTTGACTTCAGCAAAGCTTTTGACGAAGTACCACATGTCATTCTGATTAACAAACTAGCTAAAAGTGGGCTAGATGGAACAACTATTAGGTGGATTCACAGTTGGTTACAGAATCTGACTCAAAGAGTACTTATCAATGGAACCTTCTCAAACTGGGGAGAGGCAACGAGTGGGGTACCGCAGGGATCAGTCCTGGGCCCAGTGCTCTTCAACATTTTCATTAATGATTTGAATGAGGAAGCAGATGACACAAACTTTGGTGGAACAGCTAATACCCTGGAAGACAGAAACAAAGTTCAAAGTGATTTTGATAGGCTGGAGTGCTGGGCTGAAAACAACAGAATGAAATTTAATAGGGATAAATGCCAAGTTCTACACCTAGGAAAAAGAAACCAAATGTACAGTTACAAGATGGGGAACATTTGGCTCAGCAATACTACAAGTGAGAAGGATCTTGGTATTGTTGTAGATCACAAGCTGAATATGAGCCAACAGTGTGATATGGCTGCAAAAAAAAAAAAAAAGCAAATGCTATTTTGGGCTGCAGTAATAGAAGTATGTCTTCCTAATTGCATGAAGTACTGGTTCCCCTGAATTAGGCCTCATCTTGAGTATTGTGGGCACTACGCTTCAAGAAGGATGCAGACAAGCTGGAGGGGGTTCAGAGGAGGACAACAAGGATGATCAGGGGTCTGGAAACAAAGCCCTATGAAGAGAGACTGAAAGAACTGGGCATGTTTAGCCTGGAGAAGAGAAGGCTGAGGGGAGACATGATAGCACTCTTCAAATACTTGAAAGGTTGTCACACAGAGGAGGGCCAGGATCTCTTCTCGATCCTCCCAGAGTGCAAGACACGGAATAACAGACTCAAGTTACAGGAAGCCAGATTCCGGCTGGACATCAGGAAAAACTTCCTGACTGTTAGAGCAGTATGACAATGGAACCAATTACCTAGGGAGGTTGTGGGCTCTTCCACACTAGAGGCATTCAAAGTGCAAATGGACAACCATCTGTCAGGGATGCTTTAAGGTGGATTCCTGCATTGAGGAGGGGGTTGCACTCAATGGCTTTATAGGCCCCTTCCAACTCTACTGTTCTATGATCCTATGACTCATCTAACTGGTAAGTCAACTACATTATGCTAGCTAATATATTGTTCCTTTTTTTAAAAAATGACCCTACTCTGTGCCTTTCAGTGCAAAATGACACTCAGAAATTTAGCTGGTGAATATTTGTCCCATTACTTTGCCTCTATACCTGGAAAAGCTGGACAGAGCAATCCTAATCCCTTCTGATGGCCATCCAAGAGGGTTTGGCATGGGACAGAGGTGCCCCAGAGGCTCCAGTTATGACTACAAGATGCTTCACAGGTGTAAATCTACCACCAGTGGTCTACGTCCTGGCAGTAGGTCCTAAGTGGGGCATTCTGGGAGTGGGGAAGGAGTAGCCTAGGATCTACCAGATGAGGGTGACCGTATGTCCTCTTTTGCAGAGGACAATCTGCTATTTGAAGGGCTGTTAAAGGGTTGTCATTGGTTTCATGTAGATATTGAACAGAATGGAAGGAAAGATTCTGAGAGGTATCATAGGCAAATGGTCAAGGCATCGAACAGGAGTCCCACAACAGCAGCATCATAAAGAGTCACAACCACTATAACATCATACCCTGAAGTCCTACCCTGGCTAGGGAATCCAGAAGGATACATTGGTTTGATGGTATTGTAAACGACTGTGAGTTCCAGGAGTAATAATAGGGATTTATACCTCCTGCTTAGTTCTCAGCGTAAGCTGTCAACCAGGACAAGAAAGGCTTTTTCCACTCCAAAACCAGGCCTGAAGTTGTATTGAAGTTGTATTCACGTGAGGTCCTGGTTCCTCTCTATTCGGCCCTGGTTAGGCCTCATCTAGAGTATTGCGTCCAGTTCTGGGCTCCACAATTCAAGAAGGACGCAGACAAGCTGGAGCGTGTTCAGAGGAGGGCAACCAGGATGATCAGAGGTCTAGAAACAAAGCCCTATGAAGAGAGACTGAAAGAACTGGGCATGTTTCGCCTGGAGAAGAGAAGATGGAGGGGAGACATGATAGCACTCTTCAAATACTTGAATGGTTGTCACACAGAGGAGGGCACTTGGCTAATAGCAGATAATCTCTAATGGACTGGGTGCGGGATATACACATCTAAATAAAATAAGGATAATTATATTCTGTTTAGCAGATATTCCCAAATGAGAACCATGTGTATTCAGGAAGAATAATGTTTCATCCAAACCACAAGGGCAATAATGGCACCAATATTCATGGGGTTATTGCAACAGAGTATTGCTTACACATCTCCAGTGATTGTGAAATTATCTATGTTATCTGTGTTGAGAAAACTAAATGTACTTTAAACTAAAGACTGAAAGAACATAAAACATGTAATACTGCTCTTACAAGGCACATAAAACCTTATTGGACTCGATGGCCTTGTAGGCCCCTTCCAACTCTGCTATTCTATGATTCTATGATTCTATGATTCTATGAAATGGATCTAGATAATTCATATAATCCCAAAACAAACAAACTTAACAATCATGGAGCTGAGAGGACACCACACACTGAAGCATCTTGCCCAAGAATTGAATATGGAAATCACCCAATATCCTGGTACTAAAGCAGGTGGGTCCCCCCCCCCACTTCAACAGTGGTCTTACTACAGCCTATTTTAACATTTTTGGGACTACAATTTCCCATAAGCAGGCATTCACCACTCCCATTATCCACTTAGCTAGTCCACCTCTGGCAGTTCCAAAAGCCCAGGAAGGGCAAGGATTGAGTGTACACATAGTTGACCTCACCTCTCCTCTCCAGGAATTCTGTCCACATCCTCAGCTGCACAAATGATCTACCACTGAGCTACCTCCCTCCCAACTACTATTTAGCTTTAAATGCCTAATAAGGTGCAACTAACTAATATGTCATAGTCAACATGACCTATATTACATGTCCAATAAGCAATAAAAGAAAACAGAAACAAACATGAAACAAGGAAGGATAATGGATTTTGAAGCAATGGGTTTTCATTAAAATGCCCTTCAGTGCTAACTGGTTCTTTGCCCTGACAACTGGTTTTTGCTATGCCTCCTAGTTCCCATCGCACCTCAGTTTGCTGCCCATGACCCAACCTCGACAGCTACTCATGGCCATTTTTCATGATGAGGAAATATAAGATTCTGAAGTAATAATATAGTAATAAGGGGTGTTGCAAAATCAGTACTTATCCAATTGGCCTTGAGAGGGTGTCATTACAGGATCACACTTTGACTCTCTTCTCCATAGGGACAAACATTACATTGAGCATGCACATCCAGCCATAGGAAGGTGAAATATATGCCATGATACACGAGGCACAATATTACATAACAACACACATGTCAGATAAATATGACTGATAAATATGACTTCACTCTAATATGACTGAAGATAGTTAATGCTGAAAGGAGGCCATGGAAGGCCAGATGGAAATCTTGGTAACTGATTAGCAGCGCTGCCTCAAATGCCAAAGCCCATGTGCATATTTTATAGCCAGGGCTGCTGGAGAAAGAGGAGGTCAAGTACAGCTAGTGAGAAAGTGTGGAGAATATCTTGAGCTGAACGCAATCAAAGGTGAGAGAAAAAGTGTGTGCAGAATATTTCTACTGCACTTTAAGATTCAGCCAAAGGATTTTCATCTTCATAAATATTTATTGTATATGTGGCCAGATTTAGCTTGATACAAAAGACAGTCACTGAATGTGTGTGATTTATAAATTTCTTCTTGAAAGTGTTCTTAATCTTGAAGGCATGCATCTCACACAGATTATAAAAAAATGACTTTAAAACAAAATCTGTGGAGCAGTAAGAAATAGTATAAGCTATTAGAATGTCATACTTTCCTCATTGTTCTGCACGTTGAATCTAGTAGGCTGTACAAACAAAATGAATGTCAACATCCTTAAGATCGTTTTAATAATTCCCAGCACATAATGGCTCTTCTCATGAGTGACAGCAGCAATATAACTTGAATAATAATTAGATCTTTATAAAAAGCCATAGAACCTGACTGTGCCCCAGAGAGTGACGTGCCTTATCCATCAGGTGCAAACATGCTTCCATCACAATGCCCAGAGGAGGAGCACAGAGTCACTTCTTCTGCTGTGGCCTTAGGGAAGCGGGGCTAATGGTTTGGCATATCAGTACAGAGGGTAGGGCACAAATAGGTTTTCAAGGCTTATTGCTAAAATCTTCCAAGTTTCCCAAACTTTGGTGTTTGCCTACCAATTAAACCATTGAAATGGAGCCGTGAGGTCAGAAATCCTAACAGCTATGAGCTCAGTAGCCTCAGACTGGTGTTGGCACCAGGAGAGTCCCTGTACACGAGCTGGGATTATAAAACGAGGATTAAAAATGTAGCTAATCTAATGGTTCCTTGCCTTTCTCCTTCCTTTCAAGAGGAACCAGTAATCGTAATGAGGAGGGCTTCTTTCCTGTGGACTCCCTTGGGGCCAAAAGATTACTGTATTGGATTGCTGTAACACGCTCTACGTGGGGCTGCCTATCCAGAGTGTTTGGAAACTTAAGCTGGTTCAAAGAGCTGCAGCCAGAGTGTTGACTGGGGCTGGTTACAGGGAGCAGACAACTCCCCTGTTAAAACAGCTCCACTGGCTTCCAGTCTGTTTCCGGGCACAAATCAAAGTGCTGGTTATAACCTATAAAGCCCTATGCAGCTCAGGTCCAGGTTATCTGAAAGACCGTATTCTCCCTTACAAGCCTGCCCATCCTCTGAGATCTTCAAGGGAAGCCCTTCTCTCGGTCCCACTACCATCACAGGCATGCCTGGTGGGAATGCGGGAGAGGGCCTTTTCGGTAGCTGCCCCAGGGCTCTGGAACTCTCTTCCCAGGGAAGCTAGCCTGGCTCCCTCCCTGGTGTGTTTCCGGAAGCAAGCTAAAACTTTTCTGTTTTGGCTGGGCTTTGGGGGTAGACTGGGCCTCTGTTTATGCGCTGTTTATCTATTGGGTTTTTTTTTTGGTTTTTAAATGTATTTTAAATGTTTTTAAATGTTTTAATATTGTAGCATGTTTAATTTTTTTTAATTTTTGTATATCTCTATCTGTTTTAACTGTACATGTTTTTATTTGTAAAGCATCCTTGAGTCCCAGTATTGGGGGGAAAGCAGAATAATAATAATAATAATAATAATAATAATAATAATAATAATAATAATAATGTGGCTTAGGTCTGATGGTTAAGTGGACAAACTCTGCTTGAACTACAAAAGAGAGCACAACTCAATTTTATTGAAAAGCAAGCAAATACAATCTTTTACCCCACTAGATACATTTTTCCTTATCTGCCCTTCAGTCCCTTCATCAGAAGCATCCCAGTACTTCTAGGAAAGCTGCTTGATGGGTGTGTCTGTGGCACTTGTGTGGTTCCTGGTAATGTAGTCATGGCCACCTTCCCCATCCTCTAATTCTCACTGACTTCCTTGGTTCCTGGTGGTCTCTTCTACCCCTTTAAACTATAATGGGCATATGGATGAAGCATAGCTCCTCCATTATATCGTAATTCTGAGCATGTGCAACGTTTCAAAGCAAGCAGGAATAAACAGGCTGCTTAAATTATAGGATCTTACATTATTGCATTCTGACCTTCATTTACCTTAACATTTCACTTAATTAGCCAATACAGTTTTACTGTTCTTATTGTGACGTTCTGTCCTCAACCACAAGGTGATACCTTCCTGTTGACCCCGCTCACCACCTCAGGTTCTTCTTTTCTCAGGGAGTTGGGCAATTAAATGAATAATGCACCAGAACCCCAACTTTGTTTTTGCCCCCTTCATTAGTCATCTGCACCCAATGGGTACAGGAAAATCAGCCAGCCACATTTACTATATTATAAGCCTAAAACAAGGCAGAATTTATGATGTTTACTAAATAGAAGTCAACTTCAGACCCCCTGTTCTTTGAATGTAATCGTTAGATTACTTAGTTGAAGGGTTCAATGGTTGCTTGATTTGTTTAGCTGATAATATAAATCTACAGAATTTGAACAGCAGATGTTCTTATGCCAAAAAGTTCTTATCTCAATTATAATAATTGTATGTAGGGTGGCTACATAGGATGAAACTCGAAGAACAGCTTCACAAGAAATTAAGCTCCTTGTTGTATCATAGAATCATAGAATAGCAGAGTTGGAAGGGGCCTACAAGGCCATCGAGTCCAAACCCCTGCTCAATGCAGGAATCCACCCTAAAGCATCCCTGACAGATGGTTGTCCAGCTGCCTCTTGAAGGCCTCTAGTGTGGGAGAGCCCACAACCTCCCTAGGTAACTGGTTCCATTGTCGTACTGCTCTAAGAGTCAGGAAGTTTTTCCTGATGTCCAGCTGGAATCTGGCTTCCTTTAACTTGAGCCTGTTATTCCGTGTCCTGCGCTCTGGGAGGATGAAGAAGAGATCCTGGCCCTCCTTTGTGTGACAACCTTTTAAGTATTTGAAGAGTGCTATTGTGTCTCCCCTCAACCTTCTCTTCTCCAGGCTAACCATGCCCAGTTCTTTCAGTCTCTCTTCATAGGGTTTGTTTCCAGACCCCTGATCATCCTGGTTGCCCTCCTCTGAACACGCTCCAGCTTGTCTGCGTCCTTCTTGAATTGTGGAGCCCAGAACTGGACGCAATACTCTAGATGAGGCCTAACCAGGGCCCAATAGAGAGGAACCAGTACCTCACGTGATTTGGAAGCTATATTACTTTTCTTCTGGTGCCAGATATCAAGTTCAACAACTACAACAGTAGCAACAGGCAGGGGCTACTTACTTTGAGATACCCTAATTTGACATCACACATTTACGTTTGTTTATATTAAAAGTATGGAAGGGATCTGTTAGCATTTCTGAAACGTAAGATTATTTCTTCATTTGAAATTTTACTAGATATGTATAAGATTGGGGTTATAAAAGTTTGTTGGCATAGCATAGAGAAGGAAGCTTTTGGGGGCATAGAATGGGTTTAAATGGCTGTACAAGTGATAGGGTAATGCTTTAATATTAAAGGGGCAAGTAGGCTTACACACATAGAACACTGCATCAAGGTTTAGATGCTTTAGTTCCGATAAGGTCTGATAGAAAATGTTTTGAAAATATGTTCTGAGATTACTTGAAGATGTTACTCATGAGGACTTGCAACTTGGTATTGCTCAAATGAATTAGGTGAAGGGTCCATGGTGAAGGACAGGGGAGGTTGTGGTTAGAAAGTTCCTTGTGTCCATAAGAGCCAGACAACCACAAGAACAGGGAACTTGACCCTTCATTGTCATAAACAACTAATTGAGAAAGGGAAGGAGTTTTTCAGGAGAGGATAGTCTGAATTATGAGGTGGTCCGATGGGTTTAGGAGTTTAGAAGACGTCAATAGGAGGAACTGACGATGTCAAATTGGGCATTTAAGGCTGAGCACAGAGGTATAAAATGTGTTTCCTTTCCCTCAGGAATGACTTGGTCTTGCTTGGGAGAGATGGGAGTCCTTCTATGGAGAAGAGCTCCTTCTCAGAGTCTGTGTTTGTCTGTCTTTATTTGTGTTTGTCTATGTTTGTCTTGTTCTCCAAATCTGCCAGACTTGTGAGTATGTTCTTTTAATTTGCTTTGCTGAATGGAGGTTTGTGTGACTGTTTGACTTTAACTTTCTTAAATTGTTTTAAAGTTATAACCGTGTCATTGTGTTTGTGAGTCTGAGTGAAGTCAGTCATTCTGGATGTCTCTCTCCAGATCTTCTTTACACCTACTATAGTGGGGGATTTAAGGAGTAGTGTTACAAAGTATTGCAGGAACCTGTGCCTGTGTTCAGTACTTCTTAAAAGACCACCAGAAAATTCCTCCTACAGAAACCATGCCTGTAATCATTCAGTTGCTCTTGAGATGCAAGCAGAAGACATGAAGGGGAAAATCTCTCAAGAGTAAGCTAAAATATAACATCAAACAAATTCAAACAGGATCAGTATTTATTTAATTAATCAAGTAGAACTGGGCTAGCTAGTAAGTGTCACATAACTCTTCCTCAGGCTGGATGGTAAAGAAAGAGAAAGAGAGAGAGAGAGAGAGAGAGAGAGAGAGAGAGAGAGAAGAGAAGAGAAGAGAAGAGAAGAGAAAGATGTTGTTTATAAAGGGCATTATGAAAGCCCCGTCTGAAATAGGTGCCAGTCTTAAGGTAATGGTTCTGGAAGCTCTTTGTAGGCAAATTAAATTAGTGTGTGGCTGGCAAAAGTCTGCAGATTGCAAGGCACACTGGTAACACAGAAGCAATGATCACTCTGCCTTTGAAAATATAAAAGCCAGCAGTTATTCCCACCTTCCTTGCTACCTTACATGGAACATGTGCCAATTAGTGATAGGGACAGATCCAAATAGCAGGTTGATTTTATTATTTTTTAATCATAGGATCATAGAGTCATAGAATCATAGAGTTGGAAGGGGCCTAAAAGGCCATCCAGTCCAACCCCCTGCTGAGAAACCAGCTGCCATTTGTCTCCTACTCTCCCAGAAATGACTCTATTCAAGCTGATCACTATGAGAACAATCGTGTAATTTTAAGGATTAGTTCCCAAGTTTGTTTGTTTTCCTCTACCCTCCTTAAAGGGGCATTGGTAGTTACTCAAAAGGCTTGGGGCATAGCCCATTTGGCACAAATTTGCATAAAAGTGTTATAAGCTAATGAGGATCAAATGTAGGCTGTCTTTTAAGGCAAAAAACAAACAAAGGGTAGTATCCAATGTTTGTCCTATGTAGAGTAGCCCATTGAAGCAAATGGAATTTATGTTAATTGTGACTAACCTGTCTCATTCATTTCAATGGTTCTATTCCATGTTGGACTAACACTGAATACTACCCATCAGGACTTACTCGGAGCTATGGTGTGCCAATGGGATTTTCAGGAGCCAGTATATTGTATGTGGATTGAGCCCTCTGCCCCACACACGATCTATTCGAAATAACAGCTGCTTCCATTTCCATATATATTAAAACTAAAACAAATATTGTCCAATACCCAACATGACCCCTCTTTCCCCCCTCTCTCTCACACACAGACACTCAAACACACAACCACTGTGCTTACAAGTTTCTTGCCATGCATAATTACCATTAACACATGATATCCACCAGCCACAGATCAATATAAACTAAACTACAACTCTGCTAGAACTGGAAAGTTGGAAAATGTCCTATATGCAGAGCAGCTAACTCAGGTTGTCACAAAGAGGAGGGCCAGGATCTCTTCTCGATCCTCCCAGAGTGCAGGACACGGAATAACAGGCTCAAGTTAAAGGAAGCCAGATTCCAGCTGGACATCAGGAAAAACTTCCTGACTGTTAGAGCAGTACGACAATGGAATCAGTTACCTAGGAAGGTTGTGGGCTCTCCCACACTAGAGGCCTTCAAGAGGCAGCTGGACAACCATCTGTCAGGGATGCTTTAGGGTGGATTCCTGCATTGAGCAGGGGGTTGGACTTGATGGCCTTGTAGGTCCCTTCCAACTGCATTTGCACAGTTAAAGCTAGTGCGCCAGCTGTGCCCGTTCCTAGAGATGTCGGACCTGGCCACGGTGACATGTCTTAGTTACATCCGATTGGATTACTGTAACACGCCCTACTTGGGGCTGCCTTTGAAGAGTGTTCGGAAACTCCAGCTGGTTCAAAGAGCTGCAGCCAGATTGTTGACCGGGGCTGGTTACAGGGAGCGGACAACTCCCCTGTTAAAACAGCTCCACTGGCTACCAGTCTGTTTCCGGGCTCAATTCAAAGTGCTGGTTATGACCTATATGGCTCGGGTCCGGGTTATTTGAAAGAACGTATTCTCCCTTATGAGCCTGCCCGTGCTTTAAGATCTTCTGGAGAAGCCCTTCTTTCAGTCCCACCATCTTCACAGGCGCGCTTGGTGGGAACGTGGGAGAGGGCCTTCTCGGTGGCTGCTCCAGTGCTCTGGAACTCTCTTCCTGGGGAAGCTAGGCTGGCTCCCTCCTCGATGGGCTTTTGGAAGCAAGTTAAAACTTTTTTGTTCCAGCCGGCCTTTGGAGAATAATCTGGGCCTCCATCTATGTTAATGTCTTATAATTTTGTTGTGTATTTTAAACATTTATGGTTTTGTTCCTCCCCCCACCCCCAATGTATGTTTTAAACTTTGTAAGGCCGCCTTGAGGCCCAGCATTAGGCAAAAGGCGGGACACAAATAAATATAATAATAATAATAATTATAATAATAATAATAATAATAATAATAATAATAACTATGTAGAAGACTTTCCAAAACAACATTTGCCCATTTTAGAGATGGAACCATAACACTTGTGTCTGAGAGATGAATTTAAAAAAAGAAAACCTGAGAGAATACAACACAAATAACCCTTCTTCCCTTCTTTACTTAATTAAAGCAAGCCAAAAGCAAGATGCTGCGGCACTAGTGCTGATATAATTACTATGACAAACAGTCACCGGTGTTTGCCTAGGACAAGCAACCTGCTGCAGAAAGTACTTACAGTATTAATGAAGTGCATTGTAATGTCCCTGTCACAGAGAAAGAATGAGTCAGTGATAACTGTCAAACAACTCATGAACCTTAGAGTGCAATGGTTAACTTAATTCACATTTATGGAAAGATGACTTTTCCCTTGAATCACACCAAAAATTGAACTATGGTCTTTAAATATTATTTCTGTCTTTTCATTTGTGAAACACCTAACACAGATAATTCTATTTCTGAATCAATTTGTTTTTGCACAAGAAAAATACATACAAATCAATTGTTCACAAATTATCATAAAAAAGCGGGACAGCAATGTTTCCCCCATGCATACCCACACAAATGAAGGAGAATTCATAAGAAAACTCTTACTCTCAAAACCTCAAGCATAGGGGTCCAACATTTTACAAATAATCAGTTAAGGGAAGCCTGCAGTATAAAAACCCAGACTTGTTTCCTCCTCTGTCTAAAATAACTCACACATAAGTTAATCAAACAGCCAGATCCCAACAGCTGAGGGTAGGGATGAGCAAATCTGTCAGTTATGATTTCACCCACATACAGATTTTTAAAATCTCAAGTTCTTTCTATGAAGAACTTTGTGAATTTTGATTGATTCTTCTCAAAATTGAACTGAACCAAATTTTCATCTACCTGAACCTGCTAAATTCAACAGGTAGTTCTATTGTAAAGACTTGAGGATCAGTACAGACTTGAGGGTTGGTGAAGGGAGTTGCCATAATTCATAGGAGTTCCATCTCCCTCCCTAGACTACCTCTTCAGGTGAGTCCTGATCTAGAACATTAGAACATAAGAAGAACCATATGGATCAGACTAAGGGCCTTGCTAGATGAGGCCTTAGCGCACTTTGAGACCCGGTTTCCCTGCTGTGCGTCCACATGACGCACAGGGGAATCCGGGGTCAAGGCGCACTGAAGCCTCCCTTAGCGTGCCATAAGCGAAGTCGCTTATGGCGTGCCTTTTCCGCAGCCTCGGCCTGAGGCCGGGGCTGCGGAACGTCTAGCGACTTCCATGGCTTTTTGCGGCTACTCGCCTTGCGAGTAGCCGCAAAAAGCCACGGACTGGGCACAGCGCTCTTACAAGCGCTGTGCCCATCAGGCCAGGGGCATCCGGGGGGGGGGAGATGGGGGGGAAGGCCAGACCGGCAGGAGAGGGGGATGGCGGAGGGCGAAAGACACGACACACGGGGGAGCGGAGGGCAAAAGACACGACACACAGGAGGGCGAGGGGGGGCGGAAGGCGAAAGACATGACACACGGGATGGGGACAGGGAGGGAGGGCGGATGGGGGGGCTTAAGTAAAAAAAAAGCCTTACCTTGTCCGGAGTCTTCGGGGCGCACGTGGCCTCTTTAACAAACAAAAAAAAAAAAATGGCCGACGCTACAGGACTTCCGCAGTCCCTGCGCATCGGCCGTCTAGGAGGCGGGGCGGCGCACGCTAATGTTAGCGTGCCGTCGCCTCGCCTCCCTGCCGGCTTATCCCGGCAGGTCTAGCAAGGCCCCAAGGCTCCATCTACTCCAGCACTCTGTTCACACAGTGGCCAACTGTCAACCAGTGACCCACAAGCTGGACACTGGTGCAAGAGCACCCTCCCACCCATGTTCCCCAGCAACTGGTGTATATAGGTTTACACACAAAGGGAAGTCTCCAGCCCTTTATAACAGAGACAAAACATAGCCAGAGCAGACTCTTAAAATATTTCAAATTTTGAACACATTGACATTTAAAGTTGGGAAGGGTCTAATTACCAACTCATCCTAGGGGTTCAGGGCCTTCCAAAATGGAATTAGCTAGGTCCACCTTCTCCTTTAGCCACCAACCGCAAACTGCACAGAGGGTGGATGAGACTGCTTCCCTTTTTATTCCTCACTCCCTACCACAAGGGTGGGTGCCCCTCACTTCAATATTCTACTGAGAATACGCAGATAAGCCCATAATTCTTAAAGAATTATTACACGACAACATAATGGTCCTGTTCAGAAGATACCTTAAATCACAGCTTTAACCACGCTTTTGCCTTATTCACCGTGGTTAAAGCCATGATTTAAGGTGCCTTCTGAACAGGGCCAATATGTGACATGATGATGTCACACTTTGCACTTCTCCCTGTAGTGCCATTGATATGAGGTGGGCAGATGTCTCTCCTTGGGTTGTAACATGCATTGCAACGAAAAGAGGCCAAGGAGACATGAAGCCATTGCAGCATTAGTTCTTATAAAAATCTAGTTCCACCATTACAGTGTCTGATAACGGTAAAATGGTTATTGTAAATACAATTAAGCTTCTCAGACTGGGCCATACAGCCAAAAAGAAAAAGTGAACAACATCTAAATTTAATCCAATATCATAGATCTTCTAGCAGAGAATGTGACTTCGTAATGTTCTAATTATTTTTCGTAACATTTTAATTGTTGCTGATTCCTCTTGGGAAATCTTTGGCCTAGTTTCCTCAGGACTTCACAATTGTATAAAATTCTGCATATTTCATGGTTAAAGAAGCAAACATTACAAAAGCTGTGAAACTGCGAAGAGCAAACAAGCACGAGCGAATGGCACGCAGCACAGCAGGCAAAAGCATTTTATATTTAGAACATTAATAACAGTGATCACAAAAGAGCTAAACAATAAAAATTATCTATTCAAAGCTGTTGAAACTTGAGTCTTTAAATGAGAATTTGGTAGATTGTGGGATGTGATACTTGTGTTTTTCTTTTTCTTTGCCACATTCATATTAAAATTTTATGATCTTTTGCCCTAAATGTATTTATATTACTTTAAAGAAAGAAACACTAAATGCCTAGAAGAGGTTCTGTCTTCAGGCTTTTCAGTCTTGTCCACTGTGAACTTACACATCTTCCCAAGACAGAAATTGCCAATCTGGGGACACCCACCACCATCACCATCACTATCAGAGAGACATGAATGAGCTATTTGGGATGGGACAAAATATGGAGACAGGAAGTGGAAGGCATTATTTGCTTACCCCACCCCAATTCACCTATGAAGCTGGTCTCAGGATTTATTTATTTATTTATTTATTTATACTCTGCCTTTCCACCCCCAAAATGGCTAACCATGGTCTTGATAAAAACCAAGATTGCATACACTTAGGCCTTTGCTAGACCAGGCTATATCCCAGGGTGATACCCGGGATCGTCCTTGTGTGTCCAGATGACACACAGGGGCTCCCATGATCAGGCAGGGATCAACCCTCCCTGGCCCCGGGATATAGCCTACCCCTTCAAGCCTGCTTTTTCCCACTGTCCCGGGCTAAGCCCGAGGCCGCGAGCGTGTGGCCCATTTTCACAGCTTTTCCTGGCTCCGCGCGATTACTTGCGTGGAGCCAGGAGAACTGTGCCCATCGGGGCTAGGGTGGGGGGAACGGGGAAATCTTTTTTTTTTTAAGTTGTCGCTCGTGAGCCGGAGCACAACTGGCCCTTTAAAATTAAAAAAAAAAAAAGGCAGGGGCAAGAGCACTCTTCTTGAGCTCGTCACGCCTTGCATGTAAACGAGGGTGGCATCCCACGATACTTGCATCACGGGATCTCCCCTCCTCTGTCACACATTTGCTGGTAGGTCTAGCAAAGGCCTTAGTTAAAACAATCACAAAACCAAAAAGCTTAAAACTAAATTATAAATACAACAGTGAAACAAATAAAAACAGAACTCAACCCAGTAGAACCTGCTTCAGCAACAGACCAGCTTACATGCTAAAAGCCTGCTTGAATAAAAATTATTTTGCCTGCAGATGGAAAGGCAGCAGGTATTTAGGAAGAATAGTTGGATAGTTTCATTTTGTGCGTTTCATTTTATTTCTGTTACATGCTGCAAGTCCTAAAGAAAGGATTGGATAAAAGCTGAATTAAAGAAATAAGTACACTTTACTAAGAATCAGGAAATCCTGAGTTCAAATTTCACCCCTGTCATAAACCAACAAGGTAGCCTTAAAGAAATCACTCTTTCACTGAGCCCCACATTTGAAAGACAGGGGTAATATACTATCTAACCTTGCAGAATCATTGTACAGGTTATAGGATAATGCAAATGAAGCATTTTGAACTCCCTATAAATGTGAAGTATTAGAATGCTTTAAGTGTGAGCATCTGATTATTATTATTTTATTGCTGTTTCTAATTTTCATAGAATTTTTATTGTTCAAAGTTGCAGTAATATAAAAGTAGTGATAGGACAAATTTACAATTGGGCAAGTTGATATATTAAAATATGAACTCTTGTCAGTTTGAAAGGGGCTGGCTCAAAATGGGTTTAACTCTGAGCCTGTTAGAAGACACATTCAATTCAGGAGGCAGGTAAAATGGCAAATTCTGTTATCCTTGGCAGCAAGTGACATTTCTGAGCACATCCAGGGCCGGATCTACACTAGTCTTATAACGTTGCTAGTGTCCCTTTCTAACGTGGTTCTCTGTATCGGTTCTCTGTAGCTGTAACGTTACTGCAGGGCACATTGTTAAATCTTTTCGTTGTTCTCCATCCCTCTTCTCTGAGAGCTGCTGGGTTTGCTCCGCCCACTGCCTGCCTCATTCCTAGCCAGCAGTGCAGAGCAATAGTCATAAGCACACACAAACTCCCTCCTTCCCAAAACCTCTTAACACAAATCTCAGGGAATTGCCTGAACATATAGGAGCCAGCCACTTTGCTGAAGCTAAGCAGGGCCAGGTCTGGTTAGAGTTTGAATGGGAGACCAACTTGAAAAGTTTTAGCAGCAGCCCCATTTAAGCCCCGCTGGTCATGAGTTTTGAACTTTGGACCTTTGTTAATTTTCCTGCACGGAGCTACAGCGATCCTTTGAGCGCTCCTCAGCTCCTTTGCAAAGAGGGGGAAAATGTTAAAAAAAAATCATAAAAAATCAACCGATGACCCAATTTGATTCAAATTTTAAGGCAGGATGCATGGGACTTCTTCACAATCAAAGCAGATTCTAAGGTGGAAAACTTCTGAGTTCTTTGCATGCAATTGTCAGTGATTGCACAGTATAACGCTGGTGTGATTTATCTGCTGTAGCAGATAAGATAGCAAACGGGGTAAAGGAAGGAGAACAGGAAGTGCGTGGAGCAAACCCAGCAGCTCTGCTCAGAGAAGAGGGAGAGGAGAATTACCGGTAGGACGAGGCACATGAATCTGTAGCCAAGCTGGAACTAAGAAATAGAACCTGTAAGTACGACTCATTTACAACGTTGGAGACCCAGGGTCACGTGACGCTATGCGTCACAGTAACCCATTCAAAACGTTAGAATAACACCAGTGTAGATTCCCACCAGAATTAGCCGGCAGAAATACCTTTCCAGTCTCCAGCAAGTTCCCCCCTTACCAGATATCTCTAACCGCATCTCAGATGTACTTTTATTTATTTATTTTGTTTTGGTAGGACTGGCTGACTTAAGGGGGTGGGGTACACACTATATCCAAACGCCTACACACACACACACACACACAATCACAATCTCAACCCTCCAAACCCAATTGTTTTGAGGGGAGGTCGCATCATTAATAAAAAGGTGCCTATTTCTAAAAGAAAAATAGCTGATCTCTCAAGACAATATGTCAAATTAACTTAAATGAATCAAATTCTACCTAATTCCTCCATGGGACAGTAAGTGCATGAGCCATGTCAACTGGGCTAAAATTTGCTCTCTCAAAACAATAATCTTGATCAGCATGTCGATGCTTTTCTCACATTCTGCACATTCCTGGCATGAGATGATCAGTTTGCATAGCTTAGGGTGACCCTATGAAAAGGAGGACAGGGCTCCTGTATCTTTAACCGTTGCATAAAAAAGGGAACTTCAGCAGGTGTCATTTGTATATATGGAGAACATGGTGAAATTCCCTCTTCATCACCACAGTTAAAGCTGCAGGTGCCCTGCCCTCTTTTAAATCTGGTCACTCTAGTATAGCTCCTTCAGCTTTAACTGTTGTGATGAAGAGAGAATTTCACCAGGTGCCGCATGCATACAAATGATACCTGCTGAAATTCCCTTTTTTATGCCACTGTTAAAGATACAGGAGCCCTGTCCTCCTTTCCATATGGTCAGCCTAGCATAGCTCAACTGGATCCCTTGATGAACTATGATGTTGTGCCCAAATGACTTTAATGTTTTTGGTTTTGGCTTGGTTTGTTGGCCTGATCCTTGTAGCTCCAATAGCTCTCTCTCTCTCTCTCTCTCTCTCTCTCTCTCTCTCTCTCTCTCTCTCTCTCTCTCTCTGATTCCTATCAGGCCTAAAACTGGTGCAGTAATAATATTAGAGGTTAAAAGCTATTCTCCTCTCTATGGACAAACATTTGATTTCCATTAATGAACAATATTTTATGGAGATATGTTCTGTATGGGGTGAAAGTGAGAAGAGTTGGAACAGAGAAGAAAAATACAAGCAACTGACTTGAACTGATTAATCTTTTGGGTTCAAACGTGCATGATAATGACCTCTATATCTGATCTTTACATTAGGCGGAAAAGACTGTCAGCACATTTCTATACCTACCTACTCAATACTTAATTCTAGGTAAGCATGTATCAGCAGCTTAACTTGTGTGTGCATGTATGAGAGAGAGAGAGAGAGACAGAGACAGAGAGAGAGAGAGAGAGGCACACACAGAAAGAAAGCTATGCAATGCTCCATATTCTTCCAGTTGTCAGATCTGACTTTGCCCATCATCAACTGCAGTCCCCTTGGACTTTTCCCATGGGTCAATGTCAGCGGCCCTTCATAGGAAAAAGGTTCCCCCCACCCCTTCCGCACAGATCCATATACTCTTCACTCCTTCATAACTGGACTCCTTCTAGCTAAATTGGTTTCTTGCTCTGAGATGGCAGCCTATAGTCAATTAGTTTGGCAGCCCAGACAATTAGTACTCTTTTGTAAACCGTCCAGAGAGTTTCCGCTATGGGACAGTATATAAATGTAATAAATAATAATAATACTCTGTCAATTAATGCAATTATCTCGCTGCACCAATTCATAGTGCAGCTAGATGATTTTAGACCCTTTCCCTTTAGATGGCCTTTAGATTTACTTCAGCTGTAAATCACACAACTAAGATTTTTCTCCTCTCCTCCACCAGCCCACAGCAGCAAGGTGAAGGGGGTGGGGGATTTGGGTAGTGGTGGTAAGGTGAAAGGGGGGCTGCAACGCAGCGGTGGTGACAAGTGGAGGGGTGGGGGTGCAACGCAGCAGCAGCAGCAGCATAAGGGGAAGGGGGTGAGAGGGGCCTGATGTGGTGCTGGCAGAGGGTGGGGCAGAGGAGTATGATGCAATGTGGGCTCTCCCACCAGGATTGCAGAAGAACAGGAACACGGTACCAAGAGCAGCTATTTCAGTGCTGTCTGTTCTTTTCCAAACCCTTGAGTTGCCACCTCACAGGAATGAGAATGTAGAAATGATCCATTCATAATTCCCTTTTTCAGGGACTCTGATCTATCATAAGTTGACCACACAAGAAAGAGATCTTGGGGTTGTGGTGGACAGCTCAATGAAAATGACCACCCAGTGTGTGGCCACTGCAGAGAAGGCAAATTCCATGTTAGGCAAAAGGAATTGAGAATAAAACTGCTAGTATCCTACTGCCCTTATACAAATCTATGGTGCGACCACATTTAGAATACTGCGTACAGTTCTGGTCCCCACACCTAAAAAATGTTATTATAGAGCTGGGAAAAGTGCAGAAAAGGGCAACTAAAATGATTAAGGGGCTGGAGCATCTCCCCTATGAGGGAAGGTTACAACAACTGGGATTGTTTAGCTTGGAAAAAAGGAGGCTGAGGGGTGACCTGATAGAAGTGTACAAAATTATGCATGGTGTGGAAAACGTGGATAGGGAGACATTTTTCTCCCTCTCTCAAAATACTAGAACCCAGTGGGGTTGTCCCATGAAGCAGGTTGGTGGGAGATCCAGGACAAATAAAAGGAAGTATTTCTTCACACAGCACATAGTTAAATTATGGAACTCACTACCACAGGATGTAGTGATGGCCACCAATTTGGATGGCTTTAAATGGGGTTTGGATACATTCCTGGAGGCGAAGGCTCTCAATGGCTACTAGCCCTGATAGCTGTGTGCTATCTCCAGTATTTGAGGCAGTAAGCCTGTGTGCACCAGTAGCTGGGGAACATGGGTGAGAGGGTGCTTGCACCATGTCCTGCTTGTTGGTCCCTGGCCAATGGCTAGTTGAGCACTGTGTGAACTGAGTGCTGGACTGATCCAGCATGGCAGTTCTTATGTTCTTAAGGTAAGAAGAACTCTGCTGGATTTTTGGTTAAGTGTTTTAAATTGTTTTGCAAACAGTTCTTTATATTTTGTATATATATTGTTGTAATCTTTTGTAAACCTTTTGGCTAATGGGTAGTGTAGAAATGTAATAAATAAATAAATAGTGATAACAACAACAGAATCAGAAAAATGTCAGCCTAGAAATAGTTTTAGATAGATTTAGGTAGAAAAGGCCCATTACTGCTAGGCAGCTTTAGAATCATAGAATCATAGAAAAGCAGAGTTGGAAGGGGCCTACAAGGCCATCGAGTCCAACCCCCTGATCAATGCAGGAATCCACCCTACAGCATCCCTGACAGATGGTTGTCCAGCTGCCTCTTGAAGGCCTCTAGTGTGGGAGAGCCCACAACCTCCCTAGGTAATTGATTCCATTGTTGTACTGCTCTAACAGTCAGGAAGTTTTTCCTGATGTCCAGCTGGAATCTGGCTTCCTTTAACTTGAGCCTGTTATTCCGTGTCCTGCACTCTGGGAGGATCGAGAAGAGATCCTGGCCCTCCTCTTTGTGACAACCTTTTAAGTATTTGAAGAGTGCTCTCATGTCTCCCCTCCATCTTCTCTTCTCCAGGCTAAACATGCCCAGTTGTTTCAGTCTCTCTTCATAGGGCTTTGTTTCCAGACCCCTGATCATCCTCGTTGCCCTTCTCTGAACACGCTCTAGCTTGTCTGCGTCCTTCTTGAATTGTGGAACCCAGAACTGGAAGCAATACTCTAGATGAGGCCTAACCAGGGCCAAATAGAGAGGAACCAGTACCTCACGTGATTTGGAAGCTATACTTCTATTAACGCAGCCCAAAATAGCATTTGCCTTTCTTGCAGCCATATCGCACTGTTGGCTCATATTCAGCTTGCGATCTACAACAATTCCAAGGTCCTTCTCATTTGTAGTATTGCTGAGCCAAGTATCTCCCATCTTGTAACTGTGCATTTGGTTTCTATTTCCTAAATGTAGAACTTGGCATTTATCCCTATTAAATTTCATTCTGTTGTTTTCAGCCCTTCCCCCCTCCCAACTAACCTCAGTTTCTCATCTTAGTTAATCCAATGCTCTACCAGTTGTATCCAGGCTAAAGGAGCAATCTGAATGCCAGTGTAGAGAGGTAAAAATGGGGCAGAAGAGCTCTTCAATCAGTGAGATGAACTCTGCTGGCACAGGTCAGCCCATCCACCCTGGAGGCCCACAGTACAATCACAGAGAGAACCGGCACCAGTCTTTCCTGCAGCAGCAGGGGCTAATGACCCAAACACCACCTTGCTCACATACTGCTGTAGACAAATGCTTCCTAGCTTCTCAAAAGGAGATATTTTGTGCATAGGGACAGGCAAACTTCCCCGTGTCGTGTTCGCGCTCTGCTCACTGGATTCCCGCCAGTTGCCCAACCCCAGTGTGCATGCGGGGCCAGCCGCCAGATGGTCCATAGGTGCCTGACGAGAGCTTGCATCTCGCTGCCCCCTTATTTCTTTTGTCCACAAGCTGCAATTTGCGCATATTCGCAGCTGGGAATATTCATATAAATCGTGATTTGCACAAAGAAGTGGGAAACTGCAAGCTGAAATGAGCCAGCTCAGAGATCCGCGAGCTGGCATCTAGGGGGCTGAGCTGGCAAAAACTCACCAATCGCCACCCCCAAAATGGATTCCTCTGACATCCCTAGTTTGAAGTCAACAGTTGTGTCTATTCATCATTTGGTCAACTTCTCCATTATATGTCTGGGTTGCAGGGCTATTCTTTCAAGATGTTAACTTCCATGTGTACTTCATGCAACAATAATTTCTTAATGTGCTACATTAATTCAGTTCTTGCCAGTAGGGTTGGGTGAATCTGTCAATTTTGGTTCCTCTCATTTTTCATCCCAAACTTTGGTTCATCCCGAACTTAGAGATTTTTTGTTGCATGAAAATTTATATGCACTTTTGTGCACATTTTCTCTAATACATTCACTTTGTGTGCAATTTTGCCCAATTATTTCTATACAATTTTCCTGTGTTTTAACATTATTTTTATTAATATTTGTATTTTTGTGTCCACTTTCCTCCAATATACAATTTTTGTACACATTTTTTTAATTAGAGGCCTCCATTTCAAAATTTGGAGACATGCAAATTTCAAACAATAACTCAGTTTCAGTTTGCATATTTGCTCAAAAATGTGAAATGAGGTACATTCACATTATAGAGCAAACCAAGCAAATTTCTCCCTCATCCCTACTTGCCAGTATCTTTAGTCATAGGCATTTACATCCTGTCATACATAATGGCAGGAGCAGTAACTTGTGAATGACTCCTTCTACTACTTACAGGCTTGGGGAGGGTAGCTCTTTGATTATACATTTATGGGGGCCAGTTTCATCATCTCCATCTTCGTTGTTGCATGCACATGTTACTCACTCATCTTTTCCTAATTTATGACACCTGAAATCAAATTAAATATCTGAAAAAGTGATTTATAGTTATGAAATGTCATTTCCCACTCTGCAATGCATATCCAGTACATCTTGCGCCTTTTAATGACAAATACGACAAAACAAGATACGTTTATTTCCCATTCTAATACTCTTATATAAAAAAACTGAAATGGATGCTTGCTTTTGTGTGTGTGTGTGTGTGTGTGTGTGTGTGTGTGTACTGGAAGTGTATATGTGATGTTATTATCTGCTAAATAATCAGGGTTTTAGATGTCTACCCAAGCTTTTTAAAACTTACACCAACCCATGATTATTGACATAAAAAGAGCACACAGGAAGGTGTTTTTTGTTTTTTTTTACAATATCGGATACCACTTCCACATCCAAGTTTTCAGAGTGGTAAACAGCAGCAGATAGGATTAACAACATCAACCTCGTCAACAAAATGTTAAAATTCCTATTTTTAAAACAAACAGATTTCTGATAAAACTGGTCACTCAAGGAAAGCTTTCTGAAATAATGTTTTCAGGAAGTGCCAGAAACAACACAACATTGGCACCTGACCTCCAAGGACAGGAAATTCCATAGGAAGGGCGATCATCTCCTGGTGGACTCCAATCTGGCCATAGCTCCATCAGGAACATGCCCTCGGATGACCTCAGTGACCACTGTCGGGTATCCTGGTCCCAAGTTCTTTAGGCCTTTGTACACAAGTACTAGAAACTTAAACCTGCCCTGGTAGCGAATAGGCAGTCAAGGCTGCCCTTTCAGCCACAAGTATCTGGCTACAGGACTATTCTAAATGCTATTTTGGGCTGCATTAATAGAAGTATAGCTTCCAAATCACGTGAGGTACTGGTTCCTCTCTGTTCGGCCCTGGTTAGGCCTCATCTAGAGTATTGCATCCAGTTCTGGGTTCCACAATTCAAGAAGGATGCAGACAAGCTGGAGCGTGTTCAGAGGAGGGCAACCAGGATGATCAGGGGTCTGGAAACAAAGCCCTATGAAGAGAGACTGAAAGAACTGGGCATGTTTAACCTGGAGAAGAGAAGATGGAGGGGAGACATGATAGCACTCTTCAAATACTTAAAAGGTTGTCACACAGAGGAGGGCCAGGATCTCTTCTCGATCCTCCCAGAGTGCAGGACATCTAATAACAGGCTCAAGTTAAAGGAAGCCAGATTCCAGCTGGACGTCAGGAAAAACTTCCTGACTGTTAGAGCAGTACGACAATGGAATCAGTTACCTAGGGAGGTTGTGGGCTCTCCCACACTAGAGGCCTTCAAGAGGCAGCTGGATAGCCACCTGTCAGGTATGCTTTAAGGTGGATTCCTGCATGGAGCAGAGGGTTGGACTCGATGGCCTTGTAGGCCCCTTCCAACTCTGCTATTCTATGATTCTATGATTCTATTTCCTATTTAATCGATTTTCCATGTGTTTCAAGCTGGACGGGGCAAGGGGGGAGACCAGGCTGGCATCCCCACCTGCCCTTGTCCCTACAGAACATCAGTTTGTGGGAATTGTTGGGCCATTTTCCCAAGCAGGCGGCAGTAGGAAGCTAGCATATTGCTACTCAGCCTTGGTTAATGTGAATTATTTCTCACTGGTGAATAGTTGTTAATATAGTGGTACATTTATGATTGTAGTGGGAGATTGTTAGTGTGCTGCTGTTATATTGTTAGATCACATCTATTGTTTTATTCTTCTAAAACCTATTGACTTGCTCTATCAGAAAAAGTGCTTGAGAACCCATTTCATCCAAAAGCATTGCTGTGCCTTAATATTTGTGCTAGCACATTTACTTCACCTGGGACATTTTGTGATGAACACCATTAACAGATGATTTGGGAAGAACACCATTAACAGAGAGCCAGTGGCTTTAAAAAGTTTCAGTATTTCTGGTACAATGCAGCAGCCCCTGCAGTGGCCAAGCAGTAGAGGACTGAATGCATGGAAGAGGGGGCACCAAGCAACATTCACTGGCCCTCTGGAGGGTAGAGGGTGTCTGGTTTGGGACCCACATGACAGATCCCCGTAGGTGAGACGGCCAGGCCCACTTACCAGATTTCCTGAGCCATGTCTATCGGACTCTGCTTCGCCTCCTAATTCTCTGAAAACCCTGCAGCATTGCTGCTGCAAAGCGGAACCGAAAGAGTTAGACAGCAGGAGTGACATGGGCTGTCCTGCCTGGTAAAAATCGGAACACCAGTGGGAGAGGGGAGAAAATGGGGCTTACTTTGGAGCAGACCTGGACAAGATTGCACTACTGGCTGTGTAAATAGGGGCACACGGGCCATGCACCCATCACTTCCAGCTCTCCTGCCTTCAACTCTCTTTCTGGACACCAATCACCTCTTCTAATTAGGGCCGGTGCCAGACTATTTTGCGCCCTAGGCAAGGCAAGCTACTTGCACACACACACACACCCAAAAAATTGCCAACTTCGATTTTTAAGAACAGATGTTTTGTAGAAAAAATAAAAAGCACAAAACTTGAAACTGCTAAATTTATTTTAAATTGCAAGAATAAGTAATAATCAATTTTTGATTATCTTTTGCAAATACAAAACCCAACAAAGCAGGACATGGTGCAACAACCATGTTCCCCAGCTACTGATGCATACAGAATGAATGCCTTAGATACTGGAGGTAGCACAAAGTTATCAGGGCAAGTAGCCATGGATAGTCTTCCCTTCCAGGAATTGATCCAACCCCCTTTTAAAGCCATCCAAACTGGTGGCCATCACTACTTCTTGTGGTAGTGAGTTCCATAATTTAACTATGTGCTGTACAATGCTGCTACTGTATAAATAAACAAGAGCAGTTCTGGACATGTCTACTCAGAAAGAAAGAAATCCCACTGAGTTCAATGGGATGTGACTATACTGATGTGACTAAATTAATATGGTTAGAAAACAGACTACACTGGCTAGCAGGGTTAAACCTAACTTAATAAAGTCTGCTGATATGAATCCTCACAGGGGATGAGGGGACCCGACTGCTGCCTAAACCGCTCTGCGCATTGAAGACCAGAAGTGGGCTTAGAAGGCCTGCCGTTGCTGCCCCTACGGGGAGGTAAAATGGCTTGTTCACGTCAGTGGCCACAGCCCTTCACAAGGCCGGGAGCAGGCTAAACAAGTCCACCGCCACTGGGTACTTTTGTCTCCTCACCCCTCGAATGGAAAGGAAAGTTGCTACGGAGGGCGAAAAGGGGGCGGCGAAGAGCATTAAATGGGACTCCAGGCGTTCCAGCGCTCGAAGCACACAGGCCGCGCGGAAGTCTGCGTGCCTGGAGCGCTCCCCCCAGAGGAAAAAGACCTGTGGATCCCACTCCCGGGTCTATTTGATGGGTGCGTACCGCGCCCGGTGCCTCGCGCCTGCGGGGAGAATCCCAAACGCAGCCCTGCAAACGCCACCGGGTGGGCAGGAGAATCCTCCCTGCATCCGCGGGAGTTGAAAGAGGCTGGGAGGTATGTCCCAAGCGCAGCACTGCCGATGGGCAGGCCAGCCTTCCCTGCATCCATGGGGGCAGATAGGGGGCTAACTGGCCCCGACCAAATCTGCAGCCAAGAGGCCAAGAATGATGCTGTCAGCTCCAGAGTAAAGATGTGCCGAGCACGCTCCCGCCTCGGCGATCCTGCTGCGCCCCTCTGCAGTCTGCCACTCTAGGCGGCGGCCTTACTGGCCTAATGGTAGCACCGGCCCTGCTTCTAATGGTTCAGATGCTGCTGCAGCAGCTCCGCTTCCAGGCACGTGGATGGCTCCCCTCCTCTGTAGCCTGTTTGTGGGTGTGGGTGTGGGTGTAAATCCATGGCTTTGCTGGCTCGCTGCTGTGCTACTTAAACCCCCAGCCCCACATTTCACTTGCCGCTTGCCCTGCATTCCTGCGCCTACCCTGAACTGGGATCTGTCCTGGTGCACCCCTTTTTTGTAAACCCTGAAGTGAAGCCAACACTGATGGACAGAAACAATTGTGGTTGCATTGGAGCAATTTCCTAGGTTAGTGTGAGAGTTCACTGCCTCATAGTTTTGTCCAGATAGTGCTTGAAACCACGGACACCAAATGGTAATGGTAACTAGAGGTCCTCTGCCCACCAAATGGGCAAAGGACCTCTAGTGCTATGGGCAATGGTACAGTAATTACTGCATTAATATGCAATACCGTTTTCAGAGTCCAAGGGGGCAGTATATATTGGGAGGTACTTCCAGCTGTGGTCTTTGCCAACTTGATTTGGAAAGGTACCCAAATGATTTTTAATGGCACTATGAAAGAAGTTGATCTGTCCTTCCATCATGGGTAGCTTCCCTGTGGAGCTACTGATGTTGGCCAAGTAAGAGGTCAGGGCCTGATATGGTTGAAATCACCAGAACCTGATATGACTGAGGCCCGTGTGGCAAATGTTTCACTTTATAGAAAACTTTTACAATTTTTACTACCTCTGAAATTGGTCCATAGTGCCTAGAGATTATCCATAATTAAAGTTCTTGTTTTTTTAAAAAGTGAATCTTTTCCTTGGTGGCTGCTGAACCCAGCTTAATTTTAAAAGGTAAATATTATACTTGGAACCATTTTTATATTCTGAACAGGGATTGCTGAATTAGATTCTAGGCACCATTCAAATAACATCTTGGGATAACAGTTTCTGGGGCGGTTTTGTGTATTTTTTTAGATTGTAGGCCTGCAGACAGGGATTCACCTTTTTAAAAACAAAGTTAACAAATGACATCCAATAATTTAAGATATTCTGAAAAGATAAGGGAAAGAGAAGAGTCATGGGCCACGCTGTCCTGTTATTCAAAGCTTTCTTTTGCTTTGGCTGGACTTGAGCAAATTAAAAGGGATGTTTAAAAAATCGCCTTGGAATCCTCCTTGTCATCCCAAATCTTTGTGAACCAGAGGAAACAATTGGAATTTTCAAAGAGTGTTGTTAGTGCTCTCACAAAATGGCTACCATGGGGGATGTCCATGCCCAAACTGTTGCCATGGTTGGCATAAAGCCCCCACTTCCCAAAAGGCCACGTGGTGAGGCTAAAAGACAAGAAACCTGCCAAGAACTGAAGTAGAACCTATGCAGACCTGGGGTCTGAATAATAATAATAATAATAATAATAATAATAATAATAATAATAATAATAATAATAATTTATTTATTTATTACCTGCCTCTCCACTTGGATTGAGGCGGGGAACATTGTAAATATAAAACACATAAAAAACTGATTAAAAACATAGTATACATGATTAAAACATCCTTAAAACATCCTAAAAACATTCTAAAGTTATCTATTCTGCTAGATAACTTTAGAGTTTTGAGATCTTTTAAAAATGGAATGTCCTACTCCCTCTGTGGTTTTGTGGGCAATTCATATGAAACTTGACATACAAGTTATAAGTGTCTCTTAGGTAAAACCTTCTCTGTAAAGTTTCAGAATGATACTTGCAGCAGTCCTTGTGAAGGGGAGTCTTATTTTTAAAAGGGTTATCCTCCCCACTCCATGTTTGTGTGCAGTTTGCTGAACTCTTTGTGTGTGTTCTGTGCCTGTGTTTGAGTGATTGAGTGTGGTTTGTTTGTTGAACTGTGGGTTACCGTGTTGTCTGAATCCAGGTATGTTCCACAGGGAGGCTTGTTAAACATGCAGAGTGGCTTATTTTTCTCAAACAAGCCACATTGAGAACCCATATTTTGTTGTTGGGTTGTTCAGGGTGGTTAACAAGTCACACCACTTGATTACAAGCCACCCAGAGGAAAACATCCTGGGTTCAGACAACACACCAACCCAGGGTTCAATAAACAGCCTACACTCAACCACTGGGTGGCTTAGATGGTTGTGTGAACAGCCTCTGTCAGGATCAGATTAGTCTGTCCCTAATCAAGTCAACTCTGGGCCAGACTAAATGTTTTTCTAGTCACACATTGTGAAACTGTGTGCCACACGTGTCATTACTCTAGTATAAGAGTGTGCAGCTCCAATTCATATTGGGATTGTAGCATTCCAAGGGGGGATTAAACCTACCCCCATCCATTTTCATCCCAAAATTCCAACCCAACAACAACAACAACAAAAAGCTGGAGGGGGGGACGTCCATTGAATCCAGTGGAGTCATTTTCTTTTTTTAACAACCCCACAATTTTGAGTCAAAACCCCACTCCTTCTGGAATACCATGTCCCGATCCAAATAGTGGAGTAAATGTGCATGTAAATGTGCATGTACAGTGGAGTAAATACGCCTATTGCAGTCAATGCCACTTAGTTGTGCTCCACAGTTAATGCCACACAGTTGTGGCTGCTAAATGAGAGGCACGTGATAATTAGTGCCTTTATTCCACCTTCTCAAATCACTAGGAGGAGATCTACACTAGTCAAGTTAGAACGTGTCTTACCGTTTTTAAATGTGCGTTTCGTAGCATTACGCCACATGACGTATAGTTTGTGACGTTTTACTATTGTCTGTTCTCCAGTTTTTATTTTGAACTTCTCTGAAATAAATCATTCTATTTGGTATGATGTGGCTGATATCATCATATTAAATGGGTTTCCTGTAGTTCTTTAGCCAATCGCATTCCTGGGGGGGGGGGTGTTTATGTAATTTCCACGCCCAAAATTGGAGCTGTTTTTTTCTTTCAAGCCTCTTTTTTGCAGCCACTTCCAGTTTCAATTTTGGGAGGCTTCTTGGTGGATTGTTTGTAGGTGGAGGGGCAATTGAAGCGGCGAGAAGAGGAAGTGGGAGGGGAAATGGGCAGACAGGGAAATAGAACAAATGGGTTTATTTTCTTAGGCCATAGCTAGACCTAAGGTTTATCCCTGGATCGTCCAGGGGTCAAACCTGTTCATCTAGGTGACACACAGGGGATCCAGTGCTCAGGCAGGGGCGAACCCTGGATGATCCCAGGATAAACCTTAGGTCTAGCTGTGGCCTCCGTGTGGCCAAAAAGAATGCATTCCCATGGAAAGAGAAAACGTAAGTAAACATTTTAAAAACCGCTACGTTTTAAATCGTTCAAAAACTAAACATTCAATGACTGAAAAACAATGTTTCATATACTAGTGTAGATCCCCTCTGTGTGAGTTTTAGAGGGGAAATGTTATCACAAAAGGGCATGAGCAGATTGTATGTTAAGTATTTTATTCCAGCATGCAGACGGCATTTCATTTAAGCATTCTGTCCTGTGGGGTTGCATTAAATGTTTTAACTGAACGATGCACTAGAATAACAAAGCACCAAGGCTAACAAGATGTGTAAACATGGGACTATTTTCAGCTCTGAAAGCAGAATGTTAGTTCATGTCAAGGTAAGGAGGCAAAAGGCAATGTTCCATAGAAACTGTATGTACAAATACAAGAATTGCTCAATAGTTCAATACTGCAAAGTATGAATGTTAACTCTCGGCAGGACTCCCAACCAAGCAGCTCCCCCATGTTCTGTGGCTCTGATCATAATCAGAGCGGTGGAACTCTCCAGCCCTGTCTCACACTGTGGTCCCTTTTCCATTTGCCTTGGTAACAATTACAGCAACACCGGCCACTCCTTGTTCCCTGCTACTTTAGTGTACCAGACACAAGAAGCTTAGGGAGACCTTGGGCATGTCTAGACGATGGCTTATCCCGGGGATCGCCCTGGGATCATCCCTGTGCATCCACATGACGCACAGGGGATCCCGGGGGCAGGGAGGGATGATCCCTCCATTTCCCCAGGATTACCAGGACGGCTTTTAGCCTAATCCCCCACACCCCGGACTCACGGGATTGTCCTGAGACCGCAGGAGGTGTAGGCAACTGTACCGGTTTTCTCCTGGCTCCTCGTGAGTAAATACGAGGAGCCAGGCACAGGGCACGGAGCTCTTCAAGCACTCCATGCCTTTCAGGGGTGGGGAGAGGAGCAGGGCTGGGGCATTATTATTTTTACTTACTTTTGTGCTGGAGCGCAGGTGTACTCCAGGTCTTGTCTTTTTTAAAAAAAAAAAAAGTGGTGGGCACGACGTCCTTCCTCCCTGGATGTCTCGTGGCACATGTGGACTAAGGGGGAGGATCTCTACATGCCTGAAGTGTATCTCCAGCTGGCACATACGTGCCTTGGGATAGAGAAAATATACACAGTTCGGCCCCATGTCCTGCCCCATGTCCTGCCATTGTTGGCGGGATTAGTGATGAATTGACTTCGAATTTCTGAATTAACCCATGGTTAGTTTCTGTTCCCACAAAGGTGCATGTGCTTTAACTACTAATTTACTTGATTTGTAACCTTTTCATTTAAAAAATAGAAAAAGAGCTGTTTTGAACTTTCCTTTGAGGAACAGCAATTGACATTAGGGCAATGAAGCCGGGTCATTCAATGAGCAATTGAGGGGCAATTCATCACTAATCCTCCCCCTTTCTGATCAACAAACAGAAATGAAATAGGCAAATTCTGCAAGAAGGACACTTTCTGTTAACCTTCAAAAGGACACTGGCTGAATAACTTTTGAGTGAACATTATAGAAGTATCATGGCCATGGGCGTGAGTACTACTGGGTAATATCGCATTATATCCTGTTATTATGGAAAAGCAATGCCTCGGCAACACCAAAGGGTTCTGATGTGGAAAGAATCCAGGTGTGAGATTATTTTAATTTAAGTGCAGGGTGTGTGGCATGAGGCAGGGCTGTGGCTCAGCAGCAGAACGCCTCCTTTGCATGCAGGAGGTCCCTGGTTCAATTCCTGGAATGTCCAGGTAGGGCTGGAAAAACTCTTGCCTCAGACCCTGAGAGCCAGGCAGCACCAGGCAGCACTGACAACAGTGGGCCAGAGGGACCAATGGTCTGATTCAGAGTAAGGCAGTTGCCTACAGTCCAATGTTTGTAAGTGGCATCACCACACTTGCAGCTCCTGGCAGTGCAGCCTTTCCTCCTGATAACGCCTAACAGTCACAATGGGGGCATTTTGCTTTTCACACCCACACATCCACACACACCAAAACCAAACACACACCCACACACACAAAATGTAAAAGTCTAATGAGAAATGTGTGTGGTGTTTCTTGCTTAAGAATGAACGCCGCCACAAAAACGTTAAGCTATAAAATGTGAACAGAGTGATTGTTTTACCTCCATTATCCTTTATTATAACCTTCAAGGCACTAACAAAAGAAAAAGTATCAATCAAAAGAATTGTGTTCTATTGCCACTGCTATTAAAGATTAGCAGTTACCAGATATGCAAGAAAATTGTTGAAATGTTGCCCTTGGCAAACTTACATTAAATCTGTTTTAATTTGTTTTATAATTTTAATCAGTTAAATATAAATGAAACTTAAATATTGCCAACAAATGCTATAAATAATGCAGCCCTCCATTTAAGTCATTCAGGCTTTGGCTCTTCAGCACTATCTTCAGTCAGTACAGGTTGCTTTGGAAGGGCAACTACCATAAACCCTCACGAGTTTTCTGCTTATGCTAAGCCACACTGGGGCCCTTTCTACACCTAAGGGTTATGCCAGGGAAATGGAGGGGTTGTCCCTGCCTGCTCCCGGGATCCCCTGTGTGGCATTTGGATGCACAGGGACGATCCCCGGGGGAAAAGGCAGGTGCAGAAACGGCCTGTGGCATGTGCTTTACTTAGTACTTATGACACGTTAGGCCTCAAGCTGACCACCCCCCTGACCTGTTCAAGGAAGCCTTGCTCCTGCTGACCCCTGCTATTTGCAACAAACTTACCCCTGCCTCAAGGCTAAGAGTTGTCGCAGAGACTGCTTAGCACTCTTCCTGGCTACACATTTATGGCGCATTTCCAAAATGAAGCCAATGTCACAACTCCCAAACCCATAAGCTGTCCTTGCTCTGATTTTAGAGTCTCTATGATATTTGAGTGGAATTTTCAGCATTCTGTAGTTCAAATATCCGAACATTCTAGTCATTATAAATTAAGACATTTTGTCCCACGAGTAGGGCCCTTGGCATGAGGGGGTATAATCTGGATGGATTTCAAGACATTCTCAAGAGGAATGCTTGTGTTATAGCAGTTTAAAACTTTTCACACTTTCAGACTGCTCCATAACCAAAGTTCTCTAAGGACAAATAGTGCAGCTTATGTCTGTTTTGGAAATTCAGGCTCCCCTGGTGGAACCTGCTTCCCAAATGAACAGTGGCTATCAATGGCATGTTCCTGTGTGTTTGCATGTGCAGCACACCTGCATGTGTTTATGCCCCTCTGCATGTAGGGCTGCCCTTCAAGACAGTCTGGACTAGGGCTGTGCACGGACTCCCTGCTCCACTCCGCTCCCGATCCGCAAATTGCGGATCGGGCCTGCTCCACTCCGCCTTGATCCGCCTAGGGTCTGCTGCGGAGCTCCGGCTCCGAATCAGAGCTCCGCAGCGGCGGGGGGTGGCGCCAGGTAAGGCCCCCCCTCCCTCCTCCCCCTTACCTACTTCCATCCCTGCCTGTCGCCAGCTTCACTAGAGCCCGTGGCTCAACCAGGAACTGTAGGCCCTGCTTGCGGCCTACACTTCCAGGTTGAGCCGCGGGCTCTAGTGAAGCCGGTGACGGGCCGCGACGGACGTAGGTAAGACCCCCCTCCCCCTTGCCCCCTTACCTATCTCTGCCGCCGTCGCTGCATGGGCGGCAGCGGTGGCAGGGCCAGGTAAACCCCCTCCCCCCTCCCCCTTACCTGCGTCCGTCCGCGGCTGCTTCAGCTGAGCCAAAGGACTCAAACAGGAACTGTAGGCCCCGCTTGCGGCCTACACTTCCGGGTTGAGCCGCGGGCTCTAGTGAAGCCAGCGATGGGCCGCGACGGACCAGGTAAGACACCCCTCCCCACTGCCCCCTTACCTGGCTCTGCCGCCGTCACTGCATAGGCGGCAGCGGCAGGGCCAAGTAACCCCCCTTACCTTTTTTGCGAAGCTCCGGATTGAGGCGAAGGATCCGCCTTCACCTCGATCCGCGACGCTCCGCTGCTCCCCCGATCCTCTTCGCCTCCGCCTTAAGGGGAGGCGAAGCACCCCAATCCGCTTCTGCTTCTCCAGTCCGAGGAGAAGCGGAGCACAGCCCTAGTCTGGACACTTCTGATGATGCAGAATGCAGCAGCAGCAAGAATGCTTATAGGAACTAGGCATTCCAAAATATTGCACACTTTCGGTGCCAGTTACAAATTATTTATTTATTTATTTATTATTGCATTTACATCCCGCCTTTTTTCCTCCAAGGAGCCCAAGGCGGTGTACATAATCCTCCTCCTCCACTCCACTTTATCCTCACAACAACAACCCTGTGAGGTAGGTTGGGCTGAGAGTCTGTGACTGTCCCAAAGTCACCCAGTGAGCTTCCATGGCTGAGTGGGGACTAGAACCTAGATCTCCCGACTCCCAGTCCAACACTTTAGCCACTACACCACACTGGTTCTCCAGTGCAGATTATTCAACGCAGATTATTCATTTCTGGGCCCAATTTAACATGATGCTATTAGTCTTTAAAACTCTAAACGAGGGGTGCACAAACTTTTTGGCCCTGAGTCCTGCCTTGGGCAGCGCTGAGGGCCAGAGGGCTGCATATGTACATGTGCATGTACATGCACTCATGCTCACAACACAACTCTTGCTTTTCTGTTCACTGATGAGAGATCAGAGAAAAGGGAAGGGATTCTCTTGGCAGTGCTAGCCATGGGCATGTCTAGGGCTTGTCTCCCTGATGGCAGCAAGAGATTGCAAATAAGAAAGTGGTCGCCTTGCTAGTGCTCCTGTATGAAATCCCAGGCAGTGCTGCCACAGCTTTTTGGGAGGTGGCAGCAAAAATGGTTTGGCAACGTTATCTGCCATCCACAGGCTGCAGCTTTTGCACTTGGTTCTCTAAACAGTTTGGGACCAGGCTACCTGGAAGACTGCCTATGACCACATGTACATGTCCAAGCCTTATGATCAGCATCATATGACCTTTTCTCTAGTCCAGCTGTGAGAGCTGTTAGTTTGGTGAGAGACAGGACCTTCTCTGTGGTGGCTCCCCATCTGCGGAATACTTTCCCAAGGAGATATGAATGGCCAGTTCTTTACTGGCTTTTAAAGGAGCTCTAAAAACCAGTGAGTTGTTTGTTTTGGAGTGATTTTGTGATCCTAGTTGTGATCCGTTCTACATCTTTTTAAAAATATATAACTGCTATATCCACTTGATTTATAGTTTGTGATAACAATAGTGGACTACACTTAACAACAATGGACTAGCATACTACTTGAACCTTTGGACAAATCATAGCTGGTGATCAAAACAGGAATAACATAAGGATAATAACAGAAATGGCCCAATTTACAGGGTAGATATGGAGATTATTAATACAACAGGGTTTACTGATACTTTAAATTGCAATATAAATGCTAAGTATTACAGAACCACAATGGAGCTAACGGGGCTTCCAAGACGGCGCATCTAATTCAGTGAACTTCCTTTTCAAAAAGCAAAGGAAATTCTAGGATAAAAGATTTTAATTTAAGAGAAAAGTTAAGGCCTCGTGTGGCGCAGAATGGTAAGCAGCAGTTACTGTAGCCGAAACTCTCCCCACAGCCTGAGTTCGATCCCAGTGGAAGCTGGTTTTCAGGCAGCCGGCTCAGGTTGACTCAGCCTTCGATCCTTCCGAGGTCGGTAAAATGAGTACCCAGCTAGCTGGGGGAAAGGGAGCCACGACTGGGGAAGGCAATGGCAAACCACCCCGCTGCAAAGTCTGCCAAGAAAACATCAGTGAAAGCAGGCGTCCCACTCAAGTGCTTGCACGAGAGGTTCCTTTCCTTTTGTCTTAAGGCATATACAAACTGGTACATCCAGTATGAAGCACAGAAAACAGAAGTTAAAGTGCCCATCTTTCCTTTCATGCCATGTCAACAGTTAGCATGTACTATAGTTCATAGAATCATAGAATAGCAGAGTTGGAAGGGGCCTACAAGGCCATCGAGTCCAACCCCCTGCTCAATGCAGGAATCCACCCTAAAGCATCCCTGACAAATGCTTGTCCAGCTGCCTCTTGAAGGCCTCTAGTGTGGGAGAGCCCACAACCTCCCTAGGTAACTGGTTCCATTGTCGTAGTTTTTACATATAGTATTTACAACTTCGGCAGGATCTACACTACTGCTTTATAGTGGTATTGAAGTGCACTGACAACTGTTGGGGCCCATGATACATCTACACCAAGCAGGATATAATGGTATGAAAGCAGTAATATGGCACAATCATGGGCCCCAACAGTTGTCAGTGCACTTTAATACCGCTATAAAGCAGTAGTGAAGATCCTGCTTCCATATACCGCTTCCATACCACTTTCATAGTGCTGTATCCTTCTTGGTGTAGATCTGGCCTTAGCCTCCACGTGAAACCATGCTTTCCCTTGGCCTTTAAACCCCAGACTTCTTCCTCTGAAGGTTGGGAGACGCTATCATGATAGGGCACTTTGATAGCTATAGGTTAGAGGGAGAAAAGGAGAATTAAAAATGGGGTTGTCATTTTTGGCAGTAATGCAATGTTTGTCACATCTAGTGCTGTCTGTAGAATTGAAGGCTTAGATGAAAGACAGACAATACATTTTAAGGGAGTGGAAGATGGCCTAATAAGCATTTGTGTTGCTGTTGTTGTAACACATTAATTCCTTCTGCCCCTTTGTTTCTAATCAAATGACTTTCCTGGGTTTTTGAAGCACTGCAAAACCTTTTGAACTGGGCTGAGTGGTAGAACAGGGACAACAATGCCTCTGCTATAGCATCCAGAAATGACCACCCGTATGGCCAGTTCAGACACCTGCCACCACTGCTATTTTTAATTCCCATCATGAGAGACTGTATCCATAATTTTACAGAAGAAATATTATGTGAATTCAAAATACTAACATCAGCACACAATTGCCGCAATTCCCATGATCACAGTGGTACTTTTTTAAGACTTACCTTTCACAGTTCAGAGGAGGGATTCATTAGCATGTGTCAGAATAACAGCAGGTTAGGTGTCAAAATGGCTGCTACAAACATGATGAATAAAGATCACCAAGAACAGCCAATATACTGTTCTATTTACTGCTCCTCCCTGTACTTCACACTACAAATATGTTCAGTAAACTTTTGTTACGGGATCACAAATCATGTTCTCCAGAGTTCAGCTCTGCTATTGAGTTCATGGAACAGCTCTTCTGTGAATCACATGTTTACCTTCTACTTTGTCATGCTATAAAGACCATGGGAGCAATCCAGCAACGGGTAAGCATTTTAAACTTGAACTGAATTTCAGTTTATTTCAATTTCCAATGAAATCAATGGGCCTTAACATACCTTTTACAACAGGGGTGGGTAACATGGGGCCAATGGGCCACGTGCAGACCCCTGGCCTTAAGTGGACCCCCTGCCACCGCCACATCCCAGCCAAATTTGCTGCTGCAGTGGCAGCAGCGAAAACAACCAGTGGTTTGCCACTGAATTTGGCTTTATAGCCTTTGTTTAAAGCTAAAATTGGCCCTTTTTTTAAAGCCACTGTTGTGGTTTGCTGCCAATTCAGCAGAATGCCACCAATTGCTTTGATGAAGATGCCACTGAAATTCAGTGGTGCTCATTGTAGCCATGGCCCTAAAGGGTTCTGGGAGCTTGAAATTGGCCCCTGGAGCCCTTGAAGTTGCTTTATATGGACAGTGCCTGTCATTATCTTTCAATGTTACGTAACATGTCTGTTTCAGACATATGCCCTATATACTGGCATATTTCTGGGTTTCTTGAGGATAACTTCAGACAGACATTTTAGGTTCTCTTGTGTAAGTCAGCGTTTCCCATCTGCAGTGCTGGAGTAAGAAGGCCATCTCTAGATTGTGGCTATATCCCCAAATAGAAAGGCTTTCTTCTGCATTATTAAATATGGGCCATATCCTAATTGGCAGGTGGACAGATAAAGCTACTTCATCAGTTTTATTGATTTGATACTCACAAGGAAAATATCTTTCAAAGAAAGGTTTTATAATATTTCTGTGAAAACCAAAGGTTTCCCAGGATGCAGTTCTATATGCCAGTTCCTGTACTCCAGCTAAAGAGCCAGAGGATACCGTAGAAGCCCTGCGCTGTCGGCATAACTCCAGGCATGCATCCACCAGTGGAAATACACTGGAACAACAACAACATGGATTCATTGGTGCAGCTCTGCAACAACATGTCTGGTGGAGTGAGCGAAAACAGGACGAGCATGATGTGGGTGTAATAGGGGAGAAGCAGACCTATACCAAAACCGAAACTTCACTGGATTCTAATCGTGCCCTTGTGGCCAGGAATAACATTGGGCCAACTAAAGGTGTGCAAGTCAAAAGCCACCCAGTTAATCCAATGGAGAGCAAAACCACCACCACTTCCTGCTGCCCGGCCCACTACGAAAGAGTACAGGATTTATTCACCCAAGCCCAGTGCAGGGACCATAACCCAGAAGGCCAGGCATATGGTGCGGGTCTGTATCTCGGTACACCTAATAGCATACAAGGGAGTTTGGTGGTGAGAATTATGGGGGAAATGCACATTTGTACAAGAAGGGAGCACTTTGCATAAGCAGCCTGCCTTCAGGACACACACAAGGACACACTGCAACTCCAGACTCCAGACACAACCATCCAGCAGCAACATTCTCTCCCCTCCTACTACTGGGAGGAGAATTGCAACTGCACAGACAAAACACCTTACAGATGTCTGCAAGGGAAGGGGGAATTCATGCTTCAATGTAATATTACTGCTGTAGATATCTTCAATCTTACCACTGCCACAGCTTGCTGTGTATGGAAACAGTGTCTTTTAAACTGTAAAAGTGAAGCAAGACAATTATAATGGTGGCTGCCCAGCACACAACCAGGAGGGGATCTACACTAGTCAAGTTAGAACGTGTCTTACCATTTTTAAGTGTGTGTTTGGTAGTATTTCACCACATGATGTATAGTTTGTGACATTTTATTGTTGTCTGTTCTCCGTTTTTTATTTTGAACTTCTCTGAAATAAGTAGTTCTATTTGGTATGATGTGGCTAATTTCATCGTATTAAATGGGTTTCCTGTAGTTCTTAATTAGCCAATCGCATTCCTGGGGGGCATGTTTATTTAATTTCCGCGCCCAAAGTTGGAGCCGTTTTTTTCTTACAAGCCTCATTTTGGAGACGCTTCCAGTTTCACTTTTGGGAGGCTGCTTGCTGGATTGTTTGTAGGTGGAGGATTGTCTCAGAAAGAAGAGGAAGTGGGAGGGGAAATTGGCAGATGGGGAAATAGAACAAACGGATTTATTTTCTTAGGGTGGCCAAAAGGAATGCATTTCCATGGAAAGAGAAAAGTAAGTAAACGTTTTAAAAACTGCTATATTTTAAATCGTTCAAAAACAAAATGTTCAATGACTGTAAAAACAACGTTTCATATACTAGTGTAGATCCCCTCATGGTTCCAGAAAAGGGGTCCCACCCCAGGGCAATTGCATGAACACCAATGGGCCTATGGCAGCAGCCCAAGGATGCCAACTGCTGATGCTGGCCTGATTACAGAAGTTGCTCTTTTATTTTGAATACTTTCCCCAATGAAATCGCATGCTGTAGCAGCATACTAAATTGATATTTTCAGTGAGCCTTCCAACATGGCCTCTTTTCTGAAAGGTCACAGTCAGCTCAAACCCCCAATAGTAAAAATGCACTATTATGCTCTTTTTGTCCCAATTACTTTCCCTTAGCGATAAATCTCAGTCTGATGTGCAATCTTGTTCCCCGTTCACCCTGCTTGGAAAATTTTGTCAGTGGCAAGATCTAGCAAAGGCCAGGATTGAGCCAGGACAGCTAAAAAGAACTTTCGTGTTCAAAAACAACAGACCTCTGAGTTTCAGTTGTGGGAGGGCCAGGGTGGGGGTGTGGGGAAGAAAGAAAAAGGGGAGGCCTCTTTGTTGCCTTCATCTGCTTTCGTGGCCTTCCCTCCGGGTAGCATTTGGCTCCCCGCTGTCAGAAACGTGATGGCAGCAGGGGGCTCTTCTGCTTGAGTAGTAATTTTGGATCATCTAAAAAACTGTCTGTCTTACTGTTCACTCTTGACTTCCAGGTAATGCAGCTAAGAAATGAAATGAAGTATGGCTCTCTCTTCTGTCAGGTATTTTCAGGAAAGAAGATTTCATTCATGCATTATAGAATTATTTTCCAAGCGGAGCCATGAATTCAGCTATATGAAACCTGAAACCTTACAATCATTGCAATACATTGCCCATCTCAATTTGAATGCCGGGGAGGGTGGGCAGATACAAAAGCCGGAATTGGATTAATAATTGATTACCAAATGGTGGACCAAACTTGTTATCTGATAATTTGTTTGGAGATTTGGGATGCTATCAGTTCAAAATTGTTATTGGCTGCAATTGGCTTTGTCTACAAAGGAACCATTGATGATCAGATTAATCAATCAAATTCTATGATAATTCTATGATAATTAATCAAATTATCATAGAATCATAGAATTCTATGATTCTATGATAACTTGTTTGGAGATTTGTGGTGCTCTAAGTTCAAAATTGTTATTGGCTGCAATTGGCTTTGTCTACAAAGGAACCATTGATGTTCAGAGAATCTGTGCAGGTAAAGCAAATGTATCAAGAAAAAAGAAGTTGGGCATTATGTGCCTAGGTTAACTGACATTATAGTAAATATAATGCTTTTTTTAAAAGGCATTTGAGTGTTTGTTCACACATTATGGCCCTGACCCAGAGATTCTCTTATGCAGCAGATTCTCTAATATGCAACACCGTGGGGCACTCATAATACACTGATGGAGAAACCATCTGCAATAAAGAACAGGGGCAAATGACCTTCGATTACTGAAGCTCCATTTATTGTGGTTTTCTCCTTGTTTATGTGCTGCCAGGAACAGTGTTGCTCACTCAGTCCTAGTGACATCATTCATATCTGACTGCTCTTGGAGAGCCCAAACAGTTGCTATAGTAATAAATGTAAATGGAATCAACAACCTCAAATATATTGCAAGACCAGTTCTTCACTCAAAAGTAACAATTATGGATTTTAAAATGTTTTAAATGCATTTCACCCTGAAGATGTTACAGTTTATCATTTCTTATGCATGTTTTTTTTATTTGAAATGTTTTCTCTTCTAATAACTTGCACACTGTTATTAATAATGTCTGAGGTTGACTCAAAATAAAAGAACAACCCTGATGTTCTGCATAAGAACATCCCTGATGTTTTGCATTTGTAATTGCAGTCACCTGAGACCCTGAAATGTTTGTACTTCAAGCACAAATGTGCTTTTGTTTCAGTTCTCAATAGCTGTCAGTCAAACTAAAACTGAGATGGTGATGTGGTGTGATGTTTTAATAATACATTCATTTCCTCTCACATGATTTGCTCCATTCTTTCGATTGATCATTCCTAACATTTCACCCATCTAACTATCATCCACTTCAGAATAATGAACAAATGGGAATTACTCACTGGAAAGACAAGAGCTGACATATAAAAATGTATGAAGGGCTTTCCAGAAGAGTTCCGTTTGGTCACTGGAGAGTTGCCATGGCAACTTGATAAATCACGTTGAAAATACTTCAGTCCCTGCAGAATTACAGTATCACCGTTTCACTGAAGCATTGAGTCCTGAACTCTTCGTTTGTACCTCTACAAACATTTCTTCTAATTAATTATTCTTGAATATGTATAATCTGGTTTTGGATACATATTCTTTCCATGGATTACTATGAATGGCTGCTCACTCCTACTTACATTTCAGATGTTGTGTAATGGAGAGGAAGAGTGCAGAAATATCTCTTTCACACCTTCCCAGTTACTGTGCCACAACTCAGTTAAATAAGCCAATTCGTCACCACCTCCCACAATTTTTAGATTCAGTTTAGTAAGGAGAAAGTGAGATTTATACTATCATTAAGATGCTGCCTTAACAGCATTTCTCCCCTTTGGTGCATCTTCTGTTTTGATGACTTGCTGCTGAAATCTTGCTTGGACACCTCAGGAATGGCTTTAGCTATTGGAGGGGTTTCCTTTTGAGATCATTCATTTGGGACATTCTAAAACAGATCACAGGTATTTTAGTCAGTGTGTTCGGTTGAATCTGGCTGGTTACTTTAGCTGCATCTAGTCTGAGCCTTGTGGGTATTAGGATTACCAAATCTAGGGTATGCTGCTTCTTTACTTTTTATATCAATTTTGGGAAGTTAAATTAGCCGTAGTTAGGATAACCTTTCGCCCAAGGTTTTTTTGTGTGGGGGTGGGAAGGAGGCACACATTCTTTTTGCATTGGTACTACTACTATAGCCACTTCCTGGTCCAGACATGTGGCATCCTTGGGAGGAGGCTGGGGGCCCTAGTCTTGGAACTGCCATTTCCCACCATGCCCCTAGTGTAGCATTGTTTCTCAATAGCCTCAGCTATTGGGCAGTGTCAAAATGTAGTAAATAAAAATAAATATAAAATTAATTGTTGATACTGACTAAGGTGACCAACAGTCCAGATTCCCCTGGACAGCTCTGGAAATTGAAGGGGGACAAACTGGAGTCTGGGTGTGTGTGTGTGTATTGTTTTATTAATTGCCCTGGAAAGTTGCCCAGACTGCCGTGCGGGAGAGGCCTATTTTCGCACTTCCAGAAACGGAAGCACTCTAGGCACTCCTGGCTTCTTCTGGGTCGTTGCCATGATGATGCCCCAGAAGAAGCCCAGATCACTGTGTGAAAGAGGCTGGAGAGGCCGGTTTCTGCACTTCCAGAAACAGGCATCTCCAGCCCCTACCACCATCCATCGGGGCTTCCTCTTGGCCATCACCATGACGTCAGATGGCCAGGTGTGTCGCCCAGGTGGGTGGGCATAGTGGTAGGCAGCCATTCCTGGAGATGTGGCTTGGGCGGCCCGAGCAGGCACAGCGGCCGTGCAGGTGGGGCGGCAGGCAACCTGGCCTGGTGTGTCCCAGGCTTGGCCTGTCCCTAGAGCCGCGGCCTGGCTTGGTGCAGCAGGTGGACAGCACAGTGACAGTCAACCTGGCCTGGCATGTCCCAGCCTGTCCCTGGAGCTGTGGTCTGGCTGGACATGGCCGGATACAGCAGACTCCTGTCCTGCTTCTTGTGCAAATGTTTGATCATCTTCACACTGAGTCATCTCATGTAAGTGCTGTTTTTTTCCATTTCAAAAGCTGCTGTGAGACTGCTTCTCTTCAAATCTCTCCTCAAAAGTCATATTTTCTGTGTAGCCTTTTGAACAATCCTCTAGTCCCAAATTCTCTACTGTAACTATGCCTAATGAAGTGTAATTCTTCCCCTGTTTATCCCTGCCTCCATTTCTCCCCCTTCCTCAGTTGTTTCTGTGCGTCTCTTTTTTTATACCACAAGAATAATGGTATCATTGCAACCAATATCGTAGCCGAGGAATGGGTACCAATCTTGTTGTATCATTATAGATTTGTGTTAAATACCGGGTTGATATTATAAATTAGAGACAAAGGTAGTTTTGTAAGCATTCATTGCTGTTGGAACACCAGAGTGGTGTGTGTGTGTGTGTGGTGGGGTTTACAAAACTTACAAAATACAGAGGGGTATGAGTGAACTCAAAGTATGCGTGCACAGAAATGTATCAAGCATGAAAAAAAATGTATTAAAAAGAGTTGTTTTGTATAAAGCTATTTTTAAGTACAAGAACTTAACATCGTGTAATAATGCAAGCTTATAAAACTGTAACTCAAATATTTTTCTTTTATTTTGGTGTTATTTAAATTTGTTACAGATTTCTGTAAGCATCCATCTGTCAGGGATGCTTTAGGGTGGATTCCTGCATTGAGCAGGGGGTTGGACTCGATGGTCTTGTAGGCCCCTTCCAACTCTGCTATTCTATGATTCTATTTTTGTCAACAACAACAACAAAAAGCCCTCGTGGTTACTTTCAAAAATCTTTTTTGCTGAAACATTTGATACTATTATAATGTACATTTGACAGAGTATGCTGAACACTATGTTTGCACAAACCACAGATGGACATTGATGCTTCTGAGGCAACTTTACCTATGGCACTGCTATTCAGATTATATTTAATAATTTGTGATGACAAGGGAAAATTTGTTTTTTCATTTAGGCATTTGATGATTTCTTTTATTTATTTAATTATTTATTTATTACATTTCTATACCTCCCAATAGCCGGAGCTCTCTGGGCGGTTCACAAAAATTAAAAACATTCAAAGTATAAAACAACAGTATAAAACCATAATATAAAATACAATATAAAAGCTCAACCAGATAAAAACAGCAGCAATGCAAAATTACAAATTTAAAACACCAAGTTAAAATTTATTTCTAGACTGTTAAAATGCTGGGAGAATAAAAAGGTCTTCACCTGGCATCTAAAAGCATATAATGTAGGTGCCAAGCGAACCTCCTTAGGGAGCTCATTCCACAGCCGAGATGCCACAGCAGAGAAGGCCCTCCTCCTGGTAGCCACCTGCCTCACTTCCTTTGGCAGGGGCTCATGGAGAAGGACCCCTGAGGATGACCTTAGGGTCCGGGCAGGTACATATGGGAGAAGGCGTTCCTTCAGATAGCCTGGCACCAAGCTGTTTAGGGCTTTAAATGTCAATACCAGCACTTTGAATCGGGCCCAGACCTGGACTTGCAGCCAATGAAGCTGGAAAAGGGCTGGCATGATGTGGTCTCGTCGGCCAGTCCCTGTTAGTAAACGTGCTGCCCTGTTTTGTACCAGTTGAAGTTTCCAGACCGTTTTTAAAGGCAGCCCCACGTATAACGCATTGCAGTAATCCAAACAAGAGGTTATCAGAGCATGGATAACTGTAGCTAGGCTATCTCTGTCCAGATAAGGGCGCAGCTGGTATATCAGCCTAAGCTGATAAAAGGTGCTCTTTGCCACTGAGTTCACCTGTGCCTCAAGTGACAGTTCTGGATCCAAGAGCACCTCCAAACTACGGACCCGATCCTTCAGGGGGAGTGCAACCCCATCCAGGACAGGGCAAACATCACCTCGCCGGACAGATGAACCACCCGCTAACAGTACCTCCGTCTTGTCTGGATTGAGTTTCAGCTTATTAGCCCTCATCCAGTCCATTACCGTGCCCAGGCACTGGTTCAGAACAGCCACTGCCTCACCTGGCTTTGATGAAAAGGAAAGGTAGAGCTGGGTATCATCCGCATATTGATGACACCTCAGTCCACATCTCCGGATAACCTCCCCCAGCGGCTTCATGTATATGTTAAACAGCATAGGGGATAAGATAGAGCCCTGTGGAACCCCATGGCTTAGGAGCCACGGCACAGAGCAATAATCCCCCAGCACCACCTTCTGGAATCGGCCATCCGAGTAGGAGCGGAACCACTGCAATGCAGTACCTCCAACTCCCAGCTCAGACAACCTATCCAGAAGGATACCATGGTCGATGGTATCGAAGGCCGCTGAGAGGTCTAGGAGAACCAACAGGGTCGCACTCCCCCTGTCTCTCTCCCGACAGAGGTCATCCCACAGGGCGACCAAGGCAGTTTCCGTTCCAAACCCAGGCCTGAAGCCCGATTGAAATGGATCTAGATAATCCGTTTCATTCAAGAGTACCTGGAGTTGTCCTGCAACCACCCGCTCGAGCACCTTGCCCAGGAAGGTGCTTAGCTAAGTCTCCTCTTCTTTCGTTTTCCATTTGATTGAGAACTTGGTGAATCATGTAGTATTGCAATATGGATTATTTTTTAAGTGTACACTTCTGTACTGTTCTGTATAATGTATAGACCTTTGTACATACTATAATATAAATAAATATAAATATAAATACTGTATGTGGCTGTTCACCTAGAGTAGTTTTCAACACCAAAGATCCATTTTACACATGGCTCTAAAGTCTGCTTTGGGAAAAGATCTATACAAGGCAATTGTGGGGAGGGGAACCGAGGGTGGTCTTAAAAAGCAACTTCTGTGCAAAACTAGAGTGCTCTTTTGTAAATATCTTATTTGTACAACTCCATAATATAATATTCAGATGCAAAACAAAAACCCTTTCCAAAATATAAAGGGCAAAAAAGAAAAGAAAAAACAATAATGACAATGAATTGTATCTAAAGTTGGCTTTGTGTTAGCAGAGGGAACTTTAGTGGGGCGCCTAGTTTTTGTCAGTTCCTCCTAACCCTGTAGCTACCTGCAAACTGCCAACACAGCTTTTTAATTAAGAGGGGTCTCTGGAATAGTAGACGACATGTGTGGAGGATGGCAATAAGTAGGAGGGATAAGCTCAAATTGGATGCCCCACATTGCACAAGCAAAGCACTTTCTTTTAATGCAAAGTCACCATTGGATACAACGTATTAATGATAATTAATAACAACAAATTTAAAGTGCAGAATTTAATTGTTCTTTGTTTTTAGGTGCACAGTTTCAGGCATAATAAAATGTACATGTTTGTCTGCATGTCCATTCTTCCGCTAGGCCGGCACGGCTTGGGTGGGAAGAGCGTTTGTTGCTGGTGAGGAGGAGGGGAATAAAGGCCCCACGTGGAGGCACATGTGGGCCACGTGAGGCAAGGCCGGGGCTGAGCCTATAAGGGCTGTCCCTGCCAACCATCAGCCTCTCTGGTTCTTTCGGCTGCACGAGGGTAGCACTTACCAGAGGAGCTCTTACTCACAGCAGCGTGGATCCGGCGATGTAGGCCTTTTATTAGGCAGCGGTGGCAATTGCAGCGGCAGTGGTGATGGTCCCCGGGCAGCAATTTCAGCGGTGGTTTCGGGGAAGTTCTTGGGCCATTTTCAGCAGCGGCACTTGTCCATGGTTGACGGGGACGCAGCATGGCTGTGCCCTGTTCCCAGGCCGCATCTTTCATAGTGTACACAAACACTCCTCCCAATACACCTAAATAGGCGCCACTCAAGCCCCGCCCATTAGGCAGCCCAGCTTCCCTCATTTATTGGTGGGCGTTGTGTCTTTCTCCTGTCCTGCGGCCTATTCCCATTGATCATTTGCTAGAGTTCTGTGTGGCCTTGCATCGTGGCCTTGCATCTCTAGGGCCTCTAGAACGTTGAGGTGTAAGTTGGCTGGTCTGTCCTTTGAAGCCAAGATTCATGGTCTGGCTGCTACTACCGCTGACTTCCGGGTGTGGAGGGCTGGTCAAGATCCACCTCCACCATTTCAGACATGCACCGGCCCATTACCCCCGAGATACTGCTTGGCTTGCACAAGCAGTGGGTGGCCCTAGGTTTCTCTATGAACAATCTCTCTTCCACGCAGCAGCACTCACTACTTTGGCGGGGCCTTTAGAATTATTTTATTGATTGATTGATTGATTGATTGATTGATTGCATTTTTATACCACCCAATAGCTGAAGCTCCCTGGGCGGTTCACAAAAATTAAAACCATTCAAAGTATAAAACAAACAGTATAAAAACATGATATAAAATACAATATAAACACAGCCAAGATAAAATCAGCAGCAGTGCAGAAATACAGATTTAAAATACAAATTTAAAACAGCAAAGTTAAAATTAAATTTATAGACTGTTAAAATGAGAGAATAAAAATTTCTTCACTTGTGTCTGAAAGAATATAACGTAGGTGCCAGGCAAACCTCTTTAGGGAGCTCATTCCACAGCCGGGGTGCCACAGCAGAGAAGGCCCTCCTCCTGGTAACCACCTGCCTTACTTCCTTTGGCAGAGGCTCACGGAGAAGGGCCCCTGAGGATGACCTTGGGGTCCAGGCAGGGTACATATCGGAGGAGGCGTTCCTTCAGATAGCCTGGCCCCAAGCAGTTTGGGGCTTAGAATGTTAATACTAGCACTTTGAATCGGGCCTGGACCTGGACTGGCAGCCAATGAAGTTGGAAAAGGACTGGCATGATGTGGTCTCATTGGCCAGTCCCTGTTAATAAACATCCTGCTCTGTTTTGTACCAGTTGAAGTTTCCGGACCATTTTTAAAGGCAGCCCCACATATAATGCATTGCAGTAATCCAAATGAGAGGTTATGAGAGCATGGATAACTGTATCTAGGCTATCTCTGTCCAGATAGGTGCAGTTGGTATATCAGCCTAAGCTGATAAAAGGTGCTCTTTGCCACTGAGTTCACCTGTGCCTCAAGTGACAGTTCTGGATCCAAGAGCACCCCCAAACTACGGACCCGATCCTTTAGTGAGAGTGCAAGCCCGTCCAGAAGAGGGTGAACATCACCTAGCCCGCTAACAGTACCTCCGTCTTGTCTGGTTTGAGTCTCAGTTCATTGGCCCTCATCCAGTCCATTACAATGCTCAGGCGCTGATTCGGTACAGCCACTACCTCACCTGGGTTTGATGAAAAGGAGAGGTATAGCTGGGTATCATCTGCATATTGATGACACCTCAGTCCACATCTCCGGATAACCTCTCCCAGTGGCTTCATGTATATGTTAAACAACATAGGGGATAAAATAGAGCCCTGTGGAACCCCGTGGCTTAGGTGCCACCGCACAGAGCAATAATCCCCCAGCACCACCTTCTGGAATCGGCCATCCAAGTAGGAGCAGAACCACTGCAACACAGTGCCTCCAACTCCCAGCCCAGACTACCTATCCAGAAGGATAGCATGGTCGATGGTATCGAAAGCCGCTGAGAAGTCCAAGAGAATCAACAGGGTCACACTCCCCCTGTCCTTCTCCTGGCAAAGGTCATCCCACAGGGCGACCAAAGCAGTTTCCGTTCCAAAACCAGGCCTGAAGCCCGACTGAAATGGATCTAAGTAATCCATTTCATTCAAGAGTGCGTGGAGTCGTCCTGGCCAATTCTAAATCGGACAGGTCTGACCGCCCATTCTGTTGGGATGATGCTCAGCTTTTTTTTGACAGAGTAGTGCTGCACCTCCAGCAGTCTAAGTCTGACCAAAGGAGCCGCGGCTCCTCAGTGACATTAGCTGCTGCTTTGTGCAAGGAGTTCTGCCCTTTGGCAGCGCTGCAACCCTTTCTCACCTTTCACGGAGGAAAACCTGGTTTTCTTTTCTGACATGATAATGGGTTGCCCCTAACATGTTATCAGTTTTGGTCAGTCACTAAGAAGGGGCTGCAGGCAATAGGTCTTGGGAACCATCAATTTGGAACTCATTCCTTTAGAATAGGGGCTGCCTCAGCTGCAGCATCTTCTGGGCTGGGGGAAGCTAAGGACTGTGCCATAGGGAGATGGTGATGGGGGGCATTCGGGACATATGTGTGCAGTTGAGGTGGCATACATGGCCTTGTTTATGTTTTATGTTGACAGTTCTATTTTCTTGGCAGATTGTTGGTGGAGACCGGAGCCTTGGAAGGTCCTCATCTGCAGCCACAGCAAGGTGTTCTGGGCTAGCCGCAGAATGACTCAAGCAACTGTCAGTACTCAGTTGGGGCTCGGTCTGTATGCCTCCGTCCAGTCGGCTGGTCGGAGAGGAATGTGCTGGGCTGGTCTCCTCCAGGCATGGTTTTATGCTGATGTTGTTCTTGGCCTGCTGCAGGTTCTAGTTCTTCACCTGGGGGGGAAATGATCTTGGGCTTCTGAAAAGGAAGGCCCTATTTTTGCAGCCTAGGGCAGACTTCGAAACAATATGGAGACATTGGCCAGATACATGGATTGTATGGTCAAACATACTGCCTCGGTGCCAGGGGTGTGAAGGAAGGGAAGCCCGTAGCTTAAACAGGGCCATTAAGAAAGTGAACAGGCAGATTCGGCAGGCTCTACAGGGCTGACAAGGTTGGGTCAGAGAGGATCTTTATAGGGCTGACTCTCCGATGTGGGGGATGATATTTTCCTGCAGGATCTGCATGTGGGTTTGCTGGCTTCTTCCAGAATTGTTGAGAGTAGAGGCGCCTAAGCCGAGGTTTGGCACCCTTCGGTGGTGGGATGTGCAGGAATTTGCTTAGCAGAATAGGTTTGGTGACCACTCTGGCACCTCTTGGTGATTGGCATATCTGGAGACCCTGCTCCTTGTTAGTTTTATAGCTCCTGAGTTAGGATAATATTATACCTTTGGAGATCCCCCTGCCTCATCTACTCAGAGTTTTATGGCTTTGAGTGGGGGTGACAAAAGTGTCACATAAGAGAGGGGCCATTACCCGACTCCTGGCTTATGAGAGTGGCTCACCCATAAGGACAGGCAACTTGCCTGAGATAATGACATACAGATTCCCGCATTTTCACATGCGGATCCAGGGAAGGGCTGAATCTCTAGGGCCTCTTTAAATAAAGAGGGCCTAGTTTATCCCAAGCTCTGGTGTCTGTCTTTATTCCATGCTTCCTTCTCCACACGCAAATACATTTCCCACTTTTGCAAATCGGATACTTGTAATATGTTTGGTTTTGAATATATACATTTGCAAGTGTAGGAAATTCATTAAATATCAGGATAGAAACAACTTAATCATATAATTTATTCCAATTATTTTGACCCACTTTTAATTTAGGAGCTCCATTTGTTGCATGTATTTAGAGATTAAAATTGGTTTCAAATGAACACATTGAATCAAAAGTATAAACAGTTTTGCTCCATAAGTAGCAGATTTCTATAACACACGTACTAATAGAAAATAAATCACCATATGTATATTTGCTTGAGTTATTTGTGCCTACTTGCTCCGTAGTGCAAAGGTCTCTAGCTGGTGCTAAAAGATAGTAATTCATTTTTCTTAATAATGCATTTTGGCCCATAGACCTTCCTCTCCAATTGGTTTTGATATAATTGGCATGATGTATATTTTGTAACAATTGCTGATAATTGTTCATCCTTCTAAAAAATTTTTTTAACACGGTTGCCATTGTTGTTATCTTTTCTTGTTCGTGGTGTTTTTTTCTAGATGAACATGATACGCTTTGCCAAGTCATGCTGACTTTTACTGATTCAGAAATTTCCTGACTATTCAACATAATTTAAATATGGTTGCTTTCTGGATGTGTAGATGTATTTTGGTAGGCCTAGTTTCTGAAGGTTTTCTGCAAAAAAATAAATTTTTTAAAAATGATGTGATGCCATTGACTGATGTGACTAACAGAATAATTGTAACTTTTTCCTGTTGCCATAGCTCTTTAACTTCCATAGCCAGTGGAGTATTTCTCTCTCTCTTTCCCCTCTTCCTTTTCTGCCACATTTTTGTCATTAGGTATTGCTATGTCAATGAGGTAGGTGTTTTTTGTTTTGTTTATGACTATTATGTCTGGTTGATTGCAAAGTATTGTCTTGTCCCAGAATTGTTCTGTCCCAGCATAGCATGGTTTGGCTTGACTTGTTTGGGTGTGTCTGGATCTCCTAGCCTCTGAAAGCATCTTTCTGGAGCGCACCTGCTGGTTGCATGATCCACAAGGCAAGGTTCTGTGAGGACATAATTGTCCTTGACAGGAGAGGCTTACACTTGCTAGAGTAAGGTGAACAGATGTGAAGGGGTTGCAGTCCTATATTCATTTAACTGGGAGCATTTATTGAAATAAATAGGACTTGTTTCTGTCATTCCTTTGGGCAGATTTCTTTGGGACCCTGATTGGGATTTCTGTTCTCTACACACTGAGGCAGTGCAGATTCAGAAAATATTTGGATAAAAGCAGGGGAATATCCTTGTCTAGCATTGTGATAATGGGCATCTGTTCTGGCCTTTCTTTGTATTGCTACTGACTATGGTCTTGTTTACATGGTTAATGAACCAGAGATATAATGACACATTTTTAGATTAGTTTCTCACTGATAAACCAGAAATTGAAACAAGCTAAGAGCTGCTAGTGAGAAGTGATTTCAGCAAGCCTTTAGTCCATTTTGTTCCATGGCTACTGTTTGCAGGTAAATCGTATGTTAATCATATTTCAGAAAGCTAAGTTCCTCGTTTGTTGTACTAGATTTTTTCTGTACTTGTCAACTGCTTCATTTGTTCCGTGGTAGCATTATGCTGAATGTGTGAGTATGGATATGAGAAAGGTGATGGGGAAAGAGAGTTAAATGTTAGGAAAGGTGAGACTATGGTCATCCAGTAAAGGACTTGCAGTCAGAAAAGATATTTGAGGGAAGTGGAGACTGTATCACACAGAGTATAGCAAAAGCTTCAAAGTACAGCAAAAGCTACAAAAGTAGGAGTGAGTGAAGTTAGCTTCAGATACATCGAATGTCTCACTTGTTCTTTATTCCAGTGATTTTTAACATTAAGATGTTATATAGAACAGGTTTGTCTTAACTGCGTGCTGCGAAATCAGACATGTGACCAAGGCCATGGTTCGGGTGGGTACCCCCCCCTTGGGGGACTGGGCATGTTGTCCTCCTTTTTGGTTTACAAAATATGGCCACCCTAACACTGACTGGCAGCAGTTCCCCAGGGTTTCAGGCAGGAGGTTTGCCTGCCTCACCTGGAGATGCTGTCAGGGATTGGACCTGGGACCTTCTGCATGCAAAGCAGATGCTCTACCACTGAGCTACAGCCCCTCCTTTGGTTTGCCTCCACAAGAAAATTGTAGGTAAAAGAACCAGCAAATGGTTTGGCTTACCAAAGCCATCACTTAGGGCCAGGCCGTTGATCTGGGTATGATTTAGTCTGATATGTGAATGAAGACACTTCAAGAGAAACTAAAGATTCAAAATGTGTTGACAGGGCCAAGCGAGATGAATAGATAGGAATAAATATATACACACCCCATATACAGGTGTGAAGTGACGATTGTCTGCCATAAGAAAGCAATGCTAGTAATGTGTGTAGTAATTTTGAGGAGCCCTCCAATGACAAATAAGAAGGTGCTTCCATTATTTTTTGGATAATTTTAGTTAAGTTCAAATGCCCCAATCCAAGGTATAGAATACCCACTTTACAGGAACACCTGCTCCCTGAACGGTAATAGTAGAACAGTTAAAGCAAGGGGGTAAAGGTAAAAGGTAAAACAACTAAAAATAGTGGATTATAGCAAAAACATGTGAGGTGGCGACTGGCATAGTTCAGCATAAAGAAGTTTAAGACTGGTATCATTGTCCAAACAAATCCAAAGAAATATCAGGAATACAAAACGCAAACAAAATACAGAAGAAAAGAGGTAAGATAGAGTTTAAAGAAGGCCGATAGCTTAAAGAGCTTGAGCTGGGAGTGGGTGAAGACAAAAAGGAAGAGTGGCCCGCCAGGGGAAAGTTGAAGAAAGGTTGGGACGGTAGGAGAACTTAGGGCAAAGAATGGAGCGAGCTGAAAAGTGTGAAGAAAGGGTTAAAAGGGGAAGTAAAGAGGAAGAATCATTCAAGTTTTTAAGGGATTTGGGGGGGCGGTTTCAAGCATTATGGCTACAAATCCTAGAACATGTGAAAAGGGGGAGAAAGAGAAAACTAGTGTACGTTTATGAGTTGTCACATCAGGTATGAGGAGGATAGAATAATTATTCAATACGTAGCAAAAATAAATAAATAAACCAGAATGGGAAAGCAAACAGTAGAATTAAATAAAGGTTCTTCCCAGATGGCAGAATTAGAAGCATTAGCAAAAGAGTGGGAAGAGTGCAATAAAGCAAACAAAGAAATAAACATCAAAACAATTAAATAGACAAATAGATCGGTTGACTGGTAGTAAGATGGCTATAATGCAAACAAGAAGTCAGACAAAGTTAAGGTGCAGAATATACCAGGTCTGGCTAAAAGGGAAGATGTAAAATATCATATTAGCATTATGAACTGTAGTTGTCTTTTTCTGTGTTGAACAAGGTATGGAAGCAGCAAAAGATTATAGCAAAGCTTTTAGGTCTTTTGTATTTCTAGAATCTTTTTACTTGGACAGCTGCTGTCTAGGTTCAAGGTAGTGATGGGGCGAAAATCCAGCTTGGCCCATGAGGATAGCAGAGGCCCCCGTGTCTGGCCCTCCTGGGCCCCGATGGAGGGACCAAGTGGATTCCCTGCCCCCCATTGTGCCTGCAGGGGAAAAAACATCTCACTTTCCGCCCTGACCTGTGCATGGCCTCTGTCCTTCCCCCCCGCTGTGTTAATGGCAGCCGGCAGCCGTTTTTGCAGCAGTGGCAAATAAGCAATTTACCCCCGGCCTTGGGGAAATTGTGTGTGTTTATTTTATTTATTTATTTTTAAAATTTATATACCACCCCAATAGCCAAAGCTCTCTGGGCGGTTTACAAAAGTTAAAAAACAGTGGACATTAAAAAGTATACGAAATTTAAAACCACCAAAAAATATAAAAACAACAGTATACAGTTTCCCCCCGCCCTCCGCCAATGGGGGCCTTAAAGGCTCTATTAACAGGGCCTATAAGGCCCCCATCGGCGGTGGGGGGAGGAGGAGAAAGTTTCAAGGCCGCTTCTCCTCCTTCCTCCCTGTGCCAATTGGGGCCTGAAAGGGCCTCTTACAAGAGGCCTTTTCAGGACCTGATTGGTGTGGGGGCGGGCAGGAAAATGCACTTTCTGAGCCTCTGGAAAATGTGCAGATTCCCCTGGCCATGCCATTAGTGTGGCCGAGGGAATCTGTGCGCTTTCCAGAGGCCTAGAAAGCCTGCTTTCCTGTGCCCTTTCCCTCCCATGCCAATTGGGGCCTTAAAAGGCCCCGATTGGTGATGGGGGAAGGGAGGGAAAACACACTTTCCAGGGCCTCCAGGAAGTGCATCGTTCCCCCTATATCATATTAACTTTCCAGGGGAATCTGTGCACTTTCCGGAGGGCCTGGAAAGCACGCTTTGCCTCCCTCTCTCTCATGCCAATCATGGCCTTAAAGGCCCTCCATGAGGGCCTTTAAGGCCACGATTGGCCTGGAGGGGAGAGATGCAAAGTGCGCTTTCATTGCCTAGTTCAAGGCCATTTTATGCCACAAGATGTAGTTAATTTAGTTTTGGTTTGTGCATCTTATGCTGGAAAAAAATGGGAGAAACAAAAGGGGGAAAGCGCATAGCGATAACTCCCCAGAAAGTAGGCTGCCCATACCCTCCGGAAAATTCCGGAAACCTCCTGGGAAAGCTGGGGGTCCGGAGGAACTGGTCTTGGGGCCCAAAATACCGGGGTTGTGGTTACTGGGCCCGCAGCAACCCCAACCCCAACTTACTGGGCCTAAATTTCCCCAGCGAGTGGCGGTGGCCATCTTGAATCTCGCCCGAACTCACGCGAGATCTCGGCAGCTGGCTGGGAACTCTGCGAGACCCAGCCAACAGCCGAGATCTCGCGTGAGTTCGGGCGAGATTCAAGATGGCCGCCGCGAGGGGTGGGCGGTGAGGGCGAGGTGAGTGGTTGAGGGCTGCGTGCAGGAACTTCCAGCAATGCAGCCTCCAGCACCCCACCCCCCAGCGCAGCAGCAGCAGCAGCAAGAAGAAGCAAGCAGGAGGAAGAGAAGATAGAGTAGGAGTTAAGACTGAGGTTTGTGTATGTGTTTGTGTGTGAGAGAGAATGTGTGGGTGCATGGGGGTCTTTGAGTGAATGCATGTGTGCATGCGTGTGCATGCGTGTTTTTGGAGTGAGTGATGCTGAGTGTGTGTGTGTGCGCACGCACACGTGTGCTGGCAGTGTGAGTGTATTGATGTCTGAATGGGATGCCTGGTTGTTTGACTGAATGAATGCATGTGCATGTTTGTAGTGGGGGTGGCTGTAGTTTTCTGTGAGTTGGGAAGGATGATTTGGAGGTGATGTTCCTATTAAATAATGCATTTTAGACCCATAGACCTTCCTTTCCAATTTGTTTACTATAATTGGCATGACGTATATTTTGTAACAGTGGCTGACAATTGTTCATCCTTCTTAAAGAAACTTTTAAAAAATTAACAGGGTTGCTATCATCATCATCATCATCATCATCATCTTCATCATCAATCTCTCTTTTCTTGCTTGTGGTGGTTTTTCTAGATGAACATGATGGGCTTTGCCAAGTCATGTTGTCTTTTACTGATTTAGAAATGTCCTGACTATTGAACATGTTTTAAGTATGACTGCTTTCTGGATGTTGGCGTGCATGTATTTTGGTAGGCCTAATTTTTGAAGGTTTTCTGTAAAAACAACCACGATGTCATGCTGGTGACTGATGTGACTAACAAATAATTGTACGTTTTTCCTGTTGCCGTAGTTCTTTAACTTCCATATCCAGTGGTGTTTATTTTTCTTTTCTGCAACATTTTTGTCATTAGGTATTGCAATTTCAATGTAGGTGCGTTTTTCTCGGTTGTTTTTGACTGTTATGTCTGGTTGGGTGGGCACGCCCCTTTGGGGGCTGGACATGCTAGTGAGCATGCCCCCTTGGGGGCTGGACACGTTGGTGGGCACACCCCCATGGGGCGGCCATGTTGTCCTCCTTTTTGGTTTCCAAAATATGGTCACCCTACCAGAAAGTGTAGATTTGTTTCCTTACTCCAGCTCAATTAACTAAGTTATGGTTTGTGTGCAGCGGGAAAAGGAGTCAGTAGCAGAGTATATTTTTAGATTTCAGATTGCTGGCATAACGGCAGACTATGTTAGTCTTAAAGCACCTGGTCTTAAAGCACATGGTGAAATTCCCTCTTCATCACAACAAAGCCCTGCCTAGCAGGGCAGAGGGCAGAGCTCCTGCAGCTTTAACTATTGTGATGAAAGGTGAATTTCACTACGTTCTGCCTGCCTACAAATGACACCTGCCGAAATTCCCTTTTCAATACAACTGTTAAAGGCATCGGGCATCACCTGTCACCAAAACAGTGCCTCAGTCATTCCCACACACCCCACACTTCAGTCATTCCCCCACTTCTTGCAGGCCCCTTTGCAGATCGAACAGGGATAGGGCATTGTCAACATCAGACAAATGGATACCATCCCATTTGTGAAGCTCCCTCTTGTCTGTAAGTCCTTGGGGTGAAAAATAATCCCAGCACCATATACAGACAAACCCAAGGCAATCTCTCTATTTACCTTCTTGTGGGCCTGATCCACAGGTTCTTGCTGTCCCTCCAGGCCATTCAGGGAATCAAGCCAAAGTCTGTAAGATAAGAACTTTGCCTTTAGTCAAACCGAGGTCATTACCCACCCCCATGTGTAACACCAGTACCTGCAAGGGGGAGCAATGCACCAGACCCTGCTGGAATAACATGCCGAATCTGCCCAACCACTGGATGTTGGCACACCAGCTGAGTCCGAGCTGTGATCTGCAGCTTGACTGGGAAGCCCTCTGTCCTGCTCCGAAAACCATGCTGTGCCCACAAATGAGCACATGCAGCGGTTTCTGTACTTTCCAGAGATCTAAGAGAAGAAGAAGAAATGTGAGAACCAGAACAAAGAACTCAACTGCATTTCTAATGGCCTGGAAAAGGCCAGACCTATGATTAGGATGCCTTAGAATGCCGCCTGCCCACTGCTTGTACTTCATGGGATGCAAAACCCAGAGAGGCGGCCGCAGAAGTGGCCCTGATGCCGAAGGAATGTGTACTGAAGCAGAAAGTTCCCAGACTTAATGCTTGCAATGCCAGTTTGGGGACAGCCCAGAAATGGCATATAGTTAAGCAAGCTCCATGACTGTGACAAAAGAGGGCCTGTCATCTGACCCCTTAATAGCCGAGAAGACCTCCAACACTTTTACAGGGCACAATTCAGAAAACTGAGCGGAAAATAGAGAAACTCTCATGCCAACCCTTTCTGGGCTGTCTTAGAACTTTGGAGCTGAATATGCACAGCATCCGGAGAGGAAGCAATGTCCCAGTATTGCAGGGCTCTACCAGAAGCATCATCCTTGGAAGACAACACCAACTCAGAAATTCTAAATGCCCTGAAGGAGGCTGTTAGAGCTTCAACATGAAACAAGGCAGCTTCAAAGTGAGAGCTACATACTGCTGGCCATGTTCCTAATAGACAGAACAAAATGGGTTTAAGGAAATGAATACAATTCAATTTTAGGAAAGGACCAGCAGGCCTTGTTAACTAGCTACTTTTGTTTTTGCCTTGCAGGTCTTAATGGAACAATTAAGTTAACAATTCCCCCCCCCTATGTTTTGGGCTATAATGTTGAACAATTTCTTATCCCACTGACGAAGATAATTGTGATTGAAATGCATACGAGACATGTGGATGTGTTCAGCCTTCCATATGACCAGTAGAAACAAGTGATATATGTAGTTTCCATTTAGTGCTTGTGGACTGTTTATCTCTTATTTCAGTAAAATCTTATGTTATGTGTTAAATCATTATTATTATTATTAAAATTACATGTTTACTATTATTATGTTATGCTTAACAGTATGGATTGTTATTTCATTAAATTTTATCTTAGTGTGCATAGTTGTAGCTCCATTTGAACCTTGTCTTGTATTAATTTTCTTAAACCTATTTGGTCTGCATATTGATTTTGGTTCAAGACATGAGCCAAGACATGTTCTTAATAGACCTAGTGGTATGTCCAGTAGGGCTGTGCATGGACCCCCCAAACCGCTTCAAGGCCCGATCCGGAACTTCCGGATCAGGCCCAAACTGCTTCGGGCTGATCCACCCATCCCCTGCTCCGCTCCGCAGAGTGAGATCCAGAGGGACGGATCGGGCTTTTGCCCCCCCCCCTTCCCTACTTACTTGCCTCCATGGCAGACGGCGGAGGCAGGTAAGTGGTGAAGGGGGGACAAAATGGGGGCTGATAAGCCCAACTTCCCCCGCCCCCTTACCTGTGTCCATCGTGGTCCGTCGCGGGCTTCAATTGAGGCCCCGGCTTCAAGCCGGAAGAGAAGGCTGCGGCCTCTTCTGGCTTGAAGCTGGGGCCTCAATTGAAGCCCATGATGGACCACAACAGACACAGGTAAGCCCCCCTCCCCCCTGCTCCCTTACCTGGCTCCATCGCCATCATTGCATGGACTGCGGTGGCGCCAGGTGAGTCCCCCTCTCCTCCACTTACTGGCATCTGGTGCTCCGGTTCAAGGCGAACCACTTTGCCTCGATCCACAGCCCCCCCCAACCCAATCCATCTCCGCCTTTGTTGGAGGCGAATCAGGCCACTCTGCTATTGTTTCTCCAAAGCGAAGCAGAACACAGATCTAATGTCCAGGGATAATGGGTGCCTAGAATTGGCTACTGTGGGCAATTTCCTCACCCAACCCTGCAGTGTTGTCAGCTACAGCCTTTGATGTAAAAACTAGAGTGTCCATTTCCCCTAGAACACACACCTAGAGAAAGTAAAGGGGCTTACAAGGCAGGGAGGGCGGAGTGGCCAGATGCCCCAGTAAAGAACTCCATTTTACCCCCATGCAAGCAGCACGTAGACACTTTCCCAGCCCCCTAGCCTTGTCAGCTCCAAAGAACACCGATTGAGTTAATCCCATCAAATCCAGACCTCACATGTAGGGGAAAGGTTAAGTACAGGTATGCAAGACAAAAGACATCTGAGAGCAGGTATTTCACACTGATGGCGGCAGCCAGATGCCTGCCGCCCCCAGCTCCAGCGCCACCTAACTTCAGGTAAACATCGCTTAACTGCCAGGACAACAGCATAGGTCAGTTTGAAACTGACCAAACAAACAAACTTAGCCAAGTCTGTAGGACTGCCCCCTAGCCATATCACCAATAGGAGAAGGGCTACAGGTGTCGCAAAGCACATCTGGGAACCGGGATTTTCCATGTGGTGATGGCGGTGGCTAGGCATCACCCCCTTGCAGTTCTTTCCTGTGGCCACCGCTCGAGCGCAACTGAGCATGCCCAAGTGATGTAACAGATGAGGTGGACCAATTAGCTGGGGGCAAATGACATGTAACATCTGGACTATATATACTGTGATTTGAATGTAGCATGGCGTGACCCTGCCTTTGTTCCAGGTCATCACCTATTCTCGAGAATAAACGTTTGGAGCCCAACACCTTGACGGAGATCTTTCGCAAGTGTTTCATTATTGGATTTTGGCACACTCAGATTTGGCATAGTTTATGCAACACCTTGATTTTGGACCAGAAGAAAAGGGCTGCCATCTTACCTCCAATAGTCCTGGCCGATAGTCCCTTCCTCCAGCCCGTTCTGAAGGTGGAAAACTCCCTACCTGACTTAGCTTAGGAAGCCCTGGTGTTGGGAGCTGTGCAGTGCATCATGGCCTGTTCAGCTTCAGGCGGCTGATCTCACATAGTGCAGCTGGCATGGGCTCTGGAAGTGCCCTTGTCCAGGGAACCGGTGCCCAGAACCTTTGCACCTGCTTACACATTAAAGCATTGCCTATGGCATTTTCTAGGTTTGGTATGTGCCTAGCTCTAAAACAGATGTTGTGGTGCAGGCAATGCAAGGCGAAGGCTCTGACTAGCGCCATCTCCCTGGGGTTGTGAGAAGACAATGTGTTAATAACCCAAACAGTAAGCTGATTGTTGCACCAGAAATGAACAACTGATTTGGGCGGATTTGTAGATCAGGAAAAAATTAAGGAAGGTAAGGTCCTTCCCCATCCCTGCTGTGATCCAATCATAGAATAGTAGAGATGGAAGGGGCCTTTAAGGCCATCGAGTCCAACCCCCTGCTCAATGAGGGAATCCACTAAGAACTAAGCCAAAAGACAGAATCCCTGGAAAATTGAAGCAGAAGGACTAACTTTAGAATCTGCAGGGTTAAGAATCAGCAGAAGGAAAGTCTTAAATACTTAATGGAATGGCTTGTTATCTCCTTCAAAGAGCTGACACTGTCATTGGGACTTAGTTCAAACCTGCCTGACCAAGAGGCATTAGCATCAAACTTTCAAAGAAAGCTTTAAAGGGTGCAATTTGAAAAGCCTCAAGAAATAAATCCCCACTGTTAATGGGGGACAGCCCAGCGCAACCCTTCCAGGACCTTCCAAATTCCAAACTGACCAACTTTGCAGTGCCAGAATTCCTTACCATTGGAGTAATTTGGGCAGGATCTACACTACTGCTTTAAAGCACTTTATAACAGTTTTGACAATCGTTGGGGCCCAGGACACATTCCATATGCCGTTTTCAAAACTGTTATAAAGTGCTTTAAAAGCAGTAGTGTAGGGGGACATCTACACAGGCGCTTTACCCTGGGGTGGCTTTGGAGTGGCGACAGTTGAGTTACATGATGCAGCCGCCACTCCAAAGGGATCCAGGGGCAAAGCCCCAAAGGGCGGGTTGAAGGGGGGGATGTGGGGGAGAGGAATGGGACAGCCAGGGAGAGCTCAGAGGGAGGAGAGCTGGCTGCCCTGTTCCTCCCCCCTGGTGCTCTCGGCAGTGGCAGCTGAGAAGAGAGGAACAGGGCAGCATGGAGTCAGCTGCCACGGCCAGGAGCATCAGGGAGGGGAGAGGAACAGGGCAGCTGGCTCGCCTACCTCTGAGCTCGCTCTGGCTGCCCCGTTCCTCTCCCCCCTCGTCCCATCCCCCTTTCTTAAATTTTTAATCTTTATATGCGAAAAATTGCATCTCCCCTCCTCCCCCCGTTAGCTGTAAATGTGAAGCATTTACAGCTAAACAAACAAAGACTTTTCCCATTAAAAAAACTCCACTTATGAGAGAGGAGGGGGTGCAAATGCTCCGAGGTGCCTCGGGTGGGTGGGCATGGTGGCAGCGGCGCCTGTAAACCCACAACTGCGCTCCTTCCCATATAGGAGCATCAATGCAGCTGCGCCCCAGCTCGTTCCGCCGGGCGCAGCAATATGGCTGTTGTATGGATGAGGGCTAGATCCTGCCCAAATGACTCCACTGGTGAAAGTGATCATCCACAAGATTGACAATACTTATGAGATCTCCACTAGTCAAGAAGTGGTATCTTTACTTAAAATGCTACTGGTGAATGTTGAATGCCTGTCAGAATCGGAGGAGCAGAAGTGATAAAAATCAAGAAGAAGGGGATGACCAAGGCAGCTACGCTGAATGGTCAAAATAACTCAGAAGATAAAGAAAGACCCCCCCAAAAAAACCAACCCCCAAACTTCTGAACTCCCTGACACTAATTAAAGGTTTGATTACTTTCCATTAACAGCTATATAACTAGTATTAGTTGTTATTGGGATACCTGTGTGCTTGTATGCAATACTTACAAACATTAGGCTGACAAACACTGGGAGGAAAGTGGGAAGACTTGAAACTGGTTATGCCATAAAGCTTGCACTAATCAATACAATATGGCAGAAAAATATGGCCAGTAAATGTCAAGGGGTGAGTACAAATGTTGATAATAAAAAAAAAGTTAGGGGGATTAGTCAGGATTAGAGAGTCCTATGCTGCTGAAAAAAACTCCAATTTCATGGTGGTGTTAATAGCATTAATGAACAAATGCGAAATTTTAATCTCAGACATGTCTGAGATTAAATATGTGCAATATGTGTTTGCTAGACACTATAAAAGATCAAAAGAAAGGCCTAGGGTGCATTTATTCTCCAAATTCTACAAATTCTGGACGATGTCAAGGGAAAAAAAATACTTATTGCGAGAGGCACTAAAAACGTGGGAACATTTTATTTTCGAATCTGAGTGGGATGGTGCTAAAGGAACCCAAAAGAGGCTCCATGCCCAGTGTCAGCAGTGTTGCTCGCTATCTCAGATTTCTTTAAAGAACCTGTGACCCTGGAAATGCCAAATAACTTAAGTTGAGAGGGACACTGTAATCTGAGGGCATTGTGTAAAGGAAATGAGTACTCTCAAAAATGTTTAAAAGGAAAATAGGGTAGATCAACGTAAGAAATAAAGTAGTTTTCACATTCTAAAGCAACTGATAATTAAAAAAATATCTGAGCTGCAAGCATGATAGATAGACAGATAGATAGATAATTGCAATGAATTTTAATGCTGTTGATCAAAAAATATTATGAATGTTGTGACTAATCACCTAAACTTTTAGCAAACCACATAAAAAGAAAATAAAAACAGATTTTTTTTCATCAGAGACAGTAAGGGCAAGAGGATTTTTATTTCATCTCAAATTAATGAATTATTTAGCAAATACTTTACTCATTTATTTACATCAAATAAGCAGACAGGAATGGAATCAAATCATTTTTAAATAAATCTTTAATTTCCAAAATATCATCAGAGCACCAGCACTTTTTAAATGAAGATATCACACAAGAGGGGATTCATATTGCCATTAAAAATATAAAGCAAAACAAGGCACAAATGGCTTCACAGGTGTGTTTTACATGTCCTTTGAGCTCTCACTGATGTAATTCTTGCAGAAATTATTCATCTTGGAGACATGGAAAACCTCCAGGGCAATACTAATTTATAAACCAAATAAAAACAAAAAGGAAGTCACAGATTACAGACCAGATTTAAACACTGCAAATTATTTGTGGGAATTCCAGCCTCTATGTTAAATGAAATAGCATCTCAATATCAATTTGGCTCCATCAAGGGTAGACAGATTCCCATACAAAAGATGTGAAATCAAAGTAAGAATATGCTCTTTGCCATAGTCTCTCTTGATGTGTCAAAAGCCTTTGACAAATTGAAGAGGGGCAGCTATGGAGCTGGGTTTAAAACTCACAAATATTCTGAAATCCTTTTATTGCTCCAATTATGAGAATCATCCTACTCCTTGCAGGGAAGCTGTCTGGGAGAATCTGGCAGAGTTGGGGAGGATTTTGCAGAAGGATCACCCAGGTTGAACCTTCATCTTGTAGGGCTGTGCGATGATGCCCTGATTGGACAAGGGCCTTGCTGAAAGGCCAAAAAGCCTTGTCTGTCAAGTGGTCTGGAGGAGGCATTCTTACCATCATGCCTTCTTCCCTTTTAAGCTGATGCAAAGGCGAAGAAGTGTTTGCTAGTTACATCTCATCTGCATTGCCTGAAACCCTCTCTGTTTGGGTCCATCAATGTCTGGGGCTTTGGAGGCACTCCGCACATGGACTCTCCTACATGGAACTTTGCCATGAAAAGTGCTGTGAGACTTTTCATAGTCTTGAACTCTCGTTTGCTGTGGATTGCGTGTCTTTGTTTGTCACCAGCACAGTGTACTGGCAGGCTGGGGCCGTTGCTAGACCAGGCGTTACCCCGGTGTGAGGCCCAGTCTCCCTCCTGTGCATCCAGATGACGCACAGGGGATTCCGGGGTCAGGCCGGGCTAAAGCCTCCCTTAACCCGGCATAAGCGGATTTGCTTATGGCCTGGTTTTTCCGCAGCCCCGGCCTGAAGCCAGGGCTGCAGAAGGTCTAGCAGGGTCTGTGGCTTTTTCCGGCTGCTCGCTTACTTGTGAGTAGCCGGGAGAAGCCACGGACTGGGCACAGCGCTCATAGGAGCGCTGTGCCCATCGGGCTGGGGGGGAGATAGGGGCTGGGGGGAAGGCCGTACCCGGCAGGAGAGAGGGTGGGGGAGAAGGACGGGCATGGGTATGGTGGACAGGGGATGGGGGGAGAAGAGCAGGCATCGGGGACGGGGGGCAGGGGAGAAGAGCGGGCATCGGAAACGGGGGGCAGGGGGAGAAGAGCGGGCATCGGGCACGGGCCTGGCGGATGGGGGAAGAAGGACGGGGGACAAGGCATCGGGCATGGGGGGAGGACGGGCGAGCGAGAGGGCAGGGGGCCATCAGGAATTGTGGGGGGGGAGCAGGGGCAGGGGGAGCAGGGGGCCCTTTATTTTTTAAAAAAAAATCACTTACCTGCTCCTGCGCACATGGCCCTTTAACTGCTGAAAAAAATGGCGAATGCGACGGGGCTTCCCCTTGCCCCGTCGCGTCTTACGTGTGGAAAAGGGCGACGGTGCACGCTAGCTGTAGCGCGCCGTCGCCCCGACTCCTGGCCGGATTTTCAGGTAGGTCTAGCAAGGCCCTGGGTTTCATCTATGACTTTTGGATTTTCCTCTGCCTGGACTCATGCAGTGTGAAGATGCCAATGTGAAAGTGTTGGCTCTGGACTCCTTGCGTCTGTGAGTTTAGAAAGGCCTTGACCATGTTACCAACAAAAGTTTCAAAGTTGGACTAGCTCTCTATGGCCTTAGCTAGACCTACCTTTTATCCCACAATGGAGGAGGGAAGATCTCACGTTGTGTTTAACATGAGATCCCTCCTCCATTTACGCGTGATGGCCTCACAAGGAGAGGTGTCACATCCACCATTTTTTATTTTTAAAAGAGGAAGGAGCGCACGAATGCCTGTGTGCTAAAGGTAAGCATTTTTTAAAAAAATAAAAATAAATCCCCGCTCCCCCCACCCTACCCCCTACCTCCTGAAGAGCGCTGCGCCCTGTGTGCAGCTCCTGGCTCCGCATGAGGAATCGCGTGGAGCTGGGTCAACCCGCGGCACCTGGCCATACGTTCCGCAGTCTCGGGCTGATAAACCGGGGCCAATGTGGAGGGCTGTATCCCGGGGCAAGGGAGGGATGATCCCTCCCTGATCCTGGGATCCCCTGTGCATCATAGATTTCATAGAATCATAGAGTTGGAAAGGGCCTAATAAGGCCATCGAGTCCAACCCCCTGCTCAATGCAGGAATCAATGTACATGGGGTTCCCTGGTAGTCACCCTTCCAGAAACTGACCAGGACTAGACCTGCTTAGCTTCATCAAGGTTGCAGCATCCCATTCCATCCCATGCACAGGGATGATCCCGGGGTTTGCCCCGGGATAAAACCCCGTCTAGCTAAGGCCGATGAGTGTGGTTTTGTTTAGGTCTTTCAAGAAATTGCCCCTTTGATTGTCTGAGGGATCATGCCAGGAAATCATCCCCATTTCTTGTTCAGGTTTGGAATCCATGGATGGAGTGACCCTTCCCTCGTGTTCAGAACTGTGGAGATGGCAACAGGGAAACCACATTGATGAGGATCTCAGTCATGCTTATAGAGATAAGCTGTTGACTCTTCTGGAATTTCTTAGAGCCTATAGCTACTGACCATCAGCTGTATGATTTCTGAAGTGTGTAGAGCCATTAAGCTTTTGCCGTGAGATTTTCTGTAATAAAGAAGTCTCACTAATGTGGGTGTCCCATGACAGTTTGCCAGAATGGGTGCGTGCCTGCGGGACCGGGAAACCTGACAGCAGGCTTGTCATTTTGCCTTTTGTGCATCCCTGCCAGGGGCTGCTGGGTATGAAGTTTTGACCCCCTACTGCAAACAATTCCATGGAGTTATAATGCCACCCCCTTTTTGGAAGTCAATACATTTATATTGGCAAATGAATCACATTTACACAAGAGAAAGATTAATGAGATTACGTATATTGAAAAGCTGAAGTCTAACGTGAATGCTGAACCGGAAATGGCAGAGGCACAAGGGCTTGGGAACTAAGGACTGTAAGTATGGCAGGATCTACACTAGGGGTGTGCACGGACCCCCCGATCCGCTTCTCTTCCAGATCCGCAACTTCCGGATTGGGTCCGCTCCGCTCTGCTCTGCTCCGCTCCGCCTATTGTCTGCTCCGGTTCGCTGCGAAGCTCCAGATCCGGATCGGAGCTCCGCTCCCCCCCCGATAGGCTTGTATTGAAATCCAAAAAAGCCTACAACTTTTTTCTGTTAAAGTTAGAAACCTCAAATTCGGCACCATGACACCTCATGCACGTATACACATGCATGCCAAGACTCAAACCAATCCAAGCCTCCCCTGATTTTCAGGGATTTTTTGAAAATCGGACACCCCATTTTCAGACATGGACTGTTCTCCGACATTTTGACAGATAAAAACTTGGAAGCAGGCACATCCACATTCATGGCAAGTTTCAAGCAGATTCCATCATCCCTCAATGGGTCCATTTCAAAGAAAATCCCAACATGCCATGAATTGGGGAGTAGATAACCCTAAATATGAATCTTCTTCCACACTTGAATAATTGATTTGGAACTTCAAAAAGTCTAAGTGAGCGCAGGAAGGACTTGTCCACTGAGACAGACACACACAAACCATCTCTGCGAGGTGGGCAGAGGAGGAGGACAGGCGGGCAGAGAGCCAGGAAGAGATACACCATAGATCTAGTTTGGGGGAGTCAGTCCCGGCAGATGCCCCACCACAGCAGCACCCTGGGGGGAAGGCACGCAAGCAGGCAGGCAGCAGGCATTTCTGGGGGCATAAGGAAGTGAGGCAAGGATGGTTTGTTTCAAAGCCAGCAGTAAGTCATGCATTGCAAACCATCCCTGCGAGGCGGTCACAGAGGAGGAGGACAGGCGGGCAGAGAGCCAGGCAGAGATACGCCATAGATCTAGTATGGGGGAGTCAGTCCCGGCAGATGCCCCACCACGGACTTGCCCGTTTGATTTTTACAGCAGGAGAGGCGGCCTGCTTACTGGTGCCAGCCTGAGCCTTCCCTTGACCACCACTGCTTTCAGCATGCCTAGCCACAGACGTGCACCTGCTCTCTCTTCTCATGATGATAATAATATAATACTACTACTAATCTTTCTTCTATATAAATAAAAATGTAAATGTTCGTTTGTTCCTAATCTAAAATCTCCAAAAGTTCTTCACCGATTGCTTTGAAATTTTGACACAATGTTGTATTCGAATACGCGCATGTTTTTATGTAACTATATTATAGATGGGGACAAAAGTGTGTCTTAGAATCGAAGAAATAGGGTATATAAAAGCCCAGAGGCCTCCTCCAAGCCACTTATGCAAATAGGAGAGAAGTCATTGTGACATCACCAACCAGTAGGCCAATCCACTGCCTCTGCCAAATAGGGTATATAAAAGCCCAGAGGCCTCCTCCAAGCCACTTATGCAAATAGGAGAGAAGTCATTGTGACATCACCAACCAGTAGGCCAATCCACTGCCTCTGCCTTCTCTCCTATTTCCATGTTCTCTCCTATTTGGTGCCATCTAGCAATGTTTCTCGGAACTGTGGCCTTCTATGGAAGTCCCAAGTTCTGAAGAAAGGTAACTGCCAGGAGATTCCGGCCTAGCAGAGGGGCCAAAACCCACTAACCTCCTCACCACACCTGTGACAGGTAAAAACATTCTTTTTTTTTGAAAAACATCGCCATCTGTTGGACGCAAAAGCAACACATGCTATACTACATATTGTACGATTCCATTTCAATGTTTCCAATTTTCTGCGTTTCAATTGAAATATTTCGTTAGATTTTAAATTTTTACCTTTGTTTTTTAGTTCGTCTTTCTTCCTTTTTTAATGTTTTGCAATTTTATATGTTTTTGTTATAACTTTCTATCTTCTTTTTCAGTGCAATCAATCTGCTTTAGTTCATCCAAATAATGCCTCGCAGAAGATCACACTTAGGTCGTCGTAGTCGCGGAGCGAAAGCAGTGCGACGAGTAATTGCAAATCTGACTGAGGAAGAACGGGCATCAGCGAACGAGCAAAAAAGACAAAGAATGGCTCAAATACGTGCCAAGGAAGCAGCCGAGCGACATGCAGCCAGACTTGAGGATGCACGGTTGCAAGCACGGCAATTGCGTTCTACAGCTTCAGATCTGCTTCGTTCTCAACAGAATGAATGCAACAGGCTAAGAGTGGCTGAAAGACGTCAATGAGAAACAGCACATCAGCGTCAAACACGACTCCGTACTCAACAATCAAGCAATTACAATCGCCTTGCATTCCGGTACAACCCAGCTGATGATTATAGTTTGAGCCAGCATGTTCTCATCGGCACTATGACTGAAGTGTGTCCTTATTGCAAGGCTCTGAAATTTAATGGAGAAACGAAAGGAATGTGTTGCGCCAGCGGAAAAATTAAACTGCCTCAACTTGGAGAACCACCAGAGCCATTACAAACTTTGCTTGCCGGATATACCGCAGAATCAAAGCATTTCCTATCTAACATCAGAAAATACAACTCATGCTTCCAAATGACGTTGTTCGGCGCAGAAATCGTAACAGTTCCATTTATGCCAACTTTCAAAGTCAAAGGACAAATTTATCATAAAGCCGGCTCCCTCCTTCCGTTTCCAGATAGTCAACATAAATTCCTACAAATGTATTTCATCGGTGATGGCAATGATGAATTGAATGCATGCTGCGGAATTTCTACCGGCATAAAAAGGTCCATCGTTTCCAAACTGCAAGAGCTTCTTCACGAAAAAAACAATTTAGTAAATTTGTTCAAAACAGCAATTGACATGATGCCATCTAATACACACAAGATTGTTATTCATGCTGACAAAATGCCTGATGGAGAACATGTGCGAAGATTCAATGCTCCAACTATAGACGAAGTGGCAATTGTTATAGTCGGAGATCAATTCCAACCTAGAGATATTGTTCTTCATCGGAGAAACGATCAATTGACAAAAGTTGCAGAAACTCATCGATGCTACGATGCCCTGCAATATCCAATCATTTTTTGGGATGGTGCTGATGGATATCACTTCAACGTTAAGATGATAAATCCAGTCAGTGGCGAAGAAACAAATATGAAATGCAGCGCAATGAACTATTATTCATACCGATTAATGATTTGAGAGAATGAAAACAATCACATTTTGAAATGCCGTCAATTGTTTCACCAATACATCGTAGATATGTATGCAAAAATCGAAACAGAACGTTTGATATTCATCCGTTTGAATTAGACCAAGCTTCGCTCTGAAGAATACGTTCATTTGTGAGATGCAGTTGTAAATGACGGTAATACAACTAATGTTGGAAGACTAACGATTTTGCCATCTTCATATACAGGCAGTCCACGTCATATGCATGAGTACGCTCAAGATGCAATTGCGTATGTTCGACACTACAGGCGTCCAGACCTATTCATTACATTCACATGCAATCCAGCTTGGGACGATATACAACAGCTCTTACTTCCTGGCCAATCGCCGGTGGATAGGCATGACATCACAGCACGTGTTTTTAGACAGAAGCTGAAATCGCTGATGCATTTCATGGTAAAACATGAAGTGTTTGGGTCTGGGCACTGCTGGATGTACTCAGTGGAATGGCAAAAGAGAGGATTGCCACACGCACATATACTAATCTGGCTCTATAACAAAATCACTTCAAACGAAATCGACGATGTAATATGCGCTGAAATACCCGATGCCAACGTCAATAAGGATTTACATGAAGTTGTAACGAAAAATATGATACATGGACCTTGCGGTACACTGAATCCACATTCACCATGCATGATAGATGGAAAATGCTCTAAGCAATATCCTCGAGCATTAGTATCCAACACAGTTACAGGAAATGATGGATATCTTTTATACAGAAGAAGATCAGCAGAAAATGGTGGTAAATTAGCAACCATACAAATGTGAAACGGTTACATCGAAGTAGATAACCGGTGGGTTGTTCCATATTCGCCTTTGCTATCAAAAACATACAAAGCGCACATAAAGTGGAATACTGTAACTCCGTTAAATCGATCAAATACATTTGTAAGTATGTGAATAAAGGCAGCGACATGGCAGTTTTTGGCGTGCAACCAGAAAGAAGTGATAGGAATGCGGACATACATATCGATGAAATCACACTGTATCAGGCTGGAAGATACATAAGCAGCAATGAATCTGTATGGCGAATTCTTTCATTTCCCATACATGAACGAAGTCCAGCTGTTGTTCACTTAGCAGTACATCTAGAAAATGGACAACGTGTTTATTTCACAGCTGCAAATGTGCAACAAATAGCCTGAATCCACTGGCTACAACATTAACTGCTTTCTTCACCTTATGTCAAAATGACGCGTTTGCAAAAACACTGCTGTATTCGGAAGTGCCTACGTATTACACATGGAATGCAAGTAGAAAAACATTTGAACGACGCAAACGAGGAGAACGAGTCGACGGACAACCTGGCATATTCAAAGAAACTACGATAGGCAGACTGCACACCGTGCATCCCAATCAAGATGAATGCTTCTTTCTTCGCATGCTGTTGGTAAATGTGGCCAGTCCAACGTCTTTCCAGCAACTGAGAATTGTCAACGGCGTTACACATGCCACTTTCCGCAGTGCATGTCAAGCTCTGAATTTATTGGAGAACGACCGACACTGGGATGTATGCATTAATGACACGTGCAACACGTCACATCCAAATCAAATTCGTGCATTGTTTGCAATCATATTGACCGCCTGCTCTCCTTCATCTCCAACAAAGTTATGGGAGAAATATAAATCGGACATGGCTGAAGATATTCTCCATCGAATACGCAAAGAAAATTCAAATATAAACATGGATTTCACACCAGAAATCTACAACGAAGCATTGATAATGATTGAAGATTTGTGCTTAGAAATCGCAAACAAAGTTCTCAATCAATTGGGAATGCCATCACCGAATCGAACTGTTGCTGCTTCGTTCGATGTAGAATTGCGTCGTGAACAAAATTACAACACAGATGATCTTTTGTCGTATGTGCAATCAAATATTCCTAAGCTAACGCTTGAGCAAAATCACATTTACGATCAAATAATGAAAACTGTAAATAACGGGGTTGGAAAAATCTTCTTCTTAGATGCACCAGGAGGAACTGGTAAAACGTTCCTAATTAGATTGATTCTGGCAACAATTCGATCCCAAAATGACATAGCCTTAGCTCTTGCGTCGTCCGGGATAGCTGCGACATTGCTACAAGGTGGAAGAATTGCTCATTCCACTTTGAAATTGCCATTGAATATGCAATTCATTGAAACTCCCACGTGCAACATTTCCAAAGCTTCCGGCATGGGAAAAGTATTGCAAAAATGCAAATTTATGGTTTGGGATGAATGCACAATGGCACACAAAAAATCCCTCGAGGCTCTTGATCGATCATTGCAAGATTTGCGAGGAAACATCAGACCATTTGGGAACGCAATAATATTGCTTGCAGGAGATTTCAGGCAAACATTACCTGTAATTCCTAGATCAACACCAGCGGATGAAATAAATCCTTGCCTGAAATACTCTACTTTATGGCGACACATCAAGATGTTAAAATTAACTACAAATATGCGTGTCCAGCTGCAAAACGATCGATCAGCTGAGATATTCTCACGTCAATTGCTGGAAATTGGGAACGGAAAGGTGCCGGTTGATCTGACCTCAGGACGAATTTCATTGCCTCATAACTTCTGCAATTTAGTGACGTCAAAAGAAGAATTGGTTGAAAAAGTATTTCCCAATATTCAAACCAATTATAAGAATCATGATTGGCTGAGTGAACGAGCTATTCTTGTGGCCCAGAACAAAAACGTCTACGAACTTAACAATATTATTCAATCTAACATTCAAAGTGAGGCAGTCACATACAAGTCCATCGACACTGTTGTGGAAGCAGATGAAGCGGTTAATTATCCAACAGAATTTTTGAATTCACTCGATCTGCCAGGGATGCCACCGCACATACTGCAATTGAAAATCGGCGTGCCAATTATCATGTAGCGAAATATCAACCAGCCAAAGCTTTGCAACGGCACGCGGCTTGCAGTAAAAAAATTACTGAGCAACGTTGTAGAAGCACCTATCTTGACAGGACCTTTCAAAGGTGAAGATGTCCTCATTCCTCGCATTCCTATGATTCCAACGGATATGCCATTACAATTTAGGAGATTGCAATTCCCAATTCGATTGGCGTTTGCAATCACCATCAACAAAGCTCAGGGCCAATCTTTAGAATTGTGCGGTTTAGATCTAGACACAGATTGCTTCTCACATGGACAATTATATGTTGCGTGTTCTAGAGTCGGCAAACCAGACAATCTCTATATCTACACAGACAATGGAACAACAAAAAATATTGTATATCCACAAGCATTGTGAAATTAAACATATTAGAAATGTCCGCTTTGCCTTTTCTTTCTTTTCCATTTAACCACACTGAGCCACAGCAACGCGTGGCCAGGTACAGCTAGTACTACTAATAATATATATTTGGGGAAATGGGACAAGTGTGTATGCTTTGCCCAAACTGGATTTGAAATGCTCAAACTGTATTGGCTTTTTTTGCGCTTCACAAGCAGTGCACACAGCACACTCACACAATAACACACAGTCACACACACAGTCCAAGTAACAGAGAGAGAGAGAGAGAGAGAGAGAGAGAGAGAGAGAGAGAGAGAGAAGAAATAGAGAACAATTTTTTTTGTATTTTTTTTATATAGAAGAAAGAAGGAAGATGAAACACAGTCAGGCTTTAAGAGGGGGAAGGGGGGGAACCAACCAACCAAACACTCCAAAAATTAAAAATAAAGTTTATATAAAATCAAAGTAAGGGAAAAACACAGAGCAAACTAAGCAAACAGTCAGAAACAAGCAAACAAACACACACACAACCCAAGCTAAATCCTAATCTAATCTCCTCCAACTCCAAACACAGCAGCAGCAGCTATAACTAACTCCTCTCTCTACGAACGCCAACCCACAAAGAGACACAAAGCAGAAAGCTCTCAGGGTGGCTCTGCCTTAGTCCCCCCTCCAACGCTGGGATTGGAGGATGCTTCATGAGTTCATCACTTCTCATCAGGATTGGGAGTTGAATCTGCCTCTCAGCACTTCAAAAAGGTACCTCTCCCGCTTTTTTTACCCTATTTTTAAAAAAATTATAGCAAGCAAACCACACCACGCAGAGTGCTGAGAGTAGGCTCAAAATGACCCCCAGCCACAACTCTCTAAGCACACGAAATTTCAGAAAGATAGCTTTAAAAACAACACAGTTATCCCCTAATCTTTTCTGCAATTCAATCCTATGGGCGAAATTATCCAAAATGGCGGGCAGATCGCTCCGCGAAAAGAGAAGCGCTTCTCCTATGGCCGCTTCTCTTCGCCATGCTTCTCCAAGACCCCAGTTCGCTTCTACTCCGCCTCTGGGCAAGGTGGATCAGGCCAATTCTCTTCTGATTCTCTGATTCTAAGCGGAGCGGAGCACATCCCTAATCTACACTACTGCTTTAAAGCACTTTATAACAGTTTTGACAACTGCTGGGGCCCAGGACACACTGCATATACAGTTGTCAAAACTGTTATAAAGCGCTTTAAAGCAGTAGTGTAGATCCGGCCTATGTGAGCTGAGAGTGAATCTTGTATATGCATTTAAGGTGTTACGTGCAGGTGGTGGTGTGGGTTAATTTTGTAATTGGATACTGGAGGCTTTTTGGTATCTGTTTAAAACCTTGTTTCAGTCTGTGAAACAGCCCTAAAGATCTGGATTTGAGAATGGTGTATTAACAACTGAAATGTTTACCAATGGTAACAGCAATAAAAGAAAACATTTAACTTATTAGGGGTGTGTTGAATGTTTCAGTTTAATTTTCTCCATGTTTAGAGAAAGCTACTTTTGTTTAGATTAAACTTTCTTTTTTTAAAAAAAGAGATCACACCATTGTAATTGGTGAAAGATCTACAAAGAATGATATCTGATTTCTGTCTACTTTAAATTTTTGTAGGAGATAATAACACAAGCTATTTTGAAAGACTGTTGTAAAAGGTCTTAAGAATATATCTAGATTTTTCTTTTAGCAGATGCTGAAATAATACAATAAAAGAATCTGATTAATCCCCAATTAACAAGGCAAAAAAAAAATCTAAATAGGCTATCAAATTATTACTTCCAGGCTTTTCTACAATTCGTTCAAGGCAAATTTCCTACTTTTATCATCTAGAATTTCTGCTTTGTCCTGTGTCTTATTCTGTTTATTAGAAACAGTTGCTTGTCAAACTTTCACTTCTTCAATGCAAACTGCTTACAACGGTTTTACAACTGTTTGCTCTTTTTACAAATCCTGAGTTCAGCTTCTTTTGATATAAGCATCTGTTCATCTCTTGCTATCAATTCCTCATTTTTGTAACCTGAGAAATCTCACATCAATGTCTTTTTGACTTCTAGTTTAGTAGTCGCATCACATTCTTTTCAAACATTTTGAATTGAACAGAGAAAAATGAATTCAGCTAGAAATATTTTCTCAATGTCTTCTGCTACTTTCCCATACCTGCATATCACTTTCTTCTTATACATGTCATAGTCATTACAAAATCCTCCTTTACTAAATTAATACCAGCACCTATTTCTTACCTACTTAGCAGTTATTTAGCAGTAATTTATTGAATAGGATGTTAAATAATTCATATTCCAATATGCATATCCTTAATTCCCTACCAAATCCAAAATGGGCAGATACACCGTGCAGAAGGCAGTGGTGCCCATCCACTTCTAGCCTGGAAATGGCTCCTACCATTTGTGGAACAACAGTTTTGCCCTCCTGGAGGCTAGTCCCCAAGCGAGCAAAATCCCTCACTTCTGGAAGAGGGCAGGTTGGCAGAGTTGCCCTATGTCAGCTCTGCTGACCTGACGCCTTCCAGAAACAAGCATTTGCGCTCATTTCAGCTTGCCTCCGCACTGCTAAATCATCATTTCCCAAGTACCAAATTAGTTATTCAGTCTAGGCAATTCAGCAGAATAGTTGATTAACAAGAACTGTTGTATGTAAGAGAGGTAATCAGTAACAATAAATAGCAGCCTAATTCATAAGAGGAGTAATAATCAGCAATGAATGATTAGCAGCATAGTTATGAAAAGATTACTCAGCAGCTATAAATGGCTATTTGATAAGCCACATTGTCCCATACAAGCCTTCCAGAGTTTTAAGATCTTCAGGCAGGGCCGTTCTCTCAGTCCCACCATGATCAGAGGCACATTTGGTGAGGGTGCAAGAAAGGGGGCCACTCCCAGGTTCTGGACATCCCAGCTGAGTGAGGCTAAATTGGTTCCCTTCCTGTTGTCTTTTTGCCAGCAGGCAAAGACATCTTTCTTCAGGCTGACTTTAACCATCGGTCTGTGGTTAAAGGGTTTTTTAATTGGTTGGGTGTTGTTTATTTCTTTTATTGGTGTGTTTTTAGTTGTATGTAATTGATTTTACTGTATTTTAAATTGTTTTATTGAGATCCAGTTTGGGGTCCTTCTTAGGACCAGAAACCAGCATATAGTGACCATATTTTGGAAACCAAAAAGGAGGACAACATGGTTGGCCCCCAAGGGGCGTGTCTAGAACCAAGGGGGTGTGCCCACCCAAACATAGCCTTGGTCACATGTCTGATTTTACAGCACACATTTAAGACAAATCTGTTCTATAAAATAATTTTAAAACCTCAATTTTTTAAAAAAATCCTAAAAAATCAATGGATGAATGGATCCATTTCAAATTTAGTGTGGCTAAAGCTCTACCTAAAACCTATCATGGTGCAAAGTTTCATCTCTTTATCTTTAAAAATGATGATTTTAAAAATAATAATTTTAAAACCTCAATTATTTAAAAAAATCCTAAAAAATCAATGGATGAACAGACCTGTTTCAAATTTGGTATGACTAAAGCCCTTCCTAAGAGCTACCATCATGCCAGGTTTCATGACTTTATCTTTAAAAATGACGGAGTTATAAGCATTTTTGTTAATTCCCATTAGAGCTGCTCTTTGGCTGGGGAAGATTGGAAAAATCCGGATTTCCCGTCCCCCTCCCGGATCTGTCACCAAAAACCTGGACAAATCCGGGCAGATCCGGTCATATGGTCACCCTATATGTGCTTTTATACTTAATTTATTAGTTGTTTAATTGGTTTGTTTTTATGTTGTGTTTTATTTTAATCTGGATTTTATTGTTAGCTGCATTGAATTTTATTTTTTGGTACAAAGGCAGGATACAATTTAAACAAACAAACAAACAAACAAATAAATAATAAATCAAGACACATCCCTTGCTCACTGCCCTCCCAGCAAAAACTTTGGGCCATGCTCTGGTCACTAGACATGAATAAGCCAAGAGACAAGGTAACTGCAGCAGTCAGGACAAGATTCAAAAAGTGAGCACACTGAAAACACTGCACCCAGAGCTGAGATGGACCCCGCTCAGTCTGCAAATTCACCGTCCCATTCATACATGGCAAAAGGGGGCAATGTTTTGTTTTTTTTCAAGAAAGAGTGAATTATGGGACTTAATTTTCATGAAATAATGATAATAAAAATATTTATTACTATAAATAAAAACAACGTGGAATACTAAATATTATAAAATACATAAAACATATAAAAACTAATGCATTATTAAAATAACAGCCATTTAATATTAAAAGAAATCTCTAAGTGGTTGAGATACAAACTTGCTATTGGCAGTGCCAGGAGTGGTTACTTCTTCTCATTTTATTTTAATGTTGCAGCAATGGCAAAGTCCATATTGGTGGCTGCCATGCCAACCTCCACTCACAGATGTTTATGAAATGAAACTACATCATGATCTAGCTTCATTGTGAGGGGGCTGTACTGGCAGTTGAATCTTTCTTCAACACTGGCAATGAGATAGTGTCGCCCGCCACACTAGAGGCCGTGGGCTCTTTTAGTGGGCCCAGATCAAGCTGTGTGACATAAACTGCTCTGCCCTGCAACAGAGGGGAACAGCTGCCCCCTTCACATCTGCCTCCTGAGGTGATTTTTTCACTCTGCCTAATGGTAGGGCTGGTGGGTTCAAAGATATATACTTTCTTAGGCTCCCAAAAGAGCATGAGGGCTGCAGGAGCCCTGCTCTCTTTTATATCTGGTCAAGAGGGCAGGGCTCCTGCAACTTGAACTGTTGTGATGAAGAGGGGATTTCACCAGGTGCTGCATGCATACAAATGGCACCTGCTGTTAAAGATACAGGAGCCCGGTCCTCCTTTCCATAGGGTCTCCTTAGGCAAAGTCCTCTCAGTTTGGAGAAGGACCCAAGGGGATCCTTCATCCTCCAATCCCCACTATCATATATCCCCCTGGCCATTATTTGATCAAATAGTGGCAACTGTGCTGCCCTCAGATATTATCATGCTGGCCCAGGGACCCTATTTAAATAGCATAATGCAAACCAAATGCAATTTCCAAGTGTTGTACTGCTCACCTAAAGCATCAGACCTACCAAATTTCAGACTGAATGAACAAAGGGTCCCAATTCCATGTTTCTTTTTAAAAAGTCTGTATTATATAAATTTAGAATACATAACAAAATGGAACAAATGCAAAGTAATTAAAAAGAAAAAAATACATATACAAACAAAACTTGCATAAGATTGCATTCTTAGTCATTATAGCTATATCTCAGATTTTTCTTATGGCACTGAAAATGTGTGGAGTTTGTATTGGTTTCCAATAATTAATGATACACATTATTGCTGTTATAAGTATACTAATTAATAATTGTAAATTCTCTGGTTTTGATGTCTTGTCACTTTCCAAGCTCTCCCATATTCTCCTCCCTACAGAAGGTGTGCTTGGATCAATTTGCTCCTCAAGGCAATGCAGGGCAATTGCTGTGCAAGGAAGGGTGGAAGGTAATGGAAGGAGGGGGGGACGGTCTAAATTGGTTGACAAAATGGCTGCAGTGTTATTGGTTACATCTTGGAACAGAATTTGGCAGGGGCCTGGGGCCTGGATTGGGTCCTTGGGCAGCCTGTCTCACCATTACAGTGCACCAATTTGTAATGCAAGTTTGAATATCACCTGGCCCCAGGTTGTTGCCCTTCTCAGAGAGGTGTATTTTGTTAGGCATGTACAAATCCTGCTACCTAAAGGGAAAGCCAAAATGTCAATTATGTGCCCACCTTGGGTGTCCACAAAGTGTTTGCACAGGGCCTCGTTCATTCACTCTCGCTGGATCCCTTGCCGACTGCTAGACACATTTTTCAGGCAGGCCACATGACAGTCATGCTAGGGAACTGTCTCAGCAGATGCTACACAGCTACACTGGCTGCATTACCAGATGCCGAGAGATCATCTGGGAAAGGAGCCTGATCAGTTCTTGCCAATGATAGGAACCTCTCTTCCCGGAAGCAAGTTAGGGCAGCTGCAGTGTTATTCTCGACACCCAGAAGGTAGTATGCTGAAAATTGGGTGTTAGATGACAAGCATACCAACACACACATCCTGACCCAGTGCATGACTCTGTGAGCAAGAGGTCTGGATGATTGCACCAGAAATACACCCATTTGTCCCTGATTTTCCCTTGCTATATACATTTTGCTATAATAATAGAGAACAAGTCAAGGATGTGAGATCCCATGTGATGCCCAGGCTACACCAGTGAGTAGGCTATCCCATTGTGCACCTCTGGCCCTAGAAGAAGACATCAAAGCCTAAGCTGCCTGGCACATCCGATTGTGGCTGGATACCAGTTCCTCACAGGAGGGGGTCTTGCCAAAAAGAGATGCCATTGAAACTGGCTAGGAAGGAGAGCCACACCTGAAAGACTTCCTTCATTCCCTTTGTAATTTATTTATTTATTTATTAAATTTATATACCGCCCCATAGCCAAAGCTCTTTGGGTGGTTTACAATGGTAAGGTGTTGCCTTGGCAGGAGGAAGGGGTGGGGGCATTAGCTCTGTCTCTGACCAGGCTCTGTGCCTTATACCTGAGCAATGCAAGCAGCCCATGCCTATGCACAGAAGAACCACATGGAGGACCGGGGGTGGGGGTGGCATGTGATGCACTGATGCCACCCCTCACCCTTGCTACCAGAACTACTCTGGCCCTGGTGGGCTGCTCCCCACAGTGCAGCCTGAGCAGTTGCCCAAGATCTCCTGCTGCAGAAAAGCCACAGATCCACAGCCGCTCACCTCCTATCCCATGCTCCACTGCTGCACAAAGTCTAGCTCCCAGGTAAGCAGGAAGCAGTTGCTGTGCCAGTCCTTGGGAATCTGCTGTCTCCCACTTTCAGTTGCCCACTGCCCATGAACTCAGCCCATCCTGGCCACTTCCTGAGGCCTCACATCATTGCTGGAGAGTGAGAACTATGATCCCATTCATTGCCAAATTACTAGAAACTACACAGGGGAAGGGTGTGTGTGTATCTGGTCATAGGTTGGCTGGTGGTTCCTGCCTACTGTGGCTGGCCAGGATGAGGAAGTTGTTGCCTGGCTTAAGAGTCATCCCCAGTATCTCCCCTCACTGTAACTGCATGCAATCCCACTCCACTGCCCACCTACAGATGGGGTGGGGGAAGCAAGATTTCCTGTGGGAGAGACGTACAATTCTTCACCTCCACACATTACAATAAAAGCATGAAGAGATGCACAATTCACTTGTTCCATTTCTTTATGGGTGTTTTTTGTAATATATGAAAGAGTCTAGTAAAAAAGATGACACTCCGTGTGCAATTCATAATGTCTGCAAAGAAAAAGGAAAGAAAAATCTGTTAGATAAACTGGCTTTCCATGATGTGCATACTTAATGTCATTCTTCTGCTATTTATACATGTGCAGTCACTGAAATTAGTTGTGCTATTAGTGATACCCCACTGTGATACTAAATACATGGTAATAAATTATGAAACTAATGTTGGCAACAAATCAGTTTTCCATTTCATCTTGTAGACTAACTAGGTAATGCCTGCACCTGAGCAAAATGGGGAAAGTCCTGCATGCAGCCCAAGCTGATAATATTATTTCTTAGGGATGGGGGAGACGTCCGTTGAGTTTGCATTGTAATGTGAACATTCCTAATTTGCACTTTTGAACCACAAGGCATACTAAAATTCTGTTATTCTTCAAAATTTGCACTTCTCCAAATTTTGCAATGAAGTTATACCATAAAAAATGCATACAAAAATGTATAACGGGAAATAAATGTAAAAATCCATAATATTTTCCTAATATATTAGACAAAATAAAGCTTATGAACATTCATGCAAATGTTTTGTTTTGTTTTGTTGTTGTTTTAATTCTCAGTATTTGGGGCAAACCATAATTAAGACTGTTCCTCCCATATTACTGAAGGGGTCTCTAAGTTTCTTATGACCTCAATGCAAATCAGAAAAAAATATGTTTCAGTGCTCCTGAGAGAAGGAACTCCACAAAGCTGTATTTTGCTTTTATGACACTTTTTATTGTTTATTGTTATTATTTATTTATTTATTTATTTAGCAACATCAGTGTACATGGTGCTGTACAGAGTAAAACAATAAAATAGCAAAACCCTGCTACATAGGCTTACATTCTAATAGAATCATCATAAAACAATAAGAAGGGGAAGAGAATGCACCAAACAGGCACAGGGGGGAGTAAAACTAACAGTATAAAAGTAAGATCAAAATCAAGTTTTAAAAGCTTTAGGGAAAAAAAAGTTTTTAGCTGAGCTTTAAAAACTGCGATTGAACTTGTAGTTCGCAAATGTTCTGGAAGAGCGTTCCAGGTGTAAGGGGCAGTGGAAGAAAATGGACGAAGCTGAGCAAGGGAAGGAGAGACCCTTGGGCATGTGAGAAACATGGCATCAGAGGAGCGAAGAGCACGAGCGGGGCAATAGTGTGAGATGAGAGAGGAAAGAGAGGAAGGAGCTAGACTGTGAAAAGCTTTGTAGGTCAACAGGAGAAGTTTAAATTGGATTCTGAGGTGAATTGGAAGTCAGTGAAGAGATTTCAGAAGTGTTTTATATTGATATTTGAATGTTTTATATTGATTTTGCTGGTCTGCGACCATAATAAATAATAATTGAATTGAACTGAATAATTAAGTCTGTAGAAATTCTCAAAGTTTGAGACAAACTGAAAAAATTGAAAAAGTGAGGAATTGAGAGAATCTGAAACTGACCGATTCTTCCATCCCTAAAGGCACAGTCTGTAATCATGGGCATCGGTCACTGAAGGGTCCTGACAGCTTTCAGGTGGCAATGAAGTAACTTTCTAAATGATCTCTTGTTTAACTGCTTTATGTTTATCTTAAATGATAAAAGTTTGAGTAGATGTGCAAGATGTCACTTCCCACACAACGTACGATGCCAAGCCTACTAAAGTCCATTAACAATATGTTGTGACTGAACACATGTCTGGCAACTCCTCTCCAGCCCATTCTTGCAATTCTAAACTGGGAGGCTAGCAAGTTATGCAGGCCTGGCCCAGCTAAAATTAAAGTTCCAGACAGATCTTTGAATGTTTGTAAACAGGCAATGAAGATGTGGTGTGTGTGTGTATGTATGTGTGTGTGCGTGTGTGCATGCAGGATTCAGTGTTCAGGCCACCTGTGTACTCGCTGATTCTCCTCCCTCTCACACTTCAGCCAGCCTGTTAGGTAACCCACAGAGTGACGGCATATCGGGGCGGGGGACTCCCAGCACCAGGTATGGGGCAGCCCTGCCAGCATCCAAGCTAGGTTGGCATTGTGTTTTCCCATCCTTGAGTCTCTTAGGGGGCTCACAAATCCCCACTCCACTGAAAATGCATCTGGGCCAGAGCCTCTACTGCCCTCAGCTATCAGAATATTGCTAAAGGTTATGAACTCAACTAATCAGTTAGTATGAGGAAGGCAAAAAACCCCACCATTCTTGGTCCAAAATGTAAGAGTGGGGAAAATGCCTTGACTGCTCCGTCAACCAGGTGTCAATGCAATTCCACAGCAACAGAGAGGAAGGGTTGCAAAGTCCAAGACTGTAGTGGTCAGAGCCACCTGCAGGGCCTCTCTATATGGCCCAGGTATAAACCAGAGAGGAGACCATTCCTCTCAGGACTGCTCACGGAAGTCCCAGCCACAGGAAGCCAAACAATGCTTGTGATAGACCCCCTTTTCCCCTCCCAGACTGCCATCCAGCTGTGTGGCACCTTCACCTCATGTCACACTAGAACAAGAAGGTAGGTAAGAGGAGACACGATAGAGGTGGACAAAATTATGCATGGTATGGAGAATGAGGATAGGGAGACATTTCTCTCTCTCCCTCTTTCAAAGTACGAGAACCCAGGGACATCTCATGAAGCAGATTGGTGGGAGAGTCAGGACAAATAAATGGAAGTACTTCTTCACACCGCACATAGTTAAATTATGGAACTCACTACCACAAGATGTAGTGATGGCCACCCATTTGGATGGCTTTAAAAGGGGGGTTGGATACATTCCTGGAGGCGAAGGCTATCAATGGCTACTAGCCCTGATGATGGTTGTGTGCTATCTCCAGTATTTGAGGCAGTAAGCTTGTGTGCACCAGTTGCTGGGGAACATGGGTAGCAGGGTGCTGTTGCACTATGTCCTGCTTTATTGGTCCCTGGCCAATGGCTGGTTGGGCACTGCGTGAACAGAGTGCTGGACTAGATGGACCCTTGGACTGATCCAGCCTCAGGGCTCTCCTTATGTTCTTATCTGCCTTCTTCCTCCTGCACTCTCCGTTCAGTGGTCTGTCCAGTTGATGGGAGTCCATAGTCATTTCTGGAAGGTCATCTTTAATAGTATTAATAACAACAAAGGTATACAAAAAGTATGGAACATATTTAAGTAAAATATAAACCACTTCAGCTCTAATTTGTGACCTGATGTACACTGGATATTCTTAACTCTAGCTATTCTTCCTCTGCATCGCTATGTTCTTTAGAATAGGTGTTTCACTGGTACAGTGGCATTGGCAATGTATTACATATTCTTCTTTAGTTTGGACCATAGATACTGCATGCCAAATTTTAAATAGTTGGGACAAATCATTTCATTTTATAAGCATTTAGGATGTTCAGCCTTTAACATGGCTAAATGCGGTTTAATCATTCCAGCTTAATTTCATCCTCTTTGCCTTCCCTCTTTCTCTGCTGTGGCACCCCGGTTGCGGAATGAGCTCCCCAGAGAGGTCCACCTGGCGCCTACAGTGTACTCCTTTCGTCGCCAGCTGAAGACCTTTTTATTCTCTCAGTATTTTAACACTTAATTTTAACTTAAATTTAAATTTTACTGTTTTAATTCTGTATTTTAATCTTATATCAATTTTGCTGCATGGTTTTATCCTGGTTGTGCTTTTTATACTGTATTTTGTATTTGTGCTTTTAACCTGTTGGTTGTTTTATTATGGTTTTAATTTTTGTGAACCGCCCAGAGAGCTTTGGCTATTGGGCGGTATAAAAATGTAATAAATAAATAAATAAATAAATATCTGACTCTGGTGAGCTTTTCATTGCTATTAGCTGTTCTTGTTTTGTAGTTAATTGATAACATTTAGTAAGTTCTCTTAAACAATGTTCATTAGGAAACTAAAACCAATTATTACCATGTTAATCCTCCTGATCATAAAAACTAATCTAATATGTAGTCCCAATGTTGTAAAATAGTGTGCTTTTGTTTTCCTTCCCCACCTCAGGGAGAACGCATTCACCAAATCAGACTTTCTAATAAAAATGAAATGATAGATATATGGGATAGGTAAGGATCTATAAGGTTCAAGAGCAGGGGTGGGCAACTTTGGGAGGTCAGGGGCCATTTTCATCCCCCAAAACAACCCCCTAAAGGCCACTTCCCCAAGGCACAGATGACAAATAGGGGGAGGAATAAAAACTAAAAACAAAATGGCTGCCGGAGCTGCTACAGAGAATGAAAAAGGTCTAAATTAGCTTGTTAGGTAGCTAATTTAGACTCTTGGTGCTCTGTAGCTACTACAACAGGGGTCCCTGTGGCGTTACACCCCACAAGTCAGTTCCCAAATGTATGTCTGCAGTTTGTAAGTCTGTGGGTTTTAGAATGTTGGCCTGAGTGGGCGGAGTTAGAATGTCTGAGGAGTGGGGAGGAGTGATATATAAAGGAATGACTGAGGGGATTGTGAAGGGACTTGTTAGGTACCCTTAGAGTCTTTCGTGCTCTCTGTGTTTAGGGTACTTAAGTTCTGGGAAATCTGAGGGTCAGTGTAGAGAGTGGTGTCTTTAGAGTGTGGTGTGCACGTAGTTGATGTATATTAATCAATACTGATAATAAAGAAAGTTCAAGATTGATTGTGTGAGGAAAAAGGAAAGCGCGTATGTGAGTGAGTGAAAGGATTGTATGACAGGTTTCAAAAAGGTTTTTAAATGGTTTATTTGAAACAAAGCTTGTGTACTTTTGAAAATAAATTTTGATTGTTTTGTTTTTAAACTACCACAAAAATCCCACGTGTCTGTTTGGCATTTATCATCTAAAGTTTACTTATTTAACACCCACTCTGACAACCATTCACTTCAGCAGATATAACTCACAGTGTTTTATTTTATATATTAAAATCCTTCTCCATTTAAACCCCTTTCTCCACATAGTTTGGAGAAAGGTGGGTTTTATCCCTTGCCTCAGGCGTATCAAGCGGTGGTGCTTGGCTTGAGCAGGGAGCAGCCGCGGCCGGGTCTGGTGTTCAGAGCCTGTGTCGTGGCAGTCCCCAACCTTTTTGGACCAATAGACCCATTTGGGAATTTCATATACAGCTGTGAGCACCACCACAAAATGTCTAACCAGCAGATTGCCATGTTGACGTCTATCATTTGTGTCTATGGACCTTAGGCTGCGTCTTATTCCGCAAAAATGTTTGCTTCATGCCTATTGGATACTGCAATGTCTTTTTAATAAGGGATTGTCCAATTCAGCTCATTGCTGGCAATACAACACAGCTAATGCTTCTTCTAGACATATGTTTTGGCAATTTTCAGTAATTGCTTAATGTGGGGGAGGTTATTACACAGAAACATTTTGTACTGGAACAGTCTTTAATAGTCACTAATGTACATTGTACACGGTCTTTTAAATTATTTACCTGCTTCAGCATAAATGGATTCTCTGCTCTCTTTTAGCTAAAAGACTGATATTACACCATTGGAAGGATAAATACTCATGTCCTATAATGCAATGGATTGAGGACCTTACAAAGCTTTCAATATTTGAAAGGGTGCCATATAGATGTAACCTTCAAATGGATACTTATTTGAATATTTGGTACACTTTCATTGCAGCACATCTATAATCGCTAGAAGGTTGAATGCATTTCATTTGCCCAACCATGAGAGCAATTAGGTAGGTAATTACACACGAGAAGGCCTTCTCTGCAGTGGCCCCATACCTTTGGAACAATACTTCTATGAATGCATCCCAAAACAGCATTTGCTTTTTTTTGCAGTCGCATCACACTGTTGGCTCATATTCAGCTTGTGATCTACAGCATTTCCAAGATGCTTCTCGCTTGTAGTATTGCTGAGCCAAGGATCCCCCATCTTGTAACTGTGCACTTGGTTTCTTTTTCCTAGGTGTAGAATTTGGCATTTATTCCTATTAAATTTCATTCTGCTGTTTTCAGCCCATCTGCAAATTGGTAAATGTTCCCTGCACCTCCTTGTCCAAGTCATTAATAAACATGTTGAAAAGCACTGGGCCCAGGACTGAGCCAGGGCTCAGGTTTGGGCTAGCAGCCCTCTAGTACTATATAACACAGCAGGGGCTGGGTGCATGGGGGTGAGGGTCAGAAGAAAAAAAGAGATGTCCTTTATTATCCCTTATTTATCCCTTCCCCACTCCTGAAACTCCTCACTCCTCACCCACACCATAATGACCTGAAAAGCACTGCAAGTCTTCTGTTCCAGGCTGTCTGGTGTCATGACATGGGGAACCTCTAGAGCCGGGCTCTGTGGAGTCCCAGAGGGACGTTGCTCAAAGCTCCTCTATGAGTCACTGAGGGGCTTGAGAAAGTAGGCATTCCGCCAAACTGTTAGGGGAAACCTTCCACATGCATATGCAAAACTGTGCGTGTGGCACTTGTCCGTATTTCCATATAGATACAGTAACTAGATGCAGCAGTGGCAGGCCCCAGTCTGGGCTCTTCCCGTTTTGTATGAACTGGGGAAATGGGGGAAGCCTCTTTTAGCCGTACTTTCCTGCTTATTTTTTAGCCATTTTCCCTTCTTACTGGGGTCAGAAAACCTTAACTGGAGGGAAAAAGAGCTAAAATATTTAAGTAGTGGTGAGGGTTCATGGCTCAGATGAAGCAAGTGGAGAAGGAGGTGATGGAGCGGCGTGTTCATCTAAGGAATTCACTGCGGTGGGAGTTGGGGCTGGACAGCCCTGGGCTTAGGCAGCTCTAGAAGTAGCAGATCAGGCACATTCATTGGGGGGGGGAGGAGGAGGCCAATAGCCATGGGGGCTCAGTTAAGCCTCCAGGTTCAGAGGCAGTCTACCTCTGAAAAAAACCTGGGGAAGGAGCTCCAGCAGGAGAGGGCCAGTCCCTTCATGGCTTGTTTATGGACTTCCCGTGGGCAACTGGTTGGCTATGGTGGGCTGCTGGGCCAGATGGAGCTCTGGTCTGATCTAGCTGGACTCGTCTTAGGTTGACAGTTGCCCTGGCATTGCAGAAGCCGGGGGAAGAGCACCTGGCCCGCCCCACCCATCCCTTGGCCAGAGGGACAAGAGACACCGACGGCTCCTCAAGCAGTAACACCAGCAAGGAAAGATCAGTCTGGCCCAAAGGGCATTTATGCCCACTTATAACTGACCTCCCTCCTCTTCCTTTCCCCTCCACTCCCCTTCCCTTGTGCGTCTTGACTTTTCAGTTTGTAAGCCTGGTGCCGGATGGCCTGTCTCTCTTTTTCATTGCTGTGAACTCTCTTGGGAGACAATAATTGTCTGAAAAACAGGATAAAAATGCAGTGAATAAATAATAAGCTCTCCCACCAACAAATGCTGCTCTTTAAATTGCCCCACTGTGTCATTTTATAGGGATTCAGGAGTAAATTGGATTCGGCACACTGGTCTGCACTCACACACCTGGATTCAACTTTAGCTACACAAAACATGACAGACCTGCACTGAAGAGGCTTCACAGGTTGCCAGATCAGTTTCCAGGCACAATTCAAGGTGCTGCTGTTGGTATTAAAAGCACGAAATGGGGGCAGATCACCTTTTCTTGCAGCTGCTTATGTGATGCAAGGCATTGCTCCTGATGCCTTTGGAACAGGGGTGGCGAACCCTTTTGGGCCTGCAGGGTACAATTTGCGGAAGGTTTCAGGGTGCAGGGAGTGGGGCCAAGGACAGAGTGGGTGGAGCCAAAGCTAAGTGGGGAATTGACAGATGTAACTTGTACCAAAATGAACATTTTGCCATACAAACCACAGCATATTTACCCTGGAGTATGCCCTGATGCAACAGCTACCATGCCTGCAAAGCAGAGCTAAGTTCCATATATGGTATTTAAGAGCAGGATGTTTAAAGTTTCAATGCCTTTAAATACCCTCTTATCTCTGATCATTGATTGAAGATAAGAGCAGAAAGAGCATGCAGGCTGGATGGGGAAGGCTGGGGGGCACACCTGGCCCATCAGCCAGAGGGCCCCATGCCTGCTTTAGATCTCCAATAGCATTTTATTTATTTATTTATTTATTTATTTATTTATTTATAAATAAATAAATAAAAGCTCTCTGGGCAGTTCACAATTAAAATCATAGTATACAAAGGTTAATTTAAAACTTTTTAAAATTTAAATATATATATAACTAGAAAAAGTTATACTCTAGAGAAAGTTGGTCAAAAAAGATGTGTTTTCAGGAGGTGTTTGAAGGATGTTATATTTTCTGCCTCCCAAACTGCATGTCGGAGGGCCTGCAAGAAGGTGGTGCCACTGCAAAGAAGGCCTGCCATCGAGATTCTTTGTGACAACACTCCGTCTGTTCATCTTGGAATGATTTTAAAACTGGTGTACTATGGTCACCCCTAGATGTACCAATGACCAACCTGGCTGCCATATTTTTCACTAGTAGTTGAAGTTTCTGGACTAGACACAAAGTTAGCTGACACTGTTGTCGAAGGCACAGAGAAGAATTTTTGGGTGTCATTGGCATACTGATAGCACCCCGCCCCATGCCTCCAGATGATTTCTCCCAGAGGTTTCATGTAGATGTTAAACAGCATTGGGGATAGGATGGTACCTTGTAGTACACCATATGACAGCTCCTTCTTTGAGGAGCAGCTATCCCCAAGCATCACCATCTGGAACCTCCCCAAGAGATAGGAGCGGAACCACTGAAACACAGTGCCCCCGATTCCCAAACCTCCCAAGCATTCCAGAATGATACCATGGTTGATGATATCAAAAACCGCTGAGAGGTTCAAATGCACCAGCAGGGACACACTCCCCCTGTCAATACTCAGGCGTAGATCATCCACTAAGGCGACCATAGCTGTCTCAACTCTGTATCCTGCCCTGAAGCTGGTTTGAAATGGGTCTAGAAAACCTGTATCATCCAAAACTGCCTGAAGTTGGAAGGTAACAGCCCTCTCAATCACCTTGCTCAAAAATGGAATATTTGACACTGGTCTGTAGTTATTAAAGTCCAGGGGGTCCAGGGAGTGGCACCCCGGTTGTGGAACAAGCTCCCCAGAGAGGTCCGCCTGGCGCCTACACTGTACTGCTTTTGTCGCCAGCTGAAGACCTTTTTATTCACTCAGTATTTTAACACTTAATTTTAACTTAAATTTAAATTTTACTGTTTTAATTCTGTATTTTAATCTTATAATTAACTTTGCTGTGTGGTTTTATCCTGGTTGCGCTTTTTATACTGTATTTCGTAATTGTGTTTTTAACCTGTTGGATGTTTTTTGTGGTTTTAATTTTTGTGAACCGCCCAGAGAGCTTCAGCTATTGGGCGGTATAAAAATGTAATAAATAAATAAATAAATAAATAAATTTTTAGAAGCAGCCATACCACCACTTCTTTTAAACATGGTGGAAAACTCCCCTCCCTGAGAGAAGCATTAATAATATATTGATTCCACACTCACTGGGGTTCTCAGTCTGGCGGAATTCATTTCTTTCAGCGAGAGAGAGAGAGAGAACACAAAGATACCATTTGTTTAGCATTTGTTGCAAAGTGAGATATTATTGAATTTATTAAGGGGAGAGAGGGGGGGCATGTTTTTAATTTGGCTGTCTAATGCTTCGTTCATTTGAGCTGTTGCACCCCCAGCGTGTGTGTGTCCAAAAATCTTAAGTCCTTTTAAAAAGACTCTCCTTTGAATTGTTCCTTAAAATATTCTTTTAAGTCCATTTAAGGCAACTCTGTGTGTGTGTGTCTGCTCTGTTCTTTAACTTAAAAATCAGAAAAAGGAAGCTGTTTCAATTGAAAAAGTTCAAGTCAACCCACTGTCCATGTGTTTCAGTGACCAGCTGCGAGTCAAAGCGTTCTGCTAAATGCTTTATTGCTTTAGTGTTTTATTGCCAATTACCCAGCCATAAATCTCTGGCCAAGAATGCAGGAGGGTCCTGCTGCTGTTTAAGAAAAACACAGTCCTTTACATAAAGTCCAATAGTTCTAGCGAGAGACAAGTTCTGAAGCGCAAGCCTACCAATCCGGGTCGAAGAACCAAACAGAGGGTGCTGGTGTCAAGGAGCCAAGAGCAAGCGAAGGTCAAGTCCAGTCCTATATCAAGAGCCAAGTCAGTCCTCCAAAATGCCAGGGATAAACGTTCAAGCAGAGTCAATCAATCCAGTCCAGGTCAGGAATCCAAAGTCACGGTCAAGAGGCAAGGCCTGGGGCACAGTAGCAACCGGAGGAACGAAAGGTGTTTGCTACACTGGACCAGCGGTCAGATTTCCCCTTTTCAAGCTCTGCCAGCATGACCCCACCCAGCTCCCAGCTGTGCCTCATTCCTCCACCCTTTGACCCAACCCCCTACTACAGCTCATCGTTTTTTCCCTGCCTGTTCTGCAGGCGCATACTTCGCCTGACCCCCTGCATTTGTTCTGCCCTTTTCTTACGTCTCCTTTCGCGGGGGCTGGGTGGTCGAACCACCTCCATCTCTGACTCAGCCTCAGGAGAGACAGGCAGAGGAAGCGACTGACTAGCCCATGGCTCCTCCACGGGACCTGCATCCTCCTCCATTGCACGACTCCCTTCCAACTGTGCACCAGTCTCTGGTCCGGCTGTGGGGGAGGAAACACCCTCTACTACTTGTAAGTTTGCCTCCTCCTCATCTGAGGAGGCTTCCTTGGGTGCAATCCTAACAATGTGACTGTTGTTTGATTTACTTCCCCTATTAAAAAATCTTCTTGTACTTGTATGTTCATGTGTTTTAGGGTTGTGCAGTGCACACAAGCAGTACACAATTAATAAAGCACATTTTGATAACGTTCCATAAGGCATGGGAAAAACTGACTGGTGCTGCTGGTTCAGGCCATGGGGAGAGAGGGGAAGTGCAGGGCTGGTAGGTTGCACATTTCTGCTCAGACTCATAGAAGTCATCCACAGTGTGAAGGCGCTGCTGGGCTGGCATCATGAGTTGTAAGCTTCTACACCTGAGTCAGGCAGGTTCTTTATTTCAGTTAAACTATTACTCCTATTGGCTGGCTGGGCTTCCAGTGCAAGGGGAGGGCTCCTTGTCCTCCTCGTCCTCCAAGCCACGTAGCCTCCTATGAGGAAGCTGCTGTTGCCTTGACTCAACTTGCTCCAATGTGCCCGACTGACAGTGGGTGGGTGCCTCCTCTTCCTCGTCCTGCAAACCTCCTGTCCTCTCTAAGGATGGGCAAGCTGTGTGCTGCTGTTGTGGCATTTATTTATTTATATTTACTTATTTATTATTGTGCTAAGTGCTTTTGTCCCGCTGCTTCGTTTCCCTCTCCGTTGCTATCCAGATCAAGGCATGAGAGGTGCCTGAGAGGACATTTAAGTTCAGGCTTTAAAAATTTCCTATAAATCACTGCATGGAGGGAACTGCTCCAAACTTGACAGGCCTAAGGCCCTCTTTAAAAGCTATCATGGTATCAATTTTCATTTGTTTATCTTTAAAACTGAGGGAGCTATAAGCATTTCTGTATGCCACCCTGAGATCCTAAGGATATCGGGTGGGATACAAATGTTTTAAATAATAAATAAATAAATAAATAAATTTCTGTTAATTCTTATTGACAATAATGTAGCGGTTACCCGAAAATGGAACAGTTCTCCGATGGGTAATTCGATGGGTTGGAGAGAGGGAGCCGCTCTGGAAATTGGGGTGGAGAATCACCTCAACGGAGCTCCGCCCCAAACTTCGGGCCACTCTCCACGCCCCTAATAACACAGAATCATAGAATAATAGAATAGCAGAGTTGGAAGGGGCCTACAAGGCCATCGAGTCCAACCCCCTGCTCAATGCAGGAATCCACTCTAAAGCATCCCTGACAGATGGTTGTCCAGCTGCCTCTTGAAGGCCTCTAGTGTGGGAGAGCCCACAACCTCCCTAGGTAACTGGTTCCATGAAATTACTCAGTTCAATATTGTTTGGTCAATATTGATGTATGACAAAATCTACCAAAGGATTCTTCTCACCCATCCGACCTCTGTAAATTCCATTCCAGAAATGATCTGGTCATCTTAAGTAGAAGAAAAAATGTGATACTGATTTTATAGCAATGGTTGAGCTCTGTACTCAGCAAAATTATTTAAATTAGTCTTGTCAAGGCATTTGTAGCCATTGGCATGGCTTAATTAATTGTCTTGTAACAGTTCCTGCAAGGTGCCACCCTTCCCTATAAACAAAATGGCTTAAATTGCTGGTGTCAAAGTAATGCACTAGACAAATTAGTTGCTGAACTCAGGCTGCTAATAAATTAGTACTCCCCATGATACACATTTAATTTGCAAATATTATAGATAGTTGGCAATGCAATTTTAGGAATGTTTTATTACTGTTAAATATATTGGATAGAACACCCTGTACATTGGCTCAGTTCCCAAAATTATGGATCATCAGCATCATGTATAGAACTGTAGCTGGCTTGAGGCTCTCCTTGCAGCTCTGCTCCCTCAGGAAGGGAAGCAAGTGGAAGGCTGTCCTGGGCTGGACTGAAGCCTTGCTGTGGGCATGGGGAGCCAGACTGGCGCTGAGAGGTTCCAGATTGCCTTCTAGAAGCAAGCTGGGGGCGGCGAGGGGTGGGGATGATGTCAGTCGCCAGGCCTCTCTCCTGAAGTTCTGCCCATCACCCATCACCATTCTTTGTACAGGGAAAGACGTGGCATATTTCTCTGCCACTTTCAGCATGAAAAAAGATATAGCTCCCTTCTATGGGCAAAGCAAACCATGGAGCAATAGCCAGAGGTGGCCCATGTGGCTGCTGCACTCAGCTGGTGCCTGTAGGAGCCCTGTGGCTGTCGGCTGAGTATGCAGCCAGCGTCACCTCTCTGTTGCCTTCCCCATCATGTCAGGCAGCAGGCTGAACTACCCGTGGACTTTCCTCTCCCACCCCAAAGGCCACTGGGGCACAAAAAGCTTCTCCCATGCACAGTGCCCACAACAATTAAACCTTGAGAGTGTGTCTGCCTATACACCCTATTTATCCTGGAGGGGCTGCACAGTGGTGCTTCTTTGGTTATGTGATGCAGCTGGCATCTCACAGCCACCACAGGGCTTTTCCCTGAAACTGCACATTTAAAAAGTCACAGACTTACTGTAACTTTTTCCTTTACTCAGAGGTCACCATATTTCCTTTACTCAGAGGTCACCACCATATTTTCACTGCCTGTCGGAGGTGACCTCACTTCAGTTTGAGGCTGGGGGTGTTCTGGAGGCGGTAGGTTGCTTGGAGCGCAGGAAGGCACTGCAGAGGGTGTGCTCCATGAGCTGAATGGCCACCAGAAAACCTGTGCTCCCTCCTGATGTGGGGGTTAACTGTTCCCACCCCACAGTTGAGGTGCTGCAGGGCTTTTTAGAACGAGCAGCTGAAGTGCCACTGTAAAGACACCCCAGAGAGAGATTTTCTAAGACAATAAAGAACATTGAAATACCTTCCATTTCTGACAGACAACATCCCTTTAAGAGAAAGTTGCAGCTACGAAAAATGTTTTTAATACAAATCTAACAACATGAATATTTGAAAAGTGAACTTAGCACACTGCTTTATGTTTAGAAACTGAATTAAATCCAAATGGCTTGGACATTATATATGTTGTGGAATGCTTCCACATTCTCGGTAACAGATGACCACTCAGCATATCGCTTGTGGATTTTTCGTTTTCATAAAAGGGAGCTTTGTCAGACAATTAATTACCGGGGCTTTGCACATCCATTCTAGTCAATAATTGAAGTGAACATTTTCTAAGTAGTCTTGATGTACTAATGGGGCTTTAACTTGCCTATTGCAAAGGACGTTGCATTCCATGGTAGTGAGAACTGCACTGCAGCCAAGGTTCTTGTGACTGACAGCACAAACCTATGCTTCTCTAATAGGAAGTAAGTCCCATTGTGTTCAATAGAACTGACTCTCAGGTGTGCCTAGGATTCCACCCTTAATCACAGCGCGTTTTTTGGCATATCATATGGTTCTGTCTGATTTAAACTGAGCAGCTCTTATCAAGAATTAGACCATTTCCTTTAAAAAAAAAAAGATCAATGTTTAAATGCACTAAAAATGGAATTTAGTGATTTATATTGGAGGCTTTCTACATTAGCACAGGAAGCCAGCATCAAATGCATAACAGAGGTCAACATTAAAATAAAGGATGTAATGAACGACAGTGCTATGTGTCTGAAAATGAGGATGAGATAAATGAAAAGGGAATGCAACTTTAAACTTCTGGGAAGCAATGCACTGCGCTAGCGGCGAGCCGATGGGGTGGGCGAGGGCAGCTTCGGTAACTTTACCACATACCTCTTAGGTTCTTTTAGTACATACATGCATACTCAGTAGCGGCAACAACTGAAGCCTTGGTCCACTTTTCTTTACCGTGGCTGGGACAGATCTACATTAAGCAGGATGTCGACACATGGAAAGCACACCTGGAGCGTGTCCTGGGCCTCAACAGTTGTCAATACCTTTATCAACCATTATAAAGCAGTAGTGTAGATCCTGCCTGGCAATCAGATTTCACTACATTATTGCAAATAGGGATGGAAAGATTCCCCCTGTTCCTTTATTTTGCAGGTATTCTCTGCCCCAATTTTATTCCTCTTGAATTCTAAGGGCCTGACTAAATGTGAAGCTTTTTTCTCTCCCTCTCAGCATAGTTTAGCCCTTTCCCAACTGCATTCAGTTTGTTCCTTGCCCTTTCATTCTTTTCCTTTAGTTTGTGTTCGCAGAACATTTTGTTACTTTTAGCTTAATTAATACATTAATTAATACATTTTTATTGCATTTTTATACCACCCAATAGCCGAAGCGCTCTGGGCAGTTACGTTAATACATTATCTTGGGGCTTCTTTCAATTCCAGGTTTTACATACTCAATTTCTTCTCCCTAGTTATTCCTTTTTTATTTCTAATTTTATTTTAATTTATCTAGTGTTCTGTCTGTCTTGGGTACAACAACGGGACTTTAATTCTGAGTGTCCTATGTGTGCATATGCACACAGATTACATTACACAGATGCAATGTTGATTTCATCAATTGCTGTTTGTTGCTTATTCTTCTGAAGAAAGTTCACAACATATATAATAGTTACATTTTTAACTAATATTAACTTATATTTATTATACTATACTCATTACTATCCTGTAGTTTGCTCTCCAATCCAAGTTTTTTCAGTTAGTTCTTCAGTTTCTCCTTCCTAGTTAAATTCCTTCCCCCCCCCTTTTTTTACTTCTAAGGCCCTTATGAAATTTTAACGTGAACCAATAATAATAATAGCTCTTGAATCCCAGAAATACAGATGATCATAACTGGTAAACATGGAATGCTTCACTGAGTCCAGTTTCTATATCAAGCACAGTAAGAAACATGGAAATAGGAGGAGGAGCCCTGTGTGCTATACTCAGATGATTTAGTGGTACCCAGAGGACCACTTCACTGAGACTCAGGATTAGCCTTTAGCATTCACATTGGGTCCAGTTTGGAAATGTCTTGAGTGGTATCATTAGAAATACAAATTAACATTACATCATCCTGTAGTGACATAACTGTTACAGACAAAGAGTGGGTTATGATGACACGTTAGTCAACAGTGGTTTAAATAGTGATTTAAGCCACCATTGGTTAATGTGTTGTGTGGCAGAACTTCTTTAACCAATAGTTGGTTATTCGGCTGAAATAATCAACACAAATAACCAACAATATGCAGAGATGGCTATTTGCAGAGATGGCTATTTGGTTATTGTGTCATGTAGTGGGCACCATTGATTTCCCTTCCTTACATGCAAGAAAGGTGTCAACACCTGATGTGTGTACAGCTCATGGATTTTCCCCACAGGGAAGATGCTTAACTCTCCTTTTTGCATGTTGAAGAAAGATGATTCATCCCCATATGTCATGCTTAGAAAGCTAACTTTACAGATCAAAGCCCTATCCAGACATCCCATGTTGTTTTTGTAGGAGTGGGCAATTTAGGCCTCCAAATTGTTTTTTAAAAGCCCAGAGGAGGCAGGATTTTGCTGAATCTTCTCATCTAGCCTCTTCAGTCTCATTAACCACAATGATTTGCTAAGCCTTCATAATCAGTATGTTATGCATTTTACACATTGCTAATAAAATGCCAAAGATTTTAAAGCCTATGAGTCATGAATTTCAGACAGTCATATAAAATGTTAACACTTTCTGTAAACAAAAACACTTAAAATCTTTTCAGGGGCTGACCCATTAAATATGAAACTAGGTCTTTTCATCTATTTATTAAAATTAACTATGGCATTCATAAATAATCAATGTAATATATTACTCAGCCCTATACAGTACTAAGTATGAAATAAAGGCTAAGTAATTTATTTAAAAGGAAGTAATATATAAAATAAGTGCTGCCATTCCGGAATAGCAACTATACTGCACATGAAGTCAATGCCAAAGTTTTGACAAAACTATGATGTTTAAATTTTGTTGTACAAACTATCACATTGATTGTTACAATAGTATGTTATTACACATAAAATTTTCTAGCGTTTTGTAAATCTATTCTTGCAATAATTTCTATCATAACTTACTGCACCAAAGCGTATTCAAGGGGCCTTATAAAAGAACTTAAATACAACAACAACAACTCCTAGATGCCTTTCTTAAAAAAAGGCATCTTACAACAAAAATTAAAATATACAAGAGTGTAAAACAATTAAAACAATAAAATGCCATTGCTTGATAAAAGCACTAAATCATATGTCATCAAAAACCTGGAGATAAAGGAAAGTTAAGCTGGCACAAAAGCAATGACAATTATGGTACCAAGTGGACCTCACTGAAGCCACATTCCACATTTGGAAGGCAACTCCAAAAAGCCCCGCTCCCTTGTTTTCATCCTCATAGAATCATAGAATAGTAGAGTTGGAAGGGGCCTACAAGGCCATTGTGTCCAACCCCCTGCTCATTGCAGGAATCTACCTTAAAGCATCCCTGACAGATGGCTGTCCAGCTGCCTCTTGAATGCCTCTAGTGTGGGAGAGGCCACTCTTCAGATATTGATTGTAGTGTACACAAGAACATAAGAAGTACCATGGTGGATCAGACTGAGGGTCCATCTAGTCCAGTACTCTGTTCACACAGTGGCCATCCAGCTGTTGGCCAGGGACAAACAAAACAGGACATGGTGCAACAGCACCCTCCAACCCATGTTTCCCAGCAACAGTGCATGCAGGCTTACTGCCTCAGATAATGGAGGTAGCACATAACCATCAGGGCTAGTAGCCATTGATAGCCTTCTCCAGGAATGTATCCAATCCCCTTTTAAACCATCCAAATTGGTGGCCATCACCACATCTTGTTGTAGTGAATTCTATAATTTAACTATTTATTTATTTATTTATTTATTTATTATTACATTTTTATACCGCCCAATAGCTGAAGCTCTCTGGGCGGTTCACAAAAAGTATGCGCTGTGTGAAGAAATACTTCCTTTTATTAGTTCTGAATCTCCCACCAATCACCTTCAAAGGATGACCCCAAGTTCTAGTGTTTTGAGAGAGGGAGAAAAGTGTCTCCCTCTCCACATTCTCCACACCGTGCATAATTTTGTACACCTCTTTCATGTCTCCCCTTAGCCTCCTTTTTTCCAAGCTAAACAATCCCAGCTGTTGTAACTTTCCCTCCTAGGGGAGATGCTCCAGCCCCTTAATCCTTTAAGTTGCCCTTTTCTGCTCTTTTCCAACTCTATAATATCTTTTTTTAAGTGTGGTGTCCAGAACTGTACACAGTATTCAAAGTGTGGTTGCACCATAGATGATACTCGCAGTTTTATTCTCAATTCCCTTTCTTATAATGCCTAACATGGAGTTTGACTTCTGTTTTATCAAGTAATGAAGGTTCGGATTTCAGAAGCAATTACAACACACATGGTTAAAAGACCAAAGCTTTTATTATCTAGCAGGTTAAAGATCAATACATAAGTAAGGCTCAAAGCAAAACAACTCCAAAAGACAACGAGGAGACTGCATTTGCTGGCCAATCAAGTCCACTGCACCCTCTACTGCAAGCTAGGTCGGTGGCGAAGTTCCATCTTACAGATGCCAGGGGAGCTGTATTTATATTCCTAGCTAGCATCTACAGCCCATCACGTCACTGTGGGAACTCTAATGTTCCCACCTCTTATCAGTGTTTTATCAAGAGAAAAGCTGTCTTACCCCAAGACTGGTGTGAGGCCGGTCTCGTGCCTTGATCTATCTCATAGATAAAAGCTAGCAGTTCTGGGAAGCATGCCAAGAAACACCACCTGCCAGTAGATAAATTTTTTTCTCAGGTTTCAAAGGCATCATGTCACCCGGGTGCCAGTTTTAACTCCCTACTTGCATTACATAGCACAGTCAGCTTCTAATGGAACAAATATCATATTGAGAAAAGGCGTTCCCATAGGATTTCAAGTATTGGATCAGAATGACTGCATATCAAAACTAGGCAGGATCTACACTTATGGTTTAAAACGTTAAGTAAGGGTTACGATAACTTATAGGGCCACATGATGTTAACTTTTTACTGTTTTTTCATCGTTGTATTTCCTTTCCTTCTATCGATATATTTCTTCCATTGTTACCTTCTAATAGTGTTGCACAACGTCCTATGTGCCCCCTTACTTCATTATTGTTCTCTCTCAGTGATATCTCAAACGTCGATGTTCAGCCAATCACATTCCTTGGGGAATGTATACTTCCTATACTTCCTATCGGCACCTAAACCAACTGCTGTTCTTGCGTCAAAATCAAAATGCTATCTCCCCTTTTTTCAGGAGTCATTTTTATAGCATTGTAGTTATGTGCCTATTTGGATTTCTGTTGCAGGAACCCACTTTCCTTTTGTATCTTTGGAGGGGCTGTCACGACTTTCCCGATGAATCTATTTTAGAAAAATAATATTTATTTTAAAAAATTAAAGAGATAGGCAGGGTTGGCTCCCTGATCCTCATTATTTGACTGACTCCAAGGTACCACTGCTGCTAATTGTGAAGGATCCTCTCTTTAGAGGAACTCTGGCTAATTTCCCAATAAACATTAAGAGATATTACAATGCCAGAGGAAGGTGGGGGTGGGGGGAGAGAAACGAAGACAGTGGGAAGTATTATTAAAGAGACAGGACAGTTTTTCCGTTCCCTTGCTTCCTTCAACGCTGCCGCTGCTGGTTTTCATGGATAACTTCGGGAAGCCATGAGGTCAGGAAGTGGGCAGAACAAAGACATGAGTGACCAAGAGAAAGACCAAGAAACAGCGCGTAAAGATACTGTGTGTCCTGTTCTACTGAATGAATCATGGCAAAGCAAAAGGTAAGTAACGTAACATTTCATGAGTGTGCCCCGTGATGTTAAAATATGACTCAAATTATAACATTTCCAGTGGTAGGAAAAAATGTTATAAGCAGCAGTGTAGATCCGCCCCAATCTCCTCAAGATAACAAAGGTCTTCTGGATTTTCCCTTACACCTTCTTTACAGCTGCTGTACACTGGGTGGACATTTTCATCGAGCTGTCCACCACAACCCTAAGATCTCTTTCTTGTTTGGTCACCACCAGCTCAGATCCCATCAGGTTATACTTGAAGTTGGGGTTTTTTGCTCCAACGTGCATCACCTTACGCTTGCTTACATTGAACCACATCTATCATTTGGATGCCCGCTCTCCCAGCCTGGAGAGATCCCTTTGGAGCTCCTCGCAATCCCTTCTTGTTTTAAGCACCTTAAATAGTTTGGTGTCATTGGCAAACTTGGCCACTTCACTGCTCACTCCTAATTCCAGACTATTTATGAACAAGTTGAGAAGAATTGGTCCCGATACTGATCCCTGTAGGACCCCACTATTTTCTTCCCTCCATCGGGAGAATTGACCATTTATTCCTACTCTCTGCATTCTGTTCTCTAACTAGTTACTAATCCATAAGAGGACCTCTCCTCTTATTCCATGACTGCTAAGTTTATTCAGAAGTCTTTGGTGAGGGAGTTTATCAAAAGCCTTTTGGAAGTCCAAGTAAACAATGTAGACAGATCACCCCTGTCTACATGTTTGTTGACACTCTCAAAGAATTCTAGAAGATTGGTGAAACAGGACTTGCCTTTGCAGAAGCCATGTGGATTCTTCTTCAGCAGTGTTAGACAAGTTCTTTTGCCCTTAGGGACGAGATCCAATTCAGCCCCCAAGCACAACTCCACACTTTCAGCGACAGAGGGTTCAAAAGCGCTTTATTGATTATAATCAAGATCCGAGAGTTTTGAAAGCAACAGTCAGACAGAGAATTGGAAATTCAGCACAGCTTTTCAAGCCTGAAAGGGGCAGTGCCCAGTAGCAGCATGAGGCAATCAGAACGTAACACTAGAGTCTTCTTATCTTGTGCTAAACAATCCCTTTGTAACAGTAAGGGCTTTGCTAGACCTACCGGGTGTTCTGTCGTTGAGGAGCGGTGAAAGCGGATTTTCCCGTTCAGCCGTGATGCCTCATCATCCACACCTGCCTTCGATTTGTGGCGGAAGTTTGCGCCGTTTGTGCTGCTGCTGCATGGTTGCGCAGCCACACCGGCCTGATTGCCGCGGCTTTTTTTTCGCTCGGTGCACGGTTTGCGCAAGTCCGAAAGACCGCAAACTTGCGCAGCTGTCAGCGATTCGGCGGCGGCGGCGGCGGCGGCGGAGCCGGAGGCGGCGGCAGTGCCAGTGTCAGCTGAAGTGCTGCTGGTGCTGTTGAGCATCAACATTGATGCGGTCACTTCCTGAAGGGGGTCGTGGCGGGTGTAATATGACCCGAGGTCAATCGTCTGCATGGGCAGTCTGTGCCTACATCTCCCATCATGCCTCTGAGGTGTTGCCGCCGATGACCGCCTCTGTGCCCTCTGCCCCATCCCAAGGAGCCAACCCACATCTGGCCGTAGCCATGGCAGCAGCCCACAAACAGCTCTGCCCTCTGCCAGCCTGGTACCCACACCAACAGGCAGCGTACAGCACCGCCATTATGCAGCCACGGTGGCTGCCCACCGCAAGGAGTCACCAACTCCCCATGAAGGCGGACTGTGGGATGCCCGGCTTTCCGAAAACTGACACACGCAGAGGTTGCAGTAGAAAAAACAGGTGCACATGCCCCAGCAGCGCACCAGACACTTTTCTGGTCCTCCGTTCCTGCGCTAACTGTCACTGTGGAAATAATTAAAAAAAGCCGCTCCGCCGCGCTGCCCTAGCTGGTGGGCTAGGCGCAAATGGCGGAGGCGGCTTGACCGATGCCGCTGGCCACTCCCCTTAGCACGCCTTTTCCTGACCAGTGCAGACTGCAGTGACCTCACATCCTCACACACGTACTCGGAATTACCGCGGCCCGGCAGAAAAAGGCGCACTTGAACTCACTTTTTTAAAGTCGGGATAAAGAGGCTTCACCCCAGGATAACGACGGATCGTCGTGAACATCATCTGGAAGCCTCGACGTGACTGCCGAAGGTAACGCGCGCTACAGCCTCGTCTAGTAACGCCGTAAGTTACAGTAAACTATCTTTCTGCCTGGAGCCGAGAAGCCATTGTTTTAATTAGATAAGACAGTTACAAGAAGACACCCTTGAAAACACCCTCGGTACGTGACATTTCACCTGGTGTATGATGGCTACTTTACAGCTTCCTCTAGAAAATGGAGGTGCTTCTGCTAACATTTCCCTCCTTTAAAACAGGACTTTATCACCAGGCTGGAATGGATGGATAGGACCTTCAAGTGGTAATCTCTGGAAAGGTGCAGTGTAGCAATGCAGCTGTAAGAGAGCAGACTTCAGGGCAGTTACATATTCTCTGAGAAAATCATTCCCCAATTCCCACTTAATTTCTTCCCGCTCCCCCACTAAAACTCGAGGAGGAAAACCAAACATTAGTTCAAAAGGAGACAATTTAAGACCCTTTCTGGGGGTCTTTCTGACTTTTGACAATGCAATTGGAAGTGCATCCACCCATTTCAAGGAAGTTTCTAATTGAATTTTCGCTAGAGTTTCTTTCAGAGTTCTATTCATTCTCTCTACCTGTCCACTAGTCTGGGGTCTCCATGGGGTATGGAGGTGCCAGTCTATTTGTAGGGCTTTTGCCATGTTCTGCACTACCTGAGAAGTAAAATGGCCCCCTTGATCAGATTCTATAGTCTCGGGCAGGGAGAAGCGGGGGACCACCTCTTATAAGAGCTTTTGCACCACAGTTTTAGCTTGACAATTACGACAGGGGAAAGCCTCCACCCAACCAGTTAACTGGTCAACAAGAACAAGTAGGTGTTTAAAGCCTTTGCATAGGACATGCCCTTTTGTATTCTTACTAATTTTGACTTTAATAATGTTTTCAACCAATTTACCTGAAATGGATGTCAAGCTAACCAGCCTGTAATTTCCAGGATCCCCCACCCTTTTTCCACTCCTCTGTTTTCCACTCCTCTGGTACAGAGGCTGAGTTTAGGGACATGTTACATATTTTTTTGTTAGAAGGTTCACAATTTCATATTTGAGTTCTTTGAGAACTCTAGGATGGATACTTTCTGGGCCTGGTGATTTATTCGTTTTCAATTTGTGAATAAGATTGAAAACTTCATATTTTGTCCCCACTATTTGCCTCAGTTCCTCAGACTCCCTTCCTGAAAACATCATAGAATCATAGAATCATAGAATAGCAGAGTTGGAAGGGGCCTACAAGGCCATCAAGTCCAACCCCCTGCTCAATGCAGGAATCCACCCTAAAGAATCCCCGACAGATGCTTGTCCAGCTGCCTCTTGGCCTCTAGTGTGGGAAAGCCCACAACCTCCCTAGGTAACTGATTCCATTGTCGCACTGCTCTAACAGTCAGGAAGTTTTTCCTGATGTTCAGCTGGAATCTGGCTTCCTTTAACTTGAGTCCATTATTCCGTGTCCTGCACTCTGGGAGGATCGAGAAGAGATCCTGGCCCTCCTCTGTGTGACAACCTTTTAAGTATTTGAAGAGTGCTATCATGTCTCCCCTCAATCTTCTCTTCTCCAAGCTAAACATGCCCAGTTCTTTCAGTCTGTCTTCATAGGGCTTTGTTTCCAGACCCCTGATCATCCTGGTTGCCCTCCTCTGAAGACGCTCCAGCTTGTCTGCGTCCTTCTTGAATTGTGGATCCCAGAACTGGACGCAATACACTAGATGAGGCCTAACCAGGGCTGAATAGAGAGGAACCAGTACCTCACCTGATTTGGAAGCTATACTTCTATTAATGCAGCCCAAAATAGCATTGGCCTTTCTTGCAGCCATATCGCACTGTTGGCTCATATTCAGCTTGCAATCTACAACAATTCCAAGATCCTTCTCGTTTGTAGTATTGCTGAGCCAAGTATCCCCCATCTTGTAACTGTGCCTTTGGTTTCTATTTCCTAAATGTAGAACTTGACATTTATCCCTATTAAATTTCATCCTGTTGTTTTCAGCCCAGCACTCCAGCCTATCAAGATCACTTTGAAGTTTGTTTCTGTCTTCCAGGGTATTAGCTATCCCACCCAATTTGGTGTCGTCTGCAAATTTGATAAGCGTTCCCTGCACCTCCTCGTCCAAATCATTAATAAAAATGTTGAAGAGCACTGGGCCCAGGACTGAGCCCTGCGGCACCCCACTCGTTGCCTCTCCCCAGTTTGAGAAGGTTCCATTGATAAGTACTCTTTGAGTCCGATTCTGTAGCCAACTGTGAATCCACCTAATAGTTGTTCCATCTAGCCCACTTTTAGCTAGTTTGTTAATCAGAATGTCATGTGGTACTTTGTCAAAAGCTTTGCTGAAGTCAAGATATATGACATCCACAGCGTTCCCACGGTCCACAAGGGACGTTACCTTATCAAAAAATGAGATCAAATTTGTCTGACAGGACTTGTTCTTGACAAATCCATGTTGGCTTCTAGTGATCACCACATTGATTTCAAGGTGTTTACAGATTGACTTCTTTATAATCTGCTCTAAAAATTTCCCAGAGATGGATGTCAGACTGACTGGTCCGTAGTTCCCAGGTTCTTCCTTTTTGCCCTTTTTGAAGATAGGGACAACGTTAGCCCTCCTCCAGTCTTCCAGCACCTCACCCGTCTTCCATGATTTTGCAAAGGTAATAGACAAAGGTTCTGAGAGTTCTTCCACTAGCTCCTTCATTACTCTAGGATGCAGTTCATCGGGCCCTGGAGATTTGAACTCATTCAAGGAAATTAGGTGTTCTTTGACCATTTGTTTATCAATCTCAAACTGATAAACTTCTGCTTCACTTTTTCCAGGGGGGTCATAGACCAGCTTTTGGGAGACAACTGAGGCAAAGTAGGAATTGAGCACTTCAGTCTTTTCTTTGTCATCTGTTATCAATTTGCCATCCTCATTAATCAGTTCAGGCACAGGCATCTGTCCTGCATCTTCTGCAGTGAACACTGTTGCAAAGAATTCATTCAGTTCTCTGCAATCTCTTTGTCCTCCTTTAGTACTCCTTTAGTACTCCATTGTCATCCAGCAGTCCAACTGCTTCCCTAGCTGGTTTCCTGCTTCTGATATATTTAAAGAATTCTTTATTGTTGGCCTTGATATTATTAGCAATGTGCTCTTCAAAATGCTTTTTTTTTTTGCCTCTCTTATTGTTTGCTTGCATGGCCTTTGTGCAAGCTTGTGCTCTCTTTTATTTTCCTCACTTGGGCAAGACTTCCATTTTCTGAAGGAAGCCCTCTTTTCTACAATAGCTTCTTCAACACTGCTTGTTAACCATGCTGGTGACCTCTTGGACTTGGTGCTAGCTTTCCTAACCTGTGGAATACATTTTAGTTGAGCTTCTATTATTGTGCTTTTGTGTAAGCTCCATGCATTTTGCAAGGGTAGGTTCATACCAGGGGAGGCACTCCATTAGGTATTGTGGTCCTGAGCTGTGTAATCCTTTATAGGTTAAAATCAACATGTTAAATTAATCTCAGAAATGTGCAGTCGCCCAGTTGGAGAGGGCCAAAATTGATGTTTTATGCTAGCTGTTAATCTGGGCTCCACATTTTGCACAAGCTGCAACTTTCAAACCATCTTCAAAGGCAGCCCAATATAGAGTACTTGCAGAAATCTAACTTGGAGGTTACCCAAGGACAACTACTGAAGTCACGTTATTCCTGTCCAGACAGAGGAACAGCTGGGGCACAACCCAAAGCTGGTGGGAGGAATTTCATGCCACTGAGACCACCAGAGCTTTAAGTGACAATGATGGCTCCAGGAGAACCCCCAAGCAACCTTCCTTTAAGGAGGACGCAATACTATCCAGAACAGAATGAACACTCTCCATCCATTCAAAAGAGCCAGCCACTAACAGCGTCTCAGTCCTGTACAGCCTTCATCCAGTCCATTGTTGCAGGCACTCACCAATCTAGCACATCCACAGTCTCATCTGATGAAGATTAAAGGGGAAATAGAGCTGCATGTCATCAGCATACTGATGGCAATGGACCCCCAAATTCCAGAAGTCCCCTCTCACTTGATGTAGTTGTTAAATACCAAGGGGGACAAAACTGAACCATGTGGAACTCCATGGTAGAGAATCATAAATGCAACTAGCAGAATTGCTGTACTTCATACACTCACTTTTTATGAGGCATTCCACATGACATTGCTATCCATTCATTGTCATCCTGTGTTTTCCCTGTGGTTCTTTAGTCGTTTCCTTTGACCACAGAAAGTCTGACTTCTTCCATTAAAAAAACACTTTATCTTCATTTTTTTTTTAAAAAAAAAATGCCTTTAGCACTACACCATTTTGAAAGGGCAGGGGTTTTATTTATGTGGGCAGTTATGTATTGGAAAATGAACCTATCACAACTCAGCAGACATTCATTGTAACCTTTGTAATGGGTGCTATTTTATGAGCCTCACTTTGGTTTTTTAATCTATCGTTTAATTATCACTAGAACCTTTCCTGCTTGATTTATTTCTTTAGCAAAAAATTAGAAATATGCCATCACAATGCTATAATGTTAATTTAAAGAAAACAAATTCTGGTCACTATCACTACCAAAACAGTAAGTGATGGGAAAGTTGTTTCAAAACATTTTTTAAAAAAACATTATCCTGTTAATACCACTTTAGCACTACAACACAAACAGTAACATTATAACTATATGATATTATAGCACTCTCTTGCTATCTTTTATTTGAAAAGGGAGGTATAGTGCTATAACACCATATTGTTATTTTACATTATGGTTTTATAGTGTTGTTGTTTTAGATGCCTTTCTTAAAAGAGACTCAAGGTGACTAAAACATACAGAATTTAAAATAGCTAAAACAATTACAATCACACTGATTTTTAAAATGATTTTTAAAAACCTTTTCCAGTCATTACCATTTTAGCAATGACAACAAAGGGAAAATATGAATTTTAATATTTTTTTACTTTTTGAAAATTAATATTATAGCATTGTCATGTTATAGTGCTACACCCCCTCTCTCTTTCTCTCTTTAAAATCTAGTTAGAAAATTGTTCTAACAATAATTCCAAACAAACCCAGAAACAGTCATAAAATAGTACATTCCACAAAGGCTATAATTAATTTGTGCCGAACTTCAAGAGGCCCCACCCATGGTAGTTATGTCATGCCTACTGCCCAAATTCTGGCAGCTGCATTCAGGACCATCTGGCATATCCAAATCATCTTGAGGGCAGTCCTATTAATACAATAATCCAACCTGGAGGTGACTGGAGCTAAGGCCTTAGCTAGACCCAGGGCCAGGGCCAGACTATTTTGTGCCTTAGGCAAGGCAAGCTACTTGCACCCCCACAAAGTCCAAACGTGTGCACCGAGTGGAGAGCTGGGACTGGCTCACTTCGATTTGGGACCGAGCCGTCTGGAATTCACCGGGACTTACTTCCGTGCAAACGCAACCCGCTAGGCATCCTGGTGTCCCGATCCCCTCCGCACATTTACTCGGGGGAATAAGGCTTCCGAGTAAGGAGGCATAGGTGGATCGGACCGTACTGGTGCCTCCCGATGCAACGCTTTCTCGGATGCAAGTCCCGTTGATCCACGCGCACAGGATTGGGAAGCAGGAGAGTTTGCCTTGCAAGGAGTCCACAAGTCCCTAGCTTTCCTGGGGGAAGGGAGAGGGAGTCTCACTTGCCCGCCTGCCTGGACATCGCGGACTGTTTGAGGAGAGAGGCGAGGCGACCCGGTGCCCTTTCCTCGGGAATAAGGCAGAGGCTGGCTTGAGCCAGGATCGAACTTGCCACGTGCTTTTTCTTCTTCTTCTGGTGGAGGCCTCCCCGCTCTGGGAGGGCGGCTTCTGGGTGGTTAGAGTGGCTCTGGGAGTGTGGCTTCCGGGTGGAAGTCTGAACGTGAAGCCCCACCCCCCACCCCAGCATCCTGGCTTTGCTTTGGCTAGGTGGGTGCGGGGCACCATCTCACCCGCCCAGGCCCAGCTGAATCCTCGGGTTGAGCTGGCCTGGCTCACAGCCAACAACACGCGTGTGTGCTGTGTTGCATGGCACCCCTCTTAGCTTGGCGCGCTAGGCAGCTGCCTGAGTGGCCTCTATGGTAGCACCGGCCCTGGCTAGACCCAAGGAATATCCCAGGCAAATGGAGGGGTTGTCCCTGCCTGCTCCCGGGATCCCCTGTGTGTCATTTGGATGCACAGGGATGATCCCAGGACGATCCCAGGATATAGGCCCGGTGTGGCCATGGCCTAAGTCAGACCTCTCCAGGTAACAGTTGACCACAGAAGAACTCATTGGCAAACTGGTTTCATTTAAAATTTATGGCACTTTTAGAATGAACCAGTCCTTCAGATACATGTTTTGTTATTTCACTATGCATCAGAAACCTAGGCTGCAGATGGGAGCTCAGATGATTGAATGCTCTTCCCTAAAATCAATTCCCTGCACATAGTTTAAGCTGTCACTTTTGTACTGTCGGACTTTGAGACTGTTTGCACATCTGACATTTAAACCACTTTTTGCATATCAAGGAACAGAAATCTCTTAGACTGTTGGTATACTGGATACCATTTTTAAAGGTCAAACATGATTAATTACAATCATCACGTAGCGCTAACAAAAAGTGACTTATCATATTTTGAGCTCTCATTTGGACTGTAGTTTAATAGTAATAAAAACCAACAGATGCAAGGGATTTACAGTAGTCAATATGAAAAACGGAACTGGCCCCTGCTATTCAGTAATGCTTGATACCAATTACTACACACATTGTACTGCCAGCTTGAATGTTAATTAAAACCTATTAGCTAGATCAAGACAGAATTTCTGAACTAATTATGTTTCCAGGGGGAAAGAACCTTTTCCTGATTAATTATGCATAAAGATAATACAATGGTTAAAATATAGTTTGTTTTCTGTCAGAAAGCAGAAGGGGCAGCACATTTATGCTAAAAGGCCGTTGTGCTTCATTCAGCTGTATTTCAAATATTGTATACAGAGAATGAAAGGAGAGGAGTTCTCTTAGGTAACCACAAAACAAAAACACAAGGTCCAGGTTGCGTGAAAATGAGAATACCATTTCTATACTCTTTAAAATGTAAAAGACAATTCAAAATATATGGATAAAGCTGAAATAATTCATCAATCACATATTGAGTATGATACCCAGTAAAAACAATACATAAATAAAAAATAGTACAATTGAAAGAAAAACAGAAACCCTCACAAACTTCTGTGGATAAATATATGGTTATTAATATAGTGAAATACCCCCAGTGATTCCTGTTAACTGTAATTCGATACCTTAGGCAAGGTCTGTGCATTGCTAGTTTAAAAAGTTGAAATATTTTCTATATATTCATTGATAATATTATAAACGTGTCATTTAAAACCCAACAAAACAATATGTATTTTTAAAAGATAGAAAAACAAACTCATAACATTGTACCGTATATAACAGTGACTGCACAATTGATGATAATCTGGGTACAATCTAGTTTTGAAAACCACTTTGTCAAAGATGTTTATACACCAAAATGTTTCTTACAGCCATTTAGGGTAGTAGACATCAATCATTTTAAACCCCAGAATTGATTCTGAGACTGTGAGAGAAAAGGAGTCAAAGATCAGAGAAAGAGGTTTTGAAGGAACTGTGATGAGGGAAAGGCAGAGAATGAAAAGAAAGGAGACAGGGAAAAAAAGAGAACTCCATCACCCCCCACAGGATTGCTAATAGGGTAAGTGGAGTTATCTTTGGATGTACTGCTAGGATGTGGGTTCATACATGCACTAGTGGATGAGGGGAAAACATGCTGAAAACAAACTAGCATATGGCGTCACCAGCCTGCCAGGGCCCCTGTTCCCTGAAAACAAATGGGGGGGGGGGACAGTAAGCAATTTATAAAAGAAGAACCAGGATTTATTTAACAGGGAAGAGAAAAGGGGAGAGGAAGTGAAACAAATGTCCAAATGAATAAACAATCTAAAGTATCTAAACAATAAAATAAAATGGAGGGAAGTGGGTCCGATAGTGATACGTTCCCCAAAGGAAGGTTATTTGCTAGAATACAACCTGTCTCTAGCTGTGCAGTCCAGGACTCGGTAGTAATTGTGAGCCTCCATTACTGACAGTTGGTTGTCGGGCATCTACTGGCTGGTAACTGGAGAAAGGACAGAACACTGCTGCTTTTCCTCTCTTTCCTCCCCAGCCTCCTCAGGACCGCTCTTTTCTCTGTCGCTTCATAGTTTCTTCAGAACCTTCCTTTACAATGTCTGTCTCCTTGGGTTTTTCTACATAAGGCATTTATTATGGGCTCATCATTCCATACTCATGGTTGTTTATGAGCTCCTGAGATAACATCATGACCCTCCAGTGTCACTTCTGTTTGTAAACAGCACTTTCAGCAAGGCGTTTTTTTCTTTTTTAGAGCAGGGGAAATGCGGTATTTAATTATGAAAAGGAAAGAAAGTGTGTGTGTGTTTTCTTATGCGTTTGCGCTATTCCACTATATCACAGTGCTACCTAAAGGTTATGTATCAGAAAAGCAGGAAAGGAATATCTCCTTTTGCTATATTCGCAATTCTGCGACCAAAACTAAAGTAGATACAGTGAATTACCGTATTTCTTCGATTCTAAGACGCCATCGATTGTAAGACGCACAGTAATTTCAGTACCACCAATAGAAAAAAAGCTTTGAGTCTAAGAAATAACAAACGCATCCGCGATTCTAAGACGCACCCCGTTTTTAGAGATGTTTATATGGGGAAAAAAGTGTGTCTTAGAATCAAAGAAATACTGTTAACAACCTTATATAGAAAAGCTCCATCTCTCTCTTCACTTTTTCCTCAGAGCCTTTCTTCGCAATCTCCCTCTCCTACTTTCCAGTCCCCGAAGAAGTAGATCATCAGGGCTAAAACAAAGATTGAGATGGTGCCATTACAGCAGATGGCTGAACTCATACTCTAGAAGGAAATTCCATAGGCTAAAATGGGGTGAAAAGTCACACTTTTTCCAAAATCTTCCAGGTGAAGTAGGTTAGGTTTAGGGTGGCCATATCAAAAGGAGGACAGGGCTCCTGTATCTTTTATAGTTGTACGAAAAGGGGAATTTCAGCAGGTGTCATTTGTATGCATACAGCACCTGGTGAAATTCCCTCTTCATCACAATAGTTAAAGTTGCAGGAGCTATACTAGAGTGACCAGATACAAAAGAGGCTTTTCATATGGTCACCCTAGTTAGGCTGAGATATAGTAATTCACCCAAGGTGTATAAATTACTTTATGTTTTAGGAGTCTGCCACCACAAAGAAGTCAAGATACCTAGATAGGTCATTTTCTTACTTGTGATGTATGTAAAGAAATTGTTATTGATCTTCTTACTATTTTTAGCAGTTTACTCCTTGATTTCCCCCCAATTTCATAAGTGTCCATTTGCTTCCCACCGCCACTACCTTTTGTGTTCACTTTTGTTCTCATTTGGGCAAGGCTTTCACTTTCTGGAGGGAAGGTGCTGGCTTTTTATAGCTTTCTTGACTCTGTGGTTAACTAGGCTACTGTCATCTTGGACTTAGTGGTAGTATTCCTACTCTGTAGTTCAATTTCTATTTTTGTGGTTTTAGATCACCTTCAAGCATTTTGGGAGAGATTTCACTGTTGACTTTCCCTTTTAACTTCCTTTTAAACTAGTTTATTCATTTTTTAGATGTGTCTTTTATTGAAGTGAAATGTGACTACGGCCTTAGCTAGACCTAAGGTTTATCCCAGGATCGTCCTGGGGTCATCCCTGTTCATGTAAATGACAAATAGGATATCCTGGGAGCAGGCAGAGACGAACTCGGGATGACCCTAGGATAAACCTTAGGTCTAGCTAAGGCCTATGATGGAGTTTCTTAGTAATTTTCCAGTTACATAGATGTTGAATTTGATAGCACTGTGGACACTGTTCCTCTTTGGTTCAGCAACATTTACAACCTATTATTATTATTATTATTATTATTATTATTATTATTATTTATATAGCACCATCAATGTACATGGTGCTGTACAGAGTAAAACAGTAAATAGCAAGACTCTGCCGCATAGGCACCAGATCCTGGTTCAACTGATATGCCAACCAACAGTACTGATAGCACAGGGCTTTGATCTTGGTAACTAGATAATCAATCCATCATGCAACCCAATTATGAGTATATTTACTCCTACAGTTCAGTGAGACCACAAATAAGTGTGCATTGAATTGCAACAATATATCACAAATGCTTTTTCAGGAAGACCTTTCTCAAGGATTTATGGTGGGCAGGAGCTGTATAATTTAAATGACTGCAAATATAAATCAAAATGATTATAGCGTTTATGCTTCTTAGATCAAGCTGTGAATTTTAAAGCAGCACAAAATTATAGAAAAACATGAAGTTGAGTAGGATATACATCCAATTAAATAGGGACTACTTTCAGGTTAAAGGGAAATATTTGAAGAATTGTACCCTATTTCTTCGATTCTAAGACACACTTTCCCCCCCATATAAACATCTCTAAAAATGGGGTGTGTCTTAGAATCACGGGTGTGTCTTAGGTTTTTTTTTTCTGTTGGTGGTACTGAGATTAGTGGGCGTCTTACGATCGATGGTGTCTTACAATTGAAGAAATACGGTATTATTTGGTCACTGAAAAACTGAAAGATGGAGGTGAACAGCCCTCTCATCCAAGCCTTGTCCCATAATTGTAGAAAAGACATATGTAGCCATTAGTTCATAACTTGAATGACAATGCCACTGACAACAAAATATTCAATACTGTAATGCAATCCACATCACAGCTCTCATATCCAGCAACCTCCAGCAAGCCAGATCCAGAGGAATGATGACTCCCTGAGCCCTGTGCTAATCTTCTCCCAGATGTGCAGCAGGGCAGATGATGATCTGTGGGGAACAGATCATGCCACAAGACTTTTAGTTGGGTTTGTTTTTTTAATACTGCTTGGTTATGTCAAAGGTAATGCAAAATATATAAAATGCATGCATTCTTTAAACAAAAAACCTATGGTTTACCAAACAACTTTAAGGCTCTACAGCTTTCACCAAGCACCAAAAAGCAGGGAAATAGTGAGTTAAGGCTCACAAGTCTTAATGCCGCATCCTCACCAGGGAGGCAGAAAGTGCCAGTGAAATTCTCATTCTCCCAAAGCAGATAAACCATGAGGACAGGATGGAGAATATGATACGCAAAGGTGACTGTGGGGTTGTGGAAAACTGATGACGAACAACTTAGGGCCACCTACTTCTCTTTTTTTAGAGCACCTCCTCATGTTGACAGTTGCACCCAATACAACGGAAGGGCAACAGGTTGGGGAAGGTGTTCTAGAGCAAGGGCAGGCAGAATGTAGATCTCCAGATGTTTTGGAGTTCAACTCGTAAAAGCCCCTACCAGCTGGGAGTTGATGTCCAAGACATCAGGATAAATCTATTTTCTACCCGCATCTGTTTTAAAGTATGATGTTTTCCAGAACTGAGATATGCAATCCATCAAGGAACTCCAAAAGAGGTGCATCACTTTAAATACACTGTCTTAAACCCAATGAAGCACGAATGAATGAATCTTGAATCCCTAATCCAGGCAGTTCTTCAGATGTTAAAATTAGTTTTCAACACATGGCATAGGTTTTCTGTTTATTGAATATCAGATATATGATGTTTGGGGACTAACGCAGAGGATTTTTCTTATGTGTTCAGCAGTGTGAGATCAAAGGCAGAGCTAGCAACTAATGTGTAAAGATTATTTTAAAATTAATGACAGTGATTTTTGTCTTCCCCATAACACATAACATGGGAGTTGCAGTGCAACACATCTGGAGAGAACCATGATGAGGAAGGTTGGTTTACACTTGAATTCTGTACATGTTGTAAAGGAAGCACGCCCCAGCAAAGCTGGCCTTTCCACTGGATTTTGCACAGATTCCCAGAACATACGCACACGGCTCTCAATTTAGAGGTTTAAGACCAAATTTTATTTCAGGATAAGTGGTAGGTTACATGGGATTAGCATACTAAAAACTATAAAACATGCATGTAAATAAGAACCCAAAAGAAGCAAGCTAAAAACTAAGTTACAACTCATACATCACCCAACCTTGCAGTCAGCCAGCTCAGACCAACCCCCCTCCCCAAGAATAGCCTTTATAGTTTCTTTTCCTCGCTCCTTCCCCCCTCCCCTTGGCTTTCCATACGAAGATCTTTTCACACCTCCCGACAGAGATGTTAATTTTCTCTCAAGGCCGCTGGCCTTACCCCAAGCGGTTCCTGGATGTGCCAGTACGCCCCCATGCAGCTGGCCGCTTATCGCCCAGTTCCTAGGAACCATAATAGTAAAATTTAACATATTAAAAGATGAACCATTCCCAGTAACATTAACCCTTCCTTACACATGTCTTCTCAGGGTTTACTCCTAAATGGCATAGGATTGGAAACTAATCGCACCTGAAAGGAGTTCAAGACAGCCAAACTAAACCTTTTCTGCTCCTCTGTCACTTTGATGAAATGATGTATTGTGGGTGGATTGTGGGGAGTGAACAGTATATTTTGTATAAACACATTTTAAGAAAATACGTTGGCTCTTAAATAAATAATAATAATAATAATAATAATAATAATAATAATTGACCAAAAATTGAAAGTGGAGTGAAACTTTAGTTCATAAGCAGTCCTTTCTTTGAGGGCAGAGAGTTTTGCTGCCTGAAGTCTGAGAAACAGGACTTGGCCTGGTAATTGCCTCCCTTCTGAGAACAGAAGATTTCTAAGGACTGTGCCATGAAAAGTACTGTGAGGCTTTTCATAGACTTGGTCTTGTATTTGCTGTGGATTGTGTGTGTGTGGCCTCAGGAGGCAGGAGAGCTTCCCTGGAGCTAACATTACATGAAGGGGAGTCCCTGGACCTGAGATGTTACCTTCCCTATGGGTCTGCTTGCTGCTTTTTCTCCAGGTAGCAGTTATCCCCTTCCCCTCTACATTCCGAGTGCCACATTATGAGCTTTTATTAGCAATAAAATAAACTGTTCAGTTGTGGCAGGCTGAGATTGACTGGTGCGTGACCTATAGGGTGACCATATGGAAAGGAGGACAGGGCTCCTGTATCTTTAACAGTTGCATAGAAATGGGAATTTCAGCAGGTGTCATTTGTATATATGGAGAACCTGGTGAAATTCCGTCTTCATCACATTGGATTGTAAGCCTATGCGGCAGGGCCTTGCTATTTACTGTTTTACTCTGTACAGCACCATGTACATTGATGGTGCTATATAAATAAATAAATAATAATAATAATAATAATAATAATAATAATAATAATAACACTTAAAGCTGCAGGAGCTATACTAGAGTGACCAGATTTAAAAGAGGGCAGGGCTCCTGCCGCTTTAACTGGTGTGATGAAGAGGGAGTTTCACCAAGTTCCCCATATATACAAATGACACCTGTTGAAATTCCCCTTTCAACACAACTCTTAAAGATACAGGAGCCCTGTCCTCCTTTTCATATGGTCACCCTAGTGACCTATCTTCTCTGCCCAGCTCTGGTGGCTCAGAGCATACCCTTCCCTGGGATTTTGTTTTAGGCTGCGTCCATGTCCCTTGAGGTGCCAGCGTCTGCGGCGTCTGGAGAAGCTCAAATTGGATGGTGGCTAACCCTAACTCCCCACCCCCATGAGTGATTACCTTAAGGATTGTATCAGAAAAGGAGCCTAAAGCTTTCTAACCATCGTTCAGCTTTAAGTGTGTTTTGGAGACAGTGTAACCATGTGTGATTTCCTCAGTAAAAGAAGTCTCACTAACGTGAGTGTCTCGTGTCAGCTTGCCAGCATGTGTGAATGCCAGAGGGAACAGGCATGAACACAACAGCTAGGCTCTATCAAGGCCCTTGTTCCTGCCAAGGAGCTGTGCCACACCTACCCTAACCCTAACCTGAGGATTAACCCTAGCACTCCTGAGCCACTGAGACATACCTCCATCCACTCAAAGTCAGTACCCTAGACAGGCTGTCCACCAGTAAAGCTTGCCAACTTTCTGAATATGTTTTGGTTGGGGAGATCTTTCACTTTCACTTGAGATAGGCTGACCATATGAAAAGGAGGACAGGGCTCCTGTATCTTTAACAGTTGTATTGAAAAGGAGATTTTAGCAAGTGTCATTTGTATATATGGGGAATCTGGGGAAATTCCCTCGTCATCACAGCAGTTAAAGCTGCAGGTGCCCTGCCCTCTTTTAAATCTGGTCACTAGTATAGCTCCTGCACTTTAACTGTGGTGAGGAAGAGGGGATTTCACCAGGTTCTCCATATATACAAATGACACCTGCTAAAATTCCCTTTTCTATGTAACTGTTAAAGATACAGAAGCCCTGTCCTCCTTTTCATATGGTCACCCTACTTGAGAGTTAGGGTTCAGCCTCAGTTTAGGGTTGGTAAGGCCTGGGTCCCTTTGCAGGAATAGGGGCCTCTGGAAAGTCTAGCCATACTGAGCCATTGCTTCGCATCCATAACCCTAACCTGGGTCTTAACCCTGACCCTCCTGTGCCACTGAGACTTCTTTCCAGCCACTCAAAAACAGTAGTGTTGGGATTGGGTAGGCATGGCTCCACAGGCAGGAACTGGAGCCTCAGTAGAGCTTGGCCTGGCCAATCGAGTGGGCCACCAGGACCATTCAGCCTGTCCAGCCCAAATAGGGGCCTTGGGAAAGCCTAGCAGGGCCAGAGAGACTGAGATGTCCAATCAAACATCTTACCAACTGTCTTTAGTGTACCGTGAGGATGGGGAGATATTTCACTTTCATCTGAGGATTAGTGTTAAGCCTCAGGTTAGGGTTGGTAAGGCCTGGATCCTCAACAAAGCATTTTTCTGCAAGAGAGGCTGAGTAGGCTTGCCAACTGTCTTTGAGTATATGGTGTGCATGGGGATGAATGGAAACTAATGAATACTCAATATTACTTTCTTTGCTCATAATGAATGGAACAAATGTGTTCCATTCATTTCATTGTTTGATGCACATGAAATGAATGTGTACCCTATTAATTCCCCCCCCCCACTAAACCTGAACCTTAAGCATTCAAGCTTCAGCTTACCCTGCTGGGGTCCTTTATTATATTGCTAGAAGCATCATTGTTAGAGGTAGCTGAGAGAGTAGGTCATTGTTTCTGATCAAGCTGGAACATCAGTTTAGTACAAACTAAGGCAATGCCCCCATTGTTTATGGTAGTAGATGTGGAGAGAGAGAGAGAGAGAGAGACTTTAAAGTGCATCAAGTCAATGTATTTCAAGTACACTATCAGGAACTAAATATCATATAGTCATTTAAAATAGTTCAATTACAACTTTTATAGAGCCTAATATGAATCAAACCAATATTCTTAGCCATAATGGAACAAACTATGGAAGAAAAAATGCTAAATAAGAACATAAGCATACCATTAATGAAAACTTAATTCTGTAATTCGAAACAAACTGCTAAAAATTTATCAACATCCCATAATTTAATAATACCCCCTTTCCTTAAAAAGTACTCTAGAAACTGACCTAGTAAAGCAACATTCCGCACTTTCTATGCTATGTCTTACAAAATAATCCCTCAAACTAAGCCCGCAATATATACCTGATTAAAAGACCGGGGGGGGGGGGGGAGGGGGACTAAAACTTGTGCTATCAAATGGGGAAAAAGAAGCACAAGAGGCTGTTAGCCTCAAGGCACAAGTAATTTACACAGGAATAAAAATGATCAGTTGATAATTCCAAGATCATGAGGTTATGACAGCAAATGTACTAAGGGTGAAAATGACTGCCACAACAATGAGATGACCCCCGTTAATGTATCTGAGATATTCATAAATCTATAATGCCAAAAAACCCAAAAACCTCACTTTGAAAAAGCAGTATACTGTTACAGTGTCATATTCAAAACATGGGTCTTAACCAGAGGAACTAAAGTGAGCGGAGAAAAAAGTGGGATTTTAAAAAAAGAGAGAAATCTGTGCAGAAGTCAGGGGACGGACAAAGAGCGTCATCAGATTGGTGGATTTTCAGGTTTCCCTACCATTGCTATTGCCTCTTGCTGCTTTCCCACAATAATGACGGTCTCTTTACATGGGGAAAGGAAGATGAAGCAGCAACAGCCACATCCAGGGGACAATTATATGACACCACTTTTCCTGCACACAGCAGGAAATGGAGGCACATTCTATGTTTGTTTGTTTGTTTGTTTGAAAAATACAGATTAAAAGGAGTCTGAAGGAATGCCTCCTTCCATAGGTACCTGCCCGGACCCTCAGGGGTCCTTCTCTGTGAGCCCCTGCCAAAGGAAGTGAGGCAGGTGGCTACCAGGAGCAGGGCCTTCTCTGCTGTGGCACCCCGGCTGTGGAATGAGCTCCCTGAGGAGGTTCACCTGGCATCTACACTATATTCTTTCAGACGGCAGGTGAAGACCTTTTTATTCTCTCAGCATTTTAACAGTCTATAAATTTAATTTTAACTTTGCTGTTTTAAATTTGTACTTTAAATTTGTATTTCTGCACTATTGCTTAGGGTGGCCATATTTTGGAAACCAAAAAGGAGGACAAAATGGCTGCCCTCAGGAGGCATGGCCACTCCTACATGCCCACCCCCAAGGTGGAGGCAACTCAACATGTCCGGCCCCCAAGGGGGCGTGGCCTCGGTCATGTTTATTTATTTATTACATTTTTATACTGCCCAATAGCCGAAGCTCTCTGGGTGGTTCACAAAAAGTAAATGATAGCAACCAATGTGTGCCAAAGGCACACAACTACTATAGTAATATACTAAATACTAAAAAAAAAAAAACAATTATATAAAACCATTTCTTTATTTTTATAACATAATAAACAACCACAACCAGCAATCATCACCAGCAAGAGAAGGAGCATTATTAATATTAGAATCAGCATCCATTATCATCATCACCAGCAAGAGAAGGAGCATTATTAATATTAGAATCAGCATCCATTATCATCATCACCAGCAAGAGAAGGAGCATTATTAATATTAGAATCAGCCTCCATTATCATCTTCACCAGCAATTGAAGGAGCATTATTAATATTAGAATCAGCATCCATTCACCATCACCAGCAAGAGAAGGAGCATTATTAACAAATGAAGCAGAAAATTCATATTAACAAATGAAGCAGAAAAATCTAGTACAATAAAAATAAAGCCATACTGTAAAATAACCATAATCTCAAAGACATAGGGCTCATCTACACCAAGCAGGATATAACACTATGAAAGTGGTATGGAAGTGGTGTATAAAAGGCAGGAGCCACACTACTGCTTTATAGTGGTACTGAAGTGCACTGACAACTGTTGGGTCCCATGACACATCTATACCAAGCAGTATATTACATTATAAAAGTGGTTATGAAAGCAGTATATGGTACATGTCAATGGGCCCCAACAGTTGTCAGTGCACTTCAATACCAGTAGTGTACATCCTGCATGTTATATACCGCTTTCATAGTGGAATATCCTGCTTGGTGTAGATGAGCCTTAAGTCAAAAATAAAAATTCATTCACACAGACACTCAAGGTAAAATAACAGCAATACACACCTCACATATTTATTTATTTATTATTATTTATTTATTTGGGGTAATTTTATCCCGCACCTCAGCCAAAAGGCTCTCGGAGCGGCTTACAATGTATCAATAAAGAAGACAGTTCCTACCCTCAGGCTTACATTCTAAAAAAAGACGTGACACACAAGGAAAAGTGGATGGGGAAGGAAGAGGGAGAAAATAAAAAGAAATTAAGGAGACTGTTTAGGCTGGTGGGAAGGCCCTGCTCCGTCCTCTCATCTCCCAATGGAGGGGCAAACCAACAGCTCCTTCTTCCCCACAAGGTGAAGATGTTAGCCCTGGGGGGGGCAACTGAAGCAGGCCCCGATGGAGCCTGACTGCTCCAGTCTCCCTCGCATCTTCTTCCCCACAGGGTGAAGATGTTAGTTAGCCCTGTGTGGGGGGGTGTCCAACTGAAGCAGGCCCGATGGTGCCTGCCTGCTCCAGTCTCCCTCGCATCTTCTTCCCCACAGGGTGAAGATGTCAGTTAGCCCTGTGGGGGGGGGGTGTCCAACTGAAGCAGGCCTGATGGTGCCTGCCTGCTCCAGTCTCCCTCGCATCTTCTTCCCCACAGGGTGAAGATGTCAGTTAGCCCTGTGGGGGTGGGGGTGTCCAACTGAAGCAGGCCCGATGGTGCCTGCCTGCTCCAGTCTCCCTCGCATCTTCTTCCCCACAGGGTGAAGATGTCAGTTAGCCCTGTGGGGGGGGGTGTCCAACTGAAGCAGGCCCCGATGGTGCCTGCCTGCTCCAGTCTCCCTCGCATCTTCTTCCCCACAGGGTGAAGATGTCAGTTAGCCCTGTGGGGGGGTGTCCAACTGAAGCAGGCCCGATGGTGCCTGCCTGCTCCAGTCTCCCTCGCATCTTCTTCCCCATATGCTCATCAAAGGCAATAAAAATTAAATCTACACACCCCTACACACTCACCCAGCATGGAAAAAACTCCACACCCTCCCCAAGACAATCTAAGAAAACAACAACTCCACACATACTTAACTGGGGGTGGGGGGATAAATCCATCCCACACTCACCAAAGGCAAAATAATAATAATCTACAGCAACACCCCCCAAGGCAAACAACAAAATAACATCAAAAATACAATACTTACTCACCCAAGGCATCATAGAATCATAGAATAGCAGAGTTGGAAGGGGCCTACAAGGCCATCAAGTCCAACCTCCTGCTCAATGCAGGAATCCACCCTAAAGCATCCCTGACAGATTTTCTTCCCCAGCAAAGCCTTATTTTAGGTTTACCGTTGTCTTTTCCCCCCTCTTCATGCCTATAAATTATTTAAACCTTGTAAGCTTCCTTCAGCAAAGGTTTTATTTTATTCTCAGTTTTAAAAGCCAAGCTATAAATAAAATTAAGTAAAACTACAGAGAGTTCTGGTGGCTGAGCAACTGAGGCAAAGTCCTGCCCCAACTCCAACCCTATCCTGTGGCACGCATTGGGTCAAGCCTGTCTGACCAGAGATGAGGAGACCCAGGTTCAAATCCCCACTGGGGGACCGAAGGCAAGTGCCTTTCCCTCTGTCTAACCTACCATACAGGGTTGTCATAAGGATAAAAAAAAAACCCAGGGAGAGGGAAAACCCTAGAAGCGAGCAACCTTCCCCAACTTGGCATGCTGCAGACACGTCATACTACAACTCCTATTATTCTCCAGCCAACATGCTGGTTTGGGAGATGATGGGAGTTGTAGTCCAACGCATCTCGAGGGGCCCAGGTTGGGAAGGCTGGAATAAGCAACCGTGGGTGGAACCCCAAATATGCCCTAACTTAGGTTCTCTTCATTTCAATGGGTCTCCTCTAAGTAGGACATTAGGTAGGATTTTACCCCCAAGGGCCCATCTAGTCCAACTTTCTGTTCACACAGGGGACAACCAGCCGTGCGGGTCTGCGCAAGGGAACCCACAAGCAGGGCATGAGCGCAGCCCTGTGCGCCGCCTTGCGCTCCGAGAGGGCCGCCCTTCACCGGTCAAGCCCCCCACCTCCCATCTCTTTCCCCCGCCCGCCTGTCACCTCCTGGGGTTGCCTTTGCACTGCTCCTCCATCGCAGCGGCTGGCGAGGGCAGCCGGGGGAGAAAGAAGCCTGAGCCGGACCCGCTTCCCTTCGCTTAAACCACGAGCCTTAAACCGTGTGTTTCCGAAATGCGGAAACGGTCGGTTTAAGCCACGCCCACCTCATCCATCCGGGCCTCTCCTGTCGACGTCACAGGAGAGGCCCGGATGGATGAGGTGGGCGTGGCTTAAGCCAGGTTTAAGGCTCTCCCGGCTTCTATCGTGGCCTCTCCTTGGTCGCCATCATGACGACAACCTAGGAGAGGCCCCGATGGAAGCCTGGAGAGCCTAAACAAGTTTTTTTAAGAGCTTTTTTCCCGGACAAAAGGGGGGGAACAGGGATTTCCGGCCAGACTCGGATTTGCCCCCCCATTTCCAGGCATGTCCGGACAAATCTGGATGTATGGTCACCCTACTGTTGCTGTTTTTATCCTGGCTGTGCTTTTATATAGTGTTTGTTTTTATACTGTTTGTTTTATACTGAATGGTTTTAATTTTTGTGAACTGCCCAGGGAGCTTCAGCTATTGGGCAGTATAAAAATGCAATAAATAAATAAATATTTTGCTATGGAAAAACAAGCAGAATTGCTCATGGGAGGCAGACCAAAGGATGTATGAACTTCTGTAAGTTCAATAAAATGCTTGTCTGATGACACTCATGTTGGATCCTGGATTGGATCCTGGTTTTTATTTTTCCCTGTTTTTACAATTACCTGGAAGACCTGGAAGAAGTGAGGAGTCAGCAGAACATAATCACTTAAAGGTCAACGTTTCAGCTGGACACTTATTGAATTATTGAATTATTGTGGGGAATGTATTTTCAGTAATTAATCAATTAGTGATTGCATCAGATTGCATATAGGTCTGCCTATATAAGTAGCTGTGTTTTACATGTTTGTTATTCCCTCATCTTACCCCAACTTGATGTATGCTGCTGTGTATTGAACGTCTGTGAGTATTTGTATATGTGCTGCCATAACTAAATTATTACAACTGTCAGTAAAGGATTTACTTTTAACTTACAAGGAATCCTTTGCCTCATTGGTCTTTGCTGCATCCTAAACTGAGAGCCGCTGCTACTACTGCTAGTCACTGGTTCAGACTGATTTTCCAACAGCTCATAGAATGGCATCTAGGATGTATTAAAACCTCTGTAAAATCTACCAATGCCATGCTGTTGTACAAGGGAAAAGAAAACGATACTGTTAAAAGTAGAGGAAGAAAATCCAATTACTCATTAAGGCCTCTGTGCCTTAAACTGCACAAACTGGTAAATGTCAGTGCATTTCCCTAAGTAATATTTTTTACACTGTGTTTATGTAATATTTCTATTGTCCAAAAAGAAAGGTCACAGATGCCACAGCTGTGCCTCAAAAATGACCTACAAAGGGGAGCGCTGGATCATAGATTGTGAATAGCGTTCCCCTTCACATCTTTTCAGAGTCCTTGTAATTTGGTCAATGTATAGGTCCTCACAAGGGCTTTTAATGCAATAAACCACATAAATCATAGAATCATAAAACTGTGGAATTGGAAGGCACCACAAGGATAATCTAGTCCAACCCTGCGATAATGTGCAAGAAAGCCAATTAAACCATTCATGAGACGTGGCTGTCCAACTTCTTTTTTAAAACCTCCAGAGATGGAGAACCCACAACCTCCATAGGTAGACTGTTCCAGTGCTGTACAGCTCTTACCATCAGGAAGTTTTTCTTTATATTTAATCAAAATCTAGGTAGCTGTAACTTATACCCATTATTTCATGATCCACCCTGCCCCCTTCCAGTTGCTGCAGAAAGAACCATGCCAACTGCCCTTTAATGTCATAAAATCAACCTCAGAGAAGGGGAAAGAGCATATTTCAATGGGCAGTGAGGGGAGGGGACCGGAGAGGCCAGGATATGATTTACCGTGAGCTGCCTCCAGCCTCCTCCCCTCCCCTCATGAAACACTGTCTAAAATGTTAAAAAGTCCATCTAGCAGAATATGCAGGGCAGAAGGACAGGGAAGTGAAGATCACATCTGCCACTTTTCCTGCTCTGCATTGAATGATGGGAAACCTCCAAGTTCAGGGCCTTCCAATCCTTAAGAGTGCAAGTATTGATAGGATTATGCCCTTAATTAGTTTTAATAGTTTTCATCAACTAGTATGTTCCAACTTGTCCAAATTAGAAGGCAATGCCAGAAAATCATGGCTGTTATTGTCGTTTTTTCTCTACCGCCTGCCTTCTTGGGAGAAAATAACGAGACCTGCTAAGTAATCCGCAAAGCTTTATTCAAGCAATAAACATCTCTTCCCACCTGAAGAGAGTCTAATCTCTAGGAACTTTCCCCTAGGCAAAACTATGCAAACTAAGCAAGACAATTGTCCTTTCAAGAAGAATGGAAAGCCTTTTCTCAAGACGTGTTAACTTCAGAGGGACTAGTTCTGAGTAGGGCTGTGCACGGACCCCCCCAATCTGCAACTTTCGGATTGGGTCTGCTCTGCTTTGGGGCGATTCGCCTCCTGTCCACTCTGCTCCATGGTGGATCTGGATCTGGAGTTCCGCATTTCCCCCCCATAAACTTGCATTGAAAATGTCAAATGCCTATAACTTTTTTAGCGTTCAATTTAGAAACATGAAAATGGGCACCAGGAGAGCTTATAAATATATCCCTGGGCATGGCCACTTTGAAGGAAATCAGATCATCCCCTGATTTTTGGTGAATTTTAAAAAGATTTTCCCCCATTTACAGAAATACATGTATCTCCATAATTTTCCCAGATACACACATGCAACAGGGCACCATGAGAGCTTCCACATAAATCCTTATTCATGCCCATTTTGAAGGAAATCAGATCATGCCCTGATTTTGGGGGGGGGATTTTTAAAGTTAAACCTAAATCAGAATCTTCCTCTCAGGTAACCATGTCAAAAATGAACACAGGGAACTTTAAGATAGAAAATTATTAAACTGGGTGAGCGTACAGCACAGAGCTGTTCATGGGATAAACAACTCAGACGTTGCTTTGCCACGCTTGGGTCACAATACTTCTAAAAACTTAATTTCTTTCATGCCATCCACTCATTTCAAAGTGCTATAACGTGTTAGTTTTTCAAGATGCACCCCCCCACACACACCTCCGTCACAGTTCACACACTCCAGGGTATGTGCAGCCAATAACTGTAGTAACAATAACAATAAAAATACTAATATGCACAACAACAACAAGAATTAGAACAAGACCGCTGTCTGACTTTACCAGTAAGGGGAAAGTGGACGTGCCCAGTGGGACAGTGGACTGTGCCACCAGTACTTCGGCCGGTCCTGTCTAGGTACCTGCCTTTGAGAAACCACATCACACATCAACTCATGCAAATCATTGGCTTCCTTCCACTAGTTCCCCTTTGGAGGGTTCTGATGACCCTCAAGGGCACTGGGCACGCCCACATGCCGTACAGCACATCATGCACTTGCACCACATCTATCCAGTTGTTAACCAAGGTTATGGTAGGTACCTTGCAGTGTTGTGTTGCCTATCTGTTATTTTTCTTTGTATACTATTTAAGGTTGTGTGTTGAGTTTGCTGGGGCTACTGCTTCATCAATCGACTACAAACTGAAAAAAGTCTGATCCAAAGACAGAGAAAGAAAAGTTACTAAGTATCCCGTTTTGCTTATTCCCTCCCCCCATCAACACTGGGATTGGAGGATGCTTCGCATAGGCTGATCACTTATCATGATTGGGAGATGAACCTGTCAATCAATGTTAAAAAAAAAATAGGTTCCCCCCTCCTGCTTTACCCATTCAATAAAAATTAATTGCAAGCAAACCGCATGATGAAAAATTCTGAAAATCAACACAAATGACCCCCAATCATCAATGTCTAAGCACAGTAACTTTCAGGGATCTAGCTTTAAAAACAAAGAAGTTATAGGTGATTTTTTGACCAATGCAATCCTATGGGGGGGATTCCAAAATGGCGGGTGGAGCCCTGAAAACACATGGAGCACTCTGCAAATGAAAGAACCACTCTGCATCGCTCTGCTACCCCCCAACCCGCTTTGCATCTGCCTTTGGTGGAGGCCGATCGGGTCGCTCCGCTCTCGCTTCTACGACCCGAAACGGAGCAGAGCACAGCCCTAGTTCTGAGGCAGCTTCTGAGGTAGCCAAGCTGGGCCGACTTTCTCTTGCCTTCCTTTTGCTCCACCTGTTTTAGTCTGCGGTGTACTCTAGGATCGGCTAACCTGTCCATGCTCTCTCCTTCGGAAGAATGTTATCTTCCCACTGACTGTGTATTATTTGCCCTTGATGAGATATGCTCTGCAGAGGGTTCACCACCAGCTGGTGAAGAGCCCATGAGAGCTGTCTCCCCAACTGGTACAGGCCGGCCTGTGTCTGGTGCTGACTCCTCTACGTCAGAGTCTGATTCTGATTGATCACCTGAAACACCTTCTTCCAACCCAGGGGGAGCAGGGCTAGACATGACAGTTACTGACTTCACCAGCAGTACCAACACACCCTGTACATTTTAATAATCTCTCTGAGCTGGTGCATTTGGAATGCTGCAAATGGCATTCAAAGGCAGGAATAGTGTTTGGATTTGAGCCCATCTTTAATCAGTCCTAAAGAGTGTGACTACTGAAGCCCTATGCATCCTTATTCATTTTGAGAACAGTAGTTATTGTGGGAGTATCGGAACTGTATCCTTGGCAACTCAGACAAACAGATTTTTTTAAAAAAAGGAAGCAATCAATACAGAGTAATACAAAATCCAATCAATAGACAGAAGCTATAGAAATAGAGCTAAACCAAACATGTAAAAGAAATTGCATTCATTAAGGTCCTTGAAAAATAAATGCTATGCACATTTTCAAAATTTAGAATGAGGGTCGGGTGTGTGTGTTAAAAGAAGATATGTCATTCAGATCCACTGAAGTCATATGACCCAATTCCCATGTGGAACATTAATTCTTGACAAAATAAAATGTGTGTTTTTTCCATAGCTGAAACATATATATATATATATATATATATATTTGTACAATTTTATACATTTGTACAGTAACTTCTTTAATGGCATTACACTAGCTGAAATATGCTTATGCCATAATAATGAGATATTAAAGTTAGAAACAGATGACGCTGCCTTACACTGACTCAGACCATTGGTCCATGTAGCCCAGTATTCTCGACACTGATTGGCCGCCACGACTCTCCAGGATTTCAGCAGGCATTTTTACTAGCCTACCTGGAGAGGCTGGGGATTGAAACTGGGACATGCTGTGTACAAAGCCTGTGATGCATATCACTGAGCTGCAGTCCCTCCTTTGGTTCCTCTTTTTTGGTTTACGGTTTACCATTTTAATAGGTCTATCACCCCTGCAGAGGAAAGAAGCCATTGTAAGCCTAAATCTTAGCATATGATGTGACTGAATGTCAGACCTGGGCTAGAGGCAAAGTCTGAGGTGAGCCAGGAGCTGAGAACTAGGAGCAATGGGATAAGCCAGTAGATCATGAAGGTCAGCACGGCGCATGGGGCGGGGGGACCCGTTAAGTGAAGTAGAGCTTATCCTTTCAAGTTGCTGTATCTGCTCTGCTGTTCTTTGCACCAGGTCATTTCATGGTCCTCAAATGCCACCGTGATGGCCAACACAAATATAATTTCTTTTGGCAGGGGTCAATTGCTGGGTATAGAAAGTATATGGATGGAGGTGATTGTAAGACCCTTGGTGTTGGTAGTGGACAGCCCCAACTACCTGATCAGAAGCATCAATATCCACCACATATGTCTGGCTTGGGTCAGGATGAATCAAGATAGGAGCAGATGTGAAGGCCTTTTTCAGTAGATTCAATGCTTGTCCTGTAGCTAAGGTCCAGAAAAAAAGGGCTTCCTTCTTTAGGAATGCTCTGATTGGGTAAACACAATGGAGAAACTGTGGAGAAACTAATAGAAGAAGGAATTGGCAAAAAAAATACTGGATCTATGGATGAACCCAATTCAGTGATAGCAGCCACCATTCTGGAATCCATTTGACAACTGCTGGAAGAGGTTATTTACCTGTGGAATCCCACCTCTTCTTGGCCAAAGGTACATTTCTCCAGTTTTGTGAGCCATATGCAGTCATTCTGCTGCAACAGGGCTAATGTGGGGATGGGATGAGTGTGAGCATGCATGTCCTGTCCCGTGTGTCATTGGCTACATCATAGATCTTCCTACATTCAACATGAAAATATGAAAAGGGGTTTATGAGCACACTTGGCAGAATGCCCTTACAAAGCTCCCATAATTGGAAACCTGATACGGCAGGGTTCCTGGTCATGGGACCTTTGCTAGCTTCCCTTGACATTCCCACATGACATTCCGATTAACAAACTAGCTAAAAGTGGGCTAGATGGAACAACTATTAGGTGGATTCACAGTTGGCTACAGAACCGGACTGAAAGAGTATTATGAATGGAACCTTCTCAAACTGGGGAGAGGCAACTAGTGGGGTACCGCAGGGCTCAGTCCTGGGCCCAGTGCTCTTCAACATTTTTATTAATGATTTGGATGAGGAGGTGCAGGGAACGCTTATCAAATTTGCAGATGACACCAAATTGGGTGGGATAGCTAATACCCTGGAAGACAGAAACAAACTTCAAAATGAAATTGATAGGCTGGAGTGCTGGGCTGAAAACAACAGAATGAAATTTAATAGGGATAAATGCCAAGTTCTACATCTAGGAAATAGAAACCAAATGCACAGTTACAAGATGGGGGATACTTGGCTCAGCAATACTACAAACAAGAAGGATCTTGGAATTGTTGTAGATCACAAGCTGAATATGAGCCAACACTGCAATATGGCTGCAAGAAAGTTTTGGGCTGCATTTTGTATTTTGTAATAGTGTTTTTATCCTGTTGGTTGTTTTATTGTGGTTTTAATTTTTGGGAACTGCCCAGAGAGCTTCGGCTATTGGGCGGTATAAAAATATAATAAATAAAAAAAATAAAAAATAAAAATAAAATCAATAGAAGTATAGCTTCCAAATCATGTGAGGTACTGGTTCCTCTCTATTCAGACCTGGTTAGGCCTCATCTAGAGTATTGCGTCCAGTTCTGGGCTCCACAATTCAAGAAGGACTCAGACAAGCTGGAGCGTGTTCAGAGGAGGGCAACCAGGATGATCAGGGGTCTGGAAACAAAGCCCTATGAAGAGAGACTGAAAGAACTGGGCATGTTTAGCCTGGAGAAGAGAAGACTGAGGGGAGACATGATAGCACTCCTCAAATACTTGAAAGGTTGTCACACAGAGGAGGGCCAGGATCTCTTCTTGATCCTCCTAGAGTGCAGGACACGGAATAACGGGCTCAAGTTAAAGGAAGCCAGATTCCGGCTGGACATCAGGAAAAACTTCCTGACTGTTAGAGCAGTACGACAATGGAATCAGTTACCTAGGGAGGTTGTGCGCTCTCCCACACTAGAGGCCTTCAAGAGGCAGCTGGACAACCATCTGTCAGGGATGCTTTAGGTGGATTCCTGCATTGAGCAGGGGGTTGGACTCGATGGCCTTGTAGGCCCCTTCCAACTCTGCTATTCTATGATTCTATGGTTCCTTATCGAGGTTTAAAGTGATTGTGGACATTTAATAAAAAGTAACTGCAATAATAATAATAATAATAATAATAATAATAATAATAATAATAATAATATAACAACAATATATTTAATTTTTACCTTCCTCTCCTTCTGGGTTGAGAAGGACAGTGATCAAGAGGACAAGTTGTCCTCCTCACTTGTCCAAGCAGCTTGTCCACATCTTTGTACTCACCAACTGAAACTGATCCAGTGTAATCCTACTCGCGGAGTTGCTGGACACTCCATTGTCACTCTGTTGTCAGCTTCTGCTATAACGATGGCATTCTAAATTGGCTCTTATCCAAGAGATTTTATTTGTGAAATGATTGTTAAAGGCATCAAAGCGAACTACTGAAGGTTCTAAAATTGGGTTCAGCAGGGAAGATGTCTGAGTTAGGGTTCCTTGTCATGGGACCTTCGCTAGCTTCCTTAAACTTATAGAGGCTTAAAGTGATTGTGCACATTCAATAAAAGGTAACTGCTGAAACTTATTCATAATATTGAAACATATTCAATAATATATATCACAAGATCCAGAGACTTATAAATCAGTCCGAAGACATCAGTTCTGACTAGGCACAAATCAAAAAGTGCTGAATATAATATCTTGGAATTTAGCTGGCTGGGGAAATAAATTGGTGGACAAAGAATTCGTTAGAATGCTCCAATAATATGACATAGTCTGCCTGCAAGAAACTTGGTGCCGCGAACATAACTCCCCCCATCTCCAGGGCTATATATCCTTTAACCAACCAGCCATAAAGACAAACAAAAATGGCAGAGGGAGCGGGGGCTTAGTAACCTTTATTTCGACAGAATTGGCAGGAGAATCTCAGATGGTGGACTTTGGAGTACAAAATAATCATCTTTTACCCTTACAAATTAAAACCAAAGATGGAAATATCCTCCTCTGTATAAATATTTACTTCCCCTCTACAAACTGCCTACTGGTGGTCGACAAAACATGGAAGGATTTAACATTCCTCCTGGAACAGATATCCCAGAAGGTTCCAAGTGCACTTATCTTCATCTGTGGGGACTTTAATGCACGAATAGGAGCAGTCTCAGAGGGGCTCCTGCAACCACTCGGTATAGAGTTGGAAGATATTTTTTTAACAGCTCACAGTTCCATCGATAGTAAATATAACAAGCAGGGAGTAAAGTTCCTATAATTCCTATATCATCACAGCTTCTATACTCTCCATGGGAGCCCCTTGGACAAATCAAGAGGCCACTTTACTTACCTGTGCAGAGGAGGAGGCTGTGCCATTGACCATGTAATGGTCTCTCCAGCATTGCTCCCTTCAGTAAGCTCTTTCAAAGTGCTGGACTGTCCTGAAAGTGACCACCTCCCAACACTAGTATCATTATCCCCATTAATTGAACGAGCAGCATTGACCGAAACCGTAACTCTAACTGGAGAATTGCTGGAAGAGAGAAGACTAAAATGGTCCATAAAACTGAGTAGTGATATCCAAGAAAAATTACACAGTCAGCAAATGATAAACCTATGCCAAGTATTCTGGGATAAATCTGTAAATCATTTAGATGCCTCCAACAAATTACTACAGAACTGAGGGCTTTTCTGGTAGCACCGGCAAATAAAAGCCAACCGACAGCCTACACTGGCTGGTTTGACGCCCAATGTAAAGCGGCTAAGAAAAACCTGTTTAGGGAAATAAGGAAATTCCGCAACAAACCACCTGAAGAAGCCTTAGGAAGCCTTATTAAATGTAGGTCGGATTACAAAAAACTGCTTAAAAACAAGAAAGAAAAATACACCAAAACTCAATGGCAGAAACTAGAACAGGCAATTTCAGAGCGGAATGAAGGCAAATTTTGGGACCTAGTTTCTCGGGGCTCAAATGAGATAAGATCAACACTGGACGCATCTATCTCCACACCAACTTGGGTCAAGTATTTTTCTAATATATTTGATGCCCAACCCTGGCAACTGGGTGAGCCAGGGGCACATCAAGAACTGTCTAACCCACCTGAATGGCAACTGGTCACTAGCAGGGAGATAAAGACTCTTGTCTCACGTTTGCAACTTAAAAAGGCTCCTGGGGAAGATCTTTTACCTCCAGAGCTTTACAAAGAACACTCAGAATGGTGGATACCAATCCTTGCTGCTCTGTTTACCTTAATAACACCGGCCAAATGCCCTCGGGATGGAAAGTGAGTATCATCTCCCCAATTTATAAGAAAGGAGACAGGAATGATCCCAAAAACTATCGGCCGATCAGTTTGCTGAACGTCTCCTCAAAGTTATATGCAAGACACTTACTTCAAAAATTACTTGATTGGCTAGAAATGAACCATTTTATACATGAAGAACAAGCTGGTTTCAGAAGCTGATATAGCACCATCGATCAATGTTTTACTCTGAATTACATCATCAGGAAATATACCAAGAATATCAAGAGTCATCTATATGTAGCTTTTATTGATCTTTCAGCCGCCTTTGATTCAATAAACAGAAATAGATTATGGGAAAAACTACAAAACACCAATATTGACCGTAGACTATTGATGCTGATAAAAGAGCTATATAGTAACACTGAAATGAGGGTTAGAGTTGGCCTAAATGGCTTTCTAACAGAACCCTTTAAAACAACCCGGGGAGTTAAACAAGGATGTCTTCTGGCCCCTTCCCTCTTTAGCATCTATGTTAATGACCTAGTGTCACAGTTAGTCCAAGTAAACTCCCCTTCCCCAGTAATCATGAACAGAAAGGTCTTTACTCTAATGTACGCAGATGACATAGCACTTATCTCTCTCGCACGTTTGGGCCTGAAAAAGCTTTTAGGTACTCTCAGCTCTTATTGCAAATCTGAAAACCTGGCAATAAACTATACTAAGACAAAGATAATGGTCTTCGGCAGCCGCAGACCTACACTCAAATGGACTTTGGACCAACAGGTCATTGACCAGGTTCACTCATTTAGATATCTGGGCATTCTCTTTAGTGAGTCCCTCTCGTGGAAAGGGCACAGGGAGGCAGCGAAATTGAAAGCACAAAAAACTATAGGGGCTCTAATGAAGTTTTATTATAATAAAGGGGGAGAGTTGATCGAAACTGTCCTAAAAATCTTTAACACCAAAGTAATAACACAGCTGCTTTATGGGTCTGAAATCTGGGGGTCTGACAACACCACGACCGAAGCCTTGGAGATTGTGCAGAACAACTTCCTTCGAAAACTTTTCTTTCTTCCACCTGGTACCCCTGCAGCTTTCTTGCGCACAGAAGCTGGTAGTCCTTCAGTTAGGGCAAGAATTGAGAGTGCGCAGCTAAAATATTTTAAACGAATCGCCATCTTGCAAAATGAGGGTCTTCCTACTAAGTGTTTTCTAGAAATGGATAACAATTGTCATTGGATGGCAATATTCCAAAAGCTCCTGTATAGTTTTCATTTCCCTGAATTGAAGTTTGCTCTAAGCATGGATAAGAAGCAACTAAGGGATTGGTGTTTTTGGGAAGATTCCAGGAGGGACCTACAACTTATTAAAAATTCTAAATTCTCTCGGTGGTTCCCTCTTCTAAAAACAGAACACTATAGAGCATGTTATCCGTCCAAATTGAGGCCACTGCCCCTGAGAAATGCTTTCATTGAATTGAGGTTTCAAGTCATGTCAACCGCAGTGCTGGATGGACGCTACCACAAGGTACCATTTGAATCGAGATTATGTATCTGTGGTCAACAACAAGTGGAAGACATAGCACACTATATGTTAACTTGCCCTCTGTGTAGGGACCCAAGAGAGAGACTCCTGAAACCACTGCTGACATATGGAGGCAGGAATGCCCAAGCAGAAACAGTTCTCTTCCTCCTTAGCGATACCAACAGTTAAGTCACTCATAAAGTGGCCCTGTTTGCACTGGCAGCAAAAAAGATTAGGAAGAGAGAACTAGATAAAATTGCTATAAACTGCCATGGAGACTCAGAGTGCTGAGCGAAATGAGAGCTTTAGACACAGTAAATTTAAGCTTGTCTGTATGGTTCTCTTGGTTATTTTAAACTGTTGTGTACTTTTATAGTTGTATGCTTTTCTATGGATGTATTTGTCATGGCCTTCGGCTAGCACAATAAACTGATGATTGATTGAATATGAATCACAAGTATGTTCTACTACATAAGAACATAAGAAGTGCCCTGATGCTGGTTCAGACCAAGGGTCCATCTAGTCCAGCACTCTGTTCACACAGTGGCCAACCAGCCATTGGCCAGGGACCAACAAGGCAGAACATGGTGCAACAACAACCTCCCACCCATGTTCCCAAGCAACTGATGCACACAGGCTTACTGCCTCGAATACTGGAGATAGTGCATAGCTAGTAGCCATTGTTAGCCTTCTCCTCCAGGAATTTATCCAACCCCCATTTAAAGCCATCCAAATTGGTGGCCATCACTACATCCTGTGGTAGTGAGTTCCATAATTTAACTATGTGCTGTTTGAAGAAGTCCTTCCTTTTATTTGTCCTGGATCTCCCACCAATCAGCTTCATGGGATGACTCCGGGTTCTAGTATTTTGAGAGAGAGAGAGAGAAATGTCTCCCTATCCACATTCTCCATAACATGCATAATTTTGCACACCTCTATCATGTCTCCCCTTAGACTCCTTTTTTCCAAGCTAAACAATCCCAGTTGATGTAACCGTCCCTCGTGGGGGAGATACTCCAGCCCCTTAATCATTTTAGTTGCCCTTTTCTGCACTTTTTCCAGCTCTATAATATCCTTTTTTAGGTGTGGTGACCAGAACTGCACACAGTACTCTAACTGTGGTGGCACCATAGATTTGTATAAGGGCAGTATGATACTGGCAGTTTTATTCTCAATTCCTTTTCTTATCATGCCTAACATGGAGTTTGCCTTCTTTATAGCAGCCGCACACTGGATTGACATTTTCTTCAATCTGTCCTCCACAATCCCAAGATCTCTTTCTTGTTCGGTCGATGCCAGTTCAGATCCCATTAGGTTATACTTGAAGTTGGGTTGTGGTTTTTTGCCCCAATTTTTTGCCCCTTACACTTGCTTACATTGAACCACATCTGCCATTTGGATGCCCAATCTCCCAGCTTGGAGAGATCCCTTTGAAGCTCTTCACAATCCTTTTGTGTTTTAACAACCTTAAATAATTTGGTGTCATCAGCAAACTTGGCCAGTTCACTGCTTACTCCTAGAGCCAGTGTGGTGTAGTGGCTAAGGTGTTGGACTGGGAGTCAGGAAATCCGGGTTCTAGTCCCCACTTGGCCATGGAAACCCACTGGGTGTCTTTGGGCCAGTCACAGATTCTCAGCCCAACCTACCTCACAGGGTTGTTGTTGTGAGGATAACATGGAGAGGAGGAGGATTATATATGCTGACTTGGGTTCCTTGGAGGAAAAAAGGCAGGAAATAAATGTAATAAATACATCCAGATAATTTATGAATAAATTATACCAATTCCTGTGTTAGATAGATAGATATCTTTTAAATTATAATTGGTTTCTGTTCATCCCATTCCTAATACTTCACTACTGCAATAGTGATGGTGTACTCAAAGGAAGGTTTGAGTGCTGACTGTTAGAGCAGTATGACAATGGAAGCAATGACCTATGGAGGTGGAGGGCTCTCCCACACTAGAGGCCTTCAAGAGACAGCTGGACAGCCATCTGTCAGGGATGCTTTAGGGTAGATTCCTGCATTGAGCAGGGGGTTGGACTCAATGGCCTTATAGGCCCCTTCCAGCTCTGCTATTCTATGATTCTATGATTTGAGTTTTTACGATGGAAGCAGAATTTGAGGCAGGGGTGCAGAACCTCAAGCCTGGGGGCTAAATCCAAACCTCTGGAGTTCTCCAGTTGGACATACCCATGCCTCCCGCCCACCTCCCACCACCTGTTTGGTGGTTTCCTGGCTCTCATGCCATTTTACCCCTCCCTGGAAGGAGGAGCTTTAAGCTAAAACATTTTGGGCCCACCCCTTTTGCCTTTGGACATGACCATTGCTGGAATGTGGGCTTCCAAATTTGGGCCCTCAGGATGAAAGAGGATCAACATTCCTGTTTTAATGAGTAAGTAATTAAAGTGAATAGTCTAAGGAAGAATTGATAGACATAGTTTGGGAAGGTTTAGTGGGATACAATCCCACAGGGAGGTGGCATTTCCCCCACATTTATTGATACTTTCAGTGGCCTTTTAAAAACCCAGTCTCAGATCTTCCACATTTGCAAGTAGTGATGGAATATGAGTGTACAAGTGCTTCACATTTGGTGGGGTTGTATTATTGGTGTGATTATAAATCCTAAGTGTTGCACAGCTAGATAAAGGAGAGAAAACATTGGAAGGCCATGCTTCACTTGTTCCTTCACATATTTTAACAATATTGATGTTGCCTAAGCAGGACAAGAGAAATTACTGCCCATAAAAATATCAAGGTTAGGACTTATCAAAGATCAATGTCAAAAATCAAAGTTGCAGAGTAAGTGAAATGTGCGCTGAAATTAACCTAATTCAAAAAAATTCAGTTTTAAGAGATACTGTTGCTTAATACAACAAAGAAGGCTGTTGGTTTTTCTTCAGGCATACCAGGGTCAAATTAACCCCAGTTCCCAATAAGAGTGTATAATAGGGATTTGCAATGTATCCCCAGCCCTTAATAGGAGTGTTCCTAATTAGGTCTTCAGTCACCTGGAACAGGAACCTGGTAACACCACAGGGAGCTCACGGCACTTTTCTTCTTTCCTATACCCTGAAATTGAAGGTTGAAGCTACTGCCAGTCTCTTTCCTTATCTTCACAGAATCATAGAATAGTAGAGTTGGAAGGGGCCTATAAGGCCATTGAGTCCAACCCCTCCCCCCCGGCTCAATGCAGGAATCCACCCTAAAGCATACCTGACAGGTGGTTGTCCAGCTGCCTCTTGAAGGCCTCTAGTGTGGGACAGCCCACTGTAGGTAATCTTCTTTCAGTACTCCTCTAGACCTCTTCTCTCCCTCCCCTCTCTTCTGCCTCTCTCTTTTCTCTCTTTCTTCTCTCTTCACTGCTCAGCAGGGTCAGAAGGGCTTGACCAACATGCATGCCAGCAGGGGGCTGCAATGCACAGGGTCACAACAATTGTAAAAAATCTGAAGGAGGAGGATTTTCTGCTTCCTCCTTTATGGAAAAACCAAAGCCAGAATTTCCATTAAGCAAACCGGTTCCAGCTTCAGTTCTAAATTCCTTTTTACCATTATGAGTGTTAAATAATTAATAGTACAATAAATTTCAATTTTACCATAAAAAGTTATGACAATTCTTATAGTCACAATACTTTTAAAGTCCCTTTATGGATTTGAGTGGTTTCAAATGGCTTTAAAATAACTATTGATAAGATTTTTAGATTGGTTATTTCCTTTTGAACTCTATTAAAATTTTGGTGGAATGTATAGTAACTTCTGCTAATATTTGCCCTTCTGTGCCCCCGCCCCACCCCCACCCCCACCCCCACCCCAGTCTCTGCACTGCTCATTCTTTTGCTTTGGTTAAAAGTGTAGCTGCACATTATAAATGCACTAAATATTCACCAGTTTTGATTTTAGGTCAATATTAATCATTTTGATGGTTATGCGCACATGCGCACATCCCAGCTGTCATGCAAATATTGACCTTTTCCCATTCCTCTGCAGTGCTATTGTTTGCCTGGACTACTGCTTGACTTTGCTTGCTTTATGGTGTCCCTCTGCAGGCAAGAAAATGCATTTTTCTTTACTCAAGCAGGCCTTTGGCCTATTAGCTGGTCTGTTGCTGAAGGGTTTTTTAATTGGTTGGTGTTGTTAGTTTGTTTTATTGCTGTTTTAATTGTGTTTTAATTTATCTTTATGCTATGTTTTAATTAATATTTTGTTAAAGGGGAATTTATTGGTAGCTGCCTTGAGCACCATTTTTTTTAGCAGAAAAGTGGGATAGAAAATTAATAATAAGACATATAATTGAATACTGCAACCTCAGAGTCGTAAACTGCCCAGAGAACTTAGGTTGTTGGGCAACATAAATATGTAATAAATAAATACATGTATACTCAAAAGTAAGTCCCATTGAGTTCAGTGGGACTTACTCCCAGGGAAGTGGTTATAGCATTCCAGCTAGGTTCCTAGTATAGACATGGCACATAGAAATTTTAGGCTTTTAGCAGCTCATAAAGCTTGCCTTAAATGCAAAGTGAGCAACGTTCTTTTCTGATTTGTATTTTAACCTGAGGCAGAGAAGAGTTTCCAACCCTGGGCTGCCACCACCATTTACTTGGTTTGCTTTAAGATTAATTCAAATGCTGATGTTATGGATAGTTTACCCCCAATAAAAACACTCTTTAAATTGTCATTTGAAACACCCTAGCAACAAATGCATTTTTGTTCATTCTGATTCCATCACTTGGTAAATTAATTCCCATTCAATGATAGCTAAAACAAGTCTTCTCGAATCTTTTAAAGAATTGTTTTAGCTTAATAAGTAACATTCAATCAAGTAATTAATCACTTGAATATTTTAACTGGAATTTGCAAAATGTATTCTATACAGGAAACTATAATAAGCCATCAATTATTTATGCACTTAGGTTTGCATACGATCTCTAGTCACTTGATGAATGGTTCACTCAAAATGACTGAATAATATATCCCCTTTTTAGTAAGAAAAGCACCTACTGAGGAAGTCTAATAAACATACCATATATGGACAAATTAAAGTATTTTTCTTTTCAGATTTAAACAAGTCTGATACAGGCCTTAGCTAGCCCTCCTGTTTAATCCAGGATGGAGGAGGGAAGATCTCGCATTGTGTTTAACGTGAGATCCCTCCTCCATTTACACGTGAGGCGCGACGACCTCAGGAAGACTTCAAATTGTTGTTTGAAACACCCCAGTAACAAATGCATTTTTGTTCATTTTGATTCATTCTGTTGTTTATAGCCCAGCACTCCATCCTATCAAGATCACTTTGAAGTTTGTTTCCGTCTTCCGGGGTATTAGGTATCCCTCCCAATTTTGTGTTGTCTGTATATTTGATAAGCATTCCCTGCACCTCCTCATCCAAGTCATTAATAAAAATGTTGAAGAGCACTGGGCCCAGGACTGAGCCCTGCGGTACCCCACTTGTTACCTCCCCCTAGTCTGAGAAGGTACCATTGATAAGCACTCTTTGAGTCTGATTCTGTAGCCAACTGTAGATCCACCTAATAGTTGTTCCATCTAGCCCACTGATCAGTTTGCTGATCAGGATGTCATGTGCTACTTTGTCAAAAGCTTTGCTGAAGTCAAGATAGATTATGTCCACAGCATTCCCACAGTCCACAATGGAGGTTACCCGATCAAAGAATGAGATCAGATTAGTCTGGCAGGATTTGTTCTTGACAAATCAATGCTGGCTTCTTGTAATCAATGCTCTGTTTTCAAGGTGCTTACAGACTGACTTCTTTATAATCTGCTCCAAAATTTTCCCAGGGATGGATGTCAGAGTAACTGGTCTATAGTTCCCAGGTGCCTCCTTTTTGCCCTTTTTGGGGGATAGGTCATCCTCTGGTCGTCCGGCACCTCACCCGTCTTCCATCATTTTGCAAAGATAATTGACAGTGGTTCTGAGAGTTCTTCTGCCAGCTCCTTCATTACTCTAGGATGCAGTTCATCGGGCCCTGGAGAGTTGACCTCATTCAAAGAAATTAGGTGTTCCTTGACCATTTGTTTATCTATCTTGCAATCTTAAGGCTAGATGGTTGATAAGAAACTATTAACTGAGATGTAAGACTCTTTAAATCATACTAATAACAGGCCTCAGCTACACTTAGACTAGACTGGGCTTCCTCCCAGCTCCTAGTTATGTGACTATTTTCCCCTGCTAGAAGTCCTCTGGGAGTTGGTCTTTAAGCAACAATAACAACACTGACATTTTAACTCCTGCATAGAATGTGATAATTTATTGTCAATTGCCTTGAATGTCCTTGGGCAGAAAAGTGGGAAATATGTTTTATAATAAATACATAAATAAGCAGCATGGACAGAAAGTCCAAGTCTATTATGTTTCTCAAATGAAATCATTGCAGAAGGAAGACTGATCAAAGGAGGTAAAACCTACCATCAACACAGGGACCAGACTGTATGACAAACCCAGGCGCTCACACTTCCAACTCTCAATTCACCTGCTGATTTTCCAAAATTATGTATGGAAAATGGCCTTCTGCATTTTACATTTTATACAAAATAATAAATGAACACAGATCAGATGTCAGAAAGACCAACACTCCGAAACTATGAAGAGAACATTTCAACCTCCCAGGACACTGTGTTGCTGAGTTTATAAAGTGGTCATTCCTGTATAAAGGAATTTTAAAGGGAGACTCCAGTGTGAAACAGCCACATTACAATTTATCAAGAAATAGAATTTTATCACTCTGGACTATTATTATTATTGTTGTTGTTGTTATTATTATTATTATTATTATTATTATTATATTTATTTGTATCCCGCCTTTTGCCCAATGCTGGGCCTCAAGGCGGCCTTACAAAGTTTAAAACATACATGGGGGGTGGGGGGAAACAAAACCATAAACATTTAAAATACACAACAAAATTATAAGACAATAACATAGACGGAGGGCCAGATTATTCTCTAAAGGCCTGCTGGAACAAAAAAGTTTTAGCCTGCTTCTGAAAGCCCATCAAGGAGGGAGCCAGTCCAGCTTCCCTGGGAAGAGAGTTCCAGAGCACCGGAGCAGCCACCGAGAAGGCCCTCTCCTATGTTTCCACCAAGCGTGCCTGTGAAGAAGGTGGGACTGAAAGAAGGGCCTCTCCAGAAGATCTCAAAGCACGGGCAGGCTCATAAGGGAGAATACGTTCTTTCAAATAACCTGGACCCGAACCATATAGGGCTTTATAGGTCATAACCAGCACTTTGAATTGTGCCTGGAAACAGACTAAATTGAAATAATGCCTTTTTCCCCTCTACAGGCTGTTCATGAACTTAGCAATGCTACGATGTTTGCATTATCTTCACTTACTGCTATTATAAATGGCCAGTGTGCTTATTTTGCATACATTTAAGCTTTAATGTAATTGTCACAATCTGTGTTCCCCCCCCCCATTTCATTTCCATCTGATCTCACTGTTGACATTGTTTCTCTCTCTCCACCCATGTGCACCTGCCCACTGAGAATGAGACTTCATGCATCTTATGAAATGGATTCCAGCCCATGAACACTTACGTCATGATAAATTTGCTAATGTTTAGGTTGCAGAAAAAACTGGCACCATGAATAGATTAACTCTGGAAATTAATTCATTCTATGGCACTGAACACACCAATATGTTCATATATGATATTTGCAGCTGGCCAGGATTTAAGTCCATGGAGAAAGATTGTGAAACGGATTGTCTTGGCCCTAGTTGTCTTGGCTGTACCATGCCAGGCTACAGGTGGGATTAATGCTCCCCCATATATAACGTATTTCTTCAATTCTAAGATGCACTTTTTTCTCATATAAACATCTCTAAAAACGGGGTGTGTCTTAGAATCGCGGGTGCGTTTATTAGTTCTTAGAATCAAGGCTTTTTTCCTGTTGGTGGTACTGAAATTAGTGTGTGTGTTACAATCAATGGCGTGTTACAATCAAAGAAATATGGTATATATTTAAAATCCCTTTCCCATCAAAAACTATTATTATTATTATTATTTATTTATATAGCACCATCAATGTACATGGTGCTGTACAGAGTAAAACAGAAAATCGCAAGACCCTGCCGCATAGGCTTACAATCTAATAAAATCATAGTAAAGCAATAAGGAGGGGAAGAGAATGCAAACAAGTATTCTAGCTTTCTCCTCCACAGGACCCTTAACTACATGTGCATAAGAATGAGCACAAAAGGACCATTAACTAGGTGCCACTAGCAGTATCAGGCAAAGGCTACGTTAGACACACAAACACCCTTTTATTTAGTTTTTATATTAACCAATGCAAGGCACCTTTCTCTTCTCTTCATAAACCACTGACAAAATAAAATCAGTGCTCATGAAATTACCTTAACTTCCAATCCCATTCCCAGTTGGGATGATAGGTTTGTCAAAATGCATCAGTTTATATTGTCAGAACCGTTTTATTGTGGCAAAAGAATGGATGAACTTTATATCCAGTCCACCAACACATAAATAAATGGACAAGAAATTAACAAAACTAAATCCTATATGGATCCAGTAATTTGTTTTCTCTAACTCATACTTGGAAAGTCCATCTGCAATAAAAGTTTTTTATTAATCATTGGCTGTCCTCTGTTTTAGCAGAAACAAAAGAATGAATTTGATTCTCACAACTTTAAAATGATATTTAAGGCTAGAACCGAAGATGAAACAAATTAACACACACACCAGTCTTTACAGAAATTCTGATGGAGAATATTCTCCAAAGGTTTACTCAGTGTGAGAATATTTGATACATAACATCAGCATTTGACATTGATGCATCTGTGACAGGAGTCAGCATTTGAAAATATCTGATGCATCATTTTAGCATTTCACAATATCTGACAGCAGGGAGGCAGGGAGGATTTTTAAGTATATGGGACTATCTGACAGCTCACATGTAGAAGCAGACTGATTCCATCTGAAACATAGCAGATCACATTTGACAGAACCCTTCCACATGCCCCCTTGTTTTGATTTCACATCCATATATAACCCAGCCTGGGAATTTTGTTCCACCAATATCAAGGGCTCCTGCTCTCTCTCTCTCTCTCTCTCTCTCTCTCTCTCTCTCTCTCTCTCTCGGGCTGGGATTAAAGTAAGAGGCATTGCTTCTTCCTTTAATCCTAGTCCAAAACGTTCTACTATTTTATGAAGTCTTTGTCTTATTCTCTTCGTCATCATCTTTATTCAACTGAAACAAAACTTAAGGCTGCTATAAAATGCATGCTTCCTTGGGAGTAAGTCCCGCAGAACTCAAGGTAAATACAGCCCATTTCACATGTGCCTTCACATATTTATTTAATGCATGGAGAGGGGCAGACTTTGCCCTGCCGCCTCTATGTTACACAACTCTCCAATATGCAAAGGAGTGCCTACAGATGCATAGTTATACACATGGAGGCATCCTACACAATTGGAACTTCTCCTCATGCAGTGGCGCTGAGGTTCATACAAGGGTACATGGGAAGATGCTCTTTTTCACACAGTCCACTCTATGGGTAGATGTTAGGTGCAGGGCTGGCATGGTGTTGTCAGAGGCAGAGCTGTGTCTAAATAAGCCTCTGCGAAGGCATGTGGCCATCCCTATAGAAGCTGCAGGGTTGCCTTCATGCTGCCCTGAAGTTTTGCTGCTTCGGGGTGGGGCTGGGAAATCCCCCTGGCAGAGGCGAGCACAAGCTTTCCGGGAAGCACTGGTGGCGGCTATTGAGCCCTTAAAGCCTCCTGCCCAGCCCTCCCACGTCACCCCTCGGCCCACCATGAGGCTTGATCTGCCCCCAGCTTCGAGGTGCAGTGAGGACACCACCAACAGATGGCACGAAGAAGGTGGTGACCTTGCATTAAATGGAAAAGCCACATTAAGCCATGGGTGGGTGTTTCCATGCAGTTTTGCCGGAAAACCCTGTGGTGGGTGCGAGTTGGCGGCAGTGCCTTATAAATGCTGCAGCCCCACTGCCCTGCCACCACAGGGCATACAGGGTGCCTAGGCAGCCCCTGCACCTTGTGTCTTTCTCCAGACTTTCCTTCAGCACTCTTGATGACTCACAAGAATGGAAGCTGCCTGGACAAGTCCCTGAGAGGCATCGCGGAGGCGTCCACGCCCATAGAACCCAGAATAGGTGTTTTAAATAGATATTGTTTTTGAATAGATATTGTTTTTATGGTTTTGATGGTTTTAAATTTTTGTATATCTGTTTTTAATGTTCATTGTTTTTAACTATTGGAAACCGCCCAGAGAGCTTCGGCTATGGGGCGGTATATCAATGTAATAAAATAAATAAATAGGTAGGACAGCTTCCACTCTGTGATCATGCTGATCTCATTGGATGGATCTGAACTCCAAAAGGATCAGGTTGCCGTCCAGAGGTGTTTGCCAGGCTGCAGCCCTGCTTCACAGGCTGCATCTTTTCACTCCTGGTGACAAGGACTAGGGGGGCCATGATCTTTACGAGCCCAGGAGGAAAATGCATTGCTGTGATTATTATCCACATTTTTAGGAAATTAACTCTGCTCTATTGGTGTCACCCAGGGCTTTGCTAGACCTACCTGTTAATCTGGTGGGAAGTAGGGGTGAGCCCGCGCTGCAGCTAGCATGGGCAGTCACCCCAGTCTACATGTGATACGCGACAGGGTAAGGGAAAGCCCCGTTGCGTCGGCCATTTTAAAAAATATATAAAGGGGCCATGTGCGCAGGAGCGCAACAACAACAAGGTAGGTCTCTTTTTTAAAAAAAGGGTTCCCTGCTCCCCCTGCCCCTGGAGCACTGTGCCCAGTGCGTGGCTTCTCCCAGCTAAGCCGCGTAGCCAGGAAAAGCCACGGAACTGGCTAGACCTTCCGCAGCCCCGGGCTCAGCCCCGGGCTGCGGAAATACTGGGCCCCAACCGGTGCCGGTTATCCCAGGCCAAGGGAGGGTTTAGCCCAGGCTGACCCTGGGATCCCCTGTTCGTCATCTGGGCTAAACCCTCGTCTAGCAACGGCCACAGTGTCCCTAAAACCCGGCTTTTCAGCACTTGAAAGAAACATACTTTTAGGTTGTGGGAGGGCAGAGTAGAGCCTCAGTGAGAAAGGGCTTGCCTCCCTGCCCTTGTCCAAGGCTCCCTCGTGCTACTGCATTTTTATGAATGGAAACTAACTGATACATGAGAAACAGCTGTAGTTTCTTGAAGGCAAATACAGCCCAATAAAAGAATTGGAGCACCAACCCCTTTTCTCCTGTCCTGCCACTTCTCCCTGCTGGCAATGACAGCCTCCCCTCATCCCGAGGTAAATTGCTACTTTGATACAGTGCAAATGTGTAGCAGCTTAATTGCAAAGGAAAGCGTAAAAGCAACTCTGAAACTGCACATATTTAGAAATTTGTAAATGTACAAAGAAAAAAGAAAAAGGAACAGAGGCGACTGTGGAATAGGGGGAAATCAGGGAATGGGGAGGGGGAGAGAGAATGCTCAATTTCCCATAAAATAGGAAAAATCCCAAATAATCCAGGGCAGGATCGTAAGGCTCCCTTTCAGAGCACCCCATCATCTTCCCAATGTTGCCCCGTTCCAACAAACTGTCCCAGAGTTATAGCTTCCTAACTGGTTTTATGCCAAATATCAGAGAAGCTAAATAACACATCAGAGAAGTGAAATAACACAGTAATAGGGAAGTGCATAATCATGGCTCTCAATGGGAATGGGTTAAGAAAAGAAGTGAAGGCAGGGGGTGAGCATCCCCACCCCTTGACCACATCACAGCCAGGTCCCAGAAGCAGGCCCACCATGGGATCAAGTGGAAGAACGGGGCACATTGCAGAGGAAGCGCCTGGGAGCTGCTTTATCTCAAAATAAATAAATAAATAAATGGGGGAAAGTAAACGACTCTGATACTGCAGCTTTTCGAGATGGAAGTGCTGGTATTGACATTCAAAGCCCTAAATGGTTTGGGGCCAGGTTATTTGAAGGAACGCCTCCTCCCATATGTAGCTGCCCAGACCTTAAGATCATCTACAGGGGCCCTTCTCCGTGAGCCCCTGCCAAAGGAAGTGAGGCAGGTGGCTACCAGGAGGAGGGCCTTCTCCGCTGTGGCACCCCAGCTGTGGAATGAGCTCCCCAGAGAGGTCCGCCTGGCGCCTACACTGTACTCCTTTCGTCGCCAGCTGAAGACCTTTTTATTCTCTCAGTATTTTAACACTTAATTTTAACTTAAATTTTACAGTTCTAACTTTGTATTTTAATCTTATATCAATTTCTGCTACGTGGTTTTATCCTGGTTGTGCTTTTTATACTGTATTTTGTATTTGTGTTTTTAACCTGTTGGTTGTTTTATTATGGTTTTAATTTTTGTGAACCGCCCAGAGAGCTTCGGCTATTGGGCGGTATAATGTAATAAATAAAATAAAATAAAATAAAATGGCTGGTTGGGCTCGTGCTGGCCACAGCATGATGTGCCACAGACGACTTCACAATGCACCCAACACTGCAGGAAATCCCCCGTGAAGACAGCCAGCTCCTAGCTCTCCAATGTCATCTATGGTCATAAAATCTTTCAACTGGAGCCAGCTCAGCAATTCTTTAACAACTCCACTGGCTGCTGCTCTGTTTCTGAACACAATCCAAGGTGCTGGTGTTTACCTTTAAATAGGGTGACCCTATGAAAAGGAGGACAGGGCTCCTGTATCTTTAAAAGTTGCATAGAAAAGGAAATTTCAGCAGGTGTCATTTATATATATGGAGAATCTGGTGAAATTCCCGCTTCATCACAACAGTTAAAGCTGCAGGAGCTATACTAGAGTGACCAGATTTAAAAGAGGACAGGGCACTTGCAGCTTTAACTGTTGTGATGAAGAGGGAATTTCACCAGGTTCCCCATATATACAAATTACACCTGCTGAAATTCCCTTTTCAATACAACTGTTAAAGATACAGGAGCCCTGTCCTCCTTTTCATAGGGTCACCCTACTTTAAAGCACCGAAACAGCTTGGGAAAAGCTTGAGTGGGCAGTCTTTCAGAGCAAGCAGAGTTCCACCTGTGTGTTTCCTGTTCCTACCACAAACTTCCAGCCCAACCCCAACCCCAACTGTTTACCTCACACTACTGTGCACACACCAAACACGGACACTATCACCTCTCCTCAGCTAGAGACTATTGCAGACTAGGCATTGCACAAGGAACAGATGGCAGTTTAGCAGATGTATGCTGAGTCTTCCTGAGTCTTCCCAGAGTGCAGTGTGGTGGATAGTACTGAACCTGTACCAGCAACATTGTTTATTTATTTAACTTGTTGAGGGGAAAAGATAAAGATAAAGTGTGTGTGTGTGTGTGTGTGTGTGAGAGAGAGAGAGAGAGAGAGAGAGAGACAGAGAGAGAGAGAGAAATGAGAATTTGACTTTATCTTTGTGTCACAATCTAGAATCTGTGGTAAGAGCCCCCAAAGTGAGCTCTCTCTTGGAACGTGTCTAGCCGCCGGGACCAAATAACAAATAGACACGGGGTAAGATCAAAGCCTTGGCTTTATTTCCGCAGCGAAAAGACTGCCTGCCTCAAATCCAGGAGCAGCCCTGAACGCTTCTTGTCCGGGACTTTTATACTGTGCAACAAACAAGTTACATCATATAGGCACAGTGTGCAGGCACTAGGAGGGCTTCCACACACAGTCTTCGGGGCGCCCCGAAAGCGCTTCAGGGTGCCCCGAAACTCCTAGTGTAGCTACCTGGTCAGAAGAGACGGAGGAAGAGGCGGCGGCGAAAAGTTCCCAGGGCTCGGTGGCTTCCTTGCCGCCGAGCCCAACTCCCCGCCGGCCTCCTGCTGCTGCCGGCGAAAGAGCCACCCGGGTTGGAGAGCTCGACGGAAGAGCCCGCCTTCTTCCGCCGAGCTCTCCACCCCGGGTGGCTCTTTCGCTGCCGCCGCTGCCGCCTCTTCCTCCGTCTCTTCTGACCAGGTAGCTACACTAGGAGTTTCGGGGCGCCCTGAAGCGCTTTCGGGGCTCCCCGAAGACTGTGTGTGGAAGCCCTCAAGTAAATTTCCACAGTTGCTATGGTCTAACATTGCTGCCACTGCCCTTTGACTACTTGTTAACTTATAACTAATCAAGCTGGTTGCTTACGTGCTCAGCACCTGATTAGGTTAGGTATTTTCTAGTTACTCTTCTCCTGACCAGGCGCCTAGGCTGCATATTTGCCTTACAGCTTGTCTTCTGATAGAGAACAGTTAACTATTAGTTAACTATTATTTATATCAAATCATAGAATAGTAGAGTTGGAAGGGGCCTATAAGACCATTGAGTCCAACCTCTCTGCTCAGTGCAGGAAGACTGAAGTAGAAAGAGCCAGCAGGTACATTGGGTAGATGCAAAGGGGCAAGTTGAGAATGTTCTGTGGATGTGCAGAGGGAAGAATGTTGTCTGTTATGTGTCCATGACATTATAACACCTTGCCTTTTGACCCTGCCCTCTGCTGGAACATATCCACCCACCCTGAGAACTTCCCAACTTGGAATTTGTCCCCAGAAAGAGGTTCCCCATCCCCACTCATCCCCTAATCCTTGCATGTTTTGGGGAATTCCCTCCCATGTGGTGGGAGGTGTTTATAGGCTTACTGCCTCTGATACTGGAGGTAGCACATAGCCGACTAGTAGCCATTGGTAGGCATCTCATCTAGGAATTTATCCAACCCCCCTTTTAAAGCCATCCAAATTGGTGGCCATCACTACATCTTGTGCTAGTGAGTTCCATAATTTAACTATGCACTGTGTACTTCCTTTTATCTGTCCTGAATCTCCCACCAATCAGCTTCATGGGATGACCCCGGGTTCTAGTATTATTGGAGAAAGAGAAAAATGTCTCCCTGTCCACACTCTCCATACCAGGCATCATTTTGTACACCTCTGTCATGTCTCCCCTTAGCCTCCTTTTTTCCAAGCTCAACAATCCCAGCTGTTATAATGAGTGCTGGGCCAAACCCTGCCCCCTATATTCAGGACATTTCTCCATGCAAAAGAAGCTTTGTTTTTCTGCTTCTTTCACAGGAAGGGGGGAATTTGGAGAATTGTCTCCTTGGGGAGGGGGACAGGGCTTCCACATACCCTTTTTAAATGTAGCCAGTTGGTAAGGGCTTTCTTCTAGTTTTTTAGTTTGTTTGTTTTTAAAAAAAAACCTTCCATCAACATTTGGAGGAGCCCAGCAGTTCTTAGTGAATGCCTTTTGGAGACTATGGGCTTTGCTAGACCTGCTGGCTTACGCCGACAGGGAGGCGGGGCCGAGGCGCGCTAACGTTAGCGCGCCTCCCCCAGGCTTCCAGACGAACAACGCGCAGGGACGTCGAGTCCCTGCGGCGTCCGCCATTTTAATTTTTTTGTTGTTAAAGGGGCCGGGTGCGGCCCGAAGACTCCGAGAAGGTACGTGGTTTTTTGTAAAAACAGGGGGGGGGAAGGATGGCAGGGTGGGTGGCAAGGGGGCAGGGCGGGTGTGATTGCGCCGCGCGCCGCCCGAGCAAGCAGGCAAGCGGCGCTTGCCCGGGCAATGCCTGGCATGGGGCGGCATTGCCCGGGCAAGCGCCGCTCGCCTGCTTGCTCGGGCGGCGCATGGCGCGATCGCACCCGCCCTGCCCCCTTGCCACCCACCCTGCCATCCTTCCCCCTCCCCAGGCCGATGGGCACAGCGCTCATATGAGCGCTGTGCCAGGCAGGTCCGCGGCTTTTCGCGGCTACTCGCGAGTAAGCGAGTAGCCGCGAAAAGCCGCGGAAGTCCCTAGACGTTCCCCAGCTCCGGCCTGAGGCCGGAGCTGGGGAAAAGGCGCGCCATAAGCGAATTCGCTTATGGCGCTTTAGACCAGGCCTCAGCGCGGCCTGGCGCCAGATTCCCCTGTGTGTCATGTGGACGCACAGCAGGGAAACCGGGTCAGAAGGCGCGCTAAGGCCTGGTCTAGCAAGGCCCCAAGTGACCTCACCCTCTCCAATAAGCATTCAGGAAGAAATCCTGGGCTCCTGAAAATGCCAGGGGTGTTTTTAAAAAAAAATGAAAAGAAAGAAGACCCTTCAACAATTGACTTCATTAAAAAAGGTATGTGGAAACCCTGTCCCCTCCCCAAGGAGAAAATTCTCCAAAATTCTCACCTCTCCCAGCCTCTTTCACCCAAGTTTTCTTTTTTCCCCCCCTCTACTCCCGCAAAATGCCAACTATGGAATGGTTGAAATTTTTGACACAGCACTAGTGGTTACTACTCCTCATAGGGAAGATGTAGTGTAGTAACCAGAACTGTACACAGTTGCACCATAGCTTTGTATAAAGGCATTATGATACTGGCTGTTTTATTCTCAATTCCTTTTCTAATAGGAATTGAGCTGCTGCTCTCTTTTTTATGTCATTTGCAACTCTCGTGTGGATACCCTCGCAGAGCCAGGCACTTCGCCTGGCTGGCTCTCTGGAAGCTATGCTGACGGCTTCCTCTGGCTTTGTGGCTCGTGGCAGTAAAGGTAAGGACGTGGAGGCGTGATACTATAAAGAGAGAAGGGAATGGTTTGAATGAGTTCATTTATTTATTTATTTATTTATTATTTACTGCATTTCTATAGCCAGAGCTCTCTGGGCGGTTTACAAAATTAAGACAATTCAAGTACAAAACAACAGTATAAAACCATAATATAAAATACAATATAAAAGCACAACCAAGATCAAAACAGCAGCAATGCAAAAATACAAATTTAAAATACAAATTTAAAACAGGAAATTCAAATTAATTTATAGACTGTTAAAATACTGGGAGAATAAAAAGGTCTTCACCTGGCGTCTAAAAGAATATAATGTAGGTGCCAAGCGAACCTCCTTAGGGAGCTCATTCCACAACTGGGGTGCCACAGCAGAGAAGGTCCTGCTCCTGGTAGCCACCTGCCTCACTTCCTTTGGCAGGGGCTCATAGAATCATAGAATAGCAGAGTTGGAAGGGGCCTACAAGGCCATCAAGTCCAACCCCCTGCTCAATGCAGGAATCCACCCTAAAGCATCCCTGACAGATGGTTGTCCAGCTGCCTCTTGAAGGCCTCTACTGTGGGAGAGCCCACAACCTCCCTCGGTAACTGATTCCATTGTCGTACTGTTCTAACAGTCAGGAAGTTTTTCCTGATGTCCAGCTGGAATCTGGCTTCCTTTAACTTGAGCCCGTTATTCCGTGTCCTGCACTCTGGGAGGATCGAGAAGAGATCCTGGCCCTCCTCTGTGTGACAACTTTTTAAGTATTTAAAAGGCTTTTAAGGCTTTTAAGGCTCATGGAGAAGGACCCCTGAGGATGACCTTAGGGTCCGGGCAGGTACATATGGGAGGAGGCGTTCCTTCAGATAGCCTGGCCCCAAGCTGTTTAGGGCTTTAAATGTCAATACCAGCACTTTGAATCGGGCCCGGACCTGGACTGGCAGCCAATGAAGTTGTAAAAGGACTGGCGTAATGTGATCTCGCCGGCCAGTCCCTGTTAGTAAACGGGCTGCCCTGTTTTGTACCAGCTGAAGTTTCCGGACCTTTTTCAAAGGCAGCCCCACGTATAACGCATTGCAGTAATCCAAGCGAGAGGTTATCAGAGCATGGATAACTGTAGCTAGGCTATCTCTGTCCAGATAAGGGCGTAGTTGGTATATCAGCCTAAGCTGATAAAAGGTGCTCTTTGCCACTGAGTTCACCTGTGCCTCAAGTGACAGTTCTGGATCCAAGAGCACCCCCAAACTACGGACCCGATCCTTCAGGGAGAGTACAACCCCGTCCAGGACAGGGCAAACATCACCTCGCCGAGCAGATGAACCACCCACTAAGAGTACCTACGTCTTGTCTGGATTGAGTCTCAGTTTGTTAGCTCTCATCCAGTCCATTACCGTGCTCAGGCTTCCAAGCAGCGAAGGCACAAGCAATAGCATTGTGCCCTAAATGCATTAATTAATTTTAATTTTAATTTGTTTGTGTAGTTGAAGCTAGCAGTAACCACTTTAGTCACTAGGGGCAGACTTCCCTAACCAGCAAATAGTTTTTTTAGTCCATACAGTTTGAAGCCACAGGAGATTAATAGGTCAAGGGACTGTTATATGGCTGCCCCTCCTCCTTTGCTGTTGGGGCAGTCCCATCCCCAGGTGAATGGAATGGACAGACCCCTCCCTTGGGAGGCTGTAGTAGTGCACCACAGTGGGGGCTATTCCTAGAGGTGCCAGCTAGCATGGCTTCACTCAGACAGGGAAGGCACAATGTGTACAAATCTTGACAACTACATAGTTGTTGAAGACTTTTATGTATCAAACTAAGAGCTATTCCAACTCATGTGTAGCCGAGTCCAGTTGCTAGTCCATAATTATAAAAATGGTGGGGGAAAGGCCATTTGTCCATTTGTCACCACCATAGCTCCAAGACTGAAACCTAGACACCAGAAATTTGGGTGCGCATCTAGAGTTCATTTTGTTTTTAAAATGCATAAATTAATTTTAATTAATTCAAATGTATCCAATTTGTCTATGTGCCCTTCTCACCTTGAGTATCAAATAAAATGTGGGGCACGGTTGTCAGTTGTACCAGTTTTCTAATCTTTGGTGCCGACCTGGGTGAATCACCTCTTGATATCAGGGCCAGCATTTCAGCTCTTTAGTGGCTGAGAATCTCAAGCTTATGGATGTCACCAGGTCCCTAAAGTTTTGTTTTCTAGGCATAAATGACACAAATTAAGCCTATATGGCTACCTGAAGTGAAAAATGTGCTCCAGATCAGGTTCTACTTATTTCCTGATGTCTTTTGTTTGTTATAATGAGGTGAGGAATGAATCAGCATGAAATTGGGACATCGTGTTATGCTTCCTTTCACTTCTAGGCTGCCCTTCTTTCTCTAGCAAGGAAAGTTTGCGCAACAGAATTGAATCATAGGTCACTTTCTGGTTGGGTGGTTTCCTCTGAGGAAGATGCTGGGGTTCTGGCTGACGGAGTAACTTTATCACACCTAGGAGCTGCGTGGTGACTTGGCATGTCTCTCAATTCATCAAATCTCCACACACATACTTTTTTTAGGGCAGGTTCTCCTCCTGGGCAGCATTGTGGTTGGCAGTTGGCCAACTATTGGCCAAAGGCAAGGAAGGCATATTTGCAATCATGATAAAAGCTGTTACCAAATGTGCTCCCCTGGACACAGATACAAACTTGTACACATTCATGACATGCATCATTAAGGGACCTTTTAACCTTGACAATAGTGTGTCTTGGCTGGAGGAGACCCAATGATTCTCTCTCTCTCTCTCTCTTATATACAGAGAGAGAGGGGGGAGGGAGAGAGAGAGAGAGGCTTGTTCAAAACAGGGGGAATTGATTAAACACACAAGAATTTAAAATGTACATTGATTACTGGGGGAATTAGTAGGTAGAGTGCTAATTATAGGAATCAAAATATTGGTGTAAAACAAGCCACACGTACAGAACACTGGGAGTCTTTGAATGGATCAGGTGAGAGTTCATATACCAGGTTCAAGATGTCAGGTAATTAATTAGCTCAGTTCTCTCAGTGGCTGAACTGAGAGCTGTGGTGTGTGAACTAGGATGTGAACATGCATGTAACATCTGAGGTAATCTGGGCCTGGCTTCTGAGTTCAGAGGTGGTGAGATTGGGCTAGGTAAATACAGAGGCCTAATACTATTGGGAGAAGGGGGGAATGGTTTGGGAAGAGCTTGAAAGTGTGTGGAGAGAGAGGTTGTCACGGAGCTTTGTCCTACTAGTGGGTGGTTCAGTCAGGCTAGTCCTGCAACACAGTTAAAATAACAAAAGGGATGTGGTAGAGCAGGGTTACCTATAGCTAATTCACACCATTTTTTACCACTTTGTGTGCAGACCACTTCCCTCTGTTTCCTCTCAGGGAAAATACTCAAGAAGACCATACTCAGGGAGGCAATAATCCTTGGGCTCAAGTAACCCAATGCTGAAGCTTGAGGTGCATTGGAACTCATATGATTTCAGCCGGAAAAATAAGTCTGTTTAAAACAAAGGTTGCAGCAGTTGTCTGCCAAGTCCGTGGGGAGTCTGGGCAAAAAGGTGGTGGAGCAGGCTGGCAAAGCAATGGCACTCTGTGCCTCTTGGTGGCTCTGTCTGAGTACGCAAAGGCCAACCGAGGTAGCTGGGTCCATCTGGGATACCTGGCCCTGGGTGACCATGGCACTGCAACATTCGCCACACCCTGAAAAATGGGTAGGAATGATGCCAGGAGTGGGAAGGCTGAGAAAGCAAATGTGCTTTTCAATAGCATGATCAAAAAAAATGCCAATAGCATGGGCGTTTTTTTGTAAACCACCCAGAGAGCTGAGGCAGTATATAATGTAACAACAACAACAACAACAACAACAACAACACATTGCTGGTCCAACAGCCATTAATGGAACTGATAAAGTAAACCGGCACAATGAGGGCTTGAAACCTGGGATACTTACACTGTTTTAACAAAGGCTATAAAGACACTGTGGGTGCCAGATCTGAGATGACAAAGAGGCTCCCAATCATAGAATAATAGAATAGTAAAGTTGGAAGGGGCCTATAAGGCCATCAAGTCCAACCCCCTGCTCAGCAGGAATCCACCCGAAAGCATATCTGACAGATGGTGGTCCAGCTGCCTCTTGAAGGCCTCTAGTGTGGGAGAGCCCACAACCTCCCTAGGAAACTGGTTCCAAGTGGCCTCAATAGCCTAAGGTGACCATATGAAAAGAAGGACAGGGTTCCTGTATTTTTAATAGTTGCATAGAAAAACGGAATTTCAGCAGGTGCCATTGGTATGCATGCAGTACCTGGTGAAATTCCCTCTTCATCACAACACTTAAAGCTGCAGGAGCCCTGCCCTCTTTTGTATCTTTTCCAGAGGGCAGGGCTCCTGCAGCTTTAAGTGTTGTAATGAAGAAGGAATTTCACCAGGTGCTGCATGCATACCAATATTTACCTGTGGAATCCCACCTCTTCTTGTCCAAAGGTACATTTCTCCAGTTTTGTGAGCCATATGCAGTCATTCTGCTGCAACAGGGCTAATGTGGGGATGGGATGAGTGTGCGCATGCATGTCCTGTCCCGTGTGTCATTGGCTACATCATAGATCTTCCTACATTCAACATGAAGATATGAAAAGAGGTTTATGAGCACACTTGGCAGAATGCCCTTACAAAGCTCCCATAACTGGAAACCTGATACGGCAGGGTTCCTGGTCATGGGACCTTTGCTAGCTTCCCTTGACATTCCCACATGACATTCCGATTAACAAACTAGCTAAAAGTGGGCTAGATGGAACAACTATTAGGTGGATTCACAGTTGGCTACAGAATCGGACTCAAAGAGTACTTATCACTGGAACCTTCTCAAACTGGGGAGAGGCAACGAGTGGGGTACTGCAGGGCTCAGTCCTGGGCCCAGTGCTCTTCAACATTTTTATTAATGATTTGGACGAGGAGGTGCAGGGAACGCTGATCAAATTTGCAGATGACACCAAATTGGGTGGGATAGCTAATACCCTGGAAGACAGAAACAAACTTCAAAGTGATCTTGATAGGCTGGAGTGCTGGGCTGAAAACAACAGAATGAAATTTAATAGGGATAAATGCCAAGTTCTACATCTAGGAAATAGAAACCAAATGCACAGTTACAAGATGGGGGATACTTGGCTCAGCAATACTACAAACAAGAAGGATCTTGGAATTGTTGTCAATCACAACCTGAATATGACCCAACAGTGCAATATGGCTGCAAGAAAGGCAAATGCTATTTTGGGCTGCATTAATAGAAGTATAGCTTCCAAATCACGTGAGGTACTGGTTCCTCTCTATTCGGCCCTGGTTAGGCCTCATCTAGAGTATTGTGTCCAGTTCTGAGCTCCACAATTCAAGAAGGATGCAGACAAGCTGGAGCGTGTTCAGAGGAGGGCAACCAGGATGATCAGGGGTCTGGAAACAAAGCCCTATGAAGAGAGACTGAAAAGAACTGGGCATGTTTAGCCTGGAGAAGAGAAGATTGAGGGGAGACATGAGAGCACTCTTCAAATACTTAAAAGGTTGTCACAAAGAGGAGGGCCAGGATCTCTTCTCGATCCTCCCAGAGTACAGGACATGGAATAATGGGCTCAAGTTAAAGGAAGCCAGATTCCAGCTGGACATCAGGAAAAACTTCCTGACTGTTAGAGCAGTACGACAATGGAATCAGTTACCTAGGGAGGTTGTGCGCTCTCCCACACTAGAGGCCTTCAAGAGGCAGCTGGACAACCATCTGTCAGAGATGGTTTAGGGTGGATTCCTGCATTGAGCAGGGGGTTAGACTCGATGGCCTTGTAGGCCCCTTCCAAACTCTGCTATTCTATGATTCTATGAATCTCTGTTGTCTGCACAGCCCAGTGGCAAATGCAATTCTTGGTAATAACCCCCCTCAACCCCCAGTTGGTTGTACAACTAAAAAACCAACGTGTGAAATATGAGAAAGCAAAGATGGTGCTCCCTACCTATGCCCTGGATGATGGATCTCACCCATGAGATTCAACCAAAACATACTCACATTCATGTCAGGATATAAGGCCAAGATATTGGAGAGCGCATCCAGTTGGATGGAGGGTACTTGCCAGTACGTGCACCTATGACCATTCAGGATGCCTGTGACTCTCTTGAATGCTGGCACTCCAAGGGGTTTCATACCCTTCCCCCCTCATTGGGGATTATGGCTTCAAAGGGGGGGTTTGAGGTGCTCTTTGTTGATAACGCATCATAAATTATTTGTTTATTGAAAGATTGTCAGCAACTTCCTGACTCCCCAGTAGTACTCAAGGTTGTTTCCATAGTTATAAATTACTTGTTCTTTGTTATTAGTACATCTGCTACTGCCCCCCTTTTATTGGCCCATCTTCATCTCCCTGCATCAGAGAATCTGAAGTTCTTTGGCACAAAGCTCAGTACCGCCATCCACCTGGCGTGTAGGATATCAAAGCCATCTACATTCTTTTCTTGCCTCCCTATGACCTAAGCCAGGGCATTGAACATTAAATGGTAGCCTTTGCTGGCTTCCCTCTCCTTCTTGTGATATTATCCATTGACATTCAAATGTTTTGAAAACTCCGGTACATTCGGAATATTTACAATCCATGTTACCTCCAGGGTCATGTTTACATGCCTCTCTCCTTTTTCTTACATTAGTTACATCTCAATAGAATGTTTAGAGTTCACTACAGCGCCTGTAGTCCACACCGGTCTATATCAAGGAAAAGCAGGGATAGAGGGTTGGATTCAGAAGGTCACGAAGTGAAGCAGGCCTTATTGATAGCAAGAAAAGAGCAGGCCAAGAAGTGAAAGGTCCGTTAAAAGGAATGATAGGGAGAAAATCGTAAGACTATGCAACTAAAACTATTAATAAGAGAATACATTCTTATTTCAATTATATTGATTCCCCACACAAGACAAGTCCCTGCATGTCATTGTTACCTGAGGACAAAACAAAGCCTTAAGAGTTTTTCAGGAAAAGCCACATCAAGAGGAAGCATTTTATTGTGGAGAAGCAGCTGGAGGAGGGAGCGGGGGTCGTAACGCTTTCGCCACTTTTTCTCTTCATCAAAATTCCCCTCCCCTCAATTGTTTTACCCCTGTCGGGTTCCAAGTAGGTGTTTGCCTTCAAAAGGACTGAAGTAGCTGGGGCACAGTTTTTATTTGCCATCCATTGGCAGGCAGGACACCGCATTTCTCACCAACCGATGAGGAGGAGGATCTGGAAACTCATCCCGCAGCTCTTTTAAGTGCCCCTATCATGGGTTTCCATGCTGTTGTAATTTCAGTTGCAGATGTGGCAGGCAGCTTCTTCATGATCTGCCCCTGCACAATCAGCTGAGCCTACAAAACAGCGTTCCACATTTAGGCTCAAAGCCAGCGTTTTTTCCCCCCAAGCAAAAGTACTTAAAGAGTCTACTGCTACTATTCAAGTTGGTTCCACTCCAAATCCCTCTCTTCAGATAAGTCTAAAATGAGGTTTTTGTATTTCTCAGGGGACTGTGTGTATTTCCTGCCTCTCAAGTCATCTATCAACATGGTTTTAAATCTTCAAATGTACCTGGATAGGCCTCTGAAACTTTAATTACATTTGTCAAATGAGATGTAGCAGGAACAACACCTATTGTCAAAAAATGTCAGTGCTTGGCAGCTGTCATTTCCAGACAGGGATGTAATATGGTGACAAGATCTTTTAGCATGTTCCAGTCTAAAGAACACTATCATGGGATGCTCATTTGACTGCTTGCAAGACTTGGCTCAGCCGCAAGCCTTACTTTCAGCCAATTGTCAACTACTAGGTATGTTCCAATCTAGAATGTCATTTCACCTCAGGGCTCCATCACACCAGCTTTATAGCCCACTGTTGCCCTGCATTGCATGTTGAAGAATCACATGACGTCGTCCTGATCTCACCTCCCCACCCCTTAGCGCTGTTTTTTGGTGCTAGTAAAGTCCGGTTCTTCCGGTAAATGGAAAGGACTCTACCCTCAACCTGTATTTTTAGCCATATTCAATACGATGTTTTGTGGGCGTGTGTCCAAGGGCGGTGCCACAACACAGGCTCTGAACACCAGACCTCACGTCCGCCACCACTTATTATGGGGCAACACAGGCTCTGAACACCAGACCTGGCCGAGGCTACTCCCTGCTCAAGCCAAGCACCACCGCTTCATACGCCTGAGGCAAGGGATAAAGCCCACCTTCCTCCAAACTATGTGGAGAAAGGGGTTTAAAATGGAGAATGGATTTTAAATATATATAATAATGTGCTGTGAGTTATATCTGCTTAGGTGAATGATTGTCAGAGTGGGTGTTAAATGTGTAAACTTAAGATGATAAATGCCAAACAGACACGTGGGATTTTTGTGGTAGTTTTAAAACAAACAATCAAAATTTATTTTTAAAAGTTCATAAGCTTTGTTTCAAATAACAACATTTAAAAACCTTTTTGAAACCTTCCATACAATCCTGTCACTCTCACATTTGCGCTTTCCTTTTTCTCACACAATCACTCTTGAACTTTCTTTATTATCAGTATTGATTGATATACCTCAACTACGTGCACACCACACTCTAAAGACACCACTCACTACACTGACTCTCAAATTTCCCAGAACTTAAGTACCATAAACACAGAGAGCACTACAAACTCTAAGAGTACCTAACAAGTCTCCCTGAAAAGCTTTCCTGAAAAGAACAAGAACAAGAACTCCCAATCCCCTCAGTCCTTCCCTTATATATATCACTCCTCCCCCCTCCCAAGACATTCTAACTCCGCCCACTCAGGCCAACATTCTAAAAACCACAGACTTACAAACTGCAGACATACATTTGGAATTGACTTGTGGGGTGTAACGCCATAGGCGGCATTGCTGACGAAACTGTGTTGCAGGAGAGAAAAAAGTGGAGAAAGGAGAAAGAACGCTACACAAGTAGTGGAGGGTTGCTGCCAGGAGAAGAACAGGGGGGGGGGAAGGAGGCACAAACGGGAGGGAGGGGCAGGAGAGGAACAGGGGGGGAAGGGTGAAGAACGGAACACAAGAAGTGCATGGCAGGGAAAAGTGGCTTCTGAATTGACATGTGTAGGATTCCACTGCAACAAATGTAATCCGGTGCATGGCCTACTCAAAAGTAGTAATAATAAAAATGATGATGTTGATGATACTCCATTGGGTTCAATGGGCTTACTTCCCAATGAGCGTGCAATAGAATTGCAGCCTTAATCAACGGCACTTCCTTCTGAGTAAACATGCAAGCAGTTAGGGCATGATCCTATGCAAGTTAACACAGGAGAAAAGTCTTGCAACTTTGTTGAAAACTTGTAGGTTCCCCCCCACAAAAAAACATGAATCAGTTTGTGCATGTTTACTAGGACGTAAGACCAGCTAAATCCATGATCAATGGAGGGGGAGTTCTCCAAGTTCCAACAACCAATAAACTGAAGGGGGAGGTACAAAGGAGATCAACAGGTGGAGTGGTGTAAAGACGATTGGAACATCAAAGCGCCCAGGCCAGGTGTAAGTCCTCAGGCTTTCACACACTATGGTCTATGTCATCCTTTAGCATGATTTCCAAAGTTCACTTTACTTCTGATTGCATCAAATTCCATGCTTTATTTTTGAGGTGGGTTTCAATTTTATGGCATTTACTTTATAGTCATCAGCTGAGGCTGCTGTCAAATGCTTTATCAATACTTCCAGAGGAATCTGAGGCCTGCCATCCTCCACTCAACCAGGTTATCCCCCACCCCCACCCCCTTGTAGTAGCAGGCCGTTCAGAAAGAGCAAATGGGTATTCCCATGAAGCAGCACCATGTACTGCACATTCTACCCAGGGCTAGTCCTACCATTAGGTAAAGTGAGGCAGTTGCCTCCGAAAGCAAATGCTGAGAGGTGGCTGTGAGGTGTTGGAGGAGAGAATCGTGTGCCCTGTGGCCTTCCCTAGGCTCCCTAAGCTAGCCTGTTGCGGTGTCCCATTGTCAGTGTTGAAGAAAGACATTCGGCCTTGAAGAAGGGTTTTGTAAATGGAAAGGGACCATCTTCTTCTCCTCAGGCAGCAAAATGTCTTGGGCCAACCCTGATCCTAGCCATCAGCTTGCTGGGGGTCTATCCTGCTCAAACATAGTTGCCGCTATTTTTTCTGCTATTTTTTATATTGATGTGACAATGATCTCACCAGCTGCAGCAGTTCTGGGGGATCAACAAACCTGTAGCCCACAAATCAGTCCCAGGGGGTTATGGAAGTGACATCCCAAAACATTGAGGGGCAGAGGAAGGGCAGGGCTCTGGTGAGAAGCTTTTGTGTACACGGGGTCAAGTTCCCAGGGAACTTGGATGAGGGAACCATGACGTTCCACTGAGCTTTATTTCTCCCGTAACTTTTCTCCCTCCTAGCCCCTTGGCAACTTAGAATAAACATTGTAATAATGCACTTCATATGTAAATATAAAATATACAAAAGAATCCAAAAGTACCCAGTGTCTTTCTTCCTATTAACAACATCTACAAATTCTGTCTTCTTGAAGGATACCTAGTTTCTTAAGTACTCCTATATTTTACTGAACATTTGTTCTATATTTTGAAGGAGAAAGTTCAAATTTTCCAGTTCCACAATGCATATTGAAGCCATAAAAGACCTTCTTTGTCTAGTGCTAAGATGATAACAAATTACGTGCAAGACAAGTATCTCTGGGAGGAGTCCATAAGTGAAGTGTCACCACTGAGAAGGTGCTCTCCCTCATAATCACCCATCTCCTCTCAGATGGAGGAGGCAACTGTAGAAAGCTCTCTGCTGAAGATACAGGAAGACATATATACAGACAAATAATTTCAAGTATTCTGATCCTAAACAATAAAGGACTTTCAAGATCAAAGCCATCGCATTGAATTGGGCCCCCAAACAGCAACTGACACAGCCAGGTATGACGAGATCAGAGCACTCAGTCCCAGTTATTACTCTAGCAACAGCAAACTGAATTAGATGCCATTTCCGAACCATCTTCAAAGGCAGCCCAACAGAGAGTGCATTACAATTAGGGTAGGATGCTGTATTTCCTACAAGCCACTAAAGCACCATGCACTTTTATTGACAAATGGATCCAGGAGAACACCCATATATGGGTATAAAGACTGGAAGGAAATGGCATTCGTCTTCCATTTTCTAATTCTTTTAATAGAGTTTTTCCTACCTATCGCTTTTAAAACAAACAATTAAGGTCCTTATCAAACTCCATAACCCTACTTGCACAAGACATTTTTGAGAACCAGTGTGGTGTAGTGGTCAGAGTGTTAAACTGGAAGTCAGGAGATCTGGGTTCTAGTCCCTGCTTGGCCACAGAAGCTCACGGGGTGACTTTGGGCCAGTCACAGACTGTCAGCCTGACCTACCTCACAGGGTTGTTGCTGTGAGGATACAATGGTGAGGAGGATTATGTACACCATGTACACCTTAGAGGAAAAGGGGGGATATAAATGCAATAAATAAATAAATTTTCTTCCTGCACAAAAATGTCTTCAGATACATGTTGAATAAACTCTCATATCCAAACAATTCTAAAACATACACAATGCAAAAATCCCCTTTGAAAAAGCCATGCTGACTCTTCCTCAGGAAGGTTTGTTCTTCTACTTAAATCTTATTTTTAAAAAATCTGAATTCTTTTATAAACTGGCATAAATCCAGACATTACATGTATCTGATTCATAGTTTACATAGCCCTTGTACTCTGCACACTTTACAACATACCAGTAACTCACTTTGTTTTTATGATATAAGCCATATGTGTTTTATGTATGGAATAGACACTCCCTATAGCACCCCCCATTCAAGCGTTACACAATAATAGGCCCACATAAGACAGAGAAAAGACTGAGATAGAATTTAATTAACTTGATATTCAACTGTGATGTAAAAGAGGACCATTTTCCCCAAGTAAATGTATCCTTGCCTCCTCTCCCATTCTCCTGATGATATCTTACTATCTCTCCCATATCTCTCCAATATTAAGCTAGAAGGATTCTTGTCAAAATGAAAACATTCATTACTAAATCCCACCTGCTCCTTACTAAATTGCCCAACAGAAAGTGCAAAAGGTAAGTGTAAAAGATTGCAAATCTGTAAACCTAATCTTCCCCCACCATGCACAGCATAAAATATTTCCACACCTAGGCTGTGGCACAAGAGTGGCAGGAGCTTTACACCTCTCAGAGGCAATCAAGAAATTTAGGCTTTGGTTGCCTCTAGAGATGTGAAGGCCCGGAAAAAACCCAGAAAATTTTGAAAAAAAAACAGGTTTCTTTTCTCGTTTTTTTCTTTTTCTTTTCAGAACACTTTTGTGTGTGTGTTTTCAAAAAATTGGAAAAATTGGAAAAAATGAAGAAAAAATGGATTGCGGGATGTTTTATTTTAGCATGATGAATAAAATGTTTAAGACAAGGCGTTCAGATATTTACTTCTCCAAATGATTTCTAAAAACTACGGTATCAGTATTACAATTTCTGTGCACTGAGGACAAGCAAGTCCTAGGTCGCAAACTGAAACTACAACTCTCAAATGCAAGAGCATGGTGCATTTCTGCCTCCAGGGGCATTGCCATTGAAGCAGAGACTGAAACGGATAGTGATGGCTATAGCTCAGAATATGTCTGATTAAATTTCATTCATATTCATTGAACCTTGGTTTCCCCCTTTTTCTCAGTTCCTTTTATGGGAAAGGGGGCTTTATGTCTTGACACTGGAGGACAAGCGGAAACAAAAATAATTTTCTTTGTGACTAATGTTGGTGGTTTCTTCAGTTGTTGTTGTTTTTAATTGTTTTTTGCCTGCTCCTCATAAACTGGCAAAACCAAAGAGGTTCCTTACAGTTTAGGTGTTCCTAACAATTCAGGTGCTTGTAGCTCCATTTGTTACCCTCAAAAAGTAAAAAAAGGAAATTTAGTTTGTAATAATTGTTTGAATACACTGTACTTTTAAAATACCAAATGTAATAATTTTATGCCAAACCAACTTGGACATAATTGCATTTTATGTTCCTAAAGTAACAATGTGAGTTTCAATCTGTAAAAAGTGCTAATATTGCATTATTTCAATTTTTCGAAAATTTTCAGTTTTTTTCCGACACCCCCCCCCCTCCCCCCGTGGCCCAGAAAGAAAACCATTTTTTTCCCATGGCTTCAAAATTTCCAGAAATTTTACATCTCTAGTTGCCTTTCATCTCCCTAGGGCAATTGGCTATACAGCTAGCCAGGGCTGATGGGAGTTGTAGGCAAAACATCAGGTGGGGGGGCAGAAGTGGCCCATTCCTGCCCTGGGGAAATGGTTGCAGTTCAGTAGTGGAGCATCTACTTTGCATTCAAAAGTTCCCAGGTACAATTGCTAGTTCAATTCCTAGGATCTCCAGGTACAGCTCAGTCTGAAACCATGGAGAGTTGCTGCTAGATGTGTAACTTCTTGAGAAAGAGATCGTGAAAAAGGTGTTGTTGGTTTTGCTCCTCTTATTTGCTCTTATTGGATTTAGAACAAGCGAAATTCATAGTTAAAAGATACAGATTAGGAAGAGTTACGTATGTCCGCCTAGGGCCACCTGTCCCATGGTCAAAGGGTCTGAGACTTTCTCTGCCTTTAATAATTGTTATTTATTAATTTATTTACAATATTTATGTACTGCTTCCCATCCAAAAGATTTCAGAGTGAACAACAAATAGAATAAAAGAATAAAAACACTATATTAAAAATTACATTTTAAAAGAATGATATGCCTGAATATAGAAGAGCTGTTTCATTAGCCTGTTCCAATGCTTTGCCTTCTAATAGTTGCATTCTTTTACTCTAGTTATTATCCAGGGGTTAAGAGAGCATATAATCTATCCTCTCATAACACTTTTTCCAGGCTGGTCTTTGGAGATTTGCTTGAGTGAGCCATAATGTTATCACTGAGCCTGTTGTCACAGTTTTATTGTGAATATTATTTTATATCTTGTGTTATTCTAATAAATGACAACAACTAGTTGTAGTCATTAGACAATACTGAGCTAGATGGACCATTGAGTCTGGCTTGATATAAGGCAGCTTCCTATATCCCTACACAGGTTTCTCCTGCTTGGAGTGCATAGAAAGTATCACCAAAGCTAGATTGGAGGGAGGGAGGGAAGACGCTGCTTTGTCAGCTGTAAACCTTATTGGAGGGCCCGAAAAGGGCTAGGTAGACCATCTGCCCTGAAGCCTCCTAAGCTTTACAGCCCTCTGTGTAGACTTTGGGTCACTTGAGACCATATTGGCAGGTCTCAGAGTTTGACCTGAAGTTTCAGCCCCCCAAAACAAGCTATTTTCTGCTTGGCTTGAGAACTTTTATATGTGCTGAACCCCTATGCCTATCAGACTATCTCTGAGCCAGCAGGGATAGCCATGTTGTGCACCTAATCTAGCGGGTGATGTCTCCACCACCTAGGTTTGTCTTGCTTCCATGTCACAGTTCCCAGGCTCCACTTCCCAAATCTCCAGATAAGAGCCTCAAGAGACCCAGATCTACACCAAGCAGGATATGACACTTTGAAAACAGTTTGGAAATTGGATATGGAGTGTGTCCTGGGCCCCAACAGTTGTCAGTAGTGTAGATCCTGCCCTGGTGACCCTACAAGGTGGTCTTTCCTGGCATGGCAACTTCCTATTCTCTTCTAGTCCCCAGAATATGGCCATGGGGCTGGAGTAGGCAATATGAAGCAATCTAGATGTTTTGGACTGCAACTCCCATAAGCCCCAGCCAGAATAGTGGTCTGGGAGTAGGAGAGTTGTAGGCCAAAACGTGTAGACCAAAACAGCAAGTTGCCTGGTCCTGTCATAGGGGCTAAGGAGCTGCCCTCCCCAACCAAGCCCCACCACCATAGAATGCTGTGGTTGGCCTTAACAGTCAGGAATATATATGCAGATATCTATCTATCTATAACATTTGTGTCTGCCTTTCAGGGGAGAAGCCCTCCCTTCTTGCACAGTTATGTCTACACCTCCTTGCACAGGTAGCAGACGTTAGATATCTCTTTGCTTTCATCTGCCAAGAATATTTGAAGATTCAAACTGGCCACTCTCTGTTACTGCTATTTCTTTTTGCATTTCCCATGCAATATTTATGGACTTTTGAAACTGATGCCTGCTGGTGACCCTTTACAGTAGCCATAGAGCTCCTTCCCCCGCTATTTGCCCTTGGCCCATCAACTCCTACATTTGCCATGCAGTAAAGCTGGGCTAGATCTACACCAAGCAGGATATAACACTTCAAAAATGCTTTCAAAAGGGTATATCGAATGTGTCCCAAACAGTTGTCAAAGCCATTATAAACCGTTATAAATCAGTACTGTAGACCTTGCCCTGCTCGTGTTACGGGGCAATTTACTTGCTTAAAATGCTGGTGGTGTCTGAATTTGTCTCAAATGAAAAGTATTTAAAAATGTTCCACAGATATTTTAAACATAAACCTAAGGCTAAAAATGTCACATAATTTAATACGAACAGATGAAACAGCCTTATACGAGTTAGGACTGTGCACTTCAGTTCCAGATCTGAATTCCATACCGAAGCTGGGTGATTTGGACTGAAACGGTTGGGATACAGGTGAGATCTGATTCGGTCTGAATCGGGCCAGATCGATCCAAATCAATTCAGACTGATCTGGATGATTCTGAACCCCAGATATCGGGGATGCTTTAGGGTGGATTCCTGCATTGAGCAGGGGGTTGGACTCGATGGCCTTGTAGGCCCAACTCTGCTATTCTATGATTCTATATCCTGACTGGGAAATCACAGAATCATAGAATAGCTGTAACTACTTGTAACTACTTGTTTAAGATTTAGGGATGGGGAGAGAGGAGTTGGGTGGGGGAAACTGGGGCCCCGTCTTGACAGTGGCGGCTCTTTAGGGTGGATTCCTGCATTGAGCAGGGGGTTGGACTCGATGGCCTTGTAGGCCCCTTCCAACTCTGCTATTCTATGATTCTATGATTCTATGCACCGCGAGGCCTCGGGCTCCCGAATTGGCACTCCTTCCCAGCATCTGCATGGGAAGGAGCACCCATGGGGAGTTGCTGCTGCTGCTGCTGCTGCTGCCATCGGTGGACCAAGCATCGAGGAGGGGGGAGGAACAGGGCAGCTGGCTCTCCTCCCTCTGACTTTGCTCTGGTTGCCCCGTTCCTCTCTCCCTCCCCCCTACCCCACTCCGTTTTTTTGTTTTTGTTGTAATCTGTAGATGGGCAGCCAGAGTGAAGGCAGAGGGAGGAGAGCCAGCTGCCCCGTTCCTCCCCACTCCCAGGTGCTCAGCCTGGCAGTGGCCTCCTGGCTGCCCCATTCCTCTCCTCCCCCATTTTTTTATTATTGTTTATTTACAGTGGGGAGCCTGACTTGGAGATCCCTTTCCACCCCTTCCCTCTCCAGCCCAGCCAATGGTCACTAATTAGGGGGCGCCATGGGCTCCACAGCCAAAAAGTCGGTGTAAACGCCTGACTTTTTTCAGGTGGGGTTTCTGGGGTTTGCCCCCAGATGGGTTCACAGTGGCAGCTGCGTCCTGTAGATGATGTGCCGCTACTGCGAAGCCACCCCGCGGCAAACCCTTCGTCAAAACAAGCCCTGGGCCTTGGCAAGTGACAGCTGCCAATAGGGCTGAACCTTTAATCAAGCAGCCTCCAATCATGGTGGCAGAGGAGAGTTGTACATAACAGGAGAGTTCCTTTTCTCGTTTTCCAGTGTGTGAGAGAGAGTCTGTAGAAGTGGGGGGGGGAGCTCCAGAGTGCTGAGTGCTGGTTGGATTGTGCTAGTGCCGCTTTCCTTGCTTGTCCCTCCGAGGAGCCAGGCCCGTCTCAGTTCCATTTCTTACTCTTTCCGTTCCCTTACATCCTTCTTCTAACTTTCTCTTCTAGTTGTTAGGCCTCGGTTTGTTTCCTTGCTTTGTTTACGGCTTGTTCTTTGGCTCCCTCCCTCCCCAGCCGCCCTTCTCAATTACTATTCCTTCCCTTCCCATTTTTCAACTCTTCATCTATATTCTCATAAAAAACAAAAACTACCCCCCCCCCCAAAAAGAAAGAAAACATTTCTCTTCTGTTAGTGTAAATATTACTCCCCTTCCCCCCTCCCCCTTAGGTTGTGTACATCTTTTCCCCCCTTCTGCATCTGCTTTCCTTTTGGGATGCTGCACCCTGCACAGAGACTTAAAAGACCTGGGAGAATAAGCGTTTTCACCTGATGCCAAAAAGACATCGGTGAGCAGCATTCCCTGCTGTTTCTTCTTATTTTGGGCTGGCTTTTTGTCTTTATTTGAGTCAGGCAGGGACGTCATATATTTTATCATTAGAAGTAGTAGGAGTAGTGGTATTATTATTGTTATAAATTGGCTGTGTTTTTACTGTAGTAACTTAATTCTGAATGAACCTAAGGGGATGCTGCTAGTAGCTCTGTGTCTCTTTACGGGTCCTCCACTTAGACCATTTCATCATCATCATCATTATCATCATCATCATTATAATTATTTTCAGTATTGTCCATTGGCTGCGCTTGCATGTAGCTCTGAATGAAATGAATAAGGAGATGCTGTAGCATGCCTATGTCTTCCTCCAATGCCTCAAACTTCTGCCCGCATGGTGTGGATCTGCTGCGCTGCCACTCTATCTACCTGCCTGCCTGCCTGTGTACCTGGCCACCTGGTGCCAGGGTGATGTAGCTGGACTTGGTGATTTCAATGCCACAGACCTATGGCATACTTGCACCCTGCTGCACCCATGCCCATAGCTGTCTCTCCCCCTCTCTGCCTGCCCAGTCCCAACACCCTGCCCTCCTTGCTGCTGCTGCTGCTCTCCCCCTCTGCCGCCCATGCCCACCCACTGTGCTGCCCTTGGCAAAGTAAATCAATTCTGAATGGGCAAGACACTCTTCTTAGCCTTTCCTGCATTATTCCTCCATTGCCAAGGGGGATCTGCCAGTATTGAATGGGTGTGTCACTCTCTCTGCCTCTCTGCCAGCCTGCCTTTCTGCCTGCCTCTCTGCCTACCCACTGCCCTTCCTGCTGCTCTCCTTCTCTGCCACCCATGTTGGACTGCATGGTTTCCCCACTGCCAGGGGGACTATGCCAGCCTTGAACATGCCCACCTGAGCAGTGGTTGGCTGGTCCTGCTGGTGGCTATGACTTAGCTCCCTGTAAGATGCCCCCCTTTAAAGACACACTGGGAAACTTTTAGCTGTGGCAAAAGCCACTGAAACTACCTGTGAAACTTAGCAGGGTTGTCAACTACCTCTGCAAGGGCTACCACCATGCCCCCAAAGTTCATGTCCTTATCTTAAAACCAAAGAAGGCACACCTCCTCACTTCTGCTGATTTTCCAAGACACTTTGCCTTTTGCTTGCTCTCCCTTGTGCAAATCAAATGACCATAAGAAGAATATGATCAGGCTAGGCTATATGCATTTGTATGTATAAATAAATAAATAAATAAATAAATAAATAAATAAATAAATGTGTTTGCTTCATCTTACCCTTCCTTTTATACATCGGAGAAAAGACTACCAAAAATAAGGAAAGGCTTCAGCATTTGGGCTATTTAATTTATAAAAAGGGAAAATAAGGGGGAGGTTTTTATAAAATTGTATGGAGTAGAGAAACTGGAGCAATGCAATAAATAAGCTCCACTGAGTTCATTGTGACCTACTGTTAATGGATATTGCAGCCAAAGAGAGGCTTAACTTTTTTCTTCCCTTAATGAGAAGAGCCTGGGGTCATCCAGTGAAGCTGAATAGTGGCAAATTCAGGACAGACAGAAGGAGAATACATGGGGATAGGGGGTTATTCTGCACCCAAGCAAAGAAACCCCCACACACACACTACACTAGAAATTAGGAATAGTGACCTCCTAATTGTCACCTTAAACACCTCCTAATTAGGATCTGCAATCCCTCTACCCAGTTTGGCATGAGAGGTTTTTTTTAACCCTTTGTTTTAGTTTTTGAGAAAAGGAAACGTTTGCATGGCTAACACAAAAGCCACTGGACCTAACTGTCTGAAATTTGGCAGGTTCAGTCACCTTGATAGCATCTGCCATGTCCCCAAATTTCATCCACTTATGCGGAAGCACAATTTTTTTTACAACTTTCTGCTTTGATAGACTTCCTTGGGGGGGGGGAACAGATTTTACCTGCGGCTACCACAAAAACTACTAGACTTATCTGTCTGAAACTTGGCAGGTTCAATCACCTCTAAAGGGGCTGCCGGGTCTAACATGAGTGCTGGTCTGCCAGATCTAATACAAGTGTTGGGCTGAATAACACACACACAGCGTGGCAGACTTTCATGAGACCTGCATTGCATGAAAGTGAGCAGGGGGCTACTTTCTAGGGTAGGTGAACTTCTCAGATGTTTTCTTTGCTTTAGATGAGATGGCCACAGCTACTTTCTTCTTCTTCTCCTCCTTCTCCTCCTCCTTCTTTTTTATCCTTTAAAGTTTTACTGCAGCCTCCTGGCCATGTTTCTTCAACTTGAATGCCCATGGGGAAGAAATGCAGTCAAGAGGCTGCAGAGTAATGGTGCTTTGAGCAAAAAGTGTTAACAGAAGAAAACCTTGGCCACTGCTACCGGTGAGCCTTTCACGAGGTGCCAGGGCATACACAGGTGCTCTATCCCTGAATCATGACACCTCCCTGTTTTTTCAAATCCATCACAGGTAGTTTAAAAGCTTTGGGCAGTCTGGGAGAGGGTGTTTAACCCTTTCCTTCCAAGCCCCTATTTCAAGCTGGCAGAGCTGCTACTGGCTCGAGGAGGGGGGAGTACAGCACTTACATCTGCTCCTCTCCTGTAGAACTAATAGTACTTTGGGGGGGGGGGTTAATGGTGGGAAAACACAGGAGGAAAGAGTTAAACATCCTCTCCTGAACATCATTTCTCTGATATTCAGTTCTCCCCCAGTGAGGCTAATTAATATCTAAACTGCATGAGCTCCTAATCATGGATCCCCCATGTCACACCTTGAAAAGATTCCACCAGGTTTTTTTAAATGGATTTTAATGGTTCTGTTCTTCATTGATTTTCAGCTATACAATTTGGCAAAGCATATGTGTAATTCTGACATCCATCTATGAAAACCCATTAGCTCTTTGAAACTGTAGATAAAACTATACAGAAAAAAATCAATAAAGGTCTATAATGATGGTATCCTGTGTCTCTGTACGTATCCATTCCCTTTCCTAATTTGCTATCAGCTATCAACAGCCTACTGAGCATCGCTGGGAAGTGATAAAATGCTGTGTGTTTCATTGTAATGGGCCATGTTGCAGGCACACTATTAGAATAACCCATCTCCTCTGTGGCAATTGAAACTCAAAAGTAAAAAAGAAGCACATATCATTATAAGCATTTTGCTAATTTAACAGCCTCGTCAACAGACAAATTTCTATGGCCATCAGTTTTGGGTTCCACAAAGTATGTGAGGACTAAGTTGCAAATAGCAAATTCTACAGTTCCTAGCTTGCATTTTAGTATAGCTCTGTCGTCATCCCCACCTCCCTGGCCCCCAAGATCTTCAGAGATGAAATGGATTCAGGTGGGAAGGGCCTTTGAAATTAAGTAGCATTTACTTTCATTACATATCCAGCAATTATATTAACACCAGTTTGCATTTCATATACACAAAAGCAACAACAACATTGCTTTGGCAGGACTCTTAAAAATAAATAAATAAATAAATAAATAAAGGGACCATTCTGGCCAGTTCTGTTCTGCTTTTTACGCTGGCCCCAGGACGAGGAGTCAAGACAGGGGGACAAGCTGGGGTGCAAAGCAACAGGGGACTGGCTGGACAGAGACAACTCTGCCTGGCTTGGGTGGGGAGGAGGAGGGGTGTTGAAGTTTTGGGGCAAGTCAGTTTTACAGCACAATCCTATATATGTCTCCTCAGTTGTAAATCCCACTGCATTCAATGTGGCTTCCTCCCAGGTAAGTGGGTATAGGTTTGCTGCCTTAATTTTGAGTATGCTGCAGTACACCAGAAATCTGGCAGCAGCCCCTGATATTGTGTTTCATTTTTAATGGATGAAAATGGGTTGAGATGTCGTCCCCATTTGGACTGTAAAATGGTGGCTAGGCCTTTCTCCAAATAGAGAAAGCTGGCGGTGATGTTGGCACTGGTGCCATTGGGCCTGGGTCACGCTGAATACTGCACTGCCCCCTCTGCTGTTTCCTGAGTATCGAGGACAGTGACCTGACTTGGTTTACACAGCTTCAAAGGCCTAGTAAGATCCCCACCATTTCCTGCAGGCCTCTTTCACATTCTCCGTAACTTCATCAAGAAAATAGATAACAAGTTAATATTCAAAAGCCACAGAGAATATTACTGTCCTTTAACACATACAGGGTCACTGGGCAGTGTAAAGATATATTAGAAAGTTATGGGACTTGGTTTGAAAACAGATGAGGAATGAAGGAAGTTAATGTAAGTAAAATCATAAAATGAATTTCATGTATCATTAATTCTGATAACTGATTTTATTGCTTTGGAAAATTATGATGGCATTCTGCTACAAATACTTAGCCTAATTTGAATTTCAGAATATATATTTTTTCTTGCAAATCACTGTAAGCAATATTTTTAATCAGTAGAATGGAGCTAATTTATGTTTCAGGTGGTTAAAGAGAGAAAGAGAGAGAGAGAGAGATACTATGTCAAGGTTGCCTGGAGGTGGGTGAGTTGCCAATGCATATAAGAAAAACGTTAGGGGGGAAGCTAAAGAAAGCCAATAATTTCATTATAATTCCAATATAAAATATAAACAACAACCAAGTATCATTGTTGACATTGCTAGTAGTAGTCACCAAGCCTGTAATCTGGATCATATTCACAGAAAGCTACAGGTACATAATTACAGCTATAGAAAGAGATGACTTAATAACCAACTTCCAGCAGGAGCTTATACTCTCTGACTTGCTTTTCATTGCAGCTGGCTTCTGTATTGCATATATCTGGAACGTTGCATATAACGTTGTGTTGCATACAGATGCATGCACACACATATCTACACACACAGATGCACACATACACTCATACACACATCTCTGGGGGAAGGAGTAAAAAGTACAGGCAGTGAGGAAATTGGCAGGAGAGAATTTGTCAGTGACGGTTAGGAAACAGCAGTAAAGGCCGTGGATGGCCACAGGTTTTGCAATTGTGCATTAGAGAGTATCTGTCATGTATCATGTTAAGAGCGTTATGGATTGGATCGAGATTTAGGGCGTAATCCAGAATTGCCTGAGTAGATGTCCACTGATGTAAAGGGAATTCCTCCCTCTCTCTTCTCCCCTGCCAGCCACTGCATACCCCTAACACCCCAGAAAATCTGCTGCAGATTTTCCTGGAGAGCCAATAGCAAGTCAGATTAGGCAACTGTAGGCTAGAGGGGAAATGGTCTGGATAAGTGAGCTTCAAATGTTTTCTTTCCTCTGGTCTCAGCAGGATATGGCTTTGGCACAATGGAAGCACTTTTTTTTCTAACCCTTGCTGCAAAAGTGACATTTTAAATAAAACATTTCTTTTCAGTCTGAAATCCTTTTTCTAGCAGCTGCTACAAATCATTCTTCAATGGTGAAGTACTCTGTGATACCATCCCCAAATTGGACCAAAGAATGATACCATGCTACACTTTGTATTTGAGCACAGATTACAAAATACAGACATACACACACACAACATTTATGAAAGTGCACACCACTTTTCATTTTAAAACTACATTGAAGTAGGCCTCATAATTCTGTGGGGGAAACAGTAAGAAGAATATACCCTAACTTTAACACCCAAAGGATTATTGTCAGGATAAATGAGCTAAGAATTGCCAAGCACAACAAAATGGACAGAGTTATTCCGCTGACACTCATGAATTCAACTTGTATATCATTATGCATTTTCCATAATGGAAAATGCACAATGGCCTCTCCAGGGCCAGCACTACCAGCTCTATTTTTCCTTGGATGAGACAGAACACTTTGAGCAGTGCGGTGTGCTTGAAATATCTGTTTATATCTATTTAGAAATATATAAGTGAAGCATATTTGAATTATGCAAGTAGCTTCCAAAGGCAAACAGTTCAACCCAGTAATATTCTATCACATACCCCAAAGAACAACTGTTGTACCCCAATTTAAACCAACTTCAGCTAAATCTCATAGCTCTCCCTGTCTGCCCAAATTGAAATTGCAAATTTCTTCTATTATTTGCCAGTCTCTTCCTCAAAGGCTGATGATGTCGGTGATATTCCAAAGGCTGACAGAATATTAAGGACCATATTAAGGCAGGATCCAATACTGCCACTGCTGCTCCTCCGCTTGTGCCAAGAGGATCCCACCACTATCACAGCAGGAAGCAAGCACTTCCCAAAGCAACTCCGGAAACAAGATGAAATGCTCACTTCTGGAAGAGGACAGGTCAGTGGAGCCTCCCTTCTAGAAGCTCCAGATCTGCCCTGTTCTGGAAATGAGTATTTAGGCTAGTTTCTCATTGCTTCAGGAACCACTAGCTTCCCATTGCACTAGCAGTGGATACTTTCACTGTGCATACAGCACTGATACTGCCCCTTTTCTTAAACCTCTTTGCACCCATAGTTGTCTGGTATGCAAGACCACATTGATATGTGATTCCACAACAAACAAAACAGCAAAACTCATAACTATCTAGTTATTTTAAAATCACTTCACTGGCTGCCAATTAGTTCCCAGGCGAAGTATAAATTGTTGGTTATTACCTTTAAAGCCCTGCATGGTTTGGGTCCAAGTTATCTGCAGGATCGCCTTCTCCCATACAATCCACCCCGCAGATTCAGGTCCTCTAGGAAGAATTTACTTCAGCCAGCTAAAACTAGATTGATAACTGTTACCCAGAGGACCTTTTCTTCTGCCACTCCCAGACTGTGGAATGGCCTGCTGGGAGAGATTTGCCAACTCAACAGTCTTTCTGAATATAAAAAAGCTACAAAGACTGATCTCTTCCGGCAGGCCTACCTAGTCAAATTTTAAGATGTCCGGCTGTTATTTTAATAATGTAGTAGTTTTATATGTTTTAATCAACTTTATGTATTTTATAATATTTTTGTATTCCGTGTTGTTCCCCACCTCGATCCAGAGGGTGGGGCGGGTAAAAAATAAATTTAGTAGTGGTGGTAGTAAAAGATTTGGTCTATCTATATTAAGTCCTGCCTTTGGTTCATCAAGCCAAGGTTTAACTGGCCCAGTATTGCCAGTTTTAGGGTGACCATATTTTGGAAACCAAAAAGGAGGACAACATGGCCAGCCTCCAAGGGGGCGTGTCCAGCACCAAGGGGGCGTGCCCACCTGAACATAGCCTTGGTCACATGTCTGATTTTACAGCACACATTTAAGACAAATCTGTTCTACATAACATCTTAATGTTAAAATCACTGAAATAAAGAACAAGTGAGAGATTCAATGTCATTTTGATTTGTGGATGCCTTGCCTTTGCTGAGCTCCAGGTACCCGACTGCCCACCAAATCTGCAACAGGAAAGGTGCCCTGCTTGCCCAAGACTTCTTACCTAAAGACTGGAGATCCCCTTAATACCAAGGGCTGAAACTGCTCAATGTGCAACACCCCAAAGAGGAGGTTTGACAACCTGAGTTTGAAGGATATGGCTCCAGCAGTTTTAAAACACAATAATTTTAAAACTTTGAACTTTTAAAAAAATCCTGAAAAAACAATGGATGAACAGATCTGATTCAAACTTGGCATGGCTAAATCTCTCCTTAAGAGCTATCATGGTGCCAACTTTCTTCCCTTTATCTTTAAAAATGTCATTTTAAAAAAATAATTTTAAAACCTCAAACTTTTAAAAAAATCCTAAAACTCAATGGATGGACAGATCTGTTTCAAACTTGGCATAGCTAATATCCTTGTTAAGAGCACTCATGGTGCCAAGTTTAATCTTTTTATCTTTAAAAAATAACATATTCTTTTAAAAAAAATTAAATCCTCAATTTTTAAAAAAATCCTAAAAAATCAATGGATGAACTGATCTTTTTCAAATTTGGTGTGGCTAAAGCTCTACCTAAATCCTATCATGGTGTGAAGTTTCATCTCTTTATCTTTAAAAATGATGATTTTAAAAATAATAATTTTAAAACCTCAATTTTAAAAAAATTCCTAAAAAAATCAATGATGAACAGATCTATTTCAAATTTGGTATGACTAAAGCCCTTCCTAAGAGCTACCATCGTGCCAAGTTTCATGTCTTTATCTTAAAAAATGACAGAGTTATAAGCATTTTTGTTAAGTCCCATTAGAGCTGCTCTTTGGAAAATCCGGATTTCCCCTCCCGTTCCCGGATTTGTCATCAAAACCCCGGGCAAATCCGGTCACCCTAGTCAGTTTTCACAGGCACCAGTTCTCAGCTACCTGAGGTAGTTGTGATACATGAGAGCTTTGTTTTTTAACTAGAGGCCATGAATTGCTCAGAGTTCATAAGTACAAAGCATGTAGTATTACCCCTCTCAACTAATGATTACCATTGTTCTCAATTATTATTAGGTAGCACTGATTCAAGCTGCATACTACTTGTTCAAGAGTTTTGTCCCCAAAGTGCAGTTGATGTCTGCATGACTTTAGTAATATGACAGCAGAAGAAGTGGTTTGTGTATTGTTGCCACTATGTGGAAGAGCCAATTAAAGCTTCATGGAATTTTTCATTTTAAAAAGCTACCCAGTTTCTTTCATCTGTACGAGGGGTGTTTAAAACATTATCCACTAACAGTACCTTTCACACTTTTTTCCATGAATAATCTGCAGCTGAACCTGCATATTAATTGAAAAGAGGGTAAGCAAAGTATTTAATTCTGTATTTTTATTTTGTTAGAGGCTTTCTGCAAATTGTTTTTTTCTTTACAACAATTGCGCTTTCTCCCTTTAAGATTTACGTCCATTTATAACGTAAGATGTTTTCACAGAGGAGAATGGAAATAATGAGCCAAATGTTAACAGTGTAGCCATCACAGGGGGTAAAGCTTGTTTCCAGAGCAAGGGGAATCTTTTTACTGTTCAAAAACAACAACAACCTCTTTTACATGACATCCGTTTTATTCGTGGAGCATGACATGGAAGCGTGGATCAATATATTGTGCTTCCGCAATGCAAAATAGTGCCTCAGGGCAGCTATTGGCAGTATCAATGTGTGGAATCAGTTTTCCTATTGAGAGTGATTACAATTTAAGCAGCAGGGCCTTATGGGTCCTATCACTCCTAGCAATCTATACCAGCTATTGCTATTTTGTGACAAAATATTATCAAGCTAAGTAGCATTAGGCCCATGGCTGGAGAGAGAAGGGAGGCTGCGTGTCAAAGGGAGATAACCATTTCCCTTTGTAGATCAAGGGCAATTACACTGTCACTGGAAAAATAAACTGCTCAAGAAGAAAGAAAAGGAATATTGTTGAACACAAAGGTTGAAGGATGGAATATACACATCTAAGGCCATGGCTAGACCTGGCCATATCCCGGAGATGGCCCTGGGATCATCCCTGTGTGTCCACATGGCGCACAGGGGATCCCGGGTGCAGGGAGGGATGATCCCTCACTTTCCCCAGGATAGCCGGGGTGGCTTTAATCCCGGATTTTCCTGTGGTCTCGGGATTGTCCATCCTCCCGGGACATCATGCACCATGTGTAGACTGAGGAGGAGGATCTCACGATCAGCATATCGTGAGATCCTCCCCCTCCACCCCCCTGGTGTAGACATGCCCTCTGTCTGTATGAGGTTATCTGTATGCAAAGATAGCAAGAAACTGTGAGGGAGACAGGTGCCCTGGATCTCTGATCTAACCCTAACATGTCTGCGTAGCATTGTCCCAGTCAGAATGATTGCCCTGTCATTTCAACAGAAGGAGTCAATCCATGTATATATTGTCAGGTCTCCTGAGGCTTTAAATTTAGGGGGCTGATTGGCTTGCCTTAATGTAGGCTGACTGTATGGAAAGGAGGACAGGGCTCCTGCATCTTTAATAGTTGCACCAAAAAGGGAATTTCAGCAGGTGCCATTGGCATGCATGCAGCACCTGGTGAAATTCCCAATTCATCACAATAGTTCAAGCTGCAGAAGCCTTGCCCCCTTTTGTAGAATGATCAGATACAAAAGAGGGCAGAGCTCCTGAAGCTTTAATTGTTGTGATGAATTGGGAATTTCACCAGGTGTTGCATGCATACCAATGGCACCTGCTGAAATTCCTTTTTCTATGCAACTGTTAAAGATACAGGAGCCCGGTCCTCTTTTTCATAGGGTCACCCTATTTAATGTTATAGATGGGAGAGAGTCTTTCCTGTCTTTCATTAAAAAAAAAATGCTGCGAACATTTTTGCGAGCACAGATTGCATTTTGGGTCTGTGTTCGGTTCTAGGAGGTGCAAACCAGGTTAATCCTGATTTTTTTAAAAAAATGAACCAAAACAAATTTTTCATACATCCCTAAGTGGAGATGGGCTCTAATTTTCACAAGAAAATGTTGTGTGGGTGAGGAGATGTCCCATGCCTTCCCTTGCTGCAAGCAAATTCCTTCCTCTTCTTGCTTTCTCCTGGTATCAGCACTGTACTGGGAGAGCAACACCAGCACCACCAGTTTGGAAAGGTAAGGTGGTGGGTAGGGGGAGAACGCCGCTTGTCTTACAAACATCTCTTTTTGATGTACACATTTCCCAGACCTGCACCCCTTCCTGCTTTATACATGAACAGGACAAACACTGGAAGAACAAATTCATCTCCCCACATGACATCTAGTTTGCCTCTGAGAACTTGGTATTGCATAAACCACATTATGCACGACCATCTTCTTGGTCGTGCATAAACTACATTGATATCTCAAAAACAAGCGAATGTAAGGAAATGTCCCCAAAAGTATGCATGTGTGAGAGAGAGATCTGGAAGTAAAAGCAATGTTGTTCTTTTGTTTTCTTTTTGTTTTCTCTCTTTTTCTCTCTCCTCCTTTTTCATTTGCTTTTTGCATATTTTAATGTTGTTAATGTGCATACAATTTATGACAAAATTCAATGTAGGTATTGTATGTGTTGATAAAAAAGTTTTTTGTTTATTCGTAGCTCCTGAAGAAGGATCAGGAGATCCAAAACGTCGAGTTTTTTATACATTAAGACCTTATACAACAATACAATTTTTAAAGGTTGAAGACATATGTAGCAAAAAATAAAAACCTTTTTCTATTTTCCAAGACTAGAGACCATCTCTTCTTTTCCATGGGGGAAAACCAAATCAAGCATGGAATGAAAATTAGAGCCTTTCCTATTCATGACAATATATGAAGGATTTTATTTTTATTTGTTTCAATTATAAGTTGCTGTATAGTTGAAGTTCTCAGGGTTCACTCTTAACTACTTAAAATAATCAGTTTAAAACAAAACAAAAAAGTTAAAGTTTCAGTAACATTTTAAAAGCAGAAGATAAAAATCAAGGCAGCACAGAGAATGGCAAATTTAAGATGGAGCTTTACAAATAAGGAGTAAAACAAATAGTAAGTGAAACATTTTAAGAATTTTTAGAAGTCCTGGTGCTAGAAAGTCAACAGAATCAGCACCATCAGGCTTCTCTAGAACTGGCATTTCACAATTTGGGGACCACCATAGAAAAGGCCCACTCAAGAGTATGCAGAGGCACTTGGAGCAGGGCCTCAGATGATGAGCTCAGGGCATGGACAGGAACACCTGGGAAGAGGCCGTCCTTCAGCAGTGCCCATGTTGGCTTCCTTTGCTTAGAACTCATCCAGTTAGGGGTTGTGGTTTTATTGCTCTGAGGACAGCTCTCAGTAGCTGGCAAACCCCTGGCTTTGTTCTGTCCTGCACCTGCCTTTGATTTATGCACTTCTATGCTATTTAATTTCAATATTGTTGACTTTTGTTTCCAATTCATTTTAGCTTTTCCTGCATGCTGTCAGTCTCCACTGTTTTATGGGTCCATATATCATGGTTGTCCACAGTATTAATATTCTAAAGTGAGAAAAGGTGCAAATGGCAGGAACAAAATATGAGTTAGAACCTGATACTTTTCAGGCTGCAATCCTATGCACAGTTACCTCAGAATAAGTCCTACTGAACCCAGTGGGAATTAGTTCCAAGTAAACATTTTGTTGTATGGCTGGAATCCTATTCATATTTACTTGGGAATGAATTTCATTGAATTCATTGAGACTTACCCCTGAATGAGCATGAGCAGCCCAACCATTTATTTATTTTTAAATATCCTTTTTTAAAAAAGTGTTTTTTAAAAAAACACCCTATTCCAAATGTGATGGCAGTTGCTGGTGAAGAAGAAATAGCTCAAGAGATAGGCCTCCACTTAGTGAAAAAAGATATCCATATAGGCCGCAGATATTGTTGGACTGTAATTCCCAGCATCCCTCACCACTGCCTAAGCTGAGTAGGGCTGATGGGAGCGGTAGTCCAACAACATCCGGATGGCCACAAGTTCCCCATCCTGGGCAGAGAAACTCTGTATTCATATCATCCATTGAAGACACCCAGAGTTTCCTCTGTTGCTTGAATCTTACACCAGTTGCATTAATGATGATATATTTTAGGGATGTGCACGGACCCCCTGATCCTCTTCACACCCAATCTGCAAATTGTGGATCGGGCCCACTCTGCCCTGCCTCGATCCGCCTAGGGTCCGCTCCGCTGCGGAGCTCCGGCTCCAAATTGGAGCTCCGCAGCGGCGGGGAGTGGCGCCAGGTAAGGCCCCCTCCCTCCTCCCCCTTACCTGTGTCTGTCCCGGCCCATCCCAGCTTCACTAGAGCCCACGGCTGAACCAGGAACTGTACAGCCATCAGTGGCCACAGCAGCCTTTGGTTTGCACACTCCCTCTCCTCTTTGGGCATGGCAGTAAGGAGGAGTCTGGAAGTTTTTGCTTCCATTTTAAATTAACCACAGTTTGCCATGTCATCTGAACCCAACAATCTGTGGTTAACTTTAACTATGGTTAGAGGAAACAAGTCTATTTCAGACCATGGCTTACAAAGTTGGGTTGTTTCCACTAATCACAGTTAAGATTAACCACAGTTTCATGTTTAAGTCGTAATGCTACACTGCAGTTAACCTAAAACAGAATCTTGCAATGTCCTCCTTGCAGGTGCCAAAGGACAAGAGGGGCCAGTGAGTGCGCATGAGTTCACTGTGGCTCGTTGTCATCACACTAAACTATGGCTTAGCATAATGTACAAATGCTTGATCTACAGGGGTTAACATTAGAATCTTCTGCAGCTTTGTAGGACTTAATTTCTTGTAATCAATGTGGTTCAACAAGAATTTCAACAATAGTAAGAGGCTAACAGAGCTTTTTCACTTGTACCAATAAAACAGCTTGCTCAGCCTGAACACTGGTCACACATCTGCAGAATCTTATTTTTTACATTCTGAGCTGGAAAAGAACTCCTGGGGGAAATGACACTCAATTCACACTTTGAACTCCAACATTATGAGCGGGACTAGTTTTGGGGTAGATAATTATGAAGTTCAGAAATTATAAATTTTTCTATGAGTTCTTGGCTGGAGACACTTCTGTTAACACTTTCTGGGCTGAAAGAATGCAAAGCTGCCCTAAATGTCCCTTTCATAAAATTCTCAAGGTGGATTGAATAATGTTCTTCCATTATGCAAAAAATAAATAAAATCCTGATCATGTACAAGAGAAAATATGTTATTCTCATGCAGTATAGTCCTTTCCCTTGCTCACACCATGATACATTATTCCACAGATATACATACTATTTTTCTAATAACATCCATTGTGTATAATATTTTAATAGTACATGAAGTGCTCCCGTGTTTCTTATTTTTATGGGCATCTGTGGTGCCCATTGGCATATATTAACATTTAGTGTCCCCTGCAAAGGGTTCATTTAGAATACAGCTCCCCATGGTTATTATCTTCATTCCCTTTTGCAAGTACAATAGACATTTTTCAATGTGCATCATTCATCAGAGTCTGCACTTCTAAGGAGGGAAAAGAAGAAACCAGGGCCGGATCTACACTAGTCTTATAACATTGCTAGTGTCCCTTTCTAACGTGGTTCTCTGTATCGGTTCTCTGTATCACGGGACGCACTAGCGTGACTTATGTTTCACTGCAACGGAACTTCAGGGCACATGGTTCCATCCTTCCGTTGTTCTCCCTCTTCTGTGAGAGTTGCTGGGTTTGCTCCGCCCACTGCCTGCCTCATTCCTAGCCAGCATAGTAGGGCAGGGCAATAGTCATAAGCACACATAAGCCTCCTCCCAAAACATCTTAATGCAAGTCCCAGGGAATTGCCTGAATGCATAGGAGCCAGCCACTTTGCTGAAGCTAAGCAGGGCTGGGTCTGGTCAGAGTTTGGATGGGAGACCAAATTAAAAAGTTTTAGCAGCAGCCCCATTTAAGCCCTGCTGGTCATGAGTTTTGGACTTTGGACCCTTGTTAATTTTCCTGCACGGAGCTACAGCGCTCCTTTGAGCGCTCCTCAGCTCCTTTGCAAAGAGGGGGGAAATGTTAAAAAAAAAATCATAAAAAATCAACCAAAAAATCAAAATCAAATTTGGAATTTGAATTACTGTGCCAATTTTGGTGTCTTTATCTCTAAAGCTTACGCAGATGTAAGCATTTGTTTAAAATCCTGCTCCTGCGCCCACAGCAGCGGCTCGGGCGAATCTTTTGCAAAAGGAGCACAATTAAGGCTGGATGCATGGGACTACTTCACACTCAAAGCAGATTCTAAGGTGGAAAACTTCTGAGTCCTTTGCATGCAATTGTCAGTGATTGCACAGTATAACGCTGGTGTGATTTATCTGCTGTAGCAGATAAGATAGCAAACAGGGCGAAGGAAGGAGAACAGGAAGTGGGCGGAGCAAACCCAGCAGCTCTGCTACTCTCAGAGAAGAGGGAAAGGAAAATTACCGGTAGAACAAGGCACATGAATCTGTAGTCACGCTGGAACTAAGAAACAGAACCTGTAAGTACAACTCATTTGCAACGTTGGAGACCCAGGGTCACGTGACGCTGTGCATCACACTAACCCATTCAAAACGTTAGAATAACATCAGTGTAGATTCCCACCAGAGCACAGGTACGATGGCTCTTACAACTGACAATTGTATGGTGTGTTAGCAGGTAAAATAAGTGAACTCAACTGAAGTTGTAGTTATCAGTATGCAGTGCTGTCAAGTGCATAGCCTCAGAAGTGGAAAACTCTTCAAGTGCTGGCAATCCATGGTCAAAGGCAATTCATGCTTAGGCCCGTTCATGTTGTCAACATTCACACAATCGCTTGCACTGTGCCAGACCAGTGCACGCTGCTGTTGCTCCACAGCCATCTCTAATGAACGTGAAATCTTGGTGGTGGAGACAGATCAAATGTAAATATAATTAAAACCACACAAATGTGAGCGTATTAAAATAGCATAAAATATTCCCAACATTATTCACAGACGTTAGCTGAAATGAAGTTATTAGAACTAAAACGGCAAAATGAATGGCAATGCAAATTTGATGCTCAGCACCAAATTCTCAACCAGAGGAACGTGCAGAATAGGGCTTTTTGTGCTGTTTCCCAAAAGCAGATTCTTTCCAGACCAGTCAAACTGCCCCAGAAATTCAGGGAAATTGTGAAAGCAGCTCTAGTGAAGCCCCATGAATGGATGTTGGAAAGATGGATGTCAGGTATGCTTTAGGATGGATTCCTGCATTGAGCAGGTGGTTGGACTTGATGGCCTCATAGGCCCCTTCCAACTCTGCTATTCTATGATAAATGATCTGGTATTAGGAGAGAGCAGTGAAGTGGCCTAGTTTGTCGATGACACCAAATTATTTAAGATGGTTAAAACAAAAAGGGATTGTGAGGAACTCCAAAAGGATCTTTCCAAACTGGGAGTGTGGGCATCCAATGACAGATGTGTTTCAATGTAAGCAAGTGTACAGTTGTTTGGGACAAAAGTATAACCTGATGGCATCTGAGCTGGAGGTGACCAAAGAAGAAAGGGATCTTGGGGTTGTGGTGGACAGCTTGATGCAAATGTCTACTCAGTGTGCAGCCACTGTAAAGAAGGCAAACTCCATGTTAGGCATTATAAGAAAATGAATTGAGAATAAAACTGCCAGTATCATACTGCCTTTATACAAACATATGGTGCAACCACATTTAGAATACTGTATACAGTTTTGGTCACCACACCTAAAAAAGATATTGTAGAGCTGGAAAAAGTGCAGAAAAGGGCAACTAAAATTATCACAGGACTGGAGCATCTCCCCTATGAGGGAAGGTTACAACAGTTGGGATTGTTCAGCTTGGGAAAAAGAAGGCTGAGGGGAGACATGATAGAGGTGTACAAAATTATGCATGGTGCAGAGAATGTGGATATGGAGACATTTTGCCCCTCTCTCAAAATACTAGAACCCAGGGTCATCCCATGACGCTGATTGGTGGGAGATTTAGGACAGATAAAAGGTACTTCACACTGCACATAAACTATGGAATTCACTACCACAAGATATAGTGATGGCCACCAATTTGGATGGCTTTCAAAGGGGGTTGGATAAATTCCTGGAGGAGAAGGTTATCAATGGTTACTAGTCCTGATGGCTATATGCTACCTCCAGTACCCAAGGCAGTAAGCCTAGATGCACCAGTTGCTGGGGAACATGGGTGGGAGGGTGCTGTTGCACCATGTCCTGCTCGTTCATCCCTGGCCGATGGCTGGTTGGCCACTGTATGAACAGAGTGCTGGACTAGATGGACCCTTGGTCTGATCCAGCATGGATCTTCTTATGTTCTTATGACCTGAACCAACCCAAATTATTCCAAATCAGACCAGAGCCAACCCTTTTTGGTTCCGGACCAATTCAACCCACTTCAGCTTGGAATTTGAATCTGGAGTTAAGGCGGGAGAAAAGGTTTTAGAAAGTTTTTAGAAACTCTACAATATACGATCAGTCAAGAAGCCATTCCAATATGGGCTAAACACGATGAGACAGTAAGGGAGCAATAGGATGATGCAGCCCGCCCCCCGCCCCCGATCAGTCTGTAGACAACGCTGTTGCAAATTGAAAGATGACAGGGAGTGAAGAAAGAGGGTCGGAGGGTAGGGGAGATGGTGTGGGGCCACTGTTCCATTTCTGTCTCTGCCCACTGGCAAGACAAATACACTAAAAAGCAGGAATGGAAAGGGGGAAATACCTCTATTGTTCCAGCCACCCTGCCTGCCAGGGCTGAGGGTAGACAGAGGGCTCTGATCCGTAAGATTTCACTCTAAGAGATCCTTTTTAAAAATAAATAAAGAGCTCCATCACACCTACTTCCCTACCACCCCCGGCATGCATTCATGATGTCCACGTCCATTTCATTAGCGCATCAAGCACTGGTCACTTTCACATGTGTGCGATGTTACGCTATTTTGCCTTGCTTACCTTTTCACCTGGTGTCACGCTTCCTGGTGTCACCGCCCCACCCCACCCTGCCCCTTCTCCTTCCCCCTTCAGTTCATTGGTTCTTGTGGTTGATGGATGCGGCCGCCTCCCCGCCCCCCTCTAGTTTTGTTGTCTAAAGTTTAGCTGGGCACCTCATACAGTGGGCAAAAAAGAGAGGGAAGTTGAAAGAGGTGGATGATAGAGCAATGAGAGTAGGATTGGAGCAGCAGAAGTCTGTTCATCTGGCTCAGTGCGCTGGAGAAGAACTGCCCCTGCCCTCCTCTTTCGTCAGCAAGAGCTTCATCCCACGGCATTGTTGTTGCTAAATCACACCCCGGGCGGCAGCGCTCCTAAGATCCTTTGCAAACGGTTTAAGGGGGGAAATGTAAAAAAATCATAAAAAATCAATGGATGACCCAATCTGAATCAAATTTGGTATGCTAAAAGCTTTCCTTGATATCTATTACTGTGCCAATTTTAGAAGTCTTTATCTTTAAAGCTTATGCAGATGTAAGCATTTGTTTAATTCATATCAAATCCTGCTCCTGTGACCCAGTGGCTGCTCGGAAAACACGCTCGGAAACTAGTAGAAAAACAGGGTGGGTCTTTTGCCTTTGAAGCACAATTAAAGCAGGATGCATGGGAGTGCTTCACAGTCAAAGCAGATTATAAACTGGAAAACTTCAGAGTACTTCACAAAAAAAGCAGAATATAAACTAGAAAACTATTGCAAGGGGAAAGTATTAAAAGCAAAAATTCCATGGCCCTGATCTAACTGAGCCTTCTCTGCAGCTGCTTTTAACTTTTTAAATAATAGTGTCCTATCTAGTTTGGCCCATAGCGTGTTGTGTGGGATGACAGAGATTTTACTTTCCTGCCAGATTTCCATCATGAACCTCTAGTTTGAATGATGCAACACCCCATCATGGGATAATTAACCCTTTAGGGGCCATGGTGCATACCAGCCTCCCATGCCTTGTTGTTGTTGTTATTATTATTATTATTATTATTATTATTTATTTATTTATATAGCACCATTAATGTACATGGTGCTGTACAGAGTAAAACAATAAATAGCAAGACCCTTCCGCATAGGCTTACATTCTAATAAAATCATAATAAAGCAATAAGGAGGGGAAGAGAATGCACCAAACAGGCAGTATAAAAGTCAGAACAAAATCAAGTTTTAAAAGCTTTAGGAAAAAGAAAAGTTTTTAGTTGAGCTTTAAAAGCTGCGATTGAACTTGTAGTTCTCAAATGCTCTGGAAGAGCGTTCCAGGCATAAGGGGCAGCAGAAGAAAATGGACGAAGCCGAGCAAGGGAAGTGGAGACCCTTGGGCAGGTGAGAAACATGACATCAGAGGAGCGAAGAGCACGAGCGGGGCAATAGTGTGAGATGAGAGAGGAGAGATAGGAAGGAGCTAGACAGTGAAAAGCTTTGTAGGTCAACAGGAGAAGTTTATATTGGATTCTGAAGTGAATTGGAAGCCAATGAAGAGATTTCAGAAGTGGAGTAACATGGTCAGAGCGGCGAGCCAAGAAGATGATCTTAGCAGCAGAGTGGTGAACAGAAACCAACGGACTGATGTGAGAAGAAGGAAGGCCAGTGAGAAGAAGGTTGCAGTAGTCCAACCGAGAAATAACCAATGCATGAACAAGAGTCTTGGCAGAAGAGACAGACAAAAATGATCGAATCCTGGCAATATTATACAGGAAAAAACGACAGGATTTGGCTACTGCCTCAATATGAGGAATAAAGGAGAGCGAGGAATCAAATATAAAGCCAAGACTACGAGCTTCCTTGACCGGAGTAAGCGTAACATCATTGACAGTAAGAGAGAATGAGAGATGAGGAGAAGGTTTAGGAGGAAAAACAAGCAATTCAGTCTTTGCCATATTAAGTTTCAAACGACGATGAAGCAACCAAGCTGAGATATCTGAAAGACATGCCGAGATACGATCGTGAACATCAGGAGAAAGATCCGGAGATAAAAGATATAATTGTGTATCATCGGCATACAGATGATATTGGAGGCCATGAGATTGAATAAGCTTGCCCAAGGGCAACATGTATAAAGAAAACAACAACGGGCCAAGCACCGAGCCTTGCAGAACCCCTACTGAAAGGGGAAAAGAGGAAGACGAGCTGCCATTAGCCAACATGCTGAAAGAGCGACCCGCTAGATAGGAGGCAAACCAGTTATAGACAGAGCCACAAAATCCGAGGTCATGAAGGGAATCTAAAAGAAGATTGTGATCAACCATGTCAAAGGCTGCAGTTAGGTCAAGGAGAATAAGAACGGAATAAAGGCCTTTAGACTTGGCAATAAGAAGATCGTTGGTACACTCTGAGTTAAGCAAGGGTTAAACAATCCTCACATAACCTATGGTGGCTGGGTTTGTATGACATGACTGAATATGCAGTCTGGCAACTGCAAGCACCATGGTTCATCATGGGTTAACTAAGCCACAGTGAACCACAGCATGGTGTCTCATTCAGGTCATTGTCTAGTTTGGCCATCAGTAACAAAAATCCACACACCACTTCCAAAGCTGAACTACTCAAAGACCCCTCAAAGAATCTCAATTTCTAACTTTCCTACATGTTCACTGTTTTATATAAACAAAACACCGGGGAGGCCCAAATGCCACAACTGAGACACATTTTAGCCTCCAAGCATTGCTTAAATTCAAATTTCTTCCAGGAATTTCTCAGCATGTAGCTGACAACATTTTAAATCCTTTCTTTGAAACACAGCATCAGAGTTGATTATGCTCAATTATGAATGCCTTATTCTCTCATGAACTATCTATAAAAGAGTCATCAGTAGTAATGAAAAATTGATTATTCAGTCAACTGTGTGCCATTAATTAATATGTTGTACTCAAGTAAGCAGTGGGGATGGTGAAATAAAGCAGTCTGGGATTCTTTCTTGCACAAAGCAGTGTTTTTTTGGGGTGGTAGGATGAAACTATTCAATGAAGCTGGATCTGCCACATAAGCACTACTTTATTTATTAGATTTCATAAAGGTGCAAGCAGACAAAAAGTTGGTTAGGAGTAGCCAAGGACATTAAAGCCTTATAATGGCAAATGGAGACGTGTACAATCTCAGCTGTGTTTTTGATCTACTTATTATTTATTATTATTATTTATTTATATAGCACCATCAATGTACATGGTGCTGTTCTACATGTTGTTTCTTACTGATTAAAATTCTTACTTTATTCACATTTGTAAAATAGGCACCAATGTAATAAAATAGGGTGTTGGAGAGACATAATTCGCTCCTGCCCTTCCATTTCTCCCCTTGCCATCTTTTTCTCCAAGCTGAACAATCTCAGCTTTTGTAGCATTCCCTCATATGGGAGATAATCCCGTTCCTTGACTGTTTTAGTTGCTCTTTACCTCAATTTTTAACAGCTCTGCAATATCTTCTTTTAGGTATGGTGACCAGGACAGTATTGTAAGTGTAGCCACGCCATAGTTTTGTATAAAGGCAGTATGATATTGGCAGTTTCATTCTCAATTACTTTTCTAATTATGCCTAACGTACAGAAGTAAACATTTTCATCAAGCTGTCCAATACAACCCCATGATCTCTTTCTTGGTCAGTCATTGCTAGCTTGAAGTTATACTTGAAGCTGGGATCTTTTTGCCCCAACATGCATCACTTTGCACTTGCTTTCACTGAACCACATTTGCCGTTGGGAGGCCAATTCTCCCAATTTGGAGATATTCTTTTTGAGCTCTTCACAACCCTGTTTTGTTTTAACCACCCTAAATAATTAGGTGTCATCTGCAAACTTGGCCACTTTACTGCTCACTATTTTTTGTGAACTGTCCAGAGAGCTTCAGTTATGGGGTGGTATAGAAATATAATAAATGAATAATGCCAGGTCATTTATGAACAAATTGAAAAACTTTGATCCCAATACAGATCCTTGTGGGTTCCCACTCTTTGACTCAATTGGGAGTGTTTACCATTTATTCATATTCTTTACTTTCTGTTCTTTAACCAGTTATTGATCCTCTTATTCCATGACTGCTAAATTTGGTGAGGGACTTTGTCAAAAAAAACTTTTGGAAGTCCAAGTAAACATAGCTGAGTCACCATTGTTTACTGACACTCTCAAAGAACTCTAACAGGTTAGCGAGACAGGACTTACCTTTGCAGAAGTTGTGTTGATTCTTTTTCAGCAGGGCTTGTCCATCTATATGCCAACTAATTTTAATAATGCTTTCAACCAATTTACCTGGAACAGACATTAAGCTAACCAGCCTGTAATTTCCACCCTGGATCCCTTTTTAAAAACCAGTGTTACCTTGGCTATCTTCCAGTCCTCTGGTACAGAGACTGATCTTAGGGACATGTTGCATATTTTGATCAGACGATCAGCAATTTCATATTTGAGTTCTTTGAGAACTTTAGGATGGATACCATCTGGGCCAGATGATTTATTTGCTTTCAGTTTATCAACAAGGCTGAGAATTTCATCTTTTGTCACCCTGATTTGCCTCAGTTCCTCAGACACCCTTCCTGAAAACATCAGTTCAGGCACAGGTATCTGATATATCTTCTGCAGTGAAGACCGATGACAAAAATTCATTCACCTGTGCAATCCCCTTTCCCTCCTTTAGTACTCCTTTCACTCCATTGTCATCCACCGGTCCAACTGTCTCCCTAGTTGGTTTTCTGTTTCTGATGTATTTTAAGTGTTCTTTATTTTTGGCCTTGATATTGTTAGTGATATGCTCATTACACCAAGTGCACATTCCCACGATAGTCACACATGTGGCACTCAGTGCAATACACTGGGAAGCCCCCACACCCCTGCTGGCTTTCTACCCTCGTAACTGGTTTTTTATTTGGGTGTATTTTACCTGAAAAGCATTGTTGTTACTAAGTGGGGAATTTATTTATAGTTATGTATTTGCCATTACTTAATATGAGTAGGAAGGGGGTTGCCCCAACTGGTGCTGCAGCCAATCTGGCTGAGGGCTTTGTCTGAAAAGCAAGGTAGGCCCTGTATTTGAACCCTTGATTAGCACTAGCTTCCAGTGGCTGGGAATGTAGGTCAATTGGGCCCCTCAAAGAATGCCAATTCCTATTCAGGAAGGAGGACTATAGAGAATAGTGAATGGGAGACCCTCTGTTGGATGGGTTGTTGGAAGGGACAGCAGACAAGGAGTAGGTGATTTGGGAAGGGTGTGGCTTGCATGGACTGGGTCTTGTGTGTGTGTGTGTGTGTTTCTTTTAAAATAAATAAATGATAAGCTCAACTCTTAAACTTGCTTTAGTTAATGAACTGCTCTTTAAGGCCTAAAGCCTGAACCCAAACTGAAGCCAGCCTGCACTTTTTCCTTTTTATAAGCAGACTCTTCCACTAGTTAGTCCTGTACATAACATAGAGCTATGAATTGCTTTTATTACCTCTTTCTAAATGTTTAGTTAACATATGTGCCTGAGGTTCCTTTTTAACCACTAAGGGATCTTTGTTAGCGCAAAGCTGCAAGGCCTGTAGGCCCATGTTGGATTTCCTACCTGTTATTCAGCTCTCTACTGCATGTGGGTCAGGAGTTACCCCTCTGGGATTCACCTCCCTTCCTTGTGCCCTTGATTTGGCTTCAGCTGCTATTTATGAATTATAAATGGTTCCTTGAGGTAATTTAACAGATAATTAAGTAATTTCACTTACCTTTTCCTCACACAGTTGCTTAACTCGCTTGTTTGCTGACTCTTTGTCACTCACTGGAGTTGAGATCCTTTGTCACTGAGGCTCCACAGTGACAGCCAAAAGGCTGAGAAATGCAGGGTAATTGTGTGCAGTTGTAAGTCAATATCTTGAAAGCTGCACAAAACCCTCAAGCAGAAAGACTTCTGCTCTGTATAAAAGTAGGACTTTGGATAAGACTGAACATACTATTAAGAGTACATTTTCAATATGAAAAATGGGTATTTTAAAATAAGCATTTGACAGTTTGTTGTGAAAGATTGTAATTATACTTTATAGCTCAAATGGAACATTAGCTGCAGGGGGTAGAATCATTATCTCTATTGATACAGTGATGATAAGCCACTGAGAATAAGTCCGTCCTAATAGTTTAATTTAACTGAGCCCATCTGTAGCTTCGAGCTTCCAGAGGATACGGTAATTTGATGAAGTAAAGCTAGTCAGCTCTATCACATTTGTCTCATAAAATTACTAGATCTCCCTAGCAGATATATAATAATTCAGCTGCTTCAGTAGCTTCTTAATCTTAGGGCCAAACTAGGTGTGACGCGGGAGATCTGCGATTAGAATCTCCTCCAGTTTTGAAGGTTGCATATGCGGAGAGGATGTTTAACCCATTCTTCTGATGTCATTTTTCTCTAGTGTGAAACACACACGTGCTGTCATTAGCTCCACCGGGAAGCAGGGAGAAATTTGACAGGTACCTGGGGAGGATCAGACTATCAATGGCTACTAGTCAGATGGCTATATACATTGCCTTCCATATTAGAGGCAATGTTCCTCTTAATACCTGGGAAAGATGAGTATGAGGTGCTCTTGAGAACTTGTCCTGCTTGTGGGCTTCCCATAGGCATCAGGCTGGCAGCCGTGAATACAGAATACTGGATTAAATAGGCCATTGTGTTGTACCCCGCCTCGATCCAGAGGGAGAGAAGGGTAAGAAATAAATAAATAAATATTATTATTATTATTATTATTATTATTATTATTATTATTCAGTCTGATCCATGACTTTTTCCAGTGTGGAGCTAGTTGGGGAAAGGACAAAGGAGGAAAGGGTTAAAAATCCTCTCCCAGAGTGCCACTTCCCTACTCTTCAAAACCATGAAAGATCCTATATCAAATCTGAATTGGGCAGTTGCGGGGGTGGGGGGAGGATGAGAGCCAAACTACAGTTCTTGTGCTTTTTAGGGATAATGGGGATGTGCCAAATTGTAATTTAACTAAAAAATGGTAAGAAATAACTGTCAATGCTATAAAGCAATATAGCCTGATAATAAATGAAGAACAATCTAAGTGCAAACGTGAAAACACTCATATTCTCTTCCATATATCGATTCAATCATTTAAAAACTGCTGGTTTAAGACCTAAGTTAAGGCTATCTCATGTTGGCTTAGGATCTACGAAACCAGGAAAATGGATGCTAAGGCTAATGCCTTAGCTTATGTACACCATGATCAGTAATGTAGGTGACCATATTTTGGAAACCAAAAAAGAGGACAACATGGCCACCCCCAACATGCCCACCAACATGCCCAGCCCCCAAGGGGGTGTGCCCACCCAAGCATGGCCTTGGTCACATGCCTGATTTCCCAGCACACAATTAAGACAAACCTGTTCTACATAACATCTGAATGTTAAAATCACTGGAATAAAGAACAAGTGAGACATTCAATGTATCTAAAATTAATTTTACTTATTCCTACTTTTGTAGCTTTTGCTGTACTTTGAAGCTTTTGCTATACTCTGTGTGATACAGACTCCCCTTCCCTCAAACATATTTTCTGACTGCAAATCCTTAACTGGATGACCATAGTCTCACCTTTCCTAACATTTAACACTCTTTCCCCATCACCATACTCACAGGTTCAGAATACTGCTACCAGTGAACAAATGAAGCAGTTGACAAGTACAGAAAAAACTAGTACAACAAACCAGCAACCAAGCACTCAGAAAGAGTATGAACTACTATTAGCCTGCAAACATTAGCCATGGAACAAAATGGACTAAAGGCTGGCACCTCTTAGCTTGTTTCAACTTCAACCAGACATAAAAGTCAAAAACAACCAAGAAAAACACACCCACCTCATTGACATAGCAATACCTAATGACAAAAATGTTGCAGAAAAAGAAGAGGACAAGAGAGAGAAATATACACCACTGGCTATGGAAGTTAAGGAACTGGCGACCCAGCAGAAACCAAGATGGACCATGGGAGAGGCTGGGAAGGTCTTTTCCAGCAGTTCCAGAATCAGGCCTTCCCAGCCTTGCCCTGCCTATATCCGGGCTTCTGCTGGGTCATCACTATCACGATGACCCAGCAGAGGCCTGGATGGGGATGGGGCAGGGCTGGGAAGGCCCATTTGCAGAAGTGCTGAAATGGGCCTTCCCAGCCTCTGCCGCAGTGATTTTTCAAGATTCCCCCCCTAAATATGGGATTTCCCCCCGGACCCGGTTTTGCCATCCATTGTCCGGAGTTGTCTGGGCAAAACCAGGCATATGGTCACCCTAGATATAAAGCCTCAGTCAACCTATCCAGGAATGGTGGAGAGGCAGAAAGAACATGCTGTATAGCTTAATCAAAGAGGGCCTTCTCTGTAGTGCTGCCCCACCTCTGGAGCTTTCCCCTCAAGGAGTTGCACCTGTGCCTATTGAGAGCATGACCAAAACCTTTTTTGAAAAATCCCTATGCTTTCTTAAATGTCAGTTGATTCTATGTTTTTGTTTCCTGTGTTGGACTCTGCTGCTGTATCATTGCTTTTAAAAATTGCCTTTATTGTATTGGTTGTTTTAAGCCATTCTGAAAGCACTTGTCACTAGGGCAGGGTGTATATATATATATTTCATAAAGAAAGAAAATAAAAGAACATTTTTGCTTTTTTAAAATCTTGTGCACAGCTATTTGAACTATTTCTATTTACTTGAACTTCAAGTTTTACTGTTGTCAGATTGGAGGCGTTTGCTTAATCAGTGTTCTCAACATTTTATTGTTACTAATCTGTTGAGAATCTGGAATAGATACAGAAATAGGCTAAGCCTGGCTAAATCTCCCACCTCAGCAATAATTTATTGTGTTGAGTTCAATCCTGATAGCCTGCCAACCATTTCTTTTAAGGATGATGAATCATGGTTTTGTGTGAAAATTTCCATTGATCTTCAGTAGGTAAGTTATCTTCATTGTGTAGGCATCCTAAATAAGTTCCCACAATGCATATGACGATTTTTCAAATTCCATATTTCATGAACTATGGGCACATAGCAGAGTGGCTATGGCATTGAATCTCATGCTTTTGATGTCAAGGAAACCAATGGATACGTTATCATGATTATCAAATAAATTGGAATCAATCAACTGATGTAGTAATGGGAGTTTAAACTTTATATCCACTTTTCATACATAACTGTAGAAAGCAAGAGGGGGGATTTGAGGGGTCAAAATCATTGTTCGAACAAGTCTTATGTACTAATGATGAACATCTTATTGGTAAAGTATATAAACTGTTATTAAAGCTGGAGGGGGAGAAAGAACAAATGAAGGGCTGTATGGTCAGATGGGAAAACAATGTGGGGCATAAGATTCCAATTGAATTATGGAAAAATATGTGGACAAAAGGTTTAAAGTACACATTAAGTACCAGACTAAAGGGAAAAAATTTAAGATGATGTATAGATGGTATATGTCTCCATCAAAGTTAGCAAAAACGTATAGTGGTTGTTTGGGGGACTGTTGGAAATGTGAAGAACAAGAAGGAACCTTTTATCATATGTGGTGGTCTTGAAAAAGAGCAAAAGTATACTGGGTTAAAATACATGTATTAACACAAAAGATTTTAAAGATAAACATAGAAATGAAACCAAAATTGGTTTTGCTTGGACTCGGGGATGATCAATTTAAAGAAAAAAGATTCTTTCAACATATGGTGACAGCAGCAAGACTACTATATGCGCAATATTGGGAAAAAACACAAGTACCAACAACGGAAGAATGGCTCCTCAAGGTGATGGAATTGGTGGAGATGGCGAAATTAACGGTGCTAGTACATGAAAGAACAATAGCCTCATATGTATTGGACTGGAAACGTTTTATCAAGTATATACAAGAACAGCAAAAGGATGATTTATTTGTTTGTGGGTTTTATATATAACCTGTACCTTTGCCTTTTTATATACTGTATATACATTAGCTTGTTGTTATGAAATTCATACCGGGCAATATAGAAACAACGGATGTTTGCCGTCTGACATGAAGATCGCTTTAAATGAAATATAGCCTTATGTATTGTTTATTTTACTAGATGTATGTGTGGTGTAGTAGTTTGCATAGTTTGTTTTTTGTACCTTCCTTATGTGTCTGTTTTTTGTGGAAAATAAATAAAAGTATTAATTAAAAAAAATAACTGTAGAAAGCAGATCCCAACTTAAGTACTTCTATGCTGAAAATTTCCTTTTCCTTTTTTTTACATTCTCGCCAAGTTCAACAGAAAAGAAGTTGATTTTGAAAATATTCCCGTGAAATTCTCATGGGTGGGGTACAGGGTTCTTTCCCTTACCTTAATTATGAGGTAGCCAAGGGAAGGTGCGTATGAGTGTCCTGTCTTCCTTTAAACAACCCTCTCTCTGGCAGCTGGCAGCCTCCTGGAACTTCCCGCACTTCAGTGAAAGCCCAAGGGAGGATGCCGGGAGGCAAGCCCTCCGACGGGCCTTTTTCAGAGCGGGATGTCTAGGGAGTTTAAACAGTCAGTTATACTGTAGAAATATAACCCTATATGACTGCTGTATCTCTGTTGTTACTATCTCTTGTGAAGCTGTCTATGGTTAAAAAAAATACCCTATAATAATCCCAGCACAGGCTTTGTATGTGTTGGTGATTAGCCTGTCACTTACAAATGGAAAAGTCCCTTTTAGTAATGCTTCACAAATAAAAAAAATACTAACTATGTCTAAGGAAACTGGGTGGGGAGAAATAGAAAGAGGCATTAAGAGACCACGTCCTAGTGAAAAAAGAGGAGTTTCCAAACTAAAAGCTTTACTCATGTAAATATAAGCTTAAAAGTTATGGTGGAACTAAGACCCTGAGCCACAGAATAGGAATCTGTCATGAACTCACATTGTGGCCTTGGAGAAACCATCATCTTGCTAACCTCAGCCCTGCCCACTGCCCACTGCCCATTCACAATGGAGATAACAGAAAAGCTATATTTTACAGGGTTGTTGTAAGGATTACAAGAAGTTCATGCATATAAAGCACACTGAACCTTTGAAAGTGTTATACCACTTTCAATGTTAAATACTTTTTAATAACAATGTTTCTGATTTGTTCCATTTACAAGGTATAACTTGAAAAACTAACTGAGGAGTTTGCTCTGTTTGCTGGGTTGAATCTGGTGCAAGAGAACTATTGCCCTAGCTACATGTCAGGCTATAATGCATGAATTCTGTGATACATTTACTGACGGTTATTTTAAGTACTGTTGCAACACAGCGCATAAAAAACACCAAAAATTGCTTTTCGAAAGCAAAAACTCTGTTATGGAAAGCAAAGGAACTCATTTCCACAAATGTGTGTTTTGCTTTAGCTCCAGTTCTGTGATGTGTTCACAGAAATCACCATGACATTTCTTAGCTCCTTAAATAATGCAGGATCACGATCAAAGAAAATGGGTATTACTGGTAGTGTAGCTTCATGCATTTAACTGTGTATCCTCCAATAAGCAGGTAAATCTGCATACAGTAAAGGTTATTATCATTCAGTTCTCAAGTTTTGTACAAAAAAGGCCCAGGTAGGTTTGAGGTGGAGTGTTCCCAAGTCCACTTCCCACCTGCATTTACCACACCCGGGGCCAGCCCTAGGAGGAAAAACATTCTTGAGCACTGCTACCAAATGTGAAACTGCACGTGCTCAGAGTATTAAAAAAAAGGGGAGTGTTAGTGTATCAAGAACCTGCTGTGACTTGTGGAAAGGTGGTATATGGTGGGGGAAGAAGAGAAATGTTAGCTGTGTGATTCACAAGTAAAGTAATACCAGTCGTTTTTTCCTGTATTCGTCGTTTTTTCCTGTATAATATTGCCAGGATTCGATCATTTTTGTCTGTCTCTTCTGCCAAGACTCTTGTTCATGCATTGGTTATTTCTCGGTTGGACTACTGCAACCTTCTTCTCACTGGCCTTCCTTCTTCTCACATCAGTCCGTTGGTTTCTGTTCACCACTCTGCTGCTAAGATCATCTTCTTGGCTCGCTGCTCTGACCATGTTACTCCACTTCTGAAATCTCTTCTTTGGCTTCCAATTCACTTCAGAATCCAATATAAACTTCTCCTGTTGACCTACAAAGCTTTTCACTGTCTAGCTCCTTCCTATCTCTCCTCTCTCATCTCACACTATTGCCCCGCTCGTGCTCTTCACTCCTCTGATGCCATGTTTCTCGCCTGCCCAAGGGTCTCCACTTCCCTTGCTCAGCTTCGTCCATTTTCTTCTGCTGCCCCTTATGCCTGGAACGCGCTTCCAGAACATTTGAGAACTACAAGTTCAACCGCAGCTTTTAAAGCTCAGCTAAAAACTTTTCTTTTTCCTAAAGCTTTTAAAACTTGATTTTGTTCTGACTTTATACTGTTAGTTTTACCCTACCCTGTGCCTGTTTGCTTTCTCTTCCCCTCCTTATTGTTTTATTATGATTTTATTAGAATGTAAGCCTATGCGGCAGGGTCTTGCTATTTACTGTTTTACTCTGTACAGCACCATGTACATTGATGGTGCTATATAAAATAATAATAATAATAATAATAATAATAATAATAATAATAATAATAATAATAATAATAATACAGATGGCCATCTAGAGATGGCCCCATTACCATTAAGACCAGGGCCAGATCTACACGTCGTTGTGAAGGCGCTTCCGTGCGCGGGTTTTTAATACGTACCAAAATGAAGCGCGTCTTTCTTTACTGCCTCATGCACTTTTTCTTTTGTTTCGTTTCGTTGGAGCAGTTCACACTCTTCTAAATTCTATCCCTTCCGTCGCAAGTGGGTGTTTCTTAGAGTCTGGCTTTGGTGGATGCTTGTGACGGTCTCCCTTGCTTCCCCCCCTTTTTTTAAATTCCTCAAATCCCAGAATTCCCTGTTTGGGGCGTTGTGCTCGTTGTGGAGAAGATGGAGTCCATGGATAGCCAAACAGAATTAGTCAGCACCATGGCTGTTTCTATCAATTTACTTCTATGTGCTCTTCGAGCACTGTCTGTGCTCGAGGATGAGTACTGGCATTGCCGGGCGCAACTCCGAAAAATCATCAAAATTCACCGCAGACGGAGGATGCTGTTATAGAACCCTGAGTTCTATAAAAATGCAGCAGAGCAGTTTGGGGTTGGCCGCTCGACAGTTGGAGTGTGCTTGGCAATGGAGCTAGTTCTTCGTCGCACAGTCTATCTTGGCGATTTTCGAAAGGTAATTTTTTCTTCTAAGCTAAATTGGATGCACACATGCGCATGTGTGATGAACGAACTCATGCTATGTATAGGAATTTTTTTTCTCCCTTTGGCCTGAAGTTGCTGGTACACATGCGTATGTGAGACGAACGATCGAGAGTTTTGTATAGGCAGGTTTTGTCTCCCTTTGGCCCCAAGTTGCCTGTATACGTGCGCATGTGAGACAATCGAACACCTGTTATGAATATAGGGAGGGTTTTTCTTTGGCCCGTAGTCGGATGCACACGTGCGCATGTGTGATGAACGAACTAGTGCTATGTATAGGAAGGTTTTTTCTCCCCTTTGGCCCCAAGTTGCCGGTACACGTGTGCATGTGAGACGAACTGCTATGTGTTTCAATTTAATCATTCCTGTTGGTTTAAACATTGTCTTTCACTTTTTAATACAGGTAATGGACAGCTTTGCAGCTTTGGGATTTCGGGGCTCCTGCATAATTCTGCACAACATCTGTGAAACCAGAGGTTACGCAATCATTAACAGTGACGGACCACAAAATCGTGTAACACTTGCGACCCTAGGACAACCCTATGTTAATAATGAAAATGAGCATGTAGCTGAGGGAACCGAAGTTAGGCATGCTATTTGCACATACTTGTGGCGCAATAGGGAGTTGCGTAGGTAAAATTAAAGTGTACAATAATTGCAATGTTGTTCCTGTATATTCCTTCACTCTCTTCGCGACTTTGTTTTGTGTTACGTTGTTTCATATTGAATAAAAACCTTTTGTATTGGCATCTGTACTTCCCTTTTCAACCAGTAGCCTCCAAAAAATGAAGTTTTGTTTTAAAAATAACTTTATTTAAATTAATAATGTACATAAATAAAAATAGCACTTCTTTTTTTAAAATGTTGTATTACTTGAAACTAAAGACCATATTTTTGCAACGAAAACACAGCGTTGTTTGTTCCTTTGAAATTGAAAATGACCACAGTGTACACAAGCAGTTCTACTTAGAAGAAAGGCATGCAAAAGGTTTATAAGTAAGCATTGCATTCCACATTAGAGTTAAATAAATTATGCCATGAGGCAGGGGGAAGAATACATTAAAAAGAGAACATGCATTCATCAGCAGACATAAAAACATCAAAATTAAAGGGTAATCTAAGGAGGGGTGGGGTGGGTTTGTGTGTGGAGGGGAGAAACTTAACATTATTTACATTCCAACATGCAGAAATGAAATGAGCTTGACCAGGCAGCAAAAGCAGTTCTGCTAAGAAAAATTCCGTGCAGATTAATGTAAACAGATCTATGTAAACAGCAGATTAACCCTAACCGAACAAGCACATATGCGCATCCCTATTAACAACTAAAAAAATCTTTAAAATGGGAAAGGCAAAAGAGGAAAGGAATGAGGAAAATTGAACCCACCCACATCCCCTCTCCTCGCTCGCGGGAAAGGTGAAGAGTAAAGATAGATGCTGCTTTTCGCGCTGGATTTGTGGGTTGGCTATAGGTTTTAAGCACAATAGACGCCGCACTGTAAACAGCAGATTAACCGAACAAGCACATATGCGCATCCCTATTAACAACTAAAAAAAAATTAAAAATGGGAAAGGCAAGAGAGGAAAGGAATGAGGAAAATGGAACCCACCACACCTGTCCTCGCACGCAGGAAAGGTGATGATTAAAGATGGATGCTGCTGTTTGCACCGGAAATGGTATTGGAAGTCGAAAGGCAACAAAAGAAGTCTGGGCGGGGAGGAAAGAGCGAATAATTGTTACACACGTTGGAAGAAGGAACACCTTAAATTGACTTAAGATGGAGTAAATAACAGCGCTCAAAAGCCGGGAAACTGCGATTTGAAAGTAAGCCTGTGTGTCTCGATGAGCTTCGGGGCGCACTCCAGACACACGCAAGCACCTTCACAACGACGTGTAGATCTGGCCCAGGGTTGCCATATGTCCCAGAAAACCGGGAACGTCGTGATTTCCAGGAGATTCTGAAATGTCCTGACCAGCTGGTCAAGAATCCTGGATTCCTGATCCAGCTGGCCGGAGAAATTCTGACCTCCAAAATAGTGCCTTGAGCCTGCTCAGTGGAGCGGCAGCAACAGAGAAAAAGATGCATCAATCTGGCGCCTTTTCCAGAGCATCACTGCTCCTCCACAGGCTCATCTGAGTCACTCACCGTGACTCACCTTATTGCGCCTGCAGCTGCGTAGAAGAGGAACAACAGCGAGGAAAGGCACACCTGCTCTCCTCAGGCTACCTGAGTCCCATGCAATGCAAAAGAGTTTGGTGAGCTTGGCTGGTTGTGGTCAGACCTTTAGGGTAAGCGTGGGGCGGAGCTGCTGGGTTATTTGTGGGGGAAGAAAGAGTTTTGTGGGGGACAGGAGGGAGAAAGCGAGTGTGGGATGTGGGGGTGAAGGAGAGGAAAGGAGAGAGGGGAGAAAGGAAAGGAAAGTCACTCCCCCAAAAATCGCCCTTCAAAAATCCACCTCCTTGGATTTGGGTTGCAAGCCTCAAATCTGTTACTTGGAAGTAAGTTGCAATGAATTTAAGATGTCTGGTTTTACAGTTGTTGATGTTTTAATTGGAAAATTGGGCTTTCCCTAGACCTTTATATATTGCTCAGTTTTTTAAAAAAAAAATCCTACCCCCCCCCAAAAAAAATTGTCCCAGTTTTGTGGATTCAGAATATGGCAACCCCAATTAAGATGCCCCTCCCATAAGGCCATTGAGCCCAGGTTCTAAAAGTATCTAGCTGCCCCACCCCCTTTCAGACAGAGTCCTCTGTTGAGTAGGAGACATGGTCCCCCAGGTGGGAGGGGACCCTTTTCCACTACTACACCACCCCAGTCTTTGTAAACCGCCCAGAGAGCTTTAGCTATGGGGTGGTACAGAAATGTAAAAATCAATCAATAAAATAGTCAGCATCCATGTTGCCACCCCACTGTGGGGGGCTGGCATGGCAGGTGGGGCTGGATCTCCAGGCCTCCAACTGCTTTCCCTACCAAGGAGTTTCTGCAGCTCGGATCATATGCTGAGGGGGGGAGATCATTCCCCTTCCCCCCCCTCCCACTTTGCCAACCAACCAGTTTATTCACATTGCCCAGTAGCAGGCAATTTCCAAACCTAAATATCAGTACAAATTGTAGTTGGCCCTGCAGTTTGACTAAGGACAGCATTCTAAGCATGATTTGACTGCAGTCAAGGATTTACAATAAGGAACAGCTGGAACGTGAACGAAAAATGTAATCTTGGTGATATAAACTGTGTCACAACCTCTATTATAATTATGCACTGAAGCAGACTGCAGAAGAAGATTCTGCTAACATCTCAATTTTGACCTTTCTTTGTTATTTTGGGCCCAAAAGAAAAAGCATTCACTGCCTCACAGTTTGGGGCTGCATAAAGACAACAGTGGCAATAAAATATTGATTATGTTTTGGCAGGGCCAGATCAATAGTTCCAAAGCCACATTCGTTCTTGCCAGCATTCAAATAAATATGCAGACTCCTTTACTTTAACATTTGCAGGAAAGACACAGCGAAACTATGCACCCAGGCATCACAAATGACCACAGCTAAAACTCAAAGTACCTGTTACACACAGAGTTCCACGTCTTTCCTCTATGATTGTTGCTTTTAACTAACATCAGCTTGGGAAGACCCTAAATCTGAAATCCTAATTCTTTCCCTTTCAGTTGTTTTCCAGCTCAGAATCACCCATCCCACACTGCTTTTGCATCAATGGGGAGGGGGAGGGGGGAGATACAGGGTTTGTGTATCCTCCTAGTATCTGCTGGCCATAAGGAATCATAGAATAGCAGAGTTGGAAGGGACCTACAAGGCCATCGAGTCCAACCCCCTGCTCAATGCAGGAATCCACCCTAAAGCATCCCTGACAGATGGCTGTCCAGCTGCCTCTTGAATGCCTCTAGTGTGGGAGAGCCCACAACCTCCCTAGGTCACTGATTCCATTGTCATACTGCTCTAACAGTCAGGAAGTTTTTCCTGATGTCCAGCTGGAATCTCGCTGGTCTCTGGCTCAGATTAGGGGAATAACAGGTAAACTACACACAGAGAGAGAGACACACACACACATTAGTGTGACAATCTCTTCGTGGGTGTGTTTAGAAATTTCCTCTGATTCAGAATTTAGCCAACAAGTCTTTAAAAATTGAAGCCGGCCCTGGGAGACAACATATTTCATCAATATTGTGAGAGTTACATGGGTTTCCAGTTCCTTTCTTGTAGGGATTCAAGAAGCTTTGAAGATGGTTGTAGACAAAAAAAAAAAAAAAAAGATTATAGACAAAGCAGCTGCGCCTCCCAGCACCAGTCAAGTCCTTGGCTTCATGCCGTGTCCGCATGGGAGCATTGCACACCATGCAAAGCCCCTCTGCTGGTGCTGGGGGAAAAGGCTGCTCCCTTCAATGGCAGCTGAGTCCTAGGTTTCACTGGTCCATATCATCCCCCCCATACAAAGCCCCTCTCTCAGAAGAATGGCAGCTCTTCCCAGCACCACTCAAGCCCCCATCCCTCCCCACCAACATCCCCACTGCTATCTCCAATCTGAGCTGAAGGGGAACAGAGAAAGAGACCACCTGTGGGCCCTGGCAGCTTCACTGACCACAAAAGTTCTGGGGATTGATGCTGCTGCCAGGAGCCTCCTCAGCTGACTCTGAGGTGGGTTGGCAGCTGGGAACAAGGACCAGTTTCCTGACTGATCTGAGATTTTGATAGCTTCTCCACACAGGGCTTATATCATGCAATCAAGATTGGTTGCTCACAGGGGTTTGCAGGTCCTTTACACAATGTAGTCAACTTCCAAGGTCCCTCCCATGGTTTATTACCTTTATGCTGCTTCCAAAACAATCAGAGATAGTGTGACTAAGGATGTTATTCTGATATATCGGCTATGTGAAATGATGGCATGGCATTATAATCACAGCGCCATTTAGTGGCTGTAAAATAACACATACAGTAATATAAAGAACTTGCTGAGAACGGAAGTTGCCAATTGCAAACCACATGCCTCCTCTGTGTAAGGAGCTAATCTTAATCCTGCAAACACTCTGGAAGCAGAAACTCCCAGTAAGAATGCAGGACTTCAGCCTCAAGTGATGAACCTCTGAGATGGAGTGGGTTACCCAAGCACAGCAGACAGCAGGAGACATCAGCTCTTGGCTTTCTCTCTTTAGAAGAAAGGAGGTGAGTTTCACACACACACACACACACACACACACACACACACACACCAGGTATATTATTACCCATCTCCACATTCATTTGGCCAATCACCATCAGCTACTTTTTGGATTTCTCTGCAGTTCATTCACTCTCATTCAGTATCATCAGATACCTGAACCCTGGCAGACCAAATTTCAAGCTGTCTAAGTCATTGGACTGCATGTTAGATAGATAAATTTAGATTAGATAAATTTAGATTTATCTAATCTAAATTTATTAGATTAGTTAAATCTAATTATTAGATTAGATAAATCTAAATCTACTGCATATTAGATTAGATAAATTTTATTGCAATCATTGATCATGTGCTTTACATGTATATGTGCAAAACTTCACACAACGTATATAATTATACAGCAATTCAGAAAGAAACCTAACATGTATCAAGCTAGTGGAACGATACTATTTTAATAAATGTTTGCAGCAAGCACTAGCAGCTGCATAAAACCTGGCCACCTTATCTGTAATCTGAGAATCCCGATCAGAAATAAGAACAGAAGATAAAATTCATTTGATCTGCCTGGCATTTTGGTGAAGTGGGTGTAATAAATTTCTCGATAAAAAGAACAATACATAAAACATGCCCAACATTTCCACTTCCCCTCCATCACAAGAGCATGTATGTTCATGGTATGGGATCGTTCGATATCTTCCCTCTAAAAGCAAAGATAGTAAAACATTAAACTGAGTCAAAGTAAAGATTTTTCTAAATTTAGACTGTATATTTGTAAACAGTACCAACCACAGCCAAAATATTTTCCTCTAGGTTGCAACAAACTGTTGAGGAATGTATAACAGGATACACCTTCGTATAACACCCTTCTTTTATTTTAATGTGAAGTATTAAACATAAATTTAATATAAGTTGTCTTTTATTTATCTCTGGGAGTGAAATGGAGCATTCTAATGGGGAGTGTTGTGTCCGGGCAAGTGGCTGAAAGCAGAAGTCTGGTTCACATTATTTGGCAACATGTGTTTTTACTTTTGAAGTATCTTTAAATATTTGAACATTAGTATTTTTTTCCAGAGGGATAGCTATGTTAATTTCTTGTAAGAAAAAATAATACTGTCAAGGACATAAAATTATAGGTCTTTTAGAGACTACTTATATTGTAGCATAAACTTCGTAGGCCGGAGTGCACTTCATCAAATATATGAAGTGGTGTTGTCAGTAAATACATAGGAGTACATGCGCATGGATATTGGGGTGAGAGAGAGATTCAAAAAGTGGTATCTAAAGTACATTAGAGAACAAATTAACAATAGGGTCTGCTAAAGTGGATGTAACTCTTTAGCAACCAATGCAGCTAAATTAGAGTATTGATTGATTGTGTTGTTTCTATACTGCCCTATAACCAAAGCTCTCTCGACAGTTCCCAAAAATTAAAATTCTAATGTAAAATCTTTAAAGTTTTTTTTAAAAAAGAATAAACCACAATAGGTAGATAGTGGAAACAGCTGGAACAGACCATTTCTATAGTGAGGTAGCTACCCCCACTTTTAGTATTGCATTTGCTAATGAATTCCAACACTGGCTTCATGCTGAAGTTTTGCTTTGAATTTTTTTGTTCAAGCATGGTATCAAGGCCTCCCACTGATTTCTGAATCCTCTGAAGTAGAATACGTGTATATTGTTAGTTAATTTTGTGCAGTTCATTAGAGCCCATTTGGGCATTCCCTTCAGAGTTTAGAACCCTGCAGGGACCCTAATCCTACAGAGGAGTCTCTCTTCTTCATCAGCAGGCCCAGGCAGTGGAGATGGGACAAGGGGGGGGGCAGGGCCAGCAAGTGTGCTACTGCCAACCCACTGGTGTGACTGTACTCATCCGAGCGGGGAGTGGGGGGAGGCCAGATAGGACCTAGGAACGAGCTGAAAATGCTCACATGTTCGACAGCATCTGCTAGCTCCCCTCTCCTGCTAGATTTTTTTCAGCAACACCAATGAAAATATTTTCCTATTGATTCGCATTGCCCTCTTTTGCTTTCTCTCACTTTCCTATTCCCATTGTCCAGCCCAAATACTATTTTTTTACCTAATAATGGAAGCAGGATAATATTTTGCAGAGCAGATGAGAGAGGGGGAATAGATAAATATAGATAGATAGATATAGATAGATAAACACCGATTTTCTGAAAGAGGAACCAAAGGCTGTTGAACCAATGTTACTCTGTAGCATGTCACTACTACTGTGATCTGTTTTGCTAAATTTGCAGAAAGGAATTTAGTCATTGTTGCATCTTGTACTTTCCTATTTTCTTGTTTGCAAATATATTTTGGTTGAATGATATACATGCTAATGTGACATTTGAATTCCATCCCTCACCATATTACAATTTAGTCATTAACAGTGGATAATGACAGCATATACAACATGCTCCTTGAGTTTTGAATGTATTTTGTATGTATAAATGAGAGGCAAGAATATACTGGAAAAGAAAGTATTTAATATGGTTTATATATATTTTTAATTTTACTGAGATTCCTGTTTAGTTGGTCAAATCTCACCTATATAAGTTAACACGGATAAAATTTAAATGAATATAACTATGCACGCCCATTTTCCTCTTCTTCTTGACTTCTCAAAGATTTACCTCTCCGTTATTTATAGTTGTTTATCGTTTGATATAAATAATGTTAGTTATACTGATGATTCTGTAAAAAGATGTTCTTTACCCTGTGGATTAATTAGCTAATGCAGGTCTGAAGGTTGTCCAGCAGACATACCAAAAGGGGCAATAATTTAAAAGGCTTTGGATACGCACATTCCAATTTGTTTTCCATAACTAATCAGCTTGTCACACAATTTTAGATGTAAAGTTGTCATTTAAAAAAAATGAAAGAAACTATGGGCAATATCAACCTAGTAATTATTCACTTCATATTAAATGATGAATTGGTTGCCTTAGTTATTAGCTAGATTATGTTTTTGCTCCCCTTACAATTAATTAATTTGTCTTATTATTATTCAGTCACTGATACATTCATAGTAGCTTCACTTCCTTCTTGCATAGTGTCAAGTTTCTTGGCTACAACATGATGAGACCCACTCCTACAAGAAAATTAAGAATGACCTTGAATACATAACGCTGTCTCAGTCTGTTCAAAAAATATAAATGCAGTTCTGTACACCCAGTGGGACCTCTAGCTTTCCACCTTTGAACAGCAGCCTGTCCAGCAACCTTCCTGAGTTCCAAAAGCAGTTTACCCATGTGCTTAACAGAAGGCAAAAACCTATGGATTCTGTGGAGAGATAATAACAAGCAGTTTAGAGCACTTCACATAAGCACATCACATACATTCTCCTGTTGTAATCTGTACAACAACTTTGTGGGCACGTCTGTCCCACTATGGGGGTGACTGGAGAGGTATGGGTCGTCTAAGGCCATGTCCTGAGTTCCTAGGCAATGGTGAGGTGTGAGGTGGAGCTCTGCCAGCTTGTAGCTCGACCTCTGAGCCATATTGCTACACTAGTTGCAGATAGGGAACATAGGAAGCTGCCCTATGCAAAGTCAGACCTTTGGTCCCTCCAGCCCAGTATTATCAACGCTGACTGGCAGCCATGGCACACCAGGGTTTCAGCCAGTTTTTTTCCAGCCCTACCTGGAGATGCCTTCTGCATGCGAAGTAGGTGCTCTACCACTGAGCTGTTGTTTATTCGTTCAGTCGTTTCCGAGTCTTCGTGACTTCATGGACCAGCCCACGCCAGAGCTTTCTGTCGGTCGTCGCCACCCCTAGCTCCTCCAAGGTCAAGTCTGTCACCTCCAGAATATCATCCCTCCATCTTGCCCTTGGTTGGCCCCTCTTCCTTTTGCCTTCCACTTTCCCTAGCATCAGCATCTTCTCCAGGGTGTCGTGTCTTCTCATTATGTGGTCAAAGTACTTCAGTTTTGCCTTTAGTATCATTCCCTCAAGTGAGCAGTCTGGCTTTATTTCCTGGAGTATGGACTGGTTTGATCTTCTTGCAGTCCACGGCACTCTCAGAATTTTCCTCCAACACCACAGTTCAAAAGCATCCATCTTCCTTCGCTCAGCCTTCCTTATGGTCCAGCTCTCACAGGGCTCCTTAAATGTGATTCCCCAGAGGAACATGCAGACCCAGATGGAAGCACATTCATTAGGTGCCATGTGAATCTCATGTCATCTTCACGTGTCATTACTATATCAAAAGTGAGAGTGTGAGAATCAGCAAAACTCAAGCTCCTTGATGGTCTCCAATTATCTCCTTGAAACTGATCCTAACTTGTGTCTATATCAGATTGAGAGCTTTGAGTGTTTGTCCAGGCAAATATTTGTGCAAATTTTCATGCACATTTCCCAAATGCACACAACACTTGTGTGCATTGTTTAAATCTATGCATTTTTCATGCAGATTTTGAAATGTGTGAATGCATTTTATTTTATTGCACAAATCGTATAGATCTCAGACAGCATGTTGTGTTCTGGTCTACATTCAGGTCTGGGAAGTGCAAAATGGATAAACTCCAATCAAAAACAAATTGAAGCTAATTTCTAATCCATCCCTAGTCAAAAATGCCCATATGAATTCAGAGGTAGAGTCCCACTGCTTCATGCAAAGATAGAGCTTATTAGTATAACACACAACATCCTACTCTTTTCTGTTATATTCTGGGATTTGATTGACTTTGGGGATATCTGTACCAACATTAAGTTTAGCATTAGATTTTGTTTTGTTTTGAATATTGCTTCCTGAGACCAGCTTCCATGCACTGAAATAGAGATACAACCACAGAATTCTGTCAACTAGAAAATTAAATGCTGATTTCCGTGGCTTTATCTCTGTTCAGCAGTATTCAAGGATTTCTTACCTTTTCCATGTACCAATCAATCATCATTTCACACAGCTCCGCATCATATAGTTCCCAGCATTGTGTTCCACAAGAACAAAGCTGTATTAAACATGGTGCCCTATCTTTTAGGATGGCCTAAAGTGCCTGCCTATTCATGGGATTTAAATTCACATTTACTAGCCCTTAATTTTGGGGTGATGGGGAAGGAAATTCCTTCCAAACAACAAATGTAGAAAAAGATAAGCATATACTATGAAGCAAAACCTAATTTATGTGGTGTGCACAACACAATGTATGGGGGCGTTACTTAGGGCTACTGCAGCTTCAGTTTCAGACATGTATATTGTTATTCCACCACTACAAAGCATCATCATGAATCTTCCTGACATCTGATTTTATTCAACTTTCCATTAAACACACACACACCTATAGTATCTGAGGGTTTTTCAACATGAGACTGTTTCACTTTCATTGCAAAATTGAGATCCAAGCACTGCACAGTGCTTTTCCTGCTTTTCCTGCTTTTCCACTACATAACCTCTAGGTGGCACTGTGGTATAGCCGAAAAGAGTGAATACACTACTGGAGACAGTGTGTTCTTTTGCCATCAGAAATAATACCCCATTTTCCCTGTTCTAAAAAAAAACAATTGTGGAAAGTGCTGTTTACAAACATAAGTGAAATTGGAGGGTCATGAGAACATCTAAAGAAGCTGTAAACAACTGTAAGTAGGGAATAATAAGCACACAATAAATGCCATTCCATTTGAACTCATGTGGAACTGTGGAAAAAGTGCTGCACATGGTTTCAAATCTCACTAGATCACCTTACACAAATCAATAGCTCTAAGCAGCTTCCACTGTTGTGAGAATTTAAAAAAAGCACCCTATAACTTCTGAACTCCTGAGAGGAAAGGAGAGATGGATGGATAGACAAATAGACAGACAGACAGACAGATGCATATACAGCACCCTGTGTTCCTAGTGATGGGCAAGTGCTCAGTGGTAGAGCTTTCCATATAGAAGGTCTCTGATTGAATCCCTGATATTTCAAATTTTGAAAGGATCTCAGGTCATAAAGCCAGGAAAGACAGGACAACTGCCTGAGACCTTGGAGAGGAAGTGCCATTCAGAGCAGACAGAGGGCCCCAGAGCCAGACTCAGGTGAAGGCTGGGGTCCCTACCCTTTGTGGGCATTGGGGCACATTTGGAATTTTGAAGAAGTGCCCTAGGCATCACCACAAATTGGGGGCACAGGGTGGGTTGGCTAATCAGAAAAATGTTGGGAGCGCCTCCAGCCATTTTGGGGCATAGCAACTCATTGGAGACCTCCAGGTATAAGGCATGTTCAGAAGTTCCTTGGAGGAGAAAGGGTGCTTTACAAATAAACACAAAAATAAATTTGATCTCTCCCCTCCTCCAGAACAGAATGCTGTAACCAAATGCAGATTCTATGGCTGGAATATCAGCCACTTCTTTTCTCTCCCCGCACCCTCACCCTCGCCCCATTGCCTAGTGAGTAGACCCATCTCACACTAACTGATTCCCCTTTTTAAAAAGCTTCATCCAAATATCAGAGGACCCCCCCCCCCCGCCAGAAATGTATTGAAATGACGAAAAGATGGGATGCTATAGTTCATCATGCAGATATAATTGAATAGTGCAAGTACTCTTCAATTTTTTTAAAAAAAAACCAATTTAAAAAGGCACTCCCATATAAAATAGTTATAAATATGGTCCAAGCAGATAATACCAAAGCAGTTGTCTTCCATTTTAAGCACCCCCAAAAAATTCCAATGGCTCTGTGAAAGCATTTGGGGACATGTTGTCAGCCATTAGAGATCTTATAGTATGGATACTGGGGACAAAATGGCACAGTTGCGAAGAAGCTCTACCATGGTGTGTTCTCAGAACACACCCTTCTGTAACATCACAGTCCATGTTTGCACTTGAGTGCCTTGAAAAAGTAATGGATTTTCTGGAGAGGTGGGGGGAAATCACAGGAGGACTGCAGGAGGATGACTACGTTGTGTGAACCCCCTGTAAAAATCCTGTGAACCAGGCAAAGTGGTAGCACTTTTAAAAAAAACTTTTCTAGAAGCACCTCTAGTACAAAAAAAATGGGAAGCATAGGCATGATTTTGGACAAAATTTAAAGCTCATTTATGGCTCTTTTAACAGCAACCACCACCACCTCTTGGCTGCCTCACAAATGACTGAAATTCCCTTAGCCTCTAATGTGGGAGAGCCCACAACCTCCCTAGGTAACTGATTCCATTGTCGTACTGCTCTAACAGTCAGGAAGTTTTTCCTGATGTCCAGCTGGAATCTGGCTTCCTTTAACTTGAGCCCGTTATTCCGTGTCCTGCACTCTGGGAGGATTGAGAAGAGATCCTGGCCCTCCTCAGTGTGACAACCTTTTAAGTATTTGAAGAGTCCTATCATGTCTCCCCTCAATCTTCTCTTCTCCAGGCTAAACATGCCCAGTTCTTTCAGTCTCTCTTCATAGGGCTTTGTTTCCAGACCCCTGATCATCCTGGTTGCCCTCCTCTGAACACGTTCCAGCTTGTCTGCATCCTTCTTGAATTGTGGAGCCCAGAACTGGACGCAATACTCTAGATGAGGCCTAACCAGGGCCGAATAGAGAGGAACCAGTACCTCAAGTGATTTGGAAGCTATACTTCTATTAATGAAGCCCAAAATAGCATTTGCCTTTCTTGCAGCCATGTTGCACTGTTGGCTCATATTCAGCTTGTGATCTACAACAATTCCAAGATCCTTCTCGTTTGTAGTATTGCTGAGCCAAGTATCCCCCATCTTGTAACTTTGCCTTTGGTTTCTATTTCCTAAATGAAGAACTTGGCATTTATCCCTATGAAATTTCATTCTGTTGTTTTCAGAACACATGATCACATGAAGCCCTGTGTCACATGCCCTATAACAAGAACAATTAAGGGCTCAGAATCCAGAATTCAAAGTACTGAATCATAATCATAATAAGATTTAGCATGTATATAGTGCTCCTGAATGTTCAAAGTGCTTCACACACATTTATCAGTCCAGTCAGTCTCCACATTGTAGCTGGGGGCTGAAGCTGAGTAGTTTGCCTAAGGATCCATAGGGTATAAAGGTGAGATTTGAACCAGGGTCTTTCTGATTGGAGGGAGACCCTGTCAATAAGTTAAGCCTCTTATTGAAGATAATCTCCACAAAATGTTTGAAGCTTGCTGTGAAAGTGTGTACATGTTTCATAACCTGCTGTGATATATTTTCCGTATATTACAGATTTTGGAAAAAGCTCACTCTGTTAGGTAGCCCAAATGTACACTTAAATAAGTGGCCACATTCTCTATGGAGTTATAAATGGTTTAAAAATCTGTCCCAAGTATGTGATTTCTATTGCTCACATCTGTAAAACCTTAATGTGTTTCATTTTTCTAGCCAATAGAACATTGTGTTGGAGCAAAGGAGGGAAATTGCTCTCAAATGTAAGTGCTCGGCAATTTAAAATATCTGCCTCGACATGTTTCACTTGTGACATTCTGAAGGTATAATATTTAATCAGAGGGAGAGGGGCTGGGTGGGTAATAAAAATGCTCACACCAAAGAAAACTCAGGAATGTAACATTTTATTTTATAAATCATACAAACTAGAAAGTACTATTTCTATGAGCATTTAAAAATATATGTGCTCAGTACTTCAGAATGACACCAATATGGCCATTTGCACAAATGGTCAGGTTATCCGTTACTAGAGAGCACATGTGAAAAATAAATGAGCCATGGCATTTTCATAACAAATGTACTTTTGGCAAAGGGGAAGTCTTGGGCTGAGAGTATAAAAGACTCCAGATGGTCATAGCCATCTGATTGGAAACACTTCTGAGAAGGATTTAAAGTATGTTTTGTAAGGATCAACAGTCCCCTTAGTTGAAACACCGCTGACTATAGCCAAGAATCTACACATACCAGTAAGAAGATTTTCCACGTTGCATTTTCTTCGTTCCTCATTACATGCCTATCCCCATTAGCACAGCTACCTTGTCTTTCATATCCCCGTAATGATCATTTTTTGAAGCATTTACATCCTGTGTTTCACTGGCTGCTTGCTGCTTACTCAGTGGCAAGATTATTGATTGCAAGCACTTATTAAGAAAGTATGAGGCAATAAGCCATGAGAGCCGTTGATAATATAGACAGCAAAGCTGGCAATTATATAGGGATCAGGGAGATTATTACACACAGGGCCTTCATAAATATGACTGATTGTTATTGCACTGGTGTGATGACTTAGAATTAAAATGTATTACTATTGATTTTTTTATTTTTATTGCATTTTAAATCTACATCTTTTTTTTAATGTAAACTGTGTTTCCCTAACCTTCACCCAGAATTGGCTACTATTATGCATTGATTTATGGATGCATCCTGAAGTAACATTACTTCTACCCGTGTGTGTGTGTGTGTGTGTGTGTGTGTGTGTATAATTTACTGGTCAGAGAGTGTAGGACAATCCATTTGACTGATTTAGAGACTTGTCTCTCCTTTTGTTGACATTATTGCATTGCCTTTAAGGAGGGATTGTATATATAACTTTTCTTTTTGCATTTACCTTACCTTTCTCATGGGAAGCATGTTTTACACAAAGAAAGGAATCATTTCAATTTTACTGTTATTACAAGCACCACAGGCTTTATTAATACAATCGGTCCATCCAGAATGAGTCATGTATGGAGTGAAGCTCAAATATCAGTTTAGTGTACGTCGCCCAGACAAAATTTAATTGCAAACTGTAAAAAGGAAGATCCAAAATGCAAGGAAGTCAGGATTTCTTGCTCCCAATCAGTAAGACAGTGCAGAGAAAAGTGACAATATCCTTATATGACCAGCCTAGATCTTTCTATAATCAATAAGACAGATATTTTGTAGACAAATGTGTAGTTTAGCCAATGCAGTCTTCATATTTTTATTATGTAGACCAATTTAAGCAGAAAAAACAATTTAAGCCTTAGTTATGAAGACACTTGAAAATGAGCAGTAATTAGATAAAACATGCCTGGCACCTAATATATTTTATAGTATTTTCTATTTATAAATAAAATATTAAATATTTTTAGTGATGGGTGAAGTCTCATCAGATCAATCTAGAATTGGGCCAGGTATTACAAACATTGTTGGAGAACGTTAAACAAAACTTGGGGCGGGGGGAGGGTTAGGGTTAGGGGATGGTCCTGCCAGACATTGGCTTAAATTTCATATACTTTTGTCCACCAGTTTGTTGGACAAATTATTCGTGGGATGCGTCAGTCAATGAGAGTGGGAAAGCAGGTGCCCTTAAAAGCCCAGTTCCACCCTCACTTCCCCAGAGCATTTCTCTAGAATGGCGGCCCTGCACACCCCACAATCCCCCTTGGGGCAATGCTTTATTTGAAGAGCTGCCAAAGGGCTTTCCTCTATTTTTTTAAGGCATCCTCCCTATTGAAGGTCTGTCCAATCCAAGCCCAGCATAAAGATAAAGGACCATCGGAAAGAAGAACTGAGCCTTGAAGTTGCCATTCAACAGTTTGCACCTGGACAGTAGACTAAGCAAAGCACAGAGGTCACCTGGTCTCAAGCTTCCACACAATGGTGAGATGGATTGTATTCATATTTATATTGTTTTAAATATATCTACAACTACACACATATATTGGCATATCACAGTAGAATCCTAACATGACACAAAAGGATAAGTGAGTAGAATTTTGCCAATGTTTTTTCCTTAGCCCCTAAGAAAGATGTGCTTAGCTAATGAACAAACCAAAGTGATGATCACCATTACTATCAGATGAGTTGCCATTGTCAAAAAGATATGGCAAATAGTCTAATAGAGAGGAACAACTGGTTGACATTTTGGTTTTGGGTTAAAGGAGTATCCCTCTGGACATTTCAAAATGTGTCTCTGATGATGGAACACCAAAATGCACACAGTATCTCATTCATCTATCTATCTATCTATCTATCTATCTATCTATCTATCTATCTATCTATCTATAGAAAGACAGTATTATATAACCAAGATCTGACATGTACTCATGCTCACATGGGATGGAATCATAATTAGACATAATTTTTGGAGATTATTCAACTAAGTGTTTACGGCTAATGGAAGATGTATCATGTAAAGCTGTTGTAAATTTCTAGTTAATTGCTATAAAGGAAATGTGTGTGAGAGAGAGAGAGAGACTCATAGAATCATAGAATAGCAGAGTTGGAAGGGGCCTACAAGGCCATCGAGTCCAACCCCCTGCTCAATGCAGGAATCCACCCTAAAGCATCCCTGACAGATGGTTGTCCAGCTGCCTCTTGAAGGCCTCTAGTGTGGGAGAGCCCACAACCTCCATAGGTAACTGATTCCATTGTCGCACTGCTCTAACAGTCAGGAAGTTTTTTCCTGATGTCCAGCTGGAATCTGGCTTCCTTTAACTTGAGTCCATTATTCCGTGTCCTGCACTCTGGGATGGTCGAAAAGAGATCCTGGCCCTCCTCTGTGTGACAACCTTTTAAGTATTTGAAGAGTGCTATCATGTCTCCCTTCAATCTTCTCTTCTCCAGGCTAAACATGCCCAGTTCTTTCAGTCTCTCTTCATAGGGCTTTGTTTCCAGACCCCTGATCATCCTGGTTGCCCTCCTCTGAACACGCTCCAGCTTGTCTGCGTCCTTCTTGAATTGTGGAGCCCAGAACTGGATGCAATACTCTAGATGAGGCCTAACCAGGGCTGAATAGAGAGTTACCAGTACCTCACGTGATTTGGAAGCTATACTTCTATTAATGCAGCCCAAAATAGCATTGGCCTTTCTTGCAGCCATATCGCACTGTTGGCTCATATTCAGCTTGCAATCTACAACAATTCCAAGATCCTTCTCGTTTGTAGTATTGCTGAGCCAAGTATCCCCCATCTTGTAACTGTGCCTTTGGTTTCTATTTCCTAAATGTAGAACTTGGCATTTATCCCTATTAAATTTCATCCTGTTGTTTTCAGCCCAGCACTCCAGCCTATCAAGATCACTTTGAAGTTTGTTTCTGTCTTCCAGGGTATTAGCTATCCCACCCAATTTGGTGTTGTCTGCAAATTTGATCAGCGTTCCCTGCACCTCCTCATCCAAATCATTAATAAAAATGTTGAAGAGCACTGGGCCCAGGACTGATCCCTGCGGTACCCCACTCGTTGCCTCTCCCCAGTTTGAGAAGGTTCCATTGATAAGTACTCTTTGAGTCCGATTCTGTAGCCAACTGTGAATCCACCTAATAGTTGTTCCATCTATCCCAATTTTAGCTAGTTTGTTAATCAGAATGTCATGTGGTACTTTGTCAAAAGCTTTGCTGAAGTCAAGATATATGACGTCCACAGCGTTCCCACGGTCCACAAGGGAGGTTACCTTATCAAAAAATGAGATCAAATTTGTCTGACAGGACTTGTTCTTGACAAATCCATGTTGGCTTCTAGTGATCACCGCATTGATTTCAAGGTGTTTACAGATTGACTTCTTTATAATCTGCTCCAGAATTTTCCCAGGGATGGATGTCAGACTGACTGGTCTGTAGTTCCCAGGTTCTTCCTTTTTGCCCTTTTTGAAGATAGGGACAACGTTAGCCCTCCTCCAGTCGTCCGGCACCTCACCCGTCTTCCATGATTTTGCAAAGATAATAGACAAAGGTTCTGAGAGTTCTTCCACTAGCTCCTTCATTACTCTAGGATGCAGTTCATCGGGCCCTGGAGATTTGAACTCATTCAAGGAAATTAGGTGTTCTTTGACCATTTGTTTATCAATCTCAAACTGTAATCCTGCCCCTCAACTTCTGCTTCACTTTTTCCAAGGGGGTCATAGACTCGCTTTTGGGAGAAGACTGAGGCAAAGTAGGAATTGAGCACTTCAGCCTTTTCTTTGTCATCTGTTATCAATTTGCCATCCTCATTAAGCAGTTGAACCACCATTTCTTTCCTCTGTCTTTTACTACTCACATATCTGAAGAAAGCCTTTTTATTGCTTTTAGCATCCCTCGCTAATCTCAGCTCATTCTGAGCTTTAGCCTTCCTGACGCCATTTCGGCACTTCTGCGCCACTTGTCTGTACTCTTCTTTTGTAGCCTGGCCTTCCTTCCACTTCCTATATGTATCCTTTTTTGTTTTCAGGTCATCTCTAAGCTTTTTGTGGAGCCACATTGGTTTCCTCTGTTGTCTTCTATCTTTTCTCCTTGTTGGAATCGTTTGTAACTGTGCCTTTAAAATTTCCTTTTTTAAATACTCCCACCCATCCTGCACTCCTTTTCTCATTAGGCTCATTTGCCATGGGACCTTACTTATCATAGTTCTGAGTTTATTAAAATCAGCTTTCCTAAAATCCAGAGTACGTGTATGGCTACACTCAACTTTTGTCTCCTTCATAATCAGGAATTCAAGTATGATGTGGTCACTTTCCCCCAGAGTTCCCGTAACTGCCACTTTATCCACTAAGTCATCCCTATTGGTCAATATCAAATCAAGGATTGCCGATCCTCTAGTTCCTTCCTCCACTTTCTGTAGGAGAAAGTTATCACCCACACATGTCAGGAATTTCTTGGAAGGGCCACTTTTGGCAGTATTGGTCTCCCAACAGATATTAGGGTAATTGAAGTCCCCCATCACTACTACATCACACTTCCTTGAAACACTGGCAATTTGTTTCTCAAAAGTTTTGTCCTCGTCTTCTCCTTGATTGGGTGGTAGGTAGTAGACTCTGATTATCATGTTCTTTTTATTCCTTGCCCCATTTATTTTAATCCAGATGCTCTCGATTGGGCTCCCAGTCTGATCCGCCTGTATTTCTGTGCAGGGATAGGTATTTTTAACATATAGTGCAACTCCACCTCCCTTTCTATTTCTTTTATTCTTTTTGAACAAGTTATATCCTTCAATTGCTATATTCCAGTCATGGGAGTCATCCCACCAAGTTTCAGTTATACCTATCAGGTCGTATTTGCCTTCATGTAATAAGAGTTCAAGTTCATTCTGTTTGTTTCCCATGCTCTGGGTATTAGTATATAGACATCGAAGACCATGTGTTTTATAATCTGGCTTTGTTCCTACATTGTTGTGGACACTATTTTGGGGGACTATTGGAACTGTTCTCTGTACTGTGGTGCCTTGGCCTTCATCCATTGTTGCCTCGAGGTTTACGTCTCCCGCCCCCGTAAGATTCAGTTTAAAGCCCTCCTGATCAAGTTCTTCATGCTGTGGCCGAACACATTCTTTCCAGCCCTTGTGAGGTGCAACCCATCCCTTGCCAGCAGTCCATGTTCCAAGTAGCGTAGCCCATGGTCCCAGAATCCAAAATTCTCACGTCGGCACCACCTTCGTAGCCAGTCGTTCATCCGGAGTATTTTTCTTTCCCTTTCTAATCCTCTTCCAAGAACCGGGAGGATGGATGAGAAAACTACCTGGGCCCCAAAGTTCTTCAGTTTCCTTCCCAGAGCTTCATAGTCTGAAATGATTTCTTCATAGCTCTGCTTGGTGACATCATTTGTTCCCACATGGATGAGAAGAAAGGGGTATGTGTCCGTGGACTTTATGAGTTTCGGTAACCCTTCAGTCACATCTCTAATCTGTGCTCCAGGGAGACAGCACACCTGGCGAGTCCATGGGTCTTCACCACATACTTGGGTTTCAATCCCACACAGCAGGGAGTCTCCCACAACGACTACTCTTCTCTTCTTCTTGGTTGACCTACCTTCTGCCTCTTGTTCATTGTTGCACGGTGTCTCCTGTACTTCTTCCTCTGCAAACTGTCCTTCAGACTCATCCTCCAGAAGCTGACAGCGGTTGCTTAACTCTAATGGTTCCACCGGTGCAGAATGCCTTCTAGTTCTTCTGCTCCTAACTGTCACTCTTTTCCAGGGAGTTTCCTCTTCATTGGCTTTCCTCCCCTCAGCATACTCCATTTCTGCTTCAGCTGGCTGTTGCTCTTCAATCTCGTGTGCTTCTTGTTGTTGACTCAACCCCATAGGTCAGTAATCAAGCACACACTTTAGCCCTATTTAAGTGTTACTTAGGAATGTGACTGCGTTGAGTACCCCTGCACCTCTAAATCATATCATAATGTAGCTTCACCCATAGGTGTCCACATGTACAACTTGAACACCAGTGGAGGGGAGGACAATGCATATACGATTGTACATATGTACGCTTTCATTTATTCAGAACAAATCACAGAACCTACTATGTTTTAAGGTGGATTCCTGCATTGAGCAGGGGGTTGGACTCCATGGCCTTATAGGCCCCTTCCAACTCTACTACTCTATGATTCGATGACAGAGGGTTACAAATTGTGTGGAAGTCTACATACATACAGTTTATCCACTGCATGAATTCTTGATGTACATGGGGACACCTACGGGAGGAGCTATGTTATGACATGATGTTGGGGACATATCTATTCAACACAGTCCCATTCCTGCTTGTATGGTGAGTTTTGTCATGATCCCCAGCCTCAATCTCTCCTCTAGCTCTGAAGAGGAGGCAGTTGAGGCTCTCTCCCATCTCAACTGGCTGGCCCTCCTGGAAAAGTGCTGCAACACCTGACCAATGTGATTTTTTTTAAAAAAATCCCTTAGCTTATGTTCTGATAGCAGCAGTCTGAACCAGTCAGATGCTGCCTGTGTGTGGAGAGGGACATAACTAATCAGGTAACAGGAGTGGCTTATTCTTTTAAAATGGGAGCGCTGTGCAGCCTGCAGGCCAGGCCACAGCCCTTCCTTTGGCCAGCGGTGCCAGATGGATGAGCAAGGAAGAAGAGGATGCCAGAACAGGGGTACGCTCACAGGCGGGGATGGGATGGGCCCTTCTGAGCTTCCGGGGCCCCCAACAGCTGCCCACCCACGATGACACCTGAGCGTGACTGACTGCCCTTCACATGTTCGTTGAATGGGTAGAGGGCGTCATCTGACTGAGTCTTCCTAATATTGGGCTAGAATCCAGCCAGCAGATGGGCCACTTGTGGTCTGAAGTTGTTGTGCAACCTGCAACAACAGATCACCTCTGGTTGCATATTTCACAATCCTAAATGTTCTTCAAAATATATACATGAATTTCTTCAACAAATCACGACCACCCACTATAGAGCTTCACATTTTGACTATACATGTACTCTTGAGAGAAATTTTGGTATAATTTTATTCTACAGCTTTTGCTATATATAATTAAAATACCTTCAAAACATGTTAATATAAATTATATATGAACTGCTTTGATGTTCGTATTTTTGTCTACAAGATACCAAACCTCATATGAAATTGCATCAATATTAATTCTGTTTAATTCATTGTCATATATTTCAGGCCTGCTTAGCAGTCTAGTTCCCCACACTTTCAACATCCCAAAGTCTCCCAAAAGAACACAACCCATATTAAAACAATTTTTATAAGGATGGTTATCAGAACCATGATTCTAATTTTAAAAGGCCAACCTTCTGAATGCCCGATGAATTTACAGTGTGGGTTCGAGTATCACTAAAGATTCTCTCGGACTTACAATGACCTACATCATGTCATGGGAAATCATATGACTGAGTGTTCCTTTTTAAGAATAAAATAAAATAATCCTGCACATTGAAAACTAATGTCAGTTGGAAGATGAGGGTATACCCATTCTCTGTAACACCTAAATTTCTAAGTGGAGAGAATTTTTATGTGAGCTCTCACCCACACACACTAAATCTGAAATCCAACAGCCCAGCTACGTCTTTACCATCTCAGCGAGAACTAAATCAGACTCAAGCTACACTCCTGTGTACACTTAGCTGGGAGAATGCCCATTGAATGCAGTGTGACATATTCCTGGGTAACTATTCAGAGAACCGGATTGCTATTTATGAAGAACATAAAAAACGTAAGAAGAGCCATGCTGGATCAGACCGAGGATCCATCTAGTCCAATACTCTTCTTTCAGAGCTCGTTCTGCTCGGCAGCACTTCTTTAGAACTGCCGCAAAGTATGCATTTGCATGGAAATGTTTTCTGTATGATAGGGGAGACGGGGAGGGGCAGTTATTCTTGCACCTGCAGCAGCTGGGGGAAGTGCCATGGTGATTCTGGGGCTCTAATTCTCCAGTCCATATGTGCCTAAGGATGGCTGGATCTGCAAAAGCACGTGTGAACCAGCCCAGGACCCAAAACGTTTTGCTGTGGCAAAGGACAAGATGGCGTCCCGCACACCTTCCAAATATAGAAGCCTTCCAGACTGGCAGTGGGATCTGACTTCAACCCTGGCTGCTTCTGAGGGGGCTGAGGGGGTTTAGGGCAGGGCTGTAGGATAAACATCCAGCCCCACCCTCCAAGTCCTTTCCACCCCTCCCAGTCCTCCCAGAAACTGCGGGCTGAGTCAGCTGCCTCGCTCTGCCTAATGCTAGGGCTGGTCCCGAACTAGTCCTACAGTTGCAGGAAGCTTCAAATAACAGTGCCCAGACTCTGCTCCTGCCTCAAACATTTTATGAAGACGAGGCAGGCTAAAAAATTCTATCCATTGGTAGGGTAAACTGACGAAGCTGCCCCACTGCAGCATGGGGTGCTTTCAGAGATTCTGTGCGTCCTTTGCTTGCTCTTACTTTCTCCATAGATAGGCATGCCGGCCCTGGAAGGCACGACTACAAAGGACAGGCACGCCGCTGTGCTTCTACTTCCTTTATCTTTCTTTTCTGAGCTGATTTACCAATGCATGTTCATCATATAACAACTGCAAGTGTAAGTGAGGACGTGTACATGTGTCACACAGAACAAAATCCACAGGCAAAACATTCACATCCAAAGAAATACAATATTATTTTCATGAAAGCATTCAGTTATCAGGACCTGGTACATGTATGCATGTTCATCAATTTATGGTGGCTGCTGTGTGCGAATGGCCCATCACAGATATGCCTTGGCAGATGGAACTCTTGTGTGCCCTCATATCACTTCAGGTAGTTTTCTTATCAGTCAAGGCCATTAACATATACAGCTACCAGTCACCATGGCGCGTACAGTAATCAAGGGTTATGAAATCAAGTGATGTGTGAACCAGCCCATTGAATGCAGTTGGTTCTCGTTTCCCGCGCTGCTTAGCATGCTCCCCCTGCACCAAGTGCATGCTTTCCAGCAAGCTGTAACAGATGAGAGGGGAAGTAAGGTCATTCCACCTGCTAAAAGACTGCCTCATTTCCCCTCCCCCCTCTTCCCTATCCATCACTTTTTCCTTTTCCTTCCTAGAGTTGGAAGACCTAAAGACGGTAGTGCACGCACTGGTGACCTCGAGGCTCGACTTCTGCAATGTGCTCTACACAGGGCTACCTTTGTGCCTAGTCCGGAAACTTAAATTAGTTCAAAATAGGGCAGCCAGGCTGGTCACCGGTACATCTAGGGGTGCCCATAGTACACCAGTTTTAAAATCTCTTCACTGGCTGCCAATTAGTTTCCAGGTGAAGTAGAAAGTGTTGGTTATTACCTTTAAAGCCCTACATGGTTTGTGTCCAGGTTACCTGCAGGATCGCCTTCTCCCATACAATCCACCCCACACACTCTGGGGAGGACTTCCCAGAGTCCTCTGGGAAGAATTTACTCCAGTCAGCCAAAACTAGGCTGACAACCATTACCCAGAGGACCTTCTCTTCTGCTTCTCCCAGACTGTGGAATAGCCTGCCGGGAGAGATCCGCCATCTTTATATTTATTTATTTTATTTATTTATTTATTACATTTTTATACCGCCCAATAGCCGAAGCTCTCTGGGCGGTTCACAAAAATTAAAACCACAGTAAAACACCCAACAGGTTAAAACACAATTATGAAATACAGTATAAAAAGCGCAACCAGGATAAAACCACACAGCAAAGTTGATATAAGATTAAGATACAGAGTTAAAACAGTAAAATTTAAATTTAAGTTAAAATTAAGTGTTAAAATACTGAGTGAATAAAAAGGTCTTCAGCTGGCGACGAAAGCAGTACAGTGTAGGCGCCAGGCGGACCTCTTAAAGTCTTTCTGAATTTAAAAAAACTATGAAGACTAGTCTCTTCCGGCAGGCCTACCCAGTGTAATTTTAAAATGTCTTAAAAGATTTTGAGGTTTTGATAATATATTGGTTTTATGTTTTTAATCATTTTATGTATTTTATATTTTGTATTCAATGTTGTTCCACACCTCGATCCAGAGGGAGAGGCGGGTAAGAAATAATAATAATGATAAGAAGAAGAAGAAGAAGAAGAAGAAGAAGAAGAAGAAGAAGAAGAAGAAGAAGAAGAAGAAATAATGTCTTTTTAGATTGTAAGCTGGCTGGCAGGGAACGTCTTAGTTAACTGATGGTTTGTAAGCAACTCCAGAAGGCTTTTTGGTTGATTGGAATAAAAAAATACTTTAAATAAATAAAGTATTTTCCAATGTCACCACTAAGGGGAACTACCCTGACTTCTTTCAGCCATGGAGTGAGCCAGTTCAAATAGCTGAATAGCCCACCATGGCTTATTCAACACCCAGCTGCAGCGTGGATGACCCTAAGGTCATCCTCAGGGGCCCTTCTCCGTGAGCCTCTGCCAAAGGAAGTGAGGCAGGTGGCTACCAGGAGGAGGGCCTTCTCTGCTGTGGCACCCCGGCTGTGGAATGAGCTCCCTAAGGAGGTTTGCTTGGCACCTACGTTATATGCTTTTAGACGCCAGGTGAAGACCTTTTTATTCTCCCAGCATTTTAACAGTCTATAAATAAATTTTAACTTGGTGTTTTAAATTTGTAATTTTGCATTGCTGCTGTTTTTATCTGGTTGGGCTTTTATATTGTATTTTATTTTATGGTTTTATACTGTTGTTTTATACTTTGAATGTTTTTAATTTTTGTGAACCGCCCAGAGAGCTCCGGCTATTGGGCGGTATAGAAATGTAATAAATAAATAAATAAATAAATAAATTGCCATGTTGTGCAAACTCTGGGAGCATGGGTTAATGCTCACATAACCCATGGTCCCTGAGTTCACATGAAATGACAAGTAGCTGGTGAGCACTGAATATTCGAAATGGCCACTCACACACTGCAGCCCACCATGGTTTAAACAAGGCCATGCTGGGCTGTTTGTTCATGTAAACCAGGTCAGTGTCACTGCTCCTGCTGCATTGCCATATAAATTTATTATATAAATTTAATAAATACATACATAAACATATGCTAAGTTTGTTTGTTTTTTAACAGACCCCAGAACTGTTGTTGTTTAAATGGATACTGTTTTATACTGTTGTTTTTATATTTTTGATGGTTTTAAATTTTGTATACTTTTTAATGTTCACTGTTTTTAACTTTTGTAAACCGCCCAGAGAGCTTCGGCTATGGGACGGTATATAAATTTAATAAATAAATAAATTTAATAAATAAATAAATAAACAGGTTGTGCCTTTTAGAAACTATTTGTATGTAAATGAGCCCCAGTTTCTCACCTGAGATGGAACTGCTTGAAAGCACATTACAGATCCATTGCTTTTAAATGTAATGACTATATTATTCATTGACTCCCAATTTTCATCCTGTGTTATGGAATAGATTAGAAACATGTAATAGTGGACCATAATGTACCACATAGGAACTATTGACAAAGCTGCCATTGACATTCCTTTCTTTTGAAGGGCAAAAACACTGCACACTGCAGTGGAAGACCTGTGTTGCACTGCAGACTCCAAGCCAGGAGTGTTGATCGTCTTTCAGCACAAGGGTGGAACAGCATATTGAAGAAGCTCTCTGTGGCTGTATGTCATTGGTGGAACCAAGAGGGGCAGGACCAAAGGGAAATGGGTGGTGCCAAAATGCCAGCCTATTTTAGCTGACATCTCCTACTGCCAATAACTAAGCCCTGGGAGAGGCATTTCAACCTTTTAGAAACAGGAAAAACTGCACAAAATCACCAAACAGTCAATGGTCAGGAGAAAGGGATGGGGTCACCTGGGAAACCCGGAGGGCTGGATCTGGCTGCTGAGCCCATTCTCTACACCACAGATGGGCAACACCAAGGCTCAGCTCAAGGGTTGGCATGTCTGCCACACCTCCAGACTGCGGGATGTGCAGGGCCCAAGTGCACCAAAGACTCCTGCCACTCCCAAAGATACCCTAGCACAAGGGGGGGAGGAGCAGTTGGGCTGCCTAATGATTGGCTCCTTGCCCTATGCTACAGCAAAATTAAGCTGTACCCAGCAAAAGTTGTGGCAAATTTTAACCCAAGACTCACTCTGTGTGGTTATTTTTTCCATCCATCTTGCACCTCCCAGTGCAAGCTTAAGCTACATGTCTTGATGATTTTTGGTGTAATTATTTCTGTAGTTATTTTTATGTAAAATAAAAATAATAAAAAATGGGGGTCTCAAATACCATTTTGGGTGTATTATGAATAGTGGTATGCAAGACTTTTTTCATTGATTAAAAGTTTCCCATATAATTATTTTTGTTTAGTTACTAATTCAGGACTAGTTCACTTGTTTTATAACCACTGTTAGTTTATTTTTTGCCATTGGTCTCAATGGGAGATCCAGCCAGGCTTCTGCTGCTGGTAACTTTGATGTTTTCCACCAATGCCATTTTAAAACATTCTATTACAAATTGGAAGGGATTGTACTTGACAAATTTCAGATGGTTATGGCAACGGCTCCCCATTTTATAGACAATTCTAAAAAGCATATGCTCACTTGCTCAGTCACTAACATAAAGGCTGTCAGAGCTCAGAAATAACATGTAAACAAATACATAACTAAATGAGGAATAGAGAAACACTACTGTGAAAGGGATGCTTAAAGAAACTGTTCCAATTTTTCACACAATAAAAAACAAAGGAAACCTGGAAACACCCAATGTCAAACAAGCAGAGTGAAGAAGTGTCACCCCCTTTTATAATCTACACACACACACACACACACACACAAACACAGACACACCTCTCTTTCTTAGAGGCCCATACCTGTATTTATGTTTGGACATTCACTGTACTTATATAGATGCAATTGGGGAAAGAACTGAACATTTTGGATCACATTTTTGGAGATATTGTGAAATTGACAGACTTTGCCTCATCCAAGACAGAAAAACTAATTGGTTCTTTTTTGACTCCCAATAAGTTGTTCAGTAAGCTAACCATTACCCAAACAGCCGGCTGCACAGCTAGTATTACACTAGGGCCCACACTATATTCTTGTTGACAAGTTGGTAAAATATTGGGCTTGGCGATGCTACTGTTACGTGGATTTTTAGCTGCCTGATGGACTGTATCCAAAGAGTGCCCGTCAGTGGCTCCTTGTCAACCAGGGGGATGTCTATACGGCTTCTTTACCCTGATATAAATGCACATATTTGTGTTTCAGGACACATGACGCAGCTGCCCATTCGCAGCAGCACTGGGTTTTTAAAGCTATCATGTGCATATTCGTAGATGCTATTTACCGCGACTTTTGGATCTACGTCCAAGTTCGCACTGCCTTATAGTTATGTGTCCTTGGGGAGAGATAAATTGCATTTTGATGTGTGGCCATAACTTTGTGGGCAGGACAAAGTGATTGGCTGATTTCCCACCTTCCTACCTATCGCATCCTCTGGCTGCCTTGACAGCAGTAGATCCTTGGTCTGATCCAGCATGGCTCCTCTTATGTTCTCATATACTTTTTTTTTAAAAAAAAGCAAATAAGGGGAGACATGATAGAGATGTACAAAATTGTGCATGGTGCTGAGAATGTAGATAGGGAGACATTTCTCTCTCTCTCTCTCAGAATACTAGGGCCATTTCTACACTGGCCATTTCTAGAGGGAGGGAGGGTGTTGGATCTCACAAGATCCTGATCATGAGGTCCTCGCCTTAGTCTAAACATGGGTCCGACATCCCGGAAGGAAGATGCCCACCATTTTTTTTAAGGAGATGAGCGCACATGCACTCCAACGAAAATGTTTCTCGCCTGCCCAAGGGCCTCTACTTCCCTTGCTCGGCTTCGTCCATTTTCGTCTGCTGCCCCTTACGCCTGGAACGCTCTTCCAGAACATTTGAGAACTACAAGTTCAACCGCAGCTTTTAAAGCTCAACTAAAAACTTTTCTTTTTCCTAAAGCTTTTAAAACTTGATGTTGTGCAGACTTCTACTGTTACTTTCTACTGTTAGTTTTACCCTACCCTGTGCCTGCTTACCCTACCCTGTACCTGTTTGCTTTCTCTTCCCCTCCTTATTGTTTTACTATGATTTTATTAGATTGTAAGCCTATGCGGCAGGGTCTTGCTATTTACTGTTTTACTCTGTACAGCACCATGTGCATTGATGGTGCTATATAAATAATAATAATAATAATAATAATAATAATAATAATAACAACAACAACAACAGAGTCTTCAGAGCTCTGCTCTGACCAAGAAGGTTTAGGGTCCTGGGCCATGACTAGTACTCCTGTTGAAGCCTTGTTCATTCTGTGGGATGGAGGTGACCTGGTTACACAATCACTCCTTGGGCATTCTCTCCCACTTCGCACAGCCTGATCAGTTCACTGATATACAACTGAACTGAAGACAGTGAAGAAAGCTGAGAGACTTTTGGAGTGCAGGTGAAGGAAAATTCATCTCATATCTGAGCAAACAGGCATAAGAGATCATTATCAAGCCTTCTCTCTTGTGGTGATGTATGTGAAGGAGCTGCTTTTTTTTTCTTCCCTCACCATTTTTCTCCTCTCAGTGTTATCCAGCAGACCTTTTCCAAGTGGTCCAGTGCCTTGTTCTGGACAGAGAGAGATGTGATAAAACCCTTGGTAGCATACTGTGTTATGTTTACAAGACATCTGGAGGACAAAATTGCTTGTATTCATCATGACTTAGATTCCAGAATTCAGGCAGTTGATAGTGTCCAAGGAACTGTCTGGTTGTATTTTGCTGGATGACTTGCAGTTTTTAGGGGCTGAGAATATGGACAAGGTGTTTGGTAAAGTTTTAACAACCACCTGTTTGCTTGACCCTTGCTTCTGTGGCTTAGTGGGGGTGGGGTGACTGGCTTCCTCCAGAGCTCATAGATTCCTCCCTTCAAGAGGAAGTGACCTCAGTTTCCTTAAAGGAGGCAATAGTGAGAGCACTTCTGAAAAACAAACCCGTAATTGAACCTGGAAGATATAAGTAATAACAGGCTGGTGACTAATATCCCCTTCCCGGGCAAAGTGCTTGAGCAGTTGGTGGCTGATCAGGATCAGACACTTTTGGATAAAATGGGCTTTCTAGATCCATTTCAACCAGAGTTAGGCCTGGTTATGATACTGAAACTTCCCTTGGGGGAGAATCCGCACGTCGTTCTGAGATCGCTTCTAAGCGACCCCAGAGCGGTGTGAAAGCCAGCGTGTAACTTGCCTTTTGAAGAGCCGACGAAGAGACGTCCTTCGTGCCGCCGCCGCCACCACCCAACTCCCTCCTCGCCGGCTGGGACGGAGCGCTCGGGGGAAGAAGGCAGGGTGGAGAGCTTCTTCCGCTCTCCACCCCGCCTTCTTCAGCCGAGGGGCATTGTAACACTGACCAGATCTACACCAAGCAGGATATAACACTATGAAAGTGGTATATGGAGGCAGGATCTACACTACTACCAGGGCTGGTGCCAGACTATTTTGTGCCCTAGGCAAGGTGAGCTATTCTCACCCCACCCACCCCCCAAAAATTGCCAACTTCAATTTTTAAGCACAGATGTCAGACACATCACACATGAACTGCAACCCCATGTGTAACCATGTTTGTCAGTTTTACTACAATCCCATAGACATCTGTACAGCACTATGTACATTGATGGTGCTATATAAATAAATAAATAATAATAATAATAATAATAATAATAATAATAATAATAATAGAGTAAACTCAATAGGACTTTCTTCAGAATAGACGTTTATAAGAGCATACTGTAAAAAACCCTTGAAACCTTAAAAGGCTAACAAATGTAAGGCTAAATTTATGCCACAATGTGTTAATCTTTAAGCTGCCACAAGGGCTCTTTGTTGTGCCAAAGGAGGGTATTAGTACAAAGCATAGAGTGGCACCTTAGAATCCATAGAATTTCTTTAAAGTATTTTTAACCACCTCCTTAGACAAAAAGGTTCCTAAAACAGCAGTAAAACGAGACAGATCCTGCCTACAGACTTAACAATCCAAAATGACACAACACACAAGGAGATGGAGAGGGAAGAGAAATGTTTAAAATTGAATTTATTATAGTGTGAGTTTTTGTGAGCAACAACCTGCACCATGAAAATTTCAGCCACAATAAACATCAGACTTTACGGTGCCCCAGTTCTCTTATTTTGTGATTACTGTAACAAACTAACAGAGTGCTCTGCTTGTGTCCTTTTCTGTAACTTGGTGCAGTTAACAATGCAATTAGTTGTTGTTTAGCCATACCGTTAAATACCAAGTTACACACAAAAAAGGACATAGCAGAGGATTAACACTAAAGACCCTTTAAAGGACGCCCATCTCCTCTGCCTTCATTAGCCTAAATTGATTTTCACCATTCAGGATTTATTTATTTATTTATTTATTTATTTCATTTATATACTGACCCTGGGCAGTTCACAAAAGCCAAAAACAGTAAACATCAAAAGTATACAAAATTTAAAAAACATCAGAGACATAAAAACAACAGTATAAGGCTAACAGGATTGGCTAAAACATCACAGAGCCCCTCTCTGCAGTAGGCTCAGGCACCGCCAGAAAGAAACTGGCAAAGTGAGGGGGACCAACGGCTACTATTGGCAGTCCCAGAAACCAAGCCAATAGGTTACTTTCGATGAGCGAAGATGGCTGGCTGCCCTTGCCTCGCCTGTCACCTCGTGTTGCTCGGCTATTGCGGCTGTGGGAGGGCGGGCGGCTTCTGGGCGCGTGTGTGCCGAGTGGAGCCACCCCCACCCCCAGTGTCCCTGCTTTGCTCAGCTGGGCAGGCGCAGGGCGGATCTCAATCTCGCCCACCCAGTCGTTTCTCTCTAGAGCTGCTAGAGCGGCTCTGGGAGTGGCGGGGGGGGGGGGCTTCCAGGCGCATTTCAGAAATTCAAACATGGAGCGCCGCCCCTCCCCCAGCGTCCCCAATCGAATCCTCGGGCCAGGCAGGCCGCCCTCACAGCCAATGCGCAGGTGAGTGCTGCAGGCGGCACCCGGCCGGCGGCACCCTTCTGAGCTTGGCGCTCTAGGCCTATGGACGCACCGGCCCTGACTACTACTTCGTAGTGGTATTGAAGTGCACTGACAACTGTTGGGGCTCATGAAACAAGCCATATACCATAGTTGTGGTCATGCTTATCCCAATGATGTGAGGAAATGTAGTCATGAAGCCCTGGAAGCCAAATTTAGGTTGCTAGGCAGGAGGTTGAAATCCAGGACTACCAACATTGCTTTCTTTGAAATGCTATCTGTTCCACACTCAGGGCCAGCTTGACAGGTAAACCCGAGGAGTCTTAATGCACGAATGAGACAGTAGTGTAGGGAGAAGGGGCTTCAGCTTTATTGGCATGGGAAAACATTTTGGGACAAGCCAGGAGTGTCCACTTAAACCAAAAATGGAACCAAACTGTTGGCACTTAACATAAAAAAAAGGTAGCAAAACAACTTTCAAACTGAGCCCTGGTGAAAACTTGACATGTACATTGATGGTGCTATATAAATAAATAATAATAATAATAATAATAATTGACAGGAGCTGGGAAGCATCTGGTTCTCTCCTAAATGCTTTGGGATTACTCAGACCCACAATAACTGAATTATGTATATCGCAGGCCAGGAAAGGCAGCACCAAATCCAAGAGATCATCAGGATGGTTAATGAATAGTGTCAAGGAAGCTATTAGGGAAAAGAAAGCTTCCTTCAGGAAATGGAAGTCTTGCCCAAATCAGGAGAACAAAACAGAAGACAAAGTTGCACAAAGGAAATGCAAGCAGATAATGAGAGGTGCAAAAAAGCATTTTGAGGAGCTTATTTTACCTTTAAATATATTAGAAGCAGGAAACCAGCTAGAGTGGGAGTTGGTCAGTTGGGTGACAATGAAGTTAAAGGAGTATTAAAGCATGAAAACAAAATGGCAGAGAAGCTGAATGAATTATTTTCAACTGTCTTCATTGCAGAAGATACAGGACAGATACCTCTGCTGCTCTCAGGAAGAGAGTTGGAGGAAATGAGGCAAATCCTGTTGACAAAAGATGAAGTTCTCAACCTCATCGAGAAACTGAAATCTAATAAGGCCAGAACTACACCAAGGAGGACATGACACTTTGAAAACAGTTTGAAAACTGTATATGGAGTATGTCCTGGTGGGAATCTACACTGATGTTATTGTAACGTTTTGAATGGGTTACTGTGACGCACAGCATCATGTGACCCTGGGTCTCCAACGTTGCAAATGAGTTGTACTTACAGGTTCTATTTCTTAGTTCCAGCGTGGCTACAGATTCATGTGCCTCGTTCTACCAGTAATTTTCCTCTCCCTCTTTTCTGAGCAGAGCTGCTGGGTTTGCTTCGCCCACTTCCTGTTCTCCTTCCTTCGCCCTGTTTGCTATCTTATCTGCTACAGCAGATAAATCACACCAGCATTATACTGTGCAATCACTGACAATTGCATGCAAAGGACTCAGAAGTTTTCCACCTTAGAATCTGCTTTGAGTGTGAAGTAGTCCCATGCATCCAGTCTTAATTGTGCTCCTTTTGCAAAAGATTCGCCCGAGCCGCTGCTGTGGGCGCAGGAGCAGGATTTTAAACAAATGCTTACATCTGCGTAAGCTTTATAGTTAAAGACACCAAAATTGGCACAGTAATTCAAATACCAAATTTGAATCAAATTGGGTCATCGGTTGATTTTTTTATGATTTTTTTTAAACATTTCCCCCCTCTTTGCAAAGGAGCTGAGGAGCGCTCAAAGGAGCGCTGTAGCTCCCTGCAGGAAAATTAACAAGGGTCCAAAGTCCAAAACTCATGACCAGCGGGGCTTAAATGGGGCTGCTGCTAAAACTTTTCAATTTGGTCTCCCATCCAAACTCTGACCAGACCCAGCCCTGCCTAGCTTCAGCAAAGTGGCTGGCTCCTATGCATTCAGGCAATTCCCTGGGACTTGCATTAAGATGTTTTGGGAGGAGGCTTATGTGTGCTTATGACTATTGCCCTGCCCTACTATGCTGGCTAGGAATGAGGCAGGCAGTGGGCGGAGCAAACCCAGCAGTTCTCACAGAAGAGGGAGAACAACAGAAGGATGGAACCATGTGCCCTGAAGTTCCGTTGCAGAGAAACGTAAGTCACGCTAGTGTGTCCCGTGATATAGAGAACCGATACAGAGAACCACGTTAGAAAGGGACACTAGCAACGTTGTAAGACTAGTGTAGATCCAGCCCTGGGCATACTCCATATATGGAGTCACTACTGTTATAAACTGTTTTAAAGCGGTAGTGTAGATCCTGCCTAAATCACCAGACCCTGATGGTATCTGTTCTAGAGTTCTTAAATATCTCAAATGTGGAATTGCTGATCTTCTTATGAAAAGATTAATATGTCCCTAAGACCAGAAGACTGAAAAATGGCCAATGTAACACCAATTTTTCCAAAGGGATCCAGAGGGAATCCAAAAAATTACAGGCCTGTTAACTTAATGACTGCTTTGCTTGGGATGGATTTCATAAATACTCTCACTATTATATAGATTAAGAAAGGGAAAGAGATGATGGATTTCAAAGGCATTCTGTGTGGTTTTTTCACAACACCTCAGAAGACGCTTCGCATGCAGCGTCTGTATCTGTTGACACAGAAATTATCGGTGCGGTTGTTATTTGGCTAAGGTTGACTTTTTGCTCCCTTTTAGTGGCATCTAGACACACCCCTGCAAGCCTGAGGTCTAATCAATACTCTGCTAACTGCTCCATTAATTCTCTCTTGCTGCTTTTCTCTCACATCTTCCTAGGAGGCTATTGACTGTTGTTACTTTAGAGAAGGTAATTGATTTTTCTAGGTCATAACTGCAGAAGATTATCAGTGATATCTCTCCCTCCCTTTTGCAGGCTCCTGTCAAATTCTGACAGTTCAGTAGTCCTTTCTGATTCCAGTGACCCCCCCCCCCAATGTTTCTGTATTGTTCGATCTAAGGTAGAAAGTTAGAAGCAGCACAATTTCTAAATAAAGTTAATTGGCAAAGCCCCCTCTCTTCTCCCCTCGCCACTTGCCAGGACATTGCAGCATTGTAGCCCAGTTCACAAGAGATTAGATCTATTCATGATCATCTTATAGAAAAGCAGCCTCACGAACTGATTAGTTTTCCAGGGCAAAGAAAACAACGGCATTGAGTTTTTAACTATTAGAGACACCAAATTCTGGGAACAAAGTACCTACTGAGTTTCTGGACAGAAAAAAGACACCATATTAGGGATCTCGTCTGATTTCTCCCAAGGCCTGAGTTGGTGGGGGAAAGCCTTTCCCCCTAGCCTAATCCATCATATACTCTCTTTCCCCCACCCTCCACCTGCTACCAAAGGCTTAGTTCTCACTATGGCCACAGCTAGACCTAAGGTTTATCCTGGGATCATCCAGGGTTCGCCCCTGCCTGAGCACTGCATCCCCTGTGTGTCACCTAGATGAACAGGTTTGACCCCTGGACGATCCAGGGACAAACCTTAGGTCTAGCTATGGCCAATGTTGTGGTCAACCCACACGTGCTCTGTGCCACTTTTAACCTCCAAGCTGGGCTCATACGATTTTTCAAAAACCCTACAAATAGAGCACTAACATGTAAGGGACAAAACAGACATTACTTTAAGGCTGTGTCTAGCAAGCAGCAGCTGCATTTTATTTTCCTTTTTCCATTTTTAATCTAGAGTAAGTGCAGAGGCCCTGATCAGGACTGAAGTGTGAGGGGAAGGGAGAGGGGCTTTTAAGACCCAGATTGGTGCACCTGCACTTACTCTAGACTAAAAATGAGCAAAGACAGATAGTTGCCATACTCAGCTTTAAGGCAATGCATGTTTTTGCCCTCAGAGAGAAGGCTAGAACCTAGGCTACTTGGAACGATTTTCTTTTTATATATGTAGGACTATTCAGTTGAGCCCCCACCTGCAGTCTGAATTGTCACTGCTTAGAAACCTATTTACTTCTTTGCCACCATTACATCCTTGGGTTGTTGTTCCACAGAGGTCTTACAAGTGGTGAGGGATGTGGGGATGTAGACAAAGTGCTTGGAGGGGTTTGAGTTGTGTATTCAGTGTAAGAACCTAAAGAAGAGCCCTGCTGGATCCGACCAAGGGTCCATCTAGTCCAGCATTCTGTTCACACAGTGGCCAACCAGCTGCCCACAGAAAACCCAGAAGCAGGACCTGAGTGAAACAGCACCCTCTTACTCGTGTTCTTCAGTGACTGGTATATAGAGGCATATACCTATAGAGGTAGCACGTAGTCATCAGGATTGGTAGCCAATGATAGCCTTATCTTCCGTGAATTTGGCCAATCCCCTTTTAAAACCATCCAAATTGGTGGCCACCAATTGAATTCCACAGTTTAACTATGTGCTATTTCCTTTTATTCTCCTGAAGCTCCCACCAGTCAACTTCATGGGATGACCCTGGGTTCTAGTATCCACTTGCTACATACCATGCATAATTTTGTACCGCACTGTCAAATTGTCCTAGCAGGACCTTGTGGTACTGAAGCACTGAGATGCTGGGCATCCAGAATGATTGTGATTGGATCAAAACTGTTTCAGCAGAGGATTGGGAAGGGAGCATGTGGCATTTGAAGGAAATTGACAGGACGATATGCGTGGTTAACTGAGAAGAGAGGAAGACGTTGCTGTCCAGTAATGGACTTTGCATCCCTCAGAAGGAGATTCAGCCCTCATGTCCTCACCAGGTACAACACTGTACGCTTATCCACACACAGGTGCAATGTTTCTTGAAGCTGAGACTTGAATGAAATTTTAGTGGACAGCTGGAGTGAGGGATGCCAGATCTAAGTTAACTCCCTCTGGTAATAGGTTCAGTGCAAGTTTAGGCTACTCTGGTGAACAACACGCTATGGCTATGGCACTATGGCACTCTATGGCTATGGCACTGTTCTTCGCTGCAAGGTCTGAGGGATACTGGTGTCTCATAACCATCTCAAGTGCGGTTTTCCTCCTCTCTCTCTCTCTCTGTCTCTACAGGAGCTGCCCACTCTCAGCAGAAGCTGTCTAGCTTTGTTGTTTGCTTTAGCAGTGGGCTAGCTGTTGTGATCTGGGCTATCAGAGGCAGCTTTGGGGTTCATCAGTTGTAAGGTGGGGGGACTGATTTATTTCAGCAGCAATCAGCAAATTAGTTGTGGTGGAGGAAGAGGCAGAAAAGCAAAGAGCAACATGACTGGCAGGCAGTGGATTGCCGGGGGGGGGAGTATTAAATACATGGAAGAGAGGGAGAGAGCAACATGGACTTATGCTGGGAGGTTCTTGCAGCACTGAATAGAGCAAAGCACTGTCTCAGTGACAAGAAAAGGATCCATTCCAATCTAAAAACCAAGTGAGCCTGCCGAAATATGCCTGCCTGGTGACAGAGTGATGGGGCTGGGGGAAGAAGAAAGGAGAGGGCCCCCCCCCCGAGGTCTCCGAAAGGCCCTACGTGGCCTTGGTGGGGGTGCCTGGAGCCCAAGTGGTGCCTGCATAAAAAAATATTGATTTATTATTATGCATTTTATTATTTATGTACAGCATTTATATCCACCATATAGCCAAAAGACCTCCCAAAGCGGCTTACAGAGATATGAAGCATGACAGTCCCAGCCCTTAGGTTTACAGTCTAAATTTAAGACATGTCACACAAGGAATAACGGAGGGAACATTTATATAATTAAAATTATTTGAAAAGAAGCTTCCTCTGCAGCTCATGAAGCAGCTTGTTGGAGTGGTCTCTGTGAGCGGAGGAGGGGCCAGATCTACACCAAGCAGGATGTGACACTTGGAAAACGTTTTGAAGACTGTATATGAAGTGCGTCCTGGGCCTCAACAGTTGTCACTATTATAAATAGTCATTATAAACCGTTTTAAAGCAGTAGTGTAGATCCTGCCCTAGTCTTCATGAAGCAGCAGTAGGTGGGAAGGCCTCAGCCCCGCATTCTGAAGGGCTGTTTCCCAAGCCACTGCTCCCAGCCGTCCAACTTGAGAGGGGACAGTGAGGGAGTTATTCTTGGTCATTATGGGCTTTGCCCCATCTAAGAAGGGATCTACACTAGTCAAGTTAGAACGTATCTTACTGTTTTTAAGTGTGCATTTGGTAGTATTTCGCCACATGACGTTCAGTTTGAGACGTTTTATTGTTGTCTGTTTTCCATTCTTTATTTTGAACTTCTCTGAAATAAGTCATTCTATTTGGTATGATGTGGCCAATTTCATCGTATTAAATGGGTTTCCTGTAATTCTTAATTAGCCAACCGCATTCCGGGGGGGGGGGCATGTTTATGTAATTTCCATGCCCAAAGTTGGAGCTGGTTTTTTTCTTTCAAGCCTCTTTTTTGCAGACACTTTTAGTTTTACTTTTGGGAGGCTGCTGACTGGATCGTTTGTAAGTGGATGATTCTTAGAGAGAAGAGGAAGTAGGAGGGGAAATTGGCAGAGGGGGGAAAAGAACAAACGGATTTGTTTTCTTAGTGTGCCCAAAAGTAATGCATTCCCATGGAAAGAGAAAAGTAAGTAAACATTTTAAAAACTGCTACGTTTTAAATCGTTCAAAAACAAAACGTTCAGTGACTATAAAAACAACTTTTCATGTACTAGTGTAGATCCCTTCTAAGACTATGCAGCTGTGGAAGAGGGACAAGTGAGCAGGCCAAGAAAAGCATGAATCAGTCAGTGGACAGGTCTGCCACTTGAAGCCAGTGTCTCTGGGCAGATTTAAGTGTGTGTGTGTGTGTGTATCTGCTGTCAGTATGTTTTTATTTAGATGGTTTTTAAATCTGTATACTGTATTTGTAATGATTTTAATCTTTGTAACCCACCTATAGAGCTTCAGCTTTGGGGCGGTATAGAAATGTGATAAATAAATAGAAAATAACAACAACAACAACAACAACAACAACAACAACCCTTTATGAAATCCATAGGTTGCCTCCTGCTTTCATTCTGGGGTGTGGGGCCATTTCAAGCTAGCAGCGTTATCCTCCTTAGGTCTGTTAAAAGGTATCAATGATTTTGCACCATCATGGTCTACAAGCAATAAATCAACTCCTTCACCCTATGCAGGTAGCTTTTCATTAACACTGATGGGAGTCAGTCGTAGAGGGCCTTGGAGCAACGTTTTGGCCCACCCCTTTCATGCTGTGTGTTGTTTTATTTAAGTGAAGAACAGCCACAGTTTCTCATAAATAACTGATGTGCTGTATCCTCCACTCCATCTGTTCCTGCAGGGTTGATGGAAAGTTATGCCCTGATGCATATACTTTAAAGTTTGCTACAACATACCTTACATTTTTGTTTGTAGCCTTTATATAGAGCACCAACTGTTCCTGGGAAGGAGAATATAGTCAAAGAAAAGTTTTTTTAAAAAAAAGTGTTTGGATTTGTTATGTTCTAGGATACTAAATATGAAATACAAACTAAAGTTTACCTTGAAATGACTAATGGGGAGAGAATTCCCACCCTGTCCCTTTCCATTTTGCTCTCAGATATACTACATTCATTGTCCGTATGTTTTCACCCCTTGTTCTTTGCCTCAAGTCTCATATCAAATTCTTTTCCACATTTGAAGGAATAGCAGGTGGCAGATGGCACAGTTGATCATATTAACAACCACGGCAATTGAGTATTGCAATTTTTGGAACCACCTGCTGCTCCTTGTGCTATTGCCCAACTATCCCTTTGTTACACTGATGGCTAGCTTAACAACAACCCCCGAGGACAGGTTAGCGTTTCAGCCGTGGGAGCTGATGACAGTTTTTGGATAGCTTTCACCTTTTGGAAGGTCCACTCTCAATAGGATCTGGGTGGGGCATCCGGTTACACTCCAGAAGTGGTTCAGTCAGCCCTAATTTTCCACTGGAACTCCACCAGAAATCTTGCTCCTGATACTTCAATTCTGCTGAAGAATTCACTGGATCTGGCAGTTTCAGAGGATTCCCCATAATAATTCTTGTAAGGATCCTGTTTTAGTATATCGTGATAACACTAGGGCTGGCTTCAAATGACAAACAATTTGGAATACTAATACAATGCTACAAACGAGAAGGATCTTGGAATTGTTGTAGATCGCAAGCTGAATATGAGCCAACAGTGCGATATGGCTGCAAGAAAGGCCAATGCTATTTTGGGCTGCATTAATAGAAATATAGCTTCCAAATCACGTGAGGTACTGGTTCCTCTCTATTCGGCCCTGGTTAGGCCTCATCTAGAGTATTGCGTCCAGTTCTGGGCTCCACAATTCAAGAAGGATGCAGACAAGCTGGAGCATGTTCAGAGGAGGGCAACCAGGAGGGGTCTGGAAACAAAGCATTATGAAGAGAGACTGAAAGAACTGGGCATGTTTAGCCTGGAGAAGAGAAGATTGAGGGGAGGCATGATAGCACTCTTCAAATACTTAAAAGGTTATCACACAGAGGAGGGCCAGGATCTCTTCTGGATCCTCCCAGAGTGCAGGACACGGAATAACAGGCTCAAGTTAAAGGAAGCCAGATTCCAGCTGGACATCAGGAAAAACTTCCTGACTGTTAGAGCAGTACCACAATGGAATCAGTTCCCTAGGGAGGTGGTGGGCCCTCCCACACTAGAGGCCTTCAAGAGGCAGCTGGACAACCAACTGTCAGGGATGCTTTAGGTTGGATTCCTGCATTGAGCAGGGGGTTGGACTCGATGGCCTTATAGGCCCCTTCCAACTCTGCTGTTCTATGATTCTATGAAATGTTTCATCAGCCTCCAGTTCTTGGGTATGGATTCTCCTTTTCCTCTTGCGGGATGGGGACAAATTCATTTCAGGAGAGTGTCAAAGCGAATGGCCACTATTTTGTTCCACTGAATGTGCATTTTGGGAAAATCAAAACAGCTGCTGCTATAAAACGAAAGACTGCCTCTTTTTGAGTCATGGGAGGTCATTCCCCTACCCTTTGCATTTAGGAACTTACAAGTGGGGTGGGGGTGGGGGGTCCTGCAACAGTATGTTGCTTCTATGAGGAGGAGCCTTCAAACTATCCCTTCTCAGCAGGGAGGGCTGCAGAGATTCTCATTCATGTGTTGCTTCTGTCGCTTACACTGAGAGAGGCTCGCTTTTTAAATGTCTATATTGTAATTCAAGTAAGATATTGTTACACTGCCATTCCATTGCCCCCTCACCTCACACACATTTATATGCAGATTCTTGGTGTTCTTCGGATGCATGCCTGTACTTGCTTATCTGAGAATAAGCCCCACTGAAGTCAACGGGACTTACTTCTGAGTAGAAATGAAAGAGGGTCCCGCTGTTACTCCTCTCTCAGAGATGTATGGGAAGCTACCAAGATCCACAACACAAACCCTGAGCGTATCTACATGGCAAATTTAATGCAGAGTGGGAGCAGTTTGGGGTCGTTTGTGACACTTGACATTTGAGCATCATCACATGGTGGCAAATCGCATTTCCTTTCCATTGTTTCTCCTCCCCCGCTTTTGTCCCTCATTACTTTCTCTTTCTTCCTGGAGGGGAAAGAGGAAGCAAACACGGACCACGTGGCCCATTCAGGGGCCATTTTTATCATGTCGCTTTTCCTGCACACAGCAGGAGATCACAACACATTCTGTTTTTTAAAAAAGAAAGTTGGATTAATAGGGCTCTATTTTGTGATGGAAAAATGAGCGACAGGCACAAGAGGCATGCGGGAGGCGGACGTCATCCAAAGGACGCATGAACATCCATAAGTGGGCAGTAGCGAGCGTGTGATAAATCACTCATCTGACGAACCTTATTGTTACTGTTCTCTGCCATTTTGCTATAGTCTGTGCAGATGCAGCTCAGGATTCTTTACTTTGCCTCTCACTGTAATTTATTCTTCATTTCTTCTCCACCCTTGTGAAGTAAACGAGCTGGGTCTCACTGCCTAACTTTCTAGAATCATTCATTCTCTAAGGCCCTTTCTACACCTAAGGAGTCTCCCAGGAAAATGGAAGGATCATCCCTGCCTGCTTCCGGGATCCCTTGTGTGTCATTTGGATGTACAGGGATGATCCCGGGATGATCCCGGGGGTGGAAGGCAGGTGTAGAAACGGCCTAAGGCCGTAGCTAGACCTAAGGTTTATCCCAGGATCGTCCAGGGGTCAAACCTGTTGATCTAAGTGCCACACAGGGCATCCAGCGCTCAGGCAGGGACGAACCCAGGTCTCCAAATTGCTAAACCTCCAAAATCCCAAAATCATTAAATTGCTAAATCACTACAGTGCTTTGGCGGTTTAGCAGTATACCAGGGCTCGCTATCTGCATATTGACCTATGGTTCCATCTAGCAGTATGGACATGGTGCTGTCATTTCTGTGGAGAAAGACTGGAAAGCCCACTTATGGGTGGGGTTAGGGAAACTTCCAAACAAAAGGCTTTGCTGCTTTTCTCTGGGTGCCTGATAATCATTTCTCTCCCCTGAGCAGGAAAAGAGGGGGGCAGGGACCCAGCCTCTCATACCTGGTTGATGATGTTCATTTCAACTGGCGGGACTCTACCCCAACCCATCCCAAAATAACGCAGATTAGAGTGCAGGGTGACCTGTGAAAGTGGTTGATTTGGGAGAGGCATAGTCTGCTTTTTTCAGCTAGTGTGCCGCTGACTGACCAGTCAATTTCACGAAAAAGTGGCGAAAAGCAGAAAGCGATAGTGATTCTGATTCGCTTTAATCCTTTGCACTCTTCAGCCTGAAAATACTTTACCCCTTTTACTCATTTGCAGAGAGAATGGGATTGCAGTGAACAAAGGACACAGAGACCCTGGTAAACACTAGAGTTGTGCTGAAATTTTTTATCTTTTTGATCTTTTTTATCTCCTTGTCTTGTCTTGAAGAAATAAGAGTACTGGAAAAACGTCAGCAACAAAAAGTCTAGAATGTGAATTTTCCATGGAGAAGATGTAAAATAATAACTTTATTCTGTATGCTTCAAATTTATCTATGGGTGTATAAGCACAAAAATTGAAAATGTGGACCACCTAATTATATTATCACTGCCATACCTCTCTATTTCTTTCCATTAGTGCCCCACAGTTCTGGATATAGAATCCAGGTATCCAATTGCTATGAGTTTGGGTCTCCACAGAACCAAAGCAGTGACACAATAAACCCACTTTTGCTAGTCTAATTTAACTCCCATAGTGGAGAGATACCCTTGGTACCAATTATGGCGTAAATGCTAATTTGCTCATAAATCAGCAAATGTCATGATAGACTCCTTTTATGTTTTTTGTTGAAGGATGGTTATTTTCAAATCAGCAGCAGGGTGTCTTGAGAGGCTGAAACATTCTCCCGTTCATTACTGAATGCTGCTATTTTTTTATGTCAGATTTCTGTCCAGAGGGCACTTGTGCAGAAGCAGGAATCACCACTATACATATACAACACTGCCAAATTTATTGATAATAACAGCACAGGCCCTTTGCACATGGGTGTATCACCATCAGATCCATTTCATGTGTGCTGATGCCACTGGGATGTTTATTTTATGTTTTGCTCATTGGACTTCCAGGCACTGAAGCTGTGGACTCCTTCGGCATTGGTGACACAGAGCCAGAAATGTGTTCATCTGAACAAAATGGAGCCATCCAAGCTTGCAATCAACCAATGGAATTTCTCAGATATTATGGAGTTGCTGATGAATACATTCTGTGGGCAGACAGCAGATAAATGATGGTACGAACTTCTATTTGGCGCTGCAGCTGCTCACCTTTGTAACTGCCAAAGGACCATTGATTAAGAGGGATCAGATTCTTTGCTAGCTCACTAATATCAAAGAAGAAAGATTAATCTCAAGTACTACAGCTCAGAGAAACTTGCCAAGGAAACAATTGCTTCTCTTGATGTATTAAGGACAGACTTTAAGCAATTTACTGTAAGAAGCTCAGGGGTAAAGTCTGGATCCCGATAAGTGCAGATGGTTTATATGAAGTCAATTGAGACCTCTATTCTAAAAATCGTCATGTAAAGTGCTGAGACAAAAGCATTCCATTTAATCCCAAAAAAATGTTGGCACACATGCATAACAATTATTATTACAGGTAACAATTTTAAAAATAAAAATATGTAATGTTTACTAAAAGAAAGGAAAGTGTTAAATAAATGGATTGCTCATTACAGATAACTTTATATTTAACTTGCAAAAGGTGGTCTGGAATACATCCATATGAAACTCATTTATCAAATGTTTTCTAAGTGACTTTATTTCTTCTTGGTTCTGAATAATAGATGGATTTCATATTTTCAAAAATGGGACTTCAACCATTGCTTGTTTCTTCTTGCCAGCAATCCTTGAGAAAGTCCCAGGTGCAACTTGAAACCATCACAGCACCTGGTAGAGTCTAACTTCAATGAGACTCTCTTCCCACATTCCATCTTAAGACTATAAGCAAATGCAGACTCCATGGCTTGAGCCTCAGACTCTTTTTTTTCCCCTTCCTGCACTATTTGCTTCGTTTACCATCTTGCCTGTTTACCATCTGGAGAACTGAAAAGCTTGCATAGTATTTTGTGATCATTGAGTTGGCCTCATAAAGGTACTATGGTAATACAGATTTGTCATAATGTTTTGCTTCCATTGCAATTATTGCCATAATGATGAGATGCTTAGTGATACATCTTACAGCTGCAGTATGAGTAAATTATTATTTAGTAGCCATTTCTCACTGCCTTTGTGTGCTGTTCAAAATGTTTGCACAGGCTCTACAGATTTCTTGTTTCTGTAAGGTAGCCCACAATAACAAGAAGAAATGGCTGTTTTAAGAAAATAAACGTACTTAAGTTAGTATGTTTAGAGGGTGTGTATGGCCTAATTCATCCAGCATGGAATACATATTCATTGTATTGAGAGCACTGATGAGTTCCATTGGAATAACAGCCATCTTGCTGCAAACACATACCTAGACTGAGCTTTCTGAGCTGGTCTTGGAGATGATGTTGAAAACCTCCAGACTTTATTGTCTTTCACATAAATAAACAGATATACTCCTTAGGGACAGCTCAAGGATTCTGGTCACTATGCTGTAACTCATTTTGAGATAACTGATCATGCAAATCAAGTGGGGGTAATGCATTAGAGGGTTTTGTGTTTGTTTGACTATTGTAGAAAATAGTGTTTCTGCTACAGCTATAATGCTAAGAAGATGCTGTTGTAAGCCGCCATTGAACCATTGCCTTCTATTGAATAGATTCCTCTGTTCTGATGCTCTTGCCAAAATGGTGGGCTTGTTGGGTGGTCCCATCCATTGTGGTTTCTACCAGAATGGGTTACAAAATGCATTTGGAGATATGCTTAATGATGGTAACAGTTGCTTTGTTGATGGCTTAGATGAACTCTGGAATAGTTCTTACCACATTAGTAAATACAAAGTTGGCACAGGAAATAAAAATACTGTCATACTTCCCTTACAAAAAGGGCTCAAACACTGATTCCTCAGCCAGCTAATGCCCCATTTCAAACTTACCCATAGATGTGTGGGGGTTCTCATCCAATCCTCTGTGCAAAGCCTATTCAATATGCAATCCAGATGTTGTTGCACCAGAAGCAATAAGAATGCTAGAGGACATGTCTGGGGTCCCAACATGGTGCCCATGGGCATCAATGTGCCTGTGGGCATGTCTCTTGTTGCACAGCATGCTCTCTGCTGCCCCTGGTTTTTATTTTATTTTGTATGTTCTTGTTTTTTTTAAAAAAAAAAACTGGGAGCCTGGCATGATGCAAAGTGAAGTGTTGCCCTCCAGCACCATCTTTATTCCCAGATGTGCTCTTTCCTACATTGTACTCTTTCCAGCACCAGGTAAAAACCTTTTAATTTTCCCAGTATTTTAGCAATTTACTATCTTAGTCTTTTAACTCTGCTATTTCAAATCTACATTTTAAATCTTTGCATTGCTGCTCAGTTTTATTCTAGTTGTACTGTTGTATTATGGTTTTAAGCTTTTATACTATATTTTATGCTGTCCTTGTGGTTTTAATTTTTGTGAACTGCTTAGAGAGCTTCAGCTATTAGGGGTATAGAAGAGAGAGAGAGAGAGAATGCCTCTTAATTCTAAGAATGCCCAGAGGTATCCTTAAAAAATAAAACTGGTGAGTGGCTGAAGCCCAATGCTTCACTCTGAGGCAGAGGTAAAGTCTGAGCACCAAATGCTAAATCATATTTTGCCTTCACAAAGCACAACAAAATGCCCATTTTACAGAACGCAAACTGATGATGCTCAGAGAAACACATCCCACCCGGAGAAGGGAAAAGGACACTGGGTGTGGTAGGGAGCGTCCTGAGGGCTTGAGAGCAAGAGGGAGAGGGTGGTGTGGAGGGTGTTTTTGCTGTGCTGTGTTTGTATTTTGCTTTGTTTTGTACGGGATGTGTGGGCATTTTGTTGTGCTTTATGAAGGCAAAATATGATTTAGCATTTGGTGCTCAGACTCTCCCTCTGCCTTGCACTCAGTTTCTTGGCCAACTTACTTGACTCTGACCATCTTCAGTTTGCCTTCTGTGAAATGAGTGTTGGAGCAAAAATGCCCCACAGACACGGTAAGGCACCCCAGGGGCCCTTACCCCCACTGCAGGGTGGGTACCTCAGGTGGGTACGAATAGGCAGGGATTTCACCCCCGACATGAAATGCTAACCCACCGTGGATCACTCTCAAACGTGATCCCATGGTGGCTTAGCGTTATGTCTGAGCCCAGGCAAGAAGTGTCTCATTTTTAGTGGTTCTAGCTTCTGTTGGAACTTATTTCATTGCTTGGTGAAGTATCACCCTGGGACTGTGCTACATTAAGTGCTGAGTGTGTGTATTTCCCATTTAACTACAAATACTCTTGGAGCCTGCAAGTACAGCTAGTTCTTTGATTTATAAAGGTCAGCTGGTGACTGCATAGATCAAAATTTGACTTGTTTTCAATAAAGGTCTAGCTCTGACAATCAATAGGCTCAAGACTTTTAAGCTCCAGCCCCCAAAGTCCTTGTTAACTCTCTCATTCTACAGTAACCTTTGCCACCTTGGCTCCAGTCCTGAACCATGGGAGCAACAAAGCGAGCTTCTGCTGCCACACATGAAAAAGAGGAAGAGAGCGGCATCTCTTAGGAATACGTTCATACTTCAAGTGTTAAGAGGATTATATACTGCCTCTCAATTAGAAAACTGAGACTTGTTCATACAGTTATACAACTCATGGTTTGTTAACTGTGGATTGTTTGGGAGCAAGAAAGCATACTAGCTCCAACCCGCTTGCCTGCTTCCACATCATGCTGTGATAAGTGACAAACAACATAGGCCAGTTCTACACCAAGCAGGATGTGACACTTTGAAAACAGTTTGAAAACTGTCTATGGAGCTCTGTGTCCTGGACCCTAACAGTTGTCACTACTGTTATAAACCATTTTAAAGCAGTAATGTAGATCCTGAGTTTTAACCCAAGAACAAACCATAGATTGTTGAGCAAAGCAGAAGCGGGCTAGTGGTTTGGAGCCAGCACACTCCATGCACCATGTTATGTGGTAGGAAAGTAGGGAAGGAAATGCTCCTTGTGTAGTGCCCAGCTCTCAATTTTGTGATGAAACCGAAAGTAGATGCAGCAGATTAACAACCCCGTGTAGAGAAGCCCTCAAAGCATCAAAACAAAACAAATATTTGAAGCAGAGCTGTGTGCTAATGGTCTCTCAGCATTCGGTTTGTGGGCTGGGAAATTCCAGTGAACTTCTCCAGGGGAGGGGGGGAATCCTTCAACAATTTCTCACAGATAGGGTTCACCATTTGACACATGTTATAGCACAGCTTCTGTCTTTATTTTCTAAGGTTTGGTGGGGGGTGCTGCAACTGCACGTGGTAGCCTGGCCCCAATTTTGCATCCCTCACAATGCCCTGTATCTAACATCATGCCAGGGTATTGTGCTGAGGAGAGGAAATATGGCAACCACACACACACACACACACACACACACAAGCATTTGTGAAGAAAATCGGGGGGGGCATCTGCAAAGTAGCTCTTGATTTCTAGGGCAGTAACAAAAGAAAAACCCTCAGAACATTTCTAAGAAAAATGTCTTCTGATAAATTTTGGCTAAGTTCTAGTGATTGTTCTTCAGGGTTCAGCACCTCCCTCAGGATCTTCCAGACATTAAATGTCTGAGGCATGATTGTAGATACGTCTCATATCTATATCATAGCGATAACGCCACTACTTTCCCGAAAGCCCTCTTGCAGGTCTGACAGGGACAGTGTTACGTCCATCTCAGGGGTGGAGTTCATGCTGAGCCAAAATCTGCCCTTCAATTTCCTTAATGTTTTCTTTCCCCATAAAGAGGCTTCAATTTTTCTGCCTCATTCTCAATGTTCTGCTGCATTTCTGCCCCACAATCTCAGTGTTTATAATTTAGTTTGAATTTCTTCTGGTCGTAGTAATCAATGTGAGGTGGGGAAAGGTGTTGTGTGTAGTGTCTTCTTCTTCTTCTTCTTCTTCTTCTTCTTCTTCTTCTCCTTCTCCTTCTCCTTCTCCTTCTCCTTCTCCTCCTCCTCCTCCTCCTCCTTCTTCTGTTACACACCTTTTCAGTTACTCTGCAGCCTCCCCAAGTGTCTGTGGTTCCTAATCTAAAAATGCCCATGGGAGGAATTACCTCATGATGTCTTCCCCTGGGCTTTAATTGGTGTGGGAAGCTGAAGAGGCTACAGGTTGCTGGAGAGATGATTGTACAATGAAAGACAGGACAATCAGTCACACTCCTTGGCACCTCATAAGTAAAGTAATCCAAAGAACCCTGAACCCAGCCCACGAGAATTTCTTTGAAATTGTCTTCTCCTTTGAATTTCTTTTCAAAAGCAATTTCTTTTCTATCAGATAGAATGAGAATGGTAAAAAAAAATGTAGGAGACATTTTTGGCACAGCACTAATTTTAAGAGCACTGAAAGCACATAGTGAGGGTGGTTCTTTAAAGTTTCATTCATGTTGACCTGGTTCGCACAATCACCTCAGCCCTAAAACAGCCATAACCATGCCAGCAACCCACCCTAGCTGGGTTCGCACAATCTGACAAGCTGCAATCACAACTTGAATATGAAAAATGGCTGCACGCATACACCACTCGGTGGTTTATTAACCTGCAATAGCTTAGTGCGCTGTGCGAACTGGACCATTGCCTCCTATGTGGCAAACAGCTCTATCTTCCTGCCCTCCTTACAAAACATGTACACAAAATGTTTAGGGACAAATGTTTACACTCCACAGAAACTGTTACTTCCCCTTTCAAAAGCATTTCTGAAAGACCGATCAAAGTGTCACCTTTTCTGTGAGAAGCTGATACATGCTTAGAATTGTCTACCAAGGAAGCTGTAGGGTATCCAAGTACGAGGGTTATTCAAAACCCAAACTGACATTGTTCTGGGAGAAAGTAGCTACTCCCACTACAACAGTTCATTCTTTGTTTTCATCACTGAATAGAATATTATATTCTAAAATGGGATGGGCAAATTAAGAGGATCTGGGGGCCAATTTCCCACACTGAGAACTCACTGGTTTTCCCCTTTAAACAAGGTGTGCTAGGAGCATGTGTTTTGCTTTGAGGCATAATCACACTCCTGGAAGTCCCAGGGGAGTGCAAATTTGGGGGCAATTCAGTGGTGTCGTCAATGACTTGGGGGGTGTCAGGGTCCACAAAAAAAGCCTAGGTCAGGCAGCATGAGACCCATTGGCTGTGTGTTGCCTGCTTCTGTTCTAAAAGAAGTCACCTTCTGTGGAAAGGGCCGGAATTACCAGACTCATCAGAAGCAACGGAAAATAAATGCATTGCAGTTGAGAAATTCATTATCAGAGCTGTGCAGGATTAGAATAAGAAAATAAGAAGGATGTAAATATAGCTAACTTTAATTAAACTAAGTTAAATATTATTAAATAGTCATGCTTGTGAAACATTTTTTTCATTTATTATCGCAGTGTCATACAACAAAGTCCACATTTGCCAGAGGCAAACAGTATTCATCCTTCAGTCCACGTATCCTGAAAATTCAAACACCACCACCATCACTCTCTGCAACTGTTGTTCAAGCCGGGGGGAAGGGGGGAGGCAGCTGAAGAGCCCTTTGCGTGTGTCAAAGATGAGGAGGGAGGGAGGGGTACCAATTCAGTCCTTGCTCAGCTGAAAATATTGAATTTATTTGCTAACTGAAATGGCCTAGGCTTAGCATACATGCAGTAGTTTCTCCGTATACCTTCCTGCAGAGATGTGCTGATTCAGCTCAAGACCCAAGCCTCATCCAGAAGCATTTATAGCCAGGTCTGGTCAGGATGGGCCAATGGCCTGTCTCAGGGGTGAAATATGCACTGCAGGGACCGAGGACAATCCTCCCCCCTTGCGCCTCCACTCTCACAGGATTATCCATCGAAGCACAGGCCAGCAAGTTCCTGTTTGGAACCAGGCTGAAGACGATTTATTCCTATTCTATAACGGTTCCAGAACTCATTCCATTTAGCATATCTTCCGTTGAGGCTTGGTGCACAGATGCTTGGAATCTAGTCCACAGTCATCACCTTCAAATCCAGGGGGGCTATTCAACGGAGGGCCATGATTCTTAAAGCTAATCTTTGCTTTTTGAAGTAGCATAATGAACTAGTCATCTGTGATGAACTGGCAGAGGGCGTGACACCTGGAGGACTGTTAAAGGCATGTAAACAGTGCCAAGCCGAGCTTGAGGTAAGAGCAGCAGATTGCTCAGCACAAGAATCTCAGCTAATATCTCTGAGCTGCTGGCGGCTGTGACGGATCTTGCCATCTGTTATTTTCTCTAAATCTGTAAACTGACAAACGTGGCCTGCAATAGAGGAATGGCACAAATTTCCATACACAGACAAGGCTTAAAACATAAACTGGGAAAGCAGCTAATAGTCACCGCACTATCCAGTCACCATTTTACTTCCCCTTCACCTACCATGTTCACTTAGCTACATGTCGCTGGTTAGTCTGAGGTCCTTTACGTGATATGTAGAAGTGCCCTTCCTTTTGTGGGTTGTGTGTCTACACCTCCCGGCGTTCCGGGAGGGAGGAGGGAGGATCTCATGGTATTCTGCTTGCGAGATCCTCCCCTTTGGACAAATGGCGGGAGGAACGAGGGATGGTGCGGCCGCCTTTTTTTATATATACTGAAAGTGAGCGCACAAGCGCTTCAACAGGGAAGTAAGTTTTTTAAAAATGGTCACGCTCCCCCCTTCCCCCCCCGCCCCGATGGGCATGGAGTGCCTGAAGAGCTCCGTGCCCCATGCCCAGTTCATGGGTCCTTGCGTTTACTCGTGAGGAGCCAGGACGAAACCGGGACGGCCGCCCACACCTCCCGCAGCCTCAGGATGATCCCGAGACTGCAGGAAAAATCAGGCTAAAAGCCATCCCGGTTATCCCAAGGGAATGCATGGGTCATCCCTCCCTGCCCCCGTGATCCCCTGTGTGTCATGTGGATGCACAGGGATGATCCTGGGGCGATCCCCGGGATAAGGCATGGTGTAGACCTGCCCTCTGTGTCTCTTCACTCTTTTTCTCGCCACTCCTTGTGTTTGTTTCATCTCTACGTCCTCTTCATCCATTCCATAGTGGGAAACAAAGCCAGTATTATTTATTTATGGGTTTATCTTTTTATTTGAAGTATTTTTATACTTCCTTTAAAGGTGAAAAATGCTTAAAATATAGGCCTTAGCTAGACCTAAGGTTTATCCCGGGATTGTCCCAGGGTCATCCCTGTTCATGTAAATGACACACAGGGGATCCCGGGAGCAGGCAGGGATGACCCTGAGACGATCCCGGGATATTGTTTTTATACTGTTTTTTATGTTTTGATGGTTTTTAAATTTTGTATACTTTTAATATTTACCATTTTTAATTGTTGTAAACCGCCCAGAGAGCTTCGGCTGTGGGGCGGTATATAAATGTAATAAATAAAATAAATAAATAAATAAATAAATGAACCTTAGGTCTAGCTAAGGCTATATATACAAAACAATAGCAAAGAAAATACAATTAACTAAAACAGCGGCATAAGGTGCTTAATAGGGTGTTAGTAAAAACTAAAATTTATAAAATAATGATGGCATCCAATCATTTAAAAACATACAGGAAAATTCTAGGGGCTGCATGTCTTCTAAGCTCTGCGGTGGCTGTGAATCGGTTACATGACGCAGACCCCCAATTTGCACCCACTATTTGGTTTTTCCCTGAATCTGCATGTTGGAAAATTCAGGAATTTAGCCAAAAGAAGCGATGTCAACACAGCCCTTCCATTGTGTGACCTCATTCTGCAGACAATTCAGGGGCATTCCTGATGTGCATGGACCCCCCGATCCACTTCTCTTCCAGATTCACAACTTCTGGATTGGGTCCGCTCTGCCTATAGTCCGCTCCGGTTCGCTCCGGATCGGAGCTCCGCTTTCCCCCCCCCCCATAGACTTGCATTGAAATCCAAAAAAGCCTACAACTTTTTTTTCTGTTAATGTTAGAAACCTCAAACTCAGCACCATGATAGCTTATCCATGTATACACATGCATGCCAAGCCTCAAGCAAATCCAAGCATCCCCTGATTTTCGGGGAATTTTTGAAAACCGGACACCCCATTTTCAGACATGGGATTTACTCTGACATTTTGACAAATAAAACCTTGGAAGCAGGCACACTCACAGATGCCATCTAGCCCCACATTCAAGGCAAGTTTCAAGCAAATCCCATCATCCCCTGATTTTTGGCGGGGGTTTAACCTCTAAAGCATCACCCCTAACCCCAATTCACACCCCTTTCGATATCTCCATCAATTTTCATGTTAGAAATGTCAAATTAGGCACCGTGACACCATGCATGTATATACTTGCATGCCAAGCCTCAAGCAAATCCAAGCCTCCCCTGATTTTTGGGGATTTTTTGAAAATCGGACACCCCATTTTCAGACATGGGATTTACTCTGACATTTTGACAGATAAAAAACTTTGAAGTGGGCACCCTCACAGATGCCATGACACCTGATGCATGCATACACATGCATGCCAAGCCTCAAGCAAATCCAAGCCTTCCCTGATTTTGGGGGGATTTTTGAAAATCGGACACCCCAGTATCTCAGGGACGCTGCAGACAGCTCAATGGGCTTTATTCATGGCCATTTCAAAGGAAATCCCAACATGCCATGAATTGGGGAGTAGATAAACCTAAATATGAATCTTCTTCCACACTTGAAAATTTTATTTGGAACTTCAAAAAGTCTAAGTGAGCACAGGAAGGACTTATCCCCTGAGTCAAAGCAAGACACACACAAACCATACCTGCGAGGCGAGCACAGAGGACAGGCAGCACTGGGAGCAAGCATGCCAGAGGCTTGTGGGGTTGAACCACAAAGCCCATCATGTAGTACAGCTCCCAGGCACCAGGCGGGCAGAGGCAGGCAGAGATGCCATAGATCTATGAGGGAGTCAGTCCCAGCAGATACCCCAAAACAACAGCACCCAGGCGGAGGCGGGAAGGCAGGCATGGAGCAGACATTTCTGGGGGCACAAGGAAGTGAGCCAAGGATAGTTTCAAAGCCAGTAATGCAAACCTTCCCTGTGAGGCGGGAGCAGCACAGAGAGATGCCTTTTCTTTTGCATCCCTTAACTAGGAGGCTAGGAGGATAAGAGTAAAGCTTTGTGATCCTTGCTTCAGAGTTGGTTGACTGCACTGTGATCACAGCCATTACTAAACAACAAAATAATAATGTTAATAGCAGTACTAATTAATATTAATAGCAACAATAACAACAACAACAACAACAACAACAATAAGGAGTTGAACCACAATGAAAGCCTGTCTGACTTCACTGAAGAGGAAAAGCCAGGAGAGCTTGGGCTATAGGGTGTATAAATATAAAATGTAATAAATAAATAAATAAACAAAGGAGGGGTGGAATTAAAAGCAGCAGTGTTGCTAAATAAACAACAACAAGATTTTTTTTTTAAAAAAAAGGCTATGTCTGTCTTTTACCAGTAAGAGGAAAGTGGACATGCCTAGGGGGAGGGGGATATGCCAATTTGACTGGCCCTAAGTAAGTACCAGTCTTTAAGAAGCTACCTGACACTTCAACTCATGACAGGCATTAGCTTCTCGAAGTTCTAGACTGTTTAAGCTTTGGAGTGTTCGGATGACCCTCCAAGGTCAGGCCAGTGTGTGCACTGGGCACGTCCACATGCCCTAGGGGACCTCATCCCCTTGCACCACATCTATTCAGTTGTTCACCAAGGTTAGGGTGGGTAGCAGTGCTGTGTTTCCTACCTGTTATTTATTTGCTTAGTATATGATTTCAGGTTGTGTTTGTGCATTTGGTGGGGCTACTGTTTAAAAAAACACTGGGAAAAGTCCATTCAGAGACTAAGAAAGAGAAGTTTCCCAGTATCCCAAGTTGCTAAGTATCCCGTTTTGCCTATTCCCCCCCTCCAACTTTGGGATTGGAGGATGCTTCATCAGGTGATCATGACTGGGAGTTGAATCCGCCTCTCAGCACTTCAAAAAGGTACCTCTCCTGCTTTTTTACCCTATTTTTAAAAAAATTATAGCAAACTGCACCACGCAGAGTGCTGAAAATAGGCTCAAAATGACCCCCACCCACGACTCTCTAAGCACACCAAGTTTCAAATAGATAGCTTGAAAAACAAAAAAAGTTATCCACTAATCTTTTCCGCAATGCAATCTATGGGCGAAAAAATCCAAAATGGTGGGCAGAGCGCTCCGCGAAAAGAGGACCGCTCCACTTATGGTTGCTTCTCTTCGCCATGCTTCTCCAGCCCCCCAATTTGCTTCTCCTCCTCAGGCGGAGGCGGATCACCCCAATTCACTGTTGCTTCTCCGATTCTAAGCGAAGCGGATCACACCCCTAATGGCGACCAGTGATTGGTCACTGGAAGCCAGGAAGACAGCGAGGGGGCTTCAGTACCTGGATGACTGCTGGGAAATCCCACACTCCCTCCTGGCGTGGGGATTTCCCGCCCCCACCCTGTAGCAGCAATACTGAGTGGTGAAGCAGAGCAATGAAAACCAGCCTCTGGGCTTTAAGGAAAGCTTTAAAAAAATGCCTGGAAAGCAGTGCACACGCATCCTGTGTTTGGGCATTCCATACAGGATGAGGTCACACAGAAAATGCCCTGCCTCTTGGGCCCAACATCCTAACAGATCTTACCCCATGGCCAATCTTAGAGCCTGGGCAAGTTCATAGAGGTTCAGGCAGTCCTTCAAATAACTGGTCCCAGGCCATTTGGCATTTTGAAGGTGATCACCAGCACTTTATTTAATGATGGAGTAGCATTGATCACCAACACTCCATTTGATGATGAAGTAGCATTGATCACAGGAGACTAACTTTCAACTCCGTTAAGCACCGTATTCTTGATGCTAACACTGCCCCCAATCTCACGCTGGAAGTGTCTGTTTGAATAGCAAGGACGAATCCAAAACCTGGTGACCAGAACACAGGGACTGTCCATAAAATATCTGTTGATCAAGTAACTTAAGGGGGCTGCTGTGGAGACAAAGTCAGGAATGAACATGTGATAATAATTGACCAAGCCCAGGAATTGTTGAATCCCTTTTTTTGTAGAATAGGCAAAGGCCTGTGCAGGTGCCATATCCATTCCACCTCAGCACTGGGCAGAGAAAATGTTTTCCCTCAGCTGATCTGCATGGATCAGCCAGGTAGGGAGAGGCTGGAAAGGGTATGTATGTATTTATTTATAATTTTATTGTAACCAAAAAGTGATCAGTCCCCTAACAATTGATGTCTTAACAGCTGTTATATAAGAATAAGGAAAAAATAATAATTAATACAATTTGGGGGGTGGAACCAATACAAAGGAGAAAAAATAAAGAAAAGAAAGGGGGAAAGGAGAGAGAGAAAAGATAATAATATAAATAACTAAATAAACAATTATACTAACTAATAAATGTGATGTATGGTCTGCATTTGTTGTTATAATGTCCAAGTATTCAAAGCTGAAGCGGGCATATATTGTTGTACGTCCGGTTGTGACATATGTTGAATAAATCTCTTCCATATAGCATAAAAGGATAGCAATTCTGTTTTTCCTTGGATTAGAAGCAAATTGTGAGTTATTTTTTCTGATATTGCCACTGACCATATATTTCGGTACCATGCTGAAAAGTTCAAATTGTCCAGTTTTTTTCCACTGCTGTGTAATTGTCTGGTGAACAGCAGTTAGTAAGAATAATAATAAGTCTTTTCATTTCAAACTTACATTAGATCCTTTGTATATTGATAATAATAATTCTGGATCATATGCAATCCTTTCTATAGTAATAACTGTTAATTCTCTATGTCCTAACAGCCAGAATCCCTGTATATGTGGACAAGTCCACCATAAATGAAAATACGTGCCTTTTACCCCGCAGCCTCTCCAGCAAAGGGGGCTGCACGTTGAAGTAAAATGTGCTAGCTTTAGTGGCGTACAATACCATTTGTGTAATATTTTCAAAGTGGTTTCTCGAATAGAAGCTGATATCGACCTAAATGGTCTATTGTTCCATAATTTATTCCAGTTAGCATCATCTAATTCCCTTCCAAAATCTCCTTCGCACACTTTCTTCAAGCCCACCATCAGACCCATCTGAGTAAGTATTAGGATCGTATAAACTATCCTTTCGTTGCCAGCTGAAGACCTTTTTATTTTCTCAGTATTTTAACACTTAATTTTAACTTAAATTTAAATTTTACTGTTCTAACTCTGTATTTTAATCTTATATCAATTTTGCTTCATGGTTTTATCCTGGTTGTGCTTTTTATACTGTATTTTTTGTATTTGTGCTTTTAACCTGTTGGTTGTTTTATTATGGTTTTAATTTTTGTAAACCGCCCAGAGAGCTTCGGCTATTGGGCAGTATAAAAATGTAATAAATAAATAAATAAACTGGAGATACAATTCCTTTCCCTCCTTCTCTTACCATTAGCATTGCTCGTTCTAATCTTGTTAAGGTTCTGAGTACATGTCTTTTATTTTGGGGTCTCTGAGGAGGGGGGATAATTGCATTTCTTGTAGCCATCCTAGGCTTAGGTCTCCTAGATCAGCTCTAAGTTGTGCTATTGTTTTATGTTTATCCTGGGTGTAAAAATCTCTCAATCGAAAATATCCCTTTTTCCCCAATTCAGAGATTTTAGTGATGGTAGTTCCATGTAAATTACCTGGATATATTTGTAATGGGGTGAGGGGAGACCACACTGGAGTCAGCTTGGATTGCCACTTTTTCCAAATTGTAAAAATAGTCTTGGCGTATGGGTTTTGAATATTGTTTAGCACCTTGGTTTTTATAGATTGAAAAGGGAGGGCCCATAAAGGGCCCTTGCTCAACATTTCTTCTTCCAGACATATTCAGTTTTTGTTTGCCTTCATAATGATAAAGTGGAGCTGCCATAACTGAAAGGCTTCATAAGATAATGTGAGGTGTGGGAGACCCCAGCCTCCTCCATTTGGGTTTCTGTAGTATAGTTTTAGTGCCAGGTAAGGTGCTTTAACTTGGAAGACAAATGTATTGATTTGACTTTGCCAGGACTTCCATTTTTTTTGGCTGGAGAAGAATGGGGAGGACTTGAAATAAGAATAAAAACCTGGGAATCAATGACATTTGTATTGCAGCAATTCCCCCTAAAAGTGACAAAGGCCGAATCTACATTATTGTAGCTGTAACGTTATAGATAGCTCTGGATGACGTCAGTGATCACGTGATGTGTTCCTTATAACGTTATACAGAAAGGTTTTGTACCGTTTTACCTTTCGTTGTAACACTTCTGCGTCGTTAGAATTCGTTCAATGTGCTCAGTTGTTAACGAGGTCTTCTGTGTTGCATTGCGAAACTAATGTCACATGATCCCTCACCGGGCTTCCTGTCTGATGCAACTTCCTCTACGCGCCTTCAGTAAACGTTGTTAGAACTGGTGAACGGAATGTGTTAAATCTTTCTCATTTTTTAAACATTATTTCCGTGGCATTATTTCCGTGCAACCTACCTCGAGTAAAAACTTGATTTATTTTTTAAATACATTAAATTAGAAATTGGCTATGCACATATGTTCATCCTTTAATAATTTTTTTTAAAAAAAAGTTTTTACCCGAGGTAGGTTGCATGTAATGCCACGGAAATAATGTTTAAAAAATGAGAAAGATTTAACACATTCCGTTAAATCTAGATTGAGCAAGTCTAGGAATCAATATATCTTTAAATATATATATATATATATATAAAAAAGAGCTTCCAAATCCATCTGGACTGGGGCCTTTATTGTATTTCAAGTGCTCAACTTCCTCCACTGGAAAGGGTATGTATGTTTATAATTGGGGTGTGTGTGTGCTCTGTGTGTGTCTCAATTGTGTGGATGGTGTGGATGTGCCTGTGTGAATCATGTGTGTGTGAGAGAAGTGTTGCCATAATGACTTTGGGTTCGGCCCACTGTTGGAATGCAGCCCCTAGGAGATTTATTGGGTGGCATCTGGCCCTTGGGTGGAAAAATGTTCTCCACCCTACTTGAAGAAGTAGCAAACCAGACCTGTAATGCTGCCACCTTACTCTGAATCCCAAGCCCTTGATCCTGAACTACTCAATACTTGGAGGGCCAAGCCCATTTGGCAAAAAGTTATGTGAGTGTGGTGCAGCTGCTCTAGAACAAGAGTGAGCAAGTTGTGGCCCTCAGGTGTTTTGTCCTATATTAACATTATTATTTATTATTATTATTGTCGTCGTCATCATCATCATCATTATCACACTGAAAAGGTTCAATGCTAGTGGGGGGGAACTCCCTCTTTGCCACCATCATGCCACACAGTACGCTCAACAGTGAGCTCTAACTTGCGTTTGCTTGAACTTGACACGAGCCTTCCTCCACCTGCATTGTAGTCATCTTCCCTCCTGCTTCATTGCCCTCAGCTCAGGTCAATACTAAGGCGTTACACTGGCTCTGCTCACAGGGAGAGGGTGACTGGGAACTATTACATCAGCATCTTTAGTCATATCTGCATTCCACAGAGTGACCAGAGCTTCAACAAGAGCACCAGCAGGAAAATCCCCCAGAGTCCTTGGAATCCATGAGCCTTCAAAGGCAGACCATTTTAATCGGTCCCCTAACTTTGCAGATGGGGAAAGCTGCCAAAAGTCTAAACCTTGATAAGAAATTATTCAACCATAACAAGGGCATAGATGTTAATTCCCCCACTATCCTCTTGTCCAGTTGAGAAAACAGAATCAAGCATGTATCCTCCTACTTCCATTGGACCAGCAACATGTTGGGACAGGCCCATGGTTGTCATGTCAGCCATGAAGTCTTGAGCCACCCCTGGGTTGATGGCCTCAGCAAGGAAGTTGAGGTCTCTCGAAACCATCTGAGACCACCTCTGTGAGCTCAGGCAGGGAGACTAACAGGCAGCAAGATAGGTAGTACATCAGCAGAATCTCTAATCTGTCCCAGTTACCCAATACAAGATACAAACCCTGAAGACTGGCACCAGAGAGGGAGAAAGAATTCTTTTAGACCACATCAACTAGGTTGACCCTATGAAAAGGAGGACAGGGCTCCTGTGTCTTTAACAGTTGCAAAGAAAATGGAATTTCAGCAGGTGTCATTTGTATGCATGCAGCACCTGGTGAAATCCCCTTTTCATCACAACAGTTAAAGCTACAGGAGTAGAGTTAGAGTGACCAGATACAGAAGAGGGCAGGGCTCCTGCAGCTTTAACTGTTGTGATGAAGAGGGGATTTCACCAGATGCTGCATGCATACAAATGACACCTGCTTAAGTTCCGTTTTCTCTACATCTGATAAAGATACAGGAGCCTTGTCCTCCTTTTCATATGGTCACCCTAACATCAACCCCCATCCCCAACCCTGATGTCTTTGTTCGTGCTGCACTGAATACCTATTTATTTATTTATTTATTTATTTATTTATTTATTACATTTTTATACCGCCCAATAGCCGAAGCTCTCTGGGCGGTTCACAAAAATTAAAACCACAGTAAAACACCCAACTAGGAGGGCACAGCTCCAGTTCCCCTCCCCAAGTGTCAGTAATGCAGTAATACAAGAGTTAGTAATTGCAGCATTATTATTATTATTATTATTATTATTATTATTATTATTATTATCGTCGTCGTCATCATCTATTTCATTTCTATACTGCCCAATAGCTGAAGTGCTCTGGGTGGTTTACAACAAAGCATTGTTGTTATCCCCATATCAGATAATGAGTTCATTGCAGAAATGAAATTTGAAGCATGGACATCTTGATTATTAGCAGCATCTCATAATCACTATGCAACAACAGTTATTAGATTATAATATTTCCCATACAGATTTCCTAAAGGCCTCTGCAGGTTCAGGACATGTTGGAACACTGTTTACTTCCGTTCCCCCTCTGTAGTGTGTGTGAAAGCTGCAGGAGCAGTCCCTCTCCAGGTCAGGATGGGGCCATCTTTCCCACCACCATCGGTTACTTCCATCCCAAAGGACTAGTTTCCTTCATCCTGAAGTCCACATTACCACACGCTCTGCAGTGCACAGGCCCTACGCATTGAGCAGGGGGTTGGACTCGATGGCCTTGTAGGCCCCTTCCAACTCTGCTATTCTATGATTCTATGATTCTATGTGAGTTGCCTGGCAACTGTTGTATTTTCTTGATCACACTGACAAAGAGGCATTTGGTGTAATAAACAATGTCCAGAATCACCCGTCTTTTTCTAGCTCTTGTCTCTTCCGCTACTGTCATAATTTGTAACCTCAAAGGGCAGGGCTGAAAGTTGTGCTGGAGGAGTGCAGGTGCCTCTCATTTCTTTTTGTGTGTCTTGTGAGCACTGAAAATATAGAACAGCTCTTTCTCTCTCTTAGCGTCATCACACCAGCGTTATACTGTGCAATCACTGCGAATTGCGTGCAAAGGACTCAGAAGTTTTCCAGCTTATTATCTGCTTTGATTGTGACGTATTCCCATGCATCCTGCTTTAATTGTTCTATAAAGCCAAAAGACCCGACCTATTTTGCTATCCCTTTAAGAGCGAATCTTTTGTTGTTCTCCAAGCGGCCACTGGGGTCGCAGGAAGATGATTTGATATGTTTAAACTACAAAATAAACAAATGCTTACGTCTGCGTAAGTTTTAAAGATAAAGACATCAAAATTGGCACAGTAATAGATATTAAGGAGGGCTTTCAGCATACCAAATTTGAATCAGATTGAGTCATCCGTTGATTTTTTAATGATTTTTTTTTACATTTCTCCCCCTTAAACCCTTTTCCTGGTATGCAAAGGATCTTAGGAGGACTGCTGCCCGGGGTGTGATTTAGCTAGCGACAACAACAACAACAACAACAACAACAACAGCTTTACGCTATGAGGATAATCCGAGGGAAACAGGTACGTGGGATGAAGCTTTTACTCTCTCGAGTTCTCCTGCTGTCTAGTTGCCATCTGGGAATGAATTCCAGTAACAATTCACCAGAAGAAAGAAGCAATGAATCATTGTGTGTCATCTCTGTTGTCAAAAAAATACAGCTTTGCAAATTTCTGCTGTGAATTTAGAGGGCTTCCCCTCTATTCGAATTAGCAATCTGCCAAATTACCAAAATGCAATGAGAGAAATCTGCAAACAGCATTGGATTCCAGTGAGATGTTTAACAACCGTGAAGCCCTTTCTGCCTACAATAACTTTTAGCTGCTCATTCCTCCTCCTCCTCCTCCTTCTAACATGAGAGCCAAGAGAAAAGAGGATAAGCTAACATTTACATATAATGTTTATTTATTTATTTATTTATTTGTTTATTTTATTACATTTATATACCGCCCCACAGCCGAAGCTCTCCGGGCGGTTTACAACAGTTAAAAATGGTAAACATTAAAAGTATGCAAAATTTAAAAATCATCAAAAACATAAAAAAAGTATAAAAACAACAGTATCCATTTAAAAACAACAATTCTGGGTTCCATTAAAAACAAACTTAACGTTATTAAATGCTGTTAAAATGCCTGGGAGAAGAGAAAAGTCTTGACCTGGCGCCAAAAAGATAACAATGTTGGCGCCAGGCGAACCTCATCGGGGAGATCATTCCACAGTTGTGGGGCCACCACTGAAAAGGCCCTCTCCCTTGTTGCCACCCTCCGAGCTTCCCTCGGAGTAGGCACTCGGAGGAGGACCTTAGATGTTGAGCGCAGTGTACGGGTAGGTTCATGTCGGGAGAGGCGTTCCATCAGGTATTGTGGTCCCAAGCCATGTAGGGCTTTATAGGTTAAAACCAGCACCTTGAATTGGGCTGGGAAACATATAGGCAGCCAATGCAAGCGGGCCAGAATCGGTGTTATATGCTCAAACCTCCCTATTCTATGTATAATGTATGTTATACATTATACATACAATCATCTAGTATGAAACCCAGCCACAAGAGTTTTTTCAACAGCAACATGAGCTATACAATTGATCATAGCTATTGCTTGGCACATTTACCACGTTTGAATATTTTGACCATTCAACCAATTCCCATCTCTGAAGCTTAAGTAAGGGAGAGATTTTATTTATTTTATTTTAAATATTTTCAATATAACAACAACAACAATAGAACAATCCCCTAACAAATGGGGTTTAAACAGCTGTTACAGAAAATTCGGTTAATACAATTTTAGGGGGGGGGGAACAAAACACAAGAGAAAGGAAAGGAAAAACGAAATAAATGAATGGACAAATAAACTAATTAATAAGTGTGCTGTGTGACCTTCATTTGTTGTTATAATTTCCAAATGCTGAAAGTGGAAGCAGGCATATATTGTTTTAAGTCCAGTTGTGACATATGTTGAATGAATCTCCACCATATAGCAAAAAAAGCTAGCGGTTCTGTTTTTCCTTGGATTAGAAGCAAATCATGAGTTATTTTTTCTGATATTGCCACAGACCATCTATTTTGGTACCATGCAGGTAAGTCCAGATTATCCAGTTTTTTCCAGTGCTGTGTAATCGTCTGGTGAGCAGCAATTAACAAAAATGGTAACAAATCTTTATTTTTCAAACTTACATTAGATCCTTTGTATCTTGGTAGTAAAAATAATTCTGGATCATATACAATCCTTTATCTAGTAATAACCATTAATTATTCTCTATGTCCTAACATCCAGAATCCCTGTTTTTGTGGACAAGTCCAGCATAAATGATAATACGTGCCTTTTACCCCCACAGCCTCTCCAACAAAAGGGGCTGCATATTGAGGTAACATGTGCCAGCTGTGGAGTATGATACCATCTGTGCAGTACTTTCAAAGAGGTTTCTCGGATAGAGGCTGATATTGATCTAAGTGGTCTATTGTCCAAAATCTCCTTCCCACACTTTCTTTAAGCCCCCCATGGGCTCAAGTTACAGGGAGCCAGATTCCGGCTGGACATCAGGAAAAACACCCTGACTGTTAGAGCAGTACGACAATGGAACCAGTTGCCTAGGGAGGTGGTGGGCTCTCCCACAATAGAGGCATTCAAGAGGCAGCTGAACAACCATCTGTCGGAGATGCTTTAGGGTGGATTCCTGCATTGTGCAGGGGGTTGGACTCGATGGCCTTATAGCCCCTTCCAACTCTTCTATTCTATGATTCTATGAAAATGTACCTGCACTTCCCAAAAAGGGTGCATTGACTTTCAGGTAAAGGAGACATTGCTTACATGTAATTGGGCAGTATCCTATTGTCAGCCCAAAACAAGAAGGCATCAAAAGCAGCTAAAAAATATCAGAAGTGATACAATATCATACGGGTGCCAGCTTGTTTTGTGCCAAATTGCGTAACATTTCAGAAACTACCTCCTTCCTCAGGGTCTGCCTGCAGTAAACAAAAGTCCTTATCACAGCATATTCAGTAACTGCAAGACTGGCTGCAGGAGCAATGGGGAATTAGGCTTCTGAAAACAACTGGAAATGAGCAGAAGCATGAGTTTGCAGAACAAAGCAGGTCAACAGACCTCACAGTAGGGAGCTCCACTGATTGGTCCCAATCCAGAAACAAGTGTTTCCCACTCCTTTCTGGGCGACTTTGGGAAGTGTTAACTCCCATTTGTGCTAGCAGTTAGTCCTGATGGTGCAGCAGAATGAGCAGGAGTGCAGTGACTATATTTTCACCCTCTTTTATGTTTCTGAAAGTCTCGCACAGCTGTTTCGCAACTGTTCAAAGCTTCTTACACATCCTAAAAGCTGAAACTGTCAACTACCACCGCTGTTCCTTTCTTGCTGAAAAACAGTGAATGGTTTTTATATCAGATGTGAGCATTCCTACAACTGTTTGCAAAGAGGCTGATATTTTGAAATGTGAAAACACCTCTCCAGTTGCCTTCCAACTCATTCTAATGAAATTTGCAAATGAGATGCAGTTAATTTTTTTATCCAAAGAATGTTGCCTCAGGACACATACCATTTAAACCTTGGCCAGTTGACTTTGATAGTTTTTCATTAGTATTTATTTCCAATGACAGCTGCTTTTTCATTACCATAGTGACTCAAAGAGAAGAAATTGACTAAATAAGTGTCATCCACACTAACATGCAATATATTCGTGGAATTACTCATGGAAGTTCACTGAGAGCCTTTCAGTGCAAGAGGACTCCCATGGATTCTTTTGGTGAATGGAAGAGAAAGCAGACAAAATAGTATGTGCAAACTCTTTCCCTCCCCCTTCCCTCCTTTTTCACTTTTCTTTTTCTTTTCTCCTTTTTCACTTCCATCAAGTGGAAATCTTCGTTTCTCTGACTTCCTCCAGTCTTAAAGCTTTCTAGATCTCAGATGTCTACTTTAGGTAGTGCGGGGGTGGGGGGTGTCTGTTAAAAACGGGGTGGGTAACATACACACCCATATGAGCGATAGCATAATATACAGAACAATCAGGAATAAATGCATCCAAATAAAACAACTTAATATCTTACTGGCATTCATCTCCAGTTCTCTCAATCAGTGCTCCAGTGCCAGCAGCTTTGACTCTTTCCTCTAAGACTGTGGGCTTTTCTCCTTTTCCTCCTGCTCCCCCCTCCTCCCTGTCTTTCTGCCTAGGCTTTTATTTGTTAAAAATATGTGCCCCCCCTCCCCGAGACCAACCATTCACGAGGATTGTTTCATGTTCATTTCTGAAAACTAGGGCCCTTTCTACAGCTAAGGATTGTCCCAGGAAAACGGAGGGATCATCCCTGCCAGCTCCCGGGATCCCCTGTGTGTCATTTGGATGCACAGGGATGATCCCGGGACGATCCCGTGGGGGAAAAGGCAGGTGTAGAAACGGCCTAGGTTTCAATTTCCTGAGTCTAAAACTTTTCTCTCTCTGAGCTTCTGCTAAATCTCATAATCTTCTGGCTTCCTGACCAAAACCTCCTGAGGTCTACATACTAACTGAAGTTTTCACCTCTAAACATTTAAATGTTTGGCAGAAACACACACGCACAGACGTACACACACACCATTTAACCCCATAATGTCCTAAAACCAACTAAATACAAAAATGTTCCTCTGTGCCTTCACAAGCCCATATTGAAATGTAATGAATAAGGAATAGAATTATTTCCTAATTTAACATGTTATTAGTATTATGGCAACTCCAGAACCGCCAGTCATATGAGTGACTACTGAGTTTTTTAGGAAATGGTAGCCCCAGTGAATCCCTTCTGGGACCTAATATTTACACATTACTGAAACAAGTAATATTTGTTGCTGAATTCTAAACTGCCCAGCTTGACCATGTTATATAGGAAAATAGGGATCAATAATTGCATAATAATCAACATAGCTGAAATTGGTGTCAGCTCGTAGCCATCACCCCTTCCCTTGGATCATAAAATAGCCAATATGTTAGACAAATTCTTCGCCCCAGGGACGGGATCCAATCAGCCCCAAAGCATGACTCCACACTTCAGCGACAGAGGGTTCAAAAGCGCTTTTATTGATTATTAATCAAGTCTTTTGAAAGTGAGCAGTCAGACAGAGAAGCAAGGAATTCGGTAAAGCATTTGTAGCCTGCAAAGGGCAGTGCCTAGTAACAGCATGAACCAATCAGAACGTAACACTGGGGCATAACGGTCTTCTTAATCTTTGCTAAACAACCCCGTTGCTCAACTGTAAACTAACCTTCGTGCTGGAGACAGAGGCTCCTGTTTTTGGTAGATAAGGCAGACACAAGACGACACCCTTGAGTACGTGGTGCCTCGCTTGCTACATAATGGCTACTTCATAGTTTCCTCCAAAAATGGAGTCACTTATGCTAACAAATATGACTATTTTACACCTGCCTAACTGCAAATTATGCATAACATCAGGGTAAGTGGCCATCCCTCCTGTAACGTGCATTGAAAGGGTGTGTGTGGTGGTGGTGGTTTTCACAGTAATTTTTTTTATTGTTTCACAAGCATACATTAAATAAAAACATTACATAATCTGGGGTGGGGAGAAAAAAAGAGAAAAAAGCAAAGACAAGAAGAAAAAGAAAAAAAGGAAAAATAACACAAAGGTTAAGGTGTTTTTTCGGTTCTCTACACAGCATGAATGGCAGTGGTGGTTTTTTAAGTCTATAGATTTTAATTCAATGCGAATTATTTTGGAAGCTACAAATTATCATAGTAGTAATGTCAAACCAGAGGCCTGGTTTTTTTCTTTTTTGCTATGAGAATCCATTCAATTTTATTTAGGCTTCAAGAAATTATAGATCTTAATATATTTTAATTTGTACATCAGCGAAGGACAAAGTTTTTCTTTTACCATAGAGTGTCCAGGCATACTGAATTTTGCAGGACCACATTACTACATTTTAATCACATGGTTAATATTTTGGGGCAACATTAATACAAATTGCTTCACTAGTTGTAACTACACAGCAGCCCTTTCAATACAAGTATATGCTTTCAGACATAACCTCTTTTAAAATGATGGCAGAGAGCGCACCAATGCAACTCACTTTGAAGTGAGCCACGCTAATACTGATCTTTTTCTTCTTCCTTTATTAAAATCGCATTTTGTTCACAGAGAACCAGGAAGAAGATTCTGAAACCCTTCCAGCAAAACAACCAGCGGGAACCCTTTTAAAAAGAAATATTTTAACACTCTTAAAATAAGCAAAACAGCAGCACCACCAAAAGGTAACAAATGCTATTTCCTTTCACCATTTCACATTCTGGGGTGTCATTGTTCATTTTCTGTATTTACCTTGATTCAAATCAAGGAAAAGAATCATCCTTCCCAATCCGTCCTTTTCTGATGTGCAGGCAAGATGAAAAAAGAATGCACAGCAGAAGAAAAAAAACAATATTCGAAAAAGTCCCTTAGAAATGAGGCAGCTGACCAATCACTGTTTGAAGTTGTTATGCTCTCTGGAAAATATGTGTGTTTCCCAAGAATTCCTTCTGTTCAGGTACAGACCTTAAGAGAGCAATCCTGTGGTCCCTAGACAGCATCCTAGGTACCATAGAATTGATTGGGGGACACACACCCTCCAAGGTCTTAGACAAAGCTCCAACCATGAAGGGTTGTATGTGTTTTCTTACAAGGTCACAGCCCCTTCCCTATCCCCTCCCAGTCACCACAGAAGTTTCTGCTTCCTGGGGGGAATCCGCTCGTCGTTCCCAGGGCGCTTCTAAGCGACCCCAGTGCGGCCCCAAAGCGATAATGTAACTTACCTGGAGAAGAGCCGAGGAAGAGACGTCCTTGCCGCCGCCGCCGCTGCCGCCACCCAACTCCCTCCTTGCCGCGAGGAGGGAGTTGGGTGACGGCAGCAGCGGCGGTGGCAAGGACGTCTCTTCCTCGGCTCTTCTCCAGGTAAGTTACATTATCGCTTTGGGGCCGCACTGGGGTCGCTTAGAAGCGCCCTGGGAACGACGAGCGGATTCCCCCCTCCATGCCAGGGTAGGCAACCTTTTTGGGCCCATGGGCACTTTGGGCGATTTAAGGAACTGTCATGGGCACCACCATAAAATGGCTGCCGTGGGAGGTGTGGCTGGTCACAAAGGATGAGTAACCTGACCAAACAACTGTAAACAAGGAAGAGGTGGGATCTGAGCCACAACACCCTAACTAAACAACTCCTTTGAGCCCACCGTTTTCAATGCCTTTTTCTCTCCCCTTCCTTTCTTTTTCTTGGTAGTTGAGCGTGCTGCAGAAAAAAAGTATTGGTCTGCATCTGCTCACCATCTATTTCCTAATAACGTTTTTGATACCTGTCATGTAATTCAGAACATTCATGGGAAGTGAAGATGGCAGGAACGGGAGTCTCTCACATTGCTTAGAAGTGATCCCAGCAGCCAGTAAAAAAAAATTATTATTTTTTTTTTAAAAAAAAAAAAAGAGTGGAAGGGGTACAGCATCAAAAACAAAGGTATCTAAGAGCACCTCGGTGCCCATGGGTGCCATGTTGCCTACCTCTGCTCTCTGAGGTCAGACTCAGAACTCCAATCTCATGGGGGGGGGAGGGGAGGGGAGGGGAGGGGAGGGGCATGTTGGAGTGGGGAGGGAGCAGATCCAAAGCATCTACAGCCTGCTAAGCCCCCAACACAGAGAGGAAGTTAGACCAGCTCTGAGGCACGTCTGTCTGAATTTTGTCTTTTGGGGTGGAGGAAGCCCCATGGGGGGAAAGTAACCCCACAAATGGCTCCATTGTTACTTCCACCCTCCTGGCAAGAGCCTGGCGGGGGCTTTTAGCAATGTCAGAGCTCTAACCAGCAGAGGTTTGCCCAGGGTAGGGTTGCCTCCTAAACAGACTTTTGTTAAATAGAACTGGAAGTTTGTGGAAACAACTATTGTGACTGTGACTAAAAAGTGTCATTTTTCTCCCAGTGTTTCTTTTTACCAAAGAAAAGACATTAAAAAAGGACGTTGTCTTCTTATGAGATACAAAAATTTAAACAAACTCTACCATTAGAGAAATGAGTATCGTGAACATGGTTGAGATGATAAATTAGAATCTACTGTGATCTTTCACTTGATCCTCTCAACTCTAATTTCTTCTATTCTTCTGCACTGCAATCTGCAGATGAATTTAGACAGAACATTCCTGTGGTCCAGCTAAGTTGGCCAACATTATGCCCAAGCTTAATATCAACACAATAGTATCACTAGTGGCAGCAGTGATGTTTGTCATTCCTAGAAACTATGTCACCACTTTCAAATCATGAATGCATCAATCAATACACAGCAGCAATGGAGTGCCATCACGATGTCATCATTTCTGTGCCATGGGGCTTCCTCCACCCCAAAAGACAAAATTCAGACAGACGTGCCTCAGAGCTGGTCTAACTTCCTCTCTGTGTTGGGGGCTTAGCAGGCTGTAGATGCTTTGGATCTGCTCCCTCCCCACTCCAACATGCCCCTCCCCTCCCCTCCCCTCCCCCCCCCATGAGATTGGAGTTCTGAGTCTGACCTCAGAGAGCAGAGGTAGGCAACATGGCACCCATGGGCACCGAGGTGCTCTAAGATACCTTTGTTTTTGATGCTGTACCCCTTCCACTCTTTTTTTTTAAAAAAATTAATACACTTCTGAATGTGTTGCCATGTACATTGGCCCTAGGTTCTGACAGGGGGATTCTGCCAGTTGTAGCTTTTCCCGTTACTGCAGGATTATGACCTGGCAATTTTAAGGGAGCAATGAATGCCAAAAAGCAGTATGGGGCCGGCCGGGGGTGGGACGGGACGGGACGGCAGGGATGAATTTCACATATTGATTTGAACTAAGCGGCCAATTATTTGTAGTCCCTTGGTAGCAATGAGAGCTGCACTGGGGCTTAGTTATTTTGTATTCAAAAAAGTTTGTTATTTAAACCTCTTTTCACCTCTAGTATCTGACATCTTGGCACCCAATCTGTACTAAGGACTAAACTCCTCCTGTTGATGAATTCATATAAATCTCTTTTATTCTTCAATTTATTATAGTAATCCTTTTTCTACATCAGCATGTCTGCCAAAGTATGTAATTTATATGCAAGGACACACTTAGAAGATATATTAGATGAGGATAAAATTTTCAGCCACAGGTAACATAGACAAGGAAAATATTTTAAGCCTGGCAATCTTAGCTTATACTGAGAAAAAACAACAAGGAGGAAAAGATCCGACCTAAACATGCCACAAATAACAGAATCCAAGTCCAGTACCAGCAGCGTGAACTGAGCATGTTAAGCAACATAGGGATTCTACACGTCATACTGAGGGCGCTTCCATGCGCCCCCAGTGCGCCCCCAAAGCGATCGTGTAGCTTGCCTGGAGAAGAGACGAGGAGGAGGCGTCCTTGCCGCCGCCGCCGCCGCCACCCACCTACCTCCTCGCCGACTGGGTCAGAGCCTTCTTCCGCCGAGCCTTCTTCCGCCGAGCTCTCCGACCCGGCCGGCGAGGAAGTAGGTGGTTGGCGGCGGCGGCAAGGACGCCTCTTCCTCGTCTCTTCTCCAGGCAAGCTACACGATCGCTTTGGAGCCGCACTGGGGGCGCATGGAAGCGCCCTCAGTACGACGTGTGGAATCCCCCCAAGGTTCTATTTTAGTTGTGAGACCATCGTGCAATCTATGGATGAGAGCAAACTGCTTGGAGGACTGTGGCGTCCTATTTGCCATTTAGATCCTTGTCCATCCCGGCTTATGAAATCTGCAAGAGCTGGGCTGGATATCTGGACCTCTGAGGTGATCAATATCTCCTTTGAAAGAAGCTGGTTCAAAGTGCTGGCTTTGACCTTTAAAGCCTTAAATTGGACCAAGTTATTTGAAGGACCGCCTTCACCTATATCAGCCTGCCCGCACTTTAAGATCAGAAAGAGGGGCCCTTCTCATTTTCCCACCTGTGAGAGCAGTGAGGTAAGTGACCACATGCGAGAGGGCCTCCTCTGCAGACAAGCTGCAATCAGAGGTCCACCGTGCTTTGTCATTCCAGGCTTTTAAGAGGGACTTGAAAACATATTATTTTACCTTTGTCTTCTCTTGATATGACTGCTGTAGTTGCTGCTATTGCCTTTGCTGTTGCTGCTAGTTTTGTTTGGTTTTAGCCATGTTTTCATTGCTTTTAATATTTTAACTGTTTTTATATGTTTTATTGCTGTAACCTGCCTTGGGAGGGCTGCTGCTCTGAAAGTGACCAAGAAATAATTTAAATAAATGGCCCTGCTCTTCACCCTAGGAGCCGACAACAACAACAACAACAACAACAACAACAACAACAATAATAATACAATGCTGATGGAAAGGACGTATGGGGACAATTTCTTCAAGAGAGGGAGAGAGAGTCATGCACATGCATGCATAAGCACAGGGAGGGAGAGAGAGAGATTGTCCTTGAACAGGTTGCACTGGGAAGGGAGGGGGAATTGGCTCTGAGATTGTCCCTGATGTGAATAGGGACATGATCTGTAAGCTTGCCCCAAGGGACGGGGTTGCCAGACCAGGTGGTGAAGTCTTTAAGCACTGCCATTACCAGGCTGATTTTTTTTAAAAAAAAAAAATGGTTAAATGTATTTTTGTGTGTGTTACAAATGGGTAGGAATAAAACCTTTATATCTCGACGGCGGATGCTCCTATGAAAAGATTTGTTAATGACATTTTTGTAGCAAATTTTGTGCTCTTTAATTTTGTACTGAGACATCTTTTCTGTGAGATTACAAATAATAGAGTTATTGTGTGAAAACTGGATTTTGGATGCCATTTTCCAAGATGGCGGCCGTTACAATGGTTTCCTCAGATGCCCCTATATCTAATTTTAATCTACATGCTCATAAATACCACCATGCCAAATTTCACACTTGTATCACAATGTGCATGGTTTTTATGCTAAGCCGCTGTACTAAAAGTGGTACAGTAACTATTGAGAGAGCATCTGATTAATAGTCATATAAAACATAAGCCAAATCTATTATGTCACCTACTTAGAATTATACAAAAAGTATTTCTTAGACAAACTGTACCCGTTGAATGTCATAGTGTCTGAAAAGCAACGGTTTTCTGAATTTTGTGGCTCAAAATGGAGAGTTAATTTTTCATGAGTGGCTCCAGATCGGAAGCAGTTTCACCTTCCCTGAGCAAGCTGTAAATCAAAAATTGCTCCTATCAAGTGTTTACATGTTTCATTTTGTAACTTCCATTTAAATGCAAATTCTGCCATTTAAACAGAACCCAGATGTGCTTTATTACACTACAATTACCATATCCTTTCTCACCAGAGCTCACTGTAATAAGATCAAAGGTCACTTTTTTCAAGCCCTCAGCAAATGCAGCTGAAATTAAGAAGTTATCATCTACTGCATTACCAAAAGCAGAAGAATGGAGGGAAGATGGGTTTTTTAAAAAAATCACCTTCTGTTCTTATACAACCAAAACAATTATCACAGACACCTTCTCTCTTGCTTTCACCAAAAGTTCCACTCTGCTGAGAATGGTGTGAAAATGAAAACAGGTTGTTGTTGTTTTGTTGTTGTGAAAAAAGCTAAGGTAGGGCAGTGGCTTAGAGTTAAACTACATAGCGTGCCAATGAGCCTCACGTTCTTTCTTTTTTTACTTCCAAGTAAGTACACCAGCTGCCCATCTGGATCAGGGTTTAAACCTTCCCAGCCACCCCCATGCAGCAGCGATAAAAATTCTTTGAAACCGCCTTTGGGCGCAATGTTTTTATTCTTTTTTTTAGGCCCCACGTGGAGGGATTTGGATGGGAAAGTTTAAACCTCCTCCACCCATGTGGTGGTACTGATCCACATTGGGGGCCCACATGCTTACTTGGAAGTAATAAGCTGAGGCTCATCTGCACACTATGTGGTCCCGGTCCATGCAACGTGTAGCTTAGCCCTTATAGACTGAGGGTGCAATCCCTTGCACACTTAGGTGGGAGTAAATCCCAATGAACACAGTGTTACTTACATGTAAGTAAACATGCCAAGGACACTGCTGTGGGCTACAAATCGGGAAGTCAAATCTCACCTCTGCCACTCACTAGGTAGCCTTAGGCAGGTCCACATCTGCAACGGGGATAATGGTTGACTTACAAGGTTGGTGTAAAGCAGTGGTTCCCAAAGTGGGTGGTCCTGCCCTCTTGGGGGTGGTGGGATTGCATAGGGGGGCACTAAGAGGCAAGGGGGCGGCAGGGGGGTGCTTGAGGTGGGCTTTTCCGTACCAGGAGTTTTGGTTACAGAAGGAAATTTCTGATCGCTATCCTGCACTATGGAGAGTGGTTCAGAATCTCCTGGTTGCATTTCCAACATCATATTTGGTGGAATGTAGTTTTAGTGTGGCCTGCCTACTTCTCTCCAAGCACAGAAATTGACTCCAGATTACTAAACGTGGTGATTTAAGACTTACGTTAAGTGACTTTAAACCAGACAGTGGGAAACTGGTATCATTTCATCAAGCCCATCCATCACATTAGGAATTTACAGAATAGTGAGGTACTCTACCCTAGTTACTAAATGTGATATCTAATATTCTTGCTAAATGACTATCAGACTTTGAAAAGATGATATCACTGGATCAAGTTCATCAATTAGGTTTAATTGAATAAACTGAAAAAATGTAATTGGATTTTGAATAAATATTCAATTAATTGTTACTGTTTTGAATTTTATTGTTATTATCTTCCTTAGTGGGTCGTTGAAAACCGCTATTATGAATAATGATTTTTATAGTGTAGGGTAGGGGGCACTGGGCATGAGTTTGTGGAACCAAGGGGGCGGTGACCTGAAAATGTTTGGGAACCACTCGTGTAAAGATTACAAAAAATAATGTCTGTGAAGCAGTTGGAATAGTCAGAAACACTAGCCTCCCTCAGGAGTTCACTTTGTAAGCATAAAGGGGTGAGATCCAATGTATGGGGCCAGCCCCACCCTTTGACAATATGTGGATCAGCCAACCCCACCCCACCAACTTGTGCATGGCTCGATCTGCATGTAGGAGTTTCTCCACAAGCATGGGAATCCTGATGGCTTCCGTCCCCGTGTGCGTTGAGATCACACACACACACACACCCATCAGCCTGAAGCCAGGACATGTTGGCTGGGGAGCCAGGCCAGCACACCCAGCAGTGTTGTGTGCATGGGGCTAGTGCCACACATTCCTTCTTAACCCTTCATACATTCAGTGCTCACGGGTAGCAAACACCTGAACAGGACTACTCTGTATCACTCTTATTAAAACCGAGGGGTTGTTTGGATCATTCCATAGGCAGGTTACTAACACAGCAATTGTGTGTGGAAAACACAAGCTGTATATTACATGCTATGAACTGGGAGCACCCTGCTCAGTAGAGATCAAAGTTTCTGAGGGGGAAGGATGTGTTTTGCTTGCTGGTGATTGGGGAGCAGGCACAGGTCAGTTTCCTTGTTTTGTGAGTTATTGCAGAAGAGCTGCAACTGCTGATTATACCTGGGAAAACTATTCTCCTTTTCAAACTTCCTAAGGATAGGTGAGCAGAAGGGGAAAGGGTGAGTTTGGGATTCCTTCTGGATAAATGTTCTTTAGAGCTTTTACCGCCGCTGCATGAATCATTGCAAGAATAAAATTGATAATAAATATAACAATAAACGGCTGAGCATATTTGGAAAAATGTCATTTTTCTGATAGCATGAAAAAAGCTATAGGTCACGAAAACTGCCCAGTATTTTTGCATAGGTTTAAAATATAAATGGGGCATGCTCTTTCTTCCTTTTTTTTAAAGTCCAGAGTAGGACATCTGTTCAAAAGCATTGAGAAATGCTGAAACAGACGATACAAAGCACCTTTAAGCGGGCATATCGGAGGGTCTGTACTCAGTATTAAAGCACATCTCAGATAGAGCTGCTTTCAGATTCTTTCCTGGATACCATCACAAGACAGCTGGTTGCTCTCTTGCAGCTTATATAGGAAAGCAACATTTCCATTACAAGAAGGCTGTATTTGTTAAAACTCATTAAAGGAATAATCAAACAGAGTTGCTTGAGTCCAGAAAAATAGATTCAATCATTAGAAGCCAATAATTAGACCAAGCAAGTTTAATGACTTAATTAAAACTGCTTGTCTCTGTCACCATTGTAAATTGGCACAGTGCTCAGACATAGAATGGCTAGATGAGGAAGACAAAACTCCAGTCAAAATGCCCGTTGTTTTTACTCTCCTGAAATTGGTTCATCCATTGGTGCATTCCGACTTCAGGTTTCAAGAAACCATATCTTGGACCATTTCTTAGTGAGAAGGGTTGACCCTATGGAAAAGAGGACAGGCCCCCTGTATCTTCAACAGGAATAGACAACGGAATTTCAGCAGGTGCCATTTGTATGCATGCAGCACCTGGTGAAATGCCCTCTTCATCACAACAGTTCAAGCTGCAGGAGCCCTGCCCTTTTTTGAATCCGATCACTCTACAAAAGAGGGCAGGGCTCCTGCAGCTTTAATTGTCGTGATGAAGAGGGCATTTCAACTGGTGCTGCATGCATAACAATGACACCTGCTGAAATTCCCTTTTCTATACAACTGTTGAAGATACAGGAGCCCTGTCCTCCTTTCCATAGGGTCACCCTAAAAACTTCTCCTTATCCACTTACTCCACACTATCCATAATCGTATAAAACTGTCATGTCCTTGAGTGCCCTTTTTTCTGAACTATAAAGCCCCAGTTGTTGTAGCTTTTCCTCACAGGAAAGGTGCTCCAGCCATACCCTTTTTGACATCTGGCAACTGAAACGGCACACAATATTCCAAGCGTGACTGAGCAATAGGACAATGCAATTTTGGCAGCTTTATTTTCAATCCCCTTCTAAATAATTCTTAGCACAGAATTTGCCTTTTTCACAGCTCCTACACACTGTGTTGATGCAAAAATGTTTAAAAATAAAAATCAGCCCAGCACGCTCACTCTGTTTCCTAACTGCTGTACACAGCCAGTGTGGGACATGAAATCATGCCCCTGGCTGGCTCTTCCTCATTCATGCCAGGGAGTTGTGTGTCTGTCAGTATTCAGTGTGTGTGTGTGTGTGTGTGTTTAAACAAACACAATACAGCTAGTTGCTACAGAAAGCTTGGACTTGAAGTGCATCTAGATGAGGCTTTTATTGTGCAATCGCCTATCTCATTTGCAGAATTTTACGGGGAGTCCAGATAACCTCCAATGTTATCCCACCACTTCTTCAAATATTTTGAAGTCCAAAAAAAATCCATTAAGGAAGGAAAGATTGAATATCTGCACAAATCCTTTTGTTTGGTAGTGTAGGAGTTCTCGTTCTCTCTCTCTCTGGAAAAATCCTGGATCCACTTTGTAAGTCTCAAGAGCTTCAGGCAGAGGCATTGTTCACAGGGTTGAAGTGCCGGGACTTTTGGAATAGCAGGAGTGATGATATACTTGGCTGCCCCCTCAGATTTCCCGTTCCCTCTGAGCTCAGCTACAACCCTTCCTGTAGTTGGGGGGAAATGGGTTTTCCCAGCAATAATAACTTATTGTGAGCTATTCCTCTTGTAATGCAAAGTATTTTGGGATGGCTTGGTCTTCAATGGACAATTCAGACCCAATTGCTTTACAAATAACCTACTCCTGCTGGTGATGAAAATTCCCTGTTTGTTGACTCTGGGATCTACTCCGTGTTCACATGATCACAGTGGGAGAATAAGCGACTGTGTCTTATTTCCCTCACTGCACGTTCTGAGGGGTTGAGCGTAATGACTGTCCGGGATCAGTTTCAGCACTGCCGTGGGCTTTGCACTTTATAGCTACAATTTAATTAGAAGTAGTCTGGAAGGTCTGGGCCTATTTCAGCCTGTGGAATGTCAGAATTAGTGCTGTGCCAAAAAATTCTACAAAAGTTTCTACCATTCTCATTCAATTTGATAGAAAAGAAATTGCTTTTGAAAAGAAATTCAAAGGAGAAGAAATTTCTGAGAAATTCTCAGTGTTCTTGTGCTTATCTTACTTTTCAGATGACTGAGGAGTGTGTGTGTGTGAGAGTGTCCTAACTTTCATTGTACAGTCACCTCTCTGACCGCATGTAGTTCGCTTTCTGCACTTCCCGCCCAGAGGAAAACACCATGATTTTTTTCTCCCATAGGGCCATTTTAGCTCAGGAAGTGCAGGCAGCCTTGGAGAGTGTAGAGCAATGGTGAGATGTGTAATAGAAAGGAAAATATAGACAGCACCTTCAACCAACTCACAGTGATTAGCTGAGGTCAAAAGCACCACCAATACAAATTCAAAATAAATTATAAACTGCCCTGAGAATGAAGCAGAAAAATGGAAGCTCCTTTCATGCGTCACGAAAACTTTCAGGAAATTCCTGAGATTTTCCTTTTCTTACCTCCTAGACATAAAAGGACACTTCTCATATATATTTTTCAGATTTTCTTCGCCATTATTTTTTTGTGGTGACTGCATTCCCTCCCCTCAATGCTCTGGAGTGATGCTAGGTATTTGGGGCATGGTGGAGGGTGCAAAATGGGGGCCAGGCTGCCAACACAGTTGATGCTGTGGCAGCGCAAAACCAAAAGCAAAACAACCCTTGGGAGGAGGAGAGAAAGAAAGCAGCTGTTCTGCAACCTTTGCCAATGGTGATGCCTACCTGTGCGAAATTGTTGCATAATTTCTCCTCTCCCTGGAGACATTCACTGGAAGTGTCCGCCCAGTTTCTCTACCCACAAAAAGGGTGGAGAATTTTGAGAGGCCACTTGTGTACTGCTCTAGTCAGAATCTGTGAGGGTTTATTTATTTATTTGTTTATTTATTACATTTCTATACCGCCCAATAGCCGGAGCTCTCTGGGCGGTTCACAAAAATTAAAAACATTCAAAGTATAAAACAACAGAATAAAACCATAATATAAAATACAATATAAAAGCTCAACCAGCATTCTCAGAGCAGAGCAGAGGGGACTCTCTCTCGTCTCCATATCCACCTGCTTGCTCAGCCTTGGAGGGACGCTCTCTGTGAGGAGGTGTGGGGTTTGAAGAAGGGTCACCCAGGTTGAGCAGCAATACCCTGTTTGGACAGGGGCAAGAGGTCTGGAGGAGGTATCTTACCGTCACACCTTCTCCCTTTTAAGCTGCTGCAAAGGTGAAGAAACTTTGCTAAGAACATCTCGTCTGCATTGCCTGAAGCCCTCTCAGTTTGGATCCATCAGTGTCTGGGCACCTTGAGGCACTCTGCACATGGACTCTCCAAATTGGAACTGTGGCTTACTAAGGACTTGCCATGAAAAGTACTGTGAGACTTTTCATAGACTTGAACTCTCATTTGCTGTGGGTTGTGTGTCTTTGTCTTCAGCTCCATGTACTAGTAGACTGGGTTTGATCTACAACTTTTGGACTTTCCTCTGCCTGGTCTCATGCAGCATGGAGTTGCCGATGTGAAAGCACTGACCTTGCATCTGTGTGTTTACCCTTCCCTTGCATTTGCAAAGGGGGATTAATAAAACAACTCAAAGAAGAAAAATTGGGGAAGCAGGTAGAAGACTACTGCATCTCCTCCCAATAATTGAGAAAGGACTGTGATGCTAGTGGTAGAGGGGCAAGCGCCTACTTGTTTTTTTATTCATCGTTGCCGAGCACCCTCTCTGAAGACACTCATGCCAATACACACATTCAGAACGACACTTTTAAAAGGGCTTTTTGACATTAATTGCATCTTTTCTAGGTCTAATCACACACACCACACAGGGAGGGGGGAGAGAGAGAGATTGAGATTCAAAAGGGTTTTACAGGAATCAATGTGTACAAATCATCAATCATGATGAATTGACTTGTTGCAGTACTATTAAAGCACTTGTACAAATTCTGATATGGTTTGAATCAGGTCAAATAAGATTATTAACAGCAGTATTAATCAAGTTAAAGCATAGAATGAAATATCTACTCATGCATGGGATTTTAAATTAGGGAGAGGGAAATAGCTCAAAAATACAGTCAGTATCTGAACTGAGTGCTGTTGTGCATGGAACACATTCATGGTGAGTCTAGGTTTGAATGGCTAAGATACCAATGGCATTGCCAGAGCTGGTACTAGACAGGCCCAATGGGCCGCTCGTCCTTTGCGCAAGGCGCATTGTGGTTTGGAAGGGAGCTGGCGCTATGTTTGAAAAAACGATCTCCCAGCTTTTGTGTGTTCAGTTCATCTATAACTTATGAGCCACCTTAGGTTTTGCCACTGATTGTTTTCCTAGTTGGAATTGTTTTTAATGGTGTATTTTAATGTGATCTGGGGGGAATCCGCACGTCGTTCCGAGATCGCTTCTAAGCGACCCCAGTGCGGCGTGAAAGCGAGCGTGTACCTGGCCTTTGGAAGAGCCGACGAAGAGATGTCCTTCCCGCCCCCCGCCGCCACCCGCAGACCTCCTCGCTGGCTGGGACAGAGAGCTCAGGGGAAGAAGGCGGGGTGGAGAGCTTCTTCCGCTCTCAACCCCGTCTTCTTCAGCCAAGCTCTCCTCGCCGGTCGTCGAGGAGGTCTGTGGGTGGCGGCGGCGGCGGCGGAGGGAAGGACGTCTCTTTGTCGGCTCTTCCAAAGGCCAGGTACACGCTCGCTCTCACGCCGCACTGGGGTCGCTTAGAAGCGATCTCGGAACGACATGCGGATTCCCCCCTGTAGTGTTACTTCAGTTGAAATTACTTTTTAATGGTGTATTTTGATGTGTTCTTATATTTATATCTGAACCACTTGGAGATTTTATTCTATTAAGTGGGATATAAGTATTATTAATAAATAATTCCCAGCACTTTGTACACAACTCAGTACTTCCAGCTTCATCTTAGGGAAATGAGGCTCAGACTCACAGATCCAATAAAGGCCTTTGTTCCTGACCACTCATCAGAAGAATTGGCTGACCACAATGGGCATGACAAGGAAGCACAGAGAAAGCCATGATCCTTCTCACTGGATGACCCTGGGGAGACTGAACTAAAGTGGCTGGGCTTCCACCCAACAACTGGTTAAAAGATAGACCAAAATTCCCTATGCATTCACACAAGCCAACAAAAGAGACTGCAGATTGGAGGCTTCAGAAAAGCAGAGCTTAGAAATGTAAGGAAGGGGTTAAGTGTACAAAGAATTGCTGTTTTTAAGAATCTTTATTCATTGTCTATTGTCTGTTATAGAATTGCAGAAGTACCGCTTATCTCTCCACCTGGCAGTGGGCGTGAGGCCATCCCCTGGCTCCATCAAGGCGAGAGAAGTGGCCTTGGGGCAATTTGCATCTGTGAAGGGAAAAAATGGCCCATCCGGAGGGAGGGGGGAGTAGAATAGTTGAGTGGCCATAAAAAGTCTACCAAACGTGGGGCCTGGTGCCTGAGCTGAAGGACACCTGGCAGGGGAAGTATATTCTGTAACAATGTATTAGTATCGCTGGTATTGGGGTTCAGGGTGTTATTTCTGTATCAATTTTAGTAGCTAATCTGAGGTGATGCTTGCCTCTTACCCTTCCAATTTCAATAAAGGATTGGGCCTAACCCTTTCAATTTGAGAGCTGTGTGCTTTATTCCAAGATCTGTGCAAAATCCAGTGGACAGCCAGTTTGGCTGAGTGTGGTTTCCTTTACAAGAAATATCTCTCCTGGGATCCCATCAGAACATTCCTGAAGCTGGTGCTGGGGTGCACGGAATCTCCTGAGGCAGCAGGCAGAAGAGGAAGCCTCCAGAAAGGCTGCAGATGGACCACTGCCACTTCAGCTAGATCTGGAACCTAGATGACCAGATCTGGGTGGACTAGGACAGAGGGGGGTGAGTAGGGTGACCATATGAAAAGGAGGGAACCTGGTGAAATTCCCTCTTCATCACAACAGTTAAAGCTGCAGGTGCCCTGCTCTCTTGTAAACCGCCCAGAGAGCTTCAGCTACGGGGCAGTATATAAATTTAATTAATAAATAAATATAAATAAATAAATCTGGTCACTCTAGTATAGCTCTTGTGATGAAGAGGGAATTTCACCAGGTTCTCCATACATACAAATGACACCTGCTGAAATTCCCTTTTCTATGCTTTTGAACTGTGGTGTTGGACTGCAAGAAGATCAAACCAGTCCATACTCCAGGAAATAAAGCCAGACTGCTCACTTGAGGGAATGGTATTAAAGGCAAAACTGAAGTACTTTGGCCACATAATGAGAAGACAGGATACCCTGGAGAAGAAGCTGATGCTAGGGAAAGTGGAAGGCAAAAGGAAGAGGGGCCGACCAAGGGCAAGATGGATGGATGATATTCTGGAGGTGACAGACTTGACCTTGGGGGAGCTGGGGGTGGCAACAGCCGACAGAAAGCTCTGGCGTGGGCTGGTCCATGAAGTCACGAAGAGTCAGAAGCGACTGAACAAATAAACAACAACAATGCAACTGTTAAAGATACAGGAGCCCTGTCCTCCTTTTCATATGGTCACTCTACTATTTGGAGGAGCTAGAACTCCAAGAGATGGATGGTGCTAAGTAACCATCCATATCAGGAGAGCAGGAGGAAACTGCTCCTCAGAAGAGATGACCTCAGATCCATCTCTGTAAGAGGAGGGGAACCACAGCTCTGAGGGGAAGGCTCAGCCCCTGAACACATTGTCATCACAAGAGGAAGGGCAGTAGGGCTCCTTTGAGGACGTGTGCTGGATTACAGAGGAGGACTCCTCAAGAGGAAAGTGTTCCTTGAGAGCAAGGCCCTCCTCATGAGTAGGACTTTTGCCAGAGTGGCTATAATAAACTACAGCTGGAAGTCAGCACTTAGTAGCTGTTGGAAAAATGCCACACCTCAGCTCTTAACGCTTTTTCGTGTTTTCCTAATCTTGTCTTGTGATTGAACCTCTATGCTACTGACCTCTGAATTCCTGCTTGACTCTGTTTTGGGGGCAATATTTCTATTTGACTGCTCTCTTGGGGGTTGATTTTTGCTGTTCTTCAGACCTCTCTTTTGGAAACCACCTACTTGCTGGTAATACTGTGCTTCGACCCTGTGCTCTTGACCACTCCAGCCTTAGACTGATGCATCATGCCATACTGTACTGAAACCCGTGTCTTTGAACTTTTGCCTGCCTAACTGCTTCACCTGTTGGATTTGCTCCTGTATTTGCTCAGTACAGAATCTGACCCAGCAAGAGCAGGACACCCAGCCCTCCCCCCTTCTGATCTTCACCCCCAAACCTGCCTGCTCCTTCTTTCCTTTCAGCCTTCCCCTCTGTCTTCCTTTCTTATCTTCTTTCTTGCTCCCTTTCCTCTTCCTTCTCAGCCCCACTCTCCAGCCTTCCCACCACCCACCCAACATTTTGAGCATGTATGCACACACGCATGCACACAGAGAATTGTGCACCACTTATTTTGAATTAAATGTCTGGATGAATGGGATAATTAACTGAAGGGGAACTCATTACATTGAAATTCTGGGTGGAAATTGCTAAGTCAATTGAGGGTGACACACACACCCCAATTTGCCCTTAGCTTGATTTTGGATTAGCACGCTTGAAACTCCATTCTAGTGTAAAAGTTCCAATGTTTAGATGTGTGAGTGACTGTAGGTGTGTGTGAGGGAGAGAGACCAACCCAGTAGCTGCTCTCTTTTCTGCCTGTCACCCCTTTTGCAAATTAATTTTGAGTGAAGAGAAACTACAGATTTGGGATGATCTGAGGCAGAGTGCAAATTAATGAAAAAAATATTTTCTTTGAGGTGATTTAGATGAGAAATTAATTGGCTGGCTTTGCCATCTGTGAAATTTAAATAAATCCTAGTAATTATTTCTAAATTTGCAATGCATATGCAAATCTTGTGCAGGCTTGAGATCTGTGGGCCCCGGGCCCTCAATCTTTTAAGTGCCTGGCCATCCCAATGGAAGATCAATGCAAAAAGTTGAGCATTGAGTCATGACTGCCACATTCTCCCACCAAGTGCCTTAGCAGCCGGCTAAGTCCATGCTAGATAGGATAGGCTGACGCTGCAATTGCATTCAAAGTCAGAAAAGTAGTCACAAATCAGGACTTTAAAAAGACAAGAGAACAAGAGAAAATGCAGGAATGGAACAACATACTCCGGAGTGAATTAATAAATTGTGTCAATTGCAGAGAAGATGTCTAGTGCGGAAGAAAACGCTGAAAATTAATCAAACATATAACAATACAATTCATCACTCAGTAAGGAATTAAGAAAAGGCAATTATCACTTTACATTGCGATATTTATTTTGACCCTAACTTTAGAATATCAGGGTGTTTTAATTTCAGCTCCGTTTGGTTTTTCATTATCAAACTGTCAAGGAGTACGAAGCTGTCATCTTTGAAGTGCTAACATTTGTGGAAAGCTAATAAAATCTTTTGCAGTAGCTGGATATTTCCCCCTCTGAATAAATATTTCCTCATTTTTTCTACTCCTCCAGAAAATTATGATAATAATTTCTATTTGTAACGTATCTGTTCCCACAGCAGCCAGCTGGAATGTCACAAATTATTGGTATACTAAGAAAATCAATATTGAGATCAATTGTGAGATTCTTAGGCAAATGTCCATTCAATTATTGAAAAGCTGCCAAATTAAGATGTGAGTTAAGGCTATCACATGTTGAGCTCCTTCAGACAGGGGGCAATCACATTCCTTTACCATGGCTCTGCTTCCTGCTTCTCTTCCACTTCTGCAACAAGCTGTAATTACATGCGGAAGACGGTAGTGACCACGCAGCTTGTACAGCCTCAGTGCAGTTGAATGGGACAGCACCCTCTAGTGGGCATTTTATAGCATAACTGCCTGCACACAGCAGGAAAACCCAACAAATATCAATATATCCTAGAAGAGTTGAGTTTTCTGAGGTTTTATTTTTAGTACTGAAACTGAAAAATGGAGCGAGGGATGCACAGGAGGCTGACAGCATCGTCAAAATGACCCACAAGCATCCATGAGTGGTCAGTAACGTGTGTGCTACAAAACACTTGTTTAAAGACACGTTGTCTCATACTCTGCAAAGGCAGGAAATTGGAAGTTAAGACTGATGCCTTAAATGATGTGTGCTGTGAATAGTGATGATGGTATGCAATATCACAAATTGCACTTACTTACATCTTAACCTCCATGCACCCACAGTGAGAGGAATCTCTCTTCTAGCAACCCTAGAAGAGGGTTGTGAACTGCCCAGAGAGCTTCGGCTATTGGGCGGTATAGAAATGTAATAAATAAATAAATAAACCCTCACCATCCTTAAGATGTTTTATGGCACTACGATAAGACCATTACAAGAGAGTTCAAGTTTTGTTTCCTAGATTTGGAACTGCTCTATGATGAAGGAGAAAAGTGTAGTCAACACCACATTGAGACTTCTACCAGTAGGCATGCCACAAGAGATTTGGAGTTGCTTTGGAATCCAAGATGCTTGGTTGGAATAGAATTGCTTGGAGGTATATACATGGGATATGCATTGGTTTGGGACTAATCCAGAGTAGAATCAGGCCACTTCAGTCCAGTTCTTTTCTAACTTAAAGCGATCTTCTCTTCAAAGGCAACAGAACTGAACCCGCTCCAGAATGCAGTTTCATTAAGCAACTTGTGTTTCAGATATATGGATAGAGGGGGTACAATTCAGTGACTGACAGGTCCACCTTCTAATATTAGGGCACATTTTACCAGGAGCTCCTTTACTGGAGTGTGTAGGGTGGAATGTAAGGGTAAGGCAAGGGCAAAGGATTTAAAGAAGGAATGAACAAGTACACTGGAAAGATAAAGTTGTTGTTGTTGTTGTTGTTGTTGTTGTTTGTATTTACCATATTTATTCGATTCTAAGATGCACTTCCTCCCCCCATATAAACACCTGTAAAAACGGGGTGCGTCTTAGAATCGTGGGTGCGTTTATTATTTCTTAGAATCAAAGCTTTTTTTCTGTTGGTGGTACTGAAATTAGTGTGTGTCTTACAATTGATGGTGTCTTAGAATCGAAGAAATATGGTAATTTTTTAGTGGGGATAATAGGGTCAACAGTAAAACACACACACTCAATAACAGCACAGAGGAAGTGTGGGGTAGGTATAAAAGGTGCTGGAACTTGGATTTGGGGGGATTGGATAGACAGTGAGTAACAAGAAGAAAGTAGCACAAGGGAACAACAAGCAGAGAAAAAGCAGAGACAATGAGACAGCAAGCATCTCTCTCTTTCTCTCCTTCCAACGCTGCAGGAGCTGGCAGAAGGAATGGCTTCTTCCAGAACAAGGACAAATTGCTATATCATTTTGCAATCCCTCCCCCCAAGCACTGTGATTGGAGGGGGACAGGGAGGCCGCTGTGGCTAATTGGTTAGCCACAGATGTCAATCTCAAAGCTACCCCTCACCCCCTCAGCATCTTCCTTATATGGAGAAGTCTTCAGGTAAGTGAAGCAACATTGTTTAAAGTCAAAACAAGCCTCAGAAAGCCTAAAAAACCATTGAATACCTTCGAAGCGGTTCAAAGCTCTGATGGAGCTTTGCTCCACTTCAAAGGTATTCAACGGTTTTTAAACCATCTCTGCTCCACAAATTTGAAGCTTCGACGGAGCTCTGTCGAACCTTCAAATTTGCAGTATGCACAGCTCTACTGTATACTACACACACTGTCTAAGGTGCCTCCTCTGAGGGAGGCTTGTTGGGTGGCAACAAAGAAGAAGGTCTTCTCAGTAGTGGCCCTCCCAGCTGAGAAACGATCTCCCCAATGAGACCCACCTGATGTCAACACGGTTATCTTTTTGGTGCCAGGTTAAGACCTTCCTCTACACTCAGGCAATTCGCAGCATATGATAAGGTTTTAATTGGGTCTTGAGATGTTATTGTTGATTGTCAAAGTTATTTAGGTGAGTGTGTGTATTGTCTGTTTATACGTTTATATTTCAGTGGTTTTCATATGTGCAAGATTGTGTTTCTAACATTTTTAATCTTTGTAAACCACCCAGAGAGCTTTGGCTATTGGGCAGTATAGAAATGTAATAAATGAAATGACAAAGTTATCAGCAGTTCCCTTTTTTTAAAAAAATCAAAATATTAAGGTACATAGCACAAAAATCACTGCACCTATTTTCCTGACCTATTTGGCAGGTCCTCCTAATTTGCTACTATTCCTTTAAATTTCCTCCTAATTGGCTACTATTCCTTTAAATGTCATCCACCTCTGCCAAACAGGGAAAATGTTATAGCCATGTTTATTTCCTGCTGTTATCAGATGGCTTAGCTATTGAGCAGGCCTTGCGCGCGCACACGTACACACCAGCACTGGCAGCCATGGGCAAGTGAGGCCTAAAAAGGTAGCCGTGTAGTTACTTCAGGAAGGGCAGAGAGAGCAAAGGAGGATTGCTCATCACTTGGTCAAATACAGGAGGGCAAAGCTTGACATTATCTTAACTATCAGAGCTGCATAATATTCTGAAAGCCTCAAGCTAGGCAGGATGTAGAATTATTAAGATATGAAAGGCACCACTTCCAAAGTGATTTCCCACTCTGACTAGGTAAAATTCCACCAGCAGGTGTGGGTATGAAATTGAATGGATCGGAAAGGTCCATTAACAAGAAAGGTCATTAGGAAACCCATCTGTTGGACAGAATACCTATTTGCACATAATATTCCACTTTTGTCATTGGGATGGCTCTAACAGGCAGGAACTGCTATTCTTGGTACTTTGTCGTTTTTATGCAGCAACTGCGTTATGATCACTCTCGCTGTGTGTGTCAATTCTTTTGCTTAAAAGGCATAAAAGCCCAGGGTTTGGAGCCCTCGGTGCGCTTTGCCTCCCAGAGAGCTGAAATCACTCAACACCAGGACTCTTTAGGAAGGCGCCTTCGCTGCTGAAACCGTGAGGTTTCTTGCCCAGTATAGCCAGATTCCCTGCTGAAATCACTGGCTGCCTCGCCTCATGTGCTAGTTTTTTGGACTGGTGCCTGTCATGGTTTGTAATGCATATTCCACCTGCTCTCAGCACAGGGTGATTGGACTCTCAGTTCCTTCGGGATCCACTGCCAGAGCGCCAGCGGATCCCGCCAGGGAAAGCCAAACTCCAGCGTGCTCCGCTCATCCCCAGATGGAAAAGGGCTCCTACGGAGGCAATGGGAACCAGTCATTCTGGCTCTCCCTCACTGCTTAAGGGTTAACTTGGGCTGTTTCAGTCCATGCGCTACCATGGCCGTGGGGCCACCTCAAGCTTTTGCTTAAACAGACACGTTTTCTCTCTCTTGGCCACTCGAAGCAGCAGTTTCAACGTGCCACAAATCCTTGTTCTGCAGGAATGGGCTTCAGCCCAGGGGGAAGTATTTTTAAGCTCCCCCGTCTATCGTTGGTGTACTTTCTTCACACCTAGCCTCCAAATTCTTCACATACCCATTTCCTCTTGCCTGCATGTGGTAATTGGCTCCATCTCCTTAAACTGACCTGGGGGCTGCCTATATGGTTTAAAAGCTGTGCAGTGGCGGTTCTACAACACAGGAGCCGCCTTGCAGCCACCACGGGGCTTTCCGCTGTCTGCCTTCGCCCTGGCACTGTGAGCGAGGTCACTACAGCTCTTCTGCTGTCTGTCTTCACTCTGGCGCGGTGCTGGGGGTATTGCCCAGGCAGAACGCAACCTCCAATTGGTTGCCCGAAGCCAGGCGAGGGGTAGGGGGTGGGCCCAGTGAGCTGCAGGGCCACCGGAAACCCCACACTGCCTCCTCCTCAGTGAGAATCACTCCGTGAGGTTTGGTGGCAGAGCAGCGCCTGGTCTTGGTCGGAGCCTCAACATGGAGTTGCATCATTCCAGTTACACTATCAGCCCACGCTTCTAGAAGAGGTTGTTGACTGCGACGTTTCACAGATAGGGGAGTAACGTTTGGACAGGCCTGAGTAAACAGGAGGCAAGCACAGAAAGCTCTTCCAAAGTCACCCTCACTCCCAATATTTTATTATTCTTAGATTTGAATTGCAATTGCTCTACTGAGTTTATTTTCCCACAAACCAACGTGTGCATTTTAAATTTATGTTTCTCATCCATTTGGTTGTTCTGAAACTTTTATGTGTGGGGGTTATTTGGGGTTGCCTCCTTTGCCACAGATGCCCATTTGCCCTGCCCCCTCTCCTCGCGTCCCCCCCAATTTCTTTTTCTTTTTATTATCTGTATCTGCGCAGCTGGGGAGATACAGATAATTAAAAAAAATTAAAGGGGGGAGAAATGGCCCTGTTCCTCTCCCCTCCCATTTTTTTAATTTTACTTTTAAACATGGGGAAAGTTCACACTTTCGCTCCCTCCTGCGCAGATGTTGGGAAGGAATGCAAGTGCGGGCGCAAAGCACTGCCATAAAGATGGGGGCTGGGATGTATTCCATTACTGTCAAGTGCGTTGGGAGGAGAGATTGTAATTACTTAGTGGCAGGAGAAAAGAATTCGGCTGTTAAGAGGCCGTCTTTATTTCACTGGTTTTTTTGCTAACATTGGTGAAATGTAAATAAATCCTAGTAATTCTAAATATGTGTGTGGGATGCATATGTGTAGGTGTTTGTGTATGTATGCCTGTATGTGTGTGTATACACACACACACACACACACACACACACACACACACACTTGTGTCATGGGCCTGTGCCCGGGAACTTTTAAGTACCTAGCAATGCCCTGCCGGGGAGTAAATCCCACTGAGGTCAAATAACTAGACAAATATGGGAATGCACTGTAAATAGATTTTTGCTTTTGTCTGACAACATGACTCAAAACAATATCTGAAAAATACATCATGGCTGTTACCTGTAGCAGATTTAGGATTCAAGGTTTAGATTGGTAAGGTCTCAGTACTAGCATTTTTAAAAAATTCATGACATAAAATACTTTGAAATATGTTTTGCTGGACAACCATCTGTCAGGGATGCTTTAGGGTGGATTCCTGCATTGAGCAGGGGGTTGGACTAGATGGCCTTGTAGGCACCTTCCAACTCTGCTATTCTATGATTCTATGGTTCAAACTTTCAGTGTACCGAGAGATATCAGATGGCCTGACATATGTTTTTAGAAGCTCCATGCCATAGATGGCTCTCTCTGGTAATGATAGTAGCTGTGTGGGGGCCTTCTGCCTCTGGAAGCCAGTTGCTGGAGACAACACCATGCAGAGACCATCACATTCATGCCCTGCTTGTGAGCTACCTGGGGGGAGATGACTGGCTGCTGTACAACATGAGGTACTAGATAGACCTTGATCTTATCCGGGTTTATAGATACCTGTCCGGTGTGTTATTATTAAACTGATCTTTTGGAGCTGGAGCTCTTACTAATGATGAGCACAGTGAAAAACCCATCAGCTAATTGTAGGCAAGAGGAAGTCAAGCAGGCGAGAAGCTTTAAGACAGATACTCTATTTCTTAATTCTTCTGAGCAGCCCCCTATTGATTCTTAAACAATGCACTCTAACTTCTAATGTCCTTGTCAGCATGTTTTCAATTCTGGATGTAACTGACATAATGATTCCTAGGCTAAAATATACATTTTAGACAGAAACCAATCATTTATCAAAAAGTAAAAGAATTGTCCATTCTTAAATGATAACCCAGCAATTCTGTTCTTTGAATAATGGGACTTCTGCTCATTTATAAAGAGATTTTTAAATGGAGCCGGGAAAGTGGAGAGATTTGGAGAAGGGAGGTGAGATGAACTATGATTAATGCAATGTCTGTCTAAACGGCAACTCTATGAAAAGTGAAAGTAAACGCTGACTGACGCAGTTTAAAAAGAAGGAATTTATGTTTGCTGGACATTGATCTGTGATATAACCTCTCATCTTTATCTCACATGGGAACGATTGGAATGCTGGCTTTCTAAGGTTAAAGTGGTTGACTGGATTTATTGGCGTGGCGAGAAGGGGGGTGAAGGGGTGAAAAAAGCTGCATTTGGCATTCGGTGAGGGAGATGTGGGATGTGAGAGACTTTGAGTGATTAAATCTGATCCCCTCTAGTGAATGCTGTTGTGAACTGGATTTTTCCCCCCTCCTCGTGAAGAAGGAGCTGTGAGTGCTATATAATAGAGAAGCCAGCATAAGTTGCTAAGGAAGAGAGTTGGACTCTAAGATTTATGCCCTACCCAGAAGGGACCCATGCCCAACGTTAAAAAAAAGATCAAAAGTTGGGAAAAGCTTAATAAACAAAAAAAGAAACCTTCAAATCATAATTTGGCTTACCTCTCCTTCCTGGGAAGTACAGCCCCTGGAGTTGAACAGGAAGAGGAAGATATAGACCCAGTCTCTTTGGATACAATACCAAATAAAGAAGGAAACATGGCAGAAGGGGGGAAAGAAAGTGGTAGTAACCCTCCCTCTTTAATGGAAATCAAGGCTATTATAGCAGAAAATAACATGATTATTTTTAAAAAAATGGATCAGCAAATGAGTGAATTCAGAAAACAAATGCGTACTATTATGGATAAAACGATGGAAAATTCGGATAAGATCAAAAAGATAGAGGCTAAAGTGGATCTGGACCAGAAGAAACAAGAGGCTTTCGAAAAATCAACTAATATACAATTTAAAGAATGGGAATTGCGTTTGATCGCCTTGGAAGATCAATCTCGTAGATCTTCGCTTCGAATAAAGCAGCTGAAGGAGACGCAAGGAGAAGATCTTAGAGAAATTATCGTGAACTGGTTCAAGGAGCTGACGCCTGACATTCCAATAGATGGATCGGATCTGGACCGAGTCCACCGTGTGGGGGGGAAAAACTACAAAGGGACTAGAGACATATTGGTGAAATTTGGCAACTATTACAAAAAAGAGCAAATTATGAAAGAATTGAGATCTAAGGTTCAGATACAGTGTAAAGGCAAACCAGTGCAAATTTACAATGATCTTTCTCAACGCACATTAAATTGGAGACGTAGTCTTAAACCAATAACGGAAACATTAATGAAGAATAAAATTCCTTATGCATGGGGTTACCCGGTTTTCTTAAGATTTACATATGGGAGGAGGGAATACAGAGTAACCTCATTGGATCAAGGTAAAGATTTGCTGAAGAGGCTGGGTCTGGATGGGGAAGCAGATGGGGCTGGAGTGGGTGGGGGAGGGAATGAGGCTGGGACATCTGGAGAGTAAGAGAATTGTTAATTATGTTGGAGATAATTGCAAATAAAAATGCTAATATAGAGACCTGCCGGCCAGGCACAGCACTGCCTCCCCCCTCCCCCTTTAAAGTAGATGGCTGGAGTATTAGACTCACGGGGATATGGGGGGGGGATTAGAGTGGGGGGGTGGGGAGGGGGGGAAGGTAGGGGAGGAGGGATCGGGGTAGGAGGGTGTGGGTTTTATGTATGGAGTTTGTGTTTTTATGTAAGCAAGTTTGAATTGCTGAGCACAAGGGATCGGAAGAGATTTCAAAAGGGTGATTATGGATAAAAAGATAAAGGTATCAACACTCAATGTTAAAGGTTTAGGGGCAGTCGTGAAAAGGAAGAGAATAGAACAAATGCTAAATAAAGAGGGATCAGATATTATAATGATCCAAGAGACACACCAAGGCTCCGAGAATTCGAATATGATAAAATTAAAGTGGTTAGCCTATTATGAAAAATCATTAGGGACATCAAAAAAAAATGGAGTGGCCACTTTGATTTCAAAAAAAAGTGGGTTTATATTAGAAGAGGTAAAAAAGGATGATAAGGGTAGATATCTTATGTTAAAAGGTAAAATTGAGGGAAAGGTTTATACTTTGATTAATGTTTATGCCCCAAATGAGAGGCATAGAGAATTTTTTATAAAGCTGTTCAAAGAAATAGAAGAATTTAAGGAGGGGTATGCATTATTAGCTGGGGATTTTAATATGGTTATGGATAATAAAAGGGACAGGTCAAATCCCACTAATGCTGAAAAGAGGAACAATATGACTATATTGAATAAATTAGTAAAAGAAAATGATTATTTAGATTCGTGGCGCTTACTTTACGGGAATAGGCCTGGATTTTCATACTTTTCCCCAGTTCATCATACATACTCCAGGATAGATTATATATTTGTTTCAAAAGACTTTGCAACGAGGATTTGTAAAATGGAAATGGGGGTAATAAAAGTAACCGATCATGCCTTGTTAAGTTTAGAATTTACAGTTAAGAAAGATTATAAAGAGGCATATAGATGGAAGTTGAACACAAAGATATTGAAATACAATAAAATAGTAGATAAAATTCGGAAGGAACTGTCGGAGGCATGGGAAATTAATGAAAAAGGAGGAACAGCTGGGTCAGTCATTTGGGACACCATGAAGGCTGTAGCAAGAGGAATCTGTATTAGAGAAACATGTAGTTTAAAAAGACAACAACGTGCAGAACAGGAAAAGTTAGAGATAGAAATTAAAAACTTGGAGGAAAGATATTGGCGAAGTAAAGATAAATATAAATTAGTGGAAATACAAGCTAAGAAGAAACAATTAGAAAACTTAAATATAGAAGAGATTCAAAAGAATTTAATGTATATGAAAAGGGAATATTTTGAAAACAGTGATAAGAACTCGAGGTTGCTTGCCAAGCTCACACAAAAAGAAAAAGGGAGGAATGGGATAGAAACGTTGAAAGATAGTCGAGGGAATTATTGTCATGCAATGAAAGCTAAAATAAAAAATTTTCAGGAATTTTATCAGGAATTGTACAAGGGTAAAGAAATTCAACAAGAAAAGGTGGAGGAGTATATTGGAAGGTTTATAAAGAAGGAAATAAAATCAGAATATAAGGAGTTAATGGAGTCAGTAATAACTCAAAGAGAAGTTGAAGAAGTTATTGATAAGTTAAAAGTGGGTAAATCACCAGGAGCAGATGGTTTGGGTCCAGAATATTATAAGGTCTTCAAAGATTGTTTAGTTCCAAAATTAATGGAACTTTATAATAGGATATTATCAGGAGAGAAGATACCTGAATCATGGGAACATTCAGTGATAATTCTGATCCCAAAACCAGATAAAGATTTGACTAATCCTGATTCTTATAGACCTATTTCTTTAATAAATCAGGATGCTAAAATTTTTACATCTATTATGGCCAAACGATTAAATAAATTTTTGGCAGAATATATAGGAGCAGATCAATGTGGGTTTGTGGTAGGAAGACATATGCATAATTTAGTGGGTAGAGTTTTAAATGTAATAAATGTAATAAAAAAAGCAAATATTAAGGCAGGTATTATGGCATTAGATATTTTTAAAGCTTTTGATTGTGTGAGCTGGCAGGCACTAAAGAGTATTATAGATAAATTGGGATTTGGAAATAAATTTAAAAATGTAATAGAACAGTTATATTCCCAAAATACGGCGGTAGTGGTGGTAAATGACGGACTTACTGAAAAGATACGACTAGCCAGAGGAACAAGACAAGGATGTCCGCTCTCGCCGGTCCTTTTTGTAATGGTTATGGAAGTTTTGGCGAAGGCACTAAGGGAGGATAAAGAATTAGAAGGAATTGGAGAGGTAAGGGAGATAAAGCTAAACATGTTTGCGGATGATACTTTATTGACCATTAAGAATCCATTAAGAAAATTAGAAAGAATTAAATATCAGTTGAGGGAATTTGAGGAAATTACAGGGTTAAAAATAAATTGGTCTAAATCAGAGATGATGTTGTTTAACTATACTAAGAAGGAAGAAAAGGATTGGGAATTTAAGGGGATGGAATTGAAAGTTAAGAATGAGATTAAATACTTGGGAATTAAAATTACAAAAAATCTAGAGAATTTAGAAAGGGAAAATTTAACGAGGTTAAAGAAGGAGGTATTAGAGAAATTGGAGAAATATAAAAGATTAAATTTATCTTGGTTTGGGAGAATAGCTTTGATAAAAATGAAGATACTAGCTAAAATTAATTTCGTATTTAGGATGCTACCTATAAAAATATCAGAAACCGAGATAAAAAGTTGGCAAAATATTATTAATAAATATTGTAATGGAGAAAAGAGAGCAAGAGTGAATAAAAATAATTGGTACCTAAGCCAAAAAAAGGGGGGAATGGGTCTCCCAAACATAAAATTATACTACGTAGCAAATAGATTAAGACATGTTGTAGAAGCAATTATGGGAGTAGGAGATTTATACTGGATGGAAGAAAAAATCATAAGTAAGGTAGAGATGAATCTGGAGAATGTTTTTTTTAAAGATGGAGGAAGAAAATGGGTTGGAAGTATAGATAATCCACTCCTGAGGACTCAATGGGAAATTTGGAGCAAATTTAAAGGGAAGCTGCTTCCGAGCAACTCTCCCTTAGCACCGATAATAATGTTAAAGAATTTCCCAGAGGATCTAAAGGGTAGATTATGTAAAATATTAAAAGAGAAAAATAAAATAAAATTAAAGGATTGGGTAAGAGATATTAAAACAAGAGAAGATATGGAAAATTTGTTAAAGGAGAAGAAGCTATCTTGGCTAGAATATGGTCAATTAGAACAATGGAATAAAAAGTGGATTAAAGATAATAGAATGTGCAGAAAGATGACGAGGTTTGAAGAATTAGTAGTAAGTAAGGAGAAAGGAAAAGGAGGTAGTATAGTTTCAAAAGGATTAATGAGTGAAATATATAAAATATTGTTAGAGAAGGAGTTTAGAGAGAATACAGAGAAAGTGATTTGGGAATCAGATTTGAAGATACAAATAGGGCGACAGAGCTGGGAGGGACTATGGAAACAAAGAGTGTTGAGAAGTTTATCAGTAAGAATAAAGGAGAATTATTTTAAAATTTTATGGAGGTGGTACCTAACCCCGGTTAGATTGAACAAGATAAGTGATCAACATTCAGCAAATTGTTGGAGAGGATGTGGGGAAAAAGGAACGTATTTACATATGTGGTGGCAATGCAAATATGTACAAAGATTATGGAAGATGGTGTTCTCAGAAATTGAAGAAATAGTGGGAATGAAAATAGAACAAACACCAAAAATAGCATTGCTGTCACTATTTGAAGATATAAAGTGTGGAAAAGGAACTATAGAGCTGATATCGAGTTTGTTGGTTGCAGCACGATTGATGATAGCTAGGAACTGGAAGATCCAAGGGGAATATTCTATTGAGGAGTGGTATAAAGTAGTATGGGATATAGCCATTAATGATAAACTGACATGTAATATTAAGTGGAGAAAAGGCGTAACTAAAATAAATGAGTTCGAAGGAATTTGGAAACAGTTCCTAGTGTTCGTGTTTACTAAGGGAAATGGGAAACCACCATCAGAAGAAACGATTAGATTTTGGACTCAAGAATGATCCCGAGGTGGGGGGTGCACTTTTATGTTAAGAATGAAAATGTTGTAGTGTGATAAGGCATATGTAATAGTTTTTGATATTTGTACTCAACAATTATTCAATATGTATGAAGCAGATATTTGATGTATTTCTTTTTCTTATTGTGTTTGTTTCAATTATATTTTGGAAATGTTCATTTATGTTTATATAGTGTTGAAAATGAATAAAAATTATTAAAAAAAAAAAAAAAAAGAGATTTTTAAATAGCTGAAACATAGTCTAAATGGAGCACAGTTATGAAAAATTAAAACAACTTGATTTACAGAATTATCTGTTCTGGTGTCAGAAATCCCTCTTAAAAAGTAAATAAAAATAAAAGTGCAAACTCATTCAAAGCCCCCTGTAGCGAGACGCTCAAAGGGGGAGGGGCTGTGTTACCCTTTACCACAACAGCTCCTCCTGGGGGCTTGGAGAGGAATCCCCTTCCTATCTCCCATCACAGGTCAGAAATAACAAGGGGATTTCCCTTACATAGCTTCTCCTCCCATTTGGGGGAAAGTGCAGGTGGGAGAAGCCAGTACCTGGCTGAAACGGCAACTGGAGAGGCTCCAGCTGGAGCATCAGCTAGGGGGCTTCACCCGCCCTTTGTCCCGCTGGGGAAGGTATGGCGTGAGGGAAGCTGGTCACCATCCAAGGCAAGAGCTTGAAAAGTCAGGGACCGATGATGTTGGCGGAGTCTGAGACACGCACTGCATGAGGCCACCGACCTAGACAGTGCTGAGAAGAGGGGTAGCATGGGTGGTGGAGCGTGGTAGTGTCAGTGGGCATGAGCACTGACATCGTCCAGCCCACAGAGGACCCAGTGGGGGGAATTCACTTGTTCCTCGTCCCTACCTCACAACAATCCTGAAAGCTAGATCAATGACAGGGTCACAGCAGTACTGCTTTCGTGAAGGAGAATTGGGGGGGGGGGGAGTCCGCCATGATAAGCCTCAATGCTCTACAGCATATATATAACAATGACACCTGATGAGCTAATAACATGGATCATAAGTGGAAACTTCTTCAAAGCCAGTTTGCTTCTTACCCAATTCCGCACCTCCATCAGGAATTACAGAACAATAAACATGAGTTGAATAGCATGCTTTCATAGCAGCTGGAATTTACATTAACCTGTTTATGACAGGTATACTGGGAAAATGGCAAGCATCCAGGTCATCTTAAACAGTAAGAGCATGGAAATTTTATTTCATCCATTAAATATGAGAGTAATATGATATGCACCTCTCCTGTAGATATAAATTTACCATTTTGAAAGTCTTATTCTAACTGGTATAGTCTTAGGCTACATCTAATGGCCTTGTAGGCCCCTTCCAACTCTGCTATTCTATGATTCTACACGGGCTCTGTAACTCGCCTGTGCTGCACCTTTTCCCCATTGCTTGTCACATGACGCAGCCCTCGATTTGCTGCTCCACCAGTTTAAATGCCCTAAGATGTGCATATTCGTAGGTGCCAATTTGCCTCGACTTTTGTGATTTACCACGCCTCTGGTGACTTTTAAATCGCATCATGGCAATGTATCGTTGGGGGACTAAAACTGTCTGCCTTGCAGAAGTGGGGGTGGGAGGGAGTGGAGATGTGCACCACCGTGCACAGGGGGAACTTACTTCTGAGTAAACACATCTCCCTGTCAAGGCCAGTGCAACCATAGAGGCAGCAGCCTAGAGCACCAAGCTAAGAGGGGCGCCAGGCGCAGCGCAGCACTCATGCGCGTTGGCTGTGAGCCGGGCCGAGGATTCAGCTGGGCCTGGACCTCTGAGATGGCGCCCTGCAGCCGCCCAGCCACAGCAAAGCCAGGGACGCTGGGGTGGGAGGGCAGCTCCACGTTCGGACTTCCAGAACGTGGAGCCCCCCACCCCAGCGTCCCTGGCTTCACTTCGGCTGGGTGGGTGTGGGGCGCCATCTTGTCAGCATGAGGGTGACGCGAGGCAGGGGCAGGGCTCAGTTTGATCGCTGTCACAAGCAGCACCCCACCCCCCAGTGCTGAAGAAGAGGTGGAGAAGAAGAAAGAGAAGAAGCGAGTAAGGTAAGACTGAAGTGTGTGTGTGTGTGTGTGTGTGTGTGTGTGTGTGTGTGTGTGTGTGTGAGAGAGAGAGAGAGAGAGAGAGAGAGAGAGAGAGAGAGAGAGAGAGAGAGAGAGAGAGAGAGAGAGAGAGAGAGAGAGAGAGAGAATGTATGGGTGCAGGGGGTCTTTGAGTGAATGCATGTGTTCATGCGTGTGTTTGTTTGGAGTGAGTGATGCTGAGTGTGTGGGATGATTTGGAGGTGATGTTCCTATTAAATAATACATTTTAGACTCATAGACGTTCCTTTCCAATTTGTTCACTATAATTGGCATGACGTATTTCTTGCACTTTAAAATAAATTTAGCAGTAAGTTTTGTGCGTCTTATTTTTTCCAGGAAACATATGTTCTTAAAAATCAAAGTTGGCATTTTGGGGGGTGGGGAGAAAGTAGCTCACCTTGCCTAGGGCGCAAAATAGTCTGGCACCGGCCCTGCTCCCTGTCCCCAAGGAGTGGTGCAACTGCCTTGCAGAAGTAGGGGTGGGAGTGGGGATGTGCAGGGGGACCTTACTTCTGAGTAAACACATCTCCCTGCTCGCATCTATTCCTCCCCGTGTCAGAGTAACTTAAACAAATGCCTCGGAACAGGCAGGGGAGGCGGTGGGTGGAGGGGCTGAGACGAGGGTGGGCTGCTGCAGTTTCTTAGCAGCAGGTTAAGAAATAATGAGATGCAATCCAGTGGTTGTATAGCTGAGGGCTTTGATAATAGGAACAACTCCACATGCTTCCAGAGTCTGCAGAATGTCCTGTAGCTTAAGCGGTTCCTATTTCCTGCTCCTCCTCTTCCTTTCTTCTTCCTCTGCCACAAGCATCATACAGTCTCTCCCTGAAGCAAGCAAGCAACAATGTCTCATACCTTTACGCTTTAGCTTGTTAGTTAAACAGTGTTAGATAGCCTCCTCTGGCAATGTGTACAAAATTACTAATAAAGTTAATTTGAACTTTTAAAAAACTGACTCTACCCTGGGTTTAATGCCTCCAATAATAAATGCTGCGTTGCCATGCTTTTTCTGTATAAAACAATTCTGCTGTAAATCACACCAGACTTTCCAACATATAGTATGGGTAATGAAATATGGAGCAGGACATATTTTTTTTTAAGCCTGGCAAGGATCATACTTATTGTGGTAACATTTGGTCTATCTCATTAATTATCATAGATATTAAAATATTAACCGCTATTTTGCCTGATAAGACCGCAAGCAGTCATTACAATATTAGTTTGAATTGTTCATTTGGGTTTTATTAAACATAGACAAGAGGCTAATAATCTTACTGTAGATTAGACATTGATCTCAATAACTTTAAACACTGATAGAATGGACCAGGCTGCCATTGTTTGGACACTGAAAAGGCCTTCAATAAAATTTGGTGGAAATCTATTTTTACTACGTTTAGTAAATTTCATTTTCCTGTAGAATTTTTGAAATGAGTCAGCTTTATACTCAACCCCAAGAGCTAGAGTTATACCTAATGATCCTGTTTTGGCTTTCTTTTCAATTAGGAGAGCTACTGGACAGGAATGCCCACTTTCTCCTTTGATATTTGATTTCTATTTGGAACCTCTGGTCTGTGCCATTAGACAGAATAGTAGTATTCACAGCTTCATGCACGAGAGTTCAGAATTTAAAATTCTTTACTCTGATTAATTTTTATTATGTCAAAACTCCAGTCATTTTTTTCTAGTTGTGATGCAGTTGATTAATACTTCTGGCAATTTGTCTGGATATTCAATTAACTAATCAAAATCTGAATTAATACAGATTGGAGATACTATATCTCATGGTGTATTAATTATTTCGATGGTGCCAGGATGTTATTACCTATTTGGCATTATTTGTTCCCTGAGACATATCTCAAATTATTAATCTGCATAAACTGATTAATGAGATCTCTCAGGATTTAGATAAATGGGCATCTTTAAAGCTGAATTTGTCTGACAAGGTAAATACACTCAAGATGAATACTATATTTCAGATTGTTTTTGTTATACTTGGCAAATATTTTCAAAGATATTTGAAACACTTTGCTTTGTAAATTTTGTGGAGATTCTTCTCCACAATGATTATCTTTAAAAAGGATACAACTTATAATTAAAGAAGGTGGGTTTGATTTTCCAGCTCTTGCTTTATATCATTGGGCTTATTTGTTGACTTATACTAAATTTTGTTCATTTCCATTTAGATCAGATTTTTCATCTTGGTCAGTTTTGAAATCTTGTCTGGACCCTCTTGCTCTAAATGGATGGTATTAAGTTCTAGGTATATTAGAACAGATAGGGTTCCTCCCATAGTTATGGCTGCTAAAGATGTGTGGTGTATAATATAATGTAAATTATGTTTAGATCCCCTTTCTCATGCTAGCTAAATTGATACTATGAGGAAGTCCAGATTTCAGAATTGGTAAGAACATGTTTTTGTAGTGGATGTAGATGGATAAGGAGATTTTTACCTTGGATCAATTGGTGGGTGGTGATGAGTTTTTGTCATTCTCTATTTTGTGTGCTAAATATGAGTTGCCAGCTATGACTGACTGACTGACAATACTTTCAATTGAAATATCTGTTAGTATCTACATTTGGCCCTGCTGCTTTTCCAGTTTTGGCATCTCTCCCACTATTGGAAACACTTATTGAGGCTGATCAGGCAAATCGGCCTATGATTTGTTGAAGTTTATGCATAGTTCTTAGAAACCTTATTTTTAAATACATACACATATGTTTGCATTGAGATAAATATTATTCTATGTAGCTACATTTTTCTTTCTATTTTTTCTTTTTTTGTTGTTGAAAATGTTTTTTTAAATGTCTGGAGGGCAAATTTGGGGATGCTGATATAAAGTCCATGTGCTTACAACCTACCCTCCATGCACCCACACTTTTCCTAGAACAGCAAAGATGCCCCACATGGTCCTGTTCCTGTATTGCCTTATGAATGAAGCAACTAACCTTACTGCTAGGAGAGGGAGAAGAAAGCTCCCTCTCACTGCTTAAGCCACCCTGCCAGCTACTGATCTAAGCAACAAACTGACATAAGCCAACTCATGGGTTCCTCTGCCAATTCAGTAAGGTTCAGGTGCTTCATAAGGCAAGACAGGATCAGGGCAATATGGGCATCTTTGCTGATCCCAGGTCCTCCATCCTTCCCATCTGGCTTTGGGTCTGAAAGACCAAGGGAAAATGTGAATGCATGGAAGGTCGGTTGTAAGCAAGCACACTTTCTGACATTGCACAACATCATCACTGATCATGGGGCATGTCAGTTAAGGCATAGAATCATAGAATAGCAGAGTTGGAAGGGGCCTTCAAGGCCATCGAGTCCAACCCCCCTGCTCAATGCATTAACCTTAGCTTCCAATTTCTTGTCTCTTTGGAGCTTGAGCCAACACGAGATAGCCTTACTTCTGATCTTAAACCTTAAAAGGTTTTTTGAACATTGAATATCATTGTCCCCATGTTGTAGGTAGGAGGGGGACTAAAGCTGAGAGAAAGTGACTTGCTGAAGGCCATCAAAGCAGAAGTGAGATTCAGAATGGGGACTAGCTGATTCATAGCTCAGCCTCTTAACCAAATATACTGTCCCCACTATCACTACAGTCATAGTGTCTTAGCACCTCTGAGTGAAGCAATGCATGCTAACGTTCTCGTGATCCACTCCACAGACCGTGGCTGGCTGTAGCACCCAGTCAAAATTTGTGCTCAGCACCAGGCCTGCCTCCCTTCCAAGGAGAGAGGGGCAGGGGCAACTGAGGTTTGGAGGTTCTCAGAGAAAATTGCAGGAACAAGTCCATGCCCTACCCTGCAGATCTCAGCCTCTGAAAACCAGGTACTGGAGACAACACCATGGAGTGGCCTGTCGTGTTCATGCCCTGCTTGTGAGCTTTCTGGGGGATCCGACTGGCTGCTGTACAGCATCATGGGAAAAAGCAAGGGCATGGTGTTGTCCTATGTAGCTTCACCTTTCTGAGATTCAGCATCAGTACCTTAAATCTGGATTGTACCTTAGTATCTTTGATTGATTGATTTGCTCTGTTGGTTCAAATATACTAAGAAGAACAAGAAGGTAAAAAGGTCATTAAAAAAACCCTTCTGGAAAGCATGTACACTTAACGGAGGTATTACAAACACCTCTGGCTTTTCTAAGTGGCAGCCTATGCAAGAATTTCAGAGCAGCTGAAAATGTGTTAGAATCACCTTTGATTTAGCAAAGAGCCTGACACCTGCTTGCTGCGCTTCTTGCACAAAGCCTTATCAGGCAAGGCAGCTGAGGGAATTGGACTAATCTAATCTTGCAGCAACAGAGGCATGGAAAAGCACTTTAAGGCCTGACAGACACAAAAATGGTCACAACCCAGCAGTAACCTGTAAGTTGAAAAATGGAATGGTTAGCCATTCCAGAACCTAGATGTTTCTCAAAAGATAAGGACAGAATTAAATTCCTTCCTTTCCGTAGGCTTTCTACAGTGCTGCAGGCACTATCTAATTGACATCCAGGAGTTTAAAGGGCAAAAATAACCCAAGTTGCATTTTGGGCTATTAGAAAAAAATCTTCATTTATCAAGAGTATTTCCTATTTTCTGAAATTGGTCTCTTGACAGAGCTAGTCAGCCATTGGCTGTGAAAATTATTTTCATAAACAGCATCACACTTCTAACGTTGTAAATGGTTTGTTATAACAGTTTAAGTGCAATTCAGAGAAACCTATGGCCTTGGTTGCACTCCTAAACACACAAGGAATCAAGCCCCAATGACCCAGTTTGTAAACTCCATCACACCAGCATTTATCGCACTCTCATCATGCCTGGTTTGCTGTTTTGCAGCATGGCACTCACATGGCGTCATGCTTGTCCTGCAGTCACCCCACCTCTTCCCCTCCATTTTTCGTGTTTTCTTAGAGTGGGGAAAGCCGGGTTCATTTCCTCCATGCAGGATTAAAGGGCTCTTCTGCCCCCATGTATTGCTGTTCTCACGCCATGTCCCTTGTTTGGGGGGGGTGCTTTGAAGGGAGGTCTTGCTAATGAAAGAGGAGGGTGGGGCGGTTCTCCTTCTCCAGAATGCCAGCTTGTGCTCAGTCACTTTAATGGACTTTTGCTGCTCCAACCCCACCCTCATTGCCTGCAGCACACAGCTGTTGAAACATTGTAAAACTAGACAATAGAGGTGTGTGCAGAGTGGGTCTTTCCCGCCATGAAATTACAGTCAATGGGAATTAACCAAAATGCTTACAGCTCTCTCATTTTTAAAGATAAAGAGATGAAATTTGGCACCATGGTAGCTCATGCCAAGTTTGAAGCAGATCTGTTCATCCTTTAATATTTAGGGTTTTTTAAGTTTGAGGTTTTTAAAGTAATAATTAAAAAACCACTGTCATTTTTAAAGATAAAGAGAGGAAACTTGGCACCATGATAGCTCTTAAGTAGGGCTTTAGGCATGCCAAGTTTGAATGAGATCCCTTCATCTGTTGATTTTTTTTACTATTTTTTATTCCCCACCCTCAAACCATTCACCCACATAAACACACACACACACACACACACACACACACACACGAATCTGTGTTAATCCACCCCTGTGCATTTATGGAGGATAAAAGCTCCTTAAATGTGCAGGGGTGGATTAAAGCAGAATCAGAGAGAGGTGTGTGTATTTATGCAGGTGAATGGTTTGAGGGGAGGGGAATAAAATATTGTAAAAAAAAAATGGATGAAGGGAACTTGTTCAAACTTGGCATGCCTAAAGCCCTACTTAGAGCTATCGTGGTTCCAAGTTTCATCTTTTTATCTTTAAAAATGAGGGAGCTGTAAGCATTTTGTTTACATCCATCACATTGGCTGATGGGTCTGGGATTTTCCAGTTACCTACAAAGTTCATTGTTTCGTTGGGACTTTGGCTGGGAAGAATGGGTGCAGTGATCCTATGTTAAGTGTTATTAACTGGGATTGGGAGAGGGGGATAAAATAACTGGGGTGTGGAGCATGAGAACAGGCACTGTGCCGAATTCTTTAAATGTCAAAGAAGGGGCAGGGGGTAGCCGTGGCCATGCTTTTCCAACCAGGCATGGGGGAAAGAGTGTGTGAAATTTGGGAAGCTGGCTTGACATTAAGCAAAGAGTTGAAGAAAGTCACCCCTAGGTTGTCAGGAGAACTCCACGCCTGGCTTAAAGTCCTCCTCGCTGCCCCCCCCCAGCGCTTCCCAAATACTTTGGGGACTTCTGCAATGTAAGGAAGTCCTGTCTGTGACTCCCCAAACTTTAACCATTGTGATCACTCCAAGGTTGGGAATGTTCTGTATAAATTAAAAAATCAGGTCCCGAGTGGAGGTGCCCACGTCTATCACCAGACAAGGACCAATGAACCGGAGGGGGAAGAAGGGGCGGGGTAGGGCAGGTGCAATAGCAGGCGAGCAAACAAGTGAAAAGAGAGTCTCCCGGCATATCGATGATTGGGAAAGGGACCAGCGCTTGCCATGCTAATGAAACGGAGGTCAAAATTGCAGGTGCCGGGGGGGGAAGTAGGTGTGATGGAGCTCTGCATGACACACTAGTCTAATTGTGGGTTATTTAACCCACAATGAGCTGTGTCATGTACTGGGCACTATTTTGAATATGTAACACCCAATGGGTGGCAGTGTGTTGTCTGAACCTGACCATCATGGATTATGTGAGGTTTGTTTAACCCATGGTCGGGTTCAGATGGCATACCACAATCCCATCAGGATCCCACCATGGCTCATTAGCCATGATGAACCCAGCATTTTGTGCAAAATGGCGCACTGAATAAGCATGTTTGGGACTGTGCTATAGGGTCCACTGATATCAATGAATTTTAGAATGCCTTTATATTGCACACGCACATCTACAGCTTGACTTCATTTCTGTATGTTTCAGACTGTAAGTTCTGATGATGCTTTGAGATGTCATTTGAGTTGCAAAGTTCTGGTAGGAATCCGATCATGAGCAGGGATTAGGTTGAGTCAGGTTTCTCAAGAATCAAGGCAGAAAGAGATCAACGCCACTGATTGCTCCAAGTGGGACTGGAACACAGTGAGGATTGTCTGTACGTTGCTCACACGTACGTTGCATACACCAGGCCATTATTGGGCCTTCCTCTCCAGGGGGAAGCACTGCCCCACTATCTCCAACTCCCAGCCATACAGGGAACCCAGGCGAGGCCTGCAAACCCTGGGGAATGGAAACAAAGGCATGGCTCCGAGCCAAGGAAGGAACCACAGCAGCTGTTGGACATCAACAGAACATTGTACTGGGAAGAGAATACTGTTGAGTGGGTCCTTAACTAGATTGCCTTCCTGGACTTTGACTCTTCCTTAGGAAGCATCACATGGGTTGCCATGTCCTCCATCAGTGAGGATTCTATCTTGCATCCTTTCTTCCTTACTGTGAATAAAGAGAAGGAGCATTTTCAAGAATCTTAATCATCGGTATTTCATTTGTTTCTCAAAAGGAGTTAGACACATTTGCTCCAGTCCAGCAAGGGGGCATACTGGCAGAGACTCAGGCTTCAATACATGTACATCTCCCTCTACTCATGCAAATGGCTCCTGCTAGCTTCCTTCCCTTATTTTATTAATTTAACAATTTTCTAGACTGCTCTTCACTGAAAAATGGATACAGTGGTGGTAAACAAACATTACAATATTAAAACAATTAAGCATCATCACAAAAACTAAGAGGCAACAAAATGGAGAGGTGGATAAGAATTATTATTATTATTATTATTATTATTATTATTATTATTATTACTACATTCATATAATAGGTTAAAATGTTGGGCCTGCCTGGGTAAGGCACATTAGAAAAATCAGCCATAGCACCACCCAGCTGTTTGAAAGGCAGAGGGGTCTGCATTTCCCACCAAACATGTCCTGACTGCCAGCCAATTGTTCCGGGGGGGGGGGGTATTTGCAGGCAACTGTGGCTGCTGCATTTGGGCATATTTGGAATTGGATTCTTTTTCACTATCACTTTTCTTACAGTATTTCAGATTGCTAAGAAAGCATTAAACTGTCACTGCCAGATGGAGCAAAAAGCCTATAATATGGGAGTTACTGAAGAATGTGTCATGCACACATTTGCCAAGGTGTTATTTGAGCTGAACTGACCATTTGAAGTAGAAAATCCTGGAGCGGAAGAAAATGTCTTGGTGCCATCTTGTCGTGAAACTTCCTGGCAAGAGTGGCAGTTGCCACATTTGGCAACCATCCTAAAATATTTCTTCTTCTGTCTCCTGCGCAGGGGTCTCCAATGGAAACAAAGAGATGCAAAACCCGTGATTTTCTAGTGAAACATACCATGTAAATGAGTTAATACATGGTGCAGGGTGCAGGGTTGGGGTGTTTGTTAGCACCACTAACATTGGAAAATTTATTCATGAGTTTCTGGAAGAAAAACATTTAGATTGATAGGTATGATGTTAAAAGCCGAGAACTCCCAGATAACATTTCAGAAACGTTACCTGTTCTGCCTGTGGCCAGCTAGACAAAGGGGGCTTAGGATGTTCAAGACATGGATGAGGTGAGGGTACTAGAAGGGAAGGTTTGGATTTAATAGGTACCAGGAAACAGTTTGGGGGAAAGATGAGCCTGGTGTGAGATGTGTTGACAAGCTGACTGGGATCAGTGACCAAAGTCGGAATAGAGCATAAGACACCTGAAGGGGATTACTCTACAGTGTGTGGTGTTTGACTTTAATGCAGCCACGGGAACATGACTCTGAATAAAGCAGGAGCACAAATGACGGGGTGATCAACCCTTTCCCCACAGGCCATTTGTCTACTAAAAATCACTCCCCACACCTGATTTTCTCTCCAGAGGGAGAGACAGGTGACCTGACCCCTTTTCCTTCATGGGTGAGAAAGCAAGGGGGAGACAGCAATTTTGATTGGGATAAAAGGTTACGCACACTCAAGGCGGGGGAGGATGGTGGGCATGCACTAGGGTGGGGCAAACAACCCATACTGTGTGCTTTCACCCACTGATCATGCAAACCCAGCCTATTATTTATTATTATTATTATTATTATTAGTAGTAGTAGTAGTAGTAGTATCCCGCCTTTTACCCAATACTGGGCCTCAAGGCGGTCTTACAAAGTTTAAAACATACATGGTAAAACCTAGGAAAAGAAATGTAAAAAAAAAAAAAGTTTAAAATACACAACAAAATTATAAGTCATTAACATAGATGGAGGACCAAATTACTCTCCAAAGGCCTACTAGAACAAACAAGTTTTTGCCTACCTCCGAAAGCCCATCAAGGAGGGAGCCAGTCTAGCTTCCCCGGGAAGAGAGTTCCAAAGCACTGGAGCAGCCACCGAGAAGGCCCTCTCCCATGTTCCCACCATGCACGCATGTGAAGATGGTGGGACTGAAAGAAGGGCTTCTCCAGAAGATCTCAAAGCATGGGCAGGCTCATAAGGGAGAATATGATCTTTCAAATAACCTGGACCCCAGCCTATGACTTGTTCCTCTGTCCACTTGCTTTGTCCCGGGAGGAGGGAACAGCGAGTCTTTGGTGGAGAGGCAGGGGCACCGAGTAGATGGCTGAGCTGGAATGCGGGCTGAAGTAGTAGCAGCAAGGTCTCTAAGGCATCTGTTGATGGGCAGGGACCAAGGTGCTTGGAGAGATAGAGTTCAGCCGGCCAACCAGCCAGCCTTAAACAGTGTGGGATGGAGTTGTTGCCTCGCAAGGAGAGGGAACCACCCAAAGCACTAGAAAAGTAATGAGTGTGTTTTTATTTTGAGTAGACACCTTCTCATCCCTTCATGCTATAGTGGTTGTGCATTGGGAACCAGCCTGACTGCATCACCTTGCATGACAATAAATCTTCCTCTCACCCTTTCCTTCCTCCGTGCTTACCCTCAATTCTTTCTGTTCCCTTCTGAAAAGTGTTTGGAACCCTGATTTACCTAATCCCCACCGCCTTAACCTATCGTCCCAGCAAACCCTGCCTACTGCAAGCTGAAAAGTTACTGCATTTCCACAGCCTAGTTTAAACTCCAGAGCCAGCCTCTGAAAGAACTCGGCTAATTTCCCCACAATCCAACCTCTCATTACAGGCTGACATGATTTATTGATCTGCATGTGTGCATTGCAATTGCTCTACCGAGCTATTTTCCCCACTGTAATAATTCTTGTTTGAGCATAATAAACATCCCCATTCATTGTTTGAAGAACCTTGTGTGCATGTGGATTGTTTTGGGTTCCCCTCTTTGCAAAAGACACACTATTCGCAAAGTTAAAAAACGACACAAATGCTTGCTCCTCTAGGAAGCAAAAGTAAAAGCAGCACTCACACATCCCACACGAGGTTGGTATACGAATAGGATGCCAGAGTTATCCTGCAGCAGTGCAGGGCTGACCATTTGATGCAGAGCTGGAGAGCAGCTGCCAACTGAACCATTGCTTCAGTCACAGAATCATAGAATAGTGGAGTTGGAAGGGGCCTATAAGGCCATCGAGTCCAACCCCCTGCTCAATGCAGGAATCCTGCCCCATCCTTAGTAAACCATCTAACAACTCCCAACTCCAGAGACCCTTCTGGAAGACAAGCCTCCTTGATTCTTTCTGGACCTGAAAAGATATGGGTGGGGGTCTCAAGGGCAGGGGACAAGACCAAACCTGAGGTGACTCAGGAACCCCTTGAGATAAGCACCTCTTTCCTCTTTGCTTCCTCTTCATTCAGGTCTGCTCTAATGGGCAGACTCAGCAAACAACCAGCTTCCAAAACCTGGGCCGTATCTACACTTACCAAAAAAAATGTTAATGAAGGGTTACAATAACTGTATGGGACACATGATGTTCATCTTTTAACGGTTTATCTTCGTTGATTTCTCCCTCTTTCTAGCAAAATGTATTTTTGGTTTTGACGTTGCATGATGTTGTATGGTCCCTCTTTCTGTGTTATCGCTACGTCTGTCTTAAATTTCAAACCTAGTTGTTCAGCCAATTGTTGACCTGGAGGCGTGGACATTTGATTTCGGCGCCGAAAACAACAGTTGTGGCTGCGTTTCTCCTCGTGTTCATTCGCCCACCCTGTAGCAGTTGTTTCTCTCGGGGGATAGCTAGCTATCAGTGCTGTTTGATTGCAACACAAACCTCTTCTTCCAAGGTAAGTTGAAAAACTCCTTAAAGTGTGTCTTGTCAGTACTGCTAATTCCTTCTCATTTTTTTGTAATATTTTATTTCCCACCCCCAATTGTGTTCTCCCCCCACCCCTTTGTTTTGGTCTTATAATCAATGTAACCTCTCTGTTCCTGTTTTTCCTGTAGTATCCTCAGTCAAGAGAGTATCTTATCACTTTCTGATGTTAACAATTGTTTATGTAATTATGTCGTTAGAATTTTGTATGTAAATATTTTCCCCATTGTTTTATTCCAAAAGTGCACACTGCTGCTCTAACTACCACATCAATATAAATGTTGCTCTATAATTCTCCCATCATTCTTTATTTTATTTATTATTTATTTATTACATTTTTATACCGCCCAATAGCCAAAGCTCTCTGGGCGGTTCACATTGTTTCCCTCTGCATTTCCATGTCCCCCCTCCTTTTCCTTTATTTTAAAATGACGGCCAGACTCCTACCTCCCTCCCCACCGCCCATCTTTACTGTAATGTCTTTCAACGGAAATAATGACAATGCCCCTTCAACGAGTGATCATAAACCTTCTCTTCATTGGACGCTTAGTGAACTTAGTGAAGCATTATTTAGATACCACCAATCAGAATATTTTTTTAAAAAAATATTCTTCATCTGCCTTTTCTCTCTGCACTTATGTTGTGCTGTGTTGTTTTCTTGAAATTACGCCTTCACACGCTCTGTTTCTGCTATGTCTTTCAACCCATCTGCTCTGAAAAAGCAATCAAACCTTTTTTTTACTCCTCTTGCTTTAACAGAACATAGAAGCTGCCTGTGCCTGGGTAACGTCTTCTAAATCTACCTCTGCAGGGCTCCACTGTTGCATGTTTCACATCCTTTTGTGGTTTTACTCATTAGTTTCATCTGAACCCTTCCTTTTGCAACAACTGTCTTCTCGTGCAAAGGGTAGAGGAACATTAAGTGACATTCCGCTATCTCTCCATCTTGTATGTCTAAGTACTTCTCCAGTATTCTTTTTATTGTGTCAATGAAAAATCTCAACAAATGAGCTTTCAAAACAAAACAAAAAGAATGGGGAAAATATAGGAGTTGGCAACAAAAACTGAATTTTCCATAAAAACTGAACAAACAAAAGGCAGCAATTCCAGACTAAATAAGTACTATGGAAGCATCCAGGGGATATTTGTATGATCTTGAATTAAGTTCAGAAATCTGCCCACACACTTATAATGAATGGATGGAAAAGCCACAAACTGAATATGCCAGACAATTATAAAAGTTTATTTGACAAAACAAAAATATATTGTAATAAAGAACTGCATAAACCCAAAAATTATATTACCTAAAATAATATGAATCACCTCTAGATGTTACATTGTATCAGTCAGTGCAAAAATCTATTTTAAGGCAGGTCAATTACAAACCTCAAAGCAATTCAGGACGGACTTTCTAAATGGCAATACTTTGCTTTTAAAATGTAAAATTGTAATAATTGCCAACAATCCATTCAACTGATGGCTTTAATTTAGCCTAACAATTTAAACAATCAAAAATAATTTCATTGTAAAACTGCATGAATCCATAATAAAATAACATCAAGCAACCAGAAATCTTGAAGAAGGATTTGCAAAGCAAGACCTGCAATCCTAAACACGCTCACCTGGAAGTAAGTCTCAATGGACTGTGAGAATTAAGTGACATGAAAGAAAGAAAGAAAAAACTTCTCTCATCAAGAATGAGCCAGTGAACTTAGATCCATAAAAGGGCTGACAGAAAATGAAAGACTTGTAGATATTCTGTATTATACATAATCCAAGCTGCAATACCATGGCAATTCCCTGTGTGAGAGAACAAAGGATTTCTGGATGTCTGTTCTAATTATAGAGCAGATCATTTGAAATATTGAATATCCACTGATAATTCAAATATTTATATGGATGTATATACTTATTCAAATATTTCTAACCTGCTCTATAGAAACAAATCTCAAGGTGGGCTACAGTAATTAAAACAGTTCAAAATAATGAAACCACAATATAAAATCGGTTTTAATAACCAAGCAACCAAATCAAGACCAAGCTGAAGTCAATAAAACCCAAAGGTTGGGGGTAAACAGCCAGGTCTTAAGCTGGCACTGAAATTAAGCCAGTAATGGGCTGAATGAGACTCAGTCCAGAGAAGTTGTGGTCTGTCTGTCCAGCCGCTCTGGAGGAATCTGGACTCCCCGCGAAAGGATCAGGCTTGCAGACGGTCACTAGAAGTGCAAGTGGCCTCCATGGCTACAATCACTTTTCATCAGGTTATGGTTGCAACCAGTATACCACCCCTATCTGGAAAGAGATCCCTTTCCCAGAGTTACCCGCATGTCTTACTTGGACTACTGCACTGCATTGTACATGGTGTTGCCTTTGAAAATGGTCTGAAACGTCAGTTAAGTCCAAACTATGTCTGTACTAACTGGAATTGGATGGTATCATCACATTATGCTTCAAACTATTCCATTTTAGATTATATTTCACCATTCTAACTGATGGAGTATCTCCCTAATTACTCCTCTTTAATAATAATCAAAACTAAACCAGTTGTTTAGGAAAACCCTTTGGATGTAGACCATTTTAGAAGATCCCTTGATAAAACAATGAACAAACTAAACAATGCAAGCCATTCACCCCTCTCATTTTTTAAAAAAAAGTACTAGCAGGGTAGGGAGGCCTGATCAAGATTCACATTTCAATGCACAGGAAACAGAAGGTTTAACCCTCCCTCCACTGGGGTCCTAATGAAATCCCCCACCCCACCCCACCCCACCCGGGAAAATGGCATTGGTGCTAACAGCAGCTTTGCTCCCAGGACAAAAAGCAGCTGGGGGTAGGGATTATCATCAAGATCACACCATGGAAAGAAGGGTGCACACACCCTTACCCTGATTTCCCCCCACCCCAAGCCTCCTTTTTCTTTCTTTCCAAACTGCACTGGCTTCTAGTTCATTTCTGGGCACAATTCAAAGTGATGGTTTTAATCTTTAAAACCCTAAAGGTTAACAAGGCTTTTGATAAAGACCCTCACCAAAGACACCTGAACAAACTTAGCAGTAACGGAATAAGAGGAGAAGTCCTCTTATGGATCAGTAACTGGTTAAAGAACAGAAAGCAGAGAGTAGGAATAAATGGTCAATTCTCCCAACGGAGGAAAGTAAATAGTGGGGTCCCACAGGGATCGGTATTGGGACCAATTCTTTTCAACTTGTTCATAAATGATCTGGAATTAGGAGTGAGCAGTGAAGTGGCCAAGTTTGCCGATGGCACCAAATGTGAACATGCATTTCTCATAGTTCGGTCCTTAAGATGTTCTATTAGAAAAATACTCAAAGGAAATGCTCCATTGTGGAGTTCAATAAGTTCTGTTGTATAAATGCCTTGCTGACTGCCGTAAGGCTTCAGGAAAAACAATCCTTTTACGGCAAAAGAGGCATTGCCTCTTAAAGCATTACATTAACTGTAGTCTTCAGAATCTTTGTGCCATTTAGATTAGGTTGCATAGGTACCAACCAAGATCACTTTCTCACACACTGTGGAACCTCGATGGGCAGCCCTTTCGTTTCATCCACACGACTCTTGTGAATCTGGAAGGCAGGAGTCACCCAATGGCCACATGAACACTGCTCACCATGCCAGTGAAAGGAGCCCAATTTTGATGTGCATTTTGGGCATAAAAGCTGCAGAAAAACCAGATATAAGGGGCATTCAGTGTTCAGCCTCATCCCTTAACACTTGCACAGATAAGCTTTTAAACTAAATTACTGTTGCAGATCGCTAGCTTCGAAAGATTTTACTGGTTAATTCAAAAACCTCATCAAACCTGGTCTCTTTTGACTACAGCTCCCCAGGCTCTGAAGTTCTGTTACCGAACTGCTCTCTTCCTAAAAACGGAATGCGAGTAAGCTTACCCAGGAGCCCTCCAAGGGTTTTTCCCAGCCCATCCTTTTCTTAATTCCACTGCAGTTCTTCTCCTCAAGGTTCCGCCTCTTAGTCCTCTGCCCCGCTTTCCTCAACCATTTGGGCCCTTGTCCTCTCCTTCTTGGGCAGGATAGAAATCAAATAAAGATGCAACCCTTTACATAATTTGTCAGGGAAAAATGGCCAGCATGCCCCAGCTAGCCATGGTGGCTAGGGCATGCTGGGAGTTGTAGGCCTTTTTTCCTGTCTGAACACGCATAGGATTGCACCTGAAATATATAAACAAACAAACTGCAGAGGGCGTAAGGCAAGAGTCCTTCCTTCACCCCAAGCTATACGTATCTGACTCTTTAGTTAGCCTATGGCGGGTGCACATGCTTAAACATGGCCGCTTCATACAAGAGATTATTGCTTGAGAACCTATTAAAAACATCCTTATTCTTCAGCAATGTAAGAACTATGCAGACCTCCTTCCAAAAGTTAGGAGTTCAGCCGTTTGTTTGTTTGTTTGTTTATTTATTTAATTATTACATTTCTATACTGCCCCATAGCCAAAGCTCTCTGGGCGGTTTACAAAAGTTTGTTTCCCTCACCTGTCCTTCCATCACTCCTAACAGCGTCGGCTCCATCCACTGTACAGGCTCAATGAAATAAGAAGTACAACTGGATCGGCCATCACAGTAAACAGGGGCAGGTTCTGAAAGCCTCTTATGAGCAAAAGCAGCAGGTCCTTTCCCTTCATCATGAGACAAAATGCTCGAACTTCGAAAGAGCAGGCGCCTATCCTCCAGAAGCAAAGAGAACAATGACTTGAACAGATAACAGCAAAGCCATCTGACAGTTGCAACAACTGATAGGTGTATGTTTTCTTGCATTCTTTTTGAGGTTTATTAAAGCATGTGTTGCAGGGAGACCATTGCCACTATACCCGAGACAGGACTCGAGTCCCCCCACCCAGACAATCCCACTTTTCAAACAGCCATACAGTAGGTGACTTCCTGCAGAAAGAATTGTCCTTTTGATGGCTGTTGGGATTGTCATAGGTATTTCAGTTAATTATTAAAAGGTAGTTTTTATGTCTTTGTTGTCATTTTCATTTGGCCTCTTTTATCCCTCAGCCATTTAATTACTTAGATTGCAAGCCCTGTGGGAACAGAGGTACTATAAAGAAACCTTTGGGAAACTGCTATTCGCCTCTGATCCCTCAGCATAAAGAAGGATACACATCTCATAAGCACAGCTGTGGAGCCCCATACCTGCACTTCCTACATCTGTAAAGACGTTCATGATTTGGGGTTTGACGCTTGACATCTGGGTCAACTGCAAAGAGTTCCCGTGGCAGGTCTCGTAGCTCTGAAAAGGGGAAGCAATGGCAGATTTATGAACTTGCAAACAAGCATCGTGTAACTTTAAAGCACGCTGTTTTTATGTATTTCTTAGGTTGGATCCGGGTCTGCCTTCCTCCAGAGGAAGGGTTCTGCTTGTAGAAAGTCACTGTGCCCCATTTCTTGGTGACCCCTGCTTCTCCCACCACAGCTTACCCCATTCAACAGGAACTCTCAACCTTCTGTGTGGCACTTTCAGAGGGCTAGAGGGGCTGCTGTGGGAAGAAAATGGGGAAATCCATTTCTGCCAGCCTTGTCGCATGCACCTAAATCTCAGTCCAACCCATCGAGGGTGTTTATATGCTGCCCTTTAATAACATACTCAGGAAACTTTATAATAAAATTCAGTTATTTAAAAAGCTAAGAATTTAGGTTTTGCCCCAGTCAGTGCCAAGAAGAACCTGCTGCAGCTGAAACCCAAGTACAATTCCTGCCTTCATTTAAAAAGCCCCTGAGGCTTTCCTCAATTGAATAGTCACATGATGATTTTCTGCATTTCAGCTGATTTTATGAGACTTTTTTTTTAAATCACATAAGAGCGTGATTAGCTATACTGGTCGACCACAAAAATCCAGAGGTGTAACGGTTTCGTAATACATTTATTAGGTTCAAGTCCAAGTGCCAACATACTAAGATAGCTTTTGAGTTTCAAAGAACTCTTGGTCAGGGTGGGGAAAGAGAAAGACGTTGATGGAAGCATATTTGCAACATGTGAGTCTTAACATAGCATTTTAGAAAGTTCTTTGCAGATTCATTAGGTTAGCTTGTGCCCAAGTGCAAGTATCTCAGTTTGCCCCAAACATGCTAGGCCAAAGAAGCAGCAGGCACTTCCCCTTTGAAAATGTAAAAGGCAGCGTTTATTTAGATCTATCTGTGCTTGGACAAGTGAGGCTCTTGTCCATACTAGTTAGTAAAAGCTGCCACAGGGGGACTGGCCAGTTGAGTGATCAAGGTGGTAAATGCTTCCGTTGGAGAAGGCTGTGTCCCAATCCCGCCAAAGGAAGCTGTAGTAAGGCCATCTTGGGGGGGGGGGGAGCGCCGATTGGCAGTCTCCACATTCATTTTCTAGGCAAGGTCCTTGACCAAGTGGTGGCAACTCAACTCCAGGCTTCCTTACATGAAACTGATCATTTAGATCCTTTCCAATCTGAGTTCAGGCTAGATTTTGGGATTGAAAGAGTCCTGGTTGCCTTGGTGGATGATTTACCCTGGGAAATCAACAGGGAGAGTGCATCCCTGTTGGGTCTTCTGGACCTCTCATCAGCATTCAATACTGTATCCATCTGAAACATTTGGCCAGTATAGGACTTGGAGCCACTGTGTACAGTGGTTCCAATCTCACTTGACTGCTTTCAGAAGATGGTGCTGGGGGATTATTCCTTGGGCCCATAGCCTTTGAGGTTCCTCTGGGCTCTATTTTATCCCCTATGTTTTCAAAAGCTATATGAAGCTGCTGAAAAAGGTCATCGGGACTTTTGAGGTTGGGTCTCATCACTATGCTGATGACACACAGCTCTGTCTCTCTTTGTCAACTGATGCCAAGGACACTGTGGAAATCTTGAATGATTGTCTGGCTGCAGTGATGGGTTTGGATGAAGATTAACAAACTGAGGTTTAATCCAGACGAGACAAGAGGCACTTGTTGAGCTGTAGGAAAGCTAATATAGGATTGGCAGTACAGCTTTGTTCTGGATGGGGTGGCAGTGGCACTTCCTCTGAATGATCAGATTCACAGCTTGGGGGTGCTTCTGGAGCCAACACTGGACGGGTCAGGTAGCTGCTGCAGCCAGAAGTACCTTTACCTAGCTTTGACTGGCGGATCAGTTAGGAACACTGGAAGCTGCCTTATAAAAATCATAGCACTGGTCCAACTAGCCTAGTACCGTCTACAAAGACTGGCTATAGCTCTCCAGGCTTCAGCCAGGAATTTCCCAGCTCTACCTGGAGATGTCGGAGACTGAAGCCAAGACCTTCTGCATTCAAAGCATGGGCTGTACCACTCAGCCATGGCTCAGTTGCACCGCTTTCTGGTGAAAGCAGAGCTGACTACAGTACTCTGCTCCTTAATCACCTTTCACTCAGATTATTGTAATACACTCTACATGGAGCTGCCCTTGAAAGAGGTTCAGATACAACTAGGGCAAAATGCAGCAAGCAGTTTGCTTTCTGGTTTGCAGCTTCTTGACCATAACACACCAGTCTTCTATCAAATGGCTGCCAATCAGTTTCCACACACTATTTAAGGTGCTGGTGCTTGCCAGGACATCTGAAAAACTGTCTCCTCCCATTTGAAGGATGGTAACTTAAGATTTTCTTCACATGCTCTTCTTCATGCCCCACCACCAGGTAAGATTAAGTCGGTACGAACACAGGATAGACCCTTACCTGTGGCAGCGTCTCACCTATGAACTATCCCCCAATGAAGTTAGGCTGGCCCCTTCTCTGTTTAGTTTTAGATGGGCTATTAACACCTTTTTGTTTTGGATGGCTTTTTAGTATTTAAAGGCGGGATCCTATGCATGTTTAGACAGAAAAAGTCCTACATTTCCCAGCATGCCCCAACCAACCATGCTAGCTGGAGCACGCTGGGAGTCGTAGGACTTACTTTCTGTCTAAACATGTATAAGATTGTGCCTTAAATCTCTTTGCTCCAAACTCTGTTTTTAAGATGATCTGCTCTCAATATCTGCTGTTGGTGCAGTTTTTTTTTAATTGAAAACTGTTGCAGGTTTTCACTATAAGTCACCTTGGGGGCACTAATTGGGGTGAAAGGCAAATCAGAAATGTAAAAGTAAATAATAGGTTGACTTTTTTTAAAAAAAATGCAACTACATTTTCAAGCTTGCTCTACAAGCAGCCCATATTTTAAATCAAAGTTAGACAGGAGGTTTCAACAGAAAGCCTGGGCATCTAACCAATATAAAAAATGGGATGGGGTTGGAGGAGGAGCAAGAAAGAAAGAAAGAAAGAAAGAAAGAAAGAAAGGGGTGTTTAACCTTCTTCCATCCATTGCTTCTCCCCTGCACTGTCCCAGCCATGACAAATCTAAGTCCAGGAATACAGAGACACAGATTTCCTACTCAATGCTTCTCCCCTCCAACTTTTCTCTGCTACTTTTTGATATTTGCTCTAACTTGACCAGAGCAAAAGCAGGAAAAATGAGGTGTAGAAGTAGGAAATAATTCGGACTGTACTTATATGGTGAACATTGCATGTAGGAAGGGATCTTTTCTAGCGATGGAGACTATTCTCAGTTGCAGCTGCTAACATATATCCATGCTTTCAGAATTCAAGCATCATTTAATAATATAATACAATTCATGCTTTGAAGAACTGCTATTCATAACAGCTTATTTACTGCCAATTTCTGTTGGGTCATGACAGGCAAAAGACAGCAAAAAGTACAGTTTAATATAGTTAGCTCCAACATTAATAATTGAATTTGTATGTAGTAAATTCTCATCCCCTTACCAGGATATTTCTCTGTAAACTTCTGCAAACGATACTGTTTGTAAGAAGCACTGGTTACATCAACTTTGCAGCCCATTTTTTCATAGAGTTTCAGTTGCCACTCAAAGCCTTCATTCATTCTGAAATAATAAGTCAAAAAACGCCTTCTTATGTCATAGAAAATGTGCACTGTAGTCCTCATGAGGAAAGGAAACAACTTTTACCAAGGGGAGGGAGAAGAGGAGAATACATACTTGGCATCAGGTTTGACAGTCTGGACAAAGGCATAGGCCTCTTCAAAAGGCAAATGGTTGATTTTCATTAAATAGGCAGTCACAACAGCAACACTTCGGCTGACTCCAGCTTGACTGAAAGGACAAAAGGATGAAATACGACTGCACCCAAAACCGGGAATATCATTCCAATTAAATTGACTTTTTACCTAGAGCTGCTTTCTGTATTCAGGGGTACAAAACACACACTTCTCACAAAGGTTTTGAAAAACACACTAAGTCTCGAACACCGTTTTCTCTTTGAAGAGGAGTCCTAGTTCCCTAGTTGCTCTGGGGCCTGTTCAGACTACATGCTAAGTAACGTCTGGCGTGTGCCGGTCTTCTGAGCTCTTAAAGCTTTCTTTTAAGAAACGTTATCACTATGTTGCAGGTCAAAGGTCTGGCTGAAGCAGGGAGGGTCGCGGGCAAACCTTTACCTAGGGTGACCCTATGAAAAGGAGGACAGGGCGTCTGTATCTTTAACAGTTGTATTGAAAAGGGAATTTCAGCAGGTGTCATTTGTATATATGGGGAACCTGGTGAAATTCCCTCTTCATCACAACAGTTAAAGCTGCAGGAGCTATACTAGAGTGACCAGATACAAAAGAGGGCAGGGCACCTGCAGCTTTAACTGGTGTGATGAAGAGGGAATCACACCAGGTTCTCCATATATACAAATGACACCTGCTGAAATTCCCTTTTCAATACAACTGTTAAAGATACAGGAGCCCTGTCTTCCTTTCCATAGGGTCACCCTACTTTACCCCGTTCGGGCTACAGATCCAAGGTGGGCTGAGGCCAAATCCCACTACACCCCCCAACCCCGACCTCCCCGGCCGCTCAGGCGCCTCGCCAGCCCTCAGCTACAGGCCGGAAGCCCTCAGCTGCATCCACTTGCAGGTCAATACGGTGTGTTTCTGCCTGCCTGGGCCCGTCCTCCAAGCCTGCCTGGGCCCGCCCTCCCTGCCGCGGCCTCCCTGCGCTCACCACCGCACCAGGACGCTCCCGCCCCGCTCCCGGGCGCGGCTGAGGAAGGCAGCGCAGGCGTCCAGGTGGCTCAGCAGGTCGCTCTGCGGCTGGTCCAGCACCGGGACGTGCAGCAGCGCCTCAGGCCCCGCGGCGGCCGGGGGCGCCTCCGAGTCCACCAGCAGCAGCGCCGTGAGGGCCGCGGCGCCCCCCGACTGCTCGAGCGCGGCGCCAGCGACAGCGCCGGCGCCGCCCAGGTACAGGCCCGGCAGAACCGGCACCATGGCGACGGCGACGCCCTTCCGCGCGCCTCTCCTTCGCCCCGGCGTGAGGGGAAGGGGCGGGGCCTGTGCTCGCTCCGCCCCCTCCCCAGCGCCAGTCTCTGCGCGCCTTAGACAGCCCTAACCCTATACCGGCTAGACCTGCCCGCTGTCGCTTCCGCCGCGTTGGCTTTTGACACGCTTTTCCTCCACCAGGCGGAAGTGGCGGCTCCCCATAGCAAAGGTAGACCTATAATACCGTATTTCTTCGATTCTAAGACGCACCTTTTTCCCCATATAAACATCTCTAAAAACGAGGTGCGTCTTAGAATCGCAGGTGCGTTTATTAGTTCTTAGAATCAAAGCTTTTTTTCTGTTGGTGGTACTGAAATTAGTGTGCATCTTACGATCGAAGAAATACGGTAGTAGGAAATAATTCTGAGACCCTTTCTAATCTTTATTTTTTTAATTTTATTTCAATTTAAAACTCTCTCTCTCACACATACACACACACACACACACATTTTTCACAAGGAAGAAGATGTCAAACTAAAAAGATCACGAACTCTTGTCTTTGCTGCTACCTTTTTCGCGGAGGGACAATGCTGTGCTGCGCTAAAAATCCGGATTTTTGTCCGTTGTTTCCTATGGGGAGCTCCAACTCCTCTGCCCGAGACTCTCAAGGGCTGAGTTCGGACGACGACGCGCTCATCTACCGGAGCGGGGAGGGGGGGTAAGAGGAACAAAGTGGAAAACAGCCGTTGATGAGCGGGTCGTCCGAACTCAGCCCAAAAATGGTGTCAAAAGGAGCTAGGAAGTCCCATCTCCCCAAAAGGGATCTGTCTGTCTGAGATTAAAAAAAATGTTTAGACGTACACAGCGCACCAGCAGAGGGCGCCCGCCTCCGCCTCCGTCAGCCTTCCTCAACCTGGGGCGCTCCAGATGTGTTGGACTGCATCTCCCCGAATGCCCCAGCCATTCTGGGAGTTGTAGTCCAACACATCTGGAGTGCCCCAGGTTGAGGAAGGCTGGGACTCTAGGAGATGCCGAAGGACCGGGCAACGCTGCTGCTCCATGCCCAACAAGGGGCCATCATGACGAATATGGACTTCCCATTTAATGCCGAAAATTCAGGCTTCGTATGGGTCGAGGCAAAGGCTATCCATGGCTACTAGCCTTGATGGTTGGTTGTGTGCTATCTTCAGTATTTGAGGCACTGAGCCTGTGTGCACTAGTTGCTGGGGAACATGGTGTGGCGGAATGTTGGCCATCTCAAAGTTGATTGGCTGGAGGGATCTTAGAGACTGAATATAAGGAGCTGTGAAGAGTCTGACAGGAGGAATCTGACGGCAGAGTTCCCAAAGGAGGTAACTTTATGAGAGGCTGGGGTGCCAGAAGGAGACATCAGCCAGGAGGAGGAGGAGCTACTAGACTGGGAGGCTGAACTGAGAACACATGAGGCAGCAGAAACTGAAGAAGCCCTGCAAGAGAGGAGAGGAAGACTCCTGGGGCAGACTTCCGAGGAAAGAGCTGAAGCTGGTGCGACAGCTGGTGGTGGTGGACTGGAGACTGCGTAGCTGCTGGACTAGGCTGAAGGTTTCAGGAGAAGCCTGGGGAACACAGCACTGAAGGTTCCAGGTGGAAGTCAAACCCAGCCAGAAAGCCTTCTTGCTAGGTCTGTGAGTTAACTGGGGTGGAATGATCAGTTCAGACCTCTGGCAAGACCAATCTGCCCCTCCCTTGGCAGCCTACTGGGCAAGAAGAGAGAGAGAGGCTGGTCCCACCCAGCTTTGGCTTTGGCCAATAAGAGCAAGCGCACAAGATGATAGTGCTAAGGAGTACTTTATATGCAGCACTGCTGAAGCTGGGTAGGGGTGGAGCCCTAATACGCCAATCTTGATGGAAGACCATTGCCTGTGAGTTCTGAGAACAAGATCTAAGTATTATACACACACACACACACACACACACACACACACACACACACACAGTGGATCTTTGAAGCTGCCATGCTGAGTTACACGGCAGTGGCTCTCTGCAAGAAACTGTTTTCAAGTCCTGCTGCCTGTGACTTTGGACTTGCAAAGCACCTGCTGCACCACTGAGCTATGGCCCCTCCTATAGGAAGTATACATGGAAAGTATCTTGATAAATGGAAGCCCAAGTCTGTACATGATCTAGAAAACCAAAACAGCTGCTGCAGCATCAGAAAATTAATGTACTATACAATCCTGATGACATAATATGAATGGGTGGGGTGCTAAATTACAGCATTTAACTAACCTATCTAGAAGATGGGTTTAGTTAAACTTAAAACTATAATCTACTTGAGATTAGTAAATAGTATATCAAAAGGTTGAGCTTCAACCAGTGACCTCCAAAAATCATTTTAAAGCAATAATGATCAATCCTGGTGACAAAGCAAGTGGAGTTTCTTTGCACGAAAATACTTTCTGCAGTTGATGGTTTCTCTTTTGTTGTTTCTAAGAACTTCCTTTTCATTTTATTCAACATCTGCTGCTGTAATCAACAGTTTGGTTTCATGAATTTGCTCCCAAGCTCCCAAAATAAACTAGGTGTTTCTCAGTTTCACCCACATTCTCCCCACTGCAATTGTTTCTGACTTTTGTTTCTTTACTAGTTTGTTCTGTCCTTTGTTCTATGCAAACATCATTGCAGGGGGAAACACATTTATAAAAACTAAACTTCCTGTGGTTTGGGGTCTCTGCCCTTTTACTGCTCAATACATTCTGTCTTTATAATCAGGCCGAATTCAAAGAAATGTCAAAAGTGTCCTTTTCTCATTTATCCTTGGAACATTCTTGTAAATCAGATATTCTCAGTACATATTCTCCCTTTACAACAGGTGACCTGATATTCTTTATGCTATCCAAAGACGCAGCATTATCTCAGGCTCATATCTTATTCTTGGACCACCCAGACATGACAGGTTTTGCTATGTTAAGTAAAAAGGCCACTGAAATTGTGTCTGTCTTAAAGTAGTCAATTTGAAATCCATATTCCTGCCAATGACCCAAATAGATGATGGAACCCCTCACTCTCTTTGGGTCAGGCTCATATCATCCCATTACGCACTTCCAACTTTCTCTGAAAGTATCTACTGGGTCAGGGGCAATGTTGCAGTGGCAAATTTTGAAGTGCAGGTGCTCGTCATGACAGCCCCCACACAGGCACCTGCCCTAAAGAGAGTCCACAAATTCAGGCAGTCCTGTTGATCCATACCTTTGGACTAGTTTTAGAAGTGTTTTTGTAAAATGAAAGGGTTTTAATTGCCCATTCAAGACAGGCCATCCCAAACTCCTTTGCATTACAACAGGTAACAAGATAATATTGCTGGGGAAATACCCCCCCCCCATTTCTGTGACAATTGCAGCTATGCCCAGAGGGAACAGTGGATTCTGAGAGGGGGTGGATGACATCAGTGCCCCACTAATCAAATAGTGCAGGTGCTGGCTCCGCTACACTGCTGCTCAGGAGACAAAGCCTAGATACCTGGTAGCTCAGGGTGAAGCCCAATGGAGCAGAGCTTTAAGAAAAGAAAAGGGGGAAAAACCCAGCTCCCTAAGCAAGCAGATGATAGTCTGGTTGCTGGTTCTGGCCCCTCTTCCTGCCATTTTACTCCTAGAAACCCCAAGAAGAAGGCTATAATCGTTCCATTCAACTCTGTTACCCTATTTCTTGATTGTGCTATTGGTTGCCCAGCATGTCAATCACAATCTACTAGGCAATCCCAGGCAAAACAGAAGGATTCCCAAGCCCTGGGTGGACTATTGTTCATGGCTTGTAGGCTGTGTTTGACTTGGCAGCATTTGTTGCTCTAGGGCAGTGGTTCCCAAACTTTTTCAGGTAACCGCCCCCTTGGTTCCACAAACTCATGCCCAGCGCCCCCACCCTACCCTATAAAAATCATTCTTCAGAATAGTGGTTTTCAACAACCCACTAAGGAAGATAATAACAATAAAATTCAAAACAGTAACAATTAATTGAATTCTTTATTGAAAATCCAGTTGGTGTGCTCTGCCATGCTGGCTGCAAACAGAAGCGTTTGCTCTCTTTTCCCTCCCTCCCTCGGCAAGCCTAGTGCGGGTGCTTCCCATTTAGAGGGGATTCTAGGAGTTGAAGGACTTTTTTCTGTCTAAACATGCATAAAATTGTGCCTTTAACTTACGTCACACTAGCATGAATACAGGAATAAAATAGGATTTCCTTCTTCAGTGGAACACACTTACTTAAGAGTAAGCACCATTTTGTTATGGGAAAGGATAATGTATTTTAATTAAAATTTTAAAATAATTATCTGCCACCTGGTACAGAGTTTTCCTATGGAAAACCTGGCTGGGACTGAAGTAGAGGGGCACTAATTTTACTGTACTTATTGTCTTTAAATGTGGTTAAATATCCCACAGTTACCTTGCTATTCTATTTCTACAATTCATTTTCTCCTGTCTTTTCTTCACCCTCTCTTCATTTTCAGGCTGATTCCTATGCACATTTACCTCAGAGTAAGTTCTATTGATCTCAGTGGGGCTTACTTCTGAGTAGACATACTTAGGATTGTGCTGCAGCTCTGTTTTTATTGTGACACAAGATACACACATACCATGTTTACCAAAAGAATGCTTGAAAAAAGGGGGTTGGACACCCTGAAATAAGCAAGGGCAGATAGGAAATAAGCAAGGGCAGATGTTTCAGCAAGCATTCTGGAAAAAGGTGCTGCTGAATCTTCTTTAGCCAGGAAGGACCTGGGGAATTGCAATTCTCTCTCCCTCCCCCTTTTCTTTTCTCTCCCAATCCTGTTGTAGTCCAGATTTTTTAGGGGGTGGGAGCACACACAGAGACACACAGCATCTCTCTCTTTCTCTCTCTCTCCAACCCCCCCTCCCCCCAAGCCTCACAATAGCTGCCGGGCTGATTAGGACAGGAGGGCAGCAGCTCAGAGGAGAGATGGCCCCAATCTGCAATGGGGGAAGGGGGCCTGGTGATACCTTGCAGCAGCACAAGCAGTCCTGCTGCCCACCGACCCAGCCGGCTGGCCGCTGTTCTTGGCAGAGGCTCTGCCACCCGCTGTCCTCCACGTGCTCCTTCCTCTCCGCTGCAGGGCTGCTGCTCCCACCTTGTGCAGCAACTATCGTGAGAGGTCTGCCGGGGCAGCTTGTAGGAGGGGAAAAGCTCTGTCCGAGGGAGCGGGCAAGCGGGTGGCGGTGGCTCCAGCAGGGAAGGAGCCCTGGGCCCTCCTAGGCAGGAGAAGAGTGGGCAGAGCAGCTGAATTCGCCGTGGTTTCCTGCTCTGCTGCCTCCTGTGGGGGCTTCCCCCACCCCCTACTTCTGGTGGGGCCGCTGTGGGCTTGAGATAGGAGGAGAGAGCAGCTGCGTGAGTGAGAAAGTCCTTCCTGAGCAGAAGCGTTTTTAGGACCTTCTGGAGAGACCACTTTGAGCGCCCCCCTGCCGCCCCTTTGCCTGTTAGTGCCCCCTGCCATCCCTTTGCCTCTTAACACCCCCCTATGCAATCTCACCGCCCCCAAGGGGGCAGTACCACCCACTTTGGGAACCACTGCTCTAGGGCTGTTTCCAAAATTCCACCACCCAGGGCAGGCTCATAACTAACAGCATTTGTGTGAAGGTGCTGAGTGTATGAACCTCCTGAAATCGCAACACAAGGCCATATTGTCACAGGATTTAAGTGGGTAACTTGTAGTTCAGAGCTGGGCAGAATTCAGGCTTGTGGGATCTAGCTTGTTGGTGTGTGTTTTTTACTAAAAATCTGAGGTTCACCATAGTGCCTGGTGGAGACGACAGACATACACATAGAATTAAGGAACAGGATGCCTCTGAGTGCGTACTCAGGAAACTGTTTTCAGTACCAGAACTAAGCACACAATCCTTGTATGCACAAAAGTCCACTCCTGGCCCACAACTGTTCCCAAGCTTCTTTCATTTTGACAGCATAATTTGGAAAAGGACAACTAGGTCCTTTCTTGCTGCAATTGATAAGTAACTGGGAGTCAGTAACCCTTGCTGGTTTGCTCCAAATGCCCCAGAGACCTATTGGTAGATCCTGATCTGGATTTTACTCACCTCTCCTGGAGTTCTTGTGTCAACGCCCTCGGACTTTTTGTCAAACATTTCTAATCACCATCAACAACTTCATCACATAGAAAAGTACCAGGTTTGTCTGTCTGCATGCGCTGAAAGGTTCTTTAAACACCCAACAACTACACTGACAAAGTGTCAGAAGTTGTCCACTATGTGAATTGTAACCTCTCTGACTTTCCATTGCACTGTAATATCAGAGCACATAAAGTTTAAACCATTCACTGCTGGATGACCCTGATTGTGCTATTGTGAAATGCCTCAGATGCGCATTTATACGACTATTCTATTTATCCAGGGTTCTGCTCCATGGAATGGTAAAGTTGGACTATAAGACTGTGTGCCTAAGCTGTAGTTGTCAAACGTTTTTTCTTATAGACCACTTGAGAATTGCTACCAGGTGAGGAACAAACTTTTTTGTGCTATAGATCAAAGCATACATGACTCACATATCAATCAGCATCATATTTTTCCTGCATCATCATCAAAACCGTTATTCTGAAATAATTAGAATTTTTATTCTCTATTATGAAGATCACAGGCCTTAAATCTGTTGAGAATGACCCCTTTAACTGTTTTTTTTTTTTTTAGGGGAAATTGATTAGACTGCAGCAGCACTGTGTTATGACAATCATGGACTGCAGGTCAGGGTCTTGTTACCCTGTTTAGTAATCTGGCCCTAGTCAAAACAGCCTCATTCAAAATCATCATCAGGTGCAAGAAGAAATACAGATATTCTTGACTGTTTTGCAGCCTATTGTATGCAATGCTGAGTGTTTTATTGCAACATACATAAGACGTAAATGGCGGATGTGAGAGTTGGACTGGAGACTTTGGGGTTCAGACTTGTGAGCATATCTTGTGAATGGTTGGTAAACATGCACTGACTTAAGAAGGCGGGGAAGCGGATCCTAAGACCTCCATCAGACCAGCGTTAGTTACTGAACACGCGCTGGTCCCTCTCACCATGCCTGCCTGCCGCACGCTCCCGCCCCTTCTAGCCTTTTTCACACACAAAAAACACCCCAGAGCATCGGGGGGGAAATCAGGTTTCCTTAATGTTGCTTCGTGTAGCCAGCGTGTGATAAAATGCTCGATGAACATCCCAGTAAATCCGACTTGTTTTTAAAGACGGCAGTTGCTGCTATCTGCTGCTGTGTGCAGGAGAAGCAGCGGGATCAAAAAGGCCCACTGAATGGGCCACGTGCACCTTGTTTATTTCCTCTTTCAAAAGAGGAAGTAATGAGGGACAAAGCTGCAGGGGGGGGGAGAAGCGACAGCAAGCAAACCCGATTTCCCGTGTGAATGCATCTTACAGCGTGATCCTATACAGGTTTACTCGGGATTAAGCGCCATTACGTTCAATAGGACTTCGGCCCAGGCGGATGGAGGAGGGCATCCTTAAGGACGGGGTTCAATAAGGTGCGCTTCTTTCCGCAGCAGCATTGTTGGGCCTTAGCGGGCACACGAGTCTTTTGCACGCACGAAGTCTGCAGGGGCATCGCTGAAGGAACGGCACCCAACGAGACAAAAGAAGGAAGGCGAGGCGAGCTGTCGGAAGCTGAAGAATACGAGTTTCTTTACAGAATCGTGCTGTTGCGTGAGGAGCAGATGCCATTTCTCTTTTCTGAGACCATGGCAGCCCGGCCCGAAAAGGATCATTTCGACCTGGCTCTCCAACTATGAATCTTGCGTGGCGCAGAGCAGTAAAGCAGCAGTTTGTGCAGCTGAAACTCTCCCCACGACCAGAGTTCGACCCCAGCGGAAGCTGGTTTCAGGCAGCCGTCTACTCAGCCTTCCATCCTTCCGAGGTAGGTAAAATGAGTACCCAGCTTAGCTGGGTGAAAGGTAATCACGGCCAACGGCAAAGCCCCGCTATAAGGCCTGCCAAGAAAGTGTCAGCGAAAGCTGGCATCCCTCCAAGAGTCAGTAAGGACTCCGTGCTTGCACAGAGGTTCCTTTCCTTCCCTTCCAACTCAGCTACTCCTCCGATCTTCACCACGCGATCGCGAAGGGACCTGCAGGCCGGCAGATCACGCGTGGGAAAGCCCAGGGCCAAGCGGCGTGGGCTCTTTCCGTTTTCCCTCCGCTGCCTCGAGGGCGGGGGCGGGGCCTCGCTTGAAGTGGGGGCTTATAAATGGAAGCCGCTAGGCGCGCCGGCGGAATGCTGGCTGGCGCGCACGCCGACGGGCTTTCAGGAGCAGGAGGCGCAGGAGCAGGAGCAGGAGCAGGAACAGGTACTGCGGCCGCCGCTGCTGCCGTGGGGGGTGCCTGTGAGGCGGGGGCTCGGCTGCGTCCCTGGGGTGGAAAGCGAGAGCGCGCTCGCCGCGACGGCTGCCTTCGGGGGAGGGACGGAGAGGCTGCCGGGGGCCGCGAGCGCGCTCGCCTCTGCCCGGCTGCTTTGGGCGGTAACTCGAAACGGAGCGGCGTTTCTCCTTGCAGGAGCCCTTCCCGGGGAGAGCGGGGCCAGTGGTGCCTCTCGGGCTCTCGCCCCGCCCCGCCCCGCCGAGCCCTGAGCGGAGCCCTGCGCTGGCGCTTCCCGTTCAGCGCCTGCGGAGACGGGGCTCTCGGGGGGCTTCCGGGCCAGGTTGCCGCGGCGCTTCCAGACGAAGCGTGCAGCGCGCCGCTGCCTGCCTCGTTCACAGAACGCGGTGCGCATCCAGGCGGCGCCCCCGGCTGCTCGGCGTGTGTTTAAAAAAACTCAAAACTTTCCTCAAAACTTCTCCCGTCTTTTTTCTTTTTTTTTAACCAACGAAAACCCATTAAGGAATGAAGGACGCAACAGCTGCACGACTTCTCTTGATCGACGGCGGCGCTGTGCCCTGTCCGCCTGGAAGTGCCTTTCGCCTTCAGCGCGGGGCTTCTTCAGGGGTCCCGTTCTAAAGGCGCTCCCTCGTGGCAGGCGGGCTTTGCTTTTGCCTTGCCCTTTGACCCCTTCTCCTTCGTTACACCTTTGCATGGCAGATATTGACTACAATCCTGAGCACATTTATTTGGGAGTAAGTTCCACTGAAATCTCTGAAACAGACTTCTCTGCAATAGAATAGAACCGCTCTGGAAGTGGATTGTGGGAAGTTTGAAGGACTGAGCAGTACCGTCCACTTGGAAATGGGGCGCGGGGGGGGGATACAAAACACTGTGTGATCTAGTGCAGGGGTCCCCAGCCCCCGGGCCACGGACCAGTACCCATCCGTGGCCTGTTAGGAACCCACCCACCCCCTCCCCAGCATACCTGGGTGTGGGGCGCCATCTCACCTGCCCAGCCGAAGTGAAGCCAGGACGCTGGAGTGGGGGGGCAGGGGGGGCTTCCCAAAATCATCCCCTCAACCCACCCACCCCAGTCTGTGGAAAAATTGTCTTCCACGAAACCAGTCCCTGGTGCCAAAAAGGTTGGGGACTGCTTATTAGTGTGTGCGTGTGTGTGTGTATGTATGTGTATTCAGGGGAGAGTATGCAGTATGGTTTGTCTGATAACTTAAATGCAAGCAGTTATGTTAGTCTATTAGTAAAAAATGTCTTAAAACAACAAAAAGAGAAAAAGCTAGCCTTTCAGTTCTACAGAATGCTTCCTCAGGCCATATTTTAAAATATAGAAATGGGGTGGAGAGGTGTTGCTAGTAAAGGGCGTGATGGTTGTTGCTTTGCAATATGTGGCATTCTCTAGGTGTGGCTTGTGAAAATTTTGAAATGTCCTTAGAAGAAAGCTACTAAATAGATGCAATAAGTACAAAGGCTGCAGAATGCCATGAACTGAAGGCAGGATTCAGCCCTGCAGGTTAAAATTGCTTCCAGACAAGGCTCTCATCCTGCAATCACCCTGCCTCATTGGTGGAAATCTATAGAAAGACATGGTACTCTAGCTGTAACCCTCCTGTTTGTTGTGTCCTGTTCACTCCTACCGCTTCAGACTTGTTTCTTTCAACAACAACAACAACAACAACAACAATATATTAAGGGGAAAGAACACAATGTCTTTTGTCTGGTAGTGCTAGGAGCTCTGTCCGGAAGCACCCTAAGTCTATATGTGTGCGAATAATGTCTAGAATATATTGGTAGAGGGGCTAGGGGAGAATCTTCTTGACTAACTAGTGGATTGGATCAAAATTGGCCATGAATGGAATGGGCTGGGATCCAGTGGAGGTTCCCTGCTGGAGGAAGGGGCCAGGGAGGCACCCTTCACAGGTTCTCCCTTCCCTGTAGGTCCTGAGAATCCTCTAGAGCTGCAAGGGGAAGTAGGAATGGGGAAGATTGCCCCCCTACCCACTTCCTCTAGTGTGTGTGGAACTCTGCTAAGCCCTAATTTTTATCCAGCCCATTATATTTAACAATTCTGGTAACACTGCCCATAAAAATAAAGAGTGAACCGGCCTGTGTTCTGCCACAGTGGGTTCAATGAGTGGAACCCATTTGGTGTCCCTCTGCTAATAGAAGGTATCCATCAGTGAAACAGTGTGGTGTAATGGCTAAGGTGTTGGACTGGGAGTCGGGAGATCCAGGTTCTAGTCCCCACTCGGCCATGGAAACCCACTGGGTGACTTTGGGCCAGCCACAGACTCTCAGCCCAACGTACCTCACAGGGTGGTTGTTGTGAGGATAACATGGAGAGGAGGATTATGTGCACCGCCTTCAGTTCCTTAAGAGGAAAAAAGGCGGGATTTAAATGCAATAATAAAATAAATAGGGAGGGGTAATTGTTAGCAATTGCTCCTCCCCCTTTAGCAGCAGCGCACACCCCCCAAATCCAGGGGACCCCCTGGAGCTGATTGATGGGAGGCTGCAGAGAGGAGGGGATGGAATGGCTGAAAATAACCTCCTGCCTGTTCTGCTGATGGGTGCCTTCCTTTTGTGTAGGGGCACTGGCTGGATACAGCTCAATGCCTGGATACTGGGAACTTCTACTGATCTTTAGTTTGGCCGGGAGTGGGGAATCTCCTTAGGCAATATATTTCTAACCTTCCCTAAATGGACTGGATGATACTAAACATCACAGTAAGGATGATAACTCCAACAGTGGGTAGGAAAGAAAATGAGAGCTTAAAGATGTGCATGAATTTATAGTTCAGCTGTGCATGTTGCTGTGGGCAGTAGTGCATACCCTATGAATGGATAAGGTGATATAAAGAGCAAGCAGTGCAAACGGGGCATATGGCTTTCTCCCTATGCAAAGTGGTTGAAATGATCAAGGCTTGTCTATGCCTAAAGGAATATAATACAATCGACTATCCAAATGGTGTAGTTTTAGCGAGTTGGTAAGTGTTAAGCTAACCACATGTTGTCAAATGATGTAAAACTCTAGAAGCCAGTAGTATCATAAGTGACTGAAAAAAGACATTTCCAAAGAAGCAGGAAAGGGTAACTCACTAACTGTTATTAGCTATGTATGTCAAGGCATAGAGACTTCTGCATAACTGTAGACCAGTCTCTCAAAATGAAGAGAGAACTGGAGGTGTCAAAATTGTCCTGAAACTTTTCTATGAATTTTATAGTAGCAGGTGCTCTTTGGACTCAGCTTGATGGCACAGATTGTTCTTTGGCGTACATTATGTGACCACCTGAACTGCTTATCATATGCTTAGGATATTTATGACTGTTGGACATGTATTAACAGGTGTGATTCAGGAAGCAGTGGAGTAGAAAAGGGGGCATTGCTACTAGCAGTTTTAATGCTACTAGTATTAAATGCTTAGCCAATCTATAGATGGCCACCTGTTAATGAAACCTAACATATTTGACTGTACATAAAGGAGCTCTCTAATGCCCCCCCGCCCCGCCTCCTGGATCAGATCCTGAAAAAAAAACCTTTGAATCCTTTTGCCAAGCATTCAAGATGACTTCTGATTCTAGACCCTGTTGAAGTATGGAGCTTAATCTCCTGTGTAGCCACTGAGATGCATATCACAAATGATGGGAGGCTTGTTGGTGCTCTTTTTACCAGTTCAGTTAAGGAAGCACCTGATACTTAGTTCCTGTTAATCCTTGTAAGTGAAAGAAATGCCCCACATATAATGCAGACTCTTACCTGTTGGACAGAAATTGGGATTGAGCGGTTTATGTTTTCTGCATAATGGCAGGCTGCATTCAAAAATGTTGGAATGTCAGTCATAAAACATTTGACTTCGTCTCAAATTTTTCCCATTTCACTGCTTCCTGTATACCTGTGTCTCTTGGTTGGAACAAAAGATGAACAAGGGCCCCCAAGGTGGACCACAAACCTCCAAAAAACAAAGTATAACACAGGGGTCCTTTGCCCTTTTTGGACCAGTGGGCACATTTTGGATTTTGAGACAACATCATGTGTGCTTATCTTAAAATGGCTGCCTTGGTGATGTGGGGCTTGCCCATTCACAAAATGGCTGCACACCCATTTCTCAAAAGGCAAACTATCGAGGCTAAAAGAAAAGTAACTTGTACAAGGGTGAGGTGGGGTCTAAGCTCCAAAACACGAAACCACTCTTTGGCACCCCTGCTGTCATTTTTGCATCACAACCTATTTCACAGAAGACAAACTGATAAGGCTAAGAGATGAGTAACTTGGCAAAGAAACTGAGTACAAGGCAGAGTTGGGATCTGCACCCTAAATACCAGATTGCATATCTGCCCTCGTTAAAGCACAATCCATTCATACAAGGCAAACTGGTGATGCTCAGAGAAACAGATACCCACAGGCAAGATATACATCCATACAAACACCATTATTGGGAATGGAGCTGGCATTGGAGGCTGGTGCTTCATTTCATAGCATGCCAGCCTCCCAGTTAAAATCAAATAAATGTTAAATCAGGAGGGGCAGGAAGTCTGGCAGGTACCATATTGGGTACCCCAGCTCTAATAATTAAATGTGCAGATACTTGTGTTTAAGGAGGAATTGAAGTTATTTATTGATCATATCTAACATCATCTAGTGGAGTCTGATACTTCAAATTATTACAGGCAGAAGGGTGGATTTAATCATACTTACAGTAGACCCATTGAAAACAATTGGACTTCAGTTAGCCATTTATTTCAGTGGCTCTGTTCTCAGTCTGTCTCTATCTGGATCAACCCAGAAAACATTTGTTGGCTTTGGGGACATTTTGTTTGTAATTTGTGTTAGAGTATATTATAACATGTTGGTTTTATTTGTTTGTAAGCCACCTATAAAGGACACTGGTATAAAGGACACTGTCCTATAAGGCAGCCTTTAAATGAAAAGCTGTAGGCTGCAGCATAGACAACAAGCTTCCCCCATACCCTGAAGATTGTAGTGGTCTGGGAGGTTGGTATAGGGGGAGACGTTCCTTGAGGTAACCTGATCCTGAGTTGCATAGGGCTTTGTATACTAGTATCAAGAACTTAAACTTAACTCGGTAGCAGACTGGCAGCCAGTGTAGATCCTTTAGCACAGACATCATATGTGCATGGTAAGGCACCCCAGTGGGTAACTGCGTTCTGCTCTAGCTGGAGCTTCCAAACTAGCTGTAAGGGCAACCCCACATAGAGCACATTGCAGTAATCCAGTCTCGAGGTTACTAATGTGTGGATCACAGTGGCCAAGCTACAGTATTTCTGTCCAGGAGCGGGTGTAGTTCGCATACTGCTTAAGCATGAAGTACGCGCTCCTAGCCATGGAGGACTCTTGAGTTATACAAAGGGTGGGAGACTCCTCTGAATATAGTAGGCTCTCGTGCAGGATGCTGAGGGCAAAGGGGATCCCCCGAGATGGGTTGAAAACACGGAACACGCTGAAATCTGGATCCAGCCCCATGAGATCAGATGTATCCTAGGTACAAAACATTCTTGAACACATAGAGTATTAAGAGAAGTGTATCTCAGGCAACAGAAAAGAAAAGAGCAACAAATGCAAGTGTTGCTCAGATCATTTGGAAAGAGTTCACAGCAGCAGGGTTTAAGAAGAACTGAATGTACAGGAAGGGGAACACAGTCTTTCTATGATAGTGAGTGGAACTTGAGGAATCAGAGTTGACCAACGGAGCACAGAACAAGTTCTCCAGATCATTAGTTCCCCCATGAAGTATCAAATTTTGCTGTGTGCCATTTTGGCATAATTGGATAATCTGACTAAACCATTTTCTCCCCTTCTAGTTCAAACAGTAACCTATGATGGCAGACAAGAAGCCTAATGCTGACAGCAATGCCTGCAGCGTGCTGAGCTGGGATCAGGTCAGCCGCCTGCACGAGGTCCTGTCAGAGGTGGTACCGGTTCATGGCCGTGGCAATTTTCCAACTTTGAAGATAACCCTCAAGGATATTATCCAAACTGTTCGCAGCAGGCTGGATGAAGCAAGCATTCAGGTTCATGATGTCCGTCTGAATGGTTCCGCAGCTGGTCATGTCTTGGTCAAAGATAATGGATTGGGTTGCAAGGATCTAGATCTTGTCTTTCAAGTGTCTCTCTCAAATGAGACTGAATTCCAGTTAGTCAGAGATGTGGTTTTGCAGTCCCTTTTAAACTTCTTGCCTGAAGGAGTGAACAAACTAAAAATTACCCCTATGACCCTCAAGGAAACCTATATTGAAAAGCTGGTGAAGGTGTACACTGACATTGACCGATGGAGCTTAATCTCCCTCTCCAACAAAAATGGCAGAAATATAGAGCTCAAGTTTGTGGATCGCATAAGGCGGCAGTTTGAATTTAGTGTGGATTCTTTTCAAATAATACTGGATTCCCTGCTTTTTTACTATGATTGCTCAGAAAACCCAATGTCTGAACACTTCCACCCAACAGTGATTGGAGAAAGTATGTATGGTGACTTTGAGGCAGCCTTTGATCACCTTAAGAACAGACTGATAACTACCAAGAACCCTGAGGAAATTAGGGGAGGGGGTCTCCTGAAGTATAGCAATCTTCTTGTGAGGGATTTCAAACCCATGGACAAAGAGGAGATAAAGATCTTAGAGCGTTACATGTGCTCTCGGTTCTTCATTGACTTCCCAGACATTCTGGAACAGCAGCGTAAATTAGAGACATACCTGCAGAACCACTTTGGTGAAGAGGACAGAAGCAAATATGACTACCTAATGACCTTGCGCAGAGTGGTGAATGAGAGCACCGTGTGCCTCATGGGACACGAACGAAGGCAAACGCTGAATCTGATCTCCCTTCTGGCACTCAGAGTTTTGGTAGAGCAAAACATCATCCCCAATGCGATGAACGTCACCTGTTACTACCAGCCAGCTCCGTATGTCAGTGATGCAAACTTCAGCAGCTACTATGTTGAAGATACCTCTGGCCAGTCTTATCCCAACTGGCTGCCTTGCAACTAATTTCAAACTTTCTACTTTCTGTGACCTTAAGCAACCAGAATAGAATGTCTCCTGGATTTTTCTTGTACAGAAATCAGTAGGGCTGCTGTTTAAAGTTCTTAAATACTCGTAGTCTTGATCAAGCCATGACGTTACCCCATCTTTCCTAAGGGATAATAATCTCTCTAACTGGTGAAATGCCCCTAGTGTCTGTCTGTATCTTAGTTCAAGACTTCTTAAAACTGAAGATTGAAATATGTTGTTGGACAATGGCAGAGCAGTAGTAGCTGCAATGCTGCTTTCATGTTATCTTTCTTTGTGAAGTTTGAATTGTTCTCTTTACACCATATGCAAATTATGAGGATTAGTCTGGTGTGACCATGGAAAATCATGGCTATACCTATACACAATTAGGCTGCTCAAAACCACATTGAAGTCAATGGGATTTAAACAGCTTAACTATGTGCAGGATTGCATCCTCTTTCTTTTTTTCCTAGGAAGTCTTAAGTACACAGTTGACTCTTTTAGTGCTGCAGCAATAGTGATGAATTTAAAATGGGAGAAGGAAAACCTATCCAGAAAGAATGAATTCTGCTAACTCTATGGCATTTTTAGTTTGAAGAAAATAAGGATGTTGGGTGACATCCAACAATGTGCTGGCAGAAGAGGGTTCCAGGAAGCTCACCTCCCCACCACTCCTTCCCCCATCAGCCCACACAGTTCCCCCAAAGATGCTATACAGAGGACTAGGGGGACTCTCCTAAATGGGGTGGGCTGTGTCATAGGAGATGTGTGGGAGTCCTCCCAAAATCAGGTGGTGACTGGGAACTCTGCCTGATTTTGGGGGGATATCCCCTTTAGCACCACAGCTCACCCCATTCAGGATCATCCCAATCCTCTGTAACATTTTGGGAAGCTCTGGTCTGCTGGGAGAAGAAGGTGGTTGGGAAAATAGGTTCTTGAAACTCCCTTCCAGTTGGACATCGCTCATTCAAAACTGCATGCTCCAGAAATTCTGACAGCTTAAGTCTTACACTTAAAAAAAAAATATCTGGAATGCATATGGTGATTATGAAACTTCAACTTAATCTTTTATATTCCACTGAAACTTGGACTGACTCGCCAAGAAAATATGGAACAAATCCCTTCTCTAGGGTTCTGCTGAAAAATGATGTCATTTTTCCCCTAAGTCTCCAAAGGTAATGTCTTAAGGAAATCTCTAATCAGTAGGAAACTAGGGTAGCTTTGCCTTGACATATTATATGTATGTTCAGCCTCACTGGATTACAAGTATGCCTGACTAGGAGTTTCTGGAGTAATGCTATTGAAGATGAGAGTGGTAATGTTCACACTGGAAATAATGGCTTGAGGCCTGTAGATGTCTTGGACTAGGATAGAATTTCTGTATCATTAATGTTCCAACTTGAGAGGGTTCCTCTTGAAAAACTTGTAAAGTGTCCTGACCAGTGGTTAGTTGGTGGCTGGATTTTTGCATCTTAAATTTCAGTATTAAAAGGAGTCTCTATGCAGTCTTCTGGTCAGCAGTGCTAGTGATATGGAAGGTCTTTTTTTTTTATCTTTTCTATTAAAGGAATCCTTGTTCTATAAATTATTATTGGCTTACCAAATCCAAAGGGAAAGTTCCAAGCAGCAATTTGAAATTCTTCAGTCATTGTCTAGCAGGTGTGGGCAGAAAGTAGGGCAAACTATTTTTCAATCCATATTGCTTTCTACAAGGTTCTTATTGCGCATGACAATCTATTAAACTGGTGGTCTTTGCATAAATATCCAGAAAAGGGAACTAATTAAGGCAGGGTTGGGAACCTGTGGTCTGCCAGATGTTGCTGGACTATATGCCCATCATTCCTGACCATTGGCTATGCTAGGTAGGGCTGATGGGAATGGAAGTCTACTAACATTTGGAGGGCCACAGGACCCCACCAGCTTGAATTAAGGTTAGGTGCATGATCATGAGAAAATACTTAGAAGCATAAATTCTGAAGCAATGTGGCATAAACATCAGTCCTAAGATCTCTCGTCAAACTGTTCAAAGCATGAAGGGTGTTTTTTAAAGTAGTAGTTCTTCTGCAGCACAGAGATAAACTCTATCTGTAAAAATGCAGATGACAATTAACATTCTAAAGCAGCAGCACCTTGGGTGAAGTACTTGCTGAATCAAGTGGGTAAGCAGAAAAGTTGAACTTCTTTTGGGTGCTGAGTACCTGCCTGTTCCAATTACTTTGGCCGTGCTACGTATTTTGCTGGGTCACTTCAGAATGCTTGAAAGTTTCTGAACTTAATCACACTCTCTTGCCTTATAATGTTGCCCAGAGAGCAAGGAGCATTATTGCTATTAATGTAAAGACTACATAATATGTAGCAGCTGCTGGATTGGTTCCTGTTGATAGAACTGCATTTTGGGGTGAAGGGAAAGATAAGACACGGTTGTATCAAGAAGTCAACAACAAACTGGTGTTTAGCCTTTTGCTAAACAGTGAGCAGTTGAAATGAACTGTAGACAGGTAAGCGAAATGTCTTTACATTGGAAGAAATTTGCTCCGTGCATGTCTCTGGCAAATGTATGTTTCTTTAAATTATGTCTATTGGCAGGAGAAAGGGACAGCAGCTCTTGGGAGGGCTACTGATATGCACCTTGTTTGGGTTTCCTGAAAGTAACAAATAAATAAAGGTTGCCAACTTAAGTGTGTGTGGTTGTCCTCCCCCCCCCCCACCATTTTAAGGACCTTCCCAAAATCCCAGTTGCAGCTTACAATCTCCCCCAGTTCCAAACTGACCCATTGGCCATTCTCTTTGCCTGCTTTGTTTCTATCTTAGGATAGATATAAATGTAGAGTCCATTTGTTCTGTCTACTTCAACAACACATCATTTCCAGCCAGTTATTTCTGTGACCTGCCTAACAAAGAAAGCATTAGTGGTAGACTAAAGAAGCTATACCATGTCCTTGTTCAAATTCCTGGAGTTCAAGTACCATTAAGTACATTGACATGATATTTGCTGGGTTCACACAACACACTAACCCACCCAGTGTGGATTGATGTTGAACCGTGGATTACCATGTTGTCTGAATGCAGCACTTTTTCCGCAGGGTTGCTTATTAACCATGCCGTGTGGCTTGTTAACCACCCTGAACAATCACCCTGGACAACCCAATAAGCCATGGTCCTCAAGGTGTCTTATTCAAGAAAATAAACCATATTGCATAGTTAACAAGCTACCCTGCAGAAAGCATACTGCATTCAGACAACATGATCCACACTGTAGAAAACGTACTGTGTTCAGACACCATGATAATCCACATTGGGTTATCCCAAAACTTATTGCTACTTCAGTAGTAGTAGAAAATCCAAGGAATGCTCTCCCTCCTACTATTCCTGTAGCTGATAGGATTCTCCCTTCCTATAAGGAACCAGCTGAACACAAGCCTGGCTAAATTTAGTTATGGAGTCTAGAGGTGAAATGCTTGTGTCTATTACGGGGCGGTGCAATTTCTGAAGGTATACAACATTGTGCTCGCAACAAATGGTGCCTCTTCAAACTACTTGAAAGTACCCCACAATCCCTTCCTAGCTCTACGTAAAAGATGAATGGACCTCTAGGCCAAATGGCCTGGCTAGTTGGGAATTGGCTAGCATTCTAAAGCCCCTTGTCCTATCTCTGGGTCCTACCCATCCAGAGAGCCTTCTCCTCCCTCATCATCCCTCCTCCTGCTCACCTACAGCAGAAATTATTACATATTCTTACTTCATAAAAACATCTTTCACCAGGTCTATGAGACACAATGGTCACACCGGGACAGCCTAAATAAACACACATTAGTACTCATTGTATTGCCCCCTACTAAAACTTTAATTGATCTACTGCTTAAAAACTTGACTCACAACTGAGGTAAACATAGGGTGAAATGAGAAAAGGCCGACTCGGTGTTAATCTAAGAAGTGAGGCCAATTGGACCTTAATATAGCTAGGTTAACAAAGAAGTGACTGTTAGCAATACTGCCACTGGTTGAATTGTGTCTTGACTCATATTTCATGCCGGTGCTTGTTAAAAGATGAAATCTACAAGATTGAACTGGGCAGACTCTATTATATAAGGGCTGAAATTTGTAGGTAGCTTTTGTCCTGTGCAATCCTCAGAACTTTTTTTTAAAACTGCATTTTTTCCAGTGGAGGATTACAGTTCATTAGATGCTGCATGCTAGTTAGTAATATCGACGATATAACTATCCTGCTCTTGTCATGCACAAAGTCTTGATGGCCAAATGGGGATTCTTCCCCATGCCAAAACAAACATACATATAAACACACCAGCAATACTCCCTGCCCATAATAGCTAAGCTAGTACCACTCCCTGAGATATGCCCTTCCCCCACGTCTGGCTATTGCAGGGGGTGGAATGAGCAGCTGTGCCCAATTGTTACTGGGCAATCTGAGCCTGCCACTGGCTGGGGGTGGGGTGGGGTGGATGAGGCATTATTAGCCCACCGTGCCCAGCTCCCTCCGCTTATTTTGCAGCTCCCTCCCTTTATGCAGCGGGGGTTCATCTTGTCGCTCTATTGGGGGCTGAGTAGGAATTTTTGGCTCTTAGTCCAATTGACTGTAGCTATGTGTCTTTTCCCCTACTTCACACTAAGTGTGGAGAGAGTGTTCTTAGGAAAATTGATTATGTTTTGGCGTTAAGTTAATTTGGTCACATTTGCTTGCAGGCTGGTAGGGGCAGGCACACTTAGAGGACAGAGATGGTGATAATTCTGTGGCACTGCTGTTTGGTAACAGGTGATGCCTTTTAGCTGAGGGTTTTGCAGCCCGCCCCCCCCCCCCCCGGGGGGGGGAGGTGGTAAAGGTCAACTGTGAGGCCAGCTCACCTCACCTGGTGCTTCACAGCCTCTGTGTGTGTGTGTGTGATCTTACAGATGCCATTCAGCAGGCACAGAATGTTTCACCCAATATAATGCCTAGTTGCTGGCATAGATTAGAGTCTGCCCAATTTTCCCTTTGCAGATCTTCAAATTTTATACCATTCATACTTGTCTCGTCTCTTCATTCCATACACACCCAGCTTTTGCCCAAAACTAGTTTTCCAATGGGAGGTTTGGGGGGTGTTGAATGGAGGACCATTGTTAAGTGACCCTCTGCTTGTAATTTGAGTGGTGTAGTGCAGACATAAGTGCACTGTCTCACTGAGAACTAGAGGGAATCTACACTTCGTACTGAAGGCGCTTGCGTGCGCCTCCAGTCCGCCCTCAAAACGATGATGTAGACGGAGGAGGAGGAGGCTGGGGAACCAGCCGCGTCCTTGCCGCCGCTGCTGCCTCCTGCTGCCGGGGTAAGAGCCACCCGGGTCGGAGAGCTCAGCTTCCGCTTCCGCCGAGCTCTCTGACCTGGGTGGCTCTTACCCCGGCAGCAGGAAGCCGGCAGGGAGGCAGCGGCAAGGACGCGGCCGGTTCCCCAGCCTCCTCCTCCTCTTCTTTCTCCGTCTACACCATCGTTTTGAGGGCGGACTGGAGGCGCACGCAGGCGCCTACAGTACGACGTATAGATTCCCTCCTAGCCTCTAGTAAGGTCAGATTGTTGCCCTTTTAGTATGCTGACCATATTTCTGTTTGGTTTTGTTTTTTACTGTATTGGTATTATTATTATTTATTTATTTATATAGCACCATCAATGTACATGGTGCTATACAGAGTAAAACAGTAAATAGCAAGACCCTGCTGCATAGGCTTACATTCTAATAAAATCATAATAAAACAACAAGGAGGGGAAGAGAATGCAAACAGGCACAGGGTAGGGTATCTCAATAAGTTGATGGCTTTTGGAACAATTCGTTTAAACAGCTGTTTTTGGTCTCAAACACCTGCTAGTTTCAGGCTACACACTCCATATATTACAGTAGTGAAAATTTAAAGCACAAATGTATATCTTGGTTGCTTTCACACAGGGCTCCCAGTACCACCAACGCAGCAGCACCAGGCACCTATTTTGTCTATATATTTTTTCTTAGTGAGTTTTTTCTGGTAGGGAAAAATGCAGAAGAAACTATGGGGAAATATGGGAGTTAATAATTGAAGACAATGTTATCTGGATCCTCCATAAATTTACATTAATAAGGCAAAGTGTTTGCATAATAAAAGCTTCATCTGAAAGCACCCCTTATTTCAAACCAGTACAGTAGTAGTTTTGCTTTGTCAGTTTGGCCAACAAAACAAAATAGGGTTGAGAAGAAAAAACTGACTAATATTCAAGTCATGGAGTCTGCATTTAGTCAGAGTCTTAAGATGTACCATGGGAGGACCATTTTACCTGGGGAAGAGTTCTGGAGAACTCAAAATCTTGCACACAAATGTATGACATTCAGCTACCCCTCGCCTTCTACTAGTAACCATAAAGAAAGAACTATAAAAGTGAGTGGATATCTAGGTTAGTTGAACCCCTTAGGAGAGGACATTATTCAAGTCTGTCAAATTTCTCCAGCTTCCCTTGTCGCCAGCTTTCTTCTATTTAGGGTCTCTTCCAGTGCTGTTGTCTTTGCCTCTCTCTCCCATAGTGTGTCTGCTGTCCACTTTTGGAGATGCACTTGTTGGGGCAGACACTGTAGTCATTGAGATAATTCTCAACCACCTCAAATAGGAAGTCCCAGTGGAGGAGCGATAGAGAGCAAGTAAGTAGAGAGTGATAGCCAATGTAGAGCTCTAAGACCAGGATAATTTTAGGAGAAACATTTTGAATTGGAGAGCAGAGGAAAGAGGTGACATAACAGAAGGCCTGCAGGTGAAATGGTCTACTTAAGCAGTGACCAGGAAATCAACAGCACCCTGAAGTATGAGTGAGACAGCACTAGACATGTATGGAAAAACAATAATGCCTGGCATTGACGCAACACAAAATATCAGTGACAGGCCATAGTTCAGACAGCTTCTCCAAAATTGAATTTGGCCCTCAGGCCGAAAGAGCTTTGGAATAGAACATCTATTGGGAGGAAGCTGTCATGTATTTCATGCATCTCTCAGATACACAGGATGAGAATTGTTCTTGATGGATTTTGTCAACCAGTAGTAGAAATGGAAAAAAAAAATTCGTAACACCTTTTCAGGCCTGCTTTCTCTCCCCTCCTTGCACCTTGTACATACTAAAAACGTGACATGAAATCCCCATGAAAACAGGGCACACTTTTCCTACCACCTCCATTCCAGGAATAAAGATGAGTCTGTTCCCCTAAGAGTTTTGCTATTCTCCATTAGACCATCTGGGTGACTCCTGCAACTTGCAAGTAAGGTATGAAAACTCTAAGACTGTATTGAGTATGTCATTTAGAAGATAACATTAATTTTGTTCTTCCTCCTTCCTTAATCTTAATAAAGCTTCTATATTGGAACCTGACACTTGACTGCATACTTCAATAGCCCAAGGATTGTTTCCCTGTGTCAGATCACTCATTCATGGTACGCACTTTTATGAAGAGGGAGACAAGAGGAAAATTGGTGAATTTGCTCAGTGATGTTTTAGATGGCAGTTGCCCCATCCCAGTTAAAACCCAGAGATTGTAGGGAGTCCCCTTGCTCTACTTTTTGGGTTGGAGTGTGGTGGTGGCAACAATCATACATAAGTTAGAAAGAAGCTTTGCAGTCCGGCCTGCCCTAGTGTCTATAGATCTGGTTCCAAAGCAGCAATGAAAAATTTGAACTTCTCACACCTAAGCAATCTTACAGCTTAAAAAACACAAAAGAAACTAGCTGCATTTGTCTTCCGGTTTAACAGGTAACATATATATTTAATGGATTTTCATCTTGCCAGCAGTGTGAATAGCAATAGCAGCTTCTCTGAACATGTTTGCATAGAGATGGAATCAGCTACTGTTCACGCCTTCAATAATGCACAAGACTGTGGCATACACCTGTTACCTTAACTGTGGTGGGGAACTGGTGGCCCTCCAGATGTTTTGGCTTACAGCTTCCATTATTCCACATCACTGGCTATGATGGGCTAGGGCTGATGGGAGTTGTAGGCTAAAATAGCTGGAGGACCAAAAGTTGCCTCTGCCCTTGCTGTCTTCTCTTCTACCTACAAATAAACGCAAGGCAGTGGTGCAAAAAGAACCCCAAGAGGCAACCACCATAGGAATCAAGTTAAACCAGTAAAATAATTGTTATTCAAATTTGTACACAACTATATTATACTCAGTTAAATGTATTCAATGTGATAATACAAATCAGAAAACAATTTCCTGCCACATCAGTGTAGCAGTATAACATTCAATAATGATTAACAATCATTCACACGTATATTAAACCAGTTAATAATTGAACTAGGACCCCGTTTGTAATGAGAGTAATATGCAATTTAACAATACACAATTCACATACATAAACCGTATATCTAGACCAAATCAGTCAAAGTAATTAAACATTGTTTTAAAGACCACATTAACAAAGTTCATGATATTCCTTGTTTCGAAGATCTCTTTCTCAAAACGTTGGTCTTAATAAATCCAAACACGTTGGTCTTAGTAATTGCCAGCCGGGAGTTAAATGCTCTCACAATCTCATTTTATTTAGTTTTCAGAGATGAAACTACCTTCTGGTATTTATATCAAGTCCAACGGAGCATATTTTGCTCCGTCACATCGTTTCCTGTGCTCTCATCTTCGAAACAAGGAATATCATGAACTTCGTTAATGTGGTCTTTAAAACAATGTTTAATTACTGACTGATTTGGTCTATACTGTTTATGTATGTGAATTGTGTATTGTTTGATTGCATATTAGTCTCATTTATTTATTTATTATATTTCTATACCGCCCAATAGACAGAGCTCTCTGGGCGGTTCACAAAAATTACAAATGGGGTCCTAGTTCAATGTATTAACTGGTTTAATATACGTGTAAATGATTGGTAATCATTATTGAATGTTATACTTCTACACTGATGTGGCAGGAAATTGTTTTCTAATTTGAATTATCATCACATTGAATACATTTAACTGAGTATAATATAGTTGTGTACAAATTTGAATAACAATTATTTTACTTGGTTCCCTTCTATCTAAACAGGACTATGCAGTAACAGCTCCTACTGCAGTTTCATCCATTACAGTATCACTACACATCAGATCATGTTTTTGAGTATCTTATTTGATTATCCTATTCTTTTCAAATTGAAGGGAAGAGAGACCAGGAGCTACAAGTGCGACTATTTAAATGTGAAATTCAACCATGGGCACCTCACTACTATCCTTTCTACCAAGGCTGTATGAAATGTTCTCTTGTGTGAACATTTACACCCCACCCCACCCCACCGCACCCACACACTGCATTTTTCAGCCATGCAAATCACCCTCCCAGGACAATCTTAAGAGCACTACTGGATTCACCACTTAGGAAAAACAGATTAAGCAACTGTGAAAGCTCTAATGCTCTGCAAGAGAAGTTACAAGCTCATTTTAGGATGCAGATCTACTCTTTTCAAAATGAAGTTGCATTATTGATTTCCTCCATACAATGATACAGATTTTAATAATTGGAGCATTGGCATGTAGTCCAGCTGGCAATCGACAGTATCCACATATCTTGTTCTTTCAAAGATTAGTGCAAAAGTACAGGAGACACCACTGATATGTCCTTCAGTTTTATTTTGTGAGAAAGCAGGAGCAGCACCTTTACATCAACCAGCGAAAGAGACAGGTGACCAGATTCCCAGCCATCGAGCATTTATGATGCTGAACTCCGTGGTAGCTTCAGGACTTGTGACAGTGCTTTGCCCAGCCTGCAGATATTTCTACAGGAACTCTGTGAATGTATCTGCACCAGCAGAGGATTCAATAAGCAAAGACCATAGAACACTGTTAAACGGAGACTGTGTCTTTTTTCAAAACAAATTAAAAAAAACCCTGGGCCACGGATCTCTTGGGAACATGGTATTAATGGGGGTAGAGAGAGAATCAGGCTATTCAGAGAAAAAATCTACTCCCATGTCCATGAATCAACCTTTTCACTGGATAGATCGATCTGAAACAGCTCACTGTGATTTAGTTTTCCGATTGTGTCTTTGCAATTATCTCATTGTAAAAAAATAACAGAGGTGGGGAGGAAAACCCTTTCTCTGATTTCTATAAATAAATTGGGTTAGCTCGGTACGCAGGGTATTGGCAAGCAGCATGTCATAAGGTGTTTGAAAACCGGAAAACGCCGAGCTGCAGAGTCAGAGGTCAGGAGAAGAGGGATAAGAATAGTATGTTCCGTTTTCCTGCAAAGAGAAAAAGAATAATTGATGCAGTGAACATGTGTACAATAAGACTACAAAGTCACTTCCTAAATCTTGCTGCATGCAGAGCTTCTCCCCAACGACTTCAGCCTCCAAAGGTGGGAAAGGATACCCGTCCCTTGGGCTGCTGGGCCCTTGCCCCAATGTTCATTGGAAAACCTGGACAGCTAAATCACTCTGGAAAAGGCCTGCTGGTGCTGTTCCTTCAGCTGGCATCTTGCAAAAATCACCTTGGCTACCACAACAACTACTACTACGTCTTCTGCACTCAGGCTTGAGACAGTCTCATTCCACTACAGGAAGCCTACAGCTGCTATCAGAGTTTTCCTTGCTACCCCTAGGAAAACCAGTAGGAAAAAGGGCCGTCTCACAGCGCACCTGTGCTGGCTAGACACACCTGTGAGAAAAAGGGCTGCTGCTGCTGACTGGGGCCTTTTGCCACTGGGTGTTACAGAACATGGCCCTGGCTGGAGAGAGGGAATGCAGCCAGAGGACACTGGGAAGACACCCAGGGCAGTTGGCTCGCAGACAGACGCCAGCTATTGACCTTCCCTTGCTTGAGACACAGCACCTCCCTCCTTTTTGTAAGAACTCCACCTGCTGAAGGGAATGCTGGTCAGGGACTTCTGCTTGCCTGCCTTTAATTACACCAATACAATTAAGTAAGAGAGGCTCTGAATACACACGTGCTTTTCATAGCAAATAGCTAACTATATTTATAAACATACGCATAGAGCACAAAGTATATGGTGGGAGTGCAGAAAATCATGAGGCGCCCAATAACTGTGCTGCAAAGCAAAGGGTGTCCTAGAACTTAGTTAGGAAGATTTTTTCTAGGTGTGCATCTTTTATAGAACTGATGACAAAACAAGGCCTTTGGAAGAGATATGCTTTATATCAGAAGGCATGAGGTAGGAGTGAGGCTGTGCTCTGAGGGGTTCTAGTTCTGTGACCCACTCTTCCTTTGAAAAAATCCCTTTTCAGTATCTTGTTGACTTATTTTATTTAGTATTGCATTTAAATCCCACCTTTTTTCCTCCTCCTCCTCTTCCTCCTCTCCATGTTATCCTCACAACAACAACCCTGTGAGGTAGGTTGGGCTGAGAGTCTGTGACTGGCCCAAAGTCACCCAGTGAGTTTCCATGGCCAAGTGGGGACTAGAACCAGGATCTCCCAACTCCCAGTCCAACACTTTAGCCACCAGATCACACTGGCTTGGCCAGTGTTTTATTAACACTGGTCTTGGATGATTATTGGCAGGTTGTTGGTATTGAAGGAACAAATTGAGTGCGTTAGTAAGTGTGAGCAGTTACATGAGTTGAGTTGATGTACTGAATTTAGTGGCACAAGGAAAAAGAAGTGATTGTATGCGGATGGATTTTGGGGGGGGGTTGTGTGATTGGACTGAATGTAAAGATGTGTTTCGTGTTAACCTATAGCAGTGATCCTGGGCCAAGGGAAATATGGCACTGGCAGGAGGGTGGGTGCGGGGGGGGGGGGGAGGGAGGGAGGGGCAGACAGATGTCTGTAGTCTGTCCCTATTTCTGGTCCTTCCATAAAATCTGAACATGCAGCAGGGAATATAACCATGCCTATTGCATGGCAGTGAAAATATCCTTACTTTGCTGCTTTTACTGCATCTTCAAGCAGCTGCCCAGTGAAGTTATTTAGTGTGGTTTGGGAGTTGTTAACATCTGTCCCAGTGACTAGGGTACTGAAACCCTCAGCAGTCCACTGAGTTTAGTTTGCTGACCATTTTAAGGATGGAATCGCTCTCCTTCGTGCTGACTTCACAGACTCAAGCGGGGTGACCAGTGCACCATCTATACTATTTTCAGTTGCTGTGGGTCTAGAGTCTGGTGAAAGTGTTGCAGGTGGGGAAGTGCCAATTACCCTTAAAGAAGCAATTATGTAGCTGCTCTTGAAGAATCCCAGCCACTTGAAGAATCCCAGGACCCAGAAATATTGGGAAACTATTGCCTGGATGCTAATATTCCTTCTTGGGGTAGGACTTGAGAGAGTGCTGGTGGCCCAGTTCCATGCACTCTTGGAGAAAACTGATTTTTTAAGATCCATTTTAATCTGTGTTCAGATCTGGTTTTAGAACTGAATTGGCCTTGGTTGCCCTGATGGATGACCTTTGTCAGGAGAGGGAGACTGCAACCCTATTATCTTGCTTGATCTCTCAGAAGCTTTTGATACCATTGACTATGATATCCTATTGAACTGTCTCCCATGCATTGGATGTAGGAGGCACTGCTTAAAAGTGATTCTGCTCTTAATTGGAGGAACAATCACAGTGAGTAACACTAAGTGATTATTTTTTGCCCTCTGACATTTGTAACAAAGTACTATCTTGTCCCCAGAGCTCTTCAACATCTGTACGAAGCTGTTGGGAGTGGTCATGAGATTTGGAACATGTTATGCTGATGACACCCAGCTCTATTTCTATGTTACATCTGAAACAGCTGAGGTTGTGCAGATCCTGAACCAGTGTCAGATGCAGGGGCAATGCAATGGTGGGCTGGATGGGGACCAATGAACAGAGAATGGTAATATCGAAGTCCTGTGGGTAGGCAGTTCCTAGTTCCAGAACATTGAGCATGAGGAGTTAACTCAAGATGACTGAAGAACTACAGACTTTTTTTTTCTCCAGATAATAATATTGGCATTATAATATATATCCCCCTCTCTGTTCCAAATGCTACACATCAGCTGCTTAAGCATGACTCCTTGGAAAACTGCATTATATTGAACCATGACAATGTGCACTTTAGGTAGTGTAGTTTTACTGAAACTATATGGGCAAGGTCTCTTTCTCTCTCTTTTTTCTTTTCTTAAAAAGATAAAGCATTTCTATATCTAACTCCTTTGAAAGCAACTTGTCTAAAGTAGCTTCAACGTCTTGGCTGTTTCTGAAGCAACCCCCTCAGGCATCTTTCCAAGCAGAGGGAAGTTTTAATTCAGTCTGCTTTATATAAAGTGGCTTATATACAGACTAGAAACGGAAACACACATTCAGCTCTGCAAGCCACCTACCCTGGTATCATATTCAAGAACAAACGGGGGGAAGTCAATTTGTTCAGGAGGAATGGCTGTGAAGAGCTGCTGGAGGCTTTCCACGTGGTGGACTTTGTCCTTCAGACCGGAAACAGTAAAGGTTGTGAAAAACCATGTTGAAACCTAATGGACAAGAATGGAAAAGTAATACTATTACAGAACTTTTGTTTGCAAACATTTGTCTAGATGACAGTCCAACAATTCAGTAATTTATTCAGCATTTAAAGCTGACAAAGGTAAATGTAGATTGCAAGTTTAGCAATATTATATAGCTTTCTCTCAGGCTACTACCTCTATGGCTAAAGCTATTACTGTTTTGTAGTCTCATTATTCCATGAATTATGCAATATTTATATAGAATCATAGAATAGCAGAGTTGGAAGGGGCCTACAAGGCCATCGAGTCCGACCCCCTGCTCAATGCAGGAATCCACCCTAAAGCATCCCTGACAGATGGTTGTCCAGCTGCCTCTTGAATGCCTCTAGTGTGGTCTCATACGAGGCACACTTCATTTAATTGATACTGTGTGTGTATGTATGTATGTATTTTTCCCTTGGCCATAGCACATTCTGGGTCAACACTGTGCTGGTTCTGTCATCCCAACTCAGGTTAGTACTTAGGTTATGATTCATGCAGCAAACTTTATTATTTATACAGCACCATCGACATTGTGTCTTAAGACTTTTCTAGGCAAAACTAGACAAGTCTTTTTCTGCAACGGAATGGCAATCTAAAATAAACCATTGGAAGAATGGGCAGTAGAAAAACAGAAAATTGGCAAGAGATGAATGTCAGGAAATGTAGCTATTTTTACTTAGGTTATAGTTGGGAATGAGGATTTAAGCAGTTAAGCCAAAGGCCTCCCAGGAAAGATGGGCTTTGAAGAGAGATTTGAATGAGTATTTTGTTCAACAACCTTTACACCCAGCCTCCAAACAATGGCAGTCAGGTTAGCCAGGTGAAAGCGTCCTAAGACAGGATATCCAAAAGGCTTAGATGAGAAGCTACTTACCAAGGAGCTGTTTCAGAGAGTCAACTAGGTAACTAACCCAAATGTCTGGGCATTGTTTCTTATTTTGGAATGGAATTAGTCAACGCATGCTATTAAATAAACATGCACCAGGATTTGAACAAACTCATAACCTAAGAAATACTGCCCAATATTTTGGAATCCCTCACATTCATTACTGCATCGAAAATACACATTTTCCACTTTGAAATGGCACACTTCACCTTTGAGCGAAATGTTGGATGGACGAAGTACAAGGCCTTCAGATTTCTTTTGTACCTGGGTTAATGACAAAGAGCAGTAAGCTTCTTGGGTTTTAGACAAACATTTGCAGAATTACACACGTTTTTAGCAATCTTAGACAGAGAATTGTGCTCCAGATCAACAAGGACACATGTTCCAAGACCTCATTTATTAAAGCAGGTATCACATTGTCCTGAATTATTTCTCTTTGATAAAGCTTTACACCAGAGGTGGGCAACTTGCAGCCCTCCAGATATTTTAGCCTACAACTCCCATCATCCTTTACCATTGGCTATGCTGGCTAGAGCCAATGAGTTTTAAGCCAAAAAATCTGGAAGGCCACAAGTTGCTCAACACAGACAGTGAAAAGTTAAGTCTCAAGAGTGTTAATGTCATCCAGCACATCCTCTTTATGAACCCAGGTGGCTTATTCGAGCAACCAAAGGTGCTATGTGAAAGTATCACATGAATAAAATGACATCTTCTGAAACTAGAGTTCCAGTAGCGAAAGAAGTCTACATGGACTTTCATAGTGAGTTACAAAACGTCCTGGTTAGATACTCATTAAACATCATGTCTCCCTCCACTGTTGTTTTTTTCCTAAAGTAAAAAAATATATTTGTAGTGCTTTTTGGTCCAGAAGGGAAACAAGGAGAGAACACTTGAAAACATGCTGAGGGATACTTACTTGACATCGACAATGTCAGAAAGTTTCTTCAGGAAATCCGAGTCTAAGTGATTGTAGACATTAGTGAGTGTATGGAAATATACAATGACATATTCCTTCACTACAATGTGGTCCATCACGTGGATAAAGTACAAGAGAGCCTGAGATAGAGAAAAGTCACAAATGTCGTATTTATTGTTTTAGCAGCAAATTGCAGCATCCATCCTTGTATTACTCTGGGACAGCCTTTCCCAGCCTGGTGCCCTGCAGATGTTTTGGACTATAACTCCCAGCATTTCTGACCATTTCCATGCTGGCAGGGGTTTCTGGGAGTGCATATCCTATAATTTGTTACATGGAATATCCAAATTGGATTATCTACAAAGTTATGCCTGAAAATGGGAGATGCAGCCATACCCCAATGAAAAACACGTTCTGTAAAGAGCACGTAAATACAAATGTACAAACAGAAATAAGGGTTACGTACAAACAATCATGTTTAACAATATGAAGGTAAAAGGCTAACAGAATAAGTCATCATCAGTTTCACTTGTATAAAGAGCATAAGGAAGCTGTTAAGCAGCATCGCAGCAGCAGGTACCTTTCAAATGGGTTTGAAACAGGTGTATCTTGTTCTGTTGCATTTTATTTTGCACCCAAATACCACCATTTCCAAACAGGCAGTGGACACAGGAAGTAACTTTGTCATGACTGATAAAATATCAGACCCTTTCTTCCAGGAGTAACATCATCTATAAGTATCTGATCTACTTGCAGCCAGAACGTTGCCTAATGACTAGCATGTACAACGTCTGAGCCCAAGAGCATCTGTATATTCCACATGCCCTTGATAAGTAATTGTAGCCAGGCATGATGAATGTTTGCGACATCTAGGATACTATATATGTGGCACATGAATCTCTTGGTATCTGAGTAACATTTCTCTTGTTCAATACTACTGAGAAGTTTGGCTTGTTTACTTCAAGCAAGACTTCTTTCCATGGCCACTGAAGGATGAAACTGTGTCACACACAGCCTGTTAACATCCTGTTTGGATTACTATGATGTTCTATATGCAGGACTTTTTTTTAAGCTCTTCAGAAGCTTCAGTTGGTGCAAAGTACAACAATTAAATTCCTGACTAGTGCGAGGTATTCAGATCATATCTTGCTCGTCTTGAAGCAACTTCACTGGTTTCCAGTCCACTTTAGTTGTTGTTCAAAGTCTTCTTCTCACCTTTAAAGCCCTATATGTCTCAAGACCAGTGGATCTCAAAGAACCACTTGACTCATAGACAAACCTGCCTGGACATTGAAATCATCTTCTGTGCTTGTTCTGTAGGTCCTCTGCCTTCTGAGGTATCTTTTCAGTACTAAATGAACAGCTGGGATGGGTTTTAAGAGGTTTTAATGGTGTTGCTGTTCTGCTGTTTTAAGGTGTTGATGTATTCTAAACTGATGATTTAACTATTACCTGCTCTCAAAACCCTTTTAGGATTATATTATTATTATTTGCATTTTTATACCGCCCAATAGCTGAAGCTCCCTGGGCGGTTCACAAAAACTAAAACCATTCAAAGTATAAAACAAACAGCATAAAAAATACATGTTAAAAAGTGATTAAAAACATACCACACATAATTAAAACATCTTAAAAACATTCTAAAATTTCACTGGATAGGCCTGCCGGAATAGATCAGTCTTTATAGCTTTTTTAAACTCTAAAAGACTGTCAAGTTAACAAATCTCCTCCGGCAGGCCATTCCACAATCTGGGAAAAGCATGATGCAAATATATGTGAAACAAACTAAACTGGATTTTTAAAAATATATTAATACTTTTGTTAGATTTTTTTTATGCAATACAAATAAAACAGGAAGAGGGGATGGGGGGAGGGGTTTGGAACATATTTGAAAACATATATAAGCTCTCCCTGATACACAAGCAAATATAAGGGTATATGATGACCAAATATCCAAATATGTGTCTAGAGACTGATTTCTGTAGTAAGCTGCATGTTTAAATATAAAAAGGGCAGTAAGGTCCTCTATCCATGAAAAAGTAGATAGTGTGGAGTTGGACTTCCAGCTTTGAAGTTTAAGACTTTTTGCTACCACGAGTGCTCTCAAAATATGCTTTTGTTGACTATCTGATACATCCCAGAAAATAGGAATATAATTCGAAAGCACATGAACATCAGTAAATTTCAGCTATTTTTCTTATACAAAATTAAAACCATTCAAAGTATAAAACAACAGTATAAAACCATAATATAATATACAATATAAAAGCATATGAGACAGAACATTCAATCTAAGCATATTGACTTTACCCCATGTACTTATAGAGAGAATCGTAATCTAAGGTTATCTGTGATGTTAACAAGTTCAAATGTAGTTTGACTATTTGAGAAATATCCCTGGGGATTTGAATACTAAAGTCTGTTATAGTCTCAGGGCACCAACAAAAATGCCATCTATTACATGTTACATTTATGCCCAGAGGCATCAATTCAGATTTTGGCCAGTTAATGGTGTATCCAGAAAGGAGTCCAAAGGTAGTGATGAGTGTAAAAAGCTCTAGAATGGACGCCTCAGGTTTGTCAACAAACAGTAATATATCTGGAATGTAAGCCTTTGTGGCAGGGATTTGATGTTTTATTCTGTACAGTGACATGTGCATTGATGGCTGTATATAAATATAATATTGTTTTATATTCAGTGCCTCCATCAGTCAGTCCATGAATGCCATTGTTCTGCCACATAGCACATGCAAGGGGTTCCAGACAAAGGTCAAATATCAAGGGGGAAAGGGGACACACCTGTTTAGTACTCCTCTCTAAATTAAATGGGGAACATAATCCTGTTGGTTATCACCTGAGACAGGATTTTAACTGATTTTGAACATTCATTTGGGAGGCCAAATGCAGTAAGAGTAGTTGTGATAAACTGCCAATAGACTTTGTCAAAGGTCTTTCCAACATGTAATTACACTATGGCAGCAGGTTCATGTTTCAGTGGTTTAGGGTCACTAAATTTACCAACAGCTGAAGGTTATCAACCTCCTGACATCTATGGATAAAACCAGCTTCACAAGGATGGGTGAGAGTTGCTACTACCTTTAACAAATCTGGATTTAAAGAGACACTGTTACAATACTAAAGAAGCACTACTATAATTTTTAGGTTACATGCCAAGATCTCACCTTCTCCATGTCTATGAGTGTTACAGGAATATTCCTCCCAACCACTGTCATTACTGTACGACCACAGTTATCAACACCTATATAAAAAGAATGAGCATTAGAAACTCATTTTCGATTAAAAAAAAATCAAAAAAAATTGCTGCACATCTCTATGTGCAGCAAATTTAGCCAAAAAACTCATAGTTCATTAAGACATGGTTTCAGCCATTACAACTAGGACGCAATACTATTCAATGAAACACTAGCTTTCACTACACTGCTTCAGAGCAAGATTGGTCTGGGATTGCACAGGAGTCAAAGAGACAGCAAGTTCTCTCTCATGTACACTAACAGTACGCTGTTTAGCCCTTTTCAGGGTAACGGCCATCCCTTAGCTACAACTAAGAACCATTTCTTCAACCATATTTCTTACACACAGCGTTGAAGCTCTTGAGATACTTTGGCAATTTTCTTTGAATAAGTAAATTTACATCCTGCCCTTCCAACGTATACAAAGTTTAAATTATTAAATTTTAAGTTGTTTCAGTCTAGCAACTCTCAGGGGAAACTAAACTATAAGGATGCATTCACAGGCTCGATTTCCCTATACAGTGTAGCATTATAACATGGATGACACATTTCATTTGCAGACTTCATTACAATATATTCCTCAACAAGGAAGACTTATGGAGCAATTAGGATTTGGGGTCTTGAACTTACCTGTTTGGTATAAAGCTTTAAGGGAAGCGATATCAGACAGGTCTTCAGCTCTTGCCCGACAAAGCCAGCGGTTGTAACTAGAAGGCATTCACATAATAGTTTCAGAACTGTCTAAATGATCCAGTATCAAGGTTAGCAACCAAACCCAGTAGCAGCAGAGGCATATTATTAAATACACCCAAATAACCGGCTCTCTTTCTCATGTAACATTATGCCTCAACATTCACATAAAGCTAAAGGAAAACAATCGTTCTTAGAAGGTGATTATGTTGAGTAGAACTAACATAGCGTAGGCCTGCCATTGCCTCATGCAACGCACAGAATGTTTGCCTAAAGACCTAAACAGGCTAAAGAAATGTGCCCCTCTTTGTCTTTAAAATTCCGCTACAACACAACACCAATGATCAATATCATTGATTGTAGAATGGCCTGCCGGAGGAGATTTGTAAAATTAACTCTCTGTGTGATTTTAAGACAGCTTTAAAGACTAGCCTTTTCCGGCAGGCCTATCCAGATCAATGTTAAATCAAGAATTTTTTTAAGATGTATTGATTCCTGTTCTAATGTTGTTCCCCGCCTCGATCCAAAGGGAGAGGCGGGTAAGAAATAATAATAATAATAATAATAATAATAATAATATACATTGGGCAAATGCTCTCAAGCATGTAGCAGTGAAGACTGAAAAACAGTGTATCGAAAGTAGGGGGTGCTCAGTCTGAAATAGCCTCTTACTTCCTCTGATGTTGTTTCTGCAGTGCTGCCTCCGAGAGTTGTCCTTGAAGGATGAGACGCCTCTGTTTATCAACATCTCCCTCCATTCGGGCAAAAGCATGGGAACCAATAAACGAGAGGTCTGCTTCTAGTCCTTCCTCATCAGAATTATCTGCAAAAGGTAAGTGAGAATGACAAAGAAACTACTCATCATAAAGCCACAATACAAATCCAATACAGGAAAACTATGGGATTTGTGCATAGCAGCTGGAAAGACCCACAGTGCAATAAGAGGTTAAGTTATGCAGTGCATCAGAGTTTAGCAGTGTCTCTTTCTGTGAAACAAGCAGGATAAGTGAAGTTATGTTTTTACATAAGGCAAGCTTCTGGGGAGGGTTTGCCAAAATAAGGGCACCACCGCTGAAAAGATCGTCCCGTTCCCGCTCCCCACCCCCCGCTACTGACCACCTCATGAGGACACATGGAGAAGGGCCTCACCAGAGGATCTTAGGTCTGGGCAGAGAGACGGAGGAGACCATCCTTCAAGTAAATGGACTCAATGTCGTTTGCAGCTTTAGAAGTTCATATCAACACTTTGAATTTGGTCCTTCACTGAGGACCCTATTAGTACTCTTGGACCTCTCAGGGGCTTTTGATACCATTGACTATGGCACCCTTCAGAATTTGCTGCCTAAGTTGGGAGTTGGAGTTGACCATTTTACAGTGACTCCTACATCAATACCCATTTTCAAGATGGTGGCTTTGGAGGGTTATTGCTCTGTTCCATGGCAATTATCTCATAATAGAGCCACAATATAAATCCAGTATGGGAAAACTATGGGATTTGTGCACAGCAGCAAGAAAGAACTGCAGTGCAATAAGAGGTTCAATTTTTTGCCCACCTTATTTAACATCAACTTGAAATGGCAGGGGGCAATTATCCAGGAAGTGGGCACGGGTGACCTTTGGACAGGTCACTTGTGCTTTTTGACTAGCCATTCCTCCTATAGCAGACATTTTGTGTTGATGTACAGAACAGTTTTTCAACTGCCAAATGTGCCCATGGCCCCCAAAAGTTTGGAGATCCCTGCTAATGCCCTGAAGACAAATGTATTTCATTTATAAATGATCTCCATCCTAACTCCTCTGTAGACTCTTGACTTGAATGACAGACTCACCCTCTGAGACCCCTGGCTTTTCACTAATTCTGATCTGACGTTCTGGCACTACTGGCTCCCCTTCTGCATTGCCAATGTCAGCTGGAAGGAAAGGCAGGGACCGATTCTCTTCTTCTAGTGATCGTGGGAAGTACAGCGGCAGCATCTTCTGATAAGTAGCCTGTAAAGGGGAGAGAGTTTGGGAATGTTTTGTCTTGCATCACCTCTTTTCAGGGCAGGTTAGAAACATGATGGGCCAAGAAGACAAGTAAATACTGACAAAAAGGCAATACATGGTGTTGCCCCAGACATTCTTTTGTATAGCATGTTGTTCATGCCAACACCATAGATTGCAAATATTGGCTAACCAGGTTTCCTATATGTGGAGCTCAGTTGCAATTTTTTTTAGCTGCCCTCAGCACCTCTTTTTCAGCTTTTGACAAACACAGAAAGATCAATAAATAATAAATTTTGATCCAAGTTTAAAGCCTAAAGCAGTAAGAAACCCATGCCACGTTCCCATGCCATCAGAAATTAGCATATTACGCAAGGCAGGAGCCAAATGGTACTCACCATAGCTAACCTTCTGCTGCAAACACAGTAAGCCCCCGGCTTCCTCCCAGCCTTCAGTGGTTGTGCTTTGCAGGTGCTCAGCATAACCATGGTGATAACCTCCCCCACCTCCCTCTCCCCAGCCCCAAAGTGGGGAGGAAGCATAGGATGTGTTTCGGTGCTGTGCTTCAAGGCGCTCCAAGTGCCTTGAAAGCGCACGGCCAAGATGGCAAGCCCCACTTCCCTCCTCCAGCTGGAGAGTGGGGAGCAGATGGTTGGTTTGACTCTCTGCTTCTGGGGCATGTTGGGTGGGCAAGCCCCCACTGCCACCTCACAAGAATGTCAGAGCGGATCACCTTGTCCAGCATTCTCATCTCACAGTGGCCCACAAGCAGGACGTGAGCACCACAGCGCCTCCACCTTTGCGATGGAGAGGGACATGCGCTTGGAATGCCTCAAAGCACAGGGCCAAGGCAAAACCCCAGTCCTCCTTTCCAGCTCCAGCTTTGGGGCTGTGGGGGCGGAGGGAGCAGAGGATTGCCCTCAACTGTGTGCTGCAGTGGAAGGGTAGTGGCAAACCCTGTCCCATGGGCAATTTTTATACAAACACTTTATTACTTGGTAAAACTTTTCCTGGCCTGCAACTACTTCATAAGAAGCGCCATGCTGGATCAGATCAAGGGTCCATCTAGTCCAGTATTCTGTTCACACAGTGACCAACACCAGCTGTTGACCAGGAACCCAACATCAACAGAAACTTTCAGCACAGACTGCGGATGACATTTGCATGTTATAATGATTCTTCGGTTTGTTTTTTGGTGGTTTTTTTTTTTTAAAAAAAATCCCTGCACATAGAAAACTAGTAATTCCGTTCAACGTTTCTTTTAATTACTAGTATTTTTTGATGGGGAAGCAGTCACACTCTTCCCCTTCCCATTTGAAGTGGCATCGCCCAGGGACAGTTTTGCCAGATGATTCCTCTAGAGAGCTCCTCTATTCTCTAGTTACTGCATCTTACTGAAGAAGTCTGTGAGACGTTTAGGGTGTCAGTTGCTGATGAGCTCACTTGCAGGAGCTCTGGACCACACATGGAAATTCCTCTGTCCACACATTCCCCTGCTCATTTCAAGGAAGAACTGGTCTGCATTTAGGAAAGGAAGGGTCACTGAAGAGACCACGTGGATCCCAGGAGAAGTGGTGTGGGGGTAGGTAGTTTCTTCCCTCCTCCCTCTTTGCTCTGCGTTATACCTCATTTTGTAAGATACCAAGCAAGCAATACCTAAACCAATATTAATTCGATTTGCTTATTTTGACAGCCTTTAGAATTATTCAGCCACCGCAATGCAGATTTACTGCTTCCCTTTTCATAAGATCAAACGAAGCTGGCCTCTGAACATCTTACAATTAGAAGAAATTTACAATCCAATAGCATAACCATTTGTTGGTTAGAAACAAATGCCTACTGAGTAGCTATTTGAAAGTATATTCGACTTACGAAACAAGAACGAGAAAGTCTTGAAATTAAGTTTATTGTGCACCTTCTGAAGAAGTTAAGATCAACAGAGAAGGGCTCACAATTGCAGACCAAATGCCTATATACAGGAACATAATCACTATAATGGTCCTGTCCTTAATCACGATCAAAACAGAAAAACAAAATAGGTGTAAGGAGAATTTTAAGAACAAAAATATAACATATTGCAAATTTCAGTACAATAGCTAATATATCATCCAATTTTTTAAACAACAACGAATTAGCAGTCCAATTGTTTTCAAGCATATATAGAATAATCTACATAGGATAATCAACATACCTCTTCAAGCTCAGACACTGCAAATACCACTTTTTCAAGAGTTTCCCCGTGAACCTCTAAAAATCGCCTGATTGTTCCTGTGGGTGAGATGAAGGATAGGAATCAACCAATCAATCAATGTAACTTTATTGACATAAAACAACACAAACCATACAAAACATCATGACATCCTCCAGACAAACTAGTACTCTTACATTGTGCAATTCAGCCTGCTAGTATAGTAGACAGTACTAAATCTCCCTGCTGACTATTCCACCATGCCTCTGGTTGTAGCTTTGATACGTCATTACATAATGGGCAAATAATGCAACATTTTCAAGCATTCCCCCCACCCCACCCCCGCAGATAATAGGGTCCGTAGAGTGTCAGACCCCCACGGATCCTTGACAATTTAATAAGATCTTTTCCAGATATCTCTGCCGTGGGTGGGAATCAACAAACATAGCCAGCAAAAACAGAAGGGACATTCAAGGTTACCATTTAGGAGGAAAGTACAGGACTGCCCTCCATTTCATTATTTTCCCCATCTGGAAGCCTGCTCTGGAGGCAAAGGGTTTTTTTTTTTAGCCATAGGATGAAGTCAGTACTCAATGTAAACTGTAGAGACAATGCATGAGGAGTTTTTGTCAATGCATTTCAGTATAGAACCTCTAGCCTGCCTATGCACTCCCGGTCTAACTTTTCAGCATGATGCCCTTAGCATGTTCAGTGTTTTCTTAATGACTCAGTGCTGATAACTCTCCTCCATCCTTGCTGTACAGTGTTGGTGATTGGGTTTACCTGGCAATCATACAATTTTTGGTTAAGGATTTCTTCTTCTCACTCTTAGTTACTGTCTTTCCACAGCCTGTTTTGCTATTTGAGTGCCAATCTTGAGTGATTGTACCTTGTGTCGGTACCTTAGACAAATTAGGGACTCTACTGGTGTATTGCCCACCCCACTGCCCCTCAGTCTCCTTGCCTGAGCTGACAGAGGTGGTCAGATTTGGCGCTGAGTACCTTTAGAATGATGGTTCTGGGGAATTTCAACTTCCAAGCTGAGGCTGCTGGATCCAAGGCAGCTAAGGACTTTATGGCTGCCATGGGAACTATGGGGCTATCTCAACATGTCATCAGCACAACACATGTACACTTGATTTGGTTTTCTCAACTGGGGTAGGAAGATGGTGATCTTAGCATCTATCCCATTGTCATGGCTTCTGCATGAGTGGGCAACTTATTAAAATGGTCGGCCTACAGAGGCTAATAGATTGCAATTAATGCTAGAGGGCTCTGGGTTTTTTCCCCTGCTGATACTCCTGTCAAAGCTCTGGTGACCATGTGGAATACAGAGATGACTCTTCAGTTGACAAGCTCATGCCCAAGTGGTCTCTCTTTCTGAGCATAGCCTGGGGAGCTCCTTGGTATATACCTGAACTGAGGGCAATGAAGCAAGAGAGAAGGAGGCTGGAATGCAAGTGGAGGAAGACTCATACCGAGTCCAACTGAACACAGGTTAGAGCTCATTGTCGAGGCTGCCCTGTGGCAGTGATTGTGGCAAAAAGAATTCTTTCCCAATAGTGCTGCACCTTCTCAGTGTCATCTAGCAAAGCTTTTCCAAGTGGTTCGCGGCCTGCTGCAATCTGGGTGGAATCCATGGTACCATGCTGTGACAAGTTTGTGTGACATTTTGAAGATAAGGTTTTTCAAACCTGCTACAACTTGGACACCACAGGTAATGCAGTTCCATTAGTAGAGGTGTCCAAGGCAGCACCTGGTTGTTTTATTGGATGAATTTCAATTGCTGAGGACTTAAGATGCAGACAAGGTGACCACCTGTGCGTTTGACACTTGCCCTTCATGATGTATTACATCTAATAGAGTGGATGATTGACTGAGTCCAGGAGGTTGTAAATTTCTCCTTGAGAGAGGGGGCCTCTTTAAAGGTGGAGGTAATTAGGCCACTCCTGAAAAAGCCTAATCTGGAACCAACCATAGGCCAGCGACCAAGTCATATCTCACTAACTGCTATCCCCATCAGCTTCCACCTCTAACTCAACCAATTCTCTCTCTTCTAACTGCCTCAGTCCCTACTCACTAAATGATTTTCCTAACTGACCCTAACTCTGCCCATTATTCCATTCTGTCCACTGCCACCGGAACGTTCAATCCTCTTCCCTCACTCTCCTTTGCTTTCTTGATTGAGTCATTCCATTTAGTGCTTTCTATACAACATCCACTTAGTCTACATGGGAATTTTCAGGTGTTTAGGATTCATGGTCTTAGAGGATGTACAAACAACAGTTGCATTGAAGCACCTTTAAAAAAAATATATTAGTTGGGCCAGCATTTTGTTTCAAGATTGAAGACGACATTTTCACTATGTCGTCTCCAACATAGTGGCCAAAACCATCCCAGATAGAAGGTAGAACAATTCCTGAAAGTTTCATAACAATTGGATGTGTGTGGTTCTCAAATCCATCAAGGACACACAGACAAACACTTCCATATATACATAAAAATTAGGCTATAACAACAACAACTTTTCCAGGGTACTTACGCAGAGCTATGTGGGTGGCATCTACTAAAGGGTAACCTCGTTTCACAGTGTTTATCACACAGAACCCCACAGAGGACATTGCTTGCTCCCTAAATCCAGAAGTGTAAAGAAAGATGTAAACAAGTTATGAACACACCAACGCTACTGAAGTCAAAGTAGGTTCATGCCAGTTTTCCAATCTAAAAAGGATGCATTTATTATAGTAGCACAACACAAATGATTAAGATCAAAGGTAGTACGTTAGTCTGTTTTCTGTAGGGTCCTGTGGCATCACCTTAGAACCAACTGCCTAGGGAGGTGGTGGGCTGTCTGTCTCTGAATATAAACAAAAGGCTGCAGTTGATAATAACAGGGGGGAAAGAATGTCAAGGGGCATACAACTGAGTGTAATGATTTGCTTATCAAGAATGTAAGATAACTGAGTATAGTTTATCAACCGTTTTAAATTTTAAACAAGTCTAAAGCTCCAAATCAGGTCAAAGTAATATCATTGTCCTTCATAAACAGTTATATTCAGGTCATTGCGACTAACAGACAAAAATATTTCCACAAACAACGTTGTGTCCAACAGAAAAAGTTATTACAACAAACTATGTTGTTTAATTTATAAGTATGCAAAAAAAACCCAACTTCAAGTATAACCTAGCGGGATCTGAGCTGGTGGTGACCAAACATCTTGGGGTTGTGGAGGACAAATTGATGAAAATGTCCACCCACTGTGCAGCCGCTGTAAAGAAGGCAAACTCCATGGTAGGCATTGTTAGAAAAGGTATTGAGAATAAAACTGCCAGTATCATACTGCCTTTATACAAATCTATGGTGCGACCACACCTAGAATACTTCATACTGTTTTTGTCACCACACCAAAAAAAAGGTATTGTAGAACTGGAAAAACTGCAAAGTGCAGAAAAGGGCAACTAAAATGATCAAAGGACTGGATCATCTCCCCTATGAGAGAAAGTTACAATAGCTGGAATTGCTCAGCTTGTAAAAAGGGAACACCTGATAGAGGTGGACAAAATTATGCATGATTTGGAGAATGTGGATAGGGAGACATTTTTCTCCCTCTCCCATAATACTAGAACCCAGGGTCATCCCATGAAGCTGATTGGTGGGAGATTTAGGACAGGTAAAAGGAAGGACTTCTTCATAGAATCATAGAATAGTAGAGTTGGAAGGGGCTTAAAAGGTCATAGAGTCCAACCCCCTGTTCAATGCAGGAATCCACCCTACAGCATACTTGACAGATGGTTGTCTGTCTGCCTCTTGAATGCCTCTAGTGTGGGAGAGCCCACAACCTCCCTAGATAACTGGTTCCATTGTCGTACTGCTCTAACACTCAGGAAGTTTTTCCTGATGTCCAGCCAGAATCTGACTTCCTGTAACTTGAGCCCGTTATTCCGTGTCCTGCACTCTGGGATGATAGAGAAGAGATCCTGGCCCTCCTCTGTGTGACAACTTTTTAAGTATTTGAAGAGTGCTATCATGTCTCTCCTCAACCTTCTCTTCTTCACACAGTGTGAAGTTGAACTCTGGAATTCACTATCACAAGATCTAGTATCGGCCACCAATTTGGATGGCTTTAAAAGGGGGCTGGATAAATTCCTGGAGGAGAAGGCTATCAATGACTACTAGTCCTGATGGCGAAGTGCAACCTCCAGTATCAGCAGCAGTAAGCCTGTATATACATTAGTTGCTTAGGAACAGGGATGGGAGGATGCTGTTGCACCCATGTCCTGCTTGTGCGTTCCTAGTCGACAGCTGGTTGGCTACCGTCTGAACAGTGTGCTGGACTAGATGAACCCTTGGTCTGGTTCAGCATGGCACTTCTTATGTTCTTACATTAGGTCTTGGGCAAATTATTTGCCTTTTAGTCAGCTTATCTTCTCTGAATTGCCTTACCAGATACAATTGACACTGGTTATGCATCTTGAAGTTTTACATTGTGTGTGAGTGAGTGACCACACACACAGAGAGAGGACTTGCCTGTTACAAGCAGACACATGCTTACTTTGCAAGCTGAAGGATGTTGCGATAACAGCTATATAAGGAACTCTCTGCTGCTGTTCGGTATCGACTTTTGTATTTGGGTCCCACAGTATGAATGATGAAACGGGCGGCAAGATTAAAACCCTTTGTCAGCTTTGCTTCCCCTGTCCGACAGCCTAAAAAAATCCAGGATGATAAAAGCATTGTCATAGCAAATGAAATAATGAGCCTTTGAGGCTTAGATCCCCCTTTATACTCCTGGATATGCTTGGAGGTTCCTATGTTACATCCACAGTACTCGTTAACCTGAGAGTTTAAAAAGCAGCTTGCAGAACAGTGTAGTTGAGTGGAGAGGAGCACAGCTGTTCAGGAAAAACAATAAGCTTAGATGTAACACTAAACCATTGTTTATTTATTTTATTTTTTAATTTATTTAGAGTATTTTTATCCCGCCCTTCAGCCAAAAGGCTCTCGGAGCGGCTTACAATGTATCAATAAAGAAGACAGTCCCTACCCTCAGGCTTACATTCTAAAAAAAAGACGTGACACACAAGGAAAAGTGTATGGAGGGAAGAGGGAGAAAATAAAAAGAAATTAAGGAGACTGCTTAGGCTGGTGGGAAGGCCCTGCTCCGTCCTCTCATCTCCCAATGGAGGGGCAAACCAACAGCTCCTTCTTCCCCACAAGGTGAAGATGTTAGCCCTGGGGGGGGGGGGTTTCCAACTGAAGCAGGCCCCGATGGTGCCTGCCTGCTCCAGTCTCCCTCGCATCTTCTTCCCCACAGGGTGAAGATGTCAGTTGGCCCTGTGGGGGGGGGGGGGTGTCCAACTGAAGCAGGCTCCGATGGTGCCTGCCTGCTCCAGTCTAAACTCCAATCTCCAGTTTAGCACTGTGAGAATCAGCCACTGAGAACCTTTGGCTCAAACCCTGCCCCATCTTCTGGTACAGCCTTAAGAAGGGATTTTGGAAGCTTTTGCTCCCATTTTTGACTCATCGCAGCTGAAACTAGTCTTAAATATAAGTTAAAATAGTTTGAAACTGACTTGTTTTAGTAAGCTATTGTATGTCATTTTTGGAAGAACTTCTGCTGTGAATATGTTTCACTGTCAATCCATTTTGGTGACTGAGTTTTATATGCATCACTAATAATTATTTTAAGGACATTGCTTATTTATATGATTGACTTCTACTGTAGATTTTGTATGGCTATCCCTTTTTAGTTCAGTTCAATGTTTGGAAAGCAACCAAATTTATATTACACTTACCTTTGAGTTTCTGTAGTTCAGCCCTCAGGTCAGGTCCTGCATGAATGTAAATGCTTTCAGACACTGGATTCTTATCCGTAAGAGACTCATTGCTGGTATTCACTATGGCTGTGCTGTTCAGCAATGCTACATCACCCTTCCTGAGGAAATATCACTACCATTAATTGAGCAGCACAGAAGAAAACAAGTACCTCCAAAAAACTGAAACAGAAAAGGAACCTCTTTACAACTGCTGTGTGGATATTGCTGCATAGGTTCCCCTCCAAAGAGCTGTTTTGACATGTATGGATTAACAGGACAATAATGGATAGTTACAGTCACTGACCACACAATACAATTCTGCATGAACAGAATGCAAAACTAAGAACAAATGAGATTTCCAGGTGCAGATATGGACTTCATTTTCCAGATAAATGTTGTAAACTGATTGTGATTGCCCTTAAGTAGAAGTGCTCTTACAAAACAAAGTATGGGTTAAAGTAGGCTAGTCACATTTCGAGTGCTTGTTTATATATGTAATTAAAGGTTACCAGAGTTCAACAAAGTTGTAATTTTTTTTATCATTCTTCTCACTATCCTGTCTTGATAAGTTCATTTTTTCCTGCGAAGGCCTCTTGCCAAATTCTTTTAAATCAGCTTTGAGATATCATATCCCCTACCCAATGTCCAGTGCTTTGCCTTCACTAACCTGAGTTCTTCCAGACATTGTGTACTACAACTTCCATCAGCCCCAGTCAGCATGGCCAAAGGTCCGGGAAGATGGAAGCTGTAATCCAAAATATCTGGATGGACCTAGGTAGGGTAAGGCTGATGTTGACCTCAGTTTTGTGTTGCTGAATACAATATTTAAAAATGATGAAGGGCAAACTTACCACAATATTACTTTTGCATTGATGTCTTTCCTATACAGGAAGGGCGATCGAATGTCAACTTGCTTTTTTTCAAATGGAATTGGAGAGGTGTTCAATCGGTCTGCCTCAAAAAGATCAGCCCATCCTGGCAAAGTATCAATATCCACAAAATGGGAAGGAGCTCCCAAAGGATCCATGGAACGGTCAGATCAACGCCTCTTTCAGTTCACTTTATAAGCACTCCACTTCTTAATGAGGTCTTGCTAGTACAATAGGAAAAAGACACATTGAGTCAAAAGGCTGTTTTCTCTTTACTGAAAACAGAACCAGTATATTCCTGTGAAAACATACATTTGTAAATCACTAGCTGCATTTGTACATCATGGAGAACTTGTAGGCAAAAATATCTGAAGGGTCACAACTCTCATCACCACTCACCACTGGCTATGCTAGCTAGGCCTAGTGGAAGCTGTAGGTCAAAACTTTTGGATGGCCACCAGTTGCCTACCCGTACTCAACCATGGTTTAACACACCCTTCCACAACATGGTGCCCTTCAGAAGTTTTGGACTTCATTTGCCATCAGCCCCACCCAGCATGGCCAATGGTCTGGAATACTGTGAGTTTGTCCAAAACATCTAAACGGCACCAGATTGGGAGGGGGGCGGGGAACGGATTTTTGCAACATGCACAAGCCCCGAACAAGCTTCAGGTTAATACATTTCCCTCTCCCGTGTGGAAAATTTTCCTTTTGGTCAACTGCAGTGTGTGATGCCGACTAGAGAAACAAACTGTGGTCAAGAGTAATTATTAATATTTTCAAGCAAGCCAACTTCAAATCATGGTTTTTAAAGCTGGGTTGTTGAATGCAACAACAACATTAACCACAACTCCAGGTCTGAATGTCACACTAAAAGCAAAATTTTTAGAACTCCTCCTTCTCTTCGCCATACAGTTATGGGGAGCACATATGAGCCCAAGGCTTGCTTCAGCCCATTCCAACTTGTGCATGCAATGGTAACTATGGTGCTGTCTTTGTTTACTATGACGGATGATCAATTCTATTGTATTTGAGCTGAAAAAGTATTTCCCTCCCCAATTCTGGCATAACATTTCTTCACAAGAGTAAATCTGAAAGCATTTTCTTATAGAAGCATCCTAAAGTATTCAAGGATGTATGGCTCCCCCCCACGCCCCCGCAAAACAAATGAAGCCATTTGGTTAATTTCATTTCATTCTTAAAAGTCTGAGAAGGTTCTTAGACCTAGCTCTTAAAACAGCAGAAGTGATAAACCTGGACAATGCTGCAGGCAAGAACTAGCACGATGGAATGCTTCGCTACATATTCACTTCATCTGCCCTTTGACAGATAACAGGTCCTTTTTTAAAAGACTTTGCTGTGCAGTAATATGCTGTTAAAAAGCAGGACTTTAAGTTGGATCAAAAGATTCCTCATCTGTATGTATGTATGTGCATATTTTTATATATGAAAGTTACAGCGAGTGTATATGCAAGAAATAATAAATAGCAATGTCAGAGACCATGAAATGCAAGAGACAATATGAATAGGACATTTCTATGGAAAGCTAAAAATAATACACCATGACTATTATTATTATTTATTTATTTATTTATATAGCACCATCAATGTACATGGTGCTGTACAGATAACACAGTAAATAGCAAGACCCTGCCGCATAGGCTTACAATCTAATAACACTATTTTCCAGCTCGCTCGCACCAACTAAGGATAACAGAACCTCATGCATCTGATGAAGTGGGACTCTGGCAACAATTATTATTATTACCGAATTTCTTCGATTGTAAGACACCACCGATTGTAAAATGCACACTAATCTCAGTACCACCAACAGAAAAAAACAACCCCGTGATTCTAAGACGCACCCTGTTTTTAGAGATGTTTATATGGGGGGGGGGGGGGGGAAGCGTGTCTTAGAATTGAAGAAATACGGTATTTATTGCATTTCTATACCGCCCAATAGCCGAAGCTCCCTGGGTGGTTCACAAAAACTAAAACTATTCAAAGTATAAAACAATAGCTTTTACTACAATAACAGGCGGCACAAAACAGAGAAGGGGTCAGAAGCTCAGCTGTCTTGAAACCGGGGAACCAGAGGCAGCTGGTCTCTGCTTGCCCTTTCCGTTGAGAAGCTCCCCTTCCTCTTGGAAGTTTACTCCCACCCACCCCTGTGCTGTCTCCAGTATCCGAGGCTGTAAGCCTGGGCGCACCAGTTGCTGGGGAACATGGGTGGAAGTGTGCTCTTGTACCACGTCCTGCTTTGTGGGTCCCTGGCCAATGGCTGGTTGTCCACTGCGTGAACAGAGTGCTGGACTAGATGGACCCTTGGTCTGATCCAGCATCAGGGCACTTCTCATGTTCTTAGTCTTCTCTTGCCACCAAACTGACTCATGGTTATGACCAGTACAAATTACTATTATTCCTTCAGGACATTCCATGAATAAAATTTCTGCAGCAGGAGATGTTGAAAATGGCTTTATCCGCTATGTGGCTCCGTAGCAGTGGCATAATAATGCCACCAGCACTATAAGGTGGTGGGTTGACCATTTAACTAAAAAAAATTAAATTAAAAAGTGCCATGGTGCGTCTTCAGAGCACAGGTATGTAAGGTAAAAGGCCCAAGTCAGCAGTGGCCTTGACCATCCTGGCTCTCTGCCAGACCCTTGGTCTGATCCAGCCTCAGGGCTCTCCTGGTGTTCTTCCCTCAACCCACATGCGAACGAATAGCGGGAAACTGAGGCAAAGCGGGGCTCGCGCAAGGCCCGCGCGGGAAGGGAGGGCAGGAGCGAGAGGGCGGGGGGGGGAGCAGCTGCCAGGGCAACGCGGGGCGAGGCGGAGAGGCGCAAAAGCCAACCCGGACATGGGGGTGCGCGCGCACGGCCACAAGCCCCGCCCCCCGCCCGGGCCTGCCCCGCCGTGCCCCCAGGGCCTCCATTGCCGCTCCCCCCTCTCGGCCCCGGCAGCGCTCCTCAGAGCCATCCCCTGGGCTGGGGCCCCCTGCCGGCCAGCCCCAGAGCCACGGGCCACCAACCCGCGAGCCCCTCTCGGCTCTTCCGGCGAGGCGCCGCTCCCCGCCGCAGCCTCCAAGGCCAGCAGGCCCAGTGGCCACAGAGATACGCAGAAGAAAAGGACGTAGAGGTGCGCGAGGAGCAGAGTCTTTCCGGGAGCTCGGTTGCAGACATTTCACTTGCAGTTGTTTCAGTGATTGCATTTTTATACCGCCCAATAGCCGAAGCTCTCTGGGCGGTTTACAAAAACTAAAACTACAACAATATTTAACAATATTTTAAAATATTGAACAATTATTGTTAAATACTGCCCGACGGCTTCTCCCCAGGGCCGGAAAGGAAACGGCAACAACAACTACTTCCCCTCCCGAAGAAAAGGCAGCCGCCAAAACCGGCTTTCATGCTCTTCCTAACCCTGATGTCATGTCTGAGTCGTTTCGGGGCTTTTGGAAGGGCTTTAAAACCTTCCATGTCTTTGCCGTTCTGTGCCCCACCTCCGCCCCACCAGTTGGGGGAAGGGGCTCGCAAGAGCCCTGCCATGCGAGCCACGTGGCCGGTCATTTCCAGCCCACCCCCACAAAACATCCCTTCGGTTTGTGTGGCAGCGCTCGACGCGTGGCCTCTCGTGGCCCTCTCGCAGACTGGCCCCAGCCCAGCCCAGCCCAGCCCAGCCCCGACCCAACGCTCAATTGCACACGGACGCCCTGGAGCTCCGTGGACTTCTATGCAGGTAGGCTGCACTTCTATGTAGGTTCAGAGACTCAAAGGAACCTCCCCCCACCCCCGTCCCCCATACAAAGCAAGGGCGCAATCCCACGCCTGTTCAGACAAATAAACAAACCCTACAACTCCCAGCATCCCTCAGAAAGCATGCCTGGTTGGGGGATGCTGGGAGTTGAAATAATAATAATGATGATGATGATGTTTATTACCCGCCTCTCGCTCTGGATATACAATTAGTTAAAAGTGCATATAAGGCCAATACAACATTAAAATCACCACCGCAGCATCTTCGAGCCCTTTTCAGCTGGGCAGGCCCGCCGGGAGCGGCTAGTCTTCGGGGCTGCCTTAAGCTTTCAGCCGCCGGGTCTCCTCCGGCAGAAGAGGCCCTTCCTTCCACCGTCGGGGGGAACGTCTGACCATGCACAGAAGCGCAGCCTACCTGCACGGGCGTCCATGGAGCTCCAGGGCCTCCGTGTGCAATTGAGCGTTGCATCGGGGCTGGCTGGAGCCAGTCTGAGAGGAGGCCGGAGGGAGCCACGCGCCCAGCGCTGCCACACAACCGAAGGGGTGTTTTATGTCCGGGGGGGGGAGTTGGGGGGGGAACGGCCATGACGAACAGCCCCCGCCGCACACCGCGGATGGACTTACCTCTTCCGAAACACACGTCAGGCGGAGCGCGGGCTCCTGGGCTGCTACCTGTTGCTGGGGGCGGGGCGGGACATGCTCCTGCGCAATCGCCACCACGACGCCACCGCCCTTTCCCCGTGGCTGGGCCCGGGGGCTCCCGCTTCCGTCCCGCGGAGTCGCGAGGCAGCTTCCGGCGCGAACCCGGGAGCTCCGCCTCCAGGGGGCTCCTCCGCAGCCTCCTTCCGCTCCCCTCGCCCCGCCTCTTCCGGTTCCTCGCCTCAGGGAAGCCAGGGCGCCTGCGCGCGTGCGTGGGAGGGGGGTGCGTGTCTCTCTCTTTCCCCTCGGCTCTTCTTCCGCCTCGCGGCGAGCACGTGCGGCAGAAGGACGGCGGGCCGGTAGGTGGAGCGGATGGCCGCCCGGCGCCCCATCACGGGACCGGGGGAAGCTGCCTCGCTCTTAACCCAGCAGCTCTTCAGTGGCGCCCGGGAGGAAGGGAAGGGGCGACTCCTGAGAGCTCCTCCATAGATCGGGGCGGGCGCGGGCAGGGCCGGTGCCGGACTCTTCCGCGCCCTAGGCAAAGCGAGCTCTGGGCGAGGAGGGGAGCTGCCTCACCATGGTGTGTGTGACGGGCTGTCATTTCCGCTGTGCCCCAGAGCTTATTGGGGGCGCAGCCCTGCCCCTTATCCAGAGAGGCAGCCCGTGGGCGCCACTTCTTCCACCCCTCCCCAAGGGCCGCCCCCCCCCAGCTCCGGAAGGGCCGCCCGTCCAAGCCTCCTTTGGGGCACAGCAGCAAGGCTGGGCACGCTGCACCGGGCACGCTGCACCTGCCCCACCGACCGTGCAGCCGCTCCTGCGCCTCTGCGCGCGTGTGTCTGCCTGGCAGCCCCCGCTCAGTCTCCAGCAGCTGCAGCCCCCAACGGGGAAGGCGGCACACGGGGGCTGCCTGTCTCTGCGCCCTCCTCGCTCGCCTCCCGGCCCACAGAGCCTTCGGCTGTCCCCCGACCTGCTCCTCTTCCATCTCCTCCGTGTCGTCTCCGAGGGTTTTGCAACAACCAGCACCCACTCACCGTGTGGACAGCAGAAATGAGTCGCGCCTCTCCGGGGCCTCTGATTGCAGCTGCAGGAAAAGGCTGGCCGTGCATAGGCATCCAAGCCCCCACCCCCAAAAACTTCCGACCCCAGGAGTAGGGAGAGGGGCAGCCTGCACCCCTCTGACGTCTGCGGCTGCCTAGTTGGCAAGGGAAGGGGCTTTCCATGAGAGTGAGTTTCCTCACTGTGGTTCTCCTTGCTTAAAGCAAGCGCCCGCCCACCCCCGTCTACCTATCCAAACCCAGGTGTGCGGAGGCCCCGGGGGTGATCTGTCCGTCCTTGGGGTCGTAGTGGGACTAGTGTAGATGGTGCGACTCACGGCTAGACTCTGCCTGTCAGCGTGAAGTTATTCTAGAGGGAAGGCGGTCCCTCCCTGTGGCTTTTAATGGAAGTAAACGTGTGGGTAGTTACGCGGCAGAAATGCCCTCAAAGCAATGTTGGGAGAATGACCCCATGGAAGGTGTATTGTGAGCACGAGAGAGCGGAAGGCCGTAGTTCTTGTGCCGATTCTTTCAGGTAGAACGGCAGCAACTACTGCCTTTATGTTTCTAATAGTACTTCAGAAATAACATTCTCTCTCCTTGTTTAAGCTGGATTTAGCAAGGACCTGGAGGCCTTTCCATGGGTCTCACCAAGCAATACCTGCGCTACGTGGGCACTGCCCTCTTTGGAGTGGTCACCAGCCAGAAAGGCAATATTGTCTATGTGACTCTGCGGGGCGAAAAAGGTCGTTATGTCGCCGTGCCAGCCTGTGAACATGTTTTCATCTGGGACACACGGAAAGGAGAGAAGGTAGGCAATTATTTTAGCCTTCAAGAGGAATACACAGCAGTCCAAGATGCCATGTGCTTTATTCCACGTGTGTACGATGACATTTCCTTGTTTGGTGGCTGTAAGTGGCTGCAGGGATGGTGGACTGTTAAAAAAACATTGCTGTCATCACATTGAGCTATGGTGAGAACGACTATATGAGGGCCTTGTTAGCATATACCTTTTCCCCCTGGTACTGGAGAGAACTAGGCTTATGCATGCTGCATGGAAATTTGAGTCACTCTTCTGGAGTTGAAGTTTTATTGATGATCTTATAGAGTGGTCTTGACTGTACCTCTTTGTATCAATCTCTGCCCTTTAATTTATATGCTAACCGTGATCTCATTCTCCAAATGTGGCTCCTTATGTAGCTATGAGAGAGAAGTATTAGCAGGCTCAGGGGGATCTTAAGCTCCCCCTAGGAGAGCTAAGCACAGTCAGTGCCCACAGAGTACTGACTGTTGGGATGGAAGACTGAGAGGAAGGGGAAAGTAAAATGGAGAATCCTGAAAAAGGGGGTGGATAGTTGAAGTCCTGAACAGGAACACTCCACGCTGTAACATCTTGTTGCAGGTCCTTCCTGTTAGTACAGATGGTTATTCCTTGCCTTTATATACTTTGAACCCATATTTTTCTGCCCCACCAACAAGGGGAAATTGAGGAAAGTTACTTTAACATCATGGATGCCAAGAAAGGCAGGAAAACCACATAGCAACACAAAATCATTCTTTTGGAGCCACATTTTGGTGCTCCAGCAGCAATCTCTATTGGCCAGAAAAAAACAGTCTAGAAAATAAAATTGCGGGGGGTGGGGGGTACTAGGAAAAAATTGATTCATGCACTCTCACACTCAGGCTGCAACCTTGATTCCATTTACTTGTGAGTTAACCTCATTGAAATGAGTGGGACATACTTCTGAAAAGACATGTATAAGATTGTACTGTCGCTTTCTCACACATGCACACAGGCAGGAATTCCCTCTCATGCCCCCCCCCCCCCCGCTCTATACCTGTACACACTGCAAGTAGGATCCACCCACCAAAACCGCACACACACTGCCAAGCCAGCCCCCTCCTTCAGCGTTGCTCCAATCAGCCTGTGGCCACCCAACACCCCCTCCCCCCCCAATACAGGGGCCACTTTTCTTTTTTAACCTGTTGGCTAGTCCAGGTGCATGGAAAAGGGAAGCCCCAGCTTTTAGCAACCATTTTTATTTTCCTGTGAATGCCTGGGCAGGACCCTCTTCTTTTCTATTGTATTTCCCCCTCAGTGTTATATTTGATTCTGCCCCTCCCCCACTGCCAAGTTATTCTTTAATCCTTTTTCCGTTACTCCGGGCTACCCCAATATTTCCACCAACAAGGGTAGCAACTAGGGCCAAAGCAGACATGATTTAAAGTTGTCTTATAAAGATCTTATTTTCCTCCATTTTCACTCTAGAGTAAGTGCAGGAGGCTGGATGCAAATTTCAACCCTATAGTGAAGGGTTTGGGGGACTTTAACCTTTCAACCTTGTTACAATCCTGATTGTTCCCCTCCCACCTGCAATTTCTATTGAAATAGTGTTTCCTTAAAGTAAATGTATCATTTTGTAGTATAAACTGGACACGTGCCCTCCAATCCAAATCAGGACTGTGTCCAGGCCTGCTCACCGGGCTGCACGAGCCTCTTCTGAGGTTTGGCTTGCCCCCCCAGCAAGGGCTCAGCAGCAGCCGCCCCTTCACCAAAACTGCATACTCCCCCGCCCCCACTGCGTTAATGGTGGCTGTAAAGTCCCCATATGCGCAAAGGTAAAGGTGCGAATATTAAACCTATTAGACTGTTTAGGTTGGGATTCTGTCTCCACCTCCAACACACACACACACACACACGATTATATGAAGTTCTTGAAAGCTGATTCTTTCTGCAGAATGTAAATATCTAATGTATTCTAAATGGTTGTGTGCTTCGTGACTGGGGATTGAAAGAGAGCTCTCTGAATAATCAGAAAAACACTTTAAATATATTAGATTGTGATACATCAAATGATAAAAGGTATTTAAAAATGCTTGCACATTTTCCTCATTATACAACCCTAACTTTTGTTTTGTTTGACTTACCACACTTTATAAGGATGGTTCAAATGTATTAAGGCATGTAGTGTGTGTTTAATTAAAAGCTTTCTTCTTCCAAACTTTTCCATGCCATACCACATTACGAAAACTTCTCGGCTGCATTTTGCGCTGCAGGTTCTCATCCTCCAGGGGAAGAAACAGGAAGCTACTGCTCTCTGCCCATCCCCAGATGGTCTGTATTTGGCTGTTGGATACGAGGATGGATCAATTTGTGTATTCAGTCTCCTAAGTGGTGAAGGAAATGTCACTTTCAATGGTCATAAAGCTGCTGTCACTGCCTTAAAATATGATGATCTCGGCGGGAAGCTGGCTTCAGGATCAAAGGTGAGAAATCTTTGGAGAACTGGTGAAGAGTTCTTTGAACTCTTCAGATGTAACTGAAGAGTGTCAGACATATGTCAATGATGGGGCTCAATGCAAAGTAAGAAGCATGCTGTAGATGAGATCTGGTGTATCCATTGAGCAGAATATCCCTCATGGATTAGATCAGTAGTCCAGCATCCTATTTTCGCTTCTGGTCTGTTTCCAGGCACAATTCAAAGTGCTGGTGGTTGTTGTTGTTGTTGTTGTTATTATTATTATTATTATTATTATTTGTATCCCACCTTTTGACCAATGCTGGACCTATCAAGCCCTATCCGTCTCAGGTCCAGGTTATCTGAAAGACTGTATTCTCCCTTACAAGCCTGCCTGTCCTCTGAGATCTTCAGGGGAGGCATTTCTCTCAGTCCCACCACCATCATAGGCACGCCTGGTAGGAACGTGGGAGGGGGCCTTCTTGGTGGCTGCTCTAAGGCTCTGGAACGCCCTTCCCAGGGAAGCTGGACTGGCTCTCTCTTTGCTATGCTTCTGGAGGCAGGCAAAAGTTTTTTGTTCTGGCAGGCCTTTGGGGAATAGTCTGGACCTCTATTTATATGTTGGATTTTTAAATTTATTTATTTATTTCATTTTTTATACCGCCCAATAAGCCAAAGCTCTCTGGGCAGTTCACAAAAATTAAAACCGTGAAAAGCATAAAATTATTTGTGTTTTAAATGTTTTAATATTGCAGCAGGTTTAAGTATATTTTTAACTTTTGCATATTTCTGTTTATGTTTTAATGGTACATTTTTTAATTTTGTAAAGCCACCTTGAGTCACAGTATAGGAGAAAAGATGGGATACTAAAAAAAAGTCCTCCACAAAGCAGCTTACAACTTAGCTAAGCTAGTATGAATAGTGTTTTAAAACAACAATCATTCTTTAAAAACCCTAAACAATTCCCTGTATCTCTTCTGGATATATAACTCAGTTTCTAGTACATGAACAAATAAGTTGGAAACTGCTTCAAAAGGGCATCCCTAGCACTGAATGCTGAAGTGTTTACTTTGTGAGCTTAGAATCTAAGTAGGCCACAACTTGAAGGGAGGGGCTGCTTTTGAGGAAGTAGTAGGAAGCCTCCTCTTCTGAACTCACATGGAAGATCTCTTGCTGTCAACTTTTAGCATTTGTTTGATGATTTTTATTGTTTTATTGTAAACAGCCTTGAGAGCCATTTTTTTTATGGAATTCTGGGTATACATTTAAATGTAAATCAATGCAGTGAAAGAAGTAGGTCACAAACATATTAAGCGCTTGGCCTTTTAATATGTTTATGTTTAAAAGATGAGGATAAGTTTAACTTTATACAGTGAGGTAAATTGCAGGTTGGTATTTGCATGTTTGTCTGAGGTGGTTTAAAGACAGGGAATTGATTGGGTGCCCTGCTAAAATTAGTTTACAATGTACACGACTATGGAAATGGTATGTGTTGAGCCTCAGAATGTTCTTTTTCTTCTAGGATACAGATGTCATCATTTGGGATGTGATCAATGAGAGTGGTTTGTACCGACTGAAGGGCCACAAGGATGCTGTTACGCAGGTGCTCTTCTTGAAGGAGAAGAATATACTGGTTTCCAGGTAAAGGTGTTCAAGTAGGATACTACAGGCAAACCACCTAGTGTCCTGATCTAGCACATGAGTTGATTTTAAGTACCTCATTAATCTTACTGTAATGAGTTAATGTAGGCCTATACAATGCTGAATACAGCCCACCAGTTATATATTTTGGTCTGCCAGGTTCATAACAAGCCTTGGGTTTTTTTCAATTCCTAGGCAGGCATGAAAATCAGATTGACTGAATCCTTAAAGAAGGGGTGGGCAATTTGTGGCCCTTCTGATGTTTTTATTTTATTTATTACATTTCTGTACTGCCCAATAGCCGAAGTTCTTCGGGAGGTTCACAAGAATTTGCACGGGTGGAATAGACTCAATGGGTCACCTTTTCTAACAGAACGTTAGAGCAGCCCTGTTGGATCATACCCAGAAATCATAGAATAGCAGAGTTGGAAGGGGCCTACAAGGCCATCGAGTCCAACCCCCTGCTCAATGCAGGAATCCACCCTAAAGCATCCCTGACAGATGGTTGTCCGGCTGCTTCAGCATCCTCTTTTCATCAAAGGCCACATCAGGTGTCATAGGAAAAAGAGGCAACTATCTCTGGTGCTATGAAATGTCAAAAAGGTTTCTTTATTTTTCTATACGAAATATAAAGAATGTTCTAAAAACTTGAAACCAAGCTAGTAGAGTTGGAAGGGGCCTACAAGGCCATCAAGTCCAACCCCCTGCTCAATACAGGAATCCACCCTAAAGCATCCCTGACAGGTGGTTGTCCATCTTGCCTGCCCACCTTTTGTCCACTGACTCACTATGGTAGCTTATTACACTGAATTATTCATACAATTAAGCAGCCCTTTCTAAAGTCAAATGCTGGTGGGGCCAAGAGATGCCCAATGTGCATTAGTTAGAACTTGAACAAGGGTTATATCATATTCAGAAAGTAGCTGGTCAATATTTTAGTTTACCAGGATGATTGATAATCGCACATTTAGCCTTATATTGGAGTCACTGTCATCATGGAATGTAACATTGAGTCTATTAGCAAATTTGACATTCTTTGGTATGACAAGAGTGTGTTGTTGGTGCCTGTTTCTTTCTCTTCAGAAAGGTGTGTGGCGGGGGGGGGGGGGGACATGACGGTGATGCTTGTTCAGTTGCCCAGAGGGATGGGAATAAATCAGTTTGAATTTAGGCTTACATGGCATCTATTGTACTTCTGGGCTAAGCGGTTCTTTGCTGACCTGCTCCTCTTTTCTTTCTTGCCTTCTTTTGAGTTCAAGCCTAATCTGTTGACCTGTGCCCTCATCAAGAGCACCAAGAAGATACAGCTGCAGTTGTTCACTTATGATCTCGCATATATGACTATAAAGGGGTAGCTATGAATTGCTTCATGGAAGTTAAGCTAAGCACGACCTGTTTTCTAGCTGTACCACTGCCAGATGAGGCTATACGCTGCCCTGCGGAACTCAGAACCTATAGGTTTCATTTCACATAGTGTGCCTGTTACTGTACACACACTGTAGCCACCATAGAATGGTGGGACTAATATTAACCTGGCTATCTAGGGTGAAATTATTGCCATTCATTGGGTAACTTTCTTCCTTTCCTTTTGCAGTGGAAAAGACACCCTTGTGAAATGGTGGGACTTGGATACTCAGCACTGCTTCAAAACTTTGGTTGGGCACCGTACTGAGGTAAATAGAATTGAGAGAGGCAAGTGATAAGAATAGACAGGAAGATAATGCTAGTTATACGCTCCTCTTTTCTGTGCTTGATTTCTAGGCAAGGCAGGCTGGGAAGTTGTGTGTTTGCTTACTGTCAGGTTCAGAAAACAAGCTGCCCAATTCTATGCATTTTCATTAAGAAGTAGGCACAACCCGAATTTGTCTAAGTGTGTTGCGTCAGACTTCTACACAGTCAGTAAGAAGAATGCCAACTTGAAGTGGATGCGTGTGTTTGATAAGCTTGTTCCCCTTAGTGTCAGGTCATAATTTGGTTCTGAAGCTAATTTACCTTTAAGTAAATATTGCACCTTTTAGACAGGGTGAATTTTGAGCTTGTGTCGTGTGTGTGTGTGTGAGTGATATGATCCGAAAGGGAGTTGTGGCACATCTCAGTTAAAACAGTTTTGCCTACTTCTTGTAACTTGTCTGTAGCTCACTTGGACAAGATGCAACTTAAGTGATCTATTCTGCAAATTCTGCTGTGCATAGATTTTACTGGGAATAATATTTTGGCTTCTCTCAGGTATATGGAAGTACGTTGTTGCAACAGTCTGCATCCTAGAATATGTACATTAGTCTAGTCCTGGCAATTTTCAGAACATTCAAGTGTGTGTCTTTTACACTACTCTTGCTTCCTGACTGCAAGTGTGTGTGTGTGTTTTAGGGAATTTGCTTTAAGATTGTATCGGTTAGCTAAGGCACTACAAATTAATCAGTACTCTTTCAGCAATGGAAAGCATCTTGCTCCTCTACCCAAGGCCAATTCAACTTCACTGTGCATATTGGAAGGAGGCCATGCTAAGGTCCGGTCCTGCCTTCTTCAAGGCATAGGGTATTGCAGAGCGAGGCCTTTTCTGTGATCTGGAAGCCCAGGCTGGTTGTTTCCAGATCCCCTCTGGGTCAGAGGAAAGTTTACAGCGCCAAGGAACGCTTAGCTTAGAGAAAAGGCACGGGAGGGGAAACACGATAGAACAGCATGCGTGGCTGGGGTGGAGGAAGAGAGCCTCAAAGGGGGACGCTTGCATGGAGGGTACAGCAATAGCAAGGAGACCTTTAGCAGTGCCGTGGTCCTGCCAGACCCAGCAGCTGAAGCCAGTCAGGAAGAGTGCACAGAGCAGGAGGCCAGGCAGAGGGGTCGTTTGGTCCTTGGTGATTCCAGCATACAAACCAAAAGAAACACAGAGACTACATGGCTTTAAAGACGTAGCTGCTAATTGTGTCTCCCCTCCCGCCTCGCGTTAAATTAAATTCAGGAGAACTGATCCAGATTGGGACCCTAATGTGGGGGCAGTTGGGTTCAGGGGCTATAATCCTTTGTCCTTGCTGAGGTTCTTACCTGGATTGCCAAAAAGTGACCCATTTGTTTTAATAGGTCACTTTTTGGCAATCTAAAAGGCAGGTGAGGGGCAATCTAAATGGCTGTCACAGGGGGCCTGATCCAGATCAGGACTGCAGCAGCAGGGTACAAAGGGTTAAAGCCCCCCTACCCCAATGTGAGGGACCTGATCTGGCCCCACCTCTACTCCTGTTGTTCTGTTCCTCATCTTCTGCTTCTTTTCATTAGGCTGCTCTGTGCAGTTGCAAGGTTAAGGGGCATCTGCCCTGTCACACTTACTAGCAGTGAGAGGGACCCCCCCGCCCCCCTCTGGCAATGAGCCAATATGCCCACCTATGGCTTTCAAATAGGGTGGTCTACCAGGACACGCTCCTGGAAAGCCTTACTCCTGGCATTCCCCTGTGGAAAGGAAAGATTGTCTTACCTTTCCTTATTGAGTCAAGGGGTTTTTCTTCTCCTTTCTGTCCTTTGTCTCTGCATGTTTGTCATAGTCCTACTTTTTCCTGATTACTACGGTGATAGCTCACCCATTTTCAGTGGTTATACAGTTAGCGTTTGGTTCGGAACGTCCTCCCTGTTTCAAGGTCTTGAAACTGATTAGGAACTCCTTCACCCCAGGGTGGGTAGGATTTCTGTGGACTGTTAATTTGAATTGGCCCTGCCTATTGGAGTAGATGGGAAGAGTCACCCACAAATGTCCTTATCTTGAAGTTTGGGAATCCTTAAACTTAGTGTTTTGTCTGTAAAATGTCTGCATCCTACAGAAATGAGAAAAGCACGCTGCTTTTGAGTTGATTAGGTATTGCTCTTGATGGAGGAGTCTGATATTAAATAAAGCTAATTAAGCCCTTTCACATGTTTTCCTTTAGGTGTGGGGATTAGCTTTGGTTTCTGAAGAGAAAGTTCTTATAACTGGTTCTGCTGACAGTGAACTGAGGGTCTGGAACATCAACTATATCCATGAAGTGAGAGCTGAGCACTGATGTTGTTTTCTCTGCTTGTTTTTATATACTGTTTTGTGTTTATGATTATTTGTTGGTATTTTAGCATATATTGTTGCTACCCACCTTAAGTACCTGATGAAAAATGGTAGGATATAGCAAATATTCCTTTGCCTTGTTACACTGGCCCTTTGTTCAGAAGTGTGTGTGTGTGTGTGTGTGTGTGTGTGTGTGTGTGTACGAACCCTGGCCCAAGGAGGGCTACCACTAGCCTACTGAGGGAAACATCCATTTGCTTGCCCTGAATTAATGGCTCTCTGTAAGGTTCACACTTGTAGACTCATAACTGCAGGAATGAGATCTAGTCCTAGAATGTGTTTGCGCACTCTATAGAATCGCTTGGGTTCAATAGAGCAGCCGTCTCTCTTTCCCTTATCACTCCCTGGTACAGCTTGGGAGCAAAAAATATCTGTTCAGCACTCTTTGTGCCCAGTTGCCCCATTAACCAGCTTTGGCTTTTCCACTAATGTAGTTGCCAAATGCTCGCCCATAACTTTTATTCTAAATGTGAGCTTATCTTGTACGAATGGTTCCATTCTACACAATTAAAATGTTAAATGAATGAGGAAATGATTTGCATGGCGAAAGATGGAAGTTAGGATGCCAGCTCCTACCTTTACTTTAGGTTTATTTACTAGTTCTGCTATGGTTAGCAGGACCAAGACCCGAGTGAGCCGGAGTACAAGAGAAGCAGAAGACCTGCGCAGAGCATGGAAGGGTCTCCAGAAGAGGATGGGACAAAAGATCAAGATGAGACCCAGGATGAGGTATTTCCTGTGTGCAATCTTCATAATACAGCATTCATGAGTGTTCTTTAACATATGTATTAAAATATTCCCATCTAAAACAAAGTTAACTTCAGGTACATTTCCATATTACTACCTCACCTGGGTCCATAGAAAAACAATTGAGAACAGTTTCAAAGGAAGAACTCATCCATGATGTCTTGTACAGCTGGGTTGAGTTCACAGAGCACATTCATTTGATGCTGTGGGGGGTCTCTGGTGGGGGTGGGGGGGTGGGCATAATACAATCTCCTCTGGTCTTGTTCCCAAACAAGTTGGCCAGCTCTTTTGTTTGCCCTTTGCCTCTGTTCCAGAAAAGTCCCACCTTTAATGCATTGGCAAGTTTATGCCATTTTTATCCGTATGTTGTTGTTGTTATTACCGTATTTCTTCGATTGTAAGACACCATCGAGTGTAAGATGCACACTAATTCCAGTACCACCAACAGAAAAAAAAACCCTAAGACACACCCGCGATTCTAAGACGCACCCCATTTTTAGAGATGTTTATATGGGGAAAAAAGTGTGTCTTAGAATCGAAGAAATAGGGTATTATTATTATTGTTGTTGTTGTTTGTATCCTGCCTTTTGCCCAATGCTGGGCCTCAAGGCGGCCTTACAAAGTTTAAAACATACATTGGGGGTGGGGGGGAACCATAAATGTTTAAAACACACAACAAAATTATAAGACATTAACATAGATGGAGGCCCAGATTATTCTCCAAAGGCCTGCTGGAACAAAAAAGTTTTAGCCTGCTTCCGAAAGCCCGTCAAGGAGGGAGCCAGCCTAGCTTCCCTAGGAAGAGAGTTCCAGAGCACTGGAGCAGCCACCGAGAAGGCCCTCTCCCATGTTCCCACCAAGTGCGTCTGTGAAGATGGTGGGACTGAAAGAAGGGCTTCTCCAGAAGATCTCAAAGCACGGGCAGGCTCATAAGGGAGAATACGATCTTTCAAATAACTTGAACCCGAGCCATATGTTGCTGTATAATTCTGTGTGTGCTTCTGTGCCTTGCTTGCTCCAAACCACCTTGACTGCTCCTGCACACACAGTTTGGAGGAGCCTGCTTTGTGACATGTGTAAATGCGAGGGGATCCCCGTACGGCCTGGCCCTTCTCATGTTTGTGAACCGCCCAGAGAGCTCCGGCTATTGGGGTATAGAAATGTAATAAATAAATAAATAAATGTTTCCTCTCTTTTCTCTCTGTCCTGCACTTGTGTTTGTGTCTTTTCGGCTGAGTCTCCTCTCTCTCCTCCCCATGCTGTTCACACTGCTTCAGTCATCTTCAACAGCCAGCCGTGTCTCTTCTGTCTACCGGGCCCTCCTTGCCTCGTTGGCAGCTGCTTCTGTCTCTTTCCCCTCCGTACTACTTCTGTAGCTTCCCCCCTCTTCTCTCTCTCTCTCTCTCTCCTTTGTGCCAGATGCTTCCACTTTTTCCCAAATGGTGCTGCCCCCGCCCCCTCTTTGGGAGAATGCCGTGAGCTGCAAAGTGTGTGGGCACCTTCATTGGCTCGAGCCAGAGTTGAACTGTCAGAGCCACAAAGGGCTCCCAAGCCACAGTTACCCCTGGGATAGAGCTTAGAATTGCTATGGTCTTGGTGGGTTTGTTGAAATGTTAAGACCACCATTGTTTACCCTTCCCTTTGCTGTTCTCTAGCACATTCTGAGGTGCCAGAAAGCTGGTTCTGTCATGCGGGAAGGAAGGGACCGAGTTGTTAGTCTTGCCACTGACCGGACGGGGAGAGTTCTCGCTTGCCATGTAAGTGACTCGCTTTTGGATCTCATGGGGGAACCATTGCTTTCCTTTGAGCATTTTGTGCATAAATATTCCTGGTTCAGAGAACTGTTATTATTATTATTATTATTATTTATTTATATAGCACTATCAATGTACATGGTGCTGTAAACTGTGCAATTTAACTCTTCTCTATCCCTTTCCAAGGGAACAGATTCTGTCCTGGAAATGTTCTATGTTCTTAGCAAGGAAGAGGTTCGCAAAAAAATAGAGAAGAAAAGGAAGAAAGCCAGGAAAAAGGCCAAGTGAGTGCTTACTTGCGATGCATTCCATTTTTATATACTGACAATTGGTAAAGACTTAACCCATGTCGCGTGCAGGCAAACCACCACGAGCAGAAGGCTTTGAATTCAGGCTCACAATCTCTGACTTTTAAATCCACAGCTTTTGCAACTGGAATCAATTATGTACATATAACAGTCAAATTTACTGTGTGTTCATTTTATAGGATGACAATAAGAAAGTTCCAAGTTATTGCCCCTAAAATGTTCTCTCTAATCCTTTCAGTAGAAACTTCTATATGAGAGGCCTCGTATATTAATGCGTTACATAACTGATTAACCTTAGCCCTGCCCAGCTTGGTGTCCTCCAGATGTTTTAGACCAATTCCTAGCAGTCCCACCTGGCATAGCCAGTGGTCAGTAGTGGTTGAGCTTTTATGTATCTGGTTGAGCTTTTAGATTGTATTTTATACTATGGTTTTATACTGTTGTTTTATACTTTGAACGGTTTTAATTTTTGTGAACCGCCCAGAGAGCTCCGGCTATTGGGCGGTATAGAAATGTAATAAATAAATAAATAAATAAATGCTGTGAGTTGTGGTGCAAAACTTCTGGACAGCATCAGGTTAGGGAAGGTTGGATCAGAACATATTCCAGCATCTTGCCTAGCTGCCTTGATGTGTAAACTCTCAGCACATTATTATTATTATTATTATTATTATTATTATTATTATTATTATTATTATTATTATTCATACTGCCCCATAGCCAAAGCTCTCAGGGCGGTTTACAAAAGTTAAAAACAGTGAACCTTAAAAACAAATTTACAAAATTTAAAAGCGTAGAATACAAACTAAACCAGACAGTATCTGTTTAAAATCTGTTTAGTCTCCTGGCCTCTTAAAGCAACATACCGTATTTCTTCGATTGTAAGACGCACACTAATTTCAGTACCACCAACAGAAAAAAAAACCCCTAAGATACACCCGTGATTCTAAGACGCACCCCATTTTTAGAGATGTTTATATGGGGGGAAAAGTGCATCTTAGAATCGAAGAGATAGGGTACATTCAAGACCAAGCAGTGAATTGTCTAGGAGTAGAAGGGGGCCATGGCAGAGAAGCTTCCATATCTGCTGAAACAAATTGGTTGTTAGAAGATAGGAGAGACAGAGAGGAGCAAGCGAGAAAGGGGTCTCTCTCTCTCTCTCTCTCTCTCTCTCTCTCTCTCTCTCTTGTTCATTCCCCTCTCTAGGTGGAAAGGCAGCTTGGAGTAGGTAGCACCCTGCAGGGGGCTGAATTTGGCCCAAGGGCTGCCACTTGTCTTCTTGTATGATGTTATCTTGTAGATGTATATTTATGTTCTTCTTTTGGACTCCCAACTGAGGCTGGATTTAAATGTTTAATTATTTTCCTGTCTGTCCTAGGCAAAAGTCAAATGCAGAGGAGGAAGAGCTTGATCACAATGTGGAGTGCAGCCTGCAGGAAAAGATTCAACGTCTCATTAGCATCAAAGCTTCTGCTAAAATCAAGTGAGTTCAGAGGAGCCACAATTTAGACACTACTGCTGTTAATATTGTGCCATCAATGTACATGGTGCTTTGCAGAGTTATGTAAGCAAAACAACTAGTACCCTAGGACTTTACAATCTAAATGCCACATCATCTCAGTGTTTCAAGCAAAATGGGGTAATATTTCAGTTCTTTTAAGCGCAGACAATCTGTTGTAAATGATTAATGTAAAAGCTGCTTGCATTTATTCCCCACCCACCCCTTCAGATATAGGTTATCTTTGTCTTGGGGGCTTTGTTCTTTACCCACTTACCTCTTTCTTATGCTAATTAATGTTTTTTTTTCTAATAGTGATAATTATTTTTTGAAACAGGTCTTTTGACATGATACTCAGTCCAAGAGGGGAGCTGAAAGCTACTGTAATGCTGCAGAACAACATAATCGAATCTTACACCTTGAACCCATCCGCACAGTCATCCCAAGCTGTGCAGATGTCTAAGATAACTATTGGGGGCCACCGCAGTGATGTCAGAACAGTATCGTTTAGCTCTGACAACATTGCTATTCTCTCGGCTGCTGCTGAATCAGTTAAGATTTGGAACAGGTATGAAATCTCTGAAACTGGAGGAAAATTAAAATTGCAGTAGATGTAAAGCATTTCACATTCCTTGAAAACGTTTTGGTGTAAATTCAGATGCTTACTATTGAGCCTGGGAAGAAACCTTTCTTTTTCTGCCTTTGATTCCTCGATGACTTAAGTTCACACAACACAATAACGTTTGAAATGTAGGTTGTTGTTGAAACCTGGGTTATGTTGGCTGAACCCAGCTGCGCTAACAAACCATAGCTTGTTATACACGAACAACCCATGAAGATAAACCATGATTTGCTGTTGGGTTGTGAACTGCAGGTTGTTCATGGTTAACAAAGGATGGTTTGTTGTCACGGCTGGGTTCAGACAATATGATAAGCCACGTTCGGGCGAGTTCCTGTTTGTTTTCAGAAGTTGTTCTTGCTGTAGTGTTGACATTTCCTTGAAATCTCTGTGAACTGCTTTTACTCTTTGACTTAGTTAGAAGTGGGGATGGCTCTCATCATGGACTCTTCATTGTTATATCTTTCCTGGCATTTGTATTATTTATATTCAGGGTGGGAAACCTCTTTTGGTCAGTGGACTGGATTGCTCACTGTACCAAGCATGGTGGTCAGATGATGTCAAGGGGGCGCAGCCCTGCTCTGAAGCCCCTCACCCTTGCGTAATGTCCTTGGCATCAGCCCACCCACTTTTTTTCTTCACGCTTTAGGGAAAGCGACTCAACCAAGGGTTGCACAAGCCAGCTCCTGCAAGTGCCAGCTAAGTTGGGCACCTCCGTTCCATGCACTCAGTGTCCCGATTGGGCTGCAAGAAGAGCAGGAATGGACTTGCAGGACTTGAAGGAAGTGCTTGCAGGACTGAGTCAAACACCTCCTTCCTGCCTCACTTGCGTCCCAACTTTCGTGTGAGTGAGGCAGGAAGGGACTTGGCTGGGGTTGCAGGATCAGACCCTGTAAGCCCTGGCCAAGTGTGGGGGCATTCCCTTGTTATCTTCGATCAGAGATGGGAGATAACAAGGGGATTCCTCTCTCCGGATCAGGGGGAAGGGCTTGGGGAGGTAGGGGCAGGGCCTATGGAGGGTGCCCAACCTTGCACAGGCCGGACTGGGCATCACTGATTTATGTGATATTGTAAGAGAAGTTACCTTGTTCCAAAAGGTACCTTCATGAGGCTCTCTCCCTGTGTGCAAGTTGGCTACCTTTGTATGTTGTTTTTACTTCCAGGTCTACGTTGCAGTGTATCCGCACCATGGTGTGTGAGTATGCACTTTGCTCAGTCTTTGTCCCAGGAGATCGACAAGTCATCATAGGCACCAAGGTAAGTTCCCATCCCTTCTAAAGCCCTAAGGGGCACTGCTGAACAATCCCCAAATGTTTTAGCTGTTACCTTTAGGGGAAACATACAGCGGTGGCCAAAATTGTGGACACTTTTTGAAATTTTCATGTTTTGCAACTTTGCATGCTTATAGAAAATGTTCTGTTTCACAAAACTCAAATGTTTATATACCAATTGAAAGACCTGATTCACGTAATACAACAATCCTGCTTCTTTTCCTGGGTGTCCAATCAACTCTTTTCTTTGGCGCCATTGCTCGTACGTACACTTCTGATTTGAGAAATACTTCACATATTCACACAATCTCCAATTGTGGTGCAGTTACAGAACAAACAGCAAAACTGACTTTCCCCAACTTGAAACATGATGTATTGCAGCTACTGCCATGTGATTGGTCCCCAGAACATGGACTGTGATTGGCCAGTAGGATTTGCAATTCCAATTCGCTTCTTCACTCAATCACACCTGTGTTTGTTTTTAGACTAAAGTAAGCATACCTTTTTTTGTACTGCAGATATTTGCATTCTGTTTTTTGTATTGAAGTCAGCATTAAATTCTCTTTCAATTGATATATAAACATTTGAATTTCATGAAACAGAACATTTTCTATAAGCATGCAAAGTTGCAAGACATGAAAATTTCAAAAAGTGTCCACAATTTTGGCCACCACTGTAGAACATAGGTCCTACATAGAACCACTGCATCTGCTTGGTTTAATGAATTTTCCAAATGGACTGCTAGAAGGAGATGCAACCTAGTGTCCATTCTATCTCTCCCTTACCTTTCTTTTATGGTGGAACTCGTATGTAGGATTCCCAAGGGACTTATGAGACCCAGACCAGCTTAGCTTCAGCATGGCTGCTACATCCTATACTTCCAAATCATGCCCTTGGACCTACATGGCTTGAACTACTGCATTTTGTGTGGTGCTCTCTCTCCCTTGTTTGGAAAGTCCCTTGACGCAGTGTGATTGGTTCTCTTTGAGATTTCATGAAGTTTTGAGTGTGGTTTCACTACATTTTAGCATTCTTTGTTATTCACAGTGAACCTCCATTGAGTTAAACAGGCAATGGTGGTTTATCAGCCATCCCCGACCTGGTGCTGTCTGGACGTTCTGGACTACAATTCCCACCACCCCCTGCCAGAATGGCCAGTGGTCAGGAATACTTGGATTTGTAGTCTAAAATGTCTGAAGGGCACCAGGTTACAGAAGATACATGGTTAGAGAGCAAAGTCCTCGTTACACATGCAGTGCACATGTTTGGATACGTTGCTTTGGCTGAAGCAAGCCTTGGGGACATTACAGTACATTTTTATGTATGTTGCAAATCGCCTTGAGGGCAAGGAAGAAAGGAAGCTCATCTGTTTAAATACAAATACATTTGTGAACTTGTTTGGAGTCCAGAAAGTTTTCTGCTTCCTTCAACCTTGCTGCCATGGCATCATTTGTTTCAAACCAGGAGAGTTACGCTGCAGGTGACTCACATGTATCACATTGCAAGTTTTAAGGAAAGACGTGTATGTCTGTGCCTACTCAGGAGTTAGACAGTAGACATGCTGAGCGGCTCCTAGGCTCCCAGTGTTCCTTATCTTTGGAATGAAATGTGTTCTGAATCTTTAAACTCTTCTTTTACCCTCATGAGTCTGGTGGGAGCATTGCTGTGAATGAAAAATACAATCAACTGCCTTAGTATTGCTGCCTCTACCCAGCATCTGGGATTTAATATGAGCAGCCTTTGTTTTGGCCCGGTTGTCATTTCACTGTTTTCTGTATTATCTCCCTTTTGTTCGGTCATTGAAAAATTGCAAGTACTAAGAGCTGGTGCAGCGCCGTGGCTGTCAGTAAGTCTCAGGTTAGAATTTTGCCTCAGCTGTAAACTCAATTGTACGTCATGATAAGAGGAAAGGAAAGGAACCTCTCGTGCAAGCACTGAGTCATTACTGACTCTTCGAGGGACGCCAGCTTTCGCTGACGTTTTCTTGGCAGGCCTTATAGCGGGGTGGTTTGCCGTTGCCTTCCCCGGCCGTGATTACCTTTCCCCCAGCTAGCTGGGTACTCATTTTACCGACCTCGGGAGGATGGAAGGCTGAGTCGACCCGCGCTGGCTGCCTGAAACCAGCTTCCACTGGGATCGAACTCAGGCCGTGGGGAGAGTTTCAGCTTCAGAAACTGCTGCTTTACTGCTCTGCGCCACATGAGGCTCACGTCATGATAAACCACCCTGAAAATAAGCTACAGTGGGTTGGTTGTCCGCTTGCTAACCCATGTTGCCCTCGGCAGATGATTCAGTGCTCTGCCGCTTGCTGTAGCTTGTTTCTCCTCTGAGTCTTTCTGTCTGCTCTTGGCATGTATCCCATGGGCCTTTGCGGCGTAACCTCAGCAGCTTACTCCACTAACAAGCACAAATGTGCTCATTGGTGGTGTAGAGCTCATTTTGTAACTTTTTTCACCTTTGGGTAGATTTGTGCATATTTAAAGTTATTTATTTATTTAAACTTCCAGTGAGATTTGCAGAAATATATTTATCTTCCCAAAGTGGGGGGAACTGTTTGCTGTCTAGCAAAGTGACGAAGTGGAGGAATAAATTGATTGCTGTCATTTCAAGATGTAATAGAGGGGATCTCGTTAGCCGGTTCATGAGGGGTGACCAGATCTTTTGCCTTTCTTTCCAGGTGGGCCTGTAGCCCTTTCCAACAAGCATTGTGCTTGATTCACACATAATGCAAGCTACGCTGGAAGCAAGCCACCCTGAACAACCCAACCACAAATCTTGGGTTCTCCGGGTGGCTTCTGTGTGGTTCACTAGCCATGTTGAGGAGACGGCACTCAACATGTTTTGATGTTTTACAGATGTTTTAATCAGTTTTTAATGTGTGTTTTATATCATGTTTTTATACTGTTTGTTCTATACTTTGAATGGTTTTAGTTTTTGTGAACCGCCCAGGGAGCTTCGGCTGTTGGGTGGTATAAAAATGCAATAAATAATAATATAGCTGAATCTGGCATAACTATCCCATTTTCCTTTTTCTCCCACTTTGGGTTACCTTTCTGTAGAATTTTTAATGATCTTTGTACCTAATGACCTTATTTTTTTCATTTGCTTTAGTCAGGGAAGCTGCAGCTATTTGATCTGGCTTCTGGAAGTTTATTGGAGACCCTTGATGCTCACGATGGGGCCCTCTGGTCCATGTGTCTTTCGTCAGATCAGGTAGTTCAAGCCCACTTTCTATCCATTTGATTTGATTTTGAGTAATGAGTTAGAAAATGTATACCCTGCCTTTGGACTGATCCTCAGGGCGGCTTACAGTGCATCTATGTAGACAAGCGCACAGCCTAATGCTCATTGCACCACCACCCCGGCCAGTGAATGGGCAGGAGTCAGCAATATGGACGCCCCCATTTACGCATGATCGTGGCCATATTATGGATAACTATTATCACGGAGTACTGACATGCAAATACATTTTGCTCGTTGTCTCCTGGTATATTTGGGCTATTGGTACATTATGCCAATTTATAAAACAGCCTTGATAAAATTATTCTGTCTTTTTCCTATGATGCTTTGCAGACGTTGTGTTTGATAAGGAGGGTAATACTTATTGAAAATTTCAATTGAATTTCCAGGTGTAACGTCAAAAGTAGAATGGGTTTGCATATTAATGTGAATTATCCATGTGAGGTGGTAGTAATAAAATCTGACTTTCATAATAAATGGACATGGGGGACGGCACTCATGCTAGATTTACAGTGCCATACAGAACATAGAATGTGGGGTTTTTTTTAGCTTTCATTCCAGTATTGTGGAACTAATCTAGCAAGACCCCCACCCCCAACGTACGTAGAACTGTGGCTTTGATGCAAATATCCCAAAGTGCATTCTCACTGGAGTCAGTTTTCAGAAGGCCTGCACACCTGAAAACCTGAGAAAAAGTGACCTTCCCACCCCCATGAGAGGAAGTGTCTTCAGTTCGCACACTAGTATTTCTGGATATAAGCCTTTGAGATAGGGAAGCCTTTTCCCCAAAAGCCTAAACCCATTGATCTTGGTCCCTGACAGAAGATTTTACATGTTCATGTTTCTTTGTAAGATGGAAGTCTTTTCCTTGCAGAGAAAGTGACTATGGTTAGTTCTAATTGAAATATTGTTCTCCTTCAGCGTGGGTTTGTAACCGGAGGTGCAGACAAATGTGTCAAGTTCTGGGAATTTCAGCTTGTGAAGGATGAGAAGAGCATCCAAAAGAGGTGAGGATGTTTTCTGAAAGGAAGGCCTATTTGGGCTCTATGTTTTGTTCTCGCTGCTTGCGGGGGCTTGGAAGGCAAGGCTCCCCAGAAAACACGACATAACAGGCGGGGGCCCCACGAGACCGGCTTTTGTTGTGATGGAGAGTCTGGTGGGTGGGTGAGGCTTCATCATGGAGCTGGCGGCAACAATGCTCTCTAGTGCTTTCCCCCTCTTAAAAAAATTTAAAATGAAAATTGTAGTATTATTTTTTTGAGACTTCTGTTTTGAGAAATGTTTCTTGGGCATCTTAATTTCTGTCTCACATAAATACATGTTGTATTTATTGTGTACCTCTTCATCCTATTTTTTTTTTCTATTTTGGGGAAATGCACTTCTCCCCTCTTCCTATCTCTTTATTTTTACTTCTTGCACTAAATTAAAAAAGGTGTTTTAATTCTGATTTTTTTTTAAGTTGGATTTTAGATTTTTTAAATTTCTATTAACTAATAGCCTTGTTAATATGAATAAATTGGATGTAAGCATGTTCGTCTGCTTGCTGTTGCGTTCTAGGAGCTAATTTTCTCCTATGCTTGATCTAGAGAGTTTGTTGCTTCTGATAATCACTTGTAACATTCCCAATTTAGGAATATGTTCCATTTGAAGCTGCTTTATACTGAATTAGACTATTGGTCCATCTAGCTTAGTATTGTCTGTTCTGATTGGCAGCTGCTCTCTAAAAACATGGGTGGGGGTCTTTCCCAGCCCTGAGACCCAGATCCTCTGAACTAGAGATGCTGCGCTTGAACCTGGGACCTTCTGCGTGCCGAGTGTCATCTCTGCCACTGAGCTGTGACTGTTCCCTGTAGTTCCTTTTCACTCATAGAATCATAGAATAGCAGAGTTGGAAAGGACCTACAAAGCCATCGAGTCCAACCCCCTGATCAATGCAGGAATCCATCCTAAAGCATCCCTGACAGATGGTTGTCCAGCTGCCTCTTGAAGGCCTCTAGGGTGGGAGAGCCCACCACCTCCCTAGGTAACTGGCTCCATTGTCGTACCGCTCTAACAGTCAGGAAGTTTTTTCTGATGTCCAGCTGGAATCGGGCTTCCTTTAACTTGAGCCCGTTATTCCGTGTCCTGCACTCTGGGATGGGTAGGTTCACTAAAAAATCTATATGTAAGCAGATGCATGATTTGATTTAATTGCATGTATGCCCTACTGTATATCAATCTGTTGAATCTTAATCTGGAATTGCCAGTCTTCTCTTTTGAGTCTGAGAGAATGTTGGACTATGCTTTGTAGCCCAGAACAAGATTTTCCTGAATCACAGTGAACAGCACCTAGTGAGGTATATGGAACCTCATGGGTAGCTGGGAAGAATGTGGGCCGATTGAGGGAGGAATTCTGCCAGCTTGTAGCACCACAAGCCTGGCTGAAGATCCTCCCAACTAGGATGGAGTAGTGACAGCATCCTCCCAACTAGGATGGAGTAGTGACAGCAAGTAGTGAACTTCTTGACTGAAGTTCAAGAACCTGAAGGCTTTGTGGGTCAGGTTCACTGCTAAAGTTCATACTGGGCTCCTTCTCCTTAGGCACAAATAGGGAGACTTGGGGGGTGGGGAGAACCTCTGAATGGACCCTAAACACCCCCTTTTGGGAACTCCTTGCCTATGAATGAGCAGTGGATATCTCACAAAGCTGTCTGAATTTGCTGTGCAATAATAATAGTTCTATGCTTTATTCCATGCTAGGCTCTCTATGAAGCAAACCCGTGTCTTGCAGCTGGATGAAGATGTCCTCTGTGTCCGGTACAGCCCCAACCAAAAGCTTCTGGCTGTTGCCTTACTGGACTGCACTGTAAAAATATTCTACACTGATACCCTCAAGGTAGTAAACACCACCTTAGGTGGCTTAGGTACCAAATTCAGTAGAATGCTTGTTAAAGGTATTCAGTTTAGTCATAAAGTTGTAAGTTATATGGATGCAAGTTGGAATGTGGGTGGAAGATCGATAACGTGAATTCTGTGAGAGGGCAGCACAATCAGCGCATAGATTAATTGTGAACACACAGATTACTTTTTGGTAAGACTTGATACTGAAAAGAAGGGGGAGGGTCTTTTTTGGGGGAGAGCAAAAATCTAAAGTGGGAAAACTGCCTAAATTCCAAGAACGTGGTAACCCTAATATTAAAATAGCCATACTTTTGATTGTCAGTCCTTACCACCTCAATATTTGTTGTTCAGGCCTGATTTATACATGCTTCTCAATAGACCTATTTCATTACTGGGTGACTCGTGACTTGGTGATCCTTTGCTAAATGTGTGAAACGCCTCTGTTGAAAAGTGTGCGTATAGCCGGGGATGGTGTGACAGCAATTTCACGCACACAAGCCGCCATTTGATTAGGTGATGGACACACATGTATGGATTTGCTTTTTGGTAAGTGCTGCCAATATCTCATTGTAGCAGTTCCCATCAAGAGATCTTGGCAAGTGTATCACTTTTCGGTATTGTTCTGCATAACTGCTTGCAGAGCTTAAAAGGGAGCCTCTGTATGAGCCTGTGTTTATTTATTTATTATTTATTTTATTCCATTTATATACCGCCCCATAGCTGAAGCTCTCTGGGCGGTTTACAAAAGTTAAAAACAGTGAACATTAAAAACAAATATACAAAATTTAAAACCATCAAAAGCATAAAAACACCAATATGCTTTTAAAACAACTATTCTGGGGTCAGTTAAAAACAAACTCACTCAGCACATGTTGTTAACTGCTTGGGAGAAGAGAAAAGTCTTGACCTGGTGCCAAAAAGAGAGCAATGTTGGCGCCAGGCGAGCCTCGTCCAGGTGATCATTCCATAATGGGGCGGGGGGGGGGGGCTGTGACGACCCCCACATTATACCGCTCCTTTATTCTTTTCCTGAACTAAAGGACCCGGTGCAGGTGTCAAGCGGTTTGGAATGCAGCAACCATCCCTGTGACACACTGTTCCCTTCTTAGGCCCCACAGCTATACAGCTCAGCACCCTCACCCCCAAATTCTCCCTTCTGCTGCCACCATAGACCTGTACCCTTCCCAGGTACTCCAAGGACCACACTTGTTGTAATTAAATGTAATTTATTAACAAGTAGTTAGTGCAGGTACAAAAGCTTAACGGTTTCTTCAGTTCTCAAGCATAATGGTTATAAAGCACAATGAGTAATGGTTTCAGTCAGTTCTTCCTCTTATACGTTTCACAATATAACTTCAGGTTCTCCTGGTTACTCCCCACTCAAAACAACATAGCACGCAGACCCTTCCTATCTCTTGTGTCTCAATCTCATAACTCTCATCTCATCATCATATAATCTCATACCTTCTGTATGAGAAGCATATATACTCACACAGTCCTCCAACTCCCATTCTCTCACAGCCAAAGCAGATGCTCCACACCAAAATCCAATTAGTACTTTCCTTCCATCCAGCACTCCCTCCCTCTCCATAGCCTTATACTTACCAATCTGCTATAAATACACAGTGAGTACCTTCTTTAAACTTTTCAATCATTCTTATTAATTAATAAACCTTTATATTAAACTTAACATCACAGCCTCATGCAGTAGAACATCACAGAGGCCACCACTGAGAAGGCCCTCTCCCTTGTTGCCATCCTCCGAGTAGTAAAGTGAGGTGGGGTGGGGGAGGTGTGTAGCCCAGTGGCAGAGAGCATGCTTTTGGCATGGAGAAGGTCCCACAGTCCTGCTCCAGCATCTTCTGCCGAACACCCTGGAAAGGTGCCGCCAGTTCACATACTGGGCCTGATGGATAAATAGTCTGACTAGGTATGAGACAGCTTTCTCTTTTCTCTAATAAATATGGCTAAATCCTAAAATGAGGCCAGTCCCTGTTGGCTGAATAGATTCTTGGTTAATGAAGGGTACATTTTGGAAAGGCATCAACTTTTGATTGTGGGAAAATGCTGGAAAGATCAAGGCACATCCACACTTGTTGGCACGTTTTTTAACTGGAACTGATATAAATGTCGTCTTCTTTCCAGTTTTTCCTCTCTCTCTACGGACACAAGTTGCCAGTGCTGTGTATGGACATCTCCTATGTAAGTGTGTGCCCTGTGTTGGGGATTCTGCCATTGCTCGATGTTGGGGTGATGCATAGCAATTCTGCTCCGCTCTGTGGCAAATGCACAGAACTTCTTCTTTTAGTTAAGTATTTTGCATTGGCCACCCATCAACCTAGGCTCACTGTGGCGTAGGTGGCTGGGGGGGGAGGGGTAAAGAGAAACAGGGAGTGGCTATAGAGCTCCTCAGAGCCTGAGGGAACTGTGCTTGTTTGCCTACTGATAGTGATGCCTGTGAATGCCCATATTGGGTGCACAGAAACAAGGCATGTAGAGTTGGCTGCTTGGTGATGAGAGCTAAAACAATGAGTTCCCTTCATCTTTCTTAGAGCAGAATGCAGGGCCATGCACTGACCCAGAAAAGTGTGTGTGTGCGTTTTACTTGATCAACCATAGATGGAAGGTGGGGAGAATCATCGTCTCACATTAGTGACTGAGTTCTCTTTTCTCTCTCTCTCTCTCTCTCTGCTCTGTTGTAGGATGGCACATTAATTGCAACGGGCTCTGCTGACAGGAATGTGAAGATCTGGGGCTTAGACTTTGGGGATTGCCACAGATCTCTTTTTGCCCATGATGACAGGTAGGTAGAAATCAAAGAATATCTCTGGAACTCCTAAAAGAAGTCCACGGCCATTATAGGCTCTGCCATGCCGTCTGGGGGATCAGTACAAGCCAACTTACTGAATCTTCGAGACTGCAGCTTCTGGAGTATCAGGCCCTCCTCCTCCTCCTCCTCCTCCCTTCAACTAACAGTTTTTAGCACCAAGCATCCCAGCTGAAGGGCAGGGAAAGCGCCTCATGGGCATGAAATTAGGAGCATCCACTGATCCCTCTTCTAGGCTCACTTCAGTCTGTGTTAATGCTTTTTTAAAAAAGGAATTTGTCACCCTGTGGGGAGTGGGGCAACTCGAGGTACTGTATTTTGTAGACTTGCATTTGTGGCGCTAGAAGGAACCTTCAGAAAGCCTGGCGAATCACGCGGTCACTGCTTGTACTGGATGAATCCAGAGAAGCAGAGATAGCAGCGGCAGGTGCCTCTGGGAGCCCACCTATGCAAGGCGACGAGGCCCATCTAGAGACAGAAGGCGACGAGCCACATCTAGGTACCAGTGACAGCTAAATGGGAAAAGATGTATTTATTACATTTCTATAGTATGTTACTCAGCACTATATAACAAAACACAGACTTTAAAATTTATAATTCAAACATTAAAACTCATTCAATAAAAACACATTGGATAAACACGTCTCATTATCTGCACACTCTTAAACTTTAGGACTTCTTATAAGGGCCAGACGCCCTCGTGTGTTCTTACCAAAAGCAATTTCTCATCCTCAGACCTGAGTTGCCCAAATTATTTACTTTTCTGTTCATGCTTAGGATGACAGTATAACTCATCTTCCCCAGAGCTTGAAGGAAGTGCTATCTGAAACCTTAGCTGGACAAGAAGTTCTGTATTTTTTTATTAACTACCCTCAGTGATTCTGACTGTGAAGGTCGCTTAGTAAAAGGTAGTGATCTTCCGTATCTTCTCATGTTCCTTTTCTCTTATTCTTTAGTGTGATGTATCTCCAGTTTGTACCCAGGTCCCACCTCTTCTTTACAGCAGGGAAGGACCGCAGGATTAAACAATGGGATGCTGATAAATTCGAGCACATCCAGACCCTGGAGGTAAGATATGAAAGCTGTGTCTTGGGAGAAGGGGCTTCTCCTACGGATTATGGCGTGTGCTGCAGAATTCTCTCTCCCCTCACTCTCCGCTTTTGCATATCTCACTTGCAGGGGCATCACCGGGAAGTGTGGTGCCTGGCACTCAGCCCCAGTGGTGACTATCTTGTGTCCTCCTCTCATGACAAATCGTTGCGTCTCTGGGAAAGGACAAGGGAGCCGCTTATTCTGGAGGAGGAGAGGGAGACGGTAAGAAAAGTGGCCTTTTGTAAGACGTCCCCTTCTGTATCCATTCTAGGAATTCAGATCCCAGTTTCTCCCTTGACTGTGGAGGGCGTCCCAAACGCTTCGGAAGAAGCCTCCTGTCCTACCAGACTTGCCTTGCCTAGCGGCAGCAATGCAAGATTTTTTTAAAGCACGCAATGGCTCTGCACAACTTAAAAACAACCAACCAAAAAACTAGAGAAACTTGGAGGAGAAGGCTATCAATGGCTGTTGGTCCTGATTGCTGACAGAAAGCTCTGGCGTGGGCTTGTCCATGAAGCCACGAAGAGTTGGAAGCGACTGAACGAATAAACAACAAAACCTCCAGTATCAATGGCAGTAATCCCATATACATCAGTTGCTGGGGAACATGGGGTGGAAGAGTGCTGTTGCACCTGTGCCCTGCTTGTTCATCCCTGGCCGACGGCTGGATGGCCACTGTGTGAACAGAGTGCTGGACTAGATGGACCCTCGGTCTGATCCAGCATGGTGCTTCTTATGTCCTTATTTTTCAGATTTGGGATGCTATTACAAAGTGCTGCTGAGTGACTGAGTCCTGTTTACTTCTAAGTAGACATGCAGAAACCTTGTCTTGCTTACTTTGAGTAGGCTTAAAATCAGTAAGGATCTCATTTTGGCCCTGCACACTCCGCAATTAACCACAACTACTTTACCTTCAGCCTGGTCCACAGATAGAATGCAGGCCCGAGATCTTTCCCAAGTTGTAATTCCATACTTGGACTAAAAAAGTTCCTCCATGCCTCCTCTAGTGGGATTGGATCCCACCTAGAACAGGCCGAACACCCTTCATCTGGGTTGATGAACTACCTTCTAATAAATGTAGTATTTGCATTGAGCCCCTTGTTTGTCCTCATCCAGTCTGTTGCCATATGCGCCAGCACATGTTCAGGAGAGCTACAGCCTGGCCTGCATCAAGTGAAAATAAGAGATAAATATGAGTGTCAGCCACATTCTAGTAACACCTCAAACCAAATCCCTGGATGAATAACTCTCCCAGGGGTTTCATGTAGACATTAAACAGCATGGGGGAAAGAATACAACCCTGTGGAACCCCAAACCATCACTACCAAGACTCAAGCAGGAACCTCCCAGCATATTGGTGAGGCAGAATCACCACCAAGCCGTGCTTCCCACACCCTTCCTGGATAGCCCATCTAGAAGCATACCATGGTCAGTGGTATCAAAAGCCACTGATCCAGGACAATCAACGAGGTCACACTCTTCCTTTGTCTTTCTCCTGACAACCCATAGGAGAAAGGTTTGAAAACCATTTGAAATGGACCTGCCTAGTCATATTCATCCAAGAGCAAGGGTTGGGGGCTGCATGACCTCCCACCCAGCCCTCCGCAAGCTGAATGACACACACACACACACCCGGGTGTCAGTCAGTCCCTGGCCGCAGCATTGGCTAGACAGAGCTCCTCCAGACGGTGCTTCACTTGGGGCAACTTCACCTGTCCCCTGCCTTCCCCATTAGGGAGGCTGTAGGGTGGACCAGTCTAGCATGCAGGGGAATCCCTGCTGTTACATCCGTCCGCCTGCACGCTGCTTCCCTGTTGGGAGGGAGATCAGCACGCAGAGGAATCCCTGCTGTTCTCTCCAGTCAAGCTCAGTGGGAGGAGATTCATGCTGCAAATTGTGTTTCTTCAGGTATTCTGAATCTGGAAGTGTCGTTTGAATGTATGTGCTTATGCTCATACAATGAATCATTTTCTTCTGCAGCAAAGAGAAATGGAGTATGAAGACAGTGTAGCTAAGGAGGACCAGCCTGTGGTAAGTGACATCTGTTTCCAGATCACAGTGTTCTCTTGCTTCTTAGGCTCCTGGGGAGTCGTGGAGTTCCTTGGGCGCTTCAAGGAGCCGTTCTCTAGTCGGAATAGAAAGGACGCTTCTGTGCACCAGGGAAACGTTAGACATCCTGCCTCTCACTTCCTTGGTTGTGCTCGTCCTTCACGTTTGGGTGGCCTATTGGGCGTGAGTGGTTTACATTGACACTGGCAATCACTCAGGCGCATGCAGTAGTTTATCACCAGTTCTAGTTTTTAGAAGAAAGTTTGCTTAACTAGCTTAACACCATCATATAAGCATATCAGGGTCGTTTCGTGATGTAGTTTTAGGTCTCAAGAAGCAGGACTTGTGCTAGAAAACTGATTCTGCTCTAAGGTTTACTTATTTGGTTCCGGTCAAGATGCAATGCAGGAGTTTCTTCCTCTTCATTCCATCGAGAAAAGAGAACATCACATTTATTTTTAAGACAAGCCTGTTAAGATTTTTCTAGCTCTGGCTCCTGTTGTTATTTTCATTAAAGCTTTTGGCTATAATCAGAGTTAAATGCAGAAACTCTCAGGAATCCATTCTGGGTTTCAGTCAGAACCAGCCAGAACTCTAAAGGAGCTGTGCAAGGTGTTGAAGCTATTTTGGGGATCGGGTCCTTTAGAGTCCTGGCTAATCCTGACTGAAACTCAGAATGGATCCTCAGAGCCAGCCCAGCCTCGACTGCAGCGGGCCCACTGCACCTTCGGGTTCTGTTTTATACTGTTTTGGGTCACTCAGTTCATAATAGTTTTCTTGCCCATAAAAAGGGGTAAGTATTTAAGCTATACTATATCTTTCTATTGTGTTAATAATTGATTGGTTTTTATAGTTGAATTGAGATTGGTTTTTATCTGTATTTTACTATTGTTAGTTGTCTTGGGTGCCATTTTTGGCAGAAAGGAAGGATATAAATTTAAGAAAGAAGGAATACTGTTACAGAGAGTCCATTAGCAGTTTCTTGGAAATCCTTCGCTTACGGCTATTCAAATTCAAACACAGAACTTCAAGGGTATTTGAATCAAACCAGCGATAAAATTGCCGTTGTGCTGATCTAAATGGTGTGATACTGCTGGAGAGAGCCACTTTACAGGATTTGGTTTAAAAATCTGTTTTTGTGTCTTTTCAGGTTGCTGGGGAGACTCAAGGAGAGGTTGGATTAGCCGGGAAAAAGACCATTGAAACTGTCAAGGCAGTAAGTGGCACCTCCTACAAGGCTTCCTAATGGGCACTCACTTTCGTAGAAGGGGGAAAGTGCTTAGATAACGTCCTCGTTTTTAAACAAATAATAGCAAACTTTGCTTGCATGCTCTGTTTAAAGCTTTCTATCTGAAGATGCTCTCTTATGGAAGCACAGACTTTGTAATACATTGGCCCGGTTTGCATGATCACTGCAGATCACTCTGGCTTGCCATGGTGGACTGCAATGCATGCCAGGTGGTTTTTGAATATTCAAACAGCTTGTCGTGTTGTCCGAACCCGGGCAGTGGGGGTTGTGCGACAGTTCAACAACGCTCGCTCCTAGAACAGGTCATGGGTTGTACAAGGATGGTTTGAGTCTCACACAACCCCCACTGCTCAGGGGGGGGGATATGCTCAATGGCTGCATGCACACACACACTCCAGCATGTGCTGTAGCCATCCATGGCTTATCAGATTGTGTGAACCTGCACATTGAATGAGCGGGCACATCTTCTTGCCTCAGTGGGCCTTTAGCAAGAGATGGAATTTCTCCGTAGTATGTGAGTCATGTATTCTGTGGCTGAGGTTCATTGTTGGCCTTGGCTGAAACCAGCATGAGGATTATCTGCTTTGACTTTTCTAGCAGTGGTATTCCCCAGGGGAAAATGGCCACATTGCAGTTTGTTTTGCCAGAGCAGGCATTTAATGCTACTGACAGAGCAGAGGTGGTACAGCAGAGATCTTTGAAGAGCGAGACGTGTTTGATTATTCTAGCATCCTGTATGTGATCGCTCTAATGTGCAGTGATGTACATCACATTGACACACTCCATCCTGTTCCGCCGCTTGCTATGTTTGTGTTTGTAGGCTGAGCGGATCATGGAAGCCATTGAGCTCTACAGAGAGGAGACTGCCAAGCTGGAAGAACACAAAGCTATCTGCAGAGCTGCGGGAAAGGAGGTGAGGAAGGAAGTGTGCTCTGTGTTCAATGCAATGCAGTGCAGTGTGACCCCACGTTCAAGAAAAAGTCCCTTTCCAAAGAAATTGCTCAGACACCAAAGGTGCAGCTGACCTCGCAGTCTTCCTTCCCTTCCCACACCCTAAACTGCGTAGTCAGTTATCTCTCAACAACGCTTTGGAACTGTGCAGGGTTGGCACTTCTGTGTCTGTTACAAGAACTGCCACCAATGGATTTTGACAATGCAGTTGTGTCTGAGAAAGTTTCAATTCTGAGCTAGGGATTGAATGTAGAAAGCTGGTTCTAAACAAAATTGCAATGAGTTCCGAAGATCACAGTGCCATTTCCTTGATTTCTCTTCTAAGGTGCCTCCTACTATTCAGTACAATTTCTGACATCTTTATCACCTCTGATGCTCCTTTTGGTTTGTGTGATTTCAGGAGGCTCTCTCTAGGTACTTGAATGGTTTTCTTGAAAAAACATGAAAGCTAAAATCTGCCTCTCTCTGTCTGAAAAATGAGTTTCTGGAAATCCAAGTTCTGTGCATAAGCTTTAGTATGTGGAAGTTTCTAGAAATTTGTGCTTAAAGTATTCAGAAGTTGAGGTTGGTTAACTGTATGTATCTAATGAAATCTCAGTTGGAAGGGAGCAGAGAGGGGTGATCGCCTTCATCCCTGGCTCAAGTCCTATCCTGAAAGTTTTCAGGACTGGGTCCACACTTCATAGGCAACCCTCCTAGTTGGGGAGCACCCGATCCACCTTCAGGCTCCTGCACAGTTTCACCGGGGTGGGGGCAAATCCTAGGTGCACCAAATAGGGGGTGGCCCAAATAAACCTTTGGAAAATAAGCAAAAATAAAGAAAACTACCCAAAATGTGTATTTCCCCACATAGCCTGAAGTGCACAATTGTGCAGGTATGAATTCGTGTAAATGCTCAAAGGAAAGGAAAACTGCCCACCACCCTCTCACTCAGTGGACTGATGATCCCACTGCTCCTGCTGCATTTGAGTGTTTCTCCTACTAGCGTCAGTTGGCTGGATACTCTGTATTGATAACACACAGCTTGTGAACCGCCCAGAGAGCTTCGGCTATTGGGTGGTATAAAAATGAAATAAATAAATAAATAAATAATGTTGTTGTTGTGCTGCAGATAAAAAGATTTTAAAAATAATTTAATCTCACATTAGCAAATGCCTTTGGGAAAGTCAAGAAGAGAAGAAGAAATGTGCCTATAATGTAACCTATTTTCTGTCTGCAGGTTCCTCTTCCTGTAAACCCAATTCTTCGGGCATATGGCAATATTTCTGTAAGTGAAACGTGTGGCCACTTTATGGAATGTTAATCTGTTTCTGTTTTTTTCTTGGTGTGAAAGCTGATCCTGTGTTCAGGATTGTGTGTGATGCTGGTGAGTGATTGGATGGAGCTTCTCGTGGGTTAATATGTGTTTTGTTCCTTTTGATAGGCTATGATTCTGCAGCAGCACGTTTTGCTTAACTTGAGGTTAACTTGTATTCATTCTTTGTTTGAGCGTCCCTTGGCAGATGTGTCTGAAAAGTCACCCTTGTGTTTTCTTTTTCTCTAGTGAACTATGCTTTTATTTTTGAAGACTTCCTTCCATCTTCATTTCCCCCCTTCTCAAATTCCTTCTCTTTCCCCCCTCGATTTCCTTTCTGATATAAGGTGTTTGTTAGAGCACTCAATCACATCAGCTCCCCATTTGTATTCTAAAATGGTAGAACCTAAATACAGATTTGATCTTGGTGGGAACGAGGCCTAATTCATAACTGCTTGTAAGTAGTGCAGGCTGTACAGTCAATGTAGGTGAAGCAGAACCCTTGCATGCTTTTTTGAGGCTGTATCCAGACTGCCGTTGGCCATGTGGCAAGCCTCTTGGGCGAGTTCCCCATGGGCAGTTACGTGGTGAGCTGGTCATCTGTTTGTAGTTCCTGACTCTGCAGCGAGGAGGATTTTTAATCGTGTCTCACAATAAAAATTTTCTGTTAGTTGCGGAGTCGGGGTAAAATTGGTATTGCCCTGGTTAGGCCTCATCTAGAGTATTGCCCTGGTTAGGCCTCATCTAGAGTACTGCGTCCAGTTCTGGGCTCCACAATTCAAGAAGGACGCAGACAAGCTGGAGCGTGTTCAGAGGAGGGCAACCAGGATGATCAGGGGTCTGGAAACAAAGCCCTATGAAGAGAGACTGAAAGAACTGGGCATGGTTAGCCTGGAGAAGAGAAGATTGAGGGGAGACATGAGAGCTCTCTTCAAATACTTAAAAGGTTGTCACACAGAGGAGGGCCAGGATCTCTTCTCAATCCTCCCAGAGTGCAGGACACGGAATAACGGGCTCAAGTTAAAGGAAGCCAGATTCCGGCTGGACATCAGGAAAAACTTCCTGACTGTTAGAGCAGTACCACAATGGAATCAGTTACCTAGGGAGGTTGTGGGCTCTTCCACACTAGAGGCCTTCAAGAGGCAGCTGGACAAGCATCTGTTAGGGATGCTTTAGGGTGGATTCCTGCATTGAGCAGGGGGTTGGACTCGATGGCCTTGTAGGCCCCTTCCAACTCTGCTATTCTATGATTCTATGTGGCTTGATTGCCATCTAGTTTGTCAACCAGCAATAAGTTTACAAATGATTGTATGCACTTGCATTCCAAGGTTTTTGTGATATTTGGGGAGAATTAACAGACTTACTGTAAACACTGCATTCTGCATGATTTGTCTTTTGTCACTAACCTTAATAGGAAAATAAATTTTACAAGCAGCGTTTTTTGCCTCGAGGGGTATGAATCCATAAGTCATAAAAGGGTTGTGCTTCTTGAATTGTGTTTCCTGGCTTACTGAAGCCAAGTCACAGATTTTCCCATAAGGAACATGAGCTGACAGTGGCATCCACCCTTGTCTTTCCTTACAGCCTTCTGCTTATGTGCTAGATATCCTCAAGAAAGTGAAGTCAAGGTGAGTGCCTGGAAGGTTTTTGCTGTCAAAGGATTTGTGAATGGCTTCCAATCAGCCTGGCTGATTGGAACTGTTGTAACAGGAAATAAGATGGCTACAGCAAGATTGTGTGTACAGTATTTTGCAAGAAAAAATCAAGAGGTGTGATTAACTTTTATGCGTTCATCGAACTTGCAAGAAGTTACTGCACTGACATAAGTTTCTCTACTAAAACATTTGAATTTTAATGTTGTCTAGAATACAAAGTGGGAAAATCATTTGAATTTTAATGTTGTCTAGAATACAAAGTGGGAAGGTACAGGATACAGAATCCTTAAGCACTAGAATCTTAAGTTATTTCACTTAGCCTGTGGTTAGTTATGCCTGGGGGAAGGAGGGGAGAGAGGCCGGAATCTTACATTCCTCTCTTCCCCCACAGCGAATTGGAAGAATCTCTGTTGGTGCTGCCCTTCTCATACGTGCCTGACCTTCTCGTGCTCTTCAACCAGTACCTTCAGTTGGGTTCAGAGGTAGAGCTGCTCTGCCGGGCTCTCCTGTTTCTGCTCAGGTAAACCTCACAGCTAAAGGAAGCGCAGGGGAATCTCCATAGTGCTGAGGTGGGCCATGGCTAGCCCAAGGCTCGATGGGATTATTAATACGCAGGTGTCCGATAGCTATCAAACTGGTGATAACTGCTGCCTTTCTATAGCACTTGGGTGAAGCACTAATTCCCAGGTGTGTAAATTGAGTTGTGAAACTAAGTTCCTTAATGCTTATTCAGCCTTCGTGGTAGAAGAACCCATAATTTCTGTTTAGCAAGAACATTCAATTAAAAAGGGGCTGCTTTCTGCTTTCTCTAGTGCTTTAACAGTCTTCAGAAGGGACACATGTGAGATTGAAAATTGCACTTAGGCTGAAGATTTATGGAAGGGGGGACCTTTTCTCTGTTGAAGACCACATTTCCCTTAGGGGTAATGTCTCAGGGCCTGCACGCCAGCAGCGAGTGGAGCTGGAGTCAGAAGTGGCCAGGGCCATCCCCCTTTTCCTTCTCTCATTTCAGTCTCTCCCTCTCCTTTCCCATCCAGCAAACTGCCGGGGACGACGGATGACAAATCACTTTTGCCAGAAATCTGACAGAGCACTTACAGAGGGCTTCCCCACCCTTCACTCTGTCTACTTTAGTTTCCTGACCCCATTCCCCCAACCTCCTTACCAGATGTCTGGACTAGGGCTTCACCCCACCCTTTCCATCACTACATCCATTTTGGCCATTCCTAGGTTTTTTCTCCTTTCCCTCTGGGCTCTCCCCACATGCATGAAATTAGGGTGAAGGCTGCACGTTCCCCAACCTCTGCTCTAAAACTTTGGACACCTCTTTTATTCCTTCAGTCAAAAGACAACGAAAATGTAGATCTCCTAGATTAGCCAGGAAACCAGAACTTGACAAAAGCCTTGATAGTCTAAAAGGTTTGGTATTTTTTTTTCACCCACCTCTCAGGATCCACTTTGGACAGATCACAAGCAATCAGCTTCTTGTTAAGGTGATGCAGAATCTGAAGAAAACCACCATCTTTCAAGTCAGTCAAGTGAGGGTAAGCATGCATCTATGAGATGTTGCTGAGACAGGTGAGAAAGGGTGGCTACTAAGAGGAGCCTTTTCTGTTGTGGCACCCCAGTTGTGGAATGAGCTTCCCAGGCCACCTACATTGTGCTCTTTTCAGCACCAGTTGAAGGCCTTATTTTCCCAGGCAATTAGTCTTTCAGTTCCTGTTGTTTAAAATGTCACAGTATTTTAAATCGTTGCACTGCTGGTTATTTGGTCGTTTTTATTTTATACTATAGTTTAAAGCTTTTATATTGCATTTAATCATGTTGTATTTTATAGTTTTAATTATTGTGAACTGCCCAGAGAGCTTTGGCTATTGGGTGGTATAAAAATGTAATAAATAAATATATAATAGAGCAGGGTAAGTTGAGAAATCTCACTTCAATCTTGAACTTACTTGATGGCCTTGCGCAAGCATTATTTTTTACTCTCTGATTCCCACCTGCAATAAACTTACTGCATTTATATCCCGCCTTTTTCCTCCAAGGAACCCAAGGCGGCGTACATAATTCTCCTCCTCCTCTCCATTTTATCCTCACAACAACCCTGTGACTTAGGTTGGACTGAGTGTCTGTGACTGGTCCAAAGTCACCCAGTGGGTTTCCATGGCCGAGTGGGGAGTAGAACCCGGATTTCCCGACTCCCAGTCCAACACTTTAGCAACTACACCACACTGGCTCTCAACAAGGAAGAGGATAATGTTGGTAAACCTTACAGGAGGAGTGTAAAGATTACTGAGATTGTGTCTAAAGTAAGGTTTATTGGTAAAAGTAGCTTGAATTTATTAGAATAGGAGGAAAAGCACCACTGAACACAGCAAGTGATGTCAGAATATCTCTGATGTGCCTTCTAAGTACACTCTCTCCCAAGTTCTTCCTCACCTGTGCATGCTTATGCTTTGTCTCCAGGATGTGCTGGGGTTTAATATGGCCGGTCTGCAGTTCCTGAAGAGAGAAATTGAGGCCAAAGATGAAGTGACTTTTTTTGCTGATGCTACTGACCGATTTGAGGAGAAAAAGAGGAAGAGAAAGAAGAAACAGAGGATGATTCTTGCAGTGGTCTAACTACTGCCACAGCTGGAGGAACTTGTTCCAGCAGTGGTGTGTTGGATTTCATGAGTTTGGGATGGGGCAAGGTCTTGGTTCTGTAGAGAAATGCAGTAGAATTGTATGGAGTTCTCACCTAGAGAAGTTCAGCTCAAGAGGGAAGGACTGCACTCCATCCCCAGGCTATCTTTTCACCTACTGTTTGCAGCTGCCTTTCCTTAACTGTGATTTGGCACCTTAAAAACCCTACCAGGCCTCTTCCTGCCCAGCGAATCAGGATCCACATGAGCAAAATGATGACCTCACTTCACAGTCAATCGGGTTTGTGTATGTGACAAAACGAAGCCAAATTATCCTGGATCAGCGAACATTTTAGCCTTGTTCCGCAACACTCCCCCCTCATCCTCAACATGTTTGCAAATATAGTAGCTTGCAATTAGAACCTGCTGTTTATTTCTAAAGCCTTTTTTTTTAAAAAAAAAATTGTCGTGGAAATGCTTTGATAATCTAATCTGAAGTGCTTGGTTTGGTTTCATTTGAGATTAACTGAAGTAAAGACTTGCAGATACAAAAATATCATGTTGCAACTTCTTAGGCATTTAAGAATGCGACGGGGAGCTCTTATGGGCACTGCAGTGTGTTGTATGTGTGGGAAAAGCACGTCTTGCTTTGTTAAGAGTCTCCAATAAGCACACAATCCAAATACAGAACTCTAGCTTTGCTCTTAAATCCATTTGGAAACAAGCAGTATCCTTCCCTTTCTCCTGGATCTTCATGGTGTGTTCAAAACGTTCCTTCTCAACCGAATAATGTTGTAAGTCGCCACTTCTAGTACTCATTGTCTGCTGCTTCACAAACTGCAGGGATGTATTTGAATTTATACCACATTTTTCCTCTGAGATATCAGCCTTATGACATTTGACTCATTTATTTATTTTTACCTATGTTTTTAGAGTGGGAGAGGCCCAACTGTCCCATGGCTTTTGCTCTTTTAAAGAAGGGAGTGACATCTTCTCTGTATGGGCTGTGTAGCTGGCATTTCCATACGATCTTTAACAACTGTAGTCCTGTATCTTCAATACTGACATCAAGTGCATTTTAACTAGCACTTACCATGAACTTGCTTGTGTTGTCGGCTCAGTCCTACATCTGGAACCCCAACGAAACTCCATTACTGGCTATTTATTTAGAAGCTGACCTCTGTGAGCTAAACATTCATTCTCTGGATGTACAGTAGCAGAATGAAGGTAAATTCCTTTCTAGTATTATTTTCCATATCGAAGCTAGAAGGATTTCCAATACCTCAAGTTAAGTAATATTTCAAAAAAAAAAAAGAGAAAAGAAATCAGTCCTCCCTTAAGTGTGTAATCTATAGATACATGTGTAACTTTGGAAACAAAAAGCATTATTGAGATTACCACTCAACACCAGACTCATGCCACAGTAGCAAGGAAGTCATTTTTTATTGCTATAGGTTTATGGCTAAATATTCATATTAGTAGATTGATGATATGCTGTGAAGTGATGTCACTTTACATTAACACAACGAATGAATGATAGTAAAGAAATTTATGGTTTTTTTTGTTAAACTTTAAAAACAAAAAAATAATTTTCCTGCTAGACTAAAATCGTATCACTGTAGGACTGTCACGATGCTGGGATTTTTATTCCAGGCCTGCTATGGTCCGTTCTGCAAAATAAAATAAACACAAACTTAAAAAATACCAGGATACATACAACTTTCATTGTAGTTCTTCTTCCAGCAGTGAAACTTTCTCATAGGGCAGGTCTAGGGAGGGATTTGTCCGTAAGGACGATGCTGAAGTTCTGCTAAGGGAGTGAGACAAGGAATGTGTGAACCTGAAACCAGGAAAATTATGCATTCTAGACCACTGTGGTGGTTATTTGTGTTTATATTTCTAATCTGCAGAGGGAAATGCAACTATTGGATCAGCTGAATGTGCTTTAAAAGGATTCAAACCCAGTAAAAAAAATACTGTTGACAGCAGTTCCTTTCTCAGCCCCCAAAGTATCTTTGGCAGGAGGAAAGGGGGCTACTTCACCCTCTACAGAACAGATACAACATTAGCTCAAGTTGAGCTACAGCAGGTTGGCATTCTCTTCCCCGTGAGTCCCAATTTATTTATTTATTTTATTACACTTATATACTGCCCCCATAGCCAGGGCTCTCTGGGCAGTTTACAGAAATTCTAAAATTAAGATAAAAATGAGTATACAAAATTTAAAATTCTAAAACATAGAACATACACACATAAAGCATTAAAAACCGTTAAAAAACTAAACATGTGGGTGATTTAGATGTGCCGCCATATGCCTGGGCAAAGAGGAAAGTCTTAACCTGGTGCCGGAAAGATAGCGTTGGCGCCAGGCAAGCCTCTTCAGGGAGATCGTTCCATAGTCTGGGGGCCACCACCGAAAAGGCCCTGTCCCTCGTTGCCACACTCCGAGCCTCTCTTGGAGTAGGCACCCGTAGGAGAACCTCAGATGTTGTATGTAGTGACTGGGTATATTCACGTTGGGAGAGGCGTTCCGTCAGGTATTGTGGTCCCAAGCCGTGTAAGGCTTTATAGGTCAAAACCAGCACCTTGAATTGGGCTTGGAAACATACAGGCAGCCAGTGCAAGTGGACCGGAGCAGATGTTATATGGTTGAACCTTCTGGTTCTGGAAATCAATCTGGCTGCTGCATTTTGCACGAGCTGCAGCTTCAGAACCGTCTTCAAAGGCAGCCCTACATAGAGTGCATTGCTGTAATCTAACTTGGAGGTTACCAGGGCATGGACAACTGAAGCCAGGTTATCCCTGTCCAGATAGGGGCGTAGCTGGGCCACCAGCCGGAGCTTGTAAAAGGCACTCCATGACACCGAGATCACCTGAGCCTCAAGTGACAATGATGGATCTAAAAGAACCCCAAGCTAAGTACCTGCTCCTTCAGGGTGAGTGCAATCCCATCCAGAACCAGTAGAACATCCCCCATCCTGTCAGCGGAAACCACTTGTCTCAGTGTTACCTAGGTGCTGTCATGTAACCACTGCAGCCCATGACTGATGTAGGCAGCCACCATACAGTTAGCATAGAAACTGCCTAAGATTCAGTGAGTTATGGACTCCAGTGCCCTGAATTTAGAAGGTACATCTTGAGGTTGGCATAATTAGATTTTTTTTTTTTTAGAAATGGCTTGAGGAAAGACTATGATTGTACAAGTAACTGATGAATGAGGGTGATGTGTAAGGAGAGGAGAGTTCGTTATACTAAAAGAGAACGTACAAAAATAGGTGAGGTTAGCCTGTGTTTCAGCCAAGTGTTATTGATGTGAAGGATGTGCTTAAATATTTCCCATTAAAATAAGCAGGACTATGGCTGGATTGTTTCCATAACTTGGAAATTCAAAAAGTTTCTAACAACATAAATCTCTTCCTTTAACTGTTTTCAGATATAGCAGTTTTTTCAATACAGTGCTTGGGGTTGGGGATGTCAAGGAAAGTTCTTACGTTTTGTTCCCCCCCTACGAACGTCCAGATCATCTTTGTAGTCCCACACATAGAAAGGTCCTATGTAGGCCACAGGCAGGTTCTTCTACAAAGGTCTTAAAGACTGGGAGTCCTGCAGGCTCGCCTCTCCTTGCTTATGTGCCCTTCTGCCTTCCACATGGGGCAATTCAGCAGCAGGCGGGGATGCAGTGATGATGGGTGACTTTTTCCAGGGCCGTGGTTAGGGGCAGATGACCCATCTAGAGGGTCAGGTTTATGCACCAATCTTGAGATGTGGTTGTCAGCTGCTATCTGCTCAACATCTGGAACCAGCTGCATAAAGAGTTTGTAAGATTGGGAACTCTGACCTGTGCACCCAGCATTACTGTTTGTGTGAATGTCTGTGTTTTTAATCTGTGGGAATTTTTACTGTATTTTATGATGAACCCTTATATTCTGATTTAATTTAGAGTCTCTGGTGTTTCTCACCCTTGTAGTAAGCCTGTATGATCATAGATCCTGAATTTAACATGCAGCTGGTTTGAACTGACTAACTCTTTTGACATGTAAATTCAGAGTTGTTAGGGAGGTGGATCTTGTATTTAAACTATTTTCTGATTAGCTGACTACATCACTGACAGTAGGAATGCAGCTTGTCTCATTGTTGGACAAAACAATATTCCGCTCTGCTGGAGGGCCAGGTTTTACTGGACTCCGATCCCCATAAAGATGTGAAATCTTACCCTCAGACGGGCTTCCTGCAAATATCTATCAGAAGTCCAAAAATGGTCTCTCTCAGCCATACTCTACCATGAACTCGGCATACGCTCTAAAACTCAAGAGTCTACTCAAGTACACAACAAGTAACTAATTGTGTAACATTGGCTTCATTACATCTCATTTGGAATTCTGTGTGTGCGATTTTCCTTCTGCTGCCCCCAACACACATACATAAACTTTTTATGTCTGGACGTTTAGCTACATTGTTTTAAAAGGGCATTTCTCAAAACCTTCCCCATGTGCAAGACTGCACAGCCACTAAGCCAGCCCTTGGGATGGTAAGATATTTCACAAAGTTTTGTTAATGTCTGTGTTTTCTGAACTTTGGGCAAGTAAATCCAAGGAACCTTTTTATTTATTTTTCTAAGGTTGGCCTGAAGAGCAGGAGGACTTAGAATTCCCCAAGCAGACTGAAGAGACTAAGGTGATAGCTGAAGGTTTAACCTGAATGGCGGCCAGCTTATCACAATTTCTTTTTGGGGAATCCTTGGATAAAATGGGATCAACCAACAGTGAAAGTTCCTTCCTAAGGGATAAATCATCAAAAGTTATAAAGTGGGGTATACAGTGGTGGCCAAAATTGTGGACACTTTTTGAAATTTTCAAGTTTTGGAACTTTGCATGCTTATAGAACATGTTCTGTTTCACAAAATTCAAATGAAAGACCTGATTCACGTAATACAACCACCCTGCTTCTTTTCCTGGGTGTCCAATCAACTCTTTTCTTTGGCGCCCTTGCTTTATTTATGTTGTATGTACATACACTTTTAATTTGAGAAATACTTTAAATATTCACACAATCGCCAATTGCACTTCAGGTACAGAACAAACAGCAAAACTGACTTTCCCCAACTTGAAACAGGATGTATCGCAGCTACTGCCATGTGATTGGTCCCCAGAACAAGGACTGTGATTGGCCAGTAGGGGTTGCAATTCCAATCCGCTTCTTCACTCGATCACACCTGTGTTTGTTTTTAGACTAAAGTAAGCAAAACTTTTTTTGTATTGAATTCAGCATTAAATTCTCTTTCAATTGGTATATAAACATTTGAATTTCGTGAAACAGAACATTTTCTATAAGCATGCAAAGTTGCAAAACATGAAAATTTCAAAAAGTGTCCACAATTTTGGCCACCGCTGTAAATGCAAGAAAAAATAACATTCAGAATTTTAACAAATGGCAAGAATACACCGAAGACACTCCTGCTGCCTTTGACACCCCTCCCATCCACTTTTAGAGGCAGGACTTTTAAGTTCTTTGCTAGCAGCACAAAGAGCAGCAGCAAGACACAGAGGGGGTCTCTCTTTGGCAGAGAGCAACTTCCCCCCCCCTAAAGGCCCAGTTGTCATGTTCATAATTAATAGTAAATTCACCACAAGATGACATTATTTACCATTTAGCCAAGAAGAACACTTCTAAATGCACAGTACAGCTGCTACTTGCAAGCCTTCATTGTGATATGGAGAATAGAATTTCCATGTTTAAATGTAATAACTTACATTAACTAGGAATCTTACGAGGTAGTATAACCCTAAAACGAGAGATTGGACTTGTTGAAACCAGCCGGATGGAGGAAGCCTTTTCCCCTTGTGGGTAGTCTGGGGTTCTGTGTTCATAAACGTTGCCTGTTAAGACTGGTGAAAGGCATATTAAGGATGGACATTGCTTTGCAAAGCACCTTCAAGAAGCGATAAAGCCCTCTAGATTCTAGCTGACACTTTTAATTTAGGTGATATAAAAGGCAGGAAAGAAAAGACTAGAGAACACAGGTGGTTTATCTGACAGGAAAGGCAAGAGTTTAAGGTATAGTTAAGCAAGGAAGAAAAAGGCCTGTTCATCAGTGGGATACGAAGTTGTATTCTCCCAGGATTAATTTGCCAAACTCCATTTCCAACAGATGATGAAAAGTTGCTTCTGTGGAAGGTGGAGGTGGTTAGGAGTGATACAACCTACTTTCCATTCTGTTCCTCACTGGTATCCCTGCTCCATTAGAGCAAACCACCAGGCGTTTCTCTGTTTTTATAAGCTGAATGTGCACAGCTGTGCATCAGCAAAGTAAAGGATAAAAGATCTCACAAATGCACAGTTTCGGATATAAATTGGAGTGAATTAATACAACATCAGCGGAGTAAATTTACACAACCCTGCCGTCTGCATGGTGACTTAAGAGCTATCATAGTAGTTTCATCGTTTTATCTTTAAAAATTACAGAGATGTAAGAGGTTTTGTTAATTTCCATTGACTACAATGGAGTAGTTATTCGAACTTTAAAAAATTCCTAAAAATCAAGGCATGAATGGATGTTTCCAACTTCGCATGGCTAAAGTCTTACTTGAGAGCTATCATGGTGCCAAGTTTCATCTCTTAACTTTTAAAATGATGGAGATGTTAGCATTTTTCTTACTTTCCATAGACTACAATAGAGCAGTTATCCAAAAACGGAGCAGAGCTTCAATGGGGCAACTCTTTGCTCTGCGGGTATTCGATGGTGTTTAAACCATCCCCTCTCCACTCTGAAAACCCGAAGCGCACAACCCTACTCTTTACTAGTGTTCTCTCCCAGGAACCTTAAAAGAGATTCTTGGATCTATGAGGGTGTAGTACTGGGTTCTTGCTTGGAAAATGCCTCTGCCGGTACGGTCCACCTCATCATCCATCCCTGCTCTATTTCACTTTTAGAGACTTTGGTGCCAAATTAGCAGAAATAAATAAAAAGACCTTAAAGTGTTAAATCATCTGAAACGTGGTAGTCATGGTCCCATCTTCAGAGGAGAGCAACCAGGATGATCAGGGGTCTGGAAACAAAGCCCTATGAAGAGAGACTGAAAGAACTGGGCATGTTTAGCTTGGAGAAGAGAAGAATGAGGGGAGACATGAGAGCACTCTTCAAATACTTAAAAGGTTGTCACACAGAGGAGGGCCAGGATCTCTTCTCAATCCTCCCAGAGTGCAGAACACGGAATAACAGGCTCAAGTTAAAGGAAGCCAGATTCCGGCTGCACATCAGGAAAAACTTCCTGACTGTTAGAGCAGTACGACAATGGAATCAGTTACCTAGGGAGGTTGTGGGCTCTCCCACACTAGAGGCCTTCAAGAGGCAGCTGGACAACCATCTGTCAGGGATGCTTTAGGGTGGATTCCTGCATTGAGCAGGGGGGTGGACTCGATGGCAATGTGGGCCCCTTCCAACTCTGCTATTCTATGATCTATCCCTGCAATTTAATCTTATTCTTACAATATGAGGGGGCGGGGGGAGAATCAGGAAATCCTTTTAAAGAGCGGGAAAGTTATAGCCTTTAGGTGATTTCCAATGATAGTCAGCGGGAGGTACAAAAATTTAGATTTCTAGTTCAGATTTGGACCCAAGTCCAATTGGGTGGCCTCTGAATTGATCCAAGTCCAATTGAGCTCTTTTCCAAATTGTGGTCTGAACCAAATCTTGTCAGTTTACACCCCTAGAATTAAAGTCTGCAACTCCGCATCAGACACCTCCCCAAAACCACCCCTTTCTTTCTCATTATCCTAGCTAAATAATGCTTGAGAGGAGCTGCTTCTTTATTGTGAAAGAAGGTGTGAAGCATACCTACTTTGTTCAGTAATGAAAAATTGCTTAATTTTAATAAGCCTGGCCCATCAAAGACAGTGATTGTCCTTCCCTCTCCCTATCAAAGTGGTGGTAGACATTTATGGTCCCTACTCTGCTAGATTTTGTTTCAAAATGCTTTTTAGTATTTGTGCCCTGCATGATTATTTTTTTTTAGTTTTATATTGTGATTTTATATTATAGATGATGGTGGTGTGCAAAGTGGGTCTTTTCTGCCTCAAAATTCAATCTGGAGTCTGTAGAGGTGGTTCTCTGCCTCAATTTCCCAGGTGGGTCCCCTCTCTCTGCCTCATCAAATTACCCGTCAAAGAACTGTTCAGTATTCGGTAACCGGTATTAACCGAAATGCTTACAGTTCCCTTATTTTTAAAGATAAAGAGATAAAACTTGGCACAGTGATAGCTCTTAAGGAGGACTTTAGCCATGCCAAATTTGAATCAGATCCATTCATGCCTTAATTTTTTAGATATTTTAAATTCCAGACTCCAGCCTTCTCCAACCTGGTGCCCTCCAGACCTATTGGACTGAGCCCCTTGCCCCCTGCACTGGAAGCCTAGCCACTGAAATAAAGAGCTTGCTGACTCAGGGGTAGAAGCTTTCTCACTCACCATGCCAGCCAGCCAGCCCAGCAGCACTTTCACACTGTGGAAATGTGGATGATTGACTTCTATGAGTCTGAGCAGAAATGCACTCCCTCTCTCCCTCCCCCCCTGCCAGAATCAGCAGCCAATTAGTTTTTCACTCCCCTGAACACTGTGATTGGAGGAGAATATGGTCATGGACAGCGCTGCGGCAATTCCTAATTGGTTAGCCACAGAAGTCAATATCAAAGCTACCCCTCATCCCATTCAGCATCTTCCAAATATGGAGATATTCAATTTAGGCAGGATAAGCTCCAATTCGGCACGTCTCTGCTCTGGTATTAATTAATGGGTTTGGAAGCGGCCAATCCCTGCTCTGGAAGATTGATTGCTCTGTGGATGTTTGTGGCTACCAGGTAATTCCAGGGCAGAGTGCACACCCCTAACGTATACTGTTGTAAGAAGATTTTATCCTGAAAGGTGGCATAAGAGTCTTTGAAATAAATAAAAATAAATGGTCTAAAGAGAAGGTGAACTCCTATAATAGATGTCAGTAGAGTGAAGGCCAGCACTTTGTTCTGTATGAATGGGCCAGAGAGAAAAAGTAATAAAGGATATTTGCTTCCACAGGTAGGAAGAGAGTTTCCGTTTCCGTGTAAATTTCAATTTGATGGAACATTTTGCCCAGGCCCTCATCTCCTCCTACTCCTATAGCCATGGCATAAATCTCAATTTCCAGCTCAGTTTGAAGCCCAGCAGCTACCTGGAAACAACAGGAAGTCATATACCATGATTAAAGTTAGACATCTCCCTCCTCACCCAACTTTTTAAATCCTCTCCGTAAAGTAAAGCAAAAATACTGTTGGTGGGTCTTGTGTTTATCAGTAACCTGAATTTTCCACCAAAGACACTTCTTCATTTAATAAAGTTTTCCTTAGGGGCATCTTGGAAAACAACACCCCAACTCCAAACAGCATGGCCAATGGTCACAGATTATGGGAGTCATAATCCAAAACATCTGGAAGGCACCATGTTGGCACCCATAATCTGTCTACATGCCCTGTCCATTATGTGGGACACTATATGGCAAGAGTTAGATAAAGATGGTGAATCTGGAGCACTTAGCCATTGCAGACGAGAAAGTAGGAGGGTAGGTCTTCCCTTTTTACAAAATTGGAAATATGGTCTTCCAACATCAACTCAACATTTGAATTTATTGCAATTCTACTGTAGATACTATTCGTAGAAGTTGATAGTACAGTCGTTCAGCAGCAAAGAAATTTAACGCAGTAAGATAAACTAATGCAACCATTAAGGATACTGTTGTGGAGCTTCCACATCTGGGGCAAGAGTAGGTCCCCCAAATCTAGGAACCCCCACTAAAGAGTTTCATCAGAAGTTCTGCACGTTTCTCTTATTACCTCTGCTGAGGAGAAATGACATATTACCCAGAGTACCCAGCTTTTTTCCCAGTGGAACTACTGGCAGCTGATTTTCTGATTCATCCAACTATTTTGATGTGAACTATCACAACTGGTGATCCGTCTTACAAATGTCTTGAATTATGTCCCAGGAACTGGTGAACTACACTCTCAGCTTATTCACAAGACCAGACATTATGTTAGAATGAAGCAACCCCAAACTCAGCTTGAGGCAATTAATTGATGTAAATTGGCCCTGAGACCCTGGGGTTATGAGAACTGATTCTATGAACTACTGCTTCTAATGCCTTTATCTGAAAGCCCCAAGACTTAGATGCCTGCAGCTCAATGTTGGAAATCCCTCATAGACAACTTAGAACACTGAAAACCTGACCAGTGAAAGACAATTGAACGGCCCAACCCACACACACCCCCCATGACTTACAGGCCCTGGGGTATAGCTCACTCGCAGTCCAGTGCAGGGGGGTGGTTGTTTCACCCGAAACCTGCCAAGTAATAGGAGGAGTTAGCCTACTGGTTGGGAATGAATGAGTCAGGGAAGTAGGAAGATATATCAGTCATATATTTGGACTCTCATGATTACCACATTTTTTCAGCAGCCCTTTATCATACAGTACCACTTTCTGGCTTCTCCCCTACAAGGTAGGAGCATGGAAACAAAAACAGACAGGTAAACCCAAGAGGCGCACATACCTTAAACACGAATATTCATGTTTACAGTTTTACATGCTCCACAGTTCCCAAACACTACAGCAATCCGGGGCAAAGGTTAGATTCCTTTAGGTGCAAAATAGCACTGGAAATCCTATCAGGGATGTCAGAGAAATCTGCAATGGACTCTACTTTGGATTGCTATGAATCCAAAGTGCAGATTTTGCAGCAGATTGGCTTTTTCTGAGTCATGTGGATTCCACGGAATTGTATGTGTGGATTAGTGCCAGTGTGCATTCGCCCAAATGTGCCGGCACTGATAATCTTCTAGTTGTGTCAAGAGCCATTTTGGCAGCACAAGCAGCTTCTGAAATGCAGACTGATCTGTGTGCAGCTGTAGGTCAAGACAACAATAGTATCTGGATGGCCACAAGCAGAGCTGGGGATGGGACAATGGTGAGGTCAGAGGGCCTAAGGGGTGTAGCAGGAAGACCAGAAGACTAGCCCAAGATCCATGGCTTTTTGTAAAATTTTGGAATATTATCAGGTGTGTACTAATCTAAGGGCAGTATCAAATGCTTTCCATGCACTAATGGGACCCCACTGCTAGTGCAATGGGAAGCTAACTGATCCTGCAGCAATTGGAAACACGCAAAATGCTCATTTCTGGAACAGGTCAGGTCAGCGGAGTTTGCAGAAGGGAGCTCCACTGACCCTGTCCCTTTCTGGAAATGAGCATTTCCACTTATTTTTGGGATTACTGTCGGAAGTATAGTTCCTGTTGCGCAAGTGGTGGGGCCCGTGAGTGCAATGGAACCAGCATGAGGGCAGCAGCAGTAGTACTAAATGCGGCCCTCAAGGTTTTTCTCCCACCCCCACCCCAGTTCACACTATTCTTTCTCAAACGCCAGCTCCTGTTTCTAAAAACATGTTTACTGAGATACATTCATCCAAGTTTCAGCCGGTGCGGTCTCCAGGTTTGGGAGGGCCCTTGGGCCCCCACCTCTCAGTGAGTCTCCCTTCTTCTCAACCCCGTGGTCACGAGCTGCTACTGCTCCCTGTCCTCTTTCTCATCATTGCCACCACTTACTAGCTTCATAGGCAGAGAGCGAGCAAGTGTTGCTGCTGCTCCTTTCCCCCCACCACTGTGGCCTGGGCCAGAGTGAGAGGCAGGGGAGCAGGCAGGTGGCAGCGGTGAAGAGGAGGAGCCCGCCCAGGGGCCCCTTGCCAGGGGGGTGTCCCTGGGCAAGAGCCCAACCATGCCTACTCCTCATGCTAGACTTGAACCGGATTTCTCCCTCCCTCGTGCAACTACATTTTTAAACAGCATGACCTCTGCCAAAGTTCCAGGCAGGAGCACTTGGTGGCTGTTGTTCAAAGTGCTGTTGTTGTTGTTTAGTACTAATAGCAGCAACATATATCACCTTTGAATGGCAAAGTGTTTCACATCTTGTAACCCTTATAAGATCCCTGTAAGTATTACTATTGGGCTGGAGACTGAACCAAGTAATTACTAGATTTTATCTTTTAAAAAACAGGGGTCATCTTGGTGCAACGTGCGATTTGTCTTGCACCTAGCGAAGCAAACCTAATGACATCTGCAGAACTCCTCCGGCATCCCACCTGGAGACTGCAGACTTTGCATCAACAGACACCACGCCCAGCTTTTTCTTCCACTCCCTCCCTCCGAACTGCCCACATTTTAAGACCCAGCCAAATAAAGAGTCATGGAGAACTCAAAAGCTTGCAAACTATTCTGTGGCAATTTATTTGGTCCAAATAAAGGTATTACTATACTGTTGGCTTTTGGATGTTTTTAACAGACCAACATTGCTACCTCCAATTTTGGTATGCTTTAATTGGTTTTGCCACTGCTAAATTACTTTTTTTTAATCAAATTGAATTGTATTATTGTTGATGAATCCTAGAATCCTTGATGTGTTACTTTGTTCATATATAGAAGCGATCTTTGTTCTTCCTCACTGAACAATTGAATGCTCCTTCCCAGGTTTTGTTTCCTGATGTCTCTAATAAAGCTAATGGAGATTCACTCAGTAATCTGCAAACAGTTATGTTGCAGTTAAGTAATTCTCCAAACGAAGTATTTTGGTGTTATGTTGTCCTTATGTGAATACAGAGTTTGCTGACTGCCCTTAAGCTAGTGGTGTAGGGGAACTTCACAATAAGCTATGCCAACCTGCAGAAATCTATTCCAACGTTCTTCAAGGCCACTGTAGCTGCATAACTGCAGCCCTCCTTAAGAATCCCAAATGTCACCTTAGGTGGGATGAGAAGGAAGCCTGACAGTTGCTGGGAAGCTGCCGCCACAGAGCATGTATGGACTTTGCCGGAAACAGGATCTTCATCCTTCACACAGAAGATGGATTAGAAAGAGTAAACGTACATTGTACTCCTAACCAGAAAGCATATTGGCAATAATGAAATTTACTTACTCATTACATAAACTACCCTATTATCAAGCAAACATCCATTCACAGCAGTTAGTTGACACAGTGAACTTCTGTGCTCAGAATCCACATCTAATGTATCTAACGTTATAATAGACATGACCTGTGCTCCCATGGAATACGACGGTTTTTGCTGGGTAGAAATGAATATGTTGAATTCTCAAGTGGATCTGCATATGCTAAAACTGTCTTGTAAATGGTTCAACAAGTTTATATCAAATCATGACATTCTGAAACACCTTCACAAAGTGAGGTGAAACCTAAAAATGTTGACCTATGAAACGGACATGTATGGAACCCAATCACAAAGCTCATTCGCCCACATATAAATTCACTGAAAAAGTTAACTCAGGTTGACTTCAGCATGGGGGGTGGGGTGGGGTGGGGAGAGAAAGGGTCACGTTAAATCAACCCTGCACCTTTGAAGTCAATGGAGACAGAAAAATATCAGCAAATGAACATCAAGTGGTTGTATAGAAGTGAACATCTATGAAACGTGAAGCTGTCTTATATTGAATCAGGCCGTTAGTTCATCCGGTCAGGGCTGCGTACTCTGCATGGCAGTAACTTCCCAACATCTCTTGCATATATAGTTCTTTTCTAGCCTTAATCTGAGATCTTTTATATAGAGAGATCTGAATTTGGAACCTTCAACAGCAAAGCACAGTTTCTGCTCCTGAAACAGCTGCTTCTAGGCACTGACAATTTTAGAAGCTTTGGTTGACATGCAGAAGATGTTAATTCCGGCTGGAAAATGTAAGGCGGAGGCAGACAATAATTTTTAAGAACGCTGAATGTTGTGTTATTTCTGCTTTCTTGTGTCCCATTGTTTGTTGGTGAAACAGATTGTGCAAGTTTGAAACTTGTAAAACCTGAACTACAAAAACTTGTAAAACTTCAACTGTAGATAGTGCAGCTATTCATTTTTCGTAACACTTTTACCCATGACCAATCTTAACTAAAAAAGCACGAAGGCTTTCAGGAAACAGAGCTATCAGGAACATGATAAAGAAGATATGCTCCTGCAGTTTGAATTCATAGTTCTGAACAAAAGTGATGGTACAGCAGAAGATTATTTTACTCACCTTTTTCCTGGGGACAGATTGTGGCTTGGCTCTCTGTATGGATGAGGGCAATTTCACCTTCTCTTTTCTTGGGGATCCTGCAGCATCCACCAGAAGAGACTGAAGTTTTGGCTGGAAGAAGATCTCTAATCTATTTTGAGTTGCTTCTATTTCTATGAAAAAGCGGTGTGTGTGGGGCGGGGGAGAGAGAGAGAGAGAGAGAGAAATCCCAAGGCTGACTGCATGCTTCACACAGGTTCAATTCTACAGCATGGTGAGATATGGATGTGACCAGGGTGCTGTCTAGTCAAATTGACATGAATATCTTTTACCTAGGATGTGGAGAAACTGCTTGCAGGATTGAAGCCCACCACTTAGCCTTTCGACTCTTGCTCATCCTGGCTTGTGAATTCATTGCTGGGCTAGGTATCTGGACTTTGGAGGTTATTAATGCCTCCTTGAAGGAAGGAGCGGTCCCTATTAGCTTAGAGGAAGCACTGGTGAGGTCACTATTGAAAAAAAACTAGTTTAGATCCACGAGTTTCTGATAATTCCCAATAATAATTTATTGGTTGCCCTAGTAGGTGCGTTACACCAGGGAATGGATGAGGGGAACATGATCTTGTTGGTTCTCCTGGACCACTCAGTGACCTTCAATACCATCAACCATGGTATCTTTCTGGATCATCTACCTGAGCTGGGCATAGGATGCATATTGTTACAGGGGATCCAGTCCTTTCTGGATGAACAGTCTTGGAAAGTGGTGCTGGGGGATTTCTGCTCCAGTACATGTCCACTGGCCTATGGAATGCACAAGGTCAACATCTACATGTATGGGGGACTGTGATGATGTTTTACCGTTTATTGCGATGTATTTATGTATTTATGTAAGTGCTGTTTGGACTTTGAATGGTAAGGATGGTAAGTGGATAATACTGTTGGGAGGGGTAGTGAGTGCATGGAATGTTGGAGTGGATGCTGATTGGCTGTTGGATTCAAGTGTTACAGTTAGCAGTTAGAAGCAGTTGAGAGTGGAGTGGGCACAGGACTACCGAGACTCGTATGTCATTCTTCTCAGTCATCATTGATTATCATAGGAGGCAAACAGATTGCTAGAAGTATTTCTGCATCTTTTAACCAGTAAGAATTTGTACATTATATTTTGTTAAAAACAGTTTTTATATGATTTTGTATGCTTTTATCATTATACATGTGTTCAGGCCCTAGTGCCTTCATGTAATATTAAAAGTTTTAAGACTTATAGATGGGCATAGGTCCTTGTGGCAATGTGCCTAATTAGCCTTACAATATATATTATACATTTCTATGTTATGGGTTGTCCCACAAATGTAACTTAATGCATTTTTAATATTACAGCCCCAAGGAAGGCCTTTGAAAGATCACAGGCAGAAACACGTCGTGCTTTGAAATAAAGAACTTTCTTGCACCCTGAGCGCCTGTTCCTCTCCTTTTTTCCGTCCTGACCTGGATATTCTCCTCCCTTTGGTTTTTCTTTTCAGTGGTGGGGCCAAAACCTTTGGAATCAGCTTTCATCAGGGGCTTGTCAGGCCCCTCCTTTGCAGGTCTTCAGGAAGGCTCTGAAGTCCCACATGTTTTCACTGTCCTTCCAGGGCTGCAGCTTTTATTGGTGGTGGCTGCTTTTATAGATTTTTACCGATTATTTATTAAATGTTATTGTACTTGTTTTGCATAGTTTTTATCTGATATGCAGCTTTGAGAGGGTTTCACCATTAATGGCAGCCTAAAAACGGTTTTAAATAAATAATTTGGAAGAGGTTATTACAGATGCCCACATTCTTCCGATGGGGAGGTCAGGGGTGGTGATTCCACTTCAGGCTGCTTCTGCCTCTTCTTGATCTCAAAGGATTCCTGGGCCAGGTGAAAGATCTAGTAGCTCAGGAAGTGAAACCATCTCACCACCTCCAGCAGACTCCCTTATAATTCCAGGTCAGTTTCCAGATCACACAAGCCTCACAGGTTGCAGCCACCGAAGCAGCCCACTCACTGCTGATGGGATCAGATGTCAGGGTTCCGATCTGCCTTAAGCTGAAACAGCACTCAAGGGTGATGGTCTAGGACAGCCCAGTTAGGGAGTCTTGTCCTGCTAAGCCAGTGACTTCTGCTGGCACGCTGAGGGAGGAAGAGACAAGTGGGCAACTAGAGGTGTCCCTGAAAGGCTTTTCCCAACAGACCTTTATCTTAGACTTCCTGCTAAGGTTGCATTACACATTGCAACTTCTCCCAGGTGCACAAGAGGGGGAGGGACCAAATGATTCTCTACCAAAGGGGCAATTGTGTATGAATGGATAACAGGATGGATGCCTTATGGTTCAGTCTTAAAAACTGTAATGACAGCAAGTTGGTGTTTTAGAATAGGGTGCCCAGACTACCACTACTAGGGAGTTGGATCCAGAGTGTCCTTTCCACGAACGGAAGGGCTTTGTAATGCAGAAAAGCGATTTCTGTCAACTCCTCCGTCCCTTTCCTGCCTTTTGAAAAGCTACTCCAAAGCATTAGAAGCAATGTAAGAGATGGCACAGGGACTTGCAAGGGGAATGGGGAAATCAGCAAAAATCTAATCCCCCCCACCCGACCTTTTCCAGATTGTGGAGCTCTTCCATCCCCAGAAGGGATGTTGTGAGTCCAACCCTAGGCTCACGGAACGCTGTTACAGAATGCCAGCACTTGTATGCTAGTAGGATGGCAGTGACACAAATGCAGCGGCTTCTCCAGACCTCATCCCCTCCTCTGTATCAACATCTATCTGTTTGTACGGGGTCCTGAATTTGTTCTGTCTTGATTAGTGCGAATGGGTCTCTTCGGGCTTCTCCACTTTAGCAAAACTCCTGCAGCCTTATCAGGCTTCGATTTCCGGACTCTCCACGGGTTTAACCATCAACACAATACACGCGCTTCCCCCTTCTTTTTGCCAGTTGCTTCCCATATGTTCCAATTATACCACCAGCAAATGGCGCTGCTTTATAGCGCATTTTTTATGTATTGCCGCATTTTGGGTGTTTTATAAAATGGTGGATTCCCGCTTTTGATTTTTTTAAATAAAAATGGTGGATTCCTGCAAGAGAGGCACCAGAGGCTGACAACGTTATGGAAAGGACCCACAAACTTCTGTGCATGGCCAATCACGAGCATGCCATGAATCGCTCGTGTGGCGAAGCTCTCACCCAGAAGGAAGGTGGTGCCAAACTGCATGTTCTGCCTAGTTCCAAGATAGTTCTATGGTTCTTTTAAAGGATATTTTGGGTTTTTCAAAATGCAGCCAATGAAGCTGTCATATGAAGGGGGAGATTGGTCTGTTCACTCAGATGTTCCCATTGAAAATTGCCCTTGCCAAGTTTGTTTTATCACAGCTGTGGAAATATAGGAAAAGCTGCTGCAGTCTTGATTTAATTGGTGATATTTATGAGTTTCTTACATTAAAAGACATTTCTAAGAGGATTACAAAGAATGCGGTGAGCTTTTAAGCATTCTGGTCCTGAGTTGTTCAGGGTGGTGTAAACAAGTACCCAAACCTTAAACCTTAACATCTTCCCCCACCTTCCACCTCTTGTTCTAACGAGGGGTCGTGGGTCTGCTGTTCTGCAGGTGCGCCTCTTTGCCCCCCATTTATGCTGTATGTGTATCTCTGGAAATAGTAATATGAGCTTTAAGACACCTTCAGTCCCCAGTGCTCTCTCATTAAAAGGAAACAAAGTGTGTTAGTAATGCTCCTGGATCTTCTAAGTGCTTTGAGGAAGTAAAAGAGAAAGCATTTCCTTCCGTGCAGAAAAACATTAGGCAATGGTTTTCTACATTATTATTTATTTGTTAGATTTATATCCCTCCTTTCCTCCAAAGAGCCCAAGGTGCTGTACGTGATGATCCTCCTCCTCCTCCTCCTTTATTTTATCATCACAACCACCCTGTGAGTTACATTAGGCTGGGAGTCTGTGACTGACCCAAAGTCATCCCTCTTTGGCCATATACAGCCTACTAGTCTGTCATTCTACCAGCATGTACATTAGCAGATTCTTCACAGCTGACACTTTTTATTTATTCAAACCAATGCTTTACCTGTTGTGGAAAGATCTGGATAGATTTCACCATGGACTGAAGAACAAACTGATGAGTTATGCTGGAAATCTCGAGGATGCTTTCTTCTGGCCAAGTGGTCTTGTGCGTCTATGAAAATATAATTGTTATTTTGACCAAGCAGCAGCACACATTCTAGGGCAAAATCCTCCAAGAAGTTCTCCTGTGCACATCCCATAATGGGAGCTATGCACAACAGCGCGCCTCTTGAGCCATTCATTTTAGCAGGGTGTGTGCAGGAGGATGTCTAGGAGATTTCGCCCCTTGCTAGCAAGCATCCATAATATCTATTAAAATTCACAGCGTCTTTTCCTGTGATCTGCATACGATCGCTCAGTGATGGAGCACGTGCTTTGCATGCAGGAGATCCTAGGCTCAGTCCAGGAAGTAGAATGAGGAAAAATCCTTGTCTGACATCCTGAGGCGTTCTAGCTTGATGGCCCAAGGATCTGGCTCTGCGTAAGGCTGTTTCATACGTTCACACCTACATACCCAGGAGCAGCACTGAGGACCCTCCTTTGGTCTGATGGACACATTTGCTCTAGGGAAGGACATAACGGGATGCATGTCAGCAGCCCAAAGTGAACAGGACCACCCCCACCCCCTCAAGCACATGCTCTTCTCACACATCTACACACATGCCTGAGACACAAACCCCTCCCACAGTGGACAGCCCTGAGCACTGCTCATCTCAGTGGAAGGGTCCCTTCGAGAGACTCTTGTCTGGAGGAGGCAGTTCCGCGCAGAGTTGCTGAGCAAGCACAGAGTGGAGCTGTGGGGAAGCGCAGGCCCTCCCCTCACCCACTGGGAAAGACGAGAGGGGAGGGGAGCCCCACGGAGCTGTCACCTCAAGGTGCCAGGAGCGTCTCGGACGGGTGGCTCCGTCAGCAGCTGGACTTCAGCCACCCCTCGCATTTCTCAATGGGCTCCCATCTCCCTTCAAGGAGCAGGAGGGGCCGAAGTGGAGGGGTGTGTGTGTGTGTATGTATGTGTATGGGTCTGTGGATAAGATGAGCCAAGCAATCCTATGGATGCCTACTCAGAAATAATTCCCACCGAGCCCCACGTAAGCCTAGGACTACAAGCGCAAATGGATATTTTGTTGTGCTTCTATGGGGTCAAATATGTGAATTGGCTTTGGTGTTCAGACCCCTGCTTGTACTCAGTTTCTTGGGTGAATTACTGTCTTTCAACTAGCCAGGCCCCAATAGCAGCCATTATATGAGTAGTCACATCCTTTGTGGGAGCGATTTTGTGGGAGGGTTGACCACGACAGTTTCCCAAATGTCCAAACAGGCTGGGGAACCCTGAACTAGACCAATCGAGGTGGTTTGCAAAAGTCCAGTCTTAGCCATCTCATTCCTCTGGCTTCTCAGGTTTCACCAAGGATGACTCACACTTCCGAAATGAAACCTGACATACCGAGGAAGCTCAATGCTCTGCCGACGGACCATTCTGTGTGTGTTTTTCCTGCCATTCCATCAGATTGCCACATGCATACAGCTGTGGTCCAAGCCTGCTTTTTCGCTGCACACTCCCTTTATTTCCTGTAGATCTCAGGGTTGTTTTTGCCAAGATTCCAGCATTCACATTCCTACTACCTCCTGATTACACATGGGCTGGATTCACCCATCACACTAACCCATGGTGGGTAGCAGCCTATGCTGGGTAGGTGGTTATGCAAACAACCGCCTGTGCTCCTGTCAGACAATCAGCGAACAAGCCATACAAAGGAGTCTATTTCACACCCCTCCCCTCCCCTCCCCTCCCCCCTTGTAGGCCTGCCGTCCAGGCTGGCAGGGATCCCAGCTTCCTTTGCAGTGGGAATAAAGATCACTTGAGAGGAGCAAAGTGGTGGCCTTTGGCCCCTCTTGCCAAGCAACTGTGTAGATGGTTTGCCTCACCCACAATGGTGTGACAGACAACACACTAACCCATCATAGGTAAACTAACCATTACTGTAGACTGTGGGTTCTCACGGTGGCTTATTTGGGGGAAATAACCCAACGTGGGGTGGGGGCAACATGCCGCAGACAACACGCTAACCCATCATGGGTTGTTCCAGAAAATAAACCATCATGGATTAGCACGTTGTATGAGCCCAGTCATGGATTTTAGGGCGCCGCCCCCTTCTTAATTCTCCCTTCAAAGTGTTCCATGCTAATAGCTTCTTCCCAGCATTGTGTTTTTCATGAAGGGCTTCGCAGTCTCCTGATCGTGCAGCCCAGCAGCACAAGCACAAACGTTTCCTCTCCCTCTAATAAAGATTCGGGCTCTAAACTATAGTCATAAAAAAGTTAACTTGATACTAACAAAAGGCCTCCTCCTAGATGTCAGATGTTTGGGAAGGCCACATATTAGAACACCCTGGAAGCATGGATATGTTAGAAATTCCCTGGGAAGACAGGCAGATAGAACATATAGAACAATTCACAGAATGCCTCCGGAGTGCCAGCTGCACTGGTTATGGGTGCGTTTCCCAGAGCAATTTAAAGTGATGGTTTTGACCTTTCAAGCTCACCTTTGAGAGCAGTTAAGTGGGCAAGTACAAAAGATGGGGGGGGGGTTTTCTGTTCCACAGTGGCCCCACACCTCTGACATCCATTGCCCACCAGGGATCCACCAGGCTCCATCATTGCAGGCTTTTAGGAAGGCAATGAAGACTTACTTGATTACTCTGGCCTTCCCCTATGTTTTATTGGACTGTTCTGGTCTGCAGCTGCAATTGTGTTGTACATTTTGTTGGTGTTTATTTATTCATTCTGAATCCATATCGTTTTTATTATTGTATCAGTTTTTATTATACGAATTTTACCGTTGTAAGCCACATTCGAAGGACTCCTACCCTGAAAGGGGCCTGGAAATATTTTTTAAATAAATAAATAAATAAATAAATATGGAATGAATTCAGGGAATCAACTACCAGTACATATTTGGATCATTTTCACTGTGATGAGCCAGGTCAACAATCACAAGACTTCTTCACGAGATGATATTATCATATGATAAAAAGGGGTATCTGATCACGATAACAAAGAAAGAGGCACCATTGTGGAGGGAAAAGAAAGTTGTTCGGAAGGGGAGGCTGTTTCTTTTGTGTGTGTTTCATTTAAGTCCAGGTTAATTTCAACCTCCATTAAATATGTGGGGCTGTCCGAATGGAGGGGAAAGGTGCTGGCCTTCTTCTGTGATGCTTCTTATGTGCCCAGTTGTGCTTTCAAGCAGCACATCAAGAGCATGAGAAAATGCAGTGGGCTTGCAAATGGTGCCACCATGTTCAAATACAATGCAGGTAAGAGCAAAATGGTGGGTTGGTGGGGTGGGGAGGGGGCAGCACCCTGCAAATTCAGAAGAAAGTCATTTGTAGTGTTACCTGAATCGCATTCAGGAGTTCTGGATTCACTGGATTCTGTAATTGTGTCCAACAAGGGTTCCTTCTTTTCTTTCTTTGGAAATGGGGGGAGCATTTTTGAAAAATGTTCAACATCAGGAAGCTTTAAGTGGGGGAAACACAAATGAGTAAAGACACTTTCTAACACAAATACTATCAAAATAAAAGAAACAAACATCCCTAATACACGTCAACCTGAGTTTGTTAGTATAGTTAGCTTGACATCTGCCATAGATTTACTCTATATACTGCATTTGGGGGAGGGAGGGAGAGAACAAAGAAAGGAAAAAAGCCTAAAAGAAATGGGACTTAAATGTCTGAAGGAGGCTGCGGGATTGCAAGCCTAAAGATCAATCATAATAAGATTTATTCTTGCTTCAGATACTTAAGTAAGCAGTCTATTCATATAACCCAAGAGCTTCCAGTTCCAAGTCACAGAATCATAGAACAGTAGAGTTGGAAGGGTAGGGCCATCGAGTCCACATACACACACACACACACGCTCAGTGCAGGAATCCACCCTAAAGCATCCCTGACAGATAGCTGTCCAGCTGCCCCTTCAATGCCTCTAGTGTGGGAGAGCCCACGACCTCCCTAGGGAACTGATTCCATTGTCATACTGCTCTAACAGAAAGTTTTTCCTGATGACCAGCTGGAATTTGGCTTTCTGTAACCTGAGCCCATTATTCCGTGTCCTGCACTCTGGGATGATCGAGAAGAGATCCTGGCCCTCCTCTGTGTGACAACCTTTTCAGTATTTGAAGAGTGCTCTCATGTCTCCCGTCAATCTTCTCTTCTCCAGGCTAAACATGCCCAGTTCTTTCAGTCTCTCTTCACAGGGCTTTGTTTCCAGACCCCTGATCATCCTGGTTGCCCTCCTCCAGCTTGTCTGCATCCTTCTTGAAGTGTGGAGCTCAGAACTGTATGCAATACTCAAGATGAGGCCTAACAAGGGCCGAATAGAGAGGAACCAGTACCTCACGTGATTTGGAAGCTATACTTCTATTAATGCAGCCCAAAATAGCATTTGTGTTTTTTTTTGCAGCCACATCACACTGTTGGCTCATACTCAGCTTGTGATCTACAACAATTCCAAGATCCTTCTCATTTGTAGTACTGCTGAGCCAAGTATCCCCATCTTGTAACTGTGCCTTTGTTTCTATTTCCTAGATGTAGAACTTGGCATTTATCCCTATTAAATTTCATTCTGTTGTTTTTAGCCCAGCACTCCAGCCTCTCAAGATCACTTCGAAGTTTGTTTCTGTCTTCCGGGGTATTAGGTATCCCACCCAATTTTGTGCCAACTGCAAATTTGATAAGCGTTCCCTGCATCTCCTCGTCCAAATCATTAATAAAAATGTTGAAGAGCACTGGGCCCAGGACTGAGCCCTGCAGTACCCCACTCGCTACCTCCCCCCAGTTTGACAAGGTACTGTTGATAAGCACTCTTTGAGTCCGATTCTGTAGCCAACTGTGAATCCACCTAATAGTTGTTCCCTCTAGCCCACTTTTAGCTAGTTTGTTAATCAGAATATCATGGGACACTTTGTCAAAAGCTTTGCTGAAGTCAAGATATATGACATCCACAGCATTCCCACAGTCCACAAGGGAGGTTACCCGATCAAAAAATGAGATTATTATTATTATTATTATTTATTTATTTATATAGCACCATCAATGTACATGGTGCTGTACAGAGTAAAACAGTAAAACAGTAAATAGCAAGACCCTGCCGCTTAGGCTTACATTCTAATTAGATCAAATTAGACTGACAGGATTTGTTCCTGACAAATCCATGTTGGCTTCTAGTAATCACTGCATTGTTTTCAAGGTGTTTACAGACTGACTTCTTTATAATCTGCTCCAGAATTTTCCCAGGGATGGATGTCAGACTGACTGGTCTGTAGTTCCCAGGTTATCCTTTTTGCCCTTTTTGAAGATAGGGACAATGTTAGCCCTCCTCCAGTCGTCCGGCACCTCACCTGTCTTCCATGATTTTGCAAAGATATTAGACAGTGGTTCTGAGAATTCTTCCGCTAGCTCCTTCATTACTCTAAGATGCAGTTCATCGGGCCCTGGAGATTTGAACTCATTCAAAGAAATTAGGTGTTCCTTGACCATTTGTTTATCAATCTCAAACTGCAATCCTGCCCCCTCAACTTCTGCTTCACTTTTTCCAGAGCGGTCAAGGACTCGCTTTTGGGAGAAGACTGAGCCAAAGTAGGACTTGAGCACTTCAGCCTTTCCTTTGTCATCTGTTATCAATTTGCCATCCTTATTAAGCAGTTGAACCACCATTTCTTTCCTCTGACTTTTACTACTCACATATCTGAAGAAAGCCTTTTTATCGCTTTTAGCATCCCTCGCTAATCTCAGCTCACTCTCAGCTTTAGCCTTCCTGACACCATTTCAGCACTTCTGTGCCACCTGTCTGTACTCTTCTTTTATAGTGCTTCCAGTTCCTTCCGGTTCTCCCCCCCACACACCTCATTTTCCTCCTCTGAGGTATCTTCATTTAGGAGAAGAAACTGTATAAAGGTTCCAACAGCGCTTCAAGCATGGATATGTCAGGTGGGTGTGAAGGTTCTTCCCAGAGGCATAGGAAGCCACCAAAACCACCATATTGAAATATATAGCTCAAACAAGCACTACATTCATTATAAATGATCCAATGGTGTTTAAAAGCAGTAGAGAATAAAAGCCTCTAACAACAGCCATGGCCCAAAAGACCAAAAGTGACCCATATTTATAAACAATTATGCACATGTGGGCACAGATACACCGCAGTCTTAACCTGCCACTATAGCAAATCTCTGTTTCTGGATTCTTGGCAAGATTAAGATTGGCTTCTTTACATGTTTGTTTTGGGGATGGGAGTGGGGTTATTTCTCCTCCCTTCCTTTTGTTCCATTACAAAAGTACTAGGTGGCACTGTGGCATAGCATAATTGTGCAATTACACTAGGCTTTATCCCACCATTCACAAATAATAACATACTTTAAGAAATAACCCACGAAAATGGTTGCAAAGCACAGGAGAGGCCCTGGAGGATAACAGTGTCATGTGAATGACCTGCAAACTACTGTAAGTGAAGAATCGTAAGTGTGCAAAGAAATGACTCATGAAGAAAGGCTTTTGGAAAGAAATGAAGTCTCCCTGCTTTTGGAAGATATGCGTAGAATTGTTATAACAACGCATGGAGTAGTTCATAGTTACTACTTTCATGCACTTGACGTTTTTAATGGTAGAAAGAGGCCAATAAAAGGACTTGTGTGTATGGAAGTTCATTGCATGGTAGTGGCCAATGGTTTTACTTCCAATACAGGGACACCAACCCTTACAACCAATTCCACTTGTTCCAGTGTTGAAAAGGGCCAAGTAATAGGACCCCAAGATGAGATATTTGTGCTAGCTCAACCTTAACAAGCTCCCACAATCCAGTTACCTCCTTTTGCAAAAATTCCATGCCAAATTCTGATTTGAAATAGGGGGGGATGATTTTGCTCCTCCTCCTCATAAGACACTTCTTTCCATCCTCGATTTCCTGCCTAAAAGGTTTTTAAATGGGAAGGAGGGAGGGAAAGAAAACCCATAACATTTCAATTATTTCACATTATTTTCTAATCATTTATCCAGGAATAAAATCCAGGCTTAGCCATGCTTAGACTAGACCCACTGAAATCAAAGGAACTTACGTTATTATTTGTCCCATTGATTTTATTGGGTCTACTCTAAGCATGACTGAGTCCCAATCCAATCCATTATGTGCTCATGGTCAGGTTCAAATGTTTTAAAAATGAAAAAAATTGGATGTAATCAACTTTACCAACATGATTAAGAGAAAAGAGAACTGATATCGGCATAACTGATACACATGGGCACTTGTATGGCCTTCTAAATGCACATGTGACTTTTGCCTTCCATTTGGAATACCAGCTACCTTTTATCATACTGGAAAGTTGCTTGTGCCACTCTGGAAAGAAGGAAGTTAAAAGAAGCTGCCTACCACTAACCCTCCTGTGCCTTTCTCTGAATCAGGCCCCATAACGTACTATTTTTCACTCAAGCTATTTTTCTTACGCAAAATCCACAGTTTTCAATCTCTTCTCCTGCCAAACATTATTGACAGATAACCAACCATATGTGAAGAGAAAAACCATCCAAAATAAATTGAAACGACCAAATAAATAAATAAATAAATAAATAAATCCCTAAAGAGAACAGGAAATACTTACCTGACGAATTTCTGTTCTTCTCATAGGCAAGAGGGGATTCATCTTAGGGAAGGTCCTGTTTATAGGACCAAGGTAGCAAGCACTTCCTGAGCAGATGGGTCCTATTCCCTAGACCCCAGTTTTATGTGTCTTATGGGCAAATGGGAAACTATAAGGAACAAGGACTGCCAAAGCTAGAGTGGGAGAGGAGCTAAAATGGGGGTGCGAGGAGGTGCGGGTGCCCCGGTGCACGGGCACGGCACCTCCGCCAAAGTAAAGGAAAACAAAAAAATAAACAAATGGGGATGCAAGAAGGCACAGGCCCCGCTTCCTCCAAAGGTAGGGTGACCCTATGAAAAGGAGGACAGGGCTCCTGTATCTTTAACAGTTGTATTGAAGAGGGAATTTCAGCAGGTGTCAATTTCCTCTTCATTGCACCAGTTAAAGCTGCAGGTGCCCTGCCCTCTTTTAAATCTGGTCACTCTAGTATAGCTCCTGCACCTTCAACTGTTGTGATGAAGAGGGAATTTCACCAGGTGCTGCATGCATACAAAGGACACCTGCTGAAATCCCCTTTTCTATGCAACTGTTAAAGATACAGGAGCCCTGTCCTCCTTTTCATAGGGTCACCCTGGCCAAAGTAAAGGAAAGCAAAAAAATAAACAAATGGGGATGCGAGAAGGGCACAGGCGGGGCGCCTCCTCCAAAGTAAAAGAAAACAAGCAAACAAAAACCCGGGGATGCGAAGAGGCTCCTCCTCACATTCAAAACCCCGCACTTGCTCCTTTGCGCGTGGATAACGCGAAGGAGCACAAACACGGGGGTTTGGGGGCTCGCGCCGCAAAAGTGCCATCTTCAAGATGCAGCCCTGGTTGCCAATTGCTTTTGGGGCGCACTTCAAGGCGTTGGTTTTAACCTTTAAAGTCCTAAACGGGTTAAGACCTGGCTATCTAAGGGACTGCCTGTCTTGCTATGAACCTGTCTGGATATTACGATCTGCAGAATAGGCCCTTTTGAGGGCACCATTACCTGCAGAAGCCCACCCACTGGGCAGGCATGAAAGGCCTTTCTCTTTCTACTCTTTATGGAGAACTGATGAGAAAAGGAGAGGTAGCTTCTGTTCCACAAGCACCCATCACTGGTGAAATTATGAAACTCTTGTTAGCCACTACTTTAGGATTTATATCACCAGAAAGGCTCCATAAACACGGTACTATAAATAAGAGCGTGATTAAAGAACTACGCACCTCAACAGGATCCTCCCCCTGCCCCCCAGCCCCACCCCCACCCAGCTTTCAATCACTGGCTTCTGAATCACACCCTAAGGTGAATTACCTGGTCTGTGCTAACTTGATCTGCCAGGGAGAAACCTGCACTTCCCCTTCCTGGCTGCATGAAAGGGAAAGAAAAAAGTTCATAACACGTTATCATTTAGAAAATGTAGCATTATCCCTGAAATACGACATGAAATTGTTTAAACCATGTTAACATTTCACAGTTAAATTATGTATTGCAATGAAATAAATTGTTATTACTATTAAGAACGGAATAATGAACAGTACTTGAAATATTTAACGTTGTCGCTACTCTCATGTGTAATATCTTCTTTGACGGGCAATTGGCCAACAGAACCCCTGTGAACAGGATGCATTGGTCAGTGCACTCCACAAGGCTTTTTAGCTGAATGGCCATTTTTTTTACCTGAGCTTCTTATACGTTTTTCAAACAACAACATGCAATCGGAGCTTGTGGATATTGGCTCTCCAGGCTCCTTCCAGCCACAGGGGAAGAGGTGATCTGGATTATGATTGCAGCATTTGGGAGGGAAGCTTAACCCTCTCTCCCAGCAAGGTTTCTTGATGAAATCTGACCTCCCCACAGCTGCTACAGCATTAGCCCGACCAGCAAAGACTTATGGGTACACAGGGCAATTTCAGCGCCAGAGTAAAGGGTAAACCTCTCTCTCCAAGGCCGCAATCCTGATCCAGTCGTTCCCTCAGCTGCTGTTTGCCAAATCAGAAATACAGGGCAAAGCAAATACTGGTTGCCCCTCATTTTGTCAAGTTTGGCTCTTAGGCAAACCCCTGTAGAGTAATTTTATAAGTGAGGAAGTTGGCACACAAAAAAGGCAAATATTTTGTATAATATTATATTCAGAGCTGGTGGTGCAAGAAAAGACTATACTAAAATTTTCTTTTCCTGTCCATATCATAAACTCATGTCTATGTTCTTCACTGCCTTAGTTCTCTGCACTAGGGTCTGGCACAACCCAGCCCAAATTCAAGTTACTAGCCCTTATGTTTAAGAGGCTAACTAGACACAAAGCTGGCACAATCCATATCTTACAACATGTATTTTGCTGTATTGCTCTAAAGCAGGGGCGATGGGTGTAAAGCCGCAGAGGAATGGTGGGCAGGAAAGCAGTACCAAGTCTTTTCTCTGTCTGCTCCTTTTGTCCCTGGAATCTCCTAGCTGGGCTTGGAGAGCAGCTGGGAAATGGGACATGGGGGGAAGACAGCCCCTCTCCCACTGCAGTCCTCTATTCTACACCCCACCCCACTGCTTTAGAGCTATGTGGCAGACCTCTGTTCTAAAACATGCCTAGTTAGCTCCTAAGGCTCTACAGCTCTGAGTGTACAGCTCCTCTTTCAACCCAACCCAACCCATATCACCTGCTTACTCCATATCAATTAATCTGTGTCTCCCCACACCCACACCCACACCCCGCACCCGGCACCTATATATCTTGGTATGCCTGGGACAATGTCCCCCATCTATCCTCTCCTCTGCCTGCAAATCCCTCCTCAAACCCCACCTATGTTCAGCGATCATAAAGCACTCTTTACCAATTCTTGTCCTTTTCTTTCAAGTTTCTCCTGTCTATCTAACTGCGCCTTTTTCTATGAATGCAATGAATGCAACGTGATGATTTCTAGGTGTGAAACCTCCATTACATATCAAACACTGCAATCAGAAGTGCAATCACTGCAATCGCCTGACATCACTTCAGCACTTTCAGTTGTAACTTATCAAATGACTGTAAGATTGTTTCTTCATTTGAAATGTTACTAAATATGTGTAAGGCCTTAGCTAGACCTAAGGTTTATCCCGGGATCGTCCCGGGGTCATCCCTGTTCATGTAAATGACACACAGGGGATCCCGGGAGCAGGCAGGGACGACCCCGGGATAAACCTTAGGACTAACTAAGGCCTAAGATTGGGGTTATAAAAGTTTGTTGGCATAGCATAGAGAAGGAAGCTTTTGGGGGCACAGAATGGGTTTAAATGACTGTACAAGTGATAGTGCTTTAATATAGCGCTTTAATATTAAAGGGGCAAGTAGGCCTACACACATAATTCAGATAAGGTCTGATAGAAAATGTTTTGAAAATATGATCTGAGATTACTCAAAGATGTTACTCATGAGGACTTGCAACTTGGTATTGCTCAAAAGACATTAGTCATAAGAACTTGTGACATGTACTAACTGAAACTAGGTGAAGGACAGGTGACGTGGTGGTTGGGAAAATCCCCATGTACATAAGTAAAGAGAAGTAACCCAGACAGGTTAACCAGAAGAACAGGGAAGTTGACCTTTCGTTGACATAAACAACTAAATGAGAAAGGGGTGGAACATTCTGGGAAGAGGATGGTCTAAACCAATGGGTTTTGGAGTTTAGAAGACATCAATATGAAGAATTGATGATGTCAAATTGGGCATTTAAGTCTGAGCACAGAGGGAAAAGATGTCTTCCCTTTCGCTCAGGCATGACTTGGTCTTGCCTGGGAGAGGTGGGAGTCCCTCTGTGGAGAAGAGCTCCTTCGCAGAGTCTGTGTTTGCCTGTCTGTCCCTGTGTTTGTCCATGCTTGTCTTGTTCCCAAGAAATCTGCCAGACTTGTGAGGCTGTTCTTTTAATTTGCTTTGCCAACTGGAGGTTTGTGTGTCTGTTTGACATTAACTTTCTTAAATTGTTTTAATAAATGTTTTAAAGTTATAACAGTTTCATTGAGTTTGTGAGTCTGAGTGAAGTCAATCATTCTGGGTAACTATCTCTGGAACTTCCTTACACCTCCTATAGTGGGGAATTTAAGGAGTACTGTTGCAAGGTATTGCAGGAACTTACGCTTCCAAGCAGCCTAGGTTCTGTACCTCTTAAAATTAAAAAGGCCACCAGTAAATCCCCTTGCATGACGCATTACTGAATGTTGGACATGGAAGTCTGAATTCGCCCCCCCTCCCTATAATTCTGTACTCTGCATAGCACACAGCAAACTCTTAGTGCTAAGGAAGTGCTATGGTGCCCCCCCCCCCAAACGTATACTAACCAGAGCAAACCATGCTGTAATGTATTCCGGCTTCCCCCGGGGCTGTTGCCCATCATCAACCTACGTAACAGAAAAGCTCCAAAGAAACCTGTCTCTCTGAGAGATGGGCAGCCGTATTTCCTTTTCTGTTGCTAAAAACAATTAGATGCTATGATAGCACAATGGTTCCAGTTACGTACATGATAATAAAAGTGAAGTGGGCTCCAGAAATATACAAAAATGGCAAACTTGTATAAAAACACAACGAGCTCTTTCTTTCCATTTTGATTGGTTTGTTGCGCTTGCTGCAGATGCCAATCGCTCAAGGGAGTGTCAGGTGAGTGGAACTTTGTCTTCACAACATCTTCTGGACCCCGTAAGAGTCAAGTGAAGCTTCCAAAGGATCTGTAATATGCCCAGCTGGCAAGAAAGACTTCTGAACACCTCGCCAGTACATGAAACATTGAGTCGTTCTGTGTAAAGTGCTTCTGTGCTAGTTTAATGGTCAAGCAGACCAATTTGGGTTAATTTTTGCTCTTCTTTAAACACACATAAAATAATTTGTATGATTTATGACAATATCATATCACCCTGCACTCCCTTACCGTAACCTCTGCCAATATTCTTCAGTCTTCTTTGTGAGTGCCTCCCCTGATGGATTTTGCAATTGGGAAGTCAGCGCCCGCTCATATATTTCAGCAACCTGAGCTGTAAAATCATGAGAGAGAATCTTAAATTCAAAAGAACAAAAATCAGCTGCTGCTGCTGATTTTCATTTCATATATTTCAGGATGTATCCTAGGCATTTATTGTGAGCATCCATTTTCAGTGGATGGTTTGATTACTCCCATCTGCTCCTAGAAACAGGGGCATGTGCAGATATTTTGACCCTTGTGGTGTGGAGGGGTCCCACCCAGTCATGAGATACAGAGTACTTCCAGACAAGTGCCGTGGAATCACCCGGACCCAAGTTTTATGGGAGAACCAGGTAGTGTAGAGAACCAGGTGAAATAGCTGCACAATATCTTTTGACTGCTAGTGCAAGGGGCCCTCTTTCTAGAAGCACCAATAGTGCAGCTGAAAAATATATAGTCTACCCAGCCAAAGATGGGTTGTCACGTCAAGTGAACCCAGTGAAAGAGTGGATAACAACAACAAAAGATGCATGGAGTGATTTACTATTTCACTCACTCTCTGATCAAATAGCACAGTTAGTGAAGCCTCACAAGACTCCTATGAAATCCTATCCCTTGGGAAAAGATGCATCAAACTGAGCAGGAAATAAAGTGTGTGACAGGGGAAACAACACTTGCTGAAATTCTCCCATGTAATGCAGCTAATTGTCTCAGCAAAGACAGCAGGACTTACTTCTATGTAAACATGCACTGAATTAGGCTGAAATTCTTGTCACAGGGTAGTGAAATCAGTGGAGTGGAATAGGACGGGTAAGGTAAGTCTGCAGTCCTATGGTCACAACTCACTAGAACTTACCTCTGAGTAAACATGCATAGGGGTCAGGCTGCAAACATCCCCCAAGAAACTGAGGGCTAGTCCATAGAGCAGACTCAAGTGGCAAGTCCGCCCCCATCCCCCCCCCTCTCGCTTGAAGTGCAACAATTAAACACTTCCCCATCTAAAAATATCCCTGTACAAAAAAAGTAACTATGTCAGGGAGAAGATTTCAACCCTAGCTTTCAGCCTGACATACTGGTTTTCTATGTGCAGAGAGATCTGTTCACATGGAAGCATGGAAATATATGAGAGCCCTCGACTGCGGTGTGGAAGTGCTTCTTTACACAATGCAGAATTGGTAGGATTGGCTGCCACAAGGTGAGGGCCACTAGCCTGAGATGGCTTTAAAAGGGGATTAAGCAAATCCATGGAGAAGGAAAGGCCAACAGCTATTAGTTGTGATAGCTAAATGGAACCTCTGAAAGGCAATCCACCTCTGAATACCAGTTGCTGGTGGGAGGGAGGGGGGGCGAGCAAACCACTCAGGGTGGGACTCCAATTTCAAAAAGCCCTTCAATGCGATGCATGCAGGGTCCTTTGGAGGATTCCTTGGCCAAAGGGAAAAAGGGGTCTATTTTATAATCCATGGTGACCGGGTTCTAACACCATCGGGCATGGCAGTGCAATTCATCTTAGCACCATGGGGGCAGCAGGGGTGGGGGGATAGACACACAAGCACTTCCCTCAGCTCTGAGGGCTGAGTAAAGCTAGGGTGGATAACAGCACCTTGTACCACTCGGGAAGCTTCAGCTACTGTTGTGCCCAATTCATGGCTCCCCTGCAATGAGATGGAGACATATATCGAGCCATGGCTCAAGCCCCAGATTTCTCACGAGCCCCAAAACACTTGTGCTTGTTTGCAACACAAACTCCGTAAGTGGGTGGGGAGCAGCCAAGAAGAAGGCAGCGCCACTCCCCGCCCCTCTGCTAGGGAGAGCAGCCAGCAGGCGGGATGGACCGAAGAGTGCTATCAGCCCCTCCTCTCCTTATCGGAGGCCAGGGGAGGGTTTGGCGGAGCACAAGGGAGGGACGTTCCACCTTCCTCACTACCCTTTGTTCTGTATTAGGGCAAACAGGGAAGCAGGGCAGACGGAAGAAGAGCAGCCCCAACAGGTAGTAAAGGTCTGCGCCAATGGCAAGGGCATCTCTAACAATGGGGCCCTGTCCCAGGAAGCTGCAGGGATGGTGGCATCCTTGACACTATGGAACAGGATATCCTGTCGGACAGGGGTGGGGGACCTCTTTCATGCCAAGAGCTACATTCCATTTCAGAGAAGCTCTTGAGGGCTGCATTCCAGGGGCGGGTGGGCAAAGGGGATGGGGCCAAACCCACCCCCCTCAAAAAACCAGCACATTTTAGCTTATTAATTTAGCTTAAAGCTCTAACTGCCAGTATCTCAGCCTGAGGGGAGGCATTTCAACCTTTGGAATGGGAAAAAGTGCACAAAAGCTGGGGAACCATCCAACCATTGGTTCTTGTGTTCTTGTAGGAAAGAAGGGCATTGGGGCCAGGGGAAGAGCAGGTGTTATAGCAGGTGAGGTACCCAGTGCATACTTTTGACCAATTTTGTTGGATGAGTTGCAGATGATACAATTCGAAGGACACTGACAAGGTGCTTGGACAAGTTTGAGCAACCCCTTCCATAGTGGAGCCTTGCTCCTCTTGTTTTATAAACACCAACAGGGAAGCAACAGCTAGCTGGGCGTGGGGGGGGGAATGAATGCTTCCACGCGAGAGGGGGTGCTCCTGAGCCCCCTGAAAGAGGCAGCAGTGAGACCCTGAAGAAGTCCTCGTTTGTGCTGATCAGGTGGGAAAGATTGCCCCCACGGTTGTTTATCCATACATCCCCAGGGGTGTGGGATCATTTCATTATGAAGTAGCTCCCCTATGTGTGGGAATCAAATGGATTAGTAGGATTTTGTAGTGGTTCAAAAAAAACCCAGAACTAGAGTGAATAGGGAGGCAAAAGAAATGAGCATAAACAGGCAATGCTGGTGCTATTACTCCACTTTCAAATCTTAAAATCTCCAGACTGTGAGTTAGTTTTTGAACCAATCTTTTAATCTCTTGAACCCACTTACATATTTCAAACTTGATTAACTCCCAAATTATTGAATTATTACTTTTAATCATTGTTAATTACACCAAGTGTCCTTCTGGTGCACGGTGTGCTATAAAAGGAAAAAGCTAGCAAAATAGTGAGGTAGAAGGAGGTAAATATTATACAAAAGGATCACTAAACAAATCAAGGCAGGGCTTTGTTTTGTTTTTTAAAGCGATGACTAACTTCTTACCTCTAGTGCAAAGATCTGAAGATTCTTCAAGGGCAGAGAAAGACTGCAAATGACACAAAGAGCTTTCTGACATATTTTAGCCAAAATGTTTCCCTAACAGCTACTGTTGTAGGGCTTATAGCAATCAAAGCACCTTCACAGAAGATCCAAGACGTTAAAAACATTTAAATAATAACAACAACAAACCAAACAACCCACTTGACAATTAAACACAATGATTTTAGGTTTAAATACTTTTTAAACAACGTACTGCAGCAGTGTTTCTATGCAACATAACATTATCGACAATGCAATGTAACATTAATCCGAGGGGCCAAGCCGGTGAGAAACTGCCAAGCTTTGAGCACAAAATGGATGCCTGTGACATCCCTAGTTGTGGGCAGAATAATCCCAACCCCTCAGATGCCACCAAAGGGTGTTGTGGGGATAATGCTACACCGTTTGGTGGGGAGGGGGCATCCATCCCAGAAACCCATATTATACCTTAAGAAAGCTCTAAAGGAGGGTGCTCTGAGGTGGATCCAAAATCCCTCTATTCCCCTGAGAAGAACCCAACGGCTCCAATGGGTATACCTACTTTCAAGCTCCAATTAGCTTTAAACAAGTGGGGGAATTCTGATTACGAAAGACCAGCCACGTTCAAATGCCTGGGTGGACGATCCGCCCCATCGTTTCCTCTCCCATCAAGTGCCAGTTAGCATTGCTCAGTTAATCTGGGTCTGCAGGTGGATGCGTGTGAGGAAGAGGATTTCATGTATTTATTCTTCTGCCAATCAATTGTGAAATCTACCTCTCCTGCTTCCCATTTTAGAGAGGAGCTATTTGGAGACATGAGGCTGGAGCTGGGAGTTGGATATGCGTGGAAAGGATTTCATTTGCTTACACTGCTGCCAATCCATTCGAAAATCCACCTCTCTCACTTCTGTTGTATATTAGGGTGAGGTCATCAGAGGCAGTGCCTCTGTGCTGCAGAAACTCTGCTGCTCAATGTACTTGCTGTTATAATTCATGTCACTTTGGACTACATCTATCAATCTTTGAAGCTCCCTACTCCACCACTCCTGGCAAGAAAGAACCTAATGGTTAACAGACCTTTTGTACTGAGGTTAGGGAGATAGAGGGACCTTTCTGCCAGGTGCTTCTGAGGGGGAGTAGCAATTCCTCCCCCCCCCCAATAAGGGCAAAACAGGTATCCTACAGGGAGCCCCAACCTGGCCCATGGAGCCTCTTGGGGTCCTCCAAGGGTTGGGGGTTAGGCTCCAAGTGGGCTACCCTAACCTGGGTCCAAGCCCCGCCCTGTAGAGGAAAAAAACCCCTGGAGGACATCCCCCCACTGTTATCTCCAATCTCAGATCAGAGATAACAGCAGGGATTCTCCGGCTGGCACACGCCAACAGGACCCCTACTGTTGTATCCAAACAGAGGTAACATCAGGGGTGCTGGTGTGGCAGGCCTTGCTTGCCTGGGTGGGGAAAAGCAGCCACTCTTCCCAGTGTGGGCCAAATTACAGCTATCCCACACCTCCTCTGCTGTATTGTCTGATCCACTGTGTGGCAGCAGCAGAAGCTCCAATCTGAGATCAGAAATAACAGCAGGGAATGTGGGATAGCGGGACTCAGCCCATACAGGGACGTCAGAATTTAGAGGAAAGAACTTCAGAATATAGAAGAACTATTAGATCAGAAGTTAAAGGAAAGAGTTAAAAAAAAATCTTGGATTTAAACTGGAAGACACAGGTAAACAAACTAGAATCCTATTCAAATAAGAAGGATAAATATTTGGATGCTCAGCTTTCTGATAGTTTTGAGAAAATGTCTAGAGTTGAAGCAAACCTAGGAGATCAGGAAAAAGAAACAAACAGCTTGAAAATAGCCTAAGATAAATTACAGAATCATATAAAACAGGCAGATAAAGAAATCCTTGGAATAAGGAAGGAGTCTTCTAGTATGAAGTTGAAGTAGAAATATTAAAATATACGATATAAGAAATCCAAAATAAATGTGGAGGCCAAAACATTAAATGTTGGGATATCCCTGAATCACTGAAGAAGAAGAAAGATCTATTAGGATGTATGGGGAGTTGTATGCATGATTCAAGGTGCTGCAGTAGGTATAAAAATGTGATTTGGATTGAGGAGAATACAGCCAAACAAACTAAGTAAACTCAGGAATAGACTGGTAATTTCCCTTACCAGAGGTTCCAGGCTGAATGTAAATTGAGCTATCCTTTCTAGGGTGCTGCCTTGTTGGCAAGCATTGGTGCTGCATTCCCCCTTAACCCAGTGGTTTCGATCCTGCGGGGTTGAGCTGGGTAATCCCCACACCAAGGAGGGAGTGCAGGCAGTCATTCTGGCACTGCAGCCGCCCCTGCCCTCTTCCTGGCTTCTGGTGACCAATCACTGGTTGCCGTATGCCCAAACTGACCCCCAGATCAACCATGGAGCAAAGTCAGACTGCAGAAGAGCCAGGGGGATCTTGCTCCCAAAGAAAAGGTCGGAGTAAGTCCCCAACGTTTTAACCGTGCAGCTTTGCGGAAAAGCCATGCAGTGCCTGTGAATCTGTGCTGCATCATTTAACTAACGCAGTGCTGATTTGCAGCCACTGCAGCCGGGCTTAGAAGACATATGGACAGCCCCTAGTAGTGATGACAGTGCCATTTTTTTTCTGTTACAGAAGTGTAAATTTAAACCACTTATAATGAAATAAAGAACAATGAAACACACACAGTCCTCACCATAACTAGCTTAAGAAGATCTGCAGCATTTTCTCTCTCCTCTTCCATTCTTGGATCTTTAATTATCATCTCTTGCATCTCATCTTCTTGCCTCATGATTTTGTCAATGTACTCCTAATAGGGCAATGAAGAAGGAAGAGGACAAAGAAACAATCGAGGTTCCTAAGAAAGTTTATGTAACTCTAAAATCACTTTTTATTCAAGTGCATTTATTACTTTTATTTATAGCTGAGACACACAAAGGTTAGTGTGGTGTTACACCCCACAAGTCAGTTCCCTAAGGCATGTCTAAGCATTTGTAAGTCTGGTGTGTTTAGAATGTTGACCTGAGTGGGTGGAGGAGGGAGGAGGATATATAAGGGGATGACTGGGGAGATTGGGCGCTCTCTGTGTGTTAGCTCTTGCTGTGCAGAGTACTTGGGTTCTGGAGAGTTTGAGGTTCAGTGTAGAGAGTGGTGTCTTTTGAGGGCCGTGTGCTGATAGTCAGTTGGTGTATATTAATCAATGCTGATAATAAAGAAAGTTCAAGAGTGAAGGTGTGAGAGAAAGGAAAGCGTGTATGAGAAGAGTGAAAGGATTGGATGAGAGGTTTTAAAAAGGTTTTTTTAAACTGTTTTATTATGAAACAAAGCTTGTGAACTTTTAAAATAAAATTTTAATCAGTTTGTTTTAACTACCACAAAAATCCCACGTGTCTTTGGCATTTATCATCTGCAGTTATATACATTTAACACCCACTCTGACATTAAATCACCATCAGCACATTTAATTCACAGTGTTTTGATTTATTACGGAAATCCCTCCAATGTCACCCCTTCCTCCACATAGTTTGGAGAAAGGCGGTGGTTGTCCCTCGCCTCAGGCTTAGCTCGAGCAGGGAGTGTCCGCGGCCAGGCCTGGGGTTCAAAGCCTGTGTCGTGGTAGTTAGCTGTGAATTTACTCTAATTCTCAGGGTGTGCCTTACCTTGACAGAAAGCTGCAATGTGTGTCTCAGTTCCTCAGTGACTGATTCATATTGGATCAACCGACGAACTTGGAGAACATCTGGACATTTTTCTATAGGTGCAGGAGATCCTGCTAACCCCTTGAATTCTATGGACAGGCCTTTCCAAGCATGCGTCCCAAATGGAGGGCCTGGAGTCTTCCTCTGAATCCAAACAAGGAAGAGAAGGGTGGGATGTCAGCGATGCATTTCAGTGGGACCTTCTTCCAAATATGGGTTCGTGATTCAACCTGCTTTCAGCCAGGCACAGGGAAGCTTGCCATTTGCGAAACAGGAACCATGCCTTGGGATAAGTAGACTTCAGAAGACTGAACGGTTATCGCTTTTGCCCCAAGGTTTATGCTGTTATCTATCATGAGCCCATTAAATCCTGTTAATGTTTTATTGCTTGATGAAATACAGAGAGAAGTTCTTAAAAGAAAAAATAAGAACCAGGTTCTGGTTTTTCCAAACCTAAAGCCATTTACATTCAGCAGGAGCTGAATTTTACATGCTCAACTATATGTTAAACAATAGAATGAAGGTGTCTTCTGGGTCATAACTATGTGGATTAATCTAGATCTTATTTCTCCTCTCCAACTGCCCCACAATGCAGACTGATGTCTGAATGGATGAAGGCAAAACTATCCATACTTGCTGGGGGGAAATGATTTAATTTAACAAAACCAAAAGGCTACTGAAAACCCAAAATAGAAGCAACTGAAAAAACTGAGGGGAGCCGTTACAGTGACATCATTGTCTGATCATCTGCTTCGCTGGTAGAAGTGGGGGCTTTTGCACACTGTTTTTTGTGTAGTTGGCCTGACACACAATTGCATAGTTGATGGGAAAGAAAGGGGAAGAGGTAATGCATGGACTCAGTTCAAGCTTTCCAACAAATCACTGTTAATTCTTTAGATTTTATTTTTACTCCTGCAAACAGAATGCATCTATAAAAAACCCCACAGATAGTCAAAACCATACATTTCACACAGCATTGGCTTAAGACTGTGTAGTACTTGAAAATACACAGTCTACAGAGCAACTGCTAAAGCCTGCAAGGTCTGTGCTGTCACATCATAGTCAAGCCCTGAAGGAACAGAATCATAGAATCATAGAATAGCAGAGTTGGAAGGGGCCTACAAAGCCATCGAGTCCAACCCCCTGCTCAATGCAGGAATCCACCCTAAAGCATCCCCGACAGATGGTTGTCCAGCTGCCTCTTGAAGGCCTCTAGTGTGGGAGAGCCCACCACCTCCCTAGGTAACTGATTCCATTGTGGTACTGCTCTAACAGTCAGGAAGTTTTTCCTGATGTCCAGCCGGAATCTGGCTTCCTTTAACTTGAGCCCGTTATTATGTGTCCTGCACTCTGGGAGGATTGAGAAGAGATCCTGGCCCTCCTCTGTGTGACAACCTTTTAAGTATTTGAAGAGTGCTATCATGTCTCCCCTCAATCTTCTCTTCTCCAGGCTAAACATGCCCAGTTCTTTCAGTCTCTCTTCATAGGGCTTTGTTTCCAGACCCCTGATCATCCTGGTTGCCCTCCTCTGAACTAGTTCAGAAAGCTGCGTACCTCAACTGCAGGAAAGGTTTCCCAGGCTCTTGACTGGAGATTATCAGGAATGATAGTGGCAGAGTCTCTCTTCATGACCCATCGAGATGCTTTGGTCAGAGGGCGGAGGATAGTAATGCTTAGCACTCCTGCTTTGACAGACAGACAGAAAACCTGGAAATGCTGCTTATGTAGAACTGACCACTCATTCTGTGCCTACAAACGTTGAGCCTTGCAGGCTTCCAGATAGGAAATGTAGGGCCTTTGCACAATCAAGGCATGTTTCAGTTCATTTAAGCCTATGCAAAACATAGATCTAAGAATTCAAATGCAAATAATAGATAGGGACAGAATGGGTCTTGCTCAGAAGATATGTGGAGTAGCTAATGCTATGGCTGATATACCAGCTGCGCCCTTATCTGGACAGAGATAGCCTAGCTACAGTTATCCATGTTCTGATAACCTCTCGTTTGGATTACTGCAATGCGTTATACGTGGGGTTGCCTTTGAAAACGGTCCGTAAACTTCAACTGGTACAAAACAGGGCAGCCCACCTACTAACAGGTACTGGTCAGTGAGATCACATCATGCCAGTCCTTTTCCAGCTTCACTGGCTGCCAATCCAGGCCCGGGCCCGATTCAAAGTGCCGGTATTAACATTTAAAGCCCTAAACGGCTTGGGGCCAGGCTATCTGAATACCTCCTCCCGTATGTACCTGCCCGGACCTCAGGGGTCCTTCTCCGTGAGCCCCTGCCAAAGGAAGCGAGGCAGGTGGCTACCAGGAGGAGGGCCTTCTCTGCTGTGGCACCCCGGCTGTGGAATGAGCTCCCTAAGGAGGTTCGCTTGGTACCTACATTATATGCTTTTAGACACCAGGTGAAGACCTTTTTATTCTCCCAGCATTTTAACAGTCTATAAATAAATTTTAACTTGGTGTTTTAAATTTGTAATTTTGCATTGCTGCTGTTTTTATCTGGTTGAGCTTTTATATTGTATTTTATATTATGGTTTTATACTCTTGTTTTATACTTTGAATGGTTTTAATTTTTGTGAACCGCCTAGAGAGCTCCGGCTATTGGGCGGTATAGAAATGTAATAAATAAATAAATAGCTAAACTGCTGTTCCCACTTGATAAATTGAGGGAAATAATACCTGCCATCCCCAAAATTCAAGGGGACTCCATTTATTTATTTTAAAAAACAACTTTTTATTTTACAAAGAAAATGGCTCACTCGCAAGCTGATTTTGACCCTTTGGGGCACCGTAGCAGTTATAGATGTGCTCACAAAGTTGCCCACCTCCGCTGTAAACACTCTAATTAGAAATATGATCATATTGTTCCCCTTGAGTTCTCTGATACATAGGTTTGGCCTCCAATGTCTGTACGGTCTGCGAAATCTGCATTGGGTTTGATCTTTTAATTGTCTTCATTTGTGGTGTTAGAGATGTCGATACGTTTTCCTGCTGCTTCTTTCACTTGTCTTTTAGTGGCTAGGTGGTCTGAACACAGGCCTATCCAGTGGAATTTTAGGATGTTTTTAGGATGTTTTAATAATGTATACTATGTTTTTAATTCAGTTTTATGTCTTTTATACTTATTGTTGTTCATTTCCCTCATGATGGGGAATTTTAATCTATTTCGGTTTTTAAAATAAAGTCAGGGCACGTCCTATACTGCAAGAGTACATATTACGCTGTCTCCAAAGAAAGTTTTTGGATTTTTCAACCCAACCTAAAATGAAAAGGGTTCATTTAATGAAAAAGGCCTGTGGAAAGGAAAGTTACGTCACTTCTCCATAATTATGTTTCAGAAATATCGTTGACACTCATGCAACCACGTGCCACATTGCATTTATAACAGCAAATAGCAGATACTTCTGTGGGAAATACAGTATTTTCCCAAGAACAGAATATTATTCTTTGAATATTTGAAAAGCTACAGCAGAATGGTAACGTGACTGAGCTACGAATCAGGAAGTCCCGAGTTTGAACCATGCTTCTGGCATGAACTTGCCTTAAGCAAGTTATTATCAGCCGTAGGGATTCTCCACACCACTTTTTTTTAATCCTGCAATTTATGGGATTTACGCTTCCAGATTCTTTGTGGGATTAAGATCAGCTCCCTACACAGGCGGACATGGGCTTTTTATCTGGGGACTTCCTTTGTCTGCAAGTTCTACATTTTTCATTATACCACCACTAGTTGGTACTCTGGTATAGTGGAACTGTGCAATTACACATGGCTATTAAAATGGATTAACATCAATTAACACATTATCTCTAATCTTTTTAAAACTGGGATAAAGGTCAGAAAGCATGGGAGACATCTTGGAGGCTGACGATGTTGTGTAAAGGACCTGCAAACTAGTCACGAACATGCAATAAAAGCCTCATGTAGAAATGGCCTCAATCTCTCCATCTGCAATATGAGGATAATAATAGTGACTACTTTACGGGGTTGTTGTCAGTATTACACGTAATATATGATAGGAAACACTTTGAACCCTAAAAGATAGAAATGCAACTTTGAGTCTGGAATAGGACTGAAACACCACACTCCTACCTGGGCATTCTTCTATTGGCTCTTGCAGAACTGCTGTAACTGGATCACCATATGCCATAGCCAGGTATTCTTCTGTGTCCCTAGTTCGGAGGAGTTCAGTCCCTGAACCATCAGCATAGACAATGAAGAACCTAAATGACCAACCCACAAATCTGATCAGTTCAAGCATGCAAAACATAAAATGAGAAAGTAGAATTCCAGAAGAATTGCTGGAGCTTCAAAACTGGGCTATGGAATGAAGTTCCCTTAAGAGGAAAAAAAAATTGTTTGCATACCTGGGTGCATGTTCTCCATATAAGACTGGAGTCTGAATTTCTGTGGGTTCTGATTCCTTTCCATCAGAATCAATACTATCAATGAATTCAAATGTGCTGCCATCAGCCATGACCTGCAATAAAAAGCAGAGTTGCTTATTTATAACTGTTGTTCTCCAAGTACCTTCTGGACACTCATATTCTTAGTAGTATTGATGCAGAAGCTGCCTCCAGTTGAAACTGTAGGGAGCTTCTCCCTACAGTTTCAACTGGAGGCAGCTTCTAGTGCATCAATCTCACGGTTTCCACACAATCCTCACCTGCTGCAATCAGCTATAGATTAAAAGGGCAAAGACCTTTTAATTTAAAGTAGGCTGAGTTGAAGGAGTGTCATTTTTTTCACATGCAAAATAATAAATAATAAATAAAATGTAGCAAGGCTGTGCTTCAGATCAGAACTGAAGTAGTGTTCTAAAGCACCAAATGGAAGCAACCTGCTGGGAGAAACAAGTTCCAAAGCGGGGGGGGGGGGGCGCGTTCTGCCCATACTTCCGATCTCCTCGTGGCTGTCCTGGAGGCTCATGCATGTAATGTTGAATTGTGGTTTAGGGTTACTTGCAAACACAACCAGTAACTTACCGCTCTGTGTTACATAGAATCATAGAATAGCAGAATTTGAAGGGGCCTACAAGACCATCGAGTCCAACCCCCACTCAGTGCAGGAATCCACCTTAGAGCATCCCCGACAGAAGGCTGTCCAGCTACCTCCTGAATGCCTCCAGTGTGGGAGAGCCCACGACCTCCCTAGGTAACTGATTCCATTGTCGTACTGCTCTAACAGTCAGGAAGTTTTTCCTGATGTCCAGCCGGAATCTGGCTTCCCGTAACTTGAACCCATTATTCCGTGTCCTGCACTCTGGGATGATCAAGAAGAGATCTTGGCCCTCCTCTGTGGGACAACCTTTCAAGTATTTGAAGAGTGCTATCATGTCTCCCCTCAGTCTTCTCTTCTCCAGGCTAAACATGCCCAGTTCTTTCAGTCTCTCCTCATAGGAGTTTGTTTCCAGACCCCCGATCATCTTCCTTGCCCTCCTCTGAACTCCCTCCAGCTTGTCTAAATTCTTCTTGAAGTGTGGTGCCCATATTTGCAGAAAAAGAATCCTAAGGGCAACTTTTCTTCCAGTGTGTATTCAAAGCTAACATAAAGGGCGTCATCAGACGAGCATTTTATTGCACACTCATTGCTGAGCACTCACAGATTTTCACGGGTCCCTCTCACGACGTTGTCTGCCTCCTGAATACCTCCCGCCCCTTCTTCGCACAACAAAATCACACTCAGTAAGTCTGACTTATTTTTAAAGATGGAAGTTGCCGCTATCTGCTGCTGTGTGCAGGAGAAGCAGCGCTATCAAAATGGCCCACTGAATGGGCCACGTGCAAGTTGTTTACTTCCTCTTTTGGAAGAGGAAGTAATGAGGGATAAACGCGTAGGTGGAGAAGCAATGGTAAGGAAATGCGATTTCCCCCCATATGATGATGCTCATAATCTACATTTCAGGGTATAACTACCATACTTTTCCTTTGAGCAATAAAAACAATGGGCAACTGAAGATTTATGAAATCTAGGTCTTCTATAAGATTAATGGGGTCATTTGTACTCATTAATTTTAAAGCTGTTCTAAGAGTTTATATTCCACATTCTGAAATCAATGATATGTACCTGCCCGGACCTTAAGATCATCTTCAGGGGCCCTTCTCCATGAGCCCCTGCCGAAGGAAGTGAGGCAGGTGGCTACTAGGAGGAGGGCTTTCTCCACTGTGGCACCCCGGTTGTGGAATGAGCTCCCCAGAGAGGTCCGCCTGGTGCCTACACTGTACTCCTTTCGTTGCCAGCTGAAGACCTTTTTATTCTCCCAGTATTTTAACACTTAATTTTAACTTAAATTTAAATTTTACTGTTTTAACTCTGTATTTTAATTTTATATCAATTTTGCTGCGTGGTTTTTATTCTGGTTGTGCTTTTTATATTGTATTGTGTATTTGTGGTTTTAACCTGTTGATTGTCTTGCTATGATTTTAATTTTTGTGAACCGCCCAGAGAGCTTCGGCTATTGGGCGGTATAGAAATGTAATAAATAAATAAATAAAATAAAATAAAAAGAAATATCAAAAATTGCCTTTCTTTCTTAAAACTAGGGTTTTTTTTATTATTCAGGGGTAACTTACCACATTCTGAAGAAAAACTATGGCCTTCTTCAATATCCTCAAAAACTCCCTATATAGATTTTTGTAATATGCAGATTTATTTAAATGTATTTCAATCAATTTAAAGCTTTAAAAGTTTAAAATTGTTTAAATAATTACAGACTAGTTTTAAAACCAATCTATGTAAAACAAAACCATACAATTACCTCAAGAATAAAGCTTAGGCGGTTTTACCTTGAAAAGGTTCCCTGCAGGGTCTGTAATCTCACAGGCAATGCTAGAGTTGTGTTTCATAATGTATTTCCCTGTCTGCTGGTCCTCCAAAGTAGACAGAAGTTCACATTCATTCTTGTCAAATGCCTCAGGGGAGTAAACTGCAGAACAATTTTCATCGATGAAGAGGCAGCCTTTGTTCATGGGCAATATCTACCATAATGACAAAGGAGGAGAGTCAGGTACCAGTAAATATACTAATCCTGATATGTGATATGGAAATGGAGAATGAGTTGGTATGGAAACTGATTGCAGGGCACTCATTTATTTACACTTGGGCTCTCTCAATGCAACCAATTACTTTTGAGCATCCCTTTCTCCCTACTATCTATTAATCGTTTCACATTCTAGAATAACATTCCTCAAGAATCAATTTTAGGAGTTGTATGTGAAATAGTGACATTTATTAACTTTGGGTAACCGGAAAATTGGGGTTTGGGAAGCAATGGGACACAAACAAAACACCGAGACAGAAGAAATCGAATATTTCTGCATGTATTATTAATTTTAGACTTACTTGGTATGTCCCTTGTGGCTTTGATATAATTGAGGTTCCATCAGCAAAAATAGCACAACAGGTGCTGTCCTCACAGTTTGTTATGACAGTTGCAAAGTCTGGATTTTCTACACGCATACACTTCACCTTCCTTGTGATGATTTGGGGGTTAGCGTCTAGAAACGAAATCAAACCAACAGACTTCAGAAGAGCACTCATACGGAGCTGTGAGAAAGATTACATTGAGCAGTAGAACGAGGTTATTTCTCATAAGGGTGACTTTTGAGCCCTTGTCTTGTACTGGAAAAGCGGGATGCAACCTCTTCTTATTCCCCAAAATGTTTCTACCCCACACTTTGCGTCCCAGACATAGGTCCTGCAATGTAGCTTACAACATAAAATAAAAACTATTCAATGAAAGCATTTTACCATAAAAATAAACACAAAACAGCAGAGCAAAAATAATTTCAAGATAGTAAGGGCAAACAGGTTCAAGTCTTGAGAGTAATTGCATAATGGAATAAGATGGTTTTCAAAAGATGTCAACAAGAGCAGTGCCTGTTAGACTTCTCCAGGCACATCATTCTACAGTCATGGCACTACCACAGAGAAGGCCATGTCCCATGCCCGTCATCTGACATTCTGACAGTGGTGGGATATGAAACAGAGCCTCCACTGAAGAACTGAATGTTTTGGTGGAATAATATTGGAGGAGCCAGTCCTGGCCCTAAATCATTTAGGGTTTTGAAGGAAATAGTTGGAACTTTGAACTGGGCTCAGAAGCAAATTGGGAACCAATGAAGTCATGTGATTATTACTGGCCTTAAAAAAGTCCCTTTCACATTGTGCACCAGCTGCAGTTACACTTTTCAAAGGCACAGAGCATGTTTTCACTTTTCAAAATTCAGATCTGGATGTAACTAGGGGGCTGTCTTCACAGCACCAAGTTGGGCACCAAACCCCACAGTATCACTGCTATGGGGTGACATCAAGTTATTTACATGGAGGGAGGCAGTATAGGCTTTTCAGTGGCCATTAGGCTTTCTGGGCCTGCCCCCGCCCCCAGCGACCAATGAGAGGTCACCTTCTGCCCGGGAATGCCCCCTGGTGCAATGCTCCAATGAGGACAGAGGGAAGAGCCACGCTGATCTTGCTTGGCCAAGAAAAGTCGACTTTTCTGCTGTGGGTCTTCAGCTTATCCTGCATATCCCTGTCTACATAAATTTGAGATATTACTTATGCAACCAGATATGACTTGGGAGTGAAGCCTCTTGGAGACAGGAGGGAGTGCCTAGTCCCCCGTCTTTTTTGTCACATTCTTGAAGATTTATAGGAGCCAACTTTGGGTCCAATAGGAACTCCCTATATCTGGGGCACAAAAAGTTGTTTTAAACATTTGTATAATACGTTCTAAAAATCCACATGTCATTTTATCCCCACAGATGAAGACCTTTTATGGTTGAAACGCGTTTGGGATTCTTGTTTGAAGTTTGTTGTACGTGGGCCATTCTGTTTAAATCTTAAATGTACGTATTCGTTTTAAGATTAAAAATATTTTCTACTAACAATATGGTTTTATTGTAATAAGCATAGTTATACCAAAATTTGATATGTTGTTTTTATCAGTGTCCTTAAACTTATTTTGCTTTCACATGTGTGACAGCGACCAGATTTGCAATTTTCAGGAAACAGCACAACTGAGCAGAAGCACCCCTGTCCATAAACATCGTATAGGAGCACAGCAGATTTAGAAACATCCTCATGCTGCAAACTTGGTTTTCAAGGGGATAGCCTACCCTGAGTAAAACAGGTTGTGAGAAGAGTAACTGCTTCTTGATCCATCCCAAACTTGATGAGTGCATCTGAGATTCACCAGATCAAGAGAGAATAAATACAACAGCTTTAAAAGATAGACCCCATTCAGTGATAGATTTACAAACCTTTACTGAATGCTTTGGGCTTCAAGAATTAATGTATATGGGTAGTGGTCCTTTAAAATTTTCTCAAGCCAGACAACACCATTATGGTATTAAAGTATACATTTGTATTGCTCAGTCTAAGGGAATAACAAGCTTTAGCTAAGATGTAGCAGATCACAAACATTCCTAAATACACACACGTTATAAGGATTAAAAGCACAACGAAGATAGTAGCAAGCATATTGATAACACAGTAAAATCCAGGTTCCTCTCAAACTAACAGTCAATATCAAAGGTTCGTATTTTTCTAAATGGAAGGCATGGTGGGCACAGCCAGCCTAAGCACATATGGTGGGCTTCTTGTTCTCCCAGGATCTCTCTCCCAAACTGATCAAACCCTGGTCTTCTATAACCTCATGATGCCAATGATCTCATCCTTAGTTTCGGACCTGGCCATACCACACCGTTCCCATTGTTCTCAATGTAACCAGGTCAGGCACTGATACCAGTAACACCCAGATGGAGGTCTCCCTGCTATGTTAAGCTATGTGCTTCTTCCAGCACTTGACCAACCTGTTCGTGGCAACCTCTCTCCATTTCCAAGAATATATTCCATTACTCATAGTTGTCTCACAACACGCACATACAGAACTAGTCACACCTACACGATACAATAAATTCTTATCAATTCTACAAACTACAAAACATATTCTGCTTGTCTGGCTCAAGTGTCAGTTTGTTTGCCTGCATCCAGTCCTTCACTGATCTCAGATACCAGTTAAGGTTCTCCACTTTTTCTCTAAAATTTGATGAAAAGGAAAACTAAACCTTAGTATCATTTCTATATCATTGATTTGGGGCTGCATTAATATATTAGTATAGCTTCCAAATCGTGCGAGGTACTGGTTCCCCTCTATTCGGCCCTGGTTAGGCCTCATCTTGAGTATTACGTCCAGTTCTGAGCACCACACTTCAAGAAGGATGCAGACAAGATGAAGGAGGTTCAAAGGAGGGCAACGAGGATGATCAGGGCTCTGGAAACAAACTCCTATGAGGCATTTTTCTTTTCCTGATGTCATGGTTGGGCTGGGCATTTTGGATGGTGAAATAGTGCGAACAAGTACTTTTAGAATCAGCCTAAGAAAAGTATGTATGTACCTTGTCAATTTACACCATCAATGGACAAAAAAGTTTGATTTTTAGCAAATTAGAACTCCATCACCAAGATTAAGTTCAATAACCAAAATTAGCTGTATCTAATTATGCAAGAGATTTAACAGGTGTGAACTTGTCTTTGAGAAGAAAACGTGATAAAGTAATGAACAATTAACATACAACTAATTGAACAATTAACATATGAAAGCATGTTAAAGTAATTAACATACGAGCAATTGTTTATGATGAAACATTGTTATATTGGGTGTAATCTCTCTCTTCCCCTATGCCTGCCTAAAAATGTTTCCAGAGGGTCCCCCTACCCTCCAGAGAAGATTTTGAGGATGTCAGAGGGTCGCAGGTGTGTGTGTTCGCACGTAATCACTCTTCCCTGTTCCACTGACACAAGTTGTTCTATTGGCCAGATGGGTTAATTCAACACCATCCATAGGAATTGTATTCATACCTGTCTCTTCATTGTCATTAGGCACAATTTCAACACATTCTTGGAAAAAGGTGGTTATTCTGGTGCCATCAGCATGATCTACAATTCTGGAACCATCTCTTTTCTCCACCACAACTACCCTATCTTCTCTCATTATCATTACCTGGAATAGGAAAAGATTACTGATGAAGTTTTACGGATGGATTCATTTTGAACATCAAGTCAGACTGTTTTAATATATATCCAATTATAAAAAAAACCCTATCGGTTTAAGAATAGATTTAAGGCTGTTTTATGTTGGCTGAAGCTCCACAAAGCCAGAAAATTGGAAGCAGATGCTAATGCCTTAACAGACACGCCCTGTCATCAGTAATGAAGTTGTGCAATTTCACAAATTGTGCTTGCTTAAAATTACCCTTATTTTTTTTAATAAATTGAGATATCTCAGGATTTAGATAGATGAGAATCTTGAAAGCTGAATTTGTGGGGTAAGGAAAACACACTTACGATGACTGTTCTCTTCTCCCAGGCATTTAGCAATATGTAATGACCCTGGGTCTGTTTTCTGGCACATTGTTTTTAAAGTTGTTATAGTGGTTTTAAATGTATGTGTATTTTGCTTGTTTTTGTGGTTTTTAATCTTTGTATATTGTTTTTAAGTGTTTTATCTTATGTGAACCGCCCACATAGCTTCGGCATACAAATGCAATAAATAATAATAACAACAACAATAAATACTGTACCCTGGATTGTTTTCAGAAAAATCAATGCTTTGTTTTGTAAATGTCATGCAGGGTCCTTTCCTTAAAGATTATCTCTGTAAGGGATGCAACTTCCAATTAAAGAAGGTGGATTTGCTTTTACAGATCTTGCTTTAAGTAGATCTGCTGACTCGAACTGAATTTTGGAGTTTCCAGTCTGCATTGGATCTTCCACCTTGGTCCATTTGGAAGCAGGAATGGAATAATGAATTGAAGTGTGTCATTCTGCCTATACTTACCATTTCTATGGATTTTAGGCTGCATCTTATCCAGAAAAAAAACTATTGTTTTGTGTCTATAGTACACTGCAATGTCTCTTTAATAAGGGATTGTCTAATTAAGCTAATTGCTGGTGATGTTTTGCAATCCCCAGTAGTTGCTTTTTGGGGTGGTGGTAGGAAATTATTAAGCAGATCAATTTTGTACTGGAACACTCTTTAACATTTGCTGATGAACACATTCCTTAAATTATTTACTTGCTTGATGGAAATTAACAAATGGTCAGCATAAATGGATTCTCTGCACCCTCTGGTCAGCTAAAAGACTGATAAACGCTCACCTCCTTTAATGCAATGAATTGAGGACCTTACAACACTTTCAACATTTGAATGGCTGGCACATAGATGCCACCTTCAAAGGGATACTTATTTGGATATCTGGTCTTTTTTCTTGAAGCCCGGGTATATTTGCTAGTAAGTTCTGCAAATTGGAGTAAAAATGGCAAACGTGTCAATTTTCAGCACTTTTTAGCTAACTGTACCTGTGGTAAATTTTTCATGGATTGGTTTGAAATTTTGCAGAACTGTAGGCTCAATTGCTAGATCAGATGCCAAGATTCATATTATTAGCTCAACAGGGGTCAATTTTATAAGCTACAGAATTTTGAGGATTATAATTGTGGAACCTTTTTTTTTTTTTTTGCAACTCACCTTAATTAAAGGGGTACTTCTGTGCCCCTTTAATTCTGGAAGTGCATGTTTGGTTCCCACACACACCCATCAAAAAGAAACTAGTGTCTTTGCATGTTTTACTGTGAAAGATGACCACAGGGAAATAAACATGACATCATTCTCTATCACACACACACACACACACACACACACACACACACACACACACACATATATATATATATATATATATGAAAACATCTGACAGATGATGCAATATTACCGTTCCATTAACTGGATCAGTGGCTTGGTAGGCCAACAATGGCTTCAGATCAAGCCTCTCTGATCCCTTGGTGCCTACTTGAATGCCTAATGGGGTAGTGGTTATCCAGGTGCCTGCCAGGGCATCTGGGGATTGATCTGTATCAGACAAGTGATCTTGAGCAACTGCTTCAGCTGCTTCAATTTTTGGTGCAAGAGAACCCTTGGTGTTTTTTCCTAGAGAATGAGAAAAAGAAAATATTTACTCACATACAATGATAGCCGTCTAAATACTACTACTATTATCATCATTCACCATCTGTGCATCAGTTGAAGAGCTGAAGTTTCATCTTCCACTAACCCCACCCATCCTGAAGCCCACACACAATGACAGGAAGGAGCTGTGAAGTTAGAAAACCCTTTTTCCTTCCTTGCTACTCTGGGGCTGGTCTTGCCCAACAAGGGACCTGGTTTCTAATAGCCCCAGCTATTCCTAAGGTCAAAAGGCTGGATGCAGGTAGTCGCTGATTCCAGTTGCTGATCTGATCAGGAGGTCTTTAACTTGTAGGTTCAAGAGACACTATGGACATGAAGTAGTTCTTCAAGGAAGTTTCCCTGACCTTCCAATTGCAGAGGATTAACACTTTGCCTACCCCTTTCAGTATGAACTGTAGCAAAGCAATGCACTTTGGTTCTTCACAGGGTGTGAGGCATTCTCTTCCAGAGGCATCAATACCCAGCCATTTTATTCATATTATGACAGACTGGTTGTGCTTTTTATATTGTATTTTGTATTTGTGTTTTTTAACTTGTTGGTTGTTTTATGATGGTTTTAATTTTTGTGAACCGCCCAGAGAGCTTCGGCTATTGGGTGGTATAAAAATGTAATAAATAAATAAATAAATAAATAAGACTGGTGATGAGTGAGATGTTTCATTTTCCATTGCAGCTATCCTGTTTGAACCATCTGAGTGGATTTGAGAAGCTGCTTCTTTTTTAAACCAAGTTGTGGTTCATTGAATGACTTATTGTCTTCTGTATTTCAGCCCTGAAGCAGGACAATATGGCTTCTGTGTAGTAACAATTTCATTAAGATTTTAGAAAGCCTTTTGTGAGCGTCATCAGACCAATCGCATTTCCTTATTGTCACTTTCCCCCCACTTCTGTCCCATGATACTTCCTCTTTCTTTACATTGGGGAAGAAAGTGGAAGTAAACAAAGACCATGTGGCCCATCCAGTGGCCATTTTTATCATGCTGCTTTTCCTTCAACAGCAGGAAACGGCGGCACGTTTCACTTTAAAAACACAACGGATTTACCGGAGTCTTATTTGTTTTGGAAAAAATGAGCAGAAGGAGCGGGAGATGCACAGGAGGCAGACGTCATCATCAAAAGGACCCACAAGAAACTGTGAGAGAGGGCAGTAACGAGCGTGCGATAAAACGTTCATCTGATGACACTCTATGTCAGCTTATGTGCCCTGTGCCAGAAGGACAGCAAATACTTAATGCAGAAAGCAAATGAGACAAGGTTGCAAAAAGAAGCTGTTGCTCAAATCATTTAGCAAAATAATATGTTGCTAAAACTGAAGTTCTTCCCTATGACACCTATGTATCCCATTTCTGTGCCATTAAAATATTCCCGTGGACATGATCTTTAATTCAGTATTTGTTTCAAGAATCTATCATCATTACTTCCCAAGAAATGAGCATCAGGAGTGAGCGAAAAAAATATTTTTAGCACCATTGAGAATAGGGGCATTTTGAATCACAGCACCACTTTCCTAAGCCTGTGGGATTCAAAATTAATGAATCAGAAAAGAACAGCTTTAGAATATTTTTGCTTACAGTTTCTATGCCAGCCCCTGGAGAAGAAAGCTACCTACTGCTTTTCTTGGTGCTTATTTCAGGAGAAGGCAAGATCTCTGTATGAGGTGTACTGGGTGCAGGTGGAGGTGGTATCACAGGGCCAGAATCAGGACTCCTGATCACTGTGCCATCAGAAAACAGTATCTAGGAAGAGCAAAACACATTGTTTGTGTTAAAACGCACAAAATTAATTACCAGCTACATTCAGTGCAGCAAATATAAAAATGCTGGGATATCAGGGACATTAAATGGAAAACATGCATGAAAGCCTTCATGGGATCATGGCAACAGCCATATTTTTTCCCCATACATGTTTTTTCAAGACCACATTGACCCTGTTCAGAGGACACACTAAACCACAGCTGATTAAGCGTTTTGAGCTAAACATTATGGGTTAGCAAGCCGTGGTGATCCATTCCTAACTGTGGTTGCTACATAACCATAGTTTAAATATGGTGACTAACCATTCATTGCAAAAGGGTTAGCGGCCTAACCAAGGCTTAGCGTGTGTCGTCTGAACAGGTCCACTGTCAGCTTCTGTAGCAAAACAGGGACATTTGCACTCCACTTTTCAATGGATGCAGACCTAATTGCTCAAAGCAACAATGAACTGTTTAAGAAAAGTAAAAAAATACAATGTAGCCTTTGGACCACTTCATACAATTTGTTGCAATGTGGATTTTGTGAGTGGACTATATTCTGATCTACACATTAGTCCACAAGGTGAGAGATCAGGTAAGTTTGATGAGACTGAACAAATTTCTACCACATCCCTGTACTAGAAGGGGTTGCACTCCCCCTGAAGGGACAGGTTCATAACTTGGAGATGTACCTTGATCTGTCTTTGTATGATAGCTACAACTATATTATTATTATTATTATTATTATTATTATTATTATTATTATTATTATTATATTTATTTGTATCCCGCCTTTTGCCCAATGCTGGGCCTCAAGGCGGCCTTACAAAGTTTAAAATATACATGGGGGGGGAGGGAAACAAAACCATAAACAATTATAAAAATACACAACTAAATTATAAGACATTAACATATAGATGGAGGGCTGGATTATTCTCCAAAGGCCTGCTTGAACAAAAAAGTTTTAGCCTGCTTCCGAAAGCCCATCAAGGAGGGAGCCAGCCTAGCTTCCCCAGGAAGAGAGTTCCAGAGCATCGGAGCAGCCACCAAGAAGGCCCTCTCCCATGTTCCCACCAAACGCGCCTGTGAAGATGGTGGGACTGAAAGAAGGGCTTCTCCAGAAGATCTCAAAGCACGGGTAGGCTCATAAGGGACAATACGTTCTTTCAAATAACCTGGACCTGAACCATATAGAGCTTTATAGGTCATAACCAGCACTTTGAATTGTGCCCAGAAACAGACTGGAAGCCAGTGGAGCTGTTTTAACAGGGGAGTTGTGTGCTCCCTGTAACCAGCCCCGGTCAACAATCTGGCTGCAGCTCTTTGAACCAGCTGGAGTTTCCGAACACTCTTCAAAGGCAGCCCCACGTAGAGCGCGTTACAGTAATCCAAACGGGATATAACTAAGGCATGTGTCACCGTGGCCAGGTCCGACATCTCTAGGAACGGGCGCAGCTGGCGCACTAGCTTTAACTGTGCAAATGAACTCCTGGCCACCGCCGAAACCTGGGCATCCAGGCTCAGGGCTGAATCCAGAAGTACACCCAAGCTGCGGACCTGCGTCTTCAGGGGGAGTGTAACCCCATCCAACACAAGCTGAATCCCTATTCCCTGATCTGCCTTTCGACTGACCAGGAGCACCTCTGTCTTATCTGGATTAAGCTTCAATTTGTTCGCCCTCATCCAATCCATTACTGCCAACAAACAGCGGTTTAGCACAGAAACTGCTTCCTTGGAATTGGGTGGAAAGGAGTAGTAGAGTTGGGTGTCATCAGCGTACTGGTGGCACTGCACCCCACAACTCCGGATAACCTCTCCCAACGGTTTCATGTATATGTTAAATAGCATGGGGGACAAAACAGAGCCCTGAGGGACTCCACAGGCCAACGGCCAAGGAGTCGAACAGGAGTCCCCCAGTACCACCTTCTGGGTCCGTCCATCCAGGAAGGAATGGAGGCACTGTAAAACAGTGCCTCCAAGACCCATCCCAGCAAGGCGGCCCAGAAGGATACCATGGTCGATGGTATCGAACGCCGCTGAGAGGTCCAGCAGAACCAGCAGGGACACACTCCCCCTGTCCAGTTCCCGGCGAAGATCATCCACCAAGGCGACCAAAGCTGTTTCTGTCCCATAACCAAGCCTGAAGCCAGATTGAAATGGATCTAGATAATCCGTCTCATCCAGGAATCCCTGGAGTTGGGAGGCCACCACACGCTCCAATACCTTGCCCAAAAATGGGATGTTGGAGACTGGCCGGTAGTAATCCAATACAGTGGGGGCCAAGGAGGGCTTTTTCAGTGTGGGTCTTACCACTGCCTCCTTCAAACAGGCTGGGACCCTTCCTTGGCGAAGGGAGGCATTGACCACTCCGCTTACCCACTCAGCCAGTCCCCCTCTGGCAGCTTTTATAAGCCAGGAAGGGCAAGGATCTAGTATACACGTGGTGGCTCTCACCAATCCAAGGACCCTGTCCACATCATCGGACTGTGCAAATTGAAAGGTATCCAATAATACTGGACAAGCAGGTGCCAAAGTTACATCCACTGGATCTGCATCAACAATAGCATCCAAGTCAGAGCGGATCCGAGCGATTTTGTCTGCAAAGTGCTGGGCAAATTGGTCACAACAGGCTGTTGAAAGGTCTGAAATCACTTTTTGGGGGCCAGAGTATAGAAGGCCCCTGACCACCCGAAACAGCTCTGCTGGAAGGCTCTTTGCAGACGCAATAGTGGCAGAGAAAAAAAGTATACCTGGACAGCACTTAGCCTCAGAACTGGTGACATGAGCCTGCCTTTGAAGGCCCTTTGGAAACTGCAGTTAGTGCCGAACACAGTCCCTACATTACTTACAGGGTCTTATCAGTGCTGCTCTGCCAACAGCACTGAATCTTAATTTGTTTCCACAGTTAAACTTTCATGGCTTAGGACTGGAATATATGATGGGCCACATATTGTTCAACTGAAGGCCTCATGCTGGAAGAGATTCATTGGAAGGCCTTGTGCTGGTGCCTCTGAGGTGAGGCTAGTGGTTACCAGGCAGAGGGCCGCCAGCCACACTCACGAATTCCTCATTACATGAAGAAGGAGTGCCCACTGGCCCCACTGCCTTTGTCTCTTTCCCACCACCCTCCACATGTTGGGAGGAAAGGTCTGAAGTAATGAACCTGCTCAACATGTGTCTCACAGGGTTTCTTAGCATGCAGAGAGCAGGCTCTTCACTTCAGACCTTTCCTCTTCAAAGTATGGAGAGCAGCAGGGACATGGGAAGGGGTGGGATCATAGAATAGCAGAGCTGGAAGGGGCCTACAAGGCCATCGAGTCCAACCCCCTGCTCAATGCAGGAATCCACCCTAAAGCATCCCTGACAGATGGTTGTCCAGCTGCCTCTTGCATCATTCCTTCCATGATGCCCTCTAAACATTAGAGGAGCACCACAGTCGTTCTGTTCTGAGACCGGGAGGGGGGCTGCCAGATTATTTGCTCCTTCTCATCAGCCTCTTCCCTCCTGGTAGCGAATTTCCCCCTCTCCTCAACCACAGCTCAAACGTTTAGGTAGCAGTATCATTAACTGAGGTTAGGGCTAACAGCACCTCTGGAAAAATAAAATAAAAACAAAACCTTAGTTAAGTCAATGCCAAATTAACTCTTCTAATATACCTGGGTGGATCCATCCAACATGTACTTTACAACAGTCCCTTGTCTGGTAATAACTCTAGACACTTCCTGTTCTACTGGTTTCTTCACTGTTTTCTGCAGCTGTGAATGTTTCACACTCTGTGGATAGTTCTGCCTAATAAGTATTTCAAAAGTAGATGCCTGGGCCTTGTCCATGTTCTCCTCCTCTGTTTCAATCTCAGCCTTGCCTTCATCGGCTTCATTTCTTATGGCACCGTCTGCTGCAGATACATCAGCGGCTTCAACTTCACCTGCTTTGTCTCCATTTGCTTTGGCCTTACTTGCTAAGGTCTCATTGGCCTTGAGTGGTTCTATCTTGGCTTCTTGTGTTTTGATTTCATTCACCTTGGCCTCATCCAACTGAGTCTCATCTATTTTACTTTCTTCATCATAATTCTTGGCCTTAGATCTTTTTTCTTCACCTTTCACATATTAAAACATGACATCCATTAGTAGGTAGGTTATAATTATTGGAACAATAGCCGTACATAAAAATGTTGAGACGGGTGATGGCAAATCAACGACATCAATTTAGACATGGTTCCAAATTTATTCTTAATTTCCTGGAATGAGGGTCACACACCTGATGGTTGGCAGTGGTTCCTCTGGCTTACACCATGGAACTGCACAAATCACATAAAAAGGGATGTGAGTGTGTGTGCACGCATCTGTCTGTCTGTCTTTTGTGGGGTGGGGCAGGGGGGGTTGATCTTAAAAGCAAAAGAGACAACCAGGTAAGAAGTGCAGACTTCTCCCCTGCACTCAGAGTTTACCTCTGCACAGCCCCCAACCAAGTATACTTCCAGCAATGGAGTCTGGCTGAGAAAAAGTATTTGGAAAGTAGCAGTGGAAATGTCAAGTGAGTCCTTCTCTCCCACTCTGTAAATTGGCAACTAGCAGAATTCACCATGGAAGTGAGATGGAGGGGTGCGTGTGTGAATTTTCTTCTTTTCTCTGGCCTAAATCCTCTGATAAATATGAATGATCAAGGATTCCCATTTATCCCATTATGTATCAAGGGAAATTTTAAACTCTGTTCTAGCTGGATTCTAATTTTATACCCTCCAAAAGCACAATGACTTCTGCAAAATAACGTTGCAATCACATAATAATGCACAGAACCAACCTGTGAACATTTGACCAAGAAAGGTCAGTACCAATCCATTGGGACAGGACACATTCAAGCTATTGAAAACGCGGGCTTCTGGAATAGCTTGGGTTTGGACAGGCTCGTCAGTTTCTACCTAGAGAATGGAAGAGATGCAGAAACTGCATGCCTTTGCAAGCATTTATAATAAAAAATATGTAGTCATGGAGCTACTATTTAACAGACAGTTACAACTACATCCACATATCATTTTACTGAACAAATTTTTTCTTTGAAGACCTTTTTGTCTATCTTCCTTTGCCCATGATAAATTAATTTTAAAGTGGTCAGCAGAGGTACTGAACGATTTTAAAGACAACACATTTTCATAGTTTTGATCCTTTTGACACTCCTCTTTTAACACCTGTCAAATTAGGTACAAAGCCTGTGTTAGTTGGTTATGTTATACAATTCCAAAAGGTAAATTTCTTCCTGTGTTGTTCCAGGCAATGCTTAGGCAGAAGTTTTGTCTGCCAACATCCTACATTTTCTTTCTTCATTAAAAACCTGTGTCCACACTCCTTTCCTGGGACTCCACCTTCTCAACTGCCCAGTGCCAGGAAAAACTCTTCCCCTCCAGAGCAGGAGGTTTGGCTCACACACCCATCCTACTCTTCTCATCCAGATGGTGCCCTCCCCCCCTGTGGTTTTGAATGGCTGCTTAACCTGGGAAGCAGAGGGTGTCCCTAGTTCAACTCAGGCTTCACCCCCCAACACGAGCCTCTACTGCCTCAGTTGGTCTTTGTGGTTCTTGGTTCATGATTCTGGTTCCTGTACTGGTGAACTACCCACTGCTTGTTTCATGGAACTGCAACTGGTGCCTGGATCTGGGACCAAACTGGTATTGCTGGAGGGTACTGCGGACTGTCTTTGGCAGCATGCTTTGCCTAGTCTTTTTCCTTTTTGATGTAGGTCACCACTGACATACCAGACCACCACCCTCCAAATCCATCTATTACAAAGAGTGCCTTCCAACAGACGGGAATTAACTTATATGTAACTATTTTCTGAGATCCGGGGACTGCAACAATACTGTGCTTTGAGACACCTTTAAAAGGCTTGCTATCCCCTGATAATTCATGACTAACCTCAAACAGTGCGAGCTCTACGTCTAGTTCCCTTGTGAGGTCAGGTATTCCACCTGCTTGTGGGAATCTCTATCACAGATGGGTTTCACTGACAAGCCACCCTTACAACCAGTGGCTTGTTTTAGGGCTTGTATTACCAATGACGGGTTGGTATGTCATCTGAACCCGGCAGAGCCAACCCATTGGCAGGGTTGACTGAAAAGGAGCTGCAAAAGCGGGGCGGGGGGGGCAACAGTTCCCCTTTCTGGACTTGCTGGAGTCTCAAGGGAGTGTTAATGAATAAGTACACCATCACCAGTGTGTAGCTTGTTTCCCCCCCCACACACACACACACTTCCCCCTCACTCCTCCAGCCAGCTCCATCTGGCATCCCAGGGGACATGACAGCAGAACCCGTGTTGTCTGACACGAAGCTCCTCTCCCCATTCTGACCCCAACCCTGATGGCAGTTGGAACCCTTTTTATTGCCAGTGCCCCCCTTGCCTGCGGCAGCCCCTCTGGGATTAGACCACTTGCCTTGCACAAGATGCAGCTGTACAGCCACTTCAGTGACCATCATTCCACATACTATGACAACTACAGAATCCCTTAGGGGTGAGATACCATACTTCTTAGGAAACATGCCCACACCTTTTTCTCTTCTGGCTTTGAAGAATCTTCTGGTGATGCGGTCATTGTGAGACGAGAGCTCACTTTGGCAGACGTTATGGATTTGACTGTTTTTTCTTTGCCAGGTTTGGCCTTTCCTGCAGTAGAAACGGTAGCAGCAGAAGCAGCCGAGGTAACAAGAGTAGAAGTGGGCACGTTTATGGCAGGGATGCACAAAATGGTTGCTAAATCAGGATCCTTTTCTTCTGCAGAGGGACGGGGCATGATTTACATTGGTGAAAGAGAAGAACACCACATACAGTTATATGGCAGGTAAATTTTGGGGGTCTTTCGGAAAACTTGCAAGAACTAAGTTTACTTTTGTTTGTTCAAAGACAAAATAGGAGATCTGAAATACAGCAATTGTGTAAATAAGGTGATGCTGTGCTCACGTTCCAGCTTGCCAGTTACAATCTGGATGTATGTGTCAGGCCTTGGCCAGCCTCCAAGGCTGGTTGCAGCTGCGGATCCAGTTCTGGTGCAGGCTGACAGAGGTCCAAACAGCCAGAGGCAGAAGATGAAGGGCATCTTTGCATGAAAGGGAAATTGTGTTGCTTACCTGGGGCATTTGTACTTCCTACTTTTTGGAATGATTGTTATGGGCTGCATTACATGGATGGAGAGGGGCGACCACATGGTTTGAATTGAATACTTCCCCTCCTTTCACTTCCATTGAGACAGCGCCATCTAGTGGTGTAAGATCCCACTTTTTCCTAGCTATTATCACTTTAAAAGTGGATCTTTTCATGCAGGAATTTCTAAAGGATTCCTCAGGAGATGTGGTCATTCACAATGTCATTTAAATGACCTACAAACTTCCATGAGTGGCCAATCATGAGCATGCAATAAATCGCTCATGTAAAAAAGCTTGAAGTTAGGTTCCAGATTAAGCAGACAAAGATGGCAGAGCATCTATGTGGCTATGCAGTGGGGTGAGCTGCTCAGATTGAAGAGCCAAACTGGGAGCAACAGTTATATAGGACCAGCCAGATGTGGAAAATGAGAAGAAATCTCTCAGGAAGACCTATATGCATATTGAAATTTGAATTCTAAGTTATATTTAACAAAACAATCCAAGTTGCTAAAAGATTTCTACCTGAGGTAACACATATTGTGAAAACTGAATTTCAGAATAATGCAGTATAGAACTAAACAGCTATGACAAAGATCTTACAAACTGACTCAGGATATTTCCTTCCTTTCACTTGTTCTACCTGCTGCTTTTCCCGAAGCTCCATAGCAACTGAAGGAAAGATGTATTTTATTTTCTAAAGTTGCTGAAAATGATCCAAATTTGCTCACAGTTTTCTCTTGATGTATTGGTTTCTCTAAAGAAAAAGAAGAATGTTTTTTATATTTAAGTATTTCTAAAGGATTGCTTACTTATCACTATTGTATCCGTCAATCCTTCATTCACACATGCGCATATTGACCCTTGGCTTGCCATAGAAAAGATAACACCAGATAAGATGACGCCTCTCCACCCTCCCCCTTCGAGGGGCAAAATGAGTTGATGAAAAGATCTTTTATCAAGGATGTCCAGGACCCGCTTCTCATCTTCCGTTTCTGTGTACGTGTGTGTGTGTGTGTGTACGTGTGCGCGTGTGTGCAATTTCTGACCCCTGTTGTTGGCCTGCCTTCCCACACCCCCCATGGTAGATCAGTCTTACGATGGCTCGTGGATCCTTACTATTTTTCCAGGGGCTTCCCCTAAACCAGGTTCAAATCATAGCCCACATCTGTGTCCACAGGTGTATTCAGTGATTTAGTGCTGCTATCAGGGAGATCCCATGTGAAAATCATGAGGATCCATAGGGATTTGCGCTTCAGATCAATGTGCTGGAAGTGCTGTGGTGAGGTGATTGTGTGTGGGTGTGCACGCTGCATGCCATGCCACACACACACACACACACACACACACACACACACACGAGAAGCCCATTTTATGGTGCTGCCCTTGACATTTTCTCAAAAATCCAAATGTGTCCAGGAGCCCACAAAGGTTGCCTTCTCCTGCTCTGCTGGGTCTGAGAGAGAAGAGGGAGAGGAGAACATGCATATTCCCAACAGTTAAGCCAAGGATGCAGATGTGGGGTCCCAATCCAGCCCCTGGGGTTCTCCAGATGTCCATGCCCCCATTTCCCCAACCATCAATCATTCCGTCATTCCCAAGTTTTGTGCAATTTTTCCCATTATAAAAGGTTGCCTCTCCTAATGCTTTTGTCATGTCTAGCCCTGTTTTCCCAGTTTTGAAAGAAGGTGTTTCAGGTAATCAACCAGAATCAGACTCTGAAGTAGAGGAGTCGGCACCAGACACAGGCCAGCTTGTACCAGTGGGGGAGGCAGCTCTCATGGTTTCTTCTCCAGCTGGTGGTGATTTTTCTCCAGAGCTTATTTCGTCACAGGCAAATCATACACACTCAATGGGAAACCAATATTCTCCTGAAGGAAAGAGTGCCGACAGGCTAGCTGACCTTAGGGTACGCCGTAGGCTAAAACGGACAGAGCGAAAGGAAGGCCAGAGAAAGTTGGGCCGGCTAGCATTGCGTCAGAAGCCGCCTCAGAACCAGTTTCTCTGAAGTTAACCCGTTTTGAGAAAAAGCTTTCCATTCGCCTTGAAAGGACAATTGTTTCACTTAGTTTGCATAGTTTTGCCCAGGAGGAAGGTTCCAAGAGATTAGATTCTCTTCAGGTGGGAAGAGATTTGTGGATTACTTAGCAAGCCTCGTCATTGTCTCCTCTGAAGGCAGGTTTTTGAGAAAGACAACAGCTTTGTTACTCTCAGTAAGAGCTTTTACTCACAGTAGAGCTTTAATGCAAAGTATGCTGATATTTTTGGCCCTGCCCCCTTTGGCCACCACTGGAATGCAGTCCCTGAAACCTTCTCCGAAATGGAATTCAGACCTCAGGCTGAAAGAGGGTCTGCATCCCTGAGCGAAACCATGATCAGCCATGACATCTGAACCAGACGAGGCGACCAATCGTAATATATTAGGTTCTTGTTTTTGGCACAGTTGATGATCACTCACTGACCTGGCTCAGTCTCTTGTTCTTCCAGGGAGCCAAAACTGTCTTGCTTATTTTTAGCTTCCCTTGGAATTTCCAGGGGGTCTATGATATGAATGAAGAAACAGTGGTTGTCCTTTATCACCTTCACTTTGACTAAGGTTGCCCCTGGGAAAAAGGAGAGAAAAATAACCTGTAACAGAATGGCTACCAAAGATGCATGCTTCTGCTGTTAAAGAATGCATAAAACAGAAATGAAACAATTCAGGGTTCTAGAACATAGGCGGAGGGACTAAGTCTGCACTGGCTCACAGAGATAGATGCTGCTACCTGTTTCATTTCCACCATAACTTCTTAATTTAATTTTTAAAATATGATACCAAAATATCCACAGTATACTTTTGCAGAAGTAAAAGGCAAGGAGAATTTCCTTAAAATAATACTCTTAATGTATTTGTTTATAGATAAACATATGCTTAGAATTCTGATACTGAAAAACAGTAATCCAATCTGTCCAGCATATTAGTTCAGAAAATGGGCAAAATAGTAATAATTAGCTGTTTGAAACAAAAACACATAGGAAGACGTGGACCTAGGAAGCAGCCAGAGCCTTGGGCCCTCTAACCCAGCACTGTCCACCATGTCTGGTTTCAGGCAAGATTCTTTCCTAGCCCGACCTGGAGACGCCGGGGATCAAACTTGGAGCCTCCTGTATGGAAAACATCTACTGCTGAGCTATAAGACTTACCACAGTATTATTACCTCCACATCAGGTGGGGGAAGGGACAGACTGGGGCTGAGAGAACATGGTTCACCTAAGGTTCACACCTAGTGAAGGGGTTGTTGAACTGCTTTCAGTCTGAGGGCCAAATTCAATGTTGGAGAAGTTCTTGGGGGCTGCACTCCAACGGTTGTGGGAGGGTGGACAGGACTGCAGTCAAAAGGGGACGGGATCAAAATGCCAGCCTATTTTGGCTTAAAGCTCTGGCTGCGAGTAACTAGGCCTTTAAGAGAGACCTTTCAGGGTGGGAGAAAACGCAGAAAAGCTGGGTTTTCTGACAGCAAATGTTTGGCTGTCAGGACACAGGAGGTTGGGTCAGGGGAAGGGACCACAGGCGTCTTGGGAACTCCGGAGGACTGGATCTGGCCAGCAGGCCTGAGGTTCAAAACCCCTGACCTAGTGAATTCACAGCAGTATCAAGATTCAACCTAGGTAGGGGGACCATATGAAAAGGAGGACAGGGCTCCTGTATCTTTAACAGTTGCATAGAAAGGGAATTTCAGCAAGTGTCCTTTGTATATACTTCTTCATCACAGCAGTTAAAGGTGCAGGAGCTATACTAGAGTGACCAGATTTAAAAGAGGGCAGGGCACCTGCAGCTTTAACTGTTGTGATGAAGAGGAAATTTCACCAGGTGAAATGACACCTGCTGAAATTCTCTTTTCAATACAACTGTTAAAGATAGAGGAGCCCTGTCCTCCTTTTCATAGGGTCACCCTAACCTTGAGATTTCCTTGTTCATAGCTTAGGCTGCAATCCTATATCTACATCTAGCACAGAGTCAGTCCCATTACCTATGAGTAGACATGTTTAGGATCGCACTACTAGTCTCTTAGCCACTATGCTATACCACCTCACCATTTCCCCCCACCCACAAAAGGTAGCACATGACATGTGTATCAATACTGATTTTAAATGAATGTTAGGAAAGACATAGAAGAATCACCTTTTTCAAATGTTATCTTTTCTGCCTGGATTTGCCCTCCGTCAGTAGGGAACAGATATCGGATAGTGCCTGCAACTTGAATGGGATTCTCACCCATATTGTACCCAAGAAACTAGGAGGAAACAGTTATTGAAAAAGGTATAATCAAACAGAAAAAGATTCCGTTACATCAAACTGGAAAAGTGAATCAGCAAGACTTCCATGGTCACACTATTTTGTGACCCATCCCCCCCACTGCTAAAGTGCCAACTGTCATATAGCTTCCCTTATTCAAAAAAAAGTAGGGCAGAACAACAAGGTCACCATGTCCCTATACGCATCATCAGAACCAGAAGGGACATTTCGTGAATACTCAGCATATTTTATTGTTGATCCCTTCATGGTGCAAAGAGGAAGTAACCAGGGCAAAGCTAATACTACACACTGTGTATTAGAAACACACCTTTTTATTCTTTCTTAGTAATGCCTTGGAAAATGTTATTCGTTACATTTCCCTGTATCTGTATGTTAACTTTGTTTGCCTTCATGCATGTTCTACGCACGTTTCAATTTAACAAAACTTCCAAGGCAGCACACAACAATCATAGATAATTAAAAAAACACACATATAAATTAACACAGTACAAAAGGAAAAACCTTAAAAGAGAAATACGATACAGCACACTGAACATGTTAATACCATTTTAGATAGTATACTGAAATATCTGGCTAAGTAAAAAAAAAGGGGTGTGTGTCTTTGCTTGGTGCTGTTAAGATATAAAATTTGGTGTCAGGCAAGCCTCTTAGGACATTCTACAAATGGGATGGCATGACTGAAAAGCCCCTCTCCCAGTCATTATCCACCTCTCTTCAGAAGATGTGGGGAAGACCTGAACAATGAATTTAGTATTTAGCTAAGCTCATGTGTTTCAGGCTTTAAAGTTAAGCACATAGAATTGTATTTGGAAATCAATCAGCAGGGAGGATCGTGGTTTACAAACTGGGGTGATGCACGCTCCATTCAGCTAGTACGAGCTTGTAACCTAGCTGCTGCATTTTGGACTAACTAAAATTTCTTGAGAAGTCTTCAAAAGCAGCTCCCTGTCGTCTAAATGGCTGGGATCTGGGAAATATTGCCCTCACTCTCAGCTGACTTAGTTTTGCCCCCACTGACTTTGCAGCACTGTGATGTCATTCAATTCACTATGTGATCCTAGACCAGCTTGTACTGCTCCAGGAAGAAAAAGCAAAATAGTGATTCCAAACAGCAGCAGAAATGGCTAACAATGGCAACAAACAGGATTGAAATCTGAATATTCTCATGATTAAAGAAATTTTAAGGAAATATCTTCTTTGTTCCACAAACACAATGTAGAGTCCAAAATTTTAGGACCCTACATTGTCTTTGTGGAGCAACGAAGATGTTTTCCTTAAGGGCCAGGCTTAAATTTTAGCAACCATTAAAATAAAGTTCTTATTTAATGAATTTTCTGTCTTTCTTTTATAGTGGGTTTTTAACATTGGTTAATCTCCTGACTGGTGGGAACAGAAGGTAGGGATAAAGAATTTTCCTTACAGGAAAGACCTTCCCCATGGATTTCCCCCCTCTGAACAGCAGAAAAGGGATGGAACCAAACCATTTCAAAAAGCAACACTATATAGAAAGTGTGATGGAGGGCCTTGAGAATGACACCCTATCTACAAGAACGGAAATTCATTAGGTAAAAAATTAGTTTTCTTCCCTTGTAAATAGGATGTTTGTCAACATGGAGATGTTCAAAAGCAATACATCCTAGGAAAGGCAAATCTTCCATTACCTAGGGTGACAGGGAAAGGAGGGCCGGGCTCCTGTATTTTAACAGTTGCATAGAAAAGGGAATTTCAGCAGGTGTCATTTGTATGCATGTCGCACCTGGTGAAATTTCCTCTTCATCACAACAGTTAAAGCTGCAGGAGCTATACTGCAGCTATACTGAGGCCAGATTTAAAAGAGGGCAGAGCACCTGCAGCTTTCACTGTTGAGATGAAGAGGAAATTTCACCTGGTGCGACATGCATACAAATGACACCTGCTGAAATTCCCTTTTCAATACAACTGTTAAAGATACAGGAGCCCTGTCCTCCTTTTCATATGGTCACCCTACATTACCCAAATGCCTTGGTAGGGCCCACATCTTCAGTAGGACTTCAGGACTCTCTAAAGGGCCCTGTACTTGAAAGTGGCCTCAACAGAAGCAAAGGCATTAATTTTGACTTGTATGGGCCCATGTTGCCGCTCTACAAATATCTCTCAAGACAGCTTTCTCTCCAAAAGTCACAGGAGCAGACATTTACCTGACAGAATATGTTAGGGCGCCATCACAAATTACAAAAGAAGGAGAAAATGCTTAGGTTTGGGGCGCTTCCATAAGGAGAGCTCCTAGCACTACAAAGCAAAAGGCATTACTCTGTCTTTTCCTCAACAGATTTTCTTCTATTATGACAAAATAAGTATAAGTATGATAAATAAATAAATAAAAATAAATAAATAAAAAGATAGAAAAGGGGTTGGGAAAACATGACACCTTGAGAAATGAACAGGAGAACACCTGAGTAATATAAAAAACAATAGACCAGGAGCTCCATTATGGCAAAAAGAAACATATTTTAACAGATTTTAAGTTTTGGACACTGGAAAAACAGCTGCTGAGAAAAGAATTGGAATGGATTTGAAACTAAATACCCTGTCTCCTCAGAGGCTAAATGAGGAGTTGGAATTTTTACCAGTCCTGTAACGTCCTGTAGTTTTGAAACATTCCCTGGTGTTTGTAGTTCACTCCAGATATGAGAAGACCTTGAATGAATTGCCCTGTCTTACTAACTCCTATAAGACACTCAAGGTAAAAACATGTCTAACAGTTTCTGCAGCACAGCACATCTAGTTGCCACTACACTAAAGGCTCTTCTCCTGGATCAGAGGAGGAGGAGACCTGGAACCCACTTCACTCATTACGTTTTCAGAGTTCTGTGACTCTTGGGACAAAAATGAGGACTGGGCAAGTTATCAAAGCCTGGGAAACAGGCGTCATGACCATTTACATCGGCCTCTCCCTGAGGCGCAAGGTAACAGTAGAGTGCCTTTCTACATGACGCATTTAGTGTATACTCATGATTCCTCCCTCACAGTAGTATGCAAGTGCTTTATATAATGTCCTTATCCTCCAAGGCCTCTCCCGTTCTTTGCAGCCATTTTAGTGAGGTTTTTTTCTAATGAGGAAAATCTGGTATTTCCATGAATGGTAGCATAAAAACCTACTGCATTTGCGCAATTCCGCTATACCACCACAGTGCCACCTAGCACTTGTATAATGGGGCACAATTAGCTTCATTCTGTGGGAAAATTTAGGTTTCAACCAAGACAATCCCTTCCAAGCAGGATCCAGGCAGTAATGACTTGTCTCACCTCATGGTCTTTCTCTGGGGGCAGAGGATGGACATTCTGTTTACTTTGTTTGTGTAGCTTTGTTTGATCTTCAGAATCCGGTGATTTAGCTGATTCTGGTGATTTAGATGGGGATTTCAATTTATCCTTGGGAGATTTCTTCTTGGATACTTTTCCTTCATCAGAGGCTGATGTCTCCTTACCCTGGCCTTTTTTTTTGCCACTCGATTTTTCCTTCTTCTCAGCTTTTTTTAATTCTTTCAATCGCTCTTCCTCTAATAGCCGTTCCTGCTCTTCCTTCCAAGCCTGTATAAAAATGAAAGCTGAGAATCAAATTTAACATGATGAGGGAGATCCACGGCTCAATTCAGATAACACATTAGTCAATGCAGTGTGAAAACTGCACTCAACGGTTGAGTTTTGAGGGGGTGCTCCCCACACAGCATGTTGTATCTCCACCATTGTGTGACTGTGGGCTACTGTGGAGTTGAGCGGTTGGATTGACCATTCTTCCGCCCTCTCTACTCCACGGTCTTCCTGATGGTGTCCCATCAGCCATTGTTGCTTTAAAAAACACCACTCCAATCCTGGTGGCTCTCCTAGAGTGGCACTTGCTCCTTTCATCACTCTTGCCAGGGAACTCTGTAGCCAGTGGGAAAAGTAAACTCAACGCAATGGAAAACTCCATGGAGTCCACCACACAATACACAAAGCAAAAGTTGTGCAGAAACTCTCCTCTGCACAGCGTGGATATGCTGCATGGTGTGTTTTCCAAAAGGAAAACAAAAAACCCTCTCCACTGTTGTGTGGCGTTTTCCTGCCAGACAACACATTTCTCAATAGTGATGTAAAAACTCCACCATGGAGTTCTAAAACCACTGTTGAGAAATGTATTGTCTGAACTGAGCCCATGATTGGATTTTGCAATGTATTTTTTCTTTTACAAAAAGCAGCCATAGGCAAGTAACTGTAAAAGAATGAAGATATTGTTCAAATGTGGTTTATTCTTCTTATGACCAAAATGTTCACTTTTTGTGAAACATTAACAGCATAATTGATGATAACAACTAACCTATGATACACAAAGAAAAATTAAGGATAGAAGAGAAGATAATCCCATTAAACTTCAACTCCCTAAGCCATTAATTAGTAAGTGTAGGCTTCCCAAGAAAATATATAGAACATCTACCAATTATGTTTTTAGTTGTGGGCAGGTAGCATGCCGCACCTTTCAAAAAAGAAGAGGAACTATCCCAGAATAGCGGTTGGCCCCACCCCGGCACTAGTTACCAGAGATTGCTATCATTCGCTGGTGTATATTTGAAAAGTTGGGAGATATAACTGTTTTGGGGTATACACTGTAACATATACATGTTTGGGGGTATACACTGTTTTGGGGTATTCACTGTAACATATACATGTTTGGGGGTATACACTGTAACATATACATGCTTTGGGTACACCATGAGTAACTACAGACTTTAGTTATTAGCAACACACACACACACACACACACTATACATATGCTTTTAAATAAATAGATATACACAGATGCATACATATTAGGGGTGTGCTTCAGATTCAGCCGATTGCCAGACCAAATTGGACTGATTCAGAAAGAATTGGGATATGTCTGAATTGACCCTCCAAAGCAGATATAATCCGAAGCAGACCGAATGTTGGGAAGCAAGTGTGACTATATAGCCTGAACCCTCCTGAAGCTTCATTTGGAGGACCCAGAGAATCAGTGTGTCTGCAAAAATTGATACATTTTCCTCTAAGTTCTCCATAAAAGGAAAATATCAGAGTGGAAGAAAAGCGGACATAGTTTTGTGACAGCTAGTTTGAGCTTCTAATCACAGTTTTATCAGGACTCTCCAATCCCAGTGCTCATCACAGGACCATTTCATTGTTGAGTACTCTTTGTTCTGTCTCCCAGGACCAGGAACATAAGAAGGGTATTTGCGGAGTCTGTGTGACCTAGGAAGTTGTAGCATGTTCTGAAAATGGCAGACAACCTAGAGGTACCCCTAAGTAAAATATCTGCAAAGTTTCAGAAAGTTACAGAAGTTTCAAGAAGTGCAACCATTTGTGTGGTAGGAGAGTCCTCATTTTGGTGGTGGTGGAGAACCTGGACATACCGTTAGGTATGAAGTATGTATACTTGACAGGGGGAAACTTTCTGAACTCTAGGAGCACTGCCAACAATCACCTGTGAATTGGAGTTTTTGTTTGTTCATTTACCTTGAGAGAGTCATCCCTGACAAACATATTTTTTTCCTTATCAACCGGAGGTTCTGGAGAAACGTCTACTTTACTTTTGGGAGGACCTTTGAGAATTGGGACAAGAAGAAGAATAAAAAATAAATATATTGCAAAAACATGGAATGGATGGATTGCCAAACCTCAAAAAACATGAAGAGCTGAAGTTCCTATATTCAACGCAAACAGTCTGGCTTTAACTATAACTCATAATTATCACATCATTTGCAAATCCACTTCAAACCATAGTTTCAGCATGAGCTATGGCAGCAGCTGGTGCACTGAGCATACTTGAGCAAACACATCCCTTGCCACCACTGCCACCTGAGGATCCAGGGACAGCATAGGATCAGGGACCACCCCCGAGCTATGGACCTGCCAGGTGGTCCAGAATGATACCATTGTCAATGTTATCAAAAACTGCAGAGAAGTTCAGAAGAACTAATATACCCCCCCTATCCAGTTCCTGGTGTAAGTCATCCACCAACACAATCAAAGCAGTCTCAGGTCCATATCCTTGCTGAAAGCCCAATTGAAGTGGGTCCATAATCAATATCATCCAAAATGCACCTGGAGTTGCAATCCCATCAGCGTCTTGATCACTTCAGCCAAGAATCGTACCCTTGAGACTGGCCTATAATTAGACAGATTTCCTGAGTCAATGGAAGATTTCTTTAATAAAGGTCTTATTAGAACCCCTCCCACAAAACAGGCACTTGTGGGAGGGGTTGTATTAAATCTATGGTGCAGCACAAATCTATGGTGCAACCACACTTAGAATACTGTGTACAGTTCTGGTCATCGCATCTAAAAATATATATATTGTAGAGCTGGAAAAAGTGCAGAAAAGGGCAACGAAAATGATCAAGGAGCTGGAGCACCTCCCCTATGAGGGAAGGTTGCAACAGCGGAGAGCGTTTAGCTTCGTAAAAAATGAGGCTAAGGAGAGATATGATCGAGGTGTACAAAATTGTGCATGGTGTGGAGAATGTGAATAGGGAAACATTTTTCTCCCTCTCTCATAATACTAAGTCCTGGAATCATCCCAAGAAGTTAATTGGTGGGAGATTCAGGACAGATAAAAGGCAGTACTTATTCACACAGTGCATAGTTGAACTATGGAATTCACTGCCACAAGATGTGGTGATGGCCACCAATTTCGATGGCTTTAAAAGGGGTTCGGATAAATTCCTGGAGGAGAAGGCTATCAATGGCTACTAGTCCTGATGGCAATATGCTACTTCCAGTACCCAAGGCAGTTTTATTTATTTATTTATTTATTTATTTATTTATTTATTTATTGCATTTCTATACTGCCCAATAGCCGAAGCTTTCTGGGCAGTTTACAAAATTAAGACAATTCAAAGTATAAAACGACAGTATAAAACCATAATAAAGAACACAGTATAAAAGCACAACCAAGATAAAAACAGCAGCAATGCAAAAATACAAATTTAAAATACAAATTTAAAACAGCAAAGTTAAAAATTAATTTATAGACTGTTAAAATATTGGGAGAATAAAAAGGTCTTCACCTGGCGTCTAAAAGAATATAATGTAGTAAGCCTAGACGCACAAGTTGCTGGGGAACATGGGTGGGAGGGTGCTGTTGCACCGCGTCCTGCTTGTGGGTCCCTGATCAACAGCTGGTTGGCCACTGAGTGAACAGAATGCTGGACTAGATGGACTCCTGTTCTGATCCAGCATGGCTCTTCTTACGTTCATAGGCATTAATCAGTTCCCTTAACTATGGCATCAGTCTCCTCTTGGCCGATTTAATCAATGAAGACACACAAAAGTTGAGTACACATGTAGTGGCCCTCATCACTCCAGAAAACCCTGTCCATACCCTCAAGCTCTGCAAGCTATTCTTCCACCAGGGTTCCAATTCAGATCACCCCCACTGTTATTCATTTATTTTAAAATGTTCACACAGTTGCTGACTATATTGTCATGGGTTTTGGGCTGGTCTAAATGACCTTCCAAGGATCCCTCCCATACTTGTGAATCTGTGGTTGTGAAAAAGAGGATGCCAGAATGGGTCAAGTCAACCTGGTTGAGCAAGTTTAGCTGGTTCTCTACTGTTATGGGGATTCAGTGAGAGGGCGGGTGTCCTTTGAGCCAGCTGTGGCTCTCGATGACTCTCCCTCTGGAGATCCACCAGGCTCCCTCTCTGGCCCTTTCCCCCTCCAACTTGAAAACATCTTTCTAATACTAAAAGTTTCATTGCTGTACTACATTGTATATTATCTTTTAGTGGGTGTAGGGGTTGCTTCTAGCTATACATTGTATGTTTTGTACCGTATTTCTTCGATTCTAAGACGTACTTTTTCCCCCATATAAACATCTCTAAAAACGGTGTGCGTCTTAGAATCGCGGGTGCGATTATTATTCTTAGAATCAAAGCTTTTTTTCTGTTGGTGGTACTGAAATTAATGTGTGTCTTACAATTGATCGCGTCTTACAATTGAAGAAATACGGTATTTGTATTTCCTACATTGTGAAGCTGCTCTGAGTGCCTTATGGGTAGAAGAGTGGTTTAAAAGTAAATTACCTACTTACTTGTCATAGATCTACGTTGCCTTTTCCAAGTGATACTGAGAAAGGCAAACCACAAAACAAACACAAACAGTAAGAATTTCAGTTCACCCGCTTCTTACCAAAGGGACACCAAAAAGGATGCCTGTCAGAAGCTCACTAGAGAAGCTTCTCTTCACAGCTGTTCTCAGCTGCAGTCATCAAAGAATCCCTCAGAATTTTTGACAGAATGAGAGCTCCACCCTGTATCTTGTGTACTGGGGGAAATAATAGCAACGACAACGACACTCTCATCAGCCTGCTTCTGCTTTATAGAAACTTCTACATCTGGCACAAAAACCATGAACTTTTTCAAATCGATGAGCTTTAGCGTTAAAACAGAATTTGTCATCAGCTGGGCATGAGGTTAGATCAAATCAGAAGTGCTGTGAGTGTCTTGAGGAAAAAATTCTTTCCCATGCATAGTTGGCTGGGAGGTGGGGGGGGGCAGGGGGGAGATGTTCTTTTGTCGGTTTTCTGGGATCTAGTATCTTCAAGAACTAATTCATCATACATGATAGTTTTCTTACATGAGATAATCTCACATTTCAGAAGACAATGTAGATACTTTAAACGAGTAAAAATTCTGTGTAGGAAGAAAAAGTGTTGGTTACAGCATAAGTGTATTAGTATTAGTGTACAGTATTAGAGATAGCCTAGCTACAGTTATCCATGCTCTGATAACCTCTTGTTTGGATTACTGCAATGCGTTATACGTGGGGCTGCCTTTGACGGTCCGGAAGCTTCAGCTGGTACAAAACAGGGCAGCCCGTTTACTAACAGGGACTGGCCGGCGAGACCACATTACGCCAGTCCTTTTCCAGCTTCATTGGCTGCCAGTCCAGGTCCGGGCCCGATTCAAAGTGCTGGTATTGACATTTAAAGCCCTAAACGGTTTGGGGCCAGGTTATCTGAAGGAACGCCTCCTCCCATATGTGCCTGCCCGGACCCTGAGGTCATCCTCAGGGGTCCTTCTCCGCAAGCCCCTGCCAAAGGAAGTGAGGCAGGTGGCTACCAGGAGGAGGGCCTTCTCTGCTGTAGCACCCCGGTTGTGGAACGAGCTCCCCAGAGAGGTTCACTTGGCACCTACATTGTTTTCTTTCCGTTGCCAACTGAAGACCTTTTTATTTTCTCAGTATTTTAACACCTAATTTAACTTAAATTTAAACTTTGCTGTTTTAATCTCATATTTTAACCGATATTAATTTTTGCTGTGTGGTTTTATCCTGGTTGTGCTTTTTATATTGTATTTTGTATTTGTGTTCTAAATTTGTTGGTTGTTTTTATGCTTTTCATGGTTTTAATTTTTGTGAACCGCCCAGAGAGCTTCGGCTATTGGGCGGTATAGAAATGTAATAAATAAATAAATAAATAAATAAATAGTGTTTGCTTGGTCACAAGTACACAGGACTCAAACACAGACAAATGGACCAGACTATTCCTTGATCTATATAACTCAGTGCACTTCTACTTTTACGCCTGAGAAATACGAGTTGTTTTCTGGGTTGAAGAAGTAAATAAAGCTGCAATCCTAGAACTACTTACCTGGGAGTAAGCTCCATGGAACTCAATGAACTCAGTGGGACTTACGTCTGAGCAGACACATACAGACACTGTTTTTTTGAGGGGATGTAAGAAACGTACTTTTAGATTTCTTTGCGGCAGCACCTTTTTTGCCGGAAGGTGGGGACTTGACTTCAGGAAGTGGTTTTTCTGCCATCTCTTTAGCTAACCTAAGTACTTCGAGTTCCTTAGCCATTTTTTCTTCCTGATATTTGGCTTCTTCTCTTATTATCCATTCATCAATGGAACTGGCTATCAATTCCAGATAATTCCTGGGGGGAAAGACATCTGCTTTAATCAACAAGAACACAGATTGATAAAGAATCTTTTCTTTCTCATATCAAAACATTCAATGTTTTAACTAGGCTCTGTGTCATTTTGTATTGCAAATTATCTTTGCATCATTTACCCTGTAAAGTATACTAAAAATAAAAGGGATGCAAATCAAATTTGCCCAAATAACCAGCAGTGGCTGATGAAATGCTTTAACACTAAGAACTGCTGGTTGCTATGGAGTGACAGAAGGAAAAGAGGAACGCTCAGGCTTAACTAGTTGGAGGCAGCAGTGGGGGCAGGAATGTTTTATTTACATGCACTCCAAGGACAAACGCACACATCATCATCCGTGTTTTGCATGTGCAGAACACTCACGGGCATACAAAGTGCCCACTGCAGCCTGGACCGTTGCCTCCACCTTCTCCTGCCCATCCAAGGGCCCCAAACCTTACCTGGAGCAGGAAAAAGTGTGGTTGCTAGTTATTATTTATGTGGAATAAAATTGTGTTCACCACCCCAACACTGGGCTATGGCCCAAGGCTTGAACATAGGCTGCTGTTGCTGCCATCACAGCACGAAGACCCTGGAAGAGGGCTTGGTATAGGAGGAAGGAGACCTTGGGGGGGCTTTCCACCAAGTATCCTTACCCCAGCTGTTTATCTCACATCTGGATTATCTGTACTTAGCCCCTTTTCCCATCATTCATGTGGTGAGCCCCGTGGCATGCTGCATTCACCTCCCAAATTCAAAGAGCATCCTGTCTTCCATCAATCACTTCTGATTCCTTACATTACTGATAAAAACAGACATCAGGCTCCATCATGTCCAGTGCAGATTTACGGGAAAGAAAAAAAAATGAGGTACAAGTCATCCTAAATTCCAGAATACGTCTTGGAAAACTACAATACCTTGTTGACTGGAAGGGTTATGGGCTAAGAAGACCACTCATGAGAGCCAGATACCCACAACCATTCCCCACCGCTGCTCCACCAGTTTCACAAATGCCATCCCATAAACCGTGGGGGGTGGGAGTATCTGAGGTGGGGATGTTGTCACATTCCCCAGCCTCAGTCCCTCCTCTGGCTCAGAGGACGACTGAGAGGAGGAGGAGGAGGAGGAGGCTTCATCCACTAACAAATCATATGCTACTCCAGGACCTTCCAGGCTAGAGGAGATGGCTTTACCCAAGTCCATGGACTCAGAGGGAACCCCTCTGATGCAGTCCGCACTGCCCTTTAAGAAGCAGACAGCTCCGCAAAAGGGGTGGGGCTAACAGCAGGTTCAGACCTGATTTCTTTTCTTGAATGAGTTCCAGTCCATATCTGCCACAGTGATCTGTCCATGGTCCTGTTTAGGTAAGGTCAAGCCTTGTCGATTGGGCAGGAGCTGGCCTCATTGGATGTGATCTTACTTCACTGGAGGTGATCTGGCCCTGCCAGTGCCACAGATACATCCCAGCCTTTCCTGGGATTCCTAAGTAAGACAGGACATGTCAGAAACTAACCTGGGCCTGGTTTTCCCAGTATTTTTCTTTGGGAAGCTTGCTCCTCTACCTGGAGACCTGGAAGGGTTTTAAATTTACCTGAGATCTTGAGCACTATGGGGAAGAAATCCGTAACAGTGGTTGTTCCTGTAAATACTGTTCTGGATTTCTTTCCATCTGAGGGCATATAGTGAAAGGCACAGAGGCTCAGGGGAGGATTCCCTAAGTGTCTTGGAATTTTATCTGTCTTCAGTTGATCATAGACTTAGGGGCATCCCCCATTTTTGGGACACCCTAATGAGCTTATTCCCGGATCTTGTGCGTGGTGTCTTGTCCCTCTCTTTAGCAGATGTACTGGAGTACTGGAGAGTCTACACTGGGGCCTGCTCCTGTGAGGGCACAACTAAGACTTGGGGTTTCTGCAGCAATCCCATGGATTGTCTTCCCTTTATTTACCTCAGCAGGGAGAGGGAGAGTGGTAGCTTTGGGGGCTTTTATCCCTAATTCTAGAGTGACTGCTCAGGATTGGAGGAACTACTGATGGAGGAAGTAGCTCCTATCATAGTCCTTTCCTATTGGCTCCTAGAGTAAATGGGGAGAACATGGCTGAAGGAATTGTGTAGAAGTAATAGTTGAAGTTCACCTTAATCCAGGCCACAAAGGCTGGGTGGGTTCTCTCCCCCTCTGGAATAGGGAGGAATTCTCTTAAATTCCACATTCTCCTACCCCATCCAAATGAGAAAGAATAGGAATGGCACCCTCTGGGCATGCATGTGTGTCCTCCAGCTCTGAGAGTGGTACTTCAGTTTGTGTCAGCATGGCTGAATGGCTTCCACTGTGACCTATACAACTCCATTGGGGTTTGTAAGGTGCCTAAGGAGGAGAGTAGGCAGCGTTTACCGCCTTCCATGAGATCATTGTGCTTCTGAGCTGCATTGGAGAGGGGCCTGTGTGATGTCAGGCTAAAACACTCCCCTTCAACCAGTCCTGCTGACTCCAGCCAGGTGGGAGAAGGGCAGCTGAGGGAGGAAGTTCCTCCCCCTTTGTTTCTTAAGTCATCTGGGGAAGAGGCTTCCGTGTGGTTGACCCTACAAGGACTGCTCTCATTGGCCCACAAATGAAGGGACTCTTGCTGCAACCTGCCAGCTTGAAACAAAAGTCAAGGAATAGTCTAGCCATCAAGGGGACTGCCTCCTCAGAAAAAGACACTGCCTTTCCTTTCAGAAGGGACCTATCCCAATGCTAGTTGCCCTCCTCCTGAGCTGGAAAACCAGATATAAGCAGGTGCAAAACCAGACAGTTGCTCTCTTTAACAAAAAAATAATCAAGCTTTATGTGACCACCAGAAAACTCCACTGGCCTGCCAGTCAAGGGGGCTGAGAGTTAGCCAGCCTGAGGATCCTAAACTATGGAAATATGCCACTTTGCAACAAAGATCCCTAAAAATGATTATTCTTCAGCTCAATAACGCATTTCTTTTTAAAGGTTATGCTTAGCCAAACACTGATCTGTCATGCCCAAATATTTATCTATGATCTAAAACTATGTAGATAAGGTGGACAGAGAGTTTTTCCCCTCACTCTCCAATGTGTAGAGCTTGGAATCACACAGTGAAATTGATAACCAATAGATTCTGAATAGATTTTAAGAAATACTTCTATGCAGAATACATAATTAATTTATGGAATTCATTGCTGCAAAACACTGCCATCATGGGCCAATAAGAGCTTCCCTCCTGGGCCTAATAGTAAATGATCTGTTTTATTTATTAGTTTATTTATTTGTGGCATTTATATACCACAGAGTATAGTAAAATCTCTCAGCGGTTTACAATATTAAAATACAATATTAAAAACACATTAAAATACCATATTAAACACCCCACTACGATCCTATGATTTGTTGAGATCATGGCGGGGGGAAATGTAAAATTCCCTTTCTCATGCGCTTCAGTCTTTATTCTGCCCCCCATCCCCCCCCATCCTGTGTGTGTATCTGCACACAGTAAGGATTAGACTAAAATACATAGAAGAGAATATCAACAACTATTAGGCATGATCACTAAATGACATTTTCTAGAGCTATATTCCAAGAGACAATGGGGTCTTTGTGCCCTACTTCTGAGCTCCTTGGAAGCATCTGTTATTTTTGAGCTCCTTGGGAACATCTAGCTCACCACTAGCTTTCATTGCTGTGTCAATGAAATGGACAGCATGAGTGGGCAACACTTTTCCTGTAAATTTATTTATTTATAACATTCCTTCCTGGGTAGATTCCCTTGTGGGTAGGGATGGGTGAGTGTGGCTGGGGCCCACCCATGAGCACTCCCCACCCCCCGCTTGCATGGACCTATCCAACGAGCCGGGGCTTGTGAGTCCCTGCCAAGTGCTCAGGAGGCTCACGAGCCCACCGAGCCCTCGGTAAACACCCGCCATTCGCATAGAAAGGGAAATTGTGCAATTTGCGGACACTCCGGAAATTGTGCGTTTCCCTCCCTCCTGTGCCAACGGGGGCCTTAAAGGCCCTCTTAACACAAAGTAGCCTTGCATTAAGAATGCCTTTAAGGCCCCGACTGGAGCAGTGGGAGGAAAGTGAGGAGGGGGAAACACGCTTTCCAGAGACTCAGGAAAGTGCGCCATTTCCCTGGAACCGCTTATGGTGGCCTGCCATTAGCACGTCCAGGGGAATGGCACACTTCCCAGAGACTCTGGAATAGCGCTCTCTCCCAGGGTGGACAAGCGCTCGTAGGCCCTTATGAGCTCTCAAGAGGGCAGGTCCATGCTCGTGCCTGTCATGCCTGAATGGGTTTGGAGACTGGACACAGAAGAGTCTGTTGGCCTCCTGGACCCAGTAGGGCACTTGCCACAACCCTACTTGCGGGAAATCTATTAGGAGCTACATGACAGCAGTGTACAGTTCTGAAGCCAGTAGTGGGCAGGTCCAGAGCCAAAAGCAGTTGGGTCACTCCTTTTCTCTTTCTGCCAGATCCTTTTTTCATTCTTTATGCCACTCCCCCCCCCCCTCTATCTCTCCTCCTGCTCTGGCCAAAGATTTCAACAGATAGCATGAAGAGGGGTTTGAAGGTAGACTGAGGATTGCTGTGGGGCACAAGTTACCCATGCCCTGCACTACTGGGTCACAGCTTGACCGAAGCTGGGTAGTACCAGCCACCTTACCACTATAATATGCAGTACTGGATCCTCAAAGGCATTTTTGGGCTAAGGGTCGGTCCAAGATATGGCAAGGTTGAAGACTACTGGATTAGATTGGTCTGATTCAACAGAATTATAATCGTATTAGCCAAACATGTAGATGTGTTTGGAGTTTTAACCAAATTCATAAAACTAAAATACAGTATGTGATATAGATATTCTCCACCAGACATTTATATTCCTATTCACTGCGAGTAGGTAATATTACCCACATTTCCCTGCTTTACTTGAACTATTCAAAAATTAATGGTTATAATCAGCTATTAGAGTTGAATCCTATTGGATGCTGCAAATTGTTGCGGAAATTGTTATATCAAGTACTTTTCTATTGCCACTTATTAAATAGCACTACCAGAAAATCATTTTTTCATTGTCATCATAATAATACAGCTGTGCACCGCCTCAGTTCCAAACCCCGAATCTGAGTCAAAGCAGGCTGAATCCAAGTCAAAGCAGTCCAAGTTCAGGACCGGATTGGACTACCTTGGCCCAAAGCAGCCAAAGCACTTAGGACAGATTTGGCCAGATAGCCAGTGGAACTCACCTGAAACCTCCGAATCCAAAGTGGGCCGGAGCAGTTCCTAGGTGCCCCGAGTTGAACTGGGGCCAATTTGGAAGTTCTGAATCAGCCTCCAATGTGTATCAGGGGGTGGGTTTGCACAGCCCTACATAATACCTATTTTCATGTGGTGGTACTTCACATCTATACTTCTGTATTGCCTGAAGATTCTTTTACCTGAACCCAACATCAGAATGCAATGCAACTTTCCAGGACTCGTGAAACTGATGACGCTGGTTCATGGGATTGTGAAGAACTATCAGCAAAGAGTTGTCCTGAGTGTGATAATAAGAATCAATGCACCTGTAATTCTGGGTTGCATTGTGGAGAACCTGAAAATGAAAGGAAAATGAATGTTGTGCCTCCATTTGGGATAGAGGAGGAAGGCTGAACAGCTGAGCCTGAGAGAGTTTGGGGAGGGGCCCATGTAGCCGCAGAGCCTGTAAGCAGGCTGGTAAGGAAAACAACCTTGGTCTTTTCATTGGGGAATGCCTCAGCCTTGACGCTCACGAAAAGCTGGCTTTGAGCTAGAAATACCAGCAACCGATCAGCTGAGCCATCAAACTTCTCTGGTGGGGCTATGGGGGCATTTCTGCTTTACCAGTGGGGCAGGGGTGGAGGCTGCAGCTGCCTGTTGGGCTTGCAAGGCCTGAACAGCAGTCAGCAGTTAGTTAACCCACCCTTGCAAAAGCAGGTTATCTTGAACAAGATGCTCCATAAGGAAAAACATACTGGCTGAGTTAATCAGCGGTTGTTTCCCATTCTGTTCCTATTACACACACACACACACACACGTTGATTAGTGTGTCGTCTGAACTCAGCCACTATCTCTTCTCCTTCACTCTGCAGTTGTCCTTTGGTGCTTCACCAGGAGGAGGGTATGTGTGTGTTTAAGTGTAAGAGAGAGATGGTTGCTTAGTTGTGTATGTAAAATTGTGCAAGTTACATGAATGTCGTTGCCTCATCAGCTTCCATTTCTGTTTTTGTGAACCGCCCAGAGAACTTTGGCTATTGGGCGGTATAAAAATGTAATAAATAAATAAATAAATAATAAATCATAGGAGTTGAGCGACAAGCGGCAGCTAGAATCGTCAATAAGCAATCTAAGGTCGGTATGTCAAAAGCATCCGTCGGGAACCAAGGTAAACAATACTGGCTTCAGCAATGTGCAGAGGAATAGTCCATGTCTTTCCAGGATCAGATACAGTCCAAACAAGATCAAGAAGCTGGCAGGTATGTGACTGGAACAGAAAACGCAGAACGACAATGGCTTCCAGCAAACACCCAGCATCTAAGGCTTTCCTTATATTGCGCTACTGATGCCTGAGTGAGGCCAGCTGTGTTGGACTGCAACTAGTTCCTGTGATGATGGGCCCCTTCCCAAACTCTCAGGCTCAGCTTTCCTCCTCTGTCCCAAACAGAGGCACAACAATGAATATAACTCAACATTTGTTAAAAGCCAGTCTGTAAAGATGATGGGGAAAAGGACAGCGGGTCCCATTGTTTTTGAGAGAGTGTTAATATGCAAAGAGGGTAACAGGCACAGATGACCCTTATCACCTCTTCAGTTTGCACGTTCAATAGAATAACACCTGTATATGACAGTGTAAACATATCCTTTAATTAAACTAAATGAGATTCTGTATAAAATATCTGACCAACTTGTCTAACTCAAAAGAAATAATTTAGTATTACATTGCGGACTATAGCAAAACCTTTTAAAAAAATAATTTGGGAGCAAATGAGCTATTGACTTTTTTAATGGAGCTCTAAAAGGTTTTTATGCAGTTGTGCTGGATGGCAGTTGTGTTTAATGGTACAGACATTGTGGGAACGTGAAATGCAAGTCTTCTCTCCATTTGTTTGCAATCTTCAAAATGAAAAAAATAGGCATATCCTATGTAAGTCTACGCCCTGAGAATAGAAATTCATTGTGGTGTGACTCACTTGCAATATTGGACACTATAGTTTAAAAAATATTTTCCAGTATACCATATTTTGACTGGGTTTGGACAACATGATAACCGACTGTAGGTTAAACAGTCAACGGTGAGTTAAATAGTCAATGGTCGGTTATTGTGTCATCTGTCAGGACTTTTTCATACCATGGTTGGTTAATCAGCCAAAATAACCAATGCTAATAACCAACACTGTGCAGAGTTGATTATTTGAACAACCATTGGTTATTGTGTCATCTGTTGGGCACCGTTGACTATTTCATCGTACACAGTTGGTTATTTTCGCCAACTACAGAGTCCCCTGGCAAGAGTGACCAAAGTGGTTGGGGCTGCTCTAGTTCAGCCAGCAGAACTTGCAATAGCTGATGGGATACCAGCAGGAGGACTGAGGTGGGGAGAGAGGACAGGGATGTGTCAATCAAACACACAGTTGACTAATAGTCAACTCGACGCTGCCTTAGTCTACGGTTGGTTATAATCATGTCATGTTGGCAATACCCCTTCCATAATCAACCATAGAGTTCAATATTAACCCACCATTTACTATTGTGTTGTCCGAACGCAGCCTTTAGGTGTTAAGTTATCTTACCGATACAGATAAATAACTGTGTGGTAAAAGACTAAGCCAAGGTCCAAGAATGTTGATAGCGAATGCTACTAGTGGTGGCACTGATACTCTAGCTGCCCAGATAAGGATGTTGTGACACTTCCAAGGTATTGGTCAAACAAGGAAGCATTCATTGAAATGGGCAGGAACAGGAAAGACTGTGCTCCTCACAACTCACCACAATAACTCAGCACAGCACATGCTTTGCATGCAAAAAGCCTAATATCCAATCCATGCCCAGGAAAGGTTAGTCTGAAACCCTGCCCAAAACCACTGCCAGTCAGAGTAAACAATACTGTGCTAAATGAACCAATGGTCTGGCTTAGTAATACCAAGTCATTATAAGGCAAGCTTCATGTAAAGGATATAAAGGCTAGCATGACTTTGTTTAAAAGGTGCTTAGATCAATTTAGGTGTTTGGCAAGACATGAAATGTATCTGAAACCATGTGAGTGTGTTTAGGAAAAGTTCAGTTAAGCATCCAGCCTATAGAAACCAAAGCGTGAAGAGTTACATTGTCAATCTAAAGTTAAGAGAGAAACTAACTGTATGCTATCCTGTGTCACAAAATTAAGAAATCAGGTGCAATTAAGCATTTTGTGGACTCAGTGACTCGCTAACTGTATCATGTGTGAAAATGCATTTTATCACAAAAGAGCTGTAATGGAAAATGGCTCTTGAATATTAGAGGTGAACCCCCCACCCCCTTTTTCCCATGCAAAGATTTGTTTATTTTTTAAAAAAACTTGTTTTCTACTAAGCCTTGTATATCCTATTGATGTATTCTGCATCAATAATAACAACAACAACAACAACAACAATTCCTACCTGCCTCTCCCTCTGGATTGAGGCGGGGAACAACAGTAAATACAAAGAGGGATAGTAGAAGAACTAAAGAGGGAAAAGGTCAATGAAACCTATATTCCTTCCTACAAAAAGTAACTTTTGTGATATCTAAGATGGACGGAAAAGGCAGACCCCTGCTTTGGTGATAAACAGATTATTTAGATTGAAAGCAGGAGTGAAATACAAATGGAACATCTGAACCAGTGAGAGAGAAATGAAATGCTTAATATCTTCCACTATTTTGTCTCTATTGCATAAGAAGCTCAGAAATACCTGGAAGAGGAGATGTGCCTGGAAATGTTCTGCAAAACTCCAGTCTTCCAAACACCGCTGTTGGGTCTTCTGTATGGCTGCTAATTCTGTATCCAAAATTATCTTACGAAACACCAAAGGGTAGATAACATTAGCCACATCTAACAAAAGTCTGAGATAGGAGGTCACATACGAGGGGGCACCATACGGTGGTGTTGATTTTTGCTTCGGAGTCACCATATTAATTTTAAATTGGTCAACTTTAAAAAGACATCCACACATATTTCCACACTGACATATCCATCCAACCCATGCTGTCCTATACATTCTCATTCTCTCTCAAATAATCCTTTCCTTCTATCAGCTTGGTTGGGAATTATGCAAAGTAGTTCCAAAGAGAAGGCAACCACTTGCCTCTTCCTAGCAATGTCACGGAATCCGTCCAGAAAAATGGTGCTCTTGGGATCCAATATGCTGAATTGGTTGGGGGTATGCTGACAATTCTAAAAATGAAGTCATATAGAATTCTAGGACTATCTCAATGGATGAACTCATAGTTAGATACCAACGTTCATTTAGCCTTTGTAGAAGAACTATATTATTAAATATATTTTTGGCCGCTAAGGAGTTGTTCCTGCTTCAGGAACAAGGCTCCCTCCCACACCCTTGTTAGTCTAATGGTAAGTCATGCCTCTAAAGATGAATTAGCTTAATACTTTCACAGTTTTCAGCAATAAATTAAACTGCTTCATAAAGCCTCTCTCCTTTCAATATAAGATTCGCTATGAAAGCCCAAATCACATGATCAGCCTGAGATGTATGCTGAGCGGATCAATGTTGCAGCAGTCACCAGTTGACGCTGTCTCACAACCATCATTCCTAATTTGAAATACAGCTCACAACCGTTTGCCTTTTTGGAAGCTTTAATGATGATTCAAATAAACACATTTTACGTTTCAGGCAGACACAGAATGATGAAGCCATTCAACAGGCAGCTACTTGCAACTTCAACTCATATTGTCATAGCAGGTAAAAACTAAACTAGACATGACCCATGAGAACAGTAATTACGATCTAGGGCAGGAGGTGGGCAAGTTTTGGACCTACAGACGTTTTGACCTACAACTCTTATCAGCTCTAGCCAGCATAGCCAATGGTGAGAAATCGTAAGAGTTTTAGGCCAAAACATCTGGGGGGCCATAGGTTGCCCACCTCTTGTATGTGTGGGTTAAAATAAAGTTTACTAGTTAAGAGCTCAATTTAGTTGCTTTGAAGATTGTGGAAGTGAAGCACCAGTTTAGCCCTTTCATGAGTTGCCCCCTTTCTGATCTCAATTCAGTAAGTGTCTGCTATTAGTAGTAGTAGTATTAGGGAGGATCTGTGTTTTGTAAACATATCTCTCTCTCCTCTTCCTTTCCTGCCCCTCCTTTCTCAGACAGCCACATCTACATGGGCAAGGAGAGGAAAGGAGAATGTAAGAGCAGCCGTGGGTCTGAGGAGATGATGATGATGATGATGATGATGATGATGATATTGCTGCTGCTGCTGCTCTTTCACAATATCAGGCTTAGGGGTGCCCCTCCCACTGCAGGGAGAGAGAGGGGCATGCAGGGGGATGTTTGCATGACTACTCAGAAGTAACTCCTCCATTTCACTTCATGAGCAGATTAGCGAGGGGAGAGCCTCTTGATTCAGAGCTTAGAAGCTACGAAGGAGTACTGCTGAGAGAGGGTGTGCTTGTGTAGGTGCGTGGACGCATCTTTTCAGTGCTATAGAGATGAGCAGAAGAAACAAATAACTTCCAGAGCCCCATCATTAGTCACTATTTGCTGTGCATTACAGCCGTCTAACCAATCCTGCAAAGTTTCGGGGCAGAATATTCCATGTTTAATCACGCCCTCGTATCGTGGTGGTTGTCGCTTCACAACTGCGATGCTGTGGGGTTTGGGGGAGATCAGCAGTAAAGCGGTTCCATGTAGACAGCCCATAGGGGATTGGGAGCTATCCAGTTTGTTACATCTAGTGTAATGTGTATGACTGTCTGCCTAATGTACAGAAGTTGTGGATGTATGCTCAATGAGCTCTTGACTAATTGAGAACAAGTTTGTTTCTTTGAAGTCAAGGCTGCTGGCCCGAAGAAGCTGACAGACAGAGAGGTTTGTGGATGAGAACTTTGGGCACCCAAAGGGAAGCAATACAGATATCACAAGTAGTCTAGATAGCCTGATAGATAGTGCTAGGGTAGAGTGCTTGTGGTGCAAGGATAGAGAAGGACATATTGGAGGAAATGTTAAAAAGGGAAGACACTTCCACAGAATCATTGTGGGTGACAATACCAAACCCACAAAGTAATTTAGTATCAAAGACATGCTAGAGTCCCCACAACCAAAATGCTCAGCCTGATCTTGTTATGGAGAACAAAATCAAGGAGGCATCCAAAGGAGAAAGGGTGACTTCAATTACTCAGTCATGACAAAGAAGTGATATTTCTTGATACCCTAAATGACGCCTTAGAACAGTTAGTCACAGAATGAACCAAAGGAAAGGTAACCATGAAAGTAATCCTAAATGCTGAAGCCCAGGACATTGTGTGAGATATGATTGGAAACACTGAACACAGTGCGATCACATTTCATTAATATGTAAGTGGAAGTCCATTTGACTTTAAAAGAGGAAACTTTGGTAAAATGAGAGAACTGGTACAAAAGTATTTATATTTATTTTATTAATTCATTGCATTTCTATACCGCCCAATAGCCGAAGCTCTCTATAGTTAAGAGGGTCAAATTTCTCCAAAAATGTTTGGAGATTTCTCAAAGTTCCAACAACAGCTAGAATGTAAACTTCATGTCAAAAAAAGTAGCACAGAGTCAAAGAGATCACCAGTGTCAAGGGAAGCTATTATGGCGGGAGGGGGAACGTTTCCTATGAAAAATGGAAATTTTGCCCAAATGAAGAAAGAGAGAGAGAGAGAGAGAGAGAGAGAGAGAGAGAGAGAGAGAAAACCCCACAAACATCTACAAATGAAATGACAGCAGACAATAAGGGATGCAAGAAAGGATCCTGAGGAGCCTAACACCAATAGTATTAAGGTCAATAATGAAACATTATTTAAATATATCAGAAGCAGGAAACCAGATAGGAGGCTGACTGGATTGTTGGATGACAGTGGAATTAAAAAGTACCGTATTTTCCGGCGTATAAGACGACTGGGCGTATAAGACAACCCCCAACTTTTCCAGGGATATACTCGCCGTATAAGACTACCCCTCTTCCAACGTACAGCAAATAAAAATTAAAAAAACATCAGATTTGATTTCAATCCTATTACCTCCTTCTCTGCCTCTCAGATCTCACACACAAGCGCGCGCACACACACACACAGAACATAGACCTCCGTCAGGAGTTGCTCGCCCCCCTCGCTCTCCTCCTTCCTTCCCTCCCTTGCGCTCTCTCGCTCGCTCGCTTTCTCTCTCTCTCACACACACACACACGCGTGCGCACACACACACACACACACACACACACACACACACACACACAGAACTCAAGAGCTCGCGCTCCCTTTGCCTGCCTCAACCCCCGACACCCTCAGAACCCAAACAGTAAGTTTGGAAGTTACAGCACCCGCCCTATAAGATGGCACCCGGCGTATAAGACGACCCCCAACTTTTGAGAAGATTTTCCTGGGTTAAAAAGTCGTCTTATACGCTGGAAAATACGGTACTAAAGAAGGAAATTGCAGAGGATGAATTCTTTATATTTGTCTTCACTTCAGAAGGTGCTGGGCAGAGTCTGAAGAACTGAGGCAAATAGTGATGACCTAATGGAAAAATTGGAAACAAATAAATCACTGGGCCTTGATGGTATCCATACAAGAGTTCCTACATGAACTCAAATGTGAAAATGCTGACGTTGTACCAAAAATATGCAACATGTCCTTAAGATCAGCCTCTATACCAGGACTGGACAGTGGCCAATGTAATACCATTTTTAATATATACATAAAAAAGGACTGAGCGGAGGGGAGGAGCCGGGAAATTACGGGCCAGTTAACTTAATGCCTATTAAAGATAAGATGATCAAGCACAAGGAGAAGGACAAGACCTGCTGAAAAAGGATTAATAAGGCTTCTGCAAGGGTAAGTCCTGTCTGACTAATCTTTTAGAGTTCTCTGGAAGTGTCAATAAAAATGTGGGCAGGGGTAATCCAGTAGACATTGTTAACTTAGAGTTGAATCTAATGGGGCCCTTGCACAAGCTCCCGAGGCCTGCTGGCGGTGGGGCACAGCCCCTTCTGCTGGTGAGCATGATAACACTTCTCGGGGCAAACCCAAAAACGAGTGGAAAAACTCATTTCTGGAAGGGGTCCCATGCCAAGGGTCCCATCAGATCTGTTGTGTTTCCAAGCCCTCCTACCAAAATGTGAGACAATGAAGAGATTCACTGTGCAATCCACAAAACCTTTATTCAGTAAAAAATATCTCTTCACACCTGAAGGAAGTGTGAATGCTAGGAGCTCTCATCTAAGCAAGGCTTAGTTACCTATCTCTTCTCAATCCTCCCAGAGTGCAGGACACGGAATAACAGGCTCAAGTTAAAGGAAGCCAGATTCCAGCTGGACATCAGGAAAAAACTTCCTGACTGTTAGAGCAGTGCGACAATGGAATCAGTTACCTATGGAGGTTGTGGGCTCTCCCACACTAGAGGCCTTCAAGAGGCAGCTGGACAACCATTTGTCAGGGATGCTTTAGGGTGGAGCAGGGCATTGAGCAGGGCGTTGGACTCGATGGCCTTGTAGGCTCTGCTATTCTATGATTCTGTGATCAACTAAAAGGATGGTTTCCCACTGTGCCTGGCAGGCTTTTTCACAGATTCCTCCTTCAGGGAATGTTCTCATGATTTAACCTCCGTTGTGCAGCTAGTATGGCAGACCGCCTCCCACCTCTGCCCGCTTCACCCTGTAACAGAGTCTGGGATCTGTCAATTCTGATGCTTCCTCCATGACAAAGATGGAGTTCCTGGGGTCGGGGGGTGGGGAGAGGGAGACAATCACTGAGCCTGGACCTCCTGTTCGCTAAGCTCCTGGGAAGTTTCCTCCCTGACTCCTGGAGAGTGTTGGAGAATTTCATCCCCCACTCCCTGGCTTTTACTTCAGTCACCAGGTCCAACTCAGAATCTGAGACCAAACCAGGGGGGGCGGGCCTCATCCTGACAGGATCTAATCCTTGGACTTTAAAACTGTCCAGAGAGCTTCAGCTATGGGGCGGTATATAAATTTAATAAATAAATAAATAAATAAAATAAAAAGATTTTGACAAAGTCCCCTGCCAAAGACTCCTAAGCAAACTTAGTAGTCATAGGATACACTGATGGGATCTGTTCTAGCAATGGGGATACTCAGACAATCACAGGGGGGAAAGAAGCCATTGAGGCTTCTCCACCCATCCCTGTATCTGTCGGGCATTTGTTGTTTATGTATTTACCCACGCTGCAGTGCAGGTTGGCGTATCATGCGAACCCAGCAAATGGCAGGGGGGGGGGAGGGGGCTTTGTAGCCATCCTACAGTCCCGACTGCACATTGTGGGTTGTAGGGTGGCCACCCCCACCATGCCATGCGCCAGGGTTCACATGGCATGTCAACCTGCTCTGCAGTGCGTGTAATTATGCAAACAACAGGCACATGCCATGATGGCTTCTTTCCCTCAACGATCATCTGAACCCCGAGAGCGACTGACCAAGTTAGAGACCTTGTGGTTGTGGTGGATATTCTAATAAAATGTTGATCTAGTGTCCAGATGCTGTGAAAAATGCAAATTCTATGTTGGGAATAATTAGAAAAGAATTAAAATCATATAATTCTGCCTTTATTCAAATCTATGGTGCAACCACATTTGGAATATTGTGTACCATTCTGTGTACCATACTATGTACTGTATAGCTGGGAAATGTACAGAAAAGGACAACTACAATGATCAAGGGGCTGAAACCACTCCCCTATGAATGAAGGTCACAATGTATTGAGCTGCACAGCTTAGAAAAAAGGGTAGCAACACAGAATAATAACTAAGGATGGGCGACTCCTCCCAACGTCTCATCTGAGGGGGTGGGGACCACCAGTAGAAAATCCAGGCGTCTTGGTGCTCACCAGATTTCCCCACAGCCCTGGTGCACCCTTCGGGTTTCATGATACGTTTTTCCAACTTAAAAGAAGCAAGATATGCTAATGGCAGCCGTGACTCAGATTTCCCTGCATCAGCCCCCCCTCCCCCGACCAGACTTGGGGGGTTTGCCCATCCCTAAATTCTGTGTTGCTCCCCTTTTTCCTAATCTAGGGGAAATTACTTAAAGCTCTTATAGCTGCAATTTACGTAGAAGTAAGTTCTTTACAGCTGTAATTTCCCCAAAATAAACTAATGGCAGGTGCCATGAGCCCATCTTGCCTTTTTTAAAGCCGGAAGACCGCCCCGTGCAAGATCTGGGGGATACCCAGGTAAGGGGGAGCCACGGGAGCCTGCTGCGGATTTCTCCAGCATCCCAAATGATAACGGGTGAGAATGTAGAGGGGGGAAACGACAATTCCCATTAAAAATTAGATCGTTTTATTTCAAAGTATAATAGTTTGGAATGGGGAGATCCTATGTTATTTCCCCTAGCATATAGGAAAGAATCCTCAAGAGAGCAGGTTTTGAACTAATTAAGAGGTTCATCTATTGTACTGTAATTTTTAAAACTGAAAACACACAGGGAATGACCAGCAATGGTAATTCAGATATATAGACTGCTTCACATCACATTATAATGCATATTTCTTTCTGATCACAGTATTTCTTACATTATTTTCAAGAGAACTGCTCAGACCACCTTCATGACTATCAGCAATGTAATCTGGAAAATAGACACATTTTTTAAAAGGCTTTAAAAATTCAGGTACTTTAAGTATTGTTATCTGACTACATTACTTGCTTTGGTTGTGGATGCTGGTAGAACATCCTCCATCCTGTCTCACCTTTTAGAATAGTCTCTACACATACTCAGAGTATTGCCTTTTCCCTTTCTCTTGGCACTGTGTATTTAGCCAGGTCTACATGAAGGTTTTACACCAGCATGTAGGTTAAGCAGAAGGGTTGTTTGGCAGACCGGGACCTTCCTTCTCTGCCAAGGTCACTGCCAGCCTGGTTGAGAGCTCAGTCCCTGCATCAGGAGGACTTTGCCCTTCAAAATCATGTTGCCCAAGGGAGATCCCTCTCCTTACAGTAGCCTGACTCACGGGCTCGTCGTCCGAGAAGAACGGAAGCTCTTCACCTAGTGTGGAGCGCAGCATTACTGCCCTAGTAGTAGTTCAAAATGAACCCGTAAAGAGAAAAGAGGCTGCCTGTGCCAACCCCACCCTAACATCCCCCACCCTCGGAGCATCAGTTCAGTGGAAAGGTCTGAAAAGGGATTCTAGGTAAAGGTCTGAAGCTTCCCGGCCCCCCTTCCCACTGGGTACAGGGTAGTGAGGGTGAGCATGGGGCACGGCCTACTGCCCACTTCTCATGTTCTTTTTGAATGCCTACAGCAGGCTACCCTTGAGCTATAAACGCCAATTCCTTTCATCATATCTGTCTAATCTAGTATAGGAAAAGAGGACAAAGCACTGGGCTGATGCACTAGAAGAACTCTAGGAGCAGAGCTCTGATAAAGGCCCAGTGCCTGGGAGCTGGCAGAATGAGGGATTCTTTCCATTAAAGAGGACCAGAGCACAGCTAATTTAAATGGCCCATCTTACTGGAGCAAGTGGGAGGAATAACCTAAACAAGGAAACCCTACTCCACTGGAGAATGGGAGATATTTGGAGGTTGGGGAAGGAGTGGGCTTAGTCTGAATCCTAACTCCCCAGACACCATTCCTACCCCCTATGTCATTACTGGCTGAACATTGGGCTCAAGTTACAAGAAGCCAGATTCCGGCTACACATCAGGAAAAATTTCCTGACTGTTAGAGCAGTACGACAATGGAATCAGTTACCTAGGGAGGTTGTGGGCTCTCCCACACTAGAGGCCTTCAAGAGGCAGCTGGACAACCATCTGTCAGGGATGCTTTAGGGTGGATTCCTGCAATGAGCAGGGGGCTGGACTCAATGGCCTTGTAGGCCCCTTCCAACTCTACTATTCTATGATTCTATCCCTTTGCAAAATCCCAAATGCTCAACATGGATCCGTTTCCTGCTTTCTACTTCCCCTAGTCTCACCACCACCCATCAATACACAATGTTTTAATTCATTTATAGTACCACATATAAAAGTCCTTTACCTGATCTGTCAAGATTATTTTCTTCCGATATCTTTTTGCCACTTAATTTTTGTCTCAGTTGTTTAGCAAATCTAGCTGGATTATCCCATGGGATATAAGACACCTCATAATCTCCACCAAGCGTAATGCCAGAGCCTTCTAGTTGTCCAGAGTTATCTACTTTTGTCAGCCTCAGACTTTCAAAAGTAAACACTTTAAAGGCTCGTTCTACTTCAGCCCAGTTCATGTGTTCTGTAGGAAAATGAAGGCATAAGAAGAGAATTCTCCTTCTAATTTAATTTGTTTTTGGCATACTGTCTTCTCTGGAAAAAAATATCAGCAAAGTGTTTTCTGTTATGAGGACCTTTCTTGTGGATATTGATCACTTCTCATAGAAATAATATATTAGTTACACGTTTGTTTGTATATTTATTTATTTAAAAAAATTATTGCTTACACCCACATCTTATGGATTGGGTAAAAGAGCAGCAGCAGCACAGGCTGATTCAACCTTGTTTGGCAGGAAATCTCTCATTATCATTTTTGGTTAGTGCATATTTCGATCAAAGGGTCATCTTGCATATATCAAACAAAGAGGTAGGACAACAACTCTACCCCATCTCTGATCCTATAACAATCTCTTATAACAATGATTTTGTACCCTCAGAAATTGTCTATAAGGGAAGCTAGTAACTGCCTAATCCTATACATTTTTGCAACTAAGATTGTAGTGCCTGAATTTGCTTTCCCCTCCTCCTCCCTCCCGATCCCCTTTCCTTTTGTGTCATGTCTTTTAGATTGTAAGCCTGTGGGCAGGGACTGTCAAGAAATACTTTTGTAAACCGCCATTAGAGTCTTTTTTGGCTGAATGGCGGCATAAAAATGCTTAAATAAATAAATAAATGTCTACTCCGAAGTAAGTCCCACTGAGTTCAATGGAACTTACTTTGATGTGAATGGGTATAGGATTGCAGCCTAAGGGAACAGTATTACCATTGGTGCAATAGTGCATGAGCTCATGGATCCTGGCAAGGCGTTTAGTATTGTTTCCTGGTGGTGGAAAAGGAAATTTAAGAAGATCCATCAAAGGCAACTTGTCCATCATTTCATCTTCAACTTTTGCTGGATCCAAACAATCTTGTACCTAAAATGAAGAGAAAAATATCAACTTCACCAATGGCATTATCTAAAATATCTTATATAAAAATACTTTGGAAAACGTACATTTAACTGAAAACTAGATCTTTGAACTTTTGGCCAGGGGCACCAATATTTTTAATAGCTATGATTCATACTGCAATCCTATACATGCTTGCTAGCTTCTCTGCTTGTATTGTTATGAAAATAATCATTGTGGGGCTGTTGAAATCCTGGTTTTGTGACTGTTTGTAATATCTTCTACTAAGTGATTATGTGGTGGCACAGGTTTTACAGCAGGCTGTAAACTTGCATGGATTTCACATAATAAGTATTTCCTTTTAGACAAAAATACTGAAGAAACAGTTCAGCGTCTGTGGTAACTACTTTCTTCAAAATGATGCATTTCTCTCTTGTGTGAACTAGCTTTCATACATTTTGTTCAGTACAAACAACATGATGCACGGTGGGACAAAAACCACAACTTTAAGTATAACCTAATGGGATCTGAGCTGGCGGTGGACAGCTCAACAACAATGTCCACCCACTGTGCGGCCACTGTAAAGAAGGCAAACTCCATATTAGGCATTTTAAGAAAAGGAATGGAGAATGAAACGGCCACTATCCTACTGCCCTTATACAAATCTATGGTGTGACCACACTTAAAATACTGTGTGCAGTTCTGGTCACCACCCCTAAAAAAGGATATCATAGAGCTGGAAAAAGTGCAAAAAAGGGCAACTAAAATGATTAAGAGGCTGGAGCATCTCCCCTATGAAGGAAGGTTACAACAACTGGGATTGTTTAGCTTGGCAAAAAGGAGGCTAAGGGGAGACATGATAGAGGTGTACAAAATTATGCAAGTTATGGAGAATGCGGACCGGGAGACATTTTTCTCCCTCTCTCAAAATATTAGAACCTGGGGTTATTCCATGAAGCTGACTGGTGGGAGATTCAGGACAGATAAAAGGAAGGACTTCTTCACACAACGCATAGGAACTCACTACCACAAGATGTAGTGATGGCTACCAATTTGGATGGCTTTAAAAGGATAAATTCCTGGAGGGGAAGGCTATCCATGGCTACTAGCTATGCGCTATCTCCAGTATTCAAGGCAGTAAGGCTGTGTGCACCAGTTGCTGGGGAACATGGGTGGGAGGGTGCTGTTGCACCATGTCCAACTTGGTTGGTCCCTGGTTGGCAGCTGGTTGGCCACTGTGTGAACAGAGTGCTGGACTAGATGAACCTTGGTCTGATCCAGCAAGGCACTTATGTTCTTAATAGGGCCAGTTAGTGAATTGTTCGCACATCAGGGCTAAAAAGTGTGGGAAATGTGCTGCGTGCAAGCCTCTTCCATTTTCTGTAAACAACTTCCAATCAGCCTGATTAGAGGTTAGCGGCATGATGTGTGAGCTCGCAATGAAATACTTTTGTAAGCCGCCTTGAGAGCCTTTTTGGCTGAAGGGCAGGATAAAAATGCTTAAATAAATAAATAAATGATGGGCTGATGGTGGTTAACCAGTGGTTAACCCAACAAAAATCCATGGGCAAACTGCTGGTTTTTTAACCCCCTAAAGAATGCATCGGGTTGGATTTGCACATCACACAACCTCTGATTGGAGGTTGTTAACAGAAACCAAAAGCAGCTCATGGGCTGCATGCATCCCTGTGAATCATGGCCTAAATAATTCATGATTTGCCACCATGATGTGTAAATTGGGTCAATACACTTGGTCATTTCCATATAAAAATAAGCAACAAGAAACATCTTAAGATATTTATATCAGTTTGTATGTCAGCTTGGTGTTACCGTGATTTGGCTTTTTGCCTGAACTGGGGAATTTGATCTGCAACCAGATTATATAGTTAATTACGCTATTAGATTTATATTAGCATGGATTTCACTTTTTCAGAGAGACTGAAATTGGGTGCAATCTGGGCAATGCCTTGCCTCTTGCCAATTTTATACTACTTGCTTTTCTCCCCCAGTGTTCAAAAATCCACTATTTCTATATATAATGTTGCTGATGAAAACCACCAACCCAAACCAAATGGCATCATACCTTTAGGAAGTGCAACTTCTCAGACAAAGTATCGTGATAGTTCAGTATAAGAGGCCATCTGAGAGCCATCATCTTTTCTTCTTTTTCAGGATAAAAGGAATTGAACAGATTCTGTTAAATAAAAAGAAACATATATTTAAAATAATAAAGATTTGCTTATTGAAGAAATATAATAATACTAGGCGATACAAACCCTTTTTTCAGTTTCAGGAAGGGCAAGAGAAGGCAGGATCGAAACAATGTGACTTGCAATGGTATGATCAAGCCCATCTTCACGTGGCTCTGGAACCACCAGACTTGGTGGTGTTAAGTTCTCTTCTGATGCAACAACCTACCACAATAAAGCACATGGATTTCACACTGCCATTGCTCAAGGGTAAATGCACGTTTTATGAAGAAATGTGCGAGAACAGATAAATCTAGGACCTAAGACACTGACACCCAGGATGCTTTTAGGATGCTTTTAGATCATCATCATCATCATCATCATCATCATCATCATCATCCAGCTCCAAGGTAGCAGTGAAGCTAGAACTAGCCACAGCATAGGATACCATACCATACCTTATCCAGATTGCTTAAATAATGTGTCTGTTAAGAGCATGGGCCCTTAACAGCCACAATTTCCCTGCATTTTGGAGCTAGAGTGAATATGGAAAACCCTTAACTCAATGGCCCTATTTGGATGTAACAACTGTGTCCAGCAGCAAATTGTGGGTTAATCAAGTAATGAATTGCAAGGATACATGTCAAAGCCAAGCCACTTCCTGTTTTCATTAACAATCCCCAAATGCTGCATTTGCCAGTTGTTTCCGTGATGTCCGAACACTTATACTTGGAGGTATTGGAGGGTTAATAAACCCATGGTTTATTCTTTGTTAACTTGGAGTAATTTAAACCATGAACAACCCAAGTGCCACTGTCCAGACATCACAGAAATAACCCTTGAATGCAGCATTAGAGTGGTGTCAATTGAAACAGCAAAAGCTCATGTGTGGCTTGGGCTCAATGTGCATCCTTGCAATTCATAGGTTAATTAACCCATGATTTGCCACCAGGCACCACCATTACATATGATCAGGGTCACCATGTTAAACTGAAAGTCTTTCTTAATTGAATTTGATTATGTTTTCATAAGGCTATGCCTCCAACTCTCTGATCATGCAAACACAAAATTGAAAGTGAGAAACTCAATGGAAAAAGAAAGGAAGAAATACCACAATTAGTAAGATATCCCACACCATTTAGATGTTAGGAATTCACACAGAGGCACTTTAGCATATATTTATTCAAACATTAAACAATTGTGATATGAAGTAGAGGTTATTATTTCAGGAAATATTTTGATAAGAAATATTTTAGAACTCTAGTAATTTACTAGAATTCTCAAAGATTTTTTTATTAAAAAACTTGTAATTCAGCCTATGTATTCACATATTTTCTGGGGCCTATAAATTTAACAGCAGAAATGGCTCCCTCCCTTTCTTACTGGAATCAATGTACCTGTTAGAGAGTGTTTGTTCCATCTCCTAGAACCAACTGATTTCTGCAAGTGCATTAAAAAAGCCAGCATGAACTTAGGAACTCTGGGATGTGTACATTCTTAAGAGACCATGGGTGCATTCGGACGATCGCAGTATGACCTCCATTTGCATTATGGTACAAACACTTGAAACTGGAGTCCTCCAAGACAGGAGCCCTGGAGAGGAAATCACTATAGGCCCCAGCAATCCTGCCTCCCCACAAACCTGTGCTCTAAGAACTCAGGAAGATACAGCTGAGAAAGGTCCCCTCCTCTCAGCTCATCCACCCACATCTCAGTAATGCAATGTTACCTCTCCCCAAGGTAACCGCCTCATGCATGACAATTATAGGACCTTTAGCTGCAACGAAATGTTTTTGGTTTTTTTATCATTACTATTCTTGAATAAAATGAAAAGTGCACTTACCTGTTGCAGCATGCAATTCATTATTAAGGCAACAGAAATAACTTCATCAGGGATTGGGCTTAAGAGATCATTGTAAAACCTCATGTCCACATCTGTAATCAAAAAGTAACATATTCCTTAAAAAATAAATAAAACCATAAATAACTTGCTCAAACCATAGGGTGAAATAGATATACTGATAAATGCAATGTCAGTAAGTACATATGCATTTCTACATTTGGGCAGAAAACATAAACCTCATGTTTATGTTTTTTGTGTGGGAAAAACCTGGGCCTCGGCAAAGCCTACCTGGGCAAGACAGGCTGAGCGGTCTAACAGGACAGTTTGCTGACTTGCTTGAAGTAAAACGTGTGGACGGGAGATGTTTCAGTTTCACATAAAGGTTAGGATTTAGCATCAGGTTACATTTGCTGCAAAAGCATTAGCGGCCTAACCTATTGTCTGAATAGGCCCAATATTGCACTGTGGGTAAACCACAGGGATGGCTATTTGATACTTTGGGAGTGCATTCGAACACAACCTTATGTGTGTGTCATGTGCATGTTATCATGTACTCAGTGCTAACATTCTTTCCCCCAATGTTGCACATAACAAAATAAATAGCCAGTCTTTGACATCCAGCCTGTGTCTTGATGCAGTGCAAATAGGAAAGAATTGCCTCAGACGGTATCCAGTTGTGCTATCTAGATTCTCAGGCTCTGGGTGGCGGTTTGAGCCAAAAAACACACACACATCTAGAACTCCTCTTGCTGCTATCAGCAGAAAGTTTACACGTGTATTTGTCTGTTTTCCCAGAATAGTGAAAAATAATAGCTCTTTCCACTGGCAATGTTTATGAAAAAAACTTTTATACTGTTGTTTTTATATTTTTTTATGGTTTTAAATTTTGTATACTTTTTAACGTTCACTGTTTTTAACTTTTGTAAACCGCCCAGAGAGCTTTGGCTATGGGGCGGTGCATAAATTAAATATATAAATAAATAAGATACTTCACCCATACCTGTTGTTAAAACTGGTGCAACAGGCTCTTCTGCCACTTGTTTTTTCCTTGAAGGAGTAGTTGGAGCAGTCAGCTGTACCTAATGAAACAAAACACTGTAAAAAACAACAATAGAACTGTCTTAGATCCTAATCTTCAACCCAGGAATTGCTGATATATTGGAAAAGACAGGTTGCTACCTGTAACTGTAGTTCTTCAAGTGGTCATCTATGCATCACACATATGAGCTCTGCGCCTGCGTGGAGCCTTGATTCTATAGCTCAGGAATTTTTGGTGGGCACCCTTCCCCCACTGTCCCAGTGCACATGACCCTAGTGGGTACCACTTATTCCATCAGTTCCTTGAGACCAAGATTGCAGACTCGTAATTGCAAGAAAGTTGCAAATGATTACCTTCAGAACCCAGCATCAAACCTGAGTATGACACCAAAGAGGGGAGAGCAGGTGGGCTGTGTGAATGCACAGATGTTCCACACAAGGAACTACCAAAGAAATATTTTGCTTTGTGGAAGAGATAAGGCGATTCAAACTCTTGTGTGTGTTGATTCCTGGACACTGTCAGTGGGCCTTACTGTGTGATGGTTGCAAATATAGAAGACGACAGTCATGCCTGGTGGGCTGTATACGTGGGGTGGGAAGATGCCATGGGGAAATGTTGTGAATAGATGGGCTCCATCTGTGGATGTATCTCGTGGTGATGCCTTCAGCATGACTGTTAGAGCAGTATGACAATGGAACCCATTCCCTAGGAAGGTGGTGGGCTCTCCCACACTAGAGGCCTTCAAGAGGCAGCTGGACAACCATCTGTCAGGGATGCTTTAGGGTGGATTCCTGCATTGAGCAGGGGGTTGGACTCGATGGCCTTGTAGGCCCCTTCCAACTCTGCTATTCTGTGATTCTATGATTCTATGCCACGCTATGAGTGGTGAGAGTCAGTGGTGTTGCTAGGGATGAGGCTGGCAGCATTTGTCCATTCTTTGTTTTTGGGAGTGGTTTTTCACCTATCCTTCATGGCTGGGGAAGGTATAGGATACCAACTAATTTATGTTGACTGTAAGTGGCCTGCTGGTATAGTGGGATCATAGGATTGCCTAGTCAATCAGAGAACAAACAACTTGCCCAAGACTAGTTCATTCATCACCAAGTCCCAAGATGTATGTTCCTGGTCACGGTATTGCCACTTAACTGTCTACAAAATGCTGAAAATTTAGGCAGAGAGGTGCTTCCTTATACAGATTTACAAAATCATGTTTACTGCTGTCTGACATGAAGATCGTCTCTAACCTCAGTTGCTAGCTTGCTCTTCTTTTCCACTACAGGAACATTAATAAATCTGGTGGATTTCAAGTAGTGTTGATGCTGCCTTTTCCAATCCAGGCAGTCATACATTAAACATGCCACACTTTCAAAGAGGTCAGTTCCAAATTCAAGCTACACAAAGGAAGAGAGAAGTATAAAAACCAGATACAAACTCAGTAAGCTTCTAAGCGAAGGGAACAAGATCTTGTCCTACTCTGTTTTAACGCATTTTAATATTATGAGCCCCCAAAAGATTTTCGTAACGGGAGAGCTGCATGAAACAAAGAAGTTTCTATGCTTTAATAAATCCCTTCCATTTGTTCTTCATATTGCTACCTTCCTCAACCTGGTGCCCTCCAGATGTTTTGGTCTACATCTCCTAGCATTCCTGGCTAGGGACCATGCTAGCTGAGGCTGATGGGAGTTGAGGCCCAAACATCTCTAGGGCACCAGTTTGAAAAAGACTGCCATATTAAATAGCGTGTGTCTGTCACCAAAGGCCAGAATTCCAAAATCAGTGACAGCTGAAGTGAATGCCTCCCCCTGCACCATCATCCATTGTAGGGATTTCTGCATGTAAGATTTCTGTTTCGCAAAGGAAGCATGCCTGTGTTGCAATTCCACACCTTTGGGAATTAAAATTGCACATTTTTTGTACGTGATTGGTATCCCCTCCCTGTTCCACACTATTGGAACATCTCTGGCTGTAAATGTCTATCCAGTTTTCCCCAGTCTTTCCTTGTAGGATTTTTAAAAAAATGTTTCACTTGGATAACAAACTCTGGCTATCTAAATCTGCAATGTGTTCTCTTGTCAGAGGCCACAACCATCCTTACATGACACTGTTATGTCCCCTGATGTCATGCTCACATTGAGTGGTTCATCATGTGCAGTGTATGTCATATGATCTCCAAGCTTAATTGATTTGATTTAAAGAGATTACAATCTGCATTAGGGGCCATCAACCCGTGTACCCTGAGCCAAACCACTCCCACCCACCCATAAGATATCATCTGCCTCCTAACTCCACGGGGTGTGTGTGTGAATGATTAGGATGTTTGATCATGGAACTTGGCAGCATGCCATGGTGGGGGCAGGCAGAATGGCCAACTCCCTGGTCAGAATAGCTATTTAAGCATACTGAGATGCTGCTGACATGGGAAACAGTTTTATAGTTATAATTTATTTATCATCATGGTTTACACTACACTTTTTAATAAAATATATCCACGGTCTCTTGCAATCAGGATTACAATATATAACCATATTGTATTGTGTCAGTTATATACCACACTGATCCAAATCAGTTAAAAGCTTCCCAGGAACAAGAATTTAAACTCCTCTTCCTATTAAATTACAGCCCTACACAAATACAATGGCATGCTCTAACGTCCAACCCACTAGGGAAAAGGAATGCACATTTACCATGTGGAACAAAAACCCGTTCTGCCTTGTAAGCATAAAACAAAGGAGAGAAGAGGTAGAGACCTAGGACCAGGATGCATACAATGTTCAAGCCACTGTTGACATCATTAAGGCATATGCTCAGGCTGTGAGCAACTCAGTTTTATTATGCCCCTAGCTCTATGGTTCGAGAAAGCTCACTGGATTTTGGAAACCAAATCAGGAGCAGGAGAATTCAGGAATTCTATTCCTCTCAGCTAGGGATGTATAAGAAATTTGTTTCAGTTCATTTTTCATCAACATTTATTCAGTTCGCACCCTCCAGACCAAACATGGACTCAGATGCAATCTGCAGTCGAAGTCCATAGATTTCTGAGTTTGCAACATAGTTTGCAGACCAAAAGAAATGTGTCTGACAGCATGCATACATTTAAAATGTGCACCAAAAATGCATACTTTTGGAAAATGCACACAAATTCACTTTAATCAGTGGGAGAAGAATGCGTACATTTCAGAGATGCACATAATTGATGCATATGTTTGGAAAAAGACACACAAAATGATGCACAGATTTTCATGCGGGGAAAAGAACTAACACAAGCAGAACGAGCTTCAAAATGGAATTCAGACACCTTTGGCAAAACTCATGTTTTGCTGATTCGCCCGTCCCGACTCTCAGCCATCCAACTGCCACCTTGCAAGACAAATCTCCATTTAAAGTGCTACATCACCTGGGTGATGTAGATCACTATTTCACTATTAGATGAAATTTAACCAAGCTTCCCTCCATTGCCTTTCAGCTAATAAACTAGACCCTAGAGATACGAACTAAACTTGGGGTGGAGTGGAACTATGCTAAATCTGACTGGTTCTCAGACCTCAAATTAGCATCTCCTGCACTCTAGGATTATAATCAAATACCAAACAATGCACTGTTGTCCCTTACCTAACACAGGTGCTTCTTGTAAAAGAAGAGACTACTAACCATCATGTCACTGTTACTCCAGTCAGCAGGAAAGGTAGACTCATGGACTAGGTGAAGGAGTCTAGCAATCTGAAAAAGTTTTGATCCTGGCTTCCCACTGTTCAGAATTGGTTCCAAGTATTTCCAGAAGTTTTCCAGGTCTTTAACTGCTTTTTCCTTCTTCTTGTTTTCAGCTTCTACAACTAGAATTGCACCAGCATGAGATCATTTTAGCATCTTTGTATGCCCATGGCAAATATGAACCATACTCCCATAATACTATGGCAGAAAGTAAAGACCAAGATCAGATCACTGTATTACATGTCACTGGGTGAGTCCACATAAGATGTTCAACCACCCTGAAAACAAACCATGGTGGCTTGTTTAATCCCTCGCTAACGCATGCTGCTGCCAACAAATGATCAGACGCTCCTCAGTTTGCCTTCCTCTTGGTCCTCCCACCTGTGCCTGGCACATATCCCAGTGGCCTTTGCAGTACAACTATATTTTAAAGAGCAAAACTTTCTTAAACTTAAACCTTAAATTTAAAGAGCAAAACTTTCTTACAGCAAAAAAAAGAACTATTAATCTATTACATGTGGCCCTCAAAGAATTAGAAAAGGCTGTGAAGGATAATTACCTAACTTTGTACCAGTTATAAAAGATTTAAGGCAAAGATGATTACTTGCACCTCTTCTTTTTAATTTATTTCTAAACAATGTAGGTACGACATAATATCACAATCTTGCTTTACATGGATGATACTATTCTGATTTTTATGTACCCATATCAGAATATGAAGATTATTGAGGGAATTTTCTGTTATTTACAGTAAGACTAAAGTAAAAAGTAATGATATTTGGCAGATCTAAGCAAGTCTATAATTGGAAATTGGATGAGAACCATCTAAAACAAGTATCATCTATATATATAAAACGCTTAGGTATGTTTCCGTCTGGCATCAGCTGATACAGGTTGCTAAGCAACAGTAACGTGTAACATCAGCTGATACAGGTTGCTAAACCCCTTGCCCGACTCCTCCGGGCTTTCCAAGGTAATCCTACCCCCCTTTCTGCCTCTTCGCTCCCCCCCCCACGAAGGGGGCAGCGCCACAGTCCAGAGCATGAGCGAGGCATGGCCGGATGGGAGGCCGCTCGCCTGCTGTGAGCTGAGGCACCAGCCTAATCTCATGCGAGCTGGGCGGGTGGGCCCAAGGCTGACAGAAACCCCGGGGAGAGGGGGAAACCTGCTCCCCCTCCCCACAACCTCCCTGCTCCCCCAGGTTGCCAGACGGTGCTGTATTGGCAGCCTCCAAGCAGCCCGCGCCCCCGCGATGATATTTAATTAATAAACTTTAAGATATGCTACAACGGCGTATGTTACACTGGGTACAGCTAGTCTTCTTTTATTTATTTATTGGCAACATAATATAACACAAAGCTCATTACCTGGTAGGATGAGAGCAAGGAGAAAGTTGCTAATGATGCTGCCACTGAGTGGGAAAATGAGAATCATGCCCCCCTGGTCCTATTAAGGCAGCCTCAGCTTGAATGCTGAATCTCCCAGAAACAAGAGAACCACATCTGAGACCACCTCAGCCATGGAATCCAATAGTATTGTTGGACGGTACACCAATAGTATCCCCAACCTGTGACTTTGGCCCAACATATGGATTACACACACACTTGCACCAGAGTTATTGGAGTGGATGGGACAGATCAACTTCCTCCCTTTACAATTCCCCTCTACCAACATCCCTCCCCACCCCGCCTTCTCTCTCTCCCCTCCACACACAGAGGATTGGTGAGGGGGCTGGGCAAATGGAAATTCTCTACTTCTGCTCTCCTTCTTCACTGGCCACTTCTCTTCCCCCTTCTCACTCTCTCAAACACACACACACACACACACACACACACACACACAGAGAGAGAGAGAGAGAGTAAAGAAACCCTTTTCTGTCTTACCAACCTATGAGTAGAAGAAGGATCTTCCCTGCTCTCCAGTTCTCTCACCATCTCTAATGCTCTTCTTCTCTTTCTCTTATATTGGCCCACCCCTCCATAAACACAAAGGATACCCCTCCTGCTTCTCTCTCTCTCTCGTTATTTTCCATTGTCCTCCTTTGCACTTATTCCTTACCTGATGTTTGGTAGTTGTTACTGCTGCTGCAACTGTGCCTTGGGAGATCCTGGACCATAGCAGTAACTTAGAATAATCTTTCTCATTGGAACTACTAAGCAGGAAGATACAACAGTTGCTACTGCTGTCAGATCACGGCTGTAGCCCATGAAATCCCACAGCATGCCAGTGCAATTGTACATCTGAGGCCATGTAGATGGCTGGTCACCTGCTTCCCCCTACTTGAATATACCCAATTCCATCCTTTAATACCTGCCCTCTGAATAGCATGTGTGCACGTTTGAGCTTTCCCATTAGCATGTGTGCAGGTTTGGAAGATACAAGGCTCTAAAGACTTGCTAACTATGAATAATTAGAGTTGGGGTGGTGGTTTAGTGGTGGGGTTATAGGAGTGACAATTTTGACTTCCCAGTATTTTTCTGCATGGTTCATACCTGGGTTCACTACTCCTGCTAATTTCTGTTCTCAGTCATCTACAAGTGGACTAACTGAGCTCAGAAATAAGACATAGTTTCAAGTCTATAAAAATATCAGTAGGAACTATGGATTTCTTCTTGAAACTAATACAATGTTCTAAGTATGCTGAAACAAAAGCTTATATAAAAAGAAAAAAATAGCAATACTAGTAAATGTTCATGCATTTTATTATTCATCAACTCACCTTCTGCTGGAAGAAGTGGTTCTTCCTGTAGAGCAACTGCTTCCAGGTAAGTCTGGAGTGGCTCGTAGTTGTCAGATAAAATCTTAATGACACATCCAACATTGATCCCAAGATCGGATAGCACAGGCAGAAGTTGAGGGTAGTAAAAACCACAAATGATGAAATAATACTGAGCACCATCATCGGGTTCGTCATCTGTTCAAAACATCATATAGGGCCCACTGATTTTATTGAAGTATTTGAAAAGTCATTTGAATAGGAAATTTTAGTTGCCCTATACATTTTAGGAGGAATGAGTATACTTTTCCCCTTAGTTCTACACTTTCATTAGCTCAGATCATAAGAAAAACCCCTTGTTACAGGATTTGTCTCTATACTCCTAGAAGCGTATTGAATTTGGAGCGGTCATCACTACAACTCCCCAGTGAATAGAAGTAGAGTTAGTTAAAGCTTCAATAGAAAATTTAACCTATCTTGCAATCTTGAACATGTTTTCTTGCATGTTGAAGATCAACAGGACCTATGTCTACAAATATAATATTAGAATAGGGGTTCTAGTCATATGAAACAGATATGCAAAGATAAAAGTGCTTGGTTTAATAACATTTACTGTCATCATCATCATCATAATTCATTTCTTACCCGCCTCTCAGATTGGATCGAGGCAGGAAACAACAGCAAGCATAAAATACTGATTAAAAACATAGTATACACTGTTAAAAAACCATCCTAAAAGCATACTAAAAGTATCTTAAAATTCTACTGGATATATTTTATGTTTACTGCATTTTAATTTATTACATGTCACATATAATTTGGAGATTTTATATGTTTGCACTCCTCGTGGAGTCATCGGTTGCAGCAAACCCATAAATTTGGGTTTGACTGAATGTGTGGAATGGCCCAATATAATTCAATCTGAAATCGTGAACTGGTAGAAGAGCGACAACATTTTTGAGGAGTATACCACTAAGTTGTATTTTACACACCAATGTATTTATCAAGATCATCATCTTCTCCACGTCGTTTAAGTTTGGTGTCTTTTTTAATGGCGCTTGTTGACACATTGGGTGAATCCGCCGTCTTCTTTCCTTTCCCTCCTTTCCCAGCAGACTTGGCGCTGGCCGGCTTTTCCTTCTTGCTGGCAGGCTTCCCTTTTCCTTTCCCCTTTTCTTCTTTCTCCTTTTCCCGGTCCTCAGTAACCTACCAAATTAGAGAAATGTCATTGCATATCTTATGTAGGCTATGGGGGGAGGGGATTAGTTGCTATGGTGCATGTATGTATGTATTTTTTGCAGTCAAAGCCATCTTTGGATAATCTTTTCAAGGTCTTCCTATAGTTACAGAGAAATTAATGATGTAATACTTTAAAAGTACATGGAGATTTACCGGGGTGGGTGGGTGATGAGACCTTGACAATTTTAGCTCAAAAATCAAGAACACACAATGAAAGAAAATAGAACTAAAATAAATGCATTTTTTGAAATCTCTCTTATTACTAGCTCAAAGTAAGCCAATAGCCTCCATGGCTATTAGCTCAGCTGCTTGATTGTAATGGAAGGTGAACCTTCCATCTGTAGACAAAGAGCTTTATCACACCAGCGTTATACTGTGCAATCACTGCGAATTGCGTGCAAAGGACTCCGAAGTTTTCCAGCTTATAATCTGCTTTTATTGCGAAGTACTCCCATGCATCCAGCTTTAATTGTGCTATAAAAGCAAAAGACCCGTCGTATTTTGATACTAGTTTTCGAGCATATCATCAGAGCGGCCACTGGGGCGCAGGAGCAGGATTTGAAGAAAAATTAAACAAATGCTTACATCTGCGTAAGCTTTAAAGGTAAAGACTTCAAAATTGGCACAGTAATAGATATTAAGGGGAGCTTTAAGCATACCAAATTTGAATCAGATTGGGTCATCCGTTGATTTTTATAATTTTTTTTTCATTTCCCCCCTTAAACCCATTTCCTGATATGCAAAGGATCTTGCCGCCCGGTAGCAACAACAACAACAACAACACTAACAGCTTAGTGCTGTAGGGATAATTCGAGGGAAACAGGTACTGGGAAGAAGCTCAAAGCCTAAGGAACACTGAGGCTGTTGGAAACAGTATAAAGATCAGAGGAGACAGCATTGTACGGACAGTAGTCAGCTGCATCACAAGCCAGCATCCACAGCTTCTGACAATTTTTTCCCTTTCAAACTTTCAGGATTCTCCTCCCACTCCCACAATTATATATTTTATATAAGGTCAAATATTAAACAGTGTTTTCTATTACAAACTAGTACAAACCTCAAAATACAGATTTTGACTAATAAGATGCATGTTTTAATTTTCAGTCTAAGAAATTTTGGTACAAAATTGAAGGAAGAATGGCCAAGTTTTAAACAAGTCCAAGGGTACCTTTAACAGTAGTGTACGTGCACCCCCACCCCCATTTTTAATTTTTATTTAATCAGCGCAGACGTTGCTGTGGCACTGGAAGAGGTAAATGGAGCTGTCATGTACGGAGTCAGGCCACTGCTTCCTCTTGCCCAATATTGCTTGTTCTGACTGGCAGAAGCTGTCCAAGGTCTCAGACAGATATTTTCCCCAGCTTTGGTATCAGAGATGATGAGGATGGAACCTGGGACATACAAGCCATGTATCCTACCACTAAACTATGATTCCTCTCCAAATGCTGTGGCTTGTTAATACTTGACACTTGCTTTGATTTTTAAAAGGGCTACATGACCCTTCCTGCTTCAGCGGTAGAGTGTTTGGGAGGGGGAATAATACTTCAGCTCTAAATAATTAAATATCATCATCATCATCATCATCATCATCATCATCATGCCACAGTATTAAATCTATACCACACAGATGTAGATATTTCTACTGAGGCAAAAAGAATATAATCAGCCTGTAAATTTCTATATGACCAACAGAAAAATTATTCCAGGAAATATGCTTCTGATGCAAATGGTATTTCGTCTTATATTTGACTAACAACACAATTCCATAAATGTTTAAAACTTAGTCTCAGGCAAGAGTATATAGGATTGCAGCCTACAATACCTTCTTTTCAGCAGCCCTTCTCTGTATATCCTTCTGTTTGATTCGAAGCATCTCATATTTAATTAATTTTCCAATTAGAGTAATAGGAAGTGGTTCCCCAGTATCCATAATGTTTTTTGCCACCTCTATCACCTTAAAAGATAAAAAGTTGACAACGACAACAGTTTAAGTATCAGTTTCAGGACAAGTTTCAATACATTACATCAACACTGGCAGTGTGTCCCCAGTTCCTAACAGGGGTGCTTGTGTTCTATGTTAACCACCTTCCTCTCCAGATGCATACGTGTGCATAGGCATGATCTGAGACAATGCTTGTGAAAGGAATTCTTTAACCCTGTCTGTAGAGTGTCTTAGCAGATTTGTCCCACACATTCTATTCCTCCAAAAGTTGATTTATTGCTTACACAAGAATCAAAAACTTACACACTGTGATCATGTTGGGGATTAGCATATTGGTAAGATGCTCTAGATAGACTCCAACGGGAATTGATCAGCTCATATACAACTGACGGAGCTACGCACACTGAATGTACCAGACAGTGGCATTGCTATAACATGGCTATTTAAAGTAGCAATGCGTAGATAGTAAGTCAACAATAGCCTTATTCAGGTGTTGAGACAGAATACATATGGACTTGAAGTAGGAAATGGTGGACACGTGCAAGCTCCATCCACAATGCCCCTATGCCTACTGCCTCCATTCTGACCTTTTCAGGTTCTACAGGAAGGCTTGAAGAGAGAGTCTAAGTGCATTCCACGGAATGGACGTAGAAGCCTCAGTGTCCTTAGTCACGAGGAGGCTTCTAAGTGTATTTAGCCAAATGTACTTAGAATATCTCTTCAGATCTAAGTAGAGATGGCATGTACAGGGGTGCTGTGGCTGTGGTCCCTTATCCCAATGCCCCAACAGAGCCAATGGGGAGCTTGCTATTCTTTATATTTGCAGAGCGCACAGATACGGCAGTTTCAGAAATACGTTTGGGTGCTGGAGTTTCCATCCTATTTCCATTCTAATATCCCGCTTTCTTGTCCATAGTGATTCTTCTGGTATGTAGCCTAATTGGGGTGGAATGAGATTATTGGATTTTCTTTCCGCGATGACAGCCGTATGAATACGTGGCACTGACAAGCTGTTTTATGTGTGTGTGTTTACAGCTTCTTTCCACCAAATTTCATACAGCTTACTAACAACTGGGACCTTTCTCTTAAATTGCAAAACCACTTAAAAAGAATACATTCTTTTTAATACCTTTTTTAAAAATACCTTCGCGAGAATTCTTCTGAGGAGAGAGATCTTGCATTTGTATTGTCTCTCTTACAATGTTCATCAAGACTCGCTATATAACATTTCCTTAATTTTGTTTTTAACCAAACTGGACCTACTTATAGTATGGGATGAAAGAGATATTGCTCCACAGTTCCACAACTTCTCATTCCCTCACACCTTTGGAGAAATGACATTTGACTGCATATGGTATCAGTTTTGCTTTCTAAGACATGAACAATGGATGTTCACACTTCATGTCTGTATCTTGCCTGAAGCTGGAAGCACTCCAGGCTTTATGGCCAAGCATGCAAGTCTTCACTCTTGACAAATACAAGTGTGCAGAAATATGTTCATTTGTTAGCATAAGTGACTCTATTTTAAAAAGGAAACTATGAAGCAGCCATTATGTAGCAAGCAATGCGCCATGTACCCAAGGGTGTCTCCAAGGGTGTCTCCTTGTGTCTGTCTTATCTACCAAAAACAAGAGCCTCTGGCTCCAGCACTAAGGTTAGTTTACAGTTGAGCAATGGAGTTGTTTAGCTAAGATTAGAAAGACCGTTATGCCCCAGTGTTACGTTCTGATTGGTTCATGCTGTTACTAGGCACTGCCCTTTGCAGGCTACAAATGCTTTACCGAATTCCTTGCTTCTCTGTCTGACTGCTCGCTTTCTAGAGACCAGACCTTGATTAATCAATAAAAGCGCTTTTGAACCCTCTGTCGCTGAAGTGTGGAGTCGTGTTTAGGGGCTGATTGGATCCCGTCCCTGGGGCGAAGAACTTGTACAACAATTGGTGCCGTGACTCGGATGAAAGCCCTAGCGTCGGCCCATGTCTGCCGAGTAGGGAGCCTTGACTGAGAGGAAGTGTACGCCAGGAGATTTCTTCCACCTCTGGCCTGGCTGGATCGTGCGCTGTGCGGACCACGGAGACCGAATTGACGGGACCGTTCGAGCCAAGGTTGGAAAATCGACTCCACCCGACAGACGGAAGGGAACCAGGCAGCAACAAATTGCAGTCAGATGTGACAGAAAGGGCGAACGGACTTGCGGCTGTTTGGTGAGTAAAACCCCCAGACCCAGGGACCCCAAGTGACGGGGAAAGGAGGGAGTGGGTGGTAACTCTATAGGCCCCAGAAATGGGAAGTTCACAGTCCGCATTGGAGGAGTCCCCAAGCCCATTCGGTTGCTGTTTTCGTAATTGGAAAGCTTTCATTGGTAATGGAGATTATGGCGTAAAACTGTGTAAAAGTGAGTTAAAGATGTTTTGTGAGTATGAATGGATGTCTTTTGGTGTTGGATGGCCCCCTGGTGGATCGTTTGATCCAAAGTTAATTTCAGCTGTACATGCTGTAGTTACAAGGGATGGCCACTGGAATCAATTTGCATACATAGACACGTGGTTAAGCAATGTACCTCTCATAGGATTGCCGGCTCCTTGGGTGTTGAAATGTAAGACGCAGAAAAATAAGATAATGTTATTGCAAAAACGGAAGAAAAAGAATTTTCAGTTTGTGTTTCCACCCGGCCCAAGTGAAGAAATTGATGCTTTTGTTTCTCCACCTGTGGCTAGACTTCCCCCTCCGCCTCCTCCTTCTTCTCCACTTTCAACTCCACCCCTTCCTTTGCTGCGCCCGGTTTCTCCCCCTCCTTCCTCCCCTCTGTCCCAGCCTCCTGTTCTGTCTCCCGAGCAATCCCTTTACCCTCCCATTCCTTTGCCTCCGCCCTATCAGAAACCTGAAGAAGGGAGCTCTGAATGACCTAGCCCTTCTTCCCCGGTGCTTGCTGCTTCTCCTGCTTTAACACGCGCCACGGCTTGAGAAAAGGGAGTAACCCTTCCGTCTGTGTGGGGAAAGAATGAGAAAAGTTTTCAAATGCCTTTGCGGGAAGTAATCCAGGGAGATGGAGTGACTTTTGTGTATGCGCCTTTTACAACCTCAGATTTGTATAACTGGAAAACGCAGAACCCCACTTTCATGGAAGACCCCTCAAAGCTTACCAGTCTAATGTCTTCCTTAGCTCACACCTACCTGCCAACCTGGAGTGATACTCAAATACTTTTGAACACTTTGCTGCCTGAAGTTAAAGCTCAAATCCTTGCAGGGGCTAGGCAAGCTTTCTTAATACAGAATCCAAGTGTCACAGAAGCACAAATAGCAGAAGTGTTGCCAACCGGAACCCCTGCTTGGAATCACCTGCAGGATGAGGGGAGAGAGAAGGCTGCAGCCTATTTTGGCTTGGTGCTTGCAGGCATGCACAAAGCAGCACGGAAGCCTCCTAGTATGAATAGAATTATGGAAATAAGGTAAGAAAGAAATGAATCCCCTGCTGCCTTTCTACAGCGCCTTAAAGATGCGTATAGAAAGTGGTCGAATCTTGATCCAGACGCGATTGAGAATCGGGGAGCATTGGTTTTTCAGTTTATTGCTAATTCTCAGATTGATATCAGGCGAAAAGTTCAAAAGCAACCAGGTGCAGCTGGGAAACGTTTAGACGAGTTGGTTTTAATAGCCCAGGATGTGTCTGAAAGACGTGATGAAGTTGAAAAAAGAGAAGAGGTGAAGAGACAGGCTAAGTTCATTGGCATGGTTTTTGATCAGAAGAGTGGAAAAGGGGGGCAAGGTAAGTGTGCGTTTTGTCGGAAGAAAGGTCACTGGAAATCGGAATGTGAAACACTCAAAAGAAAGCAAAGGCAGGAAAAAGAGAGCCCAATAGCCAGTGCCCCAACTCAGCAGCGCCTTTTATGCAGAAGAAGATTGAAGATGTCAGGGGCGAGGGTATCCCCCTTTCAAGGCAGAAAACGCCCACCCAGACCCCATAGTAAAGATCAAAGCAGGGGATTATGTGTATTCAGCTCTCATTGACACGGGAGCATCGTTATCGCTTTTGCTGACATCTAAAGCACCTGGCGGCAAAGCAGGGAAGAAGACAGTAATTGGAGTGGGTGGACAAGTTCAAAACCTTGACATCTTGCGCCCTCTGCTGACGAAAATTGGAAATACTGAATTGCAACATTCTTTCGTGTGTTCTGAAAATTGTCCTGTGGCTTTATTGGGTAGAGACATTCTTACTAAATTGCAGACCCAAATTTTCTTTGGCCCTAATGGAACACTTGAAGTGCTTTTGCCCAAACAACAAGGAAGCAACTACCAGATGGCCCTTTTTGCCCTGCTCCAAGATGAATCTCCAATGCGAGAAAGCAATGAAGACATGCTGATCTCAGAAGTGGATCCTGATGTATGGGACGATGCTGGGCCAGCCCGAGCCCTCAATGCTAAACCTCTGCAACTACAATTGAACCCTGGAAGCACCCCTGTGTCCTTGTGTCAGTACCCTTTGAAGTTAGAAGCCAGAAGAGGACTACAACTACTTATAGATCGCTTCTTAAAGAATGGATGGATCAAGAAGACTACCTCTCCCTACAACACGCCCCTCATCACGATACCAAAACCTACCCACCTGGCCATGATCCTCAGTGGAGAGCTGTTCAGGACCTGAGGGCTGTCAACAGTCAAATAATTCCTCCACATCCAGTGGTTCCTAACCCCCATACCCTTCTAACACAACTAGAAGGGTCACATAGATGTTTTTCTGTATTAGATCTGAAAGATGCCTTTTCCCCCATACTTCTACATGAAGACACTCAACCATTGTTTGCTTTCACCTGGACCAACCCACATACAGAAGAAGTCTGCCAGTACACGTGGGTCGTAATGCCTCAGGGCCTCACTTGCGCCCCCTGTGTTTTCCAGGCGCAACTGCAACAAGATTTGCTACCTTGGAAAGAAAGTAACTCTGAAGTTAAAGTCTTATAATATTGCGATGACTTGATTCTTTCTGCATCTTCAGCAGAGGCCTGCCGTGAAGCAACTGTCTCACTCCTGCATCACTTAGGAGCCTGTGGATATAAAGTATCAAGAAAGAAGGCCCAAATTGTCAAGCAAGATGTGACCTTCCTTGGATACCATCTGTCACAATGGAAAAGGTGCCTGGGCAATGAAAGGGTAACTGCCACCCAGACCTTTCCTACCCCATCCAGGCCACGGGCCCTACGAGCTTTCCTAGGCCTAACTGGCTTCTGCAGGCTTTGGATTCCTGACTATGGAGGAAAAGCTCAACCCCTGTATAACTCCTTGACAAATGAAGGGCTCCAAAAATGGAGATGGACTCGCGAAATGAATAAAGCATTTGAAGAACTCAAGCTTGCCCTACAGTCACCACCAGCACTAGCCTTACCTGAAGGAAGAAAACCTTACCGACTGTACGTCCATGAGAGGAAAGGAATAGCCTCAGGTGTGCTGTGCCAAAAGTCAGGTCCCACCTGGAGACCAGTGGGGTACTACTCAAAAGTCCTGGACCCTGTAGCCAAAGGTTGGCCAGCTTGCTTATGTGCTGTGGCAGCAACAGCACTCTTAGTCGCTGATACAGACAAATTAGTGATGGGAGGTGACATGGAAGTCCTGGTACCTCATGGAGTTCCACAGATATAAGGAAGTGGTGGAGGAAGCCGACACCTGAACCCCGCCCACCAGTCCAGATATGAGATCAGCCTCCTCCTGGACCCCAGGCTCACCTTCAGAGCCATTGCCTCATTGAATCCTGCCACATTGATGCCTGAACCTCAAGAAAAAGAAGACGTTCCAGAGCATGATTGCCTTGAAGCCTTGCAATTTGACACCAAACTTCGCCCAGACCTGTATGATAAAGCTTTAGCAGATGCAGACCTCGAGTTGTTTACAGATGGATCCAGCTTTGTACAAGATGGAAAAAGATCTACAGGAATGGCAATAACAGATGGATATGAAAATGGCATCCAGCTACTATTAAAGCTTCCTAGCAATTTTTCTGCACAAGCAGCTGAACTCGTAGCATGCACAGAAGCCCTGAAACTTGCTCCAGGCAAAAGACTAAATTTATTTACTGATTCAAAATATGCATTTTCTGTAATTCATGCACATGGACAGATTTGGAAAGAAAGAGGATTTGTGACTGCCAGTGGGCAGCCAGTAGCCCATGGAAAATTAATAGTTGATTTGTTAGAAGCCCTGATGTTGCCAAAAGAAGTTGCAGTCGTCCATGTTCGAGCACATGGAGGAGAATCAGACCTTCGCCTTCAACAAGGGAACGCCTACGTAGACAAATTGGCTAAACAAGCTGCCATGATTGGAGCTAGTCGAATGTACATAGTACAGCCCATTTCTCAGCATTTGAATCCACATTATGAAAAAGAAGACTTGAAATTAGCTCAAGAACTCAAAGCTTCCAAGAACGCAGAAGGATGGTTTGTCACCCCTGATGGTCGGTTTGTAGTGCCAAGAATCATCATGACTACCCTGCTTAAAGACCTACATTCCCAGGATGGACATTCATCAGTCTCTTCAATGGTTGAAGGACTTTTGAGAACCATGATCAGTCAAGGAATATGGACGGATGCTCAACGAATTGCTTCTACTTGCCTCATTTGTCAAAAAGTAAATGCATCAAGAAAAGCACCTGCAGCCAAGGGAGGGAGACCATGGGCTTGTTATCCTTTTCAAAGAATCCAGATTGACTTTGCTGAAATGCCCCCATGTAAAGGCTTTAAATACCTACTTGTTCTTGTTGACCAGTTGACTGGTTGGGTGGAGGCTTTCCCCTGTCGCAATTGTCAAGCAAAAACTGTGGTGCAAAAACTCTTACAAGAGGTGGTCCCCCGCTTTTCCCTGCCCAAGACCATAGAATCAGATCAAGGCGGCCATTTTACTTCTCAGGTAGTGCAGAACATGGCAAAAGCCTTACAAATAGACTGGCACCTCCATACCCCATGGAGACCCCAGTCTAGTGGACCGGTAGAGAGAATGAATAGGACCCTGAAAGAAACCCTAGCAAAAATTAAATTAGAAACCTCCTTGAAATGGGTGGATGCACTTCCAATTGTGTTATCAAAAGTCAGAAAGACCCCCAGAAAAGGTCTTAAATTGTCTCCTTTTGAACTAATGTTTGGTATTCCCCCTTGGGTTTTAGTGGGGGAGCGAGAAGAAATTAAGTGGGAATTGGGGAATGATTTACTCCGAGAATATGTAATTGCCCTGCAGTCTGCTATCTTATAGCTCCATCGTTACGCGGCACCTTTCCAGAGATTGCTACTTGAAGGACCCATCCACCCGTTCCAGCCTGGTGATAAAGTCCTGCTCAAAAGGTGGAATCCTGAGAAATTAGGAGAAAAGTGGGAAGGTCCTTACTGCATTGTACTTGTAAGTCATTCTGCTGTGAAGTTATTAGGGACAAATAAATGGACATATTGTTCTAGAATAAAGCCCTTTCATCAGCCTCTGCCTCCCCTGAGTACCAGAAACTCAGAGGACCCAGGCGAAGCTGAGAGCAACAGCCCTCTGCCTTCTGGCACACCGGAAGCCGCCAGAAGCACAGGCGAAGAAACCAGCATGGAGCAACCTAGGTACTCAGCCCAACATTTAGGGGGCACTAAAGTTAAATTTTATAAGCAAAACCAATGACCTTACAATTGTGTGAAGATTGTGTAGCTGTAATTTTGATAATTCTTATCCTGCTCATAAGTTTCTTACTTTGGTGGTTCCAAGTTCTTCTTTAATTGCCATGGCAAATGTCTTTAAAAAAGTATTTTGCCTATATTTGGGCCTTTTACCACTCTTAAGTAACTTAACTTCACTCCACAACTGCCAAACGTTCTTTGCAAACCCTCATAATCACCCTCATCTTCCTGCCCTGCAAAAGCTTGTGACAACCACACAAGCCAAAAACTGTTGGATTTGTGAACAACTAGGGAAGAAAGATGTAGGTAATAAATTACTTCCAGTCCCTGTGCCCCTGACCTATTGGACCTCAAAAGTAAACACAGGATGGGCAGCTGACTGGGTTTTAAAAATGAATTACACTTATGCTACCCGAGGCCTATGGGTGCGAGATCCACGTTCAAACGGACTCGTAGCCTACCAAGTAATACCTAACGAGATAAAACACTCAATATGCATTCAACTGGCCAAGATGTGGGATGGTTAAAGGCTCAAAATTGTGCACACATGTTATGGTTTGATTCTATCCAAGGACTTTTAGAGCCCTATGTTATTGATGAAAAGAAAAACAACAAAGAAAAATCTACATGCAGTGGCACATATAGTTTTAGTGATATGCCCTCCTATAGTCTTACCAATCCTACACTCTATGGTTTAAATTTCACAGATGTCATTTGGAAAAATGAATCAGTGGCCTTATTAAACAACTCTGTGTTCTTTTTCAGTGAAAATGGAGCCATTGACAAAGCTTTACTTAATAATTCCTGCCCAAGAACAAACCAAACCAGTCAAGTTTCACCTGACCTCATTCCAAACAGCCTTTTAGAAGTCTTGGCTACTTCCATCTTTTGTGGATTTAAACACACCATAAGATGGGAAGAGCAGACTAAACAATGGCACAAGAATACTAACCATCGCAAAAGATGCACATACCACTACATTGACGGTGTAAATATTAGAATGAAGATTACATCAAAAGATAACATATCCTTTCTCTCACTCTCATTGAGCAAGTAGTATACTTTTTATGTGGAGAAAACCTGTACAAAGTCCTCCCTCCAAAATGGAGAGGAAGATGCACTGTATCATTTGCTGTGCCACATTTACAAATTGTTAAGAACCTCACTTCTGATCAGATGACTAATTTTGGTAGCTTTGCACACAGAATTGTACAAAGATCTGATAACCCTTTAGCTAGATGGAATACCGGATTTCATTCTACTATCCAATGGTTATTCCCTTGGTTAGGAGTAGCTGAAATAGAAAAAGCTGTTAAGAACATTTCATTAGAACTAGAAAAAGCTTTTAATAGTACACTGGATGCTATAGAGAACTTGCAAACTGAAGTTTCTTCTCTCAGCAATGTTGTTGTGCAAAATTGAATGGCTTTAGATTTATTATTAGCGCAACAAAATGGTGTGTGCACCGTAATTAACCAATCTTGTTGTTTTTATGTAAATGAACAGAGTAAAATCGAAACAGATGTAAAGAAAATAAAAGAAGCAGTACAAGTCTTTCATAAAACAGGACAACCACCCACTAATGATCTATTTGGATGGCTCACTAGTTGGTTACCTAATATGGGGTGGTTAAAAGAGGGATTTATTGCAGTATGTCTTATTGTAATGATTTTGCTTATCCTTGCTTTTTGTCTTCCCTGTATTTTGTCTCTTGTGAAAAATCTTGCAAAATCTGTAAACCATCAGCAAATGTATTTACATTATGAAACCTAAGCCATAGATGACCTAGAAGAAGCTAGGGCAAATCAAGCTTGAGTTTTAAATTGCTTTAAAGGGGGGAAATGTTAGCATAAGTGACTCCATTTTAAAAAGGAAACTATGAAGCAGCCATTATGTAGCAAGCGATGCGCCATGTACCCAAAGGTGTCTCCAAGAGTGTCTCCTTGTGTCTGTCTTATCTACCAAAAACAAGAGCCTCTGGCTCCAGCACGAAGGTTAGTTTACAGTTGAGCAACGGGGTTGTTTAGCTAAGATTAGAAAAACCGTTATGCCCCAGTGTTACGTTCTGATTGGTTCATGCTGTTACTAGGCACTGCCCTTTGCAGGCTACAAATGCTTTACCGAATTCCTTGCTTCTCTGTCTGACTGCTCGCTTTCAAGAGACTAGACCTTGATTAATCAATAAAAGCGCTTTTGAACCCTGTGTCGCTGAAGTGTGGAGTCGTGCTTAGGGGCTGATTGGATCCCGTCCCTGGGGCGAAGAACTTGTACAACACATTGGTTTTTTTATTATATTTTATTTTTAAAAATTTATTTATTACATTTTTATACTGCCCAATAGCCGGAGCTCTCTGGGCGGTTCACAAAATCTGGGCGGTTCCTGGTCTATAATTGCTAGGAGTGACACAGTGAAGGAGAGAGAGCCACTTTAGATCTATACTGCCAAGAACGACTGGAGCAGGATAACTGTTTAAAGATATAAAAGCCTACAGATGACTTACACAAGCCAGGCAAGTTAGAAAATTTTTGGCTGATATCCTAAATGTGTTAATGGTCAGTTATAGCCATTAGTTGTACCTATGAGCCTTAGGTTTAAGAGCTTCCCCCGTGCCTCCTTCTACCCTCTCCTCTATGGCAGTTGTTCACTGCAATCACATCTTCTGTCAGTCTCCTTTCAGCCCAGCAATCTCTGCTTAAAAGCTGGCGAATCCTAGATGCATCTTACTAATGAACTGTGTCCCATTCTTATTTTTCCAGTACTTGCAGTCATGTCATTCATCCTGCATAAATTCTCTATCCTTTTCTTTCTTTATAATTTCCTCCCTCTATCTCTTCTTTCTTGGGGCAACAGCATTCTTGGTGGGAGGTGGGGGTGGACTTTGCCCCCCTCCAGCCAATTTTTGGCAACAGTACTTTTCTCCTCTCTAGTACTTTTCTCCTCTCTAGTCAAAGGAAAATAGCTTGGTGGCCACAGCCTGGCCTTATAGGTGTACTGGTACCTATGGAAGCCACATTAGAAACCTGAGGTATAGTGCTTTCCAGGTCAAAAACAGTACCTTGAATTTGACCTAGAACTGAATTGGGAAATGTCATAATGTGATCATAATGCAGCTTCCTGGTTAGAACTCTTGCAAACATATTTTGTACTAGCTGAAGTTTCTAGACAGCCTTCAAAGCTAGCCCTCATACAATGCATTACATTAACAGAAATGGAAAGTTTACCAGGGCATAGTTCGCTGCAGTTAGGCTATCCACCTCCAGATAGAGTTGTAGCTGCGATATCAACTGAAACTGATAAAAAGTGCTCTCTGTCACAGAAGCCACTTGAGCCTCTGATGACAATGATGGATGCAGGAGCACTCCCAAGCTATGCAGATCTCTAAGGGCTAATCGTAAAAACATCTCCATGGTTTTTAGCACCATCAGGAAAGAAAACAGCCCCAATAAATTAGGAACCAGAGGACATTTGAAAATGAAGTCCTAATAAAAGTATCTAATTCTAGAGAGATCTACAATTAATCTGAGCAATGTTAATAAAATATGCTTTCACTCACTTCATAATATAGAGGTGTTTCTTTTTCTTTGATCTTCTTTGCTTTTACATCTCCAGCTTCCATGATCTATAAGAAATACAAGATGATGAACAAATATAATATAATTTAATTTGGGGTTTATTCAAACTCATCTAGGTTTTAAATAAATATATTTAATGTGAGATATGTTGGTTCCCCAAGGTTTGGGGAAATCCTGAGGTATATATCCTCCACCCACCCCCTCCCTCTGAACAGCAGGCTCCCAATTACAAACTGATTTTGAAACACCTCTCTGTTTCAAAAGTGGTTTACCATGTACAGGGTAGAGGGCAGGAATAGCTACCATTTTAATAACAGAAGTAGTTGGGCACACAGAACTAGCTGAGTTATTCCTAGGCTCCCGTTCATAAACTTTTATAAAGAGTGCTAAAAAACAAATTAGGACTGCAATCCTATGCACACTTACCCAGAAATAAGTCCAGTTCAACTCCGGGGGGCTTACAGTCAAATAAACAGGATCACACTACATGTTAGATATTTAAAACAACTCTGAACAAAGCCCTAATCTGCACCTCGCCAGCTTTTCCCTCTCTGCAACGCTGGGGAACCTGTTAGGATGGCCCACACCTAGAGGCTATTGGATCCAAACACTTTTCAGGGGGTTCTGGGAAGGTTTCTGGCTTATACGGCTGGCTGTCCTGTAGAAACTATGGTTCATCTGTGGAATGCAGAAATGACCCAGGTAGTTGTCATGATTGCTCCTGAGTGCCCTCTTCAGAGCAGAGTTCATATTTCTCCATGGTATACTCCAGACTTGAGAGCAATGAAGCAAAATACGAGATGGTTTGAATACAAGTAGAGAAAAACTCCCGGTGGATGCAATCGAACACTGGTGTGCAAAAGGTATATTCAGGGGCAGTGAGGGCATCAAAGAAACAACATCTTGCTGCCGCTATTGAATTCTCTATGTGCCACCCAGCAAAGCTTTTCAGGATTGTCTGGAGCTTACTACATGCTGGCTGTAATGACAGATCCATCCAAGGCCTGCAGTAATATATTTGCTAGGCGCTTGCAGGTCAAAATCTTTTGCAGTCTCCAGTGTTACAGCAGGTGAATCTGTCCGGTTATCTTAGATTAGTTTCAGCTGGCAGAGCTCAAGGACATTAACAAGGTGCTTGGACAGGTTCATGCCCCTCATGGCTTATAAAAAGTGGCAGGGAAGGAACAGCTGGCTGGGCCAGAGAGGTGATTAATGCCTCCTTGCGAGAGGAGGCCTGCATGAAAGGGGTAGTGATGAGACCATTCCAGAAGTAATCCTCCTTGTACCCAGAAAACCTTAATAATTTTAGACCAATGACAAATGTTCTTTCCTGAGCAAGGTCTTGAGAGGGTGGGTGCCAACCAGCTCCAGATGCTCTTGGAAGAGACTGATTATCTAGATCAGTCAGGGGTTAGGCATGGTCATCCTGTATAATGACCTATGTTGGGACAGAGACAAGAGAAGTGTGACCTTGTTGATTCTCCTTGATCTCTCAGCGGTTTTCAATACCATTGACCCTGGTATCCTGCACTTGGTTTCGCTCCTACCTGGATGGTTGAAAGCGGTGCTTGGGGAATATTGCTTGGCACTGTGGATACTCCAGTATGGCGTCAGTTTTGTCCCCCATGCTATTCAACATCTACATGAAACCACTGAGTGCATTCATCCAGAATTGTGGAGTGCATTGTCATCAGTATGCTGATGACATGCAGCTCTATTTCTCCTTTTCATCTTCTTCAGATGAAACTGTGGATGTACTAGATTGGTGCCTGGTTGCCCTGATAGACTGGATGAGGTCTAATAAACTGAAACTCAATCCAGACAAGTCCGAGATGCTGTTAGTGGGTGGTTCTTCTGACCCGGTGGAGGGTGCTCAACCTGTTCTGGATAGGATTGCATTCCCCCGAAGGAGCAGGTTCATAGCCTGGGAATTCTCCTGGAGCCATGTTTGTCACTTGAGGCTCAGGTGGCCTTAGTGGTACGGAGTGCCTTCTACCAATTTCAGTTGGTAGCCTAGCTATGCCCCTATCTGAATCTGGATTCAGTTGGCTATGCTCTGATAACCTCCAAGTTAGATTACTGCAATGCACTCTATGTGGGGCTGCCTTTGAAGACGGTTCAGAAGTTGCAGCTCATGCAAAACGCGGTGGCCGGATTGATAACAAGGACAAGAAGGTCAGAACATATAACACCAATTCTGGCCCGCTTGCATGGGCTACCTGTACGATTCTGAATCTCATTTAAGGTGCTAGCTTTGACCTATAAAGCCTCACACAGCTCAGGACGACAATACCTGATGGAGTGCCTCTCCCGGCGTGGAGCAACCCGTACTCTGCGCTCATCATCTAAGGCCCTCCTCTGGATGCTTCCTCCGAGGGAGGCGTGCAAGGCAGCAACAAGGGAGAGGACCTTCTCGGTGGTGCCCCCCCACCCCAATAATGGAATGATCTCCCTGACAAGGCCTATCTGGCACCAACTACTACCTAATACTTCCTTTTATCTTTTCAGCACTGGGATAAGACATTCTTCTCTCAGGCATTTGGCAGCATATGATGAGGTTTTAAACGGGTCCTGGATATTTCTTTTTGTTGACTGTTTTAAATTGTTTTAGATATATGTGTGTCTCTGTGCTGTTTGTTTATATGTTTGTATATAAATTGTTTTATAATGTATTTTTAAATGATTTTTAATCTTTGTAAACTGCCCAGAGATCTTCAGCCAGTGGGCAGTATAGAAATGTAATAAATGAAATGAAATATACTAGTAGTAGAAACTGTAACTATGCATACGCTTCAGTCCCAGCTGATGAAGAAAAAGAGTCCTGGCTTTTTTAACTAGGCAGATAAGAAAGAACGCCCACAGGAGGCATTCTTCCACAGGGGATTAGTGGGGCAAGAAAAGAATGATTCTGTAAGAGGTATTATCAGTACATCACTACAGGCCATGCCTGTTGGGTACATGTTGATGAATTTGTACTTTATAAGGATAGAATTATGTATGTGGAGGCCGTAAAAGGATATTTCTGTAAGGAAATAAGTGGCTGTGGAACAGGCATGCCGTTTATGGAATCCAGAAGATCTGTGTAACAGAAAGCTAGATTGACTTAAAACAACAAGATGACCTAGCTGTAAAGCTATTATTGTTCAGATATTGTGGTAGGACTCAATAAGGAGTACTCAGCACAGTATTTTGCCCCAGGATTTTCACTCAGGCAGAAGGAAGGATATTTAACCTCACATCCAGTTTTCCTCCCACTGCTGCCAGACTCAGTTTCCAGCCACTCAGAAAAGCCTCACTAACCGAGTTAGCTCTAGCCTCAGATTCTGCCTCCCAGTCAATGCCGATTTCCTGCTTCCTTCCCAACCCCCTTGTGGCAGCCATATCCCCCAGAAAAGGCATGACAATAGGGCCAACATTCCTCTGACATTACCCTCAGTTTCAGCTCCACCACCACCATTTTATTATGTTTCAGCAACACCCACCCCTCAATTCTAAATACCTGTGCTAGTATTCCTTCCCAAGATACCACACTGAAGAGTTTTCGCTGAGGCACCTGCACAGCAAGGGACAGAGCCTTTATGTTAAGTTCATCCTCGGCTCGGTTCCCAACAACCAAGGCGATACTGGGATTCCAATTTTCCTGTTGCAAAACAAAGAAAAACATTTTATTTATATTCAAGAAGTATATTATCCCTTTCCTCTGCTTTAATAACATTTTTCATGCTCATAATACAGATTTATTCATATGCAACTGCTCTCTACCACCAGATGGCACTGTAATACCACAGAGTAAAAAATTATCATCATCATGGTATATCTGATACTAACAAAATTCAGTGACAGTTTTGTTATTTGGGTAAGATGTAGACATATTTGTACTGCCTGGAAAAATAATAAAATGAAGTAAAGGGCTATAAAGAAATATTTAAATATTCTGCAGACCACAAGACCCTGTAGAACAAATAAATTTTTGTATTAATATCCGGTAGACAATGAGAAATTATGCTTTATTAGTTTACTAAATAGGCTTATGTATTTCCCATGAGAATATAAACTGTTAAATGCTAATAATCTGCAAATAGTAAGCTTCTTCTTTTGAGCTCTTGAGAACTATGTTTGTATGCAAATGTCTTTGCATAAATTGAGTTCTGTAACCCTTCTGCCAAGGTTACCCCAAATACTGACACCAAACACAGCAGAATACCATCACCCATGCTGTTAATAGGACTTCTTTTAATTAACCCACTTCAATTAATGTTTGCTATGTTAACTAATGAACTATTATTATTATTATTATTATTATTATTATTATTATTATTGGATTGTTTAGGTTATTTCCTATTTTTCTACAGAGAAAATAATAACGTAAATCCACTTAGGCCAGGGGTTAGCAATGCAGCACCTGGAGGTGCAATGGGGGCACCAGCACCCCCCCCGAGGATGCCTGTCAGGTCCCTGCTGCCACCACTGCCAATTTCCTCCCCCGCCACCGCCACCACCCACTTCCTCCTCCCCCAACCCCAGAGCTGCTTCTGCCACCTACCTCCGGTGGTGAGTCCAGTGGCAGGAGAGCGAAGGAAACCAGGAGCTGGTGAAAGACAACATGAAATGGCGGCAGGGAGAGGAAAGGAAATCACCGGTGGGCCAGGAGAGGAAGAGATGAGAGCTGCAGCAGTTAGGGGGAAGGAAACCGTGGGCAGGGAAGGAGTACATGGATGGGTGGGTGAGGGGAAGGGGAGCAGCAGCAGGGAGAAAGAAAAAGAAAGGAGAGAGGTGGTGTGGGAAGGAAATCCCACGTGGGGAGAGAGGAGGAAGAGGAAGGGGTGCAGAAATGAGAGAATCCTGCCCCCCCAAAATGGCAAACGTGTCCCAGGCCGGACCAAAAACTGACAAATGCACCCACAGCCCCAAAAGGTTGTCTACCCCTGAGTTAGACATAAATCCCATTAAAATCTCACAGGCATGGTTGGGCTGCCTACATATAATAATTACGTTGAATCAGTTTTGATTAAAAACTCCAGCTGCAGTTGAAAATTCAGATCGTCAGTCCAATATCTCCGCTCCATTGCCTAGACGTCTGTGTCTTTACCGTTAAATAGATAATAAATGGCAGCTTAGCACAAATACTATTGCGGTTATTCAGAAAGAAGTACAATTTAACATCTTGGGAGCCAAACCTAATCCTTTTTCTTTAGGCAATATCCAGCTTGGAATCAGTAGTGAAAACTGCTCTACAGTTATTTCTACTAATTAGCCCTTCCATTCCAACCTGGAGAAAAATGTGTTTATTTATTTATTGAATTGAATTTATATCTCACCTTTGTGTCAAAATTGGCGCTCAAGGTGGCTAACAATAAAATACAGTTTTAAAACAAAATCTTGTTATTAATATTTTTCTTTTATTGTGAATTTAACAAAACAAAACAAAAAACAAATCATGAAAAGAAAAATGAAAAAAGGAACAAAAATTACATGCATAGCGATATTAATGTTCCATCAAGTACAACATTCTTAAAAAAGGGGGGGGGATTATGCATAGGTTTCAGAAGACCAAATATCCATATATTTCTCCACTTGCGAGCTGCACCTATACCACCCGTTCAAATGTTGATGGTGTTGTTAGGTCCTCAGTCCATTGCATTATGGGAGATGAATCCATACATTCCTATATTATTCATGAACATCCTTTCAACATCATCATACCAGTCTTTTGGCTGTCATAAGGGCCAGTCTTAATTAGGAACTGATCCACAAAAACACAATTTAAAACACAACAATAAATGAAATAGACAATGGCCTTGGGACAATATGGTTAAGGTCCATCACCCATTCATTTTTTCACAGTGCTGCCAAACGTTGAACTAGCTTTTAAACAACCTTTGAACAATTCCTAATTCTCCCTTTAACTGCTGTTTGATCTGTAGGAATTAGCACTGTGATCATGTTTATCCGCATGCTTTATCGGCTGATTTCTGGATATTAGACCTCTCTTAAAGGCACAGAAGGAGGCCACCCAGATCAGGCAATTGACCAAGTTCCTGGACATAAGGGCCACTTATGCCCAGAGTCTTCACCATGCCAGGATTCAGACTCAATTTATCAGCCCTCATCCAGCCCACTGTTGCATTCAGGCACCAGCCCAAAGCTTGCACGGTTTCTTTGATTCAGATGTTAGAGAGAAATAGAGTGGGATGTCATCAATGTACTGAAGGCACCATGCTCCAAATCCCCAAACAACTGCCCCCAAGACCTTCATCTAGTTCAGAGGTCCTAATCTTTTTGGACGCATCATGGACACACTTGGGAATTTGAGAGGTGTCTTCTATGGGTAGGAGCTTCTTTTATGAGCTCCAGCAGGTAAAGCAATTATGGCCATTCCTGCAAAGGGATAGGTTGACCACTGTGGTTCACGCATTGGTAACCTCAAAATTGGATTACTACAATATATGCTTAAGACTGCAGTAGGTGCAGAATGTTGCAGTCAAATGAGTAACAGGAGCTTCTTATCACCAGCAAATACACCTATGCTGAGGGAACTGCACTGACTTGTCCATATGCTGCTGGGCCAGGTTTACCCTTTCGGTACGTATTTACAAAGCCCTAAACCACTCAGGATCAGGATAGCTGAGACTGCTTGATCGCCAACCAGCCTGCTTGGTTGCTCCGCACATGAAGATACCCTCCTAGTGGTACCCAAGATTTTAGCAGTCTGGTCCATTATGGCTTGGAACAGGGCCTTTAGCATCGTAGCACCCACTCTGTAGAACTCCCCACTTCTACAAATGAGGCAGGCACTGATCCTTCTGGGCTTTCAGCACGTGCTGAAAACATCGGCATCCCCAGGATTGCACCCTTGTCTTCTTTATCAAGACTTTTTTTTATATATTGCTTAGAAATGTATTTAATGTAAGCAATATATACAATTAAATAATAAAATAAAATAAATACATACATAAATATCCAAGACTATTGCACCTTTTAGATACATGTTAATCTAGATGCCATTTACTTATTTATTGCTATAATGTGCCTACAATTACTAGTTGCTGTTGTTGTTATTATTATTATTATTATTATTATTATTATTATTATTTGTATCACGCCTTTTGCCTAATACTGGGCCTCAAGGCGGTCTTACCTAGGAAAAGAAATGAAAAGGCCTTGCTTACATACTGTGCTCGCATAATCCATACATTCCTATATTATTCATGAACAGCATTAATAATAACTTCTGTATAAAAGTTATACAGAAGTTTTCCTAAATCCTTCACTTACAATTGTCCCAAATGCTGGGAAAGTTTGCTTTGGTTAAAACTCATTAAAACTAAATTATGCCCCATTAATTTCAATAGAATGTCACACTGTGACTAATGTCCTTTGGATTTGGATATAGTCAATAGCCTTTGTTGTTGTTTATTCGTTCAGTCGCTTCCAACTCTTCGTGACTTCATGGACCAGCCCACGCCAGAGCTTTCTGTCGGCCGTTGCCACACCTAGCTCACCCAAGGTCAAGTCTGTCACCTCCAGAATATCATCCATCCATCCATCTTGCCCTTGGTTTTGCCTTCCACTTTTCCTAGCATCAGCATCTTCTCCAGGGTATCCTGTCTTCTCATTATGTGGCCAAAGTACTTCAGTTTTGCCTTTAATACCATTCCCTCAAGTGAGCAGTCTGGCTTTATTTCCTGGAGTATGGACTGGTTTGATCTTCTTGCAGTCCAAGGCACTCTCAGAATTTTCCTCCAACACCACAGTTCAAAAGCATCCATCTTCCTTCGCTCAGCTTTCCTTATGGTCCAGCTCTCGCAGCCATAGGTTACTACGGGGAATACTATTGCTTTAACTATGCGGACCTTTGTTGTCAGTGTGGTGTCTCTGCTCTTAACTATTTTATCAAGATTTGTCATTGCTCTCCTCCCAAGAAGTAAACGTCTTCTGACAAGGTAACGATCTCCTTTGCTGGAGCAATAGCCTTTACAAAGGCCCAATAACATAGGCTAGTTGTATTACCTCCATTTTACCAATGGGGAGTGAGGCTGTAAGAATGGTGACTTGCCAAAAGACCCCATTGATTAGAAGAATTTTATTGATTTATTTATTTCATTTTTATACCACCCAATAGCGGAAGGTCTCTGGGCGGTTCACAAAAATTGGGCATATCTAAGTACATTGACTACAGTTGAGTCTGGATGTGCTCAACTCAGCAGAGCAGAAGGCTGCTCAGGTATGAATTCATGGTTGAGACAAGTTCTGAACTGGGGTTTTCACTTACAGTGGTATGTGATGCTCCGGCCAGCCATGGGGCTGAATCGTTACATGGAAACATCCACGATTAAAAGCACAATGTGATGCACATTTGCAGCAGAGTAAGATCCACTATGCTCAACATTTTAAAACATACATTTCTCCCCCTCCCCCATGTATGTTTTAAACTTTGTAAGGCCGCCTTGAGGCCCAGCATTGGGCAAAAGGCGGGATACAAATAAATATAATAATAATAATAATAATAATAATAATAACAACAACAACAACAACTCGCAGGGTAAGTGGTGCCTTGGGCTCCAATCCTACTCATGTTTTCCCAAAAGTAAACCCATTGTACAAAGAGGGAAACTTGCTTCTAGGCATAATAGCCTTCCTGAGCTCAAATTTTAATACTGTGCTGCTTTTAATAATGTATTAGTTTTAAATGTTTTAATCTATATGTATTTTATGGCATTTGTGTTGTACTCTGCCTCGATCCAACAAATATGTAACAAATAAAATTATTATTATTATTATTATTATTATTATTATTATTATTATTATTTTAAGCTTGCCTGCACCTGCTGAGTCTGAAGCAGAGGAACACTGGGGCCATAGCTAAACCTAAGTTTTATCCCTGGATCGTCCTGGGGTCAAACCTGCTCTTCTAGGGCCGTAGCTAGACCTAAGGTTTATCCCAGGATTGTCCTGGGGTCAAACCTGTTCATCTAAGTGCCATCCCAGGACAAACCTTAGGTCTAGCCGTGGCCTTGGTTTCCCCTCGAGAGGAGGAGGAGGAGGAGGAGGAGGAGGAGGAGGAGAAGAGACTTCGCTTTTCGTCTAAAAGAGGCGCACGCCCGTTCCCACGTAGCAAACACGCGCGCCCACCGCCCTGCCCGCCCACCGCCACCGCACCTCTTCCAGGCGGGCAGTCCCCAGCCCGACATCCCAGTTCTTGGAGCCCGTCCCCGGTGGCGCAGGGGTCGACCCTCCGCCGCCGCCGCCGCTCTTGGGCCGCTTCGGAGCCATTGGGGCCCTGGCAGGAGAGCGGCCCGCTTGTGCGTGGGAGAGGCAAGCCAAGCGGTCGCCCTAGCAACCGAGGTCCCGCGCGGCTTTCTGCGCATGCGCGCTGTTGCCGGGCAACGGAGCGGCCTAGCCCAGGCCCCGAGCGCCTCCTCCGACGGCTGCCCGTTGCTAGTTATTGCAGCCCGGCAGGAAGGAGCCGCCCTCCCCGCGCTTATTGAAGGAGAAGCTGGGAGAGGGTTTGGGGTGGAGGAGGAGGAGGAGAAGGATAAGAAGAAGAAGAAGGGGTTTGCCTGTCTGCCCGCCCGGGGGTTGGGAGAGGCAATCACGTACTGAGCGCCGTGAGGGAGGGAGACAGACAGACGTTCACAACACGGGTGTCCAAAATTACGCCGTCTGAATGCAACATATTTATATGGCGTTTCGTTCAATGAAACATTTTGAGGATGCTAAACGGAACAGTCAGATTGTTGGTGTAGACATCTCTCTCCCCCCCGCCCCCCAATCTTGGCTTCTCCCACACTTGTAATTTTCTCTGAAATTGATGTAATTTGTCCAATCAGTTAAAAGGAGGTTTCAAAGAATATTACTGCCAAACTGTTGCATTTCAGTATTTTGCGTGTCCAGACTTGTATGTGGTGATTATTATTTTTTAAAAAACTTTTTTTTATTGTGGACAGATCCTGTAGCCCCTGCTGGTTGCACCCATGAAACTTGTTTTCTTTGTATTGCTAAGTTTAAACAATACAATTTAAGAGTGAATTATAGTTTATTAAATTTATATGTTGCTTCCCGCTGTGAAAAGCAACCTCAAAGCAACTTACATACACAAACACAGAAATCATAATACCGTATTTCTTCGATTCTAAGACACCATCGATTGTAAGATGCACACTAATTTCAGAACCACCAACAGAAAAAAAAGCTTTGATTCTAAGAAATAATAAACGCACCCGCGATTCTAAGACGCACCCTGTTTTTAGAGATGTTTATATGGGAAAAAAGTGTGTCTGAGAATCAAAGAAATACGGTATAACAGAAGAAAACCTATTATTATTATTATTATTATTATTATTATTATTATTATTATTAATTACATTTATATACCACCCATAGCCGAGGCTCTCTGGACGGTTTAGAAAAGTTAAAAACAGTGAACATTAAAAACAAATATACAAAATTTAAAAGCATAAAAAACATAAAATACAAACAAAAACAGACAATATCCATTTTAAAACATTATTATTATATTTATTTATACACCACCCTTTCCCCAGTACTGGGACTCAAGGCGGTTTACAAGATTAAAACATATTACAAAAGTTAAAATTTAATTTAATTTTAAAAAATAGAATTAAACCTACAGTAAAATTAAAAACATGTTAAAAATTTAAAAAGAACCATAGCACAATACTACAAATACAAATAAGCATCGCCTGGCACCTACACTACTCCTTTGGTCGCCAGCTGAAGACCTTTTTATTCTCTCAGTATTTTAACAATTTTAATTTAAATTTAAATTTTATTGTTCTAACTCTGTATTTTAATCTTATATCAATTTTTGCTGCGTGGTTTTATCCTGGTTGTGCTTTTTATACTGTATTTTGTATTTGTGTTTTTAACCTGTTGGTTGTTTTATTATGGTTTTAATTTTTGTGAACAGTCCAGAGAGCTTCGGCTTTTGGGCGGTATAAAAACCTAATAAATAAATAAAATGTCAACATAATTGAAGTAAGAACTTCAATTTACTTTGAGACATAGTACACACGTTAATGTTATGAAACATCATATGCTTCTTCCAAAACCAAACAATTGTTTTTATTGTTGCAGTGTCCAAACAATAATTCATTCTGAATTAATATTGCCACTGTCTAAATGAAGTGCAATTATATCAAATATTTCTCTATTTTAATTTAAGGAATATAATCCTATGGCCCCAAGACAGCATCTGAAGGTCCATTACATGGGATAGTTCGGATTCTCAGATTTGAGGTCGGAGGCAGCACTCAAACCTCAGAGCTGGGAATTGGAACTCTGACACCCCACTCCCTAGCACAAAAAACCCTGCTCTGGCTGGCTGCCTCTCTGACGTGGGGGGGGGGGGGAATGGCATGTTTGAATGGGCATTGAGGGGAGGAGACTGGAGAGGCTAGGATAGAAGCTATATGGAGCATCTGCCAGGGTCCCTCCCTCTGAGACGCCCCAGATAGATGGGCACAAAAGCCCGTCTAGTGAAAATACAGGGCACGACTAGGATGCTTCTGCCATTCCTTCCACCCTGCATAGGATAACTGGTGTTCGAAGAACTGAATCCATGTCACCTATACAAAGTATCTAGATGGATATCTTTCAATATCAAGATCTCATGCTGGCTGATAAATATGGCAAAAGTATCTGGGCTTATTCAGCGTTTTTTGTTTGCTTTGCTGTGTTTGCTGTACCAGTTCCAACTGCTAGTTCACAGTTTAATTCCAAAGAAGTGCTTAATGCTTGTTGTAAAGTATTAATTTTTATGATTCTGTTGAAACTTGGAGGTCTCTGAATTTTAAATTATATTTCCTATTTTCATTTCGCAGTTAGTCTTTAATTTGGCTATATCCTTTCCATTTTCATTAAATCATGCATGGGCAACTTGTGGCCATCCAGATATTTTGGCCTACAACTCCCATCATCCAGTGGTGGTGAGGAGATCTGTAGTACCATTTCCTAAGCTCTCCTGTTCAAGGCAGGGGGTGGGAGTGGGTTGTTCCCCCCTTTTTTCCTTCTTTCCCATTGTCTCCAAGGAAAGAGAATTTGCTACACCATATCCTGTTCACCCCAGGCTGTACAAATGGGAAAGTATTGCATTTTTAATTGAATTTTGTATATAACAGTATATATCTTTCTATTTACATATTTCCTCAACAAACACCTTTTACAACATATATCATAAACTAAACAACAGAAGGCAAAATAAAATAAAAATGTAGTGTTCAACTCAATGTTTTAATTTCTATTGTTCACAAAATATTCCAGGTTTCAATTAAGTTCAAACCAAGTTTCTAAAAAGGTGCTGTGCTGAGAGCAGAGACAGACCTATCCTCTGTTGAATAAAGAGTTAATAAGAGTATGATTAGTAGCGGTACAAACTAAATGAAATGGCTGATTCATTCTTCCCAACAAGATGTTGGTACGAGCAAATGAAACCAGGGTTTGAGATCTGTCACAATATAATACAGCAATATTCGGCACTTCCAATCTGGACTTGGTGAACAGATTTCTTATTCCTACATACATATGGAGAGGAAAGTTATTAATAATAGCCATTCTTTTCAGTGGTTTGCCATTATAAAAATAGATCACATTTCAAAGTATTTACAGAGTGTCACTTCTGCACAATTGAGAAAAGCCTTCACAGAACTTAGGTTCCAGCAGATGCCCGTTGCTTATTTGGTGGGCATATGTCATCATATTCCTATGAGGTAGGAGTGGACAACTTATGCCCCTCCAGATGTTTTGGCCAGCTCCCCAGATCTAGTCAGCATAGTCAATGCTTTGGGCCAAATCACCTGGAAAGTCACAAGTTGCTTGCCCCTGCTATAATGGGAAGATTATATATCTATGGAGGCAGTTGCCCATTATTTATTGTTTTCTCCATTATAGGTCTCTCCCAGAACAAAATTTCTATCTTATTTCTTGTCTCAATATAGTATTAGAATAAATGATAAAAGGGCAGACTACCTTCAGATGTGTATGAATGTATATCTGATCAAGCTGCATAATTTGTAATAGCTAAGTAAATCCGAGCAAGTTTCCTGAAGAAAGTGCCAGTGGGTTGCAAGGTTGACTCTCTAATCTGAGTAAGCTAAGTAAAAGGTAATTACTGGGAGGTTTTATGAAGGCTTTATTTTAGTTAAGCTTTTTTAAGTCCAATGAGAATTGGAAAGCTCAGCTGCTCATGTTTCATGTTTTTATTTCTTTGTTTCAGACAATTTAACCACTTTTGTATTGCAATGTCCTATGACTGTAAGTAATACACATCTTGATTGGCATCACCCTAACACCTTCTCTAATATTTTTTTGATTCTGGTTAAGGCTGACCGGGAAAGAGGCTCATGACAGCTAGGAGCAAGAAAATTCTGACATTATTATACTAGGTTACAGTGTGTCCTCCACTGTAATGTGTTGCCCTGCTGCAATATGCAAAGCTTGGAAACTTTGGATAAACACAAATGCCATGCTGACTGCAAGTTGCCACCTCAGCCAGTACCTTTAAATTGCCCCATCTTGGTTAGAAACATGGTCCAATCCTGACATGTCCTTAGTTCAAAAGAGATCAGAGGCTAACATTATCTGGGAGGCTCTCATGCTATCTCTTTTGTTCTGTACACCTGTTATCTGTCTCAGAGAAGCCTGGCTTTTGTAATGCTTAATCAGTTCAGTTTAATTCATTGAAGTACCCAGGAAATTCCCTTGGGGTTACCTTTCATTCCCCAGTGTCAAGCTATTGATCCCTTTGTTCTACCTCATCCTGGATCTACCCAAAAGTCATTAGCTCTTTGTGTTCCCAATGTGGGGATCTATAACTCTTTAAATTCGGGTACCTAGGTTTCTTCTTGGTACAGCCTAATTAAAATTATCAATGAAGGTCCTATCTTAAACCAAACTCAAGAAAAAGAAAAATAGGTTTAAGGAAGCTTATAAGTAACAGAGGATACAATAACACTTTAATAAAATAACTAGTTTAAAATACAAAGTATAAAAATATTTATATATTTTTTATAATGCAACTATCAAATTAGGCAAGAAAGAAAGGAAGGAACTTGATATGTTGTATACACACAAAGTAGCATTACTGGTTTCACAGTAGACTTTTCCTAATACAATTCTAATGCATTAGGCTATACTAATACATATTAACCTAACCCGCCTTTCATTCCAACATATACCCAAAGAGATCAGTTGCCTTGCATATCCTCTGTTGCACCCATTGCAGTTTTTTAGCCAGCTTTCAATCATGATGCAGCCTAATTACACCGTTAGCTCAATCTTTCCACTTAGCACAGTCACTTGTGTCAAGTGACTATGATTCTTGACTTGCCATGGAGAGGTAAGGTTAACATCAGGCTTTCTTTTATTCTTAAACAGGATAGACACAGGATTAAACAAATGTGTATGTCACTTTCACATCTAGTTTAGCCTGTGCATTTCACTGTTTCATTGTATAGGCACATTTAGTTTGACTTCAGTATTGTTCCCTCATTTCCAGGCTGGAAATAGTGAAGAATTTCAGCCTTGCCTTCTACCACATGAAGTGAGAGTCTACCATCTTTTCTTGGTCATGCTTGGATTGTTTCTGCAGGACATTATTCCAAAATCAATAGTAGGTTAGGTCTACATTTGAAAGCTGTAGTGTCTACAGAGAAGAATGCTGGGAGGTTTTGCCTTATAATGTATCTAACAAATTACAAATCCAAATGGGATTTACATGAAACCAGTATTCTGGAGCTCTTGGCATGTCTTGGAAGAAGTGTGAGCAAACTGAACTCACACAATGGTGTTGGAGCATGACCTCAGCCTGGATGCATACTGCGCAATGACTTGGAGGTCTGCACAGGTGTGGGCAGCTAGGCTCACTCCTCTGGCCTAAATCACATTCCAAATACTACCATATGTTCCCACACTGGGACGAAAGGAAGAGAGAGGGTTGCTGCTTGGGAGAGAATAGGAGAGCTGCCAAGATAAAGAATTCATTACAGGGGAGTCATGTTGTGATCTTACACTGGAGACAAGTGAAATATTTTGTGTGATTTAACATTCTGTGAAAATATCCCAAAACACATGCTTACCCCCACCTCCACCCCATCTCTATTATACCCATCTGGCTGCTCAGAGCCAGGAATCTTTATTTAAATTTCAAGTAAAACTTCAAATGTTGCTTTTTCCTGAATTATTGATTTAGTCTGAAATTTATGCTGGGAGGATACTATTTTGTGTTTTTATGAGAAATCATTCACAAGATTGTTTTAGTCAGGTAGAAATTAGGAGCGAGGGGTTTATATGTGCAGAGCAAACAAAAAGGGAAAATAGCTAGGACAATTATTCTTACTAAATAAGCAGTAGGATGGGAAAGTGTGGCCAAATATGTATATATGAGAGACTCCTTGTTCATGACGTAGAATGCAAAGTTGATATCCTCTCTCTTCCTGGGAACATAAAGAAAAGAATAGCATTTTGTAATAAACGTGAAGAAAAATACAGTGGTGGCATGGAGGCTGGGCACCATCCTTTATAACACACTTTTCTTGCTAAGAGCCCAGAGATGATTGTTTGAAATTCCCTAAATGGTAGCTATTGCTTAGGAGATGTCTTTCTTGAATGGGCAGTTGACCAACAGGGTTCAGCACCTATGTCAGCCTGTGTGTAAAAAGAGCAGAGCTGAGTTTCTAGTTGCAGTTAAGAGAAACTGGGTGCTGTTGTGTGGGTGGGTTCATATGTGGTGTTCTGGGAACCTGATGCCAGATTAAAGGTTGTGCTATTTGCATTTGCCTCTCTACATGTAGACGGATGAATAAATCAAATACTAGAAAGATGCCATAAGTTTCCAAAGGAAATGGAATTCTGCCCTACTGTCACCCTACTCAAGAAGTGCAGAGGGCAAATAAAAATAACTAACAAACAATTGCCACAAATAAACATTGCAAAAGGGCCAAAAGTGAATTTAAATTTTATTTTTAAAAAGGCATATTCTTCTCATCAGTACTGCTGTTCCAAGATAGCTAACAAATCATGTAAAACAAAACAAAATATATAATCATGCATAAACAATTAAAACAGAAGTACATTAAAGAGCTTTATCACACCAGCGTTATACTGTGCAATCACTGTGAATTGTGTGCAAAGGACTCCGAAGTTTTCTAGCAAAATAGATATTAAGGAGAGCTTTAAGCATACCAAATTTGAATCGGATTGGGTCGTCCGTTAATTTTTTATGATGTTTTAACATTTCCCCCCGTAAACCCTTTGCAAAGGATCTTAGGAGCGCTGCTGCCTGGGGTGTGATTTAGCAACAACAACAACAACGCCAACAGCTTAGCGCTGTAGAGGATAATTCGAGGGGAACAGGTACGTGGGATGAAGCTAAAACACATAAGATTACAAATGCAAAGTAAAAACAATTCAGCCAGAATTTTAAAAGCCCTGAGAAAATAAAAAGTGCAGAAATACATGAGTATAGGCACCAGTTAATTTCCTTGGAAAGAGCATTCTAGATGCAGTGTGCCACAACTAGGAATGGGTGAATCCCCTAACAGCTGGTCTGGCATGGGTGGGTGTCTGCTACAGAGAAATCCAGGACATTTGAGGCCTTGCAGATTCCCCCCGAGTTCTGGTGGGATGCCAGATTTTGCATGGCAGGCTCTCTGACTTTATAAAAAGTGAGGATTACGTAGAAACAAGTGCTTTATGGACACAAATGGCATAAAATAAGGCAGTTATGGTGGTAATTTTTCCACGATAGGCTAATGGCAACTACCATTACTCTATCTCGCCATTTATAAACCGGAGAGCTGACCCATGTGAAATCAGAACGACACACAGGTAAGGGGTTTTTTTTCCACTGTGGACTCCGCAGGTCAAATCCTAGCCACAACTGAGAAGGCCCTCTCCTTGGTAGGGTCACCTGGAAGCAGGGTCACCTGGAGAAAGGCAAAGATCTGTTTAGTGAGAAGGCAGGTGACCCTTTAAATACCAGAGGCAGAAACCTCACAGGGCTTTGAAGCTAACTACTAGCACTCTGAATTTTGCTTACGTAACAACAATTAGAAACGTTGCCAGTTTTTCTTAGGCTCCATAGTTTGTGATCAGCTAGGCTTGCGTGGGGAAGTGAATGTGGTCTCCAAGGCTCCATGGGCTGCATTGAGGGGGGTGGGGGTGGCCAAAGGCCACATGTGGACCACATGCTGTGCACCCCTGGTATATGCAATGAAGGTCATAACCTGGATAACGCATATGCATTAGAAGGGTGCAATAAAATTTTTCATATCTATAAATAAAGAGTAACATCTCGTTAGTCGTTAGGTAGCTGCCAGAATGGGACTACTGAAAGCAGTGGCAGAAATAGTCTATGAAAAGAATATTTTGTAGGCATTATTTTAAGACCTGATGCCAAACCATACAGTATATATACACTCCATCCCCTTATTCTACAAGGTGGGAATGGAAATGAAGCTGAAAACATGGCATAACTAAGGCAATAATCAATCTGAAATTCTGGTTTGCACCAGTGGCCTCATTCATCAAGAAAAATATATTTAGAAGTTAAAAGGCTTAATGAAGCTGTAGTCATATTTATATATTTCCAACACTTAAGACCTTTTACCAAAGTGACAGGCAGTCTTTTCCAAATCAGATGTCTCAAGCAGTTTCTGGAAAATACTTTTGAAAAACCAGAATACCAAATTGACTATATTTATTGCAGACTTTGAGGGATTCTGTTTTCAACACTTGCCATTTGGAAGCACAAGTGATTCTGAGATTTTTCAAAGGAAGATGACAGAACTCCTCAGAGACATAAGTGAAGCCATTATCTTCATGGACAATGTACTAATACATGCTACACCTATGAAAGACCAGAACCAAACACTGGCTATTGTCTTGAATAGAATCCATGAATCTGAACACAAGATAAACAAGGAGAGAAACATATTTTCATCAAGGTGAAATAGAGTTCTTAGGACAAGTAATCACACAACTTGAAAGGAAACAGTGTACCATCGACTATGAGGAAATAAATCTTAGACCTTATTAACCAAGGCCTTTATCTGTGAGAGGGCCAAGCACGCAGTATGGTGGCCTGGTTTGGAGATAACAAAGAACAAAATATTTTCCTGTGACTACTGCAAAAGAAATAAATTAACACAATGGAAGGAAGCTTAGATCACTATATTCTTTCTTGGAAAAGGCTCATAGCTGGCCTGTGTGAATTGGGAGGTCAACCCTATTTGTTACTATTTTTGGTTTTGGTTTCTGTTTTGCTCTCCATTGAGTTTAATGGAAGACATAACTGATGCCATCTCTTTGGTTGGCATAATGTTACAGCAGCATAAGGGCCAGGACAGGTCTGAGGGACCACAGGATTTGGTACAAATCCATTTGTTGTTATTGTTGCTGCTGCTGCTGTTATATTTATTTGTATCCCGCCTTTTGCCAATCCTGGGCCTCAAGGTGGCCTTACAAAAGTTAAAACATATACATTTTAAAACCTCTGAATAGAAACATAAAAAAGTTTAAAATATATTCGAATATTAATACATTTAAGCATTTAAAATACATGACAATTTGAAAGGTCCTTACAGACGGAGGCCCAGATTAATCGCCAAAGGCCTGAAACTTTTATCCCATGAAATCTCTCCCCATGATGCCCTGTTTTGGTCTTCCATCAGAAATAGGGATTTTTCAGAGTTGTATTCTTCTGGCATATCCCTGACATTACATAGGCATAGGGCCACTAGTGGAGGTGTATCTCAAGATATGCCAGTGCAGAGTGCTTCCACCCAGTGCATCTGGAACATAGGATTGTGTTTCTAGTCTTACAGATTTGAAATTTATATAGATGAACTAGCACTATGTATACCTCTTCCTTCTGGGCATAGGCAGGGATATATATATATATATATATATATATATATATATATATATATTCAGTGGCCATTTCATAGGAGTTATCAGTATTTGCCACTGAATGATATTTGAATTCCATATTTTATGTATTTATTTTAATCATTGATTTATCTTATTCAAAAGACTTTTACTCTTTCTATGAAATTGAAGTTCAAGGTGGTTTGCAAAAATTAGAAACCCAAGACAGAATGAAGAATATTTAATTTTTGAAATTAATTGACAGTTGGTATTTGACAGTATTTGAAATACAACACACTAGGAGTAATCTACATCTGATTGCTTTTGACAGATGATATGCAGTAGCAAATACATTTGGCAATATAGGATAGCTGAAATGTGAGAACAGTCAGCAGATTTTTAGCAGCTGCCATGCAATAGCATTTAGTAAATACTAGCATTTGTACCAGTATTGAGCCCTGTTCAGGCGAACATTTAGTACCAGTATTAAGCCCTGTTCAGGTGAACTTGTGAGGGCTTAGAGTGTGTAGGAAGTCCAGGCCCTGCACGATGGCCCTACCCCTAACGTCTCCAGATGCACCAGCCCCCCTCCCCCAACTGGGTTCAGATCTTGTCCTGTTGAATTGGCGAGGTCTGACAGGGAAGTGCTAGAAGAGACTACAGGAAGTCCATACCAGAGATTGCCCTTAGATGTAAGTCTGGAAAGCCTAAGACAGCCTTCTCCAACCTGGTGTCATCCAGATACTTTGGAGTATAACTCCCAGTCCCTGTGACAGCTGGGACTGCTGGGAGTTATAGTCAAAAACATCTGAAGGGCACAAAGTTGAAGAAGGCTGTCCTAAGAAAAGTTAAAAAATAAAATAAAGCTGAGCTTGTTATATTGGATTTATTGAACTTACTCATTTGCAATTGACTGAAATGTTTTATTTATTTGATTTATATCCTGCCCTTCCTCTCAAGGGGCCATGGTTAGGGTAGCCAGATCTGGAACATCCCAGGGCCCCAGGCCCTGAGATTTCAGAGCCCAAACCTGAAATCAACTTATACATGTTAAATACCACAAATATATGATCTTATACAAATTTTCCCTTGCTGGTACATCTATAAAGTGCTTTGGAATATCTCAATTTAAGTATCTCAGGGTTGTTTTCCATGTGCATGTTCTTTCCAAGTGAAAATGAGTACTTCAGTAGCTGAATGAAGGCATAAAAGACTGTTGTGCTTCTATCATATAAAGGGGTGTGTGTCGTCACACATACAATTACTCTATGGAGCCTCCTTATGGGCAGTGGCTAACTTAGACCCTCTAGAAAGGACACAGAACAAAATTTTAAGTAGACACCTCTCAGTTCCAATTTCTATTAAACAACAGATAGTTTGTGCTGAATTAGGTATGTCAGGCTGATAGCCTGAAATTAGCCTAGCTTAATCAGGCATCTGATTTTATGCTTGAAATAGTTGAGGAGATGGGCCCAGTTTCTTGAAGGCAAAAGTTTGTCTTCATTATTCTGAACATAGAATTTTCTACATTCTAATTACCCTGAATACTGATAGAGCAAAGTCCGCCTTGTTGCAACAGCTCAGGGATATTGAGATGAAGTCTCAAATGGCTGAGATGGCAGTTCATAAGTTGCATGTTCACCCAACTCTTTCTTTTCTAATACTTCCAAAGCACTTGGTTGATTTATCTAATACTATAATGAAAACAGCCTTCTGTCGGGCATAGATCAATCTCTTCCCCTTAGCAGATAGGGAAGGGTATTTTAAAGGAATCCCTAAAGAGGGCAGATACTGTATTTGCAAGCCCTTATGTACTGAAGACGTTCATTTCGTCCTTGAATGTAATACCTATTGCAATATTAGAATAAGGTATACCCTCCCTTGGTCAGATCTGTTGAGGAGAATGCCTCTCTTGCACTTTTTTAACTGAGTTATATTAATAAATATGTTACATTTAGAAAAGCCAAATTCCTTTAGCTAAAGGGACAACTGTGAAACAACATTAGGATTTACCTTCTTCTGGAATGTCATTGCTTATGTATGTTTCTATAGTGTTAATGTTTGTGTATAATGTGCTTGTTAAGTTACAGGTTTCTTTGTCCAATCTTCAAAAGAAGTTCTTCATATATAGATATAGATATAGATATAGATATAGATATAGATGTTGTGTATATAAAAAGTGTTGTGCGTGCATATCAACAAAGTGCATCTGGGCAATGGTAGTATGGCATCATGCTATGCATCATGACATGATTAGCTGTGTCAACATTTACCCTACTGTCAGTATGGAGCTGCTGGAGCGGCTGAGGTGTGAGCTGCTGGAGCTGCCGGAGAGGTATCGCCATCTGCCCAGGCCCAAATCTCCTCCTTAACCGCCAGTCACCCTGGGCTGCATTGCTTCCTGCAACCTTCTCCTCTTTGGATTCTTTTTCCGGTATCCCGTCACCCAGGTCTAAAGAGAAAAGAATTGCCTGATACTAGAAAGGAAAGGCCTTTAGTTGACTAGCTGGATACAGGAAGGGAACCAAGCTACAAATGAAAAAGAAACATTGAACAAGAGATTGGTACTAACGTATATAGCCGTTTCTTCAAATGTGATTGGTTTGTTGAAGGATTTGAAATCCAATCTTATATATTGATTTGGAAAACAGTAACTATAGGGTTAAGTGACATTATTGCACAAGCATGAACTTTGCAAATGAAATGTTTTCATTTTCATAGGAAAGTGAAGGATGAAATGGCAGATGCTTTTGTCATGCAGACCGTACAGGTGCTCACAATCAATCTCAGTTTGAATGATGAAAATACTGAAGATAGCCATCCAGGCTGGGTACAAATATGAGCTGGGGTGTTTGACAAAAATTTGGTTGAGAAAATGTGTAAACTTGTAGATATGGATCCTTATGTAAGCAATCATTATTCATTGTGGCTGCTTAAAAGATTAGAGCCAAGGTCTTAAAAACTGTTATTGTTAGCTGTGAGCATGATGAATTGATTTGATTGATTGGTTATGTTTCTTACTTTCTCTTTCTCCTTTGACTGTTGTCTCTTTCTAGAAAAATTTATGTGCAATAAAAGCAATTGACTCGCTGAGTGACATACAGGCATTACAAACATAATAGGTTTTACCAACGAACCACCTAATTTTGAGTTTCAGCAGCATCTGCCTAGGATCAGCTGTTAATACCTTGCATTAATTGCACTATTATTGGCAGAAAAAAATATTAGTTAACTGGGATTTGCTCAATACAGGCATGTTGGGGAAAACATTGAACTTTGCATCTTTGAACTGATGTACGTTTGGCTAAACACACACACACACACCAGTAATGTAAATATTCAAACTTATCAACATCAGACTTGCAGACTAGCTGAGCTCTCCTTGCAAGTTCTAACGCTTTAGCTCATTTTAAATGGAGCCAGCCTGTTGCAAAAGTAAATCCAAGACTTGTTCTCTTGCTGAATTGTGTGTCACTTCCTTATGATATAGATGCCCTGGGCTAAATCCCACTTCACGCAAGCAGACTTCCATTCACACAATGAAATTTTCCCTTGCTCCCCTCCCCACTGCATCTTCCTGTGCATCTTCCACATCTGCTTTGGAGCATCCCCTCTGGAGCAGGTTTGAAGGGGTGTGGAGGGGCTGCAGCAGGAGGGGAGAACTGTACTGACAACGTTTTCTCTTCTGCTCGCGGACATCCAGGGCTGGATACAGAACAATGCTTGGCCTAAACATTTTGCTGCCTAAAGTTGAAGCAAAATGCCTCCTCCTTGCTTGGGCCTATATTTTTTAAAAAAGTGTTAGCTCATTCAAATATCACTTCCTGCCATCCATCCTCCTCATGATGCTACCTGAAGCAGGTCGCTTCACCCTGAGGCTTGGCAGGGCTAACCCTGAATCGACACTTGAGGCAATCGGGCCTGGAACAAGTTATCCTGCCGCCTCAAGCAAGGAGGCAGTGCCATGCCTGGTCCTGGTGCCACTGCACTGCTTCTTCTGGTGGAGGGCAGTGGTGGTGGTGGTAGCGGCTCCTGCACTCCCCTCCTGACTCACTGGTCATGGGGGCCTCCTGGCAGAGTCAGTTGAAATATTACAAGAGGTCCCAGCTGATCCCCTTGTGATATTTTGGTCGACTTTCCAAGGAGTTGTGTGCAGCTGGGGAAGAAGGTAGAAGTGATCAGCTAGCTGACAGGCAAGTGAGGAGGAGGAGGAGGAGCAGCATGGAGGTGGGCGAGCGGGCAGGTGCTGGAGGCAGCAGCAGTAGCTCTTGCCCCTCCCTTCTTTTCTTCCTCCATACTCGCCAGCTTTGGGGGCCTACTGGCAGACTTCGCCCAAATATCATGAGAGGTCCCTGGCTGTGTGAGACGGGTGGAAATTAGAGGTGGCGGCAGCGCAGTGGGAAGGAGAAAGAAAGAAAACCCCAAATTAAAGAAAACACACGTAAGATTCTTCACAGGTGGCATTTAATACCTCAAAATTTAAGTCGCATATACAAAACATGCGTTAGAGGAATTGTAATGAAGCAAGTTCCTTCTTTCATATGTGGTGGTCGTGTGGTAATTAAACAATTCTGGCAGGAGGTATTTCAGGAAGCCAGCATGATCACAAAACAACCCATTCACCTCTCTCTGATTATGGGGTTGCTGTCAATTTATGACAAAGGAAATGCTCAACTAAAAATTAAAGAATTTTTGACATTCTTCTGGGTAGCAGCCAAGGTGTAAATAGCAACCAAATGGAAGAAAAATCAACAACAAACTATTCATCAGTGGCGACTCAGTGGTCAATTGCCCTAATGAAAAAACTGATCAAATTAAAAAGGGCATCCAGAAATGTTCTCTACAATGATGATTTATATGCAACATGGCAAGCATATATAAATGATACATTACAACATAAAGAAATAATTTAATCACCTCAAACTCATAGACTCTTATGGAAAGATTTATTGGGTCAAAATAATACCTTGTGAAGAGATCCATATGTAAGCAATAAACAACAGAATGTATTTAAACTTGTATGTAGTAACAATGAGTGGCTGATCTCATTGTCTCCCCAAGATGTTATGCTGTTTGTTGATTTTATGCTGAAAAACCAGTAAGAGTATTTTTTTTAGAAACAACGAACAAAAACACACTTAAAAAGATATCCACTAGGCTGCAGCTGTCCTGTGGTTCCTGGCAACACTCTGAAATTCTGTGCATTAGAGGAGGTGGCACATGAATGCCTAGGAAGATTATGGGAGGCTGAACTTTTAAATTCCAGATTTCCACAATAGAAACCCTAGATTTCCTGAGAGTTATTTTATAGTTCCGTTAGACTCCTAAAACCTGCTCTATTTTCTTAGTTTACAAATGTGGACCCCCATCTGAGAGCTATTTCCATAACTAGCCAATCCAGTTTGGGAATGAATTCTTCACATAGTGGGGAGCTGATACCGGATGAACACCTGCCTGTAAATTGTTCATGACAATTGAAACAGAGCACAGGGACACGGCAGATGGCCTGGCATGACTAGTGCTGCTAATTGTCATTGGAGAAGGAGGACATAGGATGTGGGGCCAAAAGCTCAGTGATGGTGAAAGAGGATAAAGAGTGTGAAGAAAGAGGAAGAGAAATGGAACCCGACTGCTGGTGCTAAACATAAAAAAGGTGGCATTGTGTCAAGTAGACTAGAGCACCTAAACGGGGAAGACTCTTCCACAGAAGTGCTATGGGTGACAATACAGAGTCCCAAAACTAATGCAGTTTTAGGAACGTGGTATCATCCCCCAGACCAAAAGGGTCAGGGAGACCTTGAGATGGAAAAGGAAATCAGGGAGGCCTCCAAACAAGGAAATTTTGTAATAATGGGTGACTTCAATTATCCTCACATTGACTGGATAAATGCATATTCCAGTCATGACAAAGAGGTTAAATTTCTTGATGTCCTAAATGAATGTGCCCTAGAACAGTTGGTCATGGAACCGACCAGAGGGGAGGTGACCCTGGACTTAATCCTAAGTGTTGTTGCCCAGGACCTAATACAAGATGTAAATATTGTTGAACCAATTGGTAACAGTGACCACAGTGCTATCAGATTAAATATATACTTAAGTGGGAAATTGCCCAGGAAGTCCAACACAGTCACATTTGACTTCAAAAGAGGAAACTTCTCTAAAATGAGAAAACTGATGAAAAGAAAGTTGAAAGGGGGAATCAAGATGGTTAAATCCTTGCAAAATGCATGGAGCTTACTCAAAAGAACAATAGAAGCTCAACTAAAATATATCCCACAAGTTAGGTGAGGTAGCACCAAGTCCAAGAGGTCACCATCATGGTTAACAAGCAGCGTCAAGGAAGCTATTGTAAAAGAGGGCTTCCTTCAAAAAACGGAACTCTTGCCCAAGTGAGGAAAATAAAAGGGAGCACAAGTTTGCACAAAGGCAATGCAAGCAAACAATAAGAGATGCAAAAAAGCATTTTGAAGAGCACACCACTAATAATATCAATAGCAACAACAAAGAATTCTTTAAATATATCAGAAGCAGGAAACCAGCTAGGGAAGCAGTTGGACAATGGAGTTAAGGGAGGACAGGAGATTGCAGAGAAGCTGAATGAATTCTTTGCATTGGTGCTCACTGCAGAAAATATTTATTTATTTATTATTGCATTTATATCTCACCGTTTTTCTTCCAAGGAACCAAATGCAGTGCACATAATCCTCCTCCTCTCTATTTTATCCTCACAACAACAGCCCTGTGAGGTAGGTTGGGCTGAGAGTCTGTGACTCTCAGTCATCCAGTGAGCTTACATGGCCGAGTGGGGACTAGAACCTAGATCTCCCAACTCTCAGTCTGACACTTTAGCCTGTACCTGAACTGATGTTTTCTGGAAGGGAGTCTGAGGAACTGAGGCAAATAGTGATGACAAAAGATGAAGTTCTCAACCTTATTGACAAATTGAAAGCAAATAAATCACCAGGTCCAGATGGTATCCATCCTAGAGTTCTCAAAGAACTCAAATATGAAATTATGGACCTTCTCACAAAAATATGTAACGTGTCCCTAAGCTCAGCCTCTGTATCAGAGGACTGGAAGATGGCCAATGTAACATCAATTTTTAAAAAGGGATCCAGGGGGGATCCGGGAAATTACAGGCCAGTTAGCTTGACCATCTGTTCCAGGTACTGTAAATTGGTTGAAAGCATTATTAAAGACAAAATTAGTAAGCATACAAAAGGGCATGTCCTGCTGAAGAAGGATCAACACGGCTTCCCCAAAGGCAAGTCCTGTCACACTAATCTTCTAGAATTTTTTGTGAGTGTCAACAAACATGTAGACAGGGGTGATCCAGTGGACATTGTTTACTTGGACTTCCAAAAGGCTTTTGCTAAACTCCCTCACCAAAGACTCCTGAACAAAGCAGTCATAGAATAAGAGGAGAGGTCCTCTTCTGGATCATTAACTGGTTAAAGAACAGAAAGCAGAGAGTAGGAATAAATGGTCCATTCACCTGAGAGAGGGAAGTAAATAGTGGGGTCCAATAGGGAACAGTATTGGGACTAATTCTTTTCAACTTGTTCATAAATGATCTGGAATTAGGAGTGAGCTGTGAAGTGGCCAAGTTTGCCAATGACACCAAATTATCTAAGGTTGTTAAAACACAAAGAGATTGTGAAGAGCTCCAACAGGATATCTCCAAGCTGGGAGAGTGGGCATCCAAATGGCAGAAGTGGTTCAATGTAAGCAAGTGTAAGGTGATGCACGTTGGGGCAGAACCTGGTGGGATCTGAGCTAGTGGTGACCGAACAAGAAAGAGATCTTGGGGTTGTGATGGACAGCTCAATGAAAATGTCAATCCAATGTGCAGCAGCTGTAAAGAAGGTAAACTCCATGTTAGACATTATAAGAAAAGGAATTTGAGAATAAAATGGCCAGTATCATACTGCCTTTATACAAATCTGTGCTGCAACCACACTTAGAATACTGTGTACAGTTCTGGTCTAGTCAATTTTGACTAAAGTGTGTTTGGTGAGGTGCCATGAAGCCTCAAAAACTGCCAGATAAAGAGCGCAGTCAGTTGTGGGATTTCTTTTTCTTTTTCTTGAAGTTAACAGAGGGTCTCGGTTTGAAGGATGAATTAAAACAACTGTTAAGCAAAGAATTGGACAGTAGACGTGGATACTATGGGGATATGAATGATTTGGAATAATGACAAATACCAGGAAAATATAAAAGACTTTAGGAAAGGTTCTTTCCACTGAAAAAAATGGCTGCATCTGATCAATTGCAGTAAGTTTTTGACCACTTGAGTAATAAAATGGATGTTCTTGGAAGTAAGATGGAATCTTTTGGAAAAAGAATGGATGCATTTTTTTTTGAAATAAAGCAGGAGATGAGCCAAGAAATAAAAAAAATTGACAATGCCATAAAACAAATAGCTGGAGAGGTCAAATGTATCACTGATAAGATAGAAATTTTAGAGAGTAAAACTGTAGTTTTGAATACAGAGCTTGAGAGAGAATTAGATAATCCGGTGTTATTGGAACTGAGAGAAAAAGAATATTGCTTGAGACTTAGAGCTATTCCAGAATCTGATGGGGATATCAGAGAAGAAATTATCAAAATTTTGGCAAGGTTTTTGGAATGTGAAGAGGATGATATAGAGACTGAAATTGACAGGGTTTACAGAATAAACTCCATATATGTTTGAACAAAAGGTGTTCCAGAGATGTAGTAGTTCATTTTGTTAGAAAGAAGATAAGAGATCAGGTTCTCCAACAACACTATTTTACAAAAATGAAGGTGGATGTTAAGGAGATAATTGTTCTTTAAGAAATACCTAACAGAATTTTACGTAAGAGGAAAGGTCATACTTTTCTGACGGCAATTCTAAAACAGGAAAAGATTGTTTTTCGATGGGATATCCAGGATGGCATGACTTTTACCTTTAAAGATCAGAGATTTAAGTTTAATTTAGTTCAAAAAGCGAGAGATTTTTTAGAAAAAAATTAAAAAGAATTGGATAAGATGCAACCGGGAGAAGAAGATCTTGTACTAGGTGCCACAGGTGCTTGTGCCCCAGGGCTGGTGCTCTCTGCTGGCCTGTGGAACACCACTCCTTCACTGCTCAAGCTCCTGCTGCTGCTGACATCCTGCCTGTCAGGCTGGGAAGGGCCACTGGTGGGTTGTTTTCTCTTCTGATTGGAGGGCAACATCCATTGCTGCACTGCTGCATTTGACCAGGCACTCCATGGCCACCAGCATACAGCTAAGCTGGCCGGGAGCTGGCGTACCTGACTGCTCAGTCTGAGGCTGGGCCTTGTGTGGAGAGCTCTGTGTGTGCCTCCCCCAAGTCTCTGAAGATACAATGACTTCTACATCACAGGCTTGGGAAGTTTTGTGAGGCTTAGGGTAGCTTTACTGTGGTGCTAGCAGCACCAAGTGAGTAGTAGCTGTCTGCTGGTGGGGGAGGTTGTGGGGCTCTTCCTTGCACTGGCCCTAGGAAAAGGCTAGAGGCCAAGGACAATTTAATCTGTGAGGCTTAAAGCAGATCTTGCGTCAGTCATTTTTAAATGCAAATATAAATTAATTACAAATACATCAGTGAGAATGCTCATTTACATTATATCTGCCTCTCCGCTGTCTCTTCTACTTCTACAACCAGACACTCTGATTGTATGTATGTATTTAGGGAATAGGAATGCTGCTCTCAGGCAGTAGTCTTTCAGAATTGTTTACATACATTAGGCTTGGGCAAAACAAAATGTTTTTCATCAGGTTTGAGGTTAGGTGAACCTGCTGGAGGAGATTCTTCCAGAATGCAGGAGCCACCATTGAAAAGGCCTCACCATCTGCCTCACTTCTTCAGTTAGAAGTCTCTGACTATGTGGCCTCTGAGGCAGATCTTGGGCAGGTTCATGTGGGATAAGGCAACAGTGTGAGAGAGGCTGAAAAGTGACTGAAGCCACATGAAAGAAACCTGAAGGCTGAAAGGTCTGCAGTCAACAAATAACTACTTTGATTTAAGCCAATCTGTCCTAGCTACTCCAGTATTACAGGCTTTTTGGAGTTGTTATTGTTGTTGTTTTTAAATTAGGCTGCTAAGCTTCTGGGACAGAGCAATTTCATAGCCATGCTGCTTCCGAGGCCAGATCTTCACCAAGCAGGATTTAACACTTTGAAAGCAGTTTGGAAATGGTATATGGAATCTGTCATGGGGCCCAACAGATCTCAATACCGTTATAAACTGTAATAAAGCAGTAGTGTAGATCCTGCCCCAGTCAACAATCCTGTAATAGGCCTACGAATGAAAAGGGGATGAAGCCACAGCTTTCCCCACCCCATTCCTCAGTTGGCCTTACCCGTTACTATGAGAGAACACAAGATTCTTCATCGTGGTCTCTGTGCATCACACATATGGGCCTGTGTGGAGCCTCAATTTGGGAACCTTCCAAAGCTGAAGTCGTTTCGGCTGAAGTTGTTCTTAGTATTTCCCTGTTAGTTATTCTTATTAGTTTGTTCTAAAAAAACCCGAAAACCGTTCTTGTTATTGACAGTATTTTTTTTTACAAACCAGACCCTGTCCATGAAGGGGAGCGTGTATGGCACTGAATGCACCCTTTCAAAAGTGTGTCACGTGCGGAGACAAGCTCCCGTCGGCTGACGGAATTCCCTCTGCCTTCCCCCCCCCCCCAGGGAAGGCACACAGAGTTGAATCCTGCCATCATTGTCAGGGTTTCTCGAAACAACCCCCCCCCCGACACTGCTCAGACAGGCTTAAGACCGTCCTGCGGAAAAGAGCATTGGAGGTGGTTGAACAGACTCACACACTGAGACCGACTGATCTGACAAAGAAGACAATACCACCCAGACTTCTTCATCTGTGAGCTCCCCGGAACAACTTTTACTATGCCAGGTTGCTCATTGACAGTTAACGTAGCAAAAAGATTGTCAAAGAAGGCCAGGGAGAAAAAAAAACTACTACCGACCTTCACAGTAAGAAGAAAAAGAATGAGGAGGAGAGAAAGAGAAAACAATTGCCTCCCTCATTAAAATTGCCACCGCCTCCTCCTATGTTGGATTCCCCAGTTAGGATGACTGATCAGGCTCTCTCTAGGCCTTGAAGGAGTTGGACCCTCCTCGATGTCAGAAATCCATGATACTCCATCATTGGATCGGCAATCCAGACAGTTTTCCCCAACCTGTTTACCAGCTGGGCAGGGGGCTATATGTGTACAGTCGCTTGATTGCAGTCCCAGGTATCAGTCCCGAGAACCAACTCCTTGGCACTGCTTCTGCGACCCCATGTCTCTACACTGATCCAGGGAACCAATGCCTCGACAGTGATCTAGAGAACCAATGCCTCAACACCAATTTAGGGAGCCATCTCCTTGGCATCCTTCGAAGGAACCAAACCTGCAGCAAGGAAAACAACATATTGAGCACAGAGAACCAACTTCTTGATATCGAGAGCGGAGCCCTCGTTACCGATCCCCAGAATTGAAGAGATCTCTATACTGGGGTTGATCAAATCAGGATAGGCTGCACTCTCCTTTAAGAAGGCGAGAAAGATCCACAGACTACATGCCTTCTTCGCATCGCCCCTATGTTGCGGTGGCTGGCAGCGAGGTCCAGAAGTATGCCTGGAGAGAACTAGATACCAACCAAACATGGCATATTATAGAAACTTACTTTCTACTTCGATGTCAATGCAGATGCCTGCGCACCCTTCGATACCAGTATGGCCTCCAAAGTATGACTTATGGTATCATTCACTTACCTGCCAACAGGCTAAGTCTACTGCTATGTTACCAGAGAAGAACACTGTTCAACAACATCCCACTGAAGTTGAACAAGAGACTGAATCATGTTGTATATAAATATAAAAAAACGACAGTAATATTTGTCTCTCCCAAATCATAATAATAAAAAAGATTTTTTTATTAACGCATCCCATTTTGTGTAGATTTACCAAGCTGTGTGCTCACAATGGATATGTCCCTCATAGGATGGGGGGGGGGCATTGCAAAGATTTGCAATGGTCCAAAGTAGAGAGAAAACTACAAATAAATGTCCTCGAACTCTTAGATATGCAAAGAGCACTAAAAGCGTTCGAGCTTGAACTGCTTGGGAAGACAGTACAACTCCTCACTAACAAAACTTCTGTTGTTTGGCACAGAAACAAACAGGGAGGTACCCACTCCCTGGACCTGATCAATCCCACAATAGAGATTAAGTGTAAACTATCACACATTTCATTAAGATAATCCTGTGGCTTCTGTGGATAACCACCTTCATCATTCTTTTTTTGAAAAACCATTTGGGCCTAATCTACACCTGCAGCCCTTTGGGGAGAGGGTAGGGATGATCACGGAGTTTTCTCTATCTGCGATGGTCCCTCACAGGCCACACGTCAGTGAGTTGTCCCGAGATTAATGGAGAGCCTCTTGGGTGAGGTGTCTTCTTTTCTTTTATAGTACTCCTGATGCTTGCGCAAGAGCAGACTTGCGATCATACGCAAAGCAGTGATTTTTTTTAAAAAAACCAAACACACTCAGCACTGGGAGATGCCGAGACCCATCCAAAATATGGTGAAAATGCTCTCAGCTGGACAACCATCTGTCAAGTATGCTGTAGAGTGGATTCCTGCATTGAGCAGGGGGTTGGACTCGATGGCCTTGTAGGCCCCTTCCAACTCTGCTATTCTATGATTCTATGATTCCCCCTCACCCCCGATACCTATGGGCTCCTTGCCCTGCACAGTTGCTTGCCTGTTCAATGAGCCCCGGTACTCGCAAAAACCAGTGATGACCTCAGGAGGGGGGCCACACTGCCCACGGACCTTGGGATTGTCCCAAAATGGGGGGGGGGGGACATGACAAATCCAGTCACTGATCTCTCAGGAAAACGGAGTGATGATCATCCCTGCATCACCCCAGGATCAGCGGGGCTCCATCGCGATGACCTCGATACTATCCCAGGATAAATGGCAGGTGTAGATCAGGCCCATGACTGCATGCAGCTCCTTTGCCTTGTGGATGATCCCTTCTGCTTGGACCCATCAGCAGCTGCCCACCAGTGTTTTACTGACCAACTGCTAGAGGATGCAGCCACAAGCCCTGAATGATTGGTAGCATTCAGATATGGAATGTTTGGAAGGAGGTGGGGAGGAAACCAAAGCCATTCAAATGGCTAATCTCCTTGGTTTTACTCCTCCCACAAGCCTTCTTGTAGACAGCTGGGCCCCCTTCTCCCCCCCTCTCTCTCACACACACAGGTCCACCCTCCCCAATCCTCTCTGAGCAGCTGTTGTCCATCTGGCTGCCCTCCGTTCCTTGTCAGCTGTTTGATGTCACCTATCAATCAATTTTTGCTGCAAATCTCTGATGATCAAGTTTCACATTTCTAGTCCTCTCGTTGTAAAGCGGCCTTCACTGGCATTATCAATAATTATAGCAAACATCTTAGGAAACTCCTCCTTGCATAAACAGTCACAGTTCCCATCTGTTGCATCAGGACATACATCTTAGGACAAATCTCCGGATTTTTCTATGAACCATTTGATCACATATACCCTGCACTTCTTAATTAAGGTGCCATTCTGAGAAAGTAACTTATCAAGCTTCTAAGTTGCTATTTGCGTTGCTTCTTTACCTCTTAAAAGTGTTATTTTTCATCGCATTCTTTTATCATCTGCCTATCCTTCAGTTAACTGAATAGAAGTCAACATGGTAAGTACTAATTAAACAGAAAAAACAAAGCTTTGAAAAAAATGTTACAGGATGGTCAATGGTATCACATTTATGATGTTCTCATCTTTTATCATCTGTCAAATAAAATGAACAGATCTGTCCTGCATAACTAAATTCAGTGGAAGCATCCCTGAGAAAAAGGGGCTGTTTCTCTTTGCAGAAGCTTTCATCAGGAGCAACGCCCCCCCTCCTTGATGATTTTTTCAGGAATCGTCCCAAAATGGAACCAAAGTTATTGTCCATTAAGAATGGGCACAGGAATCATTACTTTCCCTCTCACTTAGCTTTATAACGTTATAATGTAGCTTAATATGCTTGGCTTGGTGACATCACATTTACTGATGTGATCATTCCCAATTTGGAGGAAGAAGCCCCACCCCCCAGCACTAAAGCAGCAAGGTTACAGTATAGTGAACAAGGTGACTTTGGGAGAGGCAGAATATTTCAACCCCTTAGGATGTGTATTTTCTCCCCCAAACAGTAGTTACCCATTTAAATTATTATTATTATTGTTATTGTTATTATTGAACATTTTGAGTGGAGAAGTTCAAAAACAGCAGCCTGGCTATATATTATCATCATCTTGTTAAAGTAGGTAGATGTAAACCATCTTTCTTTATCCCTTCTTGATCTCCTAACTTTCTTTTGTAGTTGGGTGGAGGAACAGGGAAAATGTAGACCCGAGGCCATCAAGACAGTCTCCAACCTACCCACCAAGTTAAATTCTCTCTCCCCAAAGAGCCCTGGAAACTGCAGTTCTGTGAGGGGGTGGGGGAGGAGGAATCTTTAACTAGGATTGTCACGTTTCTTGAAGGTCGAATCCTGAGGCTTGGGCGATTGGGGTGGGGTGGAATTTGGGAGCTTTAAAGGTGGTATCTGGTGTAGAAGGGAGCAAACATGGTCTTTGCTTGATTTTGAAAGAGAGTTACAGCTACTCCTATTAATTTCCAGAGGGGTAGCTTTGCTATTACGTTTCAACAAAAGCAATAGTAACAAATGACTAACAACACAATGCTACCCATGTCTTCTCAGAAGTACGTCCCATTTAATTCAGTGGGTCTTAGTTCCAAGTAAATAGGTACAGGATTGCAACCATAGATGCCATAGAATCATAGAATAGTATGGGGCCTACATAGAATAGAAGGGGCCTACAAGGCCATTGAGTCCAACTTCCTGCTCAATGCAGGATTCTCATTCCCTCTCTCTCTCTCTCTCTCTCCTTTTCTTTTCCTTTTAATGTATGTGCAGTGCAGGATTATTACCTTCTTTCCTATGTATTTCCAAAACATATATTTTTATGCCTTGTTTCTGTCTGCCTCTCACATTCTCTCATACACAGAGATAAAGGACATTGAAGAACATGATGGAAAAAGAGAATCAAGTCCTTTGGAGTTCCTTTGTTCTGGCTCCCCACCTTAAGATTTAACTCCTGCCTTGAACATCCTGATAGGAAGGTCAGACACTGAAACTTTGGGTCAAACCTAGGCCTAGGGCTCATCTACACCAAGCAGGATATTCCGCTATGAAAGCAGTATATAAAAGGCAGGAACCACACCAAGCAGGATATAGTGGCATGAAAGCGGTCTATGGTTTGTGTCAATGGGCCCCAACAGTGGTCAGTGCACTTCAATACCACTATAAAGCAGTAGTGTGGCTCCTGCCTTTTATATACCACTTTCATAGCGCAATATCCTGCTTGAGTGTAGATGAGGCCCTAGTCTCTAATAGACAATTGTCAACTGATTCAACAAAATTGCAATTCTTTGGAGGAGGTCTTTGGAAGCTATATCGTTACAGAAATCAATATAAGTTTGTATAGTATAGATTGTCTCACAGTTTCTTCCCTTCCATCTTCATGAATTGTCAAAATCAGCTGTATAAAGGCCAATGTTTTTTCTCTGTCCAAGAGCCACAGGCTCCTTAGTACAGACATCTGCCCTGTTCTTGATGGAAAGTGAGAGGAATTGGAGCAGACAACTTCATATGGGAAGTAAGAGAGAACTTTTGCCATTCATTGTAATGCTGTGGACTAATAGAAGGAAAATATTGATGTTTTATTAAATTACTCCTCAATTTCAGATCACATAACATGTCTAAGATCTAAACAATGATCCTGTTCTGGAGGAATGCAAGACTGAGACTGATGAGATAAACTTTGTGTGGGAAGATCTCTCAGAGTTCACTAAATTGCTTCCCTTATTTAATTAGAAATTAATTGAAAACATTCCTAGTTCAACAGTTCTATATTTAAAACCTGATTTGTTGATAATACACTCATTCCCTTGCACTATCCCTACAGGTTTGATCATAATTATGTCACTGATATCACACTTTCAGGTCCTCTTGAAAGAAAAATAGCCATAGAGATCACTGATTAACAAGAATGTAAGGAAACACATGAAGCTGCAGCCCCCGCAAGCCTTTTCCTTTCTTTCTGGAAAGAGAGACGCTGTGTGCAAATAATAAAGATAAAATCTGAGCTGAATGGAATAAGAGATAGATATTTCTTTGTTAGCAGAATGTGGGGTTTGAAGGAACCAAATTAATGCAGAAAGACATAATTTCAGAGGTAATTTAAAAATAAGGGTAGATTAGAATTATGTGATTATAGTGAACATGATTAGATGTTCAGAGCTAGCTTTGATCCAAATGGCTCCCACATTCACCATCTATCTCAATATACTACCTCAGTATTAAGCACTTTCTTTAAATGTTTTTTTCATAGTTGGATGAACCATGTTCAGTTTGGTCATTGGCATGTCTCAGAGAATTAAGACCGCTTTTCATGATACTTTCAACTGAGTTTGTGGGAGGCTGACAGTTGAGCTTTTCACTGCCTTTGCTGATTTCCATGGGCCCAGCTCTTAGGGGAGGGGTGGGGTGGGGATGTGATGAGCGCCCCCCCCCCCTCCGGGCTGAATAAATGTTCAGGGGGCATGAAGGCAGTACTCCACAAAGATTGCACACAGCTAATCATGCAGGTAAGCTCTCTGTTGGCAAATGGTAGGCACTCCACTCCATCGCTACTATTGGCTACTCAGGACATGTCTACACCATGCCTTATCCTGGGGATTGTCCCAGGATCATCCCTGTGTGTCCACATGATGCACAGGGGATCCCAGGAGCAGGGAGGGATGATGTATATTTTCTCCCCGAAACATTTAATTTAAAATTGTTGTTGTTGTTGTTGTTCACAGGGAACATTTTGAGTGGAGAGGTTCAAAAACAGCAGCCCAGCTATATATTACCATCATCTTGTTAAAAATAGGTAGATGTAACCCATCTTTCTTTATCCCTTCTTGATCTCCTAACTTTCTTTTGTAGTTGGGTGGAGGAACAGGGAAAATGTACTAATATGGAGAGAGGGTGAAGCATAAACTGTTGTGTCATGACACGCTAGGCCACGATGGGTTGTTTGCAAGAACTAGTTTATGGTGGGTTAGCGTGTTGTGCGAAGCTGGACCGGTTTTATTAGGGTGTCTTGCTTTTACCAAACAAGCCACCCTGATAACCCAGGGTTGTTTCATTCATAATGCAATGGTATGTCATTCGAACCCAGACATGCCAACTATGGGTGAAGGGTCTTGGGCAGTAAGCCACTTGGCAAGAGATGCAAACCTTTGCATCTAAAGATTAAAAAATTTAAAAATGTGGGGGAGGAGAGGAACGGGGCAGCCAGAACGAGCTCAGAGGGAGGGGAGCCATCTGCCCCATTCCTCCCCTCTTTTTGGTTCTGCCAGCGGAGGCAGCAGCAACTCTGAATTGGCACACCTTCCAAAGCAGATGCTGGGAAGGATCACCAATTCGGGAGCCCAGGGCCTCGGGGTGCAGACCCGAGGCTATCAAGACAGTCTCCAACCTACCCACCAAGTTAAATTGATATATTATTCTTTCTCTCTCCCCAAAGAGCCCTGGAAACTGCAGTTCTGTGAGTGGGTGGGGGAGGAGGAATCTTTAACTAGGATTGTCAGGTTTCTTGAAGGTCGAATCCTGAGGCTTGGGCGATTGGGGTGGGGTGGAATTTGGGAGCTTTAAAGGTGGTATCTGGTGTAGAAGGGAGCAAACGTGGTCTTTGCTTGATTTTGAAAGAGAGTTACAGCCACTCCTATTAATTTCCAGAGGGGTAGCTTTGCTATTACGTTACTGTTGTGTCATGACACGCTAGGCCATGATGGGTTGTTAGCAAGAACAAATTTATGGTGGGTTAGCGTGTTGTGCGAAGCTGGACCAGTTTTACCAAACAAGCCACACTGATAACCCATGGTCTGTTCTAGGGGTTGTTTTACTCATGATGAGATGGTATGTCATTTGAACCCAGACATGGCAACTATGGGTGAAGGGTCTTGGGCAGTAAGCCACTTGGCAAGAGTGGCAGAAACGCTGCTGCTCTTCTCGATCCTGGCTAAGCGGCTGCCAGTGCCCCCTTTTCCACTGGCAGCTGCAGCCCCTTTAAAGTACCCAACAGACTCTCTATTCCTACTTTGTCTGTGATCCTGACTGTGATTGGAGCTTTCTTAAAAAATTACATTTTAATTTTTTTTTGCACAAATCCCAGGAATGTTTCCAGTTATTTCCCAAACCCCATTTTATGTGTGTAAATGGCCCCTTTATTCATTTTAAAATTTTGGTTATTCACAGTTGCACACTTGTACAACTGCAGGTATCCAAATATAGGGGCTTGCCTTGGCTGCTCCCTTGTATGCTGCAATTGTCAAGGCTACACTGGAGCGAGGCGGTTTTGACAGCCTTGCACAGTTGACAGGTGGTTTTAAAAAGTCACTGCAATCTCTTCCCAGCAGTGGAGGAGGCTGAGCCAAGAGCTCCTCGGTGGCTTTACTCAATGTAATAGAGCACCTACTTTGCACGCAGAAGGTCCCAGGTTCAACTCCCGGCTTCTTCAGGTAGGGCGAGGAAAGAATCCTGCCTGAAGCCCTGGAGAGCTGCTGCCAGTCAGTGGCGACGATACTGGGCTAGATGGACCCGTGGTCTCACTCAGGATAAGGCAGCTTCCTATGTCCCACTCACTTCCTCACGCACACCTAGTGCAGCCTGCCCCAATCTGGTTCTCTTCCTTTCGACCACAACTCCCAGCATTCCTGACCATTGACCTTGCTGGCTGGGTCAGCTGAGATCTGAAGTCCAAAACATCTGGAAGGCACCTCGTTAGGGAGGGCTGATCTTATATCATGGCCCTTGGGCAGGGTTAACGTGGGGGGGTGAGCTTACTTTCTCAATTTGCAGTCCACCCATAGGCCCTGCTCTTTAGGCAACAGACCCAGGAACTCAGGCAACAGCGTTCTTTTATTAATATATATATTTCAGAAAAGCCTAACACTTGAGGAGCCACACAGCAGACAGTTTCAACTCTAAGGCCTGCACTAAGAGGGAAAAAGAGATGTCCCTCCCAGGCCTCCAGAAAAGAGAAACTAGAACTTTAAGTCTTCTTGAAGAGATACCCACGTATACATATCACATTCCTCCTCTCCAGGTTGGCACTATGTTCTGATCAACTGGTTGTCAACTTATCAAATGTCCAAATCAAAACTAGGGCTCAGAAGTCCCCAGTGGTGATGTGCATTGGAATTGACCAAGGGGTGTCTATATGACCCAACTTTTTAGCAGATTCCCTCAAAATCAGGGCTGGTGCCAGACTATTTTGCGCCCTAGGCAGGCGCGCCATACTGAAGCCGCCCTGCACCCGCTCTGATGCTGGGGTTGGGGGTTGGGGTGGTGGCTTCGAAGCGGCGCACCCAAAAGTGGCTTCTGGGCACGCCGTTCTGAAGCCAAACTCCACCCCCTGCGCCCACTTTTGGCTTTAAAGCCAGGATGCTGGGGTTGGGGGGCGGGGCGGAGGCTTCAAAGCGGTGCACCCGGAAGTGGCTTGGTGCTCTAAGCCGTCACCTGAGCTGCCTCTATGGCAGCGCTGGCCCTGCTCAAAATGCCGCAGCATGGCTGCTGTGAGACAGGACCAATAAATATAGATGGCAGGAGGGAGTGCTGGCGATCCAGCTGGGAAACTGCTGTGCCAGCAGCCATTTGGCTCATCAAGCCTGCCGCTGCCCTGCGTTCCCACACTTACCCTGGAAGGGAGACAAAAAAAAACCCACACTTGGGCTTGGATCTGCCCCCAGCAGCACCCACTGGGGTTAACAAATGGAGGCCACCACCCTTGTATGGAGAAACAACATGGTGACCTTGGAGGAACCAAGACAATTGTGCTAAAACCACACCGTGAAAAGCGCAGTTTCAGGGGTAAAAGCCCGACGTGGCTGTGAGTTAGCAGCTGCAGCATATAAACAACCCAGCACCACTGTACAGCCACGATGGGGTAAATAGGCCACACACACACACACACACACACACACACACACACACACACACACACATCAGGGCTAGATTAAATGTTTTTGTAATTATACCCAGCTATGCATGATTATGTTGAGCTATGTGTAATTGGTTTATTTAGTAGCATTTATATAGGATTATGAAAACTTGAAAACTTACACCTGTGCGCTTGTAAGTCTCAAGCCTCTTTACGTGTCTCCTGTTTCCCCGGTGTTGTTTCCCCCATCGTCTCCGCCCACTGATCTCCTTTGTACCTCCCCCTACAATTTATTGGTTGTCTGACCCCAACAGAGGAGGAGAGAAGGGAATGGGGGAAATCGCCATCATCATCATCATTTACAGTCTACTGCAATTACTTTGGTTAATCCAGATTGAGGAATAGCTGTTCCGATGCTGAGTAGTCGTGACCCAATTGGGGGAGGGGGGTTGCCTGCAGGAAGGACCTCCAGGCACTGCTCTATCCATGCTCTATCCATGTGGGATACAGAAGAGATACTTCCTTTGGATACCTCTTGCCCCCCTTCTTGCCACCTGACTCCTTTCCTGCTTCCTAGTGGGGAATAGGGCAGCCCCGTCCCCCCAGAAGGTGAGTGTGAATACCCCCCGCCCCCTCCAAGAGAAAAGGGATTCCTCGGAGGGACTCCCTTCCACATGCCCTGGGCTGCTGTGCCTCTCTCCAGCCAACCGTGCACTCCCCTCTCCAAAGCCCCCGAAGTGGTGCACAGAGAGAGGGGAGGAGGGGGCAGTGGGCGGGCGCAGCAACGCATCCGCTACTTTCGCTTTTGCTGAACCCAAGGAGGAAGAGAAGGAAGAAGCGGCGGTGGCAGAGATGGTGCTTCTGGACGTATGCGGGCTGTCCTGCGGAGACTGGGACTAGAACCCGCTCAGAGCAATGGAAGGGCGCTCCTACAAACCTTCTCCTCGCCTGCATACTCTGCTTGTGCAGATCAGGCGCAGCATAGAAGAGAAAGGCAGAGGGTAGCTGTGCCCACATCCAAGCCGTGCTTGGAAATTAAAGTTTCCAAATGCCCCCGTTCACCAGTGAGACAATTGTGTACATGTGCATGTGCACGTGCGAGAGAGACCCTTCTTTCATTCAATCCTGCAACCAGGAAGCAGGAGGAAAGGATTTCGATTGGAATTTTAAAACTCCCACTGGAGATAAGGAATGCCCCTCTCTTTCTTCATCAATACTGCCCCTTGAAAACATGCCCACAAAACCTCGGATTGAAAATACACTTTGAAGTTTGTGCGCATTACTAAAAGAACCAGATTTTCTCCACAGCACAATATTTCACTTTAAAGAGGGGAAGAACCACAATCACAGCAGGACATAGTCGACGTCATCCGAGTCCTTCGCACTTAACACAGACTATAATGTCAGCGTCATTTGAGTCTTTTGCGTAGATTTCACTGCAACAGCACAATATAAGGCTGGTGGGATGAAGCTCATAATAGCAAGGAGGTATGGAATGGTCACATGGGTTGCCAAGGGGAAGGGATGGAGCGAAAGGGCTAGCGGGCCCATGCAGAGGCTGAGCTGTTTACCCCTTCAGCATTCCCTCTGACTGATGCAGGCACCACTTTCACAGCTACGCCTCTGAGTGGAGGGACTTCCCAGCCTTGTCCGCAGAGATGGAATCTGAGATCTGTTGCATGTGAAGCCTGAGCTGTTATGCCGGGCCAATGCTCCTTCTGCAAGGAGTGTGGTTTGGGCATATGTGAATGGGACTTCAGGCTGGCAGATGACAAATGCCCCGTGATGTCTCTGACTCCTGTCTGCTGCTTTGGGTGACTGAGTAGAGAGTTTCCCTATGGAGTTTGCAGTGTGGGTTCAAGTCCTGGGAGTTCCTTCTCTTCAGCCTCTAACATGACCAGACAAACAAACACTGAGGGAGTGAGGGAGGGAGTCATTATTAGTACACACACACCATGATGGAGAGAACTCACATCTCCAGTTTCCCAACCCCTTGTTCTGTGCCTGAGCTCCTGGGGGCTCTTGCTGCGAGAGCAGCATTGTGCTTTATTTTGTTGCCTGTCCAAGTCGCTCCCTTTCTTTGCCTGACACTCGCAACAAAAATCTGGGTTAGAGGTTTATGCCAAAACCTAAGGCAGCCTTCCCAACCTGATGCCCTCCAAATGTCTTGGACTTCAACTCCCATCAGCTTCAGTCAGCATGACCAATGGCTTGGAATGCTGGCAGCTATAGTCTAAAACATATAGAGGGCACCAGGTTAGGGAAAGTTGCCCTAAAGTGTTCCAGTTGGTGTACATTAAGCATAGAATCCCTCCCCTCTCCCTAAGGATGTGGTCCGGTATACTTGTAACCTGGAAAGAAGTCCCATTGAACCTAATAGGGATTACTTCTGAGTAGACATGTAGAGCATTGCATTGTGAAGCTCACTGAAAATTGCACAGATGACTTAATAATGTACTGGATGGAAATATCCAGTAGCTGTGGAGTGATATTAATCCCATTTATAGATTTCACACACACACACACACACACACACACACACACACACACACACACACGGTATTGTGATTCAATATGGTACAGTGATTCAAATGATGTTACTTCTGTAAAATATGCAATTTAGCTGTGATCCTTTGGCTTATCTCCTTAAGGGTTAGTGGCTGTAATTATTTCAGTGATACTTATTACATGAAGACATGTCTGAAGGCCATTACTGCAGTTTTGAGCTAGCCTGCTTCAAATATGGCCACTGAATATATGGTCTATATTATTATATTTATTTATATCCAACACTGGGACTCAAGGTGGCTTTACAAATTAAAACATGTACAATATACAAAAAAATTATACTTTGTGGGATGCAAATGAAGGGAGGGCTGATAGCTCAGTGGTAGAGGAGGCACTTTTCCTGCAGAAAGTCCCATTTCCCCCTGGCTTCTCTGTTTAAAAAGGAACTACCGTATTTCTTCAATTGTGAGACGCCATCGATAGTAAGACGCACACTAATTTCAGTACCACCAACACACAAAAAAACACCCCTAAGACACACCCGTGATTCTAAGATGCACCCCGTTTTTAGAGATGTTTATATGGGGGGAAGAGTGTGTCTTAGAATCGAAGAAATAGGGAAATAGATAGCAATTCTGGTAGTCAGAGTAGAGAATACTTGGCTGGATAGACTAAAGGTCTGATTCAGTATGGCAGCTTCTTATGCCAAGTGATTCATCTTTTCCCTTGCTGGTGGGAGATAGATCACAGTAACAGGGCCCCCACGTGCTTAAGCTCAGCATCATTCATTATAGCGCACAGATATTGTTGGGGTGGTGCAACGTGTGAACATTTCTGTAGTGTGGAACAAAGAGGTAATACATTGTGTGCCAATTGCTGGACTTACACTAAAATCTATGGACACTTAATGTAGTTGCATCTTGGGAAGTGGGTCTTATACTGCATGTCAGCGATAAGAAACATTAAGGAACCCTAAGAGGTGTGTTTATTTTGTTTTCACAGTTTTCTGAAGATGGAAGAGATCTGGGACAGTTCGACACCACATTGACCTTGTTGCCAAAGGACTTGGACAGCACTGTTTTTGAAAGTGTCATATATTTATATTTCCACAGGACTGAGAACCTGTCTTTGAAAACAGCAATGGTCCCCCACCCCACCCTCAGCTTTTCCCCTCCCTCAATCACAAAGGGAGATAGCAATGGATGAAAGCAAAAGATACAAAAGCCATAAATTACCCGGGCAGAGAGAGATGAAAACATCTACAAACTGCCAACAAGATTAATATGCAGTTGATGGGAAGCACTTTCACACCAGGGTGCCAACAAATAAACACAATTCAAAAATATCATCCCTGCTGTAGTGGAGGGTTTCCTAAGACAGAGAGCTACAGGCCCATTTACACCATGAAGCGCTCATATCCTGAATTCCGAAAGTAGAACCTGATAGTGGGTGAGGGTGTGTGTGGGACAGAGGAAGAAGTAGGTCACATTGCAAGGTTAGAGTTTTCAGCATAAAAAGAGTGAGGCTAGAAAGGCTGGTGGGCGAAACATGGAGATCTGACGATCAGGGGGTGACACAGAATTGTCTTGGGAGATGCCGCCCGCTGTGAGTGCTAAGCAAGCTGCTCTGGCACTGGAAAAACAAGCGGGTGCCGCACTATGTGTCAAGGGCCGGGCTGTGATGGCTTACATATATGGTTGCAAGGCTCAAAGGGGAGGAAGGACATAAATGTCCCACGTGGCTCGCAAAACTGGATTTGCTGATCAGATATTCTACCGCAGACTGCTGGTAATAGTTAGTGTGATTTTCTCCGAAGCACATATCTTTCCACCTGTGAATTCTTCAGTGTATTCCAGAATTTGCTGAACAGAGACAGCAAAGAAAAAGCTGACAATCACTACAAATTCAGGCAGGTTTCTATCCTTCTCATATTGTATAATGTCTGGCAGGACAAAAACAAGATGTGATGTTAAAACACACACACTTCATTCAGATCTAAATTCACCCATAGTGACAATGAGACATAAAAAACCCCATCACATAAAATACGTAACATCTTCAGATACAGATTACCAAAAAAAACACCTCCAACAACTATAGCAACCCAGAATGGGTGCATCAACTTATATATTTATTTAGTATTTGTTTTATTAATGTATCAGTTCTCTGTATTATTATTATTATTATTATTATTATTATTATTATTTATATAGCACCATCAATGTAAATTACACCATCTGTAAAATTCTCTTCCTTGAGAGGCTTGTCTCACCCTCTGATGGATGGCTTCTTGGTGCTGTGTGAAAACGTTCCTCTTTAGACAGGACTTTGGCCTACATTATTATTATTATTATTATTATTTCTGATATGTTGCCTTTGGTATTGTCTTATTCATCTCTCTCTTGTTATGTTTTAACTCTAGAGCAGACACTTGTCAAGTTTGTTTCCTAAATGCTATTTGGTACCAGCAACAAGATAAGCAGGTTCACTGGTTTCCAATTTGTAGCTCAGTTGTAATTAGATTTTGATACACTATAGAAGACTGCTGCCCCAAAAGGGCTGGAGCCTTTCTGAGACTGAACACTCAAAGGTGGAGCATTTTGTGAGTGTTTCCTTGAAAGGGCTTAGGGAGGCATCCTAGCAAAGCACCTGCTGTTACTATCTCCCCCTTCAAGGTCCCTAAATTGGGACAGGGCAGGGGAAGGTAGCACAGATGCTGTCCTGGCCTAAGCAGAGCATCTTTTCCCAGGAGGAATGGGACAGAGACTACGAGCTCCATCACACCGGGGGTTAATACGCTCCCTACCTTCGCTTCGTGTTTTCATTCCTCAGTTACTTCCTCTTTTCAAGAAGAGGAAGTACCCAAGGAGCACGAGGCCCATTGAGTCCGCTGCTCTAATGGCGCTGCTTCTCCTGCACACAGCAGGAGAGAGCAGCAATTCCGAGTTTTAAAAAAATCGGACTTAAAGAGGGTTTTTTTTTTTTTTTGTCATGCAAGAAAGGCCAGAAGGGGCAGAAGGGGCGCGGAGGCAGACTACGTCATGTGAGGGACCTGAGCAAACTCTGTGAGTGCCCAGTAACAAGAGTGCAATAAAATGCTCGTGGGATGGACCTTTACTAATCCAAGAACCCCTAATGGGAAACTAATGCTATGCACGTCATTTATGCCAGAGGCAAGGTTCCCCAAGAGTATCAGTTCCCTGCCAAGGGTTTTGGAACTATCCTATCACTGGTAGGAAAATGTGCTCTGTTTGAGCCTGGGCAGTGCCCTCCTCTTGCTATCTACCTTCCTGTGTCCCACTAAGGTAAGTTACTTGGCATTGAAGAAGGGGGAGATGGCAGTGCTCACAGAAATGATGTCAGTACAGGCCCTGCTTCAACATGCAACACTTCCAGCATAAGAAACTCTAAATTAGAAAACAGTTTTTTCCTAACTGTACTATATAAAATATATAAATTGGAGGAAAGTATTATTAAGGATAAAATTATCAAGCATGAAGAACAAGTCTTGCTGAAGAAGAGTCAGCACACCTTCTTCAAAGATAAGTACTTCTCCTTAACCTTTTGGAGTTCTTTGAGAGGATTAACATGCATGTAGATTGGACTGATCTGGTAGATATTGTTCACTTGGACTTCTAAAATGTTATGGATAGAGTCCCTCACCAGACTTCTGAGCAAATTTAGCAGTCATGACATAGGAGGAGAAGTCGTCTTATGGACTGATAACTGGTGAAAGCACAGGAAGAAAAGAGCAGGAATAAATGGATGTAGAATTAAACTAGACTGCTGGTGTTTAACATTAAAAACGTGGCAGAGCAGCTATTACATTGAACCCTGGGGGGAGCTTCTGGTTTGGGTAGAATCATCAAGCTAGGGGATGAAGTAATACAATTATCAAGCATATAGAAAGACCGGTCCTGCTGAAAAAGAATCAGTATGGGTTCTGTAAAGGTAAGTCTTTCAGAGTTACCTTTACTTGAGAACGTCAACATATAGTCAGGGGTGATCATATAGTCAGTAAACAATGACATTGTTTACTGGACTTCAAAAGGTTTTTGATAAAGTCCCTCACCAAACTCTTCTGAGCAAACTTAGCGGGCATGGAGTAAGTGGAGAGGTCCTCTTATGGATCAGTAACTGGTTAAAGAACAGAAAGCAGAGAGCAGGGCTAGATCTACACTAGTGCTTTTAATTGGTATTAAAGTGCTCTGATAACTGTTGGGGCATATTACACATCACACATATCACTTTTCTAGCATTATTTCCCACTTTTTATTCTATGCTATCTAAAATACTGCAACAGACGTCATTGTGTGTGCGCTACAAGGTATAAATGCTCAAGAGGGTTATACGCATCACCATGATGGTTAACTCTCAAAATAGAGGAATGTAAGGAATGGCTTCCACAAGGATCTGTATTGGGACTGGTGCTTTTTAACTGGAGTTAGTGGAGAACAGTGAGGGGGTCAAGTTTGCTGATGACATCAAATTATTTAGGGTAGTTAAAATAGAAAGAGAATGTGAAGAGTCCCTAAAGAACCCCTCCCAAGTAGGGAAGTGCACATTAAAAGGACAAATGGGGTTCAGTGTGAGCAGCGGTAAAGAGATGCACATTGTGGCCGTAAAATACTAACTTCTCATATACATTAATGGAATCTGAGTTGATAGTCACTGACTAAGAAGGAGTTCTTGGTATTTTGGTAGATAGCTCAAAAGAAAAATTGATTGAGCGATTTATTGCACACTCATGATTGGCCACTCAAGGACGTTTGTGGGTCCTCTACACATTGTTGTCAACCTCCAGGGTGTCTCTCACACTTCTCCTAATAATGCAGTATTTAAAATAATTGCAGGATGTCCTTGGTGTGTAAAGCTGGTGTAGCTTTACACTAGATGGCAGTGTTTCCTTAAAGTTAATAGCATTGCCAAGGGGGGAAGTTTTCAATTCAAAATCACATGGTCACTGTCTAAAAGAGCCTGTTGTAAACATGGAAAGACTCCAGAACAAGAACCTGGTAAGGATGCAGGGTTTTTTCCTTAATGTAGATACAGCCACAGTGAGCAGTTGCTGTGAAAGATAAATTATATATTGGGGAACATTAGAAAAGGAATAAAAAATAAAACTGCCAATGTAATACTGCCCTTATCCAAATCTATGGAGTGACCACACTTGGAATACTGCATCTGGTATAAATAGTATGCTGGACTAGATAGGCATTTGGTGTGTCTCAGCACGGTTCTCCATGTGTTCTTAGATAGAGTCTACAAAGATCTAGTAATGCATTTACCCCGGCATCAGGGGTGGGTGGGTTACAGTTCAGTCACAAAGTGGTTCTTCATGGAACATGGGTGGGGAACTTGAGGTAGCCCCAATCTGGCTTTCCAGGGTTCCCGGGGAGGGGCACCCCCTTTCCGCCATCCCCTGATCGTTTGGTGGTGTCCTGGCTTTTGTGCAGTTTTTTCCCCATTCTAAAAGCTTGAAATGCCTCCTCTAAGATACATTTGTAATTTAGATAAATTAAAATTGTAAATGATACAAGAAAAAAGAAAAGCACCTAGTAGGAACACCAAGCCAGGGCTGAACAAATTTCTCCACCCCACCATAGAAATAAACATATAGGGGAAACAAGGGTGCTTTGTTGTCGGGGGTGGAGTGGGAATTACGTCTGGATCCCAGGGGATCAGTTCATGAGTCCGTGCACAAATTCCTCCTAACGGAAAGTGGTTTGAGGAGCCTGTCCTTCCCCATGCCACATTTTGTATCAATTTGTGTCACTGATGCTGAAAGCAGATTTGGTCAATTCTCACCATTTTTCTGTTTGGTGATAGGTGGGAACTTCATTGGAGCATGTTCCTATTAATATGGATATCAATTAGACAGTCTCACAGCAGTTGTCTAGGAGGGTCCTTGGAACAGGAGCAGGATCATCTGGGTGTGAAATTAAATAAATCTGGGAGTAAATTAATTCAAGAAGGACAGCCTTCAGCTATCTGGTGTAGAGTGCAAATTTCTTGGGGTGATTTGATTGGGAAAGTAATGGCTTGCCTTCTCTGAAATTTAAATTCTAGTAATTATTTACTTCTAAACATGTATACATACACACACACACACACATAAAAATTAGCATTTGCAAATTCTCTGTGAATTAGTATAATATCTTGACTCTTTTTTGGGTGGTTCATGTCCTCTTTTGGGGGGATGCGTAAGTGGCTTCCGTAGAAGGAATGGTTGCTTACTTGGCTAATGGAAAATATTACATGATACAAATCTGAAAAGACTATGTAAATCCAAGTGGCCCAGCCTTCCTCACTGTAAGGTATTGGGGTATGGGTCTTAAAGCAGGATCTCAAGCGAGTGCCAACGCCTTACTTCCTGCACCACCAGTATTCTGGTTCTCAGAAGTCCATGCGGGCTAGGTCTAGAGCATAAGGAGAGTCTATTTGTGAGCCTCACAATGCTGTCTGCTGGGGGAGGGTACTCCCCATACAATATAATAATAATAATAATAATAATAATAATAATAATAATAATAATAATAATAATCAACCATGGGGTGGACTACGATCAGCGTTAAGTTGACTATCACTCCAAGCTGAGTTGATTCACTTAATCCCCCACTCTCTCTCTGCTCCTCAGTCCTCCTGCTAGTATCCCATCAACCACTGCTGCCAAAAAACTAGCCTGCTGGCTGGGCTAGAACAACAGCCGCTGCTTTGACTGCTCTTGCCTTACAACTCAGTGCTGACAATGTAGCCAGTGGTTGCCAATGAAATAACCAAGGGTACCCACCACATAAAACGATAACCAATGGTGGTTCAACTAGCCAACTCTGCACAGCGTTGGTTCTTTGCGTGGGTTATTAAACATTGGTTTAAAAAACTCCCACCACACAGCACAATAACCCACGGTGGGTTAAATAACCAACCATTGACTATTTAAACCACTGTTGGTTATCATATTGTTTGAACCCAGTCATTCACTTAATAACACCCCAAATCGATTATCAGAGGTTGCTGTCTCCCTTGCTACATGACAGGGTCATATCCGGGAAATATCAATAATAGAGTGAATTCTACTGCAAAATTTTGTGAAAAATAAGCAGCAATGTCATTCAGGAACTCTTTTTATCCTGTAAAAGCTGCCAGCACCAAAAGTAATTAAAGAATCCAAAAACACTCTTTAGTGAAATGAGCTCAAAAGAAAGTTAGTAATATGCATGGATCAAGGAGTAAGAGCAGTCACAGAAAGGGGATTATGGTCAGACTGTTCATGGCACCTGAAGACTATATCGAAAAGTGATCTGTAACATTACTAGAGTGAATTTCTGATGCACATAACCTGATACTTGCTGCTCAGCTTCACCTTTCACACACCTGACTTGGTGGTCCTATTACTTGCTCTTCTTTTCTCTTGTAACATTTACAATTTCACTTACATAATTCATCTAAATTACAAACATATCTTGTAAAATTAAGACTTGTTAACACAATCAGTTCAGTAAAATGCCCATGATAGATTCAGGCTGCAACACGACGTGCATTTTCTAGGGAGTAAGACCCTTTGAATTCGGAGAGACTTACTTTGGAGAAAACAAGCATAGGATTTCACAGTCAGCCAAGGTTGAGGTTAGATATAAATAGTGTCCACTGAATTGTGCATTGGACTGCATATTCTACAACAGGAATTTTGCAACCTGAATACAAAAATTGTTCAGATTGTTTTCTTTGCATTTGTGACATTTCTCAGATATTTTATTACCATGAAATGCAGAGACTTTTGCATAGGCTGAAGGGTTTTGCAGTTTGTGATAAACACTGAGTCAGGGAACATCTTGGAAGGGAATAAGAGCTCTGGGGTGTGGTACTCCTATAGGGAAGGGACTTGAATCTTTCTAGACTCAGAGGAAAGTTGAAAGTTTTACTGTCATCCCCAGAGATTGCTCCTGTCCCCTTGCCAGCAAAGAGTTTAAACAGGTAGGGCAGACCCATAATTGTTCTGGATGTACCGGGCCCCTGTTCGTAATGTTACTGAAGTTTGTTTAGCCAGAGTGAGCTAAGGAAAATGAATATGTAACCATTGGCAATGAAGGTTCTATCATTCTGAAAAACCAGCACAGATGGAAACTTTCCAGCTTTGCTGTGACTGGCCTTGAACAATTCAACCCTCCAGATAAAAGCTATAAGGTGGGGACTCAGTGTGGCCCCAGGCTGGTCACACTCTCTCTCTCCAGCTAAGAGCCAAAGGCTTTTAGCCTTATTTTAGAAAGTAAATGCCTTTGGGTATGTGCGAGAGGCTACTGGTATGGTTTAACTGTGGATTAATGATGGACAATCTTTTTGGCAAATGTAGTCTGCATTTTGGTGCACTCTATAGCTTGGGGCCTTGAGTGCTTTTACTAGGAAGCTATGAGGGGAGCAGGCACTGGTACAATGCTGGAGCAGTAAGTGGGCATATTGACCTGACTCCATGTTACAGCCACAGCCAACATCTGGCTCTTCATGCCTTACTTGTGGCTCCTGTGCCAGAGCTGGCTCTAGGTTTAAGGGGACTTTGGAGAAGGTGTCCTTTTCAGACACTGGTGGCTGACAACAGGGGAAGAACAGCCACTGCCTGTGCTTTTCTGAGCCCCACATCACCTTGAATTTCCTTTCTTTCTGACACTCCATTTAAAGATCTGCAGCTATGAAGTATGCCAAACTATAGCTGGAATTGTCATGAAGGCAAGGCAAGTCTTACTTCATTGTTTGTTCTGTGCTGATACAACTGCGTATTCCCATTTCATCCTTAATTTCTATAAACTTCTGATTGGTTCTTTATTAGCAGATATTTTAAGGTCTAATTCTCTGAGTTTTCTTTCCTTCCTTATGAAGAAAGTTGACATGATAGAACAGCCAATGTCTCCTAATTGACCTTCAGGGTCAAGGACATTGCACTGATCATGAGCTGACAGTAATAGTTGTGTTGACAGATCTATTTCACCAGCTGTACAGCAAGCTATGTGGGATTAGGCTCAGAGTTAACTCTTCTTTTGCTTGCTGGTTACCTTGCCAGCAATTTTATGTGTCCACGAAGCAGACGATGGCCTTTTCACTTTAGAAAATACTTCTAGGTTCAATTATCATGTTTAAGGTAAAGAGAGATGTGTTTATTATTATTCTCACTCCTTCCTCCTCCACGCCCTTCCTGCTGTATACATTTGCTCCTTTTGTCCCCATTATCTCTAAGTTTCTGAAACATAAGACATGCTGCTCTTTAAATATTGTTCCACATCCTTCTGGGTCTCAACCAGCATGGCTACAAGCTTAGCAAATCTTCCTTCTCTCCTACACCATTGCAACATGCTGCCTGACTTGATTCCACCTTCTATTATTCCCTGTTCTCCTACTTTAGCTCTTGTTATTCTACCAGGTACCTCCCATAATTTGGCAATCTCTGTTCTGGCTCCATGTCTGATTTGTAATCCCTCCCCCCGGTTCAGTGCACACACACACACACACACACACAGTTGACCTATCAGATTATTTTTTAGGGATGAAAAGTGTTCTTCAGTCCCAATTGCCATTAAAGGAATTTATTGCTATTTACAACGAGAAGGGAAGGACTAGATTTAGCAAGCTTTAGAAGTGTTATGGGGGTGCACATAAAATCAAAGTACAATTCAAAGAGGGCCAGCACCTTCCACTTTAGATAAACGTGTTGCAAGAGCTGGCACTCATATTATAACCCCACATGGCAAAGAGCCTTCTCTCTAAGCAATCAGCCGTGGAAGCACCTCTAGAGCTGTGGAGAAATAAGGCCCATTCAAGGAATACAGAACTGTGCTGACAAATCTTGTAGCTTCTGGATGGGACAAGCTCCTTCAACGAAAGTTTCCTCATCCATGGATCAATTTGTGGTTTCATGGTGTGTGTGTGTGTTTTCTCATTCTAAAGGGTTAAAATTCCTCTCCTTTAGTTGCTGGCATTAAGAGCTTCAAGCTAAAATAGGCTGAGAGTTTGGGTATTTTGAGCCCTGTCCCCCTTTTCCTTTTTACTAGGATGATCTAGGCATCTATCAGAAAAGTAGGTTCACTGATGTAGAAGGTTGTTTGTTTGCCGGGGGGGAAAATAACAACTTTACAGTTTAAGATAAGGGGAAAAGTAATTCACAGTGTGCTAGAGTGCTATGTAAAATCTCAAGTTAAATTGCCATTTAACTATTAACCAATTAATTGAGCAAATTTAAATATATCTGCATATTACAAAAACTTCAGTATAGATAAACAAGACATTTTTAGAAGGAAAACTAACCAACCAACCAACAATTTAGTCTTTAATAGTACTTTTTTCTTTCCCTAGTACAGTAACAGAACCAAAACAGTCCCAAAACGTAAGCAAGTATGCCATTACCCCTCAGCTCTACCAAGTATTTATTTATTTATTACATGTTTATACCGCCCAATAACCGAAGCTCTTGTACCTATTAATACTGCCCCCACCAATAATTTAAAAAGCTTTAATTGATTAGTCTGAATTAAATTGACAAATACTTAGAACCCTAATTAATTAAAGAGACAATCTAGTGAATAGGATGCTTAAAACTATCCATAAATTTATCATATATTTGGGGCAAATAATCCATATAGCAACTGGGTTCTTTCCTAAAACGATTATTCTGGAATTGTTCTAATTATCACTAAGCACAAGGCAGTATCACACTGTCGGTAAGGGTCTAATTCATCCCACACGTCCACAAGAATCACTTTTATGGAGTCAGCTTGAAATTACGTTTCATCTCTAGCCTTTTCCCCTTCTGCTTTTCCAATAAAGCTGAGCCTTGATTATCACCCCAGGAGGTAATTTGAGCTTCAGATGGCTATAAAAGGTTGTGAGCAAGTAAACTCTGTCTCACTCTAGGCTCAGATGAATGGCCCATGCATACATTTGGCACAATTTCAACCAAACATTGCCTTCCACTGCTGCAATGTTGTTGCCTTGCCTAGTGCAGCAGTTCCATTAAACTGATCTATTAAACTGATCTAAAAGCAGTCAAATATAGCCTGAGCTTTAAAAGCAAAAGTAGTATCCCTGTCTGAAATGGTACCTGAGTTTGTAGTCTTCAGAGGTGATGCATCGTAAACAGTTCTTCCCTTTGGATAGGACAGTGGAATAGGAGTGTTCTCAGTTTTCACTTGAGTTTTGGTACTGTAGAAGCTTCTTTGCACTTTGTACTTTTCTTAGTGGTCTAATACTACCTGGGGTTTAACCACAAACCTGATGTGTTAGCGTGTTGTGAAAGTTCAATCCTCCATCCATTAAAGAGTTGAGTAGTAGCACAAAAAACGAAGTGTGAGACTCACACCCAGAACCCAGGGCTCTTTCCATTCCTCCTTCCAGAAGACTGTTATCATAGCTACATATCTCCAACAATCCGCCAGAAGCATATGTGTGAAGAGGCGGGAGCAGACAGAAGATGAGTTGGCTCATACTCCAGATCAGCCAGTGCTTACTCCGTTCAGCCTGCTACAGCTCTGCCCCTTAGCTTAAGCACACCCATTTGCTAACTGTCCCCAACACAAAGTCTAGAGAGCGGGGCCTTTCTTTCGGAATTCTTTTAGGGCTCTGTCTGAAACACTACATGTAGCAGCCATACACAGTCACACCTGTCCTAATATACGCTGAGGAAGTCCTCAGCTGGTCTGTGTAGGAATAGGGAGAAGCATGGGTAGGAATAGAGGGAGGCATGGTTATTATTTATTTATTTATTTATTTATTTAGAATATTTATATACCGCTCCCCATTGAAAAATTTCAGAGCAGTGTACAAGGTAAAATGAAAATAAAAACAGAATAAAACAATTAAAACAAAATTTAAAAAGAAGCAAAAACAGAAATCCAAGGCTGCATGTTAAAGAAAGGCTTCTTGGAATAAATATGTTTTCAGGAGGCGCCGAAAGGAGTACAAGGTTGGAGCCTGCCTGACCTCCAGAGGCAGGGAATTCCACAGGAGGGGCGCCACCACGCTGAAGGCTCTTCCCCTGGTGGATTCCAATCGGAGGATGGATCTATGTGGAACCACCAGGAGCAGGCCCTCGGATGACCTCAGTGACCGGGCAGGTTGGTAAGGGAGAAGGCGCTCTCTCAGGTATCCTGGTCCCAAGTTGTTTAGGGCTTTGTACACAAGTACAAGAACCTTCAACCTGGCCCGGTAGCGAATAGGCAGCCAGTGCAGTTCCCTCAGCAGAGGAGTTACATGCTGGAAAGGGGCAGCATGGTTACTGATTGTGCCGGGGCCAGATTCCAGATCCTCTGAGCAATTTCTACCATTGCATAGGTCGCCAGATCAGATCAAGAGCAACTTTAGAAACAAACCCATTAAGGTAGATAAAAGAGCTCACTGCTGCACATGTTTCAGTTTTTTTGCTGCTGCAGTTTCCACTGCTGAGGACAGGAGAAAAAAATCTCCATCAAATTTATGATCAGATTCCTAGCCTCTTTCGTGATTTTCCAAAGGACACCCATATGGAAAGATGATTGGGACAAAGCCTGAAGCCCAAGCAGAACCACATTACTTTGGTCAGGTTCCGTTGGGACCCAAAATAAAGCAGGTGTCCCTCCAAAGTCAAGAGACTCCAAACTACTCCAGAACAATGGTTTGTTACGGACTAATGTTTTGGATAAGAGATGTGACTGCAGATTTTGAGTCTCCAAATAGTGTCTTTTGCATGTATTTCTCTAAATGCTGCAGGGGGAGTGGGAGTGAGTGAGTGTGGTTGAGCGACTGGCAGGACCACCTTCTAATCCTAGGGCACATTTTACCATGGGCTCCAATCACTGAACTTTGTGTGAGGGCACAGATGGGACCGTGAGATGAGCATTCTTCCAATGCCAGCACAAGTCACTAGTAAAAAGCCTTAAACTATTTTTCGAGCCTCATAACTCTCTAGCCCATACACCTTTCCTTCTGAAACTTTGCAGGTTCCTTGCCTGGGGATACTCTATGATAAGTGCCATTTTTACCCAAACTGACTCCCCCACACAAAAACAAAAACAAAAAAACCCCAGCAGGGAGAGGGAAGGGGAAGTGTAACTCAACCCACCCACTCCAAATTGGATAACTCCCCTTCCACATGAAAGGTTGCACCTATCTGTCTGAACTTTGCAGGTTTCTTACTTAGGGACGTCTCTGGGCTGCCTGTAATTTTCAAATTTTCCACAAGAAACATAGGAAGATGAGCTCGTCTTCATTTGGAGACCTTCAAAATTTCAAGGCTGCTCTTGCATAATGACCCTATGGGTGTCATTCTGAAATTTGGCAGACTTGATCCTCTCAGAAGGTGCAACTATCCTGCAACATTGATATAATTCTACCAAGAAATATAAAAGTTAATGGCAGTTCCCATATATATATATATATATATATATATATATATACATACATACACATAGTACAAAATTTACTGCACTTATTTTTCTGATATTGGGTAGGCCTACTTCCTTCTGAAGGGGCTACTGGGTCTGCAACTCTCATCCAATTCTGACTTGGAGCCAATCTACAAGGAAATGTTTTTTGAGTGGCTCCATTTAAATATGGATTTTCATGTAATTGGTTTAGCTCCTCCTGGGACAAACACTAGCTGGTAATGCGGCGTATATATTAAAAATGGTTTGCATGGGGCAAATGAGTAGAACTGAACTTTATCACATGGGTAGGTTCAGGGAAGCGAGGAGGGGCTGCTCCCCCTTCTCCTCCCTCCCACGCTCAGTGAAGCTTTTAAAACCAGCAAGGCTCTGCGTATCTTTGCACTTCCACAGGTAAGAGGCTCCTTGCGCTCCCCTCCCCACTCCTGCGCTCAGTGAATATTTAAAGGGGCAGGCAGCAATTGAGCGCAGGTTGAAAACAGCATCCTTTCAGAGCAGCAGAGCGGACTCCCATACCCAAGGCAAGGAGTTACTTCCAGGTAGACACAACCTTTCCCCCACCCCATGCAACTCTTCCCTTCCACAAGTCAGCATCACTTCCACCAGCTGAGGTCATCTGGACTCCCAAACTGCATTGAAGCCATTGTGACTGGAAACCCCATTACAAATTTATTTATTTATTTATTTATTTATTTATTTATTTATTACATTTCTATACCACCCAATAGCTGGAGCTCTCTGGGCGGTTCACAAAAATGGGGTTTTGTTTTTTTAAAACACGCACGCACACGCACTGATTTAGGGCAAAATGATTGACTTGTGGGTGGAGTAGAACCGGACTAAAAGCCCCAAGAGAAAAATGTCATAGTGTTGTTGTTGTTTTTTTTAAATTCCCATGGTAGTGCAAAACCTCAGTTTTCCAAGTCTTGACTCCAGCTCTGTACTGAGTCAAAGCAGACTGGCTCCAAATTGGTCCGAGCAGAAGCAGGCCATTTTCCAAAGTGTCAACTTGGGTACGAGTTGAAACCAGGGTATGTACCATAGGTATTGATAATATTTTCCACAGTGCCATAAAAGTATTCCATTTGGGGGTATGTTGTTCATCCCCCCTGCTCCAAACACATCACTCACACTTTCCCTCAGTGACATCACCACTTAACAAATATTATTGGCTACATAGTGTTATGTTGTTATCTAGTTCTCTGCATTATTCCTGGGTGCTATGTGTAGGATCACATGTGACTAGTTCAGAAAGGGAAAAGCAGCAGTAGTCAGGGTGCATCTTGGGCATGGAATTTCAAGGACCATGTATCCCCCCATTTATGGTGAAACATTAGGAGAAGTTGAATCCCTCCCAGCGCCCCTCAGAACTGCACTGGACAAGGCCGCACTGCCCACGGCATGGAAAGGCACGGGCATCTGACCGTCACACAGCATTTCATGGGTGGGGTCAGGGTGCAACAGGGTTGTGTTCACAATCTGTTGCTAGGTTGATTTTGGAAGCAAGCAGTGGCAGCTGTACTAGAGCTACCTAAATAAAAGGAGGCGGTGGTTGGAAATACTACAACAAAAGCTGGGGTGAACACCCTCCAACCACAAAAAAAGAAAACCAAATTCACAAAAACTGTTTAAATAAATATATGTATATCTCTTATTCTCTCTCTCTCTCTCTCTCTCTCTCTCTCTCTCTCTCTCTCTATATATATATATATATATATATTAGTAGCGTGTAACATGTACATCAATCGTATAATTGTACATTGGAAACAATTATATTTATTTATTTATTTATTTAAGCATTTTTATGCCGCCATTCAGCCAAAAAAGGCTCCCATGGCGGCTTACAAAAGTATTTCTTGCCAGTCCCTGCCCACAGGCTTACAATCTAAAAGACATGACATAAAAGGAAAGGGGATTGGGAGGGAGGAGGTGGGGAGGAAGGAAAGCAAATTCAGGCACTACAATCTTAGTTGCAAAGTTCAGCAGTCAAAGTTGACAGTTGGCATCAGGAGGGAGGGGGCTCTCAGCTGGAGCTGGACCCAGGCACGATGGAGAGGTGTCTGGCTGCTGCTTCCTCCATAATATGGTTCTTCAAAGGTCAAGGGTGTCCTTCGGGAAACTCCATTTCAGGTATGAGACCAGGCAGGCTTGCGTTTAGAGATGAAGGCCTCGATCCCTTCCTGACCATCCTTGAGGGCAAGGTTGTCCACCATGACCCGGGAGGCTATTCTGTAGGCGGTGCCGACGTCCTGCTCAATCTGTTTGTAAAAAGTGGCTTTCCCCTGAGACACAACGGAGCGGCTGCACACACATATCTTGCAGGCGATTCTCGCAAGATTATACAATTATACAACATATGATAGCAATATTCATATAATAAAAACAATTTTACAGTGTCTAATAATTCAACAGCGAAAACAATATTGTAGCGTGAAATAATTCAACAACAACAGGAGTCCAGTACATTCAACCTGTTTCGCCAGGGACTGCTTCCTCAAGACAACACTATATAGAACATAAAAACATATGGAATAACCATTACTTATATAGTATGTTTTCATGTTCTATATAGCGTGGTTCTGAGGAGACAGTCCCTGATGAAACAGGTTGAATGTAATTCCTGTTGTTGTTGAATTATTTCACGCTACAATATTGTTTTCGCTATTGAATTATTACACACTGTAAAATTGTTTTTATTTTACAAATATTGCTATCATATGTTGTATAATTGTTTCTAATGTACTTTACTATGAGCACTATTGATGTACTGTTACATGCTACTAATATTTATTTATTTATTTACAACATTTATATCCCGCCCTATATCATTAAGATCTCAGAGCGGTGTACAATTAAAAACAAACAGTATAAAACAATAAATATGCACAGTTAAAAACAAATTAAACCATGATCCAAGTTAAAACAATATATAATTTAAAAGCAATAAAAGCAGTTAAAACAGTTAAAACAATGTGCCAGTGAGTTTAACCATCAAAAGCTTTGTTAAAAAGCCATGTTTTTACTTGGCATCAAAATGCAATCAATGTTGGTGCCAATCGGGCCTCCAAGGGGAGGGCATTCCACAGTGGGGGTGCCACCACAGAGAAAGCCCGCTCCCTTGTCCCAACATAGCGCATATGTTGCATTGGTGGGATGCGGAGAAGGGCTCCTCCAACAGATCTAAGTTCTCGGGCAGGCATATATAAGGAGAGGCGCTCTCTCAAGTATCGAGGTCCCAAGCCGTTTAGGGCTTTAAACGTCATTACCAACACCTTGAATTCCGACCGGAAGTGTATAGGCAGTCAGTGCAGTTCCTTTAAGACCGGAGTTATGTGGTCTCTGTAAGATGTATCCGCCAGCAGTCTAGCTGCCGCATTTTGCACTAGCTGCAACTTCCGCGTCGTCTTCAAGGGCAGCCCCACATAGAGTGCATTGCAGTAGTCTAATCGGGAAGTTACTAGTGCATGCACTACTGTGTCTAGGTTGTCCCTGTCCAGGAAAAGCCGTAGCTGGCGGATCAGCCAAAACTATCCCCAAGTACTCCGTGCCACAGAGTTCACCTGAGCTTCCAGTGACAATGATGGCTCTAGGAGTACTCCCAAGCTACGTACCTGCTCCTTCGGAGGGAGCGCCACCTCATCCAGAACAGTTCATTTACCCAATTTCTGGACTCGGGAACCACCAATCCATAGAGTTTCCGTCTTATCAGGATTCAGCTTCAGTTTACTGGCTTTCATCCAGCCCATTACAGGCTCCAGGCACTGGTCCAGCACCTTCACAGCCCCAGCTGACTCCGACGACAAGGAGAAGTAGAGCTGAGTATCATCAGCATACTTTTGACGCCCAACCCCAAAACCCCTAACGAGTAACGACCTCACCCAACAGCTTCACATAGATGTTGAACAGCATGGGGGATAGAATAGAACCCTGTGGCACCCCACAGCTTAATTGCCATGGGGTGGAACAGGAATCCCCCAATACTAATATATATATATATATATATATATATATATATATATATACTGAGAATAAGAGATATACATACATCTATTTCAACAGTTTTTGTGAATTTGGTTTTCTTTTTTGTGGTTGGAAGGTGTTCACCCCAGCTTTTGTTGTAGCTGTACTAGAGCAGCAGGGGCTGTTTGGGCCGCTCTTGCAAGGGGACTCTGTAGCCAGCAAAAATAGCTAACTCAACACTATGTCAATGGTGCCCGCCACATGACATGCTAACCAATAGTTGTGCAGATAGTCAACTCTGACTGTTTGTATTATTTAGGGTGGATTCCTGCATTGAGCAGGGGGTTGGACTCGATGGCCTTGTAGGCCCCTTCCAACTCTGCTATTGTATGATTCTATGATTCTATTATTTTGGGGAAAAGTCTCAGCAGATGACACAATAGTCAATGGTTGACTATTTAAACAACAGTTGAGTTGACTATCATCTGGTCCAAACCCGGTCAGTGAAGCAGCAGCATCCTTGAAAAATAGCGGTGTCAAACAGGAGCAAAATTTAATTATTATACATACAATGTATGTGTTTTTCTGGGGAAATCCATCAAAACTACAAGTTACTATCCAAAAATAACAACTGGAAAATATTTGACACAGTCCTAGAAAAATAGGATTGTTACCAAAATTCTTCAAACTGAAATGGCAATCAGAATTATTGCCCCTTTTCTAATATATCCTAATAATTCCCTGCTCTAAATTTAAAGCCATAGTTGTATTTCACCATGTCAATGGTCCATCTCCTGTGTGTGTTTCCCACCTCCAGTTCTAGGATGCTTCTGCTATTCTCACTATGATTAGAAAATCTGCTTGGTGCTGTAAGTCTTACTAAAACTGTCTCCACCTCAGTTTACTTGAGGCATCATTTTACGAGTTTTGATATCTGAAGAGGGAGGCTACTTTTAACCCACCAATGCCATCTGTACATAGCTTTTCTATTTAAAATAGCCATGTCATTTGATTTATTACTCTGCCCAATGCCCAATATAGATTGGCACAGGTCATGACAGCTTAACTGCGGTAAACCTTTTCCAACATTCAGTCCACCTCCTAGTACAGGGTGACAAGTTTAGCTCTGAGCGATGATCATCTGCTCTTGCTTTGACATGTTCCCTGTATTTTTGAGATGCATGATAGAGATCTAATTACAGACCAATCGAAAATACGATTATCGAAAGCAGGAACACACTACAACTTAATTAGGGATGAAATGAGTTAATTAGCAAAGCATCCAAAGATTTTCTCAGTGAGCACACACAAGGTCCAGCAAGGTATCAGTTTCCCTCTGCTCCTCCTATTTCTACTATATGCACACTTTATTGTGCTTATCCATCTGAAGTGAATAATGAGTAAGGTTACAAATGCTGTCTTCCTAATGCTGAGGTTTCTGGTCATTTTCAAGCCATTGGACCTCCCTGTGGTATTTGGGAACTAAATATGATGTGGGCAGCCTTAGGGCATGTCTACACCAGGCGATATCCCGGGGATCGTCGCGGGATCGTCCCTGTGCGTCCACATGATGCACAGTGGATCCTGGGAGCAGGGAGGGAAGATCCCTGCATTTCCCTGGGATATTGCCATACCCCTTTACCCCAGCTTTTCCCGTGGTCTCAGGATTGTCCTGAGACCATGGGAGGTGTGGGCGGCCGTCCCAGTTTCATCCCAGCTCCTTGAGAATAAAAGTGAGGAGCCAGGAATCAGGCACAGGGCATGGAGCTCTTCAAGCACTCCGTGCCCATTGGGGGTGGGGAGGGGAGCGGGTTCGGGCCTTTAAAAAACCCAAAAAACTTACTTTTGTGCTGGAGCACAGTTGGACTCCAGGTCCTGTCTTTTTTAAAAAAAAACACCATGGTGGGCGTGACGTCCTCCTTCCTTCCTGGATGTCGCACACTGCATGTGAACGCAGGGGGAGAATCTCGTGATCAGCATATTGTGAGATCCTCCCCCCTCCCTTCTGGAACGCTGGGAGGTGTAGATATGCCCTTAGTCTCCTATGATATTAACAGAAATAGAGAAACAGAGAAAGACTCAAAATCAGGAGCGCTGCTTCCCTTGCAGCTGTTCTTCTAGAACAGTGGTTACCAAAGTGGGTGGTACTGCCCCCTTGGGGGCGGTGGGATTGCATAGGGGGCACTAAGAGGCAAAGGGGCAGCAGGGGGGCGCTCGAGGTGGTCTTTTCCAAGAAGCGCCTCTCCAGAAAGTCTTAAAACCCAGGGACATTTTTATGGGAGAAGGTAGTTTGGTCCCAAGACATATAAGGGAAGAATCCACACATGTATTAATACCGTTTAAGAGTCCTTTTAACAGTGAATTGAAATGTTTCAAAAGCACCAAAACGCTAATGAAGAGACATACCCTGCTTGGTGTACCCCGCTATCCTGTACTATGGAGGGTGGTTCAGAAGCTCCTGGTTGCATTTCCAATATATTTGGTGGAATGTAGTTTTAGTGTGGCCTGCCTACTTCTCTCCAAGCAAAGAAATCGACTCCCGATTACTAATTGTGGTGATTCAAGACTCATGTTAAGTGACTTTAAATCAGACATTGGGAAGCTGGTATCACTTCATCAAGCCCATCCATCACATTAGGAATTTACAGAATAGTGAGGTACTCTACCCTAGTTACTAAATGTGATATCTAATATTCTTGCTAAATGACTATCAGACTTTGAAAAGATGATATCACTGGATCAAGTTTAATTGAATAAACTAAAAAAATGTAATTGGATTTTGAATAAATATTCAATTAATTGTTACTGTTCTGAATTTTATTGTTATTAACTTCCTTAGTGGGTCGTTGAAAACCGCTGTTCTGAATATTATTCCAAATTCATGACACCGTCTCACATAGCACCATGGACATATCATAATTTCAGAGTATGGAAATGATAGTTTCCAGTCAGTCTCAGTTGTAAACTTATTTATATTTATAAATGTATGATGGCACATACACTCTTAAATCAGTTCTTGCTTTTGAGATTCCCATTATTGTATTCCTTTCAGTACATCTTATGCAAAATGTAGAAAGTCCTCAGGGCAGGTTCAGGGACACCTCCACCTACAATGAAAAGCGGAATCCTGCTGTGCAAATGGTCACTGATGGATGCCTCCTGTCGCCTTGCCTCCTGCTTCCATCCCACAATAGGAACGAGCAGCTTCCCCTTTCTCCACACAGGGAAGAAAGAGGAAGCAAGCAATGAGCATGCGACGTTTTTAAGGTGCAACCTCGCCTGAACATGTCAGAAATAGTGCCAATTAGCGTTACAGCAAGAAGGATCGGATTTTCCTGGTGGTACTTCGAAGCGTGGAAAATGACAGAAGGAGTGGGAGACACCTGGGAGGATCGCAGTGTCATCAAAATGTCCCGCAAAGATCCGTGAGTGGCCAGTCGTGAGTGTGCCATAAAATGCTCATCTCATTATTTATTTATTTATTTATTTATTTTTATAGCACCATCAGTGTACATGGTGCTGTACAGAGTAAAACAATAAAATAGCAAAACCCTGCCGCATAGGCTTACATTCTAATAGAATCATAATAAAACAATAAGAAGGGGAAGAAAATGCACCAAACAGGCACAGGGTAGAGTAAAACTAACAATATAAAAGTAAGATCAAAATCAAGTTTTAAAAGTTTAGAAAAAAGAAAAGTTTTTAGCTGATCTTTAAAAACTGCAATTGAACTTGTAGTTCGAAAATGTTCTGGAAGAGCGTTCCAGGCGTAAGGGGAAGCGGAAGAAAATGGACGAAGCCGAGCAAGGGAAGCAGAGACCCTTGGGCAGGTGAGAAACATGGCATCAGAGGAGCGAAGAGCACGAGCGGGGCAATAGTGTGAGATGAGAGAGGAAAGAGAGGAAGGAGCTAGACAGTGAAAAGCTTTGTAGGTCAACAGGAGAAGTTTATATTGGATTCTGAGGTGAATTGGAAGCCAATGAAGAGATTTCAGAAGTGGAGTAACATGGTCAGAGCGGCGAGCCAAGAAGATGATCTTAGCAGCAGAGTGGTGAACAGAAACCAACGAACTGATGTGAGAAGGAGGAAGGCCAGTGAGAAGAAGGTTGCAGTAGTCCAACCGAGAAATAACCAATGCATGAACAAGAGTCTTGGCAGAAGAGACAGACAAAAATGATGCTCAAGGTGTAAATCTGAACTCTCTCAATCACATCCATAGGTTTCTCTCAAACAGTCTGGAATAGTGATCTGCCTCTACATTTATTATGAAAGCAAGTATTTAATTTCATCCTTCAGAGTTTGGAAACCAAGTTTTCTAGCCTCAAGTGTCCTTCCACCACCTATAATTCTGCTATTGTTAACTCTATTTATGGAGAGCCTCATTCTACCCCAAGAGTGGATCTTCCACCCACCTTCCCTCTATGGGCTTCTTGATATTCCCCTTGTTTGAAGCAGCCTACTGGATGCCCCTTCCTCAACACCCCAGCAGTGGCAACAACGTTTTTGTTGTTAGTGTTTCTTTTAAATCACTTCGGGACACCTTCGGGTTGTGTGAAGCGATACATAAATGTAATTAATCAAAACTAAACTAAAGTGGAGGAAACTGAACATCTTTAATACTAAAACTCCTATCCTAATTGATTATGGTTCTTTTAAAAAGACATAGCATAGTGTTACAAAATAGCAATAGTCACAGAGGAAAAGAAGCATATAAAAGTTCATCTCACTGTACCTGAATGTGTTCCTGCTTTTTCCCCAAGTCAGTTCTGGAGACAAAACCTTTTGCCATCAAATGGTCTGGTTTGATGCTGAACTAGTGGCCATTTCTACACCATCTCTACATAACCATTCTTTGTATTTACGTTTAGTTGCCAATTTGCACTTGTGAAGGGGAGGGAGGGATTGTGTTTCTTTCTTCATTCCTTTTGTATTATTTTCGTACTTGCTCAGGGCGTTTTGGATTCATGGCTTTTTTGTTAGGAAGTTTTGAGAGGTGATGCCCTGTAACCCTTAATGCTACACTTAAATGCCCCTTCTCTTGATGCCTCACCTTAGCTAGCGATTCAGCTCCCCACTCTCATCTCACTGTACGCATCAGAGCTGAGGCCAGCCAGCCTGTGTTAGTTGGCACAGACTTGCTGTAATATGTGAGTGTTTCTTCTGCATAGGGCTAAAGCAGCCTTCCCCAACCTGGTGCCCTCCTGATGTTTTGGACTAGAACTGCCATTATCACTGACTAATGCTTATAGTTGCTGTAGGTGAAGGGAGTTGTAGTCCATAGCATACAGCGGGCATCAGATTAAAGACGGCTGGAAGATGTGTCCTGATGCCTGGGTGAGCACAGGCATCACCAGCAACATGCTACCTCTTTTCTGTTTGCAGATCAGAGACATTGGGCTTATCTTCACCTAGAGCTCATTCAAGTGCTGGTATTGACATTTAAAACCCTAAACGGTTTGGGGCCAGGTTATTTGAAGGAACACCTCCTCCCATATGTACCTGCCCGGACCTTAAGATCATCTACAGGGGCCCTTCTCCGTGAGCCCCTGCCAAAGAAAGTGAGGCAGGTGGCTACCAGGAGCAGGGCCTTATCTGCTGTGGCACCCCGGCTGTGGAATGAGCTCCCCAGAGAGGTCCGCCTGGTGCCTACACTGTACTCCTTTCGTCGCCAGCTGAAGACCTTTTTATTCTCAGTATTTTAACACTTAATTTTAACTTAAATTTAAATTTTACTGTTCTAACTCTGTATTTTAATCTTACATTAATTTTGCTGCGTGGTTTTATCTAGGGGTGTGCACAGACCCCCCGCTCCGCTTCACTTCCAGATCCGTGATTTTTGGATCGGGCCACTTCACCCCGCCCCTGCTCCGCCCATGTCCGCTCCGCTCCGCTTGGAGCTCCGGATCCGGATCGGAGCTCCGTTTCCCCCCCCATAGGCTTGCATTGAAAGCTAAAAAAGTAAACAACTTTTTTTCTGTTCAAGTTAGAAACCTCATGTTTGGCACCATGACACCTCATGGGGGTATACACATGCATGCCAAGTTTCAAGGGAATCCCATCATCCCCTGATTTTTGGGGAATTTATGAAAATCGGGCACCCCATTCACACCCCTTTCCATAGCTCCGTCAATTTGCACGCTAAAAATCTCAAACTCGCCACCATGAGAGTTTATCCAGGGACACACACGCACGCCCAGACTCAAGGCAGTCCCATCATCCCCTGATTTTTGGTGCGGCTCTAACTTCTAACACACCACCCATAACCCTAATTCACACCCCTTTCGATAGCTCCGGCAATTTGCACGTTAGAAACCTCAAACTCGGCACCATGATAGCTTATCCACGTGTCCACATGGACGCCAAGTTTCAAGGCAATCCCATCATCCCCTGACTTTTGGGGAATTTTTGAAAATCAGGCACCCCATTCAGACCCCTTGGGATAGCTCCGTCAATTTGCACGTTAGAAACCACAAACTCGGCACCATGATAGCTTATCCATGTGTCCACATGGACGCCCAGACTCAAGGCAATCCCATCATCCCCTGATTTTTGGCGCGGCTTAACTCCCCCAAATTGTCCCATTCTACAACTACGTCAATTTGCATGTTAGAAACCTCAAACTCGGCACCATGATAGCTTATCCACGTGTCCACATGGACGCCAAGTTTCAAGGCAATCCCATCATCACCTGATTTTTGGGGAATTTATGAAAATTGGGCACCCCATTCACATCCCTTTCCATAGCTAAGTCAATTTGCACGTTAGAAACCTCAAACTCAGCACCATGAAAGCTTATCCATGTGTCCACATGGACGCCCAGACTCAAGGCAATCCCATCATCCCCTGATTTTTGGCGCGGCTTAAACTTTTTAACTCACCCCAAATCAAGTCCCATTCTACAACTACGTCAATTTGCATGTCAGAAACCTATCCTTTGGTCCCATGACAGCTTACCCATGTGTCCACATGGACGCCAAGTTTCAAGGCAATCCCATCATCCCCTGGTGTTAGGGGAAGTTTTGAAAATCGGGCACTCCAGTATGTCAGGGATTTAAAGTTGCAATGCAGACAGCTCAATGGGGCCAGTTCCAAGGAAATCCCAACATGCCACGAGATAACCCTAAATCTTCTTGCACATTTGAAAAATGGATTATTGAACTTGATAAAGTCTAAGTGAGCGCAGGAAGGACGTCTCCCCTGAGTCAAAGCAAGACACATACACCATCCCTGCAAGGCGGGAAGGGGAGAAGGGAGGGAAGGCAGGCAGGCAGGCAGGCAGCATGCATTGTAGTGCCGCAAGGATGGCTTGAGCACTAACGCATAGCAAACCAACCCGTAAGCGGGCGCAAGGAGCAAGTGAGGCAAAGATGGCTGGTTGTTTCTTTCTAAGCCAGCAGTTACGCATTGAGGGGCACAGAGGAGGACGACTGGGAGCAAGCGTGCCGGAGGGTGCTGGGCACGAACCGCAAAGCCCATCTCCCAGGCACCAGGCGGGCAGAGAGGCAGGCAGAGCAGGCGTGGAGTCAGTCCTGGCAGATGCCCCACCACAGCAGCACCCCAGGGGAGGCGGGCAGGCAGGCAGGCTGCGGGCATTTCTGGGGGCACAAGGAAGTGATGGCTGGTTTCTAAGCCAGCACTACAGTTAGTCACGCATTGCAAAGCATCCCAGCGAGTCGGTCACCGAGGAGGAGGACAGGTCCAGCAGCAGGCTCGTGGGCTCAAACGATAATGAAGGACTTGGGGATACTCCTCCTCCTCCTCTAATGCCACCTGCCTCTTGTAAAGGGGCACTTTTCCCATTCCCACCCTCAAAAAGAGAATGCCGGGCACAAGTTGCAGAAGAGAGTGCCTCTGCCTGCTCCTTCTCCTGCTTCTGTTGCGGAGCAGCCAGCCAAGGAGTTGCCCGTTTATTTTCACAGCAGGAGAGGCAGCCTGCTTACTGGTGCCAGCCTGACCCTTGCCTTGACCACTGCTTTCAGCACGCCCCGCCACAGACATGTGCCTGCTCCCTCTTCTCATGATGATATTACTAATAATAATATCTATAAGAATATACTAATATACTACTACTAATATGTATAAGAATAAAATATTAATACTAATAATAGTATGTATAAGAATATATGTATAAGAATATGTATAAGAAAATTAATGTATGTAGGGAAATGGGACAAGAAGTGTGTGTATGCTTTGCCCAAACAGGATTTGAAATGCTCAATCAGTGGCTGTTGCACTTCACAAACAGTGCACTGCACACACAGCACGCTCACACAATCACACAGTCACACACAGAGTCCAAGTAACAGAGAGAAGAAATAGAGAATATTTTTTTTGGTATTTTTTTGTATTTTTTTGGTATATAGAAGGAAGGAAGATAAAACACAGTCAGGCTTTAAGAGAGGGGGGGGGACAACCAACCAACCAAACACACAACCCAGTTATCCCTGATTCTTTTCCGCAATGCAATCCTATGGGCGAAAACCGCCTTTTGACCCGCTGTCCGTTTGTTGACCCAATTTTTTAAAAAATATAGCACGCGACCCGCACGACGCAGAGAGGTGAGAGTAGTCTCAAAATGACCCCCATCCACGACTGTGTAAGCACAAGAATTTTCAGAACGATAGCTTCAAAAACAACCCAGTTATCTATGGGCGAAATGTTTCAAGATGGCGATCGGAGCGCTCCGCGGAAAGAGAAGCGCTCAGAAAATGGTCGCTTCTCTTCGCCTTGCTTCTAGGGGTCCGCGGTCCGCTTCTACTCCGCCTCTGGGCAAGGCGGAGCAGGCCAATTCGCTCCTGCTTCTGCGCTTCTAATAGGAGCAGAGCACATGCCTAGTTTTATCCTGGTTGTGCTTTTAACCTGTCGGTTGTTTTATTATGGTTTTAATTTTTGTGAACCGCCCAGAGAGCTTTGGGTATTGGGCGGTATAAAAATGTAATAATAAATAAATAAATAAATAAATAAGAGGGGGGAGAGATGATTGCAAAGTTTTCAGGTTCAGCGGTCGTCCCTCACGGGGCACATGCCAGCGAGTTTGCCCGCAATTTAAGGAGACCTGTTCCGGGGCATTTTCATTTTTTTATGACACCTGACTTTGGCAGAAGAGCAGAATTGCGACCCTGTAGAAAGATGAGTTGTTTTAACACACACACACACACACACACACACTCGGCACTGGAAGACCCTAAGACCCATCCAGAATGTGTCAACACTGTTCTTCCCCTCACACCAATACCCATGGGCTCACCCCACACAGCTGGTTGCCTGTTCGCTGAGCCCCACTTCACGAAGGGAGGGCACACCAGCCGCACATCTTGGGATTTTTGCAAGAGCGGGGGAGAAACCGGGACAATAGCTGCCATCGATATCCTGGGGAAACTAAGGGGTCATCTCTAGATCACTGCAGGATCAGCTGTGCGTCACGTGGCATAGTAGCGACAACCTCGATACTATTCTGGAATAAACGGCTGGCGTGGATTAGGCCACTGTTTTCAGGTACAGCGAGGTCCCAGGCTCTACCCTCCTGCTTCCCTCTTTCCCCTTGACCTGCGTTAAATGCATTGTGAAAGAGAAGTATAGAAGAGTGCTGCTAGTAAACCAATTAAGATACCAGTATAAGGGCAGAACATGAATCCCATCATTATGTTTTAACAGATAACACATCACTGAACAACAGTTACAGGGCCACAACAGTGTGTGTGTGTGTGTGTGTGTGTGCTGCCTTCATGCTTTGTTTGCAAGCTTCCTGGAAGCATCCAGCTGGTCACATTTGGATCCAGACCAAGATGCTTGACTAGATGAACCTTCAGCTGGATCCAGCAGGGGAGATTGTATGACCAAACTATTTGTTCAAGAACTGACGTTATTCCATCCTGAGCTACAGATCAAGAAACAAAGAGCATATCTAACCTGGAGTTAAAAGCTTTGGAATAAAATGGAGAATTTCAGTTTTATGGATTACATTCTCTCTACAAAATGTCCTTAAAATGTTCCTGGAGACTAATACAAGGGACTTATATGGGCTCCCCCCTATTTTGGAGCCTTGTTTTACTGTGGTGACAACTGTTAGTTGTGATTCAGATAAAATGTCAGCCTTTGACTAAATAAAAAAGCATGCTTAGGGGGAATGCTCAAAGGAGCATAAAATGTCAGTGATATTTACAACAACTCTGTAAGGTAGGCTAGGAATATTACCCCATGTTATAAATTGAACAGAGAAAATTATGTGTTTTCTAAGGTCTCCCAATGTGTTCATGGCTGAGGTGAGATTTCACTGGGGGCTTCATAATTAATTTAAGTAGAAGTGTCATTTCCAATTTTCTACTGAAACTTGATGTCCTTGATAAATATGTGGGCTCCACAAGAGGGAGCTTTTACCTATATTTTAATTATGTGTCTGTAAAAATGAACAGAATTGCGGCAGATGAGTCTTCCATTTCCGCTATTTAGGCTGAAATCTTATACACACAAGGGGGATAAAGTTCTATGGAACTCATTGGGACTTAGGCTGAGTAAATATGCATAGGATTGTGCTGTTAGAGAATGAGGGTAAAGCAAAGCTCATAGCTGGTCCAAAACAAAGGCTTTGGGTTAAAATTAGGGCTGTGCTCTGCTTCACTTTGGATCGGAGAAGCAATAGCGAGGTGGCCTGATTTGCCTCCGACAAAGGCGGAGACGGATCGGGTCTGGGGAGCTGTGGATTGAGATGAAGCAGATCGAGACCAAGTGGATCCTTCGCCTAGATCCGGAGCTCTGAAAAAAGGTAAGTGGGGGCTTACCTAGCGCTGCCGCAGTCCGTGCGGTGATGGCTGCAGAACCAGGCAAGGGGCAGGGTAGAGGGCGGCTTACCTGGCTCCGTCGCGGTCCGGCGGTAGCTTCAACTGAGGCCGAGGATTCAAACCGGAAGACCAGGCTGCTGTTTGAGTCCTCGGCCTCAGTTGAAGCCGCAGCCGGACCATGACGGAGCCAGGTAAGGTGGGAGGGGGGCCTTACCTGGTGCTGCCGCCACAGAGCTCCAATTTGGATCTGGAACTCCGCAGCGGAGCAGACCATAGGCGGATCGACGCGGGGCGGAGCGGAGCTGATCCGGAAATTGGGGATCGGGATCCGGAGCAGATTGGGGGTTCCGCGCTCAGCCCTAGTTAAAATGGAATCAGGCTTATTAAGTCCATGGTTTTGATAAGGATATGATTAAAATTGGAGTTTTTCTCTCTGTCTCTCCATCTGAATCCATGTCATTACAAATTGAAACCAAAAGGACGAAGGCATCCAAGTCAGGTCAGAAAAAAGGAGAAACAAATTCTCAGGATGCAAAGATTTTTATTACAAAGCCCAATGCGTTTCAGCCTGTGCTCTCTCAAAGGCCTTCTTCAGGGGGTTGTTGGAAGATGACTGCAGAATTCTCTCTAGCAAGATCATTGTCGCCATTGAGCATTAAGACAATGATCTTGCTAGAGACAATTCTACAGTCATCTTCTAACAACCCCCTGAAGAAGGCCTTTGAGAGAGCACAGGCCGAAACGCGTTGGGCTTTGTAATAAAAATCTTTGCATCCTGAGAACTTGTTTCTCTTTTTTCTGATTAAAAAACTGGAGAAAGGTTTTACAGAAAATTCCAGTCTAGTCTTAGAAGCAGTCAGGAAAAGAGGAATAAAACATGAAAGAAAGAAAAATGTGAGATATAAGTAGAATGTAATGGGAGAAGGCAAGTTTGCAACAAGGGGCACAATTCAGTTGGAAATTCTTGGGCACAAACAACATTATTTATTTATTTATTACATTTCTATACCGCTCAATAGCCGGAGCTCTCTGGGCGGTTCACATTGAAATGAATGGAGGTGTCCAAGGAGCTCAGGGGTGAAGAACGAGTGGATCAGGTATATGATGTTAGAGGTAGAAAGTTGTGGAAGGGTTTGACAAACAGGAATGTTTAAATGGGGTGCATGCAGGATAAGACTACTAATTTAATAGCATGCTTTGGATTGAATTTTCACTATTGTCTGCCTTGAACCTAACAATAAATAATGAAATTCATTGGAGGCACACACACACAAACACACACGCTGAAAAGGAGGGACAAAGGAACACTTCCAGACAATTCAAATGTTGAGAAAAAATGAAATAAAAACCTGAACCATTCTTGCCCTTAGTGGCCAGCACAGTAGTTTGAGCTTTGTACAGTAAGTGAGGCTTTTGCCAAATGAGAAGGCCTTTCGTTGTCCTTGTTTTCTGCTGATAGGTTTTACAGAACTATCTTGAAGACAGGTGGGAAGAGACAATTCTGCACCAGAGATCAGGGATGCTCCCTCCCCAAAATATCTTCATCGGAATGTCTCCTCTAATTCTGAAGTTTCAGATTACTTGGTCTTATTTCTCAACTGAATTGGGAATTGATTTATTAAGAATTCTCCATTATTCTGCATTTTATTTTTGAACTTGTGCATAGTATTGGACATGCAAAATTGGTTCCACACCTTCTAGTTCCTTCAGCTCTTTCATATCTTTCTCCACTCTCTACTATACTCACTGACATGGATGAAATGCTACAGAAAGGAGCCTCAGGATTGTACGTAAGATTGCGTCAAGATACTTTTTGTGCAGTGGTCTTCTGGTATGCATGTGTACTTCTCTGTATTTATAAAATACCTCAAAAAAACCAATGCTGACATGATTGCATTTTTCATTACCTTGAATCCTTTTCTGTAGTGTATCATCAATGCACAGGAGCATATATGTCTATGGCATCGTTAGAGACTAAAAAAAATATTCTGGCATAAGCTTTCATGGACACTGTCCACTTCATCAGATGAATGAAGTGTTAACCTCAAATTGGCAAGTGAACTGTGGAATTGAAATGCAAAGGTACAGACAATGAGGATTATCTTAATGGTTGCTGCAACGTCACCGACCCTTACACTAGGCCCGTCACATAATAAACTCTTCTCAGGCCAAGCTCCACCACCTGAAAACCTGAGGGAGGGTTAAATAAAACCTTTCCCCTAGCTATGAGGGAAACAGGTTAAATATAGGATCTATTTTTAAATGTACTGTGGGCATATTCTGGTGTGGGTGTTTGATAACTGTGAGGCAGGTGAATAATGCCAAGCTGACACATGGTATTTAGTAGCTAACAAAATAATATTAAGTTTATTGTCATGTTAAAAGCTTTAAATGAAAATATAATGCTTCCAATCCTGCCTAATCCAAACTCCCCATACACCAACCAACCACTTCTCTCTCTCTCTCTCTCTCTCCACACACCAATCCTAAATCCCTAGCAATTAATCTCCTCTCACTCCACAAACAATTCCAATCTCCACTCTTAACAACCACCATCGCGCCTCCCCTCAGTCACTCTTTATATACTCCTTCCTCCACCCTACCTATTACATTACAAACCACACTAGGGTGACCATATGAAAAGGAGGTCAGGGCTACTGTATCTTTAACAGTTGCATAGCAAAGGGAATTTCAGTAGGTATATATGGAGAGCCTGGTGAAATTCCCCTCTTCATTACCAGATTTAAAAGAGAGCAGGGCACCTGCAGCTTTAACTGGTGTGATGAAGAGGGAATTTCACCAGGTTCCCCATATATACAAATGACACCTGCTGAAATTCCCCTTTCAATACAACTGTGAAAGATACAGGAGCCCTGTCCTCCTTTTCCTAGGGTCACCCTAAACCACACCCACTCAGTTCTAACATCCCATACTCACCAGACATACTAATTTAGATGTACACAAGATACTCAATTGTGGAGTAACGCCGCAGTTGCCATTCCCAAACTGTTGTTAGCATTGTAATGGTTAGATGATTAACATGTTTAGTGTGATAAAAAACAAACAAACCACTTTTGGCCTTATTTTGTCAAACTGTGGGGAATAGGGCAGAATACATGCTGCTCAATCACTGACGGAGCCGGCCACCAATTCTGGTCTGTGCAGGGCTAGCTCCACCACTTCTGGTCTACAAATAAATTTTAACGTGGTGTTTTAAATGTGTAATTTTGCATTGCTGCTCTTTTTATCTGGTTGAGCTTTTATATTGTATTTTATATTATGGTTTTATACTGTTGTTTTATACTTTGGTTTTAATTTTTGTGAATCGCCCAGAGAGCTCTGGCTATTGGGTGGTATAGATATATAATAAATAAATAAATAAATAAATAAATAAATACTAGGGTGACCATGTGAAAAGGAGGACAGGGCTCCTGTATCTTTAACAGTTGCATAGAAAAGGGAATTTCAGCAGGTGTCATTTGTATATATGGGGAACCTGATGAAATTCCTCCTTCATCACAACAGTTAAAGCTGCAGGTGCCCTGCCCTCTTTTAAATCTGGTCACAGTATAGCTGCAGTATAGCTCCTGCAGCTTTAACCGTTGTGATGAAGAGGAAATTTCACCAGGTGCAACATGCATGCAAATAACACCTGCTGAAATTCCCTTTTATATGCAACTGTTAAAGATACAGGAGCCCTGCCCTCCTTTTCATGGGGTCACCCTTCTCTGTACCACTTGTGGAACTGTGATTCAGTGGTTCTGAAGGAAGCCCCAAAATGAGTGGAAATATTTGGGGCCTTGCCTCTTGAAGTGCTACATGGCAGTTCCACAGGCAGGAGGGGCCGCTTGCGGACTGGAAGTGGCGGCCAGCTCCCCTACTGGCAGGGCAGAATTGGATTCTGCCCATAAAGTTGGATCTCTTGATAAATTGTTCTTTAAGCAATTTGACATTGGTCTTTGGAATCCCTTTGTTCAGGAATTGGCATGTTAAACAAACAAAGAAAAGGGATAAGAATGTAAGAAATATTTTGCTAGTCTGAATCTGCATTGTGTGCAGGACTACTTTATTTTGTCTGTCATGACTATATGGCCAATCAATCCCATTTGGATGACCCACGTTTTAATATAATGGGAGAAGAAGAAAAAGTTATCTCTATCCACTTGGGATGGACAAATCAGTCAATTTTGTTTTCTATTCAGTTCCTCTCTCCCCCTCCTGCCCGCAATTTTAAATTTAGTTCATCCCAAAATTTGAGATTTTTGAAAACAAACCACATGAACATTTATATTCATACCCGCATTTCAGTCTTGTTCAGAATTTTGCCTAATACACAGATTTTTTGGCTAGGAATTTCCCTTACATTTTAAGCATCTTCCCCCACATTTTAACTCACAACCTTTTTTTTTTTTTTTTTAGAACACCCATACCATACTATAAATGTTATGCCATTACCCTATTTTTTTGGGGGGGGGGGATCCATCTAACATTTCAAACCAATGCTCTATTTTTAAAAACAGATTTCCCCCCTACATTTAAAACCACAACATTAATTTTAAACATATTTTACTGGATACCTTCTGAACCTCAGTCCCCCAAATTTTACTTTGAAGTTTTTGAGCTCATCTTTTAATGGGTCCGCCCTGTAAATGGCTTTGTAAAAAGATTTAGTAATGGATGGCAACTTTGGAAAAAACACCTCTTTTTTTCTTTTTTTTAAAGAATGCCGTTCCAATCCTCAGATTTAAAGATTGCCCACAGCACTCCATGTAAACTTTCAGGTTGTTACACCTTTCCTAAAAGTGCCACCTTTGTAGTCTGTTTTCAGGATCTCATCCAATTTTAAAGACCTATTTAAATGATCTACCCTACTTTATAACACATAAGCTGGGGGAATCATGCTTGCTTGAGAGTACTCAGAATGCATTCTCTCATGTTTGACAGTACCATGTAGTACAGATTTCCCCAGCTGTGTGCCCTCCAGATGTTTTAGACTACATCTCAAGAATGCTGTGGAGATCTTGGTGGTGCTCAGCTGCTCTTCCCCAGACTGTCCTTCTTCACTGCTACATGTGTTACAATGGCTAGGACATTCATGGGGGTACTGATGCATGGCAGGGACTTCTGTGAAGTGCTGGATCTCCCTGCCACAAATATTCCAGGATAAACCCTGTCCTCCATCAGATAGGGGAAACATCTGCCAAGTTTGCTGCTTGGATAGGGTAGCTGTTGGTGTGGACCTTTTAGTCAGTGTACTGGAAACTGGTGGCTTGGAGGAGGTGAAGATGTCTTCCTGGGTGTCAAATTGGCCATCTGCTTGGGTTGCTGCCATTATCTCCATTGCTCAGCCAAGTGAATCTTCATCCAGGTCGAATATCTCTCCTCTCTAGGAGGATGGCTGCCAGGCTGTCATGTAAGAGCATGATACGGAGTTTTATTCCTGGATTTTTGTTGTGACTGGTGACCTCCTTGATTTTTCCTTCGAGGCATTAATTAAGTCATTTGGCAGTTGTACAATGGAAGTCCTGCAAGCGATCTCCTTTGACATCCAGATGAGGATATCTGGAAACGCTCTGGAGCTATTGATGAGCCTTCAGACTCACTCAAAGATTGATGAAGTCCCTCACCTCTTCATTGTTCCAGAATTTTGCTGACAACCACTGGGATCTCATTTATGAAGCATCCTAGGATGTGGATATCAGGGAAGCAGATACTTGGGAGTCCTGTATGTTGTCTTAATACCATGGCTAGGTCTTGGAATAAGGTACTTCCCTAGATATGGTAGGTTTAGAACGGAAGGGTACCTTCTGGAACTGGAGTGCTTGGCGATCTAACTGAGTAGGCCCAAATTTGTCAGCAACTGAGCTTGAAGTTGCTGGGCTTTTTTTTTAATCCTTCCCAAACTAGGATAGGTGGCCATCTTGGTGATGGTGTGGGGTTGGGAGAGCTGCATTGGAAGAGATGAAATAATCCAGACATACCTGATGCAGATGCAAAACAGAATACCCCCCCCCCACACACACAGTAAAAACTGGTTGGGTACAGGCAGTGCAGCAGTATGGTTCTTCAGATTCAAAGGAGCCTTTCATTATTTTATTTATTTATTTATTTATTTTTCATGGCATGTTCATGATTTTCTCACCTATGGGTATTAATATTCAATTGTATGGAGTGGCCTTTGCAGTAAAATAGAAAAAGAGACTAGGAATAGCCCCAACATGTATGCTTTGTGTCTTGTTGACCTGTCCTAGGACCATCATTTTCTGTTGGAATCTAGGAGAGCGGAGAATATAAAAAGCGGGGGAAATTCTCTCCCTTCAGAGCTTTCCAACTTTCCTCTCTCATTTTCCCACCTGCAGCCACTCTCTTCTGTTCTGATAGCAAACAGTCTGCCAAAAGAGGCTTGTCTATCAGACCAGATTTTGCTGGATGCCCCAAGAGACGAACGTAACCTCTGCCCTATGTTGATGGATTGAATAAAGCCACTAATCGTTAAGTGAAAGTTATACCAGACATTGCTCAATGGTGTGTGTGTGTGTGTGTGTAAGAAGTGGGGGAGGGCAAATAAGAGTAGAGTTTTCCAATGGTAGGACTTGGAAGCTTTCACAACAAAACAGCTGGCTATGAGACACAACTGCTGATAGAGTACATTAATTACTGTCGTCAAGGTTTTAGACACACTTTTGAATTGCTAGTATTACCAGCACACTGGATTATCAGGGAAGGAATGCCTTCCCAAACAGTGAGAAATGACAATGAATAATAATGGTCTGAAATGACCTGCTGAATGAGTTCTCTGAGGTTTTGCCTTCCATATTGTCCTTTGAGCTATTGTCTCCACTTCTCCTGATCATGCTGAACTGAGGACTATGATGGGCACTGCAGCAGATAAAGATATCTGAAACTGACTCTGGTTTCCAGCTTCTTGAAACCAAAGTCAACCCTGAACCTTATTTTAAGGCTCTTCAATTTCTGGCTAGACTGGAGACTGTCCCCCACCCCCTTCACCATTGACTGTTAAAACTGGCTTGATAGTGGCTTTGTTGTCTGTGATGGGCATGCACTTTTGTCTCTTTAAATGTTTTATTTCCCAAAACCCTTCAGTTGGTTTGGCACCAGATATTGATGGAAGCTGGGTGGTTCGTGTAACACTGATACTGCACCAGCTGCACCGGTTGCCAGTGCATTTCTGAGCCCAATTTAAAGTGCTTGTTTTAACCTTTAAAGCTAAGAATGGTTTTGGCCCAAGTTAATAACCTCTCCTCTAACAGCTTTCCTGCTCTCTGAGGTCTTCAATGGAGGAGACCCTTCTCATTTGACCAGTTAGATTGGTGAGTACAAGGAAAAGGCCCTTTTCAATGGTGCCCCCCCCCCCCACAATATCTGGAATTGGCTTTCATCATGGGTTCATCAGGCTCTTTCTCTACAAGTATTCAGGAAAACTCTGAAGACCTACCTATTTTCACTGGGTCTTTATTAATATCTGGGCTGCTGGTTTTATATATAAATACTGTTTTTATTGAATGTTATTGTTTTGTATTTTTTAAAAATCACATATTGTTTTTAACTTGTACACCACATTAGAAGGGTTCCAGCCTTAAAAGCAGCCTAAAATATTTGTGAACAAATAAATAAAATAAAACCCGTTTGACCAAAGATGTTAGTGGGACAAAAGAAACTTTTGTGTAAATTTCATGGGAAATAATGCCTGTAACCTGCCATTTTCACCTTATGCAGAAACACTGGTTTCTGCATAAGGTGAATACTTAGAATAAGTATTCTAAGTATAAGGTGAATACTTAGGTATAGAAGAGGAATGTACAGAAGGAAACTTCAGGAGTGAGAAAAAGCTGAACCTACTGAAATCCCCATTTCTACATAACTGGTGGAGGTCACTTTCCTCCTTGACTTCTGGCCATACAAGAGGCTTAGTACTAACCTATAACTGTAATTACACATGTCATGTACCTCAGTCATATTTTTGAGTATAAGTAAGATTGACTATCCCCCAGTGATCACATACTGTTCTATGCCATCTTCCTCTCCGTTCCAGCATTCATTGATTTCTTAAACATCATTGCTAGCAGGCCTAAACCCTTTTTCATGTTTCCGCTCTAGAGTGGAGATAGTGTTTCTGTTGCACCAACGTTTTGTTCTTGCCATGCTCAATGTCTTGCATCTTACTGTGTTGCCCATGAACATTATACTGTTGTGAGCTTCATGTATCCAAACATGTTTATAGTACAAATGTGCTTTCTACTCTCCTGATAGCAATTTTGTTCTTTACAGTTTGGGAGCCAATGTCATAATGCCAAATATAAGTCTAGCCAGATTTATATTCTAGCAAGGAACAAATATATTTTCTATAGTGTGCAAATTTTTAAAATGACAAGTGTGCACGTGAATGCATATGGGTGTGAAAATCTTGAAAAGAACTCTCTGCTGGATTGGGAAATACATACATGCAAATAAAACTGTAAAACAATCTTAAGTAGAAATTAAGTGGAAGCAATAACCTATGCTTTTAAAAAGATTTTAAAACTTGCATAAAATTGGAGAAGTTCGGATGTGATGACTTGGATGAAAAAGGTTGCAAAATATTTGACCAAAGGACCAATGCTGCATTAAGAGACTTTGCATCTGTATCAGAATCTATTTTAAGAGGCAATAATTTCAGCACTAAAATCCCAGAAATGGAGTTGCAAATGTGAATTATGCAGAGTTTAGTTATATAGTATTATCTAGAATCAATTATGCAAACATGTAGACTGCTGAACACATACCTTCAAAATAATGAAGGCTGTGGTTGCAAGAACTAAAGATTGATTATAAAACATTCTACTCTCTGAAAGAGTGGAATAGCCAAAGGGCCTTGCTACGTTCTAGAGCAGACAGAGCTTGGTATATAGTGTCAGTCCCCAAACTGTTTAGATTTTCTCCTGCTCCCAGAGGGAAGCATCCTGTGAATGGATGGCAGTTTTTACTTAGCTGTACCGGAAATGTTTGGTTTGGGCTTGAAATGGCTCAGGACTAGTCTACCTGAAGCCATGACTTCTCCCATATTTTCCTGCCCGATTGCTAAGATCTCCTTTCGAGGCTCTTCTTGGGGTGCCACCACCAACAATAGTGCAATGGGTGGCTACCAGGGCCTTCTCTGGAGTGGGCCCCATCTATGGAATGTTCTTCCCAGGGAGATCTTCCTGACATATTCACTGTATACATTTAGATACCAGGTTAAGCTCTTCCTTTTCAAGCAGCCATCTAATCTTTAATCTGTTGCTTTATTGATTTTACTGCCAACTCTTCAATGATTTTTAACATTTTACAGTTTTAATGCTTAAATATTGTTTTGATACATTCATTGTTGAATTTTTGCTCTTTTTTGGGTGGTTGTATGGTTTTACAATTGGAAACCCACTTGCTGTGATGGGCAAAGGGTGAACAGTGGCAGTAAAAACAGGGAGGGGAAGTGGGCTGGGGCCTGCAGTTGCACATGCCCAGGGGCACCCAGAAGTCTGGTACCAGCCCTGTTTCTTCTTCAGAAAAGATGTTATAAAAGGCTGGGAGGGGAAAAGGTGATGAGATGTTGAAGTCACATTGTCTGCAAAGCCAGACTAGTTAGTCCCAGGTGTACTGTGGGAGGAGGAGTCGTCAGCAAGTCATGTGATGGTTACAGGAGGGCTCTGCTGCTATTGGCCATGCTGGGAAGAAGTTGGTGGTGATGTTGGGATTTTCAATTTGTGGAATGTAAAGTCCAGTGTTTTTCATCCTGGTCAAAGCACACCTTGCTGATGGATCACAGAGACAAATTAAGCAGTCTTTACATTAACAAAGCAGGAGGTAATTTTAGACGCTTTTATAGGTAATAAAAGTCAATTGAAGCAAATTTGGGTAGTGTTACTTAATGGTTTGAGGGGGTGAACCTCCACAGAATAAAATCCCTGCTGTTGGTGGTGTAAAATCCTCGTCCCCCATTGTAGGGTCCTGCTGTACAACAACTAGATATGTTTTTCTCTGGGTCTCATGAAAAAGCAAAGGTAGTCACGTTGACCAACACCTTTGCTTTTTCATGAAAGGTGAAGTTGCCTAGATGGAGGAAGCCATGAATCTGAAAGCAGAAAGGAACACAGAACCTGACGATAAAATGCAGGAAATTACACAGGCAGAAAAGCCCCCTCCAAGTTCAGGAGCAATTTCCATTTCCATGGATTTTGTACAGAAGGGGAAAGCGAAAGGTATAGGCTGCACTCTTAAACCCACTTCACTGAGAGTAAGCCCCACTGAATTCAGTGGGACTTACTTCCAGGTAGTCATGGAGAAGATGGCATTGTTACTCTGTGTTATAACACGGGCTGGAGCTTACATCGTATGAGGGAGGGGAGCAACCAACATATATTGAGCACCTTTGTTGTCTTTCCTTCTCCCGTGGTCCTCACTGCTGCTACCAAGGCAGGATCTACCCTACTGCTTTAAAGCGCTTTATAACAGTTTTGACAACTGTTGGGGCCCAGGACACACTGCTTATATTATATAGTTGTCAAAACTGTAATAAAGTGCTTTAAAGCAGTAGTGTAGATCCAGCCCAAGTGAACAGCTTTATTTTTCCTGGCTGCCTTCTCTAAAACAGCCCTTTCTCCTTTGTAACTTTGGTGGAGTGGGAAGGCGATTAGGCAAGGGGTGAAAACCAAAGCATCAGAGTGAGGTTAAACCACCAAGAAATTTAGTTTTTACTAAACATTTTAAAAAGCTACCATTAGTTATTGGAAATATTTTTCCAGGGGGAAAACATTGTAAAACAGTTTTAGCAGTTAAGCACAAGAGTAATTAGGCTATGAAAATAACATGGAAAAATACATCCATCTAATCTAATCTAGGCTGTTTCCCTACTTAAGCCAAGTTCTAGTAATAAAGCATTTTCTTCCAGCTTATTATGCTAGTCCTTCTGGCAGTGTAGCTTCCAGCGTTCCTGCCTTCAACTCTGCTTCTTTTGTCCCCGGAGTCTGGGGGGAGGGGGATCTACACTACTGCTTTAAAGCACTTTAAAGTGCTTTATAACAGTTTTGACAACTGTTGGGGCCCAGGACACACTGCATATACAGTTTTCAAAACGTTTTCAAAGTGCTTTAAAGCGCTTTAAAAGCAGTAGTGTAGATCCCCCCCGCAGGGTCCACCACTGCAATCCTTACTGGCTTCTTTAACTTTTGAATTACAGCCAGTTCCACTATTATGTATCTTATTCCAACTTCCTCTCCCAACTTCTTAGCCAATCAGAAGAGCAATACATTTTTGTAACATTTCTAGTTCCCATAGTAACTAGCTTCCACCCCCATAAGTTCCTCTTTCTATGACCTTTTGAATCCCCTAGCAAGAATCCCCAACAACAAACCATGGGTTAACTGTTGTGTTATTTAATCCCTAAACAGCCCAGTGCTCTGGGTTCAGATCATAGAATCACAGAATTGCAGAGATGGAAGGGGCCTACAAGGCCATCGAGTCCAACCCCCTGCTCAATGCAGGAATCCACCCTAAAGCATCCCCGACAGATGGTTGTCCAGATGCCTCTTGAAGGCCTCTTGAATGTCATGCTCAGGAGCTGTGGAGTAAAAGTGGAAGAGGTGGGTGCTCTACAGGTAGCATGTCCACTTCCTCCCGTTCATGCATGACAGCCCATTGTTTTTTAAACTGATGGGTCATCATTATGTGTGAACCAGGTCATGATCACATTGTAGCACACTTTTTTCCATTGATGAAAGCGCCTTTGTGCGCATTTTTTAAAAATGTATGCATTTTTAATTGTGTATATTTTCCAAATGTACACATGGTTTCCTGCACAATTTTTGTCTCTGAAGTTCATCACAACTCCCAAAAATGTCTGAACTTCCAAGGCAAGATATGTGCCATGTTACTGGCAATCTTGGGAGGTGCAAAATGGATGTTTTCATATTGGAATGTGTAACCAATGAATTTTTCACCAATCCCTTGGTGAAATATGTGTGTACGGAGGATCTAAAAGATGAGAAAAACCAAATGGTTATAGATCAGGAGCTATCTGCTGAAACCCTGTGCCAGTGACAGACACAGTGTCTTGATGACAGAGATCTTAGAAGGCCAGATCTGGTTACAGGTGCACATTCCCCTTTATGAAATCCTCGCTAAGCGCGTGAACAAATCTCTCTTCTTTGCTCCATTTACTTTTACATTCATTTGCCCAGGATTCTTTGTTCCATTGTTTTCTAACGCTGACCAAATTATGTTTAATTAATTAATGACCAAATTATTCAGCCCAATAGCTGAAACTCTGTGGGGTGGCCCATCACCCTGTGTGGACAGGGCGGTGCCCCTCCTCTTCCTGTCAGATTGATGAGACTGAGATACACTTTCCACCCTCAGTACTGATGTAGCACTACAGATGGAGCTACTGGTGGAGCTGCTCCTTTGGAGAAGACATGGAGGAGTAACTGCCAATGTATTTCATGTGCTAAGAGGTATCTGGGATATTGTTAACAAGCCAAAAGATTGAGGGAGATACCTTATTGTTTGGCACTGATCCCTTGAAGACGTGGCAGCCTACGTGAGGAACATGTACTTCCACTTCCTGAATCTTAGGCCTTAGCTAGACCTAAGGTTTATCCCGGGATTGTCCCGGGGTCGTCCCTGCCTGCTCCTGGGATCCCCTGTGTGTCATTTAGATGCACAGGAACGACCCCAGGATGATCCTGGGATAAATCTTAGGTCTAGCTAAGGCCTAAGTCTGTAGTTCTTTTTATCCGTGCAATTCTCTGCACCATATATATTTACAGAAGGGCATGCAAAGGAATCAAATGGTAGCTATTTTGGTAACACACTTATTTTGGTCAAGACCTCTCTGTATTTACTTATTCCATTTAAAGCAAACAATTTCTCCAAGGTTTGGTTTTTGTATTTATTTATTTTTACTTTGATTTTATTCTGTTTTGAACTTAAGGTTTTTATATTATGTTTTACTGTGTTATTGTGTTTTATGGTTTTATGAACCACCCAGGGAGCTTTGTCTATTGGAGGGCATTTTTAAAATAAATAAATAAATGGGGTGGAGTCATGGGTGAAATGTGGGTGGCACAAGGAAGGAGCACACTGAAGCTGCAGTGTGTTTGCCTTCTATCCAATGCCATAGTCCCATGGATTTTACACTAGTCCTGGCCATGGTGCATTTCCCACATACTCATTTCAGCAACACAGTAGAATAGTAGAGTTGGAAGGGGCTTACAAGGCCATCGAGTCCAACCCCCTGCTCAATGCAGGAATCCACCTTAAAGCATCCCTGACAGATGGTTGTCCAGCTGCTTCTTGAAGTCCTCTAGTGTGGGAGAGCCCACACCCTCCCTAGGTAACTGGTTCCATTGTCGTACTGCTCTAACAGTCAGGAAGTTTTTCCTGAAGTCCAGCTGGAATTGGCTTCCTTTAACTTGAGCCCGTTATTCCGTGTCCTGCACTCTGGGAGGATCGAGAAGAGATCCTGGCCATCCGCTGTGTGACAACCTTTTAAGTATTTGAAGAGTGCTATCATGTCTCCCCTCAATCGTCTCTTCTCCAGGCTAAACATGCCCAGTTCTTTCTATCTATCCTCATAAAGCTTTGTTTCCAGATTGTTAAATATCAGAACGTATACGATGTGTATGTGTGTTTCTGTGTAGCTCCACGAGACACTTCATGTGGTCTTCAGTGCCAAAAATATCAGTCAAACCCTGAAATCAGGTAATCAGATCAGGACATAAATGTCATTAAATGTCATGTTTTACACTTTGAATTGTTTTAGTTTTTGTGAACTGCCCAGGGAGCTCCGGCTATTGGGTGGTATAAAAATGCAATAAATAAAATAATAACAATAACAATAACAATAACAATAATAATAGATCATGATTTTTCTGCATGCTCCAACATTGCTTTATGTGCCTTCAATAACTTCAGTATTAAACTGTTAATTTTGAAAAGTAATGTGGTCACTGCAACCAGGTCAAAGGAATATATCTGTAATGGGCAGAATCCCCAAAAGAAGAAGAAGTCCTGGACAAGCCTTGTTGAGATGAACAGGTCTGGTGGTCTGGTGCAAGAACGTAATCGTGCATTGCACCTAATGCCATTAACATGCTATTTTGATGTATGAAAAGCATCCTGAGCTCATTAGTTTTCAGCTACAGGGATGGTATAATTCAGAGCTGTTTTAACGAGGGTTTGGTTTCCTCTCCCCCTCTTTTGCTCCCCCACTCTTTCCCATTTTTAACGAGATACCAATTTCCTCTCTCCTACTTTATAGATGCCCTTCCAAGAAAATGGACAGCTTTGAATTTTTATGTTGGAACAAATGCCAAGTTGTAATTTATTTTTTATCTGCAATACACTGACTGCACCTCCATGTGCTAAATGACTGTTAATAGCTAAAAAAAATTAACAAGGTGTTTAACGCTAAAAGAAAAAATGTTTGCATAGTCTTTTCTTGTTAGGTGGGGAGACTCGTATTTTTCTCACTTGTCCAAAGTCCAGCATTTTCTGAGTCCTCAAGGCAACAAAATACTTTTTTTTTGCTATCACACCTCTTTTTCTTCTGCCTTTGCCATGCCACAAAGAAATGCTGCCATTTTCTTTTATAAAAATGACTGTAGTCCGGTGTACTTTTAAATGCAGAAATACTTTTACTCAGTTTGTGATCAGCCAAAAACACTCTGGGTGGTTTGTAGGGATGAGAGGTGCAAAGACAGGGAGCCTTCTTAGGGGCAGATGGAGGGGGACAGGTAGCCCCTCCTTTGGGTCATGGGGAGATGCAGCCTTGGCGACTGGGAAAGAAACTATTTATTTAAGGAAAGTTGTTTTTGCTTCACTTAACGAGTGCTTTAAAACCTGCAGTGAAGTAAGATCACTGCAGTGGTAAAAGATATAATAAGCGTCCACCATACTTATAATGATTCGATGCCTCGACAGCATTGCCAGAATTCTCAGAATTGTCTTGCAATCTCGGGGTTTCAGTTTCCTCTGGGGGAAGGAATTAATTGCCTGGGAGAAGGCCTGGAATTGAAGGGAGATCCTGCTACTTTCTGTTTCATAGAATCATAGAATAGTAGAGTTGGAATCCAACCCCCTGCTCAATGCAGGAATCCACCCTACAGCATCCCTGACAGATGGTTGTCCAGCTGCCTCTTGAAGGCCTCTAGTGTGGGAGATCCCACAACCTCCCTAGGTAACTAGTTCTGTTGTCGTACTGCTCTAACAGTCAGGAAGTTTTTCCTGGTGTCCAGCCAGAATCTGGCTTCCTGTAACTTCCGCCCGTTATTCCTGCACTCTGGGATGATTGAGAAGAGATCCTGGCCCTCCTCTGTGTGACAACCTTTTGAGTGTTTGAAGAGTGCTATTATGTCTCCCCTCAATCTTTCTTCTCCAGGCTAAACATGCCCAGTTGTTTTGGTCTCTCTTAAAACCCACTTGGGTTTTTTTTCTTTTCACTAGGGAAGGACCTACACTACAGCTTTCAAACAGTTTATAACAGTAGGGACAACTGTTGGGGCCCAGGACATGCTCCATATAACAGTTTTCAAACTGTTTTCAAAGTGTAATATCCTGCTTGATGTAGATCACTAATTCCCTGTTTAAGGTATTTCTGCTCACTAACTTGCTATTGGAAAAAGTTGTCTAAACGTTTAAATTTACCTGATTGTGCAAGATGTAGCACAGTAAATCACTTGGGCCAGATCTACACCAAGCAGGATATAACACTTTGAAAATGGTTTGAAAACTGTCTATGGAGTGTGTCTTGGGCCCCAATAGTTGTCGCTACCATTATAAACTGTTTTAAAGCAGTGGTGTAGATCCTGCCTTCTTTGCTCCTCCATTTCCCCCTTACTTATATGATAACTCCTTGGAAATCTGTTGCTATTTAGGGGCACTTTAAAGACTCAGTGCTTGCACGAGAGGTTCCTTTCCTTTTCCTTTCCAATAGTCACAAATATGCAGTTTTTTATCTGAAAAGCAAAAGACATGATGATGATGATGATGATGATGATGATGATGATGATAATAATAATAATATATTTATTTATTTCTTACCCACCTCTCTCTCTGGGTCGAGGCTGGGTACAACACAAATACAAAACACCATAAAATACATATAATTGATTAAAGACATATAAAACTAATACATTATGAAAAGGCAGCACATTATTAAAAGGCATCTTAAAATTCAACTGGGTAGGTCTGCCAGAAGAGATCAATCTTTATAGCTTTTTTAAATATCGGAAGACTATTAAGTTGATGAATCTCTCCTGGCAGGCCATTCCACAGTCTGGGAGCCACAGAAGAGAAGGTCCTCTGGGTGATGGTTGTCAGCCTAGTTTTTGCTGACTGGAGTAAATTCGGAGTGTGCGGGGCGGATTGTACAGGAGAAGCCAATTCCACAGGTAACTTGGACCCATGTAGGGCTTTAAAGTAATAACCAACACTTTATAGTTTGCCTGGAAACTAATTGGCAGCCAGTGTAGTGATTTTAAAGCTGGTAATATGGTCACCCCTAGACATACTGGTGACCAACTTGGCTGCCATATTTTGTACTAGTTGAAGTTTCTGGACTAGGTACAAAGGTAGCCCTATGTACAGCACATTGCAGAAGTCAAGCCTTGAAGTTACCAGCACATGGACTACCATCATTAGGTCTACCAACTCTAGGAAGGGGTGCAGCTGGCGTATCAGCCAAAGCTGATAGTGTAACCCTACTCAGCACATATTTATTGTATTTTGTAGGTGTCTTCTGAGCAGCTATAGATGTAAGCCAGTTGTGGACAACTTGGGACCCAGCAACCAGGACACAGTTTGTGAAACAGGAATGTATGGCAGCCCACCAGGCCTTTTTGGTTCTTGCCTGGGGCTGTAAAAACAAGGGAGAGGAATTCCCAAGCACCTAGTGGGTTGTATTTGGCATGGAGAGTTACAGGTTGTGCAAAACCTCATGTAATTCCTTTCAGTATTACTATTTTCATCACAGGACTGTTTTCAACGTGTGTGTGTGTGTGTGTGTGTGTGTGTGTGTCTTTTGGGAGGAAAATGTGTAGTAACAGAAGTGGCTATTACAAGCAGAACTCAAGTGGCTGATTTATCCCTAGGGTTGCAATAAGGATTCTTATTTAATTATTTATTTAAATCAAGTATCTACTGTTTCCTCCCTTCCCACAAAAGACAATTTACTGCCATTTTTTTAAAAAAATCAACATTTAATCAATAAAAACTAAAACAACACCAATCATGACAGCAGAAAAGGCTTCTAGCATATTTTCCAGTTGTTAGAAATGAATAGATATGTTACTTTTTCATATTACAATGTTTAACATAAGGAGAAAATATAATGGCTAATGCATTATTAAAATATTATTATAAGTGCTTCTGAAAAGGGTCAGCTAAAAGCAATGTTATAACTGAAGCATTATAAGAAAAACAGGAAACATAGCAGGTGTAGGGCTTCAGTTGAAATAGTAAGAAGTTGTGGTCAGGCTTGTGGTCAGAAGAGTTAGATAAACTAGGCACAGGCTGAAACATACTTGTCAATTTTCAGAACTTATGGCTTTGTGGTTGGAAGAAAGAGAGAGGAACTTGAACACATCTGTTAACGTTCGAAACTCATGACCTTGTGGTTACATGATGGGAGGGGGAGATAATAAAGAGTGATTAAGAAGGTATGTTCAGAGGAATCAAAACCAAATATGGACATAAGTAAATAAGAGTGGGTGGAATATCAAATGAGAGAAGCCTAGAAGTAAACAGAGGCGGAGTTACAAGGCGTGTTGGGATAGGCTGTAACCCCTTGAGTCTCTAACCAATGGAGTGATAGGGGAGGGACCGCTTCGGCCGAGCTAAAGGATAAAATGGTTTTGCTCCAACTGGTAGGTGTGCCTACCTGCCTAGACACCCAAACTTGCAAGTTTGCTCAATAAAACAGAGTGTTTAAGCTTTCACCACTTTGTCCAAGCATTTTCATTTCAAATGGTGTTTCTAACACAGTCCCCCATCTTCACGGACATGGGGGGGGGCGCACATTGTGGCTGTTATTGTGGTTGTTCTCTGAAGAATGCTGAAAGTGGCTCTGTTCCATCAGTGTTACGCAGCAGAGCCAGTTGTCCCTAAAACCAAGCTTTTCAGTTCCAGAAAATATATACTTCCAGTGGGGGCAGGGCAGGGTGGGGTGGGGTGGGGTGGGATGTTGAGTAGAATCAACATCATCAAGAAGGGAGGCTTGTTACCTGCCCATCCACAGGCTCAGCTGCCACTACAATATTATGAATGTGAATGAGGAGTAATTAACACACAATTAATTAACACATAATTTGGAGTGGGGGTTTTTGTATCGGTGGGGTACTCTCATAGCTCCCCATGAGAGTACCCCACCGATACAAATAAGCCCCACTCCAAAAAGTATCACACCAGCCCTAAGACTACATCAGAGAAGTGAATTAACGCAGCTCCCAACTCTGGAGCTGCGCAGCTCTGGAGTTAACTATACATCAGAGAAGCAAATTAATGCCGTAATAAACAGAAGCACATAGATGTCTCTCAATGCTAGGGAATGTAAGGAAAAGGAGTGAATGGGGGAAGTGGGTCCATGTCACAGGCACGCACAGGATTTAATATAGAGGCACGGGGGGCACACTGCAGAGCAAGTGCCTGGGAGCCACTTTAACTAAAAAAAAAAAAAACAGAGTAAAAGTACTCTCCAATGCTGTGGTTTTTCCAGGCAGAAGTGGTTGGTTGGGAGAATGCTAGCCATGACATCATGTGCCACAAATGACCTCACAGTGCACCCAAGCTGCAGGGGAAAAAAAAAAATGCAGACAGCCCCCAGGAAAAAAAAATGGGCTTAAAATGTTTGCAGAAAGCTGAGAGAGAAGTAACCCCTAGTCTCAGCCAGGAGGTTTCTCCAAAGCTTTGGGGGCATTGTTGTCAAAGCAGTGGTCCTCCCTTGATAATAACGTTTTCAATTTGTGTATTAAATGCATGAAGAAAGAAAGCAGGGTCTGATACAGGCAGATGGTCTCTGGGGACTAAGACACATTTGATGGTGGCTGCAGGTGAAGTGCTTTGCCTTTGTAAGCCCTTCATGGGAGTATTATTGATTGATTGATTGATTTATGACATTTGTATCCCGCCCTATATCGTTAGGATCTCAGGGCTGCGTACAGATAAAAGTAAGCTCATTTGTGTGTGCAGCTAGCACAGCAGTGGCCTTGAACACCATTTTGGGGGGATATAAAAAGGTGGGATATAAATAAATAAATAAATAAATAAATAAATAAATACATAAATAAAAAGCCTAAGAACGTTGACTGCTGACATGCCAGCCCTAGAAACTGTGGAGATGAAGGGTGGAAGTGATACAAAGACGCCATCTTCATTGGCAATATCTGACTTGCCAAATACAAGCGCAGCCACCCACCGCTCCAGCTTGGCTCTGACAGTGTTGTTTATAATGACCTTGTAAAAATCTCACTTATTGCACTATCTACCTCCCCAATATTGGTTGCTTGTGAACCCATAGCACGGGAGGTCATGCACCCATCGGTACACTGTATTTTAAATGGCCAATTTCAAGAGAGCACCAGAACTCAGGAGGAAATTCTTTACACACACACACACGCACACGCACACACACACACACACACACTAGCATAGATAAATGTAATAAGGGGGCGTTGTTGCAAACATACCAAAGGTTCTAAATGTGAATATCTTTTTTACAACTTGAGGTTTTAATAGAGTTGACACACTGTGGTGTTAAATGGATTTCACAGACAGAGGAAAACCTATAATGACTTAATAGTGTGGCCCAATATGAATTGGAGACTTGTATGTCATTGCCTTGATTCAAGTACATCTCAAGCTCTGCGTGGGATATTGTATTGCTCAGTGAGCTGCAGGGAAGTGGAACTAACCCTTAACAAAAGGCCTCAAGAACTGAGAAAATTGTCATTGGCTTTGGCGTTAGGCTGCAGCTGGCTGATCTGTGCAGATACTCCATAATCCACTTCCCTGTTCACGCTCCCTCCCCACATCCTCTCCTACAAGGAGGGTCAAGGCTTGCTGCCTCAGGCTTAATGGGATTGGCCCAGAACCCACCACCACCACCACCACCCCACACTCTTTCCCCCCTTTAAGGTCAACTGCAGCCCATATTATGCAGTACATTGCACTCTATTAATCCATCAGGCCCATGGTTTTCTGTAATAACTATTCACAAAATGTGTATAATATATATCATTCTACTCTATATACTCTATACATTTTAATTGCTGTGTTATATTTTTATAGGTATGCACATCATCTGAAGTGCAAATTATTAGCTGCTGACTGAGAAATAGATTTCTTCTTAAAATAATAAGTAATAAATACTGACAGCTTACCTAAACCTAAAACTCAGTGTTCTCAAGAAATTATATTTAAACACACACACAGGCCTTAGCTAGACAAGGCTATATACTGGAGTGAACCCCGGGATCGTCCCTGTGCGTCCACATGAGGCACAGGGGATCCCGGGATCATCCCTCCCTTGCTCCCGGGATACAGCCCTACCCTTTGGCCCCACTTTTTCCACAGCCCGGGCTGAGCCTGAGACCACGGAATGTGTGGCCCATTTCCGCGGCTTGATCCTGTTCTGCGCGATTATTCGCGCGGAGCCGGGAGCTGTGCCCATCGGGTTTAGGGTGGGGAGAGTGAGGAAACCAAGTTAAATTTTAAAAAAACTTGCCTTCAGCGTATGAGCATTCGTGCACTGCCATTGTTTTAAGAAAATTTTAAAAATGGCGGGCACGACACCTCTCTTCCTGAGGTCATTGCGCCTTACGTGTAAATGGAGGAGGGATCTCACGTTAATCACAACGCAAGATCTTCACTCCTCCATTGCTTGGTAAAAGATAGGTCTAGCTAAGGCCATACACACATCGTTGTATTTGCATGTAAATATTCATAACATGCAATTATGTCAGCTCGGTCTTTGCTCAGTTTCTGCTAATTAAGCTCCAGGTGTCCCGCGTAATAAAATAGAGTTGAGAAATGATCATTTAGACCCTGAGTATTCCTTCATTCGGTTTTAAGTATCCATCAGTCCAATATTCTGGAACGCTGCCTGATGTATAAGTGCATCATTGCTTTCTATGTTTGTCCGAAGGCCCCTGGGTTTATGTGATTAGAGCAAGGGGCAGCAAATAAACCACACTGGCCAAAGCACACAATCTACCTATGCGGAGAATGATCAATCACTACGGTGGTGAAATTAGTTTATAAATGAGGCAAATTGACTTGCATTCATGCTGCTGTTTAGAATTCAGAAAACATTATCAGCCGCAGTAAGGCATATTCGTTCCCCTGCCCCGCCCCATCCCTGTTTGTTTTTAATCAGCCATCTATAAATTAAACCTCTTCATCCAACTTTCCCCATTTTGTTTTACTCCTCTCAGACCCAGTTTGGATGTAATGGCAGCAAATCATGGGTTTGCCAGGATCACATGTCCCCACCATTTTAAATATGCAATCTCTAATTGACCTGATCTGAGGTTACTTTGTGATGTGCAAACCTGGACACTATGGGTTAATTCTGGGCTAAACAACCCACATTTAACTTATGATTAGGTTAACTGTGGGTTGTTTAACCCATGGCATCTGGTTTCACACATCATGAAATAACCTCTAATTGGGTCGATCAGAGGTTACATATTCAAAATAGTGGTGGCACAAACTGGAAACATAAACTAGCAAATTGTGGGTTAATTAATTAACCCATGATTTGCTGCTGTTATGTGTGAAGAGGCCCTGAAGAGCCTCTCCCAACTTCACTACCCGTTCCACACAATGCAAAATTGGCAATAGAATGTCATTGATGTTACTGATCTGGTACAGGGGGTGCCTTTCCCTGTTGGGGGACACCTTAATAGTATGTGTTCCCAAAAATCACTGCTAGGTTGCCAACATAGACTAATCATTGCCTGAACACACTAGGCTGCTCACCTGTGTAAGGAGATTCTAAGCCTTACCTCTCACTTCAGCTTATCTCTATAAAAATAAATATAGTAACATGGCAGGTGCTTTGGATGTTTTGGCCCAAAGTCCAGAAAACACACTTAACAAAGCCTTGTGAATATCCTGAACACAGAAAGAGTAGTATAGAAACCATGCAGTCTTGCATATGGGGAAGGTGTTACTGAGAAATTATCTTTTTAAAATAATGCAGCCAGATGTTCTAATTATATTTAGAAAGTTTATTTGGGGAAAAGAGGATGATGAGGGAGTAATAAGGGAAAGCAAAAGTCACACATACAATTTCATATATAATCAATAAATTCATCTAAGATCACTAGTTATATGTTACCTACTTGAGTCTTAGGTTTCAGAGCATATTCAGAGTTTCTTGCAGAGACGATGATCCACAAGAGAGCATCTTTGACCTCCTGATTAGATGGTGCCAGAAAGATTCAAATGGAGAGCAAAGTCTCACATAGTATGGGAATCTGAGATCAGTAAAAGCCATCGCCTTACTGGAAATGGACTGTTGTTTTACCCAGTGGGGTGATGGGATCCATTTCTGATGTCAGTGGTATACCTAGGCAATCTGAACATTATTTAGTGGTTTTAATTTTTGTGAACCGCCCAGAGAGCTTCGGCTATTGGGCGGTATAAAAATGTAATAAATAAATAAAATAAATAGAGGTTAGGTCCACCTGCTTTATGGTTCTACACTTAAATACTCAGGGGCAGTGAGGGCAGCAAAAAAAAATTACCTTGCTGCCACTATCAAATCATCTATCTGCTGCCCAGCAGAGCTTTTCAGAGTTGTCCAGGGGCTATTATATGCCAACCCCAAGGAGATCGTAGAACCATCTGAGGCCCACTGTAATGAATTTGCTAGGCACTTCCAGAAAAAATCTTTGGCATCTGCCAGGACTTAGACTCCAGTGTTGTAACTGGTGAATGTAGTGAGGTATCCAGAGCACAGCATTGTCCAGTTTTCTTGGATGAGTTTCAGTTGGTACAGCTCGAAGATGTTGACAAGGTGCTTGAACAGGTTCGTGCAACCACCTCTGTGTTGGATCTTTGCCCCTCTTGGCTAGTTAAAGCTAGCAGGGATGGAACAGCCAGCTGGGCCAAGGAAGTGATTAATGACTTTCTGCGAGAGGGAGTGGTCCCAGGCCATCTGAAAGAGGTGGTAGTGAGACCACTCCTGAAGAAATCTTCCCTGGACCCGGAAAATCTTAATAACTACAGGCTGGTGACAAATGTTCCATTCCTGGGCAAGGTCCATGAGCGGGTGGTTGTGGGCCAGCTCCAGACACTCTTGGATGAGACTGATTATCTGGATCCATTTCAGTCGGTTTTCAGGCCTGGTTCTGGCATGGAAACAGCCTTGGTTTCCATAGGTATGATGACCTATGTTGGGAGAAAGACAGGGGGAGTGTGACTCTGTTGATTCCCCTTTCGATACCACCGACCATGGTATCCTTCTGGAGCAACTGACTGAATTAGGAGTGGGAGGTACTGTATTATAGTGGTTCTGCTCCTACTGGCTGGTTGGCTCCAGAAGGTGGCCCTGTGTATTCTCCAGTATGGGGTTTCGCAGGGCTCAGTTTTGTTCCCCATTCTGTTTAACATTTACATGAAACTGTTGGGTGCGGTCATTCGGAGTTTAGGAGTGTGTTGTCATTAGTACGCTGATGACATGCAGCTCTACTTCTCCTTCTCATCTTCATCAGGTGAGGCTGTGGATGTGTAGTCCATTGGCTGCGACAATGGACTGGATGAGGGCTAACAAACTTAAACTCAATCCAGACAAGACTGAGATGCTGCTAGTGGGTGGCTCTTCTGACCAGATAGTGGGTGTTCAACCTGTTCTGGATGGGGTTGCACTCCCCCTGAAGGAGCAGGTTCGTAGCTTGGGGGTTCTACTCAGTGGCTCCGAGTGCCTTCTACCAGCTTCGGCTGGTGGCCCAGCTACACGCCTATCTGGACAGGGATAACTTATTTATTTATTTATTTATTTATTACATTTTTATACCACCCAAAAGCCGAAGCTGTCTGGACGGTTCACAAAAATTAAAACCATGAAAAGCATAAAAACAACCAACAATTTAAAAACTTGAATACAAAATACAATATAAAAAGCACAACCAGGATTAAAACCACACAGCAAAAATTGATACAGGTCAAAATATAGAATTAAAACAGCAAAGTTTAAATTTAAGTTAAATTAAGTGTTAAAATGCTGAGAAAATAAAAAAGTCTTCAGCTGGTGACGAAAGGAGTACACTATAGGCGCCAAGTGAACCTCTCTGGGGAGCTCACAGCCGGGGTGCCACAGCAGAGAAAGCCCTCCTCGTAGCTTCAGTTGTCTATGCTCTGGTAACCACCAAATTAGATTACTGCAATGTGCTCTACGTGGGGCTGCCTTTGAAGGTGGGCTTTCAGGGTTGGCCCCCCACCCCATGACATCGTATGGTCCACCAGCTTGATCTAGGGGGATCTAATCAGCTCCCAGACCAAAAGAGGTTGCTCACCCCTGGTCTGGAAACTGCATTTTGAACCAATTGTAGTTTCTAAACTGTCCTCAAAGGCATACCCACATATAGGGTGACCATATTACAAGGAGGACAGGGCTCCTGTATCTTTAACAGTTGTATTGAAAAGGGAATTTCAGCAGGTGTCATTTGTATGCATGCAGCACCTGATGAAATTCCCTCTTCGTCACAACAGTTAAAGCTACAAGAGCCCTGTCCTTTTTTGGATCTGGTCACCCTGTCCTCCTTTCCATATGGTCACCCTAATATTGCAGTAGTCTAATCTGGATGTTAGCAGAGCATGGATAACAGTAGCTAGCCTATATCTGTCCAGATGGGGTTACAGCTGGCAAAGCATTTTATGCTAAAGAGGCAACTTAAGTACCGAGAGAAATAGTGGATCTGACGGTATTCCCTACACCCTCCAGAACAGGCTGAATATCACCTTTCAGATCAGGCAAACTGCCCAGAGAGCCCTGGCTATGGGAGCAGTATATAAGTGTAATAAATAAATAAATAAATAAATAAATAAATAAATAAATAAATAAATAAATATTATCTGAGCTGCGCAGGGTCTTTGGTTCATTGGCCCTCATTCAGTGCCTTACTAAGCTCACACACTGATTCACCACATTTGCAGTGTCACTTGAATATGATGAAATGGAGAATCAGAGCTGAGAGTCATCTGCACATTGATGGCATTACACTCCAAATCCCCAATCCAGATGGCCTCATCTCATTGGTTGCATGTAAATGCTAATAGGGGTTGCATGTGTGCCCATGGCCCCTCCCCAATGTAACCCTTCACATGTTGTAGGCAAACACCTGTATAGGGCAATTGTCATCCATCAAAACTGGACAATTTGGATGTTGTTTCCATATTTTGATGTTTTTGCTATGAATGAAAGCAATCCAAAATGGACCAAAAGACTGGTTTCCTGTCAGGATTTAATTGTAGGATTGGGAAATATTACATGCAACCAAGGACTTTTTAGCGTCCTGGCATCACATTTACCTACTTTTGTATTTCAATATTCAGTGTGTTTTATGTAGCATATGTATTGCATATGTTTGATTGTTCCGTTATTTATTACTTTGACTACCATGTGTTAAGCTTTTACATTGTTTGTAAGTTTAGAGTGTTTTTTCTTGGTTTTTGATCCTCAGGACATTCACATTTTTTCAGGGATGGAATACTTGCTTGTTTTTCATCTTTAATTTACTCCTGTCTCTGGCCCAGAATGAATATATATATATATATATATATATATATATATATATATATATATATATGCCTGTTGTGTGCACTGTGTTGATTGATATAGAAATCCAGCTTAGTGTGTTATTTCTGGCTTGTGACTGGTTGTACATATGATCTATTGTGAGTCAGTGTGCAGCATGGTGTATGTACTTGAAGAGTATATCCCAGAATTCCCTGCAGGGCCCGTCTTGTGACCTTTGACTTCCAGGAGTACTGCCAAACCTTAGCTACAATACTAGTTCTTGTTTTTGACAACAGCATGCTGGTTGTATTACACCCATGGCTATTTTAGTTTTGAAGTTATGAGATAAATGCCTCTGCAACCAGGGTTAGAGTAGAAGCCAGGTAGCACGCTGGCTCTAAGACTGAAATTCTGTGCACATTTAAATGGGAGTAAGTCTCATTAAACTGCACTGAACCTACCCCAAGGTAAAAATGCACAGGAGATGAGCAGATTCCAACATAAGGTTTTTCTCTGCAGAAATGTTTTTGGAAATATTCCTATAGAGGTTTGCATTTGGGAAACATTACATCAGTACTGAAAATCCACATTGATTTTCCAGGAAGGATTTGTAAGCAGGATATTAGATTCCTGCTGGCTCCTACTCATATTTTCTATTTATATTGGTCCAGAGGAATAATTTAAAAAGTTCTCCCAGGGAGTAAAATGTTACGTATGAATTGGCCCTCATTATGGGTAAATCCACCATTCACTCAGTGGCTGGAAGTAGAATGATTGAGTGTCATTTGTTCCAGGCTGCCTTCACAGAGACTTGCCACCCTACACGGCAACAACCACAGAGTTCAGGGAGCAGAACTGCTACATCTGGGCAAGGTAACCACATCTCTTGGATATTTTTGGCCCTCAGTCAAGTTTTGAGCTCCACACCCCCTTCAGTTGGGACCCAAAGCAACAGCAGTGGTCTCTGTGTTCCAACCTTCTGTCTACGATGATAGATGAGTCTAGTTCTGAAAACACAGAGAGATACTGGACTCAGCACAACACAGATGTTGCCATGGAGCCAAATTTGGCTTTAATGTAAATGTGCAAGTTGGGTCATAGAGGAGTATCCAATGCCTGCCTCACTCAAAAGCAAAAGTAAAATATTAGCAGCTGACATATACACAATATTCTGTTACTGGCTACGGATGGACAGGGGTGATCATTTTCACAAGGGCACCACAGCCATGAGGTGAAGAACAAGTTCCAGCTGAAATTATGATTTTTATATCAAACAATTAACTCTTAGTGTTAATACAGCAGACCTTCTTTAGCTTATTGAAGAGGATCAGGCAGTCATTGCAAGCTCCTGCCTCCCCACAAGATCCCGTCCAGCCCTCAAAATGCTCAACACCAGAGTCTGGCTTATACATGGTTTCCTTTTATGTGATGACTACAGTGTGCAGCCAGGCTCTTTCTCACTCCCTACTGAGAACTCTGGAGAGGGCTCCCATGAACTACTTTTCATTTCCACCCCGAGTTCAGCATTGCCCAATTAAGGGTGGGGGATCAACAGCTCTAGGAATAGATTTATGTCATGTACAGTATGTGCAAGGCCATTCCCGGTACCTAATCTCATCTAATTGGCAACAGAAGTCCTGGCATTAGGTGCTGAAGTGTGAGCAATATTAGGAAAAGAATATGAAAAGTCATTAACATTTGTGCTGACTATGGAGGACAGGTGGGACCTGTCAGATGATACAGCCGCCCCCTCAAGATGGTGCTTCCTGTGTACAGCTTACGTACGAAAGTTTCTCAAGCAGTATCTCAGTCATTATCAAAAAATTGTCATTGATAATACTGACTAACTGCTGCTCTAGTATACAAATTCAGTGCAGACTTCTCTGGATAGCTACTGAGAAACATGAAGAAAAAGCTTTTAAATTCTATGGACTTAGAAGGCCAGAACATTTTGTCTCATTATAGGAGGGTGAAGCAGATAACCTTTGAGATCTCTTTCATTCATACAGTATAGTCATTCTATCCAATAACAGCTTAGCTGGAAAGGTGGCTATTGGAAAATGGCAGTGCTGTCAGACTACATGGAACACTTCAAATATAAACCCATGGTGTCTGAGGCAGTTTCCCTTTTAGCAGCTGCCAGTGCTGAGCATAACAATATTAGTTATCCTCCACTGAGGTAACATCACTGATCACTAATGTCCACCCAGTAGTTTACTCTAAAGTTCTGTGGTGCATGACTGGAAGACCATAACCTGTCGGCACTGGCAGGCAGTACTATTACAGCGTATTTCTGATATATACAGTGTTGTGGTTGTTGTTGTTGTTGTGTGTATTGTTGTTTTTGATGATGATGATGATGATGATGACGATGATGATGATGATGACGATGAACCAATGGTGGGAATGTGTATGGAAATATGGCTATAGCTGAGTGAATGCAGAACTACTGGTTGTTGCTCGCCAATATACTCATATTCATTCTTGATATTGTGTTTCCAGACCAGTAAAGCATCAAAGTCTTGGTTTCTTTCCACAGTGTAGGGGGAAAACTAAAAGGCTAAAATTCCAGGGTCTCTGGTATTAGATACTCAAGCACACCCATCTCAAATAGCCTTGGTTTGGCCCAAGTGTTGTAGGGAGAGGTGTGCTGGAAGATTCAAGACAGAATGTATGCATTCATCTAGATTACACTTAGAATTTAAAAAATCTACTCAAACTATAAAGTTAAATGCGTTTTATTAAAGAAAAGAGAAAATTTAACACAATCACAAAACTTCTACCCAAAGCAAAGCAAAGTGATATACTCCTGAATCTTGCAGCTGTATGCTCACAAATGCTGCACCACTCATACTGAGGCTAGATTTACACTACTGCTTTATAGCATTGTTGAAGTGCACTGATAACTGTTGGGGTACAATCCACATACCACATACCACTTCCATAGTGTTATATTCAGCTTTTTATTCCACATTCTCAATGATTTGACACAAGGTGTAAATCTGGCCTGACTCTGCAAAGGGACTCCTTCTCTGCAGAAGAACTTCAATTTCTCTCAGGCAAAAACAAGCAGTCACTGAGGCCTAGGGTGACCAGATGACCAGGAAAACACTGGAGACCTCTGGAAAAATAGGGCTTCTCCAGGGCAACCGAGGCTGGGACCCCATTTTCAGGGGAAAAGGCCCAGAAAGGATGCATTCCCGTACTTCTGGGAACAAATCCCCCAGTCCCTTCTGTGCCAATCTGGCCTCCTCCTTGGCTGCCATGATTGCACCAGCCAAGGAGAAGGCCCAGATCGGCGCTGGGAGGCCCTAGAACAATGTGTTCCCGGACTTCCGGGAATGTGTCCTCCAGCCCCGCCCAGCGCCAATCTGGCCTTCTCCTTGGCTGCCGGGATTGCACCAGCCAAGAAGGCCCGGATTGTCGGGGAGAAGAGGGCCTAGAAGGATGTGTTCCCAAGCCTCCCCTCCCATCGCTTCTCCCAGAGAAGAAGAAGTGAGTAAGAGGGGTGTGTGTGTGTGTGTGTGTGAGAGAGAGAGAGAGAGAGAGAGAGAGAATGGGTGCATGGGGTGTCTGGTTGTTTGAGTGAATGGATGTGTGTGTGTGTGTTTTGGAGAGGGTGATCCTGTGTGTGTGTGTGTGCTGGCAGAGTGTGAGTGTATTGAAGTGATGATGTCTAAATGGGGTGCCTGGTTGTTTGACTAAATGGATGTGTCTGTGTTTGTGTGTTTTGGAGTGGGTAATTGTGTGTGTGTGTGCGTACTGGCAGTGGCTGCGTGTATTGATGTGATGAGGTCTGAATGGGGATCCTGGTTGTTTGACTATGGATGGATGCATGTGCGTGTTTGCAGTGTGTTGGCGGAGAGGGCTGTAGTTTTCTGTGTGTGAGTTAGGGGGATGATTTGGGGGTGATATTCTTATTTGGAGGTGATATACCTATTAAATAATGCATTTTGACCCATAGACCTTCCTCGCCAATTTGTTTGATATAATTGGCATGACATATATTTTGTAACAATTGCTGATAATTGTTCATCCTTCTTAAAAATCTTTTTAAAAAATCATCAGGGTTTCCACCACCACCACCACCACCACCACCATCATTATTTATCTCTCTTTTCTTGCTAATGGTGGTTTTTCTAGATGAACATGATGGGCTTTGCCAAGTCATGCCGTCTTACTGATTCAGAAATTTCCTGATTATTGAACATGTTTTAAGTATGACTGCTTTCTGGATGTTGGCTTGCATGTATTTTGGTAGGCCTAATTTCTGAAGGTTTTCTGTAAAAAAAAATTAAATTGATGTGATATTGGTGACTGATGTGAGTAACGGAATAATTGTAACTTTTCCTGTTGCTATAATTCTTAAACTTCCATAGCCAGTGGTGCATATTTTTCTCTCTTGTCCTCTTCCTTTTCTGCAACATTTTTGTCATTAGGTATTGCTATGTCAATGAGGAAGGTGTGTTTTTCTTGGTTGTTTTTGACTGTTATGTCTGGTTGAAGCTGAAACAAGCTAAGGGCCTTTAGTCCATTTTGTTCCATAGCTAATGTTTGCAGGGTAATAGTATTTTATACTCTTTCTGAATGCTTGTTTGCTTGTTTGTTGTACTAGATTTTTCTGTACTTGTATACTGAATTTGTGAGTATGGATATGAGAAAGGTGATGTGGAAAGACTGTGAAATGTTAGGAAAGGTGAGACTATGGTCATCCAGTGAAGGATTTGTAGTCAGAAAAGATATTTGAGGGAAGGGGAGACTGTGGCCTTAGCTAGACCTAAGATTTATCCCGGGATCGTCCCGGGGTCATCCCTGTGCATCTAAATGACACACAGGGGATCCCGGGAGCAGGCAGGGACAACCCCAGGATGATCCCAGGATAAACCTTAGGTCTAGCTAAGGCCTGTATCACACAGAGTATAGCAGAAGCGTCAAAGTACAGCAAAAGCTACAAAAGTAGGAATGAGTGAAGATAATTCCAGATACATTGAATGTCTCACTTGTTCTTTATTCCAGTGATTTTAACATTAAGATGTTATGTAGAACAGGTTTGTCTTAATTGTGTGCTGTGAAATCAGACCTGTGACCAAGGCCATGTTTGGGTGCGCACACCCCTTGAGGGTGGCCATGTTGTCCTGCTTTTTGTTTTCCAAAATATGGTCACCCTACTGATGCCTAAATGCTAGGCTCAGAGCAACATCTTGGATCTCATGCCTGAGGAAAAAGACAGACATCTTCCTCCTCTGTGTTCAGACTTAAAAAACCTTCTCAAAGTCAGTGACCTCCCTCCTAATACATATTAATTTATTTTAAAATATTTAAGTCTGCTGGTCCACTTCATCAGTTTATAGCATCCTCTTCCCAGAATGTCTCATCATTGTGATATGTATTGTTTATTCCTAAAATGGACATCACTTCTGCTTTTCACACGGGCAACTGTTTGGTTTACTTCTCTTTTCTTCCAGACATGGGGATTTCTAAACCACAATTCTAAGTTTCTATAACCCCTGACCAGTCACCCAGTTCCCTTATAAGGAACAAGACAGTTGGAACAAGTGCAGAACAATTAGACCTAATACATCAAGTGATATCAAATCATATCATGCCTTACCTGTACTTATACCACAAAGCATCTAACCTGATACAAAGTTTTGCTTGTATCCCTACTTGCCCCCTTAATCTTAAAGTGTTACCCCACTACTTGTACATCCCTCAAACTCCTTCCATGCCCCACAAAGCTTCTTTCCCTGTACTATGCTAACAAGCCCTAATAACTTCCCTTGCAAATATTCAGTAAAATTGCAAGGCCCAAGAAAAACTCCTTCGATAGTGTAAGGTGTGTTGATTGCTAGGGTGTGTGATGAGGGTGGGTATTGGTCTAAGAGTTGCTGCTGGTGGCTCCATAAAGCAGTTCTATTCCCCTATGTAGTTCCCACTAAGGAATTTGTGTATGTGTGTGAGTCTCCTCCTCCCATGTGAAATGCTACAGGTTCCTTCACCATCTTATCTTTCTGAGAATAGTTCTCCTCTTAACTCAATACAGTAGTGTAGAAGAAGGAGATAAACAGATAGCACCTTGACATAATATTATGTTATATTTGTATCCCAAGGAGCTCAAGGTGGCACATCTGGGGTTTCCCTCCCTTTGGAAACATGGTCTATGCTATGGAACTGCCTGGGGGAAGGTCTACACCAGTGTTTATCATGTTTTTTAGTTCCTCTGATAATGTTATATATTCTGCCGGTTTAAAACGTCACGGGGCACACTCAGACATTATAACGCTACTTACCTTTCTCCTTCCCGTTATTAATTCATTAAGCCAGGACACACTGTGTCCACGCCCCCTTGAAAGCGATTGGCTGACATTCGACGATTCAAAAGTCAGTCAGATACAACAATTACGACGTAAGGGGGAAAATATGAACACTTGCAACACTATTTAAACATTGCAACAGAAGAAATACAACAAAAGAAGGAAGGAGAATACGACGACGATAAAATGTAAGAAACATAGTGTCATGTGCCCCAATAAGTTATGGCAACCCTTCCTTAATGTGATAAACCATTAGTGCAGATCACACCTAGGTTGAGCATGTTGCTTGCAACACATGTCGTCACCACGAACCCACAGCCGCACCACTGCTTCCCCCTGGAAAAGGCACCGTTTCCGAAAGTCCTTTTAGTGCATATTTTCCCCCATGCATAGAGTTAAATTTGATTCAAAGAGTTTATGCTGTAAGTACTGTTCAGGGGGAAAACATAGATGAGGGATTTTCAAAACTTTCTCAAGGTATTGGAAAGTTGTTGCAAATACCAAATTTCCCTGTGGTCCATGCCTGTAGAAGAGTGCCATTTGCCTTATGTCTGAGACTGAAGAATGGACTAGAGAGGTTGGTAAAATCCAATATTATAGCTAAAGTGGATTAATGCAACAGATTAGGTGAATTCACTGCTCATAATGGAGAAGAAAAATGGATAGTTGCAGCTGTGCTTAGTTCCAAAAGATAAATATGTAAAAAGAGAACATTTCAGAAGTCTAACAAAAGAAAAAAAATCTTTGCATGAATGGCAGGAGCAAATGCATCCCCCCTTCCGCAACTTTTGATGCTTCAAATGGGTTTTGGCAAATACCATTGGATTCGGATAGGCAATTATTGTGCACTTTGAATATACTTTTTCAAGTTTGGGAAGGTATTGGGCACTCACAGATTTATTGCAGGTCCCTCACATGACATCATCTGCCTCCCACACGCCTTCTGCCCATTCTGGTCTCCCTTGCGCTGCAAGAAAAACCAGAAAAAGTACGAAATATTTTTAAAATCAGAAGTTGCTGCTCTCTCCTGCTGTGTGTGGGAGAAGCAGCATGATTACAACACCCAACTGAATGGGCCTCGTGCTCATTGTTTACTTCCTGTTTTCAAACAGGAAGTAACTGAGCGACGAAATCAGGAGTGGAGAAGTGACGGTAGCCAGCATTTCCCCCCAGGTGTGATGGAGCTCATTGTCTTTGGTTTATGCTTGCAAAAAATGCCATGTGTATGTGTGTGGGCAGCAATTTGTGGCAGAAACAGATCAAAAGTTAGTATGAAGAAAAGTACTTTAGCAGAAAAGCTCCCATGTTTGCAGGGGCTATTCTTTCAATTGCAAAAAATATATAAATTTCAACTGCATTATTAGCCTGGAACTGATGCACTGTCACAGTCATTTAATGGGAACAAACTGGAAGTAGATGAAGGTTTGGCTCAAGTTCCTATCAGGGCTTAAGGAAATTAGTTCCTCTTTCAGATCAGCTGTGGGAGCAAATAGTTCAGGCAGCAAAAGCCCTTGCAGATTATTATGAAATCAGTGCAAGGTGAGCAAAACTTAGAGAAAGTATCAAGTCCATGCAACAGATTTATGCCAGATTTATCTGTTATTGAAGGAATACTTTTGAAGAACCTTAGAACAGCAATTCCCCACTCTTTGAGATGTAACATGTTAGAGTGATGAGGGACACTCAAGCATTGAAAAATGTAAACGCAGGGCCTGAGCTATTGTTTATTAGTCAGATCTGAATAGAGATCTAGAAATGTTTCTAAGAGATTGTGCTGTATGTCAGAGATATAGTAGAATGGTCAGATAAAACAGCCCATGACTATTAATACAGATTTTATGAGCCCTGTTTAAGGTTGGAATAGATTTTATTCGATTACGCATTCACTACATCCACGCATCATTACATTTATTGGACTCGATGGCCTTATAGGCACCTTCCAACTCTACTATTCTATGGTTTTATGATTCTGTGATTCTATTGTACAAGCTAAAGGCTATTGACACAAGGGATATTCACATAAAAATGCCAATAACTTTTAAAAAAGAGAGTAAGAGAAACATGTGTACAGTACAGTGTTGGACCCCTAGGTTTCAGGTTCCTCCAACATACCAACAAAGTTCGCTCTTATTTTCTTTGCTGATAGTGAAAACATTGGTTCTCTACAAGTAATGGCTGCATCTAGGGCCATAGCTAGACCTAAGGTTTATCCCTGGATTGTCTAGGGGGTCAAACCTGTTCCTCTAGGTGACACACAGGGGATCCAGTGCTCAGGCAGGGGCGAACCCTGGATGATCCCAGGATAAACCTTAGGTCTAGCTGTGGCCTAGGTCTGACAGAAATTAATAGACTTGCATCTGGAGTGAATTCAAGAGATCCTAGGATACCAGCTATAAATTTAACTCTAATGCCACTAATCAGGGGACCTTTCAGAAGGTAATGCACAACCAAGCCCTCGATTTGATAGGGGCATTTTGCAGAGCACCTTTACTATAGTGTCCTTCCACCACAGCTGAAGGCGCCACATAGAAATGCAATTCAGTAAGTGGATGTGCCTTTGTGCTGGGAGAGTCAGATTATCTAAATAGTTGGCTTTATCACTGGCCCGTCTAAGGTGAGGGAGCCATTTCATGGTATGTAAGATTTGAGCTGTTCTAACATCAGGAAGAGCATCCCAAGCAAATATCCCTTGGCTGATACTCCCCTTGCTCACCTGGGGTAGCCCCTGGGTGGATCTGCAGTGGCAGCAGGTCAGTTATATGATGCAGCTGTCATTGCGAAGCCTTCCCAGGGCATCCCTCGCACAGGAATGCCCTGGGAAGGGCAGGCAAGCAGGCAGGCGAAAGAGACCGTTTCCTTCCAGCAAACCCCGCACGTGTGCTTCTTCCTGTGCAGACAGTGGGTAGGAACGTAAATGCGAGGGATCGAGGGTTTGTAGTGCTGATGCGCTGTTGTCAAGACACAGCCCTGGTTCACACACACACCAATTCCAAAGGGCTTTCAGGGGGTTAACCACTTGCAATCGTATTTCCTTTGGCTGCATACTAGCATATGTATGCCACCCTTACTAGTGTCTGGGCTGGAAGGGCCAATATCCTTTTAATATCCTTTTCAGTCGGTAATAATGGATTCTTGCAGTTCTGGAGTGGCAGCTAACCACCATCTGCAGTCATGCTCCTGCAGAGTGCTAGGATTGATTTAAGAAATCTGATCTACTCAGCCAACCCCTCCTGGTTAGCTGGAAGAAGCCAGGATGGGCAAAGGTCAAGAGAGCAGGTTATACGCTGAACAGCTATAAGCATCTTGTGTACATCCTCAAGCCTTAAAAACTGGAGCAGATCCCATGCAGTTGAACCAAATGGTGTATTAGACACCTCACCAGATACTGAACTACAAGCAACATTCAAGTTGGCATGACAACAAGAAGAGAAGAGTAGTTCTTGTGGGAGACTCCCTGCTGCATGGGATTGAAAGCAAAGTAGGCCGCAAAGACCCATGGTCTCGCCAGGATTGGAGAAGTTACCGAAGGGTTGCCAAAGCTCATAAAGCCCAGTGACACATACCCCTTTCTTCTCATCCATGTGGGAACAAATGCTATTGCCTTCTCCACATCCCACCAATGCAACTATATACGCTATGATGAGACAAAGGAGAGAGCTTTCTCTGTGGTGGCACCCCGACTGTGGAATGCCCTCCCCTTGGAGGCCCAATTGGTGCCAACATTGATTGCATTTCGACGCCAAGTAAAAACATGGCTTTTTAACAAAGCCTTTGGTGGTTAAACTCACTGGCACATTGTTTTAACTGTTTTTACTGCTTTTAAATTATATATTGTTTTAACTTGGATCATGGTTTAATTTGTTTTTAACTGTGCATATTTATTGTTTTATGCTGTATGTTTTTATCTGTACGCCGCTCTGAGATCGTAACGAGATCATCTACAGGGGCTCTTCTCCGCGAGCCCCTGCCAAAGGAAGTGAGGCAGGTGGCTACTAGGAGGAGGGCCTTCTCCGCTGTGGCACCCTGGCTGTGGAATGAGCTCCCCAGAGAGGTCCGCCTGGCGCCTACACTGTACTGCTTTCGTCGCCAGCTGAAGACCTTTTTATTCTCTCAGTATTTTAACATTTAATTTTAACTTAAATTTAAATTTTACTGTTCTAACTCTGTATTTTAATCTTATATCAATTTTGTTGCGTGGTTTTATCCTGGTTGTGCTTTTTATACTGTATTTTGTAATTGTGCTTTTAACCTGTTGATTGTCTTGCTATGATTTTAATTTTTGTGAACCACCCAGAGAGCTTTGGCTATTGGGCGGTATAGAAATGTAATAAATAAATAAATAAATAAATAAATAAATAAATAAATGATATAGGGCGGGATATAAATGTTTTAAATAAAATAAATAAATTTAAATAAAATAAAAATGATAACAGATGACAAAGAAAAGCCTTGAAATTTTGAGTGTCTCCAAAAGAGGATGGGTTTATCCCACTATGCTCCTTGTGGACCATTGTTCTGAAAGTGACACTCCAGAGCTGTTACTAAGCGAGAAAGCTGCAAGCATTCAAAAGTATAGGTGCAGTACAATAAAGGGCCGTTAACCTATTGCATATTAATTCTGCTAGATCCTTTCATGTCATCAGTAGAGAATAGAGAATCTGACCACAATCTTGGATCATGGCTTCTGCAGAGATGGGGAATAATTTGTGGTACTAGAACTAGCATTCTATTTTTATAATGGAACCTAGGAACCAGCTGGTTTCAGGGTGACTCTCTCTGATGCATGCTGGAGTTCAAATGGGTTGACAACCAAAAGCCTCAATTATATTTGCAGAGACTGAGTACTAACAAATCTCAGAAGCCAGTTGTTAGGCATAGAAAATGAAAGCCCTAATTCATACAGCAGATGTACATAAAAGTGAGAACAGTTCCAGGCGATGCCACAAAGCTTCCACATTTTCACTTCACATGCCTAAACATCTTGCCTATCTGGAAACAAGAAGCCTCTCACCTTCTTCTAGTGCGGGTCGGTAATGGAGATAACGAACTTCTGTTTAAGGCTTCCTCGAATGAATGGGAGTTTCACAAGAGCATGTCTCTGTCACATGTTTGGTGCTAATTGTCTCTTCCCTGAAAATTCAATACTTGCATTCATGCTGCCAGGCTCTGGGGATTTCAGAGCACCACACTGTCCCCATTGAAAGGAAATGAAAAATCGGCTGATGCTGACCAGACCCCTTCAACAACTCCAGGCATTTAAGTGCTGTATCCTGCAGAGTGAGTAATGGGTTTTCTCCTTCTACATCTAAGAGCAATAAAAGAAAGAAGGAAAGAAAGAAAGACATACTCTGTACCCACAGTAAGCTGAAAAAAATCAGCTTGCACCTTTCTGCCTTTAGTTTTTAATGCAAAAACTGCTCTTCACTGTATCTAATGAGAATCGATGGACATCGCATTGCCAGAACATTTTGGGTATGGCTGGTATTCAATGTGTGTTTTTATGCAAAAAACAAAATCTATATAAAACTCCTTGGTTAATGTGTTTTCTGACATGAGTTTAATTATTAATCCAAATGGTTAGCAGATTCGTTTATCTCAAAACGTTCATCACATCACCAAGCCAGCCAGTGCCCATACAACACCAAAGAAAGTAAATTCTACTGCAGCATGACTCATGCTGACCACAGTAGAAAAATAACCATCTAGCTGTCCAGGTGGCTGCAACAGAATGGCCTTAGACAATGCTGGGCTGGGGTATTCATGAAGTTCAAGAGTTACGAGAGATTCCTTACTACTGGCTTTTTTCTTGGTATAGCAAAAGCAATTAGGTTTTTCATATGTTTCTTGATCATTGTGTCTGATCCATTGGTGAGGTGCTCTCAAAGTGCTTAATAATGTGAGTGCTTGACGTATATAGTGGAAGGCTTTCATCATCCTATCAGCAATAGGGAGGTTTCCAAAATCTCATCATCCAAATTTCTCTCTGGATTTTGGAGTTCCAAATTACCTGGTCTTATTTCCAAAGTTAAACAAGCACATTAGTAATCATCCTGCAATAAGAACCACAAGGAGGAGGAGGAGGAGGAGGAGGAGGAGGAGGAGGAGTCTTGTTGTGCTTGTACATATGATCACTTCAAGATTTTCTTTGTGCAGTGTTTTACTCACAAGCACATCCAATTGTGCATTGATAAAACACCTCAAAACTGCAATCTTTTCTCAAGATGCATGAGCGTCGCTGTGTCCCCCTGCTCCTCTAAGGGCCCACAGACCTTAACTGGGCAGGAGAAAGGGAAGGCAGTGGTGAAGGTGACAGCATCATGATCACTCCAGCTCCTCACCAGAGTGGGAGGGACTACGATTACAAGTCACAGGGAAATGACACTACTTGCACCCATTTCCAATGGGGAGAAGGTTCTTTGAACATCATAGGACTTTCTCTCTGGTGAAAACTGACACAAATAGTGTCATTTCCTCACCTTAGGTATTTAGACCTCTATTCCCAGTCTCCTTCTAGCAGAAATGGATGCTCTGATGGGGGGCTGAAGAGACTAACCCTGCTTCTGCCCCCTCTGTTGCCTTGCCTGCCACCACAGGTAGGTTTTTGGTCCCTTTGGGTAGAGCATGATGCCACAAGGACAGCAGATGTGGCAGAGCCAGTACTTGAGGTGCAAGTCAAGCATAGCCTCCCAGTGTATCACCAAGGTGCAGGAGCACATTTGCACATCAGTTGAACACCACTAAAGGCTCTTCTTAATACAATCATATATAATCCCATCAACATTATTTTTCTGCAGTGTTTTACCAGTGTTCGTGTGTATGTCAGTAACGTAGGAGGAGAGGGAAGGGGCAAATAATAGAGGCAAACTGCATATGCTTCAATTCTGGAATTAATTTCAGAAATTCACTTAGAGAAACCAGAATTCAAGAGGTGTGGAATGCGGGGCAGAACAAACACATGGAATAGTGAACAAAGGAATGGAATAATCTCCAAGGCAAAACTCCAGATGTCCTCAGGCCTGCCAAAACTCCCTCCAGAAAGCCTATTCTAGCTCTATTCCATGTTTAGAGGGGCAGCTGTGCTGAGTCTGTTGCAGCAAAACAACAAAGAATCTGTGACACCTTAAAGGCCAACTCATTTATTATGGCACAGGCTTCCATGCATGTAGCGATGCTGGAGAAATTCAAGACGGGCTAACATGAGTTCAGATTTCTAAGAATCTCACCTGCGGCATCCGCTGCGGAGCAGCCTCCCCAGGCGCCACAGAGTCCACAGATGTCTGGATTTTTTTTAACTCCCAAAATTTACGCAAATTCATTCACAGGAAAAAAACGCAAGTTCCTGCTAAGACATATGCCATGCTGGAAAATATATGTGGGGGGAAATCAAATGGAACAGGGAGAATACACTAAATGTTATGTAATAGCATTTGTTATGTAAATTGTTGCAAAATTTCTTATTTGTGTATTATTATTATTATTTTCATAACAGAAAAAGCAAATTGAATCTGTTTGTAAACAGATGCTGGAATGAATGACATTGCACAATCCATGAAACACACCTGAGACGGATTTCACAAAATCCAGATATCCTTAAGTTACCTGATTCAACCTATCTGATGAAGTAACCTTTGGTGCATCAAAGCTTATGCCATAATAAATTTGTTGGTTTTTAAGGTGATTTTGTCCTTTAAAGTGCCCCTGCATTCTTTCACTACTGCGTTATAGTGTCATTGGAGTGCACTGATGGCTGTCGGGGCCCATGACACAGGCCATATACCACTTTCATACCACATTGATAGTGTTATATCCCGCTTGGTGTAGATGTGCCATTTGTTGCTTTTTTCCATAAACCAGATTTTGAAGCTTCCTTGTCTTCTTTTCAGTTCCATCTATGGTGTCACAAAGTATTTATTTCTTCACTGAGGTTCCCTACTAGGGCCCACAGACTGTTCTGTTTCTGTAATTTGTCTGGCTGAGATTCCACCTGGGAGCCATATGTAAGCCACTTACCATTTGAAGGAACAAATGTGATCACCAAATTAAACTACAGTGGCAAGTTACACATCTCCCCCAAAAAGGAAATATATCACAAAAAAAGGGCAAAATATTTGCATAATCTTTGCATATGCATAATATTTGCATACGTTAGTAGGGGAGCGCTTTCTCCCCTACCAACCTGCCTGGTCACTGAGGTCATGGTCTGCTCCTGGTGTTTCCACATAGATCCATCCTCCGATTGGAGTCCACCAGCGGAAGAGCCTTCAGTGTGGTGGCTCCCCTCCTGTGGAACTCCCTGCCTTTGGAAGTCAGGCAGGCACCAACTTTGTACTCCTTTCGGCGCCTCCTGAAAACATAATTATTCCAGGAAGCCTTTCCTTAATGTCCAGCCAGGGCCGGATCTACACTACTGCTTTAAAGCGCTTTATAACAGTTTTATAGCGCTTTAAAGCAGTTAAAGCGCTTTATAACTGTTATAAAGCGCTTTAAAGCAGTAGTGTAGATCTGGCCCAGGAGTCACTGTATTTGCTTCTTTTATTAATTAATTAATTTATTTGTTTGTTTAGAATATTTATATAACGCTCCCCATTGAAAAATTTCGGAGCAGTGTACAAGGTAAAATGAAAATAAAAACAGAATAAAACAGTTAAAACAAAATTTAAAAGAAGCAAAAACAGAAATCTAAGGCTGCATGTTAAAGAAAGGCTTCTTGGAATAAAGATGTTTTCAGGAAGCGCCAAAAGGAGTACAAGGTTGGCGCCTGCCTGACCTCCAGAGGCAGGGAATTCCACAGGAGGGGGGCCACCACGCTGAAGACTCTTCCCCTGGTGGATTCCAATCGGAGGATGAATCTATGTGGAACCACCAGAAGCAGGCCCTCGGATGATCTCAGTGACCGGGCAGGTTGGTAAAGGAAGAGGCGCTCTCTCAGGTACCCTAGTCTCAAGTTGTTTAGGGCTTTGTACACAAGTACAAGAACCTTCAACCTGGCCCGGTAGCGAATAGGCAGCCAGTGCAGTTCCCTCAGCAGAGGAGTTACATGCTGGAAAGGGGCAGCTCCAGACAACAGCCGAGCTGCAGCATTCTTTACTAGCTCCAGCTTCCAGAGCAGCTTCAAGGGCAGCCCCACATAGAGCGCATTGCAGTCACCCAATCTTGAGATTACCAATAGCTGTACCACCATAGTCAAGCTATCCCTGTCCAGGAGAGGCCGTAGTTGGCGAACCAACCGGAGATGGTAAAAGGCACTCCGAGCCGTGGCGGCTACTTGAGCCTCCAACGACAGAAATGGGTCTAAGAGTACCCCAAACTACAAACCTGTTCTTTCAGAGGCAGTGCAACCCCATCCAGAACAGGCAATGAGCTTGTCTCCCGGACTCGGGAACCACTCCCCCACAGGGCTTCCGTCTTGCCAGGATTCAGTCTCAATTTATTGGCCCTCATCCAGCCCATTACTGAGTCTAGGCACTGCTCCAGGACCTGCACAGCCTCACCTGATTCAGTTGTCACAGGGAGATAGAGCTGCATGTCATCAGCGTATTGATGCATTTAGCTCCAAATCCCCTAATGACCGCTCCCAACGGCTTCATAAGAACTTTTTAAGATCTGTCTTAAGTATTTCATTCTGTATTTATTTTCATTTTATCTTGTACACAGCTCCGAAATTTTCAATGGGGAGCGGTATATAAATATTGTAAATAAATAAATAAATAAATAAATATGCTAACATATGTATAGATGCAAATTTAGAAACAATAACTATAAACAGAAATACAATACATCTCATCATAGAGAGGAAGAAAGACCAGGGCTATATCTACACTACTGCTTTCTCGCAGTGTTGAAGGACACTGATAACTGTTGGGGCACCATCCACATTGCATGCACTGCTTTCATAGTGCTATTTCCTGCTTTTTATTCCACATTTGTAATGATTTGACACAAGACCTGACCTAAGCGATATCTGTGCCTACTTAAAGCTCCATCACACCTTGGAAGAAACGCTGGCTAACGCTAGCTACCATCGCTTCTCCGTGGACGCTCAGTTACTTCCTGTTTTTAAACAGGAAGTAAACAAGGTGCACGAGAGCCATTCGTTGTGAACATGCTGCTTCCCCCCCACACACAGTGGGAGAGCTCAGTAACTTCGATTTAAAAATATTTTGTAGTTTTTCTGTTTTTTCTTGCGGCGCAAGGAAGACCAGAAGGGGCGGAAGGCGCAAGAGAGGCAGACGACGTCCTGTGAGGGACCTCCAAGGAATCCGTGAGTGCCCAGGAATGAGCATGCAATAAAACGCTTGTCGGATGGAGTTTTCAGTCTGCCATTCAGGAGCTAACTTTTTCATGGCTAACTTCAGGCGATCTCTTTAACATGCTGGTTTGGGTCTGGGAAATCATATCACGGGGCATGTTGCAGGACTGGGGGTGGCCCCTGGCATGCACGGCCAGAGCCAATTTGGTTGCTAGGCTGAAAATGAGTCCCCACTCCTGAGAACTGTCTCCTGGGAAGACACACTTTGGGAAGGAAAAATGGGACGCTGCTGCTGCTGCTTCTGCAGCAGCACCTGCCAGCAAAGCTTCTGGTTTTTAAAAGTATTTAAAGGGGGTGGGGGTGGGGGTGGGGTGGGGGAAGGATAATGTTTAAAATGAAGAAAAGGGGGGTAGGTAAGAAGCCCCCTGCTGTAACTTAGGTCCCCTCTCTAACCTCACCCCCAAATCATTTCACCCCCTCTCCCCTTTTGTTTTCTTTGGTTTTTGATTACCAGCCCTAATATTTAAGTTTCACAAATCCCCAAAGCAAATTTATGAGTTTTAAGTTTATTGTCTTTGGGGCCTCCTAGCACTGAATCCTAGCACTGAAGTACACATTGTATACAAATGCAAAACCCAATACCCAAAGAAAGCTTACAGTGTTGTACAGCCCAAATGAGGTTGCGATTTTATGTGTGCAAAGTGCAAAAGAAGCAGAAGCAGAGTAGCTTAGTCAGATAATGCTGTGTTGGGTAGATGCGCGGTTTCTCTTTTGAATGAAATCAGTCAGTGCGGTCATCCTACATGGGGCACTTGGGCAGCTGGCATTTAAATCTAATTCAATTTAAAGTATTAGAAAAGTAAATTTAATCATATCAGGCATATATTTAGTTTTTTGCTGTTACACGTTGACTTACGGTAGCCCCCAAGTGTACACTTAGGCTCCATCACCGTAAAATGTTTGGCTATAGGTCTGCTTTTTGTTTGTAGTTACATAAGCTCTTCCAAAAGTTAGCATTTATAAGGAATCAGATTGGCTCCCTTTTGAACAACTTGCCAATAATTCTTCAGGTCCACACAAGTTCACAGAACAGCTGTCTTCAGTTTTCAGACCTAAGGCATAGCTTCAAGTACAATCTGCAAAGTGGGCCCTAACTTTAATTTCTTAACTATATATGCCCACTTCCAACTGTTGTCTCAGGGTGCTGAACCAAAATGGTCTTTCCCACGTTGTTGTAAGCTACTCTTTCAGTTTCAGCCCAGCCTGAAATAAAGGTTTAATACCTCTGGACAACATTGCAAGGTTGTTGTAAGCCACTCAGGGTGAGGATTCAGGGTGAAGTATACTGCAGGACTGTCCTACGCCACTTCTCAGTATGAAACAGTAATTGACCTGTCCAGACTGAGAGGGGGTCTATCTACCCATTTTATATCTATGTGTCTCTTCCGCCATCCACTTTTGCTCAATCCTCTCAGTGGAGGAAAGAGAAGGAATGGAGGAAGAGACAAATAGATATAGCTACACACTTTCCATTATCCTCCTTACCTTCTCCCTCAACTAGCCTCTCCTGCCAGATTATCGACGTTTTGAAGACTCCCAGGCTGTTGCAGCCATGCCATGCTCTCCTCTTCACAGCCACTGCCAGCTACTCCACTCCATTGCACAGTTCCTCCTGATATTCTTTTCAGCTGTCTCAATGAACTGTGTCTCAGTCCTCATTAGATAATTTTGTGGGGTTTTCTCCCACTTATAGAGCCTCGTGTGGCGCAGAGTAGTAAGCGGCAGTTACTGCAGCCGAAATTCTCCCCACGGCCTGAGTTCAATCCCAGCGAAAGCTGGTTCTCAGGCAGCTGGCTCAGGTCGACTCAGCCTTCCACCCTTCTGAGGTCGGTAAAGTGAGTACCCAGCTAGCTGGGGGAAAGGTAACTGCGACTGGGGAAGGCCATGGCAAACCACCCTGCTACAAAGTCTGCCAAGAAAACATCAGCGAAAGCAGGCGTCCCTCTAGGATTCAGCAATGACTCAAGTGCTTGCACGAGAGGTTCCTTTCCTTTTTCCTTTCTCCCACTTAGGGGTATTTTTCCCTTGAAGCTTTCGGGAAACTCTGGAAACCTTGGGATTCCCCTCCCCACCACCACAAAGCCTGATGATACCTCCCTCTTGCATAGATGAAGGAGATATACTTCAAGAATACTGTTATTCTTGACCAGTCCCTAACTATGTCATCACAGGTGGGGGCCGTGGTTCGGAGTTGCCTTTATCAACTACATGTGTTCTGCCAAGTTTGCCCCTTTCTGTCAGAGGCTGATCTTAACACCGCAGTCCAGGTCCTGGTTCTTTCCAGACTGGACTATTGCAACCTGTTGTATACAGGGCTTCCCTTGAAGCAAATCCAACGCCTACAGGCTGTACAAAATGCAGCAGCCAGGTTGGTCAAGGGGCTCCCAAAGTGGTCTTCTATCACTTTGGTGCTTCAAGAGCTCCATTGGCTGCCGGTGGCTGCTAGGGTGCACTACAAGGTCTTGTTGACCATGTATAAAGCCCTGCATTGCTTGGGTCCTGGATACCTGAGCACTCGCCTTTCTCCTGTGTCTCACCATTGGCAGACTCGCTCTCAGGAGCAGGGTGCCCTGATGGTCCCCCGCTACAAATTGGAATGTGCGGGGGCCAGGGCTTTTTCAGTGGCTGGCCCCCGGTTATGGAATAATGTGTCACTGGAGATTCGACAGGCTCCCACTCTCAGTTGCTTCAAACGCCTTTGTAAGGCGTTTTTATTTTCACAAGAGTCTGGGGAGGGGTGGTTTAAATTGGGGTTGAGGGCTTTTAATGGTTTGAGGGTGAGGGTTTTAATGGCATTGTCTTAATGTGGGTTGAGGGTTTTAATGGAATTGTTTTATATGTTATTGTAAAGTGCCTTGATGCCAGAAATGGTGAGGCGGCGCTATAAAAATGCTTTAAATAAATTAAATAATATACTTGGGAACTTCCCTTCTGTATGGGAGAGTCTCTTGATCCAATGGTGCTTGACTTTCTGCTACATTAGATGAGAAATGCCAAAGATAGACCCAATTTCTTCAAAGCCTGTGGGAGTTTTACAGTCCTAGGGGCCTTTGCCTCTTCTTGCACAGTTCCATATTCTTGGGAGTTTTGCATCCAAACAGTATCACCTGGAGATATTTTTGGTAATGGTTTTGCTTTGTGCCTAACACTGAAGTTAGACTGCTGCTTTCTTCATCCTGTTTTCGAATGTCCTTCAAATCAGGCCACTGGGATTTTAGCTGAGAAGGCACCTTCTCAGCCATTGGTAAGGGGTACATAGTTTTGCTGGAGACAGTTCTGAAGCTAGAGGAATCATAGAATCATAGAATCATAGAATAGCAGAGTTGGAAGGGGCCTACAAGACCATCGAGTCCAACCCCCTGCTCAATGCAGGAATCCACCCTAAAGCATCCCTGACAGATGGTTGTCCAGCTGCCTCTTGAATGCCTCTAGTGTGGGAGAGCCCACAACCTCCCTAGGTAGCTGATTCCATTGTCGCACTGCTCTAACAGTCAGGAAGTTTTTCCTGATGTCCAGCCGGAATCTGGCTTCCTTTAACTTGAGCCCGTTATTCCGTGTCCTGCACTCTGGGAGGATCGAGAAGAGATCCTGGCCCTCCTCTGTGTGACAACCTTTTAAGTATTTGAAGAGTGCTATCATGTCTCCCCTCAATCTTCTCTTCTCCAGGCTAAACATGCCCAGTTCTTTCAGTCTCTCTTCATAGGGCTTTGTTTCTAGACCTCTGATCATCCTGGTTGCCCTCTTCTGAACACGCTCAAGCTTGTCTACATCCTTCTTGAATTGTGGAGCCCAGAACTGGACGCAATACTCTAGATGAGGCCTAACCAGGGCCGAATAGAGAGGAACCAGTACCTCACGTGATTTGGAAGCTATACTTCTATTAATGCAGCCCAAAATAGCATTTGCCTTTCTTGCAGCCATATTGCACTGTTGGCTCATATTCAGCTTGTGATCTACAACAATTCCAAGATCTTTCTCGTTTGTAGTATTGCTGAGCCAAGTGTCCCCCATCTTGTAACTGTGCATTTGGTTTCTATTCCCTAAATGTAGAACTTGGCATTTATCCCTATTAAATTTCATTCTGTTGTTTTCAGCCCAGCACTCCAGCCTATCAAGATCACTTTGAAGTTTGTTTCTGTCTTCCAGGGTATTAGCTATCCCACCCAATTTTGTGTCATCTGCAAATTTGATCAGCGTTCCCTGCACCTCCTTGTCCAAATCATTAATAAAAATATTGAAGAGCACTGGGCCCAGGACTGAGCCCTGCGGTACCCCACTCGTTGCCTCTCCCCAGTTTGAGAAGGTTCCATTGATAAGTACTCTTTGAGTCCGATTCTGTAGCCAACTGTGGATCCACCTAATAGTTGTTCCATCTAGCCTATATTCTGGTCTATATGCCAGAAGTGCTAGATAGGGGAAGATTTATAAGCATTTGTACAGATTTTTCCACTGCTCCATTACTTTGAGGATAATGTGGACTACTGATGTGGTCATCCAAGTCATAAGTGTTTGCAAAGGATCTCTGAAACTCCATGTCTGGCAAATATCACTTTCAGTTTTTGGATGTCCTGTTCAAGAAAATTTGAGTGAGTAAAGCAAGGTCAGTCTATCTGGAGAAATAATCAAAGGACTGCAACATGTGCATCACCTTTCCAGACAAACAAATCTGTTGCTGCTTGCTGCCAAGTCCTCCCAAGCAGCTTCAGGGGTCTGCTGCCTTGAATGCATGAATCCCATGCATTCCGTGCCATTTTCAATTCAGGCTTCATTTGATTGCTAAGTCCTGGCTACCAAACGGACAGCTGTGCTCCTGTCCTGCACTTTGTAATACCTTGGTGCCCTTCATGGAACTTTTGAAGCTTCTCTGTCAAGCGCTCTTTGGGGATAACAATGTACTGACGGTTCAAAAGTGAGCCATCTGCTATGTGAAGTTTGCTCTCATCTACCCAATAAGGCCTCATATCCCGAGGCAGTTGTCTTCTGCAGTGCCATCTAGGTTGGCAGAGGTAGACTGTTTTCTGACACTTTGCATCTTTTCAATGTTTGGTCTAAAGTTGCCCTGTTGCTGCTGGTATCAGAGCCTGAATAAAATCATTGTAAGCATTTAGGGTCTTTTCTTCCTTCATGAGTGACAGCTGAACAGGAGCCCAGTGCATCTGCTGCTATAAGTGATTTTCCTGGTACATGTTCAATGTTAAAGGAAAATCTCAGAAGGTGGATTCCTAACCTTTGCATTCTAAGTGGAAGATCATCCAGGGGGTTTCAAGCCCAATAAAGCTGCCAGGGATTTATGGTCTATCTGTATGTTGAATTTTAACCCCACTAAATGAAGCATTCACAGGCCCACATAACTGCTAATGTCTTTGTCTCTACTTGAGCACAATGTTGTTCTATATCAGTAAGACATCGAGATATAAATGTAACTGAATGCCTCTCAGTCCTGGTTGGATCTGTGTAAGCACAGCTCCTAATCCAAATGAAGATGCATCAACAACTACTGTTGTTGGTTAGGTCTCTGAATATTGTGCCAAAACTGAGGGCGAGAGCAGCTTAATAATAATAATAATAATAATAATAATAATAATAATAATGTGTTGTTGTGTACCGCCCCAGTTACACTTAGTGTCCCCATGGAGGAGTTCTCATAGAGGCTTTGTACCAAGACCTAAGTTTGGTAAAAAAAAAAAAAAAAAAAAGGTTCCAAAGTTATTTGCTGTTTGCAAGAACCAGGCAACTTCAAAAGTCCATTCACTTTGTCAGGGTCGGGCTGAATTCCCTAGTTTCTATTTATTTATTTATTTATTTATTACATTTTAATACCGCCTAATAGCCAAAGCTCTCTAGGCGGTTCACAAAAGTTAAAACCATATAAAACAACCAACATGTTATATGTTCAACAAATGTTATGTGTTCTTTCCCAAATTCACACTTCTTGTTCAGTGTGAGTTCCACACATTCAAAGTGTCTCAGAACTGCAGACAGTCTCTCATTGTGTTCCTGCTTATCCTTTCCATAAATGAGTATATCATCTGCTTTGGAGGGATCACCTGGAAATCCAGACAGAAACTGAGAAATTCTCTTTTAGAAGTGCTCAGAGGCTGAGCATAGACAAAATGGAAGCTGATTGAAACAATACCTTTCAAAAGTAATGAAAGTGGTCAGTGGTCAGCAAGGGAGATCTGCCAAATTCCAGCTGTAGCGTCAAGCTTTGTGAATATCTTGGCTCCTGATAACTGAGCCAATGTGCGCCTTTCCTTGCAAACAGATTTGTTAAGTTGTGTTAGATCCACAAAAATGTGAATTCTCTGTGGGCTTTGGCACAACAACCATTCCTGTTCAATAGGTTCATCTATTGGAGAGATGAATCCCATCTTTTCCATTCTAGCTAATCCATCTTTACCCTTAGATTGCAAAGGAATTGTGACTCAGCACGGTGCTATCAAGGCAAAAAGAATGGCTGATGGTGTCATCTTTATTTTATAGTATCCTGATAAGTTTATCCAGTTTTGTAAAAACCTGAGGATACATTTCTGAGATATTTTGATTGTTTTATGGGATGTCCTCCAGTCTCTGCATTAGATGTAGCAGATGAATAGTGGGCAACCCCAACCGGGGTGCAGCAAGGTTCCATATCACATACACAGATTGATGAAGAACCTTCTCTTTTTCCAGCATTGCCTGAAACTGGCTCCAGACCTTCAGTGAATTTTTACTGGCTCCATGTCGAACTTCATTTGTTGGGTGCAATTGTCCATCTCAATATGGATCATAATCTTTCATGGGAATTGCAGTGACAGCAACTCTTGTATCAATTTTAAATTGAAAACTTTTACCATGTACGTTTATGTTCGTATGTCAAGATGGCATCTATTCTACTGACATTATAGAAATATGGGTTCCACAGGTTCCTCATTATTGGTTCTTATTATTGGTTCCTATGTCATTTCTGCTGTTGTAGATCTTCTGCATAATGCTGCAAAATGCCCTATTTTGGGGCATCACCTAAATTCTTCTTCCTTCACAGCGTTACTGTTGCCAATTATTAGTTCATTTCCTGCTTCATCTTCCACATATGTTCTCTCCCAAAGTTCTGGTGCTTTGTCTTGGTCTCACATATTATGATTGTATTGAGGTTTTAGGAGGCACTTTGATCTGACTATATTTATTCTTGATTTTATTCTTGGCATAACATTGCTTGTGAGGCTAGCATGTCAAGTCCAACTGATGCTTAGTTATAGTTTCATGCATTCTAACTTTTGCTATTGCATTGACTAATGTGAGACCGGGATACAGCTGAAGTTCAGCTAGCAGTTTTGTACTTTTTATGCCCTCATCTAGCCTGTCCATTATAATCTCTTCTTTATTGTTCCATAATTACACTGTTCAGTTAGCATGTGTACAGCAGTGATACAAGCTGCTACAGTTTCCCCTGGCATCTTCTGTTAAATTTGCCATCTTATATAACAGTTCATTTTCCTATAAAATGGTCATCAAAAGCTTTCCTCACTTTCTTATAGTCATTTTGGTTTTTGCAGTGAGAGGTAGACCTCAGAGAATATCATCTGCTGCAGTGTCCCCCATTGCAAAAATGAGAGCATTCACTTGGTATACTTGTGGTTTCTGCATCAACCCAGAAGCCATCCTGGATCTCTCAGATCTTGAGTGCCATTTTTCTTAGAAAGGCAGAGTACACATCAAAATCACCACCACCATCATCATCACCATCATCATCATCATCATCTATGAACAGTCCAATCCTTCTGTAAAAGTATAGTGGGGTGTTTTTTTTGGTGCACTACAAATCCCAATCAGTGCCTGCTGCCTGCTAGTACCAAAAGCGTTTTTCCTCAAGCCCTTCCTACACCAACCAACAGCCAAAGTGGACGCATTTATTGCATAGGGGCAGCTATCCCAGTAGCTTTTGTTCTTTTGGCTTTCTTAGCTTATACTGGGATATTAGAGGCAAAAAAAGATTTCTTGTGAGCAGGAGATAACACACACAAGAGTATTGGATAAACTAGGGCCACAATAGCTTATTAACTGACAATATTTGACTTGTTTGCCCCGAAGCTATACAATACGCACAGCATCTGTCCTTAAAGTTCAAGAGATCTATACAAAAATTGCTCTGTGTCTAGTCTGGCCACCCACGTGTCTTTAAAGGTTCAAAAATGAATTCTAGCCTTTCTGGATAGCAGACGTGACGTGCACTGGCCCACTAACCCTCCCTCCTTCTCTTGGCATCATGGCAGCAAGAACTGGGGAAATGATGGTTGCAAGAATTGCCCTCCCTCTCCCTGAGATTCTCCCTGCTTACCAACTCGAACTGGAAGGATGGGTCCAAGCAGGGCTCTCCAGAGTGAGTAAGGAAGAAATGCCCACTAATGGGGAATCCTAAAACTCTAAAACTTGAACTGTTTCTCAACCCTTTCAGGACAATCACAGAATAATAATAAAAAATCCTACTGAAGGGCCTTCCATCAAAGCCCAATAAATCTTCCCTCCCACCCAAGGCATGCTGGGAGTTGTAGACATAAGCCTAGATCTTTGCATAAGGTGCTAATCTTTGAACACCGTCTGAGGTGTGGTGGAAGACAACTGCAGAGCAGGCCATCTTAGCTGTGGCACCCTCCTTGTGGATTTCTTATTCCCAGGCAGGCTTGCCTAGTGACTGCATTAACGATGCGGCCCCAAGGACATGGTAGAACCATCGGAGGCCTGCTGTAATGAATTTGCTAGGCACTTCCAGAATAAAATATTTGGCATCCCTCAGGACTTAGACTCTACTGTTATAGTAGGTGAATCTAGTGAGGTATCCAGAGCACAGCCTTGTCCAGTTTCCTTGGATGGATTTCGGTGCAACTCGAGGGTGTTGACAAGGTGCTTGCTTGGACAGGTTCGTGCAACCACCTCTGTATTGGATCCTTGCCCCTCTTGGCTAATTAAAGCTAGCAGGGATGAAACAGCCAGCTGGGCCAAGGAGGTGATTAATGCCTCTCTGCAAGAGGAAGTGGTCCCAGGCCATCTGAAAGAGGCAGTAATGAGACCATTCCTGAAGAAATCTTCCCTGGACCCAGAAAATCTTAATAACTACAGGCCGTTGGAAAATGTTCCATTCCTGGGCAAAATCCTTGAGTGGGTGGTCGCATGCCAGCTCCAGACAATCTTGGATGAGATTGATTATCTGGATCCATTTCAGTCGGGTTTCAGAACTGGTTTTAGCATGGAAACAGCCTTGGTCACCAGAGGGTGTGTGACTCTGTTGATTCTCCTTGATCTCACAGCGGATTTCGATACCATCAACCATGGTATCCTTCTGGAGTGTCTGGCTGAGTTAGGTGTGGGAGGTACTGTATTACAGTGGTTTTGCTCCTACCTGGCTGGTCGGCCCCAGAAGGTGGTACTGGGGGGAACATTGCTCAGCTCCGTGGATTCTCCAGTATGGGGTTCCACAGTTAGGGTGACCATATGAAAAGGAGGACAGGGCTCCTGTATCTTTAACTGTAATGTAGAAAAGGGAATTTCAGCAGGTGTCAATTGAAGTGGGTGAAATTCTCTCTTCATCAGCACAGTTAAAGCTGCAGAAGCCCTGCCCTCTTTTGTATCTGGCCACTCTACTATAGCTAGTGTAGCTTTAACTGTTGTGATGAAGAGGGAATTTCACCCACTTCACAGGGATCAGTTTTGTCCCCCATGCTGTTTAACATTTACATGAAACCGTTGGGTGTGGTCATTCAGAGTTTTGGAGTGTGTTGTCATCAGTATGTTGATGACACACAGCTTTACTTCTCCTTCTCATCTTCATCAGGTGGGGCTGTGGATGTGCTGAACCGGTGCCTGGCCGCGACAATGTACTGGATGAGGGCTAATAAACTTAAACTCAATCCAGACAAGACTGAGATGCTGTTAGTGGGTGGTTCTTCTGACTGGATAGTGGGTGTGCAACCTTTTCTGGATGGGGTTGCACTCCCTCTGAAGGAGCAGGTTTGTAGCTTGAGGGTTCTCCTAGAACCATCTCTGTCATTTGAGGCCTAGGTGGCCTCAGTGGCACCGAGTGCCTTCTACCAGCTTCGGCTGGTGGCCCAGCTACGCCCCTATCTGGATAGGGATAACCTAGCTTCAGTTGTCTATGCTGTGGTGACCTCCAAATTAGATTACTGCAATGCGCTCTACTTGGGACTGCCTTTGAAGATGGTTCGGAAGTTGCAGCTTGTGCAAAATGCAGTGGCCAGATTGATAACCAGAACCAGAAGGTTCAAGCATATAAGACCCACTCTGGCCCTCTTGCATTGGCTGTCTGTATGTTTCTGAGCCCAATTCAAGGTGCTGGTTTTAACTTATAAAGCCTTACACATCTTGGGACCACAGTATCTGATGGAATGCCTCTCCCGACATGAACCTACCCGTATACTACGCTCAACATCTAAGTTCCTCCTCCGGGTGCCTACCCCGAGGGAAGCTCGGAGAATGGCAACAAGGGAGAGGGCCTTTTCAGTGGTGGCCCCAATGATCTCCCCAACAAAGCTTGCCTGGCGCCAACATTGTTATCTTTTCGGTGCCAGGTCAAGACTTTTCCCTTCTCCCAGGGATTTAATAGCATTTAATAGCATATGCTGAGTGTGGTTTTATTGGTTCATGGGGGGAAATTCAATGCCCCTCTCCAAGGGTCACGTTCCCAATCCAATCACAAGCCTCCTGTGTGGTTTTGTCCTCAGTCAACATTAGGCAGTGTCCAGTTTCATCCTGCTGCACAGCACATGGGCTCCTGCTGTGTGTCATTTCAAAGGCAAATCAGACACCGCTGTGGTGGAAGTAGGGAAAAACATGCCCACTGAGCTGTAACCAGCTACCCCTTCTTTTGTTCATCCTTCCTTTTCTCAACTTCCTGTAACTGGCATACATTAGGATCACATTTGTCAAGTGCTTAATAAATTTAATCTTATTTCTTTTTATTGACATGCTTTAACTGTGTTTTTTAAATGTTTTTATTTATTTTTATTGTATTTCTGGGTTGTTGGGTTTTTAACCTTTTTAACTATTCTTAATGGCTTCAATTGCCTTTTTTGGCAGATAGATGGAATATAAATTGAATTAAGAAAAAATACTGTTGTTAAAAGGTGATATAGAATGCAGTGGGGAAACTGCTGCACTATGGAATAGCAAAGGGTAAATTCTACTTGTTTCCATTTGGAATCTGGATGGCAGTTACTGGAGAAAGCGTGAATGCACATGTGCTTTCACAATGTCTGTAGCAGATCTGGGTGAGTCTAGGGACTCAGTTTCTCCTGTTTCATTGAATACCTTTTATTGTGTTGGCCCTGAATTTATAGATAGAATCTTTGGAGAAGAGTGACCCGCCACTTGTGCACTTGACCCTTGTCCGTTGTGGCTTGGAAATGAATATGGGCAGGATTACACATGTGGGACTGTGAAGTAGTGAATGCTCTTTGAAGATCAGACATGTACCAAGGGTACTGTGACTATAGTATAGCTTCAGCTGAAAGAAAGAAAGAAAGAAAGATCTTCAGACCTCAATAACCATCACCTAGTTTCAAACAGGCCTTTTTTGGGGCTAAGTGTCTGAGTGGAGTTTCAGGGATTTCTGTATGAAAGTGATTATTTAGGCCTGATCTACACTACTGCTTTAAAGTGCTTTATAACAGTTATAAAGTGCTTTAACTGCTTTAAAGCACTATAAAACTGTTATAAAGCGCTTTAAAGCAATAGTGTAGATCCGGCTCAGGGATGCGGAAGTCTGATCTGCAGAGGTTCCCCATTCAGCCTGCAGAGGCTTTCTTCCCTCTGTGGTCATCTCCCCTTGCCCTTCCCAAGCCCCACCCCCTTGAGACTACAGGGGGGTTGCAACGGGGTGGAGAATCATCCTGTTATCTCTGATCATTGATTGGAGATAACAGGGAGATCTGTCTTACTCAGCAAGCCAATCACCCTCCCAATTGGGAGGGGTAGCAGTACACTGAGTGCTTTGGCTGTCCTGTGTCCTCCCCCAATGAGGGAAGGATTGGGGCAGGCATAGCTCCTCCACTCACCACCTTGATCTGGGCATCGTCAGTGTGCACCAGTGCTCCCCAGCCAGATCCTGGCTGAGGTGGCAGCTAAAGGAGTGCTGGAGGAGTGCTCCCTTGGCCTCTGCCTTGATTCAGCTGGCTTTGCCCTCCCTGTGCTTTCCTTCATTGGGGTGGGGAAAGTGGCCCTCCATTGGGGTGAGCTTTTCCAGGTGGACCAGGTGTGTGTGTGTGTGATTTGGTCCTTCTATACAGAAGAAGTTCCCTATCCCTGATCTAGATCATTTCCAGTCTGACTTTTTGCCCAGTTTTGGGATGGAAACTGCCTTGGTCTCCTTAGTCAGTGACCTGTGCTGCAAGTGCATCCCTGTTGATTCTCCTGACGTTCTCAATTGTGTTTGATACCATTGTCCATCTTATCCCTTCTGAGCCACTTTGAAGGGATTGAGATGGGTGGGACTGCACTGTGCTGGTTCCATTCATTCCTGACAGATAGGATGCAGAAGTTGGTGCTGGGGGACCACTGCTTCTCCCCTTGACCCATTCAATAACCTCATTCAATTCTCCCCTTTGGGTTCTTCAGAGTACCACCTATTCAGCATCTACATGAAACTGCTGGCTGAGGTCATCCAGCAACTCTGGAGCCATCACTAATGCAGGTCAGATCCAGCTTTACCTCTGACTTTCATCCAGTCCTGTGGAGATGGTATTTATTTATTTATTTATTTATTTATTTATTACATTTCTATACCACCCAATAGCCGGAGCTCTCTGGGCGGTTCACAAAAATTAAAAACATTCAAAGTATAAAACAACAATATAAAACCATAATATAAAATGCAATATAAAAGCTCAACCAGATAAAAACAGCAGCAATGCAAAATTACGAATTTAAAACACCAAGTTAAAATTTATTTATAGACTGTTAAAATGCTGGGAGAATAAAAAGGTCTTCACCTGGTGTCTAAAAGCATATAATGTAGGTAGAAGTACTGCCGTCTGTCTTTCAACTTTGGATTTTGGCAAATAAAGCACAAAGCTTTGAAACTTTCAGTGCCCTCTCTGTATCTGAATATATTTGATGCCAAGGGAGTGGAGATGTCTGATGGGAGGCCTTAGACACATTGGTTAGCATTTGGAAACAAATAAGCATGCTTGCTACGGCAACCCCCCATAGCTATAGTTTGGTAATACTTTAATCCAGTGGTTCCCAATTGGTGGTCCGTGGACCCCAGGGGGGCCGCCTAACCCACCCAGGGGGTCCGTGGCACCATTCACATATTCACCATTCATTTCTGGAAACCACTGGTGATGAATTTCTACCAGAAGTAAAATATAACATCACTGAGCACCTGCGTGATTTAGCGATTAGCTTCAGAGATTCCTTCCCTGCACCTAATTCTGAAAACTCATGGAGAAGGAATCCTATTGAATGTGGTGATGTACAACTAACAACTTTATCTGCGGAAGAGCAAGATGCACTTGTTGACGTGACTTGTGATGGTTCATTGAAATCATTTTTCAAAGAATATAGACTGGACTAATTCTGGGTGAAGGTTTTTCCTGATTATAAGAAGTTAGGTAAAAAAAGCTTTGAAACATCTAGTTCCCTTTTGTTCCACATATCTTTGTGAACAAACATTTTCGACATTTTTATATGAAGAACAAGCATAGAAATCGGCTCGATGTTGATCCAGATTTGAGATTAAAAGTAGGAAATATTGAACCGGATGTGGAAGGGATTGTTCAGGACAAAAAGAGGCATGATTTCTCCCGTCTCATTTAGGTTTAGTAGCTGCTAGACATGTCACAATTTGTTCAGTTGTAAACTAGACGTTAGTAAAATTAAATTCGTCTTTATATTCCTAACTAAATCACTGTCATTTTTGCATGGTAATATCACAAATATCGCAAATTTGATGGTCTGTTTTTTTAGCATACCTAAAATCCTTTGCTTATAAGCCACCATAACCCAGTTAGTCTCGCTCAAATGTGCCACCAAACCCTTTTGGTTGGACACAAAGGTGTCCTTCCGCATGCTGAAGGTGTCTTCCATTTATGTAAGGGATGTTAATCCTCCTTATAAGGCTACCCCTTATTTTCTCCAAAAAATTGCTTCGCACAGGTAACTACTGTAGAGATAACAATTTTTTCAAAAGGAGGGGTCCATGGCTTGGCATTTTTAAAACAAGGGGTCTGCAGTACTTAGCTAATTGGGAACCACTGCTTTAATCTTTTACAGCTTGTATGCAGAAACAGAGAGGAAAGGAGACTGAAGTTCTTTCAGCCACAACCGTGCAAGTCAGGATGCTTGTTCTCTTGACCATGCTTGATCCCCACTTGTTGTGTGACACACTGTATTGTGCTGAATTTGACATGAGGCGTCCCTGGGGTACAGAGAGGCTCTGGAGTGCACACAATACATGGCCCTTTTGCAGCTTGAACCTTCTCTTTTAACAATTTGAATTAGTGGTTGTTATTAGCATAAAATCACCAGTTAAAACACTCTCAGTTCATTTTTTTTAACAGCGGAGCTAATTGCTCCTAAGTGCCCAGGTTGAGATGAAGTGAAATGAAATGGCACCTTTGTGTCGAGACCCCCCCTCCCCCCACACCAGTGTTCTCACCAGCACACACATAATGACCTTTAAAATAAGCCGTTACAATTCTGACATGGTACCAAGCTGACACCTTGGGTTGGGATTTAATTTTGAGTTATGGCAGCATTAGAAAAACATATGATGTGGCCGTTTGTTTGTAGAAAGAAGGGGGGAAATCATAAAACCCTCTTTTTTTATGAGCTGTTGCTTGATTCGTTCCTGCAGCCCCAAGTAGCAAGCTTCTAAATCAATGCACACAGCTGTTCTTGGTTCTCGAAGCTCAGCAGGTGTACTGCCCTATGCGCCTGCCATCTAGCCCCCCACACATCACAAATAATAATGTCTTGCACACACCATCCATCCATCACCCTTATAGCTAGCCCCGGTGAGGCTGCTGTTCTCAGGGTAGTAGGGAGATCTCCCCCTCAACACACACACTTTTACAGTAGAAATACTCTGTCCACGGACTATTAGTCACACTTTCTGGAGTCCTTTAATTGAATAACCTTTGGCTTTTGTGGCAAGAAGGAAAAATGTATATAAACCCACACACCACAGTGTTTATTTGTGTCAAAAAACAATAGGTGTACTGTGGCTGGCGAAATCAATTAGTCTTCCTCTTGCAGTAAGGGCCCACATCTGGTGTGATTTAAGTCCAATGTAAGGGAAGGGCTGCAGAGGCTCCGAGTTCTTATTTCAACAGGTGACAGAGAAGGCATAAAAGACTAATATATACTACAAGAATGGAGGCAGGGCTATAAATACTGGTGGGTTTACTTAGGAGGTAAAAACAAAGCTAACCAATAATGCAAAATAAATACCTTCCTGGGCTGGGCTGTCACTTGGAATGATTAGAGACAGCAGGAGGTTAGACTGGTGGGGTGAAGGGGGGGGGAGCTTTGTGAAGCAGGACAGCCAAGAGAAACTTCTTAGGCTGCTGAAACTGCCAAAAGGGGGGTGGTGGGGGTGGTGCTGGGGGTCCTGGGGGTGGGGGTGGGGGTGGGGGTGGGCCGCGGGGGAAGAGGACAGTTCAAGGAAAGCTCTGGAAAACAACGTCTGGAACTTTCACTTGTTGCTTCCTCTACGAAGTTAATGTCAGGGAAGGGATGTGGGGATTTCTGCATTGAAAGCTTGTGCCACCATAACCCAGTTAGTCTCGCTCAAATGTGCCACCAAACCCTTTTGGTTGGACCCAAAGGTCTCCTTCCGCATGCTGAAGGTGTCTTCCATTTCTGTAAGGGATGTTAATCCTCCTGCTAGAGGAGCGCTGTGTCAGAATAGGGAGGCTAAATTGATAAAATGTTCTTCCACTTGCACAATCAGAACCATCAGATGTCCCACCAAACCTGGGGGGCGGGGATCTACACTACTGCTTTTAAAGCGCTTTAAAGCACTTTGAAAACGTTTTGAAAACTGTATATGCAGTGTGTCCTGGGCCCCAACAGTTGTCAAAACTGTTATAAAGCACTTTAAAGCGCTTTAAAGCAGTAGTGTAGATCCCCCCCCCCGCTATTGCAACCCTGCTTGCTACTCTTCTACGAGTCCCAACAACATCTAAATTATGTTTGCTTCGGATATCTAGACAGTGGGGCACTCTACCAAGAGAGGCCAGGCTCACCCACACGCACCCCCTACACCCCAATTTGATGTCCTACTACTGCTGTGGAAAGAGCTTTCTTTTTCAGCAAACATTTCGCTTGCCGACCTGCTAATTTGAAGTTTCTTAGTTGTTGTTTGCTAGCTTTTCTTCTTTTAATTGTGATTGTTTTGTACTGTTGTATTTTATTGGTATTTGCATTGTTTTTTATCTTTTCAATAACCTTGAGCACTTTTTGATAGAAAGGTGGGAGTAATTTAATAATAATGGTAATAAAACAAATAGATCAATATTATTTCTCAGTCTGAACTTTTGTGTAAACTCCACCTCAAGTGTTCGTGGAACAATGTCAGTAGCTATTTTCCTTCCACTTACAGTTCTTTAGATCCAACCCTTATCTCCACTTGACTAGGGGATCAGAACCTCAGTCCCAGGCCACAGACTTGCACAGTTGTGGCTGAGAGAATTAGGAGTGGTCTGGTTTGGGTTGTTGCTTAGCTATATTCAACAATGTCCATGACTTTTTATCCTCCTCCTCCTCCAAATCTACTATTAGAATATGATCCAGCTGATAGTAAAATTGAAGGTGAAACTCAAGGATCACAAATGTTGATTTCCTAATCAGCTATTTATGTTAACCACCAATTCTCTCCCCTGGCCCTCCATCCTTTGGCATACACAGAAGACGAGAGAGAGAGAGAGAGAGAGAGAGAGAGAGAGAGAGAGAGAGAGAGAGAGAGAGAGAGAGAGAGAGAGAGAGAGGTCTTCTTTCATTTGTGCCATGTGTGGAGAAGGTAAGAAACAGCAGGAGTCTCTTCCATGGCTCAGGATAGACCTAGTGCTGTTTCTTATCTGTTCAAAAACTTCAGTAGAAATGAAACTCCGGGAAGAGATCTGTGTGATGCTGGGAGTTCTGCACTCAACCCTGGTGCGTGGATCTGTGGGTACCTGGTGAAACTCTTATTGGGCTTGTGAAGGAACAGAGCTGTCCTCCATTTTTGCATTTAATTTGCATTCTGGATATTATGGGGTTAAACCTTATGTGTGTGTTTGTGCTGGTCAGTTTAAGCCAAAAGGTCAAAAGTTTAATTAGAGATTATGGGTAGGGCTGTGCACGGTCCCCCCGATTCGCCTCGGAGGCTGTTTTGGAGCCCCTGAAACAGCCCTGATTCATCTCCAGGTGCTTTGGGGATTGCCCACCTCGCCTCAGTGCTGAAGCCAGCGAGATTCGGGGGGCCCAAGGCAACTCAGTCTTGCAAACCTCTGGGTACTGGCTGCGCAGCTGGCACCCAAGAAAGCTGGTAGCAAGGCTGGCCATGAGTCCATTGGACTCACCTCCCTCTCCCCACTCACCCTGCTCACCCGCTGCCATCACCGCCCACCACATCGCTGCCACCATAGCCGCTGCTGCATCGCTCCTGTCACCGCCACTGCATTGCCGCCGCCACAGCATTTAGTACCTCTATGACCACAAAGTATGGTGGCCATAGAGGTACTACTACTATATTTATTTATTACCCGCCTCTCCCTCTGGATTGAGGCGGGGAACAACACTAAATAAAAAATAATACATAAAATTAGTTAAAAGAGCATATAAACCAATACAATATTAAAATAACAATCACAGCATCTTAAAATTCTTAAGTTTAAAATTCATCTGGGTAGGCCTGCCAGAAGAGATTAATCTTTACGGCTGTCTTAAACTCAGAGAGAGCTTTAAGCTGATGAATCTCCTCCAGCAGGCCATTCCTCAGTCTGAGGGCAGCAGAAGAAAAGGTCCTCTGGGTAACAGTTTCCAGCCTAGTTGTGGCTGACTGGAGTAAACCCTTCCAAGAGGACCTGAGTGTGTGGGGCAGATTGTATGGGAGAAGGCGATTCCGCAGAACCCCCATGATATATTGAAATTGTGGCCTGGTTCTCAGGAGCACCGCGTTTCTTGGTTGTGGTGGGCGATGCGGCAGTGGCGATGGTGGCGGTGATGCAGCGGGCGATGATGGCAGGTGAGCAGGGAGAGCGGGGAGAGGGAGGTGAAGCCAATGGACTCACGGCCAGTCTTTAGCTGGCTTTCCTGGGACGGCAGGAGGGAGGGCCCAATGCTGCTCCGAAGTGGCCCGAGGTGCCATGAAGCTTCGGTACTGATCAGCTTTGGGGTGCCTTGGGCTGACCCAGAACTGACTCAGAACAAAAGCTGAATCAGCCCGCCTTGCCTCGGTTTTGGGGATTTGGCCTGAGGCGGTTCACAGCCCTAATTATAAGTGTAAGGATGTCTGCTCAGGAAGCCAAAGATTTGCAAAAGGAAGAATCATAGAATCATAGAATCATAGAATAGCAGAGTTGGAAGGGGCCTACAAGGCCATCGAGTCCAACCCCCTGCTCAATGCAGGAATCCACCCTAAAGCATCCCTGACAGATGCTTGTCCAGCTGCCTCTTGAAGACCTCTAGTGTGGGAGAGCCCACAACCTCCCTAGGTCACTGGTTCCATTGTTGTACTGCTCTAACAGTCAGGAAGTTTTTCCTGATGTCCAGCTGGAATCTGGCTTCCTTTAACTTGAGCCCGTTATTCCATGTCCTGCACTCTGGGAGGATCGAGAAGAGATCCTGGCCCTCCTCTGTGTGACAACCTTTTAAGTAGTTGAAGAGTGCTATCATGTCTCCCCTCAATCTTCTCTTCTCCAGGCTAAACATGCCCAGTGAAGAAGTCAGAAGTTTAACTGTAGGAGCCAGGATATCTGCAGAAAAAGAAGAAAGGTTTCAGGAGCCTCAATTGAAGGTTAGAAGAAGAGCTTAGGAAAAGAAATTTAGGGCAAAAGTAAACATGAAACTATCCTCCTGGTTGGTTGGAGGTTGGGAGGAAAAGAACTAATTTTAAGGTTAAAGGATAAGGCAGAAGCAGGAGGAAGCAGGAGAAGAAGAGAGAGGAAAGAAGGCTAGGAAGAGGAAGAGCTGCTGGAACTGAAGAACTTGGTTGGCAGAGAGTTGCATGTATGACAGTAAGACATTCCTTGAACAAGGGACCTGGATAAAACAGGGACACAGTCTAGTTAGACCAGCAGGGTGGATTTATCCTTGCTAACATTTTGTGTTAGCAAACTTTTAACCTTGGTTGTCTAAAACTTTGTGGTCTCTTTTCTTTAGAATCCCTTGTCCCAAGTCTAAAAGTCCACCCACATAACACCTAAAGTAGATACCTGAGATCAGAGAATTCTGCAGCTGGTCTGGTGGAGGCAGCCAGAGAAAACAACATTTCCTCCTTGTGGCAGTGCAAAAGGCCACAAGGAGGGCAAAAAGGAGCAGGGCACGCGGTGTTGCCTGCTTTCCCTTCCACTCATGGAACAGAGGTTGCTGGTTCATGATAAGGCTAGATACAGAAGATGGCTTTTCCAGATAGGTGAAAACAATTTGAAAGGGGGATTGGTGTTCACAGTGTGCACAGCCATCTTGCCTTTGCTTCTGGTACTCAGATTTTGCAGGATTTTGCTCACCCCCCCTCAAAAAAAATCTGCAAACTTTACTTGACTTTGAGTACCCAATGGGAATTATTGTGTCTCTCCAACCACGTTCATCTTGCTTGAGAACTGTTATCAGCTTCCACCTTGTTATCCTACTATAGAATCAAGCTACTACCTAGATCCCAAATCGCACCATGTAACTGTATTACAGTTGTAGGCAACTTGATTCCATGCAGGGGTTGATGCTCCTTCTCTATGTGATGTTCCTTCTCCATCCCTCCGAAAAGTACTGGTAAAGTTATTCCCTGGATGGAATCTACACAAAACTACTCCCTTCCTCCCCTTCTGCCTCCCCTCTTCATGTACTCACAGGTTATCAGATGACTGGGCAGGGCTTATAAGGGCCAGTGGGATTTTTGTTTTGGTTTTTGTCATAGTGTTCCAGGCACCACACACCTGCTTCTTCTCAAGCCAGGTGCACCAGGGCTTCAGGGGCGATTCTGGCTTCTGCTCTGGTTGAGGAAGAGAAGCACAGCCTTGAAGGCTCAAAATACCACAGGGAAGCAAATGGAGTTGGACCTGAACCGGAATTCTGCTCCAATGTGGACTTTGAGCAAGAGAAGAATTTAGGGATCCTTTATGCACATCACTTCTTTGAATCCTTGAAACTCATATTCAAGTTCTAGAAAGTTCAATATTTGCTGGCATGTCTATAGTGACAGAATATTGTGCAATCCCTGGATGATTTTTGAAATTATTATTATGGCTAAATTCGAAAACATTACGTTGAAATGCTTCATCCATGCAACTTGTTAAAAGACATTCATCCATGATGTGGATCCTGGAATTTTGTTAGACCCACTTGACTGATAACATTTACAAAAGTTATTCTGGAAGGAAGCTCTCTTCTGGATACATAACACAAGGTTTACATAGGCTGTGATCTTGTGGAGAGCTGCATACCCTTAAGCCCACCCTGCACATGTAACCGAGAAAGAAATCAATCCACTAAATGTTAGAATACGTCTTATTGCTTTCAGTGGAACTTACATCCATATAAGCATGCTTAGGATTTTACCATTTGAGAAAAGTAGAACACTGCCATAAAAACAGCCATAATTCAGGACTGTGTTTTTTTTTAAAAAAAAAACAGTTCCAAACAGTTGGCTGCCAGTTGCCCTCTGACACAGACACATAAAAGGAAGTAGCGAGTCCGGTACCAGCAGGGATCATTGGAAGAAATGCACCCCTCATAAATCAAGTTGGCGCTGTTGCAGAGCTTGAGTACAATGAAGTGCATGTGTGCGAGCATTGAGGAGGAGGGACTTGTTGGCTGGCTCAGAGGAGACATGCCATGTTGTCAGGAAAGAAACATCATGACATGGTGGGAGAGGGTAGCAAACTGAACTGATGGAAGGCTATTCGTCTTGGGATCTACAGACTGGGATAGGTTAATGCTATGAGGCGTGTCTGTAAGCAGATTCCCATGCACAGTCCTTGGAGAAGAAATGAGGTCTCCGGAACTCTGCGATGTTCTTTTGCACAAACACTTGTGCTCATTTGTTTCAATGACTCCTGCACAGAACACCTGGACTGTGCCTGATGGGAGTATAGCTGGCTGTGGTTCTTTCTTCTACAATAAATGTAAATTAATCCATGAGATCACATGACAAGTGGAAGTGGAACCTGGGAGCTGTCTGGGCTGTACCTAGACAACCTTGAGATTGAGCACATTTGTTTGGATCCCTTCAGACTATTCTTCTTCTTCCATTTACTTTCAATTCCTTCACTTGTATCCAAGATGAATATACTGAATGAGGCTCTTGACAGTTGAAAGCCCATTTCACTGAAACATTTCCGCATTCTTGCTTAAAAATCTGAAACCCCTCAAAAAAACATTGTGGAACTTACTGAAATTGTCTTGAAATGTTCAGAAATGATATTTCACCTAAGCAAGAGTCTGAAGTAGTCTCACTATTTGCTTTACTGTGTTAAAATGATGGAGGTGGGGGGAATGACAAGAGAATTGTGACTTAACATTTGCAATGAAGATGCCAAAGAGGCCACATGGGGTTAACCCAATCATTAGAAATCTGCACTGTGGAGCATAATTCACTCATACTGTAAACCAATATTATAACTTAGAGATAGGAGTTAGTAAGAATATGTTCTGAAAATATAAAGAATGGTATATAAAGGTTTAAAATAAAATAAAAGATTCATCCCACGTGCCTGCTTCCCTAGGATTCTCCCTGTAGCGCTAAGCTTTCACGGTTGTTGTTGTTTTTGCTACCGGGCGACAGCAATCCTTTGCATACCAGGAAGTGAGTTTAAGGGGGGAATGTTAAAAATCATAAAAAATAAACGGATGACCCAATTCAATTCAAATTTGGTATGCTTAAAGCTCTCCCTAATATCTATTACTGTGCCAATTTTGGTGTCTTTATCTTTAAAGCTTGTGCAGATGTAAGCATTTCTTTAAAATCCCGCTCCTGCGCCTCAGCGGTGGCTCGGAAAATACGCTCAAAAAGTAGGGGCTAAATACGGCAAGTCTTTTTGCTTTGTTGCACAATTACGGCAGGATGCCTGGGAGTCCTTCACAATCAAAGCAGATTATAAGGTGGAAAACTTCTGAGTCCTTTGCATGCAATTCGCAGTGATTGCACAGTATGATGCTGGTGTGATAAAGCTCTAAATGAACAAAGTATTTACTTGATTTGAATTGATTTGTACCGTGCCAAGAAAAGGGCACTCAGGACAGCTTACAGTCACACTTGATTAAAATAATATTGGGCAAAAGGCAGGATACAAATAATAATAATAATAATAATAATAATAATAATAATAATAATAATAAATACAGTTATAAACACAACAATAACAGAATAAAAACAGCACCCAATCAAGTAGACCAGCTTACATATTAAAGACCTGCTTGAATAAAAACCTCTTTGCCTGCCAGCGACAGGAAAGAAGGAAGAGAGGCAATTTAGCCTTCCTCAGCAGGGGTTTTTACAGCCTTGGAGCAGCCATGGAAAAGGCCCTCTCTTGTGTCGCCACCAAACGCACCTCTGAAGGCAGTGGTACCAAAAGATACTATGAAGATCCTAAAACAGGCTTGTACGGGCAAAGGGCTTGTATGGACAAAGTCTTTCAGGCTTCCTGGTCCCAAGCCATATAGAGCTTTGTAGGTCATAACCAGCAAACTAACATATGAACAAATTGAAGCTTATTTCATTTCATAACAATTTCCCGTTTTCTGAAGTATATATGAAGCATAAAGTTCAGAATTCATAAACTATGTAGGTTATAGGAGCTCATCACCATGTACAAATATTGCACAATCATTTTGAGTGTCCACAGTGTACAGAGGTTGCATAATTTCTTCATAAATGATGCCACAGAGACTAGCAGTAAAGGGGCAGAGCCCAGAATAAACACTCACTTAATCCAAGGTGTACAGCTACTGCACATGCTTACAAGCCTCCTGTCATCAAGTTATATTTACATTATATCGGGGCCAACAGAGATCAACCTAACACAATCCAGACTTCAACTATGTCAGAAGCACAAAACAACAGCTAAATGTTCATAACTCAAGCTGGTGACCCCCAGGCACAAGACAATCCATGAATCCATAGAGAGGATGCAAAACTCAGGCAAAGCACATCACTCGAACCCACTAAGTGAGCCGAGCCCCCAGCCTTGAGAGCAGGGGAAATTTATACTTCCTGTACAGTCTCTAAAACAACAGGAGTTGCACAATGTATTGAACTGACAACACAGTTTGAACAGATCTTGATGGAAGGTATGTTATGCTAAAAAGGACTGTGATAAAATAGCATTAATTCATGTATGTGGCCCTAAGCAAGGGATGAGGAAACTTAGAATCATAGAATAGCAGAGCTGGAAGGGGCCTACAAGGCCATCAAGTCCAACCCCCTGTTCAATGCAGGAATCCACCCTAAAGCATCCCTGACAGATGCTTGTCCAGCTGCCTCTTGAAGGCCTCTAGTGTTGGCAAGCCCACAACCTCCCTAAGTAACTGGTTCCATTGTTGCACTGCTCTAACAGTCAGAATTTTTTTCCTGATGTCCAGCCAGAGTCTGGCTTCCTGTAACTTGAGCCCCTTATTCCGTGTCTTGCACTCTGGGATCATCGAGAAGAAATCCTGGCCCTCCTCTGCGTGACAACCTTTTAAGTATTTGAAGAGTGCTCTCATGTCTCCCCTCCATCTTCTCTTCTCCAGGCTAAACATGCCCAGTTCTTTCAGTTTCTCCATATAGAGCTTTGTTTCCAGACCCCTGATCATCCTGGTTGCCCTCCTCTGAACACGCTCCAGCTTGTCTGCATCCTTCTTGAATTGTGGTGCCCAGAACTGGACGCAATACTCAAGATGAGGCCTAACCAGAGCCGAATAGAGGGGAACCAGTACCTCACGTGATTTGGAAGCGATACTTCTATTAATGCAGCCCAAAATAGCATTTGCTTTTTTTGCAGCCATATCGCACTGTTGGCTCATATTGAACTTTTCAGTTCAAGGGCAGAATTCCAATCTGGGAAAGGTCTTGGGGCACATTCCATCTGTGGGTGGCATCAAAAGCCAAAGTGGGTGTTGCCAAAGAAGGGATGCATGAGAAATTCATTTTTTTATCAGGATTTACCCAGTGCATTTCAAACTGATGTGTACATTTGAGAAAATATGCACAAAAACACAGATGGATTTTCATGCAAAAAGAGAAAAACATGGCTCACAACATGATACGGACTTGAGTTGGAAGGAGCTTCGAGTTGGAATTCAGAGCACTTCAGTGAGCTTCAGTTTTGCTGGTTCACACATTCCTAGGCCAAAGGCTGAGCAGGTAGAGCTAAAATGTGATTCTTTCCAATTTTATTCCTACTCAGAAGTAAGCAGGACTGAATCACTCAGAAGCATTTTTAAATAACATCCCAAATACTAAGCCTCTGCATATCTACTCAGAAGTAAGCAGGACTGAATCACCCTATCTCCCAGCACCTCGGATTGCTCCTTTAGAGTTCTGGCTGGTTCTGACTAAGATGCTCCATCAGACAAGCATTTTATTGCACGTTTGTGTGGCGCAGAGTGGTAAGCGGCAGTTACTGCAGCCGAAACTCTCCCCATGGCCTGAGTTCGATCCCAGCGGAAGCTGGTTCTCAGGCAGCCGGCTCAGGTTGACTCAGCCTTCCATCCTTCCAAGGTCGGTAAAATGAGTAGCTAGCTAGCTGGGGGAAAGGTAGCCATGAGTGGGGAAGGGAATGGCAAACCACCCTGCTACAGAGTCTGCCAAGAAAATGTCAGCGAAAGCAGGCATCCCTCTAGGAGTCAGTAATGACTCAAGTGCTTGCACAAGAGGTTCCTTTCCTTTCCTTCGTTACTGGGCACTCATGGATTTTTCCAGTTCCTCTCACAATGTTGTCTGCCTCCCGTGCACCTCCTGCCCCTTCTAGCCTTCTTCGTTCAACAAAAAAAGCCCCCAGTAAGTCTGCATTATTTTTAAAGACGGAAGTTGCTGCTATCTCCTGCTGTGTGCAGGAGAAGCGGTGCAATAAAGATAACCCCTGAATGGTCAACATGTACTTTTTAAACTTCCTCTTTGCTTTCCCTGAGAGGAAGAGGGAGTATCGAGCAACAAAAGCAGGGGCAGAGAAGCGATGGTAGGCAAGCATGATTTTCCCCTGTCTGATGGAGCTCTAAAACCCAAAATGGAATCACAGCCCCACCAGAATCAGAACCACCAGCCTTTATTGGCCTAAGACATTCTTAGAGGTGCATTAAATGTAGCATATTACATATCAAGGGGGTCGTCTACATGAAAATGGAAGGATTCGCCTTCTGGGTATTATCCGGATTTTCATGAAATCAGCTTTGGTCTGTCAAATGTGGAGTAAATGCTACCTTAAACACTGCTCAGGTGAAATTGCACTTTAATCCACCTTACTTTGTGGTTGAATGGAAATGCTGGTATTGACATTCAAAGCCCTAAACAGTTTGGGGTCAGGTTATTTGAAGGAACGCCTCCTCCCATATGTGCCTGCCCGGACCTTAAGATCATCTACAGGGGCCCTTCTCCATGAGCCCCTGCCAAAGGAAGTGAGGCAGGTGGCTACCAGGAGCAGGGCCTTCTCCGCTGTGGCACCCCGGCTGTGGAATGAGCTCCCCAGAGATGTCCGCCTGGCGCCTACACTGTACTCCTTTCGTCGTCAGCTGAAGACCTTTTTATTCTCTCAGTATTTTAACACTTAATTTTAACTTACATTTAAATTTTACTGTTCTAACTCTGTATTTTAATCGTATATCAATTTTGCTGCATGGTTTTATCCTGGTTGTGCTTTTTATACTGTATTTTGTATTTTTAACCTGTTGGTTGTTTTAGTATGTTTTTAATTTTTGTGAACCTCCCAGAGAGCTTCGGCTATTGGGTGGTATAAAAATGTAATAAATAAATAAATAATAATAAACAAACAAACTCCCACTAGTAGAAGTGAACATTGAGCTCTATCACACCAGCGTTATATTGTGTAATCACTGTGAATTGCATGCAAAGGACTCCGATGTTTTCTACCTTATAATCTGCTGTTACGGTGAAGTACTCCAATGTGCCATGCTTTGATTGCGTTCCCCCCACCCAAATAGCAATGTATTTTGGCCCATGAAAAGTGCGATTCCTTTGTTGTTCTCCAAGCGGTCACTGGGGGCATGGAAGGAGGAGGAGGAGCAGAGTCACCCGGCCACCTCCCTCGGCAACCCCCAAGCGAGCGCTGTGGAGCTCAGAGCAGGCCCAGCCCTCCCGGGGTGTGCTCCGGAACAGGAAGACAAGGAGCAGGGCTATCCAGCTGCCTTGGCAGCCCCCAAGCGAGCGCAGCGGAGCCCAGCCCAGCCCTCCGGAGCCCAGCCCAGCATACACCAGAACAGGGCAGAGGTGGATGTATAATGTTGGTGTGATGGAGCTAACAACGACGACAGCTTTCATACGCTATGGGATTATTCGAGGGAAATGGGTAGGTGTGTTGAAGCTCATTATCAACCGTATACGTGCTGTTCACCCAATGAGAGTGGCTTCCTTCCTGCTCCTCTCCATGCTGCACTGCTCAGGGAAGTTTAATGGAAGAGATGACGAACGTCAGATAGTTTAACCTACACACCTCTCCTCCTCGCATTCACCGACTGGGAACCAGCAATATTGAAGCCTGGGGACAGACAGACGGGCAAGCCAACAGGAGGCGCCTAGGTCCTGCATGGAAGGGAAGGGCTGGAATTGCCTCCCTTTGCTAGTGCTCTGACTTACTCAGGGCCGGTGCCAGACTATATTGCGCCCTAGGCAGGCACGTTCTGAGGCCTCCACCCCGCCCCCCCCGCTCGCTCACTCACCACCCCCTCACTCGCCTGCCCACCCGCCCGCTCGCTCACTCACTGCTCCCCCCGCCCGTTCGCCCGCCCGCTCGCCCACCGCCCCCGCCCGCTCACATGCTCCGGCTCCCTCCCTTGCTCGCCCGCTGCCCCCGCTCGCTCGTTCACTCACCGCTACGGCTCCCCCTTGCTCGCCCACTCACCGCCCGCTCCCTCCCGCTCCTGGCTTTGAAGCCAGGACGCTGGGGTTGGGGGGCGGGGTAGAGGCTTTGAAGCGGCGCGCTCAGAAGTGGCTTCCTGGTGCGCCGTACTGAAGCCTCTGCCTCCAACCCCAGCATCCTGGCTTCGAAGGAGTTACGACGCTGGGGTTGAGCGGAGGCTGGGGCGGCAGCTTTGGAACAGCACACCCGGAAGCCGCTCTAGGAGAGCAGCTTCCGGGTACGCTGTTTGGCGCCCTCGTTTGATTGGCGCTCTAGGCAGCCACCTGAGTTGCCTCTATGGCAGCACCGGGCCTGGACTGCCTCCTGCTTCCCACAAACAGGCAGGAAAATCACACACACAGGGGACAGTTCTGAAGTGGGGAGATGAACAAATTGGAGGCTGCTGAATGGAAAACCCAAAGTGCTGCTTGACTCCGAAGGGGCGACCCAGTGTGATTCTGTGATTGGAGAGGCTTGTTCTCAGCCGTGTCCGTGCTCCCTTGGTGTCCTGGCCACCCTTTCTCCTTTTCCTCTGCGTAGTCCTTAGTTATAGGTGTATTGCACAACGGTGAAGTTGTAGGTGTATCACAGTAATGCAATTGCAACATACGACGGCTGCAGGCTCTTAGGACTGACTGCCCTTTCTCCTTCTGCGCGGTATATTCTTTATTGTGCACTACCTATAAACCAGCTACTCCAGTATTGTGAATGAAACAGCACTACTGCTATTATGAATGGGAAAAGGAGGCTACTTATTGTGAAAGCAGCCCCACTGCGAATGAGGAAAAAGGGGGAATTGAGGGGGGCAGCCCCACCCCTTGACCACATCACTGAGAGGTCCCAGACAGGTCCCAGAGGCATGCCCAGGATTTAATTGAGGTGGGGAACCGGTCCAGAGCCTCATTTAAGAAGAATAACAGAGTAAAAGAATTTTACAAAAAATGAGGCTTTTCAAGAGAGAAGCTGCTGCTATTGTTGAGAACGCCACGCCCCTGTGTCATGATTTCAAAGTACTCCTCCTCCTCCTCCTCCTCCTCCCTAAATTGCTCAAGCACAGAATAAAAGCTATGAATGAGTTGTTAAGTAAAGTGAAAGAATTAGATCTCATACTTTAAAAAACACACATGATAACAAAGAAAAACAGCTTATTAGAAATGTGACATTTACGTTGTCTATAATATGAATATTTTGAAAAGGGCAAAAAAGTAGATAAGAAGCAAGAAAAAGGCTAATTCTATGTAAGTTAACAGCCAAGGATAGCAAAGGATACTAATGAAATTCTACAAGAATTAATGAACTCTGACAAATAATTGTATGAGTCTGGCTGTTGTACCAAGGAGAAAATCACAAATTGCCTTAATAAAATAAATATATTCACTATAAAAGAACCAGATAGACCCCTTTCCACATTAGGGATTCAACCAATCATACAGACACTGAAACAGATAAGAGTCCGGCGGTTGGATCTAGATTAAAGCTGGATCAACTGGACTAGTGGAAGTGGACTTCCTCCGCCTCCTCCCCAGAGCATCCCCTCCAGTCCCTTGAAAATGCTACACAGAGAGCCAGCCCGTGCTGAATTGTGTGAGTTGTGGTGGGTGGGGGGACGGGAGGGGAGATTCCCCAAAATGCACACAGGAACCATCCATGAGCAGAGGCTGTTCTCTCGCAGAAGGCAGATCCTGGGTCCAACAACAGGTTTAGGGGGCCTCACTATAAGGATGTTAGAAGAAACTGTTTGTGGGGTGGAGCTTGATGAGCTTTTGTCAGTTCAGGCCCCCAAACTTTGTTCCGTTTCCTGCCAATGGTCTCTCTTTGTGCCTTTAAAATGGCATCTCTCATCTAGGACAGGTGGCTGCCAGATGGTTCAGGTACGTCTCATGGGTAGGCGGGGGCAGCAGTTCACTCCGGGTCAGACCAAATGATCCAAGGTGCTTCAGGCCTGGCCTGACCCACTCTGGACACTTTGGACTGATCTGGGCCTGATCTGGCTTCTGACCAAGGTGGGCCAAATTGGGATCCGGATTCATACCCGAGGCGATGCACAGCCCTAAGAGTAATGATGAAATGTAGTTCATTAATGGCTTATTTTATGCATACATGTCCGGTTATTATTATTGCATTTCAAGGTACAGGGTTTATTGTATGTTGGGTGGGTGGGTAGATCCAACTGGTCCTCTTTTCTTGATTTCATGAAAGACCTAGATAACCTGGACATTGAACATTTATGAGTTTTTCTGTACTATGAATATTTTATGTGATTTGTTAATTAATGAGCTCTTATTGTTTAGGATTTAGTCAGTTTGGATTGTTTCCAGATTTAGTCATAGAGTAGACCCAATGAAATCAATGGGATGTAGGCTATACTCTGACTAAATCCGGAACCAATGCATAATTATGCATTTTTTTGTAAATAGTTCTGATAATCTCAGATTGGATCTAGGATCTGTCTAGAGTAAGGGCTCCACTCATGGAAGATCCCTCTGCCTGATTTCTGGGGATCCCCACTCCCTCCACACCACAGCTCCCCCTATTCAGCAGGGTCGGTCTCTCTCTCTCTCCCCCTCCCTCCCCTTTTTAATACTCAATATACACCTTTATTTTTTCAAACTTTTTTTGTTATATAATAAAAATGCATTAAACAGACATCATATGCTGACTTTCCCTTTCCTTATCTTTTTTATTTTTTAAATTATTTCATGAACAATCAATACATGGAGGGGCTGTTATGGGAAGGAGGAGATGTTTCCCCAACCTTTTATATTTGAATACTTAAAATGAAAATGCTGACATTAGATTTCAACCAAGGACCTCCTGGTTCATAGTCAATACTCGGAGCTAAACTAGCTGTTGAATCTGGCAAATGTGGGTAGCAGTTTCCCAACTTCAGTTATCATCATCATCATCATCATCATCATCAAACACTGCCATAGGAGGCTGTGAATTTGAAGACAGGGAGGGGGGATGCTTAATCCTTTCCTCAATGGCTAAGTTTCCCAATCAATATTGCCCTTTCCAAGAGACTTTCCCTCCCACAGAGAAAAAGATACGGCTTTTTGATTGCACAATCGCACATTCAGGACCAAGTTATACCCAAACATAGAGGTGCTTTGAATCCCCCCTCCCCATGGGAATTTCCTAAAAGGTCATTCCATACCCTTTACTATTATTTCTGTCATATACATTAATAATCCACCAGGCCATGTATATTAATGATCCACCAGGTGGCAGGATGATCCTAGACATTATTTATGCCCACTTTACAGAGGGGTAAAACAAGAACTGCCAACTAGAGGAAGAAAAAGGAGAGACCTTTATGTCTGTGTAATATGGGTCATTGTTCCAAGACAGCTCAACACAACAGTTTTCTAGCCATGACTGATCTGAAATGGACTAAAACGCTCTGGGTTGGATCCAAGATCTGCATTCTGTGAGAACAAGGCCTCCACTCACAGCAGGTCCCTCCACCTGAATTTTGGGGACCCTTTCCCAAGCACCACAGTTCACCTCATTCAGCAGGGTCTCCTGACTCCTTGTGTAGCATTTTCAGGGTGTGAAGAGGCTGCTGTGGGAAGGAAAGGGGCAGGGAAATCCACTTCCACCAGTGTAGCTGACCCAGCTTAAATCTGGGTCCAACTCTTTGTAGTCAGTCTACATTACTGTTTACTCTCTACAAGCAAAGTTACTAAAAGGTCTGCCTGAAAGCTCCATCACACCAGCATTATAGTCTTCTGTCATGGTGAATTGCATGCAAAGGACTCAGATGACGCTGACCATATCCTTGTATGATTGCAGTTGTTCTCCCCCTCTTAGCGATGTATTTTGGAAAGTCCGGTTTTTCCGGTAATACAAAAGCACACCGCTCAAACTTCAACGTGTATTTTCATCCATCATTTTCAATCCAATGTTCTGTGGGCGTGTTTTTGAGGGATGGTATTGCTGACGAAAGAGAGGGGCGTGCCTTTTCTCCAGCAGGCTGTGTAGCTTCTCTCCCCTCCTCTTTCCCTTTCTATTTTTTAATAAAAGGGAGTTTTAGTTGATAAATCAATTTATCTATGGATTAAATTTGCATGTGGTTTATAAGCTGTCCCTCTGGAGCAAGAAGAGGTCCCATTGAATGCTACATTCTTACTCCTGAGTAGGCATTTTTACCTTAAAAGAAATGTGGGAAATGCACCCTCCCTGCCAGCAGCACCCTCATTTTTAAAGACAGAGATCCAAATTGGCACAGTGATAGGTCTTAAGGAGGGCTTTCAGCATGCCCAATTTGAATCCAATTGGATCATCCCTTAATTTTAAGGGATTTTTTTTAAAATGGAAATGAAACAACTGTACATCTGCATAAGTTTTAAAGATAAAAGATCCAAATCAGCACAGTGATAGCTCTTAAGGAGGGCTTTCAGCATATCACATTTGAGTCAGATTGGGTCATCTCTTGATTTTTTAAAATTCCCCCCTTAAATTCTTTTCCTCTGTTTTGCACCAGTGCGAAGGATCGTTCTTCCATTCCTTTGATCATGTGAAGTTGTGCATCTTCAAGTTCATAAACTACAGATCTGCTGGTTCCCTTACTCAAAAGTAAATCCCATTGATTTCAACTGCTAAAGTCACATGCAGGCTTACCTTTGAGTAAACCCCATTGAACAGAGAGAGTCATACTTCTGAGTAAACACATATTCCAGTTCTAGAGAACCACGGAGGGCTTGTGTGTGTGTTTGACAAATGGAGTGTGTATGAGAGGTGCACCATGCAAGGCGGGGAGAGGAAGGGGGCGAGGGGAACCGGGTTTGCCTGGTGCCCTTTCCACAAGGCTTGGACCCCAGCTGTCTCCGCAGTTGGCTGAGGACACTAATCCTGGGAGGGCTGCAGCGGCAGCTTCTTCTTCTTTATTCCAGGTGGGAAGGGGGTCTGTTTTGCATCAAGGGGAGGCAGAGAGGCAACCTTGAGTCAAGCAGCGGGACTCAAGTGAGAGCCCCATGTCTCTTTCCATCCAGGTGGGCACTTTACTGAAGTAGGATTCTCTCTCTCTCTCTCTCCACAGACAGACACACATACACACCTTTTCTTTCTTTCTTTCTTTCTTTCTTTCTTTCTTTCTTTCTTTCTTTCTTTCTACCAGCCGGATCCTAGGCAGTGTTCACTGCTCCTAATTCTGCCTGGGGTCAGTGCTCCTTTCCCCTAAGATCTGGCCCTAATCCTAGTAGGGACACTTTCATTTATTACTTTTGTGGGGGAGGACAGGCTTAGGCAAGTCTACTCAGAAGTAAGCCTCATTGAGTTTGGCAGGGCTTACTCTCAGTAAGTGGGTTATTTATTTATTAGAATGTAAGCCTATATGGCAGGGTATTGCTGTTTTATTCTTTTACTATGTACAGCACCATGTACATTGATGGTGCTATATAAATAAGTAATAACAACAACAACTTGTTTATTTAAAAGGCAGAATGGAACAAACCAGGCATTACTTCCAAGTAAAGATGTGTAGGAGGGCACTTAATGACTAACAGGGGATATCCATGAAACTACTAAAGACAGAGAAGTCCTCGTTTTCCCCAAATCTGTTCAGCAACAAGAGAAGCTAAAGCTGAGGAAAAAGCAGAGCAACACCTTAGTAGCCCCATATCTATCACAGTCACTGCAGTGGGGGCGGGGAGTTGTCCAACCACCAACCACCAATATAGTGTAGGGGAGGTACAAAGGAGATGCTTCACATGCTATGGAAACAAAAGTGTAGGTGTGATGGAGCTTTAATACAGGTTCTATTCAACCTAGTAGATAGGTGCCTGACTCTTGTTTAGGATTGCATCTAGGATTGCTTAAGATGTACATTTTGTGTCACACATGCTTTGTACTGATATGTACAAATGACCAGCTCAGCCGATGCAATTGTCTACCAAGTGCACTGTGATTCACAATTATGTATTATGGAATCCAAATGAGAGATGCAAAGCATTGAAGAGCAGCAATACTAGAACGTGCAGGCGAAATCTGACTCAAAAGTCAAAGCCAGTATCCAGGGCGATAGATGGATTGGAACAACTTGGGTTGGCATCCTCCTGTATAAAACTGAACAGCTTCACTTGAGAAGCTGGTTAAATGTTATTTCCTGTTCTGTAAGCCATCAGTTCAAACCCTTTTGTTGTGGCTTTCCCCCATAAAATATTGGCTGTAGGGTTTTCTTATACAAGGGCAACTAATTTTTACAGGAGACCTATAAATAATAATTAACACAAACTAGTGGGTTAACATCCTGCTGGAAAAAGAGCAAATGCAGAGGTGAGTTTTGAGCTTTGGGGAATGCAAACAGTTTAAAAATAACCACAACATATTCTTGTGTTTCTGTTTTCTTGTGTTATCACAAACTTGTGCACCATGCTTCAGTTCTGTGCATAGTGTCATGATAGCTCTCCCTAAGTGTGGAAGGGCTTATCAAGTCAGGGATAAAGCCAGAGATAGGGAATTGTGCATGGAGCTTGACTTCAGTTGACTTCATAAAAACACTGAGACAAATACGAGTGAGAGATGGCAGTGTGAAACTTAGGCCATTGCTAGACAAGGGTTTAGCCCGGTGCGAGGCTGGGGCTCCCTGCTGTGCATGCAGACAATGCACGGGGGATCCCGGGGTCAGGCCGGGCTAAGTCCTCCCTTGACCGGGGATAACCGAATCCACTTATGGCTGCAGGAGCTATACTAGAGTGACCAGATTTAAAAGAGGGCAGGGCACCTGCAGCTTTAACTGTTGTGATGAAGAGGAAATTTCACCAGGTTCCCCATATCTACAAAGGACACCTGCTGAAATTCCCTTTTCAATACAACTGTTAAAGATACAGGAGCCCTGTCCTCCTTTTCATAGGGTCACCCTAGTCAATACCCAAACACAAGCTTTGGTGAAAAATTGGTGGTCTTACCTGCGAACTATTCATTTATTGATCCCTTAAGAATAGACTCACTTTCTAGGCACGTACCAGAGGTCTGATGTATAATTCTGGAATCCAGTTCCAGAGTCTTGACGCATGTACATGATATGCTCTGTATGCCTGATGGTGCATGGTGCCACGTACAGGCAACTTCTCCCATTGCACTACGGAAAATGTAGCAGAGAGTTGCTCCTGTGTGAGTGTATACATACTGCGTTAGCGCTGTACCTTGGAATGATTTATGCTTTTATGAAATGTCAACTGGCTTGTTTTGGGATTGGCTCTGCGTACACATGTGGCCTTGGCCATTTCTTTAGGATGAAATTGAAAGTAGCAGCAAAAGCTGCCATTTCAGTTCCTGGAGAAACCTCCCACACTCCACCACCTCAGTATTGTTGGATGAAACACCTGCGATCTTCCATGAGAGGTACGTTGTTTGCAAGACAATAAGTTAATGTTCTTCTGCCTTGTTTAGGACAGTGCTTTGGTAAACCTAAAACCTATTTTCAAATATGCTGTAGTTGTATGAGGGCATGCTGTGATTTAGTGAATGTATGTGCAGCAAGAAAGAGAAGCGTAAGAGCTTTATCACACCAGCATTATACTGTGCAATCACTGTGAATTGCATGCAAAAGACTCAGAAGTTTTCCACCTTATAATCTGCTTTGATTGTGAAGCACTCCCAGGCATCCTGCCTTAATTGGACAACAAAGCAAAAAGATTCGCCATATTTAGCCACTACTTTTTGAGCCGCGGCTGGAGCGCAGGAGCAGGATTTTAAAGAAATGCTTTCATCTGCATAAGCTTTAAAGATAAAGACACCAAAATTGGCACAGTAATAGATATTAGGAAGAGCTTTAAGCATACCAAATTTGAATTGAATTGGGTCATCCGTTGATTTTTCATGATTTTTTACATTTCCCCCCCTTCAACTCACTTCCTCGTATGCAAAGGATCGCTGTTGCCCGGTAGCAAAAACAACAACAATGGCGAAAGTTTAGCACTACGGGGATAATCCGAGAGAAGCAGGTATGTGGGATGAAGCTTTAAGACTAAGTTTAAGAGAGTTCTAAAATGGATGATATTAATATGGATGCTACTGATTTCTGATTGGTTCTTTCTGATAGCTGAGTGAGGAGTACCATTAGCTTCCTTTGCAACTTTTCTTAGCCAAGGGAAAAACACTGAACTCTATTAAAGTTTCCTCTTTTACAGTGTTTGTTATCTTGGAATGTAGACCCTGCACTGGAGCATATAATTACAACACCATGTCCTGTGTTTAAAAGAACTCAGACACTAAATTGTCCATGTCAGCACCTGAATTTGACCATGAAATATAGTGCAGAGAGACCAAGAACACCGTCTGTGAGGAGGTGACGGCTAAATGTGCATTCAGGTGCACTGGGCAATTCCAGTCTGCTTAATCCATTGCTCTAGTCCCATTGTGGCCATTTAATATTATTACCTGCCTTTTGCCCTTGAAATTTGCTTCCACCTCACTTTCCATGTGATGCTCTTGAGGAGTAAAGGTCAAGGCTAGGGAAAAGTGCAATAAAATATGACTTATTTTACATGGGTGATCAGAGTCCTATTAAGTAGCAAAGAAGTCTTGAGGAATGTTAATTTTCTGGATCATTTTTCCTATAAACCTAGCCTGAAAGATAGCTCTGCTGATTACAATGCTTGGAGACAAACGGTTGTGGAACTCTTGAAATGTAAAAACCATGAGGTAGCCAAATCTGAAGATGACACCAGGTTGTTCAGGATGTAAAATCCAAATAGTCCGTGACGAGCTCCAAAAGAATCTCTCCAAATTTGGAGTGAATGAGCAACAGAATGGCAAGTGAAATTCACTATTAAGTAGGGATGCTCCTTACATTCAGTTCTATCCAGTATGCTTTCCACTGGGGAAAAATCCTATTGATAGTTAGATGAAGAAACTTGCAGAGGCCAATTGATGAATTAGAAATAATTGTAATTTTTGACTTGCACCAGCAAGTAGGCAGCCAGTTAAAGGCAATGAAGTAGCTAGACAGCAATCACATGTGGATGCACAGACACATTGTCCTGCATGTCTGCAGTTTACTGAGTGCTCTGCAGAGTTCCATGACCATGAGATGAAAAAGCAGGAACCCCCCACAAGAGTAAAGGGAAGGGATTTGCACATCCCTAACATAAGTAAATACAAATGAAGCACACTAGGGGTAGGGATGGGTCGGAGTTAACCTACATGCTGTTAACGAAGTAGTCGGGAAAAGATCACAGTCAGACCCAATGTACTTCAGCCTAGAGTGCTGCAGCAATGACAAAGGCAAAGTCAGAGCTTCATCCCACCTGCCTACTTCCTTCAGATTATCCCTGTAGCGCTAAGCTTTCGCTGTTGTTGCTGTTTTTGCTACCAGGAGGCAGCAATCCTTTGCATACCAGGAAGTGAGTTGAAGGGGGGAAATGTAAAAAATCATTTAAAAAATCAACGGATGACCCAATTCAATTCAAATTTGGTATGCTTAAAGCTCTCCCTAATATCTATTACTGTGCCAATTTTGGTGTCTTTATCTTTAAAGCTTACGCAGATGTAAGCATTTCTTTAAAATCCTGCTCCTGTGTCCCAGCGGCAGCTCGGAAGATACGCTCAAAATGTAGGGGCTAAATACAGCGAATCTTTTTGCTTTGAAGCACAATTAAGGCAGGATGCATGGGAGTCCTTCACAATCAGGGTCCAGGAGGTTGTAAATGTCTCCTTGAGAGAGGGAGTGGTGCCGGCCTCTTTAAAAGAGGCGGTAATTAGACCACTCCTGAAGAAGTCTAACCTGGACCCGGAGGATGTTAACAACTACAGGCCAGTGGCTAATATCCCTTTCCTGGGCAAGGTGCTTGAGCGGGTGGTTGCAGGACAACTCCAGGCACTCTTGAATGAAACAGATTATCTAGATCCATTTCAATCGGGTTTCAGGACTGGGTTTGGAACGGAAACTGCCTTGGTTGCCCTGTGGGATGACCTCTGCCAGGAGAGAGACAGGGGGAGTGCGACCCTGTTGGTTCTCCTGGACCTCTCAGCGGCCTTCGATACCATCGACCATGGTATCCTTCTGGATAGGTTGTCTGAGCTGGGAGTTGGAGGTACTGCGTTGCAGTGGTTCCGCTCCTACTTGGATGGCCGATTCCAGAAGGTGGTGCTGGGGGATTATTGCTCTGTGCCGTGGCACCTAAGCCATGGGGTTCCACAGGGCTCTATCTTATCCCCTATGCTGTTTAACATATACATGAAGCCGCTGGGGGAGGTTATCCGGAGATGTGGACTGAGGTGTCATCAATATGCGGATGATACCCAGCTCTACCTTTCCTTTTCATCAAAGCCAGGTGAGGCAGTGGCTGTTCTGAACCAGTGCCTGGGCACGGTAATGGACTGGATGAGGTACTGTTAGCGGGTGGTTCATCTGTCCGACGAGGTGATGTTTGCCCTGTCCTGGATGGGGTTGCACTCCGCCTAAAGGATCGGGTCCCTGGGGGTGCTCTTGGATCCAGAACTGTCACTTGAGGCACAGGTGAACTCAGTGGCAAAGAGCACCTTTTATCAGCTTAGGCTGATATACCAACTGCGCCCTTATCTGGACAGAGATAGCCTAGCTACAGTTATCCATGCTCTGATAACCTCTCGTTTGGATTACTGCAATGCATTATATGTGGGGCTGCCTTTGAAAACGGTCCGAAAACTTCAACTGGTACAAAACAGGGCAGCACGTTTACTAATAGGGACTGGCCGACGAGACCACATTACGCCAGTCCTTTTCCAGCTTCATTGGCTGCCAGTCCAGGTCCGGGCCCGATTCAAAGTGCTGGTATTAACATTTAAAGCCCTAAATGGCTTGGGGCCAGGTTATCTGAAGGAACGCCTCCTCCCATATGTACCTGTCCGGACCCTAAGGTCATCCTCAGGGGTCCTTCTCCGTGAGCCCCTGCCAAAGGAAGTGAGGCAGGTGGCTACCAGGAGGAGGGCCTTCTCTGCTGTGGCACCCCGGCTGTGGAATGAGCTCCCTAAGGAGGTTCGCTTGGCACCTACGTTATATGCTTTTAGACGCCAGGTGAAGACCTTTTTATTCTCCCAGTATTTTAACAGTCTATAAATAATTTTTAACTTGGTGTTTTAAATTTGTAATTGCTGCTGTTTTTATCTGGTTGAGCTTTTATATTGTATTTTATACTATGGTTTTATACTGTTGTTTTATACTTTGAATGTTTTTAATTTTTGTGAACCGCCCAGAGAGCTCCGGCTATTGGGTGGTATAGAAATGTAATAAATAAATAAATAAATAAATACCATCTCCACAGGACTGGATGAAAGTCAGAGGTAAAGCTGGATCTGACCTGCATTAGTGATGGCTACCTCAGCCAGCAGTTTCATGTAGATGCTGAATAGGTGGTACTCTGAAGAACCCATAGGGGAGAATTGAATGAGGTTATTGAATGGGTCAAAGGGAGAAGCAGTGGTACCCCAGCACCAACTTCTGCATCCTATCTGTCAGGAATGAATGGAACCAGCACAGTGCAGTCCCACCCATCTCAATCCCTTCAAAGTGGCTCAGAAGGGATAAGATGGACAATGCTGTTTTTATCTGGTTGAGCTTTTATATTGTATTTTATACTATGGTTTTATACTGTTGTTTTACACTTTGAATGTTTTTAATTTTTGTGAACCGCCCAGAGAGCTCCGGCTATTGGGCGGTATAAAAATGTAATAAATAAATAAATAAATAAATAAAAATAAAAGCAGATTATAAGGTGGAAAACTTCTGAGTCCTTTGCATGCAATTCGCAGTGATTGCACAATATAACGCTGGTGTGATAAAGCTCAAGGTCTCCCTTGCCCTTCCCTTCCAAATGGGCTTTTCCCTCCTTCAAGGGGAAAGGAGGAGAACTCATTCAGGCCGGCTCGCCCAGTCCCAGGCGTGGTGGTGGGCGGTAGGCCAAGAAAAGGGGGTGCGGATGCTCCCAGGCGCCTTGGCTGGGTGGGTGCGGTGGCACCTGTAAATCCGCAACTGTGCTTCTTCCCATATAGACGCTGGGAAAGAGCGTCAATTTGGCTGTGCCACGGCTCGCTCCACTGTGGCTCGCTCCGCCGGGCGCAGCATTACTTCCGTCCTATAGAGGAGGGCCCTGAGGCCATAGGATATGGCAGATTGCACCTCCCCACTCCCACCAGGCCAAAGACAGTGCTATGAACTGGGGGGGATCCCCCACCCCATCCAGCTGTGGCTCCTCTTCTGAGGTCACAACATGAGGATGAGGAGGGTGAAAAGTCGGCATGCTGGTGGGTGATGGGAAAGGCCGTGGCTCCACTACAGACGCATCCTGGCCCACTGCCAGGTAAGCAAGCTAGATGGACCCAGAGGTCTGTCATTCTGCCCACCCTGCTTGGGTCATGCCAGCAGGGCATTGGATTCTCAGAGGGCACCATCCTATGGGCTAGGCACCCACAAGAAAGTTCTGTAAGTGGCAGGAGGAGGAGGAGGAGGAGGAGGAGGAGGAGGAGGAGAAGGAGAAGGAGAAGGAGAAGGAGAAGGAGAAGAAGAAGAAGAAGAAGAAGAAGAAGAAGAAGAAGAAGAAGAAGAAGAAGAAAGGAGGAGGAGGAGGTGGTGGTGGATATCAGCATTGGCTTAAAAATAGGGAACATAAAAAAGGGGGAGGTGAACAACACAGCGCCTCTGCATTAGGTAAAACATGCACTTTTTCCATTTTCATCATTTTACTGCTGACTATACGCCTGAAAACATTTTATGTTATAATATTGGCTGGGTGTGTGCAAACTATGTACAGATTCACTCTGTTTAATCAGATGTACTCTTCTGGGGCAAATGGGTAAAGGAACTTTCTATATATTTTATGGGCACAAAATCGTCCGGAAATATTCCTCCTTATTTGAAGAATAATCTTTCTAGACCATTTCCCTCCCTTTAAATTTGTGTCCATGGTCATCTGCCTCTAAAATATTGTTGAAACAAGGGAGCTGCTTTTTTATATAAAGGACGAAAAGGTTTCATGGAAAGGGGGATCCCCTGTTTCATTTCACCCAAGTGAATATAAGGGTGTCCTTGGTGGGTCTTTGCTGTCCTTTCAGAGTCTCATTTGGGATGCAAATCAATGAATCAATAATATTTTGACTACTTTAAAATCTGACATAGAACTGTTAAGATTTAAGGCGCTTTGGAAGTAGGTTATACTGATTTCAGTGCAATTAATTTCAAATAAGTATACTTAAATTTCAACCATAATCAGAACTGTTCATTTCTTGCAGCAAAAGTTTAACATAATCTCTATTGCATGCTCCCTTCCCAGTCCAGGTGCTTTGATTCTTCCAAAATCCTGCTGCATTTCAATCTGATCCCAGTGATTAACTGCAGCTGAGTTTTTCTGCCTGTCCCACAAGTCTCCCACTGAGACGCTTCTTCTTCTTTTTTTATCAAGGTCATGCTTGGATCCCCTGGAAAAAGGCTTTTGGAATAGCAATTGCCCAGTTATTTACATTAATAACACAAATAACATAATTTAGCATAATGAAACTTGGTGTGAGGGTGGGTGCTGGTTCTGTAACTTCTCGAATTTCTCTCTTTCCCTTTGGTAGCCTTGAAGTTATTCATACATGGAATACACTTGTTTCAAAATTATCTGACGAAAGCTATTTGGCTAGGGAATTCTATTTATCCAGTTTTGTTACTATGCCCAGCCTGATGCAGGAACTTCAGATACTGTTTTTAGTCATTCTCTCTGTTGAACCTGATTTTAGGCTGTACAACATTTTAACAACATTAACTCATTTAAATCCCCCCCGCCCCCATATGGATTCTATGGCGGAGTTGCTTACACTAGACCAAATTAATGTGGGTGTAAAAGCTTCTTTTTTTTCTGTGGGTTGTGACTGGAGAAATACATTGGGGGTGTATAAAATACATTTAAGTCTGTGGTCCCATGCAGTTTAAAATGCCTACTTCTACACTTTTCTTTCTCCCAGCATCCGAAGGGGCAACTCCAGGTTCAACCTATAACCATCACATGACCAACTAGCTAAAGGCTAATTTGAATGTCTAAAAACCCCTCACCTGCTACATCTCAGGGCTCTGAACACAGACACTGTGAGCTTCTCTACATGAGCAAGTTATTGCACAGACGTTTGCGAGTCCTTTACATGATGTTGTCAACGTCTCCCACACCTTTCCCTGGTAATCTCACTTTTAAAAAGATTAGAGATTGTGCACTATTTAAAATTATCATGGGGGTATTACAGGTCACTAGATGGCACTGTTTCGTTTAACTGTATGGAGCATGACCCAAAGGGGAAGTTTTCAATTACAAATCATGTGGCTGCCATTGGTTGCCATCTAAAGGAGCTGAACTCAATGTGGATAACCCCCAGAAGTCAAGATATATTACGTCCACAGCATTCTCACAGTCCACAAGGGAGGTTACCCAATCAAAAAATGAGATCAGATTAGTCTGACAGGATTTGTTCTTGACAAATCCATGCTGGCTTCTAGTCATCACTGCATTGTTTTCAAGGTGCTTACAGACTGACTTCTTTCTAATCTGCTCCAAAATTTTCCCAGGGATGGATGTCAGACTGACTGGCCTATAGTTCCAAGGTTCCTCCTTTTTCCCCTTTTCGATATTTGTGATTACTTGGAACTTTGGAGCTTAAGTAACTAAATACTTCTCCATATACAAAATTTCCCTCTCCACATTGAAAACTAGCATGTCAGAAAGAAGGGTTCTTCTTCATTGCCTTCTCCATGAGATATTATTTTTCTATGTTAAAGGATTTTTTTTGGTATAGAAAACCATTTAATCATGTGACCCTCCATCTTCATCTGAAGTGGTTCAACCTTGACAGACGTTTGCCAAGAAAAGCCACAGCAACGAACACGAAATGAAAAAACAAAGTGATCTTTGAAAACAGACAAAAGCAAATATCATTGCGTAAATTTCTTTCGCTCATCTTTGATTAAAATGTCATATAATTTGTCTGCCCTTTTGCCACTTAGTTTTAGTGGATGCAGGCTTGGATGCTGGTGATATTTGTTTCGCTCCTCATTTGTTCCTAAAATGGCAACATTTACTGCAGCATGTTACAAGATGCTGGTAAAAGCAATTGAAGGAGAATTTGCTTGAAGGAGAATCTGCTCTAAATTAGAAAAATCCTCTCCTAAGAAGTTCCTGTGGGAGGTGAAAGGAAGGATTGCAGATGGGCTCTCCTTGCTGGGCCTGATGTAGATAATGAACAGGGAACCTGCACACTTGCGCATACAGAAAGAAAAACACTTAAGTCTCCTGATGAAAAGCCAGATGAAAAAGGAAAGTGTTATAATTCAAGAAAATATAAAAGGCAGCAGCAGAGCCATCTTTTTTCCTAGAGAGACAGGTCACTATATCACTTTCCTGAAACCACAGCAGGAATGATGGATTGGCTGGTTGGGGGGTTCGGTTGGGGTAGGGGTGGAATCTGAACTCAAGACACTTTTGACTGTGGCGTCAGATTGTCTGTAATCCCTTGTGGTGTTTTGCCCTTGAATTCCTGAAATATTGTTTATTATTATAATTATAATTATAATTTATTATTATTATTAATAATAATTGCATTTATATACCGCCCCATAGCCGAAGCTCTCTGGGTGGTTTACAAAGCATGGATTAGGGAAATGCACATTTAGGGCTGGTTTAATACATTAATTAATACATCAATACAAATTCAACATGGCAAGTGCTGTGATTTTGTCACATGCAGCTATTCTGGTTTTCCCTCCTTAGCGTATTTCCTACAGCAGGAAAAAAGAACCTGTGGGAAAGCAGAGGCGGGTTACAGACGGGGAGGGGTGACGTTGCCTGGCATTTTCCTCCCCCCTCCCCCCCCCCCGGTGAAATTTTATGGAATGTGGCAGCTGGGCAATAAATGCCTACACTGAAAGCCCTCCTCTCTGGCTGAGTTTGCAGTTGTCACCCTTCGGGCACCCTCTTTTTATAGAGCATCCAGATGATGGGCAAGCAAGAGCCATTGTGATCTTTTCTTCACTCAATATTTTATGGAGCATCTATATGGCACCATTGTTAGCCCACTTCTCAGTGTTTTCTGAGTAATCCTCTCATGGTTCCGCCCGCCCCCGCTGGCCTGATTTGTAGCCATGTTTGCAGTGGGAAAGTACTTTTTATAGCACTATTTCAACATTAAAGGGGGGAATCATCAAAATAAACCATTACTCAATGCTCTTCCCAACTCCCACTGTAAAAACACACACACTGACATTCAAGGGGCAAGTCATAGGCTATTCATCACTAATCTCTCAGCTCAGATCAACAGGAGCAATAAAACAGCAAGCTGAAGCTGCAAACAGGAGGCTTTCAATTAGCTTTAGAACAGACCTTTGTTTAAGGTGACCGTATGGACAGGATTCCTATATCTTTAACGGTTATATAGAAAAGGGAATTTCAACAGGTGTCATTGGTATGCATGCAGCACCTGGTGAAACCCCCTCTTCATCACAACAGTTAAAGCTGCAGGAGCCCTGCCTTCTTTTGTATCTTGTCACTCTACAAAAGAGGGCAGGGCTCCTGCAGCTTTAACTGTTGTGATAAAGAGGGGATTTCACCAGGTGCTGCCTGCATATCAATGACCCCTGCTGAAATTCCCTTTTCTATACAACTGTTAGAGATACAGGAGCCCTGTCCTCCTTTCCATATGTTCACCCTAAACAAAGATCTGTACTAAAAAGCTCTAGTGTTGAACCACCCAAAGTTGTTATCAAATTGTTGCAGTCCAGTATGCTTTGTGTCGCCATCCCATCTTTTTTCAGATGTGATTTGCTGCCATTTTGTTTGTAGTGTCTCACTGTAACTAGTCCAGTGTGGGCTGGCAAAGTGCTAGTGAGGTACCTTGCAGAAGGAATGGTCTGTCGACTACATGGCCAGTCATGCTCTGCCTTTTCCTGGTTGCAGTGCCATTACATGTTCTGAGGTGTCCCTCTCCTCACACTTTTCAGTGCACGTTTGCCAACTCCAAGGTATTGATGAAGCAATGTGTTGCTGAGTATGTGCATATTTTCAATACACCTTTAATATACAAGAGCTCAGATATAAAATAATAAATAAAACAAAAGAGAAAATGGCGGAGTTGCTAGCGTAGATTTTAATCATTCTCCTCCTCTCTTTTCTCAGAGCAAGCCTGGGGGCTACCTTCTCCTGTTTGATTATTTATTATTTATTGATTATTCAGGTTTATATCCCACCTTTTAAACACACAATCAGGGTCCCAATGACAAAACCAGCTCTTTGAACTGAGGCTGGAGAGAGACTGGGAGCTAGTGCAGTTGGCAAAGCACACTGGTACAATATGCTCACCGTGGCCTGGGATAAGGACACCTCCAGACGAGGGCTCCTAACTTCACCAATCATTGCTCTTCCAGTAATAATAATAATAATAATAATAATAATAATAATAATAATAATTCTTACCCGCCTCTCCATTTGGATTGAGGTGGGGAACAACAATAGATATAAAATACATAAAAATATATACATATTTTTTCCATATATATAATGTATAAATATATATTTATATATATATACACAAAAATATATATATACATATAAAATACATAAAACTGAATTAAAAACAAAGTATACATTATTAAAACATCCTAAAAGCATCCTAAAATTCCACTGGATAGGCTTGCCGTTAGAGATCAGTCTTGATAGCTTTCTTAAATTCTAAAAGACTGGTAAGTTGAGGAGTCTCCTCCGGCAGGCCATTCCACAGTCTGGGAGGAGCAGAAGAGAAGGTCCTCTGGGTAATACTTGTCAGCCTAATTTTGGCAGGCTGAAGTAGATTCTTCCCAGAGGACCTGATTGTGCGGGGCAAATTGTACGGGAGGAGGCAATCCCGCAGGTAGCTTGGACCCAAACCATGTTAGGGCTTTAAAGGTGATAACTAACACTTTATACTTTGCCCGGAAACTAATTGGCAGCCAGTGAAGAGATTTTAAGACTGGTGTGATGTGGTCTCCCCCTAGGCGAATTGTTGCGGACTGTCCACTCTGTTGGAGGAAATTGCAGTGACATGCTATGTATTTGTCACTCGGAGTGGAGAATGACGGACTAGAGACAACGTTCTGCCGTCTTGCCCTGCCTTTCCCGTTGCTGATCTCTCCTACCACCTGTTTCGTGGTGCACCCATTTTCTTCTTCCTCAGCCTTTCCACCTCCCTGCCCCCAGTGCATAATTCCAGAAGTTCAAAATATCAAGAAGCAGTAAAATGGGGGAGGGGGGAGCCATAATTAATTTATTCACAGCCCAGGGCTAGCCAAGGTGAATAAGTGTGTTTTAGGGAGGCATTTAAAAGATGTCACATTTTCTGCTTCCCAAATTACATGAGGGGGGTGTTTTCCAGATGGTGGATGCTGCTACAGAGAAGCCACGCCACGCCGTCTGACCAGCAACGCCTCCTCTGCTGACCTTAAGGGTCGCCTGGGTATAGAGCCAGCAGGGGCTCCAATGTGGATCAGGACTCTGGCATGGGGTGGGGGAGGGGGAGGGGGAGGGGTTCACCAGGGTTTGTAACCCTCCCCCCCAATATGGTCGTGTCTGGATCATATGCAGGGTATTTGCATGGGGAAGGTTGTTGAACTTCTGATCCCTTCCAATCAGAGATCTTAACCCCATGCAAGTAGGCAACATGGGGCCAAGATGGACCAGTTTGCAACGGGCGCAAAGATATAAACCCTCCTTTCCCCACCCCCCACCCAGATCAGGCCTCCATGGCTATTGGTGAGGGGGGAAACCCTCCAAGGATCAGTTACACTGATCTTTCCTCCAAGTTTTTACTGGCACTTCCTCTGAAGCAAACATGCCTGGAAACAGTGTCGCTGAGATGCTACTTCCCCACCCCTCATAGCTGCTTCAACCCCTTTATTTTCTCTGTTGCTTGCTGTTACAGAAACAGAAGCCCTCTACATGTGTACGTGTGTGTGTGTTTGTGTGTGTGTGTGTGTTTGGGGTGGAGTGTGGGGGGGGGTTATAGCAAAGAACCATTAGCTGCAGAAGCAGCTGCAGCTGCAGGAAGGAAAAAGTTCCATGAGCTCCTAGAGAACAATCTTCTTGGAGAAAAAAGCATCCTGGGCAAGGGAGGGCCGCAGCTGTGGGGCTGGTCCGGCGGCACAGCTGCCGTCCAACTGTTTTCCTTTTTCTTATTTGCAAGCTCTCTACCGCTGCAGCCTTTGAGCTTGCAAGTAGCACGGCCACCTTTTCTACACAGGCACTGGGAGAGCTTTTTGTATCAAGGTACCTACACCATTACTTTTTGTAAGTGTTAGCTGTGCTATTCCAGCATAGTGCAATTCCATAACAAATAAATAAATAAACTGAGTGCCAGCAGCACATGGCAAGGGGATCACTGCCTTAAAGCCAGAATCTGCACATGTTAGTACAGTAAGATTCCAGAGAGAGGGGAGTTCTGTTGCCTCTTGCTAAATTTCAGACATCTCCAGGGCTGAGTGTAATCAATAAGTATTGCTGCCACCAACCACACATGTACACTAAGCAACACACACACACACACACACAGAGAGAGAGAGAGAGAGAATGAGAATACTTTCAGAGTTGCATTTAAGTCAGAATTATGGAAAGAAAATAATCATTTAAAAATCCCACTCACAAGCAAACCCCCTAATCAAAGCCTTAATTTCAATGTGGGGCATTGAGTACAGGTTATTCCAGCAGAGAACAACTTTAGAAAATGATTGATTATGGGGCTGCCATTGCCAAGAGCCAGAAACATCAGATCAAATGCATTCATCTACATTTTTGAGTGAAAGATTAACATGGGTTAAAGGAGGCAAAAATGCCACACTCTTTAGGGGAAAGAATAGCTCCATCACACCTGCGTTGTAGCCCGCTGTCATAGTGCATTGCATACAGATGACGTTGCCCATGCCCTGTCATGATCTCGCCTCTTCCCCTCTCCCTCTTTGCGAGGTTTCCAAATGCAGGGAAGGAACGGTTTTTCTAGCAATGCGCTCGACCCGCTTCGTGTATTTTTATCCCATCGTACTCAATCCAATGTTCTGAGGGCGGCATTGCTGATGAAAGGGGGGGGGGGCGTGCCAGGGCGAGGTGTCCCTGCAAGCAACCAATAGATTGAAAGGGGAGGTACAAACGAGATCTGTGGGGGAGGGGTTAGGGTTAGGGTGTGATGGAGCTTTAAGAGAAATGGCCGTGCCGCTAGAGGCATTCCCCCAAACATCCTCCACCTTCCCTGGGGACAGCACATTTTGCCTTCCACACCTGTAAAGAAATTGTGCTGCTATTCAGCTTTTCCCCTCCTTAATGGATTTTCTATTATTAAAAAAAGCAATGGGAAAACACAGGAGCATTACAGGTGGATAATGGCTTAACCCCAGAAGGGTAAATGAGGTGCCATGTGGAACGACCCTTCTAATTCTGCTTCCAGATTGTGAAACAATGCCTCAGCATCATTAAACAACCACATATTTAAATATGTTTATATGTGGAAACAACCATAGTTGTTGATGGCTGGCACAGTTATAATACAATTCAATAAACAATAAACCTACGGTTTATAAAACAACGTTAAGGATGTACACTTTTACACCAAGCCCCAAAAAGCGGGGAAATTGGGAGTTAAGGCTCACCAGCTTTAATGCCACATCCTCCCTAAGGAGGCAGAAAGTACCAGTGAAATTCTCATTCTGCCAAAGCAGATAAACCACGAGGACAGGATGGAGAATAGGATATGCAGAGGTGACTGTGGGGTTGTGGAAAACTGATGACGAACAACTTAGAGCCACCTACTTCTTTTTTTGTTTAGAGCAGCCCTTCCCCAACCTGGTGCCCTCCAATGGTGTTGGACTGCAACGACGGAGCAGGTAAGAAACCCCCCCGCCTGGCCCTGCTGCCAGGTAAGCCCCAACCCACTTACGTGCTCCATCGTAATCCCCACCCCACCCCACCGGCGTGGCCCGGCCCGGCCCACCTTGGCCTACCACCACCTTAGGAACTACGGTGGCAGCAGCGGGGCCAGGGAATCCCCACACACACACACCACCGGCGCTGCCTGGCACGCCCTGGCCTGCCGCCGCCGCCGCCGCTCGAACTGCGGCAGTGACGGCGATGGGGCCAGGGAATCACCCCCCCCACCCCACCCCACCCAACATCACTTACCTTCTTCTCCGCCGGCCGTCCCAGGATTAAATTTAGCCCCTGGCTTAAACGGAAGTTAGGCCTTGGCCTTAACGTCCGGTTGAAGCCAGGCGCTAAATTTAATCCTGTGACAGTCGGTGGAGAGGAAGGTAAGTCTCCACTCCACCATCCCCCCGGGCCTAGGCCCGCCGCAGCGGCGGCCCCAGACAACTCCCCCCCGCCCAACCCCAACCCCCCCACAACGTCACTTACCTCCTCATCCTCCGGCCGGCCCGGGTTTAACTCAAGCCCCCGGCTTCACCAGAAGCTAGGCCAAGGCCTAACTTCTGGTGAAGCCGGGGACTCCATTTCAACCCGGGCCGGCCGGAGGACGAGGAGGTAAGTCGCCGCTCCCCACCCCCGGCCTGGGCCCGTCGCTGCTGCAGCACAAACTGCGGCGGCACCGATGGCCCTAGGCAAGCCCAAACCCCCCCCCCAGACTTCACTCACCTTGTTCGTCGGCGGCAGGCCCGGGTTTCAATTGAGCCCCCGGCTCCACCTGAAAGCAAGGCCGCAATTGTGGCCTTGCTTCTGGGTGAAGCCTGGGGCTCAATTGAAACCCAGGCCTGCCGCCGACGGACCAGGTAAGTTGCGCCCCCCTGGTTCCCCCCCCCGCTACGCCTGGGCCCGCCGCTGCACGAACTGCAGCGGCGGCTCCAGGGAAGCCCCCACACCCCACTTACCTTATCCGTCAGGGATGAGTGCCGGCCGCGCTCTCCCTGCTTCTCCCCCCTCCCTCCGGGGAATCTGATGCTGATGCGCATGCGTTAGCTTATCAGATTCCCCATCGGGAAACATGGGGATTTTAAAAAATTAATTAAAAATTGATGGAATGGTCTTTTGAAAAAAGAAAGGCCATTCCATCAATGGGCTGGATAGGGCAATGCAATCCAACTAATGGATTGCGTGGGGAGGCTTCCAATTGAGCGCTATGAGTGCGCAAAAAAAAAGTCACCAACCCGGAAGTGTGCCTGATCAGACTGATACAGACATGCTTCCCCCTTTTTTTCTGCTTTAAACTCCCATCCAGCCCTCAATATTCCAGCAATCTCCCTGAAATGTGCAGGGTTTGTAAAGCCAGCATTTCTTTCTGGCAGTACTGCGTTTCAGAAAGATTGCTGAAATATTTTTCATTTTAGGCTGCTAGGTTGACCCTCCCCCCAGTAACTCCATTTAACATGGCGGAATGTTCGTTTTACTGACCGTCCTTAACTCCACTGCGCACGACTGTGCGCAGTGTAATCATATGCATGTTTCTAGTGCACAGTTACTTGTGCACGCTTACTTGAGACTTACTTCTGAATAATACTGACAGATTTTAAGAAACCAGATCTCTCTGACTGAAGTACAAAAACATAACTAAATCATTGAAAAAGATTAATGCAAGTGGTATTAGATTGGTCTGAACTTTTCCATATAGAGGAGACACAGCCAATGGACACTGTGTTCCTCGTAAAAAGGTCTTTTGAATTCATCATGATGCTTTTAGGTTTTTTTTTATATATTCCCTCAGTACCTTTCAAAGGTTAATAGACTCCATTTCTGGCAGATTTGCTGTGCGCCACATGTTCAGTTATCATGATGATGTGATTGTTTTAAAGAAGAACTTCCCAAGAGCACTCAGATTGCCTAAATGTTTTCAGCTGGGTGTAGCAGGCTAGTTTAAAACTTAAACCATCTAAATGTAACGTGCTAAAGTCCCAGGTGTAGAACCTGGGCCGTATAATAGCAGTGGATGATAATTCCTTGATCTTGCTGAAATGGATTCTATTATCACACAGTCGGCTATAGAAACAAAGACAAGTCAACCATCAAGTCTTCCTTCTCAGTACTTACTTGGGAGTAAGCCCCATTCAACTTGGTGGCACTTCTGTCTAAAATAACATTAGCTCAGGTTGTAAGAGTCTCAGGGCTCCTCTAACTATTTATTGTGACTGGCTACTCATGGATGTTTTCAGATAAATTTCATGATGTCATCAACATCTAGGATGTCTCCCACTGAATCCACCGGAAATCCTGGGGGGAAAGAACCACATTTAAAGTGGCAATAGCCGGGAAACAGCAGGATCTTCCACCACTAATGATGCCGTCTCAATAGAACTCAATGCAACTGAATTCAGTTCAAGCCCTTTGTTGCCCCTCTCCTCCCATGTAATGCAGCCCATGACAATTGCGCCAAAGAACAAAGAAACACAAAAGCCCCAGGTAAACAACACAATTTCCCTTAATGTAGAGACACTCTCAAGACGGCCCATGGAGTGTTTAATTATTGCCATCAGTTGCCACCTTTCCTTAAGCATAGTTCTAACAATGAGAAAAGGTGAAATGAGCCTATTTTAATTAGGGATGTATAAACATGCTGGTCCCTTGATCAACTCAGTTTCTCAAGCATTCCTTGCCAACACCATTTAAACATTCAAATGCTTGCAAAAAAACAGATGGTATACACACACACACCCTTTGCAAGTAAAACAAGTAGAAATTGCTACTTCAACCCCTGGAAAAACCCTGTGTGTGGGAGGGGGAAACATTGCTATATTAAAATAATTATAAAGGGTATAAAGCAAAGTAACTGAAAGTCAGGCACACTGTGTGAGTCTATCAATTTAGTTTTTGGTTGAGTGCAGTTGAGCCATAGAATGCTGAAGGTGTCTGTTGAGAGTGTGTGGCAACTGGCCTGCTTAACCCCCTAAGAACTGATAGTAATATCACCAATGCTGGCCTGTGTGCTGCTCTTTGTGGTCCTGTTAAATTTAATTCCCCCCACCCTTGACACTCGGCACTGAGTGATTGCAGAGAGGGAGCCATCATTGTAATCCCTCCCTAAATGCTGTGGGCCCACCAGAGCTGGTGCCTGCCTATGCACTGGGCTAGAGGATTCCTTTGAGAACAGAGGAAAAGTTCAGGAGAACAGAAAAAGTGGCCTCTGTGAGCCTCAAACAGTATTACAAGGCTTCTTAGGCTGGTGGAGCTCTGAACAGGAGTACTCCTGTTACGAGCTGGGGCTACACGCTGGCATTTTGTGGTGGGTCCCCATTCATATTGATTAAAAACCAAAAACCAAAACAACAACCCCCCCCCCAAAAAAACCCTGACCCATGGTTGTAGTGTACATACCCTAAGTGCCTCAGTACAGGCCATGGTAATGGACCACTAGAAATATGCTCCCTGGAGGACTTCTGGTCGGCGATCATCTTTCAGTGCAAATCAACTCCTGGGGTTGTTGTGAAGCAAAATTGCCCCTCTGAGCTTTTTGGTGGAACAGTGGTGTGAATAAAGTATAAACACTAAATAATAAAGGAATACATTGTACCTCGTGGAGCATGGCTGAAACCCATACACTCCGTTTGATGCCAAAGGGGACGGGGTAGGCAGCCAGAAGCTGCTATTGGGCAAAAGTTGTTTCTGTTGTAACTCAGGTTGTGCACTGGATTTGACTGAAGCCCACCAAAAATGGGCCCCCTTTGGACTGTTTCTGGCACATCCCATGGCGAAGTGAGTGTCCCTCCAAAGCAACTAGAACAGAAGTTGGCCCCTGAATGAGGCTTTGCTCATAAACTCAGGCTTCAGCAAGGCAGACACTCCATCCCCAAAAGACCCACTTTAGCTTTGGCTTTTTAAAAAGGTGATGAGGGGACGGGGGGACTTCAAGCTTTCCTCACTCTCTAAATGCAGAGGGTGGGGTAGAAATGGGAGGGAGGGAGGGACTGCAATTCAGTAACTGACAGGTCCATCTTCTACCATAGGGCACATTTTACCACTATATTTGGGGGAGGGATTGTAAATTACAAACAGTTAGCTTCATCCCATGTACCTGTTTCCCTCGAATTATCCCCTACAGTGCTAAGCTGTTGGTGTTGTTGTTGCTACCTGGTGGCTAGATCCTTTGCATACCAGGAAGTGGGTTTAAGGGGAGAAATGTAAAAAAAATCATAAAAAATCAACGGATGACCCAAACCAATTCAAATTTGGTATGCTTAAAGCTCTCCTTAATATCTATTACTGTGCCAATTTTGATGTATTTATCTTTAAAGCTTACACAGATGCAAGCATTAATTTAATTTTTCTTCAAATCCTGCTCCTGCGCCCCAGTGGCCGCTCGGATGATACACTCGAAAACTAGTATCAAAATACAGCGAGTCTTTTGCTTTTATAGCACAATTAAAGCAGGATGCATGGGAGTACTTCACAGTCAAAGCAGATTATAAGCGGGAAAACTTCAGAGTCCTTTGCATGCAATTCGCAGTGATTGCACAGTACAACGCTGGTGTGATAAAGCTTGGTGTCTCTCAACTTCCTTTTCTCAGTTGATAAGTAGCAAGCAAGTAGGAAGTTGGTTTCATTTGGTGGTGGTGTGGGGCTGGAGGTGGGGGGAGTCTTCAAGGTCTGTTCATTCATTATTTTGACATCCTTTCACTTCCCTTTCTCACTTATTAAATCAATCCTTCTCTCAGTTTTTCAATCATCGCAAATCTCAACCCCCTGCACCTATCCTTCTAAAATAAATTATGTTTCTTGCCCTGGGATATCTCTACGATGTGTGCCATTTTCAATCGAATTTCCCAAAGACCGGGGTGGGGGATAGTTGAATCAATCTCCCCCCCACCAAAAAAATTGAAGACTCCCCTTCCACATAACACCTTCCCCACCTGGTGCTCTCCGGATGTGTTGAACTGCAACCCTCAACATACCTCAGCCAGCCAGGTTAGACTAGGCTGACATAAACCAACAATCACCTAGGAAGCCTCTTCCTATTGTCACCCAGGTCCCAGGAAGTTGCTCCTATCGAGGCTTCCAAGACAAGGAGGTAGAAGGGAGCAGGTGGGAAAGCAACTGGCATAAGCCGCTTCCTATATGGCTTCCAGGCAGAGAGGTGAGGGGGGGCAGAAGGAGGGGAGCAAATGTATATACATACACATATACATGAGAGAGAGAGAGAGAGAGAGAGAGAGAGAGAGAGAAACTTCCAAGTGTTGAGTGCTTCAGCGTTACGTTGTTCCTACAGCAAGGCTGTAAAGTACTTCTGCAGCATTGCCCTCATATCGCAGATTGGGAATGGGGAACTGAAGTTCAGACAAAGCATGGCTTGTCAAAGGTCAAACGGTGAATTTGTGGAAGAGAAGAGATTCAAAGCAGGGACTTTCTGATTTGTAGCTTAGACTCTTTAGCCACTGCTGAGAGCAGACAGCAACGAGCAGCAGGGGTTGGCAGCAGGGAGTAGGACAATGGGGAACTCATACCAGGGAGTTGGTCAGACTCCAGGAGAAGGACGGGTCCTAGCGACGGTGCTGTTGTGCTGCTGCAGGCCCCATTTCAGTAGGGCCTGCACATGAAGACTCTGGCTGTTTCTACACCTGCCTTTTCCCCAGGGATCGTTCCTGTGCATGCAAATGACACACAGGGGATCCCTGGAGCAGGCAGGGATGATCCCTTCATTTTCCTGGGAGAACCCTTAGGTGTAGAAAGGGCCTTTATGGTACAATGTAAATATGTCCAGAATGGTTTACAGCATCTCCAGCTATATAGAAGATGCTGTTTCATGTGGTGAGAGGACAAGACCACATGAAAGAGTCACTTAGGTAAGAGCTTGGGTGGCTTTACGCACGCCAGTATATAGAGATGAAGATGAGCAACTGGCAGCGCCCTGAAGCAGCACGCTGAAATTCCGCTGCCTTTGCACCACTTCGCTTAAGATACACTTTGCCATCTTGTCAAGTGTGGAGAGAGTCAGCTAAGTGACTCAACAGGCAACAGGTGCAGGGTGACAGCCTTGGCTTCCGTCAAAGATGTGCTTCCTGTTTTAGAGGGAAGGCTCAAAAATACGTGTGTTGCTGCATCGCTACGGCCTCAGCAAGAGAATACAGTTGTGATAGGATACCTGGAGGTGTGCTGTATCATTTGATTTAGCTACCAGAATTATTATTATTATTATTATTATTATTATTATTATTATTATTATGCTGGAAAATATACATGGGGAAAAGTTGAATGAACTGGGGGACAATATACTAAATGTTACATACTAACATAAATAGTGCAATTGTTGCAAAATTTCTTATGGAATTATGTGTACAATTTTCCCACATATTGGGGAGGGGGCAATTGACTCTGCCTGTGAATGGAAGCCGGAACAAACAACACCGCACAACCCACAAAACACACACATGAACAACCTGTTGGTTGTTTTATTATGGTTTTAATTTTTGTGAACTGCCCAGAGAGCTTCGGCTATTGAGCGGTATAAAAATGTAATAAATGAATAAATAAATAAAAATTTCACAAAATCTGGACATCCCTACTTGGGAAGAAGTTCCATTGACCTTAATGGGCTTTCTTATGAATAGATACACGTAAGATATTGCATTGTAAGAAATCTTAGTCTGGTATAATTACAGCAGCAGCACACATCACAGTGACAGATTTTGGAAAACCAATTAGCTAACCGTTAGGTCAGGAAAAGACAGACTGATATTGTTGGACTACAACTCATCTGTGACCATTGGCCATGCTGGCTGGGGCAGGTGGGAGTCGGACATCAACAGCATCTGGATAGCTCTAGGTTGTCCATCCAAACCTAAACACTAATTCACTTTTGGGAAGTTTTTTTGGGTTGTTTTATCTGGAGGCACTCTCACAAAAAAGGGGAGTATGTATGGAGTAGCCATGTGGGTTGCTGTACAGCTGTGCGTGTCATTCATTCTTGAGCTTTCATTTCCTGCTGTTAAGCATGGCAGCCTCGCCCCCTGCCCTTGCTGGGATGCATGTTGATTGCTGTACATGTAATTATGGAGGTGGGGAGTGAAGTGATGCCTGCTGATGTCACAAGAGTGCCGATGCCTCCTTCAGGTGTCCACCCCACATGCACTGCCCACTCTGCAAGGGAGAATTAAAAGGACACACTCACCTGCTCTATCATATTCCTGAAAGCTGCACCACAACAGCACTGGGACACTGGGGCTGAACATCCGCAGCAGGGAGCCAGGGGCTTGTTTATACACCCTGTATACCCCATCATGTTTGTGCAGTGGTGCTGCATTGTTTCTATGACGCTGCAGCTGCCAACTCACAGGTACATAGAGATTTTCCCACCAGAAACTGCGCTTTTTCACAGTGTTGCTTTACCATGACTATTTATTTATTTATTTATTTATTTATTTATTTATTTATATTTATTTATTTATTACATTTTTATACTGCCCAATAGCCAAAGCTCTCTGGGCGGTTCACAAACATTAAAACCATGAAAAACATAATAAAATAACCAACAGTCTAAAAACACAAATACAAAATACAATATAAAAACCACAACCAGGATAAAACCACACAGCAGAAATTGATATAGGTTAAATTATGGAATTAAAACAGCAAAGTTTAAATTTAAGTTAAATTAGGCATTAAAATACTGAGAAAATAAAAAGTTGCTCTGAGGTCACCATGTTGTTTCTTCATCTGTCAGGGGTGACCTCAGTTGTGGGTGTTGCCAGGGACAGATCCAAATGCAGGGTAAGGGCAGGAACGCAATGCAGGAGTGGGCTTGACAAGGTGAATGTTTGCTGGCGCTGCGGTTTTTCCTGGTTGAATAGCCCGCCCTCTCTCCTGCCATGTCGCTTCATCGATTCCACTTCGCAGCAGTGATGCTGCAGGCTTTTGAGGGAATCAGCAAACAAAGCAGCAGCATTTAGACAGCCCCCAGGTCTATGCATGGAGGCTCCTTGCACAATTGAGAACTTTGATTGCCCAGTTCTTCTTCGTGGTCTCTATGCATCACACATATGGGCTTTGCGCCTGCGCAGAGACCAGACCGGAACCTTCTATAGCTGAGTGGAACGTTTTTGGCGGGAACCCCTCCCCCACGCTACCGTGCATGTCCATGGGGTTCCCGCCCTTACCTCAGTTCTTCTTCGTCCGCCATTGTGCACAGACCTGTTTAACCGAACCTCTAGCGTTTTTCTTATTAACTTTATTCTCTCTTTTACGATCTTCTTCGTTTTTCGATCTTTTTCTAAGACTCTTCTTACTACTTTTCTTATATTAAAAAAAAAAAAATTATTGTAGATAGTTTTCCTCAGCGACTTCGGTCGCGTGAGGCCTGTATGGCAGTTGAAGCCCCGTTTACGAAGTGTGTAGAAGTGTGGGGTCAAGCTTCCACCTATTGACGGACACTCCCTCTGTGTCCTTTGTTTGTGCTAAGGCCATATCGTTGAGGCCTGCCATCATTGCATGTCGTTTACAAAACAAACGAGGAAAAGCAGAGCTGACGACCTCCCTCCATCTTGGGGGGAAAAAGCTCTCAGAGCCACGGAGGCGCCTACTATGGATAAAACGGCAGTCAGTAAGTCCGTTACCGACAAAACGGCAGCGAGTAAGTCCGTTACCGACAAAACGGCAGCCAGTAAGACCGTTGATGACCGTTGCACTGAGGTGCCTGAGAATTCCAGAGCGGCTAATAGGGCTCAGATACCCCTAACGCCTGGACGGTCACTGGTGAGTTCCGCGGCCAGGAAAATCTCCAAAAAAGGCCCGGGCTCCCAAATCTTCGACGATCGACAAAACGGCAGCCAGTAAGTCCGTTGATGACCGTTGCACTGAGGTGCCTGAGAATTCCAGAGCGGCTAATAGGGCTCAGATACCCCTAACGCCTGGACGGTCACTGGTGAGTTCCGCGGCCAGGAAAATCTCCAAAAAAGGCCCGGGCTCCCAAATCTTCGATGATGGACAAAACGGCAGCCAGTAAGTCCGTTGATGACCGTTGCACTGAGGTGCCTGAGTATTCCAGGGCGGCTCATAGGGCTCAGATACCCCTAACGCCTGGACGGTCACTGGCGAGTTCCGCGGCCAGGAAAATCTCCAAAAAAGGCCCGGACTCCCAAATCTTCTTCGGAAATGGAGCGGCGGAACCGGCTAGGAGTCACTCTACTCCTCCTGCCATACCGACCGCTTCGATACCGAGGCCTCCCTCGGTATCGAGATTCCAGCCGCTACCGATGGCTACGGTACCGACGCACCCTCCCAGTCTATCGGAGGGCGAGTTGCGGGATTCGGTTTCAGCGGCCTCTTTCCGAGAGCCTAGCAGGCCGTGAGAGGTTCAGGGACTAATCCCTCTACCGCCTTCGGAATGGGATCGATATCGCCCACTTCCAGGGTGACCACCAGTACCCTCAAGAAGAGTATTATGCGCACCCTTCGCTTACATCGAGGGTGTGTCATCTACCGCTGCCTCCACCGCCCGCCCACCAATGTCCACGGTGTCGACGCCTCGACACCGTACGCAGCCATCGGCATCGACTGCCGCGGTTACCACGATACCGACGGAGCATGTATACCTCCAGGTGGTTACAGTATCCTTGCCTGAAGAAAATTATTCATCGGATTCTGAATTGGGGTTGTCGGCTACTCCATCGATGCCTTCACCATAAGATGAGGTTCATGACAACGACCCTTCTTCCCCTTCCGACGATATGGTCAGATCTTCTGATCATATGCTTAGAATGGCTCAGGCATTAGGACTGGTGATCCAGCACCACATGCTTTAAAGCAAATGGCTCAATTATTCTGGAAAACACCGGCTATGTCTCAGGCCACATCGTAAAGGCTAGAGACCCTCTATCGAGTCTAACAAGAAAATGTACAGTTTCTGGTCCAACATCCCAAACCTAATTCGATCGTAGGGAGTCGGTTCAAGGCCGCTCACAGAAGGCACATTATGCACCCGTGGACAGAGAGGGCAGAAAGTTGGACCTTACGGGCCAGAGGATTTACTCCTTTGCTTCTTTGGGCATCAGCCTACGAGGCTACCATGGCACGATACCAGCTCTTCCTCTGGGAGAAAATAGGATCACTAGGTGAACATCTCCCAGAGGACAAAAAAGAGCGGGCACGAGTCTTCCAAAGTGAAGCTTCAGCCATAGCCAGGCAACAAGTGTCGACAGCGCGACACCAAGTTGACTGCCATTCCAAGTCGATGATGGGACCCGTGTCCTTGAGGAGACATGCTTGGCTCCGCTCCGCTAATCTGGCTCATGACACCAAAGCCAGGATTTAGAACATGCCTTACGATGGCGAGGGCTTGTTTAATAGCAGGACAAGACCTTGGACTCTATATACAAGGCTTGCACAACAGCCAAGAAAGTAAGTTTCTCTGCTCAGCCTGCCCAATACAAGCTGAGACGGTGAACAAGACCGCCTGCTCAACAACAACAGCAGCGGCCCTACTATCAAAGCCAACAGAGGCAGCAACAACAACAACTCCAGAGTAAGCGGCCATATCAGTCTACATTTCAACAAGACAAGCGTCAGCCTGACTTCACCAAGAAGCAGCGACTTTGACTTCTTTGTCCCACGTCCACCTCCCTTTGCGAACCGCCTAGCACCCCATTACCATCAATGGGAGTCAATGACATCAGACTCCTGCGTGCTCACTATCATCAACTCGGGGTATGCCATCGAGCTCGATGTCCTTCCTCCTTCTTCGGGGGTGAAAGTAACGGCGCCATCCCTTCCTCTGCTTCCGGAGGTACAGACCTCTGCTATCGAAGAGAGCCATCTCTCCCGTACCCGCAGAGGAACTCAACCAGGGTTTTTTCTCGCGCTACTTCACGGTCCCGAAGAAATATGAGGTCTTCGGCCGATCATGGACTTAAAGCAGTTAAACAAATTCATCATTCCAAGGAAGTTCCGTATGACAACGGTTACTTTTATTCTGCAGCTCCTACACTTGGACGATTGGCTTCTGGTAGCGGACAGCAGTTGCACGCTCCAGAAGGACATTTCAACCACCCTCAACCTGTTGGACTTGTTGGGTTTGTGGGTCAACGAGGAGAAATCCATCTTGACCCCACATCAGAAGCTCGACTTTATAGGGGTAACTCTGTCGTCTCGAGATGGGAGAGCATACTTACCGTCGACCAGAGCGAACACCTTACAGCAGTTAGCCATCGATACCGAGAGCCGCCGAAAAGTTTCGGCATGGACAATTCAGAGGCTATTAGGCTTGATGCAGTCATCAGGTTTGCAAGACTCAGAATGAGAATATTGCAAGCCTGGGTTTTAAGAACTTTCGATCTTCGACACGATGCCCGGTGAGCTTACCTGTCGATCCTGACGCAAGTAAGGGCATCTCTGAAATAGTGGTTTTCGATGTCGACGCTCCTAGAAGGGGTTTCGTTCCAACAAAACACTCCTTCGGTAACGATCACGACGGATGCATCGTTGATCGGATGGGGAGCACACTGCGACTCCCTCACAGCTCAGGGCCGTTGGCCTCCTTCCCAGAGGGAACATCATATCTACCACTGCTAGCGGTTGAGAATGCAATAAGAACTTTTTCACAATTGATCGAGGGCCTAAACGTCCTGATCGCGACGGACAACACCACGGTGGTGGCGTACATCAACAAACAAGGTGGGACAAGGTCTCACCCTCTGAATCGATCGGCACTCAGGATTTGCATCTGGTGCATAAAGAGAAATACTCACCTGACGGCGACCCATGTAGCGGGCAATGAAAACATCTTCGCGGACGCCCTCAGCAGGTCTTTCCACGTCGACCACGAATGGGAGCTCGATACCGAAGTAAAAGACGTTCTCTTTCGGTACTGGAGCCTCCCTGCTGTCGATGTCTTCGCTACCGAAGAAAACGCAGCTTGTTCCAGGTTCTGCAGCAGAGCAGGAAGAGGAAAGCACTCGCTAGGAGATGCTTTCACCAGAACCTGGAAAGGAAATCTTCTTTACATCTTTCCTCTGTTTCCACTGTTGACGAGGGTGCTGGCCAAAATCCAGTCGGACAGGTCGGACTGCATCCTTATCACACCGTGGTGGCCTCGACAGACGTGGTTCTCCACGTCCTTCGACTGTCGGACGGGAATTACATCAGACTCCCGCCGATACCGACACTGTTGTCTCGACATCAGGGCAGGGTTCGACACGCAAACCCGTCAACCGTCAAGATGACGGCATGGAGGATATCATCCACTCCTCCTCTCGTATCAAAGATTTAACTGTAGACCATATATTTTTGGCATCACTAAAGCCTTCAACAAGAAAATCTTATGCGGCAAAGTGGCAAAGATTTCAAACTTTTGCCTTGGAAAACGATCAAGCACCTGAATCTTGCCCTTTAGCGTTAATCCTCTAATACCTACTGACACTTTATCAGCAGGGACTCGAACTCACTTCCATCAGAGTTCACTTAGCAGCTATTACGTCTTTCATCGAGGCATGATTGGTTTTACACCTTTTGTGCATCCAACATCGAGGAAATTTTTAAAAGGGCTTAAAAATATGATACCGACAGTAAAGAGTATCGTTCCACCATGGAGCCTATCAGTGGTGTTACAGGCATTGACAAAGAAGCCCTTCGAGCCCATGGCCTTATCTGACCTTAGGCTTCTAACATTCAATACTGTCTTTTTAGTAGCCATCACTTTTGCTAGACGTGCAAGTGAGCTTAGAGCTCTCAAGATAGTTGCTCCTTACACTATCTTTCACAAAGATAAGGTTGTGTTACGCACAGACCCTGCCTTCTTGCCTAAGGTAGTGTCAACTTTTCATCTGTCCCAATATATCACTCTACCAGCTTTCTTTCCGAATCCTACATCACCTGTAGAGTCTGCTTTACATACACTTGATGTAAGGAGAACTCTTGCCTTTTACAAGGCTAGGACAGGGAATTTTAGAAAAACAAAGCAATTGTTTATTTGTTATGGGGAGCCTTATAAGGGACTCCCTGTTTCATACCGGCGTCTGTCACGCTGGATTGTAGAGACAATTGAACTTGCCTACTCTATCTCTAAACTAGAACTGGTGAAACCTGTGACAGCTCATTCTACCAGAGCCGTCACAACATCTGTGGTTTTCAGCAAAGGTGTTCCTTTGACAGAAGTCTGTAGAGCTGCAACGTGGTCCACTCCATCCACGTTTGTTAGGCACTACAGTTTGGGCACCCGTGCGAGGCAGGACTGCTCATTTGAAGGACAGTGCTCTCGGAGATCTTCAGATGATGCACCAACCCACCTCCAAATATATGTCAGCTTGCTACTCGCCCATATGTGTGATGCATAGAGACCACGAAGAAGAAATGCAGGTTGCTTACCTGTAACTGTAGTTCTTCGAGTGGTCATCTATGCATTCACACAACCCACCCACCATCCCCACTTGGTGGTGTGAGACTTATAAATGACACAGTTATATGTGGAATGTACTTGTATTTTATTTACACTCATGTTTATGGGGGCACAATGTCGGACTCCTGTAAACTGAGGTAAGGGCGGGAACCCCATGGACATGCACGGTAGCGTGGGGGAGGGGTTCCCGCCAAAAACGTTCCACTCAGCTATAGAAGGTTCCGGTCTGGTCTCTGCGCAGGCGCAAAGCCCATATGTGTGAATGCATAGATGACCACTCGAAGAACTACAGTTACAGGTAAGCAACCTGCATTTCTAGATGGTGTGGGGAACCTTGTGTGCTGTCAGGAACATGATGGGGAGGGAGGCAAGAATCTCTCTCCCCCATCAAGTGATGGGCAACCCTTGAGAGAGAATGCCTGTAGGGGCTAAGGCTATTCTCTGCAGCTCCTAGGGGAAAGGGACATTGTTCTCCCCCAGCTGAAAGGTTTAGTACTCCCCACCCCACCATCTCTCTCATCATTCAGATGCTGCATCTCCTACCTGTCCCAGTAAATCAATTTAAGGTGGGAAGGTTAACAGGCAAAAGGCTTTCTTTTAACAGCATCAATTTAACATGTACCCATTGAGATATCTAAGACTATAAATGCGGCTGACAAATATTTTAAATAATATTTTTTAAAAATAAGTTGGTTCATACCGTGTGTAGTGTGAATGCCTACAGGATATGCATTTAGAAGAACCCAAGTGTGAAAAATCTTTGGCACAGCAAGAGTTCTCTGCACTGAACTACTGCTGAACTTGCAAAACTACTTTAATTGATGTCCTGTTCCCTTATCGGTCTATAGGGATAGCTTTTTTCTTTGAATCCCATATGTACTGCTGATATTAAGGGTCTGAATCTTTGAAACATTTCCAGTTACAAAACTATAATGTTTTAAAAGGTTATTTCCAATCTACTCACAATGGGAGATGGAGGAAGATGCTGTTTTTGAGTTTCCTGATCAGTTTATTCATTGAGGTACTTTCAAGGATAAGCTATTCTACATTTCATCATTTGTCAATGTGCTGGAAAGCTCATTATTATTGTAAGTCATTTATATAACATTTTTAGATGAACTGGCACTTTCTTATAAATAAAGGAATTTAGGATCCAATATACCTGTATGCCGATGATGTCTTTCAGATATCTCAGCCTGGCTGCTTCATCGTCGTTTGAAACTTAATATGGCAAAGACTGAATTGCTTGTTTTTCCTCCTAAACCTTCTCCTCATCTCTCATTCTCTCTTACTGTCAATGATGTTACGCTTACTCCGGTCAAGGAAGCTCGTAGTCTTGGCTTTATATTTGATTCCTCGCTCTCCTTTATTCCTCATATCGAGGCAGTAGCTAAATCCTGTCGTTTCTTCCTGTATAATATTGCCAGGATTCGACCATTTTTGTCTGTCTCTTCTGCCAAGACTCTCGTTCACGCACTGGTTATCTCTCGGTTGGACTACTGCAACCTTCTTCTCTCTGGCCTTCCTTCGTCTCACATCAGTCCGCTGGTCTCTGTCCACCACTCTGCCGCTAAGATCATCTTCTTGGCCCGCCGCTCTGACCATGTCACTCCACTTCTGAAATCTCTTCATTGGCTTCCAATTCACTCCAGAATCCAATATAAACTTCTCCTGTTGACCTTCAAAGCTTTTCACGGTCTAGCTCCTGCCTATCTTTCCTCTCTCATCTCACACTATTGCCCCGCTCGTGCTCTCCGCTCCTCTGATGCCATGCTTCTCGCCTGCCCAAGGACCTCTTCTTCCCTTACTCGGCTTCGTCCTTTTTCTTCTGCTGCCCCTTACGCCTGGAACGCTCTTCCAGAACACTTGAGAACTACAAACTCAATCACAGCTTTTAAAACTCAGTTAAAAACTTTTCTGTTCCCTATAGCTTTTAAATATTGAGTTTGTTCTGACTCTATACAGTTTAGCTTCACCTTACCCGGTGCCTGTTTACACTTCCCTGTGCCTGTTTGCATTCTCTTCCCTCCTTATCGTTTACTTCAACTTTATTAGATTGTAAGCCTATGCAGCAGGGTCTTGCTATTTACTGTGTAATCTGTACAGCACCATGTACATTGATGGTGTTATATAAATAAATAAATAATAATAATAAATAGGATGAGAGACCTAGTGGGATTTACAATCCCTATATTATTTGGCTTGAATACAACCCACACTAGGTCTGAACAACTCTTACTCAGCCCATGCAGGCAGATGACAACTGAGCTTACATTTGAATATAGATTGTCACCGTTCACTGAAAGAGTAATTCCAGAAAACTAGTTTTAGTGCAAATCACATGCTGTTGTGACTGACCTATTAGTTGTATGTAGTCTGCATAAAAATTGCTGTGTGATGAAACCAAGGTCCGCTGAGTCCAACGTTCTGCTTTTAACTGCAACCATTTGGGGGATAAAGCTAAAAGTTTTCCTCTACTGTTCATCCCCAGCATTTATCAGGCAGTGCTGTACTGTGTGGTGTGGGGCTAGTGACAGTGGTGTTCGTTGAATATTCAGAACTTGATGCATATGAAAGGGCACATGCTTTTTAGTTATGGGCAAGAAGAATGTGATTTCTATGTGGGGAATCCATTGTAGTTCCTTGTCATAGACAGAATGTTTTCTGATTAGGTTTAAACTCCCACTGGCCTCTAGCCAGTGTCTATGCATGGGGGAGCTGCTAAAATCGTCTGCTGCTGGAGGCTTTTGAATCTGGATGGTTTCCTGATGTCTCTTGGGGATTTTCCAGCTTATACGCTTGGCTGCCCTGTTGGCACCTTGGTTGATCTCAGAGGTGAGTCAGGCTGTCAACATAATCAATCCTAGGTGTTCTCCCCTGTCATGCAGCGCTAAATCATTGCCTCCTTGGTTTAGGCAGGTGGGGCTGGGAGTGATGAAAGGAATAAGAAGATAGCCAGAGCACAAGAAACAGGGAACTCAAATCAAATCCACAAATAAAGGTTCACGTTAGAACCTAACTCTGGACTGTGCTGAAAATACTTCTCTGCCACCATCTCATTTGTTCAGTATGATCTAACAGTATAGTAAGAGGCCTTTTACAGTGGGTTGGTTCACATGATCATGGCAGCCCATCATGGCTTCTTTAAGCCATGGTGGATTGTGACGTATGACTGTGACTATTTGAATATTCAAGCCATGGCAAGCAGTCACCGTGTCTTATTATGTTTTGTGAACCTGGCGAGGTTAAATACCCCTTGCATGAACCATGGACTGTTTAGAGTCACGTGAGGGTTGTTTAACCCTTGCAGAATTTATTTATTTATTTATTTCATTTCTATACTGCCCAATAGCCGGAGCTCTCTGGGCGGTTCACAAAAATTAAAAACATTCAAAGTGTAAAACGACAGTATAAAACCATAGTATAAAATACAATATAAAAGCTCAACCAGATAAAAACAGCAGCAATGCAAAATTACAAATTTAAAACACCAAGTTAAAATTTATTTATAGACTGTTAAAATGCTGGGAGAATAAAAAGGTCTTCACCTGGTGTCTAAAGGCATATAATGTAGGTGCCAAGTGAACTTCCTTAGGGAGCTCATTCCACAGCCAGGGTGCCACAGCAGAGAAGGCCCTCCTCCTGGTAGCCACCTGCCTCACTTCCTTTGGCAGGGGCTTGCGGAGAAGGACCCCTGAGGATGACCTTAGGGTCCGGGCAGGTACATACGGGAGGAGGCATTCCTTCAGATAGCCTGGCCCCAAACCATTTAGGGCTTTAAATGTTAATACCAGCACTTTGAATTGGGCCCGGACCTGGACTGGCAGCCAATGAAGCTGGAAAAGGACTCTCACCACAGCCCACTACTCTTGCTATGGTGGGCTGTGGTGAATTGTGTGAACCTGGCCAATCTGTCCCCCAATAAGGTATCATAGAATTGTCAGATGCCTACTACAAATAATTTGTAAGACATTTTGTGGATGACATTGTTCAAATCCTCTCCGACTTGGATGTTATTGTTACTATCAGAATCTGCAGATGTGGACAAGATTCTTGGAGATGTGGGATTGATCATGTGTGTTTTTGATCTTTACCTATCCTGGGTCATTAAGCTTGCAATCCTATATGTGCCTAGGAGTAAGACCCATGAAATTCAATAGGACATACTTCAGATTAGGCACCTATGGGATTGAATGATAAATGAAGATGAACATGGCTGGGAGACTGGGTCACAGAGTTAGGGTGCCTCATTAACAAAAAGTGTGCTTCCAGTGGTTTTCAAGGAAACTGTTGTGAAAACTTCCCCTTTTCAAAACAAAGAAACATCCCTTGCCCCAGCCAGTTCCAATATGCTACCACCCTGTTTCATGTTAGCCTTATTTGGGCAAGGTGCTTGAATGCATGGTGCAGAATTAGTTCCAGATTTTCTGAGATGAAAACATTATTTGGGTCATTCCCAACTCATTTCTTTTGAAAGGAGGGTTGTGCCCCAGTTTTAGGATTGAAACTGCTTTGATTGCCCTAGAAAATTATCTATGCTGGGAGATGGGTAGGGAGGATTGATGCTGTTGATCCTCCTAGATCTCTCAGTGGCTTTCAGTACCATTGACCCTGGTCTCTTTTGGGGCTGCCTAGCTGTGATGGGACTAGCAGACGCCATTTGTGGTGGACTTGGCCCTTTTTGGTGGCAAGGTCTTAGAAGGTGATGCTGGGAGGCTAGTGTTCCACTTGGATCCATCTCATCTTGTATGCCAATTTAATAACTACATGAAACCATTGGGTGAGATGATCTGGAGATTTGGACTACAGTGTGTTTGGCTGACACCTTGTTCTCATTTCATCTTCTTATCCTAGGAAAACAGTGAATGTCTTGAAAAAAATGACTAGTATTGGTTTTGGATTTGAATTGAAGTTTAATCCAGATGACAGAGGCCTTAGCTAGACCTAAGGTTTATCCTGGGATTGTCCCGGGGTCATCCCTGTTCATGTAAATGACACACAGGGGATCACGGGAGCAGGCAGGGATGATCCCGGTATAAACCTTAGGTCTAGCTAAGGCCAGAGATACTATTGGTTGGGGCTACTGGTGATCTAGGAGTAGATGCAGTCTCTTTTGGGATAGGGTTTCTCTGCAAGCGCAGTGGGGGAGGGGACTGTATTATTATTATTATTATTATTATTATTATTATTATTATTATTATTATTACATTTGTATCCCGCCCTATATCACAAGGATCTCAGGGGAGTGTACAGATAAAACCACACAAACTGAAGCAGCTAATTGGGGGGCATGAAGGAGGGGTCAGGGCCACACCACATGCAAATTTTGGAGGGGGGATTCACTCTGCATGAGACACGTTTGCATTATTAATGAGCCCCTCTGTGGTGAGGGGGGTGAGGGGCAAAAAAGTGTCGCCTATGGCGACATGGGCTTTACTCTAGGGAGGAGAAGGAGGAGGTAGTATTTGATAGAACAGTAAGTAACCATGTTTTGTATTTCACAATATCAATACCATTTGATGTCATATACTTTTTGACAGTAAACACAAAATTTTATATCAAAATCAAAGTAAGCACTTAGATGTTATTTTTTTTAAAAAAAAAGGTATAAAATTCATGTTCAAATTCATGTTAGTTAGAATTTGATTAGAAAATGGGTCATTTTAGAGAGTTCTGAATATATGCAAATATTTAAAAAATATTAAAAACTAGCCTTTTCCGGCAGGCCTATCCAGATCAATGTAAAATCAAGATTTTTTAAGATGTATTGATTCCTGTTCTAATGTTGTTCCCTGCCTCGATCCAAAGGGAGAGGCGGATAATAATAATAATAATAATAATAATAATAATAATAATAATAATTTGTTTCAGTTTTAGTTTTGCATGGATCAGCTTTAGATGATATAAAAAAATAATGGTTGTGAGTAGTTGATTGCTCTCGAGTTCTCACAGGAGCCAATGGGGAAAATATAAACACACGTGTCTCTTTGGTAAATCTGGCCCAAGACATTTTCCCTCCTGAGGCAGAGCAGCAAACGGTACACACACCCCACTGCCACACGTGCGCACGCACACGCTCAAGTCAAGGTATGTAGTACTCAAAGGCAGCCAAGTTACTCTGGCACCTGAGGCAGAAAATGCTACAAGCACCTCTCCCCTTCCCTGAGAGTAAAAATACAAAAGCAACAAATTAAATAGCCCTTTCAGGACATCCCAAACCTGCTGCCTGAGGCAGTCACCTCTCTCTGCCAGCACTATATTAGACCAGTTCTAATATATTATATCAGCCTTTCATCCCTAAAATATTACTGCTCATTGAGATCACTTGCAAGTAAATTCACTTGCATAGACGAATCTTTATTGTAAAAGACCCCATCAAACCTGAGATATTCAGCAAACGTATCTTTATTTAAAAAACAAGAATCTGTGCAGTGCAGGCAAGGCAGAGCCCATCAATGGCGGCATTATTTTTTTACAGGCATTCTGGAATTCCCTTGAAAGGTAATGATTTAGCCAACGCATTGTTAAAATTTTGATGAGCCTATTTTAGAATCATAGAATTATAGAATAGCAGAGTTGGAAGGGGCCTACAAGACCATTGAGTCCAACCCCCGCTCAATGCAGGAATCCACTCTAAAGCATCCCTGACAGATGGATGTCCAGCTGCCTCTTGAAGGCCTCTAGTGTGGGAGAGCCCACAACCTCCCTAGGTAACTGATTCCATTGTCGTACTGCTCTAACAGTCAGGAAGTGTTTCCTGATGTCCAGCTGGAATCTGGCTTCCTTTAACTTGAGCCCATTATTCCGTGTCCTGCACTCTGGGAGGATCGAGAAGAGATCCTGGCCCTCCTCTGTGTGACAACCCTTTAAGTATTTGAAGAGTGCTATCATGTCTCCCCTCAATCTTCTTTTCTCCAGGCTAAACATGCCCAGTTCTTTCAGTCTCTATTCATAGGGCTTTGTTTCCAGACCCCTGATCATCCTGGTTGCCCTCCTCTGAACACGCTCCAGCTTCAATTCACACAATCAGCCAGTTTACCCAATCAGCAGCCTTATGTGATGTATATCACACGGAATAACGGGCTCAAGTTAAAGGAAGCCAGATTCCAGCTGGATATCAGGAAAAACTTCCTGACTGTTAGAGCAGTACGACAATGGAATCAGTTACCTAGGGAGGTTGTGGGCTCTTCCACACTAGAGGCCTTCAAGAGGCAGCTGGTCAACCATCTGTCAGGGATGCTTTAGGGTGGATTCCTGCATTGAGCAGGGGGTTGGACTCGATAGCCTTGTAGGCCCCTTCCAACTCTGCTATTCTATGATTCTGTTGCTTGACTGTACCACTTCAGAGCCTACACGTAAGGAATAAAATGTTTGAATGCTCCAACACACATTTTTTTTAAAAAAAAAATCTGGACTCCAAAAGCAAGCAGAGAGAAGGGTAGACCTCTCTTGAATATATACGCTTTGTATGTACCGGATGGAATAGCCAGATATATTGGCCCTACCTATTGCTAAGCTTTCTGCCCAATGGAGTAGGCAGCTGGGAATGCTATGAGGCTGGGGTGAGGCAAGATACCTTTTGTTAAGGAAATGATCCAAGCTTGACCTGGAAGATAATATTCCAAGAAGGGCCAGAAGTGACTATGGCCAAGGGACTTACAGCTGCAAAGAAGAGCATGGGAGGAGAGGAGAGGAGACAAAACAAAGTTGATCCCACACTCCAGATCCTGTCATCCAGAAGGTCTAGGGTGAAGGAATTGCCACCTTCCACCTAGGCCATAGCTAGACCTAAGGTTTATCCCTGGATCGTCCAGGGGTCAAACCTGTTCATCTAGGTGACACATAGGGGATCCAGTGCTCAGGCAGGGGCGAACCCTGGATGATCCCAGGATAAACCTTAGGTCTAGCTGTGGCCCAAGCAAGAGGGCCATGAGCAGAGCTGACCAGGCAGGGTAGCAAAAGAAAACAAGCCCCCCACTGGAGATAATTTGCAAGATCCGGTGGCTCTACTGAATTGCTGGTTGCTGAGGATGCAATTTCAAGAATCTATCCAGGTCAAAATGTCAGGAGGACCTGCCACCACCCTTCCACCTGCCTTCCTTCCTCTGCCTCCCCTCCGCTATTGCATCTCCCTGCCTATCTAACCTATTGCTGCTGGCCGCTCTGTGGATCCTCTCAGAGTGAATGGACAGAGGCCAAACTCTCTGAAGAGCTGTGTTGACTGGAAAAGTGGCACAGGTGATCTCCAGGGACACTTCCTCTGACAAAACCTGGCTCTGAGGAAGGACCCCCTCAGAGCCAGGCATTTGGCAGTGGCTGGCTCACTGAAGAATCACACGGGCTGCTTTTCCAGCTGATGCAGCTCTGCAGAGAGCTAGGCTACCCTACAGAGTGGGTGGAAGTGGCAGCAGCAATGAGGGAGGGAGGGAGATGTGACATGCGGGCAGGCAGGGGAGAAGGGAAACAGATGTGCAGGTGGGGAAAGGGAGGCAGATGCAGCAGAGGGAGGCGGCTGCAACAATGGTAGGTGGCAGCAGCGGGTGTCTCCCGCCTGAAATTGATTTAATAAATTTATACTGACGTTTCTCCATAGCTTCTTGAATCCTAGTATCATTTCCCCAAACGTCTGTCCTATAAAGCATCACAGAGGATCAGGGATGGCCCTCCCATGAGGCGAGGTGAAGCCCCACCTCAAGCAGAGCAGGAGGAGTGGCGAATTGAGCATTCCCCACCCATTGCCAGGAGGACCTGCTGTTGCTGCGCTCCCTCCCCCTGCTGCTGCCACTGTCATGTCTTCCACCCCCTCCCTTCATCCTTCCCACAAACCCACCCCATTGCCATTGTCATTGCCACTGCAGCCTGCTCTGCAGTTCTTCTCAGAGTGAGCCAGCAGGCAGTACAGGCAATATCCAGGGACACCCCTCCCACCATGCCTGGTTCTGAGGAAGGACCCCTTGAGCCAGGCATTTGAGTGTGGCCACCTTGCTTCACTGGCCACAGAGTGGGCAGCAGTGGCAGCAATCCAGTAGGAGGGGTTGAGACCAGGGGTGGGCGGGGATAGACTAAGGTTTCCATACATCCCGGAAAACCGGGAATGTCCCAATTTCCAGGAGATCCTGAAATGTCCTGACCAGCTGGTCAAGAATCCTGGATTCCTGATCCAGCTGGCCGGAGAAATTCTGACCTCCAAAATAGTGCCTTGAGCCTGCTCAGTGGAGCGGCAGCAACAGAGAAAAAGATGCATCAATCTGGCGCCTTTTCCAGAGCATCACCGCTCCTCCACAGGCTCTTCTGAGTCACTCACCGTGACTCACCTTATTGTGCCTGCAGCTGCGTAGAAGAGGAACAACAGCTAGGAAAGGCACACCTGCTCTCCTCAGGCTACCTGAGTCCCAGGCCATGCAAAGGAGTTTGGTGAGCTTGGCTGGTTGTGGTCAGACCTTTAGGGTAAGCGTGGGGCGGAGCTGCTGGGTTATTTGTGGGGGAAGAAAGAGTTTTGTTGGGGACAGGAGGGAGAGAGCAAGTGAGTGGGGGACAAGGGGCTGAAGGAGAGGAAAGGAGAGAGGGGAGAAAGGAAAGGAAAGTCCCTCCTCCCCCAAAAATCTCCCTTCAAAATCCACCTCCTTGGATTTGGGTTGCAATCCTCAAATCTGTTACTTGGAAGTAAGTTGCAGTGAATTTAAGATGTCTGGTTTTACAGTTGTTGATATTTTAATTGGAAAATTGGGCTTTCCCTAGACCTTTATATATTGCTCAGTTTTTTATTAAAACAATCCTAGCCTCCTCCCACCCCCCCAAAAAATTGTCCCAGTTCTGTGGATTCACAATATGGCAACCCTAGGATAGACTGACCAGATGGATGGGTAGGGAGGGGAAAGAGGTAGACAGACCAGGCAGAGAGTGGGTGGGGGAGGAAGACATGTGGTGGGGGGAGGGGGAGGGAGTCAAATACGGGGGAGGGGAAGGGCAGAAGGGGGCGGCTGCAGTGGCAGCTGGTGGCAGTGTGAATGCTTTCCTGCCTTGGGCAACAGGAGAGTTTACACCAGTGCTGCGGAGCATGTGAGAACTGTGTGTGTTTCGTTTCAGGGACGTTTACACCACAGGAGATTCGTTGCATGTGCAAACCTTTTATAAAAAAAATCTAGCTCTTGTGTTCTGGAGGCAATTAGAACACTCGATATATATCGTTATGAATCTCAAGCCAACCACATCCAGTAGGCTGAAAATATCTTTCTTAAAATTGAAAAGACAAGTCTGGTAATCCACTGTGACACATACACCTTCAGTTTATTTTATTGGAGGGATTTTATAAGGGCTATTATCTCCTGGTTAACATAATCCCTATACTTCCCTCAGGGCAACCAGAACCCACAGGCACGTGACGGTGAGTTTAAAATCCTTCACAGCTGGCAGTACTGGGTTACGTGACCACAAATGCAAATTTATACCGGAGGCTTTTAAAGCAGAACCTTTTACAACTTCTGAGGTGTGATCTGTTACATTGTCTGAGCAGATCTGAATAGTTTTGTGTCTTGGAATTTTGGCTAATTTGATTCAAGGTTTCAGCAACCTCTGTAAAAAGAGGGTCTCCACCTCCCTGCTGTGTTTGATCTCTAGTCTTGCCTGATAAATTATTAGGAACAATATCTAAAAAAAAATCTACTACAACCAAGTTTTCAGTCCAAGTATTTTAGCACCTGAACTCAAGTGAGGATAATAAATGTCAAAGAAATATTTATAGCTGGGTATATGGAGAGTTTCCAGTTCCCTCTACTGCAATAATGTGCATCCATCTGCTAACAGCATTAGAAATGGTGTTTAAAAACAAATAGGGTCCAAAATTAGAAGACTGTGATATACCCAGATAACTGTTCCATCTGTTTAATTTAAAACTGATAATGAAATTAGCTGTAAATCACCTAGCAAGAGTCCTTAGAATGTGTTTTTGGACTTCAGCATATAATGGAATTCAACCTGATCACACATCAAGGTTGAAACTTTTAAACTATTCCCTCTGGCATGCTTTCTGAATTCAACAGAAGTAAATGTTTTAAAGAACTGCTTAAGGGTGCAGCCCTAGACTCCATATTCACTGGCTCAGGGGTTTTAGGATCAGCCATGGCCATATATTAGGGGCAAATGGGACAGTGAGGAAGTGCCCCCCCTACTTGTGGCAAAGAGATACCTTCTCCCCTAAACCTGTTATATTGCTCCAATGCGCAGCGCCAGCTGGGAAGCTTGATTATTGATCTTCTCCTGTCCTCCTCCGGCAATCTCAGTAGACTGTTGAGCGCACATGCTGGGCACACATGCCCAGAACATTCCACGTTAAGCAGTTGGCAGTCAGATCCAGAGGCAGTGTTGTCAGAAGACTGCTTTCCCTTACACACAAATATGGTCCTGATCCAGCTCACCCAAGCCAATCAGGGCCAACCGATTTATGCACAACATTGGCTTCTATGGTGGTGCCTAGAGCCAATCCGCTCTTACTGCACACCTGCACAGAGCCCTAAACTCTGCCTCCGGTCTGCCCTTCCCTTGTTCAGTCAGTCTGGCTCTGGCTGGGGACAGCCACACTGTTGCCCATAACATCGCCCTGATGCTGACATGGCCTGCCACCACATCACTGAGCCAGCCACCTTCTTTCCTTACTGCCTCTTGCTCCTGAGGACAGATCCTGACACAGAGTGCTGCCTTCCCCCCCCCCCTTGGGTGCCCTGGAAGAGTCCTGTTGGGTGCAGGTGCGTCCCCCCCCCCTCCTCCTGCTGTTGCCGCGGACTGGCTCTTCTTTTCCCAAGAAGCTGAGCAACTGTGGGGGCCCTTTGGGCACTGTGAGTGGGCCTGGCATGGCAGCTGTGGGAAATAGTCCAAAACATAGAATCATAGATTAGCAGCGTTGGAAGGGGCCTATAAGGCCATTGAGTCCAACCCCCTGCTCAATGCAGGAATCCACCCTAAAGCATCCCTGACAGACAGTTGTCCAGCTGCCTCTTGAAGGCCTCTAGTGTGGGAGAGCCCACCACCTCCCTAGGTAACTGATTCCATTGTCGTACTGCTCTAACACTCAGGAAGTTTTTCCTGATGTCCAGCTGGAATCTGGCTTCCTTTAACTTGAGCCCGTTATTCCGTGTCCTGCACTCTGGGAGGATTGAGAAGAGATCATGGCCCTCCTCTGTGTGACAACCTTTTAAGTATTTGAAGAGTGCTATCATGTCTCCCCTCAATCTTCTCTTCTCAAGGCTAAACATGCCCAGTTCTTTCAGTCTCTCTTCATAGGGCTTTGTTTCCAGACCCCTGATCATCCTGGTTGCCCTCCTCTGAACACACTCCAGCTTGTCTGTGTCCTTCTTGAATTGTGGAGCCCAGAACTGGACGCAATACTCTAGATGAGGCCTAACCAGAGCCGAATAGAGAGGAACCAATACCTCACGTGATTTGGAAGCTATACTTCTATTAATGCAGCCCAAAATAGCATTGGCCTTTCTTGCAGCCATATTGCACTGTTGGCTCATATTCAGCTTGTGATCTACAACAATTCCAAGATCCTTGCCCTCCTTCTCCTGTGGAAGTGAGCAAGTAGTCAAGCCAACTGAGAAAAAGCAATACAGCTGTTGAGTTGGCTGCAGGTACGTTCGTGTCAGGAGAGGTGTTCCATCAGGTATTGTGGTCCTGTACCATGTAAGGTTTTATAGGTTAGAACCCACACCTTGAATCGGGCTCGGAAATATACAGGCAGCCAATGCAAGCAGGCCAAAGTTGGTCTTGTATGTTTGAACCTTCTGGTCCCAGTTATCAAACTAGCTGCTGCATTCTTCACAAGCTGCAGCTTCAAAGGCAGCCCCATATAGAGTGCATTGTAGTAATGTAACTTGGAGGTTACCAGAGCATAGATACCTGAAGCCAGGTTATCCGTGTCCAGATAGAGGCACTCTGTGCCGCCGAGGCCACCTGAGCCTCAAGTGACAGAGATGGTTCTACGAGAACCCCCAAGGTACAAACCTGCTTCTTCAGGGGGAGTGTAATTCCATCCAGAACAGGTTGAACATCCTCCATCCAGTCAGAAGAACCACCCACTAACACCATCTCAGTCTTGTCTGGACTGAGTTTCAGTGTATTAGCCCTCATCCAGTCCATTGTCGCAACCAGGCACCAGATCTGCACATAAACAGCCTCACCTGATGAAGATGAGAAGGAGAAGTAAAGCTGTGTGTCATCAATGTACTCCGAAACTCCAGATGGCTGCACTCAACAGTTTCATGTAGATGTTGAACAGCATGGGGGACAAAACTGACCCCTATTGAACCCCATACTGGAGAATCCACAGGACCAAGCAATGTTCCCCCAAGCACCACCTTCTGGAACCGACCCGTCAATTGGAGTGGAACCACTGCAATGCAGTGTCTCCCACTCCCAACTCAGACAGTCACCCCAGAAGGATACCATGGTTGATGGTATTGAAAGCCCCAGAGAGATCAAGGAGAATCAACAGAGTCACACTCCCCCTGTCTTTCTCCTGACATAGGTCATCATACAGGGCAACCCAAGACTGCTTCATGCCAAAACCAGGTCTGAACCCCAACTGAAATGGATTCAGATAATCAGTCTTATCCAAGAGTGTCTGGAGTTGGCCCACAACCACACCCTCAAAGGACCTTGCCCAGGAATGGAACATTTGTCACCAGCCTGTAGTTATTAAGCTTTAGGGAAGATTTCTTCAGGACTGGTCTCACTGCAGCCCGGGACCACTCCTTCTTAGAAAGAGGCAAAATCACTTCCCTGGCCCAGCTGGCTGTTCCCTCCCTGCTAGCTTTTATTAGCCAAGAGGGGAAAGAATCCAATATGGCGGTGGTTGCATGAACCTGTCCAAGCACAGGTTAGATAGCAGAATCTCTGCAGTCTTCTAATTTTGGTCAAAATTAATTTGATAAGATGTTTATAAGATTGCATGGCTCTTTAATGACTATTATAGTGATTTATGATTATCATGATTTTACCCAGGAGATGCTGTGCTCAAAATGGACTAGAATCCTATTTTTGGTTTTGCTTTGAATCAAACTGGACACATATAGAACTAGATACCTTGTTGATTTTTGAGGTATTATTCTCTTGCTGTGGGGCTAATTATACATCTTAGGGGCTTTAATAGTAACAATAATGAATATTGGTTCAATAAATTTTTGCCATATTTCACACTACATTTGCACTTCAAGCAACACTTTGGTTCAAATGTGTAGGATTATTTTTTAGAACTGATTATGGCAATTCACTAAGAGTCAGCGGTCAGCCACTCTGACAATGCAAACCTGTACATGTCTACTTAGAAGTCATCCACTTTGAGTTCAGTGGGGCTTGCTCCTAGGTAAGTGATATAGGATGGCAGCTGGAAGCTGGAAGAACAAGAGAGAATGAAGCCCATTCCATCGTTCTGCTGGTCTTTATTGAAACTTCTTGAGTTAACCTCCCTGCATTTGTTTTTTGAAAAAAAGAGTTGTGGGATATAAATACAAAAAATAAACAAACACTGAGATGGTGGTGATCTGGGCAGTAAGTAATTCCACACTTTACAGCTGGGACATGGATTAGAAGGAATATTTGCTCTGGCCTTGGGACATTCTATCCCAATTTTGAAAACCTTTCCGCAACATTATTATCTTCCCCCTATATCAATTTTTAAAAACCTTTTCAAAGATTAGGAACATGTTAATCATATTTACAGATTTCACAAACTGCATTGTTTTTCTTATAAAATAGCCTGGCAATTTATTTCATTGGTTTCACAGACACCTTTTTTTTTTTAAGGCTTTATTGCCAGTGTCAGTAAATTTACTGATGGTTGGCAGGCATGTTCTTGGCCCTTATGCTGCAACACCTCTTTCTTTTTAAAAGGTGTCTGCAAAGAACAACAAAACAGAAGGTCTCCTTTCCAGTTTGGTCCTGCTTGGCAGCAGAGCTCTTATTTGTATGTCTTGGCGGTTGAGATGGAAACTAATTTTTTAAACAGAAGTTAAATCTGCAAAAATGTAGGTAGTGGAAAGCATGAGTGGTATAACAGAAAGAAATCTAGAGAGAGTGCTTTCATTATGGCTAGGCCTCAGTCTGTTCTAGATATAAGATAAAACCAGATAAAAAGGGTTCTATAGACAAGCTCTGGCTTGCAGCTAGTAACATTGGCATTAATTGCCATTGTGTTGTGCTTAGCATAGCATGCTGGCCAGGGAAAATTCTTATGCACATTGCTTCAAATGGGCTTTAACTTCAGGGAAGACAACACCAGGATGGATAAACGAAAAGGCAGAGAGGACTGGTTGAAGCCATCCCTGTTAGACTCAACAAGGAAGGAAGTGTTGAGGAGTCACCCACACACATAGGCATTAAAGGTTTCACCATTGTAAGCCTCAAATATCCTACTGCTTATCAAAATAGCACCTGTTGTGCTAATAACTTGGAACCAGGGTCCTGTTCCAAATGAGGTCCTATGAGCTTATTGTTAAGTTAAAAAGAGGAGGCGGAGCCTAGCAACGTCTTTAAAATAACATGCAGTTTGATGCTGAGAATTTGGGAGGGCTGGGGATGCAATGCACAGATGTGGCGGTGGTGGTGGGACGAGGAGGATCAGGGCCTCACACCACCTTTCTGAAAGCAGAACTGCAGCACCTTACTCTTACTTTCTGTGTAGAGAGACAAAGTCATGCAAGGATTGTTTCTCACACTAGAGATATATTCACACAATACTCTCAAATGTTCACACCTATGCTCATTAAGTTAGTTGTAAGAATCTAGCCCTATGAAGTCCTTCTCATCAGGTATAAGCTCTACATGTGAGGAAGGGAAGTGTGGATGAGCTCGTTAGTACCCCCTCTTCCTTGCTGCTCTCATCACTTCCTTTTCTCATCACATGTGGAACATCCTCATGGTGGAGAGTGACTGTCTGCAGAGGACGGACAGCCTCCTCTATCCATGGAAATTCTCCCCAACGTTTTAGAAGCAGGATTCATGAAATGAACTCATGATTATTACCACTAGTTAAGTATTTATAATCCCATTTATCATATAGGTAAACTTGTAAGAAACAGGATTCAAATCCATTGGGAAGAGTGTATGATTGCTGAGACTGTAATTATAAGGTTCTTTTCAAAAACCAGGAAAATTCAAAGATTAGAAAACCTGCTGATTTAAGACCAGAGTTAAGGCTCTCTCAGGTTGGCTCAAGCTCCATAAAGCTGGGAAAGTGGAAGCTAAGGTTGATGCCTTAACAACTGATGAACCTCGTGATCAATGACAGTGTTCTGCAATGTTTCAAATTGTGCTTACATACAATTTACCCTCCTTGTACTCACATCTTTCCTTGGTCTTCCAGGTCCAAATCCAGTTGTGAAGGGTGGGGTGTCAGGGACACATTGTCTTGTCTTTCCTGCCCTATGAAGCATCTGAACTTTACTGCATTGCTAAAGAATCCTTCTCCAAGTTGACCCATGCCAGGCTGTTGCTAATATCAGTAGCTGTCAGGATGTGTTATGCAGTTGTTGTTGTTGTTTTTGGTGAACCACCCAGATTTTTGTGAACCGCCCAGAGAGCTCCGGCTATTGGGCGGTATAGAAAGGTAATAAATAAATAATAAATAAATAAGTGAGAGGGAGCCTTGTTCTAGCAGTAAAGCTAGGTGTTTCATAAGGCAAAACAGGACCAGGACGAAAGTGGGGCATCTTTGCTAACCAAGGAAAAGAGGGTACGATGTAGACAAGCACAATTTCTGACATTGCACCACATCATCACTAATCATGGGGCAAGTCAATTAAGGCCTTAGCTAGACCTAAGGTTTATCCTGGGGTCGTCCCTGCCTGCTCCCGGGATCCCCTATGTGTCATTTACATGAACAGGGATGACCCCGGGATAAACTTTTGGTCTAACTAAGGCCTGAGTCATCAGTCTTCGTTTCCAATTTCTTGACTTTGTGGAGATTGAGCCAACATGAGATAGCCTTAGCTCTGCTCTTATCACAAGCACTATTTTGTTTTGTTTGTAGCATTGAATAAATAACCTAAGAAGAAAACACATACATGTATTTTTTTTCTCTCTGGATGTCTTCCTGGTGGAGGGGTTCTAGCACTGTGCAATATTTTCTTAACAGTTTTTTTCTGGTCAGAAAAAAGACGACAGATAAGCAAGGAGAAGCCTATCCAGGCCCCTTAAAATCAAGGCAGTGAAGTGAGGGAAAGGGGCGGATCGTGTCACTATCCGTACTCACATGTGCTACAGAGGTAAGTGAGATATTATATCGTGTTTTGTTCTTTGAGTGTTTTCTAAATGGTCTTTGAGTACTTGTCAGTGCTTTTTTAACGATATAATATACAGCTTTACAGTGGAAGTATACTTGAATTCTGGGAACTAGTGTAACTTATCAGTATAGTAAAAGAAAAAAGACAATACCAGTGTTGGGAGGGCTAGAAATGGAAGACATTGTCTTTTGCATCTTCCATAAAATTCTGTAGATAGGGCTGGGCAATTTCACAGGGGGAAAAAAAACCTCACCTGGAAGTGCGCACTCTCTCTCTCTCTCTCTCTCTCACACACACACACACACAAACACCCCACATTATAGTTTTACAGAACAACTATTACATAGTTTGCAAGAGAAAAAGCAAATCAGTTAATGAAACCTACGCGATGCTGGTCATTCCATGGGCTGGTTGGCTTCTCTTAAACTGCTGGTGACTGGAGAGACTTTCCATTTCTTATTTCCTTGGAGTTTTCTTTTTCTTCTACATGACCTAAGAAAGAAAAACAGAACAAGTGGAAGGAAAGAAATGTTTCCCAGCCTCCGCATTTATAAGTGAGGTCACCCTTGACAGGCCCAGCTTCCAGACCTGGCTGCGTCTCCGTGGCAGAACGAACTGTATGAGCTAACCTTTGCTTTCTCTCACATGATGAACAGGAGGTTCACATTGGCCTTCCTATGTACATCTTGCACATCTGTTCCCTCCAGCTCCCATTTAGGCCATTTAGAACTCCCCACTCCTGGGAGTCATAAGAACAGCCTCTGCCAGCTCTAAAGGTCCATCTTGTCCTGGAAACTCACAAGGAGGGCAGCAGTCATCCAGAATTGTCTGTTCCTCGCACCTGGAGACGTAAATACTTTTGCCTTCTAACATTATTCCTTTCTCAGGGTAGATTTATACCTTGGTAGGACTTTTATATAGAAACTGGACTCCTAAGATAGAATTTTAAGCCGAACAGACTTTTGTACGAGGAGTGAAAGGGCTCCATCCAATGTCATGCATGCAGACTTTGCACTTGCACAATTGGACTCCCCTTTGCTCTCTTTCCCTCTACACCCATTTCCCAAAGCTTCTAAAGAGGGTCCCATAATCATCTGGAGCAAATTGTGGGGCTGCATGGGGAGTGAGAATCCCTCTGCGTCTTCTCTGCAGCACCACAGGATTCAGCCTAAAATGTGCCATAAAACTAGAATCTGAACCGTGCAAATAATTCTCCGTTTGCAACAATACCTTCTTACTAAACGGTCCAGCTTATCCACCCCACTCTTGGTGGTATTGGTGTGCAGCTTTCTCATTTCATGGTGCATGGCGGCTAGTTGGCTCACAGCGTTGCTCTTCTTCAGTACATTTTACACCAGTTTATCAACTCCCCCAAACCAAGGATGGTGACTCTCTTGTATGATGCTGGCAACTTCCTGCTCCCTGAAAAAATGACAACCACCAACATTCCTGCGCTGACATTCTGGGAGCAAATGGTTCTGCATACTGAGCAACCGAAGAGTTCAGGTTATGTAATGGATAGAGTCCCGGATGAGAACCAGGACCAAGGAGACCTAATACTTGCTCAGCCATTGCACTGGGCGATTTTGGGCTTTCTCTCTGCTTCACCTATCTCCCTGACTGCAGACTATTTTGCACCCTAGGCAAGGTAAGCTACTTTCATCCCCGCCCCCCCCGCCCCCCCCAAAATGCCAACTTTAATTTTTAAGAACATATCTTTCCTGGAAAAAATAAGAAGCACAAAACTTGAAACTGCTAAACTTATTTTAAAGTGCAAGAAATACGTCATGCCAATTATAGCAAACAAATTGGAAAGGAATGTCTATAGGTCTAAAATGCATTATTTAATAGAAATATCACCTCCAAATCATCCCCCCAACTCACACACGTGCGCGCACACACACACTCAGCATCACTCACTCCAAACAAACACACGCATGAACACATGCATTCACTCAAAGACCCCATGCACCCCATACATTCTCTCTCTCTCTCTCTTCCTGGCACGTTCCAGAAGTCTGAACGTGGAGCCACCCCACATCCACCCCAGCGTCCCTGGCTTCACTTCGGCTGGGCGGGCACAGGGCACCATCTCGCCCGCCCAGGCCCAGCTGAATCCTCAGGCCAGGCCGGCTCACAGCCAATGCGCATGAGTGCTGCACTGTGCCTGGCGCCCCTCTTAGCTTGGCGCTCTAGGCAGCCGCATGAGTGGCCTCTATGGTAGCACCAGCCCTGCCTGACTGGGTTTGCGCATCATGATAAGCTACAATGGGTTGTGAGCCATGCTACTGTCAGCATGGCTTACCATGACACCAGAATCCAGCGTGGACTATTCAGTATGATTTGTTTTTTGCCAGCAAGCCACCCTGACAACCCATGGCTTGTAGTATTATTTTATTTATTTATTTATTACACTTATATACCGCTCCCATAGCCAGGGCTCTCTGGGCGGTTTACAGAAATTCTAAAAATTGAGGTAAAAACAAGTATACAAAATTTAAAACTTTAAAACACAGAACATACACACATAAAGCATTAAAAACCGATTAAACACTAAACATGTGGGTAATTAGGATGTGCCGCCATATGCCTGGGCAAAGAGGAAAGTCTTAACCTGGCGCAGGAATGATAGCAGCGTTGGTGCCAGGCGAGCCTCATCAGGGAGATCACTCCACAGTCTGGGGGCCACCACCGAAAAGGCCCTATCTCTCATTGCCACACTCCGAGCCTCTCTCGGAGTAGGCACCCGGAGGAGGACCTTAGAAGTTGAACGTAGTGACCGGGTATATTCACGTCGGGAGAGGCGTTCCGTCAGGTATTGTGGTCCCAAGCCGTGTGAGGCTTTAGTAGGGTTGTTTATTTATTTATTTATTTATTTATTTTATTTATTTATTACATTTATATACCGCCCCACAGCCGAAGCTCTCTGGGCGGGTTACAACAATTAAAAATGGTAAACATTAAAAATACAAAATTTAAAAACCATCAAAAACATAAAAAACAGCATAAAAACAACAGTATCCATTTAAAAACAACAATTCTGGGGTCCATTAAAAACAAACTTAGCGTTGTTAAATGCTGTTAAAATGCCTGGGAGAAGGGAAAAGTCTTGACCAGGCGCCAAAAAGATAACAATGTTGGCGCCAGGCGAACCTCATCGCGAAGATCATTCCACAGTCGGGGGGCCACCACCGAAAAGGCCCCCTCCCTTGTTGCCGTCCTCCAAGCTTTCCTTGGAGTAGGCACTCGGAGGAGGACCTTAGATGTTGAGCGCAGTGTACGGGTAGGTTCATGTCGGGAGAGGCGTTCTGTCAGGTATTGCGGTCCCAAGCCATGTAGGGCTTTATAGGTTAAAACCAGCACCTTGAATTGGGCTCGGAAACATATAGGCAGCCAATGCAAGCGGGCCAGAATCTGTGTTATATGCTCAAACCTCCCTGTTCCAGCTATGGTTGGAAACCAAATGGGTGTTGAGGGTAGCTTGTTCTCAGGGTGCGTGAAAGGCAATATCTTTTACTTGGCAATGTAATCCTCTCACTGTTAAGTCTTGAGCTGAGACTTGTTGGTGTCCTCTCCCCTTTCAATATTTCCCTGACTCTCCAGCAAGTCCAGAAATGTGAGATATTGGATCCCTCTCCCTTTTCATAGCTCCTACTCAGAGCAATTACTGCTGGGGTAACTTCAGCTGACATTTTCCCTCATCCCTTCTCAGCACCAGGAGTATTTTCTCCTTTTTCTAGGAAGCATAAAGAAAGGACACCAGAGACTATGCTTAACATGTTTGCAATTTTTAAACATTTCTGTATTTATTTGTTTATTTTTATCTTTGCTCCTTCACAAATGTTGAGGAGCGATTGACAGCTGCTATAAGACAAGGCAGGATGAAATTGATGACAAGACAGCTGCTGTCTCTTTGTCCTCCTTGGGAGTTTCCAGAGGCATCATAGAATAGTAGAGTTAGAAGGGGCCTACAAGGCCATCGAATCCAACCCCCTGCTCAAAGCAGGAATCCACCTTAAAGCATCCCTGACAGGTGGTTGTCCAGCTGCCTCTTGAAGGCCTCTAGTGTGGGAGAGTCCACAACCTCCCTAGGTAACTGGTTCCATTGCCATACTACTCTAACAGTCAGGAAGTTTTTCCTGATGTCCAGAGAGAATCTGGCTTCCTTTAACTTTAGCCCGTTATTCTGAGTCCTGCACTCTGGGATGTTCGAGAAGAGATTCTGACCCTCCTCCGTGTGACAACCTTTCAAGTATTTGAAGAGTGGGCCAGTTGGCCACACTTACATCTTAAAACATTTCCCCCTAAAGTCAATCTTATTAATTTTGATAGAGTTAACTTTGAAGTAAACATACTTAGGGTTGCTGCCTTGTTTTAATTTCCATTTGTCACAGAGAGTTGGGATGTTATGGGGTTAAAATATAATGCCTAAAACTGGTATGTTTGGCATTTATTTGAACATGGTCAACAAGGCTCTAAAGGTTCCTTCTTGCCTTTCTTCCTAAGTGACCAACCAGGGCTGATCTTTATTTCACCCCTGCCAATATCTAGATGCAGAGTAGGCCACTATGTCAATTTTAGCAGGCAAAGCTCTATAAATGCTTGACCAACTCTATGCAAAGGGTCTTCAGTTGGGGTTATCTGGAGAGGCTGTGTGATGTCCATGGCATCCATCCACCAGGAAAGTAGAATCTTGATTCTAGGTTTCACTATTCACGAAGCATTCAAGAGACATTAGCAGTTTAGAAACTAGAACTTTTGCTCATTTGACTTGATTGCTATACTCTATTCTGTATGTTTTGTTAATAAATCTAATTGTTTGTATAAAGCAGGAATGGGTAACATGCAGGCTGTGAGGCCCTCCATGGCCGTTTGAGTGGGGATGCCCCCCCCAACTCATTTAGAAGCTGAAACATGGTCCTAGAAGTTTCCTGGGACCGCATGCACCCAGTTAAGTAGGGAAAGATGTGTGGAAATGAGAAATGTGTACACAGTACCCCTCCTCAATCTAATAGCTGAGGCTATGTGTGTAGTGCTATTTCATTGTTAAAACTGCTGATCAGCTCTTCAGGGGAGCAGGAGGGACTGGGTTGAGCCCCTCCCGATGCCACCTTCCCTGCCAAACAGCTGATCAATGAGATTTTAACATTTTTGGAAAGGCCCCATGCATGCAGCCCTGGCTGATCCTTCTCCACTAATTTGGATTTGGCAATTATGTAGAACAGATAGATTTACAGAAGAAGTTATGAAGGCTGCCTGAGTTTGTCAGGATTCCTCCTCTGACCTGGAACCACTGAGCAACTCCTTAATGGCACCATGACTCTGGTGCTTCCTCCCAGCTGAGATTTGCCAGAATCCCTTTCTTCCATCTTTTGATGGATGGTGAAAATGGTTTTCACTTAGGTTAGGTTTTAATCAATAATCTGCTTTTTTCTTGTATTTTGGCGAAGTTCTAGTACTGCTAACTCTTTATGTTTTTACTGTTGATGTTTTAGTATTGATAACTTTATTATTGTTGTTGATTTATTGTAAGCCACTTTGGTAATTATTTTAATAGAAATGTAGAATATAAATAATGCCTAAAAGAATTTAGCCCAAACCTCTTCTATCATTTGGGCACCTGAACTGACCACTGTCTACCTCTGGATTGGTCTAGAAGAGCCAGTTCAAATCTCTCCTCAGCTATAAACTCTCTAAGCTCTCCTTTCTCCACTGCTACCCCCCCTGCTGCAATATGGGATAATAACCCTTATCCACCTTACTGCTGATGCATGTCTTTGTGGGCTGATGTTTTTTGAGTGTGTGTTGTTAGATGTGTGTCAGGTATCTCCAACCCAGAGTCCCAGTGACCAGTGTATGCTTTTATTTTCAGAAATCTAACGGTGTTTACATGTCCAAAACAGTGGTGGATTGCTTAAGCCTGAGAAAAGAGTGATTCTGTGGACAGAGAGAAGAGAGGGAAAGTGGACATGAGGAATTTGCAGCGGAGGGGGTTACTTCCTAATGCTATTTATTTATTTATTTATTTATTTATTTATTTATTACATTTCTATACTGCCCAATAGCCGGAGCTTTCTGGGCGGTTCACAAAAATTAAAACCATTCAAAGTATAAAGCAACAGTATAAAACCATAATATAGAATAGAAGCCATATGGACATGTTCACAGTCTAATTCGGCTTTGTGGTGGAAAGAAAGAAATGTAGCAAACTCAGAGGAAGGGGGAGGAGAGGAGAAGGGGAAGAGAGGGAGAGTGGGGTGCAGCTGGCACCTCTGTTTTTTCACCCTCTGCACAAGAGTGGGAGCTGGTTCGGTGTAGTCCAGCTGTAGTCCAATAGTTCGTTTTACACCCCAGACTACAGACACCATGAATCATAGAATCATAGAATAGCAGAGTTGGAAGGGGCCTACAAGGCCATCGAGTCCAACCCCCTGCTCAATGCAGGAATCCACCCTAAAGCATACTTGACAGATGGTTGTCCAGCTGCCTCTTGAAGGCCTCTAGTGTGGGAGAGCCCACAACCTCCCTAGGTCACTGGTTCCATTGTCGTACTGCTCTAACAGTCAGGAAGTTTTTCCTGATGTCCAGCCAGAATCTGGCTTCCTGTAACTTGAGCCCGTTATTCCGTGTCCTGCACTCTGGAAGGATCGAGAAGAGATCCTGGCCCTCCTCTGTGTGACAATCTTTTAAGTATTTGAAGAGTGCTATCATGTCTCTCCTCAATAGATTGGTTCCTATGGATTATGGACATTTAAGTGTCCTCAAAGTACACTGTTCCTTGCCCAGAGTGGCAAACAGGTTGGCAGTGCCTTGTTAATGTTAGGTCCCTTTAAGCCCTAACTTTCTAGAATGGAAAATAATAAAAATGGTGGTGGGGGAGGTTACCGAGGGAAGCAAGAGACAGGAGAAGAGAAGCTAACTAGGGCAGGATCTACACTACTGCTTTAAAACGCTTTATAACAGTAGTGATGACTGTTGGGGCCCAGAGCACACTCCCTATACAGTCTTCTAAACGTTTTCAAAGTGTTATATTCTGCTTACTGTAGATCTGGCCCTAGTGGATAATGGAGTGCCTTGAGGATAGCAACAAGCTTCCTTGGAGGGTGGAAGAAGGTGAACTAAAGCTAACCCGCTGGCAACAATTTTAAAAACCTTATTCAAGAAAGGTTTCCCCACCCCACCCCAAGAGCAAAAACAAACAGACAAAGATCTAGGTGAAGATTATTCTTTCTCATGGGTGCAATATTGAAAATGAGATCTAATTTGAGCTGCTTCTCTACCCAGGGTGCAATAGGATCTCCATGTGCAAATCCCTAAACTTTACCAATGCTAATGAGTACTAATGTGTTTATTCACAGTGGCAGTACTGTGGCAGCATGATGCTTTATCTTTCCAGAGTGGTGATGGGCCAATACAAGGGTGCACCAAGGATGGCTCCCATGCAGAAAGAGATGGGGGTAGAGCAAGGCATTTGCATACATCTGGAGTTTTTCATACACCTTTAGATATCAAGAGGAAGCCACTCCATCAGCCAAAAGAGGCGGGTGCACACCACTGCTCACTTTGTCTGGGCCGTCTGCATAACCTTTTGCTGTGAGCAATCTTGCAGACAGAGTGAAGCTGCTCAGAGTCAAAGTGCTAAGGACTGTGCTTCAGATGACGGTGAGGCAGAGCTTCTTGGTAACGTTAGAGGGTTGCTGAAAGGGTGGCATCCAGTTGGTGTCCATTTGCTGATGGGAAGCATCTGTTAACAGAACAGGGACAAGAAGTGGGGTGAATCCAGGCAATTCCCCTTCCTACTTGTAGGGGGGGCCCTGGCACCTCCCCTGCTGTTTCAATGAGTCCTGCAACCCTCCAGAACAAATTCGGGGGTGAGGTGTTGCGCAGGCAGCTGCAAGTGGGAGGGGGAATTGCCAAACTTTGCCCCCTCTCTGTTCCATTGATTCCTTTTCATCTGCAGAGGGTAACCTACTGGGTACCATCCATTGATAGGAGGATAATACACGAGCAACAGTTTTAACACTTTCATATACTGTCACATGACAGCCAGGCAGGTTTGTACAGCACCTCTGGGGGGCTGATGAGCTGAAGTTTAAAATATGGATGCTGAAGGGATAAAGATTTAAGTCGGAGTGAGAGGATTTCAGCTAAAAGATTCGCTTTGGAAAAGGGTCCCTTGCTGCCTCTAAAGTTTTCATAAAATGTCTGTTTACAGGAAGCTGTTGAATAGAGTAAATCAGCTGAGTGCTCCACAGGGCTTTTAAAGGCAACGTTAATAAGACAGAAGGGAATCTGACAGAACTGACGTGTACTCTTGTTAATAGTGAAAGGATGGGTTTCAGAGAAAACCAGAGTCTTGGGAAAACAAGATCGGTTTGACTGTGGCAGAGACTACAGGGTCCTTGGGCTCTCTCTGACCTTAAGCAGGGCAGCGGGGAAGGGGGTTCAACTTCTCTCTGGCTCAGGGTTTTTTGTTTTTTGGCATCCATTTAAGCTCCAGGCAAGGCTGCATGAAGGCTGCCTCCCAGCTGTCTTCTGATTTCCTCCTCAGCTGGTGCCCACTTCCTGCTTGGAACTTCCATGTCTCCCTCACCTGGTGTCAGGCCACCATTGCTCTGACATCATCCTGCCACTTCACCCCTTCGTAGCTTGTGGCCCTTCCTCTGCACTGGCATTTCCTTACCCGGGTTGTGCCCCATGACCGTCATGCCTATCGCCAAACACAGGCTCTCCGTAAATCATTTGGTTCACTTGTAAAATTAATGGGAAAGCATTCCCACAGTGGAAACCTTTACGTAATTAGACCTCACAGGTCTGATTCTTCTCACAGTCCAGACACCACCTCTTAGTTCCTCAAGAGCTTTTGTAACAAAAAAATGAGACAAACTGGGCTTAAAAAGTCATACGTCTCCAAACTGTTTCCCACCCAGAAGGCAGAAGTAGAGAGAAAGGGAAACTGTGCTCTGGATCACTGGGGTGCAACATCTCATGATGCAGCAGTGAAAACCTGGAGTTTTAGCAAGCTGTTCATGAGAGCCAAAACATTAAGTAACTTCCCTGGGGAGGGATAAAAAATGAACTCTGAATCCAGGATCTGGCAGAGACCAGTGAGGAAGTAGGGGAAGTGGGATGGTGGGGGTGGGGGTGGGGAGAGAGAACTCACAGGGAAAGGTGGTACCAGGGGCGTGGCAGGCGAGGGGGAAGCCAGTGGGGAAAAGAAACCAAGGAGAGTGAGGTCAATGCAAGGCGATGGGAGGAACTACAAATTCTTCTAACAGCATCCATAATTGAAAAATTAGCAAGGGATCCAACTAGGAGAATTTCATTTATGACAACTGAACATCTCTTAACCTAATATTTCCCTAATATTTCCAGTTATGGATGCTGTTGGGCTTAGTGTTTTTCAATAAAACTAAGATAAATAAATTAGATCTGAGACAAAATTATTTTAAATTGCAATCCTGTACACACTTTCTTGAGAGCAAGTCTCATTGAACTCAAAGGGATTTACCTCGAAGTAGACATACATAGGATAGCGTTGATAGGAAACATATATTATAAATTATATTAATATTATTTCCTTTAAATTAATCAATAAACTTAATATCTTGTATAATGGTACAATGTACCATCAAGTACATTGATGGTGCTATATTAATAATAATAATAATAATAATAATAATAATAATAATAATAATATCTAAGGGTTTCCTTAAAATTAATCAACAAGACTCAATATTTAAGGGTCTATGCCATTGAAAAGAACACTCATGCAATCAAAACAATCGTATTAGCCTTTTTATAGTGGTAGAAAATGTTGCAGCCATTGAACACAAAAACAGTTCATCTTCCTTCAAAAACGGAAATCTACTTCAGTGTTCTTTAAGTCAGGTTGGGCAAGCATAACTTTCAGGCCCTTGGACTAATTTCGTCCTTAGATCCATATTTCAAAATTCCCGTTTTTCCTTTTGGTGCCCTCTGGCTTTTTGTACCTGGTCAATTATACCACACAAAGTAGTTAAAGCCTAGTTCTCTCCTGCAGGTAGATGCAACTAGATGGTAGGGAGTAATGTCAAGCCATTTCTTGGAGGATTATTACTCTGCCTTTTGGCAGTTATGCCATGGGGTACCATAGGGTTCTATTTTACACACACACACACACACACACACACACACACACACACTGTTTAACTTCTACATGGAACCACTGGGGGAGATTATCCAGAGATATGGACTGAATATGCAGATGACACCCAGCTCTATCTCTCCTTTCATCAAATCCAGGTGGGGCAGTCAGTGTTCTGAACCGGTGCCTGGGTACGGTAATGGACTGGATGAGGGCCAATAAACGGAGACTCAATCCAGACAAGACTGAGATGCTGCTAGTGGGTGGCTCTTCTGACCGGATAGTGGGTGTTCAACCTGTTCTGGATGGGGTTGCACTCCCCCTGATGTTCAACCTGTTCTGAAGATCAGATTCGTATTTTGGGAGTGCTGTTGGATCCAGATGGATTTAGTGGCATGGAACATCTTTTATCAGCTAAGGCTGATACAGCAACTATGTTGTCTGGACAGAGATAGCCTAGCCATGCTCTGATAACCTCTCACCTGGATTACTGCAATGTTTTCTACGTGGGGCTGCCTTTGAAAAATGTCTGAAAACTTCAGCTAGTTTAAAATAGGTCAGTGTGATTCTTAACGGGGACTGGCTGACATGATCATATTATGCCAGTAATTTTTCATTTGCACTGGCTGCCAGTCCATTTCTAGCCCTAATCAAAGTGCTAGTATTAACATTCAAAGCCCTAAATGGCTTGGGACTGGGTTTTCTGAAGGGTCCTTTTCTGTTGTGGCACCCTAGTTATGGAATTAACCTCCCAGACAGGCTTGTTGTGCTTTTTTTGGTGCCAGGTGAAGACCTTATTTTCCCAAGCATTTTAGTCCTTCATTTTCTGTTGTTTTAAATTTGTTACTTTATTTTAAATCTTTGCACTGCTGCTAGGTTTTATTTGGTTACTAGTTTTATTTTATACTTTATTTTATACTTTATATTTTTAAATGTTTCTATTGTATTTTCTCGTGTTGTATTTGATAGTTTTAATTTTCGTGAATGGCCTAGAGAGTTTTGGCTGTTGGGCAGTATAGAAATGTAATAAATAAATAAATAAATAAATAGTTAAATACATCTGCATTTGAAAAACTTTAACGAAGGTGCCCCAGAGGACCCTGAAAGAAAGGCAGCTTGTTTGATATATGAGGCAATTTGAAATTTAATGAAAGATATACTTTAAGAGATGTGTCATTTGCAATATTTTCCTCTATTTAATCAGTGGACTATTCACTGGTAGAGAGTGTCCATGGAAGTTTATGCTAGACTAAATGTGTTAGTTTTTATAGTGCCACGACATTCTTTTTTGTTTTGTTTTTATGGCAACGGACTAACACAGCTACCCCTCTGGGAATTAGTATACCAATTCAAAGCTGGTCAGTTTAGTGGAGATCACTTTATTTTGATCAACTGAGCACCAGTCTGTTTCTGTTGCAAAAATCAGGGTTCCTGATCAGGTGGACATGTCTAGACATGTTCTATACACAGATAGGATTTGTTCAGACAATAGACTGGAAGGTGTTAAGAAGAGGGTATTGAGGATGATCAGGGGTCTAGAAACAAAGGCCTATAAGGAGAGACTGAAAGAACTGGGCTTGATTAGCCTGGAGAAGACATTGAGGGGAGACATGATAGCACTCTTCAAGTAATTGAAAGGTTGTCACACAGAGGAGGGCCAGGATCTCTTCTCGATCATCCCAGAGAGAAGGACACGGAATAATGGGCTCAAGTTACATAAGGTGACCATATTTTGGAAACCAAAAAGGGGGACAGCATGGCCGCCCCCCAAGGAGGCATGTCCACCAACATGCCCAGCCCCCAAGGGGGCGTGTACACCAATACATGGTCTTAATCACAAGTCTGATTTCACAGCACACAATTAAGACAAACCTGTTCTACATAACATTTTAATGTTAAAATCACTGGAATAAAGAACAAGTGAGACATTCAGTGTATCTGAAATTAACTTCACTCACTCCTATTTTTGTAGCTTTTGCTGTACTTTGAAGCTTTTGTTATACTCTGTGTGATACAGTCTCCCCTTCCCTAAAACATTTTTTCTGACTTGAAATCCTTCACTGGATGACCATAGTCTCACCTTTCCTAACAGTTAACACTCTTTCCCCATCACCTTTTTCATATCCATGCTCACAAATTCAGCATACTGCTACCACTGAACAAATTTCACTAGCATCTCTTAGCTTGTTTCAACTTCTGGTTTATCAATGAGAAACTAATCTAAACATTTGTCATTATACCTCTGGTTCATTAGCCATGTAAACAAGACCATGATCAGCAGCAATACAAAGGAAGGCCAGAACAGATGCCCATTATCACAATGCTAGGAAAGGATCTTTCCCTCCTTTTATCCAATTATTTCCTGAATTTACACTGCCTCAGTGTGCAGAGAACAGAAATCCCAATCAGGGACCCAAAGAAAACTGCCCAAAGAAACCTCAGAAATAAGTCCCCTTGATTTCAAAAAAGCTTACTCCCAGTTAAATGAATATAGGATTGCAGCCTTAAATGAAGGTGTTTACAGGGCCATTAGTATTTGATTGCTGTTCATGATAAATCTTCACTGTGATAGAATACATGTCTACTCAGAAGTCCCACTGACTGCAATAGGTCCTGCAATCCCAAAGTGTTAACATAAACATAATTACAAACACAAAGCAGGATCGTTGATAGAGGAGGGCGGAGGTTGTTAAGAGGGGGGGGGGGGGTTCAGCGATTGTGGAGCAAATTGTCAGTCACACACAAGATGAATATAGTTTGCATAATTTGTGAGTCTTCAAGAAGGCACAAGCCTTTTGTGGCTTTTGAACCCAAAAGAACAAGAGGTTCCTCTGCTTTGTCACCTTTCTCTGTCAAGGAGGACTATGCACCCACCAGAGCCTGGCCTTGTGGATCATGCAACCAGAAGGTGCACTCTAGAGCCTAGGAGATCCAGACAAACTCAAACAAGCCAAGCCATGCTACGCACTCACATATTACCTTCCCCCCTAGTCCAGACATTCCTGCTCACATCCTTTTTGTCCATGGAAGTTTATGCCAGACTAAATGTGTTAGTTTTTATAGTGTCACAACATTCTTTTTTGTTTTTATGGCAACAGACTAACATGGCTACCCCTCTGGGAATTGTTAATATACGTATTCAAAGCTGGCCAGTTTAGTGGAGATAGAACATTGAACATGTCAGCAGCCAGTGTACCTGCTCACCCCTTGCAAGCAGCCTCACTGCCTACCTTGGCAAAATGCAGTGTTTGGCTGCTGGGCACCTCTCTCTGCCCAGTCAGGCACTGGCTTACAATGGTCTTGTTAAGCAAGTTTGGAAGCTGGACATAATGGTCTTACAGCCCCCTTTATATCTTAAAATGCATCACTTCACTTCTACATTGCACAGCTGCTACATTTCTGTTAGAATAATAACAACAACAACAATAATAGTTACTACAGCCAAAACTCTCCCCACAGCCTGAGTTCGATTCCAGCGGAAGCTGGTTCTCAGGCAGCCGGCTCAGGTTGACTCAGCCTTCCATCCTTCCGAGGTCAGTAAAATGAGTACCCAGCTAGCTGGGAGAAAGGGAACTGCGACTGGGGAAGGCAATGGCAAACCACCCCGCTACGAAGTCTGCCAAGAAAATGTCAGCGGAAGCAGGCGTCCCTCTAGCAGATTATAAAGAAGTCAATCTGTAAACACCTTGAAATCAATGCAGTGATTACTAGAAGCCAACATGGATTTGTCAGGAACAAATCCTGTCAGACTAATTTGATCTCATTTTTTGATAGGATAACCTCCCTTGTGGACTGTGGGAATGCTGTGGATGTCATATATCTTGACTTCAGCAAAGCTTTTGACAAAGTACCACATGACATTCTGATTAACAAACTAGCTAAAAGTGGGCTAGATGGAACAACTATTAGGTGGATCCACAGTTGGCTACAGAATCGGACTCAAAGAGTACTTATCAATGGAACCTTCTCAAACTGGGGAGAGGCAACGAGTGGGGTGCCGCAGGGCTCAGTCCTGGGCCCAGTGCTCTTCAACATTTTTATTAATGATTTGGACGAGGAGGTGCAGGGAACGCTGATCAAATTTGCAGATGACACCAAATTGGGTGGGATAGCTAATACCCTGGAAGACAGAAACAAACTTCAAAGTGATCTTGATAGGCTGGAGTGCTGGGCTGAAAACAACAGAATGAAATTTAATAGGGATAAATGCCAAGTTCTACATTTAGGGAATAGAAACCAAATGCACAGTTACAAGATGGGGGACACTTGGCTCAGCAATACTACAAATGAGAAAGATCTTGGAATTGTTGTAGATCACAAGCTGAATATGAGCCAACAGTGCGATATGGCTGCAAGAAAGGCAAATGCTATTTTGGGCTGCATTAATAGAAGTATAGCTTCCAAATCACGTGAGGTACTGGTTCCTCTCTATTCGGCCCTGGTTAGGCCTCATCTAGAGTATTGCGTCCAGTTCTGGGCTCCACAATTCAAGAAGGACGCAGACAAGCTGGAGCGTGTTCAGAAGAGGGCAACGAGGATGATCAGAGGTCTAGAAACAAAGCCCTATGAAGAGAGACTGAAAGAACTGGGCCTGTTTAGCCTGGAGAAGAGAAGATTGAGGGGAGACATGATAGCACTCTTCAAATACTTAAAAGGTTGTCACACAGAGGAGGGCCAGGATCTCTTCTCGATTCTCCCAGAGTGCAGGACACGGAATAACGGGCTCAAGTTAAAGGAAGCCAGATTCCGGCTGGACATCAGGAAAAACTTCCTGACTGTTAGAGCAGTGCGACAGTGGAATCAGCTACCTAGGGAGGTTGTGGGCTCTCCCACACTAGAGGCATTCAAGAGGCAGCTGGACAACCATCTGTCAGGGATGCTTTAGGGTGGATTCCTGCATTGAGCAGGGGGTTGGACTCGATGGCCTTGTAGGCCCCTTCCAACTCTGCTATTCTATGATTCTATGATTCTATGAGTCAGGAATGACTCAAGTGCTTGCACGAGAGGTTCCTTTCCTTTTTCCTTCCATACATGTGCAGAGTTTCATATTTTAAACTCACATAAGGTGCAACCCCATGCATGTTTAGAAAGAAAAAAGTCCTACAATTCTCAGCACACCCCAGCCAGCCATGCTGGTCAGGGGATTCTAGGAGCTGTCGGACATGTTCTGTCTAAACATGCAAAGGATTGTGCCTTTAACTCACCATGTCACATGATGAGTTAAATAGCATCAATACAGGAATCAAATAGGATTTCCTTCTGCTGTGGAATACACTTACTTAGGAGTAAGCACCATTTTGCTATAGGAAAGGATAAAATATTTTTAGTTAAAATTTAAAAATAAGTATCTGTCACTTGGTACAGAGTTTTCCTATGGAAAACCTGGCTGGTTCACTGTTGTGATTATTTTATTGGGACCGAAATGTAGTTATGCATGACTGAAGGAGAAGCACTATATATAATTTTAGGGGCACTAATAATTACTGTACTAATTATTGTTTTAAAATATGGTTAAACATCCCACAGTTTTAAGGTGAATTCCTGCATTGGACAGGGGGTTGGGCTTGATGGCCTTAGAGGCCCCTTCCAACTGTAGTATTCTATGATTCTATGACTGCACATGTGTAGGTTGGGCTGGAACCAGCAGCCATGGTCCCTATTCTCCCTTCCCAAGATCATTGAGTCTAGATGCTCGGTCATCTGAAAAGGGCTATAGCGTAATGTTATACCCATCGCTCATCTTCCAGTATCAAACATTTGGGAAAAACTAGATTAAAGTTATATTCATTGCCCAACTTGTTTCTATAAATTATATATGCTAATTAGATTACTTGGGAATTTGTGAAGTGTAACACACACAGGAAATAGTCGATTAAGAGCCTAAGGCTGCAAGCCTATGCTCAGGTAGTAATCCCCCTTGAACACAAAAGGATTTACTTCTGAGTAAACATACATAGGATTGCACTGTAAATTGGTAGCCCCTTTCAGCTCAGTAGCTGCAGTTCCACATGTTCAATGAATACACATAGGGTGTGGGGTGGCATCACAGCCATTTCCTGCCCTATACACATTGATTGAACAACTGTAGCCCGAGCCACACTTCTGAAAGGGACTTTGCTGTTACTCAAGGAACCCTACTGCTCCTGGAGTTCAGCACATCATATACTGAAAAAGCATTATGTCAAAAGCAACAAAGCAGGAAAATGAATACCCCTGAATCACACCTGGTTTTCTTCATGAATGTTATGCCTCTCTCTTTTTGTGTGTGGCTACATTTGTGGGGTTTCCCTCCTCTCTTTTTAATTCAGCTTCAGAATTCCCCATTATGAAATATAGATGCACTCAGCCACTAGCATGTAGGAGAGAATTAAATCATTTCTCTTGAATAAAATTGTGATATGACTGTGGGGCTGAAATGGTATGCGTGATGATTGATGGGTTCATATGGGGTGACCTTCATATTAGCAACATGACTCTGGTTGCTAGGTAAACAGAGGCAGATGTCTCCAGCTCTAGTGATTTTCTGCGGTGACGGATGGCAAAGGTATTTCTAAGCCACGTCCACCATGTGGATCGCATGAAAACAACTTGGCAGAGTGGAAAGTGTTAGATTTTGGTGACAAATAAGTAACTGACATTTGCTGAAGTTTTTAAAGAAAGGCTACATACTGCTGCCAGTAACCAGCATTTACATCGCTATGTTTTACAAAATGATTTTAATTACACAAACTAGTTAATAAAGTCTCTTAATAATTAAACTGCATATGTCACTTGGTTACTTTTATGAGTATTACAAATTCTGGACTTTAATCCTTATACTTGGGGCTTTGCTAGACCTACCTGATAATCCGGTAGTGAGGAGGGGCCAGCCCACGCCAGAAGTAGCACGGGCTGTCGCTCCTATCCACACACCAGACACGACGGGCTGCAGGAAAGCCCCATCGCGTCTGCCATTTTTTATTTTTAAAGAAGTCGGATGCCCACGAACGCTTGTGCACTTAGGTAAGTAATTTTTTTTTAAAAAATAGTTCTCTTCACTCCCCCCCTGTCCTTGAGCTCCCCCCCAGCTCCGATCTCTCCCTGGCTCCGATCCCTCCCTGTCCCCGGCTCCGCTTTTTCCACCCCCAGCTCTGATCTCTCCCCCTGCCCCCGGCTTCGCTCTTCCCGCCCCCAGCTCCAATCTCTCCCCCTGCCCCGATGGGCCCAGCGCTCCTGGGTGGTGCCCGACCCGTTACCCTGGGGCCAGGCAGGGTTGACCCCTGCCTGACCCCGGGAGCCCCTGTGCGTCATCTGGATGCACAGGGGCGAGCCTTGTTGTCAGCCCGGGCTAACCCCTGGTCTAGCAAAGCCCTTGATCTATCCTATTGGCTGAATTGCTATGATGTCACCCTGAAGGAGTTGCTCTGTATATCAAAGAGGGCATAGTGCCAAGCAGAGTAGAAGGGGCAGACTCCTCCACGGAAGGGCTGGGAGAGAGACTACACCGGGCTACAGAACTAATTTAGTACTAGGGACATGCTAGGAAGTGTCGCGATAATGAGTGATTTCAGTTGCCCCCACTTTGACTGGATCAATGCATGTTCCAGTCACGACTAAGAGGTTACGTTTTTGATGCCCCAAATGACTGTATCCTAGAAGAGTAGTCATGGGACCGACCAGAGGGGAGGTGACCCTGGATTTAATCCTAAATGGTGCTAAGATGTGGATGTTCTCATACTAATTGAAAAAGTGACCACACTGCTATTAGACAATATATATTTAAGTAGAAAATTGCCAAGGAATTGGGACAAAGTGACTTCAAAAGAGGAAACATTTTTAAAATGAGAGAACTGGTAAAAAAGGAATTCGAAATGCAGAGTTGAGGGTTAAATTTTCTCTAGAATGCTTGGAAGTTACTAAAAATCACAATAATAGAAGTTCAACCAGTATGTATGCCACAGATTAGGAAAGGTAGCACCAAGTCCAAGAGGTCATCAGCATGGTTAGTGGGCAAAGTCAAGGCAGATATTAGAGAAACATGTGGACAGGGGTGTTCCAGTAGACATTATTTACTTGGTCTTTCAAAAGGCTTTTGACCAAGCCCCTCACCAAAGACTCCTCAGCAGACTTAGAAGTCATGGAATAAGAGGAGAGGTCCTCCTATAAGCCACTAACTGGTTAAAGAACATAAAGCAGAGAGCAGTAATAAATGGTAAATTATCCTAAAGGAGAGATGTAAACAGTAGTGTATTGGGATCAATGCTTTTCAACTCAGTCATACATGATCTGGAATTAGGAGCATGCATGGAGGAGGCGAAGCTCGCTGATTACAACAAATTATATAGAGTAGATAAAATAAAAAGGGATTGTGGAGAGCTCCAAAAGGATCTCTCAATGCAATTCAATATAAGCAAATGTAAAGTGATTTTATTTATTTATTTAAAATATTTGTATCCCGCCCTATATCACTAGGATCTCAGGGTGGCATACAGATAAAAGTGATGCACATTTTTTGGGGGGACCCATCTCCACATATAAGCTGATGGGAACTAAAGAAGCAGTGACTGACCGAGAAAGAGATATTGGGGTTCTGGTGGTCAGCTCAATGGAAATGTCAACCCAGTGTGCGGTGCTTGTGAAAAAGGTAAATACCATGTTATGTAAAATTAGAAAAGGAATTGAAAATAAGCTGCCCAAATCAGACTCACTCAATATAAATCTATAGTGTGACCCTACTTGGAACACTGTGTACAGTTCTGTTCACTGTACCTAACAGAATGTATCGTAGAGTTGGAAAAAGTGCAGAGAAGGGCCACTAAAATGATTAAGAAGCTGGAGCAACTACTCTATGAGGAAAGGTTACAATGTCTGGGACTTTAGTTTAGAGAAAAGGTCAATGAGGAACTTCCTGACTGTTAGAGCAGTACGACAATGGAATCAGTTCCCTAGGGAGGTGGTGGGCTCTCCCACACTAGAGGCCTTCAAGAGGCAGCTGTGCAACCATCTGTCAGGGATGCTTTAGGGTGGATTCCTGCACTGAGCAGGGGGTTGGACTCGATGGCCTTGTAGGCCCCTTCCAACTCTACTATTCTATGGTTCTATGAAGTCGGTAAGACATGATAGAGGTTTACAAAATTACACATGGTGTGGAGAACGTGGATAGGGAGATGTTTCTCTCTCGTAATACTAGAAGTCAGGGTCATCTCATAAAGCTGATTGATGGGAGATTCAGGACCAATAAAAGGAAATACTTTTTTTTCACACAGTGCATATTTAAACTGTGGAATTTGTTTCCATAAGATGTAGTGATGGCTGCCAATTTCGATAGCTTTAAAAGGGGATTAGATAAATTAATGAGGATAATGCTATCAGTGGCTGCTAGTCCTGATGGCTGTGTTCTACCTCCAGTATGAGAGGCAGTGTGCCAATGTACACCAGTTGCTGAGAAGCACAAGCAGGAGGGTGCTTTTGCACTCGGCTCCTGCTTGTGGGTTTCCTGTGGGCAGCTGGTTGGCCCCTGTGTGAACAAAATGCTGGACTAGATGGACCTTTGGCCTGATCCATTGTGGCTCTTTTTAGGTTCTTATGATGTCGTGGAAGGTTCACAAATGTTATAACTGTGCAATTGATTGTGCTGGTTATAGAAGGTCTACAAGAGTGTTTTTATGAGGTAAAGATCAGGCTGGATATGAGACAACAGGGTCCAAACAATTGGAAGAGTTGTACGCTGTTGGCAGGAAGGTCGCTGGGCAGGCAGCGTGGCCTAAGTTGGAAAGCTGCAGTGGAGAAGTGTGCAGGAAATCGGAAAGTGAAGGGGCAGAAAGCCCAAAGGCAAAACGTTTTCTGGGAACTGCTGGATGAGGACTTCTCTCCCCCTCTCCCCAAAAGACACATGACCTTATCCCCTCGACAGGCTTTCCAGAATGAGAATTGGGCAGGGGGATCTGAGGAGGCTCTAGCCAGATGAGAGAACCTACTTTCCCCTAATGCACAAGGCAGTATGGCCAGCTCCTTGCAAGCCCATCTGTCTCCAACTAAGGAACTCCTTTATCTTTCTAATCAATTGGGCTTGGAAATTATAAAGATGTTCAACTTATTTGTGAGGCAGATTTATACATATCTGTTATTATATTTTTAGGGAAATGTTTCAGAAATGATTAATTTTCTATATCAATTACAGCAGGCAGTTCCTGCTGACGCAGGAATTAGGTTGTACAGATGTTGAAGGGGATGGAGTTGAAGGGAAATGGGGTTCTTCTCGGGCTCCTGGGCTCCAACCTACCCAGTCATAGTCCAAGAGACTTACCCTATTTCTTCGATACTAAGACGCACTTTCCCCCTCATATAAACATCTCTAAATCTTAGAATCGCGGGTGTGTCTTAGGTTTTTTTTTTCTGTTGGTGGTACTGAAATTAGTGTGCGTCTTACAATCAATGGCGTCTTACAATCGAAGAAATACAGTATTACTCAGTTTGATGTACACAAGGGAAAACAAATGTATTGCATGTAGTGCCTTGCCCCACAGTATATATTGGACTGTGCATGTACTGCTTTGGCCACTCATGGGTTGATTGAGCGCAATAATGAGTATGGTGTGCTCACACAGCACACTAGGAATTCCAGATTCGAAGTTCGGCCCAATTGGCACCTAGAGCTGACACTTGCCAAGGCTCAGTTCACCTGCCCCAACTCCTCCCTCACCCACCACCACACCCTTAAGCAAGTTGTTACATTTCACAGCCAGGCTGTCTTGGCTTCGGAATCGTCCAAAATGCTTCAAAGCCCTCTGAAGCCCTGCTTCGGTTCGGAATTTGGATCTGGAATTAAAGTGGTGCATAGCACTACTCAGAAGTAGCCTGAAGTTATTAAAAACTGCTGAATGCAAGAAAAGGGAAACGTTGTATACTTTGTGCCAGCAAAGTTGGGTCCAAGGCCCAGTGTCAGGAATTGGCATCAATAGGCGTTTTTCCTAAAGTTCATGCACCAGCAGGGGCTGTACCCATGACCAGAACCAATCATTGATATTTGGCCTGACCACGTGAGCTTTAATGTGGATTGTAGAATAGTTAGTTATGCCTGGAGCTGCTAGAAGGTGGCGCTACTGAACAGCCTGCAAAAGACTGTCACCTGGTATTCCTTCCTTTATCTGCCATGGGCCACTATTCCTCCTTGAGCTGCTGCCCCATCATTATGGAGGCTACCCAAGTATGATGCCTTCAGTATGTCACCAAAGCGATGCATGATGGATGGCAGCAATGAGCATGGTCAGTTGCATCCAGCCTAGGGCAGTAATTATAGCAAAGGGAAGGGGATTTGTCTTGTCTATGGCCACAAAAAAACTGGTCCCGGCCTCTCAGGGCTCCATAAATTACTCTAATAACAGAACTTGTAGTACTGCATCTGTGTCTATTAATTATTAGCTTTTCTGTTGTATATCAGCCTCAAATTCCTCCTTGTATTTGTCGTGGAGGAATAGAGCTTTCAGAGACAAATGACATCAAGGAGCAGCTCATGCCAGAAGAACAGGAGGACCCTAAGCAGTTCCTACATGGCTCACAGTGTTCAGTTCTACCCACACGATTCCACCTTCCCAACCCCAAACTATGGCGGTTTCAAGTTCTGTGCAACCCGTGAAAGCAGGTTTTTAGATAATGTATACTCTGATTTTCTGGTTTCATGTGCCTGTGATGGACCAAAGCAATTTCATAAAAATCCCAATATAAATTAAGAATGCTTCTGAAACCATTTCCATGTAGATTGGGCCAGAGACTCCGGGTTTTATGTGAACAAGTCTGAAGAGTGACAAATAGGGAAGTAAAGAAAAAGAAAGAAAGAAAGAAAGACAAGATAAGCATTTATGTCTCCCAGCTGGAATGTTCAGCTGTTGAAAGGAGTCTGTTGCTTCAGGAAAACTCACTGAATGAAAGCTGACAAGGCAATAAAATCAAAAATTATGATTTTTTTGCTTTGTGCTATACATCTAACAGCTGCCCCCATGTTATTCCCAATGTGGTCCTGATTTAGGGATCTGCCTCAATCTGCTTACATAAAGGTGATAATTTTATTACACTAGATAGTGTTCAGCTGTAGACATACAGGCTCCAATATTCAGAGGCTCCAATGTTGTATCTCAGCTATCTTCAGTGGTGGAATTCTGTGGAACTTCAATGTCTAACCTCCTACTTGCTTGTTTTTCACTTCCTGTTATCGTGTGTGTGTGTGTGTGCGCGTGCACGCACATTTTCCACCTCAAATTTATTTATTCATTATTCCATGATGCAGGTAAGTTAGCTAGTAATTTTCTGAGCAGTTAAAAACTTCTCATTTAACACAGTTCCCCTGTAACAATAACAGCACCTACAAAGAGCAATTGTAAATTGGCAGGGCACGGGAGAAGATGGTCAGAGATATGGACAGAGAATGGAAAGGTGAAGTGAGAGAAGCTACCTAAGAAGCTAACATGCCTAACCATTAACAAGTTTGTCCTCCCAGCAGTCTTTTCATCAACAGACTGGATGAAAATCCTGCCTGCTGAGATATAAAACCCAGGGTACCACAAAATGTGAAAGTTTTATGGGATTTTGGATGTGCTTCTGCAGCATTTCAAGTGTCCATTGTCCAGACATTGTCAGCATCCAAAACTGAGCTGCAATACGGAGTTCCTGCACTGGCTGGGTCTTGGGATGTGAGTGGCACAGGAAGGAGCTGTGTGGCTTGGCTGGGTCTTGGAGGAGCCAGCTCCTGCAAACTCCACCCAAGTCTGTTGCTATACCACTTGTGCCCTGGTCAGAAGGCACAGCATGGCTTGGGCCAAGGCTTGCAGGATCAGAGTTGCTTCCTGCACTGCTCATACTCCAATGCAGATGTGACCAGGGGTGGGGGTGGGCAGGGGAAGCAGCCTGACTCAGAGGAAAGGCAGAGGGATGCCTGACATCATGGAAAGGGTGGGGCTTTAGGGTCATCCCTGACTTCATCCAGCCTGCCAGTTTTGACTGGGGGGTGTAATTCAGCTCCTAGAATAAAACTGGTTGCCCTCCCTTGAGTTAAAGAGAGGTGCTTCAAAAGCCTGGTGGGATAGCATGGATCCTGGTGGAGTCAGGGGATGGCACCTGGCAGGCCAAGGGACTGAGCCTGGCTTTGTCTGTTGCATCACTGGTGGAGGCTGATGTGCACTGGGGGTGTGGCTGTGGAGAAAATAGCAAAGGCTATGCAGAACGTAGCCTGTCCAATTGTTTCTGACTGATCTTACTGAGGTTGTAGGGTTTCCCCTAGAAACCCTGAGGCTTGCTAATTTTCATGGAAGGAAACAGCTGTTATACCCACCCACCCCAAAAAGTGATCTCCTAATCCAGGGGTGTGGAACCTTTGGCATGTGGGGTTCCACATCTGGCCCACAGAGCCTCTTCGAGTTCCTCTAGGGGGTGGAGATTGGACTCTATGCCCTGACCCCAAAGGAACCTAAGCTCTTATCTTTGCATCTGTCACGTCTAGCCCTGTTCCCCCTAGTTTGGAAGAAGGTGTTTCAGGTGATCAATCAGAATCAGACTCTGATGTAGAGGAGTCGGCACCAGACACAGGCCAGCCTGTACCAGTGGGGGAGGAAGCTCTCAAGAACTCTTCACCAGCTGGTGGGGAACTCGCTCCAGAGCTTATCTCGTCAAGGGCAAATAAAGCACAGTCAGTAGGAAGCCAACATTCTTCCAAAGGAGAGAGGACCGACAGGTTAGCTGATCCTAGAGTACGCCGCAGGCTGAAACAGGTTGAGCAAAAGGAAGGCAAGAGAAAGTCGGCCCAGCTCACATCGCGTCAGAAGCCGCCTGAGAACTAGTCTCTCTGAATTTAACGCATCTTGGAAAAAAGCTTTCTTCTTCTTGAACGGACAATTGTCTCACTTAATTTGCATAGTTTTGCCTAGGGGAAATTTCCAAGAGAATAATAATAATAATAATAATAATAATAATAATAATAATAATAATAATTTTATTTGTTACCCACCTCTCCCTCTGGATCGAGGCGGGGTACAACACAAATGCAAACATCATATAACTAATTAAAACATTTAAAATTAATACATTATTAAAAGCAGCACATTATTAAAAGGCAAATTTAAAATTCAACTGGGTAGACCTGCCAGAAGACATCAGTCTTTATGGCTTTCTTAAATTCTGGAAGACTGTTAAGTTGATGAATCTCTCCCAGGAAGAGATGTTTATTGCTTAAATAAAGCTTTGTGGATTACTTAGCAGGCCTTGTTCTTGTCTCCCAAGAAGGCAGAAAGTTAAAGAGAAGCACGACAGCACCTGAGATTGGAAATAATAGTGGGGATTCCCATGTGCACCACTGTGTATCTCAGATCAGAGGTAACAGTGAGGAGGCTGGCTGGAGGTAGAAGCAGTTACTTTTCTCATCACCGACAAAGTGCTTCCACATGGCGCACTCTGCCCCTGTGAGGATGATACATGAAGCTGGGGAAGCTGTGAGAGGAGCTGTAAAGGTAGAGCAAAACCATCAGTGCCTGGCACCACTGGATTTAGCATGGAACCCATGAACCAAGACATTGAAAAGGCTCACAAAAGTGAGGTATAAGACTTTATTAAGACTAAGGGTAGGATATACATGGGAAGAACAACATGTTGCTGTGGCAAAGGCTGAAGGTGAAATGCAGCTCTTATATAGGCCTTTCCTGGCAGCTCCCAGCTGTTCCGTTTGAGCCCACCTGGGAGTGTCTGCTGGTCTGGGCCTGAACTCTGCAATGCTTTACCAGCCAGGGCTCGCATCCTGTGAAGCCCTGCTGCTGGTTATATGGAAAGCTGCCAGCAGATGGTGCTGCAGGACAGGACAGGTCCTGACAGCGTTGCAGTTACTCACGAGGAGCTGGGAACCACACACAGGCCACAGAGCTCCTCAGGAGCTCTGCGCCCATTGGGGGTGGGGTGAACAGGAAAATTATTTTTAAAATAAAAAACCCTACCTTTGAATGCACGAGCGTTCGTGCGCTGCTTCTGTTTTTTAAAAAAACCAAAACAAAATGGTGGGCGTGACCTCCTTTCCCTCTGAGGTCATTGAGCACCACATGTAAACAGAGGGGGAGATCTCGCAATAAAAATATCACGAGATCCTCACCCCTCCATCGCGCTAGACCAGGTAGTTCTAGCTGAGGCCTGAGATTCTGTCTATGGACATTTTCCTATGACTTTTCTTTATGAATCATAAGATGTTGTTGGAATAGACCTACCCCATCAGGCCTCCTTCCTTCCTTTGTCTGGAATAAATTTATTGTTCTTCTGCAGAAAAAGATGAGAACAACGAGCCCTTTCAGACCATGATTCCTGAAAGTTGCTTCTGAACTCTTAAAATACACTTCTCCATATATACCACTAATTGTGTTTTTGCAGTCCCTCCCAAAGAGGGTTATCAACAACATAGTTTACAAAGTGTCATCTTTTAGCAACGGCTCAAGAGTTCGCGGTTTCCCTTCCCATCAACTCTCCGTGCGTCCCTCTCCATTTGGCATAGGACACTGTTTACATGGAAACACGGTGCAAGTGCTGACACAGGAAGCCCTTGCTGTACATAAGGAATATTTTCAACCCTAGTGAAAAATACTTGGCCCTACGGTTCAGAGGCTGGAAACAACTTGTCACGTCCACAAACCAGTAATTTGTTTTATTTTTATATGACTAGCTTCACCGCTGATTAATAGCTCACAGAAATGAGCTCAAAATAAGTCTGGCACTAATAGACATAGGTGGTGGTGGAGGAGGGGTTAGGGGAGAGGGGTTTTTATAGGGCCCTTCTCTCCATCCTACCTATGTCCAGTAGGACATAGGTAGGATGAATGGCATAGCAGGCACCATGGCAGGAAAAATGTTTTGTGCTATTTGTGGCAAAAGATTGCAGCTGCAGATGGTGCGGCTGTCATGTTGCGAAGGCCTGGGACACAGGGAAGTTATGGCTTGGCCTGAGTCTTGCCTTGATAGTTGTCAGTGCTGCCTCTCTAAAAAGCCTGTGTTGAGTGTGCTAATAACTCCCCTGTAGAAAGATGTTAATAGAGCACTTGGCTGAATATACACACAGAGGCAAACAGTCTCTATTGCACTGCCTTAGATGTGTATCTGTATACTTTGAGCCCCTGCCAAAGGAAGTGAGGCAGGTGGCTACCAGGAGGAGGGCCTTCTCTGCTGTGGCACCCCAGCTGTGGAATGAGCTCCCTAAGGAGGTTCGCTTGCCACCTACATTATATGCTTTTAGATGCCAGGTGAAGACCTTTTTATTCTCCCAGCATTTTAGGGTGACCATATGACCGGATTTGCCCGGATTTGTCCGGGGTTTTTTATGACAAATCCGGGAGGGGAAATCTGGATTTTCCAAAGAGCAGCTCTAATGGGACTTAACAGAAATGCTTATAACTTAGTCATTTTTTAAGATAAAGACATGAAACTTGGCATAATGGTAGCTCTTAGGAAGGGCTTTAGCCACACCAAATCTGAAAAAGTTCCGTTCATCCATTGATTTTTTAGGATTTTTTTTAAAATTGAGGTTTTAAAATTATTATTTTTAAAACTGTCATTTTTAAAGATAAAGAGCTGAAAGTTGGCACCATGATAGATTTTAGGTAGAGCTTTAGCCATACCAAATTTGAAACAGATCTGTTCATCCATTGATTTTTAGGAATATTTTAAAATTTGAGGATTTTTTTAAAAAAATGTTATTTTTAAAGATAAAGAGATGAAATTTGGCACCATGATTGCTCTTAACAAGGACATTAGCTATGCCAAGTTTGAAACAGATCTGTCCATCCATTGAGTTTTAGGATTTTTTTTTAAAGCTTGAGGTTTTAAAATTATTTTTTAAAAATGACATTTTTAAAGATAAAGGGCAGAAAGTTGGCACCATAATAGCTCTTAAGGAGAGATTTAGCCATGCCAAGTTGGAATCAGATCTGTTCATCCATTTTTTTTAGGATTTTTTTAAAAGTTCAAAGTTTTAAAATTATTGTGTTTTAAAACTGCTGGAGCCATATCCTTCAAACTCAGGTTGTCAAACCTCCTCTTTGGGGTGTTGCACACTGAGCAGTTTCAGCCCTTGGCATTAAGAGGATCTCCAGTCTTTAGGTAAGAAGTCTTGGGCAAGCAGGGCACCTTTCCTGTTGCAGATTTGGTGGGCAGTCGGGTACCTGGAGCTCAGCAGAGGCAAGGCATCCACAAATCAAAATGACATTGAATCTCTCACTTGTTCTTTATTTCAGTGATTTTAACATTAAGATGTTATGTAGAACAGTTTTGTCTTAAATGTGTGCTGCAAAATAATTATTATTATTATTATTATTATTATTATTATTATTATTATTATTATTTATAATTTTATTATATAGCACCATCAGACATGTGACCAAGGCTATGTTCGGGTGGGCATGCTTTTTCATGCATTTGGGAATGATTGTCTTAACTATAGAAGAAGTGAAACAAAAAAACTACTGGAGAAAAATATGTGCTCATTTGCTCATGCATGCAACATAAATTAATCTAGCCCAGTTAATAATTTGTGAATATCCACACCTGCTAATGTTTGAAAATCACCCCTGGGTGATTTTGGGCCTACCTTGGACCCTCTGACTCCATCACTAGGCCATCACCCATAACTCTCAGCTCACTCATACCAGGCTAGAGTTTCAATATTTACAATTCATTCAGAACACATTTGTAAATAAAGGAAAGGAAAGGAACCTCCCGTGCAAGCACTGAGTCATTACTGACTCTTGGAGGGATGCCAGCTTTCGCTGATGTTTTCTTGGCAGGCCTTATAGTGGGGTGGTTTGCTGTTGCCTTCCCTGGCCGTTGTTACCTTTCCCCCAGCTAACTGGGTACTAATTTTACCGACCTCGAGAGGATGGAAGGCTGAGTTGACCCGAGCTGGCTGCCTGAAACCAGCTTCTGCTGGGATCAAACTCAGGCCATGGGGAGAGTTTCAGCTGCAGAAACTGCTGCTTTATCACTCTGCGCCACACGAGGCTCTTCTTTTTGTAAATAAAAGTTACATCAAAATCAGATAGGGTTCTTTTCAGTTCTTGTTGGTCCCACTAAATGAGACAGATTCATGCATGACAAGCTTCATTAGCCAACATTTCCTCTTCCACACAACTGTTAAAGATAAAGGGGCCTTCTAAGCTTTTGCATCTGGTCGGCTCAAGGTCATAACATACAGATTAATTCCCCCTTTAATGGTCCTTTGCCCACCATGTCATACTTGCATTCAGCCTGTGGCCCTCCAGATGTTGTTGGACTGAAACTCTCGCCATCCCCCACAATTGACTATGTTGCTGGTGCTGCTGGGAGTTGCAGTCCAACATGTTCCCCACCTCTGGATTAAAGTGTAGGATAGAGGACTGTGAAGCTACCTTGTTCCAAATGCAATGGTGGCCGATCACATTTCATGAGGCTCCACTTACTAAACATGGAGCAGAATCCCTGTTAAATTGCACCGAATAAGTGGGGAAATCCATTAATTTACCATTCCTTAACTATCCTAATTCTGAGTACAAAAGGATGTTCAATCTAAGCACCTCAAATCTGCAACTGCCACTTTACCCTGGATATATCCAAGGCCCTAAAGATGCATTTATTTTGTGCCACAGAAAATATAAAAAGTCTAAAATGTGATTACCAAGGATAGTTAATTCCTCACCCCACAGGCTTTTAGGGCTTGAACCCTCATGCGCCAGGCTCATGTCTCCACTGGACCCTTCTATTGAGGCTGGGGGAAGAGACGAATCACTGTGGAAAAGAAAATCCCATGCGGTGGTCACCGAAGTACTGTGTGTGGGGTGGGTAGGGGGTGCTGTTCTGACGTGAAGGCAACCATCTATACAAGGATCTGTACAGTTCATCATAAATTTGGAAGGGGCTATTGAGTGAACAGAACTGTTTATTCAGTGCCTTCTTCCCCCCCCCCCCGCCGCCCCACCAAAAGGTCTTCCTCCCTATTCCATGGCAGGAAGCGTTGTGGAATTGTGAAACATGTGAAACAGCAACCTCCTTCTAACAATCCTTTGAATCCATACCAAATTTTTGATATTTAGCACTTTGCTATGATGGAAAAAGGAGAAGGCGTACAAAAACAAACAAACAATAAAACTAGTCCACAGGCCACTGGTGATCTGTGAGCTTCATTCAGGTGGTCCATGGAAAAGTTGTCCACGGAAAATAGCTCTTCTTGGCCCTGTACTTGAATATTTTTTTCTGTCAACAGAGACTGTCAACAGCACTGATGCAGTATATTCCCCCCTCCACACACACACACACAATGTACTAGCAAAAGGAAAGACAACAGTTTATAAAAGTAGGAGTTACGTATGTGTTTTGATTTATGGGGAGGGGGGAGTTCAATTTCAACAACACCCTGTGGAAGAAACCGTTGAAGAGGATTGGTTGATCATATCTGAAAGTGTCCCTTGCAGAGAGGGAGGGTGTGCAAAGGTGTGCAAAGGTGCAAAGAGATAACAGAACGTTCAGAGGGGCCTGCAAATTTTAAAGCCTCCTTCTTTCCCCACTTGTATATCCCTTTCTGTAATGGCACCAATCTGTGTTTCATCCATCAGGAACCTACTTTACTATCTTTTAGGTGCTGCTGTGAAAACAATTTTATTCGTTTAATCTTGTAATGGTATTTTATTGTTTTGCTGTTTTCTATGGTTTTATGTACTGCATGCTACTTTATCATTTTATTGGAATCAGTTGTGGCCTTATGTTAAGGATAAGTTGGATGAATTGAATCCTGCTATTATAACCAGAAATCAGGGTGTGTGCAGGAGGTTCTATAGGTTATGCTTAGAAATTGGCTCAACAGATTGATCTGAACGATGGCAGCATAGGAGAAGTCTATTTGAGGATGGTCCACACCATTTTTGAGGTAGAAAAGGTATGAAATGTAGGGCTGTGCATGGACACCCCCCCCCCGATCTGATCCGCCCCCAATCCGCCCCGCATCGATTCCCCTATGGTCCGCTCCGCTCCACAGCTCCGGCTCCAAATCAGAGCTCCGCAGCGGCAGGGGCGGCGCCAAGTAAGGCCCCCTCCCTCCTCCCCCCTTACCTGCATCCATCGCGTTCCGGTGGCTGCTTCAACTGAGCCTGAGGCCTGGTCTGGTCTTCCAGCCTGGTCTTCCGGTTTGAATCCTCGGGCTCAGTTGAAGCCGCTGCCGGAATGTGACGGACACAGGTAAGACCCTTCCCCTATCCCCTTACCTGGCTCCACCGCCGTCGCCGCACAGACTGCAGCACTGCCGCCAGGTAAGGCCCCCCTCCCTCCTCCCCCCTTACCTGTGTTCATCGTGTTCCGGCGGCTGCTTCAACTGAGCCTGAGGCCTGGTGTGGTCTTCTGGCCTGGTCTTCCAGTTTGAATCCTCGGGCTCAGTTGAAGCCGCTGCCGGAACGCGATGAATGCAGGTAAGACCAGTCAGTCTGACATCCATCCTTGGGAAAATTCTGGAGCAGATTATAAAGAAGTCAATCTGTAAACACCTTGAAATCAATGCAGTGATTACTAGAAGCCAACATGGATTTGTCAGGAACAAATCCTGTCAGACTAATTTGATCTCATTTTTTGATAGGGTAACCTCCCTTGTGGACTGTGGGAATGCTGTGGACGTCATATGTCTTGACTTCAGCAAAGCTTTTGACAAAGTACCACATGACATTCTGATTAACAAACTAGCTAAAAGTGGGCTAGATGGAACAACTATTAGGTGGATTCACAGTTGGCTACAGAATCGGACTCAAAGAGTACTTATCAATGGAACCTTCTCAAACTGGGGAGAGGCAACGAGTGGGGTACCGCAGGGCTCAGTCCTGGGCCCAGTGCTCTTCAACATTTTTATTAATGATTTGGACAAGGAGGTGCAGGGAATGCTGATCAAATTTGCAGATGACACCAAATTGGGTGGGATAGCTAATACCCTGGAAGACAAACAAACTTCAAAGTGATCTTGATAGGCTGGAGTGCTGGGCTGAAAACAACAGAATGAAATTTAATAGGGATAAATGCCAAGTTCTACATTTAGGGAATAGAAACCAAATGCACAGTTACAAGATGGGGGACACTTGGCTCAGCAATACTACAAACGAGAAAGATCTTGGAATTGTTGTAGATCGCAAGCTGAATATGAGCCAACAGTGTGATATGGCTGCAAGAAAGGCAAATGCTATTTTGGGATGCATTAATAGAAGTATAGCTTCCAAATCACGTGAGGTACTGGTTCCTCTCTATTTGGCCCTGGTTAGGCCTCATCTAGAGTATTGTGTCCAGTTCTGGGCTCCACAATTCAAGAAGGACGCAGACAAGCTGGAGCGTGTTCAGAGGAGGGCAACCAGGATGATCAGGGGTCTGGAAACAAAGCCCTATGAAGAGAGACTGAAAGAACTGGGCATGTTTAGCCTGGAGAAGAGAAGATTGAGGGGAGACATGAGAGCACTCTTCAAATACTTAAAAGGTTGTCACACAGAGGAGGGCCAGGATCTCTTCTCAATCCTCCTAGAGTGCAGGACACGGAATAACGGGCTCAAGTTAAAGGAAGCCAGATTCCGGCTGGACATCAGGAAAAACTTCCTGACTGTTAGAGCAGTGCGACGGTGGAATCAGTTACCTAGGGAGGTTGTGGGCTCTCCCACACTAGAGGCATTCAAGAGGCAGCTGGGCAACCATCTGTCAGGGATGCTTTAGGGTGGATTCCTGCATTGAGCAGGGGGTTGGACTAGATGGCCTTGTAGACCCCTTCCAACTCTGCTATTCTATGACCCTTCCCCCATCCCCTTACCTGGCTCCACCACCGTCGCCGCGCGGACTGTGGCGGTGCCGCCAAGTAAGGCCCTCCTCCCTCCTCCCCCCCTTACCTGCGTCCTTCGCAGCCCGGCATCAGCTTCTCTTCAGCCTGTGGCTCAACCTGCAGCTTGGGCCCTACACTTCCGGGTTGAGACACGAGCTCAAGTGAAGCCAGTGACAGGCCGTGACGGACCAGGTGACACCCCCCTTCCCCCTGCCCCCTTACCTGGCTCTGCTGCCATCGCTGCACGGGCGGAAGCAGCACCAGGTAAGGCACCCTTACCTTTTTTCGGAGCTCCGGATCGAGGTGAAGGATCCGCCTTCATGTCGATCTGCTCCGCGACACTCCACTGCCCCACCCGATCCTCTTCGCCTCAGCCTTAAGGGGAGGCGAAGCACCCCGATCTGCTTCTGCTTCTCCGACCCGAAGAGAAGCGGAGCACAGCCCTAATGAAATGGCTTATTTATAGAAATTTAAAGTTGGATGAGTGACAGTTTGAGAGGTGTTTCCTGTTTTGTTTTGTTTTCCGTCATAGACTTTGCTAGAGTTAAACTTTATCAGTTGGTATCTCCATTTATATAACATCTTTCAGGAAATGGTTTGTTGGGTCAGCTCAGGGGGAAGCTGGGGTACACACTTTGCCATAGTAGTAGTAATGTAACATGTTTGCAGTTTTTATTAAAATGTGTGGTATATTTTTCAGCACATTTTACCCTATGGGAGCTTATAAAGTGCCCCATTGGACCTGCTCAGAAACCAACTTCCCCTTTTAATGGAGAGCCCAGAGCTCCAGAATTATAGTTGCTGACTTCCTCACTAACCCACACCAGGTCATAAGATGCCTTGCAGTCGCCAGTTGATGGGGCCGGGAAGGAATTTTACCTGCAGAGCAATTGGCAAAGGCTGTGCAAGGTTTTTGCCTTCCCCGTTGCAAGATTAATTCCATGGTAAATAAGTTGATCTGGACTATCAACAAATTCTTTGTGGGTGCTTCATTTTATAACATTTGTCACAACTTACGTAGGCGTGATAAGCATTGGGCTGGATCCACTGGTGGGGGGGGGGAAGTGGGATTGGCCTCCCTGCTCCCCCACAGTGAGGATTCTCATAAAGGATCTGGGGGACGTGATGGGGGCTGTGAGCTGGCCACGCCCATGGTGGTGGAAAGGGGTTCACGTTACTGGTCTGCACTGTGGTGTGCCTTTGGCCGTTCTGTCCACCACCAGTGCTCCCGCAAGGGGAATCGGTCAGCAGGTGGGCGGGCCAATTACAGGACCCACACCCTCTGCCGCCACCAAGCCTAATCAAGTCAATCAGTAAAGTTGTGGCCAATTTATTATCCCAGCTCTGCCAATGTGTCTAATTTGGGTTCTTCCCTTCGCCAAACAGACTCAATTACTGTATTTCTTCGATTGTAAGACGCACGCTAATTTCAGTACCACCAACAGAAAAAAACACCTCTAAGACACACCCTTGATTCTAAGACGCACCCCAGTTTTAGAGATGTTTATATGAAAAAGTGCATCTTAGGATCGAAGAAATAGGGTACGTACGTGCAGCCCACACAATGATCCTCCCAGAGGTAGAATGGGAGTGAGTATGGCTGGTTACCATGGAGACAGGATAGAATGCAGGGGAGGAAGAAGTTATTATGTTAGTTAGTTAAGCGGTTTGGAGAGAGTGAGATTTGGAGAGGGGGAAATAGGAATGGCATCATTAATTGTATTTTAAATATGTAAGTTATTTATGCTATTGATGGGAAACGTTTTTAAGCCAAGGGCCAAATTGTGTCTAGCCAAGCATGTCAGGGGTTATATGCCAGCAATAGGTGAGTCCACCCTACTGCTGACTTTAGCCTCCGTCCCCAATTGATTACCCAAGACTCCGTTCACACACACACACACACACACACACACAGTTTGAATATTTGGTCTGGTTCATCTTATTTTTCTCCTAGAAGCAATTTTATGACTTTAGAGACCTACTGGGGTGAAGATGCTTCAACTATGTAATGTGTGCCCCCCTGCGTTAGTCCATTATGGCAGGATCAAAAGTCTCTCTCTTGTCCCCTCACAACTCCCCCCTCCCCCAGGGCCTCTCTCCTTTCAACTGTGGAGAGGATTCTGCATGCTATTTCAGTCACTCATCTTTTCATGGGTTCTCAAATTTTCTACCTCTGGGGTCATAGAATCATAGAATCATAGAATCATAGAATAGCAGAGTTGGAAGGGGCCTACAAGGCCATCGAGTCCAACCCCCTGCTCAATGCAGGAATCCACCCTAAAGCATCCCTGACAGATGGTTGTCCAGCTGCCTCTTGAATGCCTCTAGTGTGGGAGAGCCCACAACCTCCCTAGGTAGCTGATTCCACTGTCGCACTGCTCTAACAGTCAGGAAGTTTTTCCTGATGTCCAGCCGGAATCTGGCTTCCTTTAACTTGAGCCCGTTATTCCGTGTCCTGCACTCTGGGAGAATCGAGAAGAGATCCTGGCCCTCCTCTGTGTGACAACCTTTTAAGTATTTGAAGAGTGCTATCATGTCTCCCCTCAATCTTCTCTTCTCCAGGCTAAACATGCCCAGTTCTTTCAGTCTCTCTTCATAGGGCTTTGTTTCTAGACCTCTGATCATCCTCGTTGCCCTCTTCTGAACACGCTCCAGCTTGTCTGCGTCCTTCTTGAATTGTGGAGCCCAGAACTGGACGCAATACTCTAGATGAGGCCTAACCAGGGCCGAATAGAGAGGAACCAGTACCTCACGTGATTTGGAAGCTATACTTCTATTAATGCATCCCAAAATAGCATTTGCCTTTCTTGCAGCCATATCGCACTGTTGGCTCATATTCAGCTTGTGATCTACAACAATTCCAAGATCTTTCTCATTTGTAGTATTGCTGAGCCAAGTGTCCCCCATCTTGTAACTGTGCATTTGGTTTCTATTCCCTAAATGTAGAACTTGGCATTTATCCCTATTAAATTTCATTCTGTTGTTTTCAGCCCAGCACTCCAGCCTATCAAGATCACTTTGAAGTTTGTTTCTGTCTTCCAGGGTATTAGCTATCCCACCCAATTTGGTGTCATCTGCAAATTTGATCAGCGTTCCCTGCACCTCCTCGTCCAAATCATTAATAAAAATGTTGAAGAGCACTGGGCCCAGGACTGAGCCCTGCGGCACCCCACTCGTTGCCTCTCCCCAGTTTGAGAAGGTTCCATTGATAAGTACTCTTTGAGTCCGATTCTGTAGCCAACTGTGGATCCACCTAATAGTTGTTCCATCTAGCCCACTTTTAGCTAGTTTGTTAATCAGAATGTCATGTGGTACTTTGTCAAAAGCTTTGCTGAAGTCAAGATATATGACATCCACAGCATTCCCACAGTCCACAAGGGAGGTTATCCTATCAAAAAATGAGATCAAATTAGTCTGACAGGATTTGTTCCTGACAAATCCATGTTGGCTTCTAGTAATCACTGCATTGATTTCAAGGTGTTTACAGATTGACTTCTTTATAATCTGCTCCAGAATTTTCCCAGGGATGGATGTCAGGCTGACTGGTCTGTAGTTCCCAGGTTCCTCCTTTTTGCCCTTTTTGAAGATAGGGACAACGTTAGCCCTCCTCCAGTCGTCCGGCACCTCACCCGTCTTCCATGATTTTGCAAAGATAATAGACAAAGGTTCTGAGAGTTCTTCCGCTAGCTCCTTCATTACTCTTGGATGCAGTTCATCGGGCCCTGGGGATTTGAACTCATTCAAGGAAATTAGGTGTTCTTTGACCATTTGTTTATCAATCTCAAACTGCAATCCTGCCCCCTCAACTTCTGCTTCACTTTTTCCAGGGGGGTCATAGATCCGCTTTTGGGAGAAGACCGAGGCAAAGTAGGAATTGAGCACTTCAGCCTTTTGTTTGTCGTCTGTTATCAATTTGCCATCCTCATTAAGCAGTTGAACCACCATTTCTTTCCTCTGTCTTTTACTACTCACGTATCTGAAGAAAGCCTTTTTATTGCTTTTAGCATCCCTCGCTAATCTCAGCTCATTCACAGCTTTAGCCTTCCTGACGCCATTTCGGCACTTCTGCGCCACTTGTCTGTACTCTTCTTTTGTAGCCTGGCCTTCCTTCCACTTCCTATATGTATCCCTTTTTGTTTTCAGTTCATCAATAAGCTTTTTGTGGAGCCACATTGGTTTCCTCTGTTGTCTTCTATCTTTTCTCGTTGTTGGAATTGTTTGTAACTGTGCCTTTAAAATTTCATTTTTTAGATACTCCCACCCATCCTGCACTCCTTTTCTTTTTAGGCTCCCTTGCCACGGGACCTTACTTATTATAGTTCTGAGTTTATTAAAATCAGCTTTCCTAAAATCCAGAGTACGTGTATGGCTACGCTCGACTTTTGTCTCCTTCATAATCAAGAATTCAAGTATGACGTGGTCACTTTCCCCCAGAGTTCCCGTAACTGCCACTTTATCCACTAAGTCATCCCTATTGGTCAATAACAAGTCAAGGATTGCTGACCCTCTAGTTCCTTCCACCACTTTCTGTAGGAGAAAGTTATCACCCACGCATGTCAGGAATTTCTTGGAAGGGCCGCTTTTGGCAGTAATGGTCTCCCAACAGATATCAGGGTAATTGAAGTCCCCCATCACTACTACATCACACTTCCTTGAAACACTGGCAATTTGTTTCTCAAAAGTTTCGTCCTCGTCTTCTCCTTGATTGGGTGGTCGGTAGTAGACTCCGATTATCATGTTCTTTTTATTCCTAGCCCCATTTATTTTAATCCAGACGCTCTCGACGGGGCTCCCAATCTCATCCGCCTGTATTTCTGTGCAGGGATAGGTATTTTTAACATATAGTGCAACTCCACCTCCCTTTCTATTTCTTCTGTTCTTTTTGAACAAGTTATATCCTTCAATTGCTCTATTCCAGTCATGGGAGTCATCCCACCAAGTTTCAGTTATACCTATCAAGTCGTATTTGCCTTCATGTAATAAGAGTTCAAGTTCATTCTGTTTGTTTCCCATGCTCTGGGCATTAGTATAGAGATATCGAAGACCATGTGTTTTATAGTCTGGCTTTGTTCCTACCTTGTTGCAGACACTATTTTGGGACTCTGTTGGAGCTGTTCTCTGTACTGTGGTGCATTGGCCTTCATCCATTGTTGCCTCAAAATTTACGTCTCCCACCCCCACAAGATTCAGTTTAAAGCCCTCCTGATGAAGTTCTTCATGCTGTGGCCAAACTCATTCTTTCCAGCCCTTGTGAGGTGCAACCCATCCCTTGCCAGCAGTCCATGTTCCAAGTAGCGTAGCCCGTGGTCCCAGAATCCAAAACTCTCACGACGGCACCACTTTCGAAGCCAGTCGTTCATCCGGAGTATTTTTCTTTCCCTTTCTAATCCTCTTCCAAGAACCGGGAGGATGGATGAGAAAACTACCTGGGCCCCAAAGTTCTTCAGTTTCCTTCCCAGAACTTCAAAGTCTGAAATGATTTCTTTGTAGCTCTGCTTGGCGACATCATTTGTTCCCACATGGATGAGAAGAAAGGGGTATGTGTCCGTGGGCTTTATGAGCTTCGGTAACCCTTCAGTCACATCTCTAATCTGTGCTCCAGGGAGACAGCACACCTGGCGAGTCCATGGGTCTTCACGACATACTTGGGTTTCAATCCCACGCAGCAGGGAGTCTCCTACAATGACTACTCTTCGCTTCTTCTTGGTTGACCTACCTTCTGTCTCTTGGTCACTGTTGCATGGTGCCTCCTGTGCTTCTTCCTCTGCAAACTGTCCTTCAGTCTCATTCTCCAGAAGCTGAAAGCGGTTGCTTAACTGCAATGGCTCCACCGGTGCAGAACGCCCTCTAATTCCTCTTCTAACTGTCACTCTTTTCCAGGGAGTTTCCTCTTCATTGGCTTTCCTCCCCTCAGCATACTCCACTTCTGCTTCAGCTGGCTGTTGTTCTTCAATCTCATGTGCTTCTTGTTGCTGTTGCAGTTCCACCGTTCGGTCTAAGAACTCCTCGACTTCTCTTATTCCTTGGAGGGTGGACACTCGCTGCTCAAGTCCCCTCACTTTTTCTTCCAAAAGTGCCACCAGCTTGCACTTGTTGCAGGTATACGCCATGTTGAGCTCAGGCAGAAACACGAACATTGCACACCCTTTGCAGGTCACTACCTCTAGGGACTCCTTTCCATCCATAATGTCGATTTCTGCTTTTGTTTTTCCCCTTTTTGATTATAGTAGAATTGCCTTTGCTTTGTTGTGTCCTCTCTGAAGGTACACAACTATATGAGGATGTCTTAAGGGAAAGTAATCTTTTGGGGTTTTTTTTGCTTTTGTTTGGTGGTGGTTTTGTGGGGGGTTTTTTTTTCTCTTTATGCTTTTCTTTTTTCCCCCACCTCTTTTTTATTTTTATTTTATTTATTTATTTTTATTATTATTATTATTATTTTTTAGAGGCCTCCCCCTTGGCCTCCCCTGCCGAACTCCCCCTGCCAAACTCCTGTTTGCTCTTCCTGTTCGCTCGCTCCCTGGGAATCTGGCTTACTTTTCTAGCTCCTCCTTGAGCTGGGCCAGCTGCTCTTCCCTGCTTCTGCTTAGCTCCAAGTCAGCAACCAGAATGAGGTCACTGAAAGGCCAACAACAATCAACAGCAATTAGGCACTGATTGCTGAGACCAACTGACAATCAGGCCACTCCCCCTTCAGCTCCTGCAGCAATTATAAACACCAACCTCTCACTCAGCACTCAGGAGCACATGGCAAGCACACGGCCTCTTTGAATTGGCAGCCTCCTGGGTTTCCTTGAGGCTACTCTTGTTCCCCTTTCCTTTGTCTCCTCTTCCCCTACACTCCCCCTGCCAAACTCCTGTTCGCTCGCTCCCTGGGAATCTGGCTTACTTTTCTAGCTCCTCCTTGAGCTGGGCCAGCTGCTCTTCCCTGCTTCTGCTTAGCTCCAAGTCAGCAACCAGAATCCTGAGAGAGCTGAAAGGAGAGCTCAGGTCCCTCCTGAGAGAGCTGAAAATGACTGAGCCCACCCAGCCACAACGCGACTGATACAGTATGGTACTAACGACACCAAGTTTCATGGGTTCAATTGCTGTTCAACAAAATCTTGCAGAGGAGAATTTATAAATACCTGGAACAAATGCACAATTAACCAAGTGAACACTTAAGAGAGGGGAGTTCATCAAAGCATGTGCAGAGTGTCTATCCTGACACCCCAAACTCAAGTCTGTTACATTTGCTAAAAGAGGGGTTCGGTTTGATTTCAATGAGGCTTACTGCTTAAGAATTATTAATTCAAATATTCCCATCTGCATTGGTAGTGAGTTCATTCAAATAAAATTCATGTGAATAATTTTACCACTGAGCAGTTGTCAATTTAGTGACAGTGTAATAGAGGAATTAATGTGCTTTCTTTTTCCCCCCAGTGGACAGTTGCAAATTGGAGTTGTGCATTCATTTAATCTAAAAGTAAAGATTCTTTCAAGGAAGGGTATCACCCAGTGGATGTTCAAGACCAGATGCCTGCAATTAAAGAGTTAAGAGTGATCTGATGAAGATACGAAACAGCTATAAAAATCCGGAGTAACTGTTATCTTACACTGTTGTGTAGACCATTTGGACTGTGTGGCATTCATTATTGTATTTATATGTTCACAGTAATTGTTTAGTGTGTTATAAATAGTTGTTACTTACCACAATAGTGGTTCCCCCCACCCATGTATCATTGGCACCTTTTGATTCTTTTGTTCTGGCTAGTGACCCCTCTCTCTTTTCAATTGCATAGACATCATGTGTTTATTCCAAAGGAAAGCATAGGATACCATATCCATAGAGTGGGGGCCTTAATAGAAGCAATTTCCTGACATTTTGGAACTTGGATGAACACAGAAAGCCCTCAACACAACACAATAAATGGAAAGGTTTTCTGTTAATTCAATCTTATTATAAAGTTGTTTTAAATGCTGTAAGTACCATAAGCACTAAATGGGTTGAAAAGCAGAATAATGTTTAAACAAACAAAGCTTTAAACATGGGCAGAATGTTTTCATCCAGCTCATGAAGAACCTCCCAAATAATAATATATATTTTTTTAAAAACAACAACCCCAAACCCCAAAACAACCCATCAAGGATGTTAAAGTATCAGGAGGCCCTTGCACCTGGCTGTATGCAGTTTCTTTCTTCCCTTTTAATTACAAAATCAAAATACATTTTTTTCGCTAACATTGAAAGAATTAATTATTTCAGTGATGTGAATACAGATAAGGCTTTAATCTGAGCCAGGACTCATGATTAATCCATCAAAACCTATTTTCAATCTTATGGCTCAGTCCTGGAAATGTGAAGCAATAAACTGTGACCATGGGCAGAGTCCACTGCCTCTCACCCCAGAACAATCACAAACAGCCCCCATATGTCTAAGTTACCTGAGGGGATATTGCTGAGGGAAATATGAGCTTTATCACACCAGCGTTATACTGTGCAATCACTGCAAATTGCATGCAAAGGACTCCAAAGTTTTTCATCTTATAATCTGCTTTTAATGTGAAGTACTCTGAAGTTTTCCAGTTTATAATCTGCTTTTATTGTGACGTACTCCCATGCATCCTGCTTTAATTGTGCTATAAAGGGAAAAGACTCGCCCTATTTTGCTACTAGCTTTCAGGCATATCATTTGTTGTTCTCCGAGCGGCCACTGGGGTGTAGGAGCAGGATTTGAAGAAAAAATAAACAAATGCTTACATCTGCGTAAGCTTTAAAGATAAAGACATCAAAATTGGCACAGTAATAGATATTAAGGAAAGCTTTAAGTATACCAAATTTGAATCGGATTGGATCATTCATTGGTTTTTTATGTTTTTTTTACATTTCCTCTCTTAAACGCTTTTCTTGGGATCTTAGGAGCACTGCTGTGCGACGTGTTATTTAGCAACAACAATGGCGACAGCTTAGCGCTGTAGGGGATAATTCGAGGGAAATAGGTACGTGGGATGAAGCTCTGAATTTCAAGTGGAGATAGGATAGGTGTCAATGTGACGTCTAGACAAGCTTGAGAACACCATATTCTCCAATTTAGAAATTCACTACAAAGAGCCCCTCAACCTCAAGAGACCCAGGCCACAGCTAGACCTAAGGTTTATCCTGGGATCATCCAGGGTTTGCCCCTGCCTGAACACTGGATCCCCTGTGTGTCACCTAGATGAACAGGTCTGACCCCTGGACGATCCAGGGATAAACCTTCGGTCTAGCTACGGCTCCAGAAGAAAAGCAGGCAACACAAAGCAAGCTGAATAGTCGGTGCCTTTGCTTCTGCTGCCATTGAGAAACTAAAACCAGGCCTGTTGCCACAATGACTGCAATGACCACTGTGTTGCCTCCTCCTCCTCCTGTCTAGAATGGGAGCAATGCTATATGGTCCCCTATGCTGAACTGGACGTATTTGCCCTCAATAATACTGTCACAGTATTACAAGTAGGTTTGGAGGCAAGGTGGTGGTGGTGGAGTCAAAAGCGGAAAAGCCTTCTCACCTTCGTTGCCAAATTGTTGTATTGTAAGAATACCAAACCACCAGGGACAAATATTTAAATGCTGCTTTATTCTAGGCCTTCATTAAACTAAACTCCAGATCTATACCAAGCAGTATAAAATGCGCTGAAAACGGTTTGAAAACTGTCTATGGAGTGTGTCCTGGGCCCCAACAGTTGTCAATACCATTTTAAAACAGATCCTGCCTAAGACAGTCACTCTGCAACCACCCCAACTGTTCCCACCACTTCTTCCTTCTAGCTCCTTTGCATGCCCCTACTATAATTCCTACCACAATATCACCTAAGTACGTAGCTACATTACTACAGACCAGAGATTCTAACAAACTAGTTTAAAAGAGGGCTATCCTTTTGTGGCTATAGTTAAGAATTTCTGAGTCGGAAACCCTTGCTGATCTACTGCAATGATCTCACAATAGATCTTGATCAACCTTCTGTTGACTCCTGATTTCTTTCTTTTTTTATTTTATTTATTATATTTATATCCCACCTTTTTTCCTCCAAGGAACCCAAGACGGCGTACATAATCCTCCTCTTCCACTCCACTTTATCCTCAACAACAACAACCCTGTGAGGTAGGTTGGGCTGAGAGTCTGTGACTGGCCCAGAGTCACCCAATGGGTTTCCATGGCTGAGTGGAGACTAGAACTCAGATCTCCCGACTCCCAGTCCAACACTTTAGCCACTACGCCACACTGGCTGATGGGAATTAATTGTTGGAAGGTAGTTTCTTGATGCAGCGATCTCTCTCTGGAATGTTTGGAATGGGAAAACCATCAGAGTTTGGAAGACATGACACATCCTCCAGGGGGTTGGAGTGTGTGTGTGTGTCTATGTGAAGGAATAAAATTATCAGTTTGAAAAAGAGAAAGACACAGAGAAAGGGCTGGGAGTTAGCTGGATGCTGGGAGCATCTTGTGGTGCAGAGTTTTTCTCTTTGGAGATGTGATATGAAATAGCAGGTCTGCAGCCTGGTGGTTTCCTTTACTTATGCTCTACTGGGATATTAATAAATAGAGCAAGTATTACAAAAATGGCATAAATCTTCAGTACTCTCTTCTCCAAAGGAAGCCAAACTTAGGTACCACAGCCCTTGGAATATCTCAACACACATTTTTGTTTTGGAAAATTAATAAAATTATTTTTAAAAAAGAAAATATGTCACTGCTCAGGGAAGTGTGGAGTGAGTAATAGTATCTACTCAAACCAAGGAGAGCTATAATTAAGAATGTAAATTCTGTAATCTTTACCATGTGATAAACAAAATTGTCTCAAGGAAGGAAATGACGGGCTTCTAATAGGATAGTAAAGAGGGATAGTAAAATCAGGGACGCAAGAAACCGTAGACATCCAAGAAAGAAAACTGCGCAAAACTACTGGTTGTGCGATCCTGCTTCCTGAGCCTTTATCAGGGGCTGCTAGCGCCTAAGGGCTGGATTATGCTTTTGAGGCCTTGCACAGTCCCCTTTTACCCATTTGCCTTAGCGTAAGACTTGAGGCCTCCTGCCCTGTGCAGCTGTGATCTAGTGTCAGCGTGCTAAGCTGCAGCCCATTTAAATCAAGTCTGACACCCAACACCTTGCTGTTTTCTCAGCCTGCCTTCTCCAAATATTTCCTTCCAGTTCTGACAGAATCTGTATTCACAGGGCTGCCCTAGAATAACACGTTTTCATTTTTGAGAAAGTTGTACAGGGAGCTTTGTGGCGTGGCAGCCTGCCAAACAGTGAACATTTAGCAGGGAGAGCTCGCTATTGGGTTGTTAATTTGACATACAGAACAGAGTGGTTAGGCTCTCTCTGAACACTTTAGGCTCCCAGTACTAAATTATACCTAACATTTGCCTTCAGCTTTAAACCATGCGAGTATAAAATCTGACTTTAGCGAGTCTGATCTGTCAAACAACCATTTATTCCCTTTGTCCCAATCAATTTTCTCTGCTTGAGTGCCTGATCATTATTTGCGTCTTTAGAGACCTACGTGGGTCTTACAAAACCTTCCAAACTGGGAAATTGCATGGGCGGCTGAAAAAGAAGAAAATTTAGAATGGGCAAATAGAAATCCCTAGATGCATTGAAAGCCAAGCAAGCCAGACTTCCCATATAGTATCACTGAGAAGCTATTCAGCCCTTACACTAATTATAGTCACGACATAAAGCTCCATCACAATTTATTGCGCTCTCGCCATGTCTGGATGTGGTTTTTCAGTACGGTACTCACATGACGTCGTCCCTGTCTTGCACTCATCTCACCTCTTCCCCCCATTTTCCGTCTTATTTTGGAGCAGGGAAAGTCAGTTTTTCCCCCTCCGTGCGCAATAAATCCCCTCCTCTGTCCCCATGTAAAGCTGTCCTCTCACTATCAGCACAACCCAATTTTTTTTGTTGGGGTGTGTGTGTGTTGAAGGGCAGTCTTACTGATGAAAGCTATTCTCCTCCAGCTTGCCATTTGAATTCCTTTCCTCATTCTGCTTGGGGATGCGTGCTGAGTCAGTGGAACGAACGAATGGTCAACCGTACTTTCTCTGCTCCAACTCTCTTTCAGCGTCCCTCTTTTTTCTGCCCGCTGTACAGGTGCTCGAGTAGAATTGCGTAACTGGGAAGGGGGCGGGAGCACGGGAGCACGAACGCCCCACGCAGCTCAAATGCCAGAAACAGGCACCACCGATAAAGCCCCAAATTGCCCATGCTGTCTCCCATTAAAAACTCCTTTCCATTTATTGTGTGGTTTCCCAAAGGTATCCATCACCGATTGCCGATTGCTAATAACAACCCTTCACTTATATTGTTTAATACGATCCCAGGGGAAAGCGTTGTGTGTTGTTTTTCTGTAATTGCGCAGTTTCAGGCTGCTGTGATTGCACACTGTTGTATTTACGCAAAAATAATAATAAAAAAGGTTTCTGCCCACCAGGAGCCAGTTTGCGAGCAGCAGGGGTACCGAAAGATGCTGCACCCCATGCAGCTTAAAGGCCAGAAACGGCTGATAAAACCCCAAATCTCTTAAATGTTAGATAAAAAACCAGAATGAGGGGGGGAAGTGAGCTCACGTCCCTCACAATGTCCCTCACAGCCACAACAAGGGGGAGGAGAAGGGAGGGGGCGGGGCGGGTGCAATAGCATGAGAGAAAACAAGTGAGAGGAGATTTTGCCGGAATAGTAGTGATACGAGGAAGAGCAAGCCAGCACAGGTGAAAAGATGCACAAACTGAAATAGCGCAACAACGTGCACACGTGAAAGTGAACAACACTTAACATGCTAATGAAATGAAGACAGATAACACGGGGAGAAACCAGGACAACAACACAGGTGCGATGGAACTCTTAGAGTCCATAGTTCAGACAGTTCAATCTGTGAAGGTATCCAGTAGGGGTGTGCACGGACCCTCCGATCCACTTCTCTTCCTGATTCGTAACTTCTGGATTGGGTCTGCTCCGCTTCGCTGCGAAGCTCCGGATCCGGATTGGAGCTCCGCTTCCCCCCCCATAGGCTTGCATTGAAATCCAAAAAAGCCTACAACTTTTTTCTGTTAACGTTAGAAACCTCAAACTCAGCACCATGATAGCTTATCCATGTATACACATGCATGCCAAGGCTCAAGCAAATCCAAGCATCCCCTGATTTTCAGGAAATTTTTGAAAATCGGACACCCCATTTTCAGACATGGGATTTACTCCGACTTTTTGACAGATAAAAACTTTGAAGCGGGCACCCTCACAGATGCCATCTAGATCCACATTCATGGCAAGTTTCAAGCAAATCCCATCATCCCCTGATTTTTGGCGGGGGTTTAACCTTTTAACTCACTCCAATTCAAGTCCCATGCTAGAACTCCATCAATTTTCACGTTAGAAATGTCAAATTAGGCACCATGACACCTAATGTATGTATACACATGCATGCCAAGCCTCAAGCAAATCCAAGCCTCCCCTGATTTTGGGGGGATTTTTGAAAATTGGACACCCCAGTATCTCAGGGAAGCTGCAGACAGCTCAATGGGCTTTATTCATGGCCATTTCAAAGGAAATCCCAATATGCCATGAATTGGGGAGTAGATAAACCTAAATATGAGTCTTCTTCCACACTTGAAAAATTTATTTGGAACTTCAAAAAGTCTAAGTGAGCGCAGGAAGGACTTATCCCCTGAGTCAAAGCAAGACACACACAAACCATCCCTGCGAGGCGGGCACAGAGGAGGACAGGCAGCACTGGGAGCAAGCATGCCAGAGGCTTGTGGGGTTGAACCACAAAGCCCATCATGTAGTACAGCTCCCAGACACCAGGCGGGCAGAGAGGCAGGCAGAGATGTACGACTATGCCAAAGATCTATGGGGAAGTCAGTCCCAGCAGATACCCCAAAATAACAGCACCCAGGCGGGAAGGCAGCCAGGCAGGCATGGAGCAGACATTTCTGGGGGCACAAGGAAGTGAGCCAAGGATTGTTTCAAAGCCAGTAATGCAAACCATCCCTGTGAGGCGGGAGCAGCACAGAGAGATGCCTTTTCTTTTGCATCCCATAACTAGGAGGCTAGGAGGATAAGAGTAAAGCTTTGTGATCCTTGCTTCAGAGTTGATTGACTGCATTGTGATCATCACAGCCATTATTAAACAACAACAAAATAATAACGTTAATAATAGCAGTGCTAATTAATATTAACAACAACAACAAAGAGTTGAACCACAATCAAAGCCTGCCTGACTTCACTGAAGAGGAAAAGCCAGGAGAGCTTGGGCTATGGGGTGTATAAATATGTAATAAATAAATAAATAAATAAATAAACAAAGGAGGGGTGGAATTAAAAGCAGCAGTGTTGCTGAATAAACAACAAGAAGATTTTTTTTAAAAAAGGCTATGTCTGTCTTTTACCAGTAAGAGGAAAGTGGACGTGCCCAGGGGGAGGGGGATATGCCAATTTGACTGGCTCTAAGTACCAGTCTTTAAGAAGCTACCTGACACTTCAACTCATGATAGGCATTAGCTTCTAGAAGTTCTAGACTGTTTAAGCTTTGGAGTGTTCGGATGACCCTCCAAGGTCAGGCCAGTGTGTGCACTGGGCACGTCCACATGCCCTAGGGGACCTCATCCCCTTGCACCACATCTATTCAGTTGTTCACCAAGGTTAGGGTGGTAGCAGTGCTGTGTTTCCTATCTGTTATTTATTTGCTTAGTATATGATTTCAGGTTGTGTTTGTGCATTTGGTGGGGCTACTGTTTAAAAAAACACTGGGAAAAGTCCATTCAGAGACTAAGAAAGGGATTGGAGGATGCTTCATCAGGTGATCATGACTGGGAGTTGAATCTGCCTCTCAGCACTTCAAAAAGGTACCTCTCCCGCTTTTTTTACCCTCTTTTAAAAAAATATAGCAAGCAAACCGCACCACGCAGAGTGCTGAAAATAGGCTCAAAATGACCCCACCCATGACTCTAAGCACAGCGAGTTTCAAATAGTTAGCTTGAAAAACAAAGAAGTTATCCACTAATCTTTTCTGCAATGCAATCCTATGGGAGAAAAAATCCAAAATGGTGGGCGGAGCACTCTGTGAAAAGAGGAGCGCTCCACTTATGGTTGCTTCTCTTCGCCATGCTTCTCCAGCACCCCCCCCGATTCGCTTCTCCTCTGCCTCAAGAGGAGGCAGATCACCCCAATTCGCTGTTGCTTCTCCGATTCTAAGCAAAGCGGATCACACCCCTAGTATCCAGGATACTGTCTGATCAGATATCGATGGATAACTTTCAGTATTGGGGACCTGAGGGTGTGGACAAGGTGCTTGGTAAAGTTCAACTGACCACCAGTTTGCTTGACCCTTCCGCCTCATGACTTATTACATCCAGTAGTGAGGGATTGACTGGCTGGGTCTGAGAGATTTTAATTTTTTCCTAACAAGAAGGGAATGTTCCCAGTCTCCTTAACATAGGTAGTAGTGAGGTCACTTATGGGGGGAGGGGGGAGTCCTTATACCTGTCTGAGTTGGGTATGGATGGTATGGCTTTGTGGTGGTTCTGCCCATACTTGGTTGGCCTTCTCCGGAAGGTAGTGCTGGGGAAGCTCTGCTAGATGCCATGGCATTAATGCTCTAGGGTCCCACAAGGTTCCATCATGTCCCCCATGGCATTTAACATCTACATGGAACTGCTGAGTGAGGTCTTTCTGAGTTTAAGGCCGCAACTAGACATCACTTTAAGCCATGATGGATTAATCAGCTACTCATAAACTACTGTGCATAATCTTAGCCATCCCCCTGCTCCCTGTCCTGCTGCAGCCCCTCCCACCCCAGCAGAGGCATTGCTTCACCCATTGACAACATCACAGTAGCCTTTGTTAACCTTCCACAATATCCCAACGGGAGGGGAAAGGTTAATTCAGGACTTCCAGCAGCCCCAAACAAGGGTGGGGTGGCTCTAAAGTGCTGGAAGTATGCAGGATTGGGACCAAACTTCATATACAGCCTCCCCTTCTTGGGAGGCACCTGACACACCATCAAAACCCTGCACAAGTACACACAAAGGAGCAAACCCCGCCCGGGTGCAACAAAAAGGGGGTGTCACAGATAAACCCTTGGAAGTTTGCAGAATGAGGGCAAAACTTCATACACAGCCTCCCCTAGTCAGGAGGCACCGGAGACCCACTGAAAACCCTGCACACTGACAAAGCCACACAAGCAAAAACACCCCTTTGCCTAAAAGGGAGTGGCGGCTATAAGTCCTTGGAGGTTTGCAGGAACGGGACAGAATTTCATATCCAGCATCCCCTGGCAGGGCTGCTCATAAGACAAAATAACAAGCCTGCACAGCTACCACCACCCAACCAAGACAGTGTTTGACACATGGGAGGTTGGATGAGTTTCAGTTCATACAGCTCTCCGAGGAGCAGGGGGTTGGACTCGATGGCCTTGTAGGCCCCTTTGAGCAGGGGGTTGGACTCGATGGCCTTGTAGGCCCCTTCCAACTCTGCTATTCTATGAAAGGTGCTTGAACAGGTTAGTGTGACCACTTCCATATTGGATCCTTGCCCCTCATGGCTTATAAAATATGGCAGGGAAGGAAGGTGATTAATACCTCTTTGAGAGAGTGATCCTGGGCCATCTGAAAGCAGCAGCAGTAGTGAGACCACTTCTGAAAAAATCCTCCCTGGACCCAGACAATCTTTAACAACTTTAGGCTGGTGCTGAATGTTCCTTCCTTGGGCAGAGTCCTTGAGCAGGTGGTTGCCCAACCAGTCCAGATGATCTTGGATACGACTGATTATCTGGATCCTTTTCAGTCGGGCTTTGTTCTGATCTCAACATGTGTTGGGCTGTGTGTTTATCCAGGCAGTTAAACCAACAGCCAATCCATTCTCATGTAACTCAAACCTTAATCTTTACTTTTAGACTGTAAGCCTGTAGGCAGGGTATTGCTGTTTTATTTCTACATTCTGTACAGCACCAAGTACATTGTTGGTAATAATAATAATAATAATAATAATAATAATAATAATAATAATAATAATAATAAAAACACAACATAACAATAAGCAACCAACAAATGCAGGATCAATATTTAGCTGTGGAAGAAGGAGGGATGGCAATTGAAGTGAAAGAAAGAGTATAGATGAGGTGAAAAACAGTGCAAGGCCAGGCCTTCAGGCTGTAACAGTAACAGAACAGTAACAGAAGAATCCCTAAGCGCAAACCGTACAATGGCTTTAAAGGACAGACCCCACTCAGTGATAGATTTGTAAATCTAGCTGAGTGTTCTGGGCATCAAGAATTAACTTATATGTGTTGTGGTCCCAATAACACAAAATATACTTTTATTGCTCAAACAGTAAAACAGAATAACAAATTATGCAATAAAACAAGCAAAACACATTACTGCATACAATGCAAATAGGACAATTAGAGGCGTTAATAGAAAAGATGGCTAGCATATGCCTTAGTAAAAATTAATGTTCTATTCCTCTCAACCAACAAAGCAGACCTCATTAAGACCTTATAGTTACCAACCAGGCAAGCACGGTTTGCAGATCTTAGGCATTCATGTTGGGTAGGTGTCTCATTCTCCCAGGATCTCTCTGGGCCACCATATCTAACCTTTACCTTTTATAACCCTCACAATGTCAATGACCTCAACCTTACTTTTGGATCAGTTATACCACTATTGGTCATACTACTGTTCTTAATGTAGCCAGGTCATCTAATACCTAGATGAAAGTATCTCTGCTAAATAGATTTCTGCTTCCAGCACCCAACCTCCCCACTGGTGGAAGGCCCCCCACCCCAATTCCTAGAATACATTCCATTACTCATAGTTATGTCATACCAGGCACACACACTTAGTCAGGTCTGTTACTGATCACTTACATTCAGCAAATACAGATAATTAGGAATAGCACTCCTAGCACAGTGAATTCTTATCAACAATGCACAGTACATTCATTCTGTATGACAACACAATGCCCACCTTTGGGGGGGGGGGCAGAATAGGGTTCAGGCCAGGTTCTGGCACAGAAACAGCCTTGGTTGCTCTGTATGATGATCTATGTCAGCTATAGGATGACTCATAGTTTGAATGAATGAATGAATGAATGAACACAATACTTCTTGTAGGAAGGAGTGTATTTGTGGCAAAGTTTGGTTAAGTGAGTGCCTCATGTGGTGCAAAGTGGTAAGCGGCAGTTACTGCAGCCGAAACTCTCCCCACGGCCTGAGTTCGATCCCAGCAGAAGCTGGTTCTCTCAGGCAGCCGGTTCAGGTCGACTCATCCTTCCATCCTTCCGAGGTCAGTAAAATGAGTACCCATCTAGTTGAGGGGTAAAGGTAGCCACGACTGGGGAAGGCAATGGCAAACCACCCCACTACAAAGTCTGCCAAGAAAACGTCAGCGAAAACAGGCGTTCCTCTAAGAGTCAGCAATGACTCAAGTGCTTGCACGAGAGGTTCCTTTCTTTCCTTTTGGTTAAGTGAACAGCCTTCATCAATATAGTTGACCATCTCCACTGCCACCCATAGGTCTCAGGGGTTTTAATGTCCTTCTCAGGATCTCCAGGGGAAAGTGTAAACTCTCAGGTGGAGAGGACAGAAACTAGGTGGGAGGCTATTTCATATTGGTATGAGAGGGATTGTTATTAGCTCTGTACCATATGTCCATCAGGATCTACACTGAGGCACAAGCCAGGCTCTCCCCATGACCTGCCTAGTGTCATATTTTGTCTCCAACAGGTGCCATCAGGCTCCAACCCCTGATCTGCCATTGCTAGACACAAATGTTTAGTTCCCACGCTCTGGTGATGTAATCTGGCAACCAAGGTTTTTTTCCTTATAGTTCTCTGCACACCTGCTTTGTAGAGCTGCAAACTTCAACTGATTTAATAAGTAGATTAATCAACTAAAGCCGCATAATCCCTCCCGGGAGTGCTACATTGGAGAGAGAACAATGCCAGGGCTAACAGTAGAATTATAGAGCTCAAAGAGACCTCAGAGGTGATCTAGTTCAACCCCATATTGATGGCGTATCCCTGATAGGTGGCCAGCATTATTCATGTCTTCCAGGGCAACAGGCATCACTTTGGGGCAGGTTTAGTGCCTGATACCTTTTCTGCCTTTTGGGTGGGTGGGGGGAATACAGACCTGCCAGGAACCTTGGTATAATATAATATGTGGCTCAGCAATTTGACTAGAAGCTGTATCCCTTTATGTATATCTGAATACATAAAGTATTTATGTATATCCCTCTTATGTATATCCTGCGTTGAGCAGGGGGTTGGACTCGATGGCCTTGTAGGCCCCTTCCAACTCTGTTATTCTATGATTCTATGATTCTATGAAGTTGAAAGTTTGGATGAGTGTCTGAAGGGCATGTGGATCTTTTGCATTTTCTCATGGATGGTTGACAATTATGCCTACTCAAATACAGAAGAGGGTCTTCCTGCATGGCGATGGGCTGCATATCTCATAGTTAACATTCCAAACATATTTTGAGGCATCCTGTAGAATCAGCTTGCTTGTTCAGCCATGACTGCCTCTTGCAGATGGCAAGCAACACTTTCATTTGTCGTATGCTGATAGGTGTGAAAACCCACAGCACCAGCTACAAGGGCTGAAGCATTTAAGCGACTCACATGTCCAGCTCAGTGGTGGTACGCTCAAGGATTTCTAATATTTGACTAACCTTTGACCTTTGTTGTTTTCTAGGGCAGGCCTCCTAAGAGTTATGTTCAGCAGCCAGCCAGGGATTTCCATTCCAGTCTTCCCTCAGCACAGTCTGTACTGGGGATGTTGCCTAGAACTGACCTTTGGAAGTTGCTCAGTACTGCTTCTGGCTCATTTTATTCTTACTACAAATATGGCGGAGTGTGCGTATGTAAAGAGTAGGCTTTTCTTAACTGCTAACCTGCACCATACAAAGCCACTAATCAAAGAATGCTCCTTTTCTTCTTCTGTCTTTCATTGCTTGACTTCATCCGGTCTCTCGTCTTCCATGCCTGACTGTCCATGTTTCTAAATAACCAAACAACATCATAACGGCACAGATGAAGTGTGTTCAGTTGATTTTTTTGTGTTTACAGTTATCATGTCCCATCCTCGCCCTTCCCCCCCCCCCCCCGCCGCCTTCTCTCCCTCCTTGGTGGTCTGTCATGTCAACATCTTAAGCCTCACACCTTTCCTTTCGTAGGGAACTGGAGGAAGAATACCTAGGAGTTAACGTGATAAAACAGAACTGGTTGATGCCATAAATCAGAAGGATTTTAGCATCTGATGACAAACCTAATTCCTGTCAGAAAAGAGCTGAAGTAACTCCTCCCAAATTGTCATTGAAGCTGGGTCATAAAAATCACAGCTGTCACCATAGCATGCCCAGCCTCTGGGGAACATGCCATCCTAGGGACTCATCTGCTATGTTCATGGCCAAATTCCCAGCCCACAGGCACATTCCGCTTGACATTTTGTCACATCTCTTGCTGGTGCATCTGTTGCTGGGTCTTTACTCTTCCTAAATCACTTTATCCCTCTTTTGCTCTGAAAAAAAAAAGGATGAACACTGAGCTGAGAGCTTGAGAGGGCAGATGCTTCAGAACTACGTTCAAGAAACACTTAATCTCTTTGCAGTTCCTCGTTACAGCTAAGAAGGCAAAACATTACACCTTAGATGTAATGGTTTATCATAAATCTATCATACCATTAACTGCATTCATATTTGAAATTATTAATAAATAATATTCTCTAACACCTTACTGCTCACTAGTCCATGAAAACCATATGTGCCCACTCCCAATGGGGAAAATATGTCTCTTCTACTTTTAGGACTTTGATTTACAAGTTGTTCAACATAATGTCTTTCTTTCTTTCATTCTTTCTTTCTTTTTGAAGGTATAAACTGGTTCTCATGCTCTTGTATATAAATAAGATGTGCACACCATTATGGAAATTCATGCCCAAAATCATTAACATTGGAATTAATGCCAAAATCACTGACCAAGATACATTGCCCTAAACTCAACTCAGTTAGCCGTGCTTGAAGTCCATTGAAATCACAGGTAATCACTTTTTATTCCCCCCCCTTAAAGTTCTTATTATCATGCTGTGAGGCAAAGTAAGCAGAATGGCAGGCCTAAATCCCACTGTAATAGTAAACCTGTGCCTGGGATGTACCACTTCAGATTGCATGTGGGAGTGAATTCTGCAATTCGCTGTTCATAGGGCTACCATTGTACCTAGTTCAGAAACTTCAGTTAGTTCAAAATATGGCAGCCAGGTTGGTCACCGACACAACTAGGGGTGACCATATTACACAAACATTAAAATCATGCCACTGGCTGCCAATTAGTTTCTGGGTAAAGTATAAAGCGTTGGTCATTAACTTTAAAGCCCTACTTGGTTTGGGTCCTGGTTACCTGTGGGAATGCCTCCTCCTGTACAATCCGCCCTGCACACTCAGGTCCTCTGGGGAGAACTTACTTCAGTCAGCCAAAATTAGGCTGACAACTGTTACCCAGAGGACCTTTTCTTCTGTCCTCCCCAGACTGTGGAAGGGCCTGCCAGAGGAGATTTGTCAACTTAACTCTCTCTCCAAGTTTAAGACAGCTATAAAGACTAATCTCTTCCGGCAGGCCTACCCAGATGAATTTTAAACCAATAATTTCAAGTTGTCTTGATTGTTATTTTGATATTGCATTGGTTTCATATGCTTTTAAAATTAATTTTATGTATTTGATTTATATTGTATTGCTGTACTAATGTTGTTCCCTGCCTCAATCCAAAAGGAGAGGTGGTTAAGAAATAATAATTATGATGATGATGATGAATGCTCCTCCATGCAAAAAAAATACCTCCCAGCAAATACTAAACTAGCATGTCAGGGAGAAGTTTTCTGTATACAAGTAATGATGGAGCATTCTGGCACATGAATGTGCATCTTCAGCCTGAAATGGTACAGTCCAGGCATAGGTTTACCACCTCAATGGCAACTAGCACAGTGCTTTGTCCAGTCCTAGCTAAAACAGCATTCAGTGGCTAACTTCAAAACTATCTACTGCATGATTCCTTCTGTTACTAAAACAAAAATGAAAAACCATTCACCAAATAATCTTTTTAAGGGATGCAGAATTATAACATTTCCTTTAATCTACAAACAAACAAACAAACACCAAGGCCAGATCTACACGTCATCGTGAAGGCGCTTCCGTGCGCAGTTTTTTAATACGTACCTAAATGAAGCGCCTCTTTCTTTACTGCCTCATGTGCCTTTTCTTTCGTTTCGTTGGAGCGGTTCACACTCTTCTAAATTTCTGTCCCTTCTGTCCCTTCCGTCGCAAGTGGGTGTTTCTTAGAGTCTGGCTTTGGTGGATGCTTGTGACATTCTCCCTTGCTCCCCTTTTTTTAAATTCTTCAAATCCCAGAATTCCCTGTTTGCGTCGTTGTGCTCATTGTGGAGAAGATGGCGTCCATGGATAGCCAAACGGAATTAGTCAGCACCATGGCTGTTTCTATCAATTTACTTCTATGTGCTCTTCGAGCACTGTCTGTGCTCGAGGATGAGTACTGGCATTGCTGGGCGCAACTCCGAAAAATCATCAAAATTCACTGCAGACGGAGGATGCTGTTATAGAACCCTGAGTTCTATAAAAATGCAGCAGAGCAGTTTGGGGTTGGCCGCTCGACAGTTGGAGTGTGCTTGGAAATGGAGCTAGTTCTTCTTCGTCGCACAGTCTGTCTTGGCGATTTTCGAAAGGTATTTTTTTTCCCTTCTAAGCTAAATTGGATGCACACATGCGCATGTGTGACGAACGAACGCGTGTTATGTATATAGGAAAAAAAATTCTTTGGTCCGTAGTTGGATGCACACGTGCGCATGTGTGATGAACGAACTAGTGCTATGTATAGGAAGGTTTTTTCTCCCCTTTGGCCCCAAGTTGCCGGTACACATGCGCATGTGAGACGAACTGCTATGTGTTTCAATTTAAACATTCCTGTTGGTTTAAACTTTGTCTTTCACATTTTAATACAGGTAATGGACGGCTTTGCAGCTTTGGGATTTCGGGGCTCCTGCGTAATTCTGCACAATATCTGTGAAGCCAGAGGTTACGCAATCATTAACAGTGACGGACCACAAAACGGTGTAACACTTGCGACCCTAGGACAACCCTATGTTAATAATGAAAACGAGAGTGTAGCTGAGGGAACCGAAGTTAGGGATGCTATTTGCACATACTTGTGGCGCAATAGGGAGTTGCGTAGGTAAAATTAAACTGTACAATAATTGCAGTGTTGTTCCTGTATATTCCTTCACTCTCTTCGCGACTTTATGTTTTGTGTTACGTTGTTTCATATTGAATAAAAAACTTTTGTATTGGCATCTGTACTTCCCTTTTCAACCAGTAGCCTCCAAAAAATGAAGTTTTGTTTAAAAAATAACTTTATTTAAATTAATAATGTACATAAATAAAAAATAGCACTTCATTAAAAAGAGAACATGCATTCATCAGCAGACATAAAAACATCAAAATTAAAGGGTAATCTAAGGAGGGGTGGAGTGGGTTTGTGTGTGGAGGGGAGAAACTTAACATTATTTACATTCCAACATGCAGAAATGAAGTGAGCTTGACCAGGCAGCAAAAGCAGTTCTGCTAAGAAAAATTCTGTGTAAAAGTGCAGTTTTTGAAAAGGGGGGGGGGTAACGAAAGTATCTGTTCTTACTTTAAGAAATCATGCCATGAGGCAGGGGGAAGAATACATTAAAAAGAGAACATGCATTCATCAGCAGACATAAAAACATTGGCATTTTCTTCTAAAGAAAAAAGTTAATGAGAACACAGCTCCCCTCTCCTCGAGCACGGGAAAGGTGAAGAGTAAACCAATCAAGCACATATGCATATCCCTATTAACAACTAAAAAAATCTTTAAAATGGGAAAGGCAAAAGAGGAAAGGAATGAGGAAAATGGAACCCACCTACCTCCCCTCTCCTCGCTCGCGGGAAAGGTGAAGAGTAAAGATGGATGCTGCTTTTCGTGCCGGATTTGTGGGTTGGCTATAAGCTTTAAGCACAATAGCCGCCGCTATGTAAACAGCAGATTAACTGAACATGCACATATGCACATCCCTATTAACAACTAAAATAAAAATAAAAATGGGAAAGGCAAAAGAGGAAAGGAATGAGGAAAATGGAACCCACCAAACCTGTCCTCGCATGCGGGAAAGGTGATGATTAAAGATGGATGCTGCTTTTCGTGCCGAAAATGGTATCGGAAGTTGAAAGGCAACAAAATAAGTCTGGGCGGAGCGGGGTGGGGAGGAAAGAGCGAATAATTGTTACACACGTTGGAAGAAGGAACGCCATAAATTGACTTAAGATGGAGTAAATAACAGTGCTCAAAAGCCGGGAAAATGCGATTTGAAAGTAAGCCTGTGTGTCTCGATGAGCTTCAGGGCTCATTCCAGACGCACGCAAGCACCTTCACAACGACGTGTAGATCTGGCCCAAGGTGGTGGTATCTCTTATTTCTAGGTCTCAGTTTAAATTCAGTCCTGTAACTTGTTTTCGGTACCAGGGCCTATTCAGCCCTGAAGGCTGTGAAATAAAAATAAAAAAGCATTTTTGAACATACACAGAATAAATTTATTTCATTACTCCTGGCATCTGGGTTTCAAGGATAGCACTTTGAGGTTGGACTGTGTAACATCTGAGTAGGCTTGATCTTCCAAACTACTCCTTCAGTTCTCAGAAATGTCTCTTGGAGCCCTGCTAGCCATGGCCCACAGGAACTTAGTATCTAGAACTGAGCTGAAAGGCCCCCCCCTTTGTTTTTTGCAAAAAATCTTTGTTAGAATTGAACAAAGTGAGGCCATTTTTCATAGATCACTCTGAAAGGCTGTGAAAGTGTTGGGTTTTGTGGTGTTTGATCATTTATGACCCCTTACTGGCTAGAATTCCCATGTGTAGTATCTAGGAAGTATTAACACATCTGAACGGACTTCATGTGCTCATGGTCTCAACAAATACCCAAACCTGATTGGCTACATAGCATTACAATCACGTCATGTGATTCCTGATGGCTGTGTGGGCATTATTTGAACAGGAACAAAACAGTGGGGATAAATAGCCATTGAAGCACTAGCACAGAAGAAAAAGTGACTGTAAGAAAAAGATAAGATCAAAGACTCTTCAAAAAGTGTTGTTTTGACAGCCTCCATTGCTACTTTCAATATGAAAAGCAAACCTTGAGAACATTTGGCTATCCAACAGTTTGAGTTGTTACCAAATGCTGCCAGTTCTGCAGGGATAGAGGGAAGAACTATTGGAAACAGCTCCAGCTAAGAAAAACTGCAGACTGGACAATGCACATGCCCGCCTGCAGGGCCAGTGCCAGACTATTTTGCGCCCTAGGCAAGGTGAGCTACTTTCACACACACACACACACACACACACACACACACAATGCCAACTTTGATTTTTAAGAATATGTTTCCTGGAAAAAAATAAGAAGCACAAAACTTGAAACTGCTAAACTTATTTTAAAGTGCAAGAAATACGTCATGCCAATTATAGCAAACAAATTGGAAAGGAACGTCTATGGGTCTAAAATGCATTATTTAATAGGAATATCACCTCCAAATCATCCCCTCCAACTCACATGAACGCACACGCACACGCACACGCACACTCAGCATCACTCACTCCAAACAAACACACGCATGAACACATGCATTCACTCAAAGACCCCATTCACCCATACATACATTCATTCTCTCTCTCTCTCTCTCTTCTGTGCGAGTTCCGGAAGTCTGAACATGGAGCCGCCACACCCCCACCCCAAAGTCCCTGGCTTTGCTTCAGCTGGGCGGGTGCGGGGTGCCATCTTGCCCGCCCAGGCCCAGCTGAATCTTCGGGCCAGGCTGGCTCACAGCCAACGCGCGTGAGTGCTGCGCTGCGCCCGGCACCCCTCTTAGCTTGGCGCTCTATGGTAGCACCGGCCCTGCCTGCCTGCTTTGATCACCCCAGCCCTGGGTCAATGCTGGTGATGATGATGGGCTCACAGAACAAGCATACACGGACTACCCTGGATCCAACTCTAGGATTGCTCCGGCTGCCAAGCACACTTTTTCATGATGCATTTGGTAACAGCCTGATAAAAAGAAATCCCATGAAATGTGAATTGGCTCGATTTGTAGTACAACTGGGAATAAAGCAAAACAACAAAGAAAAGAAAGAAAAAATGATTGCTATTTTGCTTCACTCTCTGTCCCAATTTATTAGTCAGCCTGAAAAGGATTGAATGAAAAAATGTTGCTCTTCTCTTTTTCTTTTCCCCACTATAGCAGTGGCGAAAGCCCTGCTAACAGTAGCTCTCTATTGGGGTGCTTATTACACACCTTCTTATCTCAGTGTCAAATTCTATCTGTTAATATGTTCATCCAGAAAATGAACATCGTAGAGATGTTACCTAATGACTGCTACACGCAAAGCTGGCTAGGCAGAGTTAAAATTTCTTTGCCATTCTTTCCTACATAATATACATCCTCACCACTTCTGGCATTCAAATCACTGTTTTTCTTTTTCCTCCAAGTGAAGTTGCCACAAAACAGGTGCCACAGAATGAGTTGAAGAAATGGATTCAAAACTTTCTTGGTCCACTTAGCTTTTTATTGACAACTTTATATTGTATTTATTAATTGCTGTAAGTTATCTTGTGAGGGGTTTATCCTAAAAAGCAGGATATAAATACTTTAAATAAATATTGCAAGTAACCTCTGAAAAGAATCTGGCTGTTAGATATGATCCTTTCCTATTCATTTGAGCCTGTTTCAGCAGTACTACACAGATTGCCTCACACTGAAGTAAAATAAGGCAGAGGTGACAAATGGGAGGCTGATAGATTTGAGCCCTGGGCACAACTCACTAGGAAATTTTTCTGTGCAAGCCCCAAATCAAGCTAAGCAGCTATGTTCTCTCCACACATTTTTAGTTCAACATTTAATTGTACACCCGTGTGGTGCATTAACATGTCTCGAATCCTTATCAGACTCACCGTGGCAACAACTATTATTTTTCTTACATGTTTAAGCTAAAACTGCCTGCCAAACCTCCACAAATGAGATGGAGGATTTTCCATTTTCTGAACGAGAAAATTGGCATAGAAATGTTTTAGCAAAAATATTATTTCTTATAGGGAGGAAGTGCTGAAGTTTCAGGCAGCCTCTCTTTCATGTCCTTCATGAGTCCTATGCAAACAATCTCTCTCTCTCTCTCTCTCTCTCTCTCTCTCTCTCTCACACACACACACACACACACACACACACACACACAAACACACACACACACACACACACACACACACAGAGAGAGAGAGAGAGAGAGAGAGAAAGAGAGAGAGAGAGAGAGATTCTTCTATTTCAGAAGTCAGGGAATAGATTTAAAGGGAAGTCTTCATTAATTTCCAGAAATATATTAACCTCCACCCAACAATATGCAAATAGGATGTTCCATTCCGGCAACACAAATACCTTAGCTGCATTCTCTCAGCTTTTAATAGGAGCTGCTGCTGACATGAGGCTTGCCTGACCAACTGGATTCAAGCTGAGCCTGTCCTGCCCGCCTGTTCTCTTGGAGAGGGCCACCCTGACTACTGATTATGTGCCATAGAGACAGGAAATAAATAGTGTCAATGGATTTGCACTCCGTTTAGAGGATTTATAGCTGCACTGCAATAAAACAGAGTTGCAGCTCTTACCAAAGCTTGATTCACTCCAAATTTTGTATTCTATGTTTCAGTTCGTCATATAATTAAACCAAAATCTTTTTCAAGCAAAATCTATCCAAAAAGCTAATTCCTTGAATGCCTCAGATCTATGCTGCTATGGAGCCCACATTCAAAATGGCTAGGACGTTTTCACACATTGCATCTCAAGGTGTGAATGTGACAAATGTGTGTGCAAACACTAGTGGCAGCACCAGAAAAAGATGCGGACAGCACGGAAAGGGCAAAGTGCACAACAAGGTGTGGTACTGAGATGTTAGTTTTCTGAAAGAGAAATGTGGTACATTTCATATTCATGTACCCATACTAAACATTTTCTCTGAAGGAACACCTATTGATTTTGACTTTCAAGTAAACATGCTTAGGATTGCCAACTTATTTTATTTTCCATTTTATGAAACTATACTGTCCAGGTGCTGGCAGGCCAGGTTGAACATCTCTTATTCTTCATTACCACTGTGTATGCATTTAGCACCAGTTGGCATTTAAGAAGCCAACCTTACGTTGCAAGTTCCATTATAGCCTCACTAGGTTCTTCAAGCCAGAATTCTCACCACAGTTCTCACATGCCTTTGCTTGCTTGCTTGCTTATTAAAATATATCTACCTCACCTTTCTAAAAATTGCTCCCTGAATGCCACCTCAACTCGCAGAGATGCTTATTCCTAGTCTGGGTGAGCAATTACTGCAAGAAGAGGGGAAAGCCTCCTGTTTGCCTTCAAAGTTACTCTCCCCCAAACACCCAAATAGGGAAAGGGAAGTGAGACAATGCCAAGTGATGGGAAGGGTGTGTTTGCAGTTCCAACAGACAGATGTGAGGCCATGGGAAATAGGGAAGCACTCTGAGCTTGTCAGAAGTGCCTTTTCTTCAAGTAAGCACAGCATTTTAGCAATGGAGGTAGGAATGGGAGGGAGTTCATTGTCTGTCAAGCACTTGACCTTTTTCTATTCCGGTGCCACACAGACATTAAGCTCCATCTGATGAGTGTTTTATTGCACACTTGTTCCTGGGCACTCATGGATTCCTCGGAGGTCCTTCACATGACGTTGTCTGCCTCTCACGTGCCTTCCGCCCCTTCTGGTCTTCCTTGCGCCACAAGAAAAACCAGAAAAACTGCAAAATATCTTTTAAACCGAAGTTGCTGCTCTCTCCTGCTGTGTGGGGGGGAAGCAGCATGTTCACAACAAGGGACTGAATTTGAAAACAGGAAGTAACTGAGTGTCCACGGAGAAGCGACGGTAGCCAGCGTTAGCCAGTGTTTTTTCCAAGGTGTGATGGAGCTTATTATATAAGCACACACATCAGGTAGCAAAGACTGGTTGACGCTCCCTCTTGAGTGTACCTTATGAAGTACCCCTTAAAGGAAAATAGAGAAAAGAATGTCCTTGTTCACACAATGCATAACTAGCATGGAATTTCCTGACACAACATGTGGCAGCGGCCACTGGCTTGGTGGCTTTCTTTTTTTAAAGGATGAACAAATTCCTGGATCTTAGATCTATCCATAGCTATTGGTCATGGTGCCTAGATGGAAACGGCATATTTAGAGGCAGTATATCCCTTTTCTGGGGGACAAGTCACCAAAGAGAGCATTGCTTTGCTTGGAGACGCCCTAGAAGCATCTGGTTGGACGCTGCTGGGAACAGGTTGCTAGATGGACTAGCCAGTCCTTTGTCTTATCCAGTAGATTTCTTCTTATGTTCTAAAGAAAGTTCTGTGAAACAAAACAGACATTTCTCAGAACTCTCATCTTTTGCTTATCCTGAAAGAAGAACTGAGAAACATCCATATAGTGATGTTGACTATTTAGAAAGCTTTAAGGACATCCCTTCTTCACAGCAGCCCTTTTGCCTGTCATCCTGTATCTATTTTCCTGTAGCTGTACCTCCGGCTCTGCTTCCATTTCCCTTCGTCTGGTGGTTTTCAGAATAATCTCAACCACCTGTTAAACCCGAGAATGTCATCTTGAATTTACAGCAGGGACTGGAAACAGGATGCTCCAGAAAAAGAATTTTAATTAAAGTCGGCTAATTGAATGCATACTTCTCAGTTGGAAAAGGCAGCTGGTGAGAGAGGCCTGGTAGTGTCACCAACCCTCACACCGTGTATGTTCTGAATGGAGAGGAGGGACGGTAGCAGCTCCTGAGGGGGACAATACAAAGGCCCTTCCCAGGGAAGAAACTGCTTGGACCCAGCTTATCCCTGCCAAAGCTCTCTGACAAATTTCTATCCCCCAAATGTCTATTTCCCATATCTCTTGCTGTGTGCATATAGCACGAAAATAACATTTTAGTGTGCATTAAAATAACATTTAAAAAAATATATTTTGCCTGATTCACTAGGGATGGCTTTTTAATCAGTTAATGGATTAAAAGTTGCAGCCCTCAAGACAACTAAATGAAACCTCCATGTTCGGAGGCAATATACCTCTGAAGACCAGATGTTGGGGACCAGAAAAATAGAAAGCTGTTGCCTTCATGTCCTTTTCATAAGCTTCTCTGAAGCTTCTGGTTGGACAAAGAATGCTGAACTAAGTAGTCCTCATCTGACATGTTCTATTGAATACATGTTTAGCATTAAATGGTATTGGATAGCTGCCATACAATGTTTTTTTAAAAAACAAAACAAAAACCCTAATAGCATTATCTAATGCTATAAATTTAAAAAAAATCATGTCAACTATCCAATGGCATTTACAGCTACAGTTTATGCTTGTTTACCCTTTCTGTTTTCAGTGGGGCTCATTCTCTAGTAAGTATGCGTTGGATTGCAGCCTTAATGTTAAATGTTAACTGCATATTACCCATCAAATACTGTCAAATATGATTATATCAATGATTTTAAGCTATCATCCACAAAACTGTGGTCTTTTGGAAGGTTATCTTGGGATCCTTGATGAAAAGAACAGCTGAAAGTTAGGGCCTTGCTAGACCAGGCGTTAGCGCAGTGTGAGGCCCGGTTTCCCTCCTGTGCATCTAGATGACGCACAGGGGAATCTGGGGTCAGGCTGTGCTAAAACCTTCCTTAAGCTGGCATAAGCGAATTTGCTTATGGCCTGGCTTTTCCGCAGCCCCGGCCTCAGGCCGGGGCTGCGGAACGTCTAGCAGGGTCCGTGGCTTTTTGCGGCTGCTCGCTTACTCGCGAGAAGCCGGGAAACGCCACGGACTGGGCACAGCGCTCATACGAGCGCTGTGCCCATCAGGCCTGGGGGGATCCCGGGGGGGGAGGGGGGAAGGCCGGACCCGGCAGGAGAGAGGGGGGGAGAAGGCCGGGCATCGAGGACGGGGGCGAGGGAAGGAAAGCGGGCATCGGGGATGGTGCGGGGTGGATGCTGGGCATCGGGGATGGCGCGGGGGGAAGCCGGGCATCAGAGATGGCACGGGGGGAAGCCGGGCATCGGGGATGGCGCGGGGGGGAAGCCGGGCATCGGGCATCGGGAATGGGGGGGAGGATGGGCGAGCGAGGGGGGAGGAGGTCATCGGGCATTGGGGGGAATCAGGGGCAGGTTGAGTGGGGGGGGCTTTATTGTTTTTTTAAAAAAGCACTTACCTTCTCCGGCGCACATGGCCCCTTTAAACAAACAAAAATGGCCGACGCTACGGGGCTTCCCGTTGCCCCGTCGCATCGTGCGTCTAGAAGCCGGCGACGGCGCGCGCTACCTCTAGCGCGCCATCGCCCCTCCTCTCTGCCGGCTTATCCGGCAGGTCTAGCAAGACCCTTAGTTTCTAATATCCTTCTGCAATACCCAGTCTGGGGGTGGGGGGTTGTTATGTACACTATAGAATAGCTAAAAAAACTCATAATCTGTTCTTTGGCAGACACACAGCGTAGATAGAATCATAGAATAGCAGAGTTGGAAGGGGCCTACAAGGCCATCGAGTCCAACCCCCTGCTCAATGCAGGAATCCACCCTAAAGCATGCCTCTTGAAGGCCTCTAGTGTGGGAGAGCCCATAGTGTGGAGGATGTTCCCTGAGCATAAAAAAGTTTGGAAACCATTCTGATATCCTATCGCTATTGAAGGCCCCCAACAAAAAATACTGCAGCTGCAACCCAATTCATTAATGACATTTTAATCAATTAATCACATGAGTTTTAATTGACTAATCAATTCATCTATCAATTATATTTGCATATGGGTAAAACTATTTCTGAAGGAAGGAGCATATTTTCCCCAGTCTCAGAATATACACATATGTGTCTTATGAGGCATCCTCTTAGAAGAGCCATTCCTCTGTTGTGAGAGAAAGGGGAATCCCTGTTTAACAGGGTGCTTACAAATTACCATCATCCCTTGACTGTTTCATCACCACTGCTGCCAAAAGAGCCAGAAACCACAACTCATCCAATTATCTGGGAGGAGGTGCCCCAGCCACACAGACCAAATGATTACTTGGAGGCCTGTTGTCAGTCAGAAAGACAGAACATAAGCATTTTAAACAAACAAACGAACGACCAGCCAAGCATTTGTATTAAAAGAGTTTTCTATTCCAGTTCACTTCAGTGCCCCTAAACAAACAAACCAAACAAACCACAAGCCAGTTGGCTCAGGCAACTGCCGTCCAGCCTCACCAGGCACACTCTCCTACCACCACCGCCATCACCACCACCACCCACAATAAGCACACGTCAAGTCAGAAAAACAGCGTTGAGACCTTTTGGACTAAAAGGTCTCGTTTTATTGACCATTGTGAAAAGGTACAATTTGACATCTGAGAAGTTTTCAATATTGTAAATACTCTTTCATATATATATTTTTACATTTTTCACACACACACACACACACACTATGATGTTTACAGCTGTTCAAAGCAACTCATGGTAAAGAGATGAAGTTCTAGACTTCATTGACAAATTGATACCAAATCACTGGGACTAGCTATATCCATCCAAGATGTCTTAAAGTATTCAAAACTGAAGTCGCTGAACTTCAAACAAAAACATGTAACATGCTCTTAAGATTGACTCCACAAAGCCCAGTCCTATCTCAGTATTCCTTTCAGAGTTCTTTGAGTTCTTTGAGAGTGTCCACACATATGTGAATAGTATTCTCTGGTAGGCATTGTTTACTTAGACTTCCAGAAAACTTTCAAGAAAGTTCCTCGCAGAGACTTCTGGGTAAATGAAGCTAGGAGTTTTCTGCGTAATTTTAGCTATACTGATGAATCTGATGCTACAATCTGATACTCATGTACCTAGGCGTTAGTCTCATTGAACCTGAAAGCATCTTGGAGATAAGTGTCTCAGCCTCATGTTTAATATGTCTCCATCTTATAAAAATAAATCCAACCACATTGGGCCTGTTCAGACAACACACTAAGCCATGGTTAGGCCGCTAAGCCTTTTTCAGAAAATGGTTAGTGAGCATGTTTAAACTATGATTATGTAGCCACCATGGTTAGGTATAGTTCACATGACACGCTAAGCCATAATGCTTAGCTCAAAATGCTTAACCACTGTGGTTTATTTAGCGTGTCATCTGAACACAGTCGTTGTAAATTTAAGCAAATGATATCCAATGGGATCATTAATGTGATGCCTAATTTTATGGGAACATTGAGCCGTTACTTCAAGTAAATGTCTTCTAGGCAGGTAATACATCTGAAATAAAGTTTTGCAAACTAAAATGTTGTACCTTAAAAAAAAAACTTACTATATTTCTGAGAAGAACATTTCAGAGTTCAAATATTGAGTATGGAATTATATCTCAAAATATTAAATTGTCTTTCTTAGACCATTTAATTATTTTTATTTTGCCAGATGTCAGATCTGAAATCGCATAAGCTGTTAACTGTCAAATTATAAATAAATAATTGCACAATGCATACCAACTAAAATCTTGAATATCATTATTTGTCAGATTCCAGATATTCTTAAAATAGAAATTACCTTAAGAAAATATTGGAATAAAGTATCATGAGATGTTAAATACCATTGTCAAATCTTTGGTTACTATTAGATTAATATTGTAATATTCATAAAATATTCAGTAAATATTAAAAGTGACAGAGAAGAATTCAAAGGAAATGTTTTGGGAGCAACTATATTTTGGCTGTGTTAAAGTAACATAAAAGCTTCTTCAGCTGTCCAGAGGGATTTGTGGTACTTAAAATAAGTATGAGGTGAAAGGGAATTAATACGAGGGCATCTGAGAGGGGGAGGTTCCCCCCCCCCATTTTAACTTCCTTGTATTCTTGCTAGATAACCAGAAAGAAGAGGGATGGCAGGGCAACTCATCCATCATACAAGCCTAAGTACGTTCCCTAACTTTGGTGTCTGGCCAGAACCCATTTGATCATAGGAAATGGTCTTAGAACAGGTCAGAACATTGGTCTACCTAGCCCAAGATTATCTCCCTTGACTGGTGGTGGCTCTCCAAGATGTCAGACAAAAAGGGATCTTTCTCATCACTGCCACACAGGATCCTTTAGCTAAAGATAGCAGCATGAACCCGGGGTTTTCTGCTCTTACATTGAGTGATGCCCACTCCACATCCCAATACCAACACACCCATCCAAGTGTTCATTGCTGCCTAAAACTCTCTAAACCTTAATTGTTGCTGCTATTGACCTCCACACCACAGTTCATCACCACCATCACACTAGTTATGATCTTGTCACTATCCATCTTTCCTCCCTTGTGGTGAATCGTACGTGATATCTAGGATGTAATGATAAGTTCTGCTTACCTGATCTAGACGAACTCTAACTAGGTACAAGTCTACTTGACCCCTGCCAGCCTTTTCGCTTTTTCCAAGTCCTGACCGTGCAGGCTGGTGATGTTAGCACCTGTAGTGAGGGCTGCAGCCCCTTCTGGCATGGAATCCTCCTCGCAAGGTCTCCCTCCATGAGTTACAACTGTGGAACTGAAATGCGGCTGTGCAGCTCTGCTCCATGGTTACCACATGTTAAAGTTGAATTGTGTCCTTTGTGAACTAAGGTGCACGATCTCTGGAGGCCACACGATCCCAGCTCTAAAGTTGTACGGCAGTTCTATACCATAGAACTGGCTTTTCATATTGTAATGGGAATTACAGGCATAGAAATTTTAAAAGCAATTTGCTTACCTGCCTAGGAAGGAGATAGGGAGTGAAAGTTTTTGACCAAAATGTGTATGACAAGTCCATGCATTCCAGACAGCTTTTCTCTGAACAAAAATGGTTTTTATGGGACATTTTAAAAAAAGGGGGGGGGGGGAAGCAAACACAAAGGAAATCTCTAAGTTCAAAAGATCAAGTTGCATTTTCATTGATGTTAGACTTGTAAGAGCTGCTCCATCAATCACAGTTGCCTAAAAATCCCCATTAATGGCCCCAAATGTTGGAGATTTCCATATGGTTTATCTTTGTAACATTTGGGCATTTTCACTTGAAGCAGCGTGTGAATCTGTCAGTGTCAGAACCAGATGCTAGGCTTCAGTTCCCATTCTTATAGCCTCAGTAATAGCCAAAAGGAATCCTATGGCAAGAAGCTGATAGACAGTAATTGCACTCAGAGAAGTTCATAAGGACAGAAAGCCATCCTGAGGCAAACCACGCATTGTTTCATCTAGATCAGTACAAGGCATATGTCAGGGATAGGCAACCCAGTTCCAGCCAGATGGATTGGATTACAACTCCCATAATCCCTGACCATTGGCCATGCTGGCTGGGCCTGATGGGCATTAGAGCCCAAAACATCTGGAGGGCATCAGGCTGCCTACCTTGGTCTTTGGCATTGGCCAGTTTAAGAAGCTTCAGATGGCATAGTGTAATGATGAAGGAGCTAAACTATGAATCAACATATCCCTGGTTTGACTATTGCCCTGGCTATTAGCTTTCTTATGTGCCCTGAAGCAAAAGACTCTCTCTCTCTCTCTCTCTCTCTCTCTCTCTCTCTCTCTCTCTCTCTCTCTCTCTCTGCTTCATCTCCTTCCCACTGCAATATGGGGTTAATAATGCTGAGCTACCTTACAACAACCCTGCAAGGCACTTCAGTATTAAATGATGTGTGTGGAGTGCTTTTAACATTTTAATGTACTATATGTACCTAGGGGGGGTGTGGGCTCTCCCACACTAGAGGCCTTCAAGAGGCAGCTGAACAACCACCTGTCAGGGATGCTTTAGGGTGGATTCCTGCATTGAGTAGGGGGTTGGACTCGATGGCCTTATAGGCCCCTTCCAACTCTACTATTCTATGATTCTATGATATAGCTAAATCGTATTATTACTTGGTTCTGAAAGAGAGGTGAAATTAATTTATGTTTCCCTGAATTTATCCTCCAAATTTTCATTTATGAATTTTGATGGTAAAGGATTCTTGGAATATTCTCCAAATCAGTAAAAACAACAACACTTGGCTACCAGTTTATCAACAGCACCAGCACTTGCCAATTAAAAATGTTGCAGTAGAAGCCAAGTCAAATGATTATTTTGTAACTATATTGAATTGGGAAATCAAATTTTGAGAGGGAAATCCACATTTTGAATTTTGAAATTAGTGCAGTTTTATTTCAACTATTTTGAAATTGTTGGCTGTGAATGGACCACACTGTTTCCTTCAGTCCCTGGATGATTAATCTGTGATGAACTAACAGAACTGCAGCACTGACTGATAGCATGAGCAAAGGGATATGGTAAGAGTGCCATTTCACACATCTGTTGTTGTCTGGTTAAGTCAGGGATGTGTGTGTCTTCATCTGCAGATGCTCCACCATCCTTTGGTCTCATAGACGGGCAACCAACTCCAGAGTGGAAATTCAGGTTGGAAGTGAATGGATAGGAGAAAGGGTCATGTTGTGGAGTGATGTGGCAGAGATCTTTAGCTGGTTAACTTGTCGATCTCATTCCAGATTCTGATAATTCAATAGTAGTAGTGTGTTATCTAAGGCCTACCAACCACATACATACAAAATTATATATATCGGGAGAAAATACATAGAAGTTAAGAAGAGAATCATGAAACAATAATAGAGGGTCCAATCCAAATGGCTACATTAAAAACATGCAACTTTCTTTTTAATTGAAATTTTAAAACACTCAAAATAATTACCAAGGATACTAAGGATTGTCCAGGAAAAGGTGGCATAACTTTCTCTGGCCCCTTGATCAAAACTACTGTTGAAGAAGATATGCAGGACAAGTTTCACCCTGCACCTCTGCAGTTAATCTGTTATTAACTGGAATAGAAGATTAGAGGGTAGAATGTAGTACCAAACCAGAGAAAAAGCTCTCTATATTTTGAGTAAGATAGCCAATTGAAGTAGGACAAGCCATTTTTTGAGGTTTGGGCCTGGCAAACTCAGGGCGTTACTAGACGAGGCTGTAGCGCGCGTTACCTTCCGCAGTCGTGTCGAGGCTTCCAGATGACGTTCACCAGGATCCGTCGTTATCCTGCGGTGAAGCCTCTTTATCCCGTCTTTAAAAAAGTGAGTTCTGGTGCGCCTTTTCCTGCCGGCCCACGCTAATTCGGAGTAGGTGTGGGAGGATGTGAGGTCACTGCGGTCCACACTGGTCAGGAAAAGGCGTGCTAAGGGGAGTGGCCAGCGGCTTCGGTCAAGCCGCCTCCGCCATTTGCGCCCAGTCCGCAGCTGGGGCAGCGCAGCTGAGCGGCTTTTTTTTTTATTCCCCCAGTGACAGTTTGCGCAGGAACAGAGGACCGGAAAAGTGGCTGGTGTGCTGCTGGGGATGGGTGGGGGATGTGCGCCTGTTTTTTCTACTTCAACCTCTGCGTGGGTCACTTTTCGGAAAGGCCGGCATCCCACAGTAATGGGAAGTTGGTGACTCCTCGCGGTGGGCAGCCACAGCGGCCGCATAATGGCAGTGCTGTACGCTGCGCCGAAGATGTAAAGGCTAGCGGGGACTGAGGGGGACGGTCCAGGCATGAAGGGCTGTGTGCCTGTTGGTATGGGTACGCAGCTGGAAGAGGGCACAGCTGTTTCTGGGCTGCTGCCATGCCTACACCCAGATGTGGGTTGGGTCTGTGGGATGGGGGGGAGGGCACAGAGGCGGTCATCGCCACTGACACTTCAGAGGCATGATGGGAGATGTAGGCACAGAGTGCCCGTGCAAACGACTGACCTCGGGTCATATGACACCCGCCACGACCCCCATCAGGAAGTGACCGCATCAATGTTGACCCTCAACACCGGCACTTACTGGTGCCTGAGGGGGCTGGTACGCAGCAGCAGCAGCAGCAGCAGCAGCAGCCCTTCAGCTGGCACTGCCACTGCCGGTGCCGCCGCCGGTGCCGCGGCGGCATCGCTGATGGCTGCGCAAGCGATCTACGCTGTTTGCAGTCTTTCGGACTTGCGCATACCGTGCAGCAAGCGAAAAAAAACCCCACGGAAATCAGGCCGGTGTGGCTGCGCAACTGTGCTCGAGGCGGCAGCAGCACAACCGGCGCAAACTTCCGCCACAAATCTAAGGAAGGTGTGGATCATGAGGCGTCACAGCTGAACGGGAAAATCCGCTTTCACCGCTCCTCAACGACGGAACACCCGGTAGGTCTAGCAAAGCCCTCAGTGACCAAAGAGAGCATGGACCCTATGCCACTCTGTAGAAGTTTTGTGAATCAATATCTCTTCGTCTCTATTTAACAATAAATTTGGTGTTCTCCATAGACAACAAATTGGGACACTTTTTGCACCACTTCATTCTTCAAGGCAGACTTGCAGAAGTCTCTCACCACTGCCTGGGATAAGGAACTGGAGGCAAGCAAAAGACAGCAACAAACCTAAAAGTGGATGGAATATATCCAAGCCAAATAGTTTGAGAAATTAAGGCCAGCTTCCGAATTAGGAGCAGCACCAGCAATACAACTGGGCACACGAAATACAGATCTAAGAAAGAGGGACTGAATTCCTTCAAAAGAATTTTTAGAGCATGGAAATCAGATAGATGCTCCTAAGAGGATCTATGGTTCAGTTTTGGCTTTAAAGACAAAGATGGCCTCTGGAAACAATTGGCCACCCTATGTAAAAGAGCAACAAGAACAAAATGAACTATAGCATCCATATTTTGTTCAGCCTTGGTCTTTGCAAATCTCCCCTTGAGCTCCAGTTAGCAGCCTCATGAAAACAAATACCTAAATTTTAATAAGAATAAACTTGATTAAGTCTATATTTATCCAGGGTCTAAGAACATCTAACCTTCCTCTTAGAGAATAACACAATTTTAGATTAACGGTTAGAAGTTTTTTGTTTGCAATATTCAGCAAAACAAGTCAATAATTGCTTGAGAACCAGGCCTTTGCTAGACCTGGTCGAAAATCTGGGGGAGAGGAGGGGAGAACTCGCATTATGAATAACGCGAGATCTCGCCCTTATTCACACATGGGCCATGATGAGCTTTGGAGGAGAGCCGTCGCGGCCGCCTTCTCTTTTTAGTTATAAAGCGGCGGCAGCAGCACAGGAGAGAGGAACGGTAAGTGGTGCGTTGTTGTTTAAAAAAATTCTCTTTCTCCCCCATCTGCGATCTCCCCACCCCCCGGCCCCATTCTCCTTCCCCTGCCCTCCATGTCTGATCCCCCGCCCACCCCCCCACCAGCAATATCCGATCCCTCGCCCCCCCCGCCCCATCCGCAATGTCTGATCCCCTGCCCACCCCATGCCCATGATTCCCCTCCATGTCCCCACCATAGCCCTGATGCCCACAGCGCTCCTGTGGAGTGCTGCGGCCCGTCTGCCGCTTTTCCCAGCTACTTGGGAGTAAATCTGGTAGCTGGGAAAAGCGGAGGACCTGGCTACATGCCTGTGGTCTCGGACTCAGCCCGAGACCGCAGGAAAAACCAGGCCTGAAGCGGTGCTGGTTACCCCAGGCCCAGGGAGGATTCACCCTTGCCTGAGCCCGGGATACCCTGTGCGCCATCTGGATGCACAGGGGTGAGCCCGGGACTCGCACTGGGCTAAAGCCCCGTCTAGCAAGGCCCCCAATTGTGCTTGAAAGATTAGAACTGCATTATCTGCAGAGAGAATATCTTTCTAGAGCTTGTCTTAGAGGTATGAGAAGATGTTGACAACAAGAAGGAGGGAAGATCAGCCAAGCACAGACTAAACAAAATGGGGGCAAGAGCACAGGAGGAGAAAATCTTCTCAAAAATATTGCTGCAACTTACCTGAGCAAATGTATTATGGTACAGTGCATAGATCAGAAATGGTAATTTCTTATCAAGGAAATACTGCTCTAGTTTGCTCCAGAGACAGTTATGGGATATGTAGTCGAAAGCAGTTTTAAATAAAGCCAGTAAATACATTACCTCCCTTCGGAATTTGTCCTTAGCTAGACCTACCTGATAATCCAGGATGGAGCAGGGAAGATCTCGTGTTGCAATCAATGCGAGATCCCTCCTCCATTTACACGTGAGGCGCGACGACCTCAGGAGGAGAGGCATCACGCCCGCCATTTTTTATTTTTATAGGCAAAGCAGCGCACGAGCGTGTGCTTAGGTCTTTTTTTTAATTTAACTTAATTTCCCCACTCCCCTCACCCTACCCCCGATGGCTCACGTGCGGCTCCCGGCTCCATCTGAGAAATCACGCGGGGCTGGGTCAAACCGCAGCAGTGGGCGACACATTCCGCAGTCTCAGGCTCAGCCCAAGACCACAAAAAAAGTGGGCCCAAAGAGGAGGACTCTATCCTGGGGCAAGGGAGAGATGATCCCTCCCTGATCTTGGGATCCCCTGTGTGTCATGTGGACACACAGGGATGATCCCGGGGTTTGCCCCGTGATAAAGCCCGGTCTAGCTAAGGCCTCTGTCTGCTAAGTGAGCAATGATCGAGAATAGACCAGCCAGACTTAAACCCAACGTGCTCCTCCCCTAAATGCTCATAATCATTAATCCATTTTTTCAATTTATGGCACAAAAACCTGGCATAACCCTTCCCAAGTTTAGATAACAAACATGTAGGTTTGTTATGGATCATCTTTGGAGCATTTCTTATGAACTGGGATAATAAAAACCTTAAACCAGGTTACAGGAATTGTACCAAATTTATTTGTTAGAAAAAAAGGGCCCCACCAACTGACATTATACTTCAAGAGTTCAAAAGGGATACCGACTGGTCCTGGGTCCTTGGCCAATTTTAATAGAAGTAATATTTCCTCAACAGTGTTATTTTTAGCTGGTGGCCATGTAGAGGTATCAGGGTGCAAAAAAGGGAAGAATTAGAAGTTGGTGAATGTGAGTCATTAAAAACTGAATGAAGGTGATCTTCCTAGATATTAGCTGGAATATGGCAATCAGAGCTACCAGTGCTATGACTTTAAGTGCCTGAAAGTAGCTGCCAAAAGGATTTAGAAGTTCAGATTAGAGGTGTCGTAATCAGCAATTGCCATGATTCCCTAATTGCCTCTCTTTTTTATGGTTTAAAAGATTCTTATATTTTTTCTGTAACTCATAATAAAAGTATTGTAATTGATGTTCAATATTTGCATGATAAATACTATATATGGAGTGAACTCCTGAATCTGGTACACTCCCCTTCAAACTGATGGGGCATTCAAAGAGCAAACAGGAGTTTGAAGATAGGAATGCAGATCTTGGAATAACATTTCAAAATTGGATATGCCCTCCTCAGCGGAAGTTACAACAGTATTTTTTCTAAGAATATGTATTATACAGGGTCACTCAACAAATCCTTTAACGGCTCCCCTGTTGTCTTACACCATTTGATCATTTTAGAGTTTCCAGAGCCAATTAGGAAATGGAAACTCTTGCAATTCTATTTTTAAAGTCCCTGATAATATGAATAACTCTAAGGGAAGATGGTCACTATCAGTGCACTCAGCAACTCAGAAGTAGCAACTCCATTAAGTCTTTTTGTTTCTTAGCATTATTGGATGAAATTTCCACACATACCTTCAGAGGGCATGAAGGGTACCACATTTTAGACACATAAGTACATCCTAGAGGTATCCCTAAGTAAAATTTCAGAAGGATTGGTGGAATGGCTAGGGCGTTATTTGATTTATTTAATATAATTCTGTGCTGCCCTTCTAGAACCGACTAGGGTATGCAAAAATTCAAAAAATAAAACTGAAATCAAATAAAAGTATAATAAGACAACGAACTTCACCTTAGAGGCTTCAACAACCATATTTAAATGCTCCCCTGTATCAAAAACACCCTGCAAGAAGAGCTCCCTGTAAACAAAAACTCAGTGGCATTGAAAGGGCTGAGCTAGAATAATCCTTCAATATGTGCTTGTTTTATGTTTGGGTTGCACTGAAAAACAGTATCCCCCCACCTGCATTCTAAAGTGGTATCATCATCAGTCCCACAATCACAGGTATCTACATCTGACGTTCTCACTTTATTCTGCTGCAAGTGTATCCTCAGACTTGGGCCGTTGCTAGACGAGGTCTTAGCCGCGGTGTGAGGTCCAGTCTCCCTCCTGTGCATCCAGATGACACACAGGGGATTCCGGGGTCAGGCCGGGCTAAGACCTCCCTTAACCCAGAATAAGTGGATTCACTTATGACCCGGCTTTTCTGCAGCCCCAGCCTGAGGCCGGGGCTGCGGAAAGTCTAGCGACTTCTGTGGCTTTTCCCTGCTGCTCGCTTACTCGCGAGTAGCCAGGAGAAGCCACAGACTGGGCACAGGGCTCCATAGGACCGCTGTGCCCATCGGGCTGGGGGGGGAATCATGGGGGGGAGATGGGGGTCGGGGAAAGACCGACCTGGCAGGAGAGGGGGGGAGAAGAGTGGGCACAGGCCTGGCAAGCGGGGGGGAAGAAGAACGGGGACGGGCCTGGCGAATGGGGGGAGGACGGGTGAGCGAGCGGGCGGGGGGGCATCAGGCATTGTGTGTGGGGGAAATCAGGGGCGGGGGAGCGGGGGACCCTTTATTTTTAAAAAAAAATCTTACCTGGTGCGGCGGTGCACTCCTGCGCACATGGCCCTTTAACTTGAAAAAAAATGGCGGACGCGATGGAGCTTCCCCTTGCCCCATCGCGTGTTACATGTGGAAAAGGGTGACGGCGCGCGCTAGCTGTAGCGCGCCATCGCCCCGACTCCTGGCTGGATTATCCGGTAGGTATAGCAAGGCCCTTGGTTTTAATTTATGAAGTAGGATCCCATTCTCCCACCCCAAGTCTGCTTTAGGAAAGTACTGCTGTGTTATGTATCAGATGTTATGCCCCACATGCCACAGTGCAGTCATCTAGAACCTACGAGAGCACTATGCCAATTATATTTTCCACAACGGGTTGGTTTCAATGTGCCTGCTAAATTGAACAAAACCTCCAATGTTTGAATGATGGGCTTGGACTATTTAAAACGCCAGATAATATTTAATTACTTCTTTAGTCCAAGGACTAAATAACTGTGGCAACAGTTAGACTGTGGCAGCAGTCTTGTTTTGGTCCTTCAAAGGCCGGATCTACACTAGTCTTATAACGTTGCTAGTGTCCCTTTCTAACGTGGGTCTCTGTATCGGTTCTCTGTTTCACGGGGCACGCTAGCATGACTTACGTTTAGCTGTAACGTTACTGCAGGGCACATTGTTAAATCCTTTCGTTGTTCTCCCTCCCTCTGAGCGTAGCAGAGTTGCTGGGTTTGCTCCGCCCACTGCCTGCCTCATTCCTAGCCAGCAGCGCAGGGCAATAGTCATAAGCACACACACACAAACCCCCTCCCAAAACATCTTAACACAAGTCCCAGGGAATTGCCTGAACACATAGGAGCCAGCCACTTTCCTGAAACTAAGCAGGGCTGGGTCTGGTCAGGGTTGGGATGGGAGACCAAATTGAAAAGTTTTAGCAGCAGCTGCATTTAAACCCAGCTGGTCATGAGTTTTGGACTGGGACCAAGAGACCCTTGTTAATTTTCCTGCACGGAGCTACAGCGATCCTTTGAGCGCTCCTCAGCTTCTTTGCAAAGAGGGGGGAAATGTTAAAAAAAAATCGTAAAAAATCAACCGATGACCCAATTTGATTCCAATTTTAAGGCAGGATGCATGGGAGTACTTCACAATAAAAGCAGATTCTAAGGTGGAACACTTCTGAGTCCTTTGCATGCAATTGTCAGTGATTGCACAGTATAACGCTGGTGTGATTTATTTGCTGTAGCAGATAAGATAGCAAACGGGGCGAAGCAAGGAGAACAGGAAGTGGGTGGAGCAAACCCAGCAGCTCTGCTCAGAGAAGAGGGAGAGGAGAATTACTGGTAGGACGAGGCACATGAATCTGCAGCCACACTGGAACTAAGAAACAGAACCTGTAAGTATGACTCATTTACAACGTTGGAGACCCAGGGTCACGTGACGCTATGCGTCACAGTAACCCATTCAAAACGTTAGAATAACACCAGTGTAGATTCCCACAAAGATGCAGGTTTTGGTTGCAATAGGGACTACCAAAATCTAATGTCCAAAGGCCTTTCCTTGGATTCGTTGCTCTAAATCCCACCAGACGTTATGTTTCCTGTTTCTTTTCATAATATTCTAAATGGAGTCTTTGCCTCCTTTAAGTATTTCCCCCTCAAAACACCAAGATATAACATACCACACATTCAATGGGGTGAGGAAGGTGTTAGCAACACAGAAACAACCAAGTTACAAAAGAGTCAGACATTTTGAGGGCCAAGTTAAACAAGACCTTAATAGGGCCAATTTATAGCCATGTGACTAAAACCTACAGTGGGGCCAGCAGAGTCTTGAAAATATTTCCCATATCCCCACTTTACAGTCCTCAAAAGGGCTGGTTTACGACCTGGCTCTTCCTGAAGCCCTCACGCCTTCAAGTAAATGTCTTTTTTGTTTCAAACTTGCACTTTGGGTAGAACGGTTTACACTGCCAGTTATCTAAATACTCTCTGACTGCACACCCACATCCAGTTCAGTCAGTGAATGTACATATGCGTAGCAGGGACTTGACAGTGCAATCCTATGCATATCTACTCATAAGCAAGTCCCAATTACTTCAATGGGACTTATTCCCAGGTAAGTGTTTATATGATTGCAGTTCATATAATTTACTAATAAACTAGAATGTTTATTGTGACTTAAAATATCTATATGAGGTTTTGATGCAGAACTGGCTGCCATTTCCCAACACCGCCATAGCTAGCAACTTCATAATTGCTGTATTTCCCGAGCAGCACAAATTAGAGGATTATTTCCCACTGTGTATCAGTTGGCAGCCTGAATGGGAAACACTTGAGCAGCAGGTGGCTCAGAAATGTTGCCATGATGCCAATAATGTGATGGGTTCTACTGTGGCATCAACACTGCATAGCAAACTAGTAAAGGAACAGCTGTATGAGGAAGAAAAAAACACAGCTCTGTCTGGCCAGACAGGTCAACTGTGCTGCTTTCTCTCATGTTCACATACACTGAGATGTGTCCCTGGGGCCATAGGGATTGATTGGGAAAAAACTCTTCCCCCCCCCCATCCCCATCTGAGGTTTTAGATGAAGCTCTGGCCTTGGAATGGATTTCTGATCTCAGCCCCCACTCCTCCAGGCCCCTCCTACCCACCACAATGGTCCCATGGTGTGTTCCTCTACGCAGTCAGAGCTACGGCCTTGTAGAGGTCTCTCAGAAACTAACATCACACTGTGACCTTAGTCACGTATTCACTCCATGTGTGAGCAGGGGCAGGACTGTGCCAAATAGCCCTGCATCCATGTGTACAATGTGAACGCCATGCAGACAGCACTTGTATGCCTGAAGGCTTCCACACAAAACAGGAAGGCCTCCACATGATCACCTTAAGAACATAAGAACATCTCCGCATGCTCCATTCATCATCTGAGGTGTTACTTGAGATCTCTTGACCTTTAAAGCACAGCAGGTACCTAATAGGAATAGAGCTTTTTCTGTAGAGGCACGCACCCTGTGGAACATCCTGCCAAGTGAAATCTGTTGGGGCCCCAGCTAGTACTGCTTAAATTATTGCTGGCAAAAAATATGGCTATACAAAAAAAGTCTTTCGCTGAATGCTCTTGGTTTCTTTTAACACTGTCCCAGGTTTCTTTGCTGTTCCCGGATGTTGTTTATTCCTGTCAGTTTATTATGTTAATATGGGGATTTGATCATCTTTAGGAAGGGCAGGTGAGATACTTGTTTTTTAATATTGCATGATGGTTTTTATTTGTTAGCTATTTTGTGTTCCTTTTTAAAAAAAAAAAAATAGGATGGGATATCAGTTTTAAAGCTAAAAGGAAAGGAAAGGAACCTCTTGTGCAAAGCACTTGAGTCATTGCTGACTCCTAGAGGGACGCCTGCTTTTGCTGACGTTTCCTTGGCAGACTTTGTAGTGGGGTGGTTTGCCATTGCCTTCCCCAGTCATGGTTACCTTTCCCCCAGCTAGCTGGGTACTCATTTTACCGACCTCTGAAGGATGGAAGGCTGACTTGACCTGAGCCGGCTGCCTGGGATCGAACTCAGGCTGTGGGGAGAGTTTCGGCTGCAGTAACTGCCGCTTACCACTCTGCGCCACACGAACTAAATAAACAAATAAATAACATGTATAGGCATATGTATGAAGGTGCCTTGGTACAGGCATTGACACAGGATGTGTGAATGCCAGTGAGTGGGGCTAACTAGGGCACTCTCTGCTCATGCATGATTTGAACAAATAGGTGTCATTTCTGAACAGGACTCTTTTCACAATCAAAAGATATTATTATTATTATTATTATTATTATTATTATTATTATTATTATTATTATATAATACCCCATAGACAAAGCTCTCTGGGCAGTTTACAAAAGCTTCAGCTATGGAGCGGTATATAAATGTAATAAATAATAATAATAATAATAATAATAATAATAATAATAATGATGATGTTATGCAGATAGTGATCACTCACAGTTAACTCTGTAATAGTACCATTTGCTTTCACTCTCTTTTTAGAGCTGAAATGCAGTTTAAGTTTTTTCTTGTCTGGTGTTCTTCAACTGATGGATTCAAGGATATGTCTGTTGTTTTAAAGGATTCCTACAATTTTATCCCAAGTACTTCCCTTCATCCTATGTCAAAAGCAATTCCATCACTAATACTTGCCTTTGCCAACATGTTAATAAATAGGGTTCCCTCATACGTGAATTGATTGCCAATCATAGAATCATAGAATGGCAGAGTTGGAAGGGGCCTACAAGGCCATCGAGTCCAACCCCCTGCTCAATGCAGGAATCCACCCTAAAGTATCCCTGACAGATGGTTGTCCATAGGAGTTGAGATGGTGCTTAGTGACTTCAGATGAGCTGGCCAGATTTGCCATCCATAATGTTTCCTCTGACGTTCTAGGGTAGTGGTGGGCAATATGTGGCCTGCAGCCTGTATGTGCTCCCAGACCTTAACTGTGGCCCGCACTGCCCCCCAGGAGCAGCCGAAGAATTGACAATCTTTGTACACCGCCCAGAGAGCTTCAGCTATGGGGCGGAATATAAATGGAAATCATCATCATCATCATCATCCAGATTGGCACCAAATTTCAGCAACAAACTCTGACAGTGGGCTAAAAAGGCCTTGCTTTAAAGCTGCAGGTTGTCTTTTTAGTCCACTATTGTGGTTTGCCACCAAAACTTGGCAGCTCAAGGTGGGGGCAGGGAGCAGAACTTGGGGGTTCCTGGGGACTGAAATTAGCCCAATGGCCTCCAAAGTTGCCCTCCCTTGCTCCAGGGCAATGGGAAGAAATTAGGATTTTCGGTAATGCCTACTAACCCTCTAGCAACCTTCACCACTCCATTTTTCTGCTCTAGAGTTCCATTAGAGTGTCAAGTGCAGAAAAGGGAACGCTTGACCATGACCATCTGACCCCTTTTTCAAACCTCTACCAGATTGTAAAGTCAAACCTTTTCCAGTGCTTTCAATGCTGCAGTTATACCAGCCCAACATTCCAGAGTAATTGGTTAAGTCTAATACACATAAGTACCTAAAGTGTTTCTCTACAGGTGCAGTGTACAAACCTCAATTGCCAGTTCTGGTAGGTTGAATCAAGAGCAAAGAATCAGGCTTCCTGCCATTTAACAGGGGCCTCCTTGTGCTGGGCACATATGGGACAGAGGTGCAAAGGTGAGAGTGAAGGTAGTGGGGCTTCTGCACCTGTTGGACTGTGCCATGTTGCCACCGGTTTGGCCCCTTCTCCTGGCTCAGCCAGCTTGGCATGAACTGGCTTGGGAAGATGGATTCATCTTGGCCAATTGTAGAGGTGATGCCTTCTCTCTGGTTTGCTCACAGGCCATGCAACGGAACATGAGCTGGGAACCATTAGAGTTAAGCAACCGCTTTCAGCTTCTGGAGGATGAGTCTGGAGGACAGTTTGCAGAGGAAGAAGTACAGGAGACAATGAACCAACAATGAACAAGAGGCAGAAGGTAGGTCAACCAAGAAGAAGAGAAGAGTAGTTGTTGTGAGAGACTCCCTGCTGCATGAGATTGAAACCCAAGTATCTCGTGAAGACCCATGGACACGCCACGTGTGCTGTCTCCCTGGAGCACAGATTAGAGATGTGACTGAAGGGTTACCGAAACACATAAAGTCCACGGACACATACCCCTTTCTTCTCATCCATGTGGGAACAAATGATGTCGCCAAGCAGAGCTATGAAGAAATCATTTCAGACTATGAAGCTCTGGGAAGGAAACTGAAGAACTTTGGGGCCCAGGTAGTTTTCTCATCCATCCTCCCGGTTCTTGGAAGAGGATTAGAAAGGGAAAGAAAAATACTCCGGATGAACGACTGGCTACGAAGGTGGTGCCGACGTGAGAATTTTGGATTCTGGGACCACGAGCTACGCTACTTGGAACATAGACTGCTGGCAAGGGATGGGTTGCACCTCACAAGGGCTGGAAAGAATGAGTTCGGCCACAGCGTGAAGAACTTGATCAGGAGGGCTTTAAACTGAATCTTACGGGGGCGGGAGATGTAAACCTCGAGGCAACAATGGATGAAGGCCAAGGCACCACAGTACAGAGAACAGCTCCAATAGTGCCCCAAAATAGTGTCCGCAACAATGTAGGAACAAAGCCAGACTATAAAACACATGGGGGGATTCCGCACGTCGTACTGAGGGCGTAACTGAAACTTGGTGGGATGACTCCCATGACTGGAATATAGCAATTGAAGGATATAACTTGTTCAAAAAGAACAGAAGAAATAGAAAGGGAGGTGGAGTTGCACTATATGTTAAAAATACCTATCCCTGCACAGAAATACAGGCGGATCAGACTGGGAGCCCCATCGAGAGCAACTGGATTAAAATAAATGGGGCAAGGAATAAAAAGAACATGATAATCGGAGTCTACTACCGACCACCCAATCAAGGAGAAGATGAGGATGAAACTTTTTGAGAAACACATTGCCAGTGTTTCAAGAAAGTGTGATGTAGTAGTGATGGGGGACTGCAATTACCCTGATATCTGTTGGGAGACAAATACTGCCAAAAGCGGCCCTTCCAAGAAATTCCTGATATGTGTGGGTGATAACTTTCTCCTACAGAAAGTGGAGGAAGGAACTAGAGGATCGGCAATCCTTGACTTGATATTGACCAATAGGGATGACTTAGTGCATAAAGTGGCAGTTACGGGAACTCTGGGGGAAAGTGACCCACATCATACTTGAATTCTTGATTATGAAGGAGACAAAAGTTGAGTGTAGCCATACACGTACTCTGGATTTTAGGAAAGCTGATTTTAATAAACTCAGAACTATGATAAGTAAGGTCCCATGGCAAATGAGCCTAATGAGAAAAGGAGTGCAGGATGGGTGGGAGTATTTAAAAAAGGAAATTTTAAAGGCACAGTTACAAACAATTCCAACAAGGAGAAAAGATAGAAGACAACAGAGGAAACCAATGTGGCTCCACAAAAAGCTTAGAGATGACCTGAAAACAAAAAGGGATACATATAGGAAGTGGAAGGAAGGCCAGGCTACAAAAGAAGAGTACAGACAGGTGGCGCAGAAGTGCCGAAATGGCGTCAGGAAGGCTAAAGCTCAGAATGAGCTGAGATTAGCGAGGGATGCTAAAAGCAATAAAAAGGCTTTCTTCAGATACGTGAGTAGTAAAAGACAGAGGAAAGAAATGGTGGTTCAACTGCTTAATGAGGATGGCAAATTGATAACAGATGACAAAGAAAAGGCTGAAGTGCTCAATTCCTACTTTGCCTCAGTCTTCTCCCAAAAGCGGGTCTATGACCCCCCCTGGAAAAAGTGAAGCAGAAGTTGAGGGTGCAGGATTACAGTTTGAGATTGATAAACAAACGGTCAAAGAACACCTAATTTCCTTGAATGAGTTCAAATCTCCAGGGCCCGATGAACTGCATCCTAGAGTAATGAAGGAGCTAGCGGAAGAACTCTCAGAACCTTTGTCTATTATCTTTGCAAAATCATGGAAGACGGGTGAGGTGCCAGATGACTGGAGGAGGGCTAACGTTGTCCCTATCTTCAAAAAGGGCAAAAAGGAAGAACCTGGGAACTACAGACCAGTCAGTCTGATATCCATCCCTGGAAAAATTCTGGAGCAGATTAGAAAGAAGTCAATCTGTAAACACCTTGAAATCAATGCGGTGATCACTAGAAGCCTACATGGATTTGTCAAGAACAAGTCCTGTCAGACAAATTTGATCTCATTTTTTGATAAGGTAACCTCACTTGTGGAACATGGGAACGCTGTGGACGTCATTATTATTATTATTATTATTATTATTATTATTATTATTATTATTTATATAGCGCCATCAATGTACATGGTGCTGTACAGAGTAAAACAATAAAATAGCAAAACCCTGCTGCATAGGCTTACATTCTAATAAATATATCTTGACTTCAGCAAAGCTTTTGACAAAGTACCACATGACATTCTGATTAACAAACTAGCTAAAAGTGGACTAGATGGAACAACTATTAGGTGGATTCACAGTTGGCTACAGAATTGGACTCAAAGAGTACTTATCAATGGAACCTTCTCAAACTGGGGAGAGGCAACGAGTGGGGTACCGCAGGGCTCAGTCCTGGGCCCAGTGCCCTTCAACATTTTTATTAATGATTTGGACGAGGACGTGCAGGGAACGCTGATCAAATTTGCAGATGACACCAAATTGGGTGGGATAGCTAATACCCTGGAAGACAGAAACAAACTTCAAAGTGATCTTGATAGGCTGGAGTGCTGGGCTGAAAACAACAGGATGAAATTTAATAGGGATAAATGCCAAGTTCTACATTTAGGAAATAGAAACTAAAGGCACAGTTACAAGATGGGGGATACTTGGCTCAGCAATACTACAAACGAGAAGGATCTTGGAATTGTTGTAGATTGCAAGCTGAATATGAGCCAACAGTGCGATATGGCTGCAAGAAAGGCCAATGCTATTTTGGGCTGCATTAATAGAAGTATAGCTTCCCCTCTTGGCTAATAAAAGCTAGTAGGGATGGAACAGCCGGCTGGGCCAAGGAAGTGATTAATGCATCTCTACGCGAGGGAGTGGTCCCAGATCGTCTGAAAGATAGTAGTGTAGCGGTAGTGAGACCACTCCTGAAGAAAACTTCCTTAGACCCGGAAGATCTTAGTAACTGCAGGCCGGTAGCAAATGTTCCATTCCTGGGCAAGGTCCTTGAGCGGGTGGTGGCGGGCCAGCTCCAGACACTCTTGGATGAGACTGATCATCTGGATCCATTTCAGTCGGGTTTCAGGCCTGGCTTTGGCACGGAAACAGCCTTGGTCGCCCTGTATGATGACCTATGTCGGGAGAAAGACAGGGCGAGTGTGACTCCATTGATTCTCCTTGATCTCTCAGCGGCTTTCGATACCATCGACCATGGTATCCTTCTGGAACGTCTGGCTGAGTTGGGAGTGGGGGACACTGCATTGCATTGGTTCCGCTCCTACTTAGCAGGATGGCTCCAGAAGGTGGTGCTTGGGGGACATTGCTCGGCCCCGTGGACTCTCCAGTATGGGGTTCCGCAGGGGTCGGTCTTGTCCCCCATGCTGTTTAACATGTACATGAAACCGTTGGGTGCGGTCATCTGGAGTTTTGGAGTGCGCTGTCATCAGTACGCTGACGACACGCAGCTCTACTGCTCCTTTTCATCCTCATCAGATGTGGCTGTGGATATGCTGTGGGGCTGCGACAATGGACTGGATGAGGACTAATAAACTGAAACTCAATCCAGACAAGACTGAGATGCTGCTGGTGGGTGGTTCCTCTGATCGGATGGGGGGGCGTTCAACCGGTTCTGGATGGGGTTGCACTCCCCTTGAAGGAGCAGGTTCGTAGCTTGGGGGTTCTCCTAGAACCATCTTTGTCACTTGAGGCTCAGGTGGCCTCGGTGGCATGGAGTGCTTTCTACCAACTCCAGCTGGTGGCCCAGCTACACCCCTATCTGGACAGGGATAACCTAGCTTCTGTTGTCCATACTCTGGTAACTTCCAAATTAATTACTGCAATGCCCTCTACATGGGGCAGCCTTTGAAGATGGTCCGGAAGCTGCAGCTTGTGCAAAATGCGGCGGCCAGATTGATAGCTGGAACAGAGAGGTTTGAGCATATAACACCGATTCTGGCCCGCTTGCATTGGCTGCCTATATGTTTCCGAGCCCAATTCAAGGTGCTGGTCTTAACCTATAAAGCCCTACATGGCTTGGGACCGCAATACCTGATGGAACGCCTCTCCCGACATGAACCTACCCGTACACTGCGCTCAACATCTAAGGTCCTAATCCGAGTGTCTACTCTGAGGGAAGCTCGGAGGATGGCAACAAGGGAGAGGGCCTTCTCAGTGGTTGCCCCCCGACTGTGGAATGATCTTCCTGATGAGGCTCGCCTGGCGCCAAGGTTGTTATCTTCTCGACACCAGGTCAAGACTTTTCTCTTCTCCCAGGCATTTTAACAGCATTTAATATTATTATTATTATTATTTATTTATTTATATAGCACCATCAATGTACATGGTGCTGTACAGAGTAAAACAGTAAATAGCAAGACCCTGCCGCATAGGCTTACAATCTAATAAAATCATAGTAAAACAATAAGGAGGGGAAGAGAATGCAAACAGGTACAGGGTAGGGTAAGCAGGCACTGGGTAGGGAAAAACTAATAACGTTAAGTTTGTTTTTAATAGACCCCAGAATTGTTGTTTTTAAATGGATACTGTTGTTTTATACTGTTTTTATGCTTTTAAAATTTTTGTATACTTTTAATGTTTACTATTTTTAATTGTTGTAAACCGCCCAGAGAGCTTCAGCTGTGGGGCGGTATATAAATGTAATAAATAAATAAATAAATAAATAAATAAATAAATAAAATAAATCACGTGAGGTACTGGTTCCTCTCTATTCGGTCCTGGTTAGGCCTCATCTAGAGTATTGCGTCCAGTTCTGGGCTCCACAATTCAAGAAGGACGCAGACAAGCTGGAGCGTGTTCAGAGGAGGGCAACCAGGATGATCAGGGGTCTGGAAACAAAGCCCTATGAAGAGAGACTGAAAGAACTGGGCATGTTTAGCCTGGAGAAGAGAAGATTGAGGGGAGACATAATAGCACTCTTCAAATACTTAAAAGGTTGTCACACAGAGGAGGGCCAGGATCTCTTCTCGATCCTCCCGGAGTGCAGGACACGAAATAATGGAATCAAGTTAAAGGAAGTCAGATTCCAGCTGGGCATCAGGAAAAACTTCCTGACTGTTAGAGCAGTGCAACAATGGAATCAGTTCCCTAGGGAGGTTGTGGGCTCTCCCACACTAGAGGCCTTCAAGAGGCAGCTGGACAACCACCTGTCAGGGATACTTTAGGGTGGATTCCTGCACTGAGCAGGGGGATGGACTCGATGGCCTTGTAGGCCCCTTCCAACTCTGCGATTCTATGATTCTATGATTCTATGACAGGCTCAGTGTTCACACTGCCTTCCTTCTCTGCTGTCTTTGTGTGAAGTCTTTACCTCTGCTTTGTATACCTATTGTCTTGCTATGGACTCCTTTTAGTCTGAGGGCTGAGAAGGTCATTTACCAAACTCCCTGGTCAGGGATTTTCATGTTCCTCATTCAGCCTCTTTCGCTATTTACTTGTTGTCTTTGTCAGAATTGGCTGTTGGGCAGGGACCATATTCGAGGGCATTTAGGGGGGCTGTCTAAATCCTTGGAAATCCCCATGGTGTGTGCTTGGTGGCACTGCGTTGATTATATGATGCAGCTGCAATTGTGCACCCAACCCAGGACTTTCTGCCAAAGCTGCAGAGTAAGAAAGTTGAGGACTTACCCTGACTAGTTTCTCCAGAGCGAGGCTAAGATTTGCAAGATGTCATCAAGACAGCCCCAAAGTGTTGCTCCAGAGTCGCAATGGAGGTGTGGCCAGCCAGCGCCTGGTGGAAGGTGACCTGCAATTGGTCGCTTTTCACCAGGAAGAGGACGGGGTGGCGCCAGTCCATGGATGGCCACCGAGAATCCCCTCGCTCCCTCAGCATCGGGATTACCTGATGCCGCCCCCGGGGGAGAGAAAGTTTGAGGTTTCCGAGGGACATGGCGCCTACGTGGCGCCATGAAGAACCCCCCCCCCCAAGGGTCAGTTCCCTCTTGCATGTCGTCCAGCCTCCTTATGGTCAAAATCAGAAATAACAGCCTCAGTCTCCCTCATACCTATGAGTGGAAAAGTGGCATGTGAGTAAAGGAGACAGTGGGAAGTTTGAAGAAATATAGGGACATTCTGAAATATATTTATGGAGGCTTCCTTTTAAGTTCTTCAAATATCAAAAGAAGGCAGGATAGAAGCAGCAGTGGAAGAGGAATTTTAGCTCTTGGTAACCAGGGCTGCCACAAAAACTAACATATTCAATCACTTTGAAATCAACATATTTAACCTGGCTCATTTGTCCTGAGTGCCGTTTAAGTTGCAGTCCTATACATACTTACCTGGGAGTATGCTCCATTGACTCCTACAGTACTTATGTCTGAGTAGACTTGCATAGGATTGCACTGTTAATCTGATTGGTTGGTTGTAAGGACTTTTATGATTTCTGGGAACCTCTGAAGTTATCGTGTCAGAGGTAGGGCCTATTCAAACAACACACTAAGTTTTTATCGTTTGTTTTTGTCACCCGTTCTTGTAACAAATCATTAAGCAGTTGATATTAATGTTACTTTTCTATGTGGTGAAAATGATTAGTTAGGAACAGATCATGAATGGGATGATGGGGAAGTTAAAAAAGGGAAGAAAAATGTATTGTCATATTATAAATACTTATCTAGATGCAAAGCGGTCAATGATGTTGTCCCTTTTTATTTCATTTCTGACTGAGTTTAGAGTTCACAATGGAGGACCAAATGGGTGGATAGTTGGAAGAACGGGCATGTTGGGAGTTCTGTATGTAGCTGTGGTTCACTGAAACCGTCATGGCTCCTGTTTGCTTTCCTAGGCTGGAAGAAGCATTAAGGCAGGCATTTAGACATCATAAATAATCTTGTTCTGTTTTAGCTGTTAAAGTGCTGGGGGAAATGAGTAATAGTAGCACAAAACTGAATTAGAGAATCTCCCAGTGGTGCAATTGTGGCAACAAGTGATGAGGGGGAAATATAGATATTACAGCTGGGCGAGTGGAGAGGATCTGTGGCCATGATATTCAACTTCCACTGAACTGCAACTGAAGCTATACACTGACATACACCAGGGGCTCAATGGAGTCTTTATTCATCTTGTCATGTCGTGGAACAACTGGAGAGGGCCCCTTGGCCATTTCCATGCACATGCAGTATCTGTCCCCAAACATAATTTCCAGAATTTAGAACTCCCCGGTGAAATTAGGAAACAAACTATCCAAATGGCTAATAAACGCCCCTGCTGTGGGGTTTCCCCTTGGGTTAAGCTTACATTTCTACTGTTTTATTCAGACACTGAAAAACTGGCATCGAAACCGAGCCGTTGCTGTCAACGCGTTTCAGCAGTGCCAGCCACACCACCTGAAAAGCATCTTTGCTGCAGAAGCAAATGCAAGGATTTGCACCATGGCTGTGCTGCCCTCGCGCAGGCTGTTCTGCTACTTGAGAAACACTGGGGCTGAAGGAAAGATAGAAAGCCTGACCTTGGCCCACGGCCAGAAAAGGGCCTGAATTCTTTGAATTTGTAACACAAAGAAATCCAGGATTTGAGCTTAGCTGCAGACACGTCCACCCTGCCCAAAACCAGATGGTATCAGAAAAGACAGGAGTTACTGCACTTTCTAACACAGATTTTATTTTTATTTTATGTGGAAAAAGGTTTTAAATAATTTTAAAATTATCCTGCTAGTGCAAATGCAAACACACCCCAGTGTATTACCCGCATATTGCAGATTGGGAGGGAGACTGTGGCTAACTGTGGTTTACAAGATCCCTGCAAAGTAGCCCAGTATTGTTATAACTATCTTGTGGGGTTTGGGGTGCGGCTGCTGAGAAATAGTAGTGTACAACAACCTGGCAGTGTAGTCCTAAGTGTGGGTGAATAAGCTGTTTGGATCCAGGACCAAGGCTCTGTGAGAGGAGCAATGTCATGCAAGCAGGGGGTGACTAGCTGAGCTATTGGGCTTGGGGGAGTTGGGCAATGCCAGTGAATAATGGGAAAGGGGTTGGAAAACACAGTGCAATTCTTTTGCTATCTGACTCCTCCTTAAAAACCACAATCTACTATTTCCCCCAACATCCAGCCCCTCAACTTCATGTCTTAAGGTGGAAAGGGGATGCTGTGCAGGCAGTTTCAGCTTGCCACACTGTGCAATAGACGTTTGACACTGGATACTAATCAAGGTTTGGAGGTCAACACTGCATGAACATTTATTTCCCTCGGGCTCCTGTGTGGTTCCTTTGGACTTCTTAGGAAATATTTTTAAACCATTATACATGAAAAGGAATGACTTTTAAAAGTATAACCAAACATTGCTATATTGTATGCATTCCTTTTTTAAAAATAAAAATAAAAATGTGGTGCCTTAAAATGTGAAAATGCAAGTTTTGCTCCAAAATACTGATTACGTCAGCATTACTGCATACTTCTGGCTTGGTTCTCACCGAGGTTGTAAACCTGTGTCTGAATTTTCAGAATTACTCCCATATACGTCCTCCTAAATAATTTTGTTACCTTGAAAAAGAAAAAGAAAAAAGGGGATAACTTTGAAATGGGATTATGTTGGTTTTTTAGGACTGAGAAAGTAGCTGGGCACTCCCAAATCAGGAAAAGCCCCAGGTTTACATTTGGCTAGAAGAAAAAATGAGTGGATGGATTTAATTGTGTAAGTCCAACATTTAAAAAAACATTCTAAAACAATGGGGGATGTTTTTGATAATAATGGATGAAGGGTATAATTCAGGAAACCGCAACAGCAAAACGACTGACTGAATTTCAAGAACGTTTTCTGCTGTGTCGAAATGCACATCCCACCTGGTTTTATTTGCCCTTAGTAATGTTATCAAAGGGGATTTTATTTATTCACCCCCAAGTCTCTATTAATGCTGGAAGCAAAACAGGCCAAAACCCTTTTGTCTCAAAGGGTAAGAGTAAAACCTACAAGTTTTAAGATCTGCAGCAGATAGAACTTGCTGTCTTCTGTTCTTAGGCATTAACCTGAGTTACAGAATGGCAGAAGCGAAATATTTTTTCAATACTTAACATCTCTAAATATCGGCATGCATTAACTCTGGCAAGATTTAATGTCCTGCCATCTGCTCTGTTACAAGGGAGGTTTCAGAAAATCAGTTTTCCTGATTGCTTATACCCATGTGGAAGCAATGATATTGATACGTTCTACTCTGTTGCTCTTTTTATAGATTAAAAAGATTGATACGTTCTACTCTGTTGCTTTTTTTAGAGAGAAATTATTGCTTGACATCAGATTAGAAATTAATGCACTTCTTTGTTGCTTCAGGGCCACAGAGAGACATCTACACTACTGCTTTAAAGCACTTTATAACAGTTTTGACAATGGCATATGGAGTGTATCCTGGGCCCCAACAGTTGTCAAAACTGTTATAAAGTGCTTTAAAGCAGTAGTGTAGATCCTTCCACAATTGAGGCTTTTGCAAAATTCTTTTTGAATGCTATGAGAATAAGGTCTCTCCAGAACTGATTCTGCTGCATACTTCTCAGATTTGTATGAAACTTCGCCCTACTCTTTTGTATGTGTAAAGTCTGGTTGGTGACCGTAATAAAGTTGATGATGATGAGTAATGTTATTATGTAGCCAGATCTGATTGACTATGTCATGCCATAATATTATCCTGTTCATCAGGTGATGCTTGATTGACTAGAAATAAGTGAGACAAATCTAGGAAAAAGAAAGAACCAATGCCAAGAAGGGAAAAATAGGACCAGAGCAGAAACAGATAGGGGAAAGAGTGCCAGTTAATAGGATTTTTTTTAAGGTGATTATTTTCAAAAATTAAAGAGTTTTTCAAGAAATATTTCTAGCCCATGAAAGTTTTAAGTAAAAGCTTCTGTCCAGCATTACGTAGCTAAAGCCAAGAGATGGAGCATGAAACATGGAGAGATGCTGCATGCTCTGAGGCACCTTCTTGGGTGCCTAGGAGTATTTATTTATTTATTTATTTATTTATTTATTTTATTACATTTTTATACCGCCCAATAGCATAGGGACATATTAAGCTGCCTTTAGATTGAGCCTGGCCACTAATCTCTCTAGTTCGGTGTCGGCCTCCTTGGCAAACTCCTCAGAGTGGTTTCCCAGCTCTACTACCGCAGGGCCTTTAACTGACTGAGTTGGAAACCAACGCATGCAAAAATGCACCCTCAGTCACTGAGCGATGGATTCGCCCATAGAACAAGGCAAAACTGCCAGGGCCAGTCTAAACTAAGCCTAAAATCTCACTAATAACTATTCACCCACCATATAGAAAGCTAGCACAGAGAGGTCTTTGCTAGCCAGCTAGGCAAAGTGGATTATTTGTCCATTTTGGTTCAGGTTGTGGGAGGGTGGGGTGGGGGGTGTATACACATGTGCTGTTTCTGAATTTTGGGGTGTACAAATCTGCCACAGTCAGAGGGCTCGTCCACAAGGGCGCTTCGCCCCTGGATTGCTTCAGACTGGCAGCAGGGGATCTACATGACACAGCCGCCACTCCGAAGCAATCCGGGGCAAAGCCCCGAAGCTCCGCACTAAAAAAAGTCAGCCTCTGCGGAGCCTTGTTAAGAAAAAATAAATAGAATTTATGGGGGGGTTGGAAATCCTACCAGGCAGGGACCACCCCGTTCCTCCCCCCTTAGCGATCCTTCGTATTTACAGCTAAAAACCAAAAAACCAAACACATGTCAGTCCCCTTTTTTCCTTAACCCCCTCCCCACTAACCATAGGAGAGGGGGCACGGATGCTCTCAGGTGCCCCCAGACTGGCCGCGTGAGTGCTCGGGTGGGCTGGCGCGGTGGCACTGGTGGCACCTGCGCCTGGAAGACCCTCCACTGTGCTCCTTCCAATGTAGAGGATCGGAAGGAGCATCAATGCGCAGCATTTTCGTCATCATCAAGATGAGGGCAGAGTCAGCTCTTCCGCTTCGTAAACAGGATCCAACAGATTATGCCAGTTTTCCGATCTGGTGGCACATGCATAGAAAAACCCATTTGGATGTCATGAAGCCACACAGGCAGTTTTATAACCTTATTTAAAATATGCCCACTTAAAGAAAGAGGGAGAAAATGGACATATGAATGAATAGGGTAAATGTTGCGTTCTAAAAATAATAATTTAAAAAGCCTGGTTGAAGTGTTAGAGTGGGCGACACTGACTCAGCATTCAGTTCACTGTTATGGACATCTGTCATACAAACTGTGAATCTGGCAGGAAGCCAGGGTCACCTGATGGGTGAAGAGCCCCTTGTGAGTCTTCTTTGCTATGTCTTTCTTCATCCTTAATAAGCACAATTACCTGATGCCCATATTACTCCGAGGAAGGCAACACAAAAAAGGAACAAAGGTTTATTTTGCATCAGTTCTGTGCTTGGCACCTAGAAACAGAGTTCCCTGCAGAGGGCAAATCTTATACATTTCTTTTTTAATATATATTTTACATACCCATTTATTCTCCTCTTTAATATTCATAATATTGAATCACCCTCCCTCCCACACACACTAGGGACATAAATACATTTATCTACAACACATCAAAACAAACCTCTATATTGTAGTTTCTGTTACTTGGCATTTGTATTTTCACACTACTTCAAATTTCTTAGCTTGATTGTCATTTGTTTACTCACTTTTAAAAGAGTTAAAGAAACAATAAAATCAGAGGAGAGATGTGCTTTTAAAAGACAATGCTTTCCTGGCCAAGTTGGCAGGCTGGACAGCGAATACTGATTGCTCCTGATTGTGCAGCATCTGTCTTTGGTGCTTGCAAGAGGACTGGCTTGCAAGTCGTCTATATGATGCCATTTTGTCTACTCATTATCCCCAAACCCGGCAGCATAGCTACTGCGATGCAGCACTGATAGGGCTATATGGCAGGAGTGAGCTCAGGATATCCGGGCAGGAAAAATCGCAACGCCGTTGTCAGACGGTGGCAATAGGCAGCAAATATTGGGGGGCTTAAAACTGTTTTAGTTGTTGTTGTTTTCTGGCAAGTCTGCACAACTTTGAAAGCCTGTAGCAGTGCAGATGCGCTGCTATAGTTCATTGAATGTATGGGATATTCATCGTCACTGTCCTTACTTTCCGTCCCCCAGACTTTAATTGCCATGGCGACCGTTACTAGGCATGTCAAGCTGGCCTTAGCCCTGCAATCCCATGCCTCTCTGTACTGGGATCCGCCCCTAACTACACCCACTCTCTTAATCTGAACTGAAGCCACCGCTGCCAGCCAACAAACAACCGTGGTGACTTTGGAGCAAAAAAAAAAAAAAAACTCTTCGTAAAATGACACATCGAAAAAGCACAGTTTCGCAGCGAAAAGCGCGATGTGGCTGCAAGTTGGCTGCTGTGTCATAGAAACGATGGAGTGCAACTGCACAACCATGATGCGGTATAGACAAGGTATAGACAAGCCCTGGGCTTAGGACACCTTTCAACACCTAGCCAGCCTGGATGCTTCCTTCTCTTACAGAGGACTCCTGTGGGTGGTTTATGGTTTGAGCATGGATTGTCACTTCGTTGCTAATGATACTTAGGCACTGAATTGTCAATTAAACACTATTTCCCCTTACACAGCATTTCAAGATGGAATGCTGTGTGGCAGAGATCCTGCCTCTCCCTGCTAAGCATGTTATAGAAGCATTTTGCCTGCAAAGTTTTTTTAAAAAGTTCATTTTAATGGTTATCCCCACCCCCACCCCGCCAACGCCCTTCAATTAGACATGCCTTTTTAAGAAAAACAAAAACTGTTCTCTGGAAAGAGCAAAACGTTCCAGAAGGGGAGAAGGCAAAACTCTTTGAAGAAAGACATATTTCAGTTCAGATATAATTTCCTTTTGCTACAGTGGCTGAGAGAATGGATTTGGATCATAAACTATAGAAGGCAAGATAGGGAAAGATGAAGCAATGGCCTCTCATGAGCAGTGCAGCTTTATAAGGAGGTCTTCTGGGACTGTTGCTTGCATCTGGGAAACACAGAAGAAACAGCACACACACTGGACTGCCTCTATTGTGAACAGTTCACACCAAGCTCAGATAGTTATTGCATATACTATATGGGTTTCCAACCCCCCCCCCCTCTTTTCCGGAAACAATGCCATTTCCTGTGTCCATAGGGAACAGAAGCCACTGAGTTACATAAGGCTTTTGATTCCAGTCAAGTTCTTTGGAATATAGCTATAGATGGCTTGCGTTTCCATGTATTGTTAAAATACAAGTCCTATTTTAAGTTGAAAAGCAGCAGGGATGAGATCACCAATAGCAATGATGAAATTCTTGTTGACCAAGATGATGACTCCAAGCAGCCATTAAACCATGTGCACTGACATTTGTGAAGAGGACCCTGGTACAGCTCCATACTGTCTGTTATCACAGGCGTTGGCGGTTGGCTGGCTGTTGCTGGGGGGAGTGATCACATGCATCCCATGATCCATTCCTGTTGAAAGATACTGCCTCTCTCCAAAGGCCCCATTGGAAGGCGAAGAGCAAAGTAAAGTGCTTTGGGTGGTAGCCAGTTTCTCAGGGCTTCCGGCCAACCTAGGAGAAGCTGGGAAATTGTATCCATACAAGTTGTAAGGGTTGTGAAGGGAAAAGGCATTGTAAGAGCTCTGTTGCATGTGGCCACTGCTAAACATATGTGAAGAAGAAGAGGTGGAGGCAGGGTTGCCAGCTTGCATGACATATTGAAACTGAGAACTTGGGAATGACCCCAGCTGGCCGCCATAGGCTTCCATCTTGCCATTGCTAGGCAGTGAAGAAGGAGCAGGCATTCCTGAGATCAATGATGGAGTCCGCTGAGGCATGAAGTTTTCAGAGGGCTGAGTGGCAGAAGTGGTACCACTCTGGAGCCGGTTGTATCCACTGTCGCTCAACCCTGGGTAACTCTGCAGGGCAGCCATGTTGCTTCGTGCACATGGGGGATAATCAGAGAGGTTAAGGTTACAGAGTTGGCTCTCCCGGCAGCCAACATTGAAAGAGTTGGGGGCCAAGTGAAAAGCTGGGGGTGAGCATGATGGAGAAAGAAGGTGAGAAGATGCAGAAGGTGAGGGGGTCCCTGTGCTGGAAGTTGTGGGTGAAGTGCCTGTGCTGCCCCCTAGAAAACAAAAATTAAAAAGAAATTTTAAAAGGTCTCTGAATGCAGAATGTAAACAAATAACACATGCCTAATGAATGAACAAATTAATGAAGTAATATACATGTTTATATTCCTCCCTTCTGCTGCTTATCCAGATTGGCTAACAACAATTAAAACCAAATACAATAAAATTATAAAACAACAACATTAACAAAGGAGGCCATTAAGGGTTGCTTCTGTTAATAGTGCTACGCTCTGCATTTGGGTAGACTAACCTGATGGACGGAACACAGTCCCTCAATTTCTGAATGAAGAAACTTACTCCAATGGATTCCCATATAATGTCCATCTGGTATTTTCTAAAAACCACTACTTTTAGTTTACCAAAATTTTCAATTGTTCATTGCGGTGATAGAAACAAAACTGTCTTCATAGTCCACACAGTGCAACATGCAAATGCAAATTAAAATAGCATCATCGATGAGTATATAAAAGGATAGATATTCTGTTATTCTCTATTGTCACTGAAAAATGTTGCCTTTTTAAAAATGCCACAGCATCATTTAGAAATAGATTAAATAGCCGAGGAGCAAGAAGGCAACACTGCCAAATGCTCTTTGTGACTGAAACACTATTTGAAAGTTGCCCATCTAACCCAATTGTGGTAACACATGCACCCTGTTCCAGAATACATTCTTATTAAGGAACCTCAAAATTGTGAATTAATACCCACGAATGACAACATTCCCCATAGGCCTTGCCAGGGGCAGGGTGGGGTAGAAAAACTAGAAGAGGGAAAAGTAGCGTGTGAGACTAGCAGGGCTTAGGAAGTGTTGGTTCCTCTGCCAGGTTCTCCCCGCCGCCCCACCCTGCATAGGAGAGCTCTATCTGAATGTTAGATCTGTAGCCTCTATTGCCAAACATCTATGTCAGAAGTGCGTGACTAGGAAGCTCCTTTGAAGTAAAAGTTTTAATGAGAGGCAATTTCCACTTGGAGTTGTCCCAGGTCATTCAGGGAGAGGCGTCGCATATTAAAAATGATTGAGACAACAGTTTTTAAAGAAATTGCAATTAAAATGGTGGAAGGGATGTAGAGAAAGGCTCAAGATGGAATGTAGCTCAAAGGAAGAATTGGGGAAAACCCTTCCTTGAAATATTAATTTGTCCAAGGCATTGTTAAATTAGGGAGGACAAAAGAACTAAGGTTTGGGGGTGGGGTGAATTAGACGAGAACATCTGTGTGCCTTCCATTCTCATTCACATAGTATAATAAAGGATATGATGACAGTGTAACTACATGCCCCTGTTTGCCCCAACTGGACTGTGGCCTTCATACAGTAATGCAACAGTTATTCTCTAGAGCAGCAAACTGATGTGTACAGGCATTTAGTAAAGGGTTAGTACTGCAGTCCAAAACAAACACAGTAGAGAGTAAACTCCATTAAACAGAGTTTACTTCTGAGTAAACTTGAACAGAATTACATTGGCTTTTTTTTTTAGTGGCAAGTCAAACTTTGTTTAACATGTTGATTTAGTATGTGGTCTTAAACATAATGGGAGGGCAAAATTTTGTTGCATAGTGTTGCTTGTTCAAAATCTTTTTCAGATGGCTCTCACAGATCAAAGCCATGGATGGGAACCAGATTACTACACTGAGGTGAGTGAAGTGTTAACAGCCTCTAATAAAGCCTCCAGTACTTTATCTTGTGTACAAGACCTACCTAGCTTTATGTTCAAAACACTCACACCCAGGATTCTTCATTTACATGAGTCTTGTAAATCCTGGGAAACCATGCAACTATAAAGAAGCCCTGAAGGAACAAACTCAAAATGGGTGCTGACATGTCCATCCAGGACAGGAGCACCAAAAAAGGGGCACAGATTAAGCTGTTTTATTAAGAGTTGGCCACATCCAGCAAAGGATTAATCCATTAAGGAGGTGGTCCTTGGCTGAAGATAGACAGTTCTTGTTATTGTTCTTGATGTTGTTTTTTTCAGAGAGCTGACCAGCATCTATCCCATGGGTGTCTATGTTCACAGGGGTTGCTGGTTGTGAGGAGTAGGGGTTGGAGAACTTTTCAATCCTTCCAAACCCATGTTTGAAATTGCCTCTATCAGAGCACTTTTGATTCTTTAAAACGGTTGTCTGCCTCCAGCCTGAGTTCCAAGAAAGGAACTCAGGCTGGAGGCAGACCATCCAAGTTGGAATGAAGCGGACCATCCTAGTTGGAATGAAACCACTATAGTACCTCTCACTCCCAACTCAGGCCCTTTCTACACCTGCCTTCTGGGACATCACGCTTCTGTTTAGATGCCCAGGGACTATTCTGGAAGCAGGTAAGTCTGGGATCATCCCCCCTCCCTCCCTAGGTGTAGAAAGGGCCTCAGACATTCATCTGAGAAGGATACCATGTAGATGGTATGGGAAGCTACTGAGAAGTCAAGGAGGGCTTCATCTTACTTCTGGACATCCTCCTTGACCTCAACGGCTTTCCATATCATCAGCATGGTATCCTTCTCAGATGAATGTCTGAGTTGGGAGTGGGAGGTACTGCAGAGGTTTCATTCCGACTTGGATAGTCAGCTGGAGAAGGTAGTACTTTTAATTTTTGTGAACCGCCCAGGGAGCTTCGGCTATTGCGTGGTATAAAAATGCGATAAATAAATAAATAAATACTTGAGGAATATTGCTCAGCCCCATAGATTCTCCAGTATGGGGTACCGCATGAGTAAACTGCCCAGAGAGGTTTGGGTATGGGGTAGTATTTCTGTTTTTCCGCACTCTCTGCCCATCAGTGGAAATTTAAGAAGTGAGACAGCTTCCTTCGGTGCCTCCTTCTTTAACCTTATCAAACCCAGCAGGTGCAGGACCATCTGATCAGAGGAATCAGCAATGTCCTCAAGAGTGGTAGCCTGCGCTTATCAGTTCCCTTCTGGCTGACATTCCTATAGCAATTATCCCCAGAATGCTGAGTATTGGGTTTGGGAATCACTGGAATTCAAACCCATATTTCCTGCACACATTGTCAATGGAATTTTCCACCAGTTGATTACAGAAGGTCACAAATTCAAGCTATTATACATGTAACCTGTTACAACTGCATCTTCTGTTTTGGGTATTAGAAAACACTTGTGAAATATTCATCATTATGACAGGCAGGTATATCTGCGGAAGGAGGACTGTATATTTGGCAGGCTTTTTGGGACGAGCTACAGCCCTGGGTCACCCAGCTGGGTTGTCCTTTGGTGTGGAACTATGATGATGAGATTGTGCACTGGCCTAAAATCAGTATACAACCAACCTGGTCAGAAGTGCCAGTGCAGGCTTATCCACCATCAGACTGTGAGGGCGCTGCACTTGATGCACTCCAGGTGGAGAGTGTTTGGCGAACTAGATGTAATGGCAGCAGAATTGAATATAAATTCAACGGCCACTGATGTCTTATCCAGTGGCGGTCGAGTGGGACTTACAGCACGGGCAGGAAGGGGAGGGATCAGAGCTTTTCCTCAGCCCGTGCTTCCTCAAGCTGCTTCTCCTCAGATGTGTTTTCTCCTCATGGGGCTGTGAGAACAAAAGGAATCCCACAGGGAGAAAAACAGCTGGGGAGAAGCAGCTTGGGGGAAGCGCCTGTGGTGGGCGGAGAAGAGTTCAGCACCCCACCTCTGCCACCAATGCATAGGAAACCCACACAACACTGACACACAGCTCAGGTTGCCATCTCTAGTTTGGCCTTGTGAGGGATGGCACAAGCTGAGAATGACTGAGGATTCTCATTCTGAACCATTGCTGGGGTTTGAGCTGCAGCGTGGTAAGTAAGCTGACACAGTACAAAATGGGGTTTTTTTTGGGGGGGGGGAGTTACGCATTTTGGCAAACCCAAAACATTGTTAGCATCTCCTATCTGTGTTGTGTGGGAAAGAGAATTGCATATAGGAGCCAGCAACAGCTTCTGCACACTTGGAAAATGACATAGTACAGAGTTACTGGAACTCTCATTTTCTTTTTTTCTAAGTGTTCTTCATTAAACTCAAGAAGCAGAGCCAAATATTTTTAATAATGAGAATCTGGATCAGATTCAACTAGATTCTTTTTTTAAAGAAGTCATTTTAAAGTGTTTAATAGATTTTTGGCTCTCCCTAACCCAATCCCATAACATCTCATTGCCATGTGCATTTAATTAATCTCAAACCTGTTTTGTCCCAATAACACGCCAATCTCAGTGCTGGTGACGTTATTCTTGAAGAGTTCAGCTTCTCCAGAGCCCTTATGTTGTGAATCATCCGAATAATTTTGGCTCTTATTTTTGAAAAACTTGAATAGAGGCTGGTTAGCTTTTTTTTTTAAGCCAACATGATTTTTCTTCTTCATTCTATTGGAGGCTGTCAGTATCTGTCTTTTGCCTGATCTCTTAGTCAGAGAGATGATGGCCTTCTTGAAAGGAGGAGTCGTCAATGTCCTAGTCTGACAAAGCAAAACTACATATCTACTCAATACTATTGCTAATCACTCAGGAATCAATGGAAGTAGTGTCACACAGGACACAGTATACTACAGTACAGCATAGATGTGTGCACCAGCCACCAGATTTGGCTCAGACCCTAGTTTGGCTCTTCAGAAAATGGCCCAATTCTGCTCAGACCATTTCAGAGACCACCCATTTTGACTTGAGTACCAAACACAAATAGAAATGTGGAAATCTGAGGCTTCATGGCCCCCATTGATTATCATAGGAATTCTTTTTAAAGCTATAATGTTTTTCCTCATCATCGGAATTGGATAATATCTGCAGGCACCGTCGCCTCTTAGGAGACAATTACACCAGCTGTGTGTCAGAAAAATAGGTGCAAGGGTTCTGTGCTATGCACCTTTATATTTTGATTTTTTTTAATGGGGAACTGCAAATAACATTTTTATTTCTTATCAGAATTGGACAAAATTTGCAGGGATAGTTGACTCTTCAAAGGGACTGTGTTTGCCAAGTTTCATATGAATAGACACAGAGATTTTCATGCACAAGCCTCCTTGACATTTTGAAGATGACTCAAAGAGGATGTATATATCCCCCTAAGTTCCTTGTGGACCATTCTGAAAATGACAAAAATCACAGAAGTTGCCCTAAGTAAGAAACCTGAAATGTTTCAGAAGGATAGGTGCAGTGGTTTATGTGCAAGGAGTCCTCAAATTTGGTGTGTATGGGGGGAATGAGTCACCTCCCCCCCCCCATTTTTTGGGGCTGTTTGTATGAAAATGGTACCTCACTGAGCTGTTCCCAGGCATCAAACCTGCAAGGTTGCAGAATGGTAGGTACTGGGGCTGCAGAGTTTATGGTGATTAAAAAGAAGTTTAAGGCTTTTTTCAAAGAGAAGCCTGGTGGCATGGGGAGAATGGCCATCTCACAGACCTGACCTTGCCATCCCACCAAACTCAGTAATTGGAGCCCCTGGTAAAATTTACATAAGATTAGAAAGTGGGCCTGCCAGTCACTCAACTGCATTTCCTCCTTCCCCCTACTCAACAGTGTTTTAGAGAAACAAAACCAAAAGACACTGTTTGCAGGAGACATAAAGTCTGCTTATCTCCAAGCGCAAATTCATAACAAAGCCTTGTTTGGACACAGATTTAGTTTAGAAGCAGCAGCCGCGGTTCACTCTGTGCTTGCTGCGACTGGTGGGAGGGGAGCGTGGTTCCCTGGCTCCGCGCTCTGAATGCTGTCTCTGAGCTCAGAGCCAGAAAACTGAAAAATCCTATGCCCCCCCCCCCCCAGACGCTGTCTAGGGGACATAAGATTGTTCCCATAGTTTCTTTGATGCTGGTTACATTATGCTCTTTGTTATTGCTTTTAGAAATTTGTTGTTGCATTTCTACTTTTTACTGAATATATTATATGGTTTTATCATTATGTTCTATGAGTGCTTTTAGTAGGATACACACATACACACACACCCAATGTTTAAGTTGGGGTTTTAAGTAGGAGGATATCTGAGAATTATTTTACTAAAGGTTATGTCATTTTGTGTTGGGGGGGGAGGAGTGTTGTGTTAATCCCAGTTTCTGCAATGGCCTACTTGTGTCTGTTTAACAAAGCCCATTTTGACTGTCTTGCCTTAAGCGGAGTTAGTAGGAAACAACACCTTCTTTACAGGCTATTTGGAAGGATGGATCAGTATTTCTGCCTGTCAGAGATCAGCCCTGAACCTCTCTGTTGGAGAACACAGGAAGTACTGTGTTCAATTTCATGCAAGAAATAGTCCAGGTGAAACATAAAGAAATTAGTCAAATGGACACCATCTTTCACATATGACCTGGAAACCAGGGGAACAAAAAATATTTTGGACTCAATTTCAGCGCAGGCATTTCGTTTTGCAATGTGTTACTGCTGTTTTGACAGCTCCACGTGAACTATGGGAAATTGCTTCAAAGCTAGCAACATGGGCTAGTATGGAGAGGACCTAAATTATTCTTAGTTATTGATTCTACTGAGTTTCATGTTATTCTGGAGAAGTGCATGACAGCCTGTCTCCTCTAGAGGGTCAAAATCTTATATATATTATTAAAACTTCCTATTTTATTTGAACTTAGCCATTTCTCAGAGCCTCTTGGAGAGCTGCACACCAAGTGAAGTCTATAAATTCTGTAGGTGTAAAATGAGTTACATTTATGACTTTGGCAAGTGAGTTCTGAATTGGGGACAAAATTTAGTTGATGCCATCCTGAATGAGCAGCCAAAACAACAGTTGGTGGTCGTCTGCAGAGAGCTACCCAGTCACATGGTGTTGGCTTGCTTCCTGGTTTTTCAGCTGCCAAATTGCATTTAAAGAAGCTAAAAATACATGAAATATTTTCCTTTCCTTATATTACTTGACGATGTCAGCAGTTGCTGGAGTTGCTATGAGTGTGTTATTTGATAACCAATGGGGTAGAAGGTTATCAGTGCCGATATGAATGCAAGGCCTAATAGAATGCCATAGTAGTCTCAAAGTCCAAACATGTTCACAAATAAACGGGGTTCAAACATGTTCCATGCTGGGCACAGGGCTAGCTTACACAATTTCATAGTAGCTAGAGGCCACATCACACAAGAAGCAGGAGATGCATATTCGGACCTCTCAGATTTTAATTTTTTTTACTTAAGAACAGCTGGGGGTGGTGGTTCTGAACCTGATCAAGGCAAGGGTGCCACATGGAGGGTAAATTTTCCCCTCCCATGCCATTATCCCGATCTAATGAGTACTGTAGAAAACCCTATTCATTTCTTACATTTTGTCTAGGGAGATATAAGGAAGATTTTTTTATCAAATAGCACAAAATGAAGTCCTGGGAGCTTGTCAATGGACTCCAGCTGCCTTAAGGTTTTTGCATATATACAACAGCAGAGTGAGATAATTAGCAATAGAAACAGCATGCCTTTGGGTTTTGTGTTAAATTTCTGAAGAAACCTTGAATTGGTAAAAAGGGGATTTCCAGTGGCACCCAGGAACATATGTCTAAATATTGGACAGGCCATACATATAACAGTATGGAATTATGTGGGAATTGTCTTTCCACACATGTTAACAAACTTTGGGTTGGGGAAGCAGTGCCTGAATTGAAAGCAAAATAGACAGGAGGAAGCTTAATGAAATTCAGATGCCCTACCCCTTGACTCCTTCCACTTTTAATCAAATTATAGCTAAACCCTCTCCTGTGTCCTTCTAAACCAGAAGCTAAGGGGCCTCTCCGGCATTCAAGCACTGTGGGCGAAGGATCAGAGTGGCACCCAGGAATGTATTCCTATGAGCCGTCATTCTTAATACAGCATGACACTGTTTCACTCACCACGTTAGGAGCCTTTCTATATGAGGCATTTATTGTATGTTGATGATTCTTCACTCATAATAGTTTGCGGGTATTTTACATGATTTCGTCATCCTCCAATGCCTCTCCTGCTATTTGCAACCATTATAGCAGGAGGTGTTTGTTGTTTCCTAACAAGGAAAGTCTGTTTTTTTACTGTGAATGGAGGCATGAAATCCTGGTGTGTTTGCACAGCACCATCTAATGGTTGTGTAATGGAACATATAGAAAGGCACAGAAAGAAAAAACCTGGAAAAAGCACGTGTAAAGGAGCCAATTTTAATCCCGCAAAGAATCCGGACACATAACCCTCAGTAAAATGGTGGGTTAAAAGCCTCATGTAGAAAAGTCCTAGGGTTGGTTCAGACATAATACTATCCTTGGATTTGCATATCAAGTTATAATTGTTTATTAAAATGGCGATGAAACTGTGTGTTTTTTCTAAATTCTGCACTTGTGAACAATGCCCTATAAATGCTGGAGGATTAATTAGCATCAAGCGACGCTTGTGTGTGAATGCACCTAGAAGGTGAAAGGAGACAGAAGGGAAGCAGGGAAGAGTATTCCACTTGATCTTGGGGCTCTAGAGGTCCAGTCTGACGTCACCAGTGCCCCCTTGCACACCATGGTCAGATCTACACCAAGCAAGATATAGCACTATGTAAGTGGTATGAAAGAGGCATATGGTATGTGTCACAACAGTGGTCAGTGCACTTCAATACCGCTATAAAGCAGTAGTGTGGCTCCTGCCTCTTATATAACCACTTTCATACCACTTTCATAGTGCTATATCCTGCTTGGTGTAGATCTGGCCCATGTTCTTGGTGAGGAAAGCGGTAGGTAGAATTCTAGCCTGGCACTGTGGGGCTACCTCAAAGCCTCCTGCACCCTCGCAGTGTCCAGGATTTTATCTACACCTTTAAACTAGTCTAATAATTCCATGCTTTTTGAGGAGAGACAGAAAGGCAGGATAATGTATTAAATAAACTCTTGAAACTGTAGTTCTAGGAATAGCAAGGGCTCTCTTGCAGGTAATTCTCGACATGTATTTCAGACTACAATTCCCAGAAGACTTAGGATGAACCATGATAATTAATCTAACATGGAACTGACGTAGGTTTATAGCATAAACATGCTTACAAGCAAGGGAAGTCAGCAAATGACATTGCTCCTCCCTGCCTCCTTGATCATTCCCCAGGACCAAGGCAGCTCTGAGTTCTGTGCCAGGATTTCCTGGTGATCACTCAGAAGGGGACAGTTATATGCAGGAATGCAAATCCTTGGAGGATATTGTGACAAACACAGTGGAAATGTTACTACTTTCCTCAGGAAAAATAATAGCAGAGGTTTATTTCAGATCTGGCCTTTGCTGAAGGCAGGGATCATCTAACAGTGCTCCATGTTCCTAGGCAGTGACGAGAAGAAGCCAAAATCAGCAGGGAGGCAGTGCAGAAACAGTAAACATGCAAACAAGCAACATCATGTCATACGTCAGAGAACCACAGATGGAACAAGAGAGGGAGGCAGCAGGAAGTTGACCACTTACAAGAGCATCCATTGTTCTGCTGATGTTCCTCACCGCCAAAACCACCATTGCATTGACTAAACAGATTTCATTCTACTTTCTATGATTCTATCAACCCTCTGTCAGGGATGCTTTAAGGTGGATTCCTGCACTGAGCAGGGGTGTGTGTGTGTGTGTGTGTGTGTGTGTGTGTGTGTGTTGGACTCGAAGGCCTTAGAGCCCCCCTTCCAACTCTACTATTCCATGATTCTATGATTCAGGTATTCTCTTTCGCCATCAGTTGTCAGTTGCTTCTCTGCGAGAATTTTTTCCCCCCAATGGAGAAATTCAGAACAATGGCTTATGTAGCCCAGTATTGTCTACCAACTAGCCCCAGATCCTTAGGCGGAAACGCCTTGCCTAGGCTTGGTACCTGAAACCCTGCTTAACTGGGGATTCCACCAATCGCTCAAATATGAACTAGCTCTACAGGGAACTCTGGAAACTTCATTTCAAAACTTCCTCTGTTTCTGAAACTAGTAGCTGCACTTTTCTGTTTTATATCTTTGCCTGGCTGTCAAGAGCCACAGGAGTATCAGGAATTCAGCTGGATACCATATGCCCATTATAACGCTGCTCTGCAGTTGTTTCATTGCCACCATTCTGGTGCCCATTATAAAATGGCTCACCTTGCTGTTTTTGCATGGTGGTGAAATCTTCAAAGGTGAGGGTGCGCACGGGGGGCCTCCAAAAGGCATATGTTTCCATAATGGCCTCCAGGCCAGTTCTGTGAAATGAAAGAAGAGGAAGAAAAATGTTGGTGAGCCGTAACAATATCCACCTTCACAAATGAGACTACGTACATTGTATTTTTCTCTCCGTCAACAGCAACTTGACAGTCATTTTCACAGCCGCCAGTTACGATGTTGTGCAAAACTGTACATTTTATCACCCCAATGTTTAATGATATGGTACGCCAGTTTGCACAATTGCATGATGGTTAACAATCCACTGTGGCTTGTTAACCACCCTGCATGTGCTGGTCGTGCCGACCAGGCTTGCATAATTACTCTCATTGTCCTGACTTCTCATGTCATGCAAACCTGGCCTGAGTGGCTTGTTGGGCCATCCTCGTTAGTTCACACGACACAAGAAGCTGCACTGATGAGGGTAATTATGCAAATCTGTCTGGCACATGACGGGCACTGAACTCATGTGCACCAGGCCAATATCTGCTTCCCAATTTTTCCCTTTAAAATTTTCTTGTTTGCTCCTAAATCATCCCCTCCTTTGTGAGGAGCAGTTTTAGTGATTACTTCTGCACTGCTTCTTTGATCAGAAAACTGATCTTTCCAAGCTGTGCAGAAGTGAATCACAATGGGTCTGAACCTAGACAACCCCTGAAAGGAAGATAAATAAATTAAATAGCACATGCAGAAAGAGAGGCAGAAGGTGACATGCCAGAGGTCACACTCAACGCCTGTGGCAGAACTGGAAACTGAACTCAGGGCTCAGATTAACCTCTTTAATTACTGACCATAAAGCTACAGAAGGGTTGGGAAAAAGAAGCAGCAAAAAAAAAAAGTAGGATAATCGAGAGAGACTAGTTAACCTTACTCCATTACTCACTCATTTCACTTCTGCTTTATTTCCTATCATTGGCCTGCCTTTTTATGGCTCATTAAATTTGAGAATGTGCTCATGCTTGATTTCTGAATCTCTAAGGTCCCTAGACCCTCTTAAGGGAGCCTGTGCAGCTCAAAGGAGAGGCACTGGCAGCTCAAAGGTTTTCATGACTTCACTCGGTTAACTTTCCAGAGTCACCCCGGAAACAAAGAAGTTTTACATATATTGAGCTGGCAAAACTCTATATTTTAACAGCTAGTTTAGGAGAGGAGAAGTTGTTGCACCATGTTTATTAGCTGCTAAGCTGTTGGAAGTAAGAATAGAAGGTATTTCCACATAGCACCCTCACAGCAGCACGGAATATTTCACAACAAAACTCTCCAGTTAATATGAAGGCCACACAAAGCTTAAGAACAAAGTTAATACAAAAATATGACCTTGGATTGTTAAAGCTAACAAAATCCATCAGAGTTACACTGCTAGAAATGTCAAAAAGAGCCATTCACACACTTGAAAGCCAGAAAAAACAGTATATGTGGTGGAGCAAGGGGCCAGCCGGCCTACCTCTCCCACGTGGTGCCAGTGTGAGCTCAATAATTACTGCCCTACTTCAGCCCGTTTTTGAGGGGGAAGAACTCAAACATACACCCATGGCATATACTCTGTCACATGTGGCATGAAGTGGGTTCTTATGGGTCCACTGTGTGATCATTCCTGTACAGTGTCTTGGGCCAGATCTACACTACTGCTTTAAAGTGCTTTATAACAGTTATAAAGCGCTTTAACTGCTTTAAAGCGCTATAAAACTGTTATAAAGTGTTTTAAAGCAGTAGTGTAGATCCGGCCTTGGTTTCAAATGTGTGAATCAGCCCAAAGTCACACAAATCATGTTTCTACATGCCTACACACATAAGCCCAGACCCATATGGAAACATGTGCAATGTACTGAACTTGTTCATGAAGCTCCAGGATGTCACAGTTGTCCTAAACTGCTTAAGGAGACTCTCTTTAGTTGCAGGAAGATCAAGCAAGCAAGGCTAGTCAAGCAGAACAGGAAATGGCCAAGGCCTGCCTGCGTTTGGCAGCATGCGTGGACAGCTCCTAGCCCCCAAGTACACCAACTGGGCCCACTAGTGATGACACCAACACCTTTTTGTTCCTTCTGCCCAACTGTTCCCCCAGCTGCAGGCTTATCTGAGTAGCAGCAATTGGGTCTAGGGAGCTGCCTGCCATTTTAAATTCCCTGTAACATCCCACTGCGCCCAATGTCTGGTGACTTCCCAGACTGAACCACTGCCACCAGGTAAAGCCATGGGTAGGAAGGTACCAATTGGTGGTGGTGGTGGGGACTCAAGCCTACAGCCAGTCCTGAAGCATGGCACTAGGCATTGGACCTATGTAGCCATTTTTGCATGGCCTCCTCTTTCCCTATTGCATTGGCTAGAGTCCAATGGCTTTCTACCAACATCTGATACAATGGGGAAAACAACGAAAGTTAGTCACATAGAGAGCAATTGGGACTTTTAACTGTGCCTTTTAATTTTACTGCTTTCAGTGGACTCAGGTGCAACTAAATTCAGTTAACTGTGTCCAGAGCTTTAGCAAACAGATATTGTTGTTGCTGTTCTTGTTGTTGTTGAGGCCTGGGAAACCCCAGAACCCAATTTAGGACCCAAATTGCTTTGTGTATGTGTGGGGCAGAGAGAGTAGTGGGGAAGCAATGCACCAATTCCATATCAGTTGCACAGCACCCTGTACAGAAGGCACACTCTGAACGGAAGTCCATGCCATCCAGCCCTAGTTTTGCTGTGGTTTGGCACAGTGAAGTTGGGGCTTCGTTCTGATTCCAGTCTGTGGCTGCACATAATCGTACAATTGAGATAAATCAAGAAACTGTGGGACATGGCATTCTAGGCCTATTGCAGTACACATGGCTGAGCAGACTCCAAGAATTTCCCCCCTTATGTGCTCTTTGTTGGATCTGTTTAATGTGCTGATGGGTTGTGGTTTTGCTGTTATTTTTGTTATTGTTTAAAAGGGAGATATGAAAAGAGAGAGAAAACATTTTTAAAGCACATAATTGTCAGTACTGGCATATACACTACTCATTTGTTTGGTATGCACAATGAAATTAGCAGGATCATTTTCATCCCCTCCCCGCCCCCCGCAAGCCCAAGGAATTGTAATGTCAGGCTCACTTATTTTCTGAAAAAATACAGTTCCCCCTTCCCTGATTTGTTCGTTTTACTCAAAAGGCAGGAAGTAGACTGAAATGGATTTCTAAAGTAGCCAGATTTAGCTTCTGCTAAAAGAAATGGATAATAATTCTCCAAAGTCTCAGGGAGAGGTTTTTCCCAGCCGTGCTATGTGAAACCCATTTTTAAACTAGAGGTATTGTGGGGGAACCTGGGACTTTCTGGAAGCAAAGCGTTTGCTCTACCACTGAGTTATGGGTCCCTCCATCTTTTATGAAGTATCAGATTTTGCGAGTGAGGAAAACAGATATCAAGTGCCAACATAAAAGATGGGTGTGGAGAGTGAATGAATATCACTAGTCAGTTTCACACAAATCTGCCAGTATATCCATGACATTGATCGTGGCAGTGGTTGGGGGACATTTCTCACACACACCCCTTGCCTCAGGCTGCATTGGATTTTGTGATAGCTTGGCTTGACGATCACTCCGAGGTCACAACTAGACCTAATGTTTATCCTGAGATAATCCTGGGTTCGCCTCTGCCTGAGCACTGGATCCCCTGTGTGTCACCTAGATGAACAGGTTTGACCCCTGGACGATCCAGGGATAAACCTTAGGTCTAGCTATGCCCTGAGATTTCAGCTGGTGCAGGTCAATGGTGCTGGTCAGGGGGAGCACTTTAAGTCAACATGCCAGGGTTTGTACAGAAAATGGCCTCCTGAGCATATTATTGATGTGCCAAGGTCATACAACAAAATCACATAGGAAGAGACTGGGCACGGTTCAGTTGAGCTGAAGTCAGCAAAATCAATGGGATTTCAAAGTATTTAATTTTGGCTGGATTGGGCCCACTCTCTGTGGCTACACTCAACAATGGGTAGAATGTCTTCACCCTGGACATCATCTGCCAAAGTTTGAACTTGAACAATCTCCAAAGGTGATGCAGAAAGTTTCTTTAGGCAAGTGTTCTGTGGCCAGTGATGTGAGGATTTCTTTTCAATAATTTACTTTTCTATTTTAGAAAAATAATTAACTGTACTGAGATCCTGGAGACAAAGATTGGCAATAAATCTAAATCCCCCACATATTGATTTTACCTCAGCTCAGAGATTAATTAATACATTACTGAGGCAGTGTAATTGCTGCCAAAATGGCTTCCATACAGCTTTGGTCCCTAGATGGCATATGAAATTCTACCCACTTGGGGCACTGACCATGCTTCCTCCCCTGCCTCCCTCGCCGTGCCAGTTTCAGCAGCCATGTTGTAGCTGAGGGAATGTTGGCACTGAAAGTGTTCTGTCCCTACAGTCTCACAAATAGGCCATAGCTAGACCTAAGGAGATCCAGTGCTCAGGCAGGGGCGAACCCTGGATGATCCCAGGATAAACCTTAGGTCTAGCTGTGGCCATAGTCTTGCACCAACTTAGCTTTAATAGCATCCAACTTTCTTCAGCATTCTAGAACTTATTTAACAAACAGCCTGGTTTGAACTCCATTGCCTCTCCTGGTAGGCAAAGAAAATACATGCAGTCCTTATTCCACATATTATTGGGAGGAACTGCACAAATTGCGCATGCTCACGATGATTAGAATTTTATATGTTATTTATGCAATTTGGGACAAAACCATTGGAATACACACACACACACCCCATAACTTGTGATTTACAGTTTTCTATATTTAGGAGGAATATACAATTTACCACCTCAGTGAGAACTAGACCGAAGAGGCTATTGGAGAATGACTGCTTCTCAACCCCACCCCACCCCCAAATGCTTTGTTTGAAGCTACAGATGCTTTCGTAAAGGAGGGGGTCGTTCAGATTGATTGACTGACTAAAATGATCATTCATTTCCGGCCCCACCACCAAGTGTAATTTCAAGTCACCCTCAAAGATTCAGATTTTCATAAAGATCTCAATTAAATTCAGGCACCTAAATGAAGAACAGGTTTCATAAGGTGTTGTGAGATCTTGGGGAAAGTATTGTGGATTTCAATTCCTAACCACGAATAAAGTTCTTTTGCATAATCTGGTCTTAGCAGGCAGTATGTCTGTCAACTTAGAGTTTTCCTTTTCTGTGCCCTCCCCACTTCCAGTCCTCAGGGTCTATTTTTGTCTATTCTATTGCAAACCCTCATTTCTCATGTTTTCATTAATGATGGTCTGGAAGAAGAAAGAGGAAAACTTTACAGACTCTATTTCATTAAAGCTGGCCTCTTTCATATGTCTCCAGAATTTGCTACCTCTCATTAGATTTTCTTTTGGGGTCTTAGTGCCATTACATTTTAATAATTGGTAATGTATGAAACGATTCCATTATTCAAAAACGGGAAAAGATGTTCCATATATCTCTTTGTTTTGGTAATGCCTTCCATATGGCCAGCCTCTCCTACCTACTTGCACACAAAGACTTTCTCATTGTTTTTTCAAGAAGCCAGTTCATTGGCATTTAGAATATATTGTTAAATTTTCTACCATGTTAGATATTTGTTGAATAATATGGTAATTTTAAACATCTTGTTGTCCTTCCTTATTTTTATGTAAACTGTTTCATATTTATTTATCCATTTATTAATTTACTACATTTATATACCGCCCCATAACTGAATCTCTCTGAGCGGTTTCCAAAGGTTAAAAACTGTGAGCATTAAAAACAAATATACAAAAATTTAAAACCAACAAAAGCATGAAAACAACAATATCAATTTAAAACAACTATTCTGGGGTCAGTTAAAAACTCAGCATATGTTGTTAACTGCCTGGGAGAAAAGTCTTGACCTGGTGCCGAAAAAATAACAATGTTGGTGCCAGGCGAGCCTCGTCGGGGAGATCATTCCATATTTGGGGGGCCACCACTGCAAAGGCCCTCTCCCTTGTTGCCATCCTCCAAGCTTCCCTACATAAAACTGACAATTTGTTTTAAGAGCGGCATACAAATCAATGAATATTGCAACTCACATCACCTATCCCCTGAACCATGTGGGAAGCTCCCACTCTACTGTGAACTCTTGTCCTTCCTCTCAGTTAGTGAAGGCAGGTGGAGTGGGGGAAAAAATTGGTGGGGGTGGGGGGGAGGGGGAGGGGGAGACTTGGAAGTGAAGCAACATCTAGCAACTCTAAGATATAGACGGCTTTACTACTTTTAAACCCAGGTGCACCTAGCGATTGACTATTGTGCTTTATAAACAGTGAAGTAAAGGCACTCTGCACATTCTCTAAAGCACTGCCCATTTTTTTCTGGCTTTCTGATAACTCCCCAAAGCTCAAGCATGTATGAAAGCAAAGCATTCCCAGGGCATGATCTGAAGGCCCATTAGGCAGCCACCTTGCTGGACCTAAGCAGGTCTGGGTCTGGTCAGTGCATGGAGGGGGAATGGCAAGGGTTGAGCAGGGTTCTACCACAAAGGGGTGTGTGTGTGTGTGTGTGTGTGCGCACGTGCGTACGTGTGTTGGGGGTGGAATTGGGTGGGATTTATGAGCAAATACAAACCATAGGTTTATAATGGACAACAAGCTAGGCTTTTAATGCAATTTTACACCTTGTGGATGCTATAGTAGCTAATAATAATAATTGACTGAAAAAGCATCAATCAAGCATAAAGTGGAAAAATAATTTTTCTAACAGGAAAGTTTTAGTGAAAGAAGACACCAAAAATGCACTCCTTTTTCAATGTGTGCTACTCATTTTTCACTGCTGGAGAAATTTTAAATGAACAACATTCTGTAACAGAAGAGCTTAATAAGAAACAACCATTGTTCTTTGCCCTGAAGAATTGCTGGCCCAATTCACACATCACAGCAAAAAAGCATTGTTGTTTTTTTTAGATCCTGGGTTACTCTGAATGAAAGGGCAAAAGGGCAGAAAAAAGGATGTTTAGCATAGAAGAGCTCTGAAGGATTTCTGACTCTCAGGTCCTTCTTGAGGGGACTTTGTGAGAATGCACCTGGGCATCATTGACTCCACATCCCCAGTCTCCTATGCCATGTTCACCAAATTCCATTTTGGAAAAGCTCTCAGGGAGACACAGGCAAAAGGAGTGGGTCAAATCCCCCAAATAACAGCATATTTTAACTTAAAGCTCTCACTGCTAGTAACTAAGCCACTGGAGAAGTGTTCAACCTTTTAGAATGAGGGGAACAACATGCAAAATCCAGGAAACGGCCAATGGATCAGCAATTGAGGGGAGGGGAGGGGCTTGAGGAATGGCGGGCCCTTGCAGGGAACCCTGGATGGTCAGATCTGGACCTCCAGAGGGCCAAATTTGCTCCCTGAGCCTGAGGTTCTGCAGCCATCATTTAGGTGAAAAGCATTTTTATAGGAGAGTTTATGTTAGAAGCATAACATAAACTTGGGCCACTGTCCTTTGGCTGCCCTGCTGCCCCATCTCCAAACTACAGTTCCCAGGATTACCCAGTTGAAGGAACGACCATTCAACTAGTTTGACGTGTAGATAATGCCAAAGAGAATCTGTCCAGGACTGCTTTAGAGCTCCATCACACCTGAACATTTGCCCTGGTATTATCCCCCTCCATTTATTTAGCGTTTGAAAGCCTTACATTTCATTTATCTCGATACCTCTCCTCGGAATCCCTGTTTCCCCCCACCCCACAGATCTTGTTTGTACCTTCCCTTGCAATCTATTGGTTGCTCACAGGGACACCTTGCCCTGGCATGCCCCCCCCCCCTCAGAACATCGGATTGAGTACGATGGGATAAAAATACACGTAGAGGGTTGAGTGCATTGCTGGAAAAACTGTTCCTTCCCCGCACTTGGAAACCTCACAAAGAGCGGGGGAAGAGGCAAGATCAGGGCAGGACATGGACAGCGTCATCTGAGTCCTTTGTATGCAATGCACCGTGACAGCGGACTATAACGCTGATGTGATGGGGCTCTTATTCTGACTCTGCAGAGGCTTTTTACTTTAACCTCACCATGAAAGTACCTACGGTGTGTGGTTTCTTTGAGGAATGCCTCTGAGAATTACAGCAACTCATTAGCTTAGCCCTACAATAACATCTTGGCAGAATCTTCATTAACAGGGCAGAAACCTTCATGCCCGATGCACTGAAATTCCGCTGTGTGGCTTTCCTGCATCAAGGCCCCAGGTGGCTCTCTTTGATGTGTAACATCTTAAAGATTTCAGTTCCTTTCTACATAAACAGAAAACTGCACTGAGCTCTCCACAGCCACAGCCATGTAGCAATTTCCTGCTCTCCCTAATGTTAATGAGCCACAAGTTTCCATGATTCCCAGTCTTTTTCAGGAAAATGAAATTGCAGCGGACCAAGATCTTATAGGCATCATATTCAGCAGCACCTGAGCTCTACCAGCCAAGCACATGGTCATGGACCAGCCTCACCAGTCTTGAAACCACTGAATATAGTTAGTTCATTTGCATGTATGACCTTCTTATCCTGTTCCAATTTTTCTCAGAGAAAATAAGCTCTTCAGCTCACCTCTTGATCTTAAGACCCATGCCTTTTCCGGTTTCAACATAGGGCAGTCAGATTTCTCCAGTCTATTCTAGAAATAAGCTTTTAAGACTAACTGAATTAATGTCCCAGCTACCTGGAAAATTAATCTAGATTCTAGACTAGATTCAGTTTGGACTCCTAGGTGTTGGTGTTCAGTGATGATGTTATTGTCACACACCAGAACCAGAGTACTGAGATCATATTTGGCCTTCAGGCCATGGTGGGACTCTCCCTGCTATCACCTTCCACTTGTTTTATTCACATTGTATATATAGAAGTGACTAGGAGGGTTGCATTTATGGTGACAAGGTCACAACTGCGAACCATATTGTGGAGGCCTAGCAGGCCTGGATCTGGTCAAACAGGGGCCCATAAGGAAAGAATGCCTAAAATCGAGTATCAAATAGGGCTGTGCACGAACCCCCCGAACCGCTTCGTGGCCCAATCCAGAACTTTTGGATTGGGTCTGAACCGCTTCAGGTCAATCTGACCCTCGTGGAGGGTCAGATCTGACCTCTCGTGGAGTGAGAGCCGGAGAGGCGGATCGAGATTTTGCCCCCCCCCCCCTTCCAGAGAGCTTTGGCTATTGGGCGGTATAAAAATGTATAAATAAATAAAATAAATAAATACTTACTTGCCTCCACGACAGACGTCAGAGGCAAGTAAGTGGGGGAGCGGGGACAAAATGGGGGCTGAAGAAGCCCCCTCCCCCCTTACCTGGCTCTGCCACCATTGCTGCACAGACTGTGGCAGCGGAGCCAGGTGAGCCCCCTCCCCCCCACTTACCTGCATTCAGCGCTCCGGATGGAGGTGAACCGCTCTGCCTCAATCCGCAGCTCCCCTGACCCAATTCAGATCTGCCTTTGGCGGAGGCGGATTGGGTTGCTCCGCTCCAGATTCGTGATCCGAATCAGAGCGGAGCACATCCCTAGTATCAAAATCCTGCAGTTTTAAACTTCACTGCCACCTGTAGTTTTCACAGGATCAGAAATTTAAAGAATCCACCAAACAATCCAGACATAAGGACATAAGAGAGGCATCTAACATCTTCCAGCCTTGTTCTTAATTATAGATGAGATAGTTATGACCTTCAGCCTTTATTGTCACCATGCGACTCAAAGTGAATTGGACTGCAAATGAAAACTGCCAAATAACGGAAGCCAAAGCTAGGCATTTGAGAGTTAGCATCCATCTTTGGAATCCTGCCACCACTTCTCCACAACAAAGTGGAAGAATGGGCTTAATCCTTATGCTACTTGCTACATCTATAATAATAAAGGAAGACGTGTGTCTGTCAGTGCCATAGATTAAAAACTGTGAAACCTAGTACTATGCAGATCCTAATGGTGTGAATCTCAGGATTGTTTCACTTTTATAACACATGAATCAATTTTAATGAATTTAAGCATGTCCATGTGTTTGAAGCCTGTAGTACCACCTTCAGTCACTAGGTGCATAGCCTTGCATACAGTTTGAAGCTAGGGTGGGTGAAGGACAGCTATGTAGCTGCCCGCTTCCCCCCGCCCCTTTAGGGGAATGAAGTAGGCAGACCCCTCCCTCAGGGGACGATGGAGGTGCACCATTGCAAGGGCCTTGTCTAGGGGTGCCAGTGGGCATCGCTTCACTCAGAGGAATGCGAGCAGAATGTGTTCAATTCCGACAGCTGTGTAGCATTGCTTGACAGCTTCACCATATCAAACTAAATATGATCTCAGTACTCTGGTTCTGGTGTGTGACAATAACATCATCACTGAACACCAACACCTAGGAGTCCAAACTGAATCTAGTCTAGAATCTAGATTAATTTTCCAGGTAGTTGGGACATTAATTCAGTTAGTCTTAAAAGCTTATTTCTAGAATAGACTGGAGAAATCTGACTGCCCTATGTTGAGGAGATGGGGCAGCAGGGCAGCCAAAGGACATAAGAGAGGCATCTAACATCTTCCAGCCTTGTTCTTAATTGTAGATGAGATAGTTATGACCTTCAGCCTTTATTGTCACCATGCGACTCTGTGAGAGAAGAAACTGCCGTTTGCGCAGGAAGAAGGGGGGGTGTTGAAACAAAGAGTAAACTTAACTCTCCAGTCCCGCTCTTTACTTGTCTGTGCACCAGGGGACGACGACACACGAGTAAGTCCCATGGAAATCGATGGGACTTAGGAATAAATTTGACTAACAAAAAACCAGGCGCTTACCCAACCAGCTCCTCCTCGCTCGCATGGCTCAAGGCTGCTGCAGGAGCTTCCTCTTTTCCTCTTACCGTATTGCTTCGATTCTAAGACGCCATCAATTCTAAGACGCAGTCCATTTTTAGAGCTGTTTATTTAGGGAAAAAAGTGCGTCTTAGAATCGAAGAAATACGGTATCTGGAAACTCAACCAGGGCAAAGGGTGTCTGGGAGGGTTACAACAGAGGGAAATGGGCCAGAGGGAAATGTAAATATATACACACCATGCCACCACTGTTTGTTGGCTCCTGAACATCCAGATCTGGCTGAGGTAAAAGAACAATTATGTTCCGGAATGCAATATATTTCAAAATGTGAAGCCATTTTATTGTACTCAATATTTGCTGTATTTGTTTCAGGAGCACGACTGGTTAGAAACTGGTTTGGAATGCAGTCATCCCATGTCAAGTCCCCAAAAAATCTACATGGCTAGAGAGCAAGAACTCAGATTCATTTCTTTGTTTGTTACTTATAATCTTAAATGGAACCCCTACAATAATAATGCAAGCTGCAGGTAGTAATTTAGTATAAGTCCCAATCTTTAAAGGCGTAACAAAACACTGTACTGCTTTCATCGCCAGCTGAAGACCTTTTTATTCTCTCAATATTTTAACACTTAATTTTAACTTAAATTTAAATCTTACTGTTTTAACTTTGTATTTTAATCTTATATCAATTTTGCTGCGTGGTTTTATCCTGGTTGTGCTTCTTATACTGTATTTTGTAATTGTGCTTTTAACCTGTTGGTTGTTTTATTGTGGTTTTAATTTTTGTGAACCGCCCAGAAAGCGTTGGCTATTGGGCGGTATAAAAATGTAATAAATAAATAAATAATAATAATAAATAACAAAAAGTAAACATATATAAGTCTGTGTTTAAGTGGTAAATAGAAAGCTGCAGCTCCAGCCAGGGGGCTGTCTATATATACGGAAAGCCCTGGGGTGGGTGTGCAGTGGCGCTGCATTGATTATACGTCAATTATGCAGTCATCATGGGGCTTTCCCATGAAACTGCAAAGAAAAAAAGTCGGGGACTTACCCTGACTTTTTTCTCCAGAGTGAAGCAAATACGGCACATCTGCCGCCTATCCTCGCTCCAGAGTTGCAGCAGAGGCGTGGCTGGGCAGATGGCAACCCCTGATTGGTCACCATCCACCCAGGCTGAGGGCAGGAGGTGGGCCTGGCCACCGGAAACCCCATGTTTTTGCTGCTATGTTGGGATTAGCTGGCACCACCCTGAAACAGCAAAAGTGTGGGTTTTGCTTATCGGAGTGGCAACCTGAAGCCGTATAGGCTGCCCCAAGGCCTACAACCAAAGCTTTATTGACAGTGAAAATAGATGCCCCTATGAGGCTGGGAGCTGTTCCCTTATGAATAGTTTCCCCCAGGGAGTCTGTTGTCCTTAACTTCAGTTCTACTAATCATGCTATAGTCTGAGCTCTTTTTAAAAGGTGATAAATTTGGAGATATTTTACTAAACAGCAGCAGCAGTGAATTACACTCTTGATAAAATATTGTAGAAAACTGCAGGCTTGGATTATCTGATCAGAATGATCTACTGAATTACCTACTATGTTGGCATTAAAATGGCATAACAGTCTCGATGGGCACAACAACACCATAACTGCGGATTAGAAAACTAGTGTGATACAGTAGCTCCTGCTAGCTCAGCAACGGTTTCCAGCTCCTGACGAAGGACAGTACATCCGAAACGTTGAGCAAAGCGTTTTTGGATTTAAATAATAAAACAATTTTTAACACGATCATCAAGTCTATCTCTGCTTAGTTTCCACGCCAGTTTTATTAAACCTCCAAAGTTTCCAGAAAACATATGCCATGATCCAACCATTCATGCTCAGAGAACTGGCTAAGCACAAGGATTTGAGAGAGAATCAGAAAACAAACAATAAGTACAGATTTGCCAACACAAGTTGTCCTGGTACTTTGTCTGGAAGCAAAGCCCTATGAAGAGAGACTGAAAGAACTGGGCATGTTTAGCCTGGAGAAGAGAAGATTGAGGGGAGACATGATAGCACTCTTCAGATACTTAAAAGGTTGTCACACAGAGGAGGGCCAGGATCTCTTCTCAATCCTCCCAGAGTGCAGGACACGGAATAACGGGCTCAAGGTAAAGGAAGCCAGATTCTGGCTGGACATCAGGAAAAACTTCCTGACTGTTAGAGCAGTATGACAATGGAACCAGTTACCTAGGGAGGTTGTGGGCTCTCCCACACTAGAGGCCTTCAAGAGGCAGCTGGACAACCATCTGTCAGGGATGCTTTAGGGTGGATTCCTGCATTGAGCAGGGGGTTGGACTCGATGGCCTTGTAGGCTCCTTCCAACTCTGCTATTCTATGATTCTATGATCATAGAATCATAGAATCATAGAAGAGAGATCATAGAATCTGGAGAGCAGAAGGGAAACTCTTCTGCTACTGACCAGGGGACCTAGAGCCACAGGAGGGGGGGCTGCACCCCCTGCTTCCCAGGAATGACCTGAAGCCAAGAGGTGGGGACCAACCTGGCCCGCCCATTGGCCAGAGAAGGAGCAGTGGCAGGCGCTCACTTGCTTCCCCCTCGCTTGCAGAAAGAACCCTTGGCTCCAACTGACAGTTTTCCTCCTGGGATTGTAGAAGGAAGAGGCACCATCCGTTGGCCGAAGGAGCAAGAGACAACAGTTGCTATTCAAGCAGTGACACTAAGCAAGCAAAAAACATCCTGGCTCGAAGTGCATTTAAATGCCCACCATCTTGTTCTGGTCTTTAAAAAAAACACTGATCTCCCTCCTCTTCCTTTCTCCTCCACTTCCATTCTCTTGTGTGTCTTGTTTTTTAAAAATTTGTAAGCTTCAAAATAGATAAATAATCAATATGCTGCTCCAGGTGCATTGGGAGCCTTCCAGCACCCTTCCTGGACAAGGGCAGGGAGAATGAATTGCTAAAGAAAGGTTACTCTAAATCAAGGAAGCAAAAATTTAGAAATCCTTACCTATTTCTTCCAGAATCTCTGAATCCTTTTGCAAATGGATTCCGGTCAATTTTTAATCTGGTGATCTGTAAGAGAATTAAATTGATTTGGATTCTTTTGTAAATATCTTATTCCATAATATTTTGGATGGCATTTATTATTCCAAAATCATAAAATAAAATATTATAATATTCTTTTCATTGGTGTTTGATGGTTTCCCCCCCATTTAAACAGTTTGCAAACTGTTAATAACATACATGATGAAGAAATGTTTTCATAAATGTTTAATTAACAGTTCTACGTCATTGTAAATTGTGATATACTAGTGCTAATTTCAGAGCATCTAGAATGCTTTAGATGTTGATGATGATGATGATGATGATGATGATGATAGCAGCAGCAATGAGCCATGCTTTATCCAATGCGCAATCACTCGCTTGAGGTTCAGGAGCAGTACTCAACCGAGGATACCTGAATGGGATTGACTTTCCTTTAAAATCCTGTGCAGAACACTTTCCCAAAAAAACTGGTCACACTTTCATTGCTACTTGCTTCACGCATGTTTATAACCAGCAACAGTTCTAAAAATACTGCTGATTGTCATGAAGTTCAACTTGCAGAAGTGATTTGTAACAGATATGTTATTACTAGAGATCAACTTTGCCACCTTGTTCATGGGCTCCAAAGAGGATCCCCCCCCCCACAAATCAGCAATCCTTTAGTGGGGGGTGGGGAATTTGAACAGAGACAACGTCTTTGAAGGACTTGCCATGGTGGTGATCCTCATGGGTCACTGCATCTAGCAGAAGCAGTGACTGTATCCCGGCTGTTATTCAGTGCCAGGTTTTTTCTACAGCTGCGCAACACCAGAGCGAGGACAGGGAACATTGCCCTCTGTCTGATTTGGCTTGCTGATGATGACGCGTGATCAGTCAAGTATGGCTATGTGGTGATAACATGAGTCCAAATCAGAGTGAGGGAAACACCTCCTGCCCTCACTTCACTGCAGTCAAAAGGGGAAAGATGACACTGAGAACATAAGTGGGGCGGGGGGAGTTGTTGCCACCACCACACATGCCGGCAAGCCACTCGAGCCAATACAGCTACTCAAAAAACTTGCTGTGATTCTAGAATTCATGTAAGCATACACTGCTCTAGAAGAGCACACATTCACGGCATTGTGAAGCATTTGTTTTCAGGGCAGCAAAGTGTGTTCAAACCACTTCCATCACGCTCAAGGTGAAGATGTCAAACTTTTTAAGTGTGGTGAAAGGTATCTGCCCTGTCTTGGGATATAGTGAATTTGAACAAGACTATTTCATCAAAACAGACTCCCTGGTACTCTAGCAAAATAGAATAGGTCAGGCATGACAGTTCCCATATATTTTTTTCTAGGATAATGGATGAACATCTATGCTACATATGCTACTTTATTTATTTAATGTGGATACCCTGCCTGAAGCACAAGTCAAGGAACAAGACTGCAAGCTGACGCAGCATTTGACTTGCATATATGCATATGTGTAACACACATTTAGAAAGTGGGAACACAATGCAGGTGAATAACACTTTTAAGAATTTGTGACATCACCCTTGTTCTACAAGAAAAATCAGTCCGTTGGTTTCTGTTCACCACTCTGCCGCAAAGATCATCTTCTTGGCTCGCCGCTCTGACCATGTTACTCCGCTTCTGAAATCTCTTCATTGGCTTCCAATTCACTTCAGAATCCAATATAAACTTCTCCTGTTGACCTACAAAGCTTTTCACTGTCTAGCTCCTTCCTATCTCTCCTCTCTCATCTCACACTATTGCCCCGCTCGTGCTCTTCGCTCCTCTGATGCCATGTTTCTCGCCTGCCCAAGGGCCTCTACTTCCCTTGCTCGGCTCCGTCCATTTTCTTCTGCTGCCCCTTACGCCTGGAACGCTCTTCCAGAACATTTGAGAACTACAACTTCAATCGCAGCTTTTAAAGCTCAACTAAAAACTTTTCTTTTTCCTAAAGCTTTTAAAACTTGATGTTGTGCAGACTTTATACTGTTAGTTTTACCCTACCCTGTGCCTGCTTACCCTACCCTGTGCCTGTTTGCATTCTCTTCCCCTCCTTATTGTTTTACTATGATTTTATTAGATTGTAAGCCTATGCGGCAGAGTCTTGCTATTTACTGTTTTACTCTGTACAGCACCATGTACATTGATGGTGCTATATAAATAAATAATAATAATAATAATAATAATAATAATAATAATAATAATAATTACCACATAAAGCTGCAGCAGGACAAAGAGAAAGTATTATTTAATTAGTTTATCTGCAGATCAGAGGTATGCAAGACTTTAATTCATTTGTAATAAGCAACAGGCCTGATTTCTGTCTCACATTTCTGCTTTTATGTCCCACTACACTGAGTTCTTTAGTGATCAAGCACTGAGAAAGTAGTGACGTATACTCAGTCCTTTAGCACAGCAGCTGTTCTGGCAGAACAGCAAATTCCTCTGTTCAATGCAACTTCATATTCTATGGCCAAAGATCCATAGATTGCAGTTCCCAATTTACTCTGTCCGGCTCAAGAATGCGCTGGTTTCCTAACGATAGGTTAAAACTGGAACCAGCAGTACTTGTGGAAATGTACTTATATTCCATAGCAAAGGGTTTCAACCTTATCAGGGAACCACGTCAAGCAATAAGACATATGTAGTTATATTGCAAATCTCATGTTGTAGTTGGCTGACATCACAGCAGAGGGATTTAGTGAAGGGTTTGGGGAAAACTTCTCAAACTGGGGAGAGGCAATGAGTGGGGTACCGCAGGGTTCAGTCCTGGGCCCAGGGCTCTTCAACATTTTTATTAATGATTTGGACGAGGAGGTGCAGGGAACGCTGATCAAATTAGTAGACGACACCAAATTGGGTGGGATAGCTAATACCCTGGAAGACAGAAACAAACTTCAAAGTGATCTTGATAGGCTGGAGTGCTGAGCTGAAAACAACAGGATGAAATTTAATAGGGATAAATGTCAAGTTCTACATTTAGGAAATAGAAACCAAAGGCACAGTTACAAGATGGGGGATACTTGGCTCAGCAATACTACAAATGAGAAATGCTCAGACACTAGCTAGCGAAAATGGAGTGCATCTAGTAATTCAGGATTGGTACCTGCACTGATAAGAAAACCCAGAATATTATTGCTTGACATTTCCTGGTTCCTCTGTATTTTCTGCATAGTTTTAGCCTTGGATTGGGGGGGGGGGTGTTCCCTAGTGCTTGTTTGACCCCCTGTTGTTTTTAATTCTGTCTCCTGACTCCTAACTGAGCAGAGAAGAAACGAGGAATCCAGCTGGATCCTAATAGGCTGGAGTCCTGGGCTGAAAACAACAGAATAAAATTTAATAGGGATAAATGCCAAGTCCTACACCTAGGAAAAAGAAACCAAATGCACAATTACAAGATGGGGGATACTTGGCTCAGCAATACTACAAGTGAGAAGGATCTTGGTATTGTTATAGATCACAAGCTGAATATGAGCCAACAGTGCGATATGGCTGCAAGAAAGGCCAATGCTATTTTGGGCTGCATTAATAGAAGTATAGCTTCCAAATCACGTGAGGTACTGGTTCCTCTCTATTCAGCCCTGGTTAGGCCTCATCTAGAGTATTGCGTCCAGTTCTGGGCTCCACAATTCAAGAAGGACACAGACAAGGTGGAGCGTGTTCAGAGGAGGGCAACCAGGATGATCAGGGGTCTGGAAACAAAGCCCTATGAAGAGAGACTGAAAGAACTGGGCATGTTTAGCCTGGAGAAGAGAAGATTGAGGGGAGACATGATAGCACTCTTCAAATACTTAAAAGGTTGTCACACAGAGGAGGGCCAGGATCTCTTCTCGATCCTCCCAGAGTGCAGGACACGGAATAATGGGCTCAAGTTAAAGGAAGCCAGATTCCAGCTGGACATCAGGAAAAACTTCCTAACTGTTAGAGCAGTACAACAATGGAATCAGTTCCCTAGGGAGGTTGTGGGCTCTCCCACACTAGAGGCCTTCAAGAGGCAGCTGGACAACCATCTGTCAGGGATGCTTTAGGGTGGATTCCTGCATTGAGCAGGGGGTTGGACTCGATGGCCTTGTAGGCCCCTTCCAACTCTGCTATTCTATGATTCTATGAAAAAAGAGACGCACCCCCTTACGAGGCACACCTGCTCTCAATACTTGAAGGGTTCTTTTCACTTTCCTGAGTTCCTAAATCTAACTATTTTCAAACAGCATTATTTTAAAGTCAAGTAGTTGTAGAAAGGGTTCCTTTTTTTCAGGGTTCCTGCAAAATCAGTGCATATTTACAATTTTAAGAATAAAAATATACATATACAGTTGAAACATTGTTGGACTTTCTTGATATTAATAGTTAGTTGGTTCCTGCTGGAGTTCTTCCAAAGGCTTGGATTTCCATATTAACAGCCTGTAAATTGTTATTGCAAATCTCCTTCGGTTCCTGATTTATAACAAATTCTGTTCCTCTGTAGTGTTTGAGGCAGTACAGTGTATATCACAGTAGTTTTCCCCCACACCCACCCTCTCTCTCTCTCTGTCTTTTTCTTTCAAGCTAATTTATACTGACATTTTCACTTTCTCCACTGACTTAAAGCTAAGACCACCATCCGACTAATATATTATAATGAAACTTGCTCATTGTGACATGTTTCTTCCTTCATATAGTTATGATAAATTGCTGATATATTTAGCTATATGGGTGCAATCATAGGCATTTTTATCTCAGAACTTGCTAATTTTATAAGGTGTTTTTGGGAAAGTGACAGCAGTGACTCATAGGTTTGAATTTAACTGGTATCAAATCCACAGATAATATCAGACAAGGTAAAACCAAATTAGACTAAAGGAATAGGGTTTCTAAGGAAAACAAATACCAGGTACTGGATAGATAAATCTCAGTATTTTGCTTATTATAATGTTCACATTTTTTTTCAAGCACATGTTCATTCTACCCCATTTCTGCATTACAAATGTTTTTTTTGAAGGTCTGCACAAAAATGTACCAACATTTTCATGCATACTTTTGCAAGCATGAAAATTTATCTGTCTTATGCAGGGGTCCCCAATGTGGCATCCTTCTGCAAGCACTTCCAATAGTGCCCGCAGATGGGTCCGCACGGGCACCTGAAAAAATGTAACAATTAAAAAAGATTCCCCCCATTTATTTTAATATACATACATGGATTTGTATGAAATGCACACAACCTTCTAGCAATTATACAGGGGTTTCAACAAAAGTGGACCAATGCAAGCCCAGCATTCATTTACCCTCTAGTTTAGGGGTCCACAACACAGCTCCCAGGGACACCATGAGGCCTGTGGGAACCTCCAGGGGCACACATAAATGGTTCTCAAATGTGGGGCCCATGGGCACCTGAAATGTTTTCCCCAGTTTTTAGAATATAGATGCATGGATTTACATGAAATCGTTCTAGCAATTCTACATAGGCTTCAACAAAAGTGGAACAAGCACCCAAATACTGTAGATATCGATTTGAAGGTGGCATCTAAATACCACCCTTTCAACTACTGAAAGCATGGTAAGGTCCTCAACTCATTGCATTATAGGAGGTGTGGTAATATCCATCTTAGCTGTCAAAAGGGTGCAGAGAATCCATTTAAGCTGACCATTTGTTAATTTCCATGAAGCGGGTAAATAATTTAAAAGAGCATATACATCAAGAATATTAAAGACAGTTCCAGTAGAAAATTTATCTGTGTAATAACTTCCTCCCCAAAAGAAGCAACTATTGGAGATTGCCAAAGCAAATGTTTAAAAGAAACGTTAGCTATATTGCACCACCAGGGTGCAAACCCATATTAAAAAGACACGGTGGGGTCTAATAGACACAAAACAAAAGTTTTTTCAGACTAAGGGCATGGCTAGACCAGGGGGGTGGAGGGGGATGATCTCGCGATATGATGATCATGAGATACCACACCCCCACCTCTGTCCACATGCAGCACGTGACGTCCTGGGAGGATGTTGTGCCCATCATTTTAAAAAAAATTCAAGACGGGTGCAGGAGCGCTCCTTTGAAAAAGTAAGTGTTTTTTTTTTAAAAAAAACCTCACGCTCCCCACCCACCCCCCAGCCCATGTCCCAGCTCCTCGTGGTTACTCATGAGGAGCCGTGACGAAACTGGGACGCCCGGCCACACCTCCCGCGGTCTCGGGATCATCCTGGGACTACAGGAAGAAGCGGGATTTAAGTGTGGGGCCATATCCCAGGGAAATGGAGGGATTATCCCTCCTGCTTCCAGGATCCCCTGTGCGTCATGTGGATGTACAGGTACGATCCCAGGACAATCCCCAGGATTTCACCCCGTCTAGCCATGCCCTAAGAAACAAAAGCATGCAAATGTGCATGGGAGGGGGGATTTGTGCATCTAGGGAGAATTTGCTCATTTTCGCAAGTGCGAATTTGCACAAATTCAGGAAACTGAGGAAAAAATCTGATTCTGTCCATGAGTGAATGACAGAACAAAAGGCACCTGACAATCCCTGAAATGCAGACAAAACAGCTTTCACAACATCCCTGCACCCCGAATAGAGGCTGGAAGCTATCTCCACCCCTCCGGGGTTGATTGGGCAAGCTGGTCCCGCACAGCTCTGCTTTCTTTAAGGGGCAGGACTGAAATTCTCTTTCTGTCCCATGAAATAAAAGTTGTCAACTGTCTCTCATGGTTCACGAGAGGATAAAATCCAGAGGTGGGTTATCATATGAGTTACTGAGTCTTTTTATTTATTTATTTTTATTACCTGCTGGTTTTGATAAGCGGTGACTGTGGTGAAGACTGTCTCTGGGAAGTTGAAGGATTTCACCCCATCACCTGTGGGGACTGGCTTTGTGGGAGACAGGTCACTGCTAAAATCTTTGCGGATCACATGGACGCGTGGTTGATACTTGTGCATTGAGTGCAGGATTATCTTTGAAAAGAGCAAAGGAAAGAGAAAATTATTTGAAATGTACTATGTTCTGTATATACTATAATTTCAGCACTGAGATTTAGGGAGGTGCACTGCACACCCCAAATTTTACCCTACTGAGTTCAGAATTTTAATCTGGGTACTAGTGGAGTTCAAGCTGGCCTTGCAATGCAGCAGCATGAAACAAGGAGATATGTGGGAAGGGGGATTGATGAAGGTAAGAACTGGTTCCCAAATAGGGTTGCAGGACTTTTTAAAGGCAGCAACATTATTTGGGCCAGCATTGGTGGAATTCATTAGGCTGTTATCAGAGCTAGCATCTTCAGGTATTAGCCTGTTTCTATGAGAATCTGGCAGTATGGGGAAAACTTTATCATGCAACAGAGACTCTGGCCAGATCTACACCAAGCAGAATATTGCACTATGAAGGCGGTATATAAAAGGCAGGAGCCACACTACTGCTTTATAGCAGTACTGAAATGCACTGATAACTGTTGGGGCCCACTGATGCATACCATATACTGTTTTCATACCACTATATCCTGCTTGGTGTGGCTCCTGCCTTTTATATACCACTTTCATGCTGCTTTCATAGTGCAATATCCTGCTTGGTGTAGATCTGTCCCTATATGGCTGTCTGGTAAGAACTATGGCTTCTCAAATTAATGCCTCAGAAATTGGATGCAGCCAGGTAAGGAAGCCCAGAGTAACACTTGTGCTAAATCTGTCTTCTGGTTCCCCTCCCACAGGTAAGATGGTAACATTCTAAGTGACGATGCAGGGTTCAACTAGAGGACTGTTATCCGAGGTTGCGGTGAAGGAGGCTTGGCGGGAGACCCCTTGGGAACTGCTGCCTGCAATTGAGATGGTGTTGCACCCTCCCACATTCCAAGTACTGAACTGGGAATTGCTTGGAGAAAGGCTGGTTGGTGAGGGAAGCTCAAAGCGTTACAAACGGGGTGTGCTTCTTTCTGACTTACATGGCCTTGGTCATCCAGCTCATTGTTGGTCAGTTTGAGTTTATCAAAACTGACAACTTGTCGCATCCAGGTGTCTCCAGATGCCAGGGAGTCAGGGTGGATATAAACCCTTGGAGGCACAGGGGAGTCAGCATTGCCTGCTACCATCCACTTGGAGCTGTGGTACACATATCTGTGAGAGACAAGGATGGGAGGATGGAGACTTAATTAAGATGTGTGTGAGCACGCATGCACGCACCCCACCTGTAGCTTCTTTCTCCTTCTTTCCTCCTTTTCTTCTATACTCACCAAATAGCAGCCAGGCTCTCAGATGATATGCACAGGCAGGAAACGCTGTGCGTCATCTTTAATGGAAACCAGATGATACCTGGAACCACTTCCTCACTTTTGCATCTCTATTAATCCTCTTTTCCAATTACTGTCCCTAAAAAACTTTGCACATGGGGCAGACTAATTGGTTAACCCTACTAATCCACAGATGAAAGCCTTCAGATATATTAGGAAATATTTCATGACTTGCAGATGACTCCTCTAACACACTCTGCACCTGCAGAGTGCCTCTTCTGTTTCTCAGATTACACTACGGGCATCATGATTCTGTCTCTAAAAATCCTTCGTGCCGTCTTCATTTTGATGTGTTTCAACATTGGCTGCTATATTGGTACTGTCCATTGAACTGAACAAGAACCATGTGCAGAGCTGCCCAAATTACAACATGCCAAAGCTGACATATTAGCCCAGCTTGAGAGAGTAGCTATCACTCCGGCATGAGGGATATATGAGGAAGTTGGGTGAAACTGAGAAGGACAGGGGCACACTAACAGAACCTGCCAGCCTGGATAGGATTTCTTAAGGACCGCCACAGATCTCTTAAAGACCCCAGAAATACAACTAGGAAGGAATATGGTGTTTGATTATTCCCAAACCTCTTCAATTGACTGGAGAGGCATCTGGGGGAAAACTTTATTAGCAAGTTGACTATTAACAATCATACCATTTGCTACTAGAGATGTTAGCAATAAATAATTCTGAAATTTTACCCCCAAACTTTCCAAATAATGAAACCACAATAGGTGGCATCAGAACCCCTGGATTTTCTCTTTCAAAACAGGAACTGCCTTTGTTTTTGAGGCCTGGCGTTAATCTACGCGGGTGTTTTGGTGCAGAGGGAGAAGCACTTCGGGGGAGTTTGAGACACACAACACTGACGCCTACCTGCAGCAACAACCCCACAGCCTCCCTTTTCAAAAGGCCCATTTTTGCAGAGTCCTTTTAGGGCATCTTTGTTTCCTTAGATGCAACTTCCATGTGGTTTGGCTGCACTGTGCACCATTCCTCTGAAGTGTGGGCCTTTCCTCAGAGAGGGCGAGGCTGCTGCTGCTGCTGCTGCTGCTCTCGGTTTGCCCCAAACACTTGTTTTGGCAGGAAAGCCTACTCCTACTCACACACATACACAGGGAAATGCATGGATTTTTTGCTTTTTCCTTCTCAGCCAGCTTTTAATTTTATTTATTTACACCACCTGAGCCCACATGGTTGCCTTTTGCCTAAAAGACAACTCTTGCTGTCATTGGGGGAGGGGGGCATTGTCCCCAGCTTTGATAGGGAGGACACTAGGGCAGGATCTACACTACTGCTTTAAAGCACTTTATAACAGTTTTGACAACTGTTGGGGCCCAGGACACACACTCCATATACAGTTGTCAAACCTGTTGAAGGTGGTGCACGCGTGTGTGTTTCTGAGTACATCCCATACACTGAATGTGCTCTAGTGATGATGGCATCCAATGATTTCTGAAGGGCGACGATATTTGCCGGGGGGACATTAGAGCAAGGTTACTGGAGTTTCTGCAAATCTACTCATTTAGTGGTGGAGCTGGGCAAGTTCCTGAACACCTTGTGTCTGTGGCACTTTTTGTGTCAGACAGAGAAGGTAACCAGGTTGGCAACTGCTTGAGAGCCCCAACCAAACCAGCACCTGGGATGGGTTAGAAGTTGCGTCCCACAGGGATGATGACTAAGAGCCTTGTCATCCAAGTACATCATCCTCTGAATTGTTTCCCCATTCTTTGCCCAGTTCAACACAGCAGATGGGCTCAGCACTGTGAGTCTTGTATTTATTTATTTATTTATTTATTTATTACATTTTTATACCGCCCAATAGCCGAAGCTCTCTGGGGTGATTCCTGGGGTGCTTCCAAGTGAGACCTTTCTTTTCATGCAATTGCCTCATTCACAAAATTTTACAGGAAGTCTAGATGGCATGGCCTTCAACTTGTAACCCTCCTGTTTTTTTGCATCACATTTTCAATCTTTTTTCTTTGTACAAAAGAATTGTTCAGGAGGAAAAGATGGGATCGCTGCACAACATCTTTTGACTGTCAGTGCCCTCCATGTGGTAGCACCTCTGCTCTCCCAATGTGGAATGTTTTGGAAGTGAGCTATTCCATATAAGTTGCTCAGTGAGACAGCTCCACGTCCCTCCTCCCTAAACCCTGTGGAGACACAATTTGTGTGGCTGCGTACGTAACGCTTCCTACACTTTGTCCCTCCCTCAATTCATTTTTAGCTCAGTGAGACATGCAAGAGAAATGATTCATTCCCGTATTTTATATGGCACACTCCTAAATAACTGTTTTCTTTATGCATTGGTTGCCCATATGTTTCCGAGCCCAGCTGAAAGTGCTGGTTTTATCCATGAAAGCTTTAAATGGCTTTGAGCCTAAATTACACGAAGAACTACCTTCTCCCATACCAGCCTGCCCACATGCTGGGGTTATCAGCAGAGAACAAGGGGGAGAGCTTTTCAATGGTGGGCACATACTTCTGAAATTGGCTTCCAGGTGGCCTAGTTTTTTAAAATAAATAAATTTGGGACATCCCTGGGAATTTTGGTCTTGACACTGGGGCCTTAGCTAGACCTAAGGTTTATCCCAGAATCATCCCAGGGTCATCCCTGCCTGCTCCCAGGATCCCTTGTGTGTCATTTAGATGCACAGGGATGACCCCAGGACAATCCCGGGATAAACCTTAGGTCTAGCTAAGGCCTGGGTTTCCTTTCTCTTGATAAGGGTGAATGCTTCCCTCAAGCTTTCTTGTTCTCAATAGAGCATTTAAAATGGTTCTTATTCCTAAGTAGTTCTTACCTGTACCTCTTGTTATCCACTGGCACAATGTCCATGGCTATGTAATACTGCTGGTGAGGGTCCAACCCTGTAATCTTCACTCTCATTGCAGGAAACATTCTCCTACAAAAGTGAAGACACACACACACACAGAGAGAGAGAGAGAGAGAGATTGGTCAATGCAGTAATTATGATTAGCCTAACAGAGCTTTCTTTGCTGATATAAAAATGCACCTAACTTCAATAGAAATGATGGAACATAGGGAACCTGTTCTATACTGAGTCATTTAGCCCACTACTGCCTACTGCAACTGGCAGTAGCTCTCCAACGTCTTAGGCAGATGTCCACCTTTCCCAGTACTGCTACCTAAGCAGGGCCAGTGCTACCATAGAGGCCACTCAGGCGGCCGCCTAGAGTGCCAAGCTAAGAGGGGTGCCGGGCACAGTGCAGCACTCACGCGCGTTGGCTGTGAGCCGGCCCAGCCCAAGGATCCAGTTGGGCCTGGGCGGGCGAGATGGCGCCCTGCGCCCGCCCAGCTGAAGCGAAGCCAGGGACGCTGGGGTGGGGGTGGGGTGGCTCCACGTTCGGACTTCCAAAACGTGCCCGGAAGAGAGAGAGAGAGAGAGAATGTATGGGGTGCATGGGGTCTTTGAGTGAATGCATATGTTCATGTGTGGTTTTGTTTGGAGTGAGTGATGCTGAGTGTATGCGTGTGTGTGTGTGTGTGTGTGTGTGTGTGTGTGTGAGTTGGGGGGGATGATTTGGAGGTGATATTCCTATTAAATAATGCATTTTAGACCCATAGACGTTCCTTTCCAATTTGTTTGCTATAATTGGCATGACGTATTTCTTGCACTTTAAAATAAATTAAGCAGTTTCAAGTTTTGTGCTTCTTATTTTTTCCAAGAAACATATGTTCTTAAAAATCAAAGTTGGCATTTTTTGGGTGGGGGGCGGTGAAAGTAGCTCACCTTGCCTAGGGCGCAAAATCTTCTGGCACTGGCCCTGTACCTAAGATCCTTTTAGCTGGGACTTTCTTAAGCATAGCATGTGGCTCCTCCCTAACTTTTGAACACTGTGAGATACTTGAAGTAGGGTGACCATATGACTGTATTTGCCCAGATTTGTCCGGGCTTTTGATGGCAAATCCGGGGGGGGGGGAGGGGAAATCCGGATTTTTTCAAAGAGCAGCTCTAATGGGAATTAACTAAAATACTTATAACTCTGTCATTTTTTAAGATAAAGGCATGAAACTTGGCACAATGGTAGCTCTTAGGAAGGGCTTTAGTCTTACCAAATTTGAAACAGATCCATTCATCCATTGATTTTTTAGAATTTTTTTAAAAATTGAGGTTTTAAAATTATTATTTTTAAAATTGTCATTTTTAAAGATAAAGAGATGAAACTTTGCACCATGATAGGATTTAGGTAGAGCTTTAGCCACACCAAATTTGAAACATATCTGTTCATCCATTGATTTCTTAGGAATTTTTTTAAAATTGAGGTTTTTAAATTATTATTTTTAAACCATCATTTTTAGAGATAAAGAGCTGAAAGTTGGCACCATGATAGCTTTTAGGTAGAGCTTTAGCCATACCAAATTTGAAACAGATCTGTTCATACATTGATTTTTAGGATTTTTTTTTAAATTTGAGGATTTATTTTTTTTTAAAAAAAATTATTTTTAAAGATAAAGAGATGAAATTTGCACCATGATTGCTCTTAACAAGGACTTTAGCTATGCCAAGTTTGAAAAAGATCTGTCCATCCATTGAGTTTTAGGACTTTTTAAAAAAGTTTGAGGTTTTAAAATTATTTTTTTAAAATGACATTTTTAAAAGATAAAGGGCTGAAGGTTGGCACCATGATAGCTCTTAAGGAGAGATTTAGCCATGCCAGGTTTGAATCAGATCTGTTCATCCATATTTTTGTTAGGATTTTTTTTAAAGTTCAAAGTTTTAAAATTATTGTGTTTTAAAACTGTTGGAGCCATATCTTTCAAACTCAGGTTGTCAAACCTCCTCTTTAGGGTTTCGCATATTGAGCAGTTTCAGCCCTTGGCATTAAGGGGATCTCCAGTCTTTAGGTAAACTGCCACAACACCCAGCCTCATGTTAGTGTAGAGAAACGTATGACAATTATACACAAGCTTTTAAAAATTGGAAAAAAAAAAAAAAAAAGCCAGCCATCTGGCCGGCCAGTAGCAAACCCTGTTGCAATGAGTGAAGATACAGTCAGAAAATATATTTGAGGGAAGGGGAGAATGTAACACAGAGAGTATAGCAAAAGCTTCAAAGTACAGCAAAACCTACAAAAGTAGGAGTGAGAGAAGTTAATTTCAGATACATTGAATCTCTCACTTGTTCTTTATTTCAGTGATTTTAACATTAAGATGCTATGTAGAACAGATTTGTCTTAAAAGTGTGCTGTAAAATCAGACATGTGACCAAGGCTATGTTTGGGTGGGTACGCCCCCTTGGTGCTGGACACGCCCCCTTGGGGGCCGGCCATGTTGTCCTCCCTTTTGGTTTCCAAAATATAGTCACCCTACTTGAAGATAGAGCCAACTTTAGTCCAGCCACTAATTATTTCAACTACTTGACCACCTGTACACTGTTTAAAGTTTTGATATCTAAGTTCTTATAGCCAAATTTGTTCCCATAAAACAGGGTTTGCACAACTTGTGAAGTTTGCAAGCTGCACATAGCTACCAGCCATGTATTGTGGTCTATCTACCCTATCCTCTCCCAATGTTTAGTAGAAGAAAATAGAGATACTCCCTTCTCCCCTGCTGCTCCCACCCATCATCACCTCTGAGTGATCTCCTAGCAACTGTGACATGGCCATCATGTCCAAAATAACTTCCATAAGAGATATTTAAGAGAGAATCCCTTTATAGAAAGAATTCACATTTACACTGATCTAAAATTATAGGTTCTGGAATTATATCAGTCCTTTTGCTCTATCAGCTCTATATCAAAATTCTTGTCATCCAATTTTCTTTTTGGGGTTTGGAGTTTCATATAAACTGGTCTTGCTTCTGAAAGGGAATCAATGCTTTGGCAATCTTTTATTGTTCTGTTTTTCTTGCAGAGAAAGAACAAAGGTTGCTTGGATCAAGACCTCGCAGTTGCTGATGAACAGAAGAATGGAGAAGAACAGAGCTTTGACATATGCTCAGACACTAGCTAGCGAAAATGGAGTGCATCTAGTAATTTAGGATTGGTACCTGCACTGATAAGAAAACCCAGAATATTATTGCTTGACATTTCCTGGTTCCTCTGTATTTTCTGCATAGTTTTAGCCTTGGATTGGGGGTGGGGGGTGTTTCCTAGTGCTTGTTTGACCCCCTGTTGTTTTTAATTCTGTCTCCTGACTCCTAACTGAGCAGAGAAGAAAAGAGGAATCCAGCTGGATCCTAATAGGCTGGAGTGCTGGGCTGAAAACAACAGAATAAAATTTAATAGGGATAAATGCCAAGTTCTACACCTAGGAAAAAGAAACCAAATGCACAATTACAAGATGGGGGATACTTGGCTCAGCAATACTACAAGCAAGAAGGATCTTGGTATTGTTATAGATCACAAGCTGAATATGAGCCAACAGTGTGATGTGGCTGCAAAAAAAGCAAATGCTCTTTTGGGCTGCATTAATAGAAGTATAGCTTCCAAATCGCGCGAGGTACTGCTTCCCCTCTATTTGGCCCTAGTTAGGCCTCATCTAGAGTATTGCGTCCAGTTCTGGGCTCCACAATTCAAGAAGGACGCAGACAAGCTGGAGCGTGTTCAGAGGAGGGCGACCAGGATGATCAGGGGTCTGGAAACAAAGCCCTATGAAGAGAGACTGAAAGAACTGGGCATGTTGAGCCTGGAGAAGAGAAGACTGAGGGGACACATGGTAGCACTCTTCAAATACTTAAAAGGCTGTCACACAGAGGAGGGCCAGGATCCCTTCTTGATCATCCCAGAATGCAGGTCACGGAATAACGGGCTCAAGTTACAGGAAGCCAGCTTCTGGCTGGACATCAGGAAAAACATCCTGACTGTTAGAACACTATGACAATGGAATCAGTTCCCTAGGGAGGTTGTGGGCTCTCCCACACTAGAGGCCTTCAAGAGGCAGCTGGACAAGCATCTATCAGGGATGCTTTAGGGTGGATTCCTGCATTGAGCAGGGGTTTGGACTCAATGGCCTTATAGGCCCCTTCCAACTCTGCTATTCTATAATTCAATGATTCTGATTGATTGCTGCATTTAATTGATTGTTTTATTGTGCTGTTTGTTTTTAATGTGCATTTGGATTTAGAAATAAATAAATAAATAAATAAATAAATAAATAAATAAGACTATTCACAAAATCCTACCAAAGGCAAAGCATGGACAGTACTTTATCAGGGGAAGAGACCATAATATAGAGGCTTCTCTGGCAGATAGAGGCAGTTGTGGTATGTGCAACCTTCCTGGTTTTGTAAACCCAGGTAATTTAAAATCCAGGACATTTGTTAGCCATTACACATAACTGTGCACTATGTTCAAGTTTGGTAGGCGTCATGACCCAGGAATCCAGCAGTGATATTGGACTCTGATGCCGATGATCCAGTGGTGCCCACAAAGGAACTCCAGGTCCAAGCACTACTACAGAGCCTTCAGAGACCCCTGAGCCTGAGTCTCCAGAGACCCCTGAGCCCAAGCCTGTAGGGACCCCTGAGCCTGAGTCTCCAGAGACCCCTGAGCCTAGCCCCAGTACTGGACCAGCACCCTCATCTACAAGAGCCCCACATTCCAGGGAGCCAATGCATCAATGGCAACAGCGTGCCAGGCATGTGCTCTTGGAAAGACGGAGGAGTGTTAGGCTATAAGCCAGAGGCCTGTCCCTTTAAGGCTTCTGGTCTGAGGGAAAGGGTGGAGTCGGGGACCACAACATAAAAGGCTTCAGTTTGGCCTCAGACTTTGTCAGAGCAAGTTGCTCACTAGGACCTTGCTGCCAGCCCCGTGGGCAACTGCTTGGTCCAGAACTGGACAGTAGGTCACACATTGTGCAGGCATGATCCAACCTAACTTTGGTCTCACTGGTGGTCTTGGAAAAGTCATCTAACTCTCAGTGGGTTTTCTGTAAAATGGGAGAATTAAGGGGTCCACTTTATAGATTTGTCATGAGGATGCATAGGAAGAGCATTCCAACACTTTGCATTCCGAAATTAAAATTCAGGCATAGCTAGTTTGGATTTTCAGATATTCTCATGAAAAATCAAATTTGGGGAAATTAATTTAGGGCCTTCCCAATTCTTGACCCACCAAGGTGGATGCAGCCCAGCAGCCATGTACAGTGAGGTTCGATAACCAGGGGGCTTAATAGATCCTGTGGTTTGCAGGGAGTGCGAAAACAAAGAAACTGCCAAATTATACAGCTACTGGGCCATTTTTTGTTTGGTACATCGCAAGGAGTTCATGCCTTGTGAACAACTTCCATGATTGTTTTCAGGTCATGGTGTGTTGATGTGGTGACATGTTTACTACTGTGGCAGAATGTATACATTTCAGTTATGGCCACCTTGATGTCATACCCTCAAAAAGAAAGAAAGGGGAAGCTGTTAAAGAAGGCATACTGTGGGGGTACCAGATCCCCTGATGCTGAGATCATGAGAAACTCAGGGTTGGGGCAGGTGCCTGTGATCTAGGTGGAGGTGGGGGTGGGTTCCTGCAGACCATGGAGTGGAGCCTTATGGAGTGGGTGGAATCTAGTAGAGGTAACAGAACCCCCTAGGCTAAGGGTCCCTGTCAGTGCCTAGTGGCTCAGGATGGAGACACACATACAAACGTGATAGGGGTGGGTGGGGATGGAAGTAATAGTAAAATAGAAAATCGCATAGTTCCTTGATTCTGTCCCCTCACACTGAGATTTCAGTCCTTCCCTTGGAGACTGTGAAGGTAAACCTCTAAGGCCATTGTGGCGTTACACCCCACATGTCAATTCCAAATGTATGTCTGCAGTTTGTAAGTCTGTGGTTTTTAGAATGTTGGCCTGAGTGGGCGGAGTTAGAATGTCTTGGGAGGGGGGAGGAGTGATATATATAAGGGAAGGACTGAGGGGATTGGGAGTTCTTGTTCTTGTTCTTTCCAGGAAAGCTTTTCAGGGAGACTTGTTAGGTCCTCTTAGAGTCTGTAGTGCTCTCTGTGTTTATGGTACTTAAGTTCAGGGAAATTTGAGAGTCAGTGTAGTGAGTGGTGTCTTTAGAGTGTGGTGTGCACGTAGTGGATGTATATTAATCAATACTGATAATAAAGAAAGTTCAAGAGTGATTGTGTGAGAAAAAGGAAAGCGCGAATGTGAATGAGTGACTGGATTGTATGGAAGGTTTCAAAAAGGTTTTTAAATGTTGTTATTTGAAACAAAGCTTATGAACTTTTAAAAATAATTTTTGATTGTTTTGTTTTTAAAACTACCACAAAAATCCCACGTGTCTGTTTGGCGTTTATCATCTTAAGTTTACACATTCAGCACCCACTCTGACAATCATTCACCTAAGTAGATATAACTCACAGCGCATTATTATATATATTAAAATCCATTCTCCATTTTAAACCCCTTTCTCCACATAGTTTGGAGGAAGGTGGGTATTATCCCTTGCCTCAGGCGTATCAAGCGGTGGTGCTTGGCTTGAGCAGGGAGTAGCCTCGGCCAGGTCTGGTGTTCAGAGCCTGTGTCGCCCCATAAGAAGTGGTGGCAGACGTGAGGTCTGGTGTTCAGAGCCTGTGCCGTGGCAGCCATAGCTAGACCTAAGGTTTATCCCTGGATCGTCCAGGGGTCAAACCTGTTCATCTAGGTGACACACAGGGGATCCAGTGCTCAGGCAGGGGCGAACCCTGGATGATCCCAGGATAAACCTTAGGTCTAGCTGTGGCCTAAATGTCAAACACTGAGCTCCAGAAGCCCTATGTGCTATGTGATGTATTCAGGCATAGTGAACTAATTGTCCCTTAAGAACAATGTGGCCTTCCATTAGTCTGGGAGAACAGACAGCACATATTATAGAACATTCTTTCGCACTGAAAGATTGATGCGCTGGTTTCATTTAAGTGTTGTGTGTACACCCCTCAATTGATGACTACATAGATCAGTTTTGCTTGATAAATAACTATCTGTCTAGTGTCATTCTGGTATTTCCCAATGGGCATAGTTTCTGAACACAGAGCATTATAACCTCTGGGCTCAGTATACATCAAGGAGATGGTAACAACTGGAATTCTACAACTACCTTTAATCCTCTGTTACTTCAAAGTGTTGTACTCAAATAATGGAAGCAAGAAATCATACCTAATGGTGGATACAATGCTTTCTACTCATGGAACATAAATTCATGTTCACATTTAGTGTGGTCAAAGCACTTACATATATTCACTCAGGCAGCTTCGCAGCAAGATAAGTCACTATTAATATCTCTACATTGCAAACCGGAAAAGGGGACTGATGAGAAAATAGTAGCTTACTCAAGGCCACCTGATGAGTTTATAGCTGATGTGAGATTTTAACTTCCTTTCTTCGGCACTAGAGCAATCAGTATATATTTAAAATAGATTTGTACTGAAATTTAAACACACACTCCTTTCTCGAAGATAAAAATCCATTTACAAAAGGCAGAATATCACCCGCTCGGTATAGAGTTTAACCATTCAAATTGATCATCACTCAGTGACAAAGAGTTATTTATAAAAATGGCAATTGATTCTTATTTAACATGTTAAAATGGATTTGAGAATTTGCAGCAAGATATCAGTATAACCAATTAAATAATATCTCACAATTTCTCCAGCTATTCTTGTAGTGAGCATAAACCAGTCTAGCAAACAGTAGTGCATTTAATACTACCTCATATTTCTTGCTAGGAACTATATCTAGTATGAAATTAAGAAGATAAACAAGATGACCCTTAGGTAATATTAACATAAGTAATGGACACTGTTGCTTGGGTAATCGTTTTCCAATATGTTTGAGCTTTGCAACACACCCACCACTTGTGGGGGGGAAATCTGCTCCATTTTTATCCCAGTATAAACTGTTTCTATATCCAACTTTATAGATATTGTCTGATTTCAAAGGTGTTGAATGCCCTTGCATTGCCATTTTTATACTGTTCTCTCTTGGTGTTAAGCTCCGAGGAAACCAACTTCCAGGTCCAAAAAGGAAAGACCAAACTTCTGGTGAAATTTCCCTTTGTAGATTTGTTTCCCATTTTTGTTGATAAAATTTTACACCTGCAGTATTAATGTGTATTCAGTTTTTCAAAATCTGTTGAGTTGCTAAACTGTTAATATTTTCTGACTTGTGTTGACATAAAATTTCTTATCTGGAGATATTGAAATTAAGGAAACTGAAATTGGGGCAATCAGTAGCTAGCCATGATAGCTAGATGGAACCTCCACATTTAGAAGCATTATACCACTAAATAATAGATACTCATGCCAAACAATGGGAACGATGTCCTGCCTTCATGCCCTACTAACATGAATCCCAAAGGCCCTTAGCCAACGTTTGTTGGAAACCTCAGGCTGAATTAAATTATCTTCAAATCTGTACCAGCAAGCCTCTAATATTCTAACCAACATCTCATCAACTTACTTTCTCTCTTTGGTTATGTCAATAGAAATACAACGCCAGTTTCATAAGAGTCAGTCATATGAACAATCCCACAAAAATACAGCAACCGTATTCTAAAAAAAGCCCTCCGTGGACCTCCTGGATTTCAATAACTATAGACCAATATCAAATCTACCATTTTCAGGTAAGGTGATCAAGAGGGCAGTTGCTCATCAACTCCAAGCAGTTTTGGATGATACAGATTTTCTAGACCCATTTCAAACCAGCTTTAGAGTGGGATACGGAGTTGAGACAGCTATGGTTGCCTTAGTGGATGATCTCCGCATGATTATTGACAGGGGGAGTGTGTCCCTGCTGGTACTTTTGGACCTCTCAGCAGCTTTCAATGCCATCGACCATGGTATCCTTCTGGGAAGCCTGAGGGGACTGGGAATCGGGGGCACTGTCCTTCGGTGGTTCCGGTCCTACCTCTCGGGCAGGTTCCAGATGGTGATGCTTGGGGACAGCTGCTCCTCAAAAAAGGGCCAGCTGTGCCCCTTCCTAGAGTTAGAAGATGTAAAGATGGTAGTGCACACACTGGTAACTTCAAGGCTTGACTTCTGCAATGCGCTCTACATAAGGCTACCTTTGTGCCTAGTCTGGAAACTTCAATTAGTTCAAAATATGGCAGCCAGGCTGGTCACCGGTACACCTATGGGTGACCACATTACACCAGTCTTAAAATCTCTTCACTGGCTGCCAATTAGTTTCCGGGCAAAGTATAAAGAGTTGGTTATTACCTTTAAAGCCCTACATCGTTTGGGTCCAGGCTACCTGCGGGATCGCCTTCTCCCATACAATCTGCCCCACACACTCAGGTCTTCTGGAAATAATCTACTTCAGTCAGCAAAGACTAGGCTGACAACCATTACCCAGAGGACCTTCTCTTCTGCTGCTCCCAAACTGTGGAATAGTCTGCTGAAGGAGACTCGTCAGCTTGACAGTCTTTTAGCAATCAAGAAAGCTATCAAGACTGATCTCTTCCGGCAGGCCTATCCAGTAGAATTTTAGGATATTAAGATGCTTTTAGGATGTTTTTAGGATGTTTTTAACAGTGTATGCTATGTTTTTAATCAGTATTTTGTGTGTTTTATGCTTGTTGTTCCCCACCTCGATCCAATCAGAGAGGCGGGTAAGAAATAAATTATTATTATTATTATTATTATTATTATTATTATTATTATTATTATTATTATTTTAACTTGAGCAATAAGCCAAATTCACATTAATAGACTATGGGCCTTGCTAGACCTGCCGGGATAAGCCAGCAGGGAGGCAGGGCGACGGCTCGCTAACTTTAACGCGCGCTGCCCAGCCTCCTAGACGCACGACACGCAGGGACGACGGAAGCCCTGCAGCGTCAGCCATTTAAAAAAATTTTTTAAAGGGGCCACATGCGCCCGAAGACTCCGGAGAAGATAAGAGCCTTTTTAAAAAAAATTAAGCCCCCCACGCTCTCCCCGATGTCCGTGCCACCCGTCTCCCTCTCCCCGATGTCCGTCTCCCTTTCCCTGATGCCCATGGTGCCCGCTCTCCCTTTCCCTGATGCCCATGGTGCCCGCTCTCCCTTTCCCTGATGCCCATGGTGCCCGCTCTCCCTTTCCCTGATGCCCATGGTGCCCGCTCTCCCTTTCCCTGATGCCCATGGTGCCCGTACTCCCTCTCCCTCCACGTGTCCCATGTCGCCCTCCCTCGTCATTCCGTGTCACCCTCCCTCGTCGTTCCGTCTCGCCCTGTGCCCTCCCCCTCTCCTGGCGGTCCGGCCTTCCCCCCCCATCTACCCCCCGGGATCAAAAAAACCCCCCGGTGCGCTGTGCCAGGTCCGTGGCTTTTTGCGGCTACTCGCGAAGCAAGTAGCTGCAAAAAGCCACGGAAGTCTCTAGACGTTCTGCAGCCCCGGCCTCAGGCCAGAGCTGGGGAAAAGGCGCGCCATAAGTGACTTTGCTTATGGCGCGTTAGAGGAGGCTTCAGTGCGGCCTGGGGCCGGATTCCCCTGTGCGTCATGTGGAAGCACAGCAGGGAAACCGGCTCTCAAGGCGCTCTAAGGCCTCGTCTAGCAACGCCCTATGTCCCTGTGATCGTTTTCCCACAGTATATTCATCACAGTTATTTCTAGTGCTGGACAAAAAATATTAAAATTATGTGATTGTTTCTACACCCAATGGCAAATAATCATTTCATTTCTTATATTTCTATACCACCCAATAGCTAAAACTCTCTGGGTGGTTTCCAAAGATTAAAACACTTAAAGAATATAAAAAAAACATAATATAAAACCAATATACAAAAATATAACAATTTAAATAATCAACAGTAAATCCCAGGACTCATTAAAAACCTTATTTTATGCTGTCAAATGCATAGGAGTAGAAGGAAGTATTAACCTGGCATCAAAATTATGACAATATTGGTGCCAGGTGGACCTCACTGGAGAGAGCATCCCATAATTGGGGGAGGGGAACCACTGAGAAGACCCTCTCCCTTGTTGCCATCCTCTGAGCCTCCCTTGGAGGAGGCACTCAGAGGAGACCCTTAGATGATGAGTACAGTATATGGGTAGGTTCATACTAGGAGAGATGCTCCATGAGATATTGTGGTCCTGAGCTGTGTAATGCATCATTGGTTAAAAACAGCACCTTGAATTGGGCTCAGAAAAGTAGAGGCAGCCAGTGCAAGTGGGCCAAAATCAGCGTTATATGTTCAGACCTTCTGGGGGGGATCTACACTACTGCTTTTAAAGTGCTTTAAAGCACTTTGAAAACGTTTTGAAACCTGTATATGCAGTGTGTCCTGGGCCCCAACAGTTGTCAAAACTGTTATAAAGCGCTTTAAAGTGCTTTAAAGCAGTAGTGTAGATCCTCCCCTGGTCCCTGCTATCAATCTGGCCATTAACAGTAATAAACCAGGAGGCAAGAATGGGACTGTGAGATGGCCATTCTTCCAACTCCACCAGGATACAGTATGAAGGAAGCCCTCAATTGGTTTTCAAGCATCACAGCTCCTTAGCCCCTGTAGCTATCCTTCCAGGTTTTTTTTTTACTTAGGACTACCTCTATGCTGTCTGTAATTTTCTGAAGACCAGTCCACAAGGAACAGAGGGGGATTAAGCATGTCCTTTTTTTTAGATACCCTCAAAATGTAAAGCCTGCTCTTGCACAAAAATCCTGGCAGCTATTCACCTGAAAGTTAGTGTGCTTACTCCCCACAGAAGTAGCAAGTATCCCTGTAAATTTCATCCAAATTCTGCCCAATAATAATAATAATAATAATAATAATAATAATAATATGTTATCAGCAGTTCACTTCTTAAAAGCTATTTTATTTTATTACATTTGGCAAGCGTTATTCCCTTCTGTGGTGCTAAAATGCCTGTAAATATCTTCCAATTCTGCCTAAAGAGAAAAAAGGTTATGCCCATTTTTTCCCCCATGATAGTAAATAGGAGGCACATAGCCCCAGATTTCCAAATCTCGGCTCAGGTTCAGTACCTGAGTCGAAGCAGATGGCCTCTGAATCAGTCCAAGTAGAAATGGTCCATTTTCCAAAGTACAAACTGGGATCTGGAATTCAGTGCACACCTCTAGTTGGAAGTATGTAGCATGGAAAATCTCTTTTCAAACCAGTTCAGAATGGCATGAAAAGAATTGTCTGCGGAAATGTGTGATCTATTGCTCCACCTAGCTGTCGTTTCTTTCATTTCATCACCTTAAAGTTGGGATTTTTTAGCATAAGGTGTCTGTTGGCAATTGCATCTCACTTACTTTTTAAGGGTAATTCACAGAAGCAGAGGACAACCTTCCTGTTGCCAGAAAGGCAGGTAGTTAAATCTAAAATCACTAAAACTGCTATGGGGAGCCCTTCCAAAACTGCATCTTGGGAGAAAGAATGTGTATATTTGATGCAGTTGGCTTCATAGATGAATGTCAGATGAACCCACTCTTTAAAAGGAAAGATAAATTACTCTAAGGTGGCCTGGGGGCATTGCAGCATTTTTACCGCAAGAGTTTGTTAAACCTGCCAACTCAGATGGGCGCAACAAGTTGCATTCTATAGCCCAAGTCTTCCTAACCAGAGAGAGGAAGCTGGAGAACAGCTCAAAGGATATATCAGGTTTCCAGGGGCTGATGAGGAACCCAGATGCAGCCCTACGATTAGGAAAAGTGAGGTGAGATTTTTTGGATGCCATTCTGGATGGCAGAGAGAATGTGAGACCCATGGAACACAATCGACCAGGACATGATAACTGTGGTTCTGCTGAGAAAGCAAAATACTCAGCTGGTAAAAGGTGCTCTGAGCTACTACGGTCACCTGGGACTGCAGTGCCAAAGATGGATGTATAAGCATTCCTAGACTGGGAACGTGATCCTGCAGTGGGAATGCAACCCCATCTAGAACAGGTTGAACACCACCTCCATGAAGACATGAGCCACCCATCAACAACACCTCCAGTGTACTGTCGGCACCTCACTTCAAATCCTTGGATGACTCCTCACTCCACAGGTGCATTTTTACAGGGGGAAGAGAGATGATTTGGGAAATGTACACTCCTATTTTTGGCTCAGCCTTGGTATTTAAAGACTGGCACCCCAGGACTATATAAATTTATTTTACATGGAATTGCATGTACACATAATGGGGTGTAATACTTTCTCCTTCCTACTCGAGAGCAGTGCCCTCGACACTCTCCTACAGTTCAAAGATCTCCCCAAAATGTGCCCACAAAGAAGCATTAGACATTCCCTGAACTGTGTTGACAGGCAACAAGTCCTACAAATCCATCAAACATGCTCTGCCTGGAAGTTGATGAGAAGCCAAAGAGGCTCTGTGGATGCAGAAAGCACCAGGTGCAAGAGGGCAGAGCGGCTGCCAGGAGCCAGCTGGTCCTGGAGCCTGGGATCACTGCTATCCGGAATCCCAGGAGACCTCTAAGCAGCAGAGATTTGTGAGGGGGAGACCATGGAGCCAGCTGCAATCAGAGCTCAAAGGCTGGGAAACCAAGGCAAAATCCTGACCCAAGTGTAGTCATGGGAGATTTGCCATAGCTGTCAATTGGTTAAGGTTTCCAGTCTAAGTCAGGATGACCTTCAGGCAGCCAAGACGGGCAGTGCGTACAACTACTATGTGCTGTGCAGCTGTGTGCCTTCAGTACAAAGGCAGAGTGGTTGTGCTCATGGGCCTCACAAAGCACATGTGCTATTACACCTCAGACTAGTTGCACACAACATGAACATCATCGTCATCATCATCATCATCATTATTAGCTCATTATTATTATTATTATTATTAATAATAATAATAATGTCACCCAATCCAAAGCTGGATCCATTGAACATTTATTCATTTACACCACTTCCAGACACTACAATTCCAACTGAACCATTATGCCACAGCTCAGTTGCTGCTGGATCGCACCATGTATCTCTGGTTTGAAGTCTGACCTGACATCCCCAGTATGCACCCATCATTCACCCTAGATGCTTGACCACAGGGATCACCTGTTGAAGAGAACAGTGCTGGGCCTGAGCATTTTGGTAGCCTCCAGGAACAGCTTCAGGACCATCACCAGCTGTGATAGGGTGTCTCACCAATGCCTCAACAGTGGCTCTGGCCCACAAAAGTTCCCCAATCTTGGCAACCCTTGCATGACCACTCTCTCTTGCTCCTTGTCCCCACGTCCTGGCACTACAGTGCACTGCTGAGGGAGCCCAAACTTTGCCCATTTCTCCAGCTGCAGCCAATTGCCCTTGACACTGTGGTGGAAGTAGTTCCAACACATGTTGTCTGTGAGCTTGCAAATGGTGGCACAATGGAGTTCTTCCTCCCACCCACCCCACAAAACTTTAAGATGAGGTGGTGTTTGTGAGCAATACAGCTGATGCTCACAAGTTTTTCTGCCACCATATGGGACTGGTCCATGGCCTCAGTGTGAAGGGAGGATCCACCCAGGAGGGCCCTTCCACAAGGAACATAGGGTTTTGGATACCCTGAAGATGTAGGCTTCTCTTGCAAAACCCTGTGGCACCTATTCTTCTGAAACATGGTGGGCCTGATCCCCTTAGAACTGGCAACTATCATGGCAACTTTCATCCAATTCTGCTAAGAAATAAAAGTTTTATTGGCAGTTTTCTTTACAAAACAAAAACAAAATATAAAGGTGTGCAGCAAAATGGTCCTCTATGTGTGTTGCTGAAATTTGGTAAGCATAATCCCTCTGAGGGGGAAGGGGGCATTATGCCTGCAAGTTTCATCCAATTCTGTCAGGGAGGGGGGGGACTTTATAGCCATGTTGTGGTTTGCCACAATGGTCAATGGGCGGCACAAAGCCTTGGATTTCTGAGTCTTGACTCACGTTTGGTACGCAAGTCAAAGCAGATGGTCTCCAAGTTGATCCGGGCTGAATCAAGCACTTTTCTGAAGCACAAAATCAAGGTCCAAGTCAACTCTTCTGCTTGGTGCATGCTGCTAGTGAACACTGTTGCATAAGGTACGGATGCAAAGCACATTACCATCCAGAACTAGTTCAATATGCATGTACCAGCAACTCCTTCATTGTGTACTAAGAACCCTCAAGAATCCCACATTTGCAAATGTCGACTGAACAAGCAAGGATATCCCATATAATCCATATACCTTCCAAGGAGATCTGCGAGTAAGGGAGACAAAGCAGAGAACTACACAGAAACAAAGGGACAGGTTTTGCCTACCATTACTTTGGATCTTCTTGTGATGCTTTGCAAGTCAAAACCCTCTGAGCCATCTCCCCAACCCTATTTGCAAACCCACAACTGATTAAATTTAAGTTTTATTTCTGCACTGAATTAAATATAGTTTGTAAAAATGGATTCATTTTATCCTGTAAATGTGGCGCCTGTTGCTGTCTGTAGCCATGGTTCATTTCCGATGACATATGCAGTTAAGAAACATTCTGTGCTGTCCACGTACCAATGAAAAAACAGGATTATTGTCAGCTGCATGTATTCCATAAAGAAGAGCCTCAAACTAGTTAAGGCTGGCTTTAATACACTTCTTTAAAAGGAATAATGAAAAAATCTCCAAACCCATGTGGTCCATCTAATACTAAGATTGTTCCATATCACGAGGACAGTATCACAAGCCACAGAGGTTTCTTATAGTTAGTCCCTTTGGAGTCAATTTCAGGGAGCTAAAACACAGGGAAAGGAAAGCAAGCCATGGGGAGGAAAGGCTGAATACCTTTTCCCCAAGTTTTCTTCGTATCATTCAACATTATTACAGCCCAACCAGAACAGCACCCTTCCCCAGTCCTTTCTCTGTCCAAGGTGCTGATTATTTATAAAAATGAACATTAATTGAAATTAAAATGGGAAAGGGCTGGAATAAGCAACATTAGTTCAAAAGATAGCAATATTTAGGCCATTCTTCAAACACCCAAAGGTTTTGCCATAATCTAAGATGTTTCGTTATTATAAACTTGCTTACTGCAAAACATAGCAGTTCTTAAAATTAACAGCCGTTGGCAAATGTGGCATTTGTGGAGAGCTTCTACCCACCAATACTAATTCAACCCAGCTGCAAACTTCTTCTTTCATACTCTAACCCTCTCCCTTTAGCACCATCAGTTCTCATTCCTCATATACATACTTAGCTATAACTGCATGTTCCCAAATATAAGATAGGAAGTAATTGACAGATGGGCCAGGAAGAATGCTTCCATACATTCCGTAACATCCTAGGGTCACCAACTGGACCCAGTCCCAAAGTATTCGCTCAGGAATGCAAAGCCACTATGTCTGAGGAAGAAGAGCACAGAATTGGTGTATGCTGGCATCCTATTGCTTTTGTCTGAATTCACTGTGTCCCCCATGTGCACTCCACGTCAGTGGAAGCATCGATGACTAGCAGTCCACTTTAGTTATGAATAATGAACATAAGATCATGAGAAGAGCCATTCTGGAACAGACTAAGGGTCCATCTAGTCCAGGATTCTGTTCACGCCACAAGCAGGACACAACTACAACAGCACCCTCCCACCCTTGTTCCCCAACATGAATGTTCATACATTTATCCATTCCTTCTGCCCCTTATTTACCTTTTTACAAAAGCACAATTAGTTTTAAGACATTGCAAAACTGTTTGCAGGGCTGGGGCAGTGAGAGGGAAGGGTTGACAGCTGCCAACCCATCAGCACTGGGCTTTGCTGAAACACCCACAGAGCCGTTTTGTCCTATGCTCAATCTTGGAGTGGAATAACTGCCTCTGTCACAATGTGGTGAGTGCACTTCCAGAGTGCAACAGCTTCTGTTTCCTATGTACACCCACAGACACTGGGTGTACCCACAGACAAAAGGGTGGCAAAACTTTTTATTTTCTAGGAAATATACAAATGCTTTCTGATCAACATTCAGATGGCTCAGGAATGTGAGGCTAATGGTGCCATCCCCTATCCCAGCAGTAAATTATCTTCTTCTTCTTTTAAATACAGCAGTTGTGTAAGCTGAGATGATCAAAAGGTTTCATTAATATATATCTGCACCCTCGTAGATGATTATTGGAAATTCTTTAAAATCAGTGTTAAAGGTCTTGTGCCGGCCAGATGTACGGTGCCAATTTTAATGAAAAATTACTCAAAGTTTTGATGACCACAGGAAAAACAACAACACCCTCTTATGCGGAGGGAGGGACCCTAAGTGTACTCATATGGCAACAGTTGTTTTGGTACACTTGTAACTAGAAGAGATGAAATATGGAAAGTTTAATATACACTGATGGCTCATATTTACCACAATACACTGCCAGGTAGTGTTTCCTCTAGGCCAGTATGGTTGCAAAGGGAGGGGGCTGATATGATGGTAAGGAAGAATTCCCCATCCAAGTTCAAACCCTCATGGTTCTTGGGCACTGAGATTACACCAATGCAAGGCAATACAAGGGCCCTACTATGACAACGTATCTCCTTCATCAAATCAACTGCGCAAAGAAACCCTGCAGCTTATGATGATGGGATGTATCCACCTTACCTGCCTGCTTTAGTGATGATCATTTCCGTGCCAATATCATGGAACCTTTTCCAGAGATCAGCGCACTGCAATTCCACCTGGATCTCCTCCATGGATGAGGTAGGGGGTGGCTGGGAGATTGAGCTACTGGATGTGAGATCAGAGTGGGCATCAAATGAGCAGGACGTCCGTTCAGCCAGCACTTCAGTGTCTGACCCTGTGCTCTGCTCTGAATCTAGAGAGGGAGAGAGAGAGAGAACCAAACCAAACACTAAATTTTCTATATTTAAATTTCCAAAGTTCCACAAAAAAGGGAGGGATAAAAGAAAAGCAACATAAGGGATTTTTATTTTATTTTTAGACTATTGCAATGGCATCTCTTTTATTATATGTATGCTATTGTTGTGATTTACAATCTGGTTTCTGGTTTTGTTTCCAACATGACATCTGGTACTTTAGTTAAGTTTTAAAGCTGCTGAATAACATTGCCCATGATATAACATATAAATAGTAACAAATGTAATCAGGATACATGAGAAGGGAATTCACCCATTGTAGATGGTGTGGGGGAGGAGAGAAAGGAAGAAAATCCATTCTGCATTGGGAAAATAATGTTGCACCTCGTAGCCTACATGCTGTTCTTGCAAAGACAGATATTTTTACACAAAGAGCTTTTCTTCCGTCTTTCTAGTATCTTTGTACTCAAAAATAATGAATGATGCCTTTTGGATTTGGTTTTTGGCAGTGCTTGCTTTTCAAATACATGTTATTTGTTCCTATGTTATAATTTTTGGAACAATGATATTTCCTGGGAAAATAACCATGTTGCTTTACAGCTGTATAAAAAGGAAAGATGGCAAACATATGGAAAGAATTGCTGGGAAAGGAACTTATTTCAAGGAACACCTAGACTTTTGCAGGATCTTCGGATACAATTTTTCATAAAGACTTCTACAACCAACATAAGCTTCTGGAAGCCATGGCCATGGCCGTGGGGTGGGGTGGGGGAGAGCTTGCTCTCTGTCTGTTGCCATCTGAAGTTTAGTTGGTTGGGATGCAAGTCAAGGATTTCTCAATCGTGGCACCCTGGCTCTGGAATTCCCTCCATAAAGAGGCTTCTCTCTATTATGAGTCATAAGGCTTTTTGATTTTGCCAGTAGTTTGGCTTGACGTGACTTGCTTTCCACTAGGTGGATAGATTAGTGCTTTTCTGTTTTTAATGCTCTCTGATGTTTATTAGTGCAATTGTTTTAGGGTTGCCAAACCCTAAATTATATTTTCTGTGATTGCAGGCTGCCTTGTTGGGCTGAAAGGTGTCTTGCGAGCTGCCTTCTAAGCTGAAAAGGTTTTATAAATTAAGCAAATAAATACCACCACCACCACTGTTGTGATATCCCAGGCCCTTTCCCAGGATTTAGCCTTCATCCTCAAGTTCTTCTCCTTTCTCTAGTGATCTTCACTCACGGTGTACAAGAACTTCAGCAGTGCGTTTTTAGTGCAGCATGCTGGGTTGTGGTTTGCACCTGCTGAGGGGACCTCTACATAATGTCAACTGAAAATCTGATTTATAAACCCCAATAATATAGGGAAATGACACATCCCATATTACAGGCTCACTGTGTTTCATTAATGTAACTATTTCTAATGTTGAAAAAGATACATGTTAGAACAACCACTCTAGTAATAATATAGCCAGAATTTCTCTACCTATAAAGTTGAAAGTATGTGTGTGGGATGTATGTCCAGAAATGTTTACCCACTTCCAGATGAGTTAGAAACTTGAAATTTGACACACTGATAGGTCTGACTGTACAATGTACCAAAAAAAAAAATCTAAAACCACAAAATTTTGGATTTTAAGTAGTTTTAAAGAATTTAATTAAAAAAAACTAGTCTTACGTCTACAACTCCCAGCATGCCGTGGGTGGGAGGCCAGACTTACCGGCCTTTGGTGGACATTGTGAGTTTGCAGGCAGGTGGCCACTGTGTGACTTTCATAACCCAGACCCCAAAGATCAGTCTCAAGCAGTCAACCCAATTCCACATAAAAGGAAACAACCCATTTGCCTCCATTTGCAGTGCCTCCTCCCATCTGCCATGCATGGTTTTAAAATTATAGCTAGATACAACAGCTTGACTTTGAAAGGCCAAACTCTGAACATGCTGAAAGGTACCCTACCCTGGAGGCACTCTGTCCATGCCCAGAAACAGACCCGACAAAAGGGGAAACTGCCTGGGCCAACCCCGGCCCCTCAATAGAGGCTCCTGATGGAGAGTGCTAGTTTGTCTGGAGGATGTTAAGATTTTTTTTTTGTATGGTTTGTGGTTGTATTATGCCAATAAAGGTATATTGATTGATTGATTGATTGATTGATTGATTGATTGGCTCGTGATGGAGCACTTGGTGGGTGGGAAGCACAGGCTGAGGCATAACAGGGATCTGAACTGTGGATTTCCTCACTTTTAGCTCAGTCTCTGAGGAAGGACTCAAACCTAGTGCACAAGGGGACATGACCCACTAGATATTTTGCTTACTAGCAGGAGAAAATGACTTTAGCAAGGGTTCAACCTCACAAGGTGGGCTTGGAAGGGTTGTTCAACACGTTTCTGGGCTTTATGATCATCTTCTGATGGAAAGATGGGTGTGGTGGGGAGACCTGGACCCAGAAGGCTCATATGGTCCAGAGAAAGATAATGAAGGCTGCGTGTGACTTTGTGGCAGTGTTGAGGGGTGGGGGTGGGGTGGAGACAACTGGTGCAACATTCAGACATCTCTCCCAAACAGCCGAAATCATGCTGGCCTGACAGCATCCCTCTCAGACAGGGGCGGGAAGGTGTGGCTACACAGCATTTGAAATGGACTCTTGAACTGATGGCAGCTGCAATAGATTTGGTGGTGAGTTGGGCAGGCATAGCCACCTTCTTCATATGGCATTGTGGGGACTTGGCTAGATCCATTTCTGGGGCTAAATGGAAGTGTGGCACCCCACTCCCCCAAAATGGGATCACCTGAAGGTACAAATGTTGAACATCTTCCAGCCTGAGGGCCAAATTCCATTTCAGAGAAGCTTTTGGAGGCCACATTCCAGAAGTGGGTGGGGCCACTGGCAAAAGGGGCAGGGCTGAAAGCACAATCCAATTTTGCCCAATAATCAAGCCTCAGGAGAGGCATTTCGGCCTTTGAGAATTGGAGGGAAACTGCACAAAAGGTGGGGCAAATGATCTGCAGTCAAGGGAAGAGGGTGTGGTGAAGAGTGTGGCCTTCTGGGGAAAGCCGGAGGGCTAGTTTAGGGCCCCTGGAGGGCCAGATTGGGACCCAGAGTATTCCATTCCCCAGATGTGCCCAGGTGCAGAAGAAGAAGAAGAAGAAGAAGAAGAAGAAGAAGAAGAAGAAGAAGAAGAAGAAGAAGAAGATGGCAATGATGATTTTTCTGACTTGTTGATCATTGAGTGCTTGCTGAAGTCATGTTTTCAGCTTTGCTTCCCAGTGGTAAGAGATGGGATTAGGGATCTCTGAAAAAGCATCTTCAGCACCCTCACCAAATAACAGTTCCAATGATTATTTGAGAGATAAGAAGCCATGATAGTTAAACTGTTATAATGAAGGCAATATGAATTTGTAGTGTAGATGTGAAGTCAGATAGCCATGTTTTCCAATTGCATAATCACTGTACGATAGACAGTGAGGACCTGCATTTCTTTAGAAATATTAATTATGGACCCATTGCTTGTGGGTGGAGGTTCCTTTGCCTTCTACATAGGGCTACGTCTGTGCCTAGTCCAGAAACTTCAACTTGTTCAAAATATGGCAGCCAGGCTGGTCACCGGTACACCTAGGGGTGACTACATTACACCAGTTTTAAAATTTCTTCACTGGCTGCCAATTAGTTTCTGAGCTAATAAAGTGTTGGTTATCACCTTTAAAGCCTTACATGGTTTGGGTCCAGGCTACCTGCAGGATCACCTTCTCCCATACAATCCAGCCCACACAGTCAGGTCCTCTGGGAAGAATCTACTTCAGTCAGTCAAAATGAGGCTGACAAGTATTACCCGAGGACCTTCTCTTCTGCTGCTCCCAGACTGTGGAATGGCCTGCTGGAGGAGACTCGTCAACTTACCAGTCTTTTAGAATTTAAGAAAGCTATCAAGACTGATCTCTAACGGCAGCCTATCCAGTGGAATTTTAAGGTGTTTTAGGATGTTTTAAACAATGTATATTACATTTTAATTCAGTTTTATGTATTTTATATTTACTGTTGTTCCCCACCTCAATCAGAATGGAGAGGCGAGTAAGAATTATTATTATTATTATTATTATTATTATTATTATTTCCCATAGAACAAAAACAAAATCCAATTCCTCCTACTCAGGACTTTCTGCTTGTTTTCCTCTCTAGATTAGTAGAAATTTATATTTCTGAATCTTACACTTTTCAAAATCAGAAAATATTTCATACTGAATGGTATCAAAGGTTTCACTTTGCTTAATTGAACATAATGTTTAGAAAATAGTTTTCACAGCAACTTTTCAACAAACAATATAATACATTTCTACCACACTTGTGTACTTCTCCCTCTCCAGCATAACTACATCACAGGCTTCCTACAGAAAACTATTTATACAGATAAAAACCCAGAAGCTATATGAGAAAGTACACGTGGTATTACCTATTGCAGTCATAAGCAAATTATAGCTGTGACAGCATAGTGGCTAAGGCTGCAATCCTGTAGACACTTATGCTGGAGTAAGGGTAAGTACGTGAATGGGAGCTTTTTTTCCACATGCAAATTGCAAACATGGGCTCACAATCCGGATTGGAGCTACAGCTGGAGACAAAGGGCTAAAGCCTTATTACTATCCCGGGCTGGGGTCGCAGTCCAGATCAGGGAGCCAACACCTCTGAGAGATAAATCTTGCACTGAAGAGTATACCATAGTTACTGTATGATTAATGTCACACACGTCACTTGTCCCTTTACTAGCGAACCCTAAAGATAAGACTTCATAGTATTGCATTCCACATAATGGGGCATCACAGTGCCCAATATCCCCACAAATCCTTTTAAAAGTTAGCTGTTTCCCTAATGTTGCAGAACCCGGTATTAACAATGTTACTGTAAATTTTACTCTGCAAAACAGTCAAATGTACTGGAATGTACTTGGTGTTTTTAAAAGTACAACTACAGCAAACATTTTTATATACTGTTAAATAGAAATGTTATTATCTGTAAAAACATGCCACCAGGGACTATCAAGAGGCTGGATAACAATTCTGCTTAACTACTGTTGGAAAGTTTTCTAATATTTAATCTGCTTTTATTCACCCTTGTGTTATGCTTTGGATTCCCCCTCCCCAAAGTTAAATGTTCATCTCCAGTGTGCCTTTTCGGAGCCACCTTTTATGCAAGCTTCCCAGGAACCAAGGCAACCCAGGAAAAAAAAACCCTGCTACAGAAGAGGCAGCTGAAAGGCACATCTGCTCTGTTCCCCTACACAGCTTCATCTTTTTTTCTTTTTTTATCATAAGACTTCAATGGAACTTAAAATATCTCATAGAAGAGCCTTTGCCACATGCTGTGAGCAATTTAAAGCTGCCAAAACGATATCAATCAAATCCCATTGGAGACTCTTCCAACCACGCATTTTTAGAAAATGCAGGGGGAGTGCTGCCATTGAATACACACACACACACACACACACACACACACACACACACACACACACACACACACACACTCCAAGTGCATTTCTCCTGCTGGAACAGCTTCATTAGAGACTATACATAATAATTCCAAGCCGTCAGGCACATAGGTGGTAAAACTGCAACACCAATTACTAGAAATCACTTTGGATTTTTCTCTTGAATGAGAAACTCTAGAAGCAACTTGCCATCTCCCTGTACTGTATGGGTTTGTGGAGCTGTTATGACTGCATATACTAGCACTATGGAATGGCAATAAGAGGGGGATGCTGAATGTGGACTTACGCCACCCAGCAGGATCGTGAGCCAGAGTCTGGGAGCAACGCAGGAGACAAGCAAGCCTCTGTAAGTAAGGATGTCTTCAAAAGGGCCTCTCTTGCTGATGTTGGTAACTGAGCAGGTTCCTAACTAGGGCTGTGCTCTGCTCCGATTTGGATCCCCGAATCGAGAGCGGAGCGACCCTATCCAGACCTGCTAAATTTGGATCCAGATCGGGTCTAGGGACCTTTGGAGTGAAGCAAAGCAGTTCACCTCATTTCAGATCGCTTTGCCTCGATCTGGAGCTCCAGATGCCATTTTGAGCATTTTTTCCCATTGATTTGTATTGGGTGAAAAAATGCCTATAACTTGCTTATTTTTAAAGATAGAGCCCTGAAAATTACTGAGATTAGAGATTGCTCATTGGGGGTCATTTGTGTAGATTTTCAGAAATATCCATTCAACGGTTGGGTTGCAATGATTTTTTTTTAATGGGTAAGCGGGAGGGAGAAATAAGCCTTTTTTGGCATTGATAGACAGCTTCATCACCCAATCGTGTTGATAAGTGATCACCTCATGTGAAGCATCCTCCAATCCCAATGTTGGAAGGTGGGACTAAGCCAGAGGCATACAGAGAAACTTTTCTTTCTCTGTTCTTATGGGGTTGGACTTTGGTCAGTGAGGAGTGAAATTTTCTGGAGCTATATTTGGAGGAGTTAGTTGAAAATATTTTTTAAAATTCCCCCCAAATCAGGGCATGATCTGATTTCCTTTAAAGTGGCCATGCCTAAGGTCCTATGTGGAAGCTATCATGGTGCCTAGTTACATGTGTGTATATTGAAAAACAACAGACATAACTGCATTTCTGTAAATGGAGGGGGGGGACCTTTTAAAAAATCCCAAAAAATCAGGGAATGATCCCATTTCCTTCAAAGTGGCCATGACTAGGATCTATTTAGAAGCTATCATGGTGCCCATTTTCACATTTCTAACTTGAAAACTAAAAAAGTTATAGGCATTTTTTACATTTGCAATGCAAGTCTAGGGGGGGGGGGCGGGGAAACGGAGCTCCGGGTCCAGATCTGCAGTGTAGCAGAGGTGGCTCGATCCAAAGCAGAGTGGACTTGATCTGAAAGGTGCAGATTGGGATCCAGAGCAGATCAGGGCGGTCCGTGCACAGCCCTATTCATAACAGGAGAGGTGGTCCCTAGACCCTAAGCAATTTAGAGCTTCAAAGGCTAAAACCAACACCTTGAGTTTTGCTCAGAAAACAATTGACAATCTGGGCAGTTCTCTTAGTATTAGGGTGATATGATCCCAATACTATGGATCACTTAGCAGCCAAGATAGGAACCAGGGTAAAGTGACCAGGCAGCTACCATCTTAAGAGCAGTTCTACTCTCTCTCTCTCTCTCTCTCTCTCTCTCTCTCTCTCTCTCTCTCTCTCTCTCTCTCTCTCTCTCTCTCTGTGTGTGTGTGTGTGTGTGTGTGTGAGAGAGAGAGAGAGAGAGAGAGAGAGAGATTGACTTCTAATCCTCATTTATTCCCCACTGCAATTCATTCCATATATTGCCTTGAGCATTTTGGAGTGGGTGCATTGGCAAAGCTGGAAGCTAATTCAAAGCTGGAAACTAATTCAAAGGGTCAGGAGATCCATGGCTCATGAAGAGTTATGTGTCCACACAGCAATTAAGAAAAAAGCAGCTCTACATTCCCTTGTCTGTGTTGAATGTTAATGGCCTGGTGCAGCTGCATAGATCCTCATCACCTGGCTTCCTCATACCTAAGCAAGTGTCTGCTCTTTCATCACTTCCTGAGTCAAGAATGGCAGGCAAAAAAGTGATCCACGTCCAACTGTGCATATGAGTGCAAATGCCACCTATCTGCAGTGTTTCCACATCTGTAGTCTGGCACTAGTCACACATCAATAGTATAAACACCTTTTTAAAATGGAGCGGCTACAAGTCTGTAGTCCTCAAACCATTTTGTTTGGGAAAGACTTCTATTGGCTTCAGTGGCATTCCTATGACAGTGCAATAGCCAGGGTCTCTAAAATCCATATCCATTCCACACCATTTACGCATGAAAATTATTGTATCTGAGTCTCTCTCTCTCTCTCTCTCTCTCTCTCTCTCTCTCTCTCTCTCTCTCTCTCTCTCTCTCTTCCCTTCATACGAAGGGGTTTTGTTTTTGGTGGGGAAACATCCACTTGTTTCAGATCTTGCAAATTAATGGGGGCCTTCAGGGACTGTGGCCCTGCCAACATCACTCATTTTCTCCAAAACCTGAATGACAAAAGATATCACCTGAATTGGTCCTAAGACTATTTAATATGATCAGAGCCAACAATTTTGAATATACAATTGGAACTAAGTATATTGGTTTTGAGATTTTGAAGTATTTTAGCAATAAGGTATTATGTATGCTACAAGAGTAGTTTTGCATTTATTTCAGTTATGAAAATTTCAGTTATGAAATTTTTGAAAACAATTAACATGCAACCCCCAGAAAAGCTCAACACAAACTCCCTATTCCCCCTTCATACTCCAGCCCCAAAACCGTAATGAAGAAAAAGCAGCTTGCTGCTAGAGGTTCCATGGCTCCCTGTCTGGTGGCTGCTGGTGATTATGCAGGTTTCTTTCCACATTATGCCCAAAAAACCATAAGTACATTTCTGGAGCTGTGATATCAATTCCTTACTTCACTCAGTACAGTAGAAATTGTTATGACATTGATCACATTGAATGACTTGATTTGAGGTTGGCCCCATATAGAGAAGTTAGTGTGGATGTTTTAAGATGCAGGAACGGGATTTCTACCAAGTGGTACCAGTTTCAGTCATGTAGTTTATGACATCATTAATGGCCCCTTTTTGGAGGCATCAGAAAGGGGGTCTGTCAGATTGGACAGTCTGGAATTAGATATACTATTTCCCAACAGATGCTGCTTGTTCCATCCATGTACCTTACAATGTAATTATGGGTCCCCAGAAGAGGTTTTGAGTAGCTGCCACCCCCTAAAAACCCCCGCAAGTTTTGGAGATGCCACAACATTGGTAAGATATCCAGATAGCCAACCCTTTTGTACTTTATGCCATACATGTTTTGACACACGATCTTGGAATATGATGGATTTACTGGAATGCTAGAGCCAATCAGAACGCAAGCTCTATGGCTACGCTTCTGTAGCTGAGATGCAGGGAGGCCTAGGTTTGAGTCTGCTATTTTTGCACCATCTTTGTATTTTCCGATTGCGTGTTCTCCCCCCTTCCCTGCTGGCTGAACATGCATGCACACACGTCTTCTCTGTGGAAGTATAAATGCTGAATACTCCTATGGATATCCACAGGAAGGAACAAGGTAGAATATCACAGGCCTCCTTGCCAGTTTGAACAGACTACTGTGAGTTAGGCAGGCCAATAGACTGACTCTGTATAAGGCAAAAGAGGAAGAGCCCTGCTTGATCAGGCCAAGGACCATCTAGACAGCGCTGGATCTACACTAATGCTTTATAGCAGTACTGAAGTGCACTGATAACTGGGGGGGGGGGGGGCGGCACATGACACCATTCCATATGCCACCTTCATAGTGTAATTTCCTGCTTTTTATTCCACATTATCCAAAAACCACAACAAAGGCCACTGTGTGTCCTCCAAGGTCTAAATGCGCAAGAGGGACATAAGCGTTACCATGATGGGATCGTCATGATTTGACACAACGTGTAGATCTGGCCCAGCTTCCTGTTTCCAGCAATGACCAGCATTTGGAAAGACCCTAAGCAGAGCAGGGAAGGCCACCACCTTCTCCTCAAATTTGCGCTCAGCATACGGTACTCAGAACTGCTAATGAAGTAGGCCGCTCATGGAGGCAGCTCCAGATGTTCACTGATGAAAAGGCAGGACCTGCCAGATTATAAGCAAACACATATATGGAATCAATAAAGTTGCTCAATTAACAAACGGGAACTTTTGCTTTTGCACAGAGCCCCGGATTTGGCTGCTTTATGAATTTACGTTATCTCCCCGAGGTGGATCTCTGCTGCTCTCGCTTGGGCTGCCCTCGCTCTTCCTCCTCCTGCAAGCCCAGATGGAAAGACCAGGAGAAACACAGCAGGGTATTCTTCTGACTTTGCATTTGGCCGCTCCGCATCTTGCAGTGTTTATAGGCTTGACGTGACTTTTCCAGCAAAAGTTGACGTGGGCAAACTCACCACATTCCCCACCCTCACCCCCTTTCCCTTTCATCCAAACCATACACCAGAAGTTTCTGCTTTCAATATCCTCATGCATTTTTGCAATGGACTCACAGGGGGTAGAAAAATCAATACACCGGGAAGTAACACCAACCCACTAGGAGATGCAAAGTTTCCCTATTAAATTACCAGCTTCAGACTCTGGTGATCAGAAGTGATTTCCTCTTTGAAGCCTTCTCAGTCCTGAGGATGGCAGAGGATTTTGTGCTACTTCTAAACACATTTTTCCAACTACCCACAGCTTCAACAGGCTCAGGCTCTGAACCTCAAAGCGCTCCCCCATTCCCGTCACAGGGAAGCAAAGATCCTGGAGGACTTAACAACCCTTAACAGCAAGCAGCGGGTTTTCCCGTCTGTGCATCAGAGGCCTTGCTAGGCAGGGGGCCTTCCTTGTCCTGATGAGAAAGAAAGATGGTGACAGTACAACACCGGTGCTTAAAGAAAAGAAAGGGGCGGGGGGTGGGGGGAAGCTTCCTTTCCACTTTTGTCAAGAGAATTGTGTGGACCTCCAATAAATGTGGATAAAATGCCGCCACGTATGGCCACTCAGCCTTTTTCAATTCATCCCAAGATTCTTACTTCAGCTGGCCATCAGCATTCAGGCCCAGCTGGATGTTGATCCAAGCAGATCCTGATGCGGTTCTATCCAGGGCATTCTGAGAATATTTTTATCTAGAGTGAAACGCAATCCACTGGAGCATTTTTCCTCTCTCCCTTCCAAGCTCCATTAAAGTGAATGAGTGGGAGACCATGAACACTACAGGGGCGCCTCAAGTACATTAGGGGCTGGCAGACTTCAGACGTGCAGGGCCTACTTTGTTTTTTACTAGAACCTTGAGATCTGCCAAATGAGCCTGATCCCGCCTCGTACCTTTCCCCTTTTTAATTTTCATTCTCTGTATCCGTGCAGCTGCGCAGATACAGACAATAAAATAAAAGGGGGGGAGAACGGCCCCATTCCTCTCCCCCCCCCCCATTTTATTTATTTTTTACTTTTAAAGACCGGGAAAGTTCACACTTGAATTCCTTCCTGTGCAGATGCTGGGAAGGAACACAAGTGCAGGAGCTGGGGGCCTCATGGCACCAAAGCAGTGCTGTAAAGACGAAGGGATGGTGGTGGAGGCAGCAGCGAACACTCTGAGGTGGCAGCGCAGGAGGGAGGAAAAGCAGACCTAGGGAAAGCCAGGATTTAGAATGTGGGGGAAGAGGGAAGGAAGTGAACTTGAGGCCTGAGGGGAAGAAGCGAATGGCGTTCAGTGGTGACAAGTGTGAGGAAGCAAGAGCCACACTGAAGGAAAGTAACCTCCATACAGCTTCTCGGGGACTGACATTGCGGGAGTCAAAGAACAGCATGTTTCGCCCTCGGACTTCTAGCACCCATGTGGGCTTCACACTAATAATTTCAGATGGAAGAGAAACATATTGCTTCTGCTATTGTTAGACAATTGGAAATCTCAGGAATGTAGCCCATCTACAGTAAATCGCCCAGAGATCTACCAGCAAATCAAAATGTACCTTCTAGCCACTGTTGAATATTATGATTTAGATACAATAAAATGTTGTATCTAAGACCATCATTTAGGGGAGATGATGATGATGGTGATGATGATGATGATGATGATGATGATGATGATGATTAAAGGAAGCCAGATTCCAGCTGAACATCAGGAAAAACTTCCTGACTGTTAGAGCAGTACGACAATGGAATCAGTTCCCTAGGGAGGTTGTGGGCTCTCCCACACTAGAGGCCTTCAAGAGGCAGCTGGACAACCATCTGTCAGGGATGCTTTAAGGTGGATTCCTGCATTGAGCAGGGGGTTGGACTCGGTGGCCTTGTAGGCCCCTTCTAACTCTGCTATTCTATGATTCTATGATTAACAAGCTTGTGCAAATCTGTGGGAATGGCTGCCTGTCCCTGGCTCACCAAAGATATGATTGATCCTAATTTATGAAAGGTCAGAAAACCAATGGCTGCTTGTTATGGTAGCTATATATTACCTCCAGGATCAGAGGGAGTTGGACAGATTCCTGGAGGAGAAGGCTAGCAATGCCTACTAGACCTGCCGAATACATGCTACCTCCAATACAGGCAGTTGCTGGGGAACATGGGTGGGAGAGGCTATTGCGCTCATGTCCAGCTTGTGAACTTCCCATAAAATCTTAGGTGTATCTCAAAGTACAAGTTTCTAAATGTATTTTATCCTAAAAGGTGCATTTTTGGTGTATTTTGGTACGATTGAAGGAGGGGAGTGGGTTGAGCCGAGAACTATAACACAGTATGCATATTAATCCAGGCTCCCAATTTGGATTTTCTGGGGGTTCATCTTGAAAGAGATCAATGTCGTTTCCTGGGTTTACCTTCTTGTGTGGGGAATGCAGCTATTTATTCAGAAGCTGGTATTTGAGCAGAAACGGTGCCTACACGTGCATTTTTCTGCAACTCCAGCTAGCTGTTGTTGTGTTTCTAACTGCGGCTCAATGGATCTGTTTTTAAGTTATGTTTTAATTAAGATTTTATTTTTCATTTGTATTTTATTATAGTTATCCTGAGCAGCATTTTTGATGGAAAGGTGGGACATTAAATAAATAAACATCACTATTTCCAGATGTGTGGCCGTGTTTGTCTGTAGTTGCAAAAACAAACAAAGTTTTGTTGTACCTTAAACACTAACAAAGACAGTGAAATTTATTATGGCATAAGCTTTGGTGGACCAGACACAACTTTAACAGATGAATATTTTATTATACTGAATGGGCAGGCATACACACACACACACACACACACACACACACACACGTGTGTGAATAGATTAAAGGGAGGAAATATAAACAATTAAGTCAGAGGGAAAAGAATTGCAAAAACAAAACCTGTGATAATTAATGTTAATGCCTAAATGTATGTAAAATAATTACAGTTACCACTCACAAAACTGTCTTGATGATAACACAAACATCCTGCCATTACTAAGAGCTCCATCCCACAAGCATTTTATTGCACACTGGAATTCTTGGAGGTCCCTCCCATGATGCCATCTGCCTCTCTTCCCCTTCTGCCCTTTCTGGCCTTCCTTGCGCCGCAAGAAAAACCAGAAAAAGTCCGGTTGCTGCTTTCTCCCGCTGCGTATGGGTGAAGTAGCGTGATTACAATGCCCGACTGAATAGGCCTCGTGCTCCTTGTTTACTTCCTGTTTTCAAACAGGAAGTACCCTATTTCTTCGATTCTAAGACACAGTTTTTTTCCCATATAAACATCTCTAAAAATGGGGTGAGTCTTAGAATCGCGGGTGTGGCTTAGGTTTTTTTTTTCCTGTTGGTGGTTCTGAAATTAGTGTGCATCTTACAATCGAAGCCGTCTTACAATCGAAGAAATATGGTAACTGAGCAACGATGGAGAAGTGACGGTAGCCAGCGTTTCTTCCTAGGTGTGATGGAACTCTAAGTTAATTACCACCTGTAGTGGTATATATATATGTATATACACCTGCCAATACATCTGATGAAGTGACTCTAGTCCACAAAAGCTCATGCCATAACTAATTTGTTAAGTCTTTAAGGTGTCAGAGATGTCATTGCTACTATTAAACAGATGTTTATGGTTTACTGTTAAACAGTGTGCTGTATGTGGCACCCAGTGAGGTAAAAGGAGCAGTTGTTGGACAGAAAATAGCCAGCCACATAGGCAACGGAGCCACCCTCGGGCTGCAGAACAGCCCAAATTCAAATTTCACCAGGCGTGTCTCATTTAGTGTCAGGACATTGCATTTCAGGTGTTTTTGAGCCTACCTGGAAGACTAGATACAAAGGATGTTGCCATAAAATATATTTTAATAACATTTCCAACTCAAGCTTCAAGAAACTGATTTTGGCTCAAGTTAAAAAAACAAGCAGCAACAGGGGTTAGCCATAACATGTAATAAAACATAGATAAACATAGAAGTCACTTCAAAGTACTGAGCTGGGAGGCTGCACAGCAGGGAAAGGAAAGGAAAAGATCTATAAATATCAATTGCACTAGGAGTTCAAGAGAGGAAATTGTGATTCCGTCCAAGCCAATAGTAAACACACATATACACACAGTGCACTGGCAAGAGTAAATCAGAGTTTTGTGCTATAACTCTGGGGGTCCCAATGTGATGCCTGTGGGGACCTTCCTTGGTGCTGCCTGGCTTCCTGCCCCTCTTGTTTGTTTAAATTTGATTTGAGATTTGATTGTGGCGTAGTGGCTAAAGTGTTGGACTGGGAGTCGGGAGATCCGGGTTCTAGGCCCCACTCGGCCATGGAAACCCACTGGGTGACTTTGGGCTAGTCACACAGACTCTCAGCCTAACCTACCTCACAGGGTGGTGGTTGTAAGGATAAAATGGAAAGGAGGAGAATTATGTACACTGCCTTGGGTTCCTTGGAGGAAAAGGGTGGGAAATAAATGCAAATAATAAAATAAAAATAATAAAACACACACACCATTAACTGGGAGGCTGTCAAGCTTCAATGTGAAGCACCAGCCTCCAGCACCATCTTTATTTCCAATAACAGGTTCCAGAGGCATTGCCAGAAAATGAGAAGGGCAGGGCAGTTGCATCCCAGTGCTTCATTCTGAAGCTTCCCCAGCAACCCAGGAAAAAAAAGGACAAGGTAACTGGAGTGTGGTGGGCGGGGCTGGGAGCATCTTGAAGGGCTGAACAGGATGTGCTTCCCTCAGCATCACCAGTTTCCATTCTGTGCTTTGTGGGGAGGCAAATACATGCTCTGGTATTTAGGGTGCAGCCCCCAGCCTCCTTTGTATGCAGTTTCTTGGCCAAGTTCCTTGTCCATGAGCGTGAAACAGGCATCAGAGCAGAAAACTGTGGGTTCAAAAGAATGGTTTTGTGTTTTGGAGCTTAAGTAGACCTCTGCCTTGTACTTAGGTTCACAGGGAAGTTTTGTTGTGTTGTTTTGTGTTTGTTTGTTTGTTTGTTTATTTGTTTTGGCATTCTAGGAATTGGTTGGCCTATCTCAAACATGGCAGCCATTTTGTGAATCAGCAAACCCCCTGGCAGCCATTTTGTGAGAGTACCTATGATGCACTAGGAATATTCCAAATGTTTAGGGAATATTCCACTGGCCCCAAAAGTTTAGGGAACCCTGCTGTAACTGAATGGATGAAAACAAAAGAGGAGAAATTGTAACTCCCTTCTTAAATGCCAGCTTTAAGGGAGACTAGCCTGGCAGTCCAATGCCTGCATGATTTAGGAAGGAGACGACAAAAGAATGCAAGCTGAACTCTCTTCTATTATGAGGCCTAGGATTCTTTCCAATGGTTTTATTCCCTCAATAGCTGGGAACAACTCTTTCCTTGCTATTGGGGAACCTGAATCCAGCGTTGCTTTCACATTAGCTATTTTCATTTTGTCATTCATTGTATTATTAGGGAGAATCTACATGTCTGTACTTCCTCTGAGAGAGGCACATTGGGGCACCCATCTTCCATCATCCCCATTAAGACACTGTGGTCAGGTAAGTGTTGGATGCAATAAGTTTCATTTATTGAGTACTGCTAGTTACATAAGTAGTCACACACACACACACACACACACACACATCGCTTCAATGCAAGGAATTATATCTCTTACTAATGGTTGAGGGATCAGGCATATCTACATTATGTCCTTGATCTGGGAAATGAGGAGTTGGGCATGAATTATTTTGGCAGCAAGGTGCTAGATGGAGTTGAGTGGAGAAAAAGCAGTCTAGATGAGTGTGAACTGGCAAAGTGCTATGGATCCCTTGCATTGGAGAAGAGGACAAGGGCCGTAGGAGGATTTGGAGCTGGGTGGCTTGCTGGTTGGGACCATGGAGCTGTGAGAGAGCCTCTGAGTTGCACAGAGTTCTTCCTCAGACCAAAAGGAAAAAGAAAAAGAGTTGATGAAACACTCTATGGAATTTAGGGTTACAAACAGGCAAATTAAAAAAATTTGACCTACAACTCCTATCAACCCTAGCAGGCATAGTCAATGGCTAAGGATCATGGGAGTTGTAGACCAAAATATTTGGAGGGTCACAAGTTGCCCATCCGTATGTTAGCATGAGGGCTGAACATGACAGCTTTAGAAATTATGAATGGTGCAGAGAGAGAGAGAGAGAGAGAGAGAGAGAAGTTTGTTTTCTGTCAAAAGAGTAGAACATTGCAAAAGGATTTTTTTCATTCAAAACATATTTATTTATTGTTGGCATTTCTGAGTGTAACACTGGATACTTCATAAGGGTACCTCTGCTGGGGTATACTAGATGCTAGCAACAAATACTGAGTCCTGATTGTAGGCTTTCAAGAGACTAACTGGCCACAGTTGAAAAAGTGTATTGCACTAAACAGACCTTCGGCCTCATCCAGCAAGGTAATTCTTATGTTCTTAATGGTTGTGTTGGTACATTGCATTTTGTGGAAAGCAACACACCCAGAGTCTCAACTGTAATGTTTAGTTTAGTAGTTGGTTGTATGATACCTTAAATGCTAGCAAATGTTACATGTCAGGTGCTTTAATAGGCTTCCTCACATGCATCTGGTAAAGAAGATTCTAGCATAGGAAACCTCTTGCCACAACAAAAGTCTTTCTTTCTGCCAAGCAAACCGCACAACGAAAAATTATGAAAATCGACACAAGTAACCACTAATCATCACTCTCTAAGCACAGTAAGGCCGGATCTACACTACTGCTTTAAAGCGCTTTATAACAGCTTTATAGCGCTTTAAAGCAGTAGTGTAGATCCGGCCTAAGTTTCAGGGATGTAGCTTTAAAAACAAAAAAATATATACATGCTTTTTTTGCCTAATGCAATCCTATGGGGAAAAAGTTCCAAAATGGCAGGTGGAGCCTCGCAAGTAAGCGGATCGCTCCGCAAATGGGTGGTCCACTTTGTGATGTTTCACTACCCCCCTGACTCGCTTCGACTCCACCTTTAACGGAGGCGAGTCAGGCCGCTCCAATACTGCTTCTACGACCCAAAACGGAGCAGAGCACAGCCCTAATATACACCGCTCATAGTCAACTGCCCATAAAAAGAGTGATGTTCCACTGCTATGCAAGCAGCAAGGCTTCCTGATGTTATCACTTGACATTAGGCCTCTATATGGATGTGCATTCTGCAAAGGATGGGTGAGCATCTTCCTTTAAACAGCTTAGCTCCTCCATCTTCCAATAAACAGCTTAGCTCCTGGCCTCTGTGCTGCTGAGGAACTGTTTGTAGCTCTGATTTAAGCTAGGGTGACCATATGAAAAGGAGGACAGGGCTCCTGTATCTTTAACAATTGTATTGAAAAGGAAATTTCAGCAGGTGTCATTTGTATATATGGGGAACCTGGTGAAATTTCTTCTTCATCACAACACTTAAAGCTGCAGGTGCCCTGCCCTCTTTTAAATCTGGTCACTCTAGTATAGCTCCTGCAGCTTTAACTGTTGTGATGAAGTGGGAAATTCACCAGGTTCCCCATATATACGCTCAGTCCTCCTTTTCATATGGTCACCCTATTCATGATGTCACAGGCAAGCAGCCAATCAGCAGTGTGAACAGCCCTTCTGCTTCAGACTGTCAGAACTTGTTCCCCTTGAACTCAATCATGACCCCAAAAAATGATGAGTGCCCATGATTCTGCAATGGAGAGGCTCCTGCTTTTATTATACACATGGACCTCACTAAGAATCATTTTTTCACAGCTGTATAGGAACTATTCAGAGGTGGCCTTTCTATGAGGCAACTGCCTCAGGGGACAGAGGTTGGAAGCCATTATGGTCAACAGGTTAGGAGACAGACATGTCTGACCCATGAGGCACAAGCTACCACAACATTTTGCATGTCTCACTGGAATTCCTTGGAGCTGTGTATTGTGGATTGTGCTTCATGATATGTTGGAAGTGGGGATGCAGAGCCCATCTGCATTTCCTACTTGAAACACTGAAATGATTCATGGAAATGGTGCAGCCTTGGAAACATGGCATTACACTATAAAATAATAATGTAACACTCATAAAAGGAGGCATCAAGCTAAGTTTTGCCACCAGTGTGGTGAATTTTTGCATGATTATACCCTGGGCCTGGTAGATATCTTGGCACAGGATTTAAACCTTAGAGTTAGCATTTTTTCCTTTTAACTTTACTATTCTATTAAATGTTCTATTAAAACATTTAAAGCACAAAGTATAATTTTAACTGCATATAATGCTATGCCCAGTATAAATGTTACTTAGAAACAGAAATTTTAACATGGGAAAATGTGACTCATGAAGACTTTGAGTACATGAAAGCCCGTGCTAGGAGCACAGAGCTAGGCTTTGTAAATGAAAACACCCTTTGCCCCCTAAGCTCTTGCTTTAGCAACAAATATTTGTGGAATCCTAAGAGTTCCAAACCCAAAAGCTGGTCAAGGAATTTTAGTGCCTGAGTAGGAAATCCAAATGACGCTCCCCATCGTGAGAAAAATATAATAAATTAGCCATCTACGGCTCTTTAATAGTACTCAAAAGCTGCTGCCTGAGTCAAGCTTCTATGTTACCTAATGGGAAGACTAATTGTGCTGTGCAGTCCATAAAACTGCATGACTGAAGCAGAAAAACCAGGATACTACCAGAAGTAGCTTTTTACTCCAGGTGGGAAAGGTTCTTAACTATAAATAACAAGATGGAAACCACAGCCATTTTTGTAGGCCTCCAGAAAAAAATGTCTAAAGTTACTAAGAAACAAGATATATTCAATGGTGAAAAAGATTTCTCCCAAAGAATGTCACGATAGCGCTTTACCAAGCTGTCACTGTTGCCTAGAATTCACTGAGCGGGTAAAGCTGTCTCCTGGCTGTACCACTGTATGGGTCCGCATTACTGAATGTTCCTCCATATAAACCCACCACCACCACCAATCCATCCACATAGAAACTAGCATATCAGGCTAGAATGCTTATCCCTGCCATCTAGTTTTCTACAAGGAGAGGGCTTTTTTTTCCTTGCAAAGAGCAGAACAAATGATCAATGACAGCACATTCAGTTTATAAATTTAGAGATTTTTAAAAATTATAAACAGATGTTAAAATATGAAACATTTTGGCATAAAATGCTAGCTCCAGTCACTAGCTTCAGTTGTTTTGGAGTGCTGTGTCATGTTCAGAGAACATGTGGCAATGTGAATTCCCACCTGCAGTTAAAAATTCCCACCTGGCATCAACAAGGAAGACAAGGTAATGGACGTACTGTGTAGCTTGACCCTCCTTCTTAAGGTATTTCCAGGCTCCTTAAACATAAAGGAGCAGAACCCTCTCCTGTTGCAATGGGAACTCTGGCTCTGGCTGAGCCTTGATCCTAATACCACTCCTAGCAGTTCACACCTAACCATTTTCTCATTAGCCCAATTTGGAGAAAGCAAAAGCAGCATTACAATCATTACAGAAACTAATTAGTCCATTGCAGTATAGTTTGCACAAGTGTGGGCTGAGGCAGTGCCAGCAGGACTTGGCCGGAGTTGTGCGTGGCCACTGACAGCCGCTTGCGTCCCCTCCTTGGCGATGCTACTCCTCGACGCTCTATCAAGGAGCAGCAGCAGCCGTGAGAGGAGGAAAGTGCCTGTCAGAGGACATGGGCACCTGAGGGCTGCCAAAGGCATGCTGGGAGGTGTAGTAGTTCTCCTTCTCACTGACTTTCTCCAACTGTCTCTCACCCCGCCCGCCATCCCATTCTAGCCTCAGCTATCAGTCATTCCTCCATTCACTCGTCTGTTTCTGTACTTAAGTCAGGCTTTTGCATAAAAATCATAAACTTTATTCAGCAATACTTGCATCTGTCTTGGAATGTTGTGGTTTAGTTAAAACAGGGGGAAACGGAGCATTAAAAAAATCAAGTTAAAAGGCCTTGGAAATTTATTTATTTATTAAAAAACCACTTGGCACTTAAAAGTCATTACTGCAGTCACTAGGCAAGCCTGCCTGGGAAAAAGTAATCCATTAGCAAGGTGCCACAACTAAGATGACCTGCTCTCCAGTTGTTTCCCACCACACCTCAGACAGTGTTCAAAGTTTTACACATTATTCATGGACCTAGGCTTATGCCCACAACTCCCAGCATGCCTTGGGTGGGAGGGAAGATTTATCAGGCTTTGGCTGCCATCATCTGGAAGCAGCTGGCCATCCTGGGCCTGAAGGGAGAGTGCTTGGAAAGAGAAAAGAAACTAATTTAATTTGTTTAAAAGTTACCGCACAGGCCTAGTACTGGCCTACCTTGCAGGGTTGTCATGAGAGTAAGAGAGAGAGAAAAGAAATGAATTTAATTTGTTTAGAGGTTAACTCACAGGCCTAGCACTGGCCTGCTACTTTAAGATGATTACCTCGCAGACATATATCTTTGGGGGCCCAAGCAACGCTGGGTAGAAACTTGAAATTTAGCATCCTGATAGTTCTGGTTGTACAATGTACCAGGAAAATCTAAAAACATGAAATTTTGAATTTAAAATATTTTTAAAGAATTTAATAAAAATCCAAGGGCTATGCCTACAACTCCCAGCATACCTTGGGTGGAACTCCCAAGAATGGAACTCCCAAGTGCTCCAAAGGGATCTCTCCAAGCTGGGAGAGTGGGCATCCAAATGGCAGGTGCTGTTCAATGTAACCAAGTGTAAGGTGATGCACGTTGGGGCAAAAAAACCCAACTTCAAGTATAACCTAATGGGGTCTGAGCTGGCGGTGACCGAACAAGAAAGAGATTTTGGGATTGTGGTGGACAGCTCGATGAAAATGTCCACCCAGTGTGCGGCCACTGTAAAGAAGGCAAACTCTATGTTATGGAATTATAAGAAAAGGAATTGATAATAAAACTGCCAGTATCATACTGCCCTTATACAAATCTATGGTGCGACCACACTAAGAATATTGTGTACAGTTCTGGTCATCACACCTAAAAAAGGATATTATAGAGGGGATAGAGCATCTCCCCTATGAGGGAAGGTTACATCAACTGGGATGTTAGGGGAAGCTAAGGGGAGACATGATAGAGATATACAGAATTATGCATGGAATGGAGAATGTGGATAGGGAGACATTTTTTCCCTTCTCTCAAAATACTAGAACCCGGAGTCATCCCATGAAGCTGATTGGTGGGAGATCCAGGACAAATAAAAGGAAGCACTTCTTCACACAGCACAGAGTTAAATTATGGAACTCACTACCACAAGATGTAGTGATGGCCACCAATTTGGATGGCTTTAAAAGGGGGTTGAATAAATTCCTGGAGGAGAAGGCTAACAATGGCTACTAGCTATGCACTATCTCCAGTATCCGAGGCAGTAAGCCTGTGTGCATCAGTTGCTTGGGAACATGGGTGGGAGGATGCTGTTGCACCATGTCCTGCTTGTTCATCCCTGGCCGATGGCTGGTTGGCCACTGTGTGAACAGAGTGCTGAACTAGATGGACCTTTGGTCTGATCCAGCATGGTGCTTCTTATGTTCTTATGTTCTTAGTCTTCTCTTGCCACCAAACTGACTCATGGTTATGACCAGTACAAATTGCTATTATTCCTTCAGGACATTCCATGAATAAAATTTCTTCAGCAGGAGATATTGAAAATTGCTTTATCTGCTATGTGGCTCCGTAGCAGTGGCATAATAATGCCACCAGCACCATAAGGTGGTGGGTTGACCATTTAACTAAAAAAAAAAAATTAAAAAGTGCCATGGTGCGTCTTCAGAGCACCGGTATGTAAGGTAAAAGGCCCAAGTCAGCAGTGGCCTTGACCATCCTGGCTCTCTGCCAAAACCTGTTAAATGTAGATATTATATAGTAAATTATGCCAATAAAGTATTCTGTGTTCTGGCTGCTTTTCTTTCCCCCCCATAATTATAGCTTCAGGGCACATGTGTACAACAGTTCCCCATGTCCACTGAGATCTGCTTCCCTACTATATGTTATTCAGATAACTGGGCAATGCTGGGTAGATTTTGAAAACATATTTTTAGGTTTGCATCTTTTTTTAGCTGGTAGAAAGGGTGTTGTGCATCCTGGTTGTTTTTAAAGTTTAGATGGCTGCTCCGGCAATGGCATGATGGGAGGTGTAGGCATTTCAGATTTTAAAAAAAATGTGGTTTATCACAAAGATCTAATTTAAAATACAGTTCTTATTAACATAATTTCCCATTTATTCTAACAAAACAATTTACTAACTCAACCAAACTAAAAAAAAGCCAACCAACCTAAAGATGAAGAAGTTGCAGAGAGATTTATTATTTATCAAATAAATGTTATAAACATTATTCACGGACCGGAGCAACAGCGGGCATATCAGCTAGTAACAGAATAAATTGTATCTTTCAAATTTGCCTTCATGTTGACTCCTCGTGCCAATTTCATGAATTGTGGTAAGAGTAAGTGGGACAACATAACAATAAGGCAATGAGAGGTGCCTAAATTCATTCCTGTTTGTTTTGGTGGGTGGGTGGATTTTTTGTTTAGCTTTGCTTTTTTGCAGAGGGAATTTAAGCTGTCAAGCCACTTCCTGCCCATAATTTTGTTTATTTTTATAAATTCACTCAATTTGTGGCTTGCTGTATCCTTGAAGCTTAGCACAGGCAAATGCATGTTAGATGCATAAAACCACTGCACATACTAAAAGTAGGCCCTCATAATACACTAATCCTGCTCAACAAAAACCAACTGAACCTTTAAAAGTCTTATGCAGGTTCTGGAAGATACTGAGGGTCACCTCACACGTACGTACGTGTTATGTGCACATGTTTTAAGCTTTACATGCATTCCATAGATCAGGAGTGGGCACGAGGTAGATAGGAATCTACTGGTACATCTCTAGCTGATTTGAGTTTCTAACTCATGGTGATTGAATAATAGCATCAACAACAACAAAAAAATCCACCTAAATTAGGCTCCTGAAATGAAGAAAAGTAACCAGGAGCAAATGTTTGCCTGAAAGGCCTGTGAACTCAATTCAAATATAGTACTGAAAACAAATTTCTGGGCGAAGAATGTGCTCAGAGGCAGTGGAGGCTGGTGGCTCCAATGTCAGTGGGGCAGTGAGTCTGCTTTAGAGTCAGAACTTTAAAGGAGCTACTAAGGAGGTGGCGGGCTCTCCCACCCTAGAGACATTCAAGAGGCAACTGGACCACCATCTTTCAGGGATGCTTTAAGGTGGATTCCTGCATTGAGCAGGGGGGCTGTTCTCGATGGCCTCATAGGCTCCTTCCAACTCTACGATTCTATACCCAAGGTGCCTTGCATAGCTCCTTTAGAGTTCTGACTGAAGTCCATCACTGACATCAGAGCCACCAGCCTCCACTGCTCAGAGGCATCCTATCCTTCAATAAGTGTTATGTCTTTTGCGCCTGTCTCTGGTTGGTGGACCTGGAGGTTCTCATAAAAAACAAAGTAGCTCCAACAAGCCTGAAGTCTTCCCACTTCTACCATAGATTATCATGTTTGGTGGGCAGGGGTCATTGGTCGGCACTTTAAAGATCTGGGCCCAAACTGATAGGATACAAATCTACTGTACATACACAAATTTAGAAGGAATTCCTAGGATTTATTTAAATTTCACAGGAAGCAAAGCCAGCCAATTAATTTCTCATCCAAATCATCTCAAATAACATAAATTCATCAATTAATTGCATTCTGACCCAGATCATCCTAAACCAATGGGGGGGGAATTAAAAGTTTAATTAGCATGCAGGGGATGGTGTGTGTGTGTGTGTGTGTGTGTGTGTGTGTTGCAGCATGTGGGAAGTTAACCCTTCCCTTCCTCACTGCAATAGGCCCATTTTCACCTGTTTCATTCTGTTGCTCCTGGAGGGAGTGTCGTTCCTGTAATATCCACCCCAAGGAAGTTCTTATTCGTAGACCAAGAAAAGGCATATTGTGAGGCAGGGAACAAGGTAAGGCCCTTAGATTGACTGTTGTTGACTGAAAACCATGTGTTTTCTGGGGGTGGGGAAGCAGTTAACAATCCACCAAACCTTGCCATGTGTTAAGATGCTCCCTTATAGTATCCAAATACACTCTCATCCAGATGTCACATTCAAAGAATCCGGAACAGGAAAGAAACATTTCCCAAAATTTATAGCAAGCCTGTACTAAAAATATTGAGACACGTCTTCCTCAATAGTTCCAGCGCACATTTTTTAAAGAGTTTCCTAAACATCAAAATCTCATGCAATAAAATTTTAGTCCTCTTAGCTAGAAAAACGTATAGTATTTATCTTGAAGAGTCAACCCAAGTGATCTTTAATTATCATTATCGCTCTGTTCTGTTTTTTGTTTTTGTTTTTTAATATTTGCAAACATCTTGTGATTTTGTTAAATCTGGATTGGCAATTTTGTTTCTTTACTGAGGTTCTACGGATGAAAAACTATTGTGCACCATGCCCTTACCCTGTACTCGCACCATTTCTGCAGGGCTTGCACAGAATGACTATGATCCATCAGGAAGTTCTCCTGTGCTAAATGCTTTGAAATGAGCAGATGTGGAGTAAGAGTTTCTTGGTAGATATTGTGCCCTTTGTCTCTCGTTTATTTCATTGAGGAGGGGAACGGAGGGCGACAGCTTCCAAATATACACAGTGGAGTCAAAAAGACTTCAGAGTGCAAAGAAACAAATATGGATCTCCTGGCTGAAAGAAATATTAGTGCATTTTCAAAATGCTTTACCCTTCAGCCGTATTTTTCACATGTGTTAAGGATCAGTGCCAGCATCCCCTTCCGTCCTGTGGAAATGGCATGCCACATGAAACAGCTGTAACTGCTGGGATAGAAAAGTACAGCAAAAGCTGAAATCGGGGAGGAGAGTATAAGGCCCTTTGCTAGTTTTGCATTTTTTCTGATTGCCCCCCTTAGAGTATTCTACTATTTATGCCTTTTCTGACAAGTAATTTGACTCAGTGTTGCTGGATTCATTTTGACATTTATTTATTTATTTATTTATTTATTTATTTATTTATTTATTTTTACTTCTTTTGGCAACTTTTGTTAAAATATCAGTGGAGATCTGTTTTCATACAATGTCATGTAAATTATTTATATAACTTCAAGTTCACAAATGAGAAGTACTAAATTAGAATTCCACAAGTTAGCAACCATCCCTTAAGACTATGCAAGGTATTTATGTAATTTTATCTTCAGTTTGATTAATCCTTTCAGCTTCGCTGGCTCCAGCTACATAGCAGCAAATTCCACCGTAAAGACACGTATGAAATTAGTCGCTTTCTGTTTCTAAATCCATGAATGCGGAATTATGTGCTACTGAAATCTGAAGGACCTACATCCAAGAAGGAATGTTTACGATCAGAGAGAAAGCAACTTCGGCTAGTTTGTGTGCAGATTCTCAACATGTCAACAGGACAGGCCCTACTCCAGTTCTGATAGAAAGATTAATGGCAACTGTTTTAACACTGTGCTGGGTTTTATATGCATGGTTATCAGAATCCTAAAACCAAAAATTGGATGGTTAGTTTCAGTTAACATGAAATTGTTTTGGTTCCCTGTCTCTGACCATTTCCTCAAACTTCTTTCTCCTTCAACTAATCTTTCTTCAGGTTTCTGTTGCTCCATCACTTGCCTATTATAGGAATTATTATTATTATTATTATTATTATTATTATTATTATTATATTTATTTGTATCCCACCTTTTGCTCAATGCTGGGTCTCAAGGCGGCCTTACAAAGTTTAAAACATACATTGGGGGGGGGGGGACAAAACCATAAATGTTTAAAATACACAACAAAATTATAAGACATTAACATAGATGGAGGGCCAGATTATTCTCCAAAGGCCTGCTGGAACAAAAAGCCCATCAAGGAGGGAGCCAGCCTAGCTTCCCCGGGAAGAGAGTTCCAGAGCACTGGAGCAGTCACCGAGAAGGCTGAAGAGGTCCCATGTTCCCACCAAGCGTGCCTATGAAGATGGTGGGACTGAAAGAAGGGCTTCTCCAGAAGGTCTCAAAGCACGGGCAGGCTCATAAGGGAGAATATGGTCTTTCAAATAACCTGGACCCAAACCATATAGGGCTTTATAGGTCATAACCAGCACTTTGAATTGTGCCCGGAAGCAGACTGGAAGCCAGTGGAGCTGTTTTAACAGGGTAGTTGTGTTAAACAAGAACAAGCCACCTTTGATGGGTTTGGATGACATGACAAGCTGCAGTTGCAATTTGAATATTCTAAAGTCACGAGGAAAATACTGCAACCCAACAGTTATCATGTGGTGATCATGTGAACCATATACAAATGACACTTACTGAAATTTCCTTTTCAGTACAACTGTTAAAGATACAGGAGCCCTGTCCTCCTTTTCATATGGTCACCCTAGTGAAACGTTGGCGGTTGCATGACCAGATCTCTCCAGCAATGCCTCCCAGTGCAGCCAGAGGTTTGTTCTCCACACCAGCTAACCAACACTGAGGAATGTGTCAAGCACAACAAGAGAGCTGCCGAAACCCAGCACATTACAGACACTCCATTCAGGGCAAATAATTAATGAATATATCCTGAATGTCCATACCGATGTTAGTTTCAATTGTATTTGTGTTGGCCATAAGTAATCACAATAAAAGTACCGGAAAAACAAAACATGTAAACATTATTATTATTATTATTATTATTATTATTATTTATTTATTTATATAGCGCCATCAATGTACATGGTGCTGTACAGAGTAAAACAATAAAATAGCAAGACCCTGCCGCATAGGCTAAACAAAAACTCTAAAACATCAGAGTCAAATATGCAAGGTCCAGCTTGCTGCCTATTACATCAGAGTCAAAGTCATTTTCATGCCCCTTTGCTGCCACCACCACCAACAACAACAACAAATGTGGCCACTTTCCAAGTTCTCCTTATTAGGCCATAGCTAGACCTAAGGTTTATTCCAGGATCATCCCAGGTTCATCCCTGCCTGAGCACTGGATGCCCTGTGTGGCACTTAGATGAACAGGTTTGACCCCAGGACAATCCTGGGATAAACCTTAGGTCTAGCTACGGCCTTAGCCTTGGCTAGCTGGGAGCTGCCAAAAACTAGCACATTGCAGACAGACCCTAATTATACATATGTCCATACCCGTTCCACCTTTTCAGGTGCACTTTGCTTATTAGAAATTGTCGGAGAGACCCTTGCGCCACCTCAATCAGCAAACAGAGGCCATAGCTAGACCTAAGGCTTATCCCTGGATCTTCCAGGGGTCAAACCTGTTCACCTAGGTGACACACAGGGGATCCAGTGCTCAAGCAGGGGCGAACCCTGGATGATCCCAGGATAAACCTTAGGTCTAGCTGTGGCGAGAGTTGAAACTTCCCAACATTTCAAATGCTTGAAATTTATAATTTGAATTCAATTTTTTAATGTGAAACCTTCCCTCATCGTTTAAAATGAAAGAACTTTAGAGTTGTTGGCATCGCTTTATTGTTTTAACTCTGGTCAATGTCAGTTATGAAACCCCACAAAGCCGAAATACTGGGGATGTGCACGGACTCCCAGCTTTGACTTGGGGGCTGTCTTCGCTGCGCTGGGTGCTGCCTCCCTCTTCAATCCCGCGCTTTCCCTCTTCCAGTGCAGCGTTGGGTCATCCCAACACTGAGGAGGCAGCGAAGGATTCCTGGACAGCCATCTGGGTCCTGGAGCTGCCTCTGCCCTTTCACTGGTGGGAGGCAACCAATTCCTGGAGCGACAGCACACAGTGGAAGCGCTGTGTTGACATCACTCCCTTGGAAAAAGCTGGGGTAAATCCCTGACTTTTTCATATTGCAGCATCGCGGGGAAGCCCCGCGATGGCTGTGAACCTGCGCTTGTGTCATCTAACCAACATGGCACAGATCCACAGTGACCGCAGGGGTTTCCCTACATACAGACAGCCCCTTGGGCTCAGAAATGCCTCAATTGGTGCTTCAGAAATGGCTCAAGTCAAGGTTTGAAAATAAGGCTTTGTGTTTCTCACTGAGAGGATAAAACCTGCCAGTATTCAGAACAGTAAGTGCAGGGACATTGTGCCAGATCAACCTTATCATTTTGAGGGTTTTTAAAAGACAATGTAGTTGTCCCCCTGTCCCTCATGGACCATTTTTCTGAACATGACAGACAGCCTAAAGGTGTCCGAAAGCAAGAAACCGGCAAGGTTCATGTGGAAGGTCAGTCCTCAAATTTTGTGGAGGGGGGACATGATTTGCTTCCCCTTCCCTCCTCCTGAGGCTTTTGGGGGAGGCATTTATATGAAAATGGTGCAACTCATAGATGTGTCACCAGGCAAGAAACATGCAAAGTTTCAGAAGGATAGGAGCAGGGGCTAGGGAGCTATGATTATTAAATACCATTTTATGGCTTCTTTTCATAGGCTGTAGCTAGACCTAAGGTTTAACCCAGGATCATCCTGGGTCTGTCCCTGCTTGAGCGCTGGATGCCCTGTGTGCCACTTAGGCCACAGCTAGACCTAAGGTTTATCCTGGCATCATCCAGGGTTCGCCCCTGCCTGAGCACTGGATCCCCTGTGTGTCACCTAGATGAACAGGTTTGACCCCTGGACGATCCTGGGATAAACCTTAGGTCTAGCTACAGCCATAGTGAAGCCTAGTGGTGTTGGAAGAATGGCTAACTCATGGTCCCATCCATGCCCTCCCTCCAAGCACAGTGATTAGAGCCTCTGGTAAAATGTGCCATAGAAGGAGAAGGTGGAGCTGTCTATCACTCAGCCACACTCTCTCCTCCCCACTCCCACTGGTCATAGTCAGCGTTTAGAGAAACAAAACTAAAAGACACTATTTGCAGGAGACACAAATCTCCATGTTACTAAAACACAAAGCCCCACTCTGGAGCAGCTTCAGTCCTGTCCGCTTTGGAAGGAAGCCCATTTTGCCTCAGGAAACAACTGAACCGAAGTGGCCCAATTCCTGGAGCGACAGCACACAGTGGAAGCGCTGTGTTGACATCACTCCCTTGGAAAAAGCTGGGGTAAATCCCTGACTTTTTCATATTGCAGCATCGCGGGGAAGCAATGAAGTGGCCCAAATCTTCATCCAAACCCAATGCACATCCCTACTAAATACAGTTGCGTGTAACATATCAGATACTGTCAGCTAACATTATTGTAATGTATGCCAGCTATAAAATTATTGTTTTATTTTTTGCATTAAATGCACTCAAATGCTAACAAATACTGTTAAATAAATATTGAAACCTACTGTAATAAGATATCAGATAATTGAACAGTTAGGAACAATCAATAGTTTTTGTGCTGAATATGCACAGAGAAGAATTTGGGGGAGCAGATTCTAGAGAATTCAGAGAAGACATCCAGGCAGGACTGGGCAGAGGGGTGGGGCAGTGGGACAGTTGTCATGGGCCTAATATTTTTTGGGGGGGGCTACTCTGAGTTCCCCCTGGGCAAAGTTGCTTGATTTTTCTGTTGTTGATGATGAATTTGCCCAAAGAAAAGCACGTAAAACATTTCTGAATGTGAAGAAGTGATGTCTTATATACATCTATATAAATAAAAATGTAAATGTTCGTTCGAAACAGATGTTATATCTCCGAAAGTTCTTCACCGATTGCTTTGAAATTTTGACACAGCGTTGCGTTCGAATACGCCAGCGTTGTTATGTAACTATGTTCTATATGGGGTCAAAAGTTTGTCTTAAAATCGAAGAAATAGGCCTCCTCAAAACCAGTCCTGCTGATCATTGTGACATCGCCAACCAGTAGGCCAATCCACTGCCTCTGCCTCCTCTCCTATTTGCATGTTCTCTCCTATTTGCTCTTATAGGTCATAGAAGCAACAATCTTGACAGTACCTTTCAAAGGTGAAGATGTCCTCATTCCTCGCATTCCTATGATTCCAACAGATATGCCATTTCAATTTAAGAGATTGCAATTCCCAATTCGATTGGCATTTGCAATCACCATCAACAAAGCTCAGGGCCAATCTTTAGAATTGTGCGGTTTAGATCTAGACACAGATTGCTTCTCACATGGACAATTATATGTTGCGGGTTCTAGAGTTGGCAAACCAGACAATCTCTATATCTACACAGACAATGGAACAACTAAAAATATTGTATATCCATAAGCATTGTGAAATTAAACACATTAGAAACATCCGCTTTGTCTTTTCTTTCTTTTCAATTTAACCAGACTGAGCCATCTCCGAAAGTTCTTCACCGATTGCTTTGAAATTTTGACACAACGTTGCATTCGAATACGCGAGCGTTGTTATGTAACTATGTTCTATATGGGGTCAAAAGTTTGTCTTAAAATCGAAGAAATAGGCCTCCTCAAAACCAGTCCTGCTAATCATTGTGACATCACCAACCAGTAGGCCAATCCACTGCCTCTGCCTTCTCTCCTATTTGCATGTTCTCTCCTATTTGCTCTTATAGGTCATTGTGACATCGCCAACCAGTAGGCCAATCCACTGCCTCTGCCTTCTCTCCTATTTGCATGTTCTCTCCTATTTGCTCTTATAGGTCATTGTGACATCGCGAACCATTAGGTCAATCCACTGCCTCTGCCTCCTCTCCTATTTGCATGTTCTCTCACAATTGGCTGAGTGAATATAGATGTCACACCTGTGACAGTTACACATTCTGAAGAAAGGTAACTGCCAGGAGTTTCCACTAACCTCCTCACCGTAAAAACATCCTTTTTAAAAAACCAAACAGTAGGCCAATCCACTGCCTCTGCCTCCTCTCCTATTTGCATGTTCTCTCCTATTTGCTCTTATAGGTCATAGAAGCAACAATCTTGACAGGACCTTTCAAAGGTGAAGATGTCCTCATTCCTCGCATTCCTATGATTCCAACAGATATGCCATTTCAATTTAAGAGATTGCAATTCCCAATTCGATTGGCGTTTGCAATCACCATCAACAAAGCTCAGGGCCAATCTTTAGAATTGTGCGGTTTAGATCTAGACACAGATTGCTTCTCACATGGACAATTATATGTTGCGTGTTCTAGAGTCGGCAAACCAGACAATCTCTATATCTACACAGATAATGGAACAACTAAAAATATTGTATATCCACAAGCATTGTGAAATTAAACATATTAGAAACATCCACTTTGTCTTTTCTTTCTTTTCAATTTAACCAGACTGAGCCACAGCAACGCGTGGCAGGGTACAGCTAGTCTTGAATAAAAGTGCTTGCCATTACCTTTTTTTATAAATCGTTCTAATTCGTATGTATTTAGAACTGATTAAAAAACACTTAATGAGCAGTCTGAAATGGGGCCTACATTTCCCATCTGGCCCAGGCCTACCACCAGCTTTGCCTGGCCCTGCATCCAGGTCCTTTGCTGACCATTATATGATTTCATATATTGCAGAGTTTGTGGCATTGGTTGATGTTCCTTTCTTCCAGCAATACTAAATGATAAAAAGACCCTGATGTGAAAAATGAAAGAGGCCACAAACTGAGAGGCCAACTTCACACCTCCCACAGCAGAGAACACTTTCCTCACCAATCAGCAACCAAGCACGCCAGCAAGCCAAGGGATGTACTGGCCCACCTGCCCTCTCCTTCTGGGAAACAGTGAGGATTGCGCCCCACAGGAATAGGACTGGTGAGCAAGCAGGTAGCAGCAGCAACTACTCCCCCTCCCCTTTCTCTTCCTGTCACCTTCTTGTTTGCTCACTGCTCTCTACGTTACATAAGTGAACCCTAACGTCCAAGGAGCTGCGTGGCCCCACTGCGTCTCAGCTCTACAGCCTGCACCAAAAGGAACAGGGAGAGGCCCAAGTACACAGGCCTTTCTGCAAGAACTAGAACTTACACATTCCCTTAAAGCTCACAGATACACATATCTCAACAACTTCTTCTAGACCATGGGTTCTCAACAAGGGGGGAATTCCCCCGGGGGGGATTTTAGGGTTCCAGGGGGGGAATTGGGACCACTATTCAGCAAAGTATGATGTCCTGTAGATTATGTCTTCCTACACATGTTATTAAAAATGTCTCAGAAAAGTGTCATGTTGTCTGCAAAAGCCAGGCCTTTGCTCTCTTTTCCCCCCCTCCCTCGCAATCCTAGAAGTTTCAAGCTTCCCATTTAAAGGGGCAACGGAAAGCATGGGAGCTGAGAATGTAAAAAGGGGCCATGCTTTACGTTGCACCTTTAAATGGGACTAATATAGGAAAAAATAAAAGATTTTCAATATTATATGCATATTATTTGGAATGCACCTTTTGAGTTAGACTATCTTGGGAAGGGGGGAATTATATTCTGAACAATGGTGAAAGGGTGGAATGGAGCAAAAAGGGTTGAGAACCACTGCTTTAGACCTTAAAATTGCACTACTGCTACAATCAATGTCACAGCTCCGTAAAACACACCAGAAGACTAGGAGGGGATCTACACTGCGTACTGAAGGCGCTTGCGTGCGCCTCCAGTGTGCCCCGAAAACGATCGTGTAGATCCTGCCTGGAAGAGGCGGAGGAAGAGGCGGAGGAGGAGGCGGCTGGGGAATCCGGCTGCGTCCTTGCCGCCGCCGCTGCCCACCTCCCCGCCGGCCTCCTGCTGCCGGCGAAAGAGCGGCTTCTTCCGCCGAGCTCTCCGACCCGGGTGGCTCTTTCGCCGGCAGCAGGAGGCCAACGGGGAGGTGGGCGGCAGCGGCGGAAGCAAGGATGTGGCCAGATTCCCCAGCCGCCTCCTCCTCCGCCTCTTCCTCTGCCTCTTCCAGGCAGGATCTACACGATCGTTTTCAGGGCGCACTGGGGGCGCACGCAAGCGCCTTCAGTACACAGTGTAGATCCCCTCTCGATAACAACCCAGGACTGTACTGCAGAGTTGTCAAGAGCTTCGGCTATTGGGCGGTATAGAATGCAATAAATAATAAATACCCCACTCAGTAAAAAGAGAATATGGGAATAATAACAGTGGGTGTGTCAAACATTGCTATGGCTATGATACTTTTCAAAAATTCATAACAGGGAAAGAAGCATGTTGGACTGAACTTCCTGCCTCCCTAACAAAATACATAAAAGAGAAGGAATCGCAGAAGAAAGATTTCTGCAAATAATATAAGTAATATCATTAAATGCTGGTGTAATACAAAATATAGTTAATGAAATGAGGAACAAAAGAAGAATGGAACCAAAATGATAGGAAAAATCTAACAAAAAACTTTCAAAATCCATAATGAGAAAGAACTAAGGTGTAGTTGAACTGCCTGGTGAGTAAGCAAAGCAAGACAAAAATAATATAACACACACAAACACACGTACAAAAATGCAGGAACTAAATTCAAATGATTTAATTTCCTTTTCCTAGCTAGAGAGGAAGAAAATGGATCCACTACTAAATCTAAGTAATGTTACACAAACAACAAGTGAGAAAGAAAGACTTTCTCAAAGAAAGACTTTTCAGGAAAATATCTGAGAGAAGGATTAAATTAAAGCAGAAAGAAAAGTATTTTTGAATGAAATGATGAAAAAATAAAACTTGAAGCTACTCCAGCCCACCACACCACAACCTCCCTGACTTCCTACTTCTGAGCTGCTACTATCTACACTGTACTCAGTGAATAAACAACTGAGAGAAATGGAAGAGGCAGTACGGATATCAATGGAATTCAATCCTTCCACCAAAGCACAGTGATCTGAGTCCCTGGTAAAATGTGCCCTAGTATTAGATGATGGACCTGTCAGTCACTCAACCACACACACCTCTCCCCGTCCCCCTCCATCAGGGTTTTAGAGAAATGAAACCAAAAGATGCTATTTGCACTGAAGCACAAGTTGGTAATGAAGCCCTGTTCAGGTCTGGCTTTGGTTCTGGTGGCTTCACAGCTTTGCATCCGGAAGCACCAGAACCAGGCTCTGCTTGAGCCTCTGGCTTCAGCCAAATCTGATGCACTTTTTGGAGCTTGAGTGAACATGAAAAGCTTGTCATATAACATGCTAAACTAGAAGTTTTTGTTGTTGTTGTGATGAAAACACTACTGAGAGGTTTAAAAGTGTGTGTGTGTGTGTGTGTGTGTGTGTGTGTGTGTGTGTGTATGTGAATTTTCTTCAGCTAGTAGGACTAGTAACCAACCAATTTAAAAAGATGTTTATTGAAAACATGGCAATGGCTGCAGCAAAATATGTCCCTGTAATAAAAGACAGATTTATTAATAAATAGCAGTGGCTCACAGATACAATGGGGCTATTAGTCTCTCTTGGTTTTATACATAAAGCTAGAAAAATATTCATCATGTTAACAGGCAGGGTGTGTATATGGAGTGAAGACTGAAACTCTCCACACGCTTTGCACTTCCCCCATGAGGCTGGAAGGTTTTGTCAACAATACAGTGCTTTACTTTTCACCTTAGGAATGAAAAGCCGGCAGGCAATTTAGTACTTTCAAAGAAAAGAGCAATTCTTTTGAAATAGCAAATCTTCTTTGAAAGAAGGAGCTTTTAATTAGAAATGCAAAGATTATGTTTGCGCTGGCTGAAGAAGAGCCTTTGTAGATGTTGAGCCAATGTATTTTCACTCAGAAATAAGCACCACTGAGGCCATGGCTAGACCAGGCCTATATCCCGGGATTGTCCCGGGATCATCCCTGTGCATCCAAATGACACACAGGGGATCCCGGGAGCAGGCAGGGGCGACCCCTCCGTTTGCCTGGGATAACCCTTAAGGCCTGAGTTCAATGGAACTTACTCTGAGGTAAATGTTTGGCTGTTATTTTAATAATGTATTAGTTTTTTATGTTTTAATCAGTTTTATGTATTTTATAATATTTTTGTATTTTATGATGTTCCCCACCTTGATCCAGAGGGAAAGGCGGGTAAGAAATTATTATTATTATTATTAATTATTATTATTATTATTATTATTATTATGCATAAGATTGTAGTCTTAGCAGAATACACTAGAGACAAAAATTGTAGTCAGAGAGCATTTAAAGTTAGAAGGTGTTTTATAATTACAAAACAGCAAAACAAACAAAGCAAAACAAAACCCCTCTTTTTAACAAAGACTGTGATATCATGTTGTTGTAGTTAAATTTTTGTGACTTATAGAAATGCTGATGAACTCCATTGACAATCCATATGAATTAGTTCTGCTTCTTACCAAATTTTTATTTACTTATTTATTGCATTTTTATACCACCCGATAGCCAAAGCTCTCTGGGTGATTCAAATAATGAATTTTCTCACTAGGCTAAAGAACCAAAGTGATACCTGCTTGTGATAGCAGGACTGTACCATATTATTTGCCTTGGAAGTTGCTTAAAGGAAGAAACAAATGAATTTTGTACCCAGATGAATTCTGATTAAAAACAAATAAATCCCAGGGTAGCATTTCCAAATCCTATGGGTGAAGAGTTTCAGTGATCCAACCCAGAAAAACTGCATCACACTACAAAAAGGTTATTCTAAGATGCAAGAGGATCCTTGAAAAACAGGCTATTGTTTCTTTAATTTTTGTAATATAATTTATTGGACAAAAAAAATAGGTTTCTCAATGGCCAAAGTCCACACTTTGCTCACAGTTTGGTGGAAAGAACAATATATACGTTGTTTAATATTTGAGGTTATTAAAACATATATATTGGGGGTGGGTGGGGAAGAGAATAGTTTTTTAAAAAAAATCTGAAAAGGGAAAACTGTCAAACTATGGAATGAATCACAGTTATGTTTTTAACCATTCCATGTGGTCAACAAAGTCCTGGAGTTTACAAAACTCCATCAATTTGTATCAGACTGAAAATAAATATGTGTTCATAAATGCATATAATTGTGTTGTTCTATCATGGTGGGACTGGACTTTACAATTGGCTAGCATAAATAAGTGAGCCCTGGAAGAAAATGTTGCTGTGTATCCTCACCTCTAACAGGCAACCTTCTATTCTGAGTTTCAGACCAGCCAGGATATATAATTAAATCCTCCAGGATACTAGCTGTAAAGTGTGGAAGCAGGGCATTACATCCCAGTTTTTCTTTTCAAACTGAAAGCTTCATCCCACGTACCTGCTTCCCTGGGATTATCCCCGTAGTGCTAAGCTTTTGTGGTTGTGGTTGTTTTTGCTACGGAGTGACAGCGATCCTTTGCATACCAGGAAGTGAGTTTAAGGGGGGAAATGTAAAAAAATCATTAAAAATCAACAGATGACCCAATTAAATTCAAATTTGGTATGCTTAAAGCTCTCCCTAATATGTATTACTGTGCCAATTTTGGTGTCTTTATCTTTAAAACTTATGCAGATGTAAGCATTTCTTTAAAATCCTGCTCCTGCGCCTCAGTGGCGGCTCGGAAAATACGCTCAAAAGGTAGGGGCTAAATACGGCGAATCTTTTTGCTTTATTGCACAATTAAGGCAGGATGCCTGGGAGTCCTTCACAATCAAAGCAGATTATAAGGTGGAAAACTTCTGAGTCCTTTGCATGCAATTCGCAGTGATTGCGCAGTATGAGGCTGGTGTGATAAAGCTCTAAATGAACAAAGTATGTACTTGATTTGAATTGATTTGTATGGTGCCAAGAAAAGGGCACTCAGGACAGCTTACAGTCACACTTGATTAAAATAATATTGGGCAAAAGTATTGGGCAAAAGGCAGGATACAAATAAATATAATAATATAGTACTTCTGACTAACAATATATCCTTCAATATGCAATAATCACTAAAAAAAATACTGGTAATGCAATGTCTCTGCAAGGTGTGTCACAAGTAAATAAGACTCCATTCTTAGCTACTGATAGAGCTTTCATCTATACATTAATAGAGAAATAAACATAAATGCTGTTGAAGACGATTTAAGCATGCTGGTTTTAGAAACTTACATAAAAAGACCAATTGAAAACAAGTTATAAATTATTGTTGGTGTACATCATAAACTGCCTTGAAACCTCAGGACTGAATCTCGTTAAAAATCTGAATCAAACGGTGTGAACATTCTAATACAGAAGAGGCATAAGAGAATAGAAGATGGGGACTGAGACATTTAAAAAAATATACACGAATCCTAAAAAATATAAATCCTAAAGAGCTGAGCCCTTCAAATTTCTGATGCAATAAATCCTTACTCACTCAAACCATTCCTCTGAGTTTCATAGGGCTAGGTGACTTCTCTGCTTAAGTGGGTGTGCACAAACAGGCTGCAAAAGTAATGGGCCCTTTTGTGAAGTTTTATGTCTGTCCCTCCTTTTCTCCCTCTCTGCTTTTCCATCTGAAAAAAACATCAGTTTCTCTCAAGACAGATATGGATGGGGCTGGGTGATGCTGCTGCAGGAGGCCCAAGTTGTGTTGATATTTGATATAATAACTCAAGCCCAAGTGGGAGATGTGATAGATGATTTGTAAGTCGTTCTTTGACTTTTGCTTGTAATGAAATCTCTTTGGATTTGCCTAGAAATCACAGCCCAGACTGGAATGTCTTCTGAATCCCACTTCTTCCTGCTCCTACAGATGTAATAAAATAATATTGTACGGAAACAGGGGCCTATTTAAAATGCATGTAATCTTTTTAAATGAAGACATCACTTGACACATCGCTTTTTCTGCACCTCTTGTAGCCTCGATTGCGCCTGGAGTTTCCCCCGTGCGCCCTTCGATCAGTGTGTCAGGCTGATCAACAGCAGGGTGAGATAACGGAGATGTTCAGCTGGTAGAATCGCCTGCAGGTAGAGTGTGTGTGTGTGTCAGATGTTTTAAATGCATCCCTAAATTGAAAACTCCCTACAGATGGAACACGGGCTCCCAAAGGCTTTGGTTAGAACTTTTTTTTCACCCGTGTACACTGCTGGGACCTGTATTTTTATTTTAAGTAAGGGGACCTTTCAAAAGTGTGGTGAAAGTTGTTAGAGTGATGGACTGGGACTCGAGAGATCCGGGTTGTAGTCCCTACTTGGCTATGAAGGTCTCTGGGTGACTTTGGGGCAGTCACTGACTTTCAGCCTAATCTACTGTGGGGATAAAAAGGAAAGGAGGAGCACCATGTAAGCTTCCCAGTTCCTTGCAAAAGGAGAACAGGCAATATTAAATGTAGTAGTAGTGATGTTTAAAAGTGGCAGCCCCCCCCCCCTGTAGCCTGAAGTGATACAATCCATTCTACAGCCTCATTCTCACCCTACTCATACCTCATTCTGCTGTGTGTGTAGACCCAACCCTGCTTATTTTGCATACTTTAGGAGGAATTTTAAAGGCCTGGCAGCGGGAAATCTCCAGTTCAGTGGGATACAGTGGGGTTCCTACAGAGGAAAGCCCCACCCACCAGGTTCTTCTCTTTTCCTCAAGGCTCAGAAGTCAAAGCTGGATGAACTTGCCAGATCTGGAGTGCTTGCCAAGGCTGTTGTGCTGATTCACAACTGCGCAGTTCCAGATGTGTTGCTCTGCAATGTCACTTTTGTAACAGTCCCAATCTCTGCCTTACCCACCTCAGTACAGATAAATGGGACCTAAAAACCACCCTTTGTACATTTCCTTGACTTTCTTGGAGGAAGGACAAAACACATGTGATATATAAATTAATAAATTAATACTAATACTTAGGGTATGCTTCAACCAAATTTAAATACTTTCCATTGTCATTTGTTCCAATAAAATTACTTTGCTGGATTGTGTCCTTAGTGTATTCCTCAATATTCAAAGTGCTACCTATACATTATGTCAATAACCCTTTATTATGTGCCATCGGCTAGAATTAGCATACTACTGACTGCACTACTCAGAAAACTCCTCAGGACTAGGCCCAGGTTTACCACAACACAATGCAGTGTAGACTAAGGCCTTAGCTAGACCTAAGGTTTATCCCGGGATCGTCCCGGGGTCATCCCTGTTCATGAAAATGACACACAGGGGATCCTGGGAGCAGGCAGGGACGACCCCAGGACGATCCTGGGATAAACCTTAGGTCCAGCTAAGGCCTTAGGCGGCTGGTGATACTGGGCCTGTTCAGACAGCACAGTTGATTGAAACTGTGGTTCTCTGGGGTTAGCACTAACCACAAGCCATGCTGTCACACACAACAGTTTAAGCCACCGTTAGTGCCACTAACCCTGTTGCAGACAGTCTGAGTGTGGTTAGTGAGTGAGCAGGATTTGGCAAAATGCCTCACACAAGGTACCTTAAACCCTGCTGCTTAACTAAAAGCCTGAACCAGCAGGATTTAAAGTGTCTTCTGAACAGGCCCACTGTAGTTTCCAAAAGGCAGTCAAGGCAGGTCCTCAAACTTAGATGGTTAATGATCAGCAAGAGATCAAATTAATGGCACAATATGTAAATACCTTTAAATATATATTAGGATACTAAAAGGGCCTAAGTGATTTAAAAGGAAACATATTGGCCCGTTATAGAAAATACTCACACTTGTGAAAATAATAGCAGCAAGTAAATGGCAAAATTCCACCAGTTCTTTCTTTGAGCAATGGGTCATGGAAATATGGCAGGTAGCTGAAATGACAAACTGCACAGTCTACTGGGAAGTTCCCCTGAGCAGGTCCTATTAAAATGAGCATGAATCACACAAGAACACTACTGTGCTTTTGCACAGCTATTATTCCTTTCCGTAAATGCCTCTGCAATAGAGCTCTCCAGTGGGTTGCGCCCAAACCCAACAGCCACTGGAGTGGATGTGTGAGACAAGGCAATGTTCAAATGATTTCAATAATCCCTGGGTGCCTTTTACACCATTTTGCAAGAATAATAAGTTCTTATTATTCTTGAATGTTTCATTTCATTTATTTCATTTTGACACTGCCCAATAGCCAAAACTCTCTGGCCAGTTCACAAAAATTACAATATAAATACAAAATTACAATACAAATACAACATTGGGTTTTATAATGCTCAAACTGACCACGTATCATTTATTTTCCAGTGTTTATTTTCTTCTTTGCTTTATCATGTTTTATTTTTATTGCTTCCCCTGCCCTTGAAATATGATCACCTGGTTTGGCAGTGGGGGTTGGTGCAAACATTCTGAAAAGCCATTAAAAATGCATTACTAAAATTTGGCATGACGCTTGGCTTTCCAGCCTAGATCCACTGCTTTAAAATCAAGCTCAGGTCATTCCCTTGAATGAGGCTGGGCTGTCTTGCATCCAGTGACCCCAGTTTAATTTTGGGTTGTATCAGTTTATTAGAGGAGGAGGGAATATTTTCAGCATTATGTAAATTGACTCCTCTTGGTAGGACATGAAGCACAAGATCATAGAACTGCAATACTTCTATGTGTGAAATAACAATGCAATACTTTCAAACTGCATTATTTCTTTTCCTCCAATATTCACAATCACTGGGGTGAATAAACCATTCCAGTTTTATTAAAGACTATCTCTCATCAAGTGCTATACAAATATTTTGGGGTTGTGGGTCCCCAATCATATATTAAGTAAATATTTCAGATTTCTAGATGCCAGCTGTGCACATACAAAGGATTGTTTGCCAGCTGTTCCTAAAATACTTTCTCCTGAAACTGATTTGGCATGAGATGGCCATGTTCAGCCCAAAGCTGCAGTTTAGTGATAAGATGCATGCTTTCAGTCCCTGCCTAAAAACCTGAAAAGCTGTTGCCACTCAGTGTTTTATTGAGTTAGATGGACCAATTGTCTGACTCAGTATAAGACAACTTCCTAAGTCTCATGGAGTCATTCTTAAGCACTTAGATGTGACGGATTTAAAAGCTGGAATAAAAAATAAAGTAAATGATTTGTCTGAGCAAAATGGAGACTGGTGTGGTTAAAGCCATTGCAGTTATTAATTGTGTTGTGTGCTTACTCCAAAATCAAGGAATAAAAGCTATTTTATATTTGTCACACTCCTTTACTTTTTCTCTCCCCCCCTTTTTTTTTTTTAGATATGCACACCACAGCTTTAATCCGCAAAACACAACGTGTGTCTATGTGTTTATACAGATATAGAACTTATAGCTTGGAAATAAACAACTGCACTTCAGGGCCAGATCTACACCAAGTAGGATATTGTACTATGGAAGTGGTATGAAAGTGGTATACAGAGGCAGAATCTACACTACTGCTTTATAGCAGTATTGAAGTGCACTGACAACTGTTGGGGCCAATCGACACGTGCCATATACCACTTTCATAGTGTTATATCCTGTTTAGTGTGGAACTGTCATGGGCCCCAACAGTTGCCAGTGCACTTCAATGCCTGTCCAGAACAGTACTCCCTTGTCAGTTACTATGAAGAAAGAAAGAAAGAAAGAAAGAAAGAAAGAAAGAAGGAAGGAAAGAAAGAAAGAAAGACCTGAGCCTACTGAAATCAATAGGCCTAAACATGCCTAACTACAAATAAGATTGGGCTTTACATTTATTTAATGTAAAAATATCACTTTGATCATAAAATTACAGGGAAATAATATTCTTAAATGTTGGCTTAAAAAAATAAATTAAAGTACTTTGGTGTATGATTGAACCAGACAGTTGCTTCCCCTACATATGGAAATGGGGAAAGCAAAGGCATTGGCTTATTTAGGGGTACCAAATAATTTGATAGACTCAGAAGGCATCATTACTGCATCACTCTCTTTGTTTTGGGTATATGTATATATAAACAGCCAGATGAGATAGATGCCTAGGACAGAAGTGAGATGGAGCAATTTTCATCAACTCTGTTGACTGCAATCTCCACTCTTTTATGAAATGTTAATTCTGTTCTCGCTAAATAAGTAGTTGAGGAGCCGTTTTTCCTGTTTCTCTGTGCATTATAAACTAAGTATACCTTCTCTTTTATTAGCAAGTGAACTATCTCAACATCCCAACTACCTGTGTGTCCCTTAGTAACCACCTTTCATCTTGTATAATTTTAATTTGATCAAAGCATTATACCTACCTACCTGAACTTCTAGTTATCTGCGGGGGGGGGGGGGGCAAAGAGGCCATTTAGACTGAGGTTCTCTTATACTCATAATTCCACTGCATCAATCCATACACAGAGAGATCATTACAGTGATATTTAAAACTCTTGCCTCTATGCTCAGATTCTTAATTTGATACTTTAAATGCAAATACATGCTGAGCTGAGTCCAGGTTGTACAAACCACACATAAACCTCTTATATCTGCCAGACAATTGTTTAAGCACATCAACACACATGATATTTGAGGATATATAATTAATATATTAAGTACCTATACAAGTTAATAAATGATTATAAAAGTCTATTTTGATGAATTTAATGTTTTTAAAAAATCATATTTTGGAGGGGGGCAGGATCAGCCAAACACACTGTGATGGAGAGAGTCAGATAGATGGCTTATAATGCTGTCAGTACTAACCAATTCTGGCAGTAGACTGTCATCTTTAATCTGAAAGTTATGAATTCATAAATTAATCTGCTGATTAATTGAATTCGTGTTTTCAGCTCTGCTTCCCCTGCAGCCTCCTGAGATGGGCATCGGTATGCATGGAAAAGCTGGCGCGGAGGCCAGCCCGCCTCCCCAGATCGAATGTGCTTGGAATCCCTCCTTGCTTCCCTTCCCCATGGGAGCAATAAACAAACAGACCCACAGATTCTTCTGAGCACTGCCGGGCAGTCACCCTCGCCACCTGCCATGCCCCAAACAGCGTCCAGCCTTGGATCAGGAGGAAGAGCCAGAGGCCAAGCAGAATGGCAGCAGCCCGCTTTATAAATATCCCTCCCACAGCTGCTGAAGCTGAGGTGTCAGCCTGAAGAGCCAGAGAGATACGTTTGGGCACAACTTGTAGTAGTATTACGAGGGTTTCTAAGACTATCGTCTGGGGTGACAAGCGTTATATTTTACAACTCTCTCCTAAGACTGAGGAGGCTTTGGCGAAGTTTGGGGACAATCCATCAGCGAGGGTGTAGTTTAATGCATCTCTGAGCCACCTTTCAAGACTGCAGTCCTTTCAAGGTGGCTGACACTAATTAGTACTTAATCACACAAAAGCAAAAGTGTTGTTCGGGATTGACCCAGGTGCCACACGTGGGTACTGGATAGTCAGATCAGGGAATAAGTTCATAGTTTATTTATTCGGGGGTGACATTTGCAAAAACAGGAGTGTGGAACAACTGTGCCAGCTGAGCTAAAAGTTACTCAATCCTCACAAGACATACTTGGGGTTGGTAGAGGAAAAGGGGGCTGGCTCAGTTCTCCCATCCCTTAGAAAGTTGTTCCCCAATTGCCATATAGTGCCAGAATTGGGAGTTTGACTGAGGCCAAAAAACCCTGGAAGTCTCTCCTAAGAACCCTACTAAGTGTTCTGCCTAGAACTCCAGTAACACCTATAAGAGCAGAGGTTAGGGTTATGCCAGTGCAATTTTGTTTCATTGGGTGCTCCTTTATATGTTACTGTTCACTTCTCAAAAAAGATACGGATAAGTTCTGTAAGCCTATGCGGCAGGGTTTTGCTATTTTATTGTTTTACTCTGTACAGCACCATGTACATTGATGGTGCTATATAAATAATAATAATAATAATAATAATAATAATAATAATAATAATAATAATAATGGAACAAAGCACTTACACCAGCAGCAGTAATTGAAATGGGGGGCACTGGGCATTAATCACCAGAATTTAAGATACTGGAGTCTAGTTCAGACAAAACTTTGGTTAATGTATGGTTAAGAAATACATTTAAATGTCGTTTATCCAGGATGGCTTTGTAGATGCTTGAAACATCAAGATTTTCACTATAGTCATGTCTTATCCAAATTAGTCTAGAAAGTTACTTTAGCAATTTACCATTCCCACACACACACAAACACACATATAAAGTTTCTTTGAATTAAGGCTTCAAATAATGCCTTCACAATATTTGAGGGGCATTATCGGAAAATTCCAGTTGAACAACATCTATGGGGGCTACAGAAACGGAAACCATTTATCATTATGTATGCTGATGTATGATCTACACTGAACCTAATTGACAAATCATTTTTATGATCCTGTAAAAAAAAGTTTTCCTTTTATCAAACTTGAAGAAACTGATCAGAGTACTAAATTTGTTATAACCGCTCAGAAACTTAGCCAAAAATATCTAAATGTTCTTGCTAGATTTTAAGCCCATGCATTTGGATTAAACCTTCTTTGTTTTCCTGTTCGTCGTTTTGTTAAATGATAAAATGAAATTACCTCTAGCACTTTCAGGAGGACCATTATGCTATAGACAGAGATATGTTGAATAGCACTAAAGAAGATAGCAAAATGGACTTGACCAAACAATTACAAAATTAACTAATACAAGCCCCCCCCAAAAAATGAATAAAACTCCTGATTTTTGGTAGTGAAAAGTCTGACCCTTCTATTTTGCCATATTAAATCTAATGAAGTACAACCACCATAGTGCTAAAAACAATAATAAAAACAAATGGAATAGTCATTCTATTCGATCCCCTTCTCCGTGTTATTATCATCATAAAAGAGATAAAAGGGAAAGTCCTCCAGTTTGCCTTGCCATGACCTCTAAGGGGTTATTTTAACACGCACTGTGATGACCATCCCCGTTTACACAGTCCCCGTTTTATTATGGACAGCTGCACATAACAAACTTGTAGCCTGATCTGCAGCTCAGATAAACTGTATGAGGAAGGAGGACACACTGAAAATATTGGATTTCCATAAATCTGGCCAGCATCAGGCTACAGATCCAATTTACTTCAATGGAAGTGGGAACTCAGAACCTAAAACCCACAGTCTAATTCCCAAATAATGTGGATCATGTTGGAGGGTCTATAATTAAGCTTAAATTTTAGTACTTTGCTTTAGCACAGCTCCAGAGCAGGTTATCAAATAGCTAATTTGGCATAGACAGCAACTACAACCAACTCAGTTAAAGAAAAATACTTGGAATTAAGTTGATCGGTAAATGCATTTACTAAGAAGTAAGGACCATAAAATCTAGTGAAACATACCTCCAGCCAAGTCACTGGACCTAGCCTTAACTTCATTGACCTTAACGAAAGTAAAGACCATATTAGGGCTGTCATATAAAACCCTACGGATTCCCATTCCAGTAAAGTGTTTCTAGAGTAGCATCTTAATAACTCACATATATTTAAAGAAAATCTCCTTGATTTAAACATAACTTTCTTCTATGTAATTGTGCCTAGGATCTCACAAATAAGGCCTAATCTACACCAAGCAGTATGAAAGTGGTATGAAAGTGGTATATAAAAGGCAGGAGCCACACTACTACTTTATAGCAGTATTGAAGTGCACTGATAAGTGTTGGGGCCCATTGACACATGCCATATACCGCTTTCATACTGCTATATCCTGCTTGGTGTGGCTCCTGCCTTTTATATATCGCTTTCATACTGCTTTGGTAGTGCAATATCCTGCTTGTTGTAGATTAGGCCCTAGCAACATCCAAATAGTTCACCTTCGCTGGATTGGGCTGCATTGCCAAAGCTTAACAGCACAGTTCCTAGACTGTGGGGAAGGCACCCCCTTAGGAGAGGAATACCCAGAGGAAGGCACAAACCTCCAGCAAGGGGTAGGAGCCAAATGTAAGCGCGACCCTCCTCCTAACAAAATCCAAACCCAGTTGCATTTCAAGCGCATGTGCCTCAGCAGAAGTGGAGCCCCGTTCCCTGCTGGTTACCATTAGATTTGCCAGAGTGACTGCTTGCTCCATCATCCCCATCTGATTGGGGAGGGGAGGGTTGCTTTGTTTTCATGAGATCTCCCCTGGGCCTATTTTAGAAGGGGCGGAGATGCATTGCTCTTATTGATTTCCGTTGCTAGTGTTGGGTGAGCCCACGGAACTTCGTACACAGTAGCAGAGGACACCCACACGACTGAGTCTGAAGATCTCTGCACCTGGAATCCACCTTTGGCGCTGCTCTGTGTTTTCATGCCCAAAGTAGTTGAGAATGAGGGTGGTGATACGCACAAAGGCAAACATCCATTTGAGTGTGTGTGTGTGTGTGTGTGTGTGTGTGTGAGAGAGAGAGAGAGAGAGAGAGAGAAGGGGAGACAGAGAGAAAGCCCTCCTCCTCCTCCAATTCTGTATTCCTCCCCTCTTAAAAATAATAATAACTGATGCACATGTGAAATAATATATTGCTTTACTCTCAGATGTTTTGCTTGTTTGATTTGCATTGTCACATACACAACTTCTTCAGGCTGTCCCTGCTAGTCCGATAGTACTGTAACCTGTATACAATCTGCCCTGCAAAGAGATTCCTGTTGAAAGCAAGAATTAATTTCACACCAGAACCCTCTTCATAAATGTCTCCATTAAAAATCCCTCATTAACATGTCATTAGAAATTTTTTTAAAAAGAAAACATGGTGTCATAAAACAGAAAATTAGGGGAGGCGAATTTTCGAAGACGTTTCCCCGTCGGTCCGCCCGCCCCGCCGCCCGTCTCCCTCCGACGTCGGTGGCCGCAGGTCGCCGGCACGTGCCAAGCCGGGCGCTTTTGCAAGCCGCTTGGGCCACCGAAGGGCGCCGTCCTGGGCGCTGGAGGCCCCGAGGCCCGCGGGGCGGCGGCGGGGGCGAACCCGAGGGGAGGCCGGTCCTGCTCAGGGCAACGCCGGCTCGGCGCGCTTGGCCCGGCTTGCCGCCCAACCCAGCCGGTCCGTTTCACCCGGGTGAACCTGGCCCGGCCAGCCGAGCGCCGCTCTTCCGGGCAGGCGAGGCCTCCCCGCTGCGGACGCAGGCAGCCGCCCCAACAGCGCCAAGCCCGGCGGCGCCAAGGCCTCGCGAGGTTCCACCGACAGAAGCCGCCGGGCGGGCTACGGATCGGGGCGCCCCCGCCCCCCCGAAATAAGGGGGCGCTTTTATGTCCGCCGCTGGGGGGAGGACGGCCCGAGGGAGGATTTGGGGTGCCGCTTCAGCTGGCGTTCGGCTACACCACCGACGGCCTTGGGGACTGAACCGATCATCAAGCCAGTGAAGGATTTGGGATTCCAGTTCCAGGGAAATTAACTCTACGGCCTGATGCGGAGAAGAGCCGAATCCAGGCGGAGGCGAGGGCCGAAACGCCGCCCGTCGGCCCCCTTAACCCAGAGAGCAGCCGCCGCGCCGAGCAGAGCGTTCGCCCGGGCGGGGGACTGGGGGGGGGGGGCTCGTTCTTGGGAAAGTCCGTCTTCGCGATGAACCGACCAGCGCGGCCGGAAGCTGCCTGCTTGGCTGGTGGCAGGGCGTCGCCCGCGCCCCCCAGCCTTAAGCAGCCCGTGCTTTTCCCTTTGGGCTTAAGAATTACATGCCAATGATCGCAATAATCTTGGGGGCTTCTGATTAAAAGAGCTGCGATTTCTCGCCTTGATCTGCACCAAGCAGGCTATGGCGCTTTGGAAACGGTTTGAAACCGGCACGTCTGGGGAACGGTGCCTGGGTCCCAGCAGCTGTCAACGCCGTTATGAAACCGTCGTGGACGTCCCGCCCTTGTGGCACCTTTCCGCCCGGGCCACGTTGCGCAAAGGCGCTTTCCGCATGTTTCCTCCCTCCTTTCGGTCTCCGTTCCAAGGGAAGCCGCGGACAAAGCAAAGCCCGCGGTCGGCACAGCTCAGCGAGCGCTGTTCGTTTCGCCGGGCGAAAGCAAGACGGCCCCGGAGTCTAGCTTTACGAACGTGTAGAGGCCACCCTCGACTCGTCACAAGAAACGTGGCGTGTTTTTCTACGCGGTGGCGGCGGCGGGAGCGGGGTTCTCCCAGAGAGCTTCCTCGGTTTTCTTTCATTTGGGGGCGAAATAACATTATTTTAAAAACCCAGATTATTGCCAGGAGACTTTCCCCAGAAACTTCGCATAGACACGACATCCAAAATGGATGTACGCGGAAGTCTTTTCCAACAGTCGCTGGAACCATTCAAAATCTATTTTGATAAATCTGCAATTTATCGCAGTGCGAAATGGACGTGCAGTAACCGAGAAATTATTCCAGCTCCAGGGACAGGATTTGGGATGGGGTGGGTGGGGAGTCGGTAGAAGGGTTGCTATTAAAAAAAAAAAAAGTATTATTGCCTCTATTATTATATTCTGAGGCAGAACGCAGACATTTGCCATTAAGACGTCGGAACTAACTCTCTTGCGAATAAAAGCGTAAAGGGAGTGCAAATCAGTTTTCACCCGACATTATTTGGGGACAAGATCCCCCCCCCCCCTCGCCGCCTGAACAGTTCTGTTGCGGAAACTCCCCTTGGCGAGAATGGAAATCGAGCTAGAATACGGGCTGGAAACCTTCCCGGTAGATTGGGGCCTTCGGAATTTCGGGGGGGGGGGGGGAGGTCGGGTGGAAGGGGTTTCCCTTCGAGACAAGCGCCAAGGCAGGCGAGGCCGCGGGGAAGCCTTCGGCAGCGGCAGAGCCCGGGCTAGCAACAGTCCTTGAAAAATCAAATAATCCTTTCCCTGGTAGAGGACAGACGAAACAGGCGGAGAAAGAGGACCAGGGATTCCCAGGGCCAGCCCGATGCCTGGCAGCCCAGCCCCGCTTTGCTCCCGAGGAAACGCGCTCCCCGCTCGAGAAAGGGAGCCTGAGCTTTAGGCGCTTCTTCGATCCTCCACGTGTGGTTGAATCAGTGCACACAATGTCATTAAATAAGTGTCGATAATTTTGTCGATAATTTTGTTGCAGTTTTCTGTCTCTAAATACAGTAAATTTAAATAGGTTACTGCCTGCGAGGAAAGAGTTCGTTTTTAACACACACACACACACACGCGCGCGCGCGCGCGCGAAAAAGAAGTGTTTGGTGGAATTACAAATATTCATTCCATCCTAACCACCACCACCCCCTTAAATGTGTTATTATAGTTAATCATTTATTTATTTATTTATTTATTAAAACCAGTTATTTTAATTATCACTGAAAGGATTTTACAAAAACGAAAATAAAAGGAAGGTTAAACAAAACAAAAAACCAGGAGGCCTTTTCTGACAATGTATTTGAAGCCAGAATATGTTTTAGATATTATTCTATAGATTATTCTATTATTCTATAGATAGAACGGCTTGAAAACGGGGAGAAAAAAATATCAGCAATTACATCCCATCCCCGAGAAGGTCTTTTCCTCTTTAGGGAGGCCCCAATCCTCTCTCCACGCATACCAGGCCCAATGAACTGCAGGGTGGATGGGGGGGGGGGTAATTCTAAATCACGCCGCTTCGGTTTGGGCTGCATCGTTCTCGTTCCAGGCAAGCCTCCGGGCCCAGGGCAGCCGGGACAGACGGGAGAGGCCGCCTGCCGGGCCCAGGACGCCGGTCGCCCGAGGGGGCAGCCTTTGTGGGGGGGGGGCAGCTGCTGCTTGCCAGAGCTCGCAATCTACTCCCGCCGGGCTCCTGGTTCGCTTGGTCTCCTCCACGGTCCACGCCCCCCCCCCCCCCGCGTGGCTCCGAGGTCCTCCCTCCACACCACTCCCGGTCTGGTCTTGCAGCGGAGCTCGTTCGCCCCGCATCGTGCCCGGCCTTCCTTGCCCCCTCCAGCAGGCCCCGTCTCGAGCGAGGGGCCCCGTGGCCCCTGCTGGGCTTGCGCCGAACTTGGCCGAGCCGGGCCCCGAGCAGCGCCCCGGAGGTGTTGCGCTCGCCGGCGCTTCTCCCCACGCATGCCCTCCTGCCCTCCTGCGGGGCAAGGGCCGGGCCCCGCCCCGCCTCCCCGCCCCGCGCCCTTGCCCGGGCCTGGCGGGGCCCCTCCGATTCCCGGTGCGGGGGCGGCTATTCATAGCCCCGCCCGGGCCCGATCGATTCCCGTCCCGCCGGTTGTCAGCGGGAGAAGCACGAGGCGCGCTGAACGGGTGAGAGGGGCAGGGAGGCGCGGACTGCGCCCGGGCACGCGGAACCGCGTCCGCCGCCGCCTTCAGCCGCGACCCTCCCTCCGCCGCCCCGCCGCGCTGGTCTCCAGGACGGGCGCCTGAGGGCTCGCCGGCCCGGCCCCTCCTGGAAGCAGCGCCGCCCCTGTCCGCCCCCCTCCCGCCATCCGCCGCGGCCACTCACCGGCGTGGAGGTCGAGGCCGTGGGCCGGGTCGTCGGGGCCCGGCAGCGCCGCGCCGGGGCTGAGGCCGTCCATGGACAGATCCAGGCCCGAGTCGTCCCAGTGGCGCCGCTTGCGCTTCTGGTGCGAGCCGATGAGCGCCTCCACGGAGAAGGCGTGCGCCCGCGAGCTCAGCGCCACGGCCGAGCGCCGCCGCTCGCTCATCTTCGCCGCGCGCCGCGAGGGCCCGGCCCCACGGCGGCCGCCGCCACCGCCGCCGCCGCCGCGCCCCGGGCCGCCGGGCTGGCCGAGGGCGGGACGCCGAGGGCAGCGGCGGCGAGTGGGGCAGGGCCGGGCAGGGGCAGGGGCAGCGCGGCCGCCCCGACGTGAGCGCCCCGCGGCCGCCCAGGCGCTGCTACATGGAGGCGCGCTCGGCCCGCGCCCTGTCCGCCTGCCCGCCCGCCCGCCCGCGCGCGCTGGCTGCTGGCTGGGATGGCGCCCGGCGCCCGGCCCCGCTCGCTGCTCGCCGCCGCTCTGCTCGCCGCCTGGGCCCGGCTGCGGGCGCCTGTCAAGCGCCAGGCGAGGAGGCCGGCCCACTCCGGAGGCGGGAGGCCGCGGACCTCGGCGCCGGGAGCCAATGAGGGGAGGGCGGGCCGGGCGCCCGGGGAGCGCCCGCTCGGCTCCTCCCGGAGAGCTGCGCGCCGCGTTCACTCGGGCAGGAGCGGGCGGGGACGCGGGGGGAGGGGAGGGGAGGGGAGGGGCTCCCTCCCTCCCTCCCTCGCTCGCTCGCTGCGGAAAGGCGGCGCACGGGCAGCCAGCCCCCTCCCGCCGCCCCCAGATGCTAGACGCTCGCACGCCCCCCTCTCCTGGCAGCCGGCTCGAGGCTCCCTCCCCAAGGATGCGGGCGGCTCAGAGGGACCTCGGCCGAAGGCCCCCGCTTGCCAACGCCCCCTTTTCCTTCCAAGACGCGCTCGAAAACGCGGCCGCGCCAAGGCGGGGGCGGGGGCGGGAGCAGCCCGCGGCCTTTCCGAAACGGCCTTTTAAAACCAACAGCCACAACGTGACCGACATTCAACGTGCTAGAGTCCATGGTTTTCGATGGGCTTCAGCACGCTTATCTCAGATCTGCACCAAGCAGGATGTGACACTTTGAACGCGGTTTGAAAACGGTCTGTGGAGAGTGTCGCTATTGTTATAAACCGTTTTAAAGCAGTAGGGTCGATCCTGCCTTGGATTTAGGCCACGCAGCCAGTGTTGTTCTGAAAGGACGTTTTAGAAACGTCGTCGGCCCTTGCTAGACAGGAAAACCCGTATGTGGGACCTGCAGTTCCAGACAGAGTTCTATTAGGGCAGCCCGATCCATAATCCCGACGGGGTCCAAAGTTTTAGTCATTGATTTCCCTAAAATCCCTTCCGCTGAAGTCATGCAGTGAGATGAGTAAACTGGTTAAAATCCAGACAAACTTCGATTTAGGAGCGTGCTGAATGGCCTGGACGGCTCTGGTCAAAATATATGTAGAAATATGTGTAGAAATATATGTAGAAATATACGCCCTTAGGAAACACTGAGATTTTTATGCATCCAAAAACGTCATCGCAAGATGCACATGGGAATAATAATAATACATTTCCACAAGACAGTATGATACTATCAGATCTCAGATTATGTGCCACTCTCTGATATTTCTTATTCTATATAATACGATTTAATATCTCAAATGAATTACTATACATGAGTCATACTTATGATCGATCGATCTATAACACAGTTCACTTTTCCATAAACTAAATTCTGCTTATAGTAGATAAATTTCAAATAATATAACTAAAAATGTAGACATAACGTACCCAAAATTAGCCACTTTGAAGACCCATTTATTTGAGTGAGAAAGTTGAGCTCATGCTCCAGGCTGGAATTCTGCTCACTCTTACTTAGGAAAAGTTCTATTGCAATTACTGCATAGCAGCAGCCTTTAAATCTCTCCCACTAAAGCGATGGTATCTTTAATCAGCAGTCTGATTCCTAGGATTAACCCCTAAATATCACAATAGAAATTACTTTCCAATAAATATGTATAAATATGTATACGATTAGGCTGCCCAGAATTTAATTTCTGATGTTTGTGTCCCTCATTCATAGATGATGATGATGATGATTTAAAAAAATAAGATTAGCCGTTCCTATTATGCAGAACGACGCACGCGTGTGATTGTGTATGCAAAAAGCATACAGAGCGACTGGGGTGCATTTTACATCATTTCTAATTCTACTTTATATCTATATTTTAACATTTTATTCAGGTGAACATGCGTATCCGTTGAGGCGGAAACAGAGCGAAATAATGACAACATTTTCGCTTTTGGAGCGGGGCGGGGGGGGAGAGAGAGAGAGCACAGATGTGGTCCAACCAGCCGCGCCTCGCCAACCAAGCCGCAAGCGCCGGCGACCTTCCTCTGGCCCAGGCGGGTCGGACCCCGGCGCGCTTCTGCCGGGCGCTGCTGCGGCTGGACCCGGCGCGGCGCTGGCGGCGGGCGCGGACCGAGGCGGCGTGGCCAGCTGCCCGCCCCCAGCCTCTCCCCAAGGGGAAGGGAGGGCGCGGCGCCGCCCCGCTTCTCCGCCGACGGCCGCCAGCCTCCGCGCGCTCCTGGCCAAGCCCGGGCCGGCCGGTCTCCGGAGCGCACAGGCCGAGGCCGGCGCGCGCCTCCCGCCTCCGAGGGACGTCGGGGCCCGGCAAGCCGCGAAGGAGCACCTCCTGGCGAGGAGCAGGTAAGCGCCGCACGCTCGCCAGGCCTTGCGCAGCTTGGAAGGCTTGCGACAGCGCCAAATCCGCTCCCCCCCCCACGACACCCACCCCCACCCCCACCCCTACTCGCCTCCCCCTTCTTTCTGCTAGATCACCGACCCACGGCGTTCTCCCCCCTCCCCCCCGCGTTGGCATCGCGCAAAAATGGCAGCGGGCGGCGTTCCGGCGAAACAGACGCCGAGACCATCCCGATCCTCGACCGCGGGGGGGGGGGGGGGCATCGCTCTGGCGGGCGACTCCTGCCATCCCTGGGAAGCCGGCATCCGTCTGGGGTGAAGCCTCTCTTTCGCATCCTCGCCAGGGCGGAGGGGCTTTCATTTTAAATCGAGAGCGCCGTCAAGCAGGCAACGAAAAGGAGGAAGATCTAAAAAAACACTCTCGAAAAGATTTTAAGCCAGGAGGCGCTTCCCACCACCAGATCCTGGCTTTTTAAAACAGAGGGCGAATGAACGCGATCTCCTCCCTTTTAATTATTGCAGTTCCAGCACTTTTGATCAGGTTTGTTAACCGGAAGGAATATTTAGGTGAGGACCGATTTATTTATTTATTTATTTTATTTTATTTTATTTATTACATTTCTATACCGCCCAATAGCCGGAGCTCTCTGGGCGGTTCACAAAAATTAAAAACATTCAAAGTATAAAACAACAGTATAAAACCATAATATAAAATACAATATAATTTGAAGAGTTCGGAAAAGGGCAGGGCTCGTTTGTAAGTAAAGAAATTGGGGGGGGGCGGAGCGGTCGTCCAACTCCTAACTGTCCCATCCTAAACACGAAGGGAGCACAAGCAGGTAACATGGAGCGCAGGGGGGACGAATGGCCTCCGCCAGAGAGCCAGGGGCGTCCGTCACGAAGCTGAAGGTGGGCTCAGGCGCGCCGGACTTTCGGCTAGAGGAGGGCCCGGGGGCGTTTCGGCGCCTTTCCGTTATCCCTCAATCTACCTGGCCGTCAGACATCCATGGGATTTAGTAAGCGCGAGCGGGGAGTGTTCACAATAATAATAATAATAATAATAATAATAATAATAATAATAATAATAATAACAACAACAACAACAACAACAACAACAACAAAATAAATAATCGTCAGCCTAATCATCCGCCCGCAGTTTTCGAAGAGGATAAGAAGCCATCGGCTTTTCAAAGAAGGAAAGGCGGCCTTTCCCTTGCGAGGGGACTGACCGAGGCCGAAACTGCCCCGCGTTCGATTTGCCTTCCTAGGCTGAAGTCAATGGCCGTGACTTCGCTGGGCGTGATCCCCGTGCAAACAGGCTGTAGGATTGCAGTAGCAGCCCGAGGGGGGCCGGGAGCGCGCACCCACCCACTCTGGCCCTCGCGCTCCCGCACCAATTTCCCAGTCGCAGCTCAGACAAAAGCCGCGACCCCGACCCCGAAACACCACCACACGCACACGCACACACACGCACACACTTTTCTCGTCCCCTCTTCCTTTTTTAAAGGCTCCGCGAGATCTCCCTGCCACTAAGGCTCCCTGTGGCATTTGTTACTGGGGGAATAAAGTCCCACGAAACCCAGCGGGACTTATTTCTGTTTAAGCATATTTCGAGCGTGGCAGTGCAGAGCTCTTGCCACTCACTGACAATGCGCTCTCTCTCTCTCTCTCTCTCTCTCTCTCTCTCACACACACACACACACACACACACACTTCTTTTCCTTCACAAGAAGAAACGAACTTTTCAAGCACCGACCGGTCCCGGATCCCACCCTTCTTCCGCAAACCTAACCAGTGGTGAGGTGATCGGGGCCAAAGGAGATTCTTGATCCCACCTTCACCTCCTTTCACTTCACTTTCACTTTCCTTCACTTCCAGATGAAGTGCGCTGCCTTCAAATGCGAAAGTCCCAACCCAAAGCGGACAATTCCGTGCACACCTAGAGGCCCGTGATAAGTCCGGGTCTGGGCAGCAGCTGGTTCGGGCTGAAGGGGCCTCTGTACCAAGACGGCAGCAGCAGCCACCACCACCGCAATGCCCTCGAGTCGAATTCTCTCTGTGCAGCGGCCGAAGGGCGGGAGGGGCGAGGGCGTTGCATCAGGTAAGCCTCCACCTGCAATCTAAGGCGGTACAGCCCAGGCCCAGGGTCGCCTCCTCCCCTTGTTGCTTAGTGGCATTTACTTCCGAGTAAACCTGCCTAAGCTCGGGCTGTAACCTGCGATCCACCAGCAGGCTGCTTCCCAGCCACACCTGACCCGCAAAGTTTACCGTGAAATCATGATGCATCAAACCCCTTGAAGGAGGCGTTGGGAGGTGTGTGTGTGTGTGTGTGTGTGTGTGTGTGTGTGTGTGTGTGTGTGTGTGTGTGTGTGTGTGTGTGTGTGATTTGGACCTAAGCCGGTGAAAAGGCTTCCATCACCTGGTGCAACCAAAGCCCGGAACGTCTGGTGTCTCTAGAGGCCTTCAAGAGGCAGCTGGACAACCATCTGTCAGGGATGCTTTAGGGTGGATTCCTGTACAGAGCAGGGGATTGGACTCGATGGCCTTGTAGGCCCCTTCCAATGCTGCTATGATTCAGTGATTCTACCTGACCTTTTTGCCAGGCACAGCCCCGGGGGAGTTTGGGCAGTAGTGGCGCGGCAGCGGCAGGGCCTGGCCAGGTTCAGCTTGGCCAGCGGGCGGGGTGGGCTGGAGCGCCGGTGATTTATAGCGCTTTACTACCTTATTAGAGGGTCTTTAAAGGGGGCTGGAGGAGCCGGGCCCGGCGCTAGTTTAAGAGGAGAGATTAATTTCAGCCCAATTGCTCTGGTTGCCCTTGGAATGTCAGGCACGTTGACTCCCCTGCGCCGGCTGGCAGAAAGGGGGCATTTATGAGGACTTAAAGAGCAGGCCTCCGACGGCAATTTTATGGGACACCCCCAAGCCCAATGCGGGTTTATGATTAGCTCGTTAAGGTGGAGGTTCTCTTCCTCCCCGCTCCCAATATGCACAGAAGAAGAAGAAGAAGAAGAAGAAGAAGAAGAAGAAGAAGAAGAAGAAGAAGAAGAAGAAGAAGAAGAAGAAGAAGAAGAAGAAGAATTATACCCATATTGTGGGAGGGAGAACTGAGGCGGAGAGGGAGGGAGAAACTTCTTTAGCGGACCACCCAAATAGTTCCCAGCAAAGGGGAGATTTGAACCGGGGACTTTCTGACTGGCTTCTCAGTCCCATGCAACCTGATGCTCCGTGCAGTATGACTTACTCCCCAGTAAGTGTGTGGCCTTAGCCACGACACCAGCCCCAGAGCCCTTTGCCTAACACGCCTTCCTTCCCAGGAGGTTTGTGCAGGAGACCTTCCCAGGGGATTGCTTCCCTCTCTGCTTAACGCCTATTGTTGTGGTGTTTGTTCGTTCGTTTGTTTGTCTGAGAGACTTCTCTTTGTTTCTTGTTCCGAATTAAAACACCCAGAGTTTTAAACCAACCCCCATGCCAGCTTTTCCTCAAGCCTGCCAGATGTTTGCAATAAAATGTCAGCTTTTGCCTTTGGGGACTCGAAATAAAATTTAACGGCCTTCCCCTGTAATTATTCTCTTAGCTATCCCTTCATAAATGTATCTCTCTCTCTGTGTGTGTGTGTGTGTGTGTGTGTGTGTGTGTGTGTGTGTTTCCAAGAAAGAGGGAAATCCGATTGTGCCCGTTTCTAGAAGAAGGCCCGTGGGGGGGGGGGGGCACCAGCGTCTCTGTGGGTTTTATCCCCCTTCGCCTCTGGTTCCGTATCAGACGTTGGTGAAAACTTGACCCGAGTTGGTTTGTTTGTGTTTAATTTGGTGGACAAATATAATATTTGAAATGGAAGAGGGTGGGCGGGTCAATGTTTGAAGAGGGTGCGCCTCAGGAGCCGGCCCGGAGGTTCGCTCTTCCCCGGACCCAAAACCGAACCTCCGGATCTTTTCGGGGGGGGGGGGGGCTGCGTTGCACAGGGCGGCTGCCTGCGGGTGGCGATGTCCCGTGGCAGGGCCCCTCGGCTCGCCCTGCGGCCTCTGCCGACCCCAAGCGAAAGGCCACGCGGGGCTCAAACAAGAGACACTTAGGCCATTTCAAGGCAATCCCAACTTCGCCCGTTGCTCGGCGTGAACCGGGCGGCGGGATTCGGAACCCAGGTCAAGTCCGGCCAATTCACGACGTGGTCGCGGCTGGGACCGATCCGGCTTCAGCGCAGCTGCTTTCGTTTAAGCAAGGCGCAGCTTGGAGGCGGTTGTTTTTTTTGCGAGTGAGACCGCCCCCCGCGGCCCCCCACTTTCTGATTCTTGCCCCTCGCCTCCGGCGTCCAAGGCAGCATTTAGATCAACGCAGAGCCCTGTGGGGCCCGAAAGGAGACGCGCTCGGCTGCCGTGGACGGCGAGACGAAGCGTCCGGCTTCTGGCATCCTGCCCCGGATTCCGAACCCATTCCGGCGAAGCGTCGCTAGTGCAGCGGACACATGCCCCGCCCCGCCGCCCGCGCCCCTTTCTTGGCCCACGCGCGTGCCGAGGCGGGAGGCCCTGCGCCCTGCGCGCTTACGCAGGAGCTTGCCCCAGGTCGCAGAAAGCGGGGAACGCGGAAACCAAAGCGGCGCGCGGGGGGAGGCCGGCCGGCCGGCCGCTGGGCCCCCTCCCCTCACCCCTGGGCCCAAGGCGCGGTGCTGGGGCAGGGGACGCCCGGGACAGGGCAGGCACGGGTCCGCAGGCGGTCGGACGGGGCGGGGGACAGCCAACGCTGCCATCCCTACTTAGAGGAGACCCCTTGAACTGAGCGGGGCTTGAGGTCGTCCTGACGAACTTCAGCCCCCTGCACTGCAAGGGGGGGCTGCTCTAAGTAGGGCTGCTGCTGCTGCTGCTGGCTTTTACCCGCCCCCTCCGCCCCGTTGCAGCCCACCCCCACCCCTCTTCCTACGGGATCAGGGCCCTTCCACGCCGGGGACCTCCGCCTTCGCCTCCCGCCCAAGCGGTCCACCCTCCCGCCCCCCTTCCGCCACGTCGCACCCACCGCGGGCCTCTCGGCCTCTTTCCCGGAGCCGGGCTTTGGGGCTGACCTGCGTTCGTCCTCCGGCTGCGCGGAGCTCGCTCCCCGGGGAAAGGCCTGCGGCCTCTGGGGAGGGCTTGACCTCAGCCCCGCCGGCTACAGCGACCCCCCCCCCAGGCCGAGAGCTGGCGAGCAGAAGCCGCCCCCGCCCCACCGAGAGGAGTTGGCCCGCCAGTGCCACCCCCTCTGCAGGGCCAGCCTGGGCCGGGCCGGGCTGGGCGGAACGTCGGGGCTTGTCCCCCCCCCCCGCTGGCTTGGCAGGTTGAAGGAGGGCAAAGGGCCGCTGGAGCGCCGCGTCGCCTCCCCCCCCCGCCTGGAACTGGGAACGTCAAGAGGGGTGGGGGCGTTTGGCGTAGCACAAGAGAGCGGGACGAGACGGGCGGGACCGGAGGGCCGAGGGACTCGGGTGGGGGAGGGGGCGCTGCGCCCCATGCGATTCCGGGGGGAGGCGAAGGCGCTCCCTTGGCCGAGGGGGACGTGGGCGCTGCCTGGCCTGGGCGCTTTCGGAAGGAGACGCTCGCCTTGCAGGCCAAGGCCAGGCCGGGCCGAACCGCATCTCGGTCGCTCTTCCTTCACTTCGGGAAGTCTTTAATAGGAGAGGGAAGGGGGAGCAGCAGACGTTCACATTCAATGAAGGGCTGCTTAAAGGTCCTCCAGGTGACCTATGGAGGGTGTTGGCGCTTGGGGTGGCGCTAGGTTTGGGCCGCCGTAGATGCCGCAAACGCAGCTGCTGAAGCCGTTGTCCGGGGGACACGAGGAACTCCCTCCGAAGGTCATGCTAGCATCTCTTTCTCCTAGGCAGCGAGCCCCACTGACAGCAGTGGAAGGAGGAGCGAGCTCTGCACATGGGGAAAGCATTGCTCCAAACAACAAAAATATGCCATTATGATAAGGGCAGAATTGCGGCCTCCCTCTGCTCTCGCCCTGAGCAACAGAACCACCCCTGCTGCGAGTCCGCTGGAATGCAGTATTTCTGATTAAGGGTCAGCCGTTTATCGTGGACAGTAGTATGACGTTGCACCACAGGGTGATTCTTGGCCGAAATATGACTTCCCCAATCCTTGCTGCTGTTTTGTCCCCTACACCCCACATTGCCCTGACCCCCCTTCCCCAACAGTGGGCTGGCCCTCAGTGCCTCCTCCTTCTCTCGGTTGTACTAACTAAGAGGACTGAGCATTAGGCCCTGACGGGGCCAGCCTCACCTGCCCAACTCGTGTGAAACAATGGGCGCAAGCTGATGTCCCAGAAGCCCCTGCCTCTGCTGGCTTTTACCCGCCCCTGGCTTT